>NC_090825.1:31802500-34302500 GCF_028021215.1 Eschrichtius robustus
GAGAGAAAGGGAGAGAGACAGAGAGGGAAAGTGAGACAGCAGAATAAGAGCTAGGAGAGGGAGACAGTAAATAGATGCATATGCCAGTGAAGCCATTTTTTCCTGGGCCACACCCTCCATCAGAAATCTGAAAGCTGGGCTCTTTTTCAGGATCTCTGAAGCTGTTTTGAGTTTCTTTCCATAGTTTCTAGGAGACTGTTTTTTACCAGGCTCCCTGTGGGGAAATGGTTATTCTCTCAGCTCAGTGAGGGCTATTGACAAAGACTAGTTCTTCCTTGGAGGTAAAGAGTGACTTCTGTGAGGCTGAGGGAGAAAGTCTAACATCTCTAAGAGTTAAGACCCCCCCAGCTTAACAAGTTGTCACAGCCGCCACTCCTGCCAGGGGGAGCACTTTGCCAGTTGCCTCAGTAACAGCAGATGCTTCAGAGTGCGGCCCTTGGCAACCGTAGCAAGGAGCACTGACTCTGCTCACAAACAACAGAAGCTCCTATGATGAACCATGGAGATAACTGTCGGCATTTACTTATGTCAGTGCCTTTTTTAAGCCTCAGCATCTCTCAACTCATCTAGCAGTTTCTGTGCTTTTCAACAGGAGGAACACTGCATACAGCTCTCTCAGCCCCACCTCTAGAGGCCAACTCCCAGCAAGTTCCTGGTACCCTTTGGCCAACAATTTCACATTTTCATATACACCTTAGAAAAAAGTCTCATATATGTTCACAAGGAGACCTGCAAAGTGATTCACTGAAGCATTCTTTGTGATGGAAAAATCTTGGAAGCTACTTAAACATTCATCCACAGGATATGAGATAAATACATGTTGCTGCATTCGTAGAGTTTACATTAAATAGAGTAGATAAAATGAACAAAACGGAGCCAAATGTAGCAACCAGGATGAATTTCAGAAATATAATAATGAGGAAGAAAAACTATATACAGAAGGATACTTTTTATATGAAGTTTGATAGCATGTACAATTATGCTTTTTACTATACATGGAGGGAGTGCGAAGGAACCTGAAGACAGTTAGAAAACAATCATGGCAATATTTGGGGAAAGAGGGTTCAAAGCAGAGAAAAGAGCAAGGGCCTAAGGCCTGAGGTGAAAACGTATTTGATGAGTTTCAGTAAGAGCAAGCAGGTGGGTGTGGCTGGAGCAGAACATGTGGGGGAAGGGAGAGTATAGGAAATAAGGCCAGAGAGGTAGCCAATCGTCAGAACATGAACGACGGCCTTGCAGTTGCCATTGGAAAGTTTTGGCCCAGAAGCCTGTGGTATGAGGCCTAAAATTAAGGCCCAATATTATGTCCTGCACTGACATGGGTAGGGGGGTAGTAAGAAGGCCTCCAATGGCACACCCAGAAGGGCTGTCCCCCATTCTGCTTCTGCAGAAAAGATCCCCTTGCCAAACACCCGTCTTAACAACTGGACCACTTAGGGTTCCCGCTTACCCCTGAATTATTCAAACAACCAATCACATTCTCCTGTGGGAACCAGTGGGCACCATTCCCTCTTAATACTACAAAGCCTCCTGGTGGTTCACTCTGTTCCTGAGTGCAACTCCCATGCGGCCATGTGTGGTGCCCAGTGGACTCCTCCCCTAGACTGTGAGTGTTTGTGAATGTGCTGTCAGTCTCATCTGTCCAGTGCCCAGGAAATGGCTACAATGGGCTGTGTTTGATCCCAGACACAGAATCTCCCCCTCACCGATGGGTGAATAGGGAACAATGGTAACAGAGTCACATGATTTGACTTATGCTTTAAATGGATATTGGCTTCTGTTGAGAATGAGCTACAAGGAGGTGGAAACAAAAACGTGACTACCAGATACGGGGTGGGGGCCTGATCCAGACATGACCATCAACTCACGTAGAGGACAGTGGAAGAGGCGGTGGGGAGATGGGCCTGGATTTGAGGTCAACTGTGGGTGTGAAAGAAAACGTCAGTGCTTTTGTTCCGATAACTGGTTGCCATTTTTTCATGCTGGAAAACTGGGAGAAGGGCTGTTGTACAGTGAATCTCCCTGTCTTATACAAGTTGTCACACAAATCAGAAAAAAAGGGAAAGAGTCTAACTCATTTGGTTTTAATACCATATCCAGGGCAAGAAGACAAAATTGTCTATAGATACAGTTTCACTTATGAACATGCACATGAAAATCCTAATTAAAATATCAGTTGTTAGAATTCAATGATGAATTTAAAACATAAAGCATGAACAAATAGGGCCCATTTAAGAAAAATGGTTTAAGAAATGAAAATATAAAACTATTAAAATAATTCATCACATTAATGGACTAAAGGAGCAAAATTACATGAGTATCTCAACAAAAGCAGAAAAAGCACTGGATAAAATTCAATATCTATGTTTTTTTAATAAACTCTTAGAAAACTAGGAATAGAGGGAAGCTTCTTTAACCTGATAAAGGCTTTCTACCAACCATCTACTGCAATCATCAAGTTTAATTAAAAGTTTAGCTGCATTCCTTAAGGTCAAGAACAAGACATGAATGACTTGGTATCATTGCCACTCTTTAACAGAGTACAGGAAGTCCTGGTCACTGTATTAAGACCATGAAGGAAGGAGACCAAATTGTTATTATTTCCAGTTAAAATATCATGATCAAATGCACAGAAGACCTACGAAATCAGTAAACTGCTAAAATTAAAGGAGAGTTCAGCAAGTTTGTTAGGTATAAAAACAATGTGTAAAATTTAATAGTGTTCCTATGAATAGGCAATAACCCGATAGGCAATATAATAGAATGTAAGATACTATTAATGGTAGCAACAAAAACTATGAAGTATGTAGACATCAACCAAAGAAAGAACATCTTTATAGAGAATAAATTTTAAACTATTAAAGCACAAATCAGAAAACCTAAACAAATGAAACATTAAACAACATATAGATTAACACCTTGCTCTGACATCATAGAATTAAGTTTTCCTTGATTAGTTTCTAAATTCAACACAATTACAGTCAAAATCCCAGAGTGAAATTTTTAACATGAAAAACAAATTCCAAAATTTATGTAGAAAAATAAGAATTTTCAAATAGATAAGGCAAAATCAAAAAAGAAGATATATCAGATATCGGAACACATTACAAATGAAGGAAACCTTTATTGATAAAGCTAACAGAAGCAGCAGACTGGGAGAAAATAATGACAACAGCTAAAACCCACAAATAATTAAATTTTAAAATACGTGAAGAAACTTTTGTAATTCAGTTAATATTGAAAATGAAGTTCAAAACAGAGAGTGTGGGAGGATAAGCCACCCTACCAGCTAATATGACAACTTATAAGCCGTAAATGTAAAAGCCAGCAAAGTTGGACACATAGTAAGAAAAAAACGGGCAAAAGTATATAGAGGTAAATCACACAAGGAAAAGCCAAATGGCTAATAATTAGTGAAGAACGTTCTACCTCCCTAGTTATCAGATGAATGTAAATTAAAGCCACTTAATAATAGAGATTAGGAAAAATTAGAAAGCCAGATAATAAAAGTGCTGGTGAGGATACGGGGACACAGTAATCCTCACACACCACTGGAGGAAGTGCAGAGCAATGCAGTCTTTCTAGAAAGCAACCTAGCAATGCTTAGTGAAATTAAGAATGCATACATACAACAACCGTAAAACCCTCCTCCTGAGTTTATATCGCAAAGGAACTCTCCTCTAAGTGGGTACAAAGCTATCAGAGGATATTCAGAGGATATTCAGAGGATATTCGTGCCAGGTTGTTGGTGGTAGCAAGGATTTGGGGATGACCTAAATGTCCATTGATAAGGGAAATTGATAAAGGCAATGTGTAATATGATATGATGGAATGCTAGGTGACTATCAGACATAAGGAACAAGATTTACATGTAGCAACATGGATGGACCTCAAAACAAAGCGTTCAGTAAAAAACAGAATAAAAAGGATGAGATTCAAAGCTCGTTGGCATCTACGTAAATCAAAAACACTGACACAAAATGACATTATTTTTCAAGGATATACATGTCTAAAGAAACATAGGGAAAATGAATTGCAAAGACATAGATTAGGTACATTACAGTGAGTGCACATAGGAGGAAGGGGGTGATACGGAAGATGAAGGGGGAAAAGTACAAAAGTAATAACAGCGGCCTTATATGCACTGCTGTTGATAATGGGTCATGAAGAAAAGAGGTTTAATAACTCAATTCTCTGGGTAAAGAAGATGTGGTATATATATATGTGTGTGTGTGTGTGTGTGTGTGTGTGTGTATATATATATATATATATACACACAATAGAATACTACTCAGCCATAAAAAAGAATGAAATAATGCCATGTGCAGCAACATGGATGGACCTAGAGATTATCATACTAAGTGAAGTAAAGGGAGTGGGGGAGGGATAAATTAGGAGTTTGGAATTAGCAGATACAAACTACTGTATATAAAATAGATAAACAACAAGGTCCTACTTGGGAACTATAGTCAATATCCTGTAATAAACCATAATGGAAAAGAAATATAAAAACAAACAAACAAACAAAAATAACTCAATTCTCCTCACCTGAGACTTATGAAAGGCAAAGAAATGAAAAGAAATAAAAAGAGTGTTGAAAAACACTCTAGCTGATCTTTGTCTCTTGGTGTTCTGAACCATCTGTCTCACTTCTTCAGAAATGAATTAACCCATTAGCTAGGACCCAGTCAAAGAAGAGGTGTCTTCCCTTGGACAGTCTCTTCGCCCTTTAAGCCTCAGTTTCTTTACTTGTAAGAGTACCCATCTGCCAGTTTTGATGGGTGAATTAAAAGAGCTGACCCATGCACATCTCTGCACAGTGCCTAGTTCAGGGTAAGTGCTGAGCACCCAGTGGCCACCACGATTTGGACATACAGACTCAGAACTTGACAAAACCTGATAGGTGAGTCAGTCAATTCTTATTTCATGAACATGGGACTAGACAACCAGAGGAATTATGTGACTTTCCCAGGGTCCAGAGATAAGAAGGAGAACAGAAATGAGAAGGCAGCTCAAATCATTCTTCATCCAGTTGTGTCCACTACCACTCACTGCCTCCTCAGGCTTCCTTGAGAAGATCTATACAAACTAATTTTTCTGGGATGAAGAGCAACTTTTATTCATGGCATATTTATTTTTTTTAACATCTTCTTTGAAGTATAACTGCTTTACAATGGTGTGTTAGTTTCTGCTGTATAACAAAGTGAATCAGCTATACATATACATATATCCCCATATCCCCTCCCTCTTGCGTCTCCCTCCCACCCTCCCAATCCCACCCCTCTAGGTCATCCCAAAGCTCCAAGCTGATTTCCCTGTGCTATGCAGCTGCTTCCCACTAGCTATCTGTTTTACATTTGGTAGTGTATATATGTCCATGCCACTCTCTCACTTCGTCTCAGCTTACCCTTCCCCCTCCCCGTGTCCTCAAGTCCATTCTCTACGTCTGCATCTTTATTCCTGTCCTGCCCCTAGGTTCTTCAGAACCATTTTTTTTCCCCTTAGATTCCATATATATGTGTTAGCATACGGTATTTGTTTTTCTCTTTCTGACTTACTTCACTCTGTATGACAGTCTCTAGGTCCATCCACCTCACTACAAATAACTCAATTTCATTTCTTTTTATGGCTGAGTAATATTCCATTGTATATATGTGCCACATCTTCTTTATCCATTCATCTGTCGATGGACACTTAGGTTGCTTCCATGTCCTGGCTATTGTAAATAGTGCTGAATGAACATTGTGGTACACGACTCTTTTTGAATTATGGTTTTCTCAGGGTGTATGCACAGTAGTGGGATTGCTGGGTCATATGGTAGTTCTATTTTCAGTTTTTTAAGGGCCCTCCATACATGGCATGTTTAAATCCACGTGGCTGTCAATATTTCTGACCAATGGAGCACTGTGAAAGGAATGAAAAATACAGATAACAGAAAAGGTCATTTATCCACATTGACTCTTTTTAAAAGATATACAGTAATGCAATTTCCAAATCATGCCAATGATTGTCCAAAAGTAGAAGGAAAAGTGCCTACAGAGTTAGGAAGAGGAAATTACAAAGCAGGGTTTTAGGTATCAGCGTGTACTAAGCCAGGTAAGCAGGCTGTGGACAGTACCTTGAGGGCCATCATTTTGAGACCCTGCAAAGTAGATGAGGAAGGGAAATTTAAAACCAGGGCTCTCCACCCATCCTCCAGAAGAATGCTTTAATTTCTTTGTCTCTAATATCAAATGTGGAGGGTAGCAAGCTGCTGCCGACAGCTGGAACCCTGCCATTCTGATGGAATGCTGCTATCCCTGTGAAGGCATCAATGTCATGAACAATTCTGAACACGTGAGAAGAGCCACCAAGGCCATACAAAAATCTGGAGGCCCAGCCAGGATTAGAACACCAGCCTCAGCCATAATGTTAAATACAGTGAGAGTGTATATGGGGGTGAGAGTCAAAACAGGATGGTTTCCAAGAACCCAATGCTTGAAAGCCCAAAGACAGAATCTTGAGGATGCCCTGGTGTAAGCAGCATTGTTATTCAACTAAATAGACCCCTGCCCTTCTTGCTTACTTTCCTTCTCTCTCTCTTCCTCAGCTATGTC
This sequence comes from Eschrichtius robustus, assembly GCF_028021215.1. Lineage (NCBI taxonomy): Eukaryota > Metazoa > Chordata > Mammalia > Artiodactyla > Eschrichtiidae > Eschrichtius > Eschrichtius robustus. The sequence continues at coordinate 31,809,097 of NC_090825.1, forward strand.
CTACTACTTTTTCATGCCCCCAAATGTAGAGCCTTTTGGTATTGGCTCTGTAATCCAGTGCATATGTTCCTATCTCTGGGGGCAAACAATTGCACTGTATGTAATTTTCCCCCTACTGCATGCCAAAAGAAAGTCAAATGTCTTCTGTTCGCTCTCCGTTACGCTGTCTTTGTATTAAATTTCTTCCTGTGAACTCTGACTTCTGCTGGTAATCTATTTTCACCCTTTCAACAGCAATGAAAACTCAGAGAGATGTTCAGTCTTTGTGGGGTAACAGAGAGCAAATCATTAACTCTGAGTACACTCAAATGCCGAGCAAGGTTTTCCCCAAAATCACTCCTTGGAAAAAAGACGGAATTGCTTTATATTCTGAGTTTCTTACTATAGGATGTTCTTATCCTTATTTTATTTCTAATAACACCATTCTTTTCAGGGAAGACACATTATCCTGAAACACTCGCCATCAATGCAAGATTCTGATGTTTATAAGTGGAATCGGTGAACATTAATACATATTTATTTTTTCTTTCCCTTGTATGAATGGCCTCATATTTGCAAGAGTGGATGTTGATGTGAACAAGCCTTCTAAATATCACTTTTTAAAATATTACAGTAAGTGGTTACATAGTGGATGTTGAAAATACGTAACTGCAGGATGAAAGAAAACAACTGTCATGGTACTATGCTGTGGCTTGGAATAAAACTGAAATACGATAGTGGAAAAAATATGACTATAGTAATATTATGTAAAATACGAAATAATATATAAAGTGATATTAATATATCAATTTTATAAGTGTACAAAATGATTAAATATATGTAACTAAATTAATAACTTAAGTATTTATACGTAGGTGATTGGTGCTTTTTAGCTACATCTCTAAAATTTTTGGTGAGGGGGAAATGGGAGGACTTATTCGGAGGACGGCAGAGGGTCTCATGCTTGGCATTGCCTTCTACTAGGGCATGTACAGTAGATATACAGACAATGGCTGAATACTAACTATGGTTCCTGGGGAAGAACTACCAACACTTCACAGCGAGTTCTTTTCTTTCCTCAGTGTTATTGTGAAAGTATGTTTGCCCAGCAGTCCTTATCTTGATTCCAGATCCTTAGTAAATGTTGGCTCTTTTCTACACATGACCATGGTAGTTTGTGAAAAAAGCACTCTGGGTCCTATACAAGGAAATGAGTGTTTGAAGTATTACTTCAAAAGTAGCCACTTCAGGAGACTCTATACCTTTATTCAAAGAACGCCAGTCACGGGCCAAAGCTGCTGGGGAAGCTGTTTTGAGGACTGCCTTCCAAGAGTCAGTTCATGGGCCACATGACAGAGCCAGCCTCTGCACTTTATAGGCAGCCCTTTTATTCTAGTTTTTAACCCCAAATGGTTACACTCACGCCATTTGCCAGATTGGCCTCTGGATGACTTTCAGCTCTTTCCAGAAATCATTAAATCCACTCCCTTCCACTGGCTCCCATCCCCCCACCCCAGCCCAAAGGATGAGGACTTGGCATAGAGCAGGACGCTCAGAAAAATGCTTTGCAAACTCCGAAGACAGTTCCACAAGAGGAGTTCCAAATGTTTAGAGGAAAAACAACACAATTAGAGTAAGTATATGACCTCCCAATGAGAATGAGCTGAAAAGAGACAACATTCCTTTGAGTTCTAAGTACAGGGAGATTTGTTTTTAAAACTCACTTTATATTCCTACCTCATGTTTGAAATGTGCAAGCCTTGCATTTCATACCAGGTCGTCAGGTATAGCAAATACTTGTATCTGCTTACTGTTTAATCAAAATAGAAAGCCTTAGGCTTTTTTTTTTTTTTTTTTTTTTTAGGGGCTAACCTTATAAACCGAAGCACAATTTACAAACCTGCTATGTACTTTAGCAAGAATCAGTGAAGTAAAATGAATATGCAAACTTGGATTCTTTAGCAAAACAGTGAAATCATCATCTCAAGTAACAACGCTAAACATGGAACTATAGGCAAGGATTATGCAGTATAGAAGTAATGAATCATCAACTTCAGTTATTCATTAATAGAGGGTCTGAAAGTTAAAGTTATATGGACTTGTCTCATTTGCAGTCCTGGTTAATAATATTAACATCTTTCCTCCTACATTTTGGTTCCAACATGTTACATTCTCTTCATATATCATATTCTGGTTTTATCTTTACTGGGCAGTTATTTTGTTATAAATTTATTACTATTCATTTTTCGACACAATCTCCCAGCACGTAACCTATTCCCTGTTTGGAAATTACACTTTTTCAGAAACTTATTTTTATTCTTTCAAGCCACTAGGGTATCTTTTAGTAAGTTCACTGAGGCAGTAATTTCCCAAGTAGGAGTAGCTGACCCTTTAAATATTGTCAAATGGCCAACTTGTGAGTTGATAGGAAGATCCAATAAATGCAGACATAATGCAACCCAAACCAGTTAAGAAATATGACTTTGGGGATTTAAAAAGAGAAAGTGAGTCCAGGGAAATGTGCTAATTCTTTTGGAGAGAACTGTAAAATTAGGGAATGAAGGAAAACAAATTAGACTTTACATGTTTGGATATCAGAAGAGCATTTGATTCAGAAGAGGAATCTTACGGTTAGATTAATTCAAGCTGGGTTGACTATTTGAAGAGTAAGATGCATAGTTCTAATATGGTACTGGTTAGATTCACAGTTCTCAGCGCCTCTAGAGAGAGCATGGGGGGTGCCAAACACAGACCAGGAAGGTGAGTCCTTTCACTGTGCAATAGTTTTAGGAAACTTCTTCCAGGAACTTTACCCAGAGGAAAACCCAACAGAAACAAAAACAATTTACATTTGTCCACACTACAGCATTTCTCTGGATTCTGCCAGGTATTTTTTAGATGTTCTCAGATCAATTCCTCATTCCCACTTCTGGCACCTCACTGCAGCAATAGCAGACATTGAGAGTGTGTTTGCAGTTGTCAAATGCTTTCCACGTACATGATTGGCTCAGATCCACACAACCATTTTGTGGCTTAGATTTGCTTCTCCACTTGAATGTAAGCTCCAGGAGGGAGGAATTTTGTCTCTCTGATCTACTATTATATCCTCAGAACCCAGAAGAGTGCCAGGTACGTGGAAGGTATCAGCAACCATTTGTTGACTTTTATGGGTGAGGAAACTCAGGGACTTCCAGAGAGCAATAATGACATATTTGTTAAGCTCCCTGAAGTCTTCAGACAGCTGTTCTATTTATCCTGTTTTTGCAGACTCCCATATTTTACGAGGGCACTACCTTCCTTTTTTGTCATAATTACACACTATACACACATACACTAATACATATATATTTGCTATTGTTTCTTGTTTTTTACTTAACCCTTCTCCTGAGCAATTACATCTAAGAAATCATGAGTTTGGTGTGCTAGTTATATAATAAATTGTTTTCTGATACACATAAAAATAAATACTAAGCTTTAAATTTAAAAAGGAATAAAAACTTTGGGCATGTACCACCAGAAATCATCTCACATAGTACAAGGTGCTGTGCCTACCACATTTGGACCAACACTGTTGTACTGGATCCTTACAATAACCCTGTGGGAGAGGTCTCATGAGCAAAGCAGAGTAGGCTCTGTTAGCTCATTTACCAGTGAGTTAACTGAGGGGGATGGACACAGGGTCACACAGCTAATAAGTGGTAGCTTTAGAACTATGAACCCCGCAGTATTCCTCATTGCCAATTTACTCTCTTCCACGATTTTACTGCTCCCCCAGCATTCCTGGGGAAATCTACAGCTAGGCTGGTATCTGCTCTTTCTTAGGGTGGATACCCTTGGTATCAAGGGTCTAGCTTAGAGCTGTTTGAAAGCAATCTTGAAAGCGTGAAACGGACACCTTAGGTAGGCCTTAATTTGTTAATTGTAGTCAAAGGAGGAAGCACATGCTAAAAAATTGTTGGTGAAAACTGTGTCTCATTGGTAATAATGAGCACAGGACAGAAAAGGGTAGAGAGTTGGGCGGTGAAAGGAAAAAAATAGAAATGAGCTTAGAAAAACATACTCCCAGGACGCTTATTTGCATGTACTATAAAACCAAGTAAGGCTCATTTGACGTAATCATGTCAACAGCAGTTCAAGTAGATGAGTCTGCCCACTATGTACCAGGTCTGTTTCCTGCACTATCTCATGTATTCCCCCTGGCAGGTAGGTTTCTCGCTCAGAGTAACCTTCTCAGGATCACAGACCTGAGAGGGAACAGAAACAGACTTTGAACAGGGTCTCTCTAGTATATTCTTTCCTTTCCCTCTCTGCAGTTGTTACCTCAGTGGTGGTGAAGCATTCATATTAACCTTCAGTACATGCTTACATTTTGGTCGGATGATGAGACCAAATAACGCTGTACACCAAAGCTAAAAGCTTACATGACCTATAGGCCTGTTGGGATGGGCAGCTCTGAGATGTGGTCATGGCTTTGTGGTCCATATTCATCTGAGATCTGGCCTAAACCTTTGGATGACCATGAAGCAGCTAGAGGAGCTGTTTTATACCAACTTACATTGAGTGGACCAAGGGTCCATACTGAACTGTGCAGTGAAGTCCTGAAGTTGCCTAAGTGCCCACAAAATCCTTAGGACTGGTCTGAATGAATAGAGTGAGCCAAGGTCAAGTGGCTGAAAATCCAATAAAAAAGTCTTCCAAGGCTGCCATAATCTTGGCCCATATTTTTTAAAGTGACTGGAATGATCTTGCATCTGAGTTCAAGAAAAGATGATAAGGGAAGTGTCAAAATCTGTCCTCCCAGCTATCATTCTGCTGACTGATAGCTTCGTGTGCTATATATACAGCTCTCAGCTCTCCCATGAATTTAGCATCATATTCTGATAGATGGTAGATGTCAGAGAATAGATGGTTTAGGGAGCCAGAGACGTTTTTTTCCAAATACATCCCCTGTCTTTAACCTTTCAGCAGGCTATGATGAAAACACCTTATAAATCTATTTTTTAAACCACTTAATATTTTAAACCAAAGAGAGAAAGTAAAAAACAAAAACAAAACTCTTTAGCAATGCATCTCAGTTCACACACCTTAGGATCAGGAAGTCTTGACCAAAGTCTAAACAAAACACCCTCTGTAATTCCAGCCCATTACTCTGTCCTCAACAGAAGCTAAAGAGAAAGCTCTCACAATGGGGAAAACGCCCACATTTTGAAGGGTCGGAGAAGGAAGCTCCAGTTGACTACCTATGGAGGAGTGGAGGGAAATTAGGAAATCCAGGACTCACACGAGCCTGGTGGCTTTATATGGCAAGGAAGAAACGTCACAGAACAGTTGGATGTACAGAGCTGCCGATAAACGAGTTCCATATGGAGAGAGGAAAGGAATAGAAGGCCTGCCTGTGTTTCTTTGGACAGTATCTCTTTAGAAAAGCTAAGCTTGTAATTAGGGTCATAATTTCTTAAATTCTCTCTTGCAAGTGTGCATCACTTCAGGGTGTTCCTTAAAGGTTATTTAGCTATTTTTAAAAACTTCCTTACTCCAGCTTTTTTTTTTTTTTTTTTCTTTTTTACTGAATTTTTTTAAAAAAGCCAACTGTTCCCTTGAGAAGTCTAGCGATTCTAACTCAGAGGCTCTGGTCCGAATCACCACTGCTCACCTGATAACACACCAAGTACCTAGAAGGAACTGTGAGCTTTCTAACTTCTGCTATAAAAATGGGATCAACATCACAATCCTGTGTCAAAGCATTAGTCACTAAATTGTACCCCAAGGCCCCCTTGACCACCCAGCCTGTGAGAGGACATTCAAGGAAAATAGGTAACAGTCAGCAACAATCAGTAGCTCTTGTTGGCTCTTCCATGAGGGATTCTAAGAACCAGCCTCCCCTAGGCGTTTCCCTTCCTTGAGGACAGCAAGGTGATTTGGGTGGGGTTTAAGTTCCCCTGCTCTCCCCCTCCACCTCCTGGTGACTTCACTTAGTTGCTACAGCTGCTCTTACTTCTACGTGATGGTGGAGTTAGCCTTCTAGCCATTTCTGTATCACCTCATGCTTCCCATTTCTGTGGCTTTCTTTTCCACTCCCTCCCTCATGGAGGGCTCAGGATGGCTTTTTCTTGGCCGTAACTGCTGCTGTTTCACTGAGATGGAGAAAGGAGGAAGGGGATGAGAGGAGGGAAGATTGAGGTGTCAGGATTTTACTCTTCAGTGTTACAACTCTCGCTAGGCTCCTCAAAGGCTAGTTTTACTCTCCTGATTTCTCACTGTGTCTAAAATGGACCACAAGGGTGTCCATTCTTTCACAAATCACTATTTCCATGAGGGACTTGGAAAAAGTTCCCTTGGACATTTGGGACTCTCTACATAATGTCAGATTCCTAAGCTTTTAAACTAAACTCCCGGGACTTCCCTGGTGGTCCAGCGGTTAAGACTCTATGCTCCCAACGCGGGGGGGCCCGGGTTCGATTCCTGATCAGGGAACTAGATACCTCATGCCGCAACTAAAAATGATCCCGCGTGTCCCAACTAAAAATGATCCCGCATGTCCCAACTAAAGATCCCATGTGCCACAACTAAGGCCCAGCACAGCCAAATAAATAAATAAATATTAAAAAATAAATAAATAGATAAACTAAACTCCCCACAATCAGCCAGATGCCTTGGCACCTTTTCTCTCTCCTGCTCAGGAGGAGTTGTCACTCCTGTCCAATATGCTACTACATCCATTCCCTATATGCCCCAATATCTTCAACTATCAGTACAAGCATCCAGCCCTTTCTCCTTATGTCTCCTTTACTCCATTAGTGTTTCTCCCAGGGATCTATAAGGTTCTCAAGCAAATGGGACACTCAGAAGCATATTGTGAGTCATGATGTTTTCTAAAATGGGTGTGTAGATTAATTTCTCACTTTCTCCCAGGGCTCTTAAACTCTAATAGCAAAACTTTTGTAACCCAAAGTGGAAGACAATTTATAAAGCATACCCAGCCTCCTGCCATGACTATCAGCTTCCTTTAGCAGGCAACCTAGCTTCCTTCTGGCCACCAGCCATACCTGGGGACCTCATATTGCAGGAGGTACGATTGAGAGCAACTGGCAAGTCTCTATTCTTGAACTCTTGGTGACAAACCTATTGCATCACTTGTGGGGACCTGCCCTCTCATCTTGGAGCCATTCTTCTTTGTTGTAATGTGGATCTCTCCTCCTGACCTTCCCTTCTGAAATCATATTGCTTTCAGTATTTTTTGAAAATCTAGCTGGTGACTCCAATCTGCTTCCATAGAAACAGCTTCCTGTCCTCAAGAAACTCTCAGATTCTGAATTCATGGAGTCAAGAGTAGGCCCCTCTCTTTAGTGGCTGTCTTCTTGATTGAGATCCTGTTGAAATGCAGACAGCCAAAATCTGCCTTCCCCAAATGGGTCAATTTGACCTACATCCCTGGCTTCTCCTGTGCTGCCACCCAGAAGCCTGGGTGTTGATATACTGGAAAAAAAACCAAACAGCCACAAAACAACCACATTAAAGTGTGTGTGTGTGTAACTACACACACACACACACACACACACACACACACACCCCTCATGCATTTCATTGTGTTGTAGTGGCCAACAGCAGTCTTTAACCTTTAAGAATTGGTGGAATCTCTTTAATTAGTAACATTTAAAACTAGAAGAGACTCAGCATCAAAAGGAAATAATGACAATTTTGAAATATTAACACTTTGAGCTTATTAGAGTCCTCCCATAGCTCTGAAAGGACATCATGGGTATGTTCACTTTTTTTTTGGCCATGCCGTGTGGCTTGCAGGATCTTAGTTCCCCAACCAGGGATTGAACTAGGGCCACTGCAATGAAAGCGCCAAGTCTTAACCACTGGACTGCCAGGGAAATGCCCTGTATGTTCACATTTATTCTTTGATTTATTTTAACCTTTCACTATGGTGCTTTTCACACATAAACAAAATTGAGAAAGTAGTATACTGAATCCTTGTGAACCCAACATCCAGATTCAACAATTATCAACCCAGACTCAGTCCTATTTCATCTATAACATACACACACATTCCTCTTCCACCCTCCCTGGATTACTTTTTTTTCATTCAACTGGATTTATTTCATAGTACCAAAGTGTACTATTCAAATTACTGGCACAAAAATGAGCATCGAGTTAAAATCTTACAAAACCTCATAATCTCTGCAAAACCTCATAATTTATGAGGTTTTTTTTTAAAGAAAGAAAAAGTATAATTGACTTACAATATTATAGTAGTTTCAGGTGTACAACATAGTGATTTGATATTTTTAGACATTACAAAATGATCACCACAATAAGTCTAGTTACTATTTGTCACCATACAAAGTTGTTACAATATTATTTCTATATTCACTATGCTGTACATTATTTATCTTATAACTGGAATATATCTTCTTGTTGGATTGATCCCTTTATCATTATGTAATGTCCTGCTTTGTTTGTTACAGTTTTTGTTTTAAACTCTATCTTGTCTAATATAAGTTTTGCTACCTCAGATTTCTTTTCATTTTCATTGCAGGGAATACTTTTTTCTAACCCCTCACTTTCAGTCTGTGTGCATCTTTAGTTCTGAAGTGAGTTTCTTGTAGGTAGCATACACATGGGTCTTGTTTTGCCATTCATTCAGCCACTCTATGTCTTTTGATTGGAGCATTTAGTTCATTTACATTTCAAGTAATTATTGGTAGGTATGTACTTATTGCCATTTTGCTAATTGTTTTCTGGTTGTTGTTGAAATTCTTTCTTGTTCCTTTCTTCTTTTGCTCTCTTTCCTTGTGATTTGGTGACTACTTTTAGTGTTATGTTTGGATCCCTTTCTCTTTCTCTCTGTGTGTGTATCTATTATAGAATTACGGTTGTGGTTACCATGAGGTTTGTATATAACAACATATGTATATATGGTTATTTTAAGTTGATGATCTCTTAAGTTCTAATGCATTCTAACAATCCTGCCATTTTACTCCTCTCCTCCCTCCCATGTTTAATGCTTTTGATATCATATTTTACATCTTTTTGTTTTGTGGATATAGACAATTTACTACTTTTGTCTTTTAACCTTCCTACTAGTTTTATAAGTGATTGATCTACTACCTTTACTGTATGTTTGCCTTTATCAGTGAGATTTTTCATTTCATAATTTTCATATTTCTAATTGTAGTCCTTTCTTTTCCACTTAGAGAAGTCCTTTTAACATTTCTTATAAAGCTGCTTTAGTGGTGCTGAACTCTTTTAGCTTTTGCTTATCTGTAAAACTATTTATTCTCTCATCAAATCTGAATGATAGCCTTGACAGGTAGAGTAGTCTTGGGTTTTTTCCTTTCATCACTTTGAATATATACCATGCCACTCCCTCAGGCCTGAAAACTTTCTTCTGAAAAGTCAGCTGGTAGTCTTATGGGACCTCCCTTGTACATAACTAGTTGCTTATCTCTTGCTGCTTTTAAGATTTTTTCTGGATCTTTAATTTTTGTCATTTTAATTGTAACATGTCTTGGTGTGAACCTCTTTGGGTTTATCTTGATTGGGGCTCCCTGTGCTTCCTAGATTTGAATGTCTGTTTCCTTCCCCATGTTAGGGAGGTTTTCAGCTATTATTTCTTCAAATAAGTTCTTTGCTCCTTTCTCTCTCTCTTCTCCTTCTGGGACTCCTAAGATGTGAATATTATTAAGCTGATGTTGTCCCAGAGGTCTCTTAAACTATCCTGATTTTTTTAAATTGTTTTTTCTTTTTTCTGTTCAGCTTGGGTGATTTTCACTACTTTGTCTTCCAGTTCACTAATTTACTCCTCTGTATCATCTAATCTACTATTGATTCCTTCTAGTGTATTTTTTACTTCAGTAATTGTATTTTCAGCTCTATTTGGTTATTTTTTATATTTTCTAACCATTTGTTAAACTTCTCACTGTATTCATCCATTTTTCTGTGAAATTCATTGAGCATCTTTATGATCATTACCTCAACTTCTTTACTGGGTAGATTGCTTATCTCCACTTTGCTTAGTTCTTCTTCTGGGGTTTTGACCTGTTCCTTTGCTTTGAACGTATTCCTCTGTCTCCTCATTTTATCTAATTCTCTGTGTTTATTTCTATGTATTAGGTAAGTTGGTTACATTTCCCAATCTTAGAGAAGTGGCCCTATATAGAAGTCTTTGGGGTCCAGCAGCACCTTCCCTCTGGCCACCAGATCTATATGCTTTAGGGGCACCCCCTATATGGGCTTCATGGGCCCTTCTGTTGTGGCAGGACTGACTACTGTGGGCAAGCTGGTAGGCAGAACTTGCTCCCAGCCCAGTTGGCTGCCAGGCCCTGCCTTGTGCAGTGGCTGCCAGCCCATTGGTGGGTGGGACCAGGTCCTGGGGCTACTAGATTATTTTGAAGCAAATTCCACATTTTATACTATTTCATCCATAAGTATTTCAGTATATATCTCTAAACGATAAGGATTCATTAAAAAATTACACCTAAAACATTTGAAATAATTCCTTAAATGTCATAATAGATCCAATTAGTATTAAAATTTCCCCTAATTGTTTTATAAAATTGTTTTTAATAGCTGCTTTGTTGAAATCAGGATCCAAAAAGTTCCACCCATTGCATTTGGTTGATGTGTCTAAAGTCTCATGAAATACAGCTCCTTCCCTCTTTTCTTTCATCTTTGCAATTTATTTGTTAAAGCCACCAGGTTACTTACCTTGCATAGTTTCCCACTGTCTGGATTTTGCTAATTTTATTTCCAAACTGTTGTGTAAGATGCTCCTCGACCCCCTTATTTCCTGTAAACTAAAAATTAGATCTAGAGTGTCACCTGATTCAGGTTCCATTTGTGTGTGTGTGTGTGTGTGTGTGTGTGTATGAAAACTTCACAGATGGTGTTGTGTACCATCTTCAGGAGGTACGTTATTATTGTCTCTCTTTTTGTGATGTTAGCAGCCATTATTTATTAAAAACTGCGTAAACCCAAATTGTTTTTTTTTATGGTGATATTATACATACTTTAAAATATTCATTAGAAACACCTTCAAGTTTTGTTGCAGTCTTAGCCCATTTTCATTTCCATTAGCTCAATAACATTCTTTCTTTTAAGCATCAGCTTCCAAAATTTCCATCAGTCATGCTCGTATGTCATTTCTTCTGCAGTGAGATGGTTACTCTTGCCCTGATTCTTCCTCCACCTCCTTCCCACCCCTTACATCCCCCAGGAAGGGAATATGAATATCTTGATGGTACATTTTGTATTTTATAGCAATTCCTTTAGAGTACTGTCTTGTTTTTACAGTATTTTTCCTCTGCCTGTCCCATAGTGACTGTTTTCCTAAACTATTAAACTTGCCTCTAAGATTCTGATTACCAATTCCAATGTGTCGGTTTTTTTCCACATACCACCAAACAATTCTCTGACACCAGTCGGATGACTTGCAATTCAACTCAATTCTGAAACTATCTGCCTGGAGATAGCATCAGATTCTAGAAGTTAAGGGCTCAGTGCCATAAGATCGCCCTACCACTTCAGATGTCAACTACAAGTCTAGTTTTTTACCTGTGCTTTGGACTGACTGGTAATGAATCAGAGGTTCCCAGAACCCCTCATTGGGTTTGATTAATATGCTAGGCCAGCTCACAGAGCTCAGGAAACCAGTTTACTCACTAGATTATCGGTTTATTATAAAAGATATTAAAGGATACTAATCAATAGCTAGATGAAGAGGTATGTAGGCAAGGTCCCAAACAAAGGAGCTTCTGTCTTTGTGGTTTGGGGCCTGGCACAGAGATACATGGAAGTATTCTGGTTTGAGAATGTTCCTCAAACCCTGTCCTTTGGGTTTTTATGGAAGCTTCATTACATAGGCATGATCGATTATATCATTGGCCATTGCTGATTGATTCAACCGCTAGCCTCTCTCCTCTGCCTAGAGGTCCAGGGGGATGGGACTGAAAGTTCCAACCTTCAATCATGCGGTTGGTTCCCCTGGTAACTAGCATCCCTCTGTAGATTCTTTCCAAAAGTCACTTTTATATAAACTCAGGTGTGGTTAACAGGGATTTGTTATGACTATCAAGACAACTTTAATGTTCTTATCACTTAGGAAATTCCAAGGGTTTTAGGAGCTCTATGCCAGAAATGGAGATGAAGACAAAATATATATTTTTTACTATAAATCACAATACCACATCTTCCTTTTCTTTCTCATTTTGACTTCTGCTCATGCACAGTATTCACAATTCATGAAAGTTTTGTTTCTCTGCTGCTGATAACCTAAAGTCCCATAAGCTGGAGGTCTTGGCTCAATCTTCTCTTGTTTGTCCTCAGCTTCTTGCCTAATCCAGGCAATGTTGACCACTCTTACTTACTGAAATGCCCTTCCTTTTCTAGGATCACTCTCTCTGGTTTTCCTCCTACCTCTCATATTATTTTTTCTTGGTCTCTTTCAAAGTCACCTCTTCCTCTGTCCATTCCTGAAATATGAGTTTTGCCCAGGATTTTGTCTTTGGCCCTCTTCTCCTTTCACATGATGCTCAGTGAACTGATTCATCCTCTTGGCATCAACAACCAACATAGGAGCATGACTCCCAGTTCTAGATATTCTGCCAAGGCTTCTCTTCTTAGCTGTAGGATTGCACATCTAGCTGTTTACTAGAAATCACTCCCAGATAATTCTGCCTCCGTAGGAATGGAACAGAGCACATTACCTCTCATTTCCAGCTTGCCTTGCCCCCCACCCTCCCCACCCCAACCTCCTTACTTCATTCGCTAGCTCTGTGAATCACACTACTATCAACCACAGTCATCAGCTCAGAAACCTGGGCTCCTCCTAGGCTCCTTTCTCTTCCATCACATCTGATCCATCATCATTCATGCTAACTGCTCCTATTCATGCTTTCTCATACTCGTCCCCTTTGCCATTACCATTACCCCTTATTGCCTAACTTGTTTGCCTGCTTCCTAAATTCTGCCCCTTCCATTCATCCTTCACACTGCTACCAGAATAATCTTTCTAAAATACAAATCTGAGTTATGGCACTTTACACTTAAATTCCAAACTCCTTGATATGGCAGTCTTCATTCAACCCTTGGCCATGGTTTCTGTAGCCCATACGATGTACATTCCAAAGATTATATGCAGTAACACATGTCAGTTTACTAATACATTGCCTGGCTCGATATACAGCAACTAGTTTCCATTTTGGGCCTAAATATTTGCTCTTCTTCTTGTGTCATATGCCATTCCATGCCATTGTATATTTGTACATGCTCTCCCATCCTCCCCAACCCCTCCTGGCCTGTCTTCCCTTTTTCCACCTGGGTGGTACTTACTTATCTTTTAACCCTCAGTTCAACTCTATTCACTTCAGGAAGGCTTTTTTGAAACCATATGTAATTAAACACCTCTTCTCTGTGTTCCTAAAAATTCCTCCATTACTTCTGTCATGGCCTCTACATAGTTCAGTATTGATTTACTTGCCTCATAGACTGTAAGCAATGTGTAGTAGTTCTTGAGGTTTAATATTTATATCCCCAGTAATAGACTCAGTGCCTGGCCCATTGTGGATGTTCAGTCAAGGCAAAAATGAATGAAGCCCAGAGAAAGACAAATACCATATGATATCACTTATATGTGGAATCTAAGAAAATGATACAAATGAGCTTATTTACAAAACAGAAACAGCCTCACAGACATAGGAAACAAATTTATGGTTACCAAAGGGGGAAGGCAGGGAAGGGATAACTTAGAAATTTGGTATTAACAGATACACACGACTATATATAAAACAGATAACAAGGACCTACTGTATAGGACAGATAATTCTATTTGATATCTTATAATAGCCTATAATGGGAAATAATATGTATATATAAATATATATGTATATTTGAATCACTTCACTGTACAACTGAAACTAACACAACATTGTAAATCAACTATACTTCAATTTAAAAAATGAAGCCCAGTCATTTCTACCTCTATACACTCATAGCGTGTTCAGGCCCTCATCATCTCTACTTGGATAAACATAATTACTTACAAGTTGCTTTTCCTGATTTCAGTCTCCATCCCAGTGAATGCATCTTTCAGCTCTGATTGTACCATTTTCCTCCTTAAAAGTCCACCGCTCTCCAATTCTGACATGGTCCCTCAGTAGAGCAGGGGTCCTATTGAAAGCTGGGATTGTTGTACTGTGCATATAAAAGGTGTGAAGGCAGAAAACTGGTTGAGAAACACTAGCGTATAAAATTAAATCTAGGATTATCAGCATGGTTCCAAAATGTCATGTGATTTGGTTTCTCTTCTAACCTCCAAACAGCCTTGGACCCAGCTATACTAGACCGTCACTCTTTCACCCAAACCAGAATGCCCTGGGCTCTCCTGCATTGTTTTTTGCATAATATGAAGGCTTGAATTTCTTTCTTTCACAAAATCTTCATCCTTCAAGATCCATCTGAAATGCCACCTCCTGTGTGAAACCTTCCTTGACTCTGTGTCCTCCAGCATGTTATGAATCTCATCACTCTTCCGCTTAAGGTCCAAGTTCCTATTTTAGTGACTGCATTTTATCTTTACTCCACTCTGTATCATGTAACAGAGGGAGGTGTTGATATCACTGTCCCTCAGTAGGGTATAAAATCCTTAATGAAGATGGAAGGTGTTTATTGTACTTATTTTGTAGCATCATACCTGCCTACTCCCTCCTCTAGCCCCGAGCACCTAGCACAGTTCTCAACTGTCAATATTTGCAGATCTGATTTACATTTTTCTTAGTAAAAGTGGCTCTTCTCCTACAGCCCAGTTACTGGAACTCACCATTCCCTCCATTTGTGGACGCTAATTCCTAAAGTCTCTTTCTTTTTTTCTTCTCATAGTGGACCTTTGGCTTTACCTCACCTTGAATCCTTAAATTCTTCATATTTCCTTCTGTCAGAACTTTCCTGGGGAAAAAACATTCTACCCTAATCCCTTTAAGAAATACTATCATTTTAGCATGCTCAAGATTTATTGCATCTCATTCCCCTATATTCATACTTTAGACCCCACATCTGTTTCCTTTAAGAGACCAATCATTCCCTGCATACCCTGCTTTCATATACTAAGCCTTTATGTCTCTCCATTTCTGCTTCCCACCTCCAGTGGAACACCTTCAGAATCTCTTTTTAAAATCTTGACTCTTTAAAAACTCTTATTCTCCATCCATTCTTATGTTGTCTTCCCAACACAAAAATGAGAAATGGAACCCTCTTCCTTGATTAAAAAAACCTTGCTCAGATAAAGCCCAGGCTTCAGCATCCCAACTTCATCCACTAGAACTGAAGTGTCGTTGTTGCCTTTAATCACATTTATTTTATGGCCTCCATAAAGCAATAAAATATTTCAATCCACACACTATGCAAACAGTCGGCTGCAGCCAGCTATAACTTAGGAAGAGAAAAACTTGGCCCAAGCTATTTCATGAGGTAGGTTTGGGTTGCAGAGGACATTCCTCCTGTGCTTTTCTTTTCCTCTCACCGTCTTCCTAAGAGTCCCTCTGTTGTCTCTGCTTTTCCCAATTTGCTTTTGCATCCTGCTTCCTCTCTATTTGGATTCTAATTGGGCCTTCCTTTGCCTTTCATTCTCTTTAAATAGCTTCTGCCTTTGCACACCTCAGTCTGTACTGATGTGAATTATCTTATCATCTCCTTCTTCTCTGCACATTCACTGTACATTTTGTGTGGTCTGTTTACTGCCATATGTTTGCAGAGGGAGTACATCATGGAGATCAGTGTCCTGGCTGGGGCATCAGGCTGCATTTGGATGCTCTGCTCAGCCTCTTTCTAGTTGTCTAATCATGGGCAAGTTGTTTAACATCTCTGAGCCCCAATTTCCTCATCAGTAAAGCAAATGTAACAGGAGTACTTAGTTCATGATGAAGATTAACATTAGTACTCATTATCATCACTCTTTGGCTCCAACTGGATTAAGGAACATGGGTCTTTTGCCCAGCTATGCATAACGATATAGGCTCTATTCATCACCCCTACTACCATTTTTTTTTTGAATTTTGGACTTTATTTATTTTTTTATACAGCAGTTTCTTATTAGTTATCCAATTTATAGATATTAGTGTATACATGTCAGTCCCAATCTCCCAATTCATCCCACCACCACCCCCCCCGCCACTTTCCCCCCTTGGTGTGCATACGTTTGTTCTCTACATCTGTGTCTCTATTTCTGCCCTGCAAACCGGTTCATCTGTACCATTTTTCTAGGTTCTACATATATGCGTTAATATACGATATTTGTTTTCCTCTTTCTGACTTACTTCACTCAGTATGACAGTCTCCAGATCCATCCACGTCTCTACAAATGACCCAATTTCGTTCCTTTTTATGGCTGAGTAATATTCCATTGTATATATGTACCACTTCTTCTTTATCCATTCGTCTCTCGATGGGCATTTAGGTTGCTTCCATGACCTGGCTATTGTAAATAGTGCTGCAATGAACATTGGGGTGCACGTGTCTTTTTGAATTCTGGTTTTTTCTGGGTATATGCCTAGTGGTAGGATTGCTGGGTCATATGGTAATTCTATTTTTAGTTTTTTAAAGAACCTCCATGCTGTTCTCCATAGTGGCTGTACTCAATTTACATTCCCACCAACAGTGCAAGAGGGTTGCCTTTTCTCCACACCCTTTCCAGCATTTGTTGTTTGTAGATGTTCTGATGATGCCCATTCTAACTGGTGTGAGGTGATACCTCATTGTAGTACTGATTTGCATTTCTCTAATAATTAGTGATGTTGAGCAGCTTTTCATGTGCTTCTTGGCCATCTGTATGTCTTCTTTGGAGAAATGTCTATTTAGGTCTTCCGCCCATTTTTGGATTGGGTTGTTTGTCTTTTTTAATATTGAGCTGCATGAACTGTTTATATGTTTTAGAGATTAATCCTTTCTCCATTGATTCATTTGCAAATATTTTCTCCCATTCTGAGGGTTGTCTTTTCGTCTTGTTTATGGTTTCCTTTGCTTTGCAAAAGCTTTTACGTGTCATTAGGTCCCATTTGTTTATTTTGTTTTCATTTCCATTACTCTAGGAGGTGGATCAAAAAAGATCTTGCTGTGATTTATATCAAAGAGTGTTCTTCCCATGTTTTCCTCTAAGAGTTTTATAGTGTCCAGTCTTACATTTAGGTCTCTAATCCATTTTGAGTTTATTTTTGTGTATGGTGTTAGGGAGTGTTCTAATTTCATTCTTTTACATGTAGCTGTCCAGTTTTCCCAGCACCACTTACTGAAGACACTGTCTTTTCTCCATTGTACATCCCTGCCTCCTTTGTCATAGATTAGTTGATCATAGGTGTGTGGATTTATCTCTGGGTTTTCTTTCCTGTTTCATTGATCTATATTTCTGTTTTTGTGTCAGTACCATATTGTCTTGATTACTGTAGCTTTGTAGTATAGTCTGAAGTCAGGGAGTCCGATTCCTCCAGTTCAGTTTTTTTCCCTCAAGACTGCTTTGGCTATCAGGGGTCTTTTGTGTCTCCATACAAATTTTAAGATTATTGGGTTTCCCTGGTGGCGCAGTGGTTGAGAGTCTGCCTGCCAATGCAGGGGACACGGGTTCGAGCCCTGGTCTGGGAAGATCCCACATGCCGTGGAGCAACTGGGCCCATGAGCCACAACTACTGAGCCTGGGCATCTGGAGCCTGTGCTCCGCAACAAGAGAGGCTGCAACAGTGAGAGGCCCACGCACCGCGATGAAGAGTGGCCCCCCCACTCGCTGCAACTAGAGAAAGCCCTTGCACAAAAACGAAGACCCAACACAGCCAAAAAGATAAATAAATTTTAAAAAAAATTAAAATAAAACTTGCTCTCACTACACATTAAAAAAAAATTTTTTTTTAAGATTATTTGTTCTAGTTCTGTAAAAATGCCATTGGTAATTTGAGAGGGATTGCATTGAATCTGTAGATTGCTTTGGGTAGTATAGTCATTTTCACAATATTGATTCTTCCAATCCAAGAACATGGTATATCTCTCCATCTGTTGGTATCATCTTTAATTTCTTTCATCAGTGTCTTATAGTTTTCTGCATACAGGTCTTTTGTCTCCCTAGGTAGGTTTATTCCTAGATATTATATTCTTTTTGTTGCAGTGGTAAATGGGAGTCTTTCCTTAACTTCTCTTTCAGATTTTTCATCATTAGTGTATAGGAATGCAAGAGATTTCTGTGCATTAATTTTGTATCCTGCTACTTTAACAAATTCATTGATTAGCTCTAGTAGTTTTCTGGTGGCATCTTTAGGATTCTCTATGTATAGTATCATGTCATCTGCAAACAGTGATAGTTTTACTTCTTCTTTTCCAATTTGCATTCCCCTTATTTCTTTTTCTTCTCTGATTGCCATGGCTAAGACTTCCAAAACTATCTTGAATAATAGTGGCGAGAGTGGACATCCTTGTCTTGTTCTTGATCTTAGAGGAAATGCTTTCAGTTTTTCACCATTGAGAATGATGTCTTCTGTGGGTTTCTCATATATGGCCTTCATTATGTTGAGGTAGCTTCCCTCTATGCCCACTTTCTGGAGAGTTTTTATCATAAAATGGTGTTGAATTTTGTTAAAAGATTTTTCTGCATCTATTGAGATGATCATATGGTTCTTCTTCTTCAATTTGTTAATATGGTGTATCACACTGATTGAATTGCGTATATTGAAGAATCCTTGCATCCCTGGGATAAATCCCAGTTGACCATGGTGTATGATCCTTTTAATGTGTTGTTGGATTCTGTTTGCTAGTATTCTGTTGAGGATTTTTGCAACTATATTCATCAGTGATATTGGTCTGTAATTTTCTTTTTTGTAGTATCTTTGTCTGGTTTTGGTATCAGGGTGATGGTGGCCTCATAGAATGAGTTTGGGAGTGTTCCTTCCTCTGCAATTTTTTGGAAGAGTTTGAGAAGGATGGGTGTTAGCTCTTCTCTTAATGTTTGATAGAATTCACCTGTGAAGCCATCTGGTCCTGGATTTTTGTTTGTTGGAAGATTTTTAATCACAGTTTCAATTTCATTACTTGTGATTGGTCTGTTCATATTTCTTATTTCTTCCCGGTTCAGTCTTGGAAGGTTATACCTTTCTAAGCATTTGTCCATTTCTTCCAGGCTGTCCATTTTATTGGGATAGAGTTGCTTGTAGTAGTCTGTTAGGATGCTTTGTATTTCTGTGGTGTCTGTTGTAACTTCTCCTTTTTCATTTCTAATTTATTGATTTGAGTCCTCTACCCTCTTTTTCTTGATGAGTCTGGATAATGGTTTATCAATTTTGTTTATCTTCCCAAAGAACCAGCTTTTAGTTTTATTGATCTTTGCTATTGTTTTCTTTGTTTCTATTTCATTTATTTCTGCTCTGATATTTATGATTTCTTTCCTTCTACTAACTTTGGGTTTTGTTTGTTCTTCTTTCTCTAGTTCCTTTAGGTGTAAGGTTAGATTGTTTATTTGAGATTTTTCTTGTTTCTTGAGGTAGGCTTGTATTGCTATAAACTTCCCTCTTAGAACTGCTTTTGCTGCATCCCATAGGTTTTGGATCATCCTGTTTTGTTGTAATTTGTCTCTAGGTATTTTTTTAATTTCCCCTCTGATTTCTTCAGTGATCTCTTGGTTATTTAGTAACATATTGTTTAGCCTCCATGTGTTTGTGTTTTTTTCCATTTTTTTCCCTGTAATTGATTTCTAATCTCATAGCGTTGTGGTCAGAAAAGATGCTTGATATGATTTCAATTTTCTTAAATTTACTGAGGTTTGATTTGTGACCCAAGATGTGATCTATCCTGGAGAATGTTCTGTGTGCACTTGAGAAGAAAGTGTAATCTGCTGTTTTTGGATGGAATGTCCTATAAATATCAATTAAATCTATCTGGTCTATTGTGTCATTTAAAGCTTGTGTTTCCTTATTAATTTTCTGTTTGGATGATCTGTCCATTGGTGTAAGTGAGGTGTTAACGTCCCCCACTATTATTGTGTTACTGTTGATTTCCTCTTTTAGAGCTGTTAGCAGTTGTCTTATGTATTGTGGTGCTCCTATTTTGGGTGCATATGTACGTAGAATTGTTATATCTTCTTCTTGAATTGATCCCTTGATCATTATGTAGTGTCCTTCCTTGTCTCTTGTAACATTCTTTATTTTAAAGTCTATTTTATCTGATATGAGTATTGCTACTCCAGCTTTCTTTCGACTTCCATTTGCATGGAATATCTTTTTCCATTCCCTCACTTTCAGTCTATATGTGTTCCTAGGTCTGAAGTGGGTCTCTTGTAGACAGCATATATATGGGTCTTGTTTTTGTATCCATTCAGCGAGCCTGTGTCTTTTGGTTGGAGCATTTAATCCATTCACGTTTAAGGTAATTATTGATATGTATGTTCCTATTACCATTTTCTTAATTGTTTTGGGTTTGTTTTTGTAGGTCCTTTTCTTCCCTTGTGTTTCCCACTTAGAGAAGTTCCTTTAGTGTTTGTTTTAGAGCTGGTTTGGTGGTGCTGAATTCTCTTAGGTTTTGCTTTTCTGTAAAGCTTTTGATTTCTCAGTCGAATCTGAATGAGATTCTTGCTGGGTAGAGTAATGCTGGCTGTAGGTTCTTGCCTTTCATCACTTTAAATATATCATGCCACTCCCTTCTGGCTTGTAGATTTTCTGTTGAGAAATCAGGTGTTAACCTTATGGGAGTTCCCTTGTATGTTATTTGTTGTTCTTCCCTTGTTGCTTTCAATAATTTTTCTCTGTCTTTAATTTTGGCCAATTTGATTACTATGCGTCTGGGCATGTTTCTCCTTGGGTTTATCCTGCCTGGGACTCTCTGAGCTTCCTGGACTTGGGTGGTTATTTCCTCTTCCATGTTAGGGAAGGTTTCGACTATAATCTCTTCAAATATTTTCTCTGGTCCTTTCTCTCTCTCTTCTCCTTATGGGACCCTTATAATGCAAATGTTGTTGTGTTTAATGTTGTCCCAGAGGTCTCTTATGCTGTCTTTATTTCTTTTCATTCTTTTTTCTTTATTCTGTTCTGCAGCAGGAATTCCACCATTCTGTGTTCCAGGTCACTTATCCGTTCTTCTGCCTCAGTTATTCTGCTATTGATTCCTTCTAGTGTATTTTTCATTTCAGTTATTGTATTGTTCATTTCTGTTTGTTTGTTCTTTAATTCTTCTAGGGGTTTGTTCTTTAATTCTTCTAGGTCTTTGTTAAACATTTCTTTCATCTTCTCGATCTTTGTCTCCACTCTTTTTCCGAGGTCCTGGATCATCTTCACTATCATTATTCTGAATTCTTTTTCTGGAAGCTTTCTTATCTACACTTCATTTAGTTGTTTTTCTGAGGTTTTATCTTGTTCTTTCATCTGGTACATAGCCCTCTGCCTTTTCATCTTGTCTATCTTTCTGTGAATGTGGTTTTTGTTCCACAGGCTGCAGGATTGTAGTTCTTGCTTCTACTGTCTGCCCTCTGGTGGATGAGGCTATCTAAGAGGCTTGCTCGAGTTTCCTGATGGGAGGGACTGGTGGTGGTTAGAGCTGAGTGTTGCTCTGGTGCGCAGAGCTCAGTAAAACTTTAATCTGCTTGTCTGCTGATGGGTGGGGCTGGGTTCCCTCCCTGTTGTTTGTTTGGCCTGAGGCAGCCAAACACTGGATCCTACCCGGCTCTTTGGTGGGGCTAATGGTGGACTCTGGCAGGGCTTATGCCAAGGAGTACTTCCCAGAACTTCTGCTGCCAGTGTCCTTGTCCTTATGGTGAGCCACAGCCACCCCTGCCTCTGCAGGAGACCCACCAACACCAGCAGGTAGGTGTGGTTCAGTCTCCTATGGGGTCACTGCTCCTTCCCCTGGGTTCCAATGTTTACACTCCTTTTGTGTGCCCTCCAAGAGTCCCCACCACCATTTTTAAAACAAGTGTGTGTGTGGGATGTCTCTGGCAAAGAAAGAAATAGTAAGTTGTACATCATCCCTGTCTTGAACGATCTGACCCAAGGACTTGGGGGTCTTTTAGGTTTCTGAACCTGCTCATAAGCTTTATAGCCATCTGGGATGCCTTTGGAATTTGTGCCTGGTTTGCTAAGATCCCCTGAGAGTATATGGTAGGCCACCATAGTATCCATGAGCAGCAGGACTAGGGGTGGAAAGATCCAGAAATTTTCTCCCTCTGCGAGGTGTCACCAGTCCTCCAGGAAAAAAACCAGAGCTCTAACTTCCAGGGGAATCCCATCATCCATTAAAGTCTTCAGAGCTGGGTCCAGAACAAGCACCAAGCCGGGACAACAAGCACCCTCAGCCAGTTTCCCCAGGACCAGGACACTAGGTCTTCAATTCGGACAGGAAAAAAAAAACAACTCAAAAGGTTGGGTGACCCGGGCATATTAACCGTGTGACTCTAGGCAAGTCGACTGCCCTCTCTGGACCTTGGTTTCCTGATCTCCGGAGGAGAGGGCTGGATCTATGAGGAGTCGGGATTAGTTGATTGTTAAGGTCTCTTTCATCATGAGCATTCATAATTCTATAAGGCAGCTCTTCCTCAGCCAGGCCAGTAATGTGCCCAGGTACATAGGTATCCATACCCATCCTGGATTATCCAGTACAGCAATGACTTCAAATATTTTCTCTAATTCTCAAAGCAAGTGCACAATTTTTACTTTAGAAAATATTGCGAATTTGAGAATAGCTCCTGCTCATTGACAATAATGCCGGCTTATTTCCTTGCATGTGTTCAGTCTCAGCCCTCTTGATAGAGGCCAGTGCTTGATAGAATGTGTAACCCCACTTATACCTTCATCCCCAGCAGTTGGCCAAGCCCAGCTTGGGAGCAAAGCTTTTTTCAAATTTAACCAGCACTTATCTGGCACTTACAGTATGCCAGGCACTGCTCTAAGACTATGCAAATATCAATTCATTTAATGTTCATACCATATGAATTGAGAAATTTTGTTATTTCCATTTACATATGGGAAACGGAGGCAAAGAGAGGTTAAGTAAGTGGTCCTAGTCACACAGCCAGTGAGTAGCCAAGCCAGCTCTTAACCCTACTCTAACCTGCTGCTGTCACCTCCAGGCACTTGCGTGGAGCAGTTAGCGTTGCTGGACCCTCTGCTCTGGCTCATGGTCTATGTTTCTTCCTTACTTTACTGTCTCCAATTTCCAAGGGCTCGTCTCAGTGAATCTCTTAGCGGATCTTCGGGCTTCGATCTCTACGTCACTGTGACGTAGTGGAAGATGCTCTGTTCTCCCAGTCAAAACACATGTGTCACATCCCCACCTCACCTTTTACTGGTTCGGTGACTTCAGACACCCATCACCTGCCTCTGTTAGCTTCATTTTAAAATGAGGCTATTAGTACCTGCTCAGCAACAGAGGGGAAATCCACTGAGCCCACACCTGGGAAAGTACCTTGAAAGTTACAACGTGACATATAAATTAAGGGATAATGTCAGCATCTGGCACCTCGCAGGTGATAGTCATTTATTGCACATTTGTTGAATTGATCGTAGGCAAGATGCAACACAAAATTTTGGAGAGCGTACTGATGCAGGAACATGTCTAAGCCCTAGGTAGGTTTGCAATAGAGGAAACCATCAAACCATTATTTCCCTAAGCCGTCGTATCTCTAAAATGATCTGCTCTAAACAGGCACATTTTCCTCAAAGAAGCTCAGAAGCCAGAGACTCTGGAACGCACGTGTGTGTCCTGTGGAACCAGGTGATGAGTTGGGCCAAACCACAGGCCTGGGTTCGGGGGGATGGGTGGTAAAGGAAGCGGCCTGGGGAACTTAGGTCTGTGTCTACTAAGGCCAGTCATCTGCTCAGGGTGTCCTGTAAGCTTGATGACAAGGACCAAAATGGGTGCCAGCCAGAGCCAAGTTTTAGCTAAATCTAAATAAGAGACTTAAAATACTTACCTTCTCGATCCCTGAAAATAGAAACTTGAAATCAACAGCCCCTGATTCCACCCTGAGTCTGAGACGGGTCCAGCTAGTCTCCACTGATGACAATGGCAAAAGCTCCAGCCGCCACGGGCACTGGTGGGGCGCCTCAGGCTTCAGGTGGCTCTCAGTTCAAGCTCCGCTCAGCTCTACTGACTTGGAGGAATTAGGGAGCCTCTGAATGTCAGCATTGTCCCCTTTTCAATGAAAAAAAAAAAGTTTTTCTAAAAAAATAATCAAATAAACAGGACCTGCTGGCTTAGAGGAACCTCTGTGAGCTTCCAGGAAGCAACATTCCCACCACCGGCTCATTTTCACGGGGGAAGCACAGCCTGCGGGCAGAGTGGAGACTTGTTAGACACCATCTGCTCTGTGTCCAGTCAGAGGAGAGGGAGCACGGGGGCAGCCAGGGCTACTGAGAAACTGCTGTGCCCAGGAGGGAAATAAACACTGCCCCACATACATTCTAGGAAGAGAAAGTGTGGGCTTGATGTGAGAAAGGCAGAATCCGCACCATTGAATCCCCAAATATTTGTACGGGGGGTTGAAAGCAAAAAAAATTTACCAAAAACTCCCCACAAGCCCAAACAAAGCTTCAGTGTGTTCCCATTTACAGCCAGCCTGATAATCACACCCTTCGTGTCTTCTGCAGCTGGACTGGAACTCAGCGAGTGGAAGGCGCTTCCTATAAACAAAGGCTAGCAGAGGGAGATCGCCTTACCTTCATCCTGCTCCTGGACCTCCACCTCCGCCCCTCTCCGCAGAGCCAGCAGGTCAAACAACTGCTTAACCTCTTGGGTTAATTAAAATTTTGGCTCCCTCTTGCAAACTAAGAGCCAGAGATAAAGGAGAAATAAACTGGTCACTGGAACTCGTGAAGGAAGCTTGCATGCAGGCAACGGGCTGCTCTGGGTCCTACCCACCCCCGAAACTGGACCTGTGCAAACTGAGGCTGGCTGAGATCCCCTCCAAGGCTGCAAGGCTCTGCTCTTGGGAGAACACAGCATCACTCTGCCCACCTGAGCTCCAAGCAAGGGCTGCAGTTCTTGGGAGATGGTTTTCAGTAAGATGGTAGAAACTCAGAATTCTAATCCACAGCCAAAGCATGGAATCAGTGCATGCCCATTCCAGACCTTTGTTTTTCTCCTAGCCTTCGCTCCCCCAAAGGGAGCCCTCTCACTCCATTCTCCTTCCTGTTTATTTTACGTACCTTCCTCCTAACCCCCAAAGTTTAGCTCAGCTTCCCGAGCCTTCACCCACTTTCTCACCATACCTGCGAGCCCCCCGTGTCCTCTCTCACTTCTGAACTTAGAACTCTGGGTGATGCGGCTCTTGTTTGAGCTGTATAGATATCTCTTGGCTTCTCTGCTGTCTCCTCTGTTATTTCCATCTTCCTGTGCCCATCACGCTTTGCCCTCCTTCCCCCCCCCCCCCACAGTAAGTGTTTAAAGTCTATGAAAGCAGCTACACAGCCTATAAGATATCAAAATCTTTTAAAGGTTGAATACCTCTTCAACCAAATGTTAGCTATCCATAGTTTCTCCCTCTCTCAAGGTCAAGCTTCGGTTCTGTTGCCTCCATGCGTTTCCCTGCCATGATCCAACCAGCACCCATCTCTCACTTTCCTGTCTACCTTATTCTTTGCCTCTTTGATGCACCTTGTTTCATAGGTTCTAGCAGGTGTAAAGGGTCTACAGGGTCTTCTCTCCACCTTTCAAGCAACCCATGGACTTCACAAAACCTGGTCACCTAGCTGCTGCTTTATTATTTGCAACTCCATAAAGCATGGGATTTTGTTGTGATAACTGCTTTCTGTTTTCTGTGTGTGTGTATAAATTTTGTTTCCTTTAGAAGACTGTATGGCAGTGGCTGTTTGTCTATAGCATGTATAAGTATCACCTGGACACTTACTAAAACATAGAGTCCAGCCCCCTGCCACAGAGATTTTAAGAGACCATCGGCTTAGAGTCAGGTCTAGGAACCTAGGTTGGATTTTGAGAAAGTTATTCTAAAGCCACTCTCTGTAGATCAGGCCTTAAATTGTTTCCATGTTGTCCATGGTATGGGACAGAACTGAGCCTGGTGAAGATGGCTGCTCCACGGGGTCACCAGATAGTTGATTTAAATGAGGTGGGATTCCCACCTAAGCTGGTTTTCTGAGCCAGCCTGTCTTCCACTGCAGGGTTAAAACTTTTCACCTGCACCCCCGCTACCCCCCAGATAAATGACCTCCACAAAACACATCAGGAAAATCCCTCAAATTCCAAGCTAATTGACAGAGATTCCGGGGATAGTTAGCAAATACTTCTCTCTTCTCTACTGACCATCAGCAAGAACAATAGCTGGCCCTCAGCCCACCCAGCAAATATCATTCCATCAGGGTTCTCTGCAACTTTGTCTCTTACTACAACATCTATGAGAATCGAAATTCTCTAAAATCAAATTCCAAGCCTAAAAGAGAAAATGTTATGATACCTGGAAGCAGACCATTCAGATGTTTTGAGTTAATTTGGCATGACTGAAAGAATTTTCACATTTGCAAAAAATCAGAGTTCATTTTTGGCCTCCAAAGAGCTGAAATATAGCTCTGTTTTCAAACTCTAATGAATTTGGCATGGACACTGTTGTCAAAATCAGGGTGAGTTTTGGAAGACCCAAAAAGTGAAGTGTGAACTCATGTAATCACAGATTTCAGAATCACAGATTGCTGACACTAAGACAGTGCTAGATAGTACCTCATCCAGACCCAGCTTTTAGAGTTGAGGAAACTAAGGCTTTGCCCTATATTCCTAAGTACCAAAACAACAATAAAACCCACAGTTCCCAAAGGCTACTTTATTCCAGGTGGGGGGTTTCAGCAAAACATAAATGAAGATAAAAGGAAGTACTTTTAGTGGGGCAGGATGGTCTGTGGATGCAGGGTATTCATTGAGGCTGTAGCAGTGCAGAAAGAACAACAGACCAGGAGGCAGAAGACATGGGCTCTGTGTCCCGTCTTGGCCAAGTAGAAACCTCAAGACCCTGAACAAGTCATGACTGAGGGTTAGTGTCTTCATCTGTAAAATCAGGGCTGTATTATTGGTGAAGTGAAGCCAAGTGTGTGAAGTACATTACAAACTCTCCAATTCTATTATCCCAGCAATGCCCACAGTTGTACCCAGATGGTCTGCTTAGAGTTAAGTCTCCGTGTCCCCTTACTTCAACTCCTTTTGCCTAACCACTAAATCCAATTTTTGATCCTGGTTCTTTGTGGCTTTTTTGCCTTCTCTGATCTCGCCCTGCCCAAAAAGGAGCACCCCTGGGCCCAGAGATGCCCATTTCCAGTCTGGAACTACCAGAGCAGAAGTACAAGCCAAGTTCTTCCATTTCTGTCTCCCAGGATTACACAGTTCCCTGACCCACAACAGTTCCTCGGTGTTTATTAACTTGTACCAAAGGAAATAGAATAGAATGGAAAAGAATGGAATTGAATTTCATAAAAGTGAATTCAAGCCCATCCCTCCCCAAATTCCAGTCTCCCTTACAGAGAACACCTAATTAAGCAGGTCTTATCTGGTGAGATACAGATTTTTTAAGAGGTGAGTTCTACCTATTGCCAGAAAGTGAGGAAGATTTTTTTCTTTTTTTACAAAAACTGCACTTTTCCCAGGTCTACTATCTACTTTTCCCAGTAGAAAATGATCCTCTTTCTTCCAGGAGGAAGTGTATAGGTTTCCTATGTGGGAGGATGGTGCTGATTTGCCACAAGATTTTATTTGCAAACTCTCATTATGGGCAAAATTATTATTATTTCTCTTTTGTGGCTCTGAGGTTTTTCTAAGAACCATAATGAGGAGACTCCTAGAAAAGGAAGACAGTAACTCAAGCAAACTAATTTTTCTGGTTTGCTTTTATGGTCCAGTCTAGAAACTGTGGCTCTCGCCACATTCCTGTCTGTGGGTCCAGTTGACTTTCCCCAAAAGGAGGTCCTCACTTAAACAGCACCTCAATGAAAACATAGCTCAGCAAAACCTCCAACAGGAGGTACCAGACACTGATTACGTCTGAGTCAAAGATGTTACAAAATGTATAAAGGCCACAAAGTCTATCAGCTGTTGGAGTTAGACTGTGTTTATCACAGCAAGCGGCAAGTAGAAGGGGGTGGTCTCTCTTTGAAGATCTCAAGTCTTGGCCCGTGGGGTGAACTTCTCCACCTTTTGGAATACATGGAATATTCTGGAATGTTGTGGGATGCCCTCCATGCTGGCAGGAACCCCTCCTGGATTCCTTGGGATGAAGTCTTCGTCAACACTTCCACCTAGCCTCTCACCTTCTCCACCCGCTAGAGAACGAGGCCCATTAGGAAAGGAAGACTAAGCCATGATCTGAAAACATGTTAGCAAACATTTTAATTTTACCCAAGAGATAATCAGAAGCCACTAGAAGAGAGGAGAGTGACACCTGAAGAAGATAGTTTTGGCTCCTCTGTTTAACAACTGAAGCCATTGTACATTTTAATGGGATTGCATATTTGTAAAGCACACTAGAGTCTATAGAATTCTTTGCACAGGCATGATCTCATTTGATCATGGCACCCTGAGACATACGGGGATTGCTGCCCTCACTTAGAGATGAGAAAATCAAAGCTCAGAGGGTCTTCAGACCCAGGGCTCTTCATCCCACTACCCAGCCCCCAGCCCTTCAGCAATCCCGGTAGGGCAGGCGGCTGATAAATGCTGATTCAGAAGGTCAGCTGATTGGCCATCTCTCAGCAACACTGTGAAGGCAGGAAACGAACCCTCAGTGGCAGGCAGGAGCTTGATATTTTCTCTACATTTTCTCACTGGCTTCCCCCAACTCAGACTTCTTGGGTTCAAATCCCATCTGCAACAATTGTCAGAAGTGGGGCGCTCTAGGCAAACTGTATGCTCAGTCTGTGCCTCAGTCTCCTCACATGTAAAACCGAGATAATGTTATCCTTCCTTTCAGTGTTACAGTGAGGGTTAAATGAAGCAACCCGCTAAAACACAGAGCTCTGTGCTAAGGACTCATCGTGTATTACCTATTACTACCATGGTTATTTCCTTTCTTAGTATACATGAAGAAAGAACGCTCATAAAGTTTAAGTGGGAACGTTGCTGAGATTGGAATCTAGTCTGACTCCAAACACCTTATTGTTTTTTACTGCCTTCTGCTACCCTCTGCTTCCTCTCTCTCTGCTCTTCCTTCTCCTCCTGGCCTTTTCCTCCTTGGTAAGCAGCCTATTATCCTTCCAAGTGTTTCTGATCCTGGGCTGCCTGCATCAGAATGATCTGAGACCTTCCCCATGTGGACAGAACCAGAATCTGCATTTACCACAAGAAGCCCAGGTGACTCTTCTGCACCTTGACGGAGGTCAAGAGCCGCTGACTCAGAGGGACCACTGCAGCAGCTGTCACTGCCCAGACCACCCCACCTCCCCCTTCACCCAGGAAGTGCTCCAAAGCTATGCTGCTGTGGACCCTCCCTCCCCTGCACATCCCCTACCTGCTCTTTCATGATGGGCAATTAGAGATACAAGGCTGATGCAGCTCACTCTGTGATGACTGGTCATTCCAATCCACGTTGAGTAATGGCTTATTGAAGTAATGCCTTATTTTGCCTCAGAGTCAGGCAGGCTCATCAGAGTGGGTAGCGGGTAGAGAGCGGGGAGGAGAAGCAGGGGTCAAGCTACATACATTCTCTGCACAAGTCACCCACCAAGCACAAAGATGTAACAACTACCCACCTAGAAAATCACAACCTGTACCAGGGTCAAGCCTACAAAAATGAGATAACACAGCAGAGCAAGCAAGCGCAAAAGGGGAGAAACTAAATCAGTATTTGTATTGGAGTTTTATCTTATCTCACAAGTGCAGCAGACCCTTTCCAGAGAGGAGGCTGGGTGTCATTTACCATTTGCTCTCATTTGTTCCAGCTTTGCAGAGACTAGTCAACCGCCCCACCCCCGATCCAGGTGTCCACAAGAAGCTTTTACCAGATGCTTCTTTGAGGCTGCTAAGCCTGAACCTCAGAACGTAACCCCAAGGCAAACAGCATTTCTGCTTTCTTATCATGATGACTGGCTTTTTTTTTTTGCCCAAATTTCTTCTTAAATTGGACTTAATCTCTGGTTATGTAAACAGCTGAAGATATCCTAATTCCTGGGAGGATACCAGAGATCAGTACTTGCGTGGGGAAGGAGATGACAAGTGGAGAAGAATGAAAGGAAAACAAGTATTAATTATTAAACATTTACAAGATTTACAAAATCACACACCATTGGGCACTTTTTCCCTCCAAGTGCTCTGTCCCCATTAAAGGCGAGGAAAGGCAGGCTTCTCACCATGGAGAATTTGCCTAATTATGTTCCCTCTCTTCTAAGGCGGGAAGGGTTTCCATGGCTGGGTTTAAAAACGTGCGTCCTATGGGCAGCCATCTTTGCTCCGAATGGAAATGCAGTTGCCCTATCTGCCTTGATCTGATGCGATCTCTTATCTTACAAACCGGACTTGGAACCACTTCACAAAAGGCACTATGCAAATATCTGGGAATAACATGCAAATATATGCGAATAACATGCAAATATATGTGAATAACATGCAAACCGCCCAGGATCCTGGGCATGTTTTTATAACAGGACTGAAACACTGCCTCCAGCTTAATTTTGCCTGCTGGTGTTTGGGGCAGGGGAGCAAGCAGTTCAGGGTCTGGGTGTGGAAGGAGAGGTGGGGTGACAGAAATAAAGAAGTTCCTGATGTGCCTCACCCTCCCTAAGAGGGTAGGTGTGGGTTTACCCACCATATTTTCCATATACTTGAATTTCTGGAGCAGGTTTAATGTTACTATTACTACTTATTGTCACCCAATAGTTCGGTTAATGGGTGTTTCGATTTGGGGCTTGGAAATCCTGTCATTGCAATCGTAAGCGCTGTCCTCCCAATCCTCAGATCCCCGGTGGGGACAGTCCAGGTGAGTCATGCCCCAGAGCCCCTCTTAGACCCTGGGGAGTCACCCAATATTAGTGGCCGAATCATCCTCAGGTACCATCTAGTCCAGCTGCCTCATTTTACAGATGGGCAAATTGAGGCCCAATGGCCCAGTGTCACTGTGATACACTGAGTTGGTGGCTACACAGAGGTAAGAATTTGGGCCCCATGAGTCTTGGTCCAGGAACTGCCTTGTTGCTCTTAAGAGTTCACAAAGAATAGACAAGATATGAATATACTTTCTGAAATTATCATTTTAAAAAGGAGAGAGACAAATGGACAAAGGTAAAGAAGGAAGCTACGTCTAATAGTGGGGCTGGGGGCAGAGTGGTCCAAAGCTTGAGCTCTGAGATGAGACACAACACAGACCAGCTGCTTAGTTGATGTGTGGACTTGGAATCTGACCTAACCTTGCTGAGCCTTAGCCCTCATCTTTAAAACAGAGATCATAGTGCCTACGTGCCCGGGTTGTACAAGGATTAAAGGAGATAATGCACAGATCCTGGCACACACGAAATGCTGGCTCTCGTTATAACCTCAGTGCAGCCATCCAAGGATTTGAATAGACTGCCAAGGCATCAGTCCTGGGGGGCCTGTCCTTAAGCCAGATTTCCTCCCTGCCAGCTCCTCTCTTCTGGCCCAGGACCCTAGCTGCCCAAACCCGCCCCTCCACCTCCCTCAACAATTAAGGCAATCATGACAGTTTTAGTACTCAGCTCTACGGATCTCTCCAGAGGGTGGCAGGGCACTGACTAGAAATGAAGTTGCAAAAGGACACAGGTTAAAGGGTACTGGTAAGGAAAAGAGAATGAGAAGAAAAAGAGAGCTATTAGGGGGTTCCTTTCATCTGTCATACCAGTGCTGGATGATGTAAGAAAGCCTTTACAAGAATGGGGAACGTGAGGTACAATCACCAGCATGCCAGTCCTCCATGGAAGTTACATGGTAGCCAAATGAATGCCCACTTTTCTCTTATTTTGCCTAAGTTACTAAATACCTTAAGTTAGTGCAAAAGCTTGGCTTTCCCCGCCCCCAGGACCATTAAAACCATGTCCTGTGAAAGCTGGTTTAAATAACATTCTAATCACGGACTGCTCAGTCATTATACAATGATAATTAGTATTTTATAAAGATCCTGATTCAACAAAGAAAGATCAAATAATATTCAGTATAGTTTTCATGAGAAATACATTTACTCATGTTCGGAGTCTCTGAAACCTGGCCTTTCATCTTTCATGCATGTTAACCAGAACACCCTATTTTCTGGCTGTATCAGAAAGAACAATCCACTCTCTTTCTTAACTCTAGATCTGCAGTTTTCCTTTTGAGTCCCTATTTATCTTCTTGCGAAACATGTGCCCAAAAGAACAAGAGGATAACATTTTCTCAAGACAATATTTGTTTTGCAGAGTGTATCCCTGATACTGGACACCACCCAGCTGTTGGAGACCCTGGAGGTCGAGAGTCTGAGGTTCCGACATTGCAATTCAAACCCCAAAGCACAATGGATCTTCATCTTAGTTTCAGAAAAGTCATTATCTTCATTTTTTTTTTTTTTTTTTTGGACACTGGAGCTGACCCCCTAGAGATAAGAACAAACAGAATGTGTTCTGTCTTCCCCAAGACTGCTGCACCAGCATATATTTTCCACTTAAAGCTTTTAAGTATTTGACTTATACGTTGACGAACACCCCCAGTGGACTGTTAGGGTTTGGTTTCATCTCCAAGAAAACTGGCATTAAAATAGACCTTTTCCCGGCAATAATCATCTCATTTACGATAAATTATTCTATTCTCAGTACCTTTGAGACACATGAGAGCTTTCATGTAATAAAGAAGCCATTTGTTTCTGAATATTTTAATGCATGTTTCCATATTTTTCTCATTTTTAATGCAAGTGCCATTGATAGTATTGTAAGAGAATGTCTTTTAAAAGCGAATTTATGGCAAACGTTCCAGTGAAATGGATGGCAGCATGCATCATTGCAGAGCTATTCTGCTGAAAGGAGCAGGGCAGAGATGTTCTAATTCTCATTTATGTGCATAAGAGTAACCTGGACAGAGAAAGACAATGTTATTAGGCAAATTGATAAGATATGGGAGATCTCCATTCAAGGTGGGCACCATCCTTTGATCCGCTGTATGTACTTAGTCATTGCTATGTCTCAGATGCCACCTCTGAAATACAGGTGGAAAGGGACAGATGTTGGAGAAGGCCATGGTGACTACTTAGGAAGAGTTGAGTTTGAGCTTTTATGTGTTAACTGGAAAAAGAGGCTGTTTTGAAAGGACAGAGAATCCAGGAGCAGATAGTATGGTCTTTGCTAGAAATTTAACTACTTTGATTTTCTAAACTTCCATTTCAGAGCTGCTCATTTGGGTGCTATCTATCTGAAAAGCCACCATGATGGTGGTTCTTGATTGGGAAGGTGGTAACAGGGTCTGGAAAGGGAGACAGTGTCAGAATCAAATATACCTGTCCCTGCTTCTATGATTTTAATTTATGCTAGACTCTTGGGGCAGAAACATCTTTTGAGAAATCTCCTCAGATATATAATTCTGATATGCTTCCTAAGAACCACTGCATTACTATAAGTATGAGATTTAACCTCAATCTTATGTACTGACAAGAAAATGCATTCTTGACATGAGCGATATAGCACTTCTGGGATAAGAAGCCAACTCCCATGGACAGCTAATGATGTTCTTTTGGTAAAATGCTCAGTTCATTTTCTGGACATTAATACTGTCCATCAGTAAGAGTGAGCCATTGTCTAGGGTCAAGCTACTTCAAAGTCGCACTCTGGCTAAAAGAGTTAAAGTCTTTGGGGTGAAGAGTTTACAGAGTAGGGATCTAACTTTAGTTTTGGACAGATGAGCTATTTTGGCCTTGGGGATGATGCCTAACTCTACTCTAAACATTGCATCTAGCTCTCAATTCCCTTCCAAGCACCTGGAAAAAGGAGAAAAAATACAATAAGAGGGAAGCTATGAGTCGGTATGAAGACGACTTAATAGAAGCCAAAGCTAGAAGGAAAGAGTAACGCACGCATTGCCTTCCTACTATGTGCCAGGCACTGTGTTATATGTTCCCATTGTTAGAATGGAGACGTGTAATAGGAGATGTCTAAGGATGCTGGATCCTGGGGACCAGTGTCTCACATCTGCTCTAATATGGTAGCCAGTAGCCATTTGTAGCTACTGAACACTTGAAGTGTGGCCAGTGCAAATTAAGATGTGCTGTAAATGTAAACTACATAAGAGATCTTAAAGACTTGGTTCAAATAAAAAGAACGTAAATTATCTCATTAATAATTTTATACTGAATACATGTTGGTCTGTTAATGTTTTGGATATTGGGTTAAATTAAATGTATTATAAAAATTAAATCACCTCTTTCTTTTTTACCTTGTTTAAATGCACGAGCACTAGAAAACAAAATGACATATGTGAGGCTTTTGTTTGTGACTCTTGTTATACTTCTGTAGGGTCGCACTGGCTCAGACTGTTAATAAAACTCAGCTCTGTCATCAAGAAGGGGAAAGAAAGACCTCCATTTAACGTGATAATCCACTGCTACCCAGGGCCAAATGTTCCAAACTCTTCGTATGGACCGAGCCTCTGAGTTGCTGAATTTAAGTGGAGGCACTTTGAATCCGCTAGGGATACATCAGTGGCATAGGCTTTGACCAGGGGCTGCAGGGAGGACCCCAGACTCAGCCCCAAATGGACAGAAGAGCTAAGTCCCTGTGGAACAAAGAAAGTGGTGACAGAAAAGTGTGAGCACTCACAGGCCATGTGAAATGGCTGGGGGTAAGGGGGTGGCACTGAAATGGGGGAAAGGGAAAGAGGACTTGGAGAAATCAGGAATCAAAAGGGAATCTGTTTGCTCTTACCAACCTCGAGATTTCAAATACCGAACAGGAATTTTGTGCACAGTAAAAGCTGATATTCACTACATCTTCCAGAATGCCCGTTACTGTCTTAAATGTTCTACATGTGTCAGCTCCTCTAATCCTATGAAAAGCCCTATTAGGCAGGTATTACTATTATCCCATGGGAGATGTAGAAACCAAGCCTGGAAAAGTTTAATAACTTGTTGAGTTTTCTCATTTGCTAAGTGATGAAGCTGGGCTTGAAGCTGAAGTGTCTAAGTCTACCTGTGCGGCTCAGGCTCTGCACCACTGCATGCCGCGAAACCCAAGCCCTCCCTTCTCACGGGGCTGTAAGAGCCTTGGGGAGAAGACAAGGGGTGGGAATGGGCCCCGGTCAAATTCCCTTCCATTATTTTCAAGATAGCCTGGGAGATGGGACCACAGAGAAAGTACATTTACACAGGCAGCTGGGAGTTGAGAATCTGCATTTGGGTGACTGGGCAAGAAACCTGGTACAAGGTAGCTACTGAGGGTGTGGGCTCTGTGAGCCAGCTGTCAGGGTTTGAATCCCAGCTTGACTACTTCCTAACTGTATCCAAAGGCACAGTTTCCCCATCTATAAAATAGGTTCATTCCAGTAGTTGCCTCAGAGAGGTGTAGAATTAAATGAGATGCACGGAAAGTGCTTATTAAGTACACATAGTGAGTCCAGCAGTAGATATTGGCTGTTATGACAGTAGAGGAGATGTAGGATACAGCTCTAAAGGCTGCCACCCACAGGTGAATCAGCACATTGAGAGTCGATGAAATGTAAATAGAAGTACTCCTGAGCAAGCCAGCTTTGCTCTGAGGCAGAGAAAAGATATGCAAAAGAAAAATGCTGTAACCTTGGATCTTCTTCCTCAGGAGACGAGAGGCTGTTGAGATCCTTGAGGACATCTCCTGTATGTTCATCAGTACAAGAAGTTAGGGTTAGTTTGACTTCCCTTTGCCCGTAGTAAAGAAAGAGTCCTTTGCCTTGAGTGGTGAAGCATCTCTCTAGGGAAGAGGACCGCCACCCTGGACCCCTAAGACATCACACTGTGGGCCCAGCCTCAATGGACTGGCATAGCAGGCTGGGCCAGAAGTGTACCCAGGAACTGCCTGTATCAGACATCGGCTGGGTGGGCTGGGACAGCACAAAGGGTTGAAGCAGGATTGGAGAATTTCTGCTCATAGTGGTCAAGGAGCGGCATGTCCACAGCAGGCCACAGAGGAGGAGGAACACAAGGAGCTTCTGGAAGCTTCTTGAGTAGAAACTTCTATTTACAACTCATCCAACCCCACTTCCCGGTCTTTGGGCGGGATGCTTGGAAGCTAGAGATATTTAAATGTGGTTTTCCTTGATTTCGTGTGTCTCCTAGGAGGTGTTCCTCTGAAGCTCAGGCCAAGAGGACCACAGGGAAGGAAATTTTATTGTGGCCAATGGAAACCAAGGGAGCATTTCAGAATGAGGGCATTGGCTGTTGCACTACATTACAGAGGAGTCAGGTGGAGGTTGATCTTGGATTGGAACTAAGGGGAAAATGTTTGGGGCAGACCTCGAAGGGTGGGCTCGCCTTCCTTCCCATTTCTCTATCAAAATGTTACGGGCAACCTAGTCTCTGAGCAGAGAAAAGCAGGCCCTTGGATATTACTGGCAAGCATTATAACATCCCATTGAGGAAGACATTCTCTACCACAACAGGGAGTCTCGAATTAGTCAAAGACTTGCAATGGTTTCTTGATAAATGAAATGTAGTCAATTTTGGTGACTTCTTTGGGGGATATTACATGTCTTGTTCCTTTCTCTTTGTTTACTTTGGATTGCCAGTGAGGTCAAGTGCACAAGTTGTTGATCTCATCCCAACAGCCCAGAATACGTGAGCACATCTGCAGCCCAAGAAACAGCACTCAAGTGACCAGAAGTAAAATGTAGTGCTAAGTGACCCAAACAATTGAGAGGATACAATCTGGCACAAGCTGTAGCCATTAGAAAGCCATATATATATATATATATATATATATATGGTAGTAACATTTTAAAAAGAGATATGACAGCACAAAATGTTGAACCAAGTTTAACTCATATGTTGCTGGTAGAAAGGTAAATAAACACCTTAGAAAACTGGGCTGAGCACATAAATACGTTATGCTCCAACAATTCCACTCCTATGAACATACCTAACAGAAATGTATACACGTGTGCACCAAGACACATTTTCTCATATCCACACTATTCAAAAAAGCCAATATAGGGATATCTCTTTTGTATGACATCAAAATCTCCCTAGCCCTACCTTTGCTGTTGCAACTGATTTCATGCAGGCTTTGGCTACTGCAGGTACAATCAGTATAACACCTTACCTAGGGCCTGCACCATGTACACCTGACTTCCTGCAATGCAGCCTCTCTGACTTGGGATTCCCTTGGAAAAATGATGCATGCACGACCTGGGAGAACAGGAGAATTTATGTTGGTGGGACCATTCTTGGTCAATGGGAGACAGGAGCCAATAAGCAATGGATAAATGTTTCTACTTCTGTTCTCCCTGGTAAACAGTCCTGAAACGCATTTCAGATGGCCCCTTAGAAGATGCTGATAGGATTGAACAGCAGCTAACTGTAGGAGTAGTTAACGTAACAAAATATCCATATATTGACCTCCCCTCTTTTCCGATTTCACACTCCCTGGCCTGCATGCCTGTTCCCAGGGAAAACGTTCCCAAATGAAGTGTCCACAGGCAAACCTCTGTCTTGGGGTCTCCTTTTAGGGGAACCCAAGGCTAAGATAGCTCAATTTGGAAACTACCCAGTAGTAGAATGAATAAATAAATTGTGGAATATTCATAGGAAGAATTGTTGAATTCCATTCCCCCAAAAGTTAATGGAACACACAAATATCACGTCAAATCAAGAAGCTAGCTAGAAAAGAATATATGCTCTAGATTCCCTTTATACAAAGTTCAAAAGCAGGCAAAAGGAAATCATGGTATTAAAAGTGAGGAGAGTGATTACCTTTAGTAAGGAGGAAGGGGGCAGTCATTGGAAGAGGTTATGGGGGGACTTCTGGGTACATTGTCAACATTCTCTTTCTTGAACTGGGTATTGTTATGCGGTGCTCACTTTATGATAAAACCTTGCACATTTGTGCTATATGCGAACAAACATGGTTTTAAAAGAGCTTAAAATCAAGAAATTGTGATGACCAACTCTTTACTCAACAATGTGCAAGCTTGTTTTAGGAAGATCACTATTTATATCTACAGTCTATTGTAGGAGATGCCAATTCCAGTTCCTCCCCTAGCTGGGAGGGTAACATGGACAAATGAAAATGGCCCAGTGAGACTGTGATTGTCTGAACAGGGTGGGTTCTCTTCAGTTCCAGCCAGTGTTGTGGTAGTAAACTGGTAATCCAAAAAAACAAAAAAGCACAAGTAATCGAGCAACTGGGGTTTGGAAAATTAGGTTCTGGTCCCAGTTTTAGAGTTGAAATTGCTTTGTTTACCAGGGTCTCAGTTTCCCCATCTGTATTAGGATGCCTTCTGGAGACATTCTTCTCATATCAGAACTTCTAGGTTTATGTAATGAGCATCAAACCATGTGAAGCTATCCTTTGGGACTGGACAAACTTCACAACATGGCAGGGACAACTTAGTGGTGCTGGGCCACTGACAAAGACATTCCAGGTTTGAAGGTTGCCGCTTTCTCTCCTTCCACTCCTGTCACTTATCAATGGGAAGGTGAGGCTTCCCCAAGCCATCAGCCTAACAACGTCCATTGGCCTGCTGGGGAAGTTCAGTCCTGATGTTCCATAGTCCTTGAACTTCTTGATTTCTGGGGGAGAATAGATCCACTCTCTTG
This sequence comes from Eschrichtius robustus, assembly GCF_028021215.1. Taxonomy (NCBI): domain Eukaryota; kingdom Metazoa; phylum Chordata; class Mammalia; order Artiodactyla; family Eschrichtiidae; genus Eschrichtius; species Eschrichtius robustus. The sequence continues at coordinate 31,847,771 of NC_090825.1, forward strand.
AAAGGAAACAAAGTAGAGCAGGGAGACTTCACCTGGGCTTGTACTGTGGCTCTGCCACATGATAACTACGGATTTCAACCTCACTTTCCTCCCCTGGGTTCCTGCCTCACAAGGATTGTGACAAAAAGCATCAGCCTCTTAAAGTGTCTATATCACAGAGTCTCTGAAACAGGGTGTCAAAGAAATGTTAATCACCACGATTATTGTTATGATTTATCAAGGCCTCTCTTTAGAGGTGCTGAACAGCCAACGGCTCAGATCCTCATTAAAATTTAAACTTGTGTCTCCTTGTGTTTCATTTGGTCTCCTTTACTCTGTTATTTTAGAGAGTCAGCCAGAGCTAATATTTCTGCCAGATCCAGACAGGTCTAGACATGGATATTCTAATCTAATCCCAAACTGCAGGCTCAGGAATGCTCACAGAGAGATGCTGCTATGTATTCTGCTGGAGAAAATTCACATGCCAGGAGGCAAAAGATTCAAACTTTGAATATCTGAGAAGGCAATTAGGTAGTTTAATCTGTGCTCTTCATTTATTTTCAGATAATATGTATATGTTCTCTAAAGACAGGATCAGTAACTATATCAGAGCTTGAGATAAAGGGGAAAGAAATAGGTCATACCAATTCTGTTTTAATTTGAAATTTTGTTCATCAAGGGCTTTTTAATTAATTTTGATTTTTAAATTTTGCATTAAAATCTTACGTATCTTGATCACTGAATTCTTTGGCACCCCTTTAAACTTTGCACTTGAGGCAACAGTGCCCCACTTGCCTCACCCTAGTCTTAGCCTTACTCACCGTCCTGCTAGTGCCCTAAGCCAACAGGCACTTAGTGGAAGATTTTCTTTTTTTTTATGTATTGATCACTTCTAGTTGAATTCAATCAAGAATATGATTCAATATCTTCACATAATGAGTCAGGTTTTCGTGGAGAAATCACTAAACTGGAGTCAGAAAGCCTGGTTCTAGCTTTCATCTGGGTGTACTAAATTGCTTGAGCACAATACTAATACTAGACTTCTCTGAAATTCTGTTTCTTTGACTTTAAAATAAGTACAAGCAATACATACTTTTTTGGTGTAGGCTCGAATACCTAAATGCTTTAAAATATTATGTTAAAATATTCATTTTGATTACTGTGTTTTTTGGCATCCCCTGTATGTGCAAGGAGTATTAGTAAGAGTTCTTGGTTGCAAACAACAGAAATCACTGCAGCTACCTCAACTGTAGTCACTGGACTATATTGGTTATTTCAGCAAATATCATTGAGGGCTAGATAATTAGGTTTGGAGACTACTCAGCTATGACCAACACTCTAATTATTACCCCAGGAAAGACACTGCTGTTACAGCGCTGCAGGGAATTGCCACTAGGACCATCACAACCTCTGCCTCTGCATACCAAATGTCTCCCTGTCACCCACAACAGAAGTCTTCCACTCAGCACTCCTGACTCTGCAAGCTCTCCTCCAAATCAAAGTTTTACATGGGTGCATCTGAGGAGGATCGGCCCATGCCTCTATCTAGCTGCAAAGGAATTTGGGAAAATGAGTTTCTGGCTCCTTCCTGGGGAAAAGGGCTCATAAATCTGGAAAATTTCAAAGGAAGGGTACTGGGTAAGTGCTGGGCATCCAGATGGCATGATTCATGTCCACTGCAATAAAGTGGTTTTTGCAGGCTCGGGCAGCATTCATGGGTATATGTACAAACATGGGGCAAGGGACTAAAAGTTCACATGGAAAATCACCTCCCTCTTCCCTGAAGTTACACTCACATTTGAAGCTACCCTTTTTCCCTGCCTCTCCTGGAAGCAAAAGTGTTTATGAGAACTCGGGCTGAGATACTCACTCCTGGTGTCCCCATCACTCACTTAAACCCCTAGATTCCCCCATTTCCTTTCTGTAATCTGGTAATAAGTGACTAACCTGCCTCAAGGGATGCTCTCTGGACTCATTAAATCTGAAAATGCTTGGGAAATGCATCTGCTAAGGCCTGCAGCCAACTATCATCATGGTCAGCTTACAGACACTCTCTCAGGCAGCAAAATGTTTTCAAGTTCTAAAATCCTGACCCTAGCCCGTCCCTTTATTTCCATCTTACCTAGCCTGGCTAAATTCTCTGTATAGGAAACAAACATTCAAAATGAAAGTTCTGTCTATCTCCCTTTTTATAGATTTCCAGGGGCCCACGGCACCAACACAGGGAGGTGTGCTGTGAAAAGAAACAGTGAATTTCCCGAGAGTGCTTCCTCCTCTGAACTGATCTAACTTAAGCTCTCTGAAGCTCTTCTCTTCCTTCAGCTTCTGAAAATGGGGTGCTGGACTGAGAAGCAAGGATTTTTCATTGGCATAACCATTTATCTTAATTAATATGGACTTCTTGTGTCCTGCTCTAGTTTGAAATCTGTGGCTACCTCAGTGTGTGTGTGTGTGTGGTTGTTTTGCTTCTCCTTTTATATTGTGAATTGACTGACAATGGAGACCAAGACTCATCTCTGCCTTCCCCCCAACAATGCCTTAAGAAAAAAAATCTTTAAGAATAAACAAGGGCAACTCTCACCACTATTATTCAACATAGTTTTGTAAGTTTTAGCCACAGCAATCAGAGAAGAAAAAGAAATAAAAGGAATCCGAACCAGAAAAGAAGAAGTAAAGCTGTCACTATTTGCAGATCATATGATACTATACATAAAGAATCCTAAAGATGCTATCAGAAAACTACTAGAGCTAATCAATGAACCTGGTAAAGTAGCAGGATACAAAATTAATGCACAGAAATCTCTTGCATTCCTATACACTAATGATGAAAATTCTGAAAGAGAAATTAAGGAAACACTCCCATTTACCATTGCAACAAAAAGAATAAAATACCTAGGAATAAACCTACCTAAGGAGACAAAAGACCTGTATGCAGAAAACTATAAGACACATGAAAGAAATTAAAGATGATACCAACAGATGGAGAGATATACCATGTTCTTGGATTGGAAGAATCAACATTGTGAAAATGACTATACTACCCAAAGCAATCTACAGATTCAGTGCAATCCCTATCAAACTACCAATGGCATTTTTCACAGAACTAGACCTAAAAATTTCACAATTTGTATGGAGACACAAAAGACCCCGAATAGCCAAAGCAATCTTGAGAAAGAAAAAAGGAGCTGGAGGAATCAGGCTCCCAGACTTCAGACTATACTACAAAACTTCAGTAATCAAGACAGTATGGTACTGGTACAAAAACAGAAATATAGATCAATGGAACACGATAGAAAGCCCAGAGATAAACCCACACAGATATGGTCACCTTATTTTTGATAAAGGAGGCAAGAGTGTACAATGGAGAAAAGACAGCCTCTTCAATAAGTGGTAGTGGGAAAACTGGATAGCTACATGTAAAAGAATGAAATTAGAACACTCTCTAACACCATACACAAAAATAAGTGGATTAAAGACCTAAATGTAAGTCCAGACACTATCAAACTCTTAGAGGAAAACATAGGCAGAACACTCTATGACATAAATCACAGCAAGGTCCTTTTTGGCCCACCTCCTAGGGAAATGGAAATAAAAGCAAAAATAAACAAATGGGACCTAATGAAACTTAAAAGCTTTTGCACAGCAAAGGAAACCACAAACAAGACGAAAAGACAACCCTCAGAATGGGAGAAAATATTTGCAAATGAAGCAACAGACAAAGGATTAATCTCCAAAATATACAAGCAGCTCATACAGCACAATATCAAAGAAACAAAGAACCCAATCCAAAAATGGGCAGAAGACCTAAATAGACATTTCTCCAAAGAAGATACACCAATTGTCAACAAACACATGAAAGGATGCTCAACATCACTAATCAGTAGAGAAATGCAAATCAAAACTGCAGTGAGGTATCACCTCATACCAGTCAGAATGGCCATCATCAAAAAATCTACAAACAGTAAATGCTGACGAGGGTGTGGAGAAAAGGGAACCCTCTTGCACTGTTCGTGGGAATGTAATTGATACAGCCACTGTGGAGAACAGTACGGAGGTTCCTTAAAAAACTAAAAACAGAACTACCATACGACCCAGCAATCCCACTACTGGGCATATGCCCTGAGAAAACCATAATTCAAAAAGAATCATGTACCATAATGTTCATTGCAGCTCTATTTATAATAGCCAGGACATGGAAGCAACCTAAGTGTCCATCGACAGATGAATGGATAAAGAAGATGTGGCACATATATACAATGGAATATTACTCAGCCATAAAAAGAAACGAAGTTGAGTTATTTGTAGTGAGGTGGATGGACCTAGAGACTGTCATACTGAGTGAAGTAAGTCAGAAAGAGAAAAACAAATACCATATGCTAACACACATATATGGAACCTAAAAAAAAAAAAAAAGGTTCTGAAGAACCTAGGGGCAGGACAGGAACAAAGACGCAGACGTAGAGAATGGACTTGAGGACACGGGGAGGGGGAAGGGTAAGATGGGACGAAGTGAGAGAGTGGCATGTACATATATACACTACCAATTGTAAAATAGATAGCTAGTGGGAAGCAGCCGCATAGCACAGGGAGATCAGCTCCGTGCTTTGTGTCCACCTAGAGGGGTGGGATAGGGAGGGTGGGAGGGAGATGCAAGAGGGAGGGGATATGGGATAGATGTATTTGTATAGCTGATTCACTTTGTTATACAGTAGAAATTAATACACAATTGTAAAGTAATTATACCCCAATAAAGATGTTGAAAAAAAAAAAAGAAGAAACAAAGGCAGTTAATGAAAGCTTTTTCAAAATAACTTCTATTTTTATACAATAATCTTCCTTTGTTCCTTTCTTCTTTTCATCATAAATTAGTTGGTTTTTCCACAGAAACAATGTAATAAGTGGTGATTATATCCTAAGGGTAACATCACAGATGCCAATTTAATCAATAATATTGTTGGGAATTTTTATTGGAAAGGAAAGAAATAAGAAAACCCCTTTTTTTCTATACTGCTACTTTAAAAAAACATAAAAACAATAATTCCAAGTAAGAAATTATTTTGGAAAGAGTCTATAACTTGAAGGAGGCTGGAACTCAAAGAATATCAGGTTGCTTTGGGGAGAAGGAGGCAATGGAAACATCTGTGGGGATGCTTAAAGGACTCTGCAGACAGGAAGTTCTGGCAAACCAGAAGATGCCAACATTGGGTCTTAGTTCAACCTAATTTCATTACAAACACCAGGGTAGTTATATCTCTATAACTCTTCTCAGGTTTATTAGACTTAATACAGCTTGCCTTTTGGCTCACAAATGGGACCAATAAAGAAGAAGAAAGAACAAGTTTCAGGGTAATAGGCAAGAGTTGAAAGAAAGTGGGAAGAAGATTAAAGTGCACGTCTCACCGTGTGTGAGAAAGAAATTCCCTGGCATGGAATTAATGGAAGTAGAAGAGTGTATTACTCTTCTACTGTGTATGTTCTCCTCATAAAGATTGCTCCTCATGTAAGGCCTTATAGAACATGGGAAATAGGAAGAGCATAGGTGTGACATGCTGTGATTTATGTTCTTTAAGGGATCCCTCTTGCTATTGTATTTGTTGGGGAAAGTGAGCAATGGACTGGGCAGTAGCAGGGGAGGTGGTGAGAAGCGGTCGTATTCTGGGTATATTTTGAAGGTAGAATCATCAAGATTAGTGGATGGTGGTGATACCTTCAGTCCAGTGGATTGGTTTATTATAGAAGAATATAAGATAAAGTCAGGAAGAAGCTCCTTGTCTGGGGTATATGGAAAATGCAGATGTTCAGGGGCTTATTGTCCTATGTTGACTCAGTGGCAGAGCTGCAGCAGGGTGGATCGAGGGAGCATCTGGGCTCTGGAGTAGACTCATCTACGGGCACAATGGAAGAGAATGCTTATCGCTCTAGACTTAACATTCAGTAAATACTTATTGCAGGCCGACTGTGTACCAGGCACAATACTGAATCCTAGGAATAGAGACAAGCTAGTGAACAAGGTTCTTGACCTCACAAAGTTTATAATCTATCTAGTAGATTGCTTTATGGATATGGGTATAAAACCTCCCGGCACACTTTGTACTTTCTCACTTCTATTCAACTTTTCTCATGCCCTTTCCTCTCGTTAAAATACTTTCCTTTTCTTGAGGTCTATTTTCACCTATCAAAGCCCTCTCTGGTTCATTTCCCAGGCTGCCTTCTTCATGAAGCCTCCTTGATTTTTTATCTTCAATTTTCAAGGCCCTTTTTGATACTTTTCCTGTAATACTCACTACACTAGAATATGCTTTTCATATACCTGAATCTCCTCTCTTACTAAACTGAAAATTCCTTGAGCCTGAGTCTTGCCACTCATCTTTACATTGGCCAGAAAACTCAGCACATACTTGATACCCAGGAAGTGACAAAAGAAAGAATGAATACATTTTCCCAAGGGAGAGAGCACCCAGAGAGAAGTGCAAAGGGTCAAGGGCGTATGCACTGATAAGGGGAGCAGAAAAGAGAAGTCACAGGAAAAGACAGAGAAGGAGCAGCTGTGGAAAGAGCAGATACAGAAGGAAACAGGGTCAAGGAAGGGAAGAGAGGCAACAAATCAGCAGAGTTGCCACTACGTGAATCTCTGCAAGGATGGCGTCACTGGATATCAACTAAAGGACGCTGGGTGGTGGAACAGAGGCCAACTTGTAGGCAGCTAACAAAGGGAGGCAGTGAATGTGGCCATGCCCAAATCAGCTGTAACTTTTTCTGCATTACTCTTTATCTGTAGGACTGGTTCACTGGTCACTCAAGGTATCTCTACTTCTCAGGGTTCAGTGCAGGACACAGAAACCATTCTAGGTATTTCATATTGAAATTGCTGCAGGAGAAGTCAGGGGGCTGCCAATGGATTTTGGTTTCAAGATCAAATCACTGGTAGCATCCAGAGAACAGGCTACTTACTGCTCCTGCTGTTATTGAGATGACCCCAACTGTGGCCCCAACTGCCTCAGCCCGTGAAGCTGGACCCTGGAGGCCAGGTTGCAACACTCAGATCTCTTGGAGTTGACTCGTAGGCATCACCACAGCAGACAGCCACTGCCTCATGTCTGCCTTCCAAATCTCATGCAAGGGCAGCTGTCAGGTGGAGTCCAATTCTCCAGTAGAGCTGTAGCTGCAAGGAAGCCTTGAAAGGGTCATTTTCAGCTTTCCAACCTCTCCAAATAGAAAGAGGGTCAAATGGGGGTTGAGAGCACTCATCCAAATATGTCCCACAGCATCCCAAGTGGTCAGCTAAGGCATGAGAGCCACGGCCATGTTACTGTCACTCTGAGTGGAGGCTGCGTGTGCCAGGGGCTGCCAACTCATGTGTTTGCTAGGAAGACTTTCCTGCCACCCGCCTCCAACTTCAAAATTTATGTCTTCGCCCTGTGCAATTCCATAGCTCTTTATTATAATATTGCTACATTCTCCCATGTTTTATTGTTAATTGGGTATATGTGGTTCTTCCTCACCAGATTACACATTTCCCCCAAAATATAAAAGCTTGTGTCTTAATCTGTTCAGACTGCTATAACAAAAATACCATAAACTGGGTGGCTTATAAAAAACAGAAATTAATTTCTCACAGTTCTGGAGGCTAGAGAGCCCAGGCTCATGGCACTGGCAGATTCAGTGTCTGGTGAGAGTTGGCTCCCCCCTTGATGGCTGTCTGCTGCCTGTGTCCTCGCATACAGGAAGGAATGAGGGAGCTCCCTGGGGTCTCTTTCATATGGGCACTAATTCCAGTCATGAGAGCTCTGCCCTCATGACCTAATCATCTCCCAATAGCCACGCCCCCACCAATACCATTACCTTGTGAGTTAAGTTTTAACATATGAATTCGGGAGGGACACAAACACTCAGCCCAGAGCAGCTTGCGATAGAGTTTAGTCACAGAAAACGCTCTATTATCATAGTTATTATTGTCTTGATTTCTCTCATTCCTAAATCCTAGCAGATCTATAGGTGCTCTATCTTGGCTTTTTAATGAGTGGATTCTTAATGCTCTGTTTTTATAAATAGTAACTGCTCCTCTCCCAACACCCTCTCCCCTACTTCCCAATCCTCCCCCCCCCCAAGACTTCCCTCACATCATTCATCCTACTCCTAGGTCCCAGATACATGTTGTGGGAAAATAAAAGAGATAAAGGGATAAAATAAAAGAGATAAATAAAAGAATACAAAAAAGTGAGGACATCTATTTTAATGAAATAAGATGCTTAGTTTTCCCTGGGTAATGAAACGTTATCAGGCCGCCTTGACTCCGGGGCGTCTAAGTCGCTGGGGAGCTGACTTGCTGAGTAAGACTTGCACCCACACAGCTGTTGCCTTACTCTGTCTTTGGGGCAATATTGCTGCAGATGAATGACAGGTTTTTTGAGCTCAACATCACCTCCCTTGTCCCATACAAAACCTTGATGTGGCTGCCAATATTTCTCAAATTAGTTTACAGCTGAGTTGCTATAACGTACTTTTCTAAGGTGACTTGCTGTAAGTTCTGTATACTGAACACTGTATGAACACTTTATACTCTGAATAAAGTACAGTTATATTGGACAGAGAGCCTTTTCTCTAACTTCACGTGTGGCTACCTAAGACAGTCTTCCGCACGGTGAGGAGAGCAGAGAAAGGCCTTCAGAGGGCAGGATCTAGCCCTTCTGTTGAGTTTGGTTCCAGGACCTTTGCACAGTTAACTCTTACAGGACAAGCAACAAGGTATTTTGTGCATTTAAAGTGCCTCAAACGGGCTTCCCCGGTGGCGCAGTGGTTAAGAATCTGCCTGCCAGTGCAGGGGTCACGGGTTCGAGCCCAGGTCCGGGAAGATCCCACATGCCACGGAGCAACTACGCCTGTGCGCCACAACTACTGAGCCTGTGCTCTAGAGCCCATGAGCCACAACTACTGAGCCTGTGTGCTACAACTACTGAAGCCCACCTGCCTAGAGCCCATGCTCCGCAACAAGAGAAGCCACCACAATGAGAAGCCCGCGCACAACAACTAAGAGTAGCCCCAGCTCGCCGCAACTAGAGAAAGCCCACGTGCAGCAACAAAGACCCAACACAGCGAAAAATAAAAAATTAAAAAAAAAAAAGTGCCTCAAAGATATTTCCTTAGTGTTAGAGGATAAAGCAATAATACACTGACAGCTGAATTTGGAGGCAAAGTCCAGACAAAGTCCAGTTGATTATGATCTCTCTGACCGAGATGTCCGATTTACCAGTATATAAATTTAGTTCCAGCTGGAGGTGGGCATCTGCTGCATTTGAGGGCTCTTGACAGACAGCTCATTCTTTTGAATGAGAATCAGCAAGTCTAGATCAAAGGTGAATCCTTGGGGAGGGCCCGCTTACAAAGTGGTTTCGTCCTGCGGAAAGAGACTGTCTCCAGCTGGTGGGAAAGGAAGCCCACAGCCATGCCACCGGCAGGCAGGGGTGAGGCCCAGCGGGTCCACGGGACTCCCCGCCTCGCCCTTTCCCCTTGGCAGTGCCGCTCTTTCTCTCAGTACAATGCAAAAGCCTGAGAGGGAGTCGGCTGGCCTCTTCACATCTGCTTGTCTCCACTGGGTTCTGAAGCTCCTCCAGGTCCTCTTCGTGGCAGACATTCATCCCCTAGGCTGAAAAGGAGCATGGCTCCATGCGAGCTGCGCGGGATCAGGGCCAGGGACGCCAAGGAGTATACAAGACGGAGAGAGTCCCTTCCTTTGAGAATTGAGTTCCATGGCAACCCACCAGGATGTCCCTGCTCGGAGCCCACTTCCCTACCATTGCCTTGAATTATTCATCAGCTTTTGCAGAGGAACAAAAGGCAGGGTCATTTCATCTCTCCAGAACTGACTGTCCTCAAAGAAACTTAAAATTCACCACGAGCATCCTGAACTCTCCCATGCACTTTGGGAAGGGCCAGCAAAGTGCCCCATCATCCCCCCGCCGCCTGCCCCTCCCCTCCTGACTGGCTGAGTCTTGCTGAGCGGCTGTCTCTGGCTACTTGGTCCTTCATGCTGCACTTTGTTCCTCTGCTCACTGATCATTAGGACGGGAACGTATCCCAGGCATCCCACTGCATGACCTTGACATCTTGATAGGCACCAGGGGTTGGGACAGATGCCCTGGCTCGACCCTAGGGCCACACTCAGTCTCCTTAGGCTTCCCTTCAGAGAAGCTCCCGCTCCTTATCCTGGACAGCCCTGATTCACATAAGAACACAAATGGGAGAAACAAAAGAGCCTTTGTCCCCTCACCAGGGACCTCACCCCTTTTACTTTCAACCCAAGTCCATGACTCCTAGTTCACCAAGGAAATACAATCCACCAGGCAGAACCTGCTTACCTTCCTCTGCCTCTGAAGTTACTCAAAGAGGCACCCACTTTCTTCACACCACTGTGTCTTCCCTTCCTGACTCCAAGGAATCTTACCTCTTAAACGCTATCGTCTCCAGCTATGCTCTTCGCTTAAAACCCTGGCCCTTCTGCTAATACCCCACTCGCTTATGTTCAGGGTGGCAGTGTGGCCTGTGGATTAGAGAGCCGGAGGCTTGGGCTGAGCACCCGTGCTTCCCACTACCAGCTGAGTGACCTGGGGCAGTTGCAGGCTGCCCCCAGCAATGGGGCAGTTCAGCAATGGTCAGGGTTTCTGGCAATAGTACCCTCTGGAGATCAGAGGTAGGGCAGTCCCCAACAACCTCACTAACAGGCGCATGTCACCATGGCCGCCAATCTGAGATCAAATTCTGAAACAAGTGCAAACATTTATTGGCAAGCAGGCACAAAACTGTCACCCCAGTTCTGTTTTTGCAAGCTTGACTTGGCCCTGCTCCATCCTCAAACACTCCAAAAAGCACCTTGTGGAAAAGAGTCACTTCAGGGTGTGGAGAAAAGAGAATCCTCCTACACTGTTGTGGGAATGTAAATCGGTGTAGCCGCTATGGAGAACTGTATGGAGGTTCCTCAAAAAACTAAAAATAGAATTGCCATGTGATCCAGCAATCCCACTCCTGGGCATATATCCAGACAAAAGTATAATTCGAAAAGATACATGAACCTCAATGTTCATTGCAGCACTATTTACAATAGCCAAGACATGGAAGCAACCTAAATGTCCATCAACAGATGAATGGATAAAGAAGATGTGGTACAGGGACTTCCCTGGTGGTCCAGCGGTTAAGACTGCACTTCCAATGGAGGGGACCCGGGTTCGATTCCTGGTCAGGGAACTATATCTTGCATGCCACAACTAAAGATCCCACATGTCGCAATGAAGATCCCGCATACCACAGCTAAAGACCCAGCGTAGCCAAATCAATCAATAAATATTTTTTTAAATGGGCAAAAGATTTGAACATTAGAAAAAAAAAAAGATGTGGTACATATACACAATGGAATATTACTCAGCCACAAAAAAAGAGTGAAATAATGTCATTTGCAGCAACATGGATGGACCTAAAGATTATCATACTATGTGAAGTAAGTCAGACAGAGGAAGACAAATACCATATGATATCATTTATCTGTGGAATCTAAAATATGATACAAATAAACTTATTTATGAAGCAGAAACAGACTCACAGACATAGAAAACAAACTTATGGTTTTCAAAGGGGAAAGGGAGTGGAGGGATAAATTAGGAGTTTGGGACTAACAGATACACACTACTATATATAAAATAGATAAACAATAAGGACCTATTGTATAGCACAGGGAACTATGCTCAATATCTTATAATAAGCCAAAATGGAAAAGAATATGAAAAAGAATTATACACACACACACACACACACACACACACATATCTGAATCACTTTGCTATACACCAGAAACTAACAAAACATTGTAATTCAACTATACTTCAATTTAAAAAAGAGTCACTTCAAGTTAGACGGAACAATACTCGGACAGCACGACAAAGATTGGGGCGGAGTTTTGGGGACACGACTACCCCTGAGGCATGAATTCCTGATTAGCAGACGCCAACTGCTAACTACCTACCCTGAGGCTAAGGTTAAATTACACATACAGACATTATACTGAATTTTATCCTGAAATATCTTAAAGTAAATGGTCACACATTCAGTATAATGGTAAATGACTTCTCCCTGTGCCTCCATTTCCTCATTCTGGAAAATGGCAGCAATTGTGATAAAAACCTCACAGGGATATTGGGAGGATCAAATGAGTTAGTTAATACACAGAAAACACTTAAGATAGAGCCTGGAACATAGTAAGAACTCAAAAAAATTTGTTTGTTATTATTGCACTTCTTGAAACTCACTTATTCCCATCAACCTACAGTACCCTTCCTTACACCTTACCTTTCCATCCATTTATACCCTTTGCTGCTAAACTTCTTCAAAAACTAACCTTTACTCTATGTTTCCACTCAATCAGATTTACATCTACATCAGTTTTCCACTTGACTCTACCTTTTCATCACATTTCTTATTTAATTCCTCAAACATTTGTTAATCTCATAACGATCGCATCCTGTGCTAAGTGCAGGGAGGGATCTCAAGAGGTATATTTGACAAAATCTAACCCCTTAAGAGGCTCATGATAGAGTTGGAGAAAAGAAGGCACAACTCTAAACGCCTTGAAGTCCAGGGCCTCCTCCTAAAATGTGATTTTAAAGTAGTAGGAGGACTGTTCATGTGTCACATGTGGAAATGATTCACTGTCCCCAGTAGAATACACATCAGCTTCTTCATATTCCTAAGAATTGTGAGGTTCTAAAAATAGAAGAGATCAAACATTGCAGGATTCTCTCAATTTCAGGGTGTTTTATGTTTGACACAAAATACTTTTTACATATACTTTTTAATACTTTAATACTTTAAAATACTTTTTTAAGACACCCCCCAAAACAAAATCCATTCAAATGACATGTTTGAGTGGAAGTTAAAATTTTCCTTGAGTAGCAGCAGAATTAGCTATTGTCTAACTTAAATGTAAAAGCCATGCCTGAGGACACCACTTTGAGTGTTCTTGACATCAGGGCAACAGATAAGGGTCTAGTCAGTATCTAGGCCAAAATCACTGATTACTGTGCAACCTCCAGCAAACTGAGAAAGCAACCCTAAAAATTCCATAGGAAGGGAACTCCCAGAATACGGCAGGATGATCTAAATTATTCCCTAATTTGTTTTATTTCAGAAAGAGTTAAGATTGGTATAAGAATATTAAAAAGTATCAACAACAGTATTAACAGTTTATGTTAGGAATCTGTACATATTTGGTATTTTAGATATGTGAACATTTAGGATAATTTGGCCTATTTGAGTTATAAATAGGTCAGTGTTGAAAATTCAATTTAAAATCTTAACTGTGTAACTAATTTAGACTTTTGATTTTCAGTAGAAATCTCATTGTCTTATATAGTATTGAAACAGCCAAGAAAACTTAAGCCTCATCACACATATAAGATTGTGACTTGTTACTTCTTTCAGAGGTTATTTGGGTACGCAGGATGTGTTGTTAAATTAGGCAGTTGAGTAACTTAAAAGGGAAATCAAATGTATTAAATTTATACATGCATTTTAACATGTTTAAAGTAGTTCAACTGAATTTGTAAGTGATACAACATTTAATCTAAGGCCTTCAAAAGTGATTTTTCAAATTTGCCAGATTTACAAATCCTAATCTATTTATAAGCAGAATTTGAGAAATGAACTTGAGTTTTAAATGTGTAGCTTGATAAATTAAACCTTAAAGAAATAACAAACACAAAAATGTAACCCCCTGAATGATTTTTTTTTTTCACAGAAACTCCCCTCCAGTAATTAAAGCAATTAAACAATTACTTTATACTCACCTAGCCTTTGCCTTCTAAATCCTTATAATACTACTTGGGCATATGCCTCAGCTCTCAAACAAGCTCGTTTGTGGCATAGACTGGATCACCTGTTTCTGCTGTATCCCCCAGGGGACGAAGCACAGGGTAGATTCCCAGCAAATTCTTTCCTCACCTGGCTCTGTGACTTTAGCAAGTCACTTCACCTTTCTGAGCCTCTGGCATCTGGAAAGGAGGAGCTGGACCATCCTGCTAGAAGGTGGTCTCCATGAGAGAAGAGCCTGTGTGTTTCTTGTCACTGCTGTACCCCCAGAGCCCATACCTGTGTGAGACACATGGCAGGTACTCAACAGACACCGCTGAATGAACGGGCAAATACACTAGATACTTCTAAGGCTCTAACTGCCATGCCCCACAAGGTCTGAAAGGGCCTTGAGAGCAGTACATTAACAGAAAGAAGATAAACTTAGTCACAATAGACTAGGATCACAAGGTTAGGATCCAAGATATGAAACAAAATAGACCTTGACTGTTTCCATCTGGTCACCGTTCAGTCCAAAGTGAGTCTGCTGCAGACCCATCCGCCTTGCTCTGCTGCTTCATCGTACATGCTCCGTCCCGGACCGACCTGCTCCCGGCTCCATCCAGGGAAACCTAACATCCTTCCGAAAGGACCACAGACAAACTTTACTTTTCCAGTCTTGTTACTGTGAGTGGCCTCCTGTAGCGTTGTCCTGTTGCATCTTCTTACACTGGAAGACCCCCTCTTCCCCAGGGGCGGTGGGGGGAGGCAGGAGGCAAAAGGCGCACATAAGGCCCTGCCCCATGTACTCGGAGGTAAGTAAGCGATTATATGAGAATCACTGCTTTGGCGAGTAGTTAAGCAGCAAAGTGACCTGGGCACCGTGGTGTGTACAGAATTTTCTGCCCGACTCTGCCTCAAGCTCTGTGTGATCTTAAGCAAATGATCTCCTCTCTTTGGGACCTCGTTCTCCAAATCTACAAAACAAGTGCTGAAATACAAGCTCTAAGACGGCAATTCTTTTGGCCTCAGGACTTCTTAGCACTCTTAGAAATTATTGGAAACGCCAAAGCTTCTGTTATACCTATTGGATTAAATCTACTGATATTTACTGTAATAGAAATTAAAACTGAGGAGCCTTTAAAACATAAGAACACAGAAGCACACATTCTATTTGCCATCAGAGTAAAGATGTCACCGGATGTCATGGAGCCTCTGGAAAATTCCAGGGTACACTTGAAAGAAACCAGAGTGTGTCACTCCAAAATATGCCTCTTTGACATATCTTGAGCTGAAAGCAATTAAGAAGCAGTAAACATAGAAAAAACTCCCCCCTATCTGCCTAAAGGCAGGAAATAATTTCTTCTTTTACTGGATATAGACTCTTATCAGCCCAGTGATGGCACTAGAGGAATCTGCAAATAAACCTTATTAAACTAACCCTTATCTTTCTGGTCACTTTTTTTTACCATTCTTATGTCTAGCCCAAACTTCTTTGCCTTGTCAATTTGTCACCAATTTATTGTTTCTTTGTCTGAAAGGTATAAAAGCTTCCTGCTCTGGGCACTTCTTCAGGTCTTTAGTCCCTTGTGAAGGCTCCCACGTACATGTAAAAATTCAAGAGACTGGGTATGTTTTTCTCCTGTTAATCTGTTTTTGTCAGTTTACTTTTTAGACCAAGCCAGGAAACCTAAGAAGGCTGAGGAAAACATTTTCCTTCACTACACACTAATGAGAGAATGAATATTAAAGCAGAATCTTAATATCATTATGGGAATAGTTTTGACCTCATGGACCTCACTTCCCACCCTGAGGACCACTGATCTAAAGGCCATGGTGTAGTGAGACCCTCCCATCATAAAGGCGACTTTTGGTTTCATTGAGGAAAGGGCAGACTGGGAAAGTTACTATTTTAAGTGCAAACTGGAGACGCCACTTCACACCCTCCTGCTTTCTCTGTGGCCTTCAGAGCTGTCAGGACCCCATGGCTGTGACTGCCTGAGAACCCCCTTTGTTTCCACGTGTCTTGTTTGTTGTTGCCAGCAGGGCATCCCAGCTGGCCTCAGATCATCCCTCCCACCTGCCCTGTTCCTGCCAGGCCAGGCCCGGGGTCAACACTCCTGGACATAGCCTGTCCTTGTGACAACTGGGCGCCACAGAGAAAGGAACTTCTGGAGCCACTGGGAAACGGACTTCTAAAGGGACTGGCTTTTCCTTAGCTCAGAGAACCCAGTGCACCTTCTGCCAAAACAGCCTTTGCTGGCAAACATCCTACGCAAGTGGCGAGACTACAGGGAGGTGTAAGAGAAGATGATGAAATGCACCAAGCCGGCAGCACCAGCACAGGGTAGATGAGGTCAGGAGAAGGGTGAGCCATCAGCACTGACAGGGGTGCCAAGGGATCCATCTATGCCTGGGAGCCTTAGCTTGGAGACGCCTAAGTCCTGTGCTCAGAGTCACCTAGGAGTCTAGGCCCTGAAGGCTAATAGGATAACCCATGTTCTCCTACCCATTCCATCATGCATTTTTAACACCACATCTTTTCAGTTAAATGGCAGCTTCAACAGATATCTCTTGCATTCCTATACACTAATGATGAAAAATCTGAAAGAGAAATTAAGGAGACACTCCCATTTACCATTGCAACAAAAAGAATAAAATACCTAGGAATAAACCTACCTAAGGAGACAAAAGACCTGTATGTAGAAAACTATAAGACACTGATGAAAGAAATCAAAGACGATACAAACAAATGGAGAGATATGCCATGTTCTTGGATTGGAAGAATCAACATTGTGAAAATGACTATACTACCCAAAGCAATCTACAGATTCAATGCAATCCCTATCAAACTACCAATGGCATTTTTCAGAGAACTAGAACAAAAAATTTCACAATTTGTATGGAGACACAAAAGACCCCAAACAGCTAAAGCAGTCTTGAGGAAAAAAAATGGAGCTGGAGGAATTGGACTCCCTGACTTCAGACTATACTACAAAGCTACAGTAATCAAGACAATATAGTACTGGCACAAAAACAGAAATATAGATGAATGGAACAGGATAGAAAGCCCAGAGATAAACCCACATGCCTATGGTCAACTAATCTATGACAAAGGAGGCAAGGATATACAATGGAGAAAAGACAGCCTCTTCAATAAGTGGTGCTGGGAAAATTGGATACGGAAGCAACCTACGTGTCCATCGACAGATGAATGGATAAAGAAGATGTAGCACATATATACAGTGGAATATTACTCAGCCATAAAAAGAAACAAAATTGAGTTATTTGTAGTGAAGTGGATGGACATAGAGTCTGTCATACAGAGTGAAGTAAGTCAGAAAGAGAAAAACAAATACCATATGCTAACACATATATATGGAATCTAAAAAAAAAAAAAAAAAAAAAAAAGGTGCTGAAGAACCTAGGGGCAGGACAGGAACAAAGACGCAGACATAGAGAATGGACTTGAGGACATGGGGAGGGGGAAGGGGAAGCTGGGACGAAGTGAGAGAGAGGCAAGCACATATATACACTACCAAATGTAAAATAGATAGCTAGTGGGAAGCAGCCGCATAGCACAGGGAGGTCAGCTCGGTGCTTTGTGACCACCTAGAGGGGTGAGATAGGGAGGATGGGAGGGAGATGCAGAGGGAAGAGATATGGGGATATATGTATATGTATAGCTGATTCACTTTGTTATAAAGCAGAAACCAACACGCAAACACAAAAAAACATGGCAGCTTCACCAAGATGTTAGCAACCCAGGGAGTCTAATCGGCTCCCCCACTCCCATATTCCACTCCCATTCTCTTGTAGGATTGTGAGCACTACAGGGTGACTGTAGGGCACACTTACAGTCACGATCCACAAGCGGAGTCCATCGTCACGCCTGTTCACATCTGAGCAAGCACTCTGGAGAATGAAGTGTTCCAGCTCAGGTCCGTCTGCTTCATATCTTCTCAGAAAGCCAGACAAGACATCCTGACAGCAAAGCAGTGACAGCTCAGAAATGACATGGGGCACAACCCCACATCCCGGCAAAATGGTAGCATGGGTTGGCACCTCCCCTGCCACACCCTTCCCTTTCTTCATTCATCTCCCACATCTTAGGGCAGAGATCTACAAAATACTTTGTTCTGGGAACTCCTAATATTCTTGGAAAAATTATATATCCTCACACATTTTTAAGTTAACATATAAAATTTTTATTGCACGTTTAAATAATTGAGAAAACGTAACTTCTGGCACACTGACTTTTAGAACTGTTAAGTCACTCAAATGTATGAAATACGTACCTTCACCTATTTGAAAAACACATGAACAAGCTCTTTTTTAACAGCCAGAAATTTTCCATCATTTATTGTTCCTCCTTGTACTCATATTTCCATCTATGTTACCCATAGAATTTTGTTTTAGTAAAATATACTTTTAAGCTTAGAAATATGCTATTGATCACCATATCATAATTCTTGGCAACAAATATGCACATAAGTTAAAGTTTTACATATTAAATTTTTCTGTATTGAATATTTATTATGATTATTATTACTTCAAAATTGAAAAAGTTGGCTGCAGTCCTGAAGATGGTGGAGTAGAAGGACGTGCTCTCACTCCCTCTTGCGAGAGCACCGGAATCACAACTAACTGCTGAACAGTCATCGACAGGAAGACACTGGAACTCACCAAAAAAGATACCCAACATCCAAAGACAAAGGAGAAGCCACAAGGAGATGGTAGGAAAGGCATAAGCACAACAAAATCAATTCCCATAACTGCTGGGTGGGTGACTCACAAACTGGAGAACACTGATGCCACAGAAGTCCACCCACTGGAGTATAGGTTCTGAGCCCCACGTCAGGCTTCCCAACTTGCGGGTCCAGCAACAGGAGGAGGAATTCCTAGAGAATCAGACTTTGAAGGCTAGTGGGATTTGATCACAGGACTTCAATAGAACTGGGGGAAACAGAGATTCCACTCTTGGAGGGCACACACAAAGTACTGTGTGCATCAGGACCCAGGGGAAGGAGCAGTGACCCCACAGGAGACTGAACCAGACATACCTGCTAATTTTAGAGAGACTCCTGCAGATGTGGGGGTGGCTGTGGCTCACCATGGGGATGGACACACTGGCAGCAGAAGTTCTGGGAGCTGCTCCTTGGCATGACCTGTCCCAGAGTCTGCCATTAGCCCCACCAAAGAGCCAGGTAGGCTCCAGTGTTGGGCCGCCTCAGGCCAAACAATCAACAGGGTGGGAACCCAGCCCCACCCATCAGCAGACAAGTGGATTAAAGTTTTACTGAGTTCTGCCCACCAGAGCAACACCCAGCTCTACCCACCACCAGTCCCTCCAGTCAGGAAACTCGCACAAGCCTCTTAGATAGCCTCATCCACCAGAGGGCAGACAGCAGAAGCAAGAAGAACTACAATCCTGGGGCCTGTGGAACAAAAACCACATTCACAGAAAGATGGACAAGATGAAGAGGCAGAGGGCTATGTACCAGATGAAGGAACAAGATAAAACCCCAGAAAAACAACTAAATGAAGTGGAGATAGGCAACCTTCCAGAAAAAGAATTCAGAATAATAATAGTGAACATCTTCACTTTCCAGGACCTTGGAAAAAGAATGGAGGCAAAGATCGAGAAGATGCAAGAAATGTTTAACAAAGACCTAGAAGAATTAAAGAACAAACACCTAGAAGAATTAAAGAATAAACAGAGATGAACAATACAATAACTGAAATGAAAAATACACTAGAAGGAATCAGTAGCAGAATAACTGAGGCAGAAGAATGGATAAGGGACCTAGAAGGCAGCATGGTGGAATTCACTGCCACGGAACAAAATAAAGAAAAAAGAATGAAAACAAATGAAGACAGCATAAGGGACCTCTGGGACAACATTAAACATAACAACCTTTGCATTATAGGGGTCTCAGAAGGAGAAGAGAGAGAGAAAGGACCACAGAAAATATTTGAAGAGATTATAGTCAAAAACTTCCCTAACATGGAAAAGGAAATAGCCACCCAAGGCCAGGAAGCCTAGAGAGTCCTAGGCAGGATAAAACTAAGGAGAAAAATGCAGAGACACATAGTAATCAAACTGACAAAAATTAAAGACAAAGAAAAACTATTGAAAGCAACAAGGGAAAAACGACAAATAACATATAAGGGAACTCCCATAAGGTTAACAGCTGATTTCTCAGCAGAAACTCTACAAGCCAGAAGGGAATGGCATGATATATTTAAAGTGATGAAAGGGAAGAAACTACAACCAAGATTACTGTACCTGGCAAGGATCTCATTCAGATTCGACGGAGAAATCAAAAGCTTTACAGACAAGAAAAAGCTAAGAGAAAGCAGCACCACCAAACCAGCTCTACAACAAATGCTAAAGGAATTTTTCTAAGTGGGAAACACAAGAGAAGAAAAGGACCTACAAAAACAAACCCAAAACAATTAAGAAAATGGTAATAGGAACATACATATCAATAATTACCTTAAACGTGAATGGATTAAATGCTCCAACCAAAGGACACAGGCTCGCTGAATGGATACAAAAACAGAACCCATATATATGCTGTCTACAATAGACCCACTTCAGACCTAGGGACACATATAGACTGAAAGTGAGGGAATGGAAAAAGATATTCCATGCAAATGGAAATCAAAAGAAAGCTGGAGTAGCAATACTCATGTCAGATAAAATAGACTTTAAAATAAAGAATGTTACAAGAGACAAGGAAGGACACGACATAATGATCAAGGGATCAATTCAAGAAGAAGATATAACAATTCTACGTACATATGCACCCAAAATAGGAGCACCACAATACATAAGACAACTGCTAACAGCTCTAAAAGAGGAAATCAACAGTAACACAATAATAGTGGGGGACGTTAACACCTCACTTACACCAATGGACAGATCATCCAAACAGAAAATTAATAAGGAAACACAAGCTTTAAATGACACAATAGACCAGATAGATTTAATTGACATTTATAGGACATTCCATCCAAAAACAGCAGATTACACTTTCTTCTCAAATGCGCACGGAACATTCTCCAGGACAGATCACATCTTGGGTCACAAATCAAACCTCAGTAAATTTAAGAAAATTGAAATCATATCAAGCATCTCTTCTGACCACAATGCTAGGAGATTAGAAATCAATTACAGAGAAAAAAACATAAAAAACACAAACACATGGAGGCTATACAATACGTTACTAAATAACCAAGAGATCACTGATGAAATAAAAGAGGAAATAAAAAAAATACCTAGAGACAAATGACAATGACAACACAATGATCCAAAACCTATGGGATGCAGCAAAAGCAGTTCTAAGAGGGACGTTTATAGCTATACAAGCCTACCTCAAGAAACAAGAAAAATCTCAAATAAACAATCTAACCTTACACCTAAAGGAATTAGAGAAAGAAGAACAAACAAACCTCAAAGTTAGTAGAAGGAAAGAAATCATAAAGATCAGAGCAGAAATAAATGAAATAGAAACAAAGAAAACAATAGCAAACATCAATAAAACTAAAAGCTGGTTCTTTGAGAACATAAACAAAATTGATAAACCATTAGCCAGACTCATCAAGAAAAAGAGGGAGAGGACTCAAATCAATAAAATTAGAGATGAAAAAGGAGAAGTTACAACAGACACCGCAGAAATACAAAGCATCCTAAGAGACTACTACAAGCAACTCTATGCCAATAAATTGGACAACCTGGAAGAAATGGACAAATTCTTAGAAGGTATAACCTTCCAAGACTGAACCAGGAAGAAATAGAAAATATGAACAGACCAATCACAAGTAATGAAATTGAAACTATGATTAAAAATCTTCCAACAAACAAAAGTCCAGGACCAGATGGCTTCACAGGCGAATTCTATCAAACATTTAGAGAAGAGCTAACACCCATGCTTCTCCAACACTTCTGAAAAATTGCAGAGGAAGGAACACTCCCGAACTCATTCTATGAGGCCACCATCACGCTGATACCAAAACCAGACAAAGATGCTACAAAAAAAGAAAATTACAAACCAATATCACTGATGAACATAGATGCAAAAATCCTCAACAGAATACTAGCAAACAGAATCCAACAACACATTATAAGGATCATACACCATGATCAAGTGGGATTTATCCCTGGGATGCAACGATTCTTCAATATACACAATTCAATCAATGTGATACACCATATTAACAAACTGAAGAATGAAAACCATATGATCATCTCAATAGATGCAGAAAAATCTCTGGACAAAATTCAACACCCATTCATGATAAAAGCTCTCCAGAAAGTGGGCATAGAGGGAACCTAACTCAACATAATAAAGGCCATATATCACAAACCCACAGCAAACATCATTCTCCATCGTGAAAAACTGACAGCATTTCCTCTAAGATCAGGAACAAGACAAGGATGTCGACTCTCACCACTATTATTCAACACAGTTTTGGAAGTCCTAGCCACGGCAATCAGAGAAGAAAAAGAAATAAGGGGAAAGCAAATTGGAAAAGAAGAAGTAAAACTGTCACTGTGTGCAGATGACATGATAGTATACATAGAGGATCCTAAAGATGCCACCAGAAAACTACTAGAGCTAATCAATGAATTTGGTAAAGTTGCAGGATACAGTATTAATGCACAGAAATCTCTTGCATTCCTATACACTAATGATGAAAAATCTGAAAGAGAAGTTAAGGAAAGACTCCTATTTACCACTGCAACAAAAAGAATATAATATCTAGGAATAAACCTACCTAGGGTGACAAAAGACCTGTATGCAGAAAACTATAAGACACTGCTGAAAGAAATTAAGGATGATACCAACAGATGGAGAGATATACCATGTTCTTGAATTGGAAGAATCAACATTGTGAAAATGACTATACTACCCAAAGCAATCTACAGATTCAACGCAATCCCTATCAAACAACCAATGGCATTTTTCACAGAACTCGAACAAATAATCTTAAAATTTGTATGGAGACACAAAAGACACCGAATAGCCAAAGCAGTCTTGAGGGAAAAAAACAGAGCTGGAGGAATCAGACTCCCTGACTTCAGACTATACTACAAAGCTACAGTAATCAAGACAATATGGTACTGGCACAAAAACAGAAATACAGATCAATGGAACAGGATAGAAAGCCAAGAGAAAAACCCACACACCTATGTTCAACTAATCTATGACAAAGGTGGCAAGGATATACAATGGAGAAAAGACAGTCTCTTCAATAAGTGGTGCTGGGAAAACTGGACAGCCACATGTAAAAGAATGAAATTAGAACACTCCCTAACACCATACACAAAAATAAACTCAAAATGGATAAGAGACCTAAAAGTAAGACTGGACACTATAAAACTCTTAGAGGAAAACATAGGAAAAACACTCTTTGACATAAATCACAGCAGGATCTTTTTTGATCCACCTCCTAGAGTAATGGAAATAAAAACAACAATAAACAAATGGGACCTAATGACATTTAAAAGCGTTTGCAAAGCAAAGGAAACTACAAACAAGACAAAAAGACAACCCTCAGAATGGGAGAAAATATTTGCAAAGGAATCAACAGGCAAAGGAGTAATTTCCAAAATATATAAACAGGTCATGCAGCTCAATATTAAAAAAACATACAACCCAATCCAAAAATGGGCAGAAGACCTAAATAGACATTTCTCCAAAGAAGACATACAGATGGCCAAGAAGCACATGAAAAGCTGCTCAACATCACTAATTATTAGAGAAATGCAAATCAAAACTACAATGAGTTATCACCTCACACCAATTAGAATGGGCATCATCAGAATATCTACAAACAACAAATGCTGGACAGGGTGTGGAGAAAAGGGAACCCTCTTGCACTCTTGGTGGGAATGTAAATTGATACAGCCACTATGGAGAACAGTATGGAGGTTCCTTTAAAAACTAAAAATAGAATTACTATATGACCCAGCAATCCCACTACTGGGCATATGCCCAGAGAAAACCATAATTCAAAAAGACACGTGCACCCCAATGTTCATTGCAGCACTGTTTACAATAGCCAGGTCATGGAAGCAACCTAAATGCCCATCGACAGAGGAATGAATAAAGAAGATGTGGTACATATTTAAAATGGAATATTACTCAGCCATAAAAAGGAACGAAATTGGGTCATTTGTAGAGACGTGGATGGATCTGGAGACTGTCATATAGAGTGAAGTAAGTCAGAAAGAGAAAAATAAATATCATATATTAACGCATATATGTGGAACCTAGAAAATGGTACAGATGAACTGGTTTGCAGGGCAGAAATTGAGACACAGATGTAGAGAACAGACATATGGACACCAAGGGGGGAAAGTGGTGGGGGTGGTGGTGGTGGGATGAACTGGGAGATTGGGATTGACATGTATACACTAATATGTATAAAATGGATAACTAATAAGAACCTGCTGTATAAAAAAATAAATAAAATTCTAAAATTCAAAAATAACATTGAAAATTTAAAATTTCCTGTCACCATAAGACTCTACATGTTAATCAATATTCTAGGTTGATTCATCATTACAATTTATATTGGTATATAACTGAGTGAAATGAATAATTATAATATAAAATTTAAAAATAATCATTAAACATACAAAAGGAAACTAGCCTTTTTTAAAGATCAATTTATGTATCACAGATGAATTTTGCTCATTGCTAGAATAAGACAATATTTTGTGGAAATTACCAGCAAAAAGAAGAGAAGCTTTTGGGTCACTAAAGGTGTAGAAAAGTTGAAGCAAACAGAAAAATTGTACCCAAATTAAAAAATAAATACAGATTTATAACACTCAATAATCTTCCGGCAAAAGCTAAAGGAACTTGCTCCCCCATGAGTTTGAGTAAATATTTAAGAAGATAACCCACATATCTTACTTGAATTTGAAACTATAATCTTAATATTTCACCTCCTCCTACTTGAAATCAATGCAAAATATGTACTTGAGACCCAGACCCTTTATTTGGCACCAAGTTGACCCTTTATTTGGTGCCCTGGAGGATTTTTCCCTGCGAGGCAGTGCACCACAGTAAGATGCTACCTGCATGACAGGTACAACTTCCTTTTGAAAAGTCCCACAGGGCCATGGTCAAAGGTGAGGTGGGGAGTGAGAACTAGCAGGATACCTAGGATCTGCCCTCAGGGGGATCATTTTGGCAAACAACATATAGGGAAACAGGGAGCTGAAAATTCTCTTGAAATTACCCATGTCTGTGTACTCTTTGATGGGACTTGGTGTGCCCCTAATGGTGGGTTGTTCTGGGTGCCCTCTGTCCATCGTCTGTCCCTTGACTGCACCCACCCCAATGTCTATTTCCTTCAAGCCAAAGATCTCAATCCCCCTATTTCAACAGGCCAGCCAGAGCCATCTTCCTCTGAGTTCCAGTTGCTCATTTCTTCTTCTTTTTCTTCGTCTCTCCCCCTCCTCAATCTTCCAGGCTCAGTTCTCATTCCCAAGGACCTCAGATCTTGCTTTCTGATTGTTGCACAGTAATGTGCAGGCTGATGAGTTGAGATGGTCCAGATACACCATTTGCAATCCAAAGGGAGGCCATTGCTAAAGGCCTTGCCCTGGTTGGTGAAGTAGGTGAGGACACTCCTATCTTCTTACCTCTTGCGTTCTTTCTGAGTTCTTTCCCATCTCCTGGGGCCTCTTCAGTCTCTCAGAGTTTCTAGGCACTATAAGCTGCAAATGCCAGAGGTGTCAACCAGAAATTTCTCCTGAATATCACCTGTTTGTTGGGCAGAGTTACCCCTGGGTCCCTAGCTCAAAAGGCTCTCCAGAGCCTAGCTTCTGGAGGAGTTGGCGTTGGACGGGGGATGCCACTCAGTAAAATCAGGTTTCCTTGGCATACTCTCACTTTCTCTCCCAAACTCCTCCCATCACATCTCCACGCTGCTTCCTCCCTCCCCTGCCCCAGCTCCCTCCTGGGCAGGTATTTCTAGGCTGAGGGGCCTCCCTTGCTGGGAAGCAGAGAAGAGGAATGCCCAAGCACCCGGATCCCCTGGGTGTCCTTTACTCAGAAATCCAGGGGTTCCTCCTTCTTCAATCCTCAGCCTGACAGCTCAAGAAGTATCAAGAAGTTTCTGGAAGTGTTGCCATTAGATCTGAATGAGTGATCTGTTGAAGAATTCTCTAGCTATAAAAGGATTAATTCATTTCTAATTTCATCAAGTGGTAGTTTATAGACTGCTTAGCAAGGCCATTAGCCATACTGAACCATATGTTTAACAACTTCTGTGGGGCAACAACACATTTTTTATGTATTGAGTGAGATGTCAGTATCAGTATCATTATCCTCATTTTACACATGAGAAATTAGTTGGCCAAATTCACACAGTAAATATCTGATAAAGAAGAAATGTGAACTTGGGTATTTCTTTTACCTGCTTCTAAGACCACACTTGTCCATGGCGCTCCACTGGCTCTCAGCTTCCTAGCCTGACATTCGGGGCCCTCAACAATCTGGCTCTCTCCTGCCTTTCACATCTTCTTTTCCTATAGCCAGGGTATACCCGGGGTAAGAGGCAAAATACATAATAATCAACAAAGCAGGCGCCACCTAACAATAGACAGTTGGAAAGGCCCACATTTCAGCCCTGCACATGCCCATGCAAATTCCACCCACTACCCTGAGGATGCCTGCCATCCTACTTGGATTCATACTGTCCTCTTGACCTTGACATTCATCCCAACCCCACTCCCCATGCACTTTAAGTCAAGGGCTGCTTTGAGCCACTCTTAGGTTTCCTGTTTGTGCTTGATCAATCCAGAGCAAGGTTCTCTTTCTGCTAATTGGGTTTCTTCCACTCTCCAACAGTTGAAGAGACAGTTAAAAGGTAACTTATTAACATTTATGTGTGTGTTTCTCACCTACAAGGCTAAAGCTTCTTGAGAGCCACATCCCGGTCTGATTCATCTTGAATTCCCCAGAGTATCTGACCCCACACCATCTCCCCTGGTCGGTAGCAGGCGCTTGATACATATTACATATTTGTGAATAAATGGGCAAATATTCCCTTTTTATGAAACAGAGTGTTACATCTTGATTATCAGGCAGCATCCTCCAATTTGCCATACACTTAATGTATCCCTGATATACACTTTCAAGCCACATGTAACAATTTTCAGGAGTAAGTTCTTTGATATCTCTGAGTTATCTCTAAAGCAGAGCTGTGGAAGTCAAAACAAAACAGCAGAACAAATACATCATATTACTAAGTCCCAAATGTTCTTATCCTGTTGCCATATTTTTTGTTTACCGACTAGAACTGATGGTGTAAATTAATACTTGATGTCTTCTTGAGCAAATTACATTCACTGGATTTTTCAACCTTGGATTCCCCAAAACAGGATATTTGCAAGTAGGCAGGGATTCCTAAATTGAGATAAGATAACATGGAAGGGTGATGTCCACTGAAAAATGTAAGGTACTATGCCTGCTTCCCATAAATTTGTAATTTCTTTGGGTCAACTACACATGGAGAAATGATAACAAGACCTATCTTGGTGCCTAGGTTCAAATAAGTAGTAAGCGCTTGGTCTGGGAAGGAAAGGCTGCGGAAGGAGTTCAGATCTGAGCTGGGTCTTGAAAAATGTTGAGAATCTGCGGGAGGAGATGAAAGGTCTATACGAGAGGGCTAAGGGTTAAGCACCAGAAAGAGTTCAGGATCAGAGAGAACCTGATTCCCCTGGGTGAGATTTTCTACACACTCATCTCTCTGTGCCAGCCTGAGTCTTGGCGCCTTTGCTCCCTTATTCCCCGTTGAAGAGCACCATCGCTTCCTCCCACTGCGGCTACTTTCTCAGCCCTCATGGGAGATGGAGATGGGCTGCGTGTGGCAGGGACTGCTAGTCATACACTGTCTGTCCTCCCTTTTCTTCTGGAAATAAAACTTAGTGCTGACCAAGGGGATATAAACAGAAGTGGTGTGCACCTTCTGGAAAATGTCCCTAAAGGGAAGTGGCTTATCCCACCCTCACCCACATCCCCTCATCTCCTTCCTGCCAACTGGAACGCAGATCCTGTTGCTAAGGGTTATAGAGCAATAACATTGACCAAGCCGGGGTCCCTGACAACATGGAGTGTCTGGCAGCACTGGACTGTTCCCAGACTTCTTTTATGTGAGAAAGAAAAAAAACACTGTTAAATTTTTTGTCCTTCAGATTTTCTTGTTTTTATCATTTGAAGCTGAACGTAACGTTAATTTTATACTCTACAACTGGCGCAGACTTCACACAAGAAAAATGACTCTGGGTAATTTAACAGAAGGAAGAACTATTGCTCTACTTAGAAGTCACAGAAATGGAAATTAAAACCAGGAGAGGCCATTTTGTCTGCTACATTCTAAAAAAGAAAAATGATAAAATTCAATGATGATAAGTCTTCAGGGAAATAGGTAGGCTGATGACAGTGTTATAAATTGCTACAATCCTTCTAGAAAACACTGGACACTTAGCTCACTTGCCTCAAGTATGTTTCTATACTATTAACCAGTGATCCAATTCTTATAAGATCGGAGAATGTATCAGTCAATGAACTCAAAAGTAAAAATTTATAGAGATGATGATAGCAGAGTTATCTTAATAGCAGAAAACCAAAACTGCCTAAATAAGGTACTACAGGGGACTGGTAAATGATGACATATTAATTTGATGGACAACCATTTAAAACAACATATGACAAATACCATAAAATAACTTGCAAACATACATGTAAAATAATGTTAAATTAAAAAAAAAATACTTCAGGAAACTGAATATACCTTGGGACAGCACCTGTCAAATTATGGCTGTTTGCCCAGTCTTGTGCCTTCAATCAAGTTCAACCCATGCACAGAACATCCAGTGAGAACGGAGTATCCCAGATCTGGTTCGGTGCAAATTCCCAGTCTCTCTCTGTGTTGTTACCCTTCCTGTTCTTGCAGAAACGATTCCTTCCCATTCTTTTTTTGAAACTTACTTGTTCATGAATTTGGGGTTTAGGGTTTTACAAGGTGGTTTCCAGTGGAATATCTCAGGTGGAACATCTTCTAAGAATCTTAGGGTATTGTTCCATAGCAGCCAAACATGCTCAAAGTAGAGATATTCCAGTCTCAGAAAGAATTATCGATGTGGCTTGGAACATGTAGTGGACATAAGTTACAATAATAGAACACCTATGACATTTTAAAGAGAGTTGTACTAAAACAAAAAAACAAAAACAAAAACCATAGTAACATTCTGGAAAAGGCAAAACTATGGAGACAGTAAAAAGATCAGTGGTTGCCAGGGTTTGTTGGGGATGAACAGGCAGAGCACAGAGGATTTTTAGAGCACTGAAAATACTCTGTATAATGCCATAATGAAGGATATGTATCATTATACATTTGCCCAAACCCATGAATGAACCCTATGTACCTATGGACTCTGGGTGATGAAGATGTGTCAATGTAGGTTCAGTGATTGTAACAAATGTACCATCTGGGGGGGAAATGTTGATAATGGGGGGCTATGCATGTGTGAGGGCAGGGATATACGGGAAATCTCTGCACTTACCCCTCAATTTTGCCGTGAACTGAAAACTGCTTTAATAAAGTCTTAATTAAAAACAAACAAACAACAAAACCATAGCCAGCTTGGAGTAAAAGGGTCTGAGATTTCACAAATTGCAAAATGGCCTTTGAGCCCCCAATTTTTTTTTTTTTGAGTAAGGGGTAGGGTCCGAAAGCTACTCAGGGGCCAACACAGGCTGCTTCTTTTGGAGAAGGAAGGTTGTTTCAGAAGGTAAAGCCAAGAGATGGACAGAGGCGCCAAGAGCAATGGAGAACAATGGATTGGGAAACTACTCCCGGGGAGCAGATCTGGGTCCTGCTATCGGAATAGGGAAACTTGGCAACATGTGCCTGGCAGGATTCCAGAATTCTTAGGAGTCAGTGTGTCTATGTGTTTTCCTTTAATTCCCTTTTTGAATGGAAATATTTACTGCAATTGTCCTGTCTCTGGCTTGCACTGTTTGTTGAGTGTGTGCACAGCATAGAACTTGTCTCTTTCATTTACAGGTTTCTGGATCCAAAAAAGTCACAGCCAAGGAACTGCCTCATCCTCATTTGAACTTGATAGAAATCACAAGACTCTAGACTCTGAGCCTAACACTATAGTTAAATGAGATTTGGGTGGGGGGGGGGCGGTTCAGAGGAAGACAGTAGAATTTGCACACGAAAGGGGCATAAATAATTGGAATTAGGGGGAAGGCTATAGTCTACTTTTGTAGTAATGGGCACCAGTGATTTATGCCTTTAAATAGCCCCTTCCCACATTGGCTTTAGGTTTGGCCAGTGACTTGCTTTGGTCAATGGGACATCAGCAAATGTAGCGCAAGCAGCAATTTGAAGAAAGATTTGCTTGTTGGGGCTTGCCCCCTCTTGTTGATCCTATAGAGCCCTTCCACCACCATTTGAAGAAGCCCAGGCTGACCTACTGGAGGATGAGAGAGCACGTGGAGAGAGGCCCCGAGCTGTCCCAGCCGTCCCAACTGAGGTCTCAAAGATGTGAGTGAGCTCCACTCCAGCCCAGCTGGTCCAGACTAGAAGAAACATCTACTTATCCCATAGAATCATATTTGTTGTGTTAAAGCCGTAAAGTTTTAAGGTGGCTTTTTAATCAACTAATACAGGAAGGCTCAAGCTGGGGTAAATCCAGCATGTGGAAGATGGGGGAGGTGAATCTGAAGAGGAGAAATCTCTGGGAAGAATGGGCCTATTGTGTGGGCAGTTTCCCAAGACAAGCTAAAGCAGGTTCACTGAGGGAGATCATACTATGGTGAATGAGGAGCCAAGAAGAGAATGCCAGAAGTTAAGTCCAATGGGAAAGTTGAAGATGGAAAAGAACATGAGCAATAAATGTGGACGTTTGCGGGATTAAGAAGAGGCAAAGTGGTGGGAGGAATGAGTGGGTCAGGACAAGTGATTCAGAAATAAAGCCTTGAACAAGAGTGAGCTGTAGGTCTTCTTTTTATGAAGTAGCTAACCGGTAATTAGCATAGTGTGCAATAGAAATACTGAATCAGAATCTATGAGGGTGTGATCCTGGAATCTGCATGCTTAACAAACTCCCCAGGAATTTTTAATGTATAACTTCTTCTCAGTGATCCACCCCGTATCAAGGGGTATTGGAAGGGGTAAACTTTGTCAAGTTCCTGTTATAACCCCCTGTTCCAGGACAATGGGTGCTCCATTCCCCCAAACATAACCAAGGATGATCGGTGATTCTCCAATGTAGGTGCACATTAGAATCATCTGGGAAACCTAAATATATATACATATGAATGAATGCCTAGGCCCCACTGCACAGGAATTCAATCTGAATCTCTGGGAGTAGCATCCAGGTGATTAGATTGTGGGGTAGAGGAAGACTCTGGAAGAGATGATGTAATCCCTAAACCAACAGCCCCTAAAGTTTCTGAGAAATGAGTAATAAATTCAGAATCTCTCTGAATCTCCTCATTTTCATATATTTTGTGATTGATCTGAACTGCTATTAAACTCAAAGAGCAGTGTTAGGAATTTGGTGACTAATGGCTATTTCTGAGTCAAACATGAAATAGCACTTATTTTCATGATGTAATAAAAGTCCAGTGAACATTTACTCAGACCCAGTGAATCAGTGAA
This sequence comes from Eschrichtius robustus, assembly GCF_028021215.1. Taxonomy (NCBI): domain Eukaryota; kingdom Metazoa; phylum Chordata; class Mammalia; order Artiodactyla; family Eschrichtiidae; genus Eschrichtius; species Eschrichtius robustus. Next base: position 31,879,283 of record NC_090825.1, read on the forward strand.
TATGATTATTTGAACAGAGTCTAAAATCAAGTTATATATGAAAACATATTTTGCTTAATTTGTTGCACAAGATTTCAAGATTTTGGTAGAAATGTTTAAACTACTAAAAAAAAATTTGGTATTATAAATGAGTAAAATTAGCCTGATGTTTAAGATAATAAAGAGTAGTTGGGAGCTGTGACAAATCACATTTGTGGGGATGGGAAAACCTTTGTGCCAGCCAAACATAAAAACGATTGAAGGTCAATTTAGCTTACAGGCTGTCAGTCTATGAACCTCTGAGTCATAATAGAAACCGTTATAATATAGAAGTAAACATAACTATGGAATTACAATAATTAAGGGGTCAGGAAAAGTATTAAAGAAGGGGTGACCATGGAAACATTTTAAAGGCTGAGGATTTTTTTTTCATTTTTTAAAAGTTAATTTAAAAAATGTTAAACTTTTCATCTTGAAATGATTTCACTTGCAAGCATGTTATAAACATACTACAAAGACTTCCTGTGTTCTCTTCACCCAGATTCTCCAAAAGTTAACATCTACCATAACCTCTGCACAAAGATTAAATTCAGGAAATTTTCTTTAATACGATACTGTTGTCTTTTACAAATACCACCGATTGTCCCACTAATGTCCTTTTTCTGGTTCAAGACCTAATCCAGGATCACACTTTGTATTTGGTTGTTATGTCTCCTTAGTTTCATTTAATCTGGAATCGTTTTTGTTGTCTTTCATTATCTTGACATTTTTGAAGCGTGTTGGTCAGTTATTTTGTAGAATGGCCCTCGATTTGGGTTTGCCTGATGTTTGTTCATAATTTAAGTTCAGGTTATACATTTTTGGAATAAATACTGCAGAGTGGTGCTATATCCATCTGAGTGCATCATAACCAAAGACAAATGATGATGACTCGGACCATTATACTGATGAAAACTTTGATCACTAAATTAAGGTGGTGCCTGCCATCTTTCTGTATAATAATGTTACTATTTTCCCCTTTGTAGTTGATAAGAAACTTTGGGGGAGTTTCTTTGAGATTATGTAAATATCCTGTTTCTCATTATACTTTTGTCCACTGGTTTTAGCATTTATTGATAAATCTTGCTTGAAACAATTATCACTGTGGTGTTTAACAAATGTTTGACATTATTCCTTCTACATTTATTAGCTGGAATTTTACTTTTTCTTCTCTCCCACTTATCTGTTTGTTTGTTTATATCAGTATAGTTTGTGGATTCTTATTTTATTCTATGATTTATAATCCATTACTAGTATTATTTATTTTGTTGTTCAAATTGTCTCAGATTTGATAGTTGGGAGCTCCTTCAAGTAGGCTCCTGTGCCCTTTTGACATATTCCCATCATTTCTTTTTTAATACTTCCTTATTTTTGGCATCATGAGACATTTCTTGACTATCTTATACATCCTCTGCCTAGAATCAGCCATTTCTCCACGGAACTTTTATTGGAGAATAGTGTTCAGAAACCAAGATCTGAGCAATTAGTGTGTTTATTATTACTGGCATTGCTTCTAGGCTCTCTCTGTAGATTGAGCTAGGAAATAAATGTGTGAACACAGAGGCATATATTTGTGTCTATTTCTATATGCATCTACAGATTAAAAGCCATGCGTCTATGTTGATAACCTCCAATGCTAATCCAACACTACATTCACTCTAGTCTTTCCCCTTTCCTTATTTATAACTTCCTTTCCTGACCATGAGAAACCTGGTTCTCATTTTCCATAATATAGTAACTTAGTTGCTCAATCCTAGGATACACATTAAGTGGTTTTAGACAGTCCGCCCCTTTGACTATGCAAAACCTACATACACCCATCCTCCCACACATGCATTTTTTAAAGTCTTCATTCATACCTACATACAGTACACTCATTCTGTCCCCCAAAAGAGACAACCAAAGTATCATCCAATTACTACATCTAGTTCTAAGTCCAAGACTTCTGGGTGATATAAAAACTTTTTCTTTCAGTCTGGGTGTAGCTCTTCATGCTTTGTTAAAACAAATGTATCAGTCACCAACACATTCAATATATAATAGTAGAGAAAGGATATAGGTAACTTCAATTAAAGAAATCTCAATTATAAAAGACGAGAATTGGCAAAACACACACCCGCATGAACACAGGAACACACTGGCAAATAATACATAAAAGACATAATTCCCCTGGGATGGGTATGTGACCTGGGGATGAGAACATGACTTAAACAGTCTAATCAGGGGGAATCTAAGGACTCTGGCTTGGAAATGCTGGTACTAAGGATTTTCTTCCTTTTTCTTAGCATCATGGTCTGATAATGCTTTGTCAGTGGAGGAGTAGTTAATCAATCAATCTGGCAGCCTCTGGTTTTCTTCTTTTGGAGGCTTTTCTTTGCTCACTGACATATCTAGAGAAGTTTCCCTTTCCAGGGGCTGCATAATTTTAGCATCCCCTTTTCTGTGTGTGTGACTTCAAAGAGTCTGAGATTGCCATAGGGTTTGAGCAGTCATAGACTGTGGTTGTCCAGGATTGAGATGTCTTTGGTAATACAGCTCCTTTATAGGTTTAGTTATCATCAAGATATTTGACTAGTCACTTCTGCAGTCTAGAAACCATGGACAGAATGCTTGCCTCTGGTTGTATTTGAGTTTAGGAAGTTCTGTTGTCTAACAGCAGGCCTCTGTTGTATTACCATCCCCTTAGACCTCAATGTAATGGCTGCAACTTTTATCTTGGCTTCTGCTTCCGGACAGTTTCTGACAATAACTTGGAGTGGAATGATTTGTTCCCTGTCCTTGATTCCATCACAGCTGCGCTTATTTGCTTTGTCAGGTGGGGACTGTTTCATAGGAAGTATTTAAGAGTGACCTAAGTGGACAGGCTTGTCTTTTGCTCCAGCTTTACCTCTTGTCTTTACCTGTATGAACCTTAACTTAGAGTCGAGTATTTGGTCTTTGTAACACTGCTAGATTCCAGTAATTTTTCTTGCAGTCATACCCAGAGAGGGCCTTCTAAGCAAAACCATACTTTCTTTCTTCTGCTCTCAGACAGGTCACTTCATCTTAAGATTGTTGCTTTAACTATTTACAATAGCCAGGACATGGAAGCAACCTAAGTGTCCATCAACAGATGAATGGATAAAGAAGAAGTGGCACATATATACAATGGAATATTACTCAGCCATAAAAAGGAACAAAACTGAGTTATTTGTAGTGAGGTGGATGGACCTAGAGACTGTCATACAGAGTGAAGTAAGTCAGAAAGAGAAAAAGAAATACCACATGCTAACACATATATATGGAATCTAAAAAAAAAAAGAAAAGAAAGAAAAAAAAATGGTCAGAAGAACCTAGGGGCAAGATGGGAATAAAGATGCAGACCTACTAGAGAATGGACTTGAGGATATGGGGAGGGGGAAGGGTAAGCTAGGACAAAGTGAGAGAGTGGCACGGACATATATACACTACCAAACGTAAAATAGATAGCTAGTGGGAAGCAGCTGCATAGCACAGGGAGATCAGCTTGGTGCTTTGTGACCACCTAGAGCGGTGGGATAGGGAGGGTGGGAGGGAGGGAGATGCAAGAGGGAAGAGATATGGGGACATATGTATATGTATAACTGATTCACTTTGTTATAAAGCAGAAACTAACACACCATTGTAAAGCAATTATACTCCAATAAAGATGTTAAAAAAAAAAAAAAAAAAGAAACGAAATTGAGTTATTTGTAGTGAGGTGGATGGACCTGAGTCTGTCATACAAAGTGAAGTAAGTCAGAAAGAAAAAAACAAATATCGTATGCTAACATATATATATATGGAATCTAAAAAAAAAAAAAATAGTTCTGATGAACCTAGGGGCAGGACAGGAATAAAGATGCAGACGTAGAGAATGGACTTGAGGACAGAGGGAGGGGGAAGTGTAAGATGGGACGAAGTGAGAGAGTGGCATGGACATATATACACTACCAAACGTAAAATAGATAGCTAGTGGGAAGCAGCCGCATAGCACAGGGAGATCAGCTCGGTGCTTTGTGACCACCTAGAGCGGTGGGATAGGGAGGGTGGGAGGGAGACACAAGAGGGAGGGGATATGAGGATATATGTATACATATAGCTGATTCACTTTGTTATACAGCAGAAACTAACACAACATTGTAAAGCAATTATACTCCAGTAAAGATGTTAAAAAAAAAGATTGTTGCTTTATTGTAGGACCTTACCGTAATCCCAGATCCTAGATTTTCCTACCATTTTCCCTGATGTGCCTTGTAGGCACAGGCCTGAGTCCCAGCAGGCCACTACTCTTCACATCACCACCTCTGCTCAGACAAGTCCACATTTTAGGTTTGTGTTTACTGCACCCTACTCCTGGAACCAAATTCTGTATCCTTTATGAACTCTCTGGTGCAAGAAACAGAAAAGTTGGCTCAAATTAGCTTAAGCAATACAGTAAAAGAATTTATTCACTTTTATCACCTGAAGTTCAGAGATAAGGCAAGTCTCAGAGTCCGCTTACCTCCCAGTGGGATCCACTCACTGCACCCTTCTCTTCTTGTCAGCTCCATTCTTAAGCTCCTTCCATTTTAGTGGCAAAATGGCTCCAACAGTCCTTGTCTTTATATCTTTATCCTCTGATTCTGAGAGGAAAAGCACAAAAAAACAATGCTCAGGATTGCATGCCAGAATCCCAAGATTTACCCGACTGGACTGTTTAGCTTAGGTAGCTCCCCTAAACCAACGGGGAGTTGAATATGTTTGGCTAAGTCAATCAGTACCCATCCCATGGGTGGTATGCGGCAACAGTAAACATCAAATTGAAAACAGCATACCATTAGAAAGGGGAAAGTGGACTCTGGGTAGACAACCAATAATAATCCATTACCAGCCCTCTTAAAATAAACTTAGTACCAAGCCTTTTTTAAAAAAAATTAATTAATTAATTTATTTATGGCTGTGTTGGGTCTTCGTTTCTGTGCGAGGGCTTTCTCTAGTTGCGGCAAGCGGGGGCCACTCTTCATCACGGTGCGCGGGCCTCTCACTATCGCGGCCTCTCTTGTTGCAGAGCACAGGCTCCAGACGCGCAGGCTCAGTAGTTGTGGCTCACGGGCCCAGCTGCTCCGCAGCATGTGGGATCTTCCCAGGCCAGGGCTCGAACCCGTGTCCCCTGCATTGGGAGGCAGATTCTCAACCACTGCGCCACCAGGGAAGCCCCCTACGAAGCCTTTTAAAAATAACTTCATATTATCTTGTTTTTTAAAGATAGCATTAATCTGTGTTTGAAAATGTCTTATTTATTATATGTCTCTCTTTGAAGAATCTCAGGCTCCATGAGAACAGTGACTTTATCTATCTTGTTCATTTCACTTATAATGCAATGGCTGGCATTCAGCAAATATTTGCTTAAATGAATGAATGAATGCATTGTGTTTATCTTGCATCTCTGAGACCTTAACAGCATAATGTCCCAAACCTCTAGGGCATGAATACTTTATTTGAGATGCTTGGGCTTAAAGCTTCACAGCTGGTAAGTGAATGGCCAAAGCCCGAACTCAGGCTGGCTGACCCCACATATCGTGCATTTCTGACCATTCCAAGCTGCTCTCGTGTGATGAAATAAGCCCTCAGTTTTAGCACAGCTGCGTTCAGAATACATGTAGGAAATATATAAAATATGTTGACAGCTAATGTCCAAATAATAATTTGGAAGAATGAGAGGAGTCTAAAACTGGCATGAATTGATATTTGTTTTTCTGATCTGGAACTATCAACATGCTCTGAGTTAAAATCATATCCTGCCTAATAGTACATGAAAGAATGGGGTTGATCTGTTGTTAATCCCCTTTCATTTTCCTATGGCAATAATATAAGGCATTATAATTTTGTTTATTGCATGTTACTTCTGTTGAAGATAGCAGAGAGGTCTGATCAACAGAGAAAAGTACTAATACTAATTGATTGTTTACTATGAGCTAGGTACTTCATTCATTCATCATTTACTCATTCATTTACATCTTTTCATTCTTATTCATTCATTGAATATTTATTGAATACCTTCCAAGTGGCAGGCGTCATGCTAGGGGCTAGGGATACAACATTTAGCACAGTCTAGGGAAACATTGTAGTGCATCGATTCAGATAATGAACTCTGGAGTCAGCAAGATCTGAGTTCAACCCCTGGCTCTGCTGTGGTCTGTGAGACCCTGAGCATACAGTTAACTTATCTGTGTCTTATATGCTTCACTGCATGACATTGTTCTTTGACTCACATGGAGTTGTTTTGTGAGGCTTGAGTGAGATCAAATAAATGTTGTATTTGCTGTGTCTGTCACATACTAGTTGCTCAATTCAATGTTATTTTAAATTACCAGATGGTCCCTATCCTCAAGTTGCTTACAATGAGTGGAGAAAACAGACATAAGTCTTTATACTTAGTTTTCCCCAACATGCTCTGACATTAGTGTTACTTTTCCTGTTTTATAAGCAAGACAATGAGAATAGTTTGTTCAAGCCCTCAGTTAATGAGTAAGTGAGGCAGAATCCAAAATTCAAAGATGTCTGAGTCTGAAGCCATGTTCTCTCCAACTGTCTGGATGAGATATTGAGAGACAGTTGTTCTAGTCGTGATTTCAGTCCAGTGGTTCTCAACCCTGAAGAGCTTTTATAAAGCACCAAATGCCAGGACCCTGTTGCAATTCAATTAAATCAGAATATTAGCATCAAGGCTGACTAGGCATTGAGTATTTTCAAAATCTCCTCAGGAGATTTTAATGGGCAGCCAGAGTTGAGGCACATTCAACTCTCTCAAGACTCTTCCAGCCTTGACAGTCTGATCCTTCTATAAATGGCAGCAATTGTCAGGATGAGATCAGCCTGGTAGAAGCAGGGACATTCCAGGACTTTCCTCCACTGGGGCTCCATGGTCACCACTGTGTACTTTAAGGGAAAGGCCAGTGTTGGTAGAGCTCCCTTTGCCTAAGGCCACCGCCATGGGGTTATAAGACACAGCAGAGTATCCATATGGCACCCCTGGCAGCTGGGTGAGCGCTGCTGAAGGACACTGGTGAGAGCTCAGTCTCCCTCTTCAATGTTGGTATGACAGATCAACAGCATCCTTCACACATGGAGAAAGGAGCAGCCTGGGAAATGTCCCAAATAAATGCAGCTGTTCTTTGTTTCTGGAGAGGATGCCAATAACCTTTTGTTCCTTGGAGTCCTCAAGAATGAAATTCTGTGCATAGCTATAAAAACAAACAAAGCCCTAGGGATAATTATCATACTAACCAATATGTCATATAGACACTTATTTAAGTTAATTAACCACAACAGGTATTTTGATCTATATTCTCCCAGACTTTATATTGAGATATTCAATGAAGGGAAGAAGAAGAGTTTATCAGCCACCAGATGCCCTCTGGGACACTTTAGTCAAAGTCAAAGCTTCTGCATCTCCCTAAATTGGGGTCATTTCAGGAACTCATCCCAGAGTCTGGTCCACGTAAATCCAACCTGCCCACTCTCTGATTTGCTCCTCATAGCAGTTCTGTGGGATACGTGGTCAGGTATCACTGTGCTCATTTCACAGGGTTGGAAACTGATACTTAAAAGGTTAAGTGACTCACTCAATGACTAGAAAACGCATATCCTCCATTCAAGCATACATCTCTGGATTCTAAATTCTCAGGTTATTCAACTGAGTCAGGAGGAAATTACACTACTCAGGCACATCATAGACCGAGAAACCAACAAACCAAATGAAAGCAGAGACATACTAGTAAAAACACTGGCATTGGATTCTGATTATTTGTTACTGACATGTTACAGCTTTAACTACTTTACTCCCGCTCTGGGAACCAAGAAGAGCATGCATGTATCAGGTTAGAAGGTGGGACCCAGACTCTGGCTGGGTCAGATCTTCCTCCTTTCTTGTTACCTCACCCCAGTCTCAAGTAGCAAGTGATGCGGAGCCTTCATGTATCCAGTCTCTGGCACAGGAAAATTACCCCCAAAATGTTCAGTTAGAGGTTGAATAAGAAAATTACCACCCATGTGAGACAGTTGAGAAAGAGCCATCATAGCTAAGGATGGGTGTGAGAACTCTCTAGACCAGCACTGCCCAATAAAAATATAACATAAGCCACATGTGTAATTTAAATTTTCTAGCAGCTATGTTAAAAAGAGTAAAAAGAAAAAGGTGAAATTTATTTTAGTAATATATTTAATTTTAGTCATATATTATAAATTAATTTTAGTAATATATCCAAAATATTTCAACATGTAATTTATAAAAAAAATTAGTAATGAGATATCTCACACTTCTTTTTTCGTCTTCTTCTTCTTTTGTACTAAATCTTCAAATTCTGATGTGCACGTTACACTGACAGCACATTTCAATTCAGACTGGCTGCATTTCACATGCTCAGTAGCCAGACATGGCCAGTGGCTACTGTACAAAACAGTGCAAGTCTCGATCATCTCCACACAATTATTAGGCTGTTCTATTGATACTTACTATACAGAATCAGTTTTCTGAAGCTTTCTTATTATTTGGGGTTTAATGTGCAGCAAGTTAGATTTAACATGAAGGATAGGGTTTTGGTTGGTGAAGCAGTAGAGTTTTATTGAGTACTGTAACGCCAGACACTGTGTTTGGCTCTGAGAGCACAGAAGTGAGCAAAACCAGAGCCCTGGAACCCTCTGAGCGAAGCCATTTAAGAAAAGAATAACCATCCATCTGAAATTCTGGGGGTACAGTTCTAATTTGAAGCTCAAGGGGATTCAGGGAGAGATATTGAATAATGGAGATGATCTAAAATTAAAAATCAGCAAGTACTGGAACTCCTATTGTGAGCTCTGCAATTCCCATGGGTTGTGGGTGATATGAAAAATATATAAGATAGAATTTTAAGCATCTAGAAGACTTACATATAAGAGAGCTGTCTTAGTTTTGTTTTCCCCAATGCTCCCCACTAAGCTACGGATTTGTGTTTAAGTCATTTATTTGGGAGGTGATCTTAGGAACCATGAAAGAGGAGGGGGGACGTGAGGAAGAAGAGAGGCAAACCAATACACGATGCATTAATGGATGAGTTACTGCTGTGGATGACTGGGGCTCCATCCCACTGGGGATCCTCTGAGAGCTTGTGTGGAACCTGCCTCAGAAACCACTCACTGAGGCACAAGGGAGCTGGGGTATTGGTCCTCCAACACCAGCACTCATTGATGAGGGGTCCCTCCTGGGGTGTTAACTCCTGGCACTTCTGACCTGCCGTACACTTGGGCTGAGCTCACTCGTGCTGCCAAAGAACACCCTCAGGAAGAGAAGAAAGAGACAGGAAGCTATGGGTGTCCGTGGGAACTAGCACAGGAAATTCTGGAGTGCCAAGAAGGTATGACTCGGGGGAGATTGGGATTGACATATACACACTAATATGTATAAAATAGATAACTAATAAGAACCTGCTGTATAAAAAAATAAATAAAATAAAATTCAATAATTCAAAAAAAAAAAAAAAAAAGAAGATATGACTTGGGCTCTGACACAGTCTGCAACAATGATTAGCATTCTGAAGTGCTTACCATGGTACCAGACCCTGTTCTAAGCACTTTACATGTTGTAATCCACTAAATCCTTAAAACTCTATGAGATAGGTACCTACTACCACCTCCATTTATAAAAGGAGAAAATGGAAGAATAGAGAGGTTATGTAGTTTGCTCAAGGTCACACAGTTAGGAAGAGACACAACCAGGCTCTGAGTTTGGTGTCTTAATCACTGTGCACTTATTTACCAAATACTAGGATTCTATTAAAAACGGAATCTTCCTTTCAGAGAAAGCCTTCCCAGTTGTGCTTTAAAAATGCTTGATATTATACTTGAACAGAAAACTTGCCTTTCGAGGTTTCAGTTTTACATTCTGGACTATCTACACAGCTCTTACCAGGAAAGTCTCTTCAGAGTAAGTGGAAGAGAGAAGCTCTTCAAATCCAGAACTAGACTAGATCAGCTGATCAAAGACAGAGGTTGGCCAAGGTGGGTGCTGAAGAAAGGAAAGCAATATTTTTATAAGTCAAGTACCTAGACTGCGTGTCTCCAAAGTGTTCACAAATCCATGGTATGTGAAGATGCCTCTTTGTGGGATCCTTGCTCAGATAACTGAAATATTAAGGGGCTGAACCCTCATGGAACAAATTCGTTTTTCTCCCACCCACTGACGGCTAACCTTCTCTGTCGGTTGGATCTCTTTTCCTCGCACCTTGGTGGGAACTCAAGTTGACCCCTTGTCTTTTCCAGTCAGTCACGTTTCAAGGATGCCTCATTCTCAGGTAAGCAGTCCAGTTTGTCTAACCCAAAACTTCAATCTCTCATGCATTTCGAAGCTCCTCTCCTGCCCAACTGCATGCCTGCCCCGGGCTCAAATACTTGAATTAAGGAAGGGAGGAGGGTATTGATCGGTTCCTTATTCACCCTGTAACACCCTCTCCCCAGCTTATGCTGCTGCTCTAACGCCTCCAGAGCCAGGGTAAGGGGAGGGGGGAGAAGCACAGGGGCAGAGCCTTACTGACCAGCGCTGTAGCACCACGGTTGTGTGCCCTCTACACGGCAAATCCTGGCTTTTTCTTTCATCCTTCCTTTTTGCTTGTTCTTTGGAGACCTCCTTGCTGGGCACATCTCCCTGAGGAGATTAATGTCTCCTGGCTGACCACTCATGACCCCCTCAGCTCCTACATGACAGTTGAGCCTTCAGTCTCTTTCTGCTGGGCTGTGTAGTCCCTGCGGACAGACCCTTTGGGTGGGGTGCTTTCAAGGCAAACAGAGCCTGGCTTCCACCTAAGATGGCCCCCCCGACCCACAGATGACAGGATGATGCCTACCTTTGCCCACCCTACAAGGCAGTGTTATCTACTGTCCCACCAGCCCTCTCTCTTCTCCCAACCACTGGGGACAGTTCCATCAATCTTTCCCCTTTGGAATTTTGTAGGCCCTGTGACCTGTCAACTCTGGAGAATACTTGTCAAACTTTTCTCAAAATTCTTTTCAGGGACTTCCCTGGTGGTGCAGTGCTCCCAATACAGGGGGCCTGGGTTCGATCCCTGGTCAGGGAACTAAATCCCACTTGCCTGCTGCAACTAAGAGTTCACATGCCACAAGTAAGGAGCCTGCGTGCCACACCTAAGGAGCTGGTGAGCCGCACCTAAGGAGCTCGGGAGCCGCAACTAGGGAGCCCACCTGCTGCAACTAAGACCTGGTGCAACCAAATAAATAAATAGGTATTTTTTAAAATTTCTTTTTAAATCCATGGCAGCCTTTGGTTTCTATAGTAATGCAAGCAACTAGTTCAGGGGTAAATGGGCAAGATTTATTCTCACCTCTTGGCCCGAACCCCAGTATCCTCTATCCTTCCTCACTCCCATCACACATTTGATTTGAGTAGGGGAAGGGGAGGAAATATTCTGGGCTCAGAGAAATCCTCTCTTATTAACCTTCTTTCAGCATCGTTGTTGCCTTTTATATGGGCAGGGGAAGGTAGTGATGCACTACGGGTTGCAAAGCTGGTTCCAACCTCATAGCAAGTCCTGCTGATTGTCTAGCACCCACTGCCCTCAGCTTTGGAGCTTGAGCAATAGGGCCCATCTTATTTCATATCCTGCTAGAGAAGTAAGAGAGCTGACCACCTCAGTAAGCAGCTTAAAGGCACTTTAGTCACACTGGGAGTAAACAAATTACCTCAAGATGTCTTTCAACATCCAGTTTTAACATTCATAATCTTAAGCTTTGCTTGCTGTTTTTCTAACCACAGGATGACTCCTAACATCGCTTGAAAAGTGGGGGAAAAACTTTTCTTTCTTTTAGGCACATGGAAAAATAAAGCAGGTATAATAGAGAAAAAGCAATTCAAGGATCCTTAGTTCTACCAATATACCAATCGTGACGATAAAGAGGACTTAGCAAAAGTGTGATCGGAATATGAGCTTTTGAAAGCAGTCCCCACCCCCTCCACTAGTGCCGAGCGACAGAAGAACTTGAATTAACATGAATTCCTAGAATAAATAAATTCTGTTTCCACGCCTGGGGAGGGAGAGGAAGAGAAGTATCATGGGAATATATTATGAAATGCTTAGTGAAACTTCAAATTCGAAGAAATACAGAGAAATATAAATCTCTCTCTCTCTCACATTACAGAGAGACTGACAGATAGATAGATAGATAATCTCTCCTACTTGAACAGGTTGATCTACAAGCTGTTCTTTCCATGTCATCTTTTTTCCTTCTTACAGAGACTCTGTGTGAGTCATCACAGCCATAAAACTATATGACTGAACACTGATAATTACATGACTTTTAACTGGAAGAGAACAATGGCTTTAGTTCCCTTATGGAGCCGTAGATTTTCTGTCAATGTGTAGCCAAGAATCGTGCTTTGCTGGTCAGAGGGTCTGATTGTCTTCGTGGAAGATTCAGGCTCAGTAACCAAGACTCCAAGGGGCAGCAGCTGCAGATTTCCCAGAATCCCTGTCCAAACCAAGGGGAGCAGCCCATTCCCAGAGCTGGCAGTGCCCCAGCCCCCCGTACCCCTGCCGGCTCTCCGTCTCCTGGGGCCAGATCCCTTGGCCTGAGCCTGGATGGTGGCAGGAGGCCAATGCATATAGGGACAAACTTTCCCCCCTTCCGCTCTCACATGACATCAGTCGGCACAAGAAGTGCCAAAGTACAGGAGATTGGCTTAATAACTGTGATTTAGTCTCTTCCCTCAAAATAAAAATAATGTGTCTTCAAATTACAACATGTTCCCTGAACAATATTGAACAGAATATTTATGGAACAGCAGTTCTAGCTGTGGCATCCAGCTCAGTATCTTCCTTCCAAGTATCTCACATGCGTTTGCTTGTTGGGACCTGACATCCCTAGCGGGTAGATGGCACTAATATTATGATCCGTCTTTTAAGCCATGGACTGCTCCACTGGATGTGACTTTCCTCCAGTCACACAGCTGATTACCTTCAGGGTCACGACTGAAAGCCAGTTTCTTCACCCTCAGAATTCTACTGCCTTAATTGAGGAGAGGAATGCTACACAGAATTTTTGAAAGGATTTTTTTCTTTTTTTTTTTTTTTTCTGATTCCAGAAGTAATCTGTATTCATCAAAAAAAAAAAAAAAAATTGGAAAAACACTAGGAAGCACCAGGAAGCAAAGAAAAATCACCCATATTCCCAGTCAGACATGATGACTGCTATTAACATTTGGTTGTGCAATCTCATATGTCCATTTTCTTTTAAAAATGGTTTCGTACTGTGCCTACTGGTTTTTTAGGAAGTTTCTTTCATTTTCTTCCCAGTCATAAGGGTAATACATGCTGATTATAAAAAAACCAGAAATCACAGACAATTATAAAGACCATCAAACCCACGCCATAATCCCACCCACCAAGAGGTAACCATTAAAAAGCAATTTCATTGAATGTGACATTTAGAAAGCCCATAAACTTGCAACATGCCTCTCAGGCGAGAGTAAGGTGTTTTAGGGAAAATGAAGAAATGAATACTTTGCCATTATCCTTATTTAGAATAGAGGCTGATTTGTCTAGAATGAATGTCTCTTCATTTCAGCCTCCCTATTTATATAGAGAGAGGCAAGAGTTTCCAATTAACTTCAGAAGAATATTTTCAGGATCAATCTTAAAACATTGGTTGAGAATTCTGACTGTTCTGAAAGAAACCTACACTCTCCAGGCCATGAGCCACGCTCATTCAGTTAGAGTTTCTCCCTGCCAGGCCAGGCCATACACAATTGGGGTCACATGAAAATAGTAGAAGGTGGCTTGGCTGGAGATCAGACTCCAGCTTTATCTGGGCCCGAGAAGAGAAGGAGCTGACAAAGCAGAGGAGGGTGTGCAAGATCACTGTTCCTCTGCACAGTCAAAACCATCCAAGGCACATCCGTGTGCAGGTGCTAAAGGCTTTGGGAGGGAGAGAGCTCTCTTTTTCAGGGCACTTATATTGACTTTTCTTTGAAACCTTTTTATTTTGTTACTATGTCTCAAAATTGCCTTGAAAATAGTAGTCAGCATGGGGAATGGTCCACCATCTGACTTAGTAACTCTCAGGGGTACGGCTGTACCTACAAAAATTGAGTGTTCTCCATGGCTTAATCAGCCCGATGGCAGCGCTAAGATTGGAAAAGGAAAGTGTTCTGATGCTACAGAACAGAAAGTCTCCATGGTATCTTATAAGACAGGTGGAATTTTGATTATGGCTGCACAGAGGCCCCTAGAAGTAAGCACTCAGGTATGTGCTACCTTGCTAAGGTACAACAGAACCAATCAAACGGATGAAAACCTTAATCACACTCCTGACGTGTACCACTGTTGTCTCATGTCATCCTCACTCCACCTGCTCCCCAAGGTCTGCTCCTCCTCCTGCGTGTCCTATGCGTATATGGCAGGTGGCACCACTATCTACCCAGTTGCCCCCAATCCAGATTCCTTAGCATCATGCTTGACTTCTCCCTCTGTCTCATTCCCCTAATCTAATTAGCGAGTCTTGCTGCTTCTGCTTTCTAAATATGTCTCAATCCTCCACTTTTTTTCCATTCCCACTTTGTCCAAGCTGCAGTCATCTGTTAACTGGTCCACTGCTATTGACCCCTCATTGGGGTCCCATTTCCATTCTTGCTGTCCCCTAGGCAGAGTAATCCTTTGGAAACACAAATCTGACAGTGTTACTCTCCCGCTGAGAACTCTCCCATAGTTCTTTTAACCAAAGAGTAATTTCCATGGAGTAAAAATCACTCTTTTGAGTATATGATTATGCAGATTTTCACAAACACACAGTGGTGTAACCATCACAGCATTCAAAATACAGAACAGTTCTTTTTGGTAATTAAGAATAAAGCTGTTATAAAAACTCACGTAGTGTCTTTTGTGTAAAAGTAAGTTTTCATTTCACTTGGGTAAATACCTAGGAGTGGTATCTCTGGATTGTATGGTAAATGTATTTTCAACTTCATAAGTAACTGAAAAACTGTTTTCCAAAGTGGCTGTACCATTTTGCATCCCTATGTTGGTAGGATAAAGTCCAGATTCCACATTAGGTCTTCAGAGCCCTCCACACCTGCCTCCTACCTGTCTCTCCATTCTCAGCTCTCTCCATTCCCCCACCCTTTCCACGCTTTATCACCCAATCACACTCAACTTCGTTCACTGTTGTGACAAACTCTTACTAATCTCTGGGACTTCCCACATGCTGAGTCTTCTGCCGAAGATACTAGTGTATCTACCTCCCTTCTTTACCTGAACAACATTTCTTTTTTTGTAGTTCAGATCATTTTATTTATTTATTTTTAAATTGGGGTATAGTTGCTTTACAATGTTGTGTTAGTTTCTGCTGTACAACGAAGTGAATCAGCTATATGTATACATATATCCCCTCCCTCTTGGACCTCCCTCCCACCCCTATCTCCCCCATCTAGGTCACCACAGAGCACTGAGCTGAGCTCCCTGCACTATACAGCAGGTCCCCACTAGCTATCTATTTTACACATGGTAGTGTATACATGTCAATTCCAATCTCCCAATTCATCCCATCCCCCCTTCCCCCCTTGGTGTCCAAACGTTTGTTCTCTACATCTGCATCTGAACAACTTTTTAATCTGACAGATTCACTGGCTTAAACATCGCCTCTGACAGGAAGCTTTCCTTGAACCTCAATTAGGATCCCCCATGTATTTCCCTCATTCACTCACTCAACAAAGGTTTGATGAATAACAACCAGAGTCTAAGATCTGTTCCAGGCACAGGGGAGATAGCAGTGGATGAAAGAGATAAAAGTCCAGACTCCCAAGAAGCTGACAGACAATGAACAGTAACAACAACAAAACAAACATATACTAGAACGTCAGGTGGTAGCCAGTGCTATAAAAAACCAGAGCAGAACATGTGGGGTTGCTATTTTAGATAGGACAATTGGAGGACATCACTGAGTAGAGGACATCTCTCTGAGAACAGGTATGAATGAAATAAGGGAGCAGCTCTGCAAATATCTGGGGAAAGATAATTCCAGGCAGAGTGAACAGCAAGGACCAAGATGTTAAGACAGAAAAGAGGTTGGCATGAAAAGGCTGGTGTGTTCAGGAAGCAGCTTGAAGACTGGCGATGGGAACCTAGGAAGCTGGGGAAGAGGAGAGGAAGATGAGTTTGGACCTTGGGGTGTTTCCATAGTGCCCTCCACCCCATCACAGCGTTTGTCACACTACATTGTTACTGCTTCCGAAGTTGTCTGTCCTTCCCTTTCAACCGTGTGCTCTTTGAGGCCAGGGACTGTGTTTGTTCTGCTTATTACCGGTTGTAAGTACTTACACTGTGTCTGCTGCCTGGTAGGTTCTTTTTTTTTTTTTTTTTTTTTTTAAATTTTATTGAAGTATAGTTTACTTACAATGTTGTGTTAATTTCTTCTATACAGCAAAGTGACTCAGTTATATATATATGTATGTATGTATGTATATATCCTTTTCCATTATGGTTTATCACAAGATATTGAATATTGTTCCTTGTGCTACACAGCAGGACTTTGTTGTTTATCCATCCTATATATAATAGCTTGCATCTGCTAATCCCAAACACCCAGTCCTTCCCTCCCCCACCCCCTCTCCCCCTTGGCAACCACAAGTCTGTTCTCTATATCTGTGAGTCTGTTTTTGTGTCATAGATATGTTGATTTGTATCGCATTTTAGATTCCACATATAAGTGGTAGTTTCTTAACAAATATTCAGATGAATGAATGAGTGGATGGACTACCTCAACAGCACAAAGTCTCTTGATTGAATGACAAATCCCTGAGAAGATGGCACGAGCCCATATTACCAGCGGAAAGAAGGAGGCTCAGATTGCTGAAATGACTTTCTCAGAGGGAGAGGTGAGTATGTGGCTGGAATTCAGCTTCCTCGTGATTGCAGCTCCCTCTCACAATACCTGCACAGTCTTTCCTGAACCAGGAAGTAACAGACTGTCATATCCAAACATCCTTCTGGGGGGCTTCCCTGGTGGCACAGCGGTTAAGAATCCTCCTGCGAATGCAGGGGACACCGGTTCGAGCCCTGGTCCGGAAGATCCCACATGCCTCGGAGCAACTAAGCCCGTGTGCCACAACTACTGAGCCTGCGCTCTAGAGCCCGTGAGCCACAACTACTGAGCCCACGCACCACAACTCCTGAAGCCCGCTCGCCTAGAGCTCGTGCTCCGCAACAAGGGAAGCCACCGCAATGAGAAGCCCGCGCACCGCAACAGAGTGGCCCCCACTCGCCGCAACTAGAGAAAGCCCGCGCGCAGCAACGACGACCCAACGCAGCCAAAAATATAAACAAATAAATAAATTTAAAAAACAAACGTCCTTCTAAGCCCATCCTCATTCACTATGTCTGCTGACCTTAAATTTGAAAGAATATCTCTGGACCATCCTTTAGGGCATCAGTTGTTGTTGTTGTTTTTAAAGCAGCCCAGGAGCCCACAAATGCTTTTTTTTTTTTTTTTATTTGACCCACAGAATGATTTCAAAAAACTGGGAAACATCATCAAAAAAGAGAAATTTCTGGCTTATTTTGAAAAATCTGAAGATGTGGCAGTGCTAGCTCTGTAATTTCCATGGAAACACCCAGCAGACTGGGGAGCCACTGTCCCTTTATGCAGGATGTGTTCTCTCCAATGTGCCACAGCTCTCAATGCTCTTTGGTGCCAAGTACCTGGTCCATGTCACTAGGTGAGGTTACTTGTTTGGAGGGTGATAAAGGGTGGTTTAATGCCCCATAGCACATGCAGTCAAGGCCCATGGTTGAGGGGGTTTGAGGACCAGGGCCAGCCCCCTGTGTATTCCATTTCTCTTTCCAGCACATGTAGGTGGTTGCATTTAGAATGAAATGACTAGGTAGAGTAGCCAAAAAAATCAGGAAGTGAGGAAACAAAGGTGATGCCCCAAAGATCTGCATGCAGCAGAAGAGATTATGAGAAGGGCATAGGGAAGGCAGCGGTGAAGGCTGCAGGGGCGATTGCATCCCTCCACCCAGCTCAGGGCGCCGGCCTCGGGTCTTACCTGTACATAAGTCCACCTGGTTTGCAATGCCAGCTGACAGAGCCCCTGCTTCCGCCTTGATTATATAACTCAGTACTCCGGTCGTTGCACACTGTCTACATTACTGTTCTATCGAAGACATCAATGCATATCAGGCAGTACCAACTCAAGTCATAGTCTGGCTTAGGAGAACTCCGGAAGAGAGCTAGAAGGAATTTTCCATGCCAAGTTATTGTAATCCAAGGTCTACCACAAATCCTGGCACACAGTCGCTGAATAAATACTTGCTGAAGATGAATGAACCTCGTGCGAGTGACTTTTCCTCCCACTTCATCTATAAAGTGAGGGGTTCTCATCTAGCTATTCTTTAAGACCTCGTAGAGCTCAGACATCCTGTAGTTCTATGGATTTCTAAGTAGTTACAAGCAAAGTAGAGGTCGGCAATAAATACTGGGGTCTCATCCATTTCCTGAGCAGAATAAAACATTTTAATGATGGCAGAAAAAGAATCAAGAAGTCTCTGATTTTCCACTGCTGAGCTGAGATCATGCCATTAGTCACAGCTGTGTTTCTCAGCATTGGTGTTAAACCAGGTCCATCCAGAGTTTAGATCTTGCATGTCTGTGGAGTTTATTGGCCAAAAATGAATGCATCAGAAATTTGCCTCTGGGACTCAAGACACGTGGCTGTAATGGGTGTGATGTACAGGTGAGGTCAGCCTGCACAGGCCAGCCAGGTGGCGGGGGCCGCCCGGCTGCTATAATTTAAAGAGCCCTCCTGGGCCCCTTGCCCGATGATTTTCTTCTGTTAGCCTGCTTCAGTGCCTAAGATCCCCACTATTAGTCACACCTTTCAGTTAAGGCCTTGAAAGATGGTCTCCAGATACTCCAATATGCAAAGAGGGATTTTAAATCAAAACATTTGCATTTATTACCATGTTGGAAGAGTAATTTTCTCCAGCAATAATAATGATATTTGCAATCTATTATTGAGCACTAACCCTGTACCAAGCACTTTACACACTGCTGAATGTTTTTTCATTTCACCCACACAATCCCCTCTGCAACGAGTACTATATTTAGCCGTATTTATAGGCTTGGCAAGAGCCAGAGGTCATACGACCCTAAATGGAGTCAAACGCAGATTCTAGATCTTCTCTTTCTCTCTCTCTCTCAGGATATAACTTACACACGGTGCAGTGCACAATCTTAAATGCACAGCTGGGTAAATGTTTACATATGCATACCCTCATATAACCGTCACTCAGACCAAGATAGAGAACATTTCCAGCACCCCAGGATGTTCCTCCGTGTCCCCTCCCAGTTGGTCCCTCAGCACCCCTCCTCTGCAAAGGATTCAGAACCCTAACATCTCCCTGTTTGGCTATGCGAAGGGAGGTGGTAGCCCAGGCAAACTCAGGGCGGGGGGAAATAGTCCAAGAAAAAGAATATTAGGAGGGAGCAGGGTAGTGAGGCAACAGGAGGGAGCTGTCTCTGGGGAGAGGCGAGGGCTTGCCCTCAGGTGCCAGCGTTCCCTGCAGCACACCCAGCTACTGCCCAGTTGGCTGGGACAACCAACCAGCAGCACCTCCAAAGCATGAGGACCTAAGTGTGCAGAGACCGTCGCGGGAGCGCAGGTCCTGCATATCAAGCAGTGCTGGTCTCTCCCACTGCCAGGAATCCCAGTCTCTAACAAGAAACAGAATGCTGACAAATGAAAAGGAGATGTGTTTGCTGGCACAGAGTCCACGGAGTGGGAAGACAGGCCAACGCAGTGCTCCCACAGGAAGTTTCGAACCCACTTTCTAATTCTTAGTTTAGCTATCATCAACTCTTCCCAGATCCAATGTTGCTGTTTTCACTTTGCCGTGTTTAAATCGAGCTTCTCCTATTGTCCTTCTGTCTGCGCTACAGTTCGGGATGCTAGTTTCGAATTGTACAACCTCCTCGGGCTTCTGCACGGTGTTGATCGCATTCTCTTTAAGAGAGCTCTTCTGCCCGCTGTCAAGTGTTGACCGTCAGCTTGTATTTGATTATTCTTACCAGTTTTTCTTTCAATATGCATCACCCTATCTCCAGATCTGAAGTCCTAAGTAGCTGGCAGGCACTAGGAGACACACTTCAGGGAAACCCTGTGACTTAACCTAGAGGGCAACTGCAGATAAAGATTAAGAGCTATGTACGTAGGTTTTTGCTGATAAGAGGAGTGAGGTTTCGCAAAGGGAGAGAAGGCTGAAGAAAGAGGGAAGACAAGATGGCAGAAAGGAGAATGAAGAGTGGAAGGAGAGAGGGAGAAGGGGAAGGGAGAAGAAGAAAGAAAAAGAGGAGCATGAGAGGGAGAAGGCTGGAGGAGATAGTGCGGAGGTACGGAGGGAGGGAAACACTGAGAACAAGTGGAGGAGGGAGTGGGCAGATGGAGTTCAGACTTTCAGAGGACAAGACGGGAGTCTGTGACAAGAAAAATGGACTTCAGAAGGCTTGATGATTTTTGTTAATTGTTTACGATAACCGAGCAGCTAAACACCGCCAGGCATTTACATCAATGGATGCCTATAGAAAACTAGACGTCAAACATTGCAAATATTAAATATTCTGCCCTGTGATGTCCCCAAATGCACTCACACTTAGCAGATAATGGGTAGATTATGTAGATAGATCAGGAAATATGTTTGGCCCTTGTCAGTCACGTCCCATTTCACACAGCTGAGAAATTATAAAAGGTGGGAGAAATAGGTGCAAACAGAAACAGTGGGGCTGCCCACTCTCCTCTTTACAAATTCACCTGGAGAGATTTCTTTAGCTACAACCAACCATGCTACAACTGGACATGCGGCATCTTCAGAACATTCCATCTAAGGAGTCAGGGTAGCATGTAATGCATCTTGAAAATATTTCTATCTAAACCATTTAAAAATTTTGTGTCATGTTCATAGGGGGTAAACCCTCAGGTAAAAATGAGCTCCCCAGATGGTTCATCCCTGCCCATTCTCCTCCAGGAGTTCTAGAGGACCCACGTTTTCTTGCATGTGTTTGTCATCAAAGATAGAGACGGCCTCAGAGACTTGCTGAACGATGGGTCTGCTTGGTTAAGTTTTGGGGGCAAGACAAAACAATTCACTTTTCAGCATTTATTTATTGTTCAGTAACATTCCTTGCTAGTCAGAAGATTCCTACAGTTCAAAAAGTTAAAACTCTACCAATAAAGAAACTCATTTTTAAGCACATAAAAATAATGGTTCAGATGTATAATGATACTCTATTTGCATTTTTCCTAAATTTATAAACATAGTGCTGACAGCCATCATATAGAAATTAAAACTCTGAATCTAGTAATCTAAGTTCAAATCTTAGAAAGCCTGTTTAAAGAAGGCGTCTTAGTGAACTAGAAAAACTAGAAATTAGATGAGTTTAGTTTTAGTACTTCCTCATCCACTAAATGAGTATTGCTCTTTGGATAAGTCATATATTTATTTATTCATTATTAATTTATTCATTAATTCCAGAAATGTTTTGTTGAACTTAGTATGTGCCAGAGTCTACTAATCTCTGAAGATATGGAGAGGAAAGGCTCATTCGTGCCACCGTGTACTTCCTCACAAAATGTAACTTCAAAAAGTACTAATGTAATATCTGTCTCCTCACATTAGATTATTAACTTTACAAAAGAAATGACTGTGCTATGGTTTACCTTTCTCCATCACTAGCCCAACACTGGGCACGTGGCATTTACCCAGCAAATATTCATCCAATGAATACATTACATCATAAGTTAACATTTAAATAGCACTTACAGGGACTTCCCTGGTGGTGCACTGGTTAAGAATCCGCCTGCCAATGCAGGGGACATGGGTTCGATCCCTGGTCCGGGAAGATCCCACATGCCCCGGAGCAACTAAGCCCGCGTGCCACAACTGCTGAAGCCCGCGCTAGAGCCCATGCTCCGCAACAAGAGAAGCCATCGCGATGAGAAGCCCACACACCGCAACGAAGAGTAGCCCCCACTCGCCACAACTAGAGAAAGCCTGCCCACAGCACCGAAGACCCAACGCAGCCAAAAAAAAAAAAAAAAATAGCACTTACATCCATTATCTCATTTAATCTCGACAACAACCCTGTGAGGTGGGTCCTATTCTCCCTACTTTACAGTTGGGGAAACTGAGAAAAAGGGAAGTAAATCTGGGCTCTCTGGTGCCAGAATCCGTGTTCATATCCACTCTACTGCCTATGAATGTATCAATGAATTAATGAATGAGTGAATGAATGAATGGATTTAAGTAGTTTACAGGCTCTGGGCTTTAGGATCATTAATTGCAATATGAGGATATTGGACAGTTTTCCTAAACTTTTCCACCAAAGTCTAGTACAAGTTCTTTTAACAAATCACTTTACCAGATTATCATCAGGTGCTCTCCATTTGTTATTGAAAGTGTACTATCTGATGCCCAGGAATGGCTGAGACTAGTGGCCAGTATACTCTCTGCTATACTCTTGCATTTCTGTTCCCTCCACTTGAGTTGTATCATTCCCAAACCTGTTTGTGCCTTTTGTACTTACTCTAATTACATAATTTAATTAAATATTATTTAAGTGCATATAAAATGATTGCAAAAAGAAGTAAAGCTGTTATTTCTATGAAAACTATACTGGTGGTAGACACGCAAGTGTGGATTCCTGTCTGTTTGAAATCTTTTAAAATAAATAGTGAATGCTGAAAAGGTAAGTTAAAAGATTTAGAAATACTTTTTAAATGCGAGTACTTGCATTTGATAGTTGCTTCCAAATAATGTGTGAAAGAGACAACGGTAAAAGAATTGTACAGCATCTTGAAGGACTATTCACTCAGATGCCTTTGCCTGTGGCTTTAGATTCTCACATAGAGAAAGCTCTCAGGGATATTAGACAATAAGCAATCTCAATCAAGAAACCCATTTTCATAGATAACCACTGACATCAAAAGACAAGGAAATGAATATGCATTTATATATTTTAAGATAAAATGAAGCACTTTGAAACCATGCCCCAAAGGGTTAATAGAAGCTGGCACCTTAATAGAAGTCCTTGAGTGTATCTTACAGAACAGCAGATAAGGGAACAGCTGATAAGGGAACAGCTTATTAAAAACCCCTCTGTTTGTAACCTGCCTTTGCTAATCAAGCCTACTTTAGTTTTACTTTTTTTTCTTTAATTGCATACCCTCCAAGCTTCACATAGCCTAGGTAATATAGCACCAGACTTCTTAACCACCCCTATAGATTATGTCTTCATCGTATGGGTCCCTATAGTAATGGAGGCGGAGGGTGGGCAGGGGCTTAAGTTGTTTTTCAGGAAACTGGAGTTGGCTCCTGCCCAGTCAAAGCGGGCCAAGATTGTTTGGGACCACCGACCCTGAAACTGGGACTGTGCAGGTGTCCAATGAGTGACATTTTGACATCAGAGGGCCAGAAACTTCACCCTCAGATCATGCTAAGCACCTCCATTTTTGAACATGCAACCCATGAAGAAGCGTGTAACCCAGATACTCCTGCGCAGAACACTGATTACCTCACCTTTTCCCCACTTCCAATCCCGTTTCTTCATGCCTAAGACCACCCAGCTTCTTTTAACCTATAAACATCTCAAACCCCTCACCTCTGGGGAGGCGGATCTGAGGCTTGTTCTCCTGCCTCCTCGTTTGGCTGCCTTGTAAGTAAACTCTTTCTTGGCTACAAACTTGGGCCTCTTGGGGCTTTGCTTGCCTGGTTCAGTAACAACTTTAGGCAAGTATGTATCATTTTCCTTTATTTAATCAACACTGAGTAGGTGCACATGCATTGCAAGAAACTTCTTCAAAGTCTTGTTTCATCCTACAGTTTCTATGAAATTTGCGTACTTCACTCAGTATGACAATCTCTAGGTCCATCCGTGTTGCTTCAAATGGCATTATTTCGTTCTTTTTTATGGCTGAGTAATATTCCACTGTATATATGTACCACATCTTCTTTATCCATTCCTCTGGACATTTAGGTTGCTTCCATGTCCTGGCTATTGTAAATAGAGCTGCAATGAACATTGGGGTGCATGTATCTCTTCAAATTATGGTTTTCTCTGGATATTTGCCCAGGAGTAGGATTTCTGGGTCATATGGTAGCTCTATTTTCAGTTTTTTAAGGAACCTCCATACTGTTCTCCATAGTAGCTGTACCAATTTATATTCCCACCAACAGTGTAGAAGGTTCCCTTTTCTCCACACCGTCTCCAGCATTTATTGTTTGTAGATTTTTTGATGATGGCCATTCTGCCAGCTGTGAAGTGATACTGCATTGTAGTTTTGATTTGCATTTCTCTAATAATTAGTGATGTTGAAGACAAATATCATATGATATCGCTTATATGTGGAATCTAAAAAGATGGTACAAATGAACTTATTTACAAAACAGAAATAGAGTCACAGATGTAGAAAACAAACTTATGGTTACCAGGGAGAAGAGGGGAAGGGGTAAGTTGGGAGATTGGGATTGACATATGCACACTACTATATACAAAATAGATAACTAATAAGGACCTACTACTGTAGAGCACAGGGAACTCTACTCAACATTCTGTAATGGCCTATCCAGGAAAAGAATCTAAAAAAGAGTAGATATATGTATATGTATAACTGATTCACTTTCCTGTACACCTGAAACTAACACAACATTGTAAATCAACTATACTCCAATAAAAATTAAAAATAAATTAAAAAAAGGAAATTTGCACCCCATTCTGTGGTAGATGTTAATACTGCTCAAAAAATATTTTTAGTTCTTCTGGGCACATAGTAGGATTGCACTTCCCTGTCCCTCTTTGAAGATAGGTGGGTCTCTATGACATGCTTCGGCCAATGAAGTGTGTGCGGACATGACAGGTGCCACTTCCAGATGGATGTATTAGGATCTAATCCATGATTTACTGTAGTTGTCTTTTCTTCCACTAAGACAACAGGCAAAGTTCTACAGAGAGACTGCTCCTTCAATCCAGATCCTATAATGAAGACAATGTGAAACACAGGCCCTAGCTGACCCTCATGGATGTGTCCCATGAATAAGAAATAAGCTTTTTTGTTTTAAGTCACAAAGACTGGAAGTTTTTTGTTATCAGAGCATAATCGAATCTATCTTGACTAACACATATTCCATGATGCATCTTACTCATTTAAATACATAAATATATCCCCCTCCAAATTTGCAGATACCCTTAGCACCCCAGAGAGACACACCACATCGATCTAGTGACTTTGTGTACTGCCTTCATTTTCGTCCCATGTGAGAAGCATAGAATCAGAAGCTTTGGGACCCCTTCAAATGCTGATGTTATGTCATGCTGTGTATGAGAAGAGAACAGGCACCCATGAAGACTGTGTCTATGTCACTTAACTAAACCAAATAAAATTAAATTAATTTGATTGGAGAGCTGTTATATCTGATTGTGGAGCAATTGATTAGATTTCCATAGAGTCAATCTGATTTCACTGTTACTGTTTAGTTGTCTTAATGAGGGAATTGGATTGCACAGTGATCCAACTGATCATTTTGGCAATTGGCCTGCCAACTGCTGGCCATTTAGCCAGAGCACCACTGTTTGACCCTAGGACAGGATGTGTAATTAATTCACTTGAATGTTGAATTCAAGCATTTTTTCCTACAAGCTGCTATGTGTCAAGTACTGTCATATAATGAAAAATATTTATCAGTTGTAAATATTTAAAATGTACAGTCCTCCCTGAATACACGCCATAGCAAGAGATCTAAACATTGTACAATGCTATAAACTTTGACTGGATCAAGCTTCAATTTTAAACTCTGTGCAGGCCTCTACTTCCCTGTAGGGCTTCATTCCAACATTGCTTAGGATCAAAAATAGATTGTTCCTGCCCCTTAAAAACAATTGATTCTGATTCCATTGATTCAAAGTGAAACTACTTTTGCAATCGTGGAAGAACAGACTCTGGGCTCCAGGAGACCAGTGACTTGTATATTCTATACATTATTGTGCGCACTCAAACAATGCCTGAGTTTGTTGTAGGTACTTAACAATATTGGAAGAGTAAATGAATGAGTAATTAACTAAAGATTGAAGAGCCCCAATATTCCTTCGTTTCAGTTATTTTCCAGAAGTGAAAGAAGTGCTCTTCTGAACATGTGAAGCAATATAACTTCACAGTTAAGTTCCTTGGCTTTGCAGTTTGTTGAGTCTGAATTTGATTTCTGATTTTGCCATTGTTGCAAATTGTACTTTCAGAAGATGGTCACAATGATATCTCCCATTCCACACATTCTTTTGCAATATGAACTTGACATGCCCCCATAATGAGGTAGCCAGTTTCTCCACTTTATTGAATCTGGGTGAACCTTATGACTGGTTTGAGCAATATCATTTAGCAGAAATTATGATGCACCAGTTACAGATATAACCCTTTACTGGCCTGACAGTTTCTGTTTCCTCCTCTTGGAAGCCAACCACCAGGTAAAAAGCACAATCCTTTGAAACATCAAGGTTCTGGCTGGATTCCTGAAAGGATGATGAAAACATAAAGGAATACATTTTGAGAGAAAATTGGATGGATTCATTACTGGGCATGTTGAACATGCCTTGCCTTTGGGACACATAATTTTAGTGGGGAGTTGGCTTTTCAGGTTTGAAACTCAAAAGAAAGATATAAATTGGAGATATAAATTTGGAAGTCAACAGCAAATAGATGGTGACTGAAAACATGGACACAAATGAGAGTATCTTTAAAAAAAGCATATAGGATGAGAAAAGAAAGTGGGTTTGGGGCATAAATATGAGGAATATCATCATTTAAGAAAAGGGTAGGGGGCTTCCCTGGAGGCGCAGTGGTTAAGAATCCTCCTGCCAACGCAGGGGACAAGGGTTCGAGCTCTGGTCCGGGAAGATCCCACATGCCGCAGAGCAACTAAGCCCGTGAGCCACAACTACTGAGCCTGCACTCTAGAGCCCACGAGCCACAACTACTGAGCCCACATGCCACAACTACTGAAGCCCGTGTGCCTAGAGCCCATGCTCCGCAACAAGAGAAGCCACCTCAGTGAGAAGCCCGCGCACCGCAACAAAGAGTAGCCCCCGCTCGCTGCAACTAGAGAAAGCCCAAGCACAGCAATGAAGACCCAACGTAGCCAAAAATAAATAAATAAAATAAATAAATTAAAAAAAAAAAAAGGGTAGGGAATGAACAACTGCAAAAGAGATAGAGAACAGAGGTCCAGAAAGGTAGGTGGAAACCCAGGAGAGTTCTGTACCATAGACACAAGGGAAGGGGGTTTCCAGAAAGAAGGTATATTCATCTGAGTCAAATGCTGCTGATACGTCAAGAGAGTTGAGGACAGATCTATCTGGAAAGGCTGAAAAGCTAAAGTCTCCATCTGCCAGTCCCCCTTGCAGCTAGGGTTTCACCAGTTAGATGCACTTGCTTGAGATTTAGAAAGTGGAACAGAGCAGTCTTTCTGGAGCTTTTGGCTGTTTCCCTGCCCTTTGATGGTACATTTATGAAAGCTGTCACTCAGTTCTACTTCTAGAGGACACACCAGCCAATAATGTCCTGATTATCAAGGTCATCAAAAGCCAAGTCAAAAATGGTGAAAATGCTTTTTAAAAGGCAGTATGGATATAATGCAACAACCAATGCTGCCCAATTGAAGGTCCACAGAGTGACTCTTCATCAGGCTTTGAGATCTGGACGTGCCACACGAAGAGGCTCTGGAGTATCATCAGTATTCAATTCAAATAACAAGACCCAGTTAAGCTGTGAAATGCATCAGTTTGCATTAACTTACTCTTTCAGCGAGGAGAGCTGAATATGGAGGAGCAAGGTGGGGAGAAGGAAGGGTGGGCATGCAGAAACCCAGCTCCAGTGATGCAGCAGGGCTTTGGGCTGTAAAGATGCTACAGCAGCAGATAGATTAGTGAGAGAACAGCAGACAGACTCAGGTTGGCTTCTGTTGTGCCTCACAGAACTCCCACAGATGGCTGAGAAGGTACCAAGTTCAGCAGACGGTGGTTGGTGAGCGGAGCTAAAGGGTGATGCTCACTTGTAAGGTGTGTAAGTGCCTTTGACAAATACCAGACTTTTCAGCTGCTGTAACTGGTGACAATTTCCAAAAGAAATCTAGAATTTACAAAGTCTTCCCATTTAATATCTCTCTTCCACAACTGTCTACTGAGGGAGAGAGGAAAAGGAATTAATAATCTCATTTCTCCTTGGGCTAAATCGTGGCAAGGCTAGGTTGAAGAATTTCCCAAGGTCCTAAGGAGAAGCAATCTTAAGACTCACATGAGTTGCTAAATAATTCAGAGGAGACCTCCCCAATACATATATAGTTGTTACCGTTTTTTTAAAGGACTCTCTCATTTCATGCTTGTCACAACCCTGGAAGGAAAACAAGGCATTTCCATTTAACAGATGAGGAAACTGAGATCCTATGGAGTTTGACTTAACCAGTTCATCTCACTAAAAACAGCAGAGCAAAAGTGGAACCTTGCTTTTCTCTCTCCTGGTCTTCGGGTGAATTCTGTCGATTGAGATGAAGCACATTGCAGCTTGATCTTCAAAAGTTGGAGCTTGCACAGTTACTGAGCCTGCACAGTTCATGGAAGATAACCAAGAAACACATTCTGGGATAGTCTGGGACTTCAAGGTCAAGAGAAATATTCAGTGATGTTCTAACCAAGCTGTGTAAGGAACAGCTAATTTGACTTGCTGAGAACATGATAATATGCAAATATAGTACTGTAGTTAATGGTTCAGCATTGATGATTAGCAAATAATATTTCTTTGTAACCCAAGTTTTCCCAGTCTGTTGTGGGGCTGGCCTGGAGGCTCAAGAGGGTCACGGGTGTCCCTGAGAAAATGGCCATTGCTCTCATGTGTTTCCTCTCTGTGGGTTCCCTCTCACCTCCTTGAAACTGAAATATAATGAAGAATGTGCAATCATTTTTCACTAATTTTCCCTTTGCCTTTACCAGAGATCAGAGTTTTGGCATCTTTATTGTATCATTAATTTTAGTTATGTTCTGAACATGGAATAAGGAGGTCTTCAAGGCTACGGGTGACTGACAGTGTTCACACAAGTCCAGTTAAGCTTCTTATGTTTGGAGAGTCTTGGAAAGATAAATAAATCACTGAAACTTTCATTATGAAAACTGCCATTTGGCCATGGCGATGCTTCTCCTGGGAAAGCAATGAAGATTTATGTCAGGAGGAAGGGGACAGCCAGTAAAGCAGCCCCTGCCAGGAGTAGATCCCCACTGTGGACTGAACTGACCTAAGCATCCAGCTGAGCTCTGAGCATGCCTCTGTCCTCCGTCTCCTCACACCCCCTTTGCAGTTTTTTTTTCCTTGGTAAATTTGTGACCTGAAGATACTTCCTTCACTCATGTTGCCGGTACAGGCTTGTGGTGAGGAAACAGTGTCCAAAAGCAATCAATCGATAATGATTTGGCTAACACCCCTGAATCCTGCTGTTTGATTCCCAGGGCCTCCCACTACCCTGTGTCTGCCCTTAAAGCTCCTGTCTTATCCCAGGAGTCCTTTCTATCTCCTTTCTAGCCTCAAGACAAGTGAAAATGACAGGGAGTTTCTAGTTCTTTAGGAATTCCCACCTGGAGCAGTTCCCATCCTTCCACGTCCCTTGTTCCTGTTCCCTCCCTACATCCCAAGGGCATCTGTGAACGATGCTTATGAAGATCTCTGAGGTCACTGGGAAGATCAAGGAAATTTGCATACACACTAATTACTAAATGGAATTGAGGAATTACTGTTAACTTTGTTTGTTAATGCCATGGTGGTTATATAATTTTCTTAAATGCCTGTAAGTTGGACATATATTCTGAAGCACTTACAGATGAAATGGCATAATGTCTGAATTTGCTTTTAAAATAAAGGGGTAAGGGGTAGGTGAGTCAGGATCTTGTCAGGAGACAGAATCCACGCCACGTATTGTAACAGAGAATTTACCACAAAGAATTATTAACCAGGTCACCGGAAGGCAAAAAGAGAGCCTAAGGTATCATGAAAGTAGCAATTGCAGGAAGTAGTTACTGCCCTAAGGTTGGGGAATAAATGGAAGGCGTTGCACCCAGCAAAACCTAGAGGCTTGGAGAAGGGTCCCTGCTCAGCGGGAACACAGACGTCTGAGAGGATCCCTAGTGTCTGAGCTCAAGGAGGGGCGCTGAAGGTACCCCCGGACTACAGACAGTGCTCTGGCCACCTGGGGCTGGTGCCTTTGAGGGGGGCAATGAGGCTGGTTGTGTGAATGTCAGAGGAACTGCAGCTAGATACCACTGTTCGTCTGGAAAGGGACGGCTGCCTCCGGAAAGGGTGGTGGTGTTGGCAGGAAGCCAGCAGGAAGGGGCAAGTCCCTTCCTCCTCCAGCCATTGGTGGAGTCCAACAGGGAGCCGGCTGGTAAAACAAAAGTGGGGTTTGAACAGCCCCCAGGTTCTCAACGAGCACACAGAAGTATGGGCCTGAAGCTGAGGTAATAGCTTAACAACTGGCGTGATGGGGATATACCAGAGAAGACTGGCACTAGCTCTCTGTTTTACATTCGGTAGTGTATGTATGTCCATGTCACTCTCTCACTTCGTCCAGCTTACCCTCCCCCCGTGTCCTCAAGTCAGGGAGGTCAGCTCAGTGCTTGGTGTCCACCTAGAGGGGTGGGATAGGGAGGGTGGGAGGGAGACATAAGAGGGAGGAGATGTGGGGATGTATGTATACATATAGCTGATTCACTTTGTTATACAGCAGAAACTAACACACCATTGTAAAGCAATTATACACCAATAAAGATGTTAAGAAAAAAGAAAAGAAAAAAAAGACTGGCAAACAGAGGCTAATTGTTGAAACTCAGTGGTGCACCCATGAGGGCTGACATACTATTCTCTCCACTTCTGTATATACTCAAAATTTTCTATAATATTAAGATAAAAAAGGAGCTGACAGTTTCACTTTAAAAAGACTTCTTCTAAACAGACTCACAGACATAGAGGACAGACTGTGGTTGCCAAGGGGGAGGGGTGTGGGAAAGGGATGGATTGGGAGTTTGGGATTAGCAGATGCAAGCTATTATGTATATGTATAACTGAATCACTTTGCGGTACACCAGAAACTAACACAACACTGTAAATCAACTATACTTCAATAAAATAAATATTTTTAAAAACTTCTTCTGTTGGTCTTATTATTAACATTATATCAAAAATATCAAAATAATTTTAATGGAAATGAAAAAAAAATTAAAAGATCTATCTATAATTATGCCATTCAAAAAAACCCCACAAATTTTCTGTTTTTTCTTTTTTTTAACAGCATTTTCAAGATTTGCTTTATTAAGAAACTCAAACCCCAGGGGTAACTGGCCCCCTTAGTACACTGAGAGTTAGATTTTAACCATTCCCACCCTTTCTCTATCTGTAGTCACTTTTCTGCTTTAAGACAGAGTGAGTTCTCAGCCTCCATCTCTATTTAAGGATATGACCTAAAGACAGATAGATGATAGACAGATAAATAGATACATAGATATCTCTTTAACTTTTCTCCATATATGTTTTCTTTTCTTCCATTCCTCTCATCATTCCTGCTCTCTTTTTGAACTCCCTTCAGTTAGTCCATGGACATAGCATAATCCACAGGGTTCAGTGGAATCACAAACAAACGCTGTTACTGGACATGACCAGTTAGCCCAAATGGCGCTCTCCGTGTCTCCCAGGCCTAGGTGGGGCATTTCATTCTTTCCAGGCTACAGGCTGCCTCTCAGGCCCAATGCAGAAATGGTCATAAAGTGGTTAGATGGCAGCTGGAAGAATATGAAGGATTCTACGCCAACTCCTACCTGTTGAATTTGAACAGCTTGATATTTCAGAAAGCTTGCCCTTGCTGGAATGCAGAGAATGGATTAAAGGGGAGCAAGACTGGGGCCAAGAAGAAGAGTCAAGATTCTGCAGCGATGATCCAGGCAAAGCGGATGGTAACCTGAATGAGACAATGGCGACAAATGGAAAGAATTGAGGGGCCTGAGAATATTAAGGAGATGGAATCCGTAGGACTTGAACATGAATTGCAAATGGAGCAGTGAGGTAGAAAGAAAAGTCAAAAATGACATCCACACTCCCTGTTTGTGCAGTCAAGTGAGTGGTGACATTCTCATTCACTGAGAGAGGAAATAGAGGGCAAAAAGTGGAGAGGAGATGCTGACTTTATCTGGGGGGACACTTTAATGTAAAGATTCTGAGAGATATCCAAGTAGAGGTGTACAATAAGCAACTGGGTGTATGGTCCTAGAGCTCAGGTTTTGAAGGATCTGGGATGCAGATAGAGATGGAGAGTTATTTTTTGGTATTTGTGATTGTATTTTGTTTCTTTGTTTGGCCACGCAGCACAGCTTATTGGATCTTAGTTTCCCGACCAGCGATTGAACCTGGGCCCCAGCAGTGAAAGTGCCAAGTCCTAAACACTGGACCTCCAGGGTACTCTCAGACTGTATTTGTTTTTAATTCAACAAATATACATAAATGTATGAGTTGTAACAAATTAAACAGCACATGTGAATTAAAGTATCTATTGAATACTCTCTCCACATGCCAGATACCTCCCTAAAGATATGTTATTGTCATTTTCACCTATATTCTTCCAGAATGTTTTCTCTGCCTTTATATACATATATGAGCTTACAGAACTGTGTTTCGTTTGTTTGTTTACCTGAAAGGTATCAGGCTGCCTTACATCAGTTTCCCCAAGAAATAGACTCTGAGATGGAGGCTTATATGCAAGAGATTTAATGGGGGGAATGAATTGCTGGAACAAGGCCTGTAAGGGAGTGAGGGAGTTGGACAGAGGAACAAGTGAATTATGATGCATATCCAGCCGATGTCTCAGCCAGTCTCATGGGGCACTCCAGAGGCGCCTTCAGAGTTGACCTTTAAGGTAAAGGGACTGGGCCATCGTACCTTCATATTAACCAGTCATTGAATGGCAGCTGCCCTTGAGAAGGGGATGTACTTTAGAAAACATGGCTCTCTTCAGCTGAGGGCAATTTCTAAAGCGAAACTCCACTGTGACCCTTCAGCAGCCAATGTGCCTGGCAGCTGGAAGAATAAGGGCATTGACCCTGAAGGGAGGACCTGAGAGGCACACCACATAGCCCCCACTATACAGGCTCTAGTACAATTCTGAAACTTGCTTTTAAACCTAAGAGTATTTCCTGGTGCTCTCTCCTCTTTAGTAGTCAGGTTCATCTTATTCTTTTTAATGGCTACATAGTGTTCCAGCAGATGATGGACCACAGTCTCTTTAACCTTTCTCTGTTGATGGCCATTCAAGTTGTTTTCAACTCTTTACTGTAAGAAACAATCCTGCAGGTCAAATGGATTTCCAGCTTCTGATAGTGATGGAATAAGTCCCTCCCAGAGGATGCCCTTTCCCCTCTAGAAACAATGATAAAACCTGGATATAATACAAAAGCAACTACCTGAAGCAATTGGAGAGGGAACAGAAGCAGAAAGACTCTTGTGGGGAGTGAATGCTTGGAGTGCTGTGGTGTAAGTGCCCCAGTTCTGCGGCTTTTAGTTCCAGATTGATGTGGTCCATTTGGCATTTGGCAGCCTAGTGGTGAGGGCACTGATTGAAAAACGCACAGTCTTTCTGGTTAGCAGAATCAGAAAAGTGAAGCTGGGAAACTGTTACTGAAGTGAGTGGAAGAATCCTGGAAGGGAAGAGAAAGGAGACAGAGAAAGGATCCCTAAATTCTGTCTAGCCACACCTCAGGCTGACCTCTGAACTGTGAATGCATGGAACAGAATAAAGCAGCTCAGTTACAGCGAATGATTTGAATCAAGACTAGAGCTGCTGCCCAAAGAAACAGAATTTGCAGTTCTAGCCTAGCCAAGAAAATTGCCTGCTAAAGCCAAGGCAATAACACACACTAGAGAAAAAGAACAAAACCCAGAAACTTCATGACTTTACATTCATAATATATGTGATAGATTCACAAATAACTTGACATATAAAGAATCAAGAAAATGAAGCACATTCTCAAGAGAAAAGAGAATGAACTACATCTGACCCTGAGATGAAGCAGATGTTGAAAGTAACAGATAAGAATGTTAAAGCAGCTATTTTAACTATTCTTGATAAAGTAAAGCAAAATATGCTCTCGATGAATGAAAACATCGGAAAACTCAGCAGAGGTACTGAAACAATAAAAAAGTGAAAATTCTAGAACTAAAAATATATCTGAAATTCTAAAATTATTGGATCAACTTAATAACCAAATGGAGATGTTAAAAAAAAAAAGAGTAAGTGAACTTGGAAATAACTCAATGAAATTATCTAAGTAGATGAACAGAGAAAAAAATTTTTAAAAATGAACACGGGCTCTCTCAGATAATATCAAATGATTCAACATACAGGCAGTTTCAGAGGAAGAAGAGAGAAAGAATAGGGCAGGAAAAAAATATTTGAATAAATAATGGCCAAAAGTTTCCCAAATCTGTTGAAGAATAAAAACTTAGATTCAAGATGCTTTGTCAACACCAATTAGAATAGACACAAAGATACTAACATTGAAATACATCATAGTTAAACTATTGAGCCAAAGATAAAGGACAAACCTGGAAAGCAGCAAAAGAAAAATGACACATTATATACAGGGGATCAGAGTGCAATTAAGAAATGAATTCTCATCAAAAACCATGGAGGCCAGAAGAGAATGGAACATCGTTAAAGTGCTGAAAGAAAAAAAAACAAAAAAAAACTACCAACCCAGAATATCTTATCCAGTAAAAATATCCTTCAAAGATAATGGCAAAATAAAAACTATTTCAGGTAAAAGAGAACTAAGAATTTGTTGTTAGCAGATCTACATTATGAGAATGCTAAGGGAAGTTCCTTAGCTGAAGGAAAAGATTCTAGATGGATATCTGTATTCTCAGAAAAGGATAAAGAGCATCAGAAATGGTTTTTTTTTTTTGTAAGTTTTACTCACTCTCTTTTTATTTTTTATTTTTTTATTTTTTTCACACACACACACTATATTTTATTTTTACACGAGATAAATAGACTGACACCAAGCATTGTACATGGATGACCACAACAAAAGCAACAATGATTGCAATTACCAAACATGAAACACACTCATACTATGTTATAATGGTTTTTTAAAAAGCTGGAGAAATGCAAAAGATTAATTTTTCTTTTTTCTCTTAATTGAAAAAATAAATCTGTTTAAGGCAAAAAGTATGACATTGCCTTGTGGGATTTATAATATAGGTATATGTAATACACATAACAACTATAACAAAAAGGACAGAGCAGGGGTGGATATGGCTCTATATATTTGCAAGTTTTCAATATTTTACACAAAATGTTACCATGTTATCATGTTAACTGTGAAAAGTTAAGAATATACGTTGTATTTACTAGTCAATCACTAAAAAAAAAATGCAAAGAAGCACATCTAAAAAGCCAATAAGAAAATTTAAATAAATTAAATTCAAATAATTTTTAAAGGCAATAAGTGAAAAGCATAGGCTAAAAAAATAGAGGAGACAGGTAAACAACAAAAAATAAAATGGTTGGCCTACCCAAACATATCAATAATCACATTAAATATTAATGGATTGAACAATTTATTCAACAGAAAGAGATTGTCAGAAGGAATTTAAAAACTACTGCCTAAGAGACATACTTTAAATCTGAAGACATAGAGAGTCTCAAAGTAAATGGATGGAAAAAAATATATGTACTATGCAAATAGAAAGCATAAGAAGGCTGCAGTGGCTAGCTATATGAATATTGGACAAAATAGATTCCAAGATGTTGTGGGTTGAATTGTGTTTCCCAAAAAGATATATTGAAGTCCTAACCCCTGGTACCTGTGAAGGTGATCTTACTTGGAAATAGGGTCTTTGCTGATATAGTCAAGTTGAGATGAGGTCATAGTGCATTAGGGCAGACCCTAATGCAATGACCAGTGTCCTTATAAGAAGAGGAAAATTTGGACACAGAGACATGGAGAAACACAGGGTGAAGAAGGCTATGTGATGACAGAGGCAGAGATTGGATTGACAGATCTACAAGCCCAGGAACACCAAGTACTGCAGGCAACCATAAGAAGCTGGAAGAGGCAGGGAAGAATTCTTGCCTAGAGCCTTCAGGGAGGATGGCCCTGCTGATACCTTGATTTTGAACTTCTAGCATCCAGAACTGAGAGATTATAATTTCTGTTGTTTTAAACCACCCAATTTGTGTTACTTTTTATGGTAACCCCAGGAAACTAATACACAAGTCAAAAAGTATTATCAAAGATAAAGAGGGATATTTCATTATAATAACAGGGTCAATTCATGAGGACGGTATAAACAATCATAAATGTGTGTGCAACTAAAAAAAGAATCTCAAAATACATGAGATAAAAACAGATAGAATTAAAAGGAGAAATTGAAAATTCCACAATCTTAGAGATTTTATCAATCTTCTCTCAGCAATTACTGGAATAACTAGACAAAAAAATCAGCAAAGACATAGAAGATCTGAGAAAAACAATACCAACCACATAAATACATAAAGGAAAGAAGAGTTGCTAGCCTTGGAACATTCTTTTCTACTTTCTGCAATTTTCTTAGTGTCCTCAATTATAGACTTGGTCTTTCTTATGATATGCAACGTATTTATCCTATTTCCCCCTCAAATTTGTGGTTGCAAATGTTTTTAATTTACTTTTTAAAAAAATATCTTTCATCTTACGTCATTTATGCAGCATTTCTTTTTTTTCTTTCTTCTTGGTCAATCATTTTAAAAGTTCTCTTTTCTTATCAACGTTTACCTTCCACACATTTCTCCTTTTTGTTCTGTTTTAAATTTGTACTTCCTCTTTTAGATTTCTGGTTTTCTTAAAATAATAGTTGCAAATACTTCCAAATGCTCTAAATATACTGTCTTTTAATCCTTTACCACAACCCTATGAAGTAAGCTCTGTGGTCATTACCATTTTATAGATGAGGACATTGAGGCACAGGGAAGTTATGTAACTATCGCAGGTCACACAGCCAGTAAATGATGAAGCCAGATTCTAACCAGGCAGTTGAGTTCCAGCATCTATGATCTTAACTATTGGGCTATGAAGTTTGCCTCCCTAGATTGCCAAATTAAATATTTTAGTTCCTATTTTATAATAACTTTTATTTCCTCTTTATCAACTTCCTCATTTTCAAAGGCTTTGCTCATTTTATGACATATTATTCTTCATCAAATTACTTCTTCTTGTTAACTCTTTTGTCATCATAAAAAAAATTTATTTCTAAGCCTCCTGTGGTAGATTGAAAAATGGCCCCCCAAAAGATATCCATGCCCTAATCCTTAGAACTTGTGAATATTATTTTATATGGTAAAGTCTTTGTAGATGTGATTAAGGATCTTCAGGTGGGAAGGTTATCCAGAATGATCTGGGTGGGCCCTAAATGCAATCACATGTATCATTAAGAGAGAAGCAGAGGCAGATTTGACACACACAGGTAGGAGGAAGCAATGTGAAGACAGAGCAGACAGAGATTTGGAGATGCTGGCCTTGAAGATGGGAGTGATGTAGCCACAAGTCAAAGAATGTTGGCAATCACCAGAATCTGGGAAAAACAAGGAATAGATTCTCCCCTAGAACTTCTGAAGGAAGCACAGCCCTGCTGATACTTTGATTTCCACCTAGCGATACTGATTTCAGACTTCTAGGCTCCAGAACTGTGAGAGAATAAATTTCTGTTGTTTTAAACCACCCAGTTTGTTACAACAGCCACAGGAAACTAATACATCCTTTCTCTCAGTCACACTGTTAAGATCTCACACTGTTAAGATCTTTTCCTTGCTGCCTCTTTCCTACTGTGTGCTAGGCTCTAGGGATAAACATGTAAAATAGATAGTGTCTTTATTCTGAAAGAGCTTGGGTCAATGTTGGGCAGTGCTCTGCAGGGTAATTTCAAACAAAATACAATAAAGACTGTATTTTGAGACTGAGAAAGGCTATGAGATCACAGAGGAGGGGTATGAACTTGAGAGGACCAAGGCTGGCTTCTTCAAGGAGGTGACATCTAAGCTGAGTCTTGCACAGGAAGTAAGGGTGAACCAGGCACATAGTGGTGTTCCAGACAAAGGTAACAGAATGAGCAAAGGCATCTCTCAGGTCCTTTGCATCTTAAGACACCCTTTTTCCCCCTTCTATTAACTCATTAGGCCCATAAAATGTCTTTTGTTCTGTACCACGTGCTTGGTAATGCTCTATACATATTTACTAATAATTCAAAGGATAAAGCATAATTTTAACATAACCAGTGTCCTTGTTTTCTCTTCATATAACATTCCTCAGTTGAGGGTTGGAGATGGGAATCCTAGTTCCCATTTCCATTTCTCATGGGCCCATTTTCATAAAGTAGTTTCCCCCCAGTTCAGGAGTTTCTTGATAGGACACACGGGACATAGTAAACGTGAACATGTTTCCAGAAGTATAAAGTGTGGGTGTGGCTCAATCCCTAAAGATGACCTTCAGAAACTGGCTTTTAATTTTCAGTATTTCCAAAGACCCAGGAAAGCCACAGGGTGATTTTTCTGCCTCTATTTAAAAGATTTTAACCATCCCTAACACTGACATGACCTCGCCATCCTGCTAGATCATTAACTCATTGTGGGCAGGAATTGATTCCCCCATCCTGCTGGTATCTACCCCTGGGTCTCTGGCCAGAAACTGCACATACAAGGTGAAGTAAAAGTGTGTATCAACAGCTGTGTTTTCTTTTTTCTTGCCTTTGTTGAGAGAGAGAGAGAGAGAGACTCGTGTTTGAGTCCATGCTCTGCACAACTCTTAGCTCATGAGGGTCCTTTATCAATGTCCACTAAGATATTTAAGGTGTTTGCTCACTATTATCATTAACATCATTATAATAACGTGACTTTTATATTTAAAAAAGCAAGAACAAAAAAAAATCAGACACTGTGTCTTTATGTGCTTTGAACTTGTCAAATGGCTTTGAAGATCAAAGGAAGCAGTTTGATAATAATGAGACCAAGAATTAGAACATATTTTCAAACTTTCAGAATTGAAGGCAGTAGGGGCGGGATACGGAAGTTCAGGAAATGGATGATGGTGTAG
Organism: Eschrichtius robustus; assembly: GCF_028021215.1. Taxonomy (NCBI): domain Eukaryota; kingdom Metazoa; phylum Chordata; class Mammalia; order Artiodactyla; family Eschrichtiidae; genus Eschrichtius; species Eschrichtius robustus. Next base: position 31,918,505 of record NC_090825.1, read on the forward strand.
AGAAAATGGTGTCATCTCAGAGTACAGCTGAATATATAGAGTTAACCCCCCCTTCCTCCTCATTTTAACAAACATTTGCTTAGCTGAGTTCTACAGCTTCCAGCTCTGCTTCAGAAGGTCTTTGTTGATCTTTGCAAGGACAATTAAGTGTCAGGAATGTGTAATATAGTGAAGCACTGCCAAAACAAACAGCTCTCTTAAAACGTTATGTCGAAGTGGCCATTGTTGCTAGTGTTTCTGCAAGAGTCAGAAACCACTTGCTAATAGCTTAATTCCATTTCTCTGCAGACAAGCTGACCTGATTGCAGGAGAGGGACCCTGCGGTCTGCTGGTTAGAGAAAAGTCCTGGAAGCCTGAACGGGTCCACAGTTTACAGCATAGCTGAGCAACTGACTCACTCTGGAACCCAGGGCTACATCACTTAACCTCATGGGGCTTGTCCATCCAGCTGGAAAATGTGGCAAGATGTGAGGCTGGACTGAAAATCATTTGTGGCCCAGCTGATTTGCTGGACCACAGGGTACAGTTTGAGACTGCCAGGTTGACTGAGTAATAGTCCTGTGAACCGTGATTGGTAAAGGTACACCTCTCAAGAAGCAAGGAGAGTTCAGGCTGGTGAGAATATCCTTTAAAGGAGAGGGAAGCCTCTCTGCAGAATCAGTGGGTGAGGATTTCTAGTCTCTGTTCCCATCTGGGCTCAGTCAATCATCAGGTTTCCCTGAAATGGACCTTAAATAGATCTTAGCAGTATCTAGATCCCCAGCTCGCTGGCACATAGTGACTGTGCTTAGCAGGGCAAGTACTCTGCAGAGCCCCTCATGTACCTTGCTCCAAGGATCTGCAGAGTCTGCGGAGACTTAGGGTCAGATCAGCCATGCTGAGACAGGATGGACTTGAGGCAACTGAGTTATGTATGAGTTTACATAAAACACATGCACTTGAATGGAAAGAAAATTGATTGAAAATTGATGAGTTAAGCTAAAAGGGAAAACAATTCGAGGAAGGGACTGTTTATCTCATAGGAAACTGCCTTTTGGTATTGCCTTTGGGTTTCTGAAAGGCATGAAAGGGATCCCAGGGATGATGGCTTCAGATCCAGGAACTGACAAAATTTTGGTAGTGCAAGACTGGCTTTTGAAGGTGAGACTTCTGATAAAACCTACAAAAGTCTAGATTGGTAATAGGTAGTTTACTATAAGCCACAAGGGAGTGTCCAAACTGCCTGGGAACCCGATAAATTTTGCTTGAATTGACTCTTTTATTCCAAAGGCTAAAAATAGTTGGTTTGTGTTTAAAACACTTTTTAGCTTGGCTAGTCCTAAGCAGGTCAAAGGAGAACTGTTTGGGGTAAATAAACTTCTAGAAGTGGAGGAGAAGTAACAAGACAAATATGGCTGTTTTCTGTACTAACTGTTCACAAATCCACATACAGCAGCTGATAGAGTTGAACATATTTATCCCTTCATCCTATCATGGATGAAAACAGTCATCTCTATGAGTGGCTGAAAAGACACTCAGAACCCACGTGAAGTCTGTCCTCTGCCTCATGATTCTGGACATGACTTTCAGGGCCTGGCTCAGTGTTTGAAGCCTTTGATGTCCTGTATAGGAGAAGTACTAGGTTCTACCATTAATTCCCAAAGAATCAAGAGGAAAACATCGCTATCATCCTGGGGTGAATGAGACTAATGAGAATGATAAGAATCAAGAAGGAGAATAAGAAGATGAATTCAGAGGAAGCCAAAAGCATAGATGCTTACTAGTATTTTGAGCCTAACTTACCTGAGTAGAGAGATTGGGATGACAGAGGACTTCCCAAGAAATAAGAAATGAGGAAGACTTCTGAACACTCCTGACAGAAACAAAAGTACACTTGAACAAACAGAAGACATCTCCTGTTTTGGAGAGAACAATTCAGCCCATAAAAATGTTATTTTCCCCCAAGTTAATTTATAAATTTAATGCATTCCCAACACCAATACCAAAAAAGCTTTTTCACAATGGAGCTACACAAGTTGATAGTAAGACTAGAAAAACACAAAATAAGAAAAGTTACAAGAGAGGATTAAGGATATAAAAACATTATAATTAAAACAGTATAGTACTGGTGTGTGAATAGACAGACCAGAATATGATTGAAAAAAACTAGACCCAAGTACCTGTGGAAAATAGTGTATGGAAAAGTATTTCAAATCACTGAAACAAAGATGAGTGTTTTAATTAAGGTGCTGAGACAAACTGGATAACCATCTGGAAAAAGATACAATTAGACTTATATCTCACACCATAGATAAGAATAAACTCCAAATGAATCAGAGAGAAAAATGTAAAAAATGAAACCATATAGATGCAATAAGTACACACAGGTGAATTCCTCTATAACTTTGGTGTAAGGAAAGACTTTTGATTATCACTTGAAATCCAGAGGCAATAAAAGAAAATATTTAACTACAAAAAAATTTAACTACAAAAAAAAGTTACATGGCAAAAAAACGCCATAAATGAAGTTGACAAAAACAAACTGAAAGATATTTGCAACACATAGATAATTCTAATGTATTAAGAATTCTTAATATATAAAGAATTCATTTAAAAGTCACAGAAAGACCTGATAGGCTTGATTTTTTAAAAACTAGCAAAAGACGTGAACAGACTACACACACACACACACACACACACACAAAACACACACATATGAACACTGCTTAACATAAGAAAAGTAATAAAGGTTAAACTACTCTGAGGTACCATTTCTCACCCATGTGATTGGCAAACATGTTAAAGTTTGACCATACATTTTGTTGGTGAGGCTTTGGGGAAACAGGAACCCTTAGACCTTGCTGGTGGGAATGAAAATTGGTACAACCTCTGAGGAGGAGAATTTGACAACATTTAATGAAACTATATATGTGTTTATCTTTTGACTTAGCAGTCCCATGTCTAAGAACTTACTTTGAAGATACACCTCTAAAAATATATATGCAAAAGGTTTCTCAATACAGCATCGTTTGTGATTGTAAACACTGGAAATATAAAAAAGTCATTAAATAAACTATGTTGTATCCACATAATGGAGCACTATGAAGCCATAAAAGTTATTGAGGATGGTATTTATGAACCACATTTGTCAAATGAAAAAAAGCAAAGCACAAAAGTACTTGAACTTGTAATCCAATTTAACGTTGCCAATAATGGAACAAATTGAAGTCACGTACCTATTGATGCAATACACTAAGAAGGACCTAATGTGAGATCTATATTGTGCCACCTTTTCTGTAAAAAAAAGTGGAAAATATAAGATATCATGTATCTCCTTAATTTCACAAAAACAAAACAAAGGATACATCAGAAATACAAGAGTAGGTGAGAATGGGTTAGAAGAAACAAGAGGTAAAGGAGTGACACTTCTCTGAATATTTTTGAATATTTTTGACTTTTGGAATTATGATTATATACTCAAAATAATAATGATAAAATTTAAAAGAATGGGGAAAACAAAACCTAAAATGGAATACAAACAAAAACAAACTTAACTGTATTTCAAATCAATAACAATCTTACTAAAGGAGGGTAAAAACCAACCCAAGTAATTTTTTAACACGGTTTTTTTCTATATACCCTCAGACTGAAGATAATAAGAACTGTAAACAAATATGAATTCTAGTTAGTTGAATTTTTTGTCACAGTTGTATAGGTCAGTAAGTATGAAACTGTTTTTAGTCTATTATAGGATTAAAATGTAAATATATTGAGGATAATGGGGCCAGGTTTCTCATTGTCAGAGAAAGTTGTGTTAGGTTAGAATTGGAAGTATCAGTATGACCTCATGGTTTATTTTATATCTATATCACTATAGATATATATTTTACTTCCATATGTTTATAGGTGGATGTATGTATACATTATCTATTACTTATGTCCACTGAAAAGGCCTAGAAGAAATGATACCCCAGTAGCAATGAACACACCTATTGCCCAGATCCTAGTTTCTAAATACCACACCATTCTCCACTAAAGCAGGGTCACTTGAAGAAACGGCTGATTTCATGGCTAGGACAAGAAAAGTTCAAGGTGAGTCTGGAATATCTTCTTGTATAATAAATTAAGGAAATTCTCAAAGAATAAGGGCACGGAAGGAAGCTTAAAGAGGCTCACTCTGCCAAATCTGGGATAATTTGAGCATGAAAATACATGATATTTACAGATCACCTATTGAATAAAATAGAAATCCATAAGTTCATACTGATATGAATAAATGGAGTAAATGAAGTAGGAGAAAAAACTATTCCCTATTATAGATTGCCACGAAGTAAATATAAAAGGAATACAAGAGTTTTAAAAATCATTTCACAAACATCCTTATAAAAAGTAATTCAGCAAGAATCATCAATAGATGATAAAACTGGTAAGTGAACGTTTGAGAAGTTTGATTGATAATGGTACATTTACAGAGCCTCAAAATATCTTCTCACAAAATACTTATTAATGGCAAAGGGAAATGGTGAGTTGAATGAGAAGAACCTGCCAAACACCTCCTGAACCTTGTAATCCAACTTAACATTACCAGTAATGGGAAAAATTGACATTATGCACCTACCGATGTGATGTGCTAAGGACACAAGGTGACCTCTGCAGTGTTCCTGCTGAAAATACATAATCTCACTCGCATCATGAGCAAACATTATGGACACCTGAGTCAGATTTTCCTCTTTGGTGTGTTTATATTTTTCCATGAATATTTCTAGCATTGCATTTATCACATGCACTACAAGTATGCATTGATGATACTTCTCCCGGACTGTGATTCTTAGGGTCAGGGACAGATATTCTTTCTCTTTGTATACCTCTAAGTATACTGCCTTCCCATGCATAACTCAATCATCACATATATTGTTTTTCACATACTTCTTTGTATGGCTTTCTCCCTTGTTTTAGTTAGAAAACCCAACTAATAATGGCTTAAACGAGAAAGGCACTTGATTACCCTACAGAAAATTAAGTCTGGACACGCACAGTTCCACAGTTGGATCAGCAGTTCAATGACGTCATGGCACAGTGTGACTGCATCTCGTGCATCTCTGATTCAACTGGCCTTTCCTTCAATTTCAAGATGGCTGCCGCTGCTCCCCACATCACAGTCTGGTACAACAGGACCCCAAGAAGTAAGGAAGTAGGTGATTGGCTCATGCCTTTTATCGGGGAGATAATTCTTCCCTAAATCCTCAGTAGAATTCCCCTTAAGTCTCATTCACATGTTCACTCCTAGACAAATTACAAATCATCTCCTCTGGCCAGGTATATTACTGTCTGAACAAAATTGGGGGCCTGTTAAGAAGAAAGAACAGGGGTTATCTACTGAGTGGGCAGCATTAGTGCCTGCCATACTCCCCTACTAGACTATACGTTTGCTGATGGCAGAAACATTCTTCCTCATTTTTTTGTACCTCCAGGGTATAGCATAACATCTGATAATAGATGCTCAATAAATATTTGTTGAATAAATGAAAATGACCAAACATGGTATAACGTAAAAAAATAACAAGCATGGGAAATAACAAAGTTACATGACTGTACATCTTGGACCCTGGTCTTTAATTCTCCGTTCCCTTCACGGAAGATAACTTGAAGAGAGGAAGGAAGTCATAAAGGTTTTGGTGTTTTAGGATTGTGAGTCTGGCATGAGTAGGATGAGAAGTGGGAAGTTTACAGGCAGAGAGGCTGGTGTATCTGTTGAGATGCTTTGTATTTTAAAATTTGGACAGCTGAAATTGCACATCACGAGAAATACCTGGGAACGATTGCTGGAGATTCTGTTATCACATCCAGATGCTGCACATCCAGAAAAGACAAAGAAACCAACACTTCTAATTTTTCGGACCAAGGAAACCTTCCAGAAGGTCCATAATAGACATCCCCTCACACTTCGAACAGAATCAGGCCACATGCCCATTCTGAGCCAGTCACTAGAAAGGGGAATGGGATTAGTGGGTTTAAGTTAACCGTTCAGGGTGGGGTGGAAGCTGAGGAGAAAACCTGCATGGCCACCGGGCCAGCTTAGGAGCTGTTACCACATAGTAGGTTAAAATGTTTCAAAAGCCTGAACCGATTTTATTTATTGTGGTAAAAATAATTATGAAAGTAGGATGTAAGAGGTATTTTGAAGAGAGAACAGTCATTAACTGAATATGGGGGAAGGGAAAAGCAAGTGAAAGGAAGGAACCAAAGAGGTTTTGAGGTTAAATTTCTCCTCAAAATTGATCTACAGCAACAACAGAGAGACAAGGAGCCACTTACTATTTCCAGAAACTTGGAAACTATTCCCAGACTTAAAGTTGAGTTGTGGTTAACAATGAACAAACAAACAAAACCCAAAGTAACTAACTAATGCAGGACTCAGAGGATTTTACTATGTGGCAAGACAGGGTTAAGGTCACGTAAGAACAACATACACAGACAATTCTTCATGTGGCTTATGACCACTTCATCTCCCAGGATGTTGAAAAAGTGATAAGGAGAACCATTATCCTGCCCCAGATTTTGATCTCTTGGGAAAAATGAGCTAAGAAGAAAAGAGCAACTAGGCAGAAAGGAGCAGCTTAAACTTCAGGGAAAGCAGGGAGGAACAGCCTGAGTTCAGCGAGACATGGACTTCAACGTTACTGGGGTGGATTCTTAGCGTTCAGAGAAAAGATGGAAGGTAAGAGACCCCCGTGAAGACAGTCTGACTATAATTCCACCCGACACAGATGGCCTAGGACTGGGAGGGGTGGCCACAAGAAGTTATGTGGCTACCTATGGTGCTCTCTAATGACCAAGATTTTAAAAGAATATCCATGAAAAGATGGAAGGAGTCATCATCACATGGTGGATAAAACCTTGGCTGTGGAATCTGATTGAATTGAAGGGCGGGTGGGGGGAGATCCTGGCACTGACCCTTGGTAGCTGTGTGGCCTTAGACAAGTTGCATGACTGCCCTGTGCCTTCATTTTCTCGTCTTTAAAACCGTGTATAAGTCCTCCTCCGAAAAGGGAACCCTCCTTCACTGTTGGTGGGAATGTAAATTGGTACAGCCACTATGGAGAACAGTATGGAGGTTCCTTAAAAAACTAAAAATAGAACTACCATGTGATCCAGCAATCCCACTCTTGGGCATATATCAGGAGGAAACTCTAATTTGAAAAGATAACATGCACCCCAATATTCGTAGCAGCACTATTTACAATAGCCAAGACACAGAAGCAACTTAAGTGTCCATTGACAGAGGAATGGATAAAGAAGATGTGAGATATATATATATATATATATATATATATATATATATATATATATATATATATATATATATGATGGAATGTTACTCAGCCATAAAAAAGAATGAAATAATGCCATTTGCAGCAACATGGATGGACCTAGAGGTTATCATACTCAGTGAAGTAAAACAGACAAAGACAAATATCATATGTTATCACTTACATGTGGAATCTAAAAAATGATACAAATGAACTTATTTACAAAACAGAAACAGACTCACAGAGTTAGAAAACAAATTTATGGTTACCAAAGGAGAAAGGGGAGGCAGGGGAGGGATAAATTAGGAGGTTGGGATTAACATATACACACTACTATATACAAAATAGATAATCAACAAGGACCTACTGTATAGCACAGGGAACTCTACTCAGTACTCTGTTATAACCTAAATGGGAAAAGAATCTGAAAAAGAAAAGATATATGTTTATGCATAACTAAATCACATTGCTCTACACCTGAAACTAACATAACATTTTAAATCAACTATACTCCAATATAAAATTTTAAAAATAAAAAAAAGAAGTCCTCCCCCAGTGGGTTGTTGTAGGACAAAGAAGATAATAAATGTAGAACATATACATTACCATGGTGCTGGGCACAGAGTGAGTGCTCCATGTATATATATATTTGTTGCTGTCGTAAAAACAACAAAAAAGTGGTTGTTTCCACCTTCTAAATATTTTTTCATAAAAAGAGAGAAATTAAGAAAAAAACCAGAAACATGTTCCATAATTCCATTTTCTAGATGAGTCTCTCTGGCATGCCCAGAGAATTCAATCAATAGAGAAAAACACCAAACAAAAACTGACCCCAACGAGCTTGCCCCAGCGCTTCTCCCCAAGTGGAACCACGGCTAACAGTTTCTTATGAGTACTTCCAGAAAAACATTCTAAAAACGTTTTATATTTAATTAAATGCTAAATAAGATGTACACAAAAAATTTAGAAGTCGATCAAATAGGGCGTGTGGTGCAGTAAAAACTGATGACAGGACCAGAAGAGCACACACTTAATTCTCCTCCTCCTCCTCCTTTCCCCTCTGTCCCTCCCTCCTTCTTTTCTTTCCTCCCTTCCCCCCACCTCTTCCTGTCTCTTTTGTTATTTTTCCCATGTCAAGTAGGAAGACTGAAGCTCACTGGCCTGAGAGAACTGAAGATCCAGCCAAGAGAGGAGCTCATCTAAGTACCCGGTGGATCTAAATGAGATCACCAGGTGGGCTGTGGTGAAATTTCTCTCAGGGAACTGGGAGGACCTCGGCATGAAATGATGGAAGTGCTGCTCATTGTGTTTAAGGAACTTTGGCAACGGAAGGGGAACTGGACCCCAAATTTCAAAAGGTACATCAAAATGGATACCCAAATAATAGACTAGACACCTTCTAGAATGGGTTATTAAAGGAGATGTGAGTGACCGGAAAAGGAGATTTAGAGAGCCAAGTTGGACTGGACCTACCTCATTCTCTTTTCTGACAGGTTTACTAGATCAAGAATTAAAAAGCAATATTGTAGACATAGTGGATCTGGACGTCATGAGGCAGTTGACAATGTTTCTTATGAAATCCTTGTGGAGAAGTAGAGAATGTAGCCTAGGGGCAAAGAGATTCATATGACTTCCTAATTAGCTGGACAACCAGAGGCAAAGGACGCTGGGGAATGGTCCACATCAACCTGGAGGGGGACCTGAAGGGTGGTGTCCGTAGAAACATCATCCATATCATCCTGTCCCACAAGGACATGGTTGGTAGGAGACTTTAGCCTTATCTGATATCCTGTTTTTAAGGGAGAACATGCTTTAATGTTACATGTATAAATGAAAATTCACTTTTAAAAATGTTAATATAATAAATCAATAATATAATAAATACAATATAATAAAAATTTAATAATAAAATATTTAATATAATTTTATAACATTTAATTATTAAACTACTCTATATTAATAATAAAAGTTTAATAATATATCCTTTTGATGTTTCCCCATCTTTTTCAAGAGAAATTCTAATCATCTATGTCACTTGTGCTGGATTGACTGCAAAAACGGCTGCAATTACTCGCCCCTTCCTATGTATACATCATTTGCAACAAGACCTTGCAGCATCTCCCATTAAGAGATGTCCCTGTGGGCTTCCCTGGTGGCGCAGTGGTGGAGAGTCCGCCTGCCAATGCAGGGGACGTGGGTTCGGGCCCTGGTCCAGGAGGATCCCACATGCTGCAGAGCAACTAGGCTTGTGTGCCACAACTACTGAGCCTGTGCTCTGGAGCCCACGTGCCACAACTACTGGAGCCCACGTGCCACAACTACTGAAGCCCGCGCGCCTGGAGCCTGTGCTCCGCAACAGGAGAAGCCACCGCAATGAGGGACCTGCGCACCGCAATGGGGGGTGGCCCCCGCTCGCCGCAGCTAGAGAAAGCCCATGCGCAGCAATGAAGACCCAACGCAGCCAAAAATAAATAAATAAAAATAAATAAATCTGTTAAAAAAAAAAAAGAGAGATGTCCCTGTCCCTTGAATGAAGGGCTCTTGTGACTTGTTATGGCTAAGAACATGGGGCAGAAGGGATGGTATGCCAGTTCCAAACCTAGGTTTTAGGCGGCCGTGTGTGTTTCCACTTTCTTTCTGCCACCACTGTGTGACCAAGCCCAGGCTAGCCCGCTGTATGATGAGAAGCACATCACCTTGACACCCAGCTGACAGCCAGCAAACTGCCAGCATGGGAGTGAGGCCATCCAAGACCAGTCAGCCCCCAACCTGCCACCTGACTGCTGACTCATGAGCAAGCTCAGTCGAGATCAGACCGTCTTGGGCCACTTCAACAGAACTTCCCAGCTGATCTGTTGACTCGTGAGCAGTACTAAAAGCTTATTGTCTTAAGTCATTGGATTTCGAGGTGGTTTGTCACGGAGCAACAGCCAGCTGTTACAGCCCATACGTACTGGTTCTACGTTATCTGTCTTGCTACTCTGACGCTCATAATTCTTTGCTTCTGAACAAACCATTACGTTAAATTCTCCACAGCTTTGCAAATGTAAAACCTCTGCCTGGTCTACCACCTCCTCCCTCAGGCATCCTTCTTCATCCTGCTGACTTCTCCTCCTCCTTAGATGCTCATCTCAGGCCGCACCTCTGCCAGGCGGCATTCCCGGAGCTCCCTCTCTCCCCACCTCTTCCCACCTCCTGTTGAGTGCCTCTCCTTCTGCATGCTGCTGACAGTCAGTCCTTGTCTATACGTTTGTCACAGCGCTCATCCGAGGTTAAAAGCATCTGTTTACTCAGCCTACCTACTACTCTTGCTGCACTGTGAATTCTGTGAAGATAGAAATCGTATCCTTTGTCTGTTATCCCTACAAATAGTACAATTCTTGCCAAGTAGTTGGTGTTCTCTAAACGTTTGTTACATGATATGCATTAAATGTAAAAAGACAGAGAAAGAGGGGGGGAGGGAGAGAAAGAGGAAGAGAGTGTATTTAGCCTTGAAAAGAGAAGACATAAAGGGGCTGACAAATTTAATAAAGATACCATTAGCTTGGGAACAGCTACAGGTTACCAATTAGATCTTCATTGGTCCAGACTAACCAGTTGATAAACTTCAGCTCCTTTAGCCATCAGCCCCTAGGAGGTAACACGTGTTCCTTGAAGCAGAAGATGTTACCACTGATGGAAACTGTTTTATCTGTAAAGAGTGGCTGAAAGGTCACACGAAGTCTATCTTTTAGGTGGGGACCAAGGTCATGCAGTCCTATGTCTGGGAGGACTGCCTTCCATCCACAATTGAGTCATTGATTCTGTCATTTTCAGGAACCAGAGGAAAAACAATCCTAGATACAATGTAATGACTGCACAGGCAGCATGTATTCTTCACTCCAAGGAAAAGACTTCAAAGTGACATGATCACTTTCTTCAAATAACTTCTTTACGGGTTGTTGTATGGAAAAGAAATTTGCTCTCTCTGGTTCCAAAAGGCAAAGCTGGGACCAATGGAGGTTGAAGTCAGACAGATACCTGGGTGGACCTCTTAATCATTAGATCTGTCAAAAAATGGAGTGAACAACTCTTGAAAAATAGTGCCATCTTTGGCCTTGGAGATGTCCAAAGAGAGACTGGCCAACAACATATCAGCAAAGTTGCAAGAAAGTTTCACATTTATGGGAGCAGATTGAGTCCCTTTGGCTGGCTATTCATCAAAAGATGGTACTGTTTGGGAATCATCATGTACCCACTTCCCACAGGCTACCTGCACCAATGACAACCACCTGCCCAATTGTTGTAAACACATGTGAAGGTGTCTGCCTTACTCCAAAGAGACTCTCTTTCAGGCAAAAGCATCTCTGCCTCAATCACACTTGCTAGGAAACCCTAACCCCTGGCTGGAGTTGACTAATCAGGAATAAACATTTGACACCAGCCTGAATTTCAAAGATGAAAATGTGGGTACTGAGGGGTGACTGCCTTCTGACATACCCACAGAGGAACGAAGGAAGCTGCTCTGAAGAGAAATAGAGTAATAAGTGCTGATTGAGCAACTACTATATGCCAGGCCCTGTTCTAGGCACAGGTGAGCCTGCAGAAAACAAACCCAATTCCTGCTTTCATGAAACTCACATTAAGTAGGGACCAGGAAACAAAGACGAGAGGGAGATAGACAGCAAAAGAGCATGGCCTGTGTTTCCTGACAGGCCCCTGAGATGTTTCTGTGGGTTCCGTGAGAAACCCCAATGGTTCTCCAATAAACGTCGTGCTTTGCTTACGCCAACTGGAGATGGTTGCTGTGAGCTGCAGCCCCAAGACTCCACATGAAACACATGTGACTCCACATCCATTCTTGTCACCGTCACTCTGGGTCAGGGGGGCCAGGGAACTTTTAAAGCTCAATAGGTCAGAAGCTAGTGGAAGAGAAGAGAACTTTTTCTTGCCATCCTTCCATATATCAGTTCTCAAATTTAGGGTCTGTGCGTTTCTAGTTCCCATAATAAGGAAGACAGAGAGAAGCTGCTTCCCCAGATACTCAGGATGGCAGAGCAAAGGTTATATGATAGGCAGAGTTCTATGATCTCTACTGCATCCAGGTATTATTGTTATTTAATATTTCTTACATAACTGCGCGATAAGCAAGGAAGTGCATTCTCCACCCAGGCTTACAATAATAAATAAAATCATTCCAAAACAAGAAAAAAAAAGAAGCTCTTTCCCCCCAAGAGCTTACAGGGGAGAGGCAAGTCAAACAATACAGGACAGAGATATGGCCTGAGATGAGTCCAGCAAGTTTCAAACAGACTGTATCACCGAGTGGTCAGGTTTCCAGGGGCTTTTCGCGAGCATGAGGGGAGAGCTATTTGGATGGCCATCGGGCTGGCGTGCTCAGCAGAGGGGTGCAGGTCCTAGGACAGTATGTGTCCCATCCTCCAAGGAGTCTGTGTTCCTCAGGCTTTTAGTTTTGGAATTTTCAACTTATTAAGAAAGAGAGTAGAAGAGAGATTTAAAAAAAAATACAAAAACCTGAAAAACCTTGCCATTTTGCCAAATCTGCTTTTATTTTAATGACTCCTACAGTGAGATGCAGATCTTCTTTCAGTTTTCTACTTGCTGATTAATTTCCTGTTTACTCTGAAGGTAACTGAAAACCTTTTGGACGAAGCAGAAATAGCCTTAATGCCAGTGATTCTTGGTAATGGGATGGAGTCTCTCAGGGCCAGCCTTTAGGGGCTTCCTAGAAGCTCTGGGTAGGTGGGTGGTTTGGCACATGTTAGTTTAAAATGTGTTCACTCATAAACACGTTCAACATACAGTCATTCTTCTCCTTCTGCTGGTCTCCTGGGGTGGGGGGTGCGTGGTGCAGAGAGGGAGGTCCAAGCCATGCTCAACTCTGGAGGTCCGTGCTAGTCTGAGTTGTGAAATCAGCTCTGTCTGCCCTCATCCTCCTACCCAGACCCCTTTCTTTGACTTTCACCATCAGCCTTGACACTTTCCGCTCTCTTTCAATATTCAGGTCTCTAAGTTTTACGCATGCCACCCAGTTATAACCTGCTGTAAAGAAAGTACTTTTATATTAGTCATGTACACTTGAGTATGAATTTAAGCCAAGTTACTTCTCCTACATGTTAACCCTTGCATTGGAAGGGCAGGGAGGTTTAAGAGAAAAAGCAGTGGGCTGGTTGTTCAAAGACTCCACTCTAGTCTTGGTACTGTGCTGAGCGGCTGTGTTTCCTGAGCCAGACACTTCACTTCGCAATTTTGATTTTTTAAAACAATTTGATAACATCAGAGGTTCAAGTAGATAATTTCTAAATCTTCCTGTGAACTTTAAAGCTGTTGATTTTTATTCCCAGTATTAGAAGGGGATATTTGAGGAGAGCTGGCTCAGGCCTCTGAGCCAATCACACTGTGTTCAGCCGCCTTCAAGTGGATGCCAGGGGATCTGAGGCACCTCCCAGCAAGTGAGATGCACTGTCTACAGATTTTCTTTCTGGGAAAGTTCCTGCTAGGATTTTATGCAAGGAAAGTCACAACTGTTCTTCTGAATATTTATTCACACCTGAAATTCCTAATGTTAACTTCCTAACACTCACCTAATCCAGCATGACCACCGTCACACAAGCTTTAAGCTTCAACCAAATCCCTCTCTGTAGAATTGCCACTCCCCTCGTGTCCCCACGGGTGCACTTCCCACTGTCTCCAGACAAGACAGTGGTTCCCAACCTGGGCTGCACGTTAAATCCCCTGAGGAGCTTTTAAAAGTCCTGTGCCCAGGTCACCTCCTAGACCACTCTCGTCAGCCTTTCTCCCTGTAGTGGACCAGAAAGCAGTATTTTGAAAACCCTTGTAATTCCAATTTTCCTCAGAATTGAGGACCCCTTTTAAGACATATGCAGGACCCGAGGAACATCTGAGATGGATCTGTGTCTTCTAAGCCCTGCCCGGGTGAAGGCGTTACTCTACCTCACCTTTCTTCTTTTTCTCAAAATGTATGTAGATTAAGGAGTCTTGGGACTGCCCTGGTGGCCCAGTGGTTAAGTCTCCGTGTCTCCCATTGCAGGGGGCTGGGGTTCAATCCCTGGTCAGGGAACTAGATCCCTCATTGCCGCAACTAAGACCTGGCACAGCCAAATAAATAAATATTAAAAAAACAATACACACACACATTAAAAAAAGGAGTCTCCATTTTATTATTCTGTATTTCACTGGGGAAATCATACTGTGTACTTTCTTTTATCTCAACCTCTTGTTTTACCTTGAATAACCTACATGTCAGCCTCCTGGGTATCCCAGTCCCGCAGACAGTAGGATCTTTCTGTCCCTTCATACGTTAACTTAAATTCCTTTGAACCTACTGTTCACCCAAAATATCTGAGCATTCCTAGGGGGACCTAAGTTTCTGTTGATCCCTCTTCTCGCTTCCCCTAAACATTTCCTCTCTACTCTCTGCCTTATCTCCTGTCACCATCACCGTCTGCCTCATTGTTTTTTTCCATATCAACACCATCCCCATTCCCTCATCCCCTCAGAGCGCTACTAACAAAAGGATCTGTGTGTCATTTTATGGACAGTTGAGTGCTAATGAAAGGCATTACCACACAGGACAGCAGGCATCGCCCTCCTCAAAACCAGCAGCCATGGAAAATTCCAGTCCCATTGAATCGTTCTTTACTTTTTGAGCCGCATCCACTCAAGAGACTTTTTCATCTTTTCTCTCACTGTTAGGCTCTATTCCCTCAAAGTCCTGATAATCTTTTATGCAGGGAAATTTACCTTTCAACATCTTAGGCCAAACTTTATCCTTTTAGCCAGGTCACCTTTTTGAGCAGAGCCACCCTCCTAGGTCATGACGTCCACGTGTCTTCCCTCCTTGTTCTGCTGCCCTCATTCTGGTCTGAGCTCAATTTCGTGATTTAATAATCAATCCATGGCCGGGTAGCGCCAGACCACCCATTACATGACATTCTACCAGGTGCCGGTGGGAGCGGCAGAACATCAGAGTTGGGAAGTTGGACCACGGATGGTCCAGCTCCTCCACTTCAGGAGGGAACAAGATCAAGAGCAGCCTGGTATCAGCCGGGGAGGGTGGAGCAGCTCATGGTGGGCACGCCGGCCTCCTGGGTTCACATCCTCCGATGCACAGTGCTGTGGCCCTGAGCAAGTTACTAACTTCTCTGTGTTATTATTAACTCTGAGGCTAACGCTAGAGCCTATCTCATCAGGCTGATAGGACAGATGAACAAATACATGCAAAGTACTTGGAATAGTGTCTGGACATAGTACACATTCAATCTTATTATGACCTAGGGTCCCACAGCCAGGCAGGGAAAACCAGGTCAAGAATCCAAGCCTTTCAGCTTCCACTCCCCTGTGCCTCTTACTCTTCCAGGCAATAAAGCATAAGATGTAGGTGAGTCCATAAGACCTTGCCATTGAGCTGAGTAAACAAAACCAGTACACCTGAAACAATCAGGGGCAGCCGTTAGGGAAGGACTGAAGAGATAAAACAAAGATTCTCAAGCCTGGCCACACATTAGCAACATCTGGGGGATTTTTCAAAATCCTGATGCCCAGGCCATATCCCAGACCATTAAATCAGAATCTCTAGGGGTGGGACCCAAGCAAGAATATGTTTCAAATCTCCTAGTTAATTTCAAAATGCAGCCAAGGAAGAAAATCACTGGCTGGAGCAATCATGACACCTTGATGGACCATCTCATCTCAAGGAGGTGATGCAATTTGCTTCTGATGACTACAAGGACTTTCAGGAAAGCCTGAACTTGACCAAATCTTATGACTCCTCTTCCAGTCATTAAGTTCCTAAGCTATCTTTGATTAGGCCTTTATCATGTGCCAGGCTGGACACTCATCGTGCATTACCTCATTGACCCAATACAGTGATTCTATGAGACCAGTCCTATAATTAGCCCCACTCTACAGATGTAGAAACTAAGGGTTGGAGAGATGACGTCATTTGGCCAAGGCAACACAGATGGATCTGGGACTCAGACACAGGTCTTCCAACCCAGGGCCCACAGAACCAGACCATGATTCCATCTCACTGCTCTGCCCCCTGGAACATCCTTTTCCAGAAACGCTTCTCTCACCTGACACCCACAATCTGAGGGCAGAACTCTCCCCAACCTCTCACCACCATCACCTCCACCTTCTCCAGCACCATGACCCCAACCTCCATAATGGTCATTGTATAAGGAAAACCTTTGTCCTCATCTGCTGTGTCTTCCAGAGTATAATCAATCATCTTAATCATCTTGCTCTGAAAAGCCTTCATCAAAGGAATTTGCATTTTCTTTTCCTTTCTAAGACCACCGAACTCCTTATTTCATACATATATATGTGTATATATAAAATCTATTGCTGTGTAACAATATTTCCACAAATTTATAAATTTACAAATTTAAGGTTTGTGCCAACCCTGCATTGATCAAGTCTGTCAACACCATTTTGCCAACAGCATTTTCTTACTTCATGTCTCTGTGTCACATTTTGGGAATTCTTGCTATATTTCAAAACTTTTCCATTATTATTGTATTTGTTATGGTGATCTGTGATCATTCATCCTTGATGTTACTATTGTAATTATTTCGGGGGGGCACAAACCATGCCCATATAAGATAGTGACCTTGATAAATGTTGTGTGTGTTCTGACTGCTCCACTGACAGGCCGTTCCCCCATCTCTCTCACTCCCTATTCCCTGAGACACAACAATATTGAAATCAGGTTGGGCTTCCCTGGTGGCGCAGTGGTTGGGGGTCTGCCTGCTAGTGCGGGGGACACGGGTTCGGGCCCTGGTCTGGGAGGATCCCACATGCCGCGGAGCAACTGGGCCCGTGAGCCACAGTTGCTGAGCCTGCGCGTCTGGAGCTTGCGCTCCGCAACAAGAGAGGCCGCGATGGTGAGAGGCCCGCGCACCGCGATGAAGAGTGGCCCCTGCTTGCCACAACTGGAGAAAGCCCTCACACAGAAACGAAGACCCAACACAGCCAAAAATAAATAAATAAATAATAATTAAAAAAAAAAAAAAAAACACTTCCTGATGGGTTTATTAAACCATGAGAAAACAGTGCAAAAAAAAAAAATATTGAAATCAGGCCAATTAATAACCCTACAGTGGTCTCTAAGTGTTCAAGTGAAAGGAAGAGTCACACATCTTTCACTTTAAATCAAAAGCAAAAAATGATCAAGCTTAGTGAGGAAGGCATGTCTAAAGCCAAGATAAGCCCAAAGCTAGACCTCTTGTATCAGTTAGCCAAGTTCTGAATGCAAAGGAAAAGTCCTTGAGGGAAATTAAAAGTGCTACTCCAGTAAAACACACAAATGATAAGAAAGTGAAACAGCCTTATTACTGATGTGGAGAAAGTTTTAGCGGTCTGGATAGAAGATCAAACCAGGCACAACATTCCCTTAGGTCAACGCCTAATTCAGAGCTCGGTCCTAACTCTCTTCAATTCTGTGAAGGCTGAGAGAGGTGAAGAAGCTGCAGAACAAAAGTCTGAAGCTAGCAGAGATTGGTTCACGAGGTTGAAGGAAAGAAGCCATCTCCATAACATAAAAGTGCAAGGTGAAGCAGCAAGTGCTGATGTAGAAGCTGCAGCAAGTTATCCAGAAGGTCTAGCTCAGATCATCAATGAAGGTGGCTACGCTAAACAACAGATGCTCAGTGTAGATGAAACAGCCTTATAGTGGAAGAAGATGCCATCTAGGACTTTCATAGCTAGAGAAGAGAAGTCAATGCCTGGCTTCAAAGCTTCAAAGGACAGGCTGACTCTCTTGTTAGAGGCTAATGTAGCTGGTGACTTGAAGTTGAAGCCAATGCTCATTTACCATTTTGGAAATCCTAGGGTCTTAAGAATGATGTTAAATCTACTCTGCCTGTGCTCTATTAATGGAACAACAAAGCCTAGATGACAGCACATCTGTTGACAACATGGTTTACTGAATATTTTAAGCCCACTGTTGAGACCTATTGCTCAGAAAAAAAAGATTCCTTTCAAAATATTACTGCTCATTGACAATGCACCTGGTCACCCAAGAGCCCTGATGGAGATGTACAGTGAGATTAATGTTGTTTCATGCCTGCTAACACAACATCCATTCTGCAGTCCAAGGATCAAGGGGTAATTTTGACTTTCAAGTCTTATTATTTAAGAGCTATAATTCGTTAAGCTATGGGTGCCATAGATAGTGATTCCTCTGATTGATCTGGGCAAAGTAAATTGAAAACCTTCTGGAAAGGATTCACCATTCTAGATGCCATTAAGAACATTCATGATTCATGGGAAGAGGTCAAAATATCCACATTCACAGGAGCTTGAAAGAAGTTGATTCCAACCCTCATGGATGACTTTGAGGCGTTCAAGACATCGGTGGAGGAAATAAGTACAGATACGGTGAAAATAGCAAGAGAACTAGAATTAGACGTGGAGCCTGAAGATGTGGCTGAATTGCTGCCACATTTAATCTGACGATAAAACTTGAACAGATGAGGAGTTGCTTCTCATGGATGAGCAAAGAAAGTGGTTCCCTGCTCATCTAGTCCTGGTGAAGATACTATGAAGATTGTTGAAATGACAACAGGATTTGGAATATTACGTAAGCTTAGTTGGTAAAACAGTGGCAGAGTTTGAGAGGATTGACCGTAATTTGGAAAGAAGCTCTACTGTGGGCAAATGTTATCAAACAGCACTGCATGCAACAGAGAAATCGCTTGTGAGAGGAAGACTCGATTGATGTGCAAACTTCATTGTTGTCTTGTTTTAAGACGTTGTCACGGCCACCCCAGCCTTCAGCAACCACCCGCCTGATCAGTCAGCAGCCATCGACACTGAGGCAAGACCCTCCACCAGCCGAAAGATTACAACTTGCTGAAGGTTCAGATGATGGTTAGCATTTTTTAGCAATAAATTATTTTTAAATTGTATGTACATTGTGTTTTTAAACATAACCCTATCACACACTTCATAGACTACAGTATAGTGTAAACATAACTTTTATATGCACTGGGAAACCAAAAAAAATTCTTGTGACTCGCTTTATTGCAATATTCACTTTCTTGCTGTGGTCTGGAACTGAACCCACAATATCTCTGAGGTATGACTGTAATACAATTTGGCAATGCAACCCAGGGCAAAGAGGGACCAAATCCCCCCCCTTAAAATAAGAGACCCTCAGCACTGATATGCATGAAGTAGAGTCAAATGTGTATGGATAGGAAGAATACGACTTTTTTGTGCCAATCAAATATTTATATTTGAAAGGAAATGAATTCTTGTTATGATGAGGTGGGTTTCATTTTGAACATTCAAAGAGAGAGTAAGCCATAAACCAGAGTGGAAGCCCTCTCCCTCTTTCCCGTCGGCCAAAGCTCACCTCTATATATACACTGCTCTCCTCAGCCAGTCATCTGAGACCAAAACTCACCCTTTTTGCTGCTCAAGCAGCAGAAGTTAGCCCAAAGAGAAAGGCCATTAAAGAGACCACAAAACACAAGAAAGTACCAAACGAGTAGGACTTAGTTATTTTTCTAGGGAGTGGTGGGTTTAACCTTGGCAAAAGGTATAGAAAAAGGAATATGAAAGTCTAAATCAGTATTAGTTTCAGCTGTACAAAACAGAAAAGTCCCAAATAAGAATGATTTAAAAAAGAAAGAAGATTCTCTCTCTCTCCCTTTGTGTCATGATTAAGAAGCCTGAAGGTAGCCAGAGCAAGGTTGTTAAGTAATCCATGGAGGCAGGGAAGCAGGCTCCTTCTCAGTGCTGCTCTGCCATGTTCACTCTCCATTACCAAAGTAATATCACTGTCAAAGTGGCTGCTGGTGCCCCAGTCATTGCATCTATCTTCCAGTCAGTAGGAAGGAAAAAAGAGAGAAGAAAAGCACCTGCTCCTCCACTTAAGGGCACACTGTGGAAGCTGCACACACACATATCTGCTGACATCCACTGGCTAAAAGAGAATCATACAGCTACAGCTAGCTGCAAAAGAGGCTGGGAAATGTAGTCTTTATTCTGGGAGCTTAGTGTCCAGATAAAATCAGGCACTTAAAAGGGGGGTAAATGTCTACTGGTGGGCAACAAGCAGCCTCTTGCACAGGCGCAGTGACTGCCTGTCCCTTCAAGAGAAGGCTCGCTGTCCCAGCTCTCGGAGGTGCCATCAGCAGACCGCCTTCAGCTCAGCCCCATGGGTCTGCTCAGCCTCGGGGCACACCTGACCCAAGGGTCTGCCCACGTTCAGTGACTGACTGAGGTGGGCACATGGAGGCTGGCCTTTCAGCCCAGTGTGGGACAACTCTGACAGGCCACTTTCGCTCCAGAGCCCCCCCCCCACCCCCATGGCTGAGGTTGCTACTGGGGAACTTTGAAGTTCAATTTCTCCTTCATCCCAGGCCTGCACCAGCTCCTTCACAGCTGTTGACCACAAGGGCACTGCCTAAGAAGCCTCCTGAGCCCTAAACTCTGTTTCCCAGGGAAGCCAGCCTGCCATGACAGGGGGAAGAGGACTTTAAGAGAAAAGACTACAGGAAGTAAAGAGAAAGAGTCTGGAATTATGGAAGCACACGAGGGACACTGTTAGTCAGGGCTCTCCAGAGAAACAGAACCTACAGGGGGTGTGTGTGTAAATAGAAAGGTTGATTGTAAGGAATTGGCTCACACAATTTCAGAGGCTGGTGAGAACGGAATCTACAATGTGGGCAGGCAAGCTCGAAACCCAGGGGAGACAATGGTGCAGATGAAGTCCAGAGGCAATCTGCTGGAAAATCCCCTCTTGCTCAGGGAGGCTGGTCCTTTTGTTCTATTTAAGCCTTCAACTTATTGGATAAGGCCCACCCACATTGCAGAGAGCAATCTGCTTACTCAAGCCTACAGATTTAAATGCTAATCTCACCCAAAAATACCCTCCAAGTCCACACATAAAATTAACCATCAGAGACGCCTTTTCAAGGCCCAGAAAGCCCCCTCTGGAACCTCCATGGATCTCCCTTCAGCCCCCAATACACACACGCACACATGCACACACGCACTCACACGCATGCATGTACACAGGCCTAGGTGGTGAACTTTTGTACCTAAGGTGGGACAAGAGAGTAAGCGGCCTGATTTCAGCATTCCCTCCCATGCCCTGTAAAGTTATAAGACTTTACAGAATCCTTGGGTAGAGAATCATTCCAGGCATTGACTATTAACTCTGGGAAAGGTAAGAGAGGTTGGGATCCAAAAATACAAAAAGAAGAGTGTCTCCCTCCATCCAGGACAGAGACGGCAGCAGCTGCTTAGTGGATCACTAGGCCCTGGAGCATGGATATGCAAACAATAGCCCAGCCAGAGAAGGTCATTCTTCCTTACTTTCCATGCCCGGGTGAAACAGAAAAGAAGAAGCCATCCCTGGGGTTTCAGCAGGAAAGGGCTGAGTTGCTTGCTGCCCAGCACAGCCTGCCATCTCAAGGCCGGTCTAACTCCATTCATTCTTCAACTATCTTTATCCTTATTTGTCCTCGTCAACTCTTTTTTTTTTCCTTATCGATCTAAGTGTGTATTACAATTGTTTTTGTCTTTTCTGTTAGATTACTGGCAGCCCAACTGGGAAAGTTTAATATGTACCTAGGAAGGTCAAGGATGGTTTTACTTCTCACGTGCACTCAAAAAAGTCAAGAACAAGATCCTATCATTAGAAATACAGATTATACCAGAAAGGACATTGGTAACATGTTACCAATACAAAAAATGTATATACATATATATTCTATCAATGATAGTGGGAGATTTAGAAAATAGAAATTGCTGGTCCTCCACATCCTTGTTAGAAAATATCCAAGACACAGCAAAAGAAACTTGGAAGACTTGAAAGATAGTTTAGAGCTGGGTGGCTTGTACTGATTAAAAAGTCCTCCTGGGAAACTGAGACCCAGAGAAATAACATGATTTGTCCACAAACAGCGAGTTAGTTGTGGAGCTGGGTTTTGAACACAAGTCTTGACCTCCATGATACATCATGAACATGTTTTCTTGGCTTCTTATTTCCATTCAGTAAACCTGCAAGTTTCACAGGCAAGTGGGACTTTCCATTGTTTGCTGATGGATTGGCAGACGGTACTTAAATTCTCACTGAAACCCGGCTTTTCTTCTCGTTACATCCACGGTGGTGCCTTGCCAGGCACAGAGCAAGAAAGGATTCTGCTCATGCTTCCTGATTCCCTGGGGTCAGCTAAAATTGCCCCAACCCTTAGAGATTTGCAATACCTGACATTTTATCGGATCATATAATAATCAACCCCTCCCCTCCCCAAACCCCCATCAAAAGTGCAGTCAGGCACCTCAAAATGACTTTTTAAAAAAAGAAGCAGAGCATACCTCCTTGAGACAAATACAGCTATGCTTCTGGTGTTGCAAATCAACAAGGGCCCTCACAGCCTCTCCCTCCAAGAAAATTAATAATCCATGAGGGTTTTCAGGAATTGCTAGAAGTATGACACCCACCCTTTCTAGATTTCCTGGAAGAACCCTGATTTCTTTCTGACAAATGAGTTCATTAGGCATGTAATGAAATTTGCTTTGATTTTTAGACCTCTGTAAATGTTTCATGGCCATCGAACCATTCATCAGAAAAAACAACCCTGTGTTGGACCTTGCGTCCTGACAGTTTGCGTGGAAGAGCGGGTGGCTATAACCCAGTGGGAAGAACAAACTAGAAGAAGAGAACAGCATCTCCACCTAGGCCTGGTCCCCGGCTCCTCCCACCCAGCTACCCCAGCCCCCAGGTCACGGGCTGCAGGCAGCAAACAGCTGCACTCCAATCCCGTGCACAATCATGGGCAGCACCTGGCTTTTCTCCCACAAAGCAAATTTCATTTTGCCTTTTGCAGAAGATGCATCTCACTCATCTTCCCCTCTGAGGGTCACGTGATGGCCAGCTACAGGCTGCAAATTCAACTGAGTCTTGAGTGGGGAACTGCCAGTTGTGCCCATTCAATCACATTTAACACTCAGAAGTTCTATAAAACCCCACACCCACAAAAGCAACTTGACAGCAGGGCCCAGACCAGATCAGCAGTGGAGGGCGTCTCACCCACTGCTGTTCCCTCGGCCTTTTTCCCTGAACCCCACCCAGCCCCTCTAGCTGCATCTTTTTTTTTCCAACTAAAAATAAATAATATAGATATTTATTTTTTTGGTTCCTAAATACCATTCTTTTTTATTATTGAAGTATAGTTGATTTATGATATTGTATTAGCATCAGGTGTATAGCATAGTGATCCAGCTTTTTTTTTGCAGATTCTTTGCCATTATAGGTTATTACAAGATATTGGGTATATTCCCTGTGCTATACAGTCAATCCTTGTTGCTTATCTGTTTTGTGTTTAGTAGTTTCATTCTTTCCACCTTTCTGTCCTCCCCTCTCTCTCTGCACCCCTGCATCTCCAGTCTGGTCAGACCTGCGTGTAAATGTGCAGGCACGATTTCTCTCCTCCTTGAGGCTGTTGTCAGTTTCTGGCTGCAGGAATGAGAATCTCGTCAACAGCCCTGAGCCAGAGCGTCCTGTGCTCCCCACCCTTTCTCCCTGTCACCTTCCCATTCATCTCCTGTGAGCTCTGACCCATTTTTGGGAACGATAATTAACCATGATGCTTTTTTATGAGAATTCTAGGAAAGTGGATATCCGTATGACTCACACTTCTGCAGTTGAAAGCAGTATTTACTATATTTAATTGAGGCAGACGAGTTTTTCACTGGATGCTCGCTGTATGGATTCACAACCATCTGTAACCATTCTTGGAAAGAAAAAATAAATCAGCACCGCTAGCTCTTAATGAGGCTTTGCCATATCACTAAAACTCTGAGTGAAAACATATGGGACGGTTATCTTTAAATGATCTCATAAATGTCTTTACTTAGGAATACAACAGATTTCCTTTGTAATGCTCGGTTTAAAAATAAAGCTAACACCACCCTTAGAAACTATGTTCTGCCACTCTCCGTTTGATAAGAGAATGCTTTTACAACATATATTGTTATAAACTTTAAGAGAGTTTACAATTTATACAGTCATGAGCTTGTTAAATAAACTGTGTAAATTTATGTGGGCCAGGGTCTAAATTAATTCAAGCCTAAATAAATCAAACTCTAGCTAGACCATGATTTCATTAAAAACTGACAATATGACGCATGGCACTGAAGTTTACTGCCAAAAGAAGCATCATTGCTGTGACAGAGACAAATGTAGGAAGGCTGATAGATTCTTCAAGGTTAAAATAGACAGAGGTATCAAGATGGACACGGCATTATAAGAGTTCCTATAATTGCTCAAATCAATGTCTTCAGGACAGTTTCAGAACAAGTAATCTCACAATGTACTCATGAAAATCCATAGATATACATCTTTATTTTCAGCTTTTCTCCCTCTAATCTGGGGTTTGGGGGTTTTTAGGTTTCTCCTTACCTTCTTGTGAAGGTATATCCATATAGATACAGATATCTATATATCTATATAGAGAGCGATCTTGTGAATATTTATATAATATATATATTTTTCAAATTTAATTTTTGTTCCTGTTTTCACTTTCTATATACTACTTTTATAGAGTATTTTCTCCTTTTTATCTATTTTCTGAAATATATCCCCTGTGACTGGCATCCTACTTGTGTCTGAGATGTTTGTGCAAGTTTGACTGTTTATGAGGTTTCCTTCCTGGAACATATGCAGATCACCTTTCACCTGGCTAAGGCCCCTCTTTAGCCTGTCGTCCCCATCAAGGTCCGGCGACCACTGTCAGGTACCCCTAGGCATGAAGCAGACTTCAGGGGAGGGCGAGTGCGGCAGGAATGTGTCTGAGCCAAAACCAGGACTCAGGAGCAGACAGGTATGTGTGTGTTTGTGGAGATACTGGGACAGTATTTGAAGCCCAGTCTCTCCTAGAAACTTGAGGGCACATGGCCTCGGCCATCACAGATCTGTATCTGACTCCAAACAGGGCAGGTGGAAAGGAGGCTATTGTCCCACAAAGATGCCAAGTAGGTGACCTTTGTTTCCACCTTAGCTCTCTTCTTGCCTCAGCTCAGCCCACCCGTCCTGCCCCGCCCCACCCATGACCGGTTCCTCCCTGGGGTTCTCTCTGAGCAGCTCCATTTTGCAATGGATTCCTCCACCAACTTTTCCAGTTAAAACCTTTCCGTCACATTTGTGTTTTAAGGAGAGTCTTTAATGCCTTCGGACATAGGAGTCAGGAATTTAGGAGTTTCAGGCCTCTGGCATGGTGGGAAAGGGGATTCTCCTTTAAGACTAAAGGTCCTTTGGTGTCCTCCACACCATCCAAGGCTTCCTGGACCTGTGCTCCCCACCTCCCTACAACGGGGCCCTCTGTTCCTCTGAGAGCTGCAGGGCTGCTGGAGGCTGGGAAACACTAGGGATCTCAGGCGAGGACAAGGGTCAGGACTTGCTCACACCCTGACCTTGCTCAGGAGATGGGGAGGGAACTGGTGCAAACCTTTGAAGTACTGTCCCTTCCTTTTATTCTTCGAGCTGAGCTTGATCCTTCCTCCCCAAATTCTTGAACCACTTTTGGGAGATTGAGATGGAAAAAACACAATATTTAGGACAAAGTTTAAGATCCTCCAGAATTCTCCTCAAGGATAGCCAAAGCCCAGGGCCTAGAAGCCCCCTCCCTGCCAGCTGTGATCAACCAGGAAGGTGAAGGGGGGAAAAAAGGAAACAGTTCATAAAATGACAGAGGCCAGAGCCTTGGCAAATAGATCTCACCTCCTGTCCGTGGATCTGATGATCCTGATTAACTTGAGGAGATCGGCAGCCTTCTCTCCCTTCCTACCCTCCCACAGAAGGTGGCCGCCCGAGAGCGGAGCGAGGCCCGTGAATTAGCCTACGGCGCCACCTAGCAAAACCAGAGGGTACTCAAGAAACACTGAGCTCGAAGGTTTCAGGGTTGGGTTTTTTTTCCACACCCAGAAAAGGGGGTTTCCATTTCATTCACGGAGTTCTGGGAAATGGAATTTGTATAAAACCTTTCTTGCACATGACGGAAAACATGTATTAGCACCCAATGAGAGAATGTGGCCTAAAAGCAACTGTAATAAAAACTTACGAGGATAAGAGTTTAGCACTCTAAACTTGCATTTTTCCCTAATAACAGTTGTGACTATGCAGTTTTTGCTTCAAGAAGAACTTGACTCTGCCTTAAGTTATTGATTCTGCCTTACGTTATAGATTTGATTCAATGACAAAGAGCTACTGTTTCTTCTATTTTCTTTTCTTTTTTTTTTTTCTTTTCTCCTCCAGGTCAGATGTAACTCTGGGTGAGGCCTAGAAGTCCTGAAGGGAACAGAAACTCATCAAAGACAGATTCTAGGGCTTCCCTGGTGGCGCAGTGGTTAAGAATCCGCCTGCCAGTGCAGGGGACACGGGTTCGAGCCCTGGTCTGGGAAGATCCCATAAGCTGCGGAGCAACTAAGCCCGTGCGCCACAAGTACTGAGCCTGCACTCAAGAGCCCACAAGCCGCACCTACTGAAGCCCGTGTGCCTAGAGCCTGCGCTCTGCAACAAGAGAAGCCACCGCAACAAGAAGCCCGCGCACCGCAACGAAGAGTAGCCCCCGCTCGCCGCAACTAGAGAAAGCCCATATGCAGCAACAAAGACCCAACTCAGCCATAAATAAATAAATAAATAAATAAATAAATAAATAAATAAATAAATAAATAAAACAAGAAGACAGATTCTGTGGGGAATCTTAGGCACAGTTCAGTCAAGGGACATTCTGACAAATTTATGATATCATGGGTTCTGTCAGATGAGACTTCCCTGGCTCCCTCAAACCCAGCCGCAGGAGGAAACACTGGCCTTTCATGCTGAAACCAGCTTATCAAGAGAGCCAGGTCCACCCTAACCATAAACGACATGGTCCTGCACAGGGAGCTGGAGCCACCCTTCCCATCTGAGATGGATAAATCTCTGAGGCCAACAGACTCACGGCTGCCTCTAAAGCTTCCGGGAGGGGCTTCCCTGGTGGCGCAGTGGTTGAGAATCTGCCTGCCAATGCAGGGGACACGGGTTCGAGCCCTGGTCTGGGAAGATCCCACATGCTGCGGAGCAACTGGGCCCGTGAGCCACAACTACTGAGCCTGCGCGTCTGGAGCCTGTGCTCCGGAACAAGAGAGGCCGCGATAGTGAGAGGCCCGCGCACCGTGATGAAGAGTGGCCCCCGCTTGCCGCAACTAGAGAAAGCCCTAGCACAGAAATGAAGACCCAACATAGCAATCAATCAATCAATCAATAAAATAAATAAATCTTTAAAAAAAAAAAAAAGGGGGGGGATGATTAAAGCTTCCGGGAAACAAAAGCTGTTTCAATGACCACACGGGGAAGAGACACCCTTTGCCTTTTAAAGGGTCAGGAGAACTTGAAGTTTGTAAACATGGACTCTGGAGCCAAATGCCTGGGTTCCACGTGTGCGTCTCTGTTACTTAAGCCCTGCCTCAGTTTTCTGTACAATGACTGTAATTCTAGTATTTATTTCATAAGGTTTTGGTGAAGATTAAATGAGATAAACCATATAAATGCCTCAGATAAGGCCTGACACATGGCAGGCACTAAATAAATATTAACTAACATTTAATTATCTTAGAATTTAAAGGAACAACCCGAGTTTTCTTGCACTGAAGCAGTCTTTGTTAATTAGCATAGCAAATTGTGCCTGACCATACAAGCCTTTTAAAGCTGAAGCCAAAGTGCAATGCTTCCCTGAGCTTCACTGACCAAGATAAATGAGGCCATGCTCAGGCCCTGGTGGTAGGAAAAATGGCTTGACAAGTTTCATATGTGTGGTGTCTCTAGGTTTTACCTGGCTTTTTAAATTTAGCCCTAATTAAACTGCAAAAAAAAAAAGATGAGAAATATTCATTTGACCTAAGAGCAGAGTATCATACTCTTCCTAATTTTTTAATGCTCATCCTGCGGCCATATTGCAGAATCACAGAGTCTCATCTGAATTGGATCTATAGTCCTAATAAAAAATTCTTACAGGGGCTTCCCTGGTGGCACAGTGGTTGAGAGTCTGCCTGCCAATGCAGGGGACACGGGTTCGAGCCCTGGTCTGGGAAGATCCCACATGCCACGGAGCAACTAGGCCCGTGAGCCACAATTACTGAGCCTGCGCGTCTGGAGCTTGTGCTCCGCAACAAGAGAGGCCGCGACAGTGAGAGGCCCGCGCACCGCGATGAGGAGTGGCCCCCGCTCGCCGCAACTAGAGAAAGCCCTTGCACAGAAACGAAGACCCAACACAGCCAAAAATAAATTAATTAATTAATTAAAAAAAAAAAAAAAACTCTTACAAATTTTTTATAGATGAGAAGACATGGATAGATATAAAAAGGCTTTTTTGACTGCTATATCATATAGCATTTGCTTCCAGGTCTAGTTGCAATGTTTTGTATTAGGCATACCCAGAAATACAATCTTCACTGGTTTAAAGTGATGTACTCATGTAACAGTAATTGCAGTCCATGAGATCTTCTAATTTAGGGAACACCTCTTTTTAATTGAAAACTCTGTTTGTGGCAATTCGAGCACATGATCTTCTTCTGTATTGTTATCGGATAGTGTTATACTGCAGGTGGTAAAAAACCACTGGTTTCTCGTACCTCCATACTGGGCCAATGCCCAGCCTCTGATATGCCCCAATGATCTAATAAAGTATAGTGCTGTACAAATGGTCTATTTGGCTGAAAAATGTGGTCAAGTACATATACACATACACTTGAAGATATATGACTTTGTGAATTCAACATAATTCCATTCAAAATTCCCCTGGCCTTTGGAGAAACTTGGCAAGCTGATTCCAAAATGTACATGAAGCAGCAAAGGACAAGAAAAGACAAGACACTCAAAAAGAAGAACCACATGAGAGAACTTGTATTCCAGATATTTAAATTATTCCAGGGCTAAGATAATAAGATAGGGTGGTATCGGTGGGAAAACACATAGATGGATCAGTGCAGCAGAATATAGAACTCAGAATCAGATAGACACATGAATAGAGATCTGACTGACTTTTTCTAGAGCTGACATTACAGACACCCAGGGGAAACATAAATTTTTTTCAATATATGGGTATGGGGATAACAAATTACCCATATATTTGAAAAATAAAATTGAATCCTTCACATCACACATAAAAGCCAAGTATTGGTGTAGTAAAAACTTAAATGTAAAAGTAGAATTAGAAAATTTATTAAGGATTGATATAAAGAAATAATTTTATGATTTTCTGGTTTATAAAAAACTTCTTTGAAAAAATATATACTATAAAAATATATGCTAAAGTAAAGGAGCTGTTACAGTGGAGGATTACTGGACTGAATGTCAATATTATGACATAGTATGAATGTGATTCGTGTTTGGTAATTGCAATCATTGTTGCTTTTGTTGTGGTCATCCATGTACAATGCTTGGTGTCAGTCTATTTATCTCTTGTAAAAATAAAATACAGTGTGTGTGTGTGAAAAAAAATATGCTAAATGAAATGATTCTTAAAATGAGATTAACTATATTAAATTAAGAATTTATGTTCCTTACAAGACACCATAATGAAAGTAAAAAGTTAAGTCAGAAACTAGAAGAAGGTTTTTGCAACACAAAGGATTAATCTCTGGAATATATAAAGAACTACCATAAATCAATAAGAAAAAGACAAACAACCCAACTGACAAATGGGCAAAAGCGTTAAACATGTATTTCACAGAAGAGAAAAAAACAGACAAAAATAAGTGGAGGGACTTTCCTGGTGGTCCAGTGGTTGAGAATCCGCCTTCCAATGCAGGGGACACGGGTTCGATCCCTGGTCGGGGAACTGAGATCCCACATGCCATGGGCCAACTAAGACCGCATGCCGCAACTACAGAGCCCATGCGCTCTGGAGCCCATGCACCATAACTAGAGAGAAGCCCACGCACCACAACTAGAGAGAAGCCCACGCACCACAACTAGAGAGAAGCCCATGCACCACAACTAGAGAGAAGCCCATGCACCACAACTAGAGAGAAGCCCATGCACTGCGCCACAATGAAGAGCCCGCATGCCGCAACTAAGACCCAACACAGGAGACAGCTTCAAGATGGCGGAGGAGTAAGACATGGAGATCACCTTCCTCCCCACAAATACATCAAAAATACATCTACATGTGGAACAACTCCTACAGAACACCTACTGAACGCTGGCAGAAGACCTCAGACTTCCCAAAAGGCAAGAAAACCCCCACATACTTGGGTAGGTCAAAAGAAAAAAGAAAAAACAGAGAAAAAAGAATAGGGACAGGACCCGCACCTCTAGGAGGGAGCTGTGAAGGAGGAAAAGTTTCCACACACTAGGAAGACCCTTCACTGGCAGAGACAGGGGTGTGGCGGGGGGGAAGCTTCAGAGCCATGGAGGACAGAGCAGCAACAGGGGTGCAGAGGGCAAAGCGGAGAGATTCCCGCACAGAGGATTGGTGCCGACCAGCACTCACCAGCCCGAGAGGCTTGTCGGCTCACCCGCT
Source organism: Eschrichtius robustus (assembly GCF_028021215.1). Lineage (NCBI taxonomy): Eukaryota > Metazoa > Chordata > Mammalia > Artiodactyla > Eschrichtiidae > Eschrichtius > Eschrichtius robustus. Next base: position 31,949,337 of record NC_090825.1, read on the forward strand.
GGGGCGGGTCAGGGCTGGGAGCTGAGGCTCGGGCTTCAGAGGTCAGATCCCAGGGAGAGGACTGGGGTTGGCTGCGTAAACACAGCCTGAAGGGGGCTAGTGCGCCACAACTAGCTGGGAGGGAGTCCGGGAAAAGGTCTGGAACTGCCTAAGAGGCAAGAGACCATTGTTTCAGGGTGTGCCGGGAGAGGGGATTCAGAGCGCCGCCTAAATGAGCTCCAGAGACGGGAGCGAGCCGTGGCTATCAGCGCGGACCCCAGAGACGGGCATGAAACACTAAGGCTGCTGCTGCCGCCACCAAGAAACCTGTGTGCAAGCACAGGTCACTATCCACACCGCCCCTCCTGGGAGCCTGTGCAGCCTGCCACTGCCAGGGTCCTGTGATCCAGGGACCACTTCCCCGGGAGAACGCACGTCATGCCTCAGGCTGTTGAAACGTCACGCCGGCCTCTGCCGCCACAGGCTCGCCCCTCATTCAGTACCCCTCCCTCCCCCCCGGCCTGAGTGAGCCAGAGCCCCCTAATCAGCTACTACTTTAACCCCGTCCTGTCTGGGCAGGGAACAGACACACGCAGGTGACCTACATGCAGAGGTGGAGCCAAATCCAAAGCTGAACCCCGGGAGCTGTGTGAACAAAGAAGAGAAAGGGAAGTCTCTCCCAGCAGACTCAGGAGCAGCAGATTAAATCTCCACAATCTGCATCTGTGGAATACCTGAATAGACAACGAATCTTCCCAAAATTGAGGTGGTGGACTTTGGGAGCGACTGTAGACTTGGGGTTTGCTTTCTGCATCTAATTTGTTTACGGTTTTATGTTTATCTTAGTTTAGTATTTACAGCTTATTATCATTGGTAGATTTGTTTAATGATTGGGTTGCTCTCTTCCTTTTTTTTAATATATATATATATTTTTTTCCTTTTTCTCCTTTTGTGAGTGTGTATGTGTATGCTTCTTTGTGTGATTTTGTCTGTATAGCCTTGCTTTTATCATTTGTTCTAGGGTTCTGTCTGTCAGTTATTTTTTTATTTTTTTAGTATAGTCTTTAGCACTTGTTATCATTGGTGGATTTGTTTTTTGGTTTGCTCTCTTCTTTCTTTCTTTCTTTTTAATTTTTTAATTTTTTTTTAAACATCTTTATTGAAGTATAATTGCCTTACAATGGTGTGTTAGCTTCTGCTTTATAACAAAGTGAATCAGTTATACATATACAATATGTTCCCATTTCTCTTCCCTCTTGCATCTCCCTCCCTCCCACCCTCCCCATCCCACCCCTCTAGGTGGTCACAAAGCACCGAGCTGATCTCCCTGTGCTATGCGGCTGCTTCCCACTAGCTATCTATTTTACATTTGGTAGTGTATATATGTCCATGACACTCTCTTACCCTGTCACATCTCACCCCACCCCCTCCCCAAATCCTCAAGTCCATTCTCTAGTAGGTCTGTGTCTTTATTCCCGACTTGCCACTAGGTTCTTCATGGCCTTTTTTTTTTTTTTTTCCTTAGATTCCGTATATATGTGTTAGCATACTGTATTTGTTTTTCTCTTTCTGACTTACTTCACTCTGTATGACAGACTCTAACTCCATCCACCTCATTACAAATACCTCCATTTCATTTCTTTTTATGGCTGAGTAATATTCCATTGTATATATGTGCCACATCTTCTTTATCCATTCATCTGTCGATGGACATTTAGGTTGCTTCCATGTCCTGGCTATTGTAAATAGAGCTGCAATGAACATTTTGGTACATGACTCTTTTTGACCTATGGTTTTCTCAGGGTATATGCCCAGTAGTGGGATTGCTGGGTCGTATGGTAGTTCTATTTGTAGTTTTTTCAGGAACCTCCATACTGTTCTCCATAGTGGCTGTATCAATTTACATTCCCACCAACAGTGCAAGAGTGTTCCCTTTCCTCCACACCCTCTCCAGCATTTATTGTTTCTAGATTTTTTGATGATGGCCATTCTGACCGGTGTGAGATGATATCTCATTGTAGTTTTGATTTGCATTTCTCTAATGATTAATGATGTTGAGCATTCTTTCATGTGTCTGTAGGCCATCTGTATATCTTCTTTGGAGAAATGTCTATTTAGGTCTTCTGCCCATTTTTGGATTGGGTTGTTCGTTTTTTTGTTATTGAGCTGCATGATCTGCTTGTAAATCTTGGGAATTAATCCTTTGTCAGTTGCTTCATTTGCAAATATTTTCTCCCATTCTGATGGTTGTCTTTTGGTCTTGTTTATGGTTTCCTTTGCTGTGCAAAAGCTTTTAAGTTTCAGTAGGTCCCATTTGTTTATTTGTGTTCTTATTTCCATTTCTCTGGGAGCTGGGTCAAAAAGAATCTTGCTGTGATGTATGTCATAGAGTGTTCTGCCTATGTTTTCCTCTAAGAGTTTGATAGTGTCTGCCCTTACACTTAGGTCTTTAATCCATTTTGAGTTTATTTTTGTGCATGGTGTCAGGGAGTGTTCTAATTTCATACTTTTACATGTACCTGTCCAATTTTCCCAGCACCACTTATTGAAGAGGCTGTCTTTTCTCCACTGTATATGCTTGCCTCCTTTATCAAAGATAAGGTGACCATATGTGTGTGGGTTTATCTCTGGGCTTTCTATCCTGTTCCATTGATCTATATTTCTGTTTTTGTGCCAGTACCAAACTGTCTTGATTACTGAAGCTTTGTAATATAGTCTGAAGTCAGGGAGCCTGATTCCCCCAGCTCCATTTTTCGTTCTCAAGATTGCTTTGGCTATTCGGGGTCTTTTGTGTTTCCATACAAATTGTGAAATTTTTTGTTCTAGTTCTGTGAAAAATGCTAGTGGTAGTTTGATAGGGATTGCATTGAATGTGTAGATTACTTTGGATAGTAGAGTCATTTTCACAATGTTGAATGTTGATTCTTCCAATCCAGGAACATGGTATATCTGTCCATCTATTTGTATCATCTTTAATTTCTTTCATCAGTGTCTTATAATTTTCTGCAAACAGGTCTTTTGTCTCCTTAGGTAGGTTTATTCCTAGATATTTTATTCTTTTTGTTGCAATGGTAAACGGGAGTGTTTTCTTAATTTCACTTTCAGATTTTTCGTCATTAGTGTATAGAAATGCAAGAGATTTCTGTGCATTAATTTTGTATCCTGCTACTTTACCAAATTCATTGATTAGGTCTAGGAGTTTTCCGGTAGCATCTTTAGGATTCTCTATGTATAGTATCATGTCATCTGCAAATAGTGACAGCTTTACTTCTTCTTTTCCAATTTGTATTCCTTTTATTTCTTTGTCTTCTCTGATTGCTGTGGCTAACACTTCCAAAACTATGTTGAATAATAGTGGTGAGAGTGGGCAACCTTGTCTTGTTCCTGATCTTAGTGGAAATGCTTTCAGTTTTTCACCATTGAGGACAATGCTGGCTGTGGGTTTGTCATATATGGCCTTTATTATGTTGAGGAAAGTTCCCTCTATGCCTACTTTCTGCAGGGCTTTTATCATAAATGGGTGTTGAATTTTGTCGAAAGCTTTCTCTGCATCTATTGAGATGATCATATGGTTTTTCTCCTTCAATTTGTTAATATGGTGTATCACATTGATTGATTTGCGTATGTTGAAGAATCCTTGCATTCCTGGGATAAACCCCACTTGATCATGGTGTATGATCCTTTTAATGTGCTGTTGGATTCTGTTTGCTAGTATTTTGTTGAGGATTTTTGCATCTATGTTCATCAGGGATATTGGCCTGTAGTTTTCTTTCTTTGTGACATCTTTGTCTGGTTTTGGTATCAGGGTGATGGTGGCCTCATAGAATGAGTTTGGGAGTGTTCCTCCCTCTGCAATATTTTGGAAGAGTTTGAGAAGGATAGGTGTTAGCTCTTCTCTAAATGTTTGATAGAATTCGCCTGTGAAGCCATCTGGTCCTGGGCTTTTGTTTGTTGGAAGGTTTTTAATCACAGTTTCAATTTCAGTGCTTGTGATTGGTCTGTTCATATTTTCTATTTCTTCCTGGTTCAGTCTCGGCAGTTTGTGCATTTCTAAGAATCTGTCCATTTCTTCCAGGTTGTCCATTTTATTGGCATAGAGTTGCTTGTAGTAATCTCTCATGATCTTTTGTATTTCTGCAGTGTCAGTGGTTACTTCTCCTTTTTCATTTCTAATTGTATTGACTTGAGTCTTCTCCATTTTCCTCTTGATGAGTCTGGCTAATGGTTTATCAATTTTGTTTATCTTCTCAAAGAACCAGCTTTTAGTTTCATTGATTTTTGCTATTGTTTCCATCATTTCTTTTTCATTTATTTCTGACCTGATCTTTATGATTTCTTTCCTTCTGCTGGCTTTGGGGTTTTTTTGTTCTTCTTTCTCTAATTACTTTAGGTGCAAGGTTAGGTTGTTTATTCGAGATGTTTCCTGTTTCTTGAGGTAGGCTTGTATTGCTATAAACTTCCCTCTTAGCACTGCTTTTGCTGCGTCCCATAGGTTTTGGGTCGTCGTATCTCCATTGTCATTTGTTTCTAGGTATTTTTTGATTTCCCCTTTGATTTCTTCAGTGATCACTTCGTTATTAAGTAGTGTATTGTGTAGCCTCCATGTGTTTGTATTTTTTACAGATCTTTTCCTGTAATTGATATCTAGTCTCATAGCGTTGTGGTCGGAAAAGATACTTGATACGATATCAATTTTCTTAAATTTACCAAGGCTTGATTTGTGACCCAAGATATGATCTATCCTGGAGAATGTTCCATGAGCACTTGAGAAAAATGTGTATTCTGTTGTTTTTGGGTGGAATGTCCTATAAATATCAATTAAGTCCATCTTGTTTAATGTATCCTTTAAAGCTTGTGTTTCCTTATTTATTTTCATTTTGGATGATCTGTCCATTGGTGAAAGTGGGGTGTTAAAGTCCCCTACTATGATTGTGTTGCTGTCGATTTCCCCTTTTATGGCTGTTAGTATTTGCCTTATGTATTGAGGTGCTCCTATGTTGGGCGCATAAATATTTACCATTGTTATACCTTCCTCTTGGATCGATCCCTTGATCATTATATAGTGTCCTTCTTTGTCTCTTGTAATAGTCTTTATTTTAAAGTCTATTTTGTCTGATATGAGAATTGCTACTCCAGCTTTCTTTTGATTTGCATTTGCATGGAATATCTTTTTCCATCCCCTCACTTTCAGTCTGTATGTGTCTCTAGGTCTGAAGTGGGTCTCTTGTAGACAGCATATATATGGGTCTTGTTTTTGTATCCATTCAGCCAGCCTGTGTCTTTTGGTGGGAGCATTTAATCCATTTACATTCAAGGTAATTATCGATATGTATGTTCCTATTCCCATTTTCTTAAATGTTTTGGGTTTGTTATTGTAGGTGTTTTCCTTCTCTTGTGTTTCTTGCCTAGAGAAGTTCCTTTAGCATTTGTTGTAAAGCTGGTTTGGTGGTGCTGAACTCTCTCAGCTTTTGCTTGTCTGTAAAGGTTTTAATTTCTCCATCGAATCTGAATGAGATCCTTGCTGGGTAGAGTAATCTTGGTTTTCGGTTTTTCTCCTTCATCACTTTAAGTATATCCTGCCACTCCCTTCTGGCTTGCAGAGTTTCTGCTGAAAGATCAGATGTTAACCTTATGGGGATTCCCTTGTGTGTTGTTTGTTGTTTTTCCCTTGCTGCCTTTAATATGTTTTCCTTATATTTAATTTTTGACAGTTTGATTAATATGTGTCTTGGCGTGTTTCTCCTTGGGTTTATCCTGTATGGGACTCTCTGTGCTTCCAGGACTTGATTAACTATTTCCTTTCCCATATTAGGGAAGTTTTCAACCATAATCTCTTCAAATATTTTCTCAGTCCCTTTCTTTTTCTCTTCTTCTTCTGGGGCCCCTATAATTCGAATGTTGGTGCGTTTAATGTTGTCCCAGAGGTCTCTGAGACTGTCCTCAGTTCTTTTCATTCTTTTTTCTTTATCCTGCTCTGCAGTAGTTATTTCCACCATTTTATCTTCCAGGTCACTTATCCTTTCTTCTGCCTCAGTTATTCTGCTATTGATCCCATCTAGAGTATTTTTAATTTCATTTATTGTGTTTTTCATCATTGCTTGGTTCCTCTCTAGTTCTTCTACGTCCTTGTTAAATGTTTCTTGCATTTTGTCTATTCTATTTCCAAGATTTTGGATCATCCTTACTATCATTATTCTGAATTCTTTTTCAGGTAGACTACCTATTTCCTCTTCATTTGTTAAGTCTGGTGTGCTTTGACCCTGCTCCTTCATCTGCTGTGTGTTTTTCTGTCATCTCATTTTGCTTATCTTACTGTGTTTGGGGTCTCCTTTTCACAGGCTGCAGGTTCGTAGTTCCCGTTGTTTTTGGTATCTGTCCCCAGTGGCTAAGGTTGGTTCAGTGGGTTGTGTAGGCTTCCTGGTGGAAGGAACTAGTGCCTGAGTTCTGGTGGATGAGGCTGGATCTTGTCTTTCTGGTGGGCACGTCCACGTCTGGTGGTGTATTTTGGGGTGTCTGTGGCCTTATTATGATTTTAGGCAGCCTCTCTGCTAATGGATGGGGCTGTGTTCCTGTCTTGCTAGTTGTTTGGCATAGGGTGTTCAGCACTGTAGCTTGCTGGTCATTGAGTGATGCTGGGTCTTGATGTTGAGATGGAGATCTCTGAGAGATTTTTGCTGGGAGGTCTCTTGTGGACCAGTGTCCTGAAGTTGGCTCTCCCACCTCAGAGGTACGGCCCTGATGCCTGGCTGGAGCACCAAGAGCCTTTCGTCCACACGGCTCAGAGTAAAAGGGAGAAAAAATAGAAAGAAAGAAAGAAAGAAAGAAAGAAAGAGGCTATAATATAGTGAAGTAAAATAAAGCTATTATAAAGCAAAGCTATACAGACAAAATCTCACCCAGAAGCATATACATATACACTCACAAAAAAAGGAAAAGGGGAAAAATTAATATATCCTACTCCCAAAGTCCACCTCCTGAATTTGGGGTGATTCGTTGTCTATTCAGGTATTCAACAGATGCAGGCACATCAAGTTGTTTGTGGAGTTTTAATCCACTGCTTCTGAGGCTGCTGGGAGAGATTTCCCCTTCTCTTCTCTGTTCGCACAGCTCCTGGAGATCAGCTTTGGATTTGGACCCGCCTCTGCGTGTAGGTCGCCTGAGGGCGTCTGTTCCCCGCCCAGACAGGACGGGGTTAAAGGAGCAGCTGCTTCCGGGGCTCTGGCTCACTCAGGCCGTGGGGAGGGAGGGGTACAGAGGAGGCGGGGCGAGCCTGCGGCGTCAGAGGCCGGCGTGACGTTGCACCAGCCTGAGGCGTGCAGTGTGTTCTCCCTGGGAAGTTGTCCCTGGATCACGGGACCCTGGCAGTGGCGGGCTGCACAGGCTCCCGGGAGGGGCGGTGTGGAGAGTGACCTGTGCTCGCACACAGGATTTTTGGAGGCGGCAGCAGCAGCCCCAGCGTCTCACGCCCGTCTCTGGGGCCCGCGCTGATCGCCGCGGCTCGCGCCCATCTCTGGAGCTCATTTAGGCGGCGCTCTGAATCCCCTCTCCTCGCGCACCAGGAAACAAAGAGGCAAGAAAAAATCTCTTGCCTCTTCGGCAGCTGCAGACTTTTTCCCGGTCTCCCTCCCAGCCAGCTGTGGTGCGCTAACCCCTTCAGGCTGTGTTCACGCCGCCAGCCCCAGTCCTCTCCCTGCGATCCGACCGAAGCCCAAGCCTCAGCTCCCAGCCCACGCCCGCCCCGGCGGCTGAGCAGACAAGCCTCTCGGGCTGGTGAGTGCTGCTCGGTGCCAAGCCTCTGTGCGGGAATCTCTCCGTTTTTTCCCTCTGCGCCCCTGTTGCTGTGGGGTCTGCGCTGATCGCCGCGGCTCGCGCCAGTCTCTGAAGTTCGTTTAGGCGGCGCTCTGAATCCCCTCTCCTCGCGCACCAGGAAACAAAGAGGGAAGAAAAAGTCTCTTGCCTCTTCAGCAGCTGCAGACTTTTTCCCGGACTCCCTCCCGGCTAGCTGTGGTGCACTAACCCCTTCAGGCTGTGTTCACGCCGCCAACCCCAGTCCTCTCCCTGCGATCTGACCGAAGCCCGAGCCTCAGCTCCCAGCCCCGCCCGCCCCGGCGGGTGAGCAGACAAGCCTCTCGGGCTGGTGAGTGCTGGGCAGCACTGATCCTCCGTGCGGGAATCTCTCTGCTTTGCCCTCCGCACCCCTGTGGCTGCGCTCTCCTCCGTGGCTCCAAAGCTTCCCCCCTCTGCCACCCGCAGTCTCTGCCCGCGAAGGGGCTTCCTAGTGCGTGGAAATCTTTCCTCCTTCACAGCTCCCTCCCACTGGTGCAAGTGCCGTCCCTATTCTTTTGTCTCTGTTATTTCTTTTTTCTTTTGCCCTACCCAAGTACGGGGGGAGTTTCTTGCCTTTTGGGAGGTCTGACGTTTTCTGCCAGCGTTCAGTGGGTGTTCTGTAGGAGCAGTTCCACGTGTAGATGTATTTCTACTGCATCTGTGGGAAGGAAGGTGATCTCCGCATCTTACTCTTCCGCCATCTTCTCTCCTCCCCCCCTAATTTTTTAATTTTTAATAATATATTTTTTATTTTAATAACTTTATTTGCTTCTCTTTTTCTTTCTTTCTTTCTTTTTTTTCCCTCCCTTTTCTTCTGAGCTATGTGGCTGACAGATTCTTGGCGCTCCGGCCGGATGTCAGGCCCAAGTCTCTGATGTGGGACAGCTCAGTACAGGACATTGGTCCACCAGAGACCTCCCAGCAACCACGTAATATCAAATGGCAAAAGCTCTCTCAGAGATCTCCATCTAAACGTGAAGACCCAGTTCCACTTAACGACCAGCAAGCTACAGTGCTGGACACCCTATGCCAAACAAGCAGCAAGACAGGAACACAACCCCACCCATCAGCAGAGAGGCTGCCTAAAATCATAATAAGGTCACAGACACCCCAAAACACATGACCGGATGCAGTCCTGCCCACCAGAAAGACAAGACCCAGCTTCATCCACCAGAACAAAGGCACCAGTCCCCTCCACCATGAAGCCTACACAACCCACTGAACCAACCTTACCCACTGGGGGCAGACACCAAAAACAACAGGAACTATGAAGCTGCAGCCTGCAAAAAGGAGACCCCAAACACAGTAAGTTAAGCAAAATGAGAAGACAGAGAAATACACAGCAGATAAAGAAGCAAGGTAAAAACCCATCAGACCAAACAAATGAAGAGGAAATAGGCAGTCTACCTGAAAAAGAATTCAGAGTAATGATATTAAAGATGATCCAAAATCTTGGAAATAGAATGGAGAAAATACAACAAACGTTCAACAAGGACTTAGAAGAATGAAAGAGCAAACAAACAATGATGAACAACACAATAAATGAAATTAAAAATTCTCTACAAAGAATCAATAGCAAAATAACTGAGGCAGAAGAATGCATAAGTGACCTGGAAGATAAAATAGTGGAAATAACTACCGCAGAGCAGAATAAAGAAAAAAGAATGAAAAGAATGGAGGAAAGTCTCAGAGACCTCTGGGACAATATTAAACACCTCGACATTCAAATTATAGGGGTCCCAGAAGAAGAAGAGAAAAACAAGGGACTGAGAAAATATTTGAAGAGATTATAGTTGAAAACTTCCCTAATATGGGAAAGGAAAGAGTCAATTAAGTCCAGGAAGTGAAGAGAGTCCCATACAGGATAAATCCAAGGAGAAACACACCAAGACACATATTAATCAAACTATCAAAAATTAAATACAAAGAAAAAATATTAAAAGCAGCAAGGGAAAAGCAACAAAAAACATACAGGGGAATCCCCATAAGGTTAACAGCTGATCTTTCAGCAGAAACTCTGCAAGCCAGAAGGAAGTGGCAGGGCATATTTAAAGTGATGAAAGAGAAAAACCGAAAACCAAGATTACTCTACCCAGCAAGGATCTCATTCAGATTTGATGGAGAAATTAAAACGTTTACAGAGAAGCAAAAGCTAAGAGAATTCAGCACCACCAAACCAGCTTTACAACAAATGCTAAAGAAACTTCTCTAGGCAGGAAACACAAGAGAAGGAAAATACCTACAATAACAAACCCAAAACATTTAAGAAAATGGGAATAGGAACATACATATCGATAATTACCTTGAATGTAAATGGATTAAATGCTCCCACCAAAAGACACAGACTGGCTGAATGGATACAAAAACAAGACCCGTATATACGTTGCCTACAAGAGGCCCACTTCAGACCTAGGGACACATACAGACTGAAAGTGAGGGCATGGAAAAAGATATTCCATGCAAATGGAAATCAAAAGAAAGCTGGAGTAGCAATTCTCATATCAGACAAAATAGACTTTAAAACAAAGAGTATTACAAGAGACAAAGAAGGACACTACATAATGATCAAGGGATCGATCCAAGAGGAAGATATAACAATTGTAAATATTTATGCACCCAGCATAGGAGCACCTCAATACATAAGGCAAATGCTAACAGCCATAAAAGGGGAAATCAACAGCAACACAATCATAGTAGGGGACTTTAACACCCCACTTTCACCAATGGACAGATCATCCAAAATGAAAATAAATAAGGAAACACAAGCTTTAAAGGATACATTAAACAAGATGGACTTAATTGACATTTATAGGACATTCCATCCAAAAACAACAGAATACACATTCTTCTCAAGTGCTCATGGAACATTCTCCAGGATAAGTCATATCTTGGGTCACAAATCAAGCCTTGGTAAATTTAAGAAAATTGAAATCTGATCAAGTATCTTTTCTGACCGCAACGCTGTAAGACTAGATATCAATTACAGGGAAAAATCTGTGAAAAATACAAACACATGGAGGCTAAACAATATACTACTAAATAACCAAGAGATCACTGAAGAAATAAAGAGGAAATCACAAAATACCTAGAAACAAATGACAGTGAAAACACGACGAACCAAAACCTATGGGATGCAGCAAAAGCAGTTCTAAGAGGGAAGTTTATAGCAATACAATCCTACCTCAAGAAATAAGAAACATCTCAAATAAACAACCCAACCTTACACCTAAAGCAATTAGAGAAAGAAGAACAAAAAATCCCCAAAGTTAGCAGAAGGAAATAAATCATAAAGATCAGATCACAAATAAATGAAAAAGAAATGAAGGAACAATAACTAAGATCAATAAAACTAAAAGCTGGTTCTTTGAGAAGATAAACAAAATTGATAAACCACTAGCCAGACTCATCAAGAAACAAAGGGAGAAGACTCAAATCAATAGAATTAGAAATGAAAAAGGAGAAGTAACAACTGACACTGCAGAAATACACAGGATCATGAGAGATTACTACAAGCAACTCTATGCCAATAAAATGGACAACCTGGAAGAAATGGACAAATTCTTAGAAAAGCACAACCTCCTGAGACTGAACCAGGAAGAAATAGAAAATATAAACAGACCAATCACAAGCACTGAAATTGAGACTGTGATTAAAAATCTTCCAACAAACAAAAGCCCAGAACCAGATGGCTTCACAGACAAATTCGATCAAACATTTAGAGAAGAGCTAACACCCATTCTTCTCAAACACTTCCAAAATATAGCAGAGGGAGGAACACGCCCAAACTCATTCTATGAGGCCACCATCACCCTGATACAAAACCAGACAGAGATGTCACAAAAGAGGAAAACTTCAGGCCAATATCACTGATGAACATAGATGCAAAAATCCTCAACAGAATAATAGGAAACAGAATCCAACAGCACATTAAAAGGATCATACACCATGATCAAGTGTGGTTTACTCCAGGAATGCAGGGATTGTTCAATATATGCAAATCAATCAACGTGATACACCATATTAACAAATTGATGGAGAAAAACCATATGATCATCTCAATAGATGCAGAAAAAGCTTTTGACAAAATTCAACACCCATTTATGATAAAACCTCTCCAGAAAGTAGGCATAGAGGGAACTCACCTCAACATAATAAAGGCCATATATGACAAACCCACAGCCAACATCGTTCTCAATGGTGAAAAACTGAAACCATTTCCACTAAGATCAGAAGCAAGACAAGGTTGCCCACTCTCACCACTATTATTCAACATAGTTTTGGAAGTTTTAGCCATGCAATCAGAGAAGAAAAAGGAATAAAAGGAATCCAAATCGGAAAAGAAGAAGTAAAACTGTCACTGTTTGCAGATGACATGATACTATACATAGAGAATCCCAAAGATGTTACCAGAAAACTACTAGAGCCAATCAATGAATTTGGTAAAGTAGCAGGATACAAAATTAATGCACAAAAATCTCTTGCATTCCTATATACTAATGATGAAAAATCTGAAAGAGAAATTAAGGAAACACTCCCATTTACCATTGCAAAAAAAGAATAAAATACCTAGGAATAAACCTACCTAAGGAGACAAAAGACCTGTATGCAGAAAACTATAAGACACTGATGAAAGAAATTAAAGATGATACAAACAGATGGAGAGATATATCATGTTCTTGGATTGGAAGAATCAATACTGTGAAAATGACTATAGGACCCAAAGCAATCTACAGATTCAATGCAATTCCTATCAAATTACCAATGGCATTTTTCACAGAACCAGAACAAAAAATTTCACAATTTTTATGGAAACACAAAAGACCCTGAATAGCCAAAGCAATCTTGAGAAAGAAAAACGGAGCTGGAGGAATCAGGCCCCCAGACTTCAGACTATACTACAAAGCTGCAGTAATCAAGACATTATGGTACTGGCACAAAAACAGAAATATAGATCAATGGAACAGGATAGAAAGCTCAGAGATAAACCCACTCACCTATGGTCAACTAATCATGACAAAGGAGGCAAGGATATACAATGGATAAAAGACAGTCTCTTCAATAAGTGGTGCTGGGAAAACTGGACAGCTACATGTAAAAGAATGAAATTAGAACACTCCCTAATACCATACACAAAAATAAACTCAAAATGGAATAGAGACCTAAATGTAAGACTGGACACTATAAAACTCTTAGAGGAGAACATAGGAAGAACACTCTGACATAAATCACAGCAAGATCTTTTTTGATCCACCTCCCTAGAGTAATGGAAATAAAAACAAAAATAAACAAATGGGACCTACTGAAACTTAAAAGCTTTTGCAAAGCAAAGGAAACTACAAACAAGACGAAAAGACAACCCCCAGAATGGGAGAAAATATTTGCGAATGAAGCAACTGACAAAGGATTAATCTCCAAAATACACACGCAGCTCATGCAGCTCAATATTAAAAAAACAAACAACCCAATCCAAAAATGGGCAGAAAACCTAAACAGACATTTCTCCAAAGAAGGTATACAGATTGCCAACAAACACATGAAAGTATGCTCAACATCAGTAATTATTAGAGAAATGCAAATCAAAACTACAATGAGGTATCACCTCACACCAGTCAGAATGGCCATCATCAAAAACTCTACAAACAATAAATGCTGGAGAGGGTGTGGAGAAAAGGGAACCCTCTTGCACTGTTGGTGGGAATGTAAATTGATACAGCCACTATGGAGAACAGTATGGAGGTTCCTTAAAAAACTAGAAATAGAACTAATATATGACCCAGCAATCCCACTACTGGGCATATACCCTGAGAAAACCATAATTCAAAAAGAATCATGTACCATAATGTTCATTGCAGCTCTATTTATAATAGCCAGGACATGGAAGCAACCTAAGTGTCCATCGACAGATGAATGGATAAAGAAGATGTGGCACATATATACAATGGAATATTACTCAGCCATAAAAAGAAACGAAACTGAGTTATTTGTAGTGAGGTGGATGGACCTAGAGTCTGTCATACTGAGTGAAGTAAGTCAGAAAGAGAAAAACAAATACCGTATGCTAACACATATATATGGAATCTAAAAAAAAAAAAATGGTTCTGAAGAACCTAGGGGCAGGACAGGAATAAAGATGCAGACGTAGAGAATGGACTTGAGGACACGGGGAAGGGGAAGGGGAAGCTGGGACGAAGTGAGAGAGTGGCATGGACATATATACACTACCAAATGTAAAACAGATAGCTAGTGGGAAGCAGCCACATAGCACAGGGAGATCAGCTCGGTGCTTTGTGACCACCTAGAGGGGTGGGATAGGGAGGGTGGGATGGAGACACAAGAGGGAGGGGATATGGGGATATATGTTTATGTATAGCTGATTGACTTTGTTATACAGCAGAAACTAATACACCATTGTAAAGCAATTATACTCCAATAAAGATGTTAAAAAAAAAATCCAAAACAGCCATAAATAAATAAATAAATAAATATCAAGAAAAGAAAAAAGCAAACCAACTGACCATAGGTGTATGAGTTTATTTCTGGACTCTCTCTGTCCCATGTAACTGTGGTTGAGTGAGAGAAGAGTGGTGGGAGATGAGGTCAGAGGAATCAAACCTGGATTGTTCAGGGTCTTGCAGGCTGTAGAAAGGATTTTTTTTTTAAATGGAAAATGGGCAATTGTACTAGAAATTAGAAAAAATACATAAATTCAAGCCTCCGTGATCAGATAACATTTTATAGTTACCATACATACAAGGAGTAAGAATACTGGCAATACCCAATATTACTGAAAATACACAGCAATAGTTACACCACTTGGGAAGATAATTTAGCATCATCTAGTAAATTAGGAAAGTAGCAGAAATCTCTGACTCAGTAACTGCACCCCAAGGTAGAGTCCCTAAAGAAGCCTTTGCATGGTGTACTAGGAGACATACAGAAGAATGTTCATAGCAGAACTGTGTGTTTGTAATTGGAAAAAAAATTGAAACCAGACCAAATGTTAATAAACAATAGAATGGATAAATAAATCATGGTGTTTTCCCAATGAATACACCAATGAACAAATCAAAAAGCTACACTCACCACTGATGGAATTCAGAAAGGAAGCACAGAGTAAAAAAGCAATTAGTAGTAGAACACAAGCAGAATGACTACATAATATTCAAGAACACTCAAAACTAGACAACATACCCTTTGGGGATTTAAATGTATGAGGTAAAACTATAAAGAAAAGCAAAGGGATAATGAATATAAAGATCTAGGTAGTAGTTAGCTCTGATGGGGAGGAGGAGTGGGAGGAAGAGAAGGAGTCCAGAGAGAGTGCTTTGAAGGCTTCCAGAAACAATGGTAATGCTTTCTTTCTTTCTTAAAGTGGGTGGTTGATAATGGATCTCTCTTGAGTTATTACCATTTAAACGCCCCAATTTTTAAAAGCTTTTTCTTTTTATACTCACATAGAAACGTCAAAAAGAGCACAGAGTTCCTATGTATCCTTCATCCAGCTTCCCCCAATGACATCATCTTACATAAGCATAGTTCAATTAGCAAAACCAGAAAATTGACCTTGGTGCAATACTATGACGTAAACTGCAGACCTTATCCAGATCTCACTAGTTTTTACATGTACTCTGTTTGTGTGTGTGTGTGTGTGTGTGTGTGTGTGTGTGTGCGTGCGCATGCATGAGTGTGTGAGTGTCTGCATGTGTACACTTTATGAAGCTTTATCCCATGTATAGATTCTTGTAATCACAACCACAATCAAGATACAGAACTGTTCCATCACCACAAAGAAACTTGATAGTCACAACCTCCCTCCAACACCAACCCCTGCCAACCTCTTGTCTGTCTTCATTACTATAGTTTTGCTACTCTACACATTTTTTAAAATATTCTTTTGTATCTATTTAAAATCTTTTAGAAACTTAACTCAGATGGGGAAAATCCTTAGTACCTATAAAGGTGATCCTCATCATTTATCCCTGGCCTACGTGGTAAAATTTCCCTGGGCTTGCTGAACTGTTCACCCCAACTCATTTCCTTCACTCCTGCCAAAGGGATCAAGGGGAAAGATACGTACACTTTTTTTCTCCTCATGAGAGAGCCGTCTTAGAATCAGGAGATCACCTTGTCTTCCCCAACCTGCCCCTCCCACTTGACCTCAGGCTACTGCCACAGGTGGCAACTTTTGACAGTCTCTGTTTCAGAGGATGAAGTTAGCCCAGCATGGGGAAAGTTACCAAACAAATCAAACACAGAGGGAGAAGTTACAAATACACTGAGAGTCATTTGGTCTTGACTGACAGCCTTAGGTGTTACTAAATCATGCTTCACAGTTTTCATCCCTTTCCCCCAGGCTGGCTGGTTCCTTTGGAAGCAGAGTCCCTGGCTGATCTCAGACTCCTGTTTTCCAGCTGCTACAGGTACAGCCAGTTTAGTTTGAAACAAAATGCTCTAATCCACCTGAACCCCAGTCTTGTCTCCTGCCTCTCCTGGAGGCTACCTGACCTGTCCTTTAACACACCTACTTTCCCTCCATCCATCCTACTGGGGATAAAGCCATCCCCTATTCTATTCCTTTTTACGTAAAAACGAACAACACTGTTTTCCATCTGGACTCCTGTAATACCCCTGATGTTTACTGCATCTTTCAAACCTGGTTCTAAACAGCCTCCAGCCCCTCCCTTCTTTCTTCCCCTTGTTTTCTTCTTTCTAGTTAGGTGTGTTTTGTTTTGTTTTGTTTTGTTTCCATTTTACAGCACTCAACCAGGCATGTATAGGCAGACCTTGGTTTTGGCCACCATCAATCAGTACTTGGAATTGTCCTCCTAAAGGGAATCATATTTCCTTTTAAGAACAATGCTGTAATTGGAAGTTGCATTCCTGAAGAAAGCCCAGCCACAGTTAAATAGGTTTATTAAAGTGTATTCCTTAGGATATTATCATGTGATTTGAATGCTGTGGACGAATAACTCTTGGAAAGACAGGACTTAACCAAGTTAATCCCCAGCCCCTGCCACTAAAAGAATGCTCAGATCTTTTTGGGGGGAGAAGGAGGAGTTTTCTAAGGGCAGGCTACTTGAGTGTAGAACAACTACCAAATTATAGGAGAATAATGTATCATTTTTTTTAAAGCAAAGTTAAAAGAGCTGAAGGCACTATTCTCTGGCCCCTATAAAACGAGCATAAACATGCTGTATGTGATGATTAGTCCTGCTTGCTTGCAGATCCACCCTCCACCTTGCCATCTCCCTGTGGGAGCTGACCTGTAAGAGCAGGTTGCTTTGCTCTTCACTCAGCCCTCTTCCACAAGTGGTTGATCCAAGAGCCATCGCAATAAATGAGCTCCAGAGAACTCAACCTGTAACAAGAGCTCTATTGATCTTCTTACCAGAAGGAACAGCCTCCTTCCTTCCCTCTCATTTCCAGAGGCGATTAGTTTCAACTCCTTTGATATATTCTTTGTATATCTCTGGAAAAAAATGCTTATGCTACTTTTTGATAATTTGTTTTAGACATTATTCAGCAACTTTCCTCTGTAGAGACGGAAGATGTTGTTCTTTTTTATACACACACAAACACATACATAAATACACACAAACACACAGAGTACATTTTCCATTCACCCATGGTCCAGTAAAGTTAAAGTCAATACTCCGTAAATGTATTATTATGACTATACGTAAATGATAAAGTTCAGCAATGTAATATACTATGATTGCTTTTTTCTACTCATGTTTTTCTGTCCCTAAAGTTAATATATGTCTTTCTTTTCCATTTGCTTATTTTTCTATGTATTTATTACTAATTTATTTCCAAACACTCCCCCTGTAAACCTCCTCTGGATATATTCAAACAAATTAAGTACTCCATCAATTTCATCTTCTTGAAGATGACTCTTCTAAAGCCTTCTGGCCTGCAATTATCTGGGTAGATTGACTTCTAAGACTACCTCCTGTTTTCTTGGAATATCCCTTTCTTATCACCCTGGGAATTTCCTTTATACCTCTTTGGGATTGGGTTTCTTGTTTTCCTCTTTCTTGGTTTACTTCCTTGTTTTGGTACAGCATACTCTTCAGTAGTTTCCTTAGAAACAGTTCGTGGGAGGTAAATTTTCTGAGATCTTGCTTATCTGAAAAATAGGTTATTTACCTTTTCATTTGGTTGATTTGGGAAGGCGGCTGATCTAACGCCTCCTCCTTCTTTAAGCAGATAACTCTGGTAAAATCTTATCTCCCTTTTACTGTTTCTATATCTGCTCAGATATCCATGTAAAAAGAATCCTGAATAGAGATTCAATTCACAGGTTAAACATGTCCTCAGGATTAGAAATTTATTCACACTCCATAGCCAGTATCAATTAAGTTTAGATGTGAGAAACTACTTATTTTTTAAAGTCAAGTTTGCTGTTACTTAATGGTTTAAGTTTAGATGTCTAGTTTCAAATATTTCCATTCCTCAAAAAAAAAAAAACCTCTATACTTCATTATTATAGATATTAATGAAGAATTTTAAATTCCCCCTGAAATACAGAGATCTTGGTAATCCTATAAAAATCATGACAGGCTAAAGAAATGCCAAAATAAAAGTTTTCATATTAGAATAAATACACGGAAAAGTAGTGTATTTTATATGGCTCTATCTATATATCGTGTGTGTGTGTGTGTGTGTGTATACAGATGAGGAAACTGAAGGCTGGAAATGTTGGGACATGCTTAGTGATAAAGCTGGTTTTAAATCCAGCAGAGTTTCCACTGCAGAGACATGAAAACTGAAGATAACTTTGGAGTAAAGTACACTAAGTCCCCTACATACGAACCAGTTCTGTTCTGAGAGCACATTTATAAGTCCAATTTGTTTGTAAGTGCAACAAAGTTAGCGTAGGTACCCAACTAACACAATCGGCTATATAGTACTGTACCGTAATAGGTTTATAATACTTTACACACAAATAATACAGAAAAGACAAACATAAAAAATAAAGAAAACATTTTTTAAATCAATTTTTAGCTTTATTAAAAGTGATACATTCACATGATTTAAAAAATAAAATGATACTACAAAACTTATAACAACAGCAAAACCCAGAAGCTCCATGCTTCCTTCTCTACCCCCATCTACTCCCCCCAGAGTCATCCTCTACTCTGAACTGTTTCTTTTGGTATTTACATTACAATATTTACATTCCTGTAGGGCTTTAACTTTGTTGGGTTTATTTTCCCCTCAATGATTTCTTCAAATTTTCTTTTAATTGTTTCATTTCTTCCATATTATTTAACAACTGTAAAATCCCTCCCCATACCGTTTTCCACATAATCAAATGTATCAGGAATCTATTAGATGTACTTATGTTGTTTTTGTTTGTTTGTTTTTGAATTTTATTTTATTTATTTTTTATACAGCAGGTTCTTATTAGTTATCAATTTTATACATATTAGTGTATACATGTCAATCCCAATCTCCCAATTCATCACACCACCACCAGCCCCCCTGCCGTTTTCCCCCCTTGGTGTCCATACGTTTGTTCTCTACACCTGTGTCTCAATTTCTGCCCTGCAAACCGGTTCATCTGTACCATTTTTCTAGGTTCCACATATATGCATTAATATATGATATTTGTTTTTCTCTTTCTGACTTACTTCACTCTGTATGACAGTCTCTAGGTCCATCCACGTCTCTACAAATGACCCAATTTTGTCCCTTTTTATGGCTGAGTAATATTCCATTGTATATATGTACCACATCTTCTTTATCCATTCGTCTGTCGATAGGCATTCAGGTTGCTTCCATGACCTGGCTATTGTAAATAGTGCTGCAATGAACATTGGGGTGCATGTGTCTTTTTGAATTATGGTTTTCCCTGGGTATATGCCCGGTAGTGGGATTGCTGGATCATATGGTAATTCTATTTTTAGTGTTTTAAGGAACCTCCATACTGTTCTCCATAGTGGCTGTATCAATTTACATTCCCACCAACAGTGCAAGAGGGTTCCCTTTTCTCCACACCCTCTCCAGCATTTGCTGTTTGTAGATTTTCTGATTATGCCCATTCTAACTGGTGTGAGGTGATACCTCATTGTAGTTTTGATTTGCATTTCTCTAATAATTAGTGATGTTGAGCAGCTTTTCATGCGCTTCTTAGCCATCTGTATGTCTTCTTTGGAAAAATGTCTGTTTAGGTCTTCTGCCCATTTTTGGATTGGGTTGTTTGCTTTTTTAATATTGAGCTGCATGAGCAGTTTATATATTTTGGAGATTAATCCTTTGTCCGTTGATTCATTTGCAAATATTTTCTCCCATTCTGGGGGTTGTCTTTTCGTCTTGTTTGTAGTTTCCTTTGCTTTGCAAAAGCTTTTAAGTTTCAGTAGGTCCCATTTGTTTATTTTTGTTTTTATCTCCATTACTCTAGGGAGGTGGATCAAAAAAGATCTTGCTGTGATTTATGTCAAAGAGTGTTCTTCCTATGTTTTCCTCTAAGAGTTTTATAGTGTCCGGTCTTACGTTTAGGTCTCTATTCCATTTTGAGTTTATTTTTGTGTATAGTATTAGGGAGTGTTCTAATTTCATTCTTTTACATGTAGCTGTCCAGTTTTCCCAGCACCACTTATTGAAGAGACTGTCTTTTCTCCATTGTCTATCCTTGCCTCCTTTGTCATAGATTAGTTGACAATGTGTGCGTGGGTTTATCTCTGGGCTCTATCCTGTTCCATTGATCTATATCTCTGTGTTTGTGCCAGTACCATATTGCCTTGATTACTGTAGCTTTGTAGTATAGTCTGAAGTCAGGCAGTCTGATTCCTCCAGCTCCGTTTTTTTCCCTCAAGACTGCTTTGGCTATTTGGGGTCTTTTGTGTCTCCATACAAATTTTAAGATTTTTTTGTTCTAGTTCTGTAAAAAACGCCATTGGTAATTTGATAGGGATTGCATTGAATCTGTAGATTGCTTTGGGTACTATAGTCATTTTCATAATATTGGTTCTTCCAATCCAAGAACATGATATATCTCTCCATCTGTTGGTATCATCTTTAATTTCTTTCATCAGTGTCTTATAGTTTTCTGCATACAGGTCTTTTGTCTCCCTCGGTAGGTTTATTCCTAGGTATTTTATTCTTTTTGTTGCAATGGTAAATGGGAGTGTTTCCTTAATTTCTCTTTCAGATTTTTCATCATTAGTGTATAGGAATGCAAGAGATTTATGTGCATTAATTTTGTATCCTGCAACTTTACCACATTCATTGATTAGCCCTAGTAGTTTTCTGGTGGCATCTTTGGGATTCTCTACGTATAGTATCATGTCATCTGCAAACAGTGACAGTTTTACTTCTTCTTTTCCAATTTGTATTCCTTTTATTTCTTTTTCTTCTCTGATTGCCGTGGCTAGGACTTCCAAAACTATGTTGAATAAGAGTGGCAAGAGTGGACATCCTTGTCTTGTCCCTGATCTTAGAGGAAATGCTTTCGGTTTTTCACCATTGAGAATGATGTTTGCTGTGGGTTTGTCGTATATAGCCTTTATTATGTTGAGTTAGGTTCCCTCTATGCCCACTTTCTAGAGAGTTTTTATCATAAATGGGTGTTGAATTTTGTCAAAAGCTTTTTCTGCATCTATTGAGATGATCATATGGTTTTTCTTCTTCAATTTGTTAATATGGTATATCACATTAATTGAGTTGTGTATATTGAAGAGTCCTTGCATCCTTGGGATAAATCCCTCTTGATCATTTTTAACCTTACAGTACAGTACCTTGAAAAGTACAGTAGTACAGTACAACAGCTGGCAAACAGGGGCTGGAATCGAGTGAACAGGCAAGAAGAGTTACTGACTGGAGGAGGGAGAGGAGGTGGGAGATGGTAGAGCTGAAGGATTGTCAGCAATAGGAGACGGAGGGCAAGCTGCAATTTCACTCACACCCGATGGTGATGGCACAGATTCTGGTTCCTTGCTGGACTCAATTCTATCTACCCTCTTGAAAAAAATGACCCAGTGATGTCTGGGTAATACTGTACCAGCTACATCCCCACTGCTTTTACGCTTGCTTCTGGACATCCTGGCTTGAAATAAAGATACTGTACTACTGTACTCCCTCTATACAGTACAGTACAGTAAACAAAAGCGCTACCACTTGTAAAGGATGCAGGCACATGACAATATATACATGAACTAACTTACATGATTGGACATGTGAACGCACACTCGCATCTTTGAAAGTTCGCAACTTGAAGGTTCGTATGTAGGGGACTTACTGTAATTTATCTGGAGGCTGGATGGTGTGAAGTATGCGAGGAGTGCACAGAGCAGACAGATGCCAAGCATGAGTGTCCTAATGGAGCTCTCTGGCCGGCCTGCTGTCTGAGAGCCACTTCTGAAGAGGCTGCTGTCTGGTCTGTGAGCAGCTGAGACGGCAGGTGTGGACTCTCATCATCTTCTAGGAAAACCAGAGAGCCCATCTCTTTGGGAAAGCACTTGAATGATGCCAAAGGTACCAGATAGGTTCAGATGTGAGCCTTGCATGAACTGCATCTGCTACAGTCACCAGCACGCCCTCTGGCCACCAATATTCATTTCTCTCTGCCTGTCTCTGCCTCTGCTCTATGCTTCAGGCATGGGACAGTGAGGCTGGTCCTGCCCCAGAAAGTCACCTTGCCTTCTTGAGTGACTCCTTCGAACTTGCCCTCTCCTGCTCTCTCTTGCCCCATTAGGATTGTAAAGTGTGCAGTGGTCTCCAGCGGTCTCTGAGAAAGCCCTAGGAGGGTGATTCTAAACCTTGTTTTTGCTTCAAGATACCCAAAGGACAGGATACACTCCTGGAGTGGGGTGTCCTGGGGAGCAGAATCCTAGAGAGAAACTGCAGGTGTAGTCAAAAGCCTCCAGGACACTGTGATTGTGATTCTTCTCCCTTCTCCCCACCTCTCATTCCCCTTACTCCGCTCCATAGCATAGGGAAAGTGGATGCAAGCAGGGAAGTGGGGAAATGGTAAGACTCTGGCTGGGAAGGGTTCACCAAATGACTGTCCAGGGTTCACCAAAGGTTCATCCAGGCCAGGGTTCACCAAAGGACTGTCCACAGACCACCCATTGTTCACAATACAGTTTCAGGGAAAATGGGGATTAATGTCCTTAATTTTTAATATTATTGAAATATTCACAAGCTTACAGAAAAACTGCAGTAACAGAAGGAAGAACATTTATTTCCTGAACCATTTAAGAGTCAGTGGCCAACCTGAAGCTCCACTGCCACCAAATTCTTTGGTATGTTTTCTACAAAGGGCATTTTTCCATGTAAACAAATACAACCACCAAAATCAGAATATTGACACTGATATGTTATTACCACTGAATCCTCAGACCCTATTTGAATTTCACCAGTAGTCCCAACAATGCCCTTTACAGCAGAAGGATCTAGTCCAGAATCATGTGTTGCATTTGTCATGTCTTTTTAGTCTCCATTATATTTGCAATAGTTTCTGAATCTTTGTTTGATTTTTATGACCTTTACACTTTTGAAGATTACTGGCCAGTTATTTTTCAGAATAGCCTTTAGTTTTGGTTTTCCTGATGTATTCTCATTTTTAAGTTCATACTTTGCATCTTTGTCAGGACTATCACAGAAGTAATGCTTCTCATGGAATCCTACCTATGAGATGGACACACAATTTCCATTTGCCCCCTTTCTGATATCTGCCAGGTTCCTCCACCATACAGTTACACTTTTCTCACTTGTAATTCATAAGTATTTTCTAGAAAGGTATTTTGAAAATATGTAAATACATCATTCCTTATCAAACTTTTAATCTATTCATTTATTTATTTACACTCATTTAAAAAATTTTATTCTGTGGTTTATAATTGATGCTATCATTATTTATTTTGTTTTCACATTATCCCTGATTTGGCTAGTGGAAGCCTACTCAAGCCGGTCATTCTTTAAGTGTTTTCTAACTTTTTGATACAAGGTGTCCCAGGTTTACCTTTTACTCTCCCTCCAACCACCATGAGATTAGTTATTTCTTCAAAGAGTCCTGGTTCTATTTAGTGAAGATGGTATTTAGAAGCCAAGATCTAAGTACTAGGGGTGCTCATTGCTATTGGTATATCAATGCTCCTGGGCCCTCTGAGTGGTTAGAGCTAGGGAATATATATCTATCAATGTATCAAACACCTATTTATATAGAGAGAAAACCATGAGTTCACACTGATACACTCATGTCCAATCCAACACCATAGAGTTCATTCTAGTTTGCTCCCTTTCCAGATTTTTAATTGCTTCTCCAACAGTGAGAAACATGGTTTCTATCATCCTTGATTTCCTTATTTGATCAAAGTATTTAACTAATCTCCCATTTCCACCACACATGGGCATCTCCCTCACCCTGATCAGACTCTGACTCTCCATGCAAGATCAAGGCCATCCCTTAGAACAGACTCTCAACTCACTCTGCTTGGGCTCTGACTCTCCATGCCAAGCCAACCTTAGTAAGAACACTTTCCTCACCCTGCTGGAGCTCTCACACCCCACATCACACCACCGTTCCTGGGGATGCCTTCCTTACCTTACTCTGGCTATGACTCTCCCACTTCAGCCTTCATATGAACACCCTCTTAACCCTACTTAGACCCTGACATCCCACTCTGAACCACCAGGTCTCTCCTGGACCCCCCAACCATGGACTATCTTGCTCTGTCACATCTATTCACTTTAGGACTGAATTATTTAGGAAGGAAAGAGGAAGAGAATGAAAAGATGGATTAAAAAATTTTAATGGTTATGTGTTTGTCAATGTGTATGAAAGTATGATTAGTACATCAAACCAGTGGTTTCATAGAGATTATTGCTTAGGACAAGGCTAAAGTAAGTTTTTTTTAAATCATTTTAAAAATATTAATATTAACTCAGCAGCTCCTATCTCTTCCAGAGGATAAAAACATGGCATTGTTATCATTCTTAGTATTTTACATCAGGGTGTTTTGTCCCTGGAAGTAATCTGTTGGGATTAAGGTACTTCCAAGACAGGCAACCTATTAAGCCACTATCACCCATTAACCTCACAACACAACTGGCATATCGAGTATTCCACTTTAAGTTTTGGAAAGCAGGTTGGAGGTCTCTGAGGGAATAGGAGCGCTGTAGACTGAATGTTTGTGTCCCTCCCAAAATTCATATGTTGAGACCTAATTCCCAAGATGATGGTATTTGGAGATAAGGCCTTTAGGAGATGATTAAGTCATGAGCGTGGAGCCCTCATGAATGACATTAGTGCCCTTGTAAAAGAGGCCCCAGAGAGCTCCCTTGTCCCTTTTGCCATGTGTGGTTATAGTGAGGAGACAGCTGTCTATAAGTCAGGAACTGATCCTCACCAGACACTGAATCTGCCAGCACCTTGATCTTGGACCTTCCATCCTCCATAACTGTGAGAAATAAACGTCTGCTGTTTATACGCCACCTAGTCTATGTTATTCTGTTATAGCAGCCCAAACAGACTAAGACAAGGAATTAAGTACAGCAAAAGGCATGGTGTTAGAGTGGACCAGCAAGGCAGAGAGAGATTCAGAAAGCAGTGCTAAGACATATTTCTTCATTATAAAGGCACATGTCAACCTCTTCATAATTTCTGAAAGGCTATTGCAATAAACGTCAAATAATTTTAAAGAAACACAAGAAAGAGGTATCATGGCAATGAAAATTTGCAATGATGATTTTTTAAACTAGTTGGCAAGGCTCTGATGCTTAGGGCTCAAATGGGAGTGCTATTGGTCACCCTGAACCTCTCCAACTAAACACTCACACACACCACCACCACCACCTTATCTTCAATAAGCCACTTGGGAAATGTTGATGATAATAGTATTAAATGGCGAATTCCCTGGTGGTCCAGTGGTTAGGACTCAGCGTTTTCACTGCCATGGCCTGGGTTCAATCCCTGGTCGGGGAACTAAGATCCTGCAAGCTCCGTGGTGCAGCCAAAAAAAAAAAAAAGAAAGAAAATTAAAAAAAAAAAACAAACCAGTATTAAATGGCTTGGAGTTTAAAAATTTGAAACTTGTTGGAGAGGCAACAATAGAATGCTACAGCGACAGCCCTTGAAGTTTGATGGCTGGCTAGTGAAACCAGCGTGAAAATGTATCCTGACGTATAAGGAGAAAGCAAAGTTGATTTGCAGGAAAATGTAGAGCTCAAAGGACATTTCAACTAAGATACTGGGGAACACACGATTTTCTCAAGATGGATAATTCCCTAGAAAAGTATTCAAGAACAGTAATAGGAAGAATTTAACAAACTGGCAACAGCAGGAAACCTCTTGTTTTGAATTTATTTAAAATAAATAGAATCAAACGGTTCCAATTACAGTAGCTGACATAATATGTTCAGTGCTAAATTTTATAGATTAATGCCTCTGTGGTTTATGCTCTGATACCCATAGAAAATGATTGTCGTAGTTATTTGAAACAGTTGTAAATAGTGTCTTACCAAAAAACAACTTTTCTCCTTAATAGCAATTTATACATTATGCTTATTTATTTTTAAATTTTTTTGTTTGTTTTTGTTTTTCTTTTTTTAATTATTATTTCCTTCCTTTTTGCAAACCCTTGTGTCGAGGGCTGACTTTCAATAGATCACAGCAAGGGAGCTGCTCTGCTACGCATTATGCTTACTTAATCTATAATATTGATCCTGACAATGATATTGGATTTTTTTAAGGAACCCTTATCTTTTAGAGACAATACTAAAATATTTGCATTCGAAATGATAGAATTGTTTCAGATTTGCTTCAAAGTCGTCCAGTAGAATGGAGAAGAGTGACTAGACATAGAAATGGTGTAAGATTGGCCAGGAGTTGATACTTGTCTCAGCTGGGTGATGACTACATGGGTTTTGGATACCATTTTTCTTTAATTTTGTGTACATTTGAAATTTTCCATAATGCAAAGCTTTAAAAAATAAGATGAGATCCCTTAGGTAAGAAGCTGGGGACTTCTGGCGGTTTTGATGGACATAGTCTCTAGAGAATAGAATTAAATTCATCCCTCTGATGGGTGGCACATGAAGTCCCTTCAAAAGGTAAAGAAACCAAACTTGGCCACAGACTAACGGGCCTTCATCCTAGGTATCTTAACCCTTGGTTCACAGAAAGCCCTGGGACCAGGCTCCTCCATGACTTCCAATTTTCATAGGCATGGGCTACTCTCACCTCTGAGTCAGGGGTTTTCCTGATTCAGCTTAAGTGGTAAGACTGATTTGGGAGAAGTCAATTGTATAAGAAGGAATATATCTATTTTTTTAATAGATTGTCCAAAAAGAGCTTATTCCAGAGGTTTCATGTTTTCATCTAAAGCAATTATACACATTAGCAGAAACCCTGACAAAACGTTGGTGGGAGCCTTCTGAACTTCCTTATTTATCTCTCTCTTCAGAAAAAAAAAATACTCAAAATCAGATGCATTTCCAGATGAAAAATTCATCAGAATATTAATACTTTAACATTTAATTCGGGTGATTAATTTGAAAACTTAGTAATATAATCAAAGTTATTTCAGGCTGCTTGTTGACTTTATATCTTTTTAAATGGCAAAAGAGATTTAATTTCTTTCCAACAATATATCAGTATTCATACAAGACCTTTCTTTCTTTTCTAGTGGGGTTTGTTTTTGTTTGTTGTAGTTCTCATAGAGTTGAAGGTTCAAGAGGGGGAACTGTGAGAGAGAAAAGAAAAAATTAGATCACCAAAGGCTGTTTTTTTTTTTTTTTTTTTTGGCTGCACCTCATGGCATATGGGATATTAGTTCCCCGACCAGGGATCAAACCCCTGTTCCCTTCATTGGAAGCATGGAGTTTTTAACGACTGGACCACCAGGAAATTCCCAATCACTAAAGGCTTTGATTGTTAAATTTCCATCCCCATTTAAAGGAATCTTTAGTCGCCCACACACATGGGTCCTAGCCCCTCTCTAGAACATCCTTTCTCTGCAGAAGTCAACTCAATCTTTTTAGCTTTTCCTGCTTTATTTTCTGAACTGGCAGTTATTAAACGGTAGGTAGGACATGGTCATCTTTGCGGGCAGCCTTGGAAGCAGCACCAGCACAGAAAAGATGTCTCACATCTGGAGCCCAAGAGCAATATTCTAAGCTCAGTATTTACATTGGAAGTTGAGATAGATTTGATTAATTTTTAGAAAGTATGAATCCCCTTTCTTCTCCCCCGGAGGACAAATATACCACCCTACCACACAGAATTTGGGCTTGACCAGGTGAATCTCTTTGGCCAAAAACTGTGAGCAGACATGATGAGAGCAGAAGTTTTAAATGTGCTTGTGTGATTTGGCTTCTCTTAGGCTTCTGTGATCTGCCATGGGAAGAACATACCCTGGGTAACTGTCCATCACAGAGAATGTGAGGACACACAGAGCAAAACTGAACCCAGCTGAAGCCTGAAGCCAAGCCCAGGTGACCAGCAGCCTGAAGCAGAGCTGTGGGCAAAAAAATATAGAAGTTCTTATTGCAAGTCACTGAACTTCGTGATGGTTTGATATGCAGCATTATTGCCTCAGGTGGTGACTAACACAGAAATTCATCTACATACACAAGGAAATTGAAACCTGAGAGCGGATGCATTTTCTAGGAAGACTGTGTAAAGCAGTGACTCTTAACCTACTTTAGAGTTATAGACTTTCTTAAGATTTCAATAAATACCTTGATCTGATTCTTCTCCAAGCTTTCCTGATTCCCTATGTCTCTCTCCAGGCTTCCATGTGAATCCACCTGATTGGCAAAATCTAGAACACGTCTGAACCACTAGCTGCACGGGACTTGGGGACATGTCATATTAGCCCTATTTAGCTTTCTAGCCATTGAAACCTAGAAGGAGGTTACAGTGAGACTTGAGGGGGCCAGCCTACTCTTTCTAACACATCACCCTGAGGAGGAGTTGTTTAGGGAGGAGGGGAGTGAGAAAGTGAAGCCAGGGAGAATTAGGAGAACCTGGTATCCCAGAAATCATGACAAGAGGCAGCACGAAGAAGTGAAGGGTCAATCACTTAGATTAAATGATGCAGAGGAACACCATGTAAAGTTGTAAAGAATCTATTGAATTGGGCAATAATGATATCCCTAGAGGCCAGAAGAGGGACTGCTTCACTGGGATGGTGAAAAGGTGAGAAGGTAGAGATAAGGAGTCCCACAGTATAACTCTTTCCAGAACCTTGGTTGAGAAAGAAAAAGGAAGGATGTGGTTACCATCCATGTGTTCATCATTCCCCACTGAGGACTGGTAAAGTCAGAGACTAAAAAAGTCTCAACCTCTCTCTTCTTTGTCATTTTCTTCATTGTCTTCTCCTCATTCTCTGAATGAAGGGGTCTTTTCTTGGGTCTCCCAAGTCTTCTTGTGAGTCAACAGCAATGACTCTCAGATCCCCTGTGCATTTTCTTGTCAGATTATCAGAGCCCACAACTGTGGGAAAGTTCCCTGAAACAGCTGCCATTGCTGTGTCTGTGCTCCACTCTCTCCTGGCCCCGCACAGCCTGTATCTCATTACTACCTCCTGGCAAGGTCTGTCCCTCACTCTTGCTCACCTCCTTTGCCCTGCGGTTCATATTAATTCTCACACTGTGCCCACAGATCTCAGGCTTCACAGTTTTTTTAAGTCAAACCATTCTTGGCCTCATGGTGTTGGTAAATATTGCTAATAATCTCTCAATATCCATCTTCTCTTCTTCCTTTTAGTAAAAGAACCTCCAAGTTTTCCCTGAGCCTAAACAGACTAATTAGCCGGCTTCTCAAGCAGCTAGATATGACCATATCTATGATCACATGTGATTACATGTGAACCAAAGGGAGTCTCACTCCTCCTTCCTTCTAGGCGGAGAAAGGTGATGGTTGGAGCAGTCTTGGAAGCCATGCATTTAGCATGTCAGAGCTGCCCTATCTACCCAGACCACTCACCTCTAGACTGTCAAATAAGGAGAAGATAAAGTTAGGTTTTAGGTAGACCAGTGTTTGGTTTTAGACTGTGCATTAAATGATACAACAGGCACAAGACCTATCACTCTCCTTAGTCACAATGACTGCATGGCCGGGCTGCCAGCATCTAGGGCTGGCTTCACAGTGACCACTGCGTCTTTCTGGTCTGGCGTCTGGTCTGATGGTTTGTTCTCTTCCTCTTATCAGTCTCCTCTGACAATAACATCTAAATATGTTTCTCATGTATTATGATATTTGGAGAATTGGGGGCAAGAATGAATAGCAACTGATAGGATTCCCCTGGAAGCTTCGTTTCCTTGGGAACAATATACATATTCTCCATGATCCTCTGGCATTGGCATCAGTTAGCTTGCAACAAATCCAAGCTCTACCACTTAACAGTAATGCTAATTAACCTTCTTGTGTCTCAGTTATAAAATAGAGATAATAATTGTACCTGTCTATAAAAAGTTGCTGTGATGATAGTTTTAAGCGATGACAGTTCAATGACCTTACTTTTGCAAATTTTGTGGCAAAATATGACCATATGAACCAGTGCTTGAACCCCTCCTTGGATCTTGGGAAAGATTAGCTACACAGGAAACCCATCTCTGCCTACCTTATAGGGTCATTAGAGGATGACACAACGTAGACCCAGGGCCACTAGCACATAAGGCACATTTGTGCTTCTTACACAAAGGTAAGAAGCTCCAGACACATGACTCAGGGCTTGGCCAGCAGAGCAGGGTTAGGTTTCAGCCCTCACTCTTCCCTTGGCTGGGTGCCTTCAGCATCACACAAATGCCAAGGCTGATGGTACACCTGTGAGGTGGGTGTATTCCCCAAGGTGCCCAGACAACGGGGCGGGGGTGACTGGGAACTAAACAGAAGTCCTTTTCTCTTGCCAAATTGTTATGTCTCAGCACGCAGGTACATATGCCTGAGAAGAGAGCATTTTTGCCTTCACACAAAGGCTCTCTCTCTCTGCCAAGCTCTGTGCCCACTTCTTGGGAGTGTGCAGAGGTACCATCAAGCCGTGGGTGGCCCAGCACATTACACCAGCACCTGTGGCAGCCCTGATACCTGGCACCAAATAAGCACTCTGCAAATATCAAGGCTGCTCTCTGGGGCCTCTCATTCTTTCCAGCCTGTGTGATCTTTTCCTTACTTGCTCACTCTTGCATAACTCAAGGTCAAGTTAATTTGCATATTTTCAAGGAAGCAATCGGAAACCTAAGTTGCTCCAGGGAATTGCTTTACCAGTGCGTCCCTGGGCTTTATGGGGGGTCCACACAAGACAGCACCTTTGGGATTTTGCCAGGTTCCTCGGCTGTCTGCATCAACATACCGCTGGGAAGGAATTTGGAGTTGCAGCACCTAGCGAACACCCAGAACTCACTTTAGGCAAAGCCAAGCCAAAGGGCTGTTCCTGGCCAGTACCGGAACCTGGAGGTAGTGGGGTGGCGGGAGGCCAAGTATCAATGCCCCGCGACATCAGATTTGTCTTTTGGTGCCTTGGTGCGAAAGCTTGAAGCATTTCTTAAAGAGCCTGTTATCTAAAAAACAGCCACTAGAGGGCACTTTAGGGTCTCTTTCTCTGCAGTCTGTCCTGCTGTGAACTGACAGGTTTGCTGAGCTGCTTTGGACCTTACCAGGCCTGCCAAGGGATTGAGGACAGTTTTACCTCACAGCTTAGGATATGAAGGTGGACAGCAGGACAGCAGAGGCCTTGGGCATCCACCTACATTATTTCTGCCAAGTGAGTTACCCTTAGACATTCAATTTCTCCATCAAAGGAAACATACATTTAAAATTTTGAGGGCTTCCCTGGTGGCGCGGTGGATGAGAATCCGCCTGCCAATCCAGGGGACAGGGGTTCGATCCCTCGTCCAGGAAGATCCCACATGCCGCAGAGCGACTAAGCCTGTGCGCCCCAAGTACTGAGCCTGCGCTCTAGGGCCCGCGAGCTGCAACTACTGAAGCCCTCGTGCCTAGAGCCTGTGCTCCGCAACAAGAGAAGCCACCGCAATGAGAAGCCCGCGCGCTGCAACTAGAGAAAGCCCGCGCACGGCAACGAAGACCCAATACAGCCAAAAAATAAACAAAATAAAAATTTTTTTTTTAATTTTAAAATTTTGATAATACAAAGGCTAATTTATACTCCCAGCAACAGTATTTGAGAATTAACTGTTGATCCACACCCTCATTAACATTGGACATGATCAATCTTGTAAATTTTTCTAACATGATGGATTTAGAATACATATGGAGCACATTTTCTTGTTTTTAATGAGTATCTCTATTTTGTCTGTTCCTATCCTGTCAATATTCTTTGCCCTACATGGATATTAAAAATGATATGTATTTTTTAATCCACAAAGTCTCCCTGTACAAAGGAAATATGGTTTCCATCTAGCTCTGTCCTACTGGAATATGCTGCCCCCTTAGCCCAGTCCTCATTCTCTTCCAAACACACTTTGTCCTTCTTACAAGGACAGCGTTTGCTGTGTGCAACTGCTCTCCTCTCCTAGTTTCGTGACTGAGCCTGTGGATATGTTAGTACTGTCTGCTGTAGATGAAAACCTCCTGGAAGGCCACACCTGGTTTGCTTACTTGCTCTGTTAAGCAAAATGCATGCTACCCAATAAGTGTTGCAATTGACAAAGATAGGTTTCAGACTTGGCTTCTTCCCAAAGGAATAAATCGAATACGTGATTCTGACCACAATTAATGTGTAAAACAGGGAATTTGGCTAGCATCTATGCCAAAGGAAAAATAAGCACTGAAGCAGGGAGCTGCCCTCTGCTGATTTAAACAAACAAACTTACTAGCCTAACTTCATAGTCTGTAGCAACTTATAAAGTAATTTTAAGTGTCAACTCTAGTTTCAGATGATCTAAGGATTTCTTTTTCACTTAAAAAAAAGTTTTTCAGATTATACATATTTCTTTTCAAAAAAAATGTGATCACTGAAGAAAATTAACAATTTCTGGAAGCCACGTGTTCCAGATGCAAGGCTATAACATGGAAGAAGCCTCCCTCCTAGACTCACCACTTAGAAGAGAAAAGATAATCCAATTGGCATCGGACTATGACCTGAGTGAAAAACAAACCTCAGTGTGTTGCTGCACAGAGCCCAGGGATGCGTTAAGTAAATAAGTGAATGGAAGACCCGCAAGTTGCTTCCAACTTTCCATTATTGTAAGGAAACAGCAACAATTTGGTTATTGTCAATTATGTTGCTAAAATAAGTAAGAAGTATAGTATTGGGGCTTTTTTTCCTGCTTTAAATAAGCAGATAGTGATTATTTTCTTCTTTATATTTTCCCATAATTTTATAGTTTTCTACAGAGAACTGTTTTTTTAAAACAAATAAGAATATTTGGAAAGAGGTAAGCAGCATTATCTGGAGGATGACTCCTGAAGTTGAGGCTGTTTGGCCATGGACTTCCTGGAACAGGGCTCCCTCTTTCCCATGGGAGGGTCTGTGCCCCAACCCAGCCCCCTGGGGGTTAGGGGCTCTAGTTCGCCCAGTTCTATGAAGCCAATGTCTAAAACAGCTGCCAGGAGCCCACATTCTCAGACAAGTGCTACACAACCTGCATTGTAACTCAGACTACATGGAACCTAGGTCTGTCTGTTCACACTGGACGAAGCCCACTGGTTGACATGCTGGACTCTCGCATACAACACTTCAGATCAATGTCTCTCATTTTTTGTTGTTATTCATCACGTTTTTTAAATTTTTAATCTTTTAGTAAGTAATATATTTATGTGGATAAAAATTCAAAAGATACCAAAGGGTAGAATTAAAACTCTCCCCTCTAGGGACTTCCCTGGTGGTGCAGTGGTTAAGAATCCGCCTGCCAACGCAGGGGACAGGGGTTCGAGCCCTGGTCCGGGAAGATCCCACATGCCGCGGAGCAACTAAGCCCATGTGCCACAACTACTGAGCCCGCGAGCCTAGAACCCATGCTCCGCAACAAGAGAAGCCACTGCAATGAGAAGTCTGCGCACTGCAACGAAGAGTAGCCCCTGCTCGCTGCAACTAGAGAAAACCCACATGCAGCAATGAAGACCCAGCACAGCCAAAAATAAAATAAAAAACAAAACAAAACAAAAAACTCTCCCCTCCGTCCCTCAGTTGTCTTCCCCAGAGGCAATTAATTTTGTTTCTTTCATATCCGTAAAGAGGTTATAATTGATTATAACTTGCGCATAGCAACCAAACTAAGTAACAAATGAGGTTCCTTGTATTCTTTGATTTTTAAAGGTATTACTTTAAAAGATAAAAACACATGATAAAAACACTAATCTGTAAGACAAAGCTAAAATGAAAAGTACAAGCCTCCCTTACACATTACCCCCCATTTTTAGCCCTTCTCCCCAAGAACATCCACAGTCACCAATTTCTTGTAATCCTCCTCAAAACAGGCTCATGCATATATGCCATAAACATCAACAAATTAAATAGATACATGGACGTACCAAATACACATTTCTGACTCTTACTTTTTTCATTTAATTATATATCTTGGATGTATTTCCATAGCAGCACATAAAGCACATAATCTTCCTTCTTTCTTTTGAAAGGATGAATCATAGAGTTTTCAGTCTTCTATTGGATGATTTTAGTTTGTTACTAGCTTTTGCTATTACAAACAATATTTTTCCTACCATCTCCCCATTTCCCCCACAATGTTTTTCTAATCAGAGTCTGTATGTGTGTGTGTGTGTTATAATTTTGCAACTGTGAATGCTTGTAAGCCTAAATTTCCGGGTAAGTGAATATTCTTTTTTATTATTTTTTCTTTCTAAAAAGAAGGGGAATTTTCAAAAGAAATTGTCTATTGTCATTGTTTTCCAAAACACTTATACCTTCATCTTTAGGCATCATTTTCCAATAATTTCTAGGAAAACAAGTTTTTATGATTATTTTTGCTACAGAATCTATTAACATTAATTTAATAACATTTCTCTCCTTCTTGAGTTTTTCATCTTATTTTAGTTTAGCTCGATTATTTTGTGTTGAATTTGAATGAACATTTCTCCCTCGCCTGTTTCCCACAAAATGCCCTTGGAATGTGGAAATTACCTGAGCATTATTCCACAGGGATAATGCTAATCATCATCTGATAATATTTGATAATGGACAAAATAGTTGCTGTTGTGTTAGAATTAAATGAAAGAGGCTACATTTAATAAGCTGACAAGATCGAATATAGAAGTGTATAGAAGTGAGTGCCTTTAGGAAGTTTTCATTTCAGTCTAGGTAAAATTAATTTAAACACAAATGGAATCACTAGATAAAGATATAGCTTACCGTAACTCCCGCAAATAAATTTCGTTTTTGGCATTTGAACAAAGTTCACAGGAAGTTCAAGGACAAGTTTGACCCATGCTTTTTTTATTCCTAAAATTCTTTCCTTATTAGTATAATGTTATTAATACTCATAAATTTTTATCCTAAAGTGATGTTTAAGATAATAGATTAACCTTACATGATTCCAGTAGGCTTTCATCAATTTCCAGATTGAAGTCTAAGGCAAATATATTTCAATCTTTTGAAAAGACTGGATTGTTTCAGAAGAATATTTTATTGGAGAGAAAACTAACCTAGCAAACGGGGGAAAAAAAAAAAAAAAAGAGTTCCTACCATTTTCTCCCAATAACCTCATCACTTAGCATTTCAAAATGTAACCGTAGGGAGTGCCCTTCCAGTCAGAGCTGAGTGGCTCCTATTAAACTGCCCCTCCTACATATGACAATATAAAACACTAGGAAAAAAATAAGAAGCACTTAAAAGCAGTGGAGAATTGACAAAAACAGAAAGATTCTGGAAGGGAGTTAACACTTTGAAGCAGGGGAAGAGTAGGGAGGGAGTTTCCCACACTTTATGGCCCTTAGCCTGAGACCACACAGGTCTGTGCAGCATGGGGGTAACCAAAGCTCTGTTAGAAACTCTACAACATTTCTGGCTTGAAGAACCAGAGGTCAGAGCTTGAGGCAACCGCATCCTTTGGAAAATGAGGTGGGAAATGGCAGAAAAGAGATAGCTAGAGAGGAAGAAGCTTATATTCTGTGTTTAAACTTACATCACGGATAATCTCTGAATCATGATTGTGCAAGGCCGACTCAAAGGAGCCCAGCTAAAGCCAAAAAAACAACTGAACTCGGATTTGAGCTTCTACTACTGTGATCAATATCATGTTTGGAGTTTGAGTCTCACCACATTTACTGCCCATTTAAAAAGAAAATCAATACCTTGGAGGAATGTAACAGAATCCAGTTTTCATAACATAATATTTACAACATCTAGGTTGCAGTCCAAAATTACTTGACAATCCAAAAATGAATAAATAAACAAACCAGGAAAATGTGATCCATTCTCATAAGAGAAACAATCAATAAAGACTGGCTCTAAGGTGTCTAAATGTTGGAATGAACAAGCAATGCTCTAAAAGCAGCAATTAGAACTATGCTCAGTGAGGTAAAGGAAAATATGCCCATCATGATCTAAAGGATAGTAAATATCAGTAAAGAAATAGAAAATATATATAGAAAAGAAAAATTTAAGAACTGAAATTTACACTATCTATCTATTTAGAAGATGAATTTGATAGCAAAATTAAGATGATAGGATAGGAGTCAGTAAGCTTAAATACAGTTTGATAGAAGTTATCCAGTCTGAAAAAAACAAAGAAAAAATTGAAAACAATTAATAAAATCATGTGGGTATTTGGGACTATATGAAGGGGACTAACATATGAGTAATTGGATTCTCAGGGAGAGATGAAAAAGATAATGGAGCAGAAAAAAAAAATTTGAAGAAATACTACCTGAAAATTTCTCAAATTTGTTAAAAAACATAAATTTGCAAATTCAAGAAGCTCAACAAATGTCAAACCTGATGAATAATGATAATAATAATTTTTAAATCTCTAGGCACATCATTGTCAAATTATTGACAACCAAAGAGAAAGAAAAATTTTGACAGCAACCAGAGAAAAATCACATATTATATATACAGGGAAACAATGATTTGAATAATTGATCATTTCTCATCAGACACAATGGAGGCCAGAAAACCACGGAACAACATTTTAAAAGTGTTGAAAGGAAAAAGCTGTCAACTGAGAATCCTATACCCAACAAAAATATCCCTCAAGGATGAAATGAAGTAAAGACATTAAAAAACAAAACAAGACAAAAACAAACAAAAATATAAACAACTAAGAGAACGTATCTCCAGTATACCTGCACTAAAAAAATGCTAAAGGAAGTTCTTCAGGCTTAGGGAAATAGATAAGATGAAAACTTAGATCTCTGGGAGGACTGAAGAACATTGGGGTAAAGGTAAATATGTGGGTAAATATAAAAGACTATTTTTCCTCTTAATTTCTTTAAAATACATATCACATGCCAGTTTTATCTTGTCATAAATGCAATACATTTTACTACTGTAATGTAAAGGACAGGAAGTGTGGTTAAATGGTAGGTGAAATGGTACAATATTATCTCAACCAAACAGTAAAAATTAAGGATGTATATTGTAATCCATTAGGCCACACACCAAAAAATCCTGTCAAGAGGAATAACAAAAACCCAAAAGGTAAATTTAAAATAAAATTCTTTTAAAAGTCATTTAATGTAAAAGAAGGCAGAAAAGGAGAAACAGAAGAACAAAAAGCAGAGGGAACAAAACAGAAAACATATGGTAAAGTGGTAGATTAACCCAACCATATCAATAATTACCTTAAATGTAAGTGTGCTAAACACTCCTTATCAAATTAAAATGCAGAGAATGTACTTTTTTAAAAAGTCCCAACTACATGCTATCTATAAGAGATGTTGTTTAAACATAAACACAACTATAGACTTATTTTAGGTCAAGCTTAGCAAATCGTTTTCAAAAGTTCTCAAAGTTCCCACCTAACTCTCCCCCAAAGTACTTCCTTCCTAACTGGATTAATGTTCTATCCTGTAGCATTAATTACTGCACTCATTTTTATTAATCCCCATAACCATAGGTCAAGAGAATAAAAGCAGCTATCCAAGCAAACACATATGCAACATTATCCCTAAAGCCCATGGAGCAAAAAAAGATAAAGATCCAAAAAAGTTCTCCCCACTGCCTGGTTTCTGATGATTCTGGAATAAGGTGTGAACGTAATTGCAATATCCAGGAGAGGGTGGAATATGTAGAATCAATCAATTCATCACCCAATCTTCCAGTAATATTTAGTTCAAGCAAGAAACTCCTTTAGAACTATTAAGGATGATGTTATCCCTCACTTAAATTCACTTAACAGACATTGAAGGAAGGCAATTCATACTCAAGTACTTATAGGGAATCCTCTGAAATTATAAAATATGAAAGCTCCACGTGGCCCCCTAACACTCAACATCTTGCTTTGTCATTGCCGGCTCCCTTTTTTTATTTGCTTTTGGGTATATATATATATATATATATATATATATATATATATTTGGAAATAATAGCTGTCTCTTAACTAACCAAGCTTTATGATATACTTTAGATTAGAAACTTTTCAAAAGGCCTGTTTAGTTTTTCACAATACAAGAATACACTTACAAAATAACATTTTAATTTCCATTAAGTTTTCTTAGAAATAATGCCAGTATCACCAATACAATCATAACCACATCAGCATGCTTTAAGACCTAAAAGTGAATCTTTACTATGTCAAATGTGATAACATGCCCCCCAAAACAGAGAATTCTTATCCATGAGGGTAATTGTAAATCATCATCTAGTACTTACTTGATGAAAACACTTTCTTCAGAAAACTCCCAATTCCCTCAAATTCTATCAGTTTGGTTACTAAATACTGCCAAACATGTAATTACAGATATTTGTAGCAGTTGAACAAATAGAATAATAATTATATTTCACAATTTACATAGCTGATTTTATATACCTATATCTATATCCATAGCCATATCTATATAATGTTACTAACATTTATAGAACTATATTTCCCCTGAGAAATTGGATAGGGTAGGGCTACATTCCATTCATGCCTCCCCTGTCATAGTTACATATATGAGACTTTCTGGTGGAAGATGGCAGATGAGGGAGGATGGATGAAGGGTCATTCCCAGGTTTTTTGACTTGGTACCTGAATTAAAGTTTTGGCCATTCACTTAATACAAGAGAATCAAAGGGGGAAACATGAAGCGTTTGAACCCGGACATATTGATTTTGATGTACAAATAAGTTGGTCTAGAGTTCACATGAAATAATTGTAATGGAGAGGAAGATTCAAGGGTCATCAGAGCACAAGTGATCATGGAAATCAGGACCATGGACGTGATCATTCGGGAGACTGTGTGGATTCAGAGGAGAGTGCCGTGGATGGAGCCCT
The DNA here is from genome assembly GCF_028021215.1 of Eschrichtius robustus. Lineage (NCBI taxonomy): Eukaryota > Metazoa > Chordata > Mammalia > Artiodactyla > Eschrichtiidae > Eschrichtius > Eschrichtius robustus. Next base: position 31,988,484 of record NC_090825.1, read on the forward strand.
GGGACACGCCAACATCTAGGGGACACATGGAGAACAAGAAGGGGACAGGGAAATGATAAAGGAAATTTTCACATATTGAGGTATGAGGAAGTCACTCTGGCTTATGCATGAGTTAACTTGAATTTTATGCTAACTAAAACAGCCTGTTTGTGGCGTATCAAACATACATTGTACGTCTGCTTTAATTATGAAAGAAAAGGGAGCACTGACCAGAAGTAAAGAATGTCCATGTTAAAAATAAAGATTAAATGCCTTCCTTCCTGGGATGCCAATGCTGGTACTCCTTCAATGACAAGACTCCCTCCCCAGATGCCAAGGCCATACTAACTCCCTGTGTACGTGCTGATCTGGGCTTTTTGAAACCTTGAAGGAATGTAACCCTGACTTGTTTAATGTTCTTTGTTATGACAACATATGAAACTGTGTTTAAAACCATGTTTCTCTGTACCTTTCTTCTGGCCTCTGCTGGTGGCCAGCAATCCTTCGCGTTCCTTGGCTTGATGCAGAATAACTCCACTCTCTGCCTCAGTAGTCACATGGCGTTCCTCCTGGGTATCTGTGTCCAAATTTCCCTCTTCCTATAAGGATAGCAGTCACTGGATTAATCCATTCTGACCTCATCTTAACTTGATTAAATCTGCAAAAACAGTATTTCCAAATAGGGTCATATTCTGAAGTTCTGGGTGGACATGAATTTTTAGAGGACACTATTCAACCTAGTACACCATCCTAAGGGTATGATCACAGATTTACAAGTGCTATAGTAATTAGTCTCTAGAAAGAGGAATATACTCAAGAAATTAGAATGGTGCACAAAATAAATGAATTTTACGTGGGCACCTGTTTGAGGATGTCATTGAGAGGATGTGACCTACGGTTGACCCTTCAACCCCAGGCAATTAGAGCCTCTTTTTCCCCTCCCCTGTCCTTGGAATGTATGTTCTGCCCACTGTTCCTGTACCAGGAGCCATTTTCAAGGATGTAGCCTTGAGAGAGCAATGTGTTGTTGAGATCATGTGGTCTGTACACTGCACTGAACCCCATTAAGGCTTCTATGTAAACTTTTAAGATTCTGGCAGGCAGGAGAGGAGATGTATTTATCTTGCTGCTGCCTGAGACAAGCCTCCTATGTAAATTCCCTGCCTATTAACACTGCCACCTACCAATCTGAAAGGGTCTACCTCTCCTTGACCTTTGTGTAAGGGGGCAAGTTTAGAATTTCACTAGGGGAATTCCCTGAGGTCATGAACCAACAGCACCGATTTCTTGTAACTCAGTTTCTTTCAATTGTTATAGGAGCCCAAAGTAAGTGAAGACTCACTTTGCAGAAATTCATCACACTCAATATTTTTTATTTGGCATCTCATCTGCTCTAAGAAACACCCCTCTGAACTGTTTCTGTAAAGAAGAAATTAACATTTTTTTTCACTCAGTGAAACAGAGAATCAGAAAGCCTTCCTAACCCTTTGGGACCTGGGCTGACAAGAGTTTCCGTAGCCACGCAGATGGCTAAACTAATGGACTCTTTAAAAAAACTCTTGGACTCCATTAGTTTAGCCATCTGTGTGGCTACAGAACCTCTGTCAGACCAGGTCCCCAAATGTAAAATAGATAACTAGTGGGAAGCAGCCACATAGCACAGGGAGATCAGCTCGGTGCTTTGTGACCACCTAGAGGGGTGGGATAGGGAGGGTGGGAGGGAGACATAAGAGGGAGGAGATATGGGGATAGATGTGTATGTATAGCTGATTCACTTTGTTATAAAGCAGAAACTAACACACCACTGTAAAGCAATTACACTCCAATAAAGATGTTTTTAAAAAAAAAAACCTTGGCGTAACGAGAGGTGTGGCAAAGGACCATTCATTTATTTAGACAAAAGTACCTTTAACTTCATTATCATCAAACATTTACTACATGGAGCATAGTAATGGTGTCTTCGTGGCACCATTAGATATTATGTGTATTTAGGCCTAAAAAGAATTCTTTCCCTGGGATGGCATTCGGAGAGCAAAAAATGACATAAAGGAGCAAAAAGGACAAACATAAAAGTAACATTTGGGCTGATTCTGACATTATTTTGAGCCATCCAGTCAATTCAGTAAGTGATTCTAAGATATGATTCATGGGCGACCCTTCTTGATTACTCTTGGTTCCCCCAGTCCCTGCCATCTGTGGTACTTTGCAGTACCTGAATACCACCAGGCTTAGCTGACCAGAACTAGGCCCCATGGACAAGCCTCCGGAGCTGCGGGACATCCCTGCCCGACACCTGAGCCCCCCACTCTCCTCTCTGGGTCCAAGGCTACCACAATAGCAACCGTATTTAGCTGGTTCCCATACCAGCTCCAAAGTCGATAAGCCTTTACAGAGTCCATCATATAACTACGAGGAGAGGGCAAATATGCATGTCAAAGGCCCTGTATTTGAAATATGTATTTCAAAGTCTGGATGGCATTATTAAGAGGAAAAGTAAGCCACGCTGCAGCACACACAGCTCTTTGTGAAACTAAGTTTTCAGGACAGCTGCTGCAGGCGAGACTGTGATAGGGCATTTCTAGAGAGGAACGCGAAGCAGGATCCTAGAACTCTACTTTTTATTTGTATTGCTCTGAACGCCAAACGGAAACACCGTAAGAAGTTTGCCTGGGGCGCTTGTCTTTTACCCAAAGACTTTCTGCCCCGGAGCCCAGGGGTTCTGCCTCTAGGTTGGGATAACAAGTGGCCCCGCGGGATCCCACCGGCTTCGCTCCGCGCTCGCTGGGTGGCCGGCCGGCGGGGTCCGCAGCGCGGCACGGGGGCGTGATGCCCGGCTCGCCGAGTTTTCGGTTTCCACTTTTCCTTTCCAGGCCTCTCCCACTTCCTTTCCCCCCGGCCGCCGCGTCCGGGGGCCCGCACCTCGGCAGGGTCCCGTCCGCTCCCCCCGGGGACCCAAAGGAGGCGAATTCCTGTGGGTCCCAGGAGTGCCAAGAGTGCGCAGCGAGACGGGAAATTGCAAAAGTCCTCGGCCCTCTGCCCTCCCCCGCGGCTTTCCCGTAACTCCCGCCCCTGGGCGCGCGCCCCGCAGCTGATTCATAGCCCGGGCGCGGGGCCGGCCCTGCACGTCCACACCCGCGCTCGCCCCCGCCTCGCACCGGGGCGGCAGCCACGCCGACGACTCAGCCCGGCTCGCGGAGCCTTCCGCCCGCGGGGTGAGTACCCACCCGACCGCCCGTCCCGCTCCCCTCCGCGCGCCCCGCCTCCCTCCGTGGCTCTTCCGACGGACGGACCCGGGTGGCGTCGGGAAGAATCCGACCCCTTTGCCGGCCCTTCCCGGCTGGACGCGGCCCGGAGCTCACACGTCTTCTCCCCTGCTCGGCGCCGCCGAGGCCCCGCGTTTGCTTTGGTTCGGGGTTCGCTCTGCTCCGAGACGGTGCTTTGAGGGGTCCTCACGCGTGGCGCGCCGGCCTGGTGCGTAACACTGGAATACTAATTCTTCCCAGAGCGCACGCTGCTGGGGACACCACGACGGTTCCTACCCTGCTTTTACGTTCGCCATCCCACCGCCTCTTTCGCAGGTAGTTGGTAGTTAAAATTCCCATTTGACCCACGTTTGCCTCTCTCCCAGCACTCCAGAGTGAACTGCTGTCTCCAGCCTCCCCTCACGCTCCCTTAACTCCCACCTGACAGTCATTCCTCTCGCAGTCCGCGATCTCCCTCCACCCGGTCTCTATTTACACCTGGACGCGGGAGGCGCTCACGCTCACGCGCAGGTGGAGCGGGAAATCCCGGGGAGGTGTCTGCGGTAGACGCCAAGCCAATGGAAGCAGCGCCGAGGTGTCTGGCTGGGCGGTGGGAGCCTTGCATTTGTAACTAACCCACCCCTCACCCTTTTATAGGCAAACCTTTCCTAGGCAAAAAGCACGGAGGGGTTCAATAACTTGTCCAAGACCGTAGAGCTGGCGGCGGTGGCACTGACGTCGCGAAGCGGGGGGCTTTGCCTCCGACACCGAGAGCCCTTTCTTGACAGTGCTTGGCCCGCTCACGCATCCATCCGTCCTGCCTGCCTGTCCTGTGGTGGGAAGCACAGTGCGCAGTGCCACTGAGCAGGGACGCCTGGTAACTGACAAGCCTGAAGACTGAACAAGCTTATTCTCCAACTCAAGACGGGTCGATGTAGGCAGAGGATATGACAGAACTGAGTGTAGTGTATTTCATTTGAGCTAGAAGGAAAGAAGCTCTGGGTCTTATTCTCAAGTCTAGACTGACTTTGGGACTTGGGTCAGGTTAACTTTATGGCCTCAGCCTCTGTCTCCTCCTCTGCAAAATGATAATGGTTCACACTTGCTATGGGACCAGGCACTATTCTAAGTACTGTTACATATGCTAGACGATTTAAGCTTCACCAGTGAGGTAGGTAACAGTTTTCTCATTCTGATTTTATCAGTGAGAAAACTGAGACCCAGAGAAGTTAAGTAACTTGTCTGTGGTCACACAGCTAGCAGGTGACAGAGTCAGGATTTGGCTTTGGAATCTGCTTATAGCCACTGTGTTGCGCCTCAAACTCTAGGACCCTTTCTGGAGTGTCTCCCACCCCACCCCACTCGTGTTGCTTCATCATTGTCCTGCTTTGTCTCTCTCCTGGGCTGCTTTAAAATGCACTCAGAGACCCTTGAAGCTGAAGGGCCCCAGAGGGTCATAGTGGCCAGGGGTTCCCAAACTTAGCTGTGTCTTAGAATCATTCTTGAAACTTTTCAAAGCGCTGGACTCCAGCTTCACCTGCCTACTCAGAATCTTCAGGGCATGCTAAGTTTGGCATCTCCCCGAGAGCGTTCAGTATTGTTAGAATGCCTCCAGTGGCAGGGAGCTCACCAGCTAACGTGATTGTTGGGCAGGGCTAATTCTCAGCTGTAACTTGCCTCCTTGTGGTACCTGTTCTGCCTCCTCTTGTCTCAGCACAAGTGTCTAAAGCTTCTGTATCAAAGGCCACCTTGAGAGGAAAGGGCTGGTCTTAGGTGTCCAGCGGGGACTGGAGCCACACGGGGGAGAACACCGGGTCTTTTCCTTCTACCCCTTTCTTTAACCTGAAAGAGCAGGAACATCTACAGGGGTGCACAGAGGTGTTCCAGAGTCTCTGTTGTTTCTTGTAACCCTTTTGTCCTGAAAAAGGAACCAAATCAGGAAAACTATCAGGGTGTTGAAAGAGGAATCGGTGGTACTGTGATTTGACAGGAGGAAGGCGTGTGTTTTCCTTGTGGGAGGATTTTTGGCTTGGGTGGAAGGAAAACTGAGTGAGTGTCATCTTGCTCACTTATAGGAACAGTGAGCCCTGGCTCTCTTTTCCCTCGGGGAGGAAGTCCTTCTTGATTGAAAAAAATATATGAAAGGGGGAAATATAAGACAAATAAGATTTTGTGAGAAATACCCCTCCCTCCAAGCAGGCTTCCTTGCTCTGTAAAGCACAAGTTTCTTCTCCAGCAGCTGTGTCCTTGCTTTTACAAGGTTGTCTATTTTACTTTTGTGTTTTAAAAATAATGCAAATAATAAGTGAATATATATACGAACTATATGAAATGAAATGCAGAACCTTGGTCACTCCTACTCCCACTCAGAAGAGGGTAAGTTCAGGTTGGTACCCACTATTCCAAGTTTTTTCTTTTCTGTACAATTGCATAATATGTATATATACACTATGTTTTTTTTAAGATATTTTTCTTTTTTTTAAATTGTACAATTATCTATTTATTTATTTATTTATTTATTTATTTTTGGCTTTGTTGGGTCTTCGTTTCTGCACACGGGCTTTCTCTAGTTGTGGTGAGTGGGAGCTACTCTTTGTTGTGGTGCGTGGGCTTCTCATTGCGGTCGCTTCTCTTGTTGCAGAGCACCGGCTCTAGGCGCGCGGGCTTCAGTAGTTGTGGTGGGTGGGCTCAGTAGTTGTGGCTCCCGGGCTCTAGAGCTCAGGCTCAGTAGTTGTGGTGCACAGGCTTAGCTAGTCCGTGGCATGTGGGATCTTCCCGGACCAGGGCTCGAACCCGTGTCCCCTGCATTGGCAGGCAGATTCTCAACCACTGTGCCACCAGGGAAGCCCTACACTATGTTTTAATATATGTAAATGAGATCTTACTATCATTGTGCAGCTTACTTTTTCACCCCCAAGTCTTAGAGATCTAACATCTCTGTGTGTACCTCTTTTGCTAATGGCTACATGTTATTCTAAAGTAATAATGCTTATTCTTATTTCTTGTTATTTTAATTAGAGACATTTATTCATCCTTTCCCTTATTGATGGACATTTGAGTTGTTTAAAATTATTCAGCATTAGCAACAGTGCTTCAGGGAAGATTGGGCGTTCATCTTTGTGCTTAAGCCTGAGTATAATATCCTAGGAGAGAGATTTGTGGGTGAAAGGGTTTATCCATTTTTCAACTTGATAGATATAACCCTTCAAATTGCACCACTGACCCACCCCAGGTACTGATTTAAACTCAGCCCATGAGAATCTATTTCCCTCATCCTTCCTAAAACCAGGTGTTATCTCTTTTTTTTTAATTTAAATTTTCAAATCCGGTAAATGAGTGAAACCCAATAAGGCATTTTAATTTGCATTTTGCTGATTATTGCTGCAATTTAATATTTCTAAACACAATATTTATGGATCATGTGTGTCTCCTGTCAATTACCTCTGCATATCCTTTGCTCACTTTTCTACTGAGTTGCTTTCTCTTATTTCTATTTACTGCAGAAGCTCTACAGGTACTCAGTTTCTTAATCTTTTGTCTGTTGTAGATGATGCAAATATTTCTTCTAGTGTAATGCTCATTTTCCAAATTTTTTTTATTATGGTAAAATACATAATATAAAATTTACCATTTTAATCATTTTAAGTATACAGGTCTGTGTCGTTAAGTACATTCATACTGTTGTGCAACCATCACCACCATTCATCTCCAGAACTCTTCATCTTGCAAAACTGAAACTCTGTACCCATTAGACAATAATTCCCCATTCCCCCTCTCCCCAACCCCTGACAACCATCATTCTACTTTCTGTCTCTATGCATTCAAATACTCCAGGTACCTCATATAAATGGAGGAATCATATAGTCTTTGCCTTTTTGTAACTGGCTTATTTCACTTAGCAAAATGTCCTCAAGGCTCATCCATGCTGTAGCATGTATCAGAATTTCCTTCCTTTTTAAGGCTGAATAATAGTCCATTGTTTACGTATACCACATTTTGCTTATCCATTCATAATGCTTTTATTTATTTATTTATTTTTTAATAAATTTATTTATTTATTTGTTATTTTTGTCTGCGTTGGGTCTTCGTTGCGGTGTGCGGGTTTCTCACTGCAGTGACTTCTCTTGTTGCGGAGCACGGGCTCTAGGCGTGCAGGCTTCAGTAGTTGTGGTGCACGGGCTCAGTAGTTGTGGACGTTGGCTCAGTAGTTGTGGCTCACGGGCTGTAGAGCGCAGGCTCAGTAGTTGTGGCACACGGGCTTAGTTGCTCTGCAGCATGTGGGATCCTCCCAGACCAGTGATCGAACCCGTGTCCCCTGCGTTGGCAGGTGGATTCTCAACCACTGTGCCACCAGGGAAGCCCAATGCTTTTATTTTTAACTATCTTTTGCTGCACAGAAGTTTTAAATGTTTGTGTAATCAACTCTGCAATCTTATGCTTTCTGTGCTTTGTCTAGCTTAGAAAGGTCTTTTTCACCTAAAAATTATTTTTAAGTTTTTTTTTGTAATACTTTTATTATTTTGGTTTTACGTTTAGCTCTTCAAAATATCAGATTTTTGTATAAGGTGAAAGGTAAAATGTAACCTAACATTTTTCTTAAGTTTTAAGCAGTTGATCCAATACCGGTTATTTAATCATACAACTTTTTTCTAACTCATTTGAAATTCTGTTTTTACAGCAAAATAAATTCCTATTTATATAAGGCCCTGTTTCAGGATTCTACCCTATTTCACTGATCTATTTTTGTCTCTTCTTCTGCCAGTATCACCTGTGTTAAATGCTACAGCTTGATGGTATATTTTTATATCTAGGAGTATATATTTGTAGTTTTTTCCCACAGAACGTTTTTTGAAAGTGATTCTCATACATTTTCATTTTGTATAAACTTTACAGATAACTTGTCAAGTTTAATAAAATCCTATTGGAATTTTTCTTAAGATTTTCTTGGCCTTCTAATTATCAGTAATTTTTTTATGCCTTAATGCCGATTGTCGTATGCCCTTCACACATGCAGGAAGCAGTGTGATGTGACTAGGGAGTGACTCACATGGCTCAAGCTCTGAATTGACTGTGTCAACCTGGACAGGTTACTTTTAGCCTTTCTTAGCCTTAATTTCCCTATCTTTGTATGGAGATAATAATTGAATCTCTTTTCAGGGGGCTGTTATAAGGATTCTATTAATAAATGCATGTGAATCACTTAGCAGAGCACCTAGCAGAGGGTTAGCACCCAGTACGTGCTAGCTGGGATCATTTTCACATTTTCCTTCCTATCCTGCTGTGGACCCTGCAGTGTGCCTTGTCAGAGCAAGAATCGGTAAATCTTCTCCTTCATATATCCATGGTGTCCTAGGAGACAAAAATATGTAATAAATATTGTATATAGTAGTGCTTCTCAAACTTCAGTGTGTATCTGCATCACCTGGGGATCTGGTTTAAATGCAGATTTTTATCCCACACTTTGCATATGTAGTCTCTCACTGATATTTAAAATTATGCTGCTAGTGACAGTATTTCCTTTGGGGATAAATGTGATTGACATGACTTGTAAATTGCTTTCTTTTAATATTATATGCTAAAGAACTAAATTATATTTATGCTGTTTCCTTTCTTCCTTCCTCCCTTCCTTCCTTTCTTCTTTTTCTTTTTTTTCCTTATGAAAAGAGAGTTAGTGAAAGTGCTAAATATAATAACAAATTCTATTCTTAGATCTGAAATCACTGAGACAATTAACTATGTGGATTATTTAAAACTGTTGATTTATGATGAAGACAGCCACATAAAATATATCGAGTCTGAGCATGAAATGTAAGTCAGCTGATAGGAAAGCCAGAATTACAAGTGTCTTAGCAAAGAGAAAAACATAAGACATAAGGAACACTTGGAAAAACGTAAGATTAAATGGAAGATTAAAAAGTACTCTTGGAAAGCATGGACTGAGGTTCTGCTGTGTGAAAACAGTGTGTGACAGATCTTGAGAAGAGTAAATCAACAGGAGCTACACTCTCATGTGAGTAAATTTCTCACACATCACATTATCTCTTAGTCAATTCTCTCTACTCCCAGTCTTCCTAACAGGGGACTTTGAGCAAGTTAATCTCAACCTAGTGTGCCCATCTGTCTAAAGAGGATGGCAGTATGTTTTTCTATCTGGGACATTGGTTACTTTCTGTGTTTGAAAGTGCATTAGTAAAGTGCCTGCATTTTCTCAGGACCTGAGAGATCACATTTTTTTTGTAGGGAAATACCTGACACCCTCATAGACTGATTCGATATCTAAAAAATATCAACCTTTTTTCAGGTCTGTTTGACAGCTGTGGGCTGGATTTGAATCACAAAACACTTTTGACTAGTTTACCCCTGTTGGGATATATGTTTGGAAATAATGGAATTGCCAGTGCTTGCACAAGACTGAACCCAATATTTGTAAAACACACATACACACACACACATACACACATGCACACACATGTTTTAAAGAATGCTTTGTGTTGCAGAATTACATAACTTGAGAGAGATCTATAATTTCTCTCATCCTACTCGCTTCCCTTCCCCCACACAAGCTCTAAATTTATAACTCTTAGTGGTTGGGTGTGTCTTTTGGGGCCAGTTTGGATCCTTCAAGTAGAAGACAGCAAGGCAGAAATAGATAGGCAGAAATAGATGTGCAGGAAATGCTTTTGGGAAAGCATTGTGAAGGATAAAGGGAAAAGGGAGCAGGAATAGGCAGAGAGCACCTCCAAAGCCACTGCAGGTCTGAGCCCTGTGAAAGGGGATAGGGAAGAAGGAAGATTGGAAAGGAAGAGCTTCCAGCTACAGTGCAGCTCTGAGAAAGTTCCAGCCAGGGATGGGGAGGCTTTGATCAAAGATTGTCTATTAGAGGAGCCCCGTGTCGGGTGGAGAAGACTTGGTTTGATATTTGATGGAGCAGCCAGGGGGGACTGTGGGCTTGGGTGTGAATGTGCTGTGGATCCAAAGGTGTGGCAATGGAGGCTGTCAGGGAGCTATGCAGTAGGTTCCTTCGAAGGGAGCTCTGAGTGGCATAGCTGTACGGTTGCCACACTTCTCTTCTAGAGGTGGTTGTCTGCACACTTCTGCAACTTGCTTTTTCATTCAATATTTTCTGGACATTCTTCCATGTCAACACATGATTCTAGTTCATCCTTTTTAACAGCTTGATAATATTCTTTTGTAGAAATACACCATAATTAAAATTTCTACTTTCTTTGGATGGATATTTAGATTGTTTTCATTTTTTCCTCAATAAAAACAATGTTACAATGAACAGAGGACAAAATTCCAGAAATAGTATTTCTGCATCAAAGATAATGCATACTAAAATTTTAATAGATATTGCCAAATTGACCTTGTTAAAGTTGTGCTTTTTGACCATCAGTAAGTAGCAATGCCTACTTTTTCAAACTCTTACCAGTGCTAGGTATTAAGACCTTTTTAAGCTTTGCCAATTGGACACCACACAGACACACACAGAGATATACACGACTACTGCTTTAATTTGCGTGTATTTAATTATCAGTGATAGTGTCCAGTTTTTCTTTTTTCTCTTTTTGGTTATTGATATTTCTTTCTTTTCTGTGAATTACATAATCATGTCATTTGCCAGTTTTTCTATGGAGTTTCTTGTCTTTTTCTTATTGATTTCTAAGAGCTCTTTATATATTAGGGATAGTAACCTTGTGACATAAGTATTGAAACTATTGTTCCCAGTTTGGTTTTGGACCTATTATATCACTAAAAATTTTCAATATTCATTTGATTGGTGTAGCAGTCTTTACCTTTTTTTGCTTCTGGTTTCATATCATGCTTGGACAGATTATAAAAATATTCACCTATGTTTTATTCTAGTAATTTTTTTCTTCCATTTTTACTGAGATATAATTGACATACAACACTCTATAAGTTTAGGGTTACACATAATGGTTTAACTTACATCCATCATGAAGTGATGATTACAGTAAGTTTAGTGAACATCCATCATCTCATATAAATACATAATTAAAGAAATAGAGAAAATATCTTCCTTGTGATGAAAACTCTTAGGATTTACTCTCTTAACTCTCATATGTAATGTACATCACCATTAATTATCTTTATCATGCTGCATATTACATCCCTCATATTTATTTGTCTCATAACTGGAAATTTGTACCTTTTGCCTGCCTTCCTCCAATTCCCCCTCCCCCTACTCCCTGCCTCTGGTAGCTACAAATCTGATCTCTTTTTCTAATAGTTTGTTTTTGAAGTGTAATCGACGTACAACACTATGTTAGTTCCTAATACACAACATGGTGATTCAGTATTTCTATACATTTCCAGTGTTCACCATAAGTCTAGTCATCTGTCACCATACAAAGATATTACATAATTGTTGACAATATTCCCCACACTGTACATTTCATACCTGTGACTCATTTATTTTGTAATTGAAAGTTTATATACCTTAATCTCCCTCCCCTATTTCTCTCCTCCCCCCAAACCCTCCCCTCTAGCAACCACCTATTTGTTCTGTCTATCTACAACTTTGTTTCTGTTGAGTTATATTTGTTCATTTATTATAGTTTTTAGATTCCACATTAAAAGTGAAATTACATGGTATTTGTCTTCCTCTCTCTGACTTATTTTACTTATCATAATAACCTTTAGGTCCATTCATGTTGCAAATGCCAAGATTGAATTCTTTTTTATGGCTAAGTAATGTTCCATTGTGTACATATGCCACATCTTCTTTATCCATTTATCTTTTGATGGGCACTTGGGTTGCTTGCATATCTTGACTATTGTAAATAATGCTGCAATGAACATAGGGGTGCATACATCCTTTGAAATTAGTGTTTTCATTTGTTTCAGATAAATACCCAGAAGTGGAATTACTGGATCATGTGGTAGTTCTATTTTTAATTTTTTGAGGAACCTCCAAACTGTTTTCCATAGTGGCTGCACCAATTTACATTCCCATCAACAATGCAAGAGGGTTCCCTTTTCTTCACATCCTTGTCAGCCTTTGCTATTTGTTGTATTTTGATGGTAGCCATTCTGACAGGTGTGAGGTGATAACTCATTGTGGTTTTGATTTGCATTTCCCTGATGATTAGTGATGTTGAGCATCTTTTCATGTGCCTATTGGCCATCCGTATGTCTTCTTTGGAAAAATGTCTATTCAGGCCCTCTGACCATTTTTTAATTGGCTTGTTTGTTTTTTTGATGTTGAGTTTTATGAGTTCTCTGTTTATTCTAGTAAAGCTAATGGTCTTGCATTTACACCTTTGTTCATCTGGATTTTATTTTGTTGGAAGGAAATGAAGCAGTAGCAATAATGATCAAATTAACATTAATTGGATTTACTGTGTGTTTGTTCTCATAATCTTATTTGATCCTCATGGCAATCCTATGAGGTAGGTTACTTATTCTCATTTTACAGAAAAGAAAATCAAAGCCTAGATGGTTTAAGTAACTTGTCTATAGTCATATAGTTATTAAGTGCCAGAGGGGGGGATTAGACCCTAAGTAGTCTTATGTCAGAGCACCTGTACATAACTGTTACAGCTTCCTTTTCCCATACATGTCTGGGTTAGTACATCGTTCCAGTACCATTTGGGTGAATAATGTATCTTTTCTCAAATGAAGTATCACCTTTAGCATTTACTAAATGCCTACATATTCTCTGGGTCCAAAATATTCCTTGGATCCAGGTTTTCCAGTTGTTTCTTTGACTTCACATACAACTTAGAGACTCAACTTTACTCCTATCTGAAATCACAGATTCCAAGAATCATTAACTAAACATTGCTTAAAAAAAGAAGATGAGCTGTGAGTCAATTCAGTCTCATAAATCAGGATTAGTAGAAACACTTAACTGGGTAGGTTTAGAGGGCGGGGAAGAAGTGCTTGAACCCTGCGTGTGCCTCCGAGTGATGGATACTTAAGGAGGAAGGGGTGGTGGAATTGGGGTGAAACCTTGTGGGTAATCAATCCTATGCTGTAACGGTGGAGGCCCTTTCAAAGTGGCTCTGAAAGACAAATGGCAGGGCTCTTAAAAAAAAAGAAAAAAGAACAGAACCTGGAAAATGTGGGCATCCTCCATGAAGTGGCATGCAACTCTTTGTACTGCCGCATAGAACTCTTTCACAAGGTACACACACGGAGCACGTGTCCTACTTGAACAGCTTCTTCTTTAAAATAGTATTTGCATATGACATCATTGGGGCACCCAGCCAATTTTGAAGAGTTTGGCAACACACCCATGTTCTTGGGAAGCAAGTGACCGATTAAGCTGCTCCCCACGGGGATTATTTGCGATGGGGAAACTTCTCAGGAATAAATATTTCATTAATGACAGAACAAGAAGCGCTGGTGAAGAGGGGCAAAGAGGGGCAGATTTTTCATAAGCTGTGTTTTCATTACACATGTAGTTTTTATTACACATGTAGTAGATATTTGAATATCCCTCAAGTGTAGTATTACACATGAGGGATATTCAAAGGCATCTTCTTTTTGCAGAGAGACAAGATTTGAATGACAAGTTCTACAAAAGGAGTGGGTAATTTTTCTTCTTTCCTCCCTTTTTCCTCCAGAGAAGGAATCTCAATGAAAGACTATGTATTCGGCAACATTTGGCAACAGAAAATGTAGAAGGGTCTGAAAAAGAATCTATTTTAATTAAAATAAAATTGAAAGCAAGGAAGAGAGAATGCAAGAAAATTGGTACAAGTTTTTGTTCATTTACTGGATGTTGACTGGGTAGCAACTGTGTTCTGGTACTGTGATAGACACGGGGAACAAGATCTAGACCTGTCCTCGAGCAGCTCATAGTCTGGGTAGGAATAATGGAGATCTGAAAAATTAAAATAGAGAACAGATTTTGTCTGGATTTGTTAATCCCATAATCCTAATAACATATACAAACTACTATATATAAAATAGATAAGCAACAAGGAATTACTGTGTAGCATAGGAAACTATATTCAGTATCTTGTAATAACCTATAATGGAAAATAATCTCTCTCTCTCTATATACACACACACACACACACACACACACACACACACACACACATAAACTTACTCTATGCCTGAAACTAACACAGTATTGTAAATCAACTGTACTTCTTCTTTTCTTTTTTTCTTTTTGGCCGCACTGTGCACCTTGTGGGAATCTTAGTTTGCCGACCAGGGATTGAACCTGGGCCCCGGCAATGAGAGTGCTGAGTCCTAACCACTGGACCGCCAGGGAATTCCCTCAACTATACCTCAATTTTAAAACACTGGGGAAATTTTTTTTTAAAAGAGAGAGAACAGATTTGGGAAAGGACAAAGTCATGCGGATGAGGCAGGAAAGTATTCTTCCTTTCTGAATTCTGCCACTTTGTACTTCCCAGACTTCCTTTTCTTACTGGAAAGTGGACGTGGCAATGCTCCTTGCTCATGATTGTGGAGAGAGAAAGCCTGTTGAATGAGTGGGAGAGCTGGGTAGCCTCTCTCGGGTCAGAAGCAGAGCTTCAGAGGAAAAACCAAACCCTGCTTGGTGCACCCTGAGCATCTGTAGGGGAACGTGCCAAGCAGCCGCCTGATGCTGAAGGACTCACCAGCCCTCATCTTTGAGGTGATGTGGGAAAGCCTGGCCTAATCTTGGATTTTCATTTTGATCTGCATAAGGGGGCGTAGTGTAGGGTGTAGAGCACCCCAGAGCTGTGTGCTCGGACCTCTTTCTCTTTCCTGTCTGTACGCCCTCTTGAAGATCTTCCAGTCCTATGGCTTTACATACTATTTGTATGCACCAAGCATGCCTGGATTTATACCCCCAGCCACGACCCCTCCCATGGCCCCTCCGCATGATGTATCCAGCTAGTGACTTGACATCTCCACTTGGATATCAAGTGAGCATTTCAAATTGAGATGTCGCAAGTTGGGTCCTTGATACAGCCCACTAAATCATTCTTCTGCTTCTCCATTAATGGTGATTCCATGTTCCCAGGGACTCAGGCCAAAATTCTTGGAGCCATCCATGATGTCTCACTTTGTCACCACCCCGCACACCCTGCCAGCTCTATCTTTAAAATCTCTCCCGTTTCATCACCGTTCCCATGGCCACTGCCGTCCCCCCTGCTGGGTCTAAGCCAGCATCAGTCTCCCCTGGACTATGGCCGTGACCTCCACCTGCACTCCCTCCTGCCACTCTTGCCCCCTTCAGTGTCTTCATTGCGGGGTCCTTCCTGTACAATATAAGGTAGACCGTGTTACTCCTTTGTTTAAAACTACCCAGTGGCTCCCATCTCACTCAGAGTAGAAGCCAAAGTCCCTAAAGCGCTTCCCCTGTCTGCCCTGCCTCCCCACGTGCCCTGTGATTGGTCCTGTCACTCACCTCCTCGCCCGCGCCAACCCCCGGCTCCGTGTTGTTCCTTGACTATATGCCCAGCGCTCTGCCGCCTCAGGATCTCTGCACAGGTCACTCCCTCACCCCCAGGCTTTTCCCTCTGTTACTGGGGGTCTCACAGGGAAATAGCTGATGCACTCAGAGTCCGATAACTCGAGGAGGATGGACGTAGGCGGCGTGGAGGGGAACCACGTGGGCTGTGCCGCAGTCACCTGGGGCTTGGAAGAAGCTGGCCCAGAGCCCTTGGTGTCTGTGTTTTCCCAGCAGCATCAGGCTCTGTGCCTACAGGGAATCTGTTCATAGGGCATTTCCCAAAGTGGGCTCCACAGGGGTCTCTGGGAGGTTCTCCCATCTGCTGACTCTTGTTCTGCAGGTTTTGATGAACTGTTTTGATTATAGGTTTTCAGACAAGGCTGGGACTCGTAGTCCTTCTGCAAAAGGTCCTGAGGTGGTCTGGAGCCTGCAGTCTCGGGATCTTGGCTGCCCAGTCACAGCACTGGAAATGACCGCTTTGCCCTGTGCAGGCGGTGGCCACTGGGTCACGGCTACCACCCGTCCAGCATGTGTAAAACCATGCCCCTCAGAACTGATGAAAGCAAAACCGGGAAATCTAAGTGGCTGCTCGAATTAAGGTCCTCAGCTTCACAACCCGCCACGTGTGAGACGGTGGGAAAGGGCAGGGCTTCAGACAGGACTGTCCTGGTGATTCTCGAAGACTGTCCTGAGATACTCAGACCTTAGAAATACATCCCTTGTACATACTCTTTATCTTTCAACTTTGTTATATGACAACTTGTATTCTTTAGTTTCTGGTTACCCTTAATTGGTAGGTGGCCTCCAACTTCTAGTTTTAAGCTTCTCGGCCCCATGACTTGTTTAATTTTTGTGATATGTCAAATATTTGATTGACTAAAAGTCCGCCTTTTTCCAAACATCTTAAATAGCCCTTTCATGCAGAGGACACGAGGCAGTGTGCATCTCACCCCCGGGATCACCTGCTTTTTTTTTTTTTTTAATTGGGGTATAGTTGTTTTACAATGTTGTGTTAGTTTCTACTATACAGCGAAGTGAATCAGCCATATGTACACATATATCCCCTCTTTTTGGATTTCCTGGAATCACCTGCTTTTGAATTGCGGGGATGAGCTCTCCTCATGGTAGTGGCTCCTGTGTTCCTTGGGTGACGTAAATGCCAGGAGGACGGGACCCTGTGCCGTAGACCAGGATTGGATGGATATTGAAATGAACAGTGAGTGTCAGACACTTCACTGTGGCATTTTCCTTTGCCTCCCCTTTGGTTCTCAGCAGAAGATCTTTTCTCTTGAGTCAGTTTTCCCCTGGCTTTGATATGCAGTTGTAATAGGAACCTATCTGAAATTGCCAGTAGAGACTTTAGCGCGGTATGGATGACCTGTTGCCAAACATTGAAGTAGCAGAAAGCAGTGCTTAAAGGATCAGGAAGTAAAGCTGTCATTTGCAGACTTGTGCTCCCACGTAAGCAGGTTTGACCACCCCAAAGTAATTGAATGGTTTGGTTTACCCTCTTCCTGTCTTCACTGTCGTCCCCATTTCTTGTAAAATGCCATTTAAAGGAAATAAATGGAGGGTGTGGGCAGTGAAAATGAATGATCTGGTTCATGGAATTTCGAGCTTTTGATGAAGCCCAAGGGGACTAGATGGAGGCAGAAGATGACTTTGAATTTTTCTGTGCTTCTCTCCATGATACGTCAGAGTTTGAAGTAGAAAAGTGAAATTCAGTACTTCCCCTGACTAAAGGTTTATTATGAAATGAAGAACATCTTAGCCTTCTTGAGGCCATCCAGGCTTATCCTTTGTGCCCTCGGGTTGTCCAGTGGTCTGAGGACCTGATGAGTCAGTGAAGCTCTTTGACCTGTAGTTCACAACCCTATTCTAAGACAAGGAAAACCGGAAATTATCTCGAACAATGAAACTCTGCCTGTCTCCGTCAGCGGCAAGTGCCCATTTCTCTCAGCTGACATTTTAAGGACGGAGACGAGTGGAGATGACTCCCCCATGAGGAATTAATTCAGATGTAGCTCTTCTGAGACTGTGGCCGTGTTTGTAATATTTAACTTCTGTTTCTCTGCTTTATCTTTCTTCACCAACCTTTGCTTGGTTTGAAGAGATTGGTGGATCGCTCTCTATGGCCACACAGACTCAGTGGCACATCTTGGAACAGCTGCTCTGGGCTGGGGCGTGGCCGGCTGCTGGCTGACCGAGGCTGGCCCCTGCTGGAGCAACTCAGGGGCTCAGCTCTGCCTCGTGTTGCTTCTCCTCCTCCTGGGTCCAATAGAATAGCCCAGAAATGCTCTTTCCATGCCAAAGGTGGCAACACAAAAGAGCAAGCAGAAATACATAAAGTCTCTTGAGGCCTAGGCTCCAGGCTGGCATACCATCACTTCTGCCTCATTTACGGGCCAAGGCAAGTCAGATGGAGCAGGGAAATTACCTCATTGTGGGGCGAGGGGGGACTCCAAATTCACATTGACAGGGGGTGTGGACATAAGGAGGAGAGAAGAACGGGAGCCTTAATGCCATCACCTTCTGCAGTTGGTTCAAAGAAACTTGCTCACAGCTAAAATTAAATAAAATTTCCCTTCTTTGCAATTTATCTTTTTCAGAAAACCAGAACCTATGGCTATCTTTGCAGTTTTTCAGACAACATTCCTCTTGGCATTGCTGCCCTTGAGAACTTACGAAAGTGAAGGTAAGAAGTGGAAAGAACAGTAAAGAAAAAAAAAATCACCTAGGGGAAAAAAAACAAGGTGACAGGTACTTTGGAGAAAAATCAACAGGTCATTTTTCTTTGAAAATTACTTGGAATTGGTAAGTAGCAGTGATGACCTTAGTCTTGACCTTCCTGATCTTGACGGCTCGTTTTAGTAAGCTATACCTTAACCTTGATTTCCTGGTCAATGGTAACTTGTCAGTGAATCTAATCCCAGAGAATGTCACGATCAATATATGGTCCATGGCCATTGCCAGAGGAGTTCCTTCTAAACTTGCTGGGTAGAGATGGGTTACGTGACCAGTGTTGGCTGCAAGGTTAGAGCAAGTTGGGTTGTCCCACAACTGCGTTCGTTCGTTGAGAGTCTGTTACCTGCAAGATAATGTGCTAAGTGCTGAAATGCTGTTTATGGGTAAAGAAATAGTATTTGTCTCTTAGCTACTCCCACAGTGAAGATATTTGGCCATAAATCAACTCTGTAAATAAAGTCAATAAGAATTCAACACCATTAAAATGTTTACGGATATTTTAGCACCTTGAGCCAGTTTGAAGACAGACTCAAACTTGAGAGAGTTTCTATGGGTTTATAAAGTTTGTGTTGCTTTTACCTGTATTTTATAAAGCTTTACCTTTTCCTCTTTCTGCATTTATTCTTTGCTGTATACTCCCTTTGTAACAGAGGGTTCAGGCATATGCTCTTAGTAATTACCCACACAATTCCTGTCTATGGATTCATGAAAATGACGTTTGCAAGAAATATCCATAGAAGTTTTCCATTTCCCTTGAAACTCTGTGATAAGCTGTTTGGAAATAAAAGGAAGACTTTGTTCTGATAAGAGCTCAATTCTCCATCTGATATTCTTTAGGTCTGGCTTTAGTTATTTTTTAGGTTCAGGGCACATGAGAAGGTGCTACTTTTATGGGTTCTTAAAAATCATAGTTTGATTGTTGGTTTCTTCCATAATCTTGAGCTGAAAGGTGGAAATTAGGAGGACTCCTCTTTGGTAGTATTGATACCCCTCATTCCATCGATCTTACTTGCTAAAATCTAGGCATGACACACTGGGGCTGAGTGGGTGGTCTGTACCATAAGAATGTCTAGGCTCAGTTAGAGCTCCTGATTCCCAGACAGACCCAGGGCCCCAACTCCAGGCTCTCCAGAGAATCCAGGTGTTTAACCCAGGTGTTTGTTTAACCCTAAGCTTTTGGCCCAGCTCACTTCCCTAGTGAAATCTCAATATCTGATCTGACAGCTGTTTACTGTGAGCCTTCTACTTACAAGGCACTCTGCTCTCGGGGCAAGCTCTGCTGCTCACCCTGTCAGCTTCCTTTATTTAGATCAGACTCGCATTTACCTGTTTCTCTCTCCACCAATCTTTGTTTCTGCTTCCAGCTTTCTCAGCTAAGCATGCCCGCTTTGCAACGTGGTCCTGCTTTGTCCTCACCTTAACTGCTTGGATTTCTTGTCTCAATTTCTGCTGCACCTGACCCAGTACCTACTAAATGCCCACTCAAACCAGTGGGCTTCTCACTCAATCACCCAGCCAGGCTCAGGCCTGAGACTCCCTTTCAGATAACCTAGCTTCTCCTGTCCAATGAGACAGAGCCAAGGCTCACTTCCTGTCGGCCCTGGGCTCACTCTCCATCAGCCAGAGATCATGACTAGCATTTGGATGTATTTTCTTCCAGTCTCTTGTGTGTATGTATGCACAGACAGAGAAAGAGATATAAATGTGCAGGGTTTTTTTTATAGAGGTAAAATTATACTATATGTACACCGGGAGTATTTATACTATACATACTTTAATAAGTGTATATAGTATAAAGTTTATATATAAAGTATACTTATTGAAGTATAACTAGTGTAAAGTATTTATACATATTACAGTATAAATAGTATAAAGTATATATATTATATGTAATATAAGTATATATACTAAGAAGTTATACTATATATACTTATTAAAGTATATATAGGTAAATTATTAAACAAGTGAAGTATATATACTTTAATAAGTTTACTTTCGTATATACTTATCAAAATAATTAATACAATCATAATGTATATATGATTAATACAATATTTGATGTTAAAAGTTTTTCCAGAAATAACATTTTATTTAATGGCTGCATGGTATCCCATCTTACGAATGGGCCACGGTTTATTTCCTTAAGTAGTGTCGTTGGGACCAGACAGAGAAACAGGTTGGGGAAAATAGGAGGACAGTCTGTGACTAGATCTAGGTCTGTCTGATTCCAAGCCAGCCCTTTTTGGCCACACTCCGGTACAGCGTTATAAATTAAAGAGTTGGGCCAAGAGCCCTGGGTTCTGGTTGGGTTGTGTGGCCTTGGGAAAGTCACTCCCCTTTTCTTAGTGTCAATTTCCTCATCTGAAAAACATTGGGACTGGACTGAATAATCCCCAAGGTCCCTTTATCTCTCTGACTTTCCCTTGGCATTTCCTGCTATTTCCCAAGGATGTCCTAGATTGCTTTCCACCCAGTTATTTCTGACTGCTGTCTCTCGAGTACCTGAGTCACTCAACACTCACCAAGAGCATATGTCAATATAAAGAATTCCCCTTTTGTCTAAAGCATCATATGGCAGCCTTCTAGAGCTTCCAGAAGTAAAGTTGATACTTGTAGGTGACTCACTCATTCAGCAACCAGCCACGGAGTGTCTATACCGTGAGAGGTACGTTACGGTCTTTGTTCCAGCAAGCTGAGTAAGACTTAATCCCACCCGTGTTCAGCTCACAGTCTGCGGAGAGACAAACACAGAACAGGCTATGACAGTACGCTGAGATCAGGGCTGAAACGCGGAGTGGGAAAAGCAGCCCTGGGGAGAAGAGAGTGCCAGGAAGGACGAATTATTAGTGAGGGGCTGCTGGTCAGGCAGGCACTTGATATCATGGCAATTCTGGATCTCTGTCATTTGAGATCCGCATCTGCTGCGGGTAAGACGTCATGCCAAGCTCTGGGGACAAGAATCCGTTCAAAGGTGCATAAGCCTCCGCCTCTGTCCTCCAGGAAATTTGAATCTAGAGTGAGACTGACAGCAACGAACGACCATACAGGCAAGATGAAATGAGGGCTAGGAAAGGTGGGGTGACTTTGCTTGCACCCTGCTTCCCTGGTGCTGATGGCTTCACGGTTATTAAAAAAACTCCCCCCCGTTCCATAAAGGATCTGCCCTTTCATCTCTCCCCATCTCCCTCTAGTTCACTGTATTAGGCTTGGAAGACACAGGTTTAGGGAGAGAAGGAATAACAGCTGTTGCCTCTAACTAGAGAATTGAGACATTTTATTCACAAAGGAGATAAAACCTCTAACCAAATAACAATAGAAGATGACCACCATGTTTGGGCTTTGAGTATTCAGGAATTCCAGCTTACTTCATTTACCTCTGAGTGAATAGGGCCTGATAAATGATTCACTCTGCCCAAACTCGTTAAGAATCAGAATGCCAATTTATTAACTTTCAGTGGGGAGTAAAACTGGAAAGATAACTGGGGCTCACCCTTTTGGTGCAAATTTAGAAGACTAGACTATGCATTCTGCAGTGTCATCGTAGTGAAGTGAACCAGATATCTTAATATTTCTTTTAAAATCTAGCATATTAAGCTCAATATCAAAAAAACAAACAACCCAATCCAAAAAGGGGCAGAAGATCTAAATAAACATTTCTCCAAAGAAGATATACAGATTGCCATCAAACACATGAAAGGATGCTCAACATCACTAACCATTAGAGAAATGCAAATCAAGACTACAATGAGGTGTCACCTCACACCAGTCAGAATGGCCATCATCAAAAAGTCTACAAACAATAAATGCTGGAGAGGGTGTGGAGAAAAGGGAACCCTCTTGCACTGTTGGTGGGAATGTAAATTGAAACAGCCACTATGGAGAACAGTATGGAGGTTCCTTAAAAAACTAAAAATAGAACTACCATATGACCCAGCAATCCCACTACTGGGCATATACCCTGAGAAAACCATAATTCAAAAAGAGTCATGTACCACAGTGTTCATTGCAGCTCTATTTACAGTAGCCAGGACATGAAAGCAACCTAAGTGTCCATCGACAGATGAATGGATAAAGAAGAGGTGGCACATATATACAATGGAATATTACTCAGCCATAAAAAGAAACAAAATTGAGTTGTTATTTGTAGTGAGGTGGATGGACCTAGAGTCTGTCATACAGAGTGAAGTAAGTCAGAAAGAGAAAAACAAATACCATATGCTAACACATATATATGGAATCTAAAAAAAAAAGGTTCTGAAGAACCTAGGGGCAGGACAGGAATAAAGACACAAAGGTGGAGAATGGACTTGAGGACACAGGAAGGGGGAAGGGTAAGCTGGGACGAAGTGAGAGAGTGGCATGGACATATATACACTACCAAATGTAAAACAGATAGCTAGTGGGAAGCAGCGCATAGCACAGGGAGATCAGCTTGGTGCTTTGTGACCACCTAGAGGGGTTGGATAGGGAGGGTGGGAGGGAGACGTATATATGTAAATACATATACATATATATGTATACATATAGCTGATTCACTTTGTTATACAGCAGAAACTAACACACCATTGTAAAGCAATTATACTCCAATAAAGATGTTAAAAAAAATCTAGCATATTGTATGGTTCTGAAAGTAATACGTGTTTTCTAAAGAACATTCGCAAAGTACAGAAAATCATAAAAAAGAAAGTTAAAATCACTCAACCTCACCATCCAGAAATGACTGTTAACATTTTAGTTTTACTTCTCTTTATAGCTTTTTAAAAATAATGTAAGTACTTTAAAAAATATAAAATGGAGTGCATAGTTCAATATGATTTTTTTAAGTGCATGGAAAAATGTCAAGAAAAACATGCATGATTTGAACTTGGCAATGGAGTGAGAGGAGTTGGTAGGATGCTGGGGATTCAATTTCTGTATTATTTGAACATTTTTATCATGATCATGTATATTTTAAAAATAATTTTTATTGAGGTGAAATTCACATAACATAAAATTAATCAGTTTACGGTTAAAGTGGACAAATCAGTGACATTTAGTACATTTAAAATGTTTTGCAATTACCACCTCTATATAGTTCCAAAACATTTTTATTATCCCCAAAGGAACCCCTGTAATCATTAAGCAATTATCCCCTATTCCTCCCTCCCTCAGCCCCTGGCAACCATCAGTCTGCTTTTTCTCTCTATGGACTTATCTATTCTGGGTATTTCATATGAATTGAATCATACTATGTATATGAGACCTTTTGTATCTGGCTTCTTTCACTTAGTGTAATGTTTTCAAGGTTTGCCTAATTTGTAGCATGTATCATTCCTTATCCCATCGAATGGACATACCACACTTTGTTCATCCAGTCATCTGCTGATGGACATTTGGGTTGTTGCCACCTTTTGGCTATTGTGAATAGTGCGGCTACAAACATTTGTGTATGAGTATTTGAGTCTCTGCTTTCAACTCTTTGGGATATATACCTAGGAATGGAATTGTTGGGTCATATGGTGATTTTAACTTTTTGAGGAACTTCCAAAATGTTTTCTACAGTGTTAAAGCCATTTTACATCCCCACCAGCAATGTACAAAGGTTCTAATTTCTCCACATCCTCACCAATGCTTATTTCCATTTTTAAAATTATAGCCATCCTGTGAGTGTAAGATAGTATCTCATTATGGTTTTGATTTGCATTTCCTTAATGACTAATGATGTTGAGCATCTTTTCTTGTGCTTTTTCATCATTTGCACATCTTCTTTGGAGAAATGCCCATTCAAGTCATTTGCCCATTTTAAAAATTGAGTTGTTTGTCTTTTAGTTGTTGAGTTGTAAGAGTTCTTTATATATTCTGGATGCTAGATAAGTGATTTGCAAATATTTTCTCCCATTCTTAGTTTTTTTTCACTTTCTTGACAATGTCCTTTGATGCACAAAAGTTTTTAATCTTGATGGAGTTCAACTTATCTGTTTTTTCTTTTTTAGCTCATGCTTTCATGTCATATCTAAGGACCCACTGCCAAATCCAGTGTCATGGGAGTCCATACGGAGATTTTAATCGGTACCCTAGCCATCTCCAGCACCACATTTACAAAATATTACAAAGGATGGGTATCTTTTTGGGAAGATAGTCATTGATGGCTAATAACTTGGATTTTATGGACACTCTTGTTAACCTAACTTCCATAGAATGAATTTTCTGAGGTTTTTTAAAATAAATTCTGAGGCTCATGCCTTACTTGGATCGTGAACCTGTCTACCATGTGGACCATTCACATGAAAAACTTCATGCTTATCTCTACCAGGAATGCTTCTCAGCTTATCTGGCTGGGTCCAGAGCCCCGTCCTTATCATCTGTATCCTGAGTTTGGCAGGACACGGTGGGAGCCATGCAGCATACTTCTCAGACATTCCATTCCATGTGACCTTTGGTTGGGCGAGATGCTCCCGCCCTAACAGTTGAGGGGCAGTGCAGTAAAGGGGAGCAAGGTTTTGGAATTAGAGAGATCTATGCTTAAATCCCATATAGCTTTGTGTAAATCATTTAAGCTTACTGAACTTTAGTTTCCCCATCTATAAAAAATTACTGTCTGAGTTTTACAGTGGGCATTACACGAGACAACGTATGTAAAGCACCTAGCACTGTGCCTGGTAAATAGTACGTGTTCAATCTTGTTGTCGCTCTTATTCTTACCTCTCTGTGAGAAAAACAGCACATGTAGAATGGCAGTTTGGGAACATTTTCTTCCAGTATTAGAGATTCTTTCCATTTTTATTCTCAAAAGAACATACTCTCTTGCCTTTTAAACTAAGTGCCAGAGGGTCTCAGATCACTAGGGGAAACCCCCAAAGAACCAGAAAAATGAATGCTGAAAAGATGATATCTGCTCCATCATGGACCATCAATTACCAGTTGATTTTATCAATACAGTCTTAATCTTTTCAGTACCTTTGCACTATTCCCAGTTTACTTTAGACTCCCTCAGAAGGGAGTGAAACCAGCTGATTCGGCAGTACACAATTCCTTTTGAATCTGTGCGGCATTTCCTCTGCTCATGTAAAAAGTGGTGCTTTGTTCTTCTCCAACAATTAGCAGTGACCTCGCTCACTCCGTCAGGCCCCATCCTCTCTCTGGGCTGTCTCCTAGCTCACTGACCTCAGCAAATCTGTTTCGTGTTTGAATCTCTACTCTTTGACAGACTCTACCACACCACTAAATATTCTAAACTTGCAATGACTCATTACTTCTTATAAATCTGTTGTGTCTCTCCAGCTAGGTTCCTTCCTTGAGCTAGAAACCTTGTCACAATTATTTTATTTCACAGTAAGTGCCTAGTCTCATCCGAAGAGTCCAGTGAATTCTTGCCAGAGGTGTTTTAAGTTCGGTGCATTGAGATTTAAGCAAAAAGTCCTCTTTCTTTATTCAGCCTTATTACAAATTTCTGAACCATTTAGATTGTTCAATAGAGTATCCTTTTGTCTTGTGAAACTGTTTATCAATTTACTCATTTGCTGTGTATCATTGAGCAAGTCATTTCATTCATCTAGGGCTTAATTTCTTTATCTGCTGAGCGATTTCTGAATTCCCTCCAGGTTTTCAAAGTGTCTAATTCTATAAATTTATTTATTTATTTTTGGCTGTGTTGGGTCTTCGTTTCTGTGCGAGGGCTTTCTCTAGTTGCGGCAAGCGGGGGCCACTCTTCATCGCGGTGTGCGGGCCCCTCACTATCGCGGCCTCTCTTGTTGCGGAGCACAGGCTCCAGACGCGCAGACTCAGTAGTTGTGGCTCACGGGCCTAGTTGCTCCGCGGCATGTGGGATCCTCCCAGACCAGGGCTCGAACCCGTGTCCCCTGGATTGGCAGGCAGATTCTCAACCACTGCGCCACCAGGGAAGCCCCCAGTGTGTCTAATTCTAGAATGTATATGTGAGCAATAATTTCCAAAGCTAAACAGTGATGATATTGAACAGTTTAATTATCTGTGACTATTCAATCATACTCCTATTAAATGTTATTTCATATCTTGTTTTGGCCTTTCAGTCTTGTCTGAACCTTTACCATTAACTCCTGAATCGCTGAAAGTTTCTGTCAATTCTATGCGTCAGTGTTTGCATTTACAATGGACTGTCCACAGCCTCGCTTATCATCAGGAATTGAAAATGGTTTTTCAGATACAGATCAGTAGATTTAAAACATCCAATGTCATCTGGGTGGTAAGTATTTTTCTTTTTGGCTCAGTATTTAAAAAATCCTTTTCTGACACTGTGTTTTATCTTTTATAACATCCCCCCAAATCCCAATATGGAAATATTTGGGCAACTCAGAACAGTTGTCCTAAATAATTGCATTTCTGTGTTTTTAGTTAAGAGGGTCCAGGACAAAGTAACATGACAGTTTTGGTTTGGTAGGTTGGATGGACTATGCTACGAATCAGATCATCTTCTCAGTTCTGCTCTGTTCCCTGTGGAAGCTGTTGGGGTCTGTCCTTGTGAATACTGGATTCCCAAAAGCCATGAAGGTCAACCACCTTATTCCTCTTCCTTCTTCCTTCCCTGCCCACCAGAGATCTTCCTAAATCAGATGTAAGGGTTCGGCAACATTTTTCATGCCAGTGTGGCTCGCAGGCAGTTTCTTTACTAATGCTATGCTGAGATGCAAGGAATAAACAATTCTAGCATTTTCTGTCCTAATCAGCGAAGAGGTTCTCCATGGGCCATGTTGGAGAGTTACTTACAGTGTCCTTTGTTGCCTCATATGTGGCTTTTTCTACAACAAATTAAATTAAGAAAGTCCTGAATTTCACACACTTTTTGCCTTTGAATTATTTGGGATCGATTTTTCACTTGTCTGGTTTAAATCATGGTTGTGTCTGTTTTGCCTGATGCTTCCCCATCTAGTCTATTGGGGCACTTTGGTAGTTTCTTTTTTTTTTTTTTCCTAACATCTTTACTGGAGTATAATTGCTTTGCAAACTTTGGTAGTTTCTTTCAATTACCATTTATGGTGCAGGGAACCTTAATAATCTATGCCCACATCATGATCAGTTATTATCATGGGCTGTTGAAAGACAGTGAAATATTCTCCCGCTAAAGGCAACAGAGAATCTGCGTGGAGGGAAGGGCAACACAGGGCTGTGTCATTACTGGGGGCCTCCATTTGCTAGTGGATGGCCACTCTTCTCTCAGGCGCCGGAGGCGTGAGTACAGGGAGCCAGGTGGTTAGTTCCTTTAGCGAAGCGTAAAGGCTACTAGCTTTAAAGGCTCCAGTAACTTTCCTTATCCATCACTGCATTTGAGATCTGAGTGAGTGGCCTAAGTTAAATATCATTCTGACTGTCGATTTAGGATTGATACCAGGTCTAGAATGCCACCCCTCAAAGGGCAGCTTCCCACCATGAGAGCTGTTCGATGTTGGTTTTTGTTTTTTTTCTTTTTTTGAGGCTAAAATTAGTTTATTTGGGGTTTGTTAGTTCTGCAGGCCAGGAGACACAGATCCAAGAAGCACTTGCGTTGTGTTCCCTGGTGTTCTGACTTTAAATAGCAGCAACGCTTATGTACAGCTGTTCCCTCCCCATCGCCAGCCCATCTTCCCACCATCCCCCTCGTGCTAATAATTTTTGTATTTTCATATTTTTTGTATTGTTGTTGGATACACTGGTTGTTGATTTGGACCCAGTACAACATCGAGCAGAGGTCATACTGAGGCTAAGAATTATCTAAGGAAAAGAAATTTGAGAGAAGTGCTGGAGGAATTCGTGGAAAACTAGCACTTAACACCAGTAGCGAAAGTAACATTAACCATAGACCAAGTTGATCCCATTTGTTTTTCTAAAAGACAGTTCTTTCTGTTATCATAGTAGAGAAAATAACAATAGCAACATGTGAACAGACAGTTGTTCGTATCTGTTTACACCTTTGATTCAGGTAGTTCTCTTTTCAAGGTAAAGCAGCTGGTGAAACCTACTTGTGTAACCTACCAAGGCTGGAGATGTTTGAGGGTAGAGTTTTGCCTTGTCGGTTATACGGTTCCCATAACACCCAGGCCAGCCTGATCCCAACAGAGGAGAAAACTAAGGCACAGAGACGTTTGTGGTGCTGCTTTTTTTTTTTTTTCTTCTTCTTTTTTCTGTCATTTATTCATTTGACAAAAGATAATCATACCTGCCTATGCCAGATGTCAGGAACAGGAAAAGAAAAAAACACCTTTGACCTTGAATTGTTTACAGCACGGTTGAGAAAGTCCAGGACACACAGAGCAACACTAAGAGGACAATTTAAGAAAAACTGAGACGGCCTCACCTTGACCATGTCCACACAGAACTCTCCCTTTTCCTGCTGGGGTTGGGTGGTGTAGGACCTGCCACACCCAGAGGAGGGAACTGCCCCTCTCAAGGCAGCTCTGTTTCTGGCTGGAGCCCTGGGCCCCCCACAGGGGTGACAGCCACGTGCAGTCTTCCCAGGTCATCAGTCTCCACGTGTCCCAGAACAGACGGTGCCAAGAGAAGCCCTTGTCTGAACCTCTCAGGCCTGAAGTCAAGGACAGACATAAGGTCCCCCTCCAGTTAAGGGTCAGAGAGAGCAGCTGAGAGAGGTCGCTTCTGTCCGGACCGTAATCTCCCTTTCATAGGGCAGGTCCCTGTAATGCACCCTCACTCATGCCTCAGACTGTTGTGTTCCCAAGCAAGGCAAAGGAAAAGCATCTTGACGGAGGCTGTCACAGCTGGACCAGGAACTCTGAGCTGCCTCCTGGCCGGCGCTGGCCACTCAAGCTGCACTACGTGCTCTCACCCTGGCTAGGGTTCTGCCCCCAGCCTTTCCAGCCACTTGCTTTATGGTTCCATCAATGGCAGGAGAAGGCAGAGTAGAGTAACAGCTCAAGCTTGGAAGGAGGCCTGGAGCGTGAGTCAGTGAAGGATGAGCTCACTTCTCAGGAATGAATCCGTGACCTCAGTTGGACTTCTGTGTAAACGCCAGTTTTTTGTTACATGCTAATGTCTGCCAGGGCCAAATTAAACTTGCCACTTCGATGAATGAAAACAGCCCAAACACAGTCATCACGTTTTTAAAAGTTGCTGAATTGATGCATTCAACGAAAGTTTTATCTCCTCCACAACAAGCCTATAAAGACCACAAAGCACAACTTGTGGTTAGACAGAATCCACACAAAGAGTGTCTGGGAAAAACAGAGCTCACTGCATATTAATGAACTGCTGAAATCCTTTAGCACATAGTTTTAGACTGTGGGCTCAGGTCCAGGCATTGTTCCAGGCATGGGGCTGTGAGTGCTGAGCAAAAATAAGGAGATGATCACACAATTCAGAGTATCCTAGGCGTGAGGAGTGCAGGTCGCTGACACGGGGCTGTGGGGTGAGATTAGGCCTGACCTTCTCCAGCAGCTTGGAGGAAGGGCAGTTGGAGCCAGAGTAGAAAAGAAGATTAGAAGCTAATTTAGCATGGAGGATGAAGAGGAATGTCCCAGGAAGATCCAGCTGGGGTGAGCAGGGGCCCTGAGTGAAAGGGGCTGGGAGCTTTCAGGCCTGAAAGCGCGGGGCATGTGGGGTGGGCAGGACAGGGCTAGACCACACACACACCGAGGGTCGTGCCCAGCTGCTGTTTTATATCCAGGGAGCAGTGAGAAGCGGAGTGATGAGCTTTGATTGGAAGTCTTAAAGAAAGCTCACTCCGGCTACACAGTGGAGAGAAGTTGGGAGAACTGGAGGAGGTGAAGTGTGACCAGTTGGAAGCAAGCAGTGGGGTCGGTCCAGAGGAGAGGGGCCTGGAGTGGGTGGTGACTGCAGTGACAAGAGAAGTGACTGAATTCCCAAGAGATGGGGGAGGCAAAATCCAGCCGGTGGCTTGTTGACATTATAGCGAGGTCACCAGGACTGACACAGTTCCTTTTATTTATTTATTTACTTTGCTATTGGTTTTTAAATAATAATTAAGAAAAGGTACCTGTGATCGCTCATATTAAATAGTAAAAGTTGCGTGGATCAGGACCACAGAACTTGGAGTTAAAAAAGTATGTTTTGTAATCCGGGGATAAAGGAATACAATAAACCGAAATAATATAAATGTTTTACAAATGGGAGTTCTGCTTAGCGTGAGAAAGGACGTCCATGACTAGATGCCTTTCAGGTGGACGAAGTGGTTCTCCTTCCAGGACTGTGTTTGGTTCGGCCACGGCCACTGCTTAAGGTTGGCGGCCCGGGGAGGGGAAGGCACAGGTGAAGGAAGGCCTCCGAGTCTGGTTGCGTGTGACGTGTGCGCTGCCCCCCTCCTCTTCACTGCAGGACTTGCCATTGGCCCTTAGAAAATGGATGCAGACTCAGTTTTCCCCAGGAGGGGCAAGGTTTTTGTTGTCCCTGTCTCCCAGCTGTGGGTGCAGAAAGCAGGCGTCCTGGAGGGGCCCACTGAAAGCATGGGTGCCTGGAGCTGTGGCCCACGAAGAAGAATGAAGCCCAATCCCCGCTTTCTGGGTGCCATACTTGAGTCAGAGGCATAACCACAGATGAAATGCCACCAACTACCCCCAGTATGCAGGGGAGCTTGGGCAGAGGTGGGGATGGGAGGAAACCAGAGGAAAGAGCAAGAAAGACTTCATGAAGAAGATGGGGTATAACAGGGGCTTGAAGGTTGGCACTAATTCCCAATTCAGAGGGAGAGTTGGGGACGCGAAACCAGGGACGCAGCGTGAGCAAGTACTGAGGAGTAAAGCATACAGCCCTTCCCGAAGTGTGGGGCGGACCACTGTGTCTGCAGACAGGAGTCCTGCAAGGGAGAGGCAGTGGGAGTCATACTGTAAATGGTCTTGGACGACAGGGTCTGGTGTAGAAGGAGCCGTTGAAGTTTATTGCGTTCAAGAATGAAAATACCACTGTCTTAGAAAGATTAAGACTAAAAGCTGTGCGAGAAAAACAAATTACAGTACGGCTTGGACAAGCCTCCCAAGAGCACAGTGT
This sequence comes from Eschrichtius robustus, assembly GCF_028021215.1. NCBI lineage: Eukaryota > Metazoa > Chordata > Mammalia > Artiodactyla > Eschrichtiidae > Eschrichtius > Eschrichtius robustus. Next base: position 32,019,822 of record NC_090825.1, read on the forward strand.
AGGGCGTTCCCATGTGGTTGACATCTCTGGGGACTAAAGGTTCTGAAGGTTGGAGCTCAAGGGAGGGGAGATGGTCCATGTGGCCACCGTATCTGAAAAGACAAGAGACAAAAACCAAAGCAATCATTGGGAGCCATCTATTGACTTCTGGGAGACAGTGGAATTCCTGGGAACCATGAAGGACTGCCAGCTCTACTGAGATTTGGCCAACTTGATCTGATGAATATTAGAAAATTCTCATCAATCTTGCTTATTTTTAAAAGGGTGCCTCAATTAATTCTCTAGTGTGCAAGAATCTTCTTAGCATGCTCTTGTGACCAGCACTGTGTGCACACCTTCTTTCTCTGACCTTTTCCCCCAAGACTCCAGTAGCTTCTGTTTTCTCTCTCACTTGGTCCACGTGAGCCCCCTGGAATTGGAGGCCCAGAGGGATTGGGAGCCAAGTCTTTGAAAGGCAGGAGGCCAAGGGTGGTTCCTTGCTGGGCCGTCAGAGCTCGGGAGCTGGCTGGCTGGGAACAGACTGCACTTGTCCATATCCTGGAGTTACAGTGGACTCTTAGGTGTGTGCTTTGGGATAAGTCCAGCCAAGCCATTTCCCAGGACCGCACGGCTATATGTTTCCAAGTTTTTCTCTTTATTTCTAGGAGAACTACAGAACCACTGTGAAGCGGAACCGAGTCCTGCATTGGAGCTGGGAATCCAAGCTCCCTCTGGAATGCGCGGCACACTTTATAAGAATGAGGAGTATGGTGGATGACGCCAGGATTCCCAAGCCAGGGTTCTGGAGCAACTGGAGTTCATGGGAGGAAGCAGATGGTAAGAAGTGAGGGGTTAAAAGAGTGAAGGGGTTTACTATCTAATATTTCTCGGGGACCAGTAGTCAAATAGTGGAAGTCCCTGTTGAGAAACTCTGGGTAGACACCAGCATTATTTTTCTTTGGCTCCTATTGGGTCTAAAAAGCATGGGTGTGAAACTTGCCACCAGGGGACAGAGGTCTAAGGATTTTCCCTCTGAATGTATTCATTGAGGTAATTATGCAAATTCAGACAATTTAGTATTCATTTTCCATACGTGTGAAGTGTGTGTATTATAGAATGCTAAGTGAACAAAGCAGGACATAAACTGTACATATGTTTTTATTAGAACAACACAAAATGTGTATTCATCTAGATCAGAATTTGGGAAGCTTTTTCTGTAAAGGGCAAGGTAGGAAATACTTTAGGTTTTACAACCCTACATTCTCTATCGTGACTATTCAACTCTGCCATTGTAGCATGGGAGCAGTCATAGGCAGAGTGTAAATGAATGAGTGGTTGTGTGCCAATAAAACTTTATTTACAAAAACAGATGGTGTCTGGAATTGGCCCATGGGCCATAGCTTGTCAGCCCCTAACGTAGAGACAAGGGAGGGAAATATGGAAAACTGGAAGCAATTCTTCATTTGAGATCATAGATAATTATGAGAGAGATCATGGATAATGAGATCATGGATAATAAATTATGTTTAATTATGTTTAATTATTAAAATATCTCTTAATTTTGATTATCTTGTTATTAAAATTTAGCATTTTGCACAATTTCTTATGCTTCAGCTAAGCTATAGGTTAGTTGTAAAGCACTGGCATTTGGTGCTCTCAACTATATACGCTGACAGATTATCTGAAATTCCTGTCAAGAGAACCATTCCTTAGCTAAGTGTTTATGCAAATTTATTAATTCAAACTGATAGCATGTTAACTCATGAGAGGCCCAGTGATTAATTTAATAGTAATAATAGAATCAAATCTTCATTCTAGTCACTGCTTTCAGCACTATATGTATTAATTTCATCCTCACATCAGCCCTATGAAATACATATAATTCTTATCCCTACTTCACAGATGAGGAGACTGAGGTACAGATAGCTTTAAAAAAATCCCGTGCAAGGTCATCAGGCCACGAAGTGGTAGAGCCAGAATTCTAACCTGGACAATCTGGCTCCAGAGGCCATTCTCTTAACCATCACATCCTATTGCTGAGAGACACACTTAACAGAAAAAATAGAGATTAAAAAGGTAGCAATAGAGAAAGAAAGAACAACATTATCAACAACTTTGGTACAGTGGACTAGGTTTATCAAAACTATAACCTCCAAACTAACTCAAGAATTGATAGAAAAGCTGATTATTCCTTTAAAAATTTTTTTTTATTGAAGTATAGTTGATTTACAATATCCTGTGAGTTTCAGGTGTACAGCACAGCGATTCAGTTATACATATTTTTTTTTCAGATTTTTTTCCCTTATAGGTTATTACATAATATTGAGTATAGTTCCCTGTGCTATACAGTACGTCCTTGTTGGTTATCTATTTTATACATAGTAGTGTTTATATGTTAATTCCAAACTCCTAATTTATCCATTCCCCCCACCCTCCTTTCCCCTTTGGTGACCATAAGTTTTTTTTTTTTTCTGTATCTGTGAGTCTCTTTCGGTTTTGGAAATAAGTTCATTTGTGTCTTTTTTTTTTTTTTTCGTTTAGATTCCACATATATGTGATATCATATGTTATTTGTCTTTCTCTGTCTGGCTTACTTCACTCAGTATGATAATCTCTAGGTCCATCCATGTTGCTACAAATGGCATTATTTCATTCTTTTTTATGGCTGAGTACTATTCCATTGTATATATGTATCACATTTTCTTTATCCATTTATCTGTCAATGCACTTTTAGGTTGCCTCCATGTCCTGGCTATTGTAAATAGTGCTGCAATGAACATTGGAGTGCATGTATCTCAAATTATGGTTTTCTCTGGATATATGCCCAGGAGTGGGATTGTAGGATCATATGGTAGCTCTATTTTTAGTTTTTTAAGGAACTTCTATACTGTTCTCCATAATGGCTACACCAACTTACATTCCCACCAACAATGTAGGAACGTTCCTATTTCTCCACACCCTCTCCAGCATTTATTGTTTGTAGACTTTTTGATGATGGCCATTCTGACCAGTGTGAGGTGATACCTCATTGTCATTTTGATTTGCATTTCTAAAATGATTAGTGGTATTGAGCATCTTTTCATATGCCTTTTGGGCCATCTGTATGTCTTCTTTGGAGAAATGTCTATTTAGGTCTTCTGTCCATTTTTTGATTGGGTTGTTTGTTTTTTTGATATTGAGCTGCATGAACTGTTTGTATATTTTAGAAATTAATCCCTTGTTGGTTGCTTCGTTTGCAAATATTTTCTCCCATTATGAGGGCTGTTTTTTCATTTTGTTTATGGTTTCCTTTGTTGTGCAAAAGCTTTTAACTTTAATTAGGTACGACTTGTTTATTTTTGTTTTTATTTTCATTACTCTAGGAGTGAAACCAAAAAAGATAGTGCTGTGATTTATGTCAAAGCGTGTCTTGCCTATGTTTCCCTCTAGGAGTTTTATAGTATCTGGTCTCACATTTAGGTTTTTAATCCATTTTGAGTTTATTTTTGTGTATGGTGTTAGAGAATGTTCTAATTTCATTTTCTTACCTGTAGCTCTCCAGTTTTCCCAGCAACATTTATTGAAGAGACTGTCTTTTCTCTGTTGTATATTCTTGCCTCCTTTGTCATAGATTAAGTGACCATAGGTGTGGGTTTATCTCTGGGCTTTCTATCCCTTTCCATTGATCTATATTTCTGTTTTTTGTGCCAGTACCATACTGTTTTGATGACTGTAGCTTTGTAGTACAGTCTGAAGTCAGGGAGCCGGATTCCTCCAGCTCCATTTTTCTTTCTCAAGATTGATTTGGCTATTTGGGGTCTTTCGTGTTTCCATACAAATTTTTTGTTCTAGTTCTATGAAAAATGTCATTAGTAATTTGATAGGGATTGTAGATTACCTTGGGTAGTATAGTCACTTTGACAATATTGATTCTTCCAATCCAAGACAGGGTATATCTTTCCATCTTTTCATGTTCTTCTTTGATTTCTTCCAAGGCTGATTATTCCTAATCCCCAAAGCACTGATTCTCAACCATGCTGCACATAGAATCACCTGGGGACCTTAAAACAAAATCCCACACCCAGGCCACTCCACTTGGGTGACCTTAGTGATGGCAATTTTAGAGCCCTGGTGGGCCAGCAGCCAGACTGCAGGGGCCTAGGTGAGCAGGGGGTGATTGACAGCTGAGCGAAGGGCACAGGCAGGTCCTGGGGGAGGCTGGGCTGTGGAGGAGCGGGTGGAGAGGAGGCTGGAGGGAGGCATGGAGGACAGTGAGTTTGCCTAAAATGGCAGAGACTTGAGGATTCTTATGTGCTGATGGGCCACACAGAAGGAAGATGGAAGTGAAAGGAGCTCTTTGGGTGACTGGCATCTGAGAAGGTGGAAGAGGAGTGATCTACAGGACAATTTAGAGATTATGAGGGACACGTGGCTTGGGAGCTGGGCAGACCTGGTGGGTGTGAATGTGGCTTTGCCACTTGCTGGGTGAGTGAACTTGGGCTCAGTCCTGCCCATCCCGTTGCTGTAAGGTGGTAAGGATGACAAGAGAGAATATACATAAGCACTTAACACAGGGCCTCCCACATGGCTGGGATTAGTACAAAGCAGCTACTGCTGTCCTAATAACCTATAAGCAGGAATAACACGATCATCCACAGAGCGACAGTCATGGTGCAGTCTCCATACTAAGAACAAGAGCAGTCATATTATCGTAACAGTAGGAGTGATGGTACAGAGGATTGTTTTGCACGCACCAAAGTTTATAGATTTGCTGTAGAAAGTTTAGGTTCCTGTTTTCTCCAGGAGGCAGAAAAAGCTAAAGTTATCTGTTGAGAGTGAGGCAGGAGGGGGCTGGTTTGACTTTTGAGTCCAAGTCTAACTGAGCTGTCTTCTTTTATCTTGCAGCACAGAATTCACTTGGACATGATCCATTGTTTGTTTTCCCTAAAGATAAGCTGGTGGAAGAAGGCTCCAACGTCACCATTTGTTACGTTTCTAGGATCCATCAAGATAACATATCCTGTTATATGGAAGGTGTACAGATATATGGAGAACAGCTTGATCGAAGTGTGTCTGCATTCGAGTTGAAGAACGTGTCTTTTATTAGGAAAAAAGGGACAAATGTCTTCTGTAAGGTGGACCAGGGAGGTGCTTTGGGAGGCATCGTTCTCTTTGTCTCAAGTGAGTGTACACATCTCTGTGCCCCCCTCCCATTTCCTGTGGAATAGATCAAATTTCCTTTCCCAGAAGACAAGGAAACGTTTCCACTCGCGGCCTCAATTTTCTTTTGTTTCCCAAGTCTTCTAGGAGAGACTCTGGCAAAGACAGTCTGAAGCAATACTTGTCGGATTTCCTGTTGTTTTCTTGAGTTTACTGACAGTTTTATTCCTAGGAACCAAGAGCGTTTGGGAGAAAGTTCAGGTCATGACCTGGACCACTGGGAAGATGTCCTGCTTTGCGTTAGCCATGCTGGAATGGCTGCAGGCTGGGAGAGGGAGGAGAGGGGCTGCAGGCTGGATGGCCCTAGAGAGACAGCCGAGGTGGTGGCCAGAAGACCCAGGTTTGACTCCTCTTCCCACGGCTGGGAGTGCCTTCTTGGCCAAGTTTCCCAGCCTCTGCAGCTCAGGGTCCTCCTTTGTGAATGGGCCCAGTAATGGCTGTTGTGAGGGTTACTGCATATGGCCAGGGCCCCGCCCCGGTACGGTGGCCGCACGCAGTAGGACTTCCGCAGATAAGGCCACTGCTGTTCTTAACTGGGTGCAGAGGTGTCAGGTGCCTCCATGGGTGATGGCGAGGGCAGAGAAGGCAGCGTTTCATGTTCCCTGTAGGTCTCAGTGTGCTCACCCAGTGGCCTCCCTTCCCCCGCACACTGGGGCGGTATCTGCAACTCCTCCCTCCCTGCTTCCCCTGCCAAAGGCTGTTTCTGGTCTCCTGGACGCTTGGTCACCTGTGCCTCTTGGCGTGGCCTCCAAGAGCTGCGGTGCCTCGGGGACTTGGCGGTGCTGCCCTCTCAGCCTCCAGCTGCTGAGTTTAGCAGGGTCCCCAGATCTGGCTTCCTGGCATCCCAAGCACAACCCACGTTCCCTGTAAGCCAGGGCATCCACAGTGAAACACCAAGCAACGCTGACTCCATTCATTCATTGTTCTGTTCACTCTGTCTGCACGTAGCAATACTGTTGAATGCTGCTAGCAGGCACTGGGGCTACAACTTTCGTCAGGCAGACAGAGTGCAGACCACGTGCAGTACACGCCTGCCATCCTCGGTGATACCCCAGCAAAGCACCAGGGAAGGAAGGAGCAGGGGCCAAGATGAGGTACCCGCAGTGTGCCTTTCTGGAGCTGCTGATGCGTTGGCCCCCATTGAAGTAATCTTTTCATTGTTCAGAGCAACTCTGTGGCCTCAGACCCCAAAGAAAGCTTTCCATTTCACTTGTCTTTCAATAAAGAGCTTCAGGTAGGTCTTTCATCTGTTTTTTCCTTGTACGGACAGAAGTGCTTGAAGAGCCCAAGGACTTTTCTTGTGAAACCCAGGACCTCAAGACTTTGACCTGTACTTGGGATCCCGGGAGCGACACTGGCTTGTCTAAACAGCCTTCCCAAAGCTACACTTTATTTGAATCGTAAGTGAGCTTTGGTCATATTAGTGATGGATTCTTCCTTGTTTAAGGTACTTGTGACAGTGTTACAGAAAATTTGAACAAATATTTTCAAACCACCCTGCCAGGCTCAGGAAGAAATCTTTAAGTGGTCTCAGGTATACAATACTTTCTACCTGAGTTTTGTTAAAGGACAACGTAGCATAAAAATGATAAGAAAGGCCATTAATGGTGAATCTTGATATGAAAATAGTTCCATGTGGTGATCTAGGTCTACCTAATTTCTACCTTTTCAAGAGTATCCAAAGTAAACTAAGGAAAGTTTTCACCACCCAAGAGGAGAAGTCAGCAATTCATCATTACACATTTAACTGCATAGGTCAAATTTTTTGAAACAATATTTTTGTCATTGGTATTTGTTGGTGACGGATCAATGCTGTTGTGTGGAACATAGTTTGAAAGCCACTGAGTGTGTCTCAGGGATACTCAGTGGATTCAGGGAGACACATCTGCGCTGACAAAAATGTAAACCCTGAAATTGTTGTGTGGTGTTGTTTTTTTTTTTCTTTAAGATTTTCCGGGAAAAAGACACTTTGTAAACACAGAAACTGGTGTAATTGGCAAGTAGCTCAAGACTCACAAGAAACGTATAACTTCACACTCGTGGCTGAAAACTACTTAAGAAAAAGAAGTGTCAGTATTCTTTTTAACCTGACCCAACGAGGTGAGACTTGAGTGTGGCCCACTGTGGTCACGAGCATATCTTTATTTGACACACTGTGTGATCAAGTAAGTGTGCCATAGATTTTCACCTAATTCACATCCTAAGTGAAGGTTTTAGTTTATAACTTGTTTGCACCACACTTCTCTTCATGGGTGCGTGCATGACCTATGGTCCCCATTATTTGTTTGTGTTGATAATGTAATAAACACCAACGAGCTTACCTCAAGTTCAAAATAGAAATCTGACAATAACTTACTTCATCTCCCATCCCACAGCCCCCCACCCTGCTCCTTCCACTAAGATAACAGATTTAAATCATGTGTGTGCATGTGTATGTATTCTCATTTTCTTATGAAATCTCCAAAATACTGTTTTTATTTTGTTTTAATGTATATGAGACATCAAGCTATATGTAGTAATGCTAGTAATTGCTTTTATACAATATTAAATTGCTAATATTTACCCATATTATTGAGTGTTGTAGTCCATTTTCACTGCTGTAGAGTATTTCATTGTGTAAATATACAGTGTTTTATTCATGCATCTCTTTTGGTGGATTTTCAGATTGTCTCAAGGTTTATGCTCTTGGATACAGTGTTAATAAGAGCATTTTGATATACATATCCAGTACACACCTAGAGTTGTAGTTGTTTTTCTTGAGTATATACCTATATACCTAAGAATGGAATTGGTGAGGACTCAGAAGATGTGAATATTCTTCAACTTACAAGATAATGCCAAATCCGCTTCCAAAGTGGTTGTACCAGTATATTCTCTCCAAGTTGGTATTGTCACCCTTTGCATTTTTGTCAGTTGAATGGATGTTAAGTGGTATTTTGCAATGGTTTTGATCTGCACAACCCTGAAGTTGAATAGCTCTTTCTGTGTTTTGACCACACCCCTGCCTCTTTTATGAAATGCAGCATCTTTAAACACGTTCATTTTTTTCTGGAATTCTCGTACTTCTCCTTTGCCTTCTTAATTCTACACCTCATTTAGATTTCAACTTAATCATCACTTCAGTCACCTAATTACAGGATGCCACCAATGTAGCAGGCACTGGGCATCCAGCAGTGAACAGAGTTGAGTAACTGCCCTTAATGTGTGTACATGCTAGTGTGTGTTCGGAGAGACGGTTGAGAGAGGGGCATGGAGACACACAGTAAACGTGTAAACAAGTTAATAACATAATTTCAAGCATCGCTAAGTCCTGGAAAGAAGATAAAATTCAGTTAAGGGGTAGAGAATGCCTGGGGTGCTGCTTCAGTTGGGATGAGGGCACTGAAGGATGAGGAGGCAGAAAACATCTAGAGCATTTGGAGCAAAAGAACAGGATTTGAAAAGGCCTTGAGGTGGGAACATGCTCTGGGTGTTTCAGGCAGGGAAGAATGTCCTTGTGTCTTTCCCGTGAGAGAAAGGAGATTGGAGTGGTAGGCAGTGGCCAGGTCACACAGCAACTGTGGAAGTGCGTAAGGTGGCAGGTTTTTTTATTTCAGATATTTTATTTTTCGGTTCTAAAATTTCCATTTAATTCTTTTTTTAAAAAAATTAGTTTCTGTTTCTCTGCTGAGAAGTGTTTTCCTTCTATTCCTTTCAGATGCAGTTACTTTTTTAAAAAAAAATTTATTTATTTATTTATTTATTTATTTTTGGCTGTGTTGAGCCTTAGTTGCTGCGGGCAGGCTTTTCTCTAGTTGCAGCGAGTGGGGGCTCCTCTTCATTGCGGTGCGCGGGCTTCTCATGGTGGTGGCTTCTCTTGTTGCGGAGCACGGGCTGTAGGCGCGCGGGCTTCAGTAGTTGTGGCACGTGGGCTTCAGTAGTTGTGGCTCGTGGGCTCTAGAGCGCAGGCTCAGTAGTTGTGGGGCACGGGCTTAGTTAGCTGCTCCACGGCATGTGGGATCTTCCCGGAACAGAGCTCGAACCCGTGTCCCCTGCATTGGCAGGCGGATTCTTAACCAGTGCACCACCAGGGAAGTCCCTGGATGCATTTACTTTTACCTCATGGATCTGTTTTCAACTCTTTATCTAATTGTAGCATTCCAAGGGAGTCATCTTGAGGCACGGGCCATCTCAAAGTTGACATCTGCTGATTGTCTTTTTCCTCGAAAATTGGTGACGTTTTCTCTCTTTTGGTTTTGTTTTGTATGTCTAATAATTTTGGATTGTATCCTTGACATTGTTAATGTTACTTTGGTTTCGACTCTGGGTTCTGTTATATTCTCTTTGATGGGCCACTTCTCCAAGTTTTGACTCCCCTCTACATTCTTGCCTGCTTCTGTTTAATTTTAAGAGTCCTCAGTTTCTTTTTATATTTGTTCAGAGTTTCTAATATAATCAGTGAGAAAAAAGGCTATACTTGGCTTACTCCATCTTGGCTGCAAGTCTGGTTTTGTTTGCCATTTTCTCAGAAATAAACAAAAATGCTTATTGAACAAATCAATGTAAAAATGAACTGCCTATTTACCAGTCTTTTTGGATCTGTGCTTGAATTTTTTTCATTTTTTCTTTTTTTTCTTTGCAGTTCATCCAATGACTCCCTATAACTTATTCCCTAAAAATGTTGGTGCCACAAATGCCACCATGACCTGGAAGGTACACTCCATTGGAAACAATTCCACACTTTTGTGTCAGCTTGAACTCCTTGCTGAAGGACAAGTGATACAAGTAAGTGTTTAACTTTCTATTTTCAAAAATTTCTTTGTGTCTAAACAGAGAGACTGGTGAGTGAAATCTCTTTAAACTCTTATTTCTATGATGATATGCGTCATCTGTTTAAAAGGTCCAGGAAATTAATCATAAACTTTTAGAGTTTAGAGATTTTTTTTTTCTCAAAGAACTAGTCTTGCTACAAATCAGGTCTTACTCTGTGTGTGATTTGGCTTTGCAATGAAGTATGCTCACCAATACTTCTGTCTTCTTCTCCCCACCCCGACCTTTTTTTTTTTTTATTTTAATTAAGCAACACAATGTTTCCATCAAGGTGAATGGTGAGTACCTCTTAGGTGAACTGGAGCCTGACACAGAATATGTGGCCCGAGTACGCTGTGCTTATACCAACCACTTCTGGAAATGGAGTGAATTGATTAGTCAGAAATTCAACACAGCTGAAGCTGGTATGTTCGGCTCCCTGACGTCCCAAGGATCTAAACTGACTGACAGGAGATGGGTGGGCTTCCCTGAGAACTTTTGTTTGCACCAAAAACTCAGGGGAAAGTATAACAACAGAGGCTTGGTACCATCTTTAAAAAAAAACAACAACAAAAAACTAAATTAAATGCCTAATGAAATGTGAGTGGGAAGATATCTACCTCAGACATTTGCCATCTGAGTTATTTCTACTGAACATTTTCTCTCTGATCTTCAATTTGCCAAAATGGTTTCTAAGCTAAAGGTATTGCTGGATTCCTGTTGGATCTGGGGCTATGTAAATGAGTATAAACTTTTAATTCAGGACTGGGGACAAACAGTAGCGTTTGTGCTGAGGAAAGCACCGATCTCATACTAAACAGCCTCGGGCTGTGTTTGGAAATGCAATGGTATTTGGAAACTTAGTCATCATTGTTCAGTCGTTCGTTCCCGTGACAACAAACTGGGAGCCGCCTTATCATGCTCTCAGGGGTCGTTTCCTCAATAATGACTGAACAGAGACCTTTTCCCCCAAATAACTATGTCTTAGACCTCAGATAAACCTCAGGAGATGAGATGGCCCAGCCTTGCTTTCACCTCCTTCCAATCCCAGATGAGAAAGTCTTACTGTTGCCCAGTTTACACATGAAACAACTTGGGCCCCTGAACTGGGGAGACGTGCCTGGTTTGCAGAGTGAATGAAGGGCAGAGACGTGACAGCAGTAACCAGGGCAGTTGCCGTTGATCTAGTGTTTAGTATGTGCCAGACACAGCTCCAAGGGCTTGCAATGTTTTCCCCTCAAATCCTCCCACCATGCAGTAGGTCCTGTTATTATCCACACTCGACAGATGAGGCCGTGGAGGCACAGAGAGGATGAGGCGTTTAACTGGCCCCGCTAGCAAGGGACTGAGCTGTGACTGCAGCTCAGGCCCAGGCTGGCTGACTCCAGAGCTCCACCCTGACCTGACCCAGACTGGCGTCTGCATGGCCTGTCTCTCGGGGGTGTCATTACAGCCTGGAGATCCTGTTGATTCAAGTCCTGGCTATTTTGCTGCCTAAGGAAGGATCATATATATTTATTTTACTCCATCTTATTATTTGTGTTTCTAAGCTGGTGAGTTCTTTCTGTTTCAGCCTGGGGGGAACATTTTAAAGCAGTGACTCTGATTGGCGGGCTGGCGAGGGCAGTGCATGAAAACCCACACCCAGGGCTGGTCACCAGAGGTGCTCAGCAGGCCTCCTCCCCTTGTCAGCGCCCCCCCCACCCGGCTCCCCTCCAAGACTCCAGTCATTTTTCGTAGGGGTGTAGTCCCCTCCAGAGCCCTGTTCCTGATGGTAATTTGGTTTATTCCTCAGTTGTGTTTCATTAAAGAATTTTTACTTTATTAATACTGCATGGCTTTGGGATTTTTTTTGCAAATTCATTCCAACATTATACCTAAAATTTAGTGCAAAGAAAAATAACAGAAAGATGGCATTTTTAGTAAATAGTTTCTTTTAGATTATAGTATCATAAACCTGAAAAATACTTAACTTTGCTTTTGATGATGACAAGAAAATGAGATGAATCTACTGATGGTGAATCCATAGATTTTTTTTTACCTTGGATAACACTTTGCTTAATGCTGGCAAAGTCAATGTTTATGCGTATTATAATCCTACTCAAGCAGAATCATGGTGAGCAGAGCTAAATGACACCATGGGAGAAATTATATTGACATAAAGAAGGAACACCATCAACTGTGCTGCAGTTCTCTTTTCTTGCAAGTAGTCGTGTACAAACCAGCTGAAGATTCTGCATTGAGCTTGGGGTCTCTCATTGAGTATTTCAGTACTTTTTTGATATAATATTGGCTTCTCTGACAGCTTGTTGAGAAAATTGAAATCTGCCTCTAACAGATTTTTAAAATATATGGTCACCTTTATGTTGAGTAGAAAGTGTCAGCAACTAAGGGGAAAAAGAAAAGGACTTTCTTCAATTTCAATTATTGGGGACTGTAAACTATATTTTTATGAACCAGAGAACTAAATTTGTATGTGTTATGTTGCAAAACAATGCTTCTTGCACAGAGATGTGTTGAAGCAAATCATAAATCACTGGTCCTACAGTTTACTGGCAAGAAAGACAAGGAAGCAAGCTCTTCTAGAACGGAGTGGGGAGAGGCATGCCAGGGGGAGGCGTGCAGCCAGTGCACTGAGGGTCCACACGCAGGCAGCTGGCCCAGGCCAGGAACTTGGCAGGTGGGCGTGCATGGGGAGGAGGGTGACAAGGAAGGGGTCCCAGGCTCTGACTCCAGCGACAGGCCAGCCTGTGTGCACTTAGGAACTCGGGGAAGAGTGCAGCCTTCCCCTGGGGCTCTCCACTTGAGTGTGTCCATTGCAACCTTCGCAAGCGGGGCAAGGAAACAGCAACAGTCTGCTGCTCCTAGAAATTCCAAATATGGGAAATTTACCTAACTAACCTCCTAGAATTGGACTGGCAAAGGATTCCAAAATTCCTTGGTGGCTTCCAGAAGCTCTGAGGCTTGAGTTCACAAAGGCCCCATGTGATGTCCCATTCAGATGTAGCAGCCCTTTCATAAAGCACCTACTGTGTGCCCCTAGTGAGGCGAGACCAGTATGGCCGCGGCCAAGTGGGAAGAAATCACAGAGAGTGAAAAAGCGAGAAGCAGGCTCAGGCAGGACAGGCCGTGGTCACTTGTGTTGACGAAACTAGAGAAAGGTTGAATGTATTGTTGTACGTGCATATTGTGACCCTAGAGCTTTTCTTTGGTTAATTTCAGCTCCCTCAGAGGCTCCCGATGTCTGGAGAAACATGAAGATGGTGTCGGGACATCCTACTGTGAGTTTATTCTGGAAGGTGAGATGCAGACGTTCAAAGAGACAGATTTTTGCTTGGCAGTTATCTTTCACTGAAACTAGACATCGGTGCAGTCTTCTGATTGGGAGGGCTCTTAACATGAATCCAGTAGGATTTGTTCCCAGTGGAGGAATCCCCGCTCCATCCACATCCACGTCCCCAACGCTGGACCAGTAACTCCTTCCTCAGCAGCCTCTTGCACAGGTGGCCGGTTCTGATTGTTAGAACTGCATCTCCTAACTTCTCCTGCCCCTAACATCTGCAGGGCCCAGTTCATGAGTATAAGTGGAGAAATATATACCGTAATTAAAAGTTATGAATATTTAAATATTCAGAGTACTTATATTTAAAAGTTATAAGTCAAGCTAAAAAACTGCAATATAAAATTAATCTTGTCCTTCTATCTTAACTGACATGCCTTCATGACAACGTGGAAGCCCTGGTTTGCATTGAGAACTCTCGGATTCCTCAGTGTTTGATGCTAAAGCATGGCCATGCTGAGGGAGCTGGCCCCCGGCCACAGGCCACCCCACTCTTTTTCCCATCTCCACTCCGGTCCTCCCCACCAGGGAGGACCCCCATGCACACACATGTGGACGTGCCAGTCTGTACATCCAGGTTTTGTCCACACCCCAAGCCAACAGTTGCCCCAGCCCAATCTCAGGTCTGGGGGTGCACACACCAGGGGCACTGTCTGTCCTCCGGAAGGTAGGCCGGAGGTTCAGGCCCCTCCCGTCTGGGTCTACTCCTGTCTTTACCACTCCGTACTCACTGAATGTGTTTTAATCCAGGCTAAAGAGTCCCCCTTTCCTGACTTGGTCACTCCTCTCTGGACACAATATGCTCTTGAGCTCTCCCCCAAATGATCCTATTCTCTGCTCAATTTTAGTTAGAATGGAATGTCTGATTTCAAGCTTGGTTTAGAAGGCGATTTTCTCTCTTAAGCTGTTTTAATTTGCCCGGTGTGTGTGTGTGTGTGTGTGTGTGTGTGTGTGTGTGCAATCAAGGGACAGAAAAGATGAAAAAGAAATTAAGCAAACTCTTTTCAGAGGAAAGCCCATTTTGAAATGATTGTCAATATTTTTTTCAGCCACTATGGAAAGTGCATGCCAACGGGAAGATCCTTTTCTATAATGTAATTGTAGAAAATCTAGACAAGCCATCCAGGTTAGAGGTCCTCTCCATCCCTGCTCCCACCAGAAGCACAGAACTAACCCTCGATCAGTGTTCTTACCAAATCCATGTCACAGCTCACAACAGTGTGGGCCCTTCTCCTGCTTCCGTAATTGTCATTTCTGGAGACCCTGGAAACGGTGAGTGTTTTTGGTTTTGTTTTTCTTCTCTAGAAAAATGTTGACAGTGTTATTAGGCAGAGACGGATAAATTAGAAAGACAGTAATCTGGGGAGACAAAAGATCTAGCTGCCAAACACTGTCCGTCATTTTCTTTGGGTTCAGGCATGTCAGCGGGTTTCTGGCGCAGTCCTCCTTTGTGTGGGAAGAAGATTTCAGCCATAGCTCAGGGATTCTTCCGCCAACTTGGGAAATTGTCTCAAATTTATTCAAATAAATGCAACACCAACAAACAGTCCCAACTGAGTGTTAGAGCTGGTATGAAAGCGCTTTGTGGCTTATGAAATATGAGGTGCGTTTATTATATGGCAGAATATTTTGTCCGTCTTGGCCACCTATGAAGAGCCCATGAACATTTCTGGACATCATGAGGAGAGCCAGCGTCATCTTTCGAGAAGGGCTTTGCCAAAGCTGTGGAATAAAATGGTGATAACTGGCTAAAACCCTTAGCCTGTGAGAGACCAGACAAGGTGGAAATGACCTTACATGTACAATTAATCATGGTGTACATTTCCTTCTTGGGAGAGCTGTGAAAAGAGGTGGGCTGCACTAACCCCGCCCCCAGCAGTACACACTCTGAGACACTGCACACTTGGACATGACCCAACAGACATCCTAAGGTCATTCATGAACCTTGCAATAATGTCACCCTTCAGTTACTGCTATAAAAATTTTCAGACCCTGCTTGTACGGTTATGTCACATTGCTTTATACCTATCGTTCAAATTAGGCTTACATTTAGGTTAAGTGGGCTAGATTAGAGGGTGTTATTATTTTGTTTTATTTATTTTGTTTAAGAACTATCCAGTGTGTCAAGAAAAAGAAATTGGGATTGTGCCACAGG
Source organism: Eschrichtius robustus (assembly GCF_028021215.1). NCBI lineage: Eukaryota > Metazoa > Chordata > Mammalia > Artiodactyla > Eschrichtiidae > Eschrichtius > Eschrichtius robustus. The sequence goes on from NC_090825.1 coordinate 32,035,283, forward strand.
AGAAAAACTAAGGAGTTACTTAACATAATCTTTACTTGTCAAGAACTGTATTAGAGAAGGAAGTGAATAGTTGTATTCTGTCTTTATTAGGGCCAGAACGGGAAAGGTGGGCATTGCATTCACCCTGGGGGAGTTGATAGATTAAAAAAAACACTGCCTCCAATGAGGCTCAGCTCAAACAGCTCTGCTAAACACTATTATCTGTTTGGGGTCATCCCTATCTGTGGGTTCCTACCATACCTTCCTTCCCCATGCCCTGCCTTTAGAACCCATTCCTTCCCCTTGTGAGGCCCTATCCAGCTTCCCTGATGTGGTCCACATTCTTAAGTCTCTAGAGTGGATAAAGGCACTGATATGCTATGAGACAGACCAAGGAGGTTTAGCCAATTCACACTGGAGTGTGAATGACTGAAGGAAAAAAAATAGATTCCCTTTCTCTTTCCCTCTACCTCCACTCCTCAAAACATATTTGCAGTTTTAAAGAAGCAGCTTAGTAAGAGTCATGCTTCTAAGTTTGGGGTGAAATTTTAGTCAGTGTGAATAAGTGAAGCAGAAAATGTCGGTTTTAATATGAAAGAGATTTGTCTCTCTGATGAAGGAAGACAGAGAAGCCATGTGGGTAGGATAGGCACAGGCCTTCTTGGGGAACCTCTCGCCTCACACCTGGGGCTGCACGTTCCTTTCGGTCTTCCCAGCTGGGTGATAATTTGGTGCCCTAGAAAATGTCATAGCACCCTGCTTTCACATCAGTGTTCAGCTGTAATTAGAATTGCCAGATAAAATAAAAGATGCCCAGTTAAATATGAATTGCAGAGAAGCAACAAGTACATTTTGAGTGTTAAGTCTGTCCCATGTAACATTTGCGCCACGCTGGTTGCCTCTCTGAACAGCTGCTTGCAGGTCCACCCCTTGATCAGAGTCTGCTTTCACTCGAGTGACCACCAGCGACCACTGCCCTCTGAACAGTGGCAGGCTGTGGAGTCAGCCTCAGAAATAGGAGAAATTCTCATCCCTCAATATCTAGGCTGACCCGCTTGAAATCAGTAGAACTGTAGTCCATTGAGACCATATCACCTTTTTTCCAATTGTCAGACCTTAGGAAAACTACCCTGGTGCATAAAATACATTGAGGTGGTATCCTAGGTCATAAGTAGTGTGCACATCCGTTCATAATCTGGCTTAGTACATACCTGAATTGTTCTTTCCTTTTTTCTCCACACTCACCTCAGTTTCTGCCCCTAACATCTAGGAGACAGTAGTTAGTTCAGGGGCAGCCAGCATTATGTGGGACAATTAAGCCAAATTATTCATTCATTCAACAGATGATTTTTGAAAGCAGATCAAGTACCAGACACAGTTCTAGGTCAAGGGTCAACAACTTTTTCGGTAAAGGGGCAGAGAGTAAATATTTTAGGCATTGTAGGCCAGACAGTCTCCAATCTATATTCTGTATTCTTTGTTTTTAAAAACTCTTTAAAAATCTTAAAACCAGTCTTAGCTTAAGGGTCATATAAAAACAAGCTTCCGAGGCTGGATTTGTCCTGCTGGCGGCGGTTTGCTGGTCCCTGTTTTAGGGGCTGACGTCCCTTTGGGTCTCAGAAGATGAGGACAAGGGGCATCTGAAGGGCAGGTGTGAATAATTGTTGGGAGTGAGAGGCAGGAAAACATCCCTCCTGCCCTAACCCAAGCCCCGTAGCAATTGCAGAGGTAGGGCTCTTACCTGCTAGATACACTGCGTGTTCAAGTTTATTTTCTTCTTTAGATATTTTTGCAAAATGTACGATTAACTAAATCTGAAGCATTGCCCTCTTTGTATGTACAGAAGAGGTTGAAAGCGGAAGAGTTAATGGCACAGAGGACGGATTTTCTGTGTCTTGGAAACCCCAATCCGGAGATGCCACAGGCTACGTTGTGGAGTGGTGTGATGGTCCCCAGGACCTGCCCTGTGTTCTCCAGTGGAAAAACCTAGGCCCCAATACCACAAGCACAGTCATCAGCTCGGGTAAGAAGAACCTTCTGTATTACCATCCTGCTCCATCCACCTGGCAGCAACTTCAACAGGGATTTCTGTATCATCTCAGATACTTTGTGCTCAACTGATAACTACAAATCCAGCGTGGGTCTTGGAGTTCAAATTTTGCAGTGATGTGGTCTCAGTTTTGACCTTTGTATCTACTTTTACAGAGACTATCTGGACCGAAGGCTGGAATAGGTGTTCATGAGATTCATGAATTTGTTCAGCAGTGAGTCAGCAGTCTCAAATGAATGGCAGAGGGACATTATAACAGTTGTCCTGAGAGCTTTTACAAAAGCAAAGAAGTGTGTGGATTTGGGAGACATAGGAGTAGAGTTGATGGGAGTCGATTATCAACTCCTTCAGTTTCAATGGAACATATAGAACTTGGCCTCTTTCCTCCCACACTGGATTTGTCATTTCGAGATTACTGGTGTAGCAGTTACAGGAGCCTAGGTTTGTGGCCTGATTGGGGGGGTTGCTGGCGCCATCTGCTGGGCTCAAGATAAAGATGTGGGAATTGTCCGGGTCCAGAGGGTGATTGATGGGACTCCAGGAGGGCATTCAGTGGCTGGTGGGGAGTGAGGAGGCGAGTCTTCCCTTGGCTTGAGCAGTGTCAGTGGCATGGTTCAGAGGTGTGGGGTGAGGGGAAAGTGAGGTACTGGAAGCAAATCTTCCAGACGCTTGCCCTTCGTGGGCAGAGAGAAGGCCAGTCGCTGGCAGGGGATTTGGAGTCAAAGGAGAGTTTTACATGGTTTTCTGTGTCTGGTTGAATTCTGCGCCCAGTTGCATGCACGTGGATAAGGGCATGTTTGCGAGCTCTTGATCAAGAGGATGACGCAGAGGACAGTCGCCCAGACTTCGTCGGAAACGCTGGAGGATTCAGGGGAAGGAAGGAAGATGGTGGAGATGAAGGGCAGAAACCCCGAGGAGGAAATTCTTAAGGGGGCACAAATTCATTTTTCATTCTTCTTCTTTTCAGAAGTAAAGAGAATGGCATCCTGTGTTATTGAAAATCTGTTGACTTTTCTTCTCTAGGTGCTTTTAGACCAGGGGTTCGATACAACTTCCGAATTTATGAAATTTCTGCCAAAAGGATGGCTCATTTATTAGAGAAAAAAGCAGGATACTTGGAGGAACTGGGTAAGTTTAAAGCATTTAATGTGTCCATTGTTCAGAACAATCCAGAAACTCTTCACTTTGGGTTTAGGAAGATTACAGCACCTTTCCTAATTTTCAGTGTCCTGTTTGTTCTGGCAATGGGGTTTTTTTTAAAAGTTATTTTGTAACCATACAAATATAAAACATTTTCATTAAAGACAAGTCATAAGATATTATGCAAAAGAAGACAAAATCATTGCTAATTTTACCACCCAAGGGCAAATATCCAGAGTTAATATTTTATGTGTATCCTTTCTCAGTACAGATATACACTTTTAAATAAAAATGGGATCTTTTTTATTACTACTCTATGCAGTTTTGTAAAGTGCTTTTTGATTCATGTCACTAAGTAATATTTAACTGTATCATTTTTTAGTACTGCAAAGTGCCTCATGGTTTGCATATGTCAAATCACCTGTCGTTGGACTTTTAGGATGATTACAAAAATATTACTCATTTAAAAAAACTATAAAATTCACCTTCAGTTATCTTGCAGTCTCAAATACTCAATCTCTCTCTCCTTTCTTGGCCAAATCTCTTATGCCCTGTCTGACTCACCATCATTTTAGCTGAATCTTTGTCCATTGCTCTGATGATGGTTTTTCAACAAAGTCCCGGAAGTAGAATACTCGAGCCAAAAGGTTTGAACTTCTTAAATACAATTTTACAATTTTTAAGACTTTTGGTAGATACTGTGAAATCGCTGCCCCCCCCCCAGAAATTGTACCATGATCCCTCCAGCAGTGTGGGGGAGTTTTGATCCTCCCACGTGGTTGCTAATTCACCTTCTCGGCATCCAGGGTCTCACACCCACTGGAAGCCGGGCAGCTGTGTCCTTGATTGCCTCTCACCAATCAGACCAGCTCTTGGGGTTCTCCGTTGGGTGGGAGCTGCCCCAGATGGGCAGGAGGGGTGTGTTGTGTGTTTTGGCAGACATAGGCCAGGTGTGCACCAGCGTATGTGCTGAAACAGGCTCTCAGGGAAGCCTCAGAATAAACGCTTTCCGATTCTCCCTGTGACACTTGGACAATTGTGCATTGCTGCCACCTGGGAACTAGAGTTCTTCAAAGTTGCCCATACCTCTTCAAACATAACCCTTCCTCCTCCTCCCTTCCTCCCTACTTCAGTTCATCCTCCCAAACACTGTTGAGAATTCAGACTCAGAATGAAGTCTAGGAAAGCCTTTCTTTTTTGCTGTGTGACCTTGCCAAGTTACTGAATCTCTCTGGGCATCCATTTCTACATCTGAGAGAGGTAAGGCTTGAACAAGATGATTGCTCAACTCCTTCCCAGCTCCCACGAACTAAGTCAGGGCGTACATCCTCTGGAGAAAAAGATGACACTCCTTCACTTGGCACACACGCCTACAGAGTGGGCCGTGGTTCTGCTTTCAGTTTACACCAGTGCGCTGAGACTCTTTCCAAATCATAAATCTTACATTATCCCAACTTCCTTTCCTAGCTCCTTCAGACAACCCTCAAGTGGTCATGAGTAACTTGACCTCCCACTCCTTCACTCTGAGTTGGAAGGATTATTCCACTGAATCCCAACCTGGCTTTATACAAGGATACCACGTCTACCTGAAACCCAAGGCGGGGGAGCAGTGCCCTCCGGCATTTGAAAAGACAGTTCTTCCAGGTGACATTTTTTTTTTTTTTTTTTTTGTCTGTTTACCGTTTCAAGGTCTCATTATTTTAAATCATTGGAAAGGCTGCCGGCTGTCTCTGACTGTGGCCAGGCTGAATTCTGTGCTCACGTGCTTTTATGACGGAATGGTGTTCTTAAACAAATTAGTAGGGTGGACCAGACGATGGGGGCCAGGATTTTAACTTACTTAAAAACAGTGTGGCCCAGTATTTTTAGAAGCACCTGAAATACCCTCAGCTCCTTAAGAAAACCTACCACTTAGGAAACGTTCTTGCTAACCTCATTTTCTTTTTTTCTTTGACTTCATTAAAGTTTATTAAAATGTATATCTAAGTAGCTCTGGCAGGCTCTTACTCTCTCTCTGGCAGGTTTGAGTGCTTCCCCTGGATCAGGAACATCCCTTGTTTAGTGGGGTGCTTGCTTTGCTTGCCATCTCCCGAATATTTTACCAGTGTCCCCAGTGTGATGAAATTATGATTTCATTTTTGGTTGGTTTAGAAATGTTGGCAGTGCCAAGTCAACGAGAGTATTAGTGCCCCACTGGCTCACAAGATCTTTATCACGCTCTTAATAGTTTTTTCTTCCTGAAAAAAAAAAATTTTTTTTTTAAAACCCCACAGAGGACTCACTATGTTGCAAACACACAATTGACAACCCAGAACAAAAGACATTTGTTGTGGAAAACCTACAGCCGGAATCCGTCTATGAGTTTTTCGTCACTGCTTACACAAGTGTTGGCGAGGGTCCCCTGGATGCCTTCACAAAGATCACAACTCCGGATGAATACTGTGAGTTTTTCCAAATCAAGACTCTTAGCAGTTCCTGGGAAACTGACAAATGACACACACATGGCCATGGGTTTTGTCTAGATCGGGAATTTTTAAACCTTTCTTCTCTGTCTTTCTTTCTGTGTCTGTCTTTCTTTCTCTAGATGAAACTCACCAAAAAAAAAAAAAAAAAAAGGAAATGTTACACAGAATCCATCCCACTACATAAAATAGATAAGAGTGAAGCTAATCCAACTGATCTATGACCTGGAACCTTCCTCTTGCCTCTCTCTGGCCCCTGAGGCACTTCTCTGGAACTCAGTCCCAGAATAGTTTGAAAATCACTGATGGCGTATTTTAGTGTTGACTTGGGAAGAGCCTTATGAGTTCTGTCTGGAGAGGGGTGGGGATGTTTTTCTCAGCAGAACTGCTCTCTGCAGCCAGCCTTCTGGCTGGTTTCTCTCAGTGGCAAATTACCGGCTTCCTGACCTTGCCTCTCTGGGGGTACTAGAAGGTGCGGTGGGGCGAGCAGTGTTGGTTCACGAACCCGGTGTTTGCAGATTTGATGGAGAAAGGGTGAGATAAAGAGAGCCATCCTTTCAAAATGCATTTGGCTTGAAAGATGGAGAAAGAAGAGGAAGGGAGAAGAATGGCAGGTTACTGGTGAATAAGATTCTGCCGGTTAAATCCTGCCCTCCAACAAAGAGGAAGGTGGTGGGAGAAAACAGATACTGACGGAGGAAGCGGGGAAAGTGGGTAGCAGATAGGGCATCGTAGGAGGTCCACGCTGGAAAGGACCTCTCAAGATACTCCTCCATGAAAAACAAATAGGCTAAAACATCTGCCTGAGTTGCCAAGTGGTGGAAGGTGGGGCTCTGGGGATGGGGTGGGCTCGTCAGGTAGAACCACTGGCCTTGGCTGCCTGACTGGTGATGAGGATGCCCGTGACCACAGCGGCAGGTTGGGGCTGAAACATGCATGGCCCCAGGTCTCTAAGCCAAAGGCCAGAACTCTCATAGTCAGGTTAAGATTTCAGTCAACAACTCACATTACTTGAGCATGCTTGCCATTTTAGAGTTAATTTTAAATTTATTTTCAGGCTATTTTTCTTCCAGCTTCAGTATTTACTTGGCTGGGAGAGGTGTGTGTATGAGTATGTGTAAAAGACACACACACACACACACATATAATACATATGATTATCTTTATCTCAAGTATATTTTCTAGATTTCATTTATTTCCCTTACTCATGAGAAACCTCCTTAGCCTTGGCTGTGACTCAATTATATTGATTATTATGAAAAAGTAAACTAAATTGCTGCATAATTGCAGCAGTGAGAATGACAGTCCACAGTTACAAAAATAGTATGGACGACTCACAAATGCAATGGTGAGTGACAGAAGCTGGGCCCCGCTCTTGCTGCACAATTCCACGCGTAGAGTATAGACAGAGGCAAATGCTGTTTATGTGGCTGAAAGGCAGGATAGGGGTTACCCTGGGAGGGGAAGATGCCTGGATGGGGACACTGGGGGACTCTCGGGGGAGCTGGTAACGTTCTTTTTCTTGATCTGGGTACTGGTTTCGTGGGTATGTTCAGTTTGTGAAAACTCATTGAGCTGTACACTTAGGAGCACTTTTCTGTATGCACATATTTATTATACTTCAACAGAAAGTTTAGCAAAGCCTGTCTGAAGTTTGGACACTACTATGGGTAGCTCCCCAGGCTTCTTCTCAGATACATTACAAATTCGTAATTTAACCAAATTTTAAAACCAACTGTAGTCATAACAAGTACTGCTCTTGAGAGCAAGGCATTCTTTTTTTTAAAAAAAAAGCATTCGTGTACTGATTTATTTACCTTTATTTATTTATTTTTGACTGTGTTAGGTCTTCGTTGCTGCATGCAGGCTTTCTCTAGTTGTGGCGAGTGGGGGCTACTCTTCACTGCAGTGCGCGGGCTTCTCATTGCAGTAGCTTCTCTCGTTGCGGAACACGGGCTCTAGGTGCACAGGCTTCAGTAGTTGTGGCACGTGGGCTCAGTAGTTGTGGCACATGGGCTCTAGAGTGCAGGCTCAGTAGCTGTGGCGCATGGGCTTAGTTGCTCCGTGGCATGTGGGATCTTCCCAGACTCGAATCCGTGTCCCCTGCATTGGCAGGTGGATTCTTAACCACTGTGCCACCAGGGAAGTCTGAGAGCAAGGTGTTCTTTAGTGGTGTCAGGAGGAGTTTCTTTCGCCTTACCTGGTGTCAGGGATAATTTTAGGCCAGTTGTCGAGGTGCTTTCTCTGCCACCCTCTTACCTTCCCATGTCCTTTTCTCCAGAGCCCTGTGCTTCCTCAGAGCCCTGGGTTGGGCCTGCCCTCCCTGACAAAACTCCAGCGTTATCCACCAGCACCACAAGTCAGGCCCCATTCCTGCAGGACGGCTGGCGAGGGGGATGAGGAAGGCAGGGAGGCAAAGGGATTGAACAGAAATATACGTACATGTGAATGACTGCCAGCCTCCAAAGCCCTTCGTGCGATTTGCTTTTATAAAAGAGGATGTTTACCAACCCAGCTGAACTATTCTTCGGTGGATTTGCAAGCAGTGAGACCAGGAAGATGGGCATTTATGAAAATGAAGTACAGGTTGACATATCTGAGAAATAAAAATAGAATAATTATCCCAGGTGATGACTTAGGTAATTTTCTCAGAGCCTAACTAGAAGGGGTGCATTCGTCAATTTTTGACGTGTAATAAAATACCTCAAAATCTCAATGGCATACAAAACCAAGTCTCTCTTTTGATGCTTCTGGCTTGGCTGATGTAGGCTGGGCCAGGTGGGACTCCAAGCTTCAGGTAGGTTTGTTCCCTGTAGCTTCACCCTGAGGCTTAGGCTGAAGGGACAGTGGCTCTGAGGGACCAACCCTTCTCAGAGTGGGTCACAGGAACACAAGAGAGCAAGCCAACTACAAGCACACTGAACGCAGCTACCAACCAGCATGACCACTACTCACCTCCCATTGGCCAAACCAAGTCACGTGGCTGAACCCCCAAGTCAAGGGTGTGGAGTATAATTCTCATACAGGGAGGGAGTAATGATCCAGTCTGTCAGGAGAGGTAATGAGTTTGAGTCACAAGTGTTGAGGGCAAATGGTTCCCTGTGTTGGCTGGTTGGTCTCACTGCCCTGCCCCCCAGCAGTCAGACAGAACTCATATTGAATCTTGCACAAATAGAGTTTTGAGGAACAAAAGACATGTAAAACTTATTTTTATTCCTTTGAGGGAAAAGCAGTCATTAAAAATATCCCTTTCTTTTTCCTCTCCAGCCCATATACTGATACGCATCATCCTGCCCATGATTTTCTGCGTTTTGATCGTCATGATAATTTGCTACTTAAAACGTCAGTGGTAAGTGTGCGGGGAAGGTTTTATCCAAGAAGGAGTCAAAGAAAAATCTAGAAAGGAGATAGAAGTCACGCCTGATAATATGAGGAAAAGTGCTGAAAAGGAAAGAACAAAGGAGGATTTGGTGGAAATATGATAAGTTTTAAACAATCTTGTTTATCAATAGATAAGCAATAAATCAATACATAAGGAAACCAGACTTCCCTGATGGCGCAGTGGGTAAGAATCCACCTGCCAATGCAGGGGACGCGGGTTCGAGCCCTGGTCCGGGAAGATCCCACATGCCGTGGAGCAGCTAAGCCCACATGCCACAACTACTGAGCCTGCGCTCTAGAGCCCGTGAGCCACAACTACTGAGCCTGCGTGCCACAACTACTGAAGCCTGCACGCCCTAGAGCCCACGTGCCGCAACTACTGAAGCCCTTGCACTCTAGGGCCCGCGTACCACAACTACTGAGCCTGCGTGCCACAACTACTGAAGCCCGCGCACCTAGAGCCCGTGCTCTGCAACAAGAGTTGACACTACAATGAGAAGCCCACGCACCTCAACTGGAGATAGCCCGCACACAGCAACGAAGACCCAACGCAGCCAAAAAAAAAAAAAAACAATAAGGAAACCAACTATTTTTAAATGTTGCAAAATTTGTTCAATAGCAATAGCTAATATTTATATTTCACTTACCATGTACTTGGAAGTGTTCTAAGTGCTTTACGTGTAACGATTCATTTAATGCTTCCAGTACCACCATCACCACCGTAATGATCTGCATTGAACCAGTAAGGAAATTAAAGCATAGAAGGGTTAAAAAGCTTGCTTAAGGTTACAGTGTTAATGAGTGACTGATGGAGCACGGATTAGAGCCCAGGAATCTGACTCCAGGGTTCTCACTCTTAACCATTCCACTATAGTGCAAAATTCAGTCTAATTTTCACTGTTTTTCTAGGCTGAAGGAGAAGTGTTATCCTGACATTCCAGACCCTTACAAGAGCAGTGTCCTGTCGTTAATAAAATCCAAGGTAAATGCTGGGAAATTGTATGGATACTCATATACTTGTTAAAGACCAACCCAGGGCTGGGGCTATAATAATCATATACTCCTAGACCTTCTGAGGAAGATGTCACAAAGCAAAAGCCTCTTCTGCTCGCATAGCCATGAAAGGGTTGAACGCAGCTTTGATTTCTTCTGTCAGGGGATATCTTTTGGTTTTCAGCATCACCTCCAGTTAACTTGTGACCAGGATAAAACAAAAAACACCTGAAGCTCTAAGTGCGTTTCACATACCTTATATACTGTGATACACACACACACATTATCTTTGCACATTTTCTGTTTCTGTTCCAGGAGAATCCTCAACTAACAATAATGAATGTCAACGACTGTGTTCCAGATGCTATTGAAGTTATCAACAAGCCGGAAGGGAGTAAGATACAGTTCTTAGGCACTAGGAAGTCACTCACAGAAACTGAATTTACTAAGCCTGCCTACATTTACCTCCTTCCGGCAGAGAAGGACTACTCTGGCCCTGGACCTTGCATCTGTTTTGAGAACTTCACCTATAATCAGGCAGCTTCTGACTTTGCTTCTTGTGGACATTTCCCAGTAACCCCTGAAGCCCCACCACATCAGCTGGGACCATTGACTTCACCTGAAAATTTACTAAAGGCACTGGAACAAAACTGTATGAATTCCCTGGGAGGAATCCCAGCCGGAGAAGCTAATTTGACTTATGTGTCCCAGTTGGCTTCACCCACCTCTGGGGACAAGGGCAGCCTGCCAACAGACCCACCAGAGCCAGCACTGTGTTCAGAGTATAAAATGCAAATGGCCGTACCGCTGGGTCTTGCCTCCGCTGCCCCAAGCGAGCAGAGCAGCCTCTCCTCCACTACCCTTTTAGGTCAAGGTGAACACTACCGCTAGGCAGTGTACCCATTTCATATCCTTATGCTACACAGACCCTAGGAGAAGCATAGCCGGCACCATTCCGTCACCAGATACCTCGGGCTTAATCCCAGTGAGCTATCATCACCGTTGTCAGGTCTGATTTATCATCTAATCTTGCTCGGTTTTGAAGGTCAGAAGCCGTGAAACTCACCGTTCATCCTTGGAGCAAGCTCACTGCAGAAATGGCAGGATCGTGGGAACAGGCTCGCCTTGCTGCCGCGTGTTCCACGTTCACCTTTATAACAGCAGACTTGGCACTTGACATAGGGATAGACCCCATCCACTCAGTACTGGACAGGTCCTTGCAGTTCAGTTCTGAGCGAGAAAGTATTTCCATTACGTTTTACCCCACATTTAGTATCTTGAAGAGTAAAGGAACTAGATTTCAGGCTTTCATAAAGGCTACAGAAGATTCGTTACTGGAGCACAAATTGTCGATGTTAATTTATTCTGGGTGTGTTTAATGACGAAGTCACAGATATTTGAGACCAAAACAGATTTTAGACTTGCCTTGAAGCGATGATACTTTGTAGTTCATTGATGTAGTAAAATGAACTCTTCCTATTAGACCTCACCTAATAGGTAAGACATGCGAACGAATCGATGAGATCCCCACGATTGTCCGTTTAGTTTACCACGGTTAAAGAGTGGGACCGGCATGGAACCCCTGCCTCAGTGTCAAGATCATAGCACTCCTACTTAGGAGGCACGTCTTCTACCACAATGTTTGATGACTACCTCAGAACAGATAAAAGGAAAATGTCATTAATTCCATTCACATTTATGGTTCCTCTTTTTTTCAAGAACTCTGATATATAAATGACCTATTTTCAGTAAGCATCTTTTGGACTCTGCAGTAGGTTGTCTGGGTCAAGATAATGCCTTCAGTGTCTCCTTATATTTCTACTATGCTAATATAAAAAAGTGAAACCTCATTGTTGAACATCATTTAGATATAACTGCAAAAGGCTAAATGGAGTGGGAACTCCTGTAGTGGCTCAGCAGCAGCTTTGTCTCTTTGAACCAATATATGCAAAGCATATACCTGGTACATAGCAGGTGTTCAGTCATGCTAGAGTTCCTTTCTCTTCTCTCTGCCCGACAACCCTTAATGTTTACTTAGCACACTTCTAAACAAGCACAGTTAGTTAGGGGCTCCTTTTTCTTTCTTGTGGTGGAGAGGACGCTGCCTGTGCTTCTGGTACCGAATGCCCTGTGCTGTGCCATTCCACACTGTGAAGAATGAGAGAGAAGGAGCCACAGCTGAAAGGAAGACGGCTGTCAACTGACCTAAATACACACAAACCCGGACGTCTGTTCAGGCTTTTCAGCTTTTTCCTTCCATATAACTAAGCCTTTGGCTGAATAATGGGCTATGTGCACCTAACATAGTACAAACGAGTATCTTGATTAAGAGTTTTGAGAAGACTCTGGGGCCAGCATTGCTATCACTTAGCCTCTTTGAGTTTGTCATGATGCAATTATAAAAGTACATAGAAACATCAATGACAGTGATGATTGATTTGTAAATAGTATCCTTCATAAAGATTTTCTTTAAAAAAAATAATCCACAAGACCTTGAAGTCATTTTTGGTGCAATAAACTTTAATTAAAATATTTCACCATTGCATTATTTTGTTTTCTCTACCTCAATGAAATGAAAATCTTAACAATTATTACAGCCGATAAATAAGCTTACTAGAAATGTAAATTCCTGGGTACCAGTGCAAATCTCATAACCAGAATCTCTGTGGTCCAAGGCCTGGAATCCATATATTTCATAAGTTACCAGGCATTCAGATGCACACTCGACTTTGAGAATCATTGGTCTAAGTCAAATGAAGATGTCTTTCTGAAATATAACAACATACCAATAGGAAATGCTGGGCTATATAACTTTGTCCTTACAGTATCACTATGACTATAGTTTTGGCTGTAAACATTCCTCTCCCATCTTCATAAATAACCAAACAACTTAGTATTTGAAATCTATATGCCATTTAACAGCATCATTTTAAGAAGTGTTATTCAGAAACTTTGAAATTTGTATTCATGTGTCAGAATTATTACGATTAAAAAAAAACCCAACTCATGGAAAATTTCAAATATATACAAACGGAGAAGAGTTTAACAAACCCTTATGTCCTATCAATCATCAATCCAAACAGCCACTAAACCATGTTTGTTTTAGTCCATCTATACTCTTATTCAGTCTCCCTCCTGATATGATTTTGAAGCAAATCATGATTTCATCTGTAAATATTTGTTTCTCTAAATAGGCTTTACTTTTTCTAATATAGCCATAATACCTTTTAAAAAATCATACCTATCAAAAAATCGAACAACCCAATCAACAAATGGGTAGAAGATCTAAATAGACATTTCTTCAAAGAAGACATACAGATGGCCAAAAAGCACATGAAAAGATGCTCAACATTGCTAATTATCAGAGAAATGCAAATCAAAACTACAATGAGGTATCACCTCACACAGGTCAGAATGGCCATCATCAAAAAGTCTACAAATAATAAATGCTGGAGAGGGTGTGGAGAAAAGGGAACCCTCCTACACCATTGGTGGGAGTGTATATTGGTACCACCACTATGGAGAACAGAATGGAGCTTCCTTAAAAAACTATAAATAGAACTACCATATGACCCAGCAATCCCAATCTACTGGGCATACAGCCTGAGAAAACCATAATTCAAAAAGATACATGCACCCCCAATGTTCACTGCAGCACTATTTACAATAGCCAAGACATGGAAGCAACCTAAATGTCCATCAACAAAGGAATGGATAAAGAAGATGTAGTACGTATATACAATGGACTGTTAGCCATAAAAAAGAACGAAATAATGCCATTCGTAGCAACATGGATGGATCTAGAGGTTATCATACTAAGTGAAGTAAGTCAGAGAAAGACAAGCATGATATCACTTATATGTGGAATCTAAAAAAAGCTGATATAAATGAATTTATTTACAAAACAGAAACAGGCTCACAGACTTCAAAAACTTATGGTAACCAAAGGGGAAAGGTGGTGGGGTGGGAGAGAAGAATTAGAAGGCTGGGATTAACATATACGCACTACTATATTATAAAATAATCAACAAGGACCTACTGTATAGCACAGAGAACTCTATACTCAGTATTCTGTAATAACCTACATGGGAAAAGAATCTGAAAAAGAATGGATATATGTATACGTATAACTGAATCACTTTGCTGCACACGTGCAACTAACACAACATTGTAAATCAACTATACTCCAATATAAAATTAAAAATTAAAAGAATTAAAATTAAAAAAAATCACATCTAAAACCTAGTTAGTAATATTCCTTAGCAATATCAGGATATTTTGATGGTGGGAAGAACTGGCAACTGACCTAAAAATAATGCCTCGGCCTGGTGACTAGTCCTCAGCTGCAGGTAGATAGGCTGGGAGCAGGGACCTAGTCACACAGCAGAGCTATGGACCTGCTGAAAGTGCCTGCTGACATTCCAACACCCGACTCATACTAATTCTAGTGAAACTGATTCTCCACTAGAATATGATTTATTAAGAAAATCAGGTTGAATTAGACAACATGAAATATTTCTTCTAAGAGCCCTGCGGAAAGATTAGCTGACTTTCATCTCAAAAAAATTACAAAACATACTAAACATTTTGCATAAAGTAGGACTTTGAAAATCTTTGAAGAGGTACTTCCCTGGTGGTCCAGTGGTTAAGACTCTGCAATTCTACTGCAGGGGGCACGGGTTCAATCTCTGGTCGGGGAACTAGGATCCAGAATGCCACAAGGTGCGGCCAAAAAAAAAAAAAAAATTAAAACCTTCGAAGAGATACAACAGAAGATTAAAAGCCTTCAAAAGTAGCAGTTAAAATAATACAATGACTAAATATATTCAATTTAAAGGACTAAGCAAATGTAGTTGTCTTTGTCCTCTAAGCATTAAAGAAAACAAGTTTTAGTACATTTTGGTTTTTTTGAAATCAATATAAAATTAGTTGCTACGGTTTGAATGCTGCCCCCACCCCCCACCAAATTCCTATGTTGAAATCCTAACACCCAAAGATGGTGGTGGTATTAGTAGATGGGGCCTTTGGGAGGTGATTAGGTCAGGAGGCTAGAGCTCTCATGAATGGGATTAATGCTCTTAATAAGAGACACTACAGTTTCCTAGTCCCTTCTGCCATGTGAGGACACAAGACCCAAGAAATCTGGGACCTGAAAGAGGGCCCTCACCCAAACATGTTGCACACTCTGATTTCAGACTTTCAGCCAACAAAAGTGTGAGAAATAAATTTGTTGTTTATAAACTGCCCAGTCTGTGGTATTTTGTTACAGCAGCCCGAATGGATTAGGACAGCACTTTATTTTTTTTTTAATTTTTTTAAACTTTTTGTTTTGTATTGGAGGATAGCCAATTAACAATGTTGTGATAGTTTCAGGTGCACAGCAAAGCGACTCAGCCATACCTATAACATGTATCCATTCTCCCCCAAACTTCCCTCCCATCCAGGCTGCCAGGTGACACTGAACAGAGTTCCCTGTGCTATACAGTATGTCCCTGTTGGTTATTTTAAATATAGCAGTGTGTACATGTCGATCCCAAACTTCCTAACTATCCCTCCTTCCACACCCTTCCCCCCTGGTAACCATAAGTTAGTTCTCTAAGTCCGTGAGTCTGTTTCTGTTTTGTAAATAAGTTCATTTGTATCATTTCTTTTTAGATTCCGCACATAACGGATATCACAGGATATTCTTCTTTCTCTAGGACAGTACTTTATATACCAAAGAGTTTTAAAAAATGAAACAAACTGAAGTTCAGCTATATCGTCACAGTTTTCAAAGGTGAGCTGTGTGATGATGATTAAGTGTGCTTTTTAGTTTAGTTGGGGGCCAACTATGTTTTTGTTGAAAAACAATAGTAGAAGGCAGTATGAAAATGATACACGTGCTTAAAAGCCAAACTATCCAAAACAAATCTATTTCTGAATACATTTTACCACATTTAATCAACTGTAACAGACCCTAGCTTTGACATTGAATTTTATTCTACAGGCTTGATAATTCCCCTTGTGGTATTTTCTTTTGCCACTAGGTGCCTGTAGGTTAGCTTACCTGATCCAGGCCAGTTTCTGTGTGAGAAATCAAATAGCTTACACAGAAAAGTCACCATCATACCATCATTGCTCATTTTGTATATTAATCACTAAAAAAATCAGAATTGTTCTATAGATCGATCCACTTTTTCAAACCCTTTACAATAAACTGCGGTTAAAAAATAAAAACTGTAAAGATATTTGATTAGATTATGAAGTGTTTAGAAAGTATAAATTGCTATTTTAAAACATTTGGAACAAGCCGCTATGTGTTACTGAACCAGATTCTTATCTATGGTACCTAAAAGTCACTTTTACCAGCCTCAGTGGTACATAAATCAACACTGATGGTTTTAAAATTTCAAATAGAATGACACAAGTTTAAGAATTTTTAAGTACATTTTATTAAGAATGTATCCCTTTGATAAGATTATGCTTCAGGAGGCTTTTAATGCCCTTGACATAAAACTGTACACATTATACAAAAACAAGAAAACCACAAAAAAAAAAATCAAGGTGAGCAAAACCATTAGAGGACAAACCTTATTTAAATTATACACAACTCAATGAAATATTCTTACGGAAAATATATAAATACTTTTTCTTTCTATGTTACAGTTATACAATATAAATCAGATTTCAATGTCTGTTCAGTGACCTACAAACACCAGAACCTCCAAATATGTAGCAGCGTATTACTAAATAAAAAAGAAAATTTTGTGGTTAGGGAGCATTAAGTCTGAGATTTTTTTCACAATCCCTTACCACTTTTCAAAACTAATTTACACCATTTGTTTTACAATGCAGCTTTAGGGTTTCTGACAGGCCAATAATGGAACATTTTTCAACTATTATCTATGAAAGTTTTAACCCCCCCCCCCTCCTTTGCCCCAAGACTTTGCATTTTGTGCTAAATCAACCTATTTAGTGGCAAAATTACAAGATATACTTTTTTGGCATAAATTATATTTTTCAAATTAAATATTTTATAAAGAAGGTCAAACAAAATGTGCAATTTATGCATGCTGTGGCATAGCTATCCACCTATATTACAAAAATACTCTAAAGGGGAGAAAATCCACATTCTGTGTGAGTCATAAAACACTACTATGAATGAAAACTGCCCTGGGAACCTAAAACTAAAAGAAAAAACAAATGCTCCTAGAAAGAGTCTCACATATTTCAATATTGTCTGATAAGCATTGCTATTAATTTTACCAGTATGCTTTTATAATCAAACTCTCACTGTAGTGATACTCTTGAAATGAAGCTGGTAATAATGTATTCCCTGAATGGGGAGACAAGGGAGACCTTTCCCAACTTAACATTTTGGAAAATGTGAAATGTTGTTTTATTCCAACAGCTCTTCTCATAAAACGCTCTCAATTAATTCTGTTTCTTTTTTCCCATGTTCAGTGGATTGTGAATTTGAGACCAAACTGGAAGCATAGGACAAAAGGGGAAAAACCTTACTTCCAAAGGACCTTTCCCAAGGTAGTTTACAAAGCTCCTCTCACACAAAATTAGCACCTCACTCTTACCATGCAAAAGTAACTGCAGTTATAATTTGGATGACAATTTGATTGCTTTTTATTGCTTAATGATCTGTGCTTTAATGTGGGAATAAAAGGCATCCTCTGAATGGAATGAAAAAAAAATTTGTATCAATAGCAGGAGACAAATCTAAATAAGCAATTCCCACCTCACTGCTGAACACTCTGCCATTGTAATATGCCCAGAAAAACTCAGCTTTAATTACCTCAAGCTCTGGATAAAAGAGCTCAAAACTATTAAAGCCACCCCATTTCAAAAGGACTTATACACCTGATGTTAGAGTAACTACCATAATAAAGTATATACCTTCAAAGAACCTCTTTCAAAGTCAATGTCTTACAGAATGCCCTTATGCTACCAATCTTCATTAGAAAATTTTTTATTAGGGAGAAAAGACTTCCCCCCCCCCCCTCAAATCTATCTAAGCATAAATAGGAAGTAAAAGTATAAGAAATTTTAGACCATATTTAATTACAAATAATTTCTAATTTCCTTATTTATCAGTATTTACTTATTAGTGTGTGAAGCTGAGATCTGTTCTTGAAAAAAATTTCAATTAGAAATGACAATTCACTTTACAATTAGAAATTCACAGTTTACAACCAGCACAACTGCCCAAATTCCTCCAAATTATTCAATAATTAATTACCAGTAGTACAAATTTATATGGACTAAGATTAATTCTAAAATCTTGAAAAACTACAGTATTGACATTATTTTGGTATTTTATAGTCTGGTAATATCTATTACATATAGGTGCTTTTCTCAATTATTTCTATTACCACTGACAACATTCCTAACCTTTTCTGCTATAACTTAATATCTTAAACACTTAGGTAAATCACTTGGCACCGCATGTGAGCATTTTTCATCATAGAAGTCTACTTTTATACAAATAAGTACTTAAAGGAAACATATTAGACCTGTCAGTGAAACATGGATAAACCAAATAGCACTATACATTTAAGTATAGACATCTTTTTTTCTTAGATTACTGAGAACCACAAAGCTCTGTCTCCCCAAACTAAGTGCTATAGGCAAATATTATGATATATACACACGTCTTTCAAAGCAATAATCCAAAAAACTGTTCGGGCTAATAGTAACAAAGACTTCATTTCAGGATGGATGAGTGAGGTGGGGTCCAGGGATGGGGATGTGTGTGTGTGTGTGTGTGTGTGTGTGTGTGTGTAACAAAAAAGAATTTACTGTTAACTTTTGAGGGATTAAACCACAGATTTTATATTAACTGAGGTAGTGTTTAAAATGAATGTCTAAAATATGTTAATCCCATTATTAATAAGATTACTACATCACCTCCTTTGGAGTTTTTAATCACTATTTGGTCTAGTATCTCTGACATTTGGTTCTCTGGAAGGTAGTTTAATCATCCAAGACCAAAGACCAAGGTGACAGGCAACGTTCTTAGAAGTACTGTTGACATTTAAATAAACACTTGGGTTCAGTGATAAATTAAAGTTAAAAAAAAAAAAAAGCATTTCTTTTATCTTCAATTGGATTTTATGAAAGAAAATCTGAAGAACCACTTTTTAACATAAGCAGAAGCTTACAGCCCTTATCTGCTTTGTTATAATGTAAGTTGCTACACAGTGCACATAAGAACAATTCACTGAAGTGCAGTCAAAGAGGTGTTATGAAGTGAGATGAAATGCTTCATCCCAATTGGAACTTTCAGTGCCAGTAAATTAAAAAAAAAAAAAAAAAATCTCGTGAGTTACGTTTTCTAGTTCACAGGGTTCTTTACAGAGATCTCAAAGAACAACCCCATTATAAAAAGGATCTGTAATATGGGAAGATATTAATCCATGTACTATGACTGTGTCAGAGCTGATGCATAACTGTAAAAATGGTCTAAACAAATGAATTTAAAAAGGGTCCTAATCAGTCCAGCTGGATTTTTTTTTTCTATTTATATATAGACCTCAAAAAAGATAATCCTTTCATTTACAAGCATTCTAATGAGGATGGCCATGCTTTTTTATATACAAATTTGCATATATGTTTAATTCCTGTAAAGATTTCCAAATATTTTTAGACATACACAAATTAAACACACAAATAAACAAAACCTTGCCCTCATCAACTTAACTTTGCAAATGTGATAAAGGCAATTACTGTACTCATAAACTCACCTATCACTGCATTTAGTTTGTGCAAAACAAGAACACTGATATAAAAATTAAAGTACTGCTGCTTTAAAACTTGGTACTTAAGGCTTTTCACTACAATTTTTAATCGTAATAGTAAGTTTCATTAATGATTTTTTAAAAGGAACTATGGCTTTTCTTTTCCCATGGAATGTATAAATTGTAGGCAAACTTATCTTTTCCTCAAGAGATGCAAGATTTTATTTAATGCTTTCTTTTGCTTTAGGTCTCAATTAATAGTGCTTGTTCAAGTTACGGTTTAAAATGGTGATATGGGAAGCTGATGAAAATGGAAGTCCACTGAAAATATATGCATCCTATAATGGAAAATACTTTGAATTATAAAATAATTTTCTGATTTTAATCAGGAACTGTAGTGAAAAACCTTAATTAGTTCAAATAGTCTATGATAACACATTGCAACAAAACTGAAGAGATGGAAAACAAATAAGAAACTTTATGTAAGTCTAGTAACATAAAAATAATTTATAAGTCCTGGTTGTTGAGGCTCTTCTTTCGCCGCGAGGTTACAAACCTCTGAAGTAGTGTTATAAACATGAAGAAAAAAGTGGAAGGGCCAAAGATCCCCCTCTAATACCAGCAGTTACAGTACACCCCATTGTGCTAATAGGATGCAGCCTCAGAGACACTGACTCCTAGTTTCCACAAATTAGTTAACAAACAAGGCATCTTTATATTTACCCTAAAAAAAGAATTCAGAAATAAGGGTGTGAAGGGTGCTTCTGCATATCTTATTATTGTTCCACTGTTATTATGCTCTTAAAATGAAAAAATAGAAAACCTATGTAGGTATTCAGTGCTTGGCTCTTGCATACAATGGTAACTAAAACTCTGAAAACTGTGGTAATGAACAGTGAACCCCCAAAAGGGCTCAACGGGGGAGAGGGGAAGTTGTTTCGGTTAGGGAAGTCCGCAGTTCCAACTGCTCATGTACCAATAATTGCTGGAACAGTGTATAGAAGATACTCCTATCTTTGCTGCCCAGTCAATCGGCATTTTCTGAGGCTTTTAGAAGTCCACAAATATGAATATATATAGTATACATCTATATACATCATAAATATGAGGTCAGGATTCAACAGGTGTATCAACTATAGGTTGCTTTGGTGGTGTTGCCAAGACAGCCTCTGCTTCTTCATGCATCTAGAAAAGAAGTGGTAAATTATTAATGACTTTCTAGTGTATCAACAGATATAATCTCTTTTAACTTAATTCAAAAAGAATTATTTTTGAAAGATAAAGTTCAAAAGTACAAATCCTACTTACTTGTAAAAACTGTACATCCTGAAATAATTCTTGTATGAACCTCCGACATGGAAGTCTAAATGTGCAGTGTGACAGCAAATGGGAAACCTCAGAGTAAAGGCATATGTCATCAAATGTTTGAGGATACTTCTCCTTAATTCTAAAATGAAAGAAAAGACTAGGATGTGATAAAAATTATAATAATGACTTTGCTATATTCTTTCAAAATAATCACTTTTTAAATATCTTTTTCCTCCAGATATTGATTAAGTGGCATATCTGGGTGATGGCATAAGAATATAAAATAGTAAATATTCCTACCTCACACTTACATTAGCTATTTTAAGTTTGGGATTATCTCTTAAAATGATAAAAACACAAATACTTCTTGGAAAGTCAGAAATATTCTTTTTCACTGGCATGAGAAATTACAAAATTTATTTATCAGCCTAGGATAACTCAAGTATTTTCAAAACTAAGTTTTAAAATAGAAATAAGTTTTTAAAGTTAGACTGAAATTATTAATATCCTTGACTGGGCTCTCTCTATATATCTTTCAACCTTTAACAGTGGCTTTTAGCTGGCACAGCATCTCAGAGTCAGTGGTGGTGTGGGGTAATACACAGATTAAGGACACACTATACTTAGAGCCAGAAGGCCAGGAGGTCTGCAGTGGGACCCTGGCATCTGTGTTACTATATTTTGTAAAGCCCCACAGGAGACCCTGAGGTGCATTTTTTTTTTTTTTGAGGGCCACTGCTTTAAATAGTGCAAATCAAAGATGTTGAAGATTGCCTGAATTTTCTTTTATCATGTTGCTGTGATTTAGAAAAGCAATAAAAATTCTGCAACTTTTATTAAAAGAAAGGAGTAAAAATAGGGAACAATTAAACCAAGAAAATATCACTTATTTTTATGTATGTCAGCTTTTCTTAAGCTTTATTAAGCTTTTTAGGGGTATCTCAGGATACCCCTACTTTCTTAAAAATTACTGAGAACCCCCCAAATCTTATTTTTTCTGGGTGATAGCCATCAATAATTACCATATAAGAAAGTAAAATTGAGAAAATTTCAAAATATTTATTAATTCATTTAAAAAATAAAATTATTACATGTTAACATAAATACATATACTTTAATGAAAAAAAACTATATTTTCCAAAACTAAAAAAGTGAGAAGATTGGTATTGTTTTACATTTCTACAGATCTCTTTAAAGTCTGGCTGAATAGAAGATAGCTGGATTCACATACCTGCTTCTGCATTCAATTTGTAACCGTATGTTAGTTTGGTTGACGTATGTAAAGAAAATCTAGTCTCACTCAGATATGCCATGCAGTTGAGAACCACTGATGTAAGCTAATTAGTCTAACTTTTGAAGTATTTCAAATATCTTTTTCATCATAAAAAGTAGAACAAAGAATACTCATGCTCATAGCTTACTTACGTTAAAAGCCCAGTTTCATGACATTTAGTTGAAACTGAACTACTCAAATTAATGACTAATCTCAGAACTTCTTTGCGAAGGAGTATACGGCACATTGGTGTATCATCTGGAATTGTTTTAACACCTGAAGGGAAGATTAAAATATTTTATCTATATCACAATAGAAAATTATTGTAACTCATGGAATTTGTTTTTTCAACTCTACCAAAGATATAAAACTGAGATAAATTGCACATGACCTGCCAATCATTTTGGGAGCAAAAGTCTTTCTAATGAAAGCAGAGAGCTAAGAGGGTATGCATCAGCAGCTGATACAGGTGCAGCAGTTATCTAAACATACCTCAGTAAAACTGACTTGTCATAGTTACGAGACAACTTTAACAGTATGTATCTACAATAACAGACTAAGTATAGTTATATTAACAGGGCTTGGATTTAAATCTGAAAACTTACCTAGTAGCAATTCTGTGCTTTTGGTGCTGCTGGCTGATCCTTCTTGAGACACTCCATCACTGCATCCAGAAATGCCCGAAAATTTAGAGGGAACTACTTCTAAGGGATTATGGATAGTCTGCTCACACCAATCAGAATATGGAATGTCTTGAAGGTCTGAAGAAAAAATTAAATCAATTGACAGATCATAATGGCTTAATTCCTATGCTTGCACTGTATACTATAGAAGAGATGATTCCTTGTAATTTCTTTCCAGTCTTCAATAATTATTTTCCCTGATGAAGATTTTCAAAGTAAATTCAGACCACTCAGATAGTAAAATTTGTTAAATTCTAAAGACATTTATAAATAAAATTTTATACTCCTAAATTATAAAAAAAAATACATAAATATATGTGTTTATTTAAAGAATTCAAATAAAGATGTATTCAGAATAAAAAATGAAGGTACCTTATCTACCCCCCCATACCTCCCACCCCCAAACTAAATACCCCTCTCTTAAATATATAAAAATTCAGATATTTGCTATTTTAAATTTCTCTTTCTTGCTCTTTTGGTGTGTAAGTGGGATTATACTGTATCTATTATTCTATCACTTGCTGTTCCCACCATTTAATAATTACCAATATTAGAATCACAGTTCCCTGGGCTTATCAGTTCCTTCCTTAGAGTTAAATTTACTATACTACCCATGCATTGCTAAGGTATACTCCTAGATGGGATTTTAAGGTCAACCAAACATCTTAGTGCTGTTAAAATGACATCAATATTTTTGATTTAAAAATTTCCTGAGCACTTCAAGTGATTAGAGCAAAGGGAAATCAGAAAGTCTTTGGTTATCCTTTTAGGAAGTAACATTGGGCAACCGAGAAAATCATGCAACCTCAGTAGCTACAAAAGAGATTTAGAGAGAAGAGACACACTCAGCCAGAAGGTGAGACCTCTTGATAGCTAGTTCAGTCCTCTTTCCACTACAACACATTGTCGGAGTATTAAAAAGAGCTTTTAAAAAAGCTTTTTAAAAAGTCCAGGAAACTAGAACAATGTAAACACACACTACCTCTCCCTATGCTGTTTTCAACAGAATAGATATCACCACCTCATCTCATCTTTAAGCACTTCCTAAGATTAATATTTACATAGTACTAAGCAGAATATGCACTGGTTCCTCAGAAAATCAATTTAGCATAGCTTTAATAATATTAAGGAAATCATGCATCTGTCAGGCACTTAAAAGTAATGTACGGTACTTAAATTATACATTGATTTAAAATATAAAACTACTGCCAAAAGATCTGAGAACTAAAGATGTACTTAAAAGCCAGCAATGCTGAATAACCAGGTAAGAGATGACTATGTTATTTTAGACTCAGTTGAGGAGCTTCGCAGGGAGTAAAATGACAAAATATCCCAGCGCAAGGAACAATAAGAAAATTATACTTCTTTTAATCAACATGTTTCTGAAAAGTTATAAACTAATTCATTTCAGGCTCACCTTCAACCAGTGATGACTCCTAACATTTCTAACCTGTTACAACCACATCTTATTTCTAAAGATATCATTCATTCTCATTAAAAAAAAAAAAAAATCATGCCTCTAACTAAGCCAGGCCAAAAGAATTAGTTTCTCCCATTGGAAGATGTGAAAGAGCATCCTAAGTATAGTGATAACAGAAGGCTTTTACTACATGGGGTATTTTTTTGTGTGAAACCCACTATAAACCATATGAATAAAATTTTTAAATGAAGTAATTACATGTGCTAAATGGAAACTCCAGAGAACAAGTGGGTAGAATATAGGCACTATTCATAAATTGGCAGGATAAGGAGAACCAAAAATTCTTGAAACTGGGAAAGGAACAGCTAGTTGGCCTCCTTCTTCTTATGCATGGAAGGTAATGTCTAGGACTCTGCTGAAGGCAAAACCGTGCATACTATATTGATGATACTGACTTTTAGGGACCTTTATTTTCTATCTTCTCTTAAAAAGTATTCAATGCAATGATACTTACACTTTTACTCAACACATTTTATTTCAAGATTATTTTTAATTTGGATGAAGCATTATGTCCATAAACTGAACCATTTTATCTATGTGATTGATGTTTAGCTTCCTCACTGTAGTTGTTTGCTTTTACTGCTTCCTCTCTTTTTAATTAACAATATTCTAGCTCAGCTTTACCTTTTAATTAAAAATGGAGACATGAAGCATAGGACAGACCAGACTCTAAGAAACTGAATACCTTCTTTATTCCCTGTATCTGGGCATAAGGCTGACTCCAGCCACTGTATGTGGGAAAGAACAAAAAGCTCTAAGCAAAAACTTACATAAGTCCATATGGGTTAATTCAGAAAAAATCATAAGCTAAATTTTTCCTATCAGAAAGTAGTCAGGTCGCCAAATAGCTTATCTGAAATGCTGAAACAATTCTTTATGAAAAACATTAAGAATTTCTGTGAGGAGCTCTGTCTCTGGCAGATATACCCACCTGATCACCAATTCCCCTTGGCAGCAGGGATGTAAAATGAAATGAACAAGGAGATTCTCCTTAGGAGCACAGTAAGATCATTCTAACTGAACTATCAGAATTTATGAGAGAATATTATTTCTAACATAAACAACTTAGTGTGAGTTACCATTAACGGAGAGCCTACTGAATGTTAATCTTACATGTTAGTAAGTACCAAAACGACACCATAAGGCAGGTATCATTATTCCTATTTAGAGATTTAAGAAAAAATTAAAAGTAAAGCTCAGTGAAACTAAGTAGATTGCCCAAGATCAGATAACTAATAAGATGGAAAGGTTTGGCTTTGAGCCTAAGTCTCCTTGATACCAAAACTCACACTCTGCTATGTTTACACCAGGGGTCTTCAGTGTTTCTTGAAGCCCTGGCATTTCCTAGCCTGCTCTACCCCCACTTTTATACTTGGGCAAGGCCGGTAGATGGGGTGCCACCCCACTGTTCCCCTTACACCTTCATCTGCATACCACTGAGCTTTTGTATAGATTTTGATTGAAACATGGGTTTTGCAGCTAAAATAACTCTGAAAACCACCAGTGTCTCTTTAGGGCCTCCCCTACCCCATGTAGTTTCTACCCACTCCTCGCAAATTTGTCAGTTAAATAACCTAGACATTCAAACTGATCTCTTGCCATTATCTTTTATAGTTGGCTGATTTTTTTTCCAGTGCTCTCTCTTTCACAGATGGACTGGTCTAAAACACTTAAAAGGTTTCCCACTCAGTTGGTTAGCTACACTAGGGCAAATGTGGTGGTATACATAAAAGTGGACCCAAAAGAAACATATGATACTAAATGTTGAAAGGCCAACATGTTGCCTTGCATACTAAACAATACAATGCACAAGCATCTGTGAAGGTGGTAGACACAGAATGTTAGGAAATATCCTAATAGCCTTTCCACTGAGCTTTAACATTTTTTGAACAACTACCACTACCAACACTACCACCAGACTGAAAGTTTCAAAGAATGAAAAGTCTTGTGTTCAAGTCCTGACATCCCTTTAAAATGATCATTACATAGTAGAGGGACAACTTCAGACTATAACTACAAAGCTACAGTAATCAAAACAATATGGTACTGGCACAAAAACAGATATATAACATATAGATAAAGGGAACAGAATAGAGAGCCCAGAAATAAACCCATGCACTTATGGTCAATTAATCTACGAGAAAGGAGGCAAGAATATACGAATATACAATGGGGAAAAGAAAGTCTCTTCAATAAGTGGTGCTGGAAAAACTGGACAGCTACATGTAAAAGAATGAAATTAGAACATTCCCTGGCACCATATACAAAAATAAACACAAAATGGATTAAAGACCTAAACTCCTAGAAGAAAACAGAGGCAGAACACTCTTTGACATAAATTGCAGTTGTATTTTTTTGGATCTGTCTCCTAGAGTAACTGAAATAAAAACAAAAATAAACCTAATTAAACTTAAAAGCTTCTGCACAGCAAAAAACAAAACAAACAAAAACCCAAAAATCAAAACAAAAAAAACACCCCATAAACAAAATGACAACTTATGAGCTGGGAGAAAATATCTGCAAACAATGCTACTGACAGGGGATTAATTTCCAAAATATACAAACAGCTCATACAGCTCAGTATCAAAAAAAAAAAAAAAAAAAAACCCAAACAACCCAATCAAAAAATGGGCAGAAGACCTAAATAAACATTTCTCCAAAGAAGGCATACAGATGGCCATGAAAAGGCCAACAGGCACATGAAAAGATGCTCAATATCACTAATTATTAGAGAAATGCAAATCAAAACTACAAGGTATCACCTCACACCAGTCAGAATGGCCATCATTAAAAAGTCTACAAGCAGTAAATGCTGCAGACGGTGTGAAGAAATAGGAACGCTCCTACATTGTTGGTGAGAATGTAAATTGGTGCAGCCACTACGGAGAACGGTATGGAGGTTCCTTAAAAAACTAAAAACAGAGTCACCATGTGATCCTTCAATTCTATTCCTGGGCATATACCCAGAGAAAACTCTAATTGGAAAAGATACATGCACCCCAATGTTCATTGCAGCACTATTTACAACAGCCAAGACATGGAAGCAACCTAAATGTCCATCAACAGATGAATGGATAAAGAAGATGGAATATTACTCAGCCATGAAAAAGAATGAAATAATGCCATGTGCAGCAACATGGATGGACCTAGAGATTATCATATCATTATCATAGAAAGAGAAAGACAAATATATGGTATCACTTATATGTGGAATCTAAAAATGATACAAATGAACTTATTTACAAAACAGAAATAGACTCACAAACATAGAAAACAAACAATGGTCACCAAAGGGGATGGGGGGGGATAAATTAGGAGTTTGGGATTAATATATACACACTATTATATATAAAATAGGTAAACAACAAGGGCCTACTGTATAGCACAGGGAACTATATTATCTTGTAATAACCTACGATGGAAAGGAATCTGGAAGAGAATATATACACACACACACAACTGAATCACTTTGCTGTGCACTTGAAAGTAACACAAATATTGTAAATTATCTATACTTCAATTTAAAAAAATAGTAGAGGAACTATTTTTTAATTATCTGCCATGGATAATAAAGACGTCTCCTTTCTGACACACAAAATACTTAATATGGCTGATACCAGTGCTTCTCAAACATTAATGTGCACCTGAATAACCTGGGCACCTTGTTAAAATGCTGACTCTGATTGCGTGTGTGGGGGGCAGAGTCTGCATTTCTCGTAAGTGCTCAGGTGATGCTGATGCTGCTGGTCCGCTGACCACACTTTGGGTAGGAAGGGCTCTGCAGGACCTGGTCCCAACCGTTTGTCTAGGCTGATCCTGTATTTCCTCTCCCTTTGCTTTCTGAGCTCCATTCCCACAGGTGTCTTTTTAGTCCTTTCTACTTCCCATGCTTGCTCCCATCAGAGAAGACCTTTGCTCATGCTGCTTCCTCTCTCTCAAAATTCTCTATCCTCCAGTCTTCACTTTGTTAGGTTCTATTCATTCTTTCAACCACAGCTCAATAGCAATTCTTCAGAAGTCTCTTCTTTGATCTGCCTACTTGGTTATATTCCTTTGTTAATACCATGTACCTATCCTTGATGGTGCTTGTTACAAATGTAGTATTATTTTAATATTTGTGTACTGATTGATCGAGTGGTCAGTCAATCCATTTCCTTCTCCATTGGACTAGAGCTCAAAGAGCGTAAGAATAATATCTTTCTATTTTTCTCTCTCTCAATTGTTTTCCGAGCATCTAGTTTAATGCCTGGTCCACAGTAGTGGCGTAATAAATATTAAGTTGAATGCATAAATCCGTAGAGGTTCAGTGACTTTTTAACAATTAGCCTGCCTCCCTTCATACCTCCAAGTATCAATAGTAAACTGTAATCACTTCCCAATTAAGAGTTATTCTCCTCCCCGCTTCGTATCCCTAGAACAACAGGTGGAGGGGTTCTGATCCTGTGCCAAGGTGAGAGCCTTGCTGACTGCAGCAAGTCTTCCACAAGTCCCACACTTGATGTGACTCCACTTGATTACTAGCTCAGTAATCACAAATGGATTAGAACTAGCTGGGACTGTCTTGTGACTGGGTAATTAGGGGGCTGGCTTCCCTAGTTCTTGTTTGATAAATAAAGAGAAAACACTTACATAGCAAAACTCCACAGTAAGTGCTTCATAAGTATTTGTTGAATGAGTAAATGAAGAAACAGAACTTAGAAGAACTAAAATATTATAAACAATGTATAGACAAATGATTTAAAATAGCATCTTCTTTACTGTGTACATCAGGACAATAATGCCCAAACCTTTCGCTCACAGAAAATGAAAATAATTATAGCACTCTGGGTCCCTGGACAGGACTGTTCACAGTGGTAAGTGCCTAGTCCAAGGGTTTGTCAAACCCAGGCCCGACTGGGGCATGGAACCATGGAGGGGATTAATCTCTCAGCACATCCATATCCTATTTGTGGATGTGGTACAACAGTGTGCTGCAACCCATCAGTTGGGAAGTTCTGGACCAGAATGCCATGGAGAAATGTGGATGAATGACCCAGAGAACTTTGGTTATCACTAGGCTTTTTTGAGGGTGGCTAAGTGATATTCACCAAGAAAAGCTATCTATAGTAATAGTTTAAACACACATTTATAAAAAAGCTGAATCTGGATCTGATTCATTCACTCCCTCACCAAAAACATACTGAGTGCCTAGTATATAAAGCAGTACACAGCTGGGTATTAGAAAATAAAAATGAAAAGGCATGACAGACCATACCCTGAAGGAACTTACTGAGTAGAAGGGGAAAAAATAACCAAGCAATAATTATCATAAGAGATCTATGTACAAAGAGCAATGAAAGTAAAGAGGAAGAAGTGTCAACATCCGACTAAGAGGGTCAGAGACAGCTTTGAAGATAAAACAGTCCCGACTCTTGAGGACGAGGTGGGCTTGCCAAATGGACTGCGCGTGAGCTTGCATGTGTGTGAGGAGGAGAAGGCGCAAGAGGGGACAGTAGGGAAAACACACTCTTCATGCCTAGAGCCGTGAAAAAGAGCACAGTCTGCTCAAAAAACATCTAGTCAGTCAGTAGTGGTGTATCAATTATACGATAGGAGAATGGTAAAAAAAACAGTAGACAGATCACACAAAGAGTCTTGTGTGCTGGACCTGAATAGGCAGTAAAAAAACTGTCAACAGCCTAATCCAAGGCAGCAGTATGAAAGATGAATTGGAAGGGGAAAAAACTGGAGACAAACTTACTAACATTCCCACAGGGAGATGCTGAGTGACTGTACTAAGGCTGAGGTAATGAGAATGGAGTAAGAGGGATGATCAATAGGGCTGGGAGATGACCTGTGACTGGAGCAGATTCAAAGGCAGGTGGATTCATCTTCAAGGACATAATCACTCACCCGAATGACTACATATTGCACTCAGTTGGTTACTGGGCTGGAAACCCAGAATTTCAATACAGACACAATAAAGGCAGTTATCATCTGTATGTTCCTGTAGTCCAGTGTCTTCTGTGCTTTCTAAAAACAGAGAAGCATCTGAATGGATTGAATTCATTATTTCTGTAAGACTCATCTGCTGTCGTAGCAAGTGAAAAGAGTTTTTTACAAGACCTCCAGTTCCAGATGGAAGACCTGTGCGTAAGTAAATATAAAACATAATCTGATGAAGATGGTATCAATGACACCTCTTTCAAGGTGCCTTAAACTATGTGAAATTTTAAAGAAGGGAAATTAGGGAAGAAAACCAGAACTCCTTTTATGATTCAAAATCTAACCTTAACTGGGGAGGAAAATAGGATAATTTGCTTTAAATTACGAAAATAATTAACATCAGCAGTTATACTTATATTACTTTAATATGGGGTTTTAAATACAAAATAAAAAATTAAGATTATACAATTGGGTATCATTTCAATTCTTAATATTTGTGTAATCAATTCTTAATATTTGCATAAAGAAAAGTCATAATTCCGAGTCTAAAGAGGTCCTTGTTAAGAAAAAATCATCAAGATTTTAAAGCTTTAAATTTGTGGCTGATACGCATATATTAATTAAAATACCATAGCTCATAGCAAAGAGAGATCATATAATGTATAAGTACATTTTTCTCTCTCTCCTTTCCCCAAACAGCTGTTGCTTAGACCTATGAGTGTAAGTGTTAAAATTTTTTCACGTATTATTTGTTTAAAACAGAAGCAACTGATCTGGTTTTTGTCTTCTTGAGAGGCTTGGTACTTAGTTGGAAAAAACACTTTAAGTCTCTCACAAAAAAATACTGTGGCTTAATTTTAAATTGACTCAAACAATTATTTTGCTATAATTTTTTAAGTTGACCCAAAAGTAAGTATACCTGAATTTTTAGTGTCATCCTACTGAAAAGAATTTTCTTTTTAATATACAGAGGAGAACAAAAACCATGCATTACCTCCTGCATCATGGGCAAACACTCTTGCACCTCGATCATCATGTGGAGGTATGTTTTTTGCCTGAAAATAGGGAATATCCTTTACCTAAAATAGATATAAGTCATGGTAAGTCCTGTTATAAAAATTCACTTTATGTATCTTAGCAAAATTAAATGAAATGTAATTTAAACAGAATTACTATAGCACATGAACCTATAATGAAAAGATACTGAAGAAGGTTAAATCACCAAAACTTGACAAAATAGCATAAAACCCTTAAGGTCCTTATCTATTCTTGGTGACTTAAATGGATATTAAAATAATTATTTTAGAATTTATCTAAAATGTTTTTAGACTTCTAAACAAATATGTATTCTTTAGTACTATCTACCTCCTAGAGATTTGTGAGTATTTCGTGGGATTAGCACAACATGTGGCTGCCATGTTTGGGATAAATAGGATCAAGGATTAAATAAAACAAGGGATACGCTGTACATTTCAAGTTTACACAATGTTATATGTCAGTTATATCTCAATTAAAAAAACAATAAGGAACAAGTGTGACTAAAAAGCAAGATTAGGCATTAAAATTTCTATAGAGAATATACTGATAAAGAAATCAAACAAGATGATGATTTAATGTGAGGAGAAGGATAATGTGCTGGGGACTTAGAGATGCTAAATAAAAGAGTATAGAATAGTTGAGAAAGGTGAAATAATTCTCATGGTAAAATTTCTTTAAATAACACCGTCTAAAAATACCACCTTCCCCCAAATTAGTATTTGCTCTAAATTATAATTTCTAGTAAGCAGTTATAGAATATGAAAAAAATTGTAAACCAACTCATAAGAAAGCAATAGAATTTATGATACCTGGAATATATCATTGATGTCTACTGGAAGAGCAAGACCAATATAGTCATCTGAGCTACCATATGTTGCACTGGACACCATGGACCTCACTGAGGAGGATCGCTGCAGGGTATTTTGGTTAATAGGACTTAATAAATCTTCTTTATCTAGCGAAGCATAACTTAAAGCTTTCATGAACCTATAATACCATTAAAAAAACTATATTAGTTTCTTGATTTGTTATAGCAATCATATAAAGAATTATAGTTTATTTTCATACCTTCATAAAAGAAAGGAAGCTAGTCAAGTACTAAACAGTGCCATCTTATTTATTGAGAACATATGAATACTTGAGAATATTTCTCTTTTATAAATTGATATATAAAAGGACATCAGTAATGTTGACTGTTGACCAAAAACAATTGTTACGGTCTCCCAGGTAAAAGTGAAAAGGTGAGCAATTAAGATAACTTTCAACGTCTAGCAGTAAAAAATAAGTAAAGATAAAAAACTGACCTCAGAAAACAGAGGTATTATCCAAGGACTAACTTCACAATCATTTGAGACTGCTAGATTTGCTATCATACAAGTAAGGGCACGTCTACTAATTCTATTTAATATTATTTTTATTAAAATAAGGATAATCACTTATTCTTTGTGTGGTAATTACTTTATCAACATAAGATTTTGTAACACAGAAGACAGACACAAAACAGTAAAAATGGGACTCCCCTGGTGACGCAGTGGTTAAGCATCCACCTGCCAATGCAGGGGACACGGGTTTGATCCCTGGTCGGGGAATGCCACAGAGCAACTAAGCCCGTGCGCCACAACTACTGAGCCTGAGCTCTAGAGCCTGCGTGCCACAACTACTGAAGCCCGTGCACCCTAGAGCCCGTGCTCTGCAACAAAAGAAGCCACCGCAATGAGAAGCCTGTGCACTGCAACAAAGGGTAGCCCCCGCTCGCCACAACTAGAGAAACGCCCGTGCGCAGCAACAAAGACCCAACACAGCCAAAAAATAAAATAAATAAAGCACGTACACATCTTAAAAAAAACAGTAAAAATGGTATCATATATAAATATTACAAGAGACAGCTTTATACGAAGCACTGATATTTCCTCAATGCATTCCTTACCAGTGATTCCATAACATGGAATAATGACATTTCCGTAAGATACACCTTTCTTATACAGATTTTTATTCATGCAACAGACACGCTAAAATATTTATCATACGCCTGCTTTGTATATACAAGGCAGTACACAAGGTTCCACACTGTATGTATACTGCTATTTGAAAACTCAAGTCATTTAAAATGTAATAACGTACCCTGATATTAAAACGAAGAATTATTTTGAAAAGAACACAAAATAATGTTTTATAAATAGTAGCTATTAAAATTATCATAGCAAAAACCACTAATTTCTACGAATTTCCACCTAAAAACCACTCATAATTGAAATTTACAAATTTTATAAAATAGGTCAGTAGTTTTTAAATTGTACTCTGTTATACCTCTGTGATTCCATAGAACTCTTCAAAGACTACTGGAGTGAAGGGGAAGGAATTATTGGAATACTCACCTCCACAATACCTATTTCAACCAGAATAGCTCTGTTTTTACATATTCTACGTATTGGGTTTCCATAGCAATGTTTTTGTGAAGAAAGGTTTCTCTACTTAAAATGCGACATTTTAAAAAAGCTTAAAACCACTGATCTAGTCCAATCTCCACTAGATTAGGCAATTGAGGCCTACATATTTCAAAATTCATGAACTTTACGATACAGATTTACCACGGTAAACAATTGAGAGGTTTGCCTGGGTTTGTTCTGGATTGATGAGGCTTGCAAAACTTTTGAATCCCAAGCAGATGAGACATTACAGCATAATTTATGGAACTTTTTCCAAGTTTATTCATTCAGTGTCAGGATTAGAACTCAAGATTAAGGATTCCTACTTCAGTGTTTTTTCTGCTATGCCCCAAGGAAATATCTCAGTAAGATATGGTTTTTAAGACTGCTGGATTCATGCTAACCATTATACCATAGGTATCAGTATGACTACTCTTCTGATTTTATAAGTAAAAAAAAAAAAATCTTCTCAGCCTAGATTCCAAACTATTATTTTACAGTAAATGTGTAGTTATCGTCCATCATTTTCATTTTCTCTGAACTAACCAAAGGAAACAAGTGGGAATAGGAAGACTAATGTCTACACAATTTTTTCCTCCATGGAACCCAGTACACAGTTAAGTACTAAACACAGTTTGAAGAATAAGTGACAGATTTGACGAACATGAGATTTTTGTTAAGCCTTCATGCCTTTGTACAACTGTTTCTGTTTCTCTTGACTGCTTCTTCTTTTTATTTTTTCCCCTCCCAAGAAATTAAAAACATCTATTAATCCTTTATAGTGCTGATAACTTGGCATTTTATTCCAGGAGTAAAATTTCCAAATATCCTTCTCTTGATCTAACAGAGAATATAGGAAATAAGATCCTAAGAACCCAGACTGATTAGGAAATTGTGATTTGGAATAGTTGTTGTTTCTGGTTTATTCTAATAAATATTTAAGCAATGAAACTTTTTATCTGTGCTTTAATCAGTTAGATAGAAATGCCTGCTTCAGTGAGACAGAATAACCCTAACTGGGTGGTTCAGAGCTAACAGCACTTTGGTTATTGTACTGAGCTCTAAGATGGTGGAACCCTTACTGCTTATTTTGGTGTGCTACGTTACTGCCCCTGGCTGAATGCTACTAGCTGCTGTAGTCTCTGAGTTTCCAAATACTTTGTTGTAGTATAAAAGTTTCCTCCTTTGCCACCAATTTTATCAGCTCTCCTTTCCTGTCACAGTGTCCCTACCAGTAGAAGCTTATAACTGTTGCATCTATAGGCCTGAAAATCTGATAAACAAACTTGTTAGACTAAACATCAACAAACTATGAATGTGGGTCAGAGGTACTTCCTTTGAATAAAATTTGTGAACTTCACTGCATAGGTTTATACTAGTGAGCTGTTGGGAGGGATGAGGCTGTCAGGTAGATAAGACATTACTGCATAATTTATGAAATTCTACCAAACGGAATATAATTTATTATTTGCTACAAGGGATCTCTTCTACTAAATGTGTTAACATTCCTGAAACAAAATTGCTTAATAACTTAAGAATTTGGTTATATAAGAGCCAAATGGATTACATGAAAGAAATAACTATCAATAATAATAGTGGTGATAATGATGATGATAACAGCTAACTTTTATTGAGTGCTTAATATGTGCTAGGCACTAGTCTCAGTACTTGACAAATACTAATCCATTTAATAAATAAAAATGTACAATCTAAAACTAAAGAAAGTTTTTAGAAGTATTTGGTCCAACAAAAAAAGAAGGTATAGAAATTTTTGCAACAATAAAATTTAACACTGCATATCTTTTATAGGTAAAATCTACTACTTTGACCAGCTTGATCTAATCTTTAGATATGGCATAGAAATCTCCCAAATGCTCCTGTGAGCACAGGCAAACTGCTACTGCTGAATTCTGAGGGCCAAGTAATTCATTTAATGTTCATTTGGTTCCTACTTAATAATCACAGCTACTTAAACTGAAAAGAATTATACTGAAATTTTCAGTTATCTTAAAAAAAAAAAAAAAAAGTCAACTTTTGGAGCCTTAAATTGACCTACCTGAAAAGGTTGTTTGTTATTGTAGGTCTTAAGCTCCTGATTCCCCCGACATGCTTCTTTTTAAAATCGA
This sequence comes from Eschrichtius robustus, assembly GCF_028021215.1. Taxonomy (NCBI): domain Eukaryota; kingdom Metazoa; phylum Chordata; class Mammalia; order Artiodactyla; family Eschrichtiidae; genus Eschrichtius; species Eschrichtius robustus. The sequence goes on from NC_090825.1 coordinate 32,071,275, forward strand.
TCCTTGCAGAAGCGAGAAATAAATAAAAAAAAGCTTGTGACTTATGTGTCATTGTAAAACATATATGTTTATTTTCAGGGCCTAAAGGAGTTTCTTTTCCCCCCTCGCAGCTGCAAGAATCCATTTCAAATCATATCGGGTAACTAGGAGCTTATAGCCTACTATAGTAAACAATTATAATAGGTCAGTTCTGAGGTTTACGTAGATGTAAAACCTGGCTAATGCTTTACATTTAAGTCTGTTAAAATACAAACGTTATTGTTGATTTTAAAATGTATATTTGCTCACCTGCTTGGTGTTAACCTGGACTCAAAGCTGTTGGCTTTCATGGTGATGGTATCAGTAAACAGCACATCTTTTGCTGGAGACGCCAAAGCTTCAGAATGAGATAAGGATGGATGCATTCTTTGTTGCTGTAATCTTTTCAGTGTAGCGTAGCCAAAGGCATCTCTAGAACTTGTGTAACTAAAGTTACAGTCTGCTAGACTTTTAATTGTAGCAATAGAGGGTGCTTTAAGGGACTGTGCTCTTCTAGGAAGTGTATGAGAAGAACCTGGAGGCACCAGGGACACTGAGTTTGATTTAGAGAGAGAGAGATGGTTAGACTGTGGCGTCAAATAGTGGCTTGTCTTAACAGTTTTAGTACTTACCACAGTACTCATACTTCCACAGTCTGTGTCCACAGTCGTAGCATCTACACCTACTGTCTCTCGTGAAGGACTTGAGCTCATTGAACTTATGCCACTTGTTGTAGTGTCTGTATTAAAACTTTGGCTACGTATCTTCATATGTGAGCTCGCTGAACTTTCTACAACTAATCTCTCTCGGCTTGTGTTTTCTCTGTGATTCTCTGTACCAAGACTCTTGGTGAATTTTAAGTCATTCTCTCCAATACTTGGAGTACTACCAGTGTCTTCAATGTGCTTATTCCCAACAAATGAAGTTTCTAATTGTAATGTTTTCTGTACTGTGGATATGGGTGTGAAATCATCACTATGATTGAAGTCAACACTGGGCTCTGTAAGCGTTCTGATCCGCCTGTTGCTTGTCTTATTTTCAGATGACAGTTTCCCTCCTTTTGGATCACTGCTACTACGATGTTTTTTATTAGGCAAAGTAAGCGAATTTAAGATACGATTCTTCACAAGTTTACTAGAAGCAAAGAAAGGGAATGAATTTTTATCCTTCATAGGTCCAGATCGATCATAAAATGCTGGCTCTGCATCTTCATTGATATCAAGGAAAAATGTACTAGTAGAGCTGCTGCCAAACCGGTCATCCTCCATTATGAACATACCTATGATCAAAGGATTAATAAAAGCAGATAAAAAAGGACAAATAATCATAGTAACTATTAGTGACATAATTCAGGAAATTTTTGTTTAATAGTCACCTGGGGAAAAATTTTTCAAAAATAAGAAGAGTTAGACTGCTGAGCCACATAAAAAGAGCTTCCTTGAGACCCAGAATTTGTCCTTGAATAAAATATAAAATTTGTCATTATGATGATCTTGTTATTTCCAAAGAAAAACTATAGAACTCATTATGTCACAGCTTGCATAAAGTTTCTTTTGATTATCCCAGTGAGTTTCCAAAACCTCCAAATATTCAAGATAAAATTAAAGGCAAAAAGGAGACTTGACCCTGGATGTTTACTCAGTTGGTACAGATTCCTGGTGGTTTATTCCTCGAATCACAATAGGCAAGAAAAATCAATCTTATAAGAAATGAATGTCCAATCTTAAGCAAACTACACTTACAAAGAACCGAGTCACAACATTTTAAATTCATGTTTAAACCAATTATATTTATTTCTCACTTTGCCTTAGGTACTAAGAAACTCATCTAAATTCAGGGCCTACCTCTAGTAAAAGACTCAATCCAGGTGCCTAATGACATCTTTGGGATTTTATTCTATTTTTATTTTTAATTTTCTGTTGAATAGTTATAAATTACTTCAAATATATTCTGAAAGAAGGCAAAATAAAATCTTAAACTTGCACACTGCACTGTATTTCCATATTTTGCCAATTCTAAGATGCACATTTTTCACACTTAAAATCTCTAAAATCAGCATGCATCTTGCAATAGGCAGCATTTTTTTTTTTTTTCTTAAACAGTGGTGCATATTATAATTTATGGTATCTTAGATCTGGTGAAATATGGCTTGACAAATATTGCACTATCTTCTTTAAAAAAAAAACAGTGTCTTAAATTTTCTGCACCTAGTATAGCATTTAGCACAGGGCTTAAAACCGCAAACCATTTTTCATTTAATTGATTTTTGATACTCCATCTTTTAACAGTTTCACTAATTTTAAAATTTAGCTCTTCTTTCAAAGATGAGTATATGAATATAATATCTCTTAAATATATTCTAGTTCAACAACCCTATATCTGAAAAATGAACAAAAGAATTAGGTAAATGAAGAAAGTAGATGAATAAACATTTACTTATTAGAAATTGCAAAAAAGGGGAATGGTTCTTCTGGGACATGGCTTATTATTTAACTCTGTAAGTAGGATTTTCCAAGGCCTATTTAGAAAGCAAAGGGAGAGAACAATGTAGGTTGGTAGCATTCTCCAAGACGCTATTACTGCCAAATTATCTCAGAGAAAAGTAAATTAAGAATGTAAAATTCATTTAAATTTCGATATCACAAGTGTTAGTTTCGGCTAACTTTATATGACCCTGTCACAATACTCACTTGATGGCGCAGATTCACTTTCACTATTATGTCTAGAGCTGGTTGACTCTGAGTTCAAACTCAGGGTGCTTGGAACAGATGAGAGTTCATTACAGAGTTGTTCTACATCATCTGGAACCACTGGCCACAGATGTTTGCGACTGTGCCTTACAGCATCCCAGTTGTGACATTTTAGAATATCACAGCCTTGTTTGGTTTTGGCTATGAGCCCAAGCACATATACACAGGTCCTGTAAGTAAAAGATGTAGTAATGACAGTTTATAATTCCAAACTGAGATTTCTTAAAGCAACCATAAAATATTAGTTTGCTATATGTACATTTGCGTTTTCTTTAATAGCCATTAAAAATAACATGAAAACCTTCATAATAAAAATATTAATTACAAGGAAAAAATCTAAAAGAACATTGTGATTAGGGAAAAAATATATATACATTAGCTTTTCTGAAATAAATTTGGAATATCTGCGCTAATGGACTACCGGATTATTTGGACACACTATACTCTCACTGTTTATCTGCAAGGTAAATGTCAATATTACAATGATAAGAATAAAATATCAATAATATTAAACAAGGAGTTCCTTAAGATGTTTAACTTGATGCACCGAAAAACTGCAATCATAAAATACTCTTCTCTCACACCCATCTGTGAACAAAAATATATACTTTAGAAAGATTTCTGAGTTAAATGACACACCCTCTGATGGAAAGAACTTCACACTGTTTTGCAAGCTTTAGTATATCTGGAATCACATTTTCTTCCTGTAGCAAATTGAGACCCCAATTTGATGAGCCAATATTTCCCTAAAAGAAAAGAAATCACATATCAACTATATTTACAAGACTAACTCCTTCAAGAGATTTGGAAAGCTACCCAAAAAAACAAAAAATTTAACCACGTCTATAAGAGAGAAAGAACTGTGAAAAAAACCTCACATAAGGAACTTTAGGAATTAAAGTTCCATTTGTCTCAGCAAGAAAATTAATAGTTTAATCATTTATTTTCCAACATAAAATAATATTTAAATGGGCAGGAACAATCTTTGTTTTAGAATACTAATCTAAGAACACGTTCCAAATAAAATTATTTTTATTTATTTAATATTAACAGGAAAATGAGTAAAATCTAAAAATTAAGAAGATCTTACAGAAGTGTTTATTTACAAACCAAGGCCCATAGAGATGCTTTCAGTTTTTTAATTTCTTCCCATTTATCCAAATCTGGTGTACGGACACTGTGACAGAGTTCTGTAATAATATTCTGGAGAGAGGAAAAAAATACCTATGATTATCAGTATGTCTTTAACATATTTTCTTATTGTATCTTAAAACCGATTTAAGGTTTGTATTTAGTAACTTCTGCATATTTAAAATCCTAAAATAATTTTACGTCGAATTTCTTAAGAAGCAGCATTAGGACATGGGCTCTGAATTCATATACTAGAGTTAGAACTTATTAGCTAAGTGGCCTAGAGCAAGTTACTTAATCTCCCCATGTCTTGATTTCCTAAACTCTGTTTCATAAAGTTTAATGATTTAATGAATTATTACGTAAGTGTAACAAAGTACTTGGGACTTAGTATTAGAAAAATGTTAGCCATTAACAATCATTATTTCTTTTAGATAGAAAATAACAAATTAACACCTAGACTTTATCATACTATGTAGGTAATGACACTGAGAAAATCATTTAAACTTTCAGTGAATTTTTTAAAAATTAAAGATACACACCTCAATAGTCTTCACAGACAGTATAAAAACACATGAAACTGCGAAGTATAGTTATGTAAAACTTTTGCTCCTGAAATGAACACTGATATGAAAAGGAACTAAATTGCTAGGTTACTATTGTTCAGAAACACACACAAATACTTCTATAACCATTCCTAAAATAAGAAAAGGGTTACATTTATTGAAAACACCTAGTAGCAAGACATATTCCCAGCCAAAATCTGGCGTGCATACTATACTCAAAGAACAACTGCTTGTCTAAGCCTTACATTACATGAAATATATGAAAATAGTGAGGCACTAACAAACAGCAACTGATACTTTCAGTTTGTTGCTCACCAAAGGTAACTGAATATGTTTCAGGTTCAGTTTAACTTCCCAACAAGAGGAATGAAGAAACTCACTTTTTCAGTATGTTTTTACTAAGGAGATGAACTTCCCAAATGAACTAGAAAGGAAAGAACTCAGACCTTCACTGGATTACTTACTCTACATAACAAATTAGCTATGCAAATGGTCGTATGCAAGTCAGGGAAATGCATGCAAGCCAGTAATATCTCTAAGAACTGCAAACAAAGAATGCTAAGTCAATTACAAGATGGATGGCTTTAAAAGCAAATATGCCACTGACCTTCTGAAGGCTTTTGAGACGTTTCTGAAAAGATAATACTTTAGCAATATTAAGTTTTTTCTACTACTGTAGCTATTTAAAATAAGCAAATTATGTTTTTACCTGTACTTCCAACAAATGACAGCCTGTTTTGTGGTGTACCAGTTGTCCGTAAAGGTGTACAGGTAGGTAGACATGAGGACGCTGTAATCTAGTATAATAAAAATGATTGATATATCTATTGGTTCATTTTAAATAAGCTAATTTAAAAAATGACTTACAATAAAGTACTAGATAAACAGAATTAGACATAATCACTAGCATAAATAAAAATACGGAGGTGGAAAGGCATGAGAATTCTTCTAGAAAAATAATAGTTTAGTTGATCTCTGAGTAATGCTAAGAGAACTAAGACAAGAAAGACACACTAGGGTAAGGACATGGAGGGATCTGAACGCTATATTAGTCAGGGTATTCAAGTTATGAATGCCACTGAATTTTTGAACATTCAATGCTGTGCTTTAAAAAGATTTTTCCTATGTCAGTGTAAGAAACAAAATAACCAACTACTCAGAAAACTTTAAAAAGTAATGATTTATAATAATTTGGTTTTAAATTTTATGTTTGAGGACTAGCAATAAATTATTCCATTAACTGGACTATACCTTTGGTTACTCCGACGAACATAGTTGTCACCATCAATTGGCTTTCGGTAAGTAGTAAGTGCTTCGTTAAGTTGTTCCTCAATCAAGTCAACATATTTTGAATTATATTCCTAGAAGATAATATTGTTTTAATTATATATATCATAACAACATTCACTAAATTTCTAATATGTTAGGTACCTAACAAATCTTTGGAAGCATAAATATGAGAAAAATGAACATCTGTTCAGGAAATGTAAGAAATTTTTGAAAAGAATAGATAGAACAAGGTATTATGAATGCAAATGTTCTATCACATCCATACCTGTAAGCTTTCTGCTTATACTCTTTTCCTCATTTTCAATTAATATTTTAGGGTCCATATAAGTAAGCTAAAAAAAGTTTTTTTGTCATAATTGAATTCCTGTTCCCATTAAAAAAATAAACAGCTTTTTATTTATTTGTTTTGTTTATTTATTTATTTATTTTTGGCTGTGTTGGGTCTTCGTTGCTGCACACAGGCTTTCTCTAGTTGTGGCGAGTGGGGGCTACTCTTCGCTGCGGTGCGCGGGCTTCTCATTGCGGTGGCTTCTCTTGTTGCAGAGCAGGGGCTCTAGGTGCGAGGGCTTCCGTAGTTGTGGCATGCGGCCTTGGTAGTTGTGGCATGCAGCCTCAGCAGTTGTGTCTCACGGGCTCTAAAGCACAGGCTCAGCAGATGTGGCGCACGGGCTTAGTTGCTCCACGGCATGTGGGATATTCCCAGACCAGGGCTCGAACCCGTGTCCCCTGCATTGGCAGGCAGATTCTTAACCACTGTGCCACCAGGGAAGTCCCAAAACTAGCTTCTTAATATTAAACCCTGAAGATATTCACTAGAAATTTTAAAAGGAAATTAACTGAGTTCTACCATTTTAGCACCTTTTGGTAAGAAACAATCTCTCTCCCTTTAAATCAGGTCAAATGTAAAAAATATTTCCAACTAAAACTTGGAAAATTTCTAGTTAAATTCTTTAAACCGAGACAGTCAATCACACCATCTTTATTGCAAAAGATCTCCACTTTAAATTGTTTAGAAGGAATTGGTAGAAACTCTGAAAAGCAATTTGGCAGTATTTATCAAAACTTTACATTCACATACTTTTTGACTCAACAATTATACTTTAGAAATTTGTTCAAAAGATATACTTGCACAAGTATGCAAAGATATACGTGCAAGAATATCCAGCAAACACTGTTTACAAAACTAAAAAGTTGGAAACAGTCTAAATGCCCATAATACAGGAGTGATTATAAAAATTAGGGTACATTGCTATAATTTACTATGCAGCCATTAAAGAGAATTAGATAGCTCTAAATGCACAGCTCTGAAAAGATCTCTGAGATATACTGCTAAACAAAAAAATTAAATACAATTTTATTTATAGCTGTGAATGGATTCATTTGTATTTTTATATGAAGAATATATACTTACAGATGCACAAAACATCTTTGAATGCACACAAAATATTAACAGACATTATCTTCAGAAAAGATAGAAAAAGGGGGCAGGGAGACATTTTTTCATTTTAAACCATTTTAGACTACTTGAATTTGGTGGGTTACCTTAACTCCCTACTTAGAGACTCTAAAAACTTACTTTTCCTGCTTTTCTTTTAGGTTCTTTACTTTGCAAAAGTAATATAAGATTTTAATTATGTTATCAGCATGCCAAATTTCTACTACTGCTACTACAACCACTATATTACTCTATATACTATACTACCATAATCTCCTCTATACATGAACATCTCAGTACAAAAATTCTAATTAAGGAAAGTATTTTGAGCTTTATGCAGGAATAGTTACATTCACGTGGTATTGCCTGGTTAGTCTTTTGACCAGTGGCATCCATGTGGAAAACACTAGCAAAGTTGAGGGGTATGGTTTATAGCTATGAAATGCACTGAGTTTCTGATGTGGATCATCTTGAGGATTCTGCCCAAAAGGACCTACTGGAGGAGCAAGAAGACCCCAAATGAGGGTGAACCTCTAGCTACTAGGAGGTATTGTAAGTAGGCAGCCAGAGGAGCCATTGATCCAGTCAAGGGAACTGCAAATGAGAGATCCCCAGAGTAAGGTCTTTGAGGAATTCACAAACATAACCCTAGAGTAAAAGAATCAACATCTGAAATCTGCCCCACTCAAAGCTAACAACCCCAGATAACAGCTGCATCAGTTGAGTAAGACTGTCCATGACCCTGTACCCCTTCCTCCTCCTCCTCCTCCTGCTCTAAAGCTGGAGAGGCTCCAAATTTGCAGCTGGTAAATGGGGAGGAGACAAATAATAAAGAGTGATGAAATGAGCCATATCCTCCCTCCATTGCAGGTTTCTAAGTCTATACCAAGCCTGCGCTAGGGATGAAAGTTTTAAATTGAATGAGTGAATTTTCAATATTATTCAGGCCTGGATGCTTTATTACCTAGAAAAAGAGACAGTCTCAACTTTATCTTGGCATGCTGCAAGCTACTGGGAGGAAATCAAATATAGTGGAAAGAGCATGGGCTTTGGAATCAAAAAGTGCCCCTGCTCTGTTATTTTCAAGCTCTGTGACCTAGGATAAATTAGTTTACTCATCTTAGCTTCCACATTTTCATTCACAACATAGAAATAATACAAAAACATTTCACAGGGTTGCTGTGAGGATTAAGTGAGGTAATACTTGAAAGGCACTAAGTTTAATGGTAGGCAATCACTAAGTTAGTTCCCTTCCCTTTCTCCCTTTCTCTGATTAATTTGAGAAAGTAGACTATACTGTCTTTATTTTTACATCTCACACTTACTGCCTAACTAACTGCAATTCAGCATCTGTTTATAACTTGTTACTGAAATTGCTCTCACAAAATTCACCAATGACCTGTCACCTTCAACAGGCTTTTTTTCTAGTGTTCACCTTACCTGACCTCTCTCAAGAATATATACCACTGGCCTCTCCTTCCTGAAGCATCCTTTAGTGAAGCCATGCTGATAATTTTCTCCTCAGTATCCCTGTCCTTTTATTCCCCTCATTAAAGCAGAGTGTTCAGGCTTCCCTGTTGGCACAGGGGTTAAGAATCCGCCTGACACGAGTTCGAGTCCCGGTCTGGGACGATCCCACATGCTGCGGAGCAACTAAGCCCGTGCACCACAACTACTGAGCCTGCGCTCTAGAGCCCGCGAGCCACAACTACTGAGCCCGTGTGCCACAACTACTGAAGCCCGCACGCCTAGAGCCCAGGCTCTGCAACAAGAGAAGCCGCCACAATGAGAAGCCCGCACACCGCAACAAAGAGTAGCCCCCGCTCTCTGCAACTAGAGAAAGGCTGCGCACAACAACGAAGACCCAACGCAGCCAAAAATTAAAAATAAATAAATAAATAAAGTTATATATTAAAAAAAGCATAAAGATAAAAAAAAAAGCAGAGTGTTCTCTAGGGAGCAATTTCCAGTTTTATTTCTTTGTTCTTTACATTTTCCTTGGTGATCTCACTCAATTCAAATTTCAACTACTACTGTTCACTGACAACTCCCAAACTTCTATCTTCAGCTCACATCTGAGCTCCAGATCCACATTTCCAAATATTTTCTGGATACTATCACTTGCCATACAACAGGCAATACCAGTTCAACTTATTCAAAATTCATTATCCTCATTCCTGCAAACCGTCTTTTGTAATCACAATCTTTTAATGGTAAGCCATTATGTATTCAGTCATTCAAATCAGAAACCTTAAGTGTCAAGTGGGACCCCTCATACATTACATCCAATCAGTTCACAAATCCTGTCCATCTTATTTCAAAAATGTCCAGAAAATGTGTCCCTGACTATTGAACCTAACCACCACTGAAGTCCATGCTTTTCTCAATTTTGCTTCTAAACTGGTCTCAGTATTCCTAGATTCCTTTACCTTTGATGATCAAACTTCTGCTACTACACCGTGATCTTTTTCTAAAGTATAGTTCTGATTATGAATATTCTTTACACTTGTAAAGATTCCTCCACTTCCTACAAAATTGAAATCCCTTAGTATGACACAATGTGGCTTATAAAAGCCTAGTTCTAATTCAATCTAGTTCTAATTCACCATTCCATCCTCATCTTGCCACACCCCACTTATCCTAGCCCCACCCGCACTGGAATATGGCTTTCCTCACAAGTCTGTGAAGTTTCAATAACCTATACAGATTTATTATTCTGCCCCCTCATCCTTGAACATCCTTCTTCCAATTTATTTGACTATTTACACCTCAAGACCGCTTCAAATATCACATCCTCTCCTCAGCCTAACATTTTTTTTGCTAATCCCTAAGGCAGAATCATTAACCCTTCTTCTGTTTCCTTATACACGACACATAATTTTGTTATATCAGTTAATATTTTGTACCTACTATCTGAAAGTGCTGTACCAGATTTGCTAAGCAATTTCCTAATATAATTTGTATAATAAGGTGACCAATCTTATTATGGTAACTATGTTTAAACATCTTCTATTTAGAAAATAAAACTATCATATCTCTCTTTTTTTTTTTTTGGCTGCACTGGGCTTCATTGCTGCATGTGGGCTTTCTCTAGTTGCGGCCAGTGGGGGCTACTCTATGTTGCAGTGTGCGGGGCTTCTCATTACGGTGGCTTCTCTTGTTGCAAAGGATGGGCTCTAGGCATGCAGGCTTCAGTAGTTGCAGCATGCAGGCCCCAGACCGCACGGGCTTCAGTAGTTGTGGCTTGCGGGCTCAGTAGTTGTGGCGCATGGGCTTAGTTGCCCCACAGCATGTGGGTTCTTCACGGACCAGGAATCGAACCCATGTCCCCTGCATGGGCAGGCGGATTCTTAACCACTGGACCACCAGGGAAGTTCAAAACTATCACATCTTTATTTTAGTTTTCTAATTCACCAATTACTGAAAGACTTCAGGCCTGCAGTTGTACACTTTATAGTATTTTTTTCCCTTTTTTCTTCCAGTTTTATTGAGATATAACTGACAGACAGTACTGTATAAGTCTAAGGAGTACAGCACAATGATATGACTTACACACATCATGAAAGGATCATCAAAATAAGTTTAGTGAACATCCATCATCTCATACAGATACAAAATTAAAGAAATAAAAAAAAAAATTTTCCCTTGTGATAAGAACTCCTAGGATTTACTCTCTCGACAACTTTCATATATAACATACAGCTGTGTTAATTATATTTATCATGTTGTACGTTATCCCTAGTACTTATTTATAACTGGAAGTTTGTATCATTTGACTGCCTTCATCCAATTCCCTCTCCCCCCACACCCCACCTCTGGTAACTATAACAATAGCTATAGTATTTTTTAAAAATGAGAATATCTTATGAAACATGGTTCAATATAGACAATATAAATAACGATCTGAAATAATGGGAAATCTGAAAATCATTTACATTAGGATTGATTATTCCATGAGTTTCTAAGATGCTTTGACAATTTACAACGCTTCAAACGAAAGCATTGCACTGAAGTCACAGTGATGACCATCTAAAGAAAAGCTAGTAAGTTAATACCTTCAAACTACTCCCTTCTTCTTAGATTTCCCTATTATATACAACAGCAAGAAGTTTGCTCTCAGATTTATGAAAAGTACACCTTAAAATGAAGTTTAATTAGATTATTATATCTGCTTGGTAGAACTGTTTTATAATCTTCATTTAGGAAAACTGTTTTAGTTTCAGCTAAAAAGGGGTGCGAAAGGAACCCAAGAATAAAAGAAATGATGGTAAGTAGGGTTGACAAACGATACCAATAGATTATATCAATTAAATTGAAAGCAAAATTTCAACAGAATTTACACAAAATCAATGGTTCGCTATAAAATAACTATAGTTTAAAAAATGGATAAATATGAATACAAATAATTATACAGAATTTTAAGACTTGACTTCACATGAATGTTTAAATATTTAACTTTTTTAGTTTCAAAATACTGACGATATTTTTTAAATCCTCTAAATTCACAATCTATTTCCCAAGATAAAAAGATACAAATTGAAACTTATTCAATAGCAAGTTACCTTGTGCCACTTTTCCAATTGTTTTGCTACATAACCCCTTTCATTCAAATAGGAAAACCCTTTTGGAATGGAGAGAAATCTGTAAATTAAAACAGGCAATAGTTTAACATTGAGTCTCACAAAAAATGTTTAAGGAGCTAAAATATCTCAAACAAAATATGTTTAAGGAGGTAAAAGACTTTAAGAACAGCTCCTTCCTAAAACTAAAAGGTCAATTATTATTCATTGTAATTTCAAATACAAATAAATTTTCATAATCTTTGCAAAAACATGTGAATCCAACCACAGTAAAGAAAATGTCACGAAAAGAATGAGGACACATGGAAATGTAAAAGAAACATTAAGAAAAACAATGAAAAGACAGAGTTTCAGTATTAAAGGATGTCCAATATTCTAAAATAGGCCTCTTTCAGAAGTTAACAAGCTAAACTCTTTAGAGTGCTTCCTTTACAGATTTGAATCCAGCTTTAATACACACTGCCAGAGAGAACACAACAGAAAACATAACTATAAGAAAATTTTTCTTAAAATTTACCTCAGGAGGAGAAGCAAACCCTTGTCCCCAAGGTGAGATAAAGCTGGCTTCATCTGAATAAGAGCATGAAGATTAGCCTAAAAGAAATAATTATTAGGCAAATTAATAACTGCATGAAGATAGTAAATTCTCTATTTCTAAAACCACTATATTATATACATTATCATTTCACATAATTTTCTATCAAATTTGAATATTTTAATAAAAATTCATGTCTAAGGGTTTTATTATAAAATAATGAAACTTTACCTTGTCTTCACACGCTTCATCGAGAATATCAAGAGCTTCAGAAGAAATCGTTTTGTTTTTATCATGCAGCTGGGTCACTAGTAATTCAATTCCCCAATTATTGAAGAATTCAACATTAGCTCTCAATAATACTCTTAAATGTTTTGTTGCATACAGCCTGCAGGCCTATAAAGATAAACAAGAACATTAAAAAAAAAAAAAGAAAAAAAACACCACCCAAACTTCACTATGGACGGTCTATTCGACTTTGTTTTGGGACAGTTCTGCTACTTGAAAAGGGCAGAAAGACTGGAATTGATGGTCTAGCCCTTGATATGAATATTTTTTTAGTCCAAGTAAAGTAAAATACTTCTGTTTCGATCTAGCTGCTTCTTTCCCTTTATATAAAAATATGTGTACTGTATTGAGTTCTTTGGAGGAACTAAAATTTTAAAGTAAACTAAAATTCCATCCCATAGTCTTAGAATTTATAATTAGTTTTATGAGGCCAAAATTTATAAAATACTGAATTAACTGGTTATGAAATATACAGTTTTATTGCCTATATTATACTCACATCAGTGGCTGCCGTTAAGATTTTGGAAAGTATGACCCTAGCCAATCCATCTCTGCTATAGTCCAAGCTCGAAACAGTCAGTTTCAGCAAGTGATCTTGGTTTTTCAAGGAGCAAAGGTTAAGTAAACTAAAATAAGGATGAAAATAATGAAGGTTACTAGAAATTACTGTATTGATTCATTAATTCAACAAATATTTTTAAATTCCTAATAAACAAGCATTTCTAAAAGAAGGCACTTAATAAATATCACATTTAAAAAAAAGCATCAGAGCATCAAGACAACTCTAAATATTTTTTTGCATTTTAATAAAAACTTACCAAACACAGGTACACAGACTAAAAAGCATGCCCTTTCTGATCACATTAAAAATAGTTTAGGTATATACTGAAACAGAATTTAGGAATGCTCACCATTGAAATACACTGCATTTTTCCAGCATTTTGACTCCATGAGGGTGGCAAGAAAGTGTTCCAATAAATAAAAAGTAGTGTTGACTAAGAGTAGTCAATAAACCATTATTTTGAAGACTTCTTTCAGGTTTCATGCCAGACGAGGCATTGAGCCACTGAACAATATCCTTTACTAGGTCTTCTAAGTATCCTTGCCCATCCTAAAAGCAAATACATTATGATATTGCTAGAAAAGGACTTAGTGCCTACAATTAGAAAAATCACCTCTAATCAAGTCCAAAAAATTTAATGATAATGATGAAGTTACTAATAACAGATATCAATCACTGAGTATCTGTTCTTTTTAATCCCACTCAACACCGTGCTGCATGAGATGGTGTTATTTTCCATCTTACAAGGAGAAAACCAGGTCTTCTAGAGGCAAATTAATTGTCCAAAGTCACATAAATAGCTAGTGACTAAGTCAGGATAAAAATCTAGGTTTGGTCTCATTCTCAATGTTTCTAAATATAGCTTATGCCTATTCAGAAATAAAAGGAAGGGGGCAAATTCAGTGAAAAACATTTACTCTGGAAAATATACAAAGTGCTTATTACCTCTTCAGACTCAAGAAGAAATTCTGTAAACTGGCAACCCACAACTGTGAGCTGCTTGGACTTGGCAAAATCCAGATCCAGATTGGCATATAATTTACTGCTGGGCTTGTAAAAATAAAGTAGTCTTCGTACAAACCTACAATCAAAATAAAAAATCAGCAACAAAGTAATAAACCAAATAGTTCTTTTAGAATCTTAACCACAACTTATGATATAATAAGGTTTTGAATATGTTTTGGGTTTAAACCATTGAGCTAAATGGCAAGAAATTTAATAAACACATTTGGTACATTCCACACACAAACCAACCATAAAAAACAACAAAAAATCCCCTTCATTATAAAAAGTACCTTTGTGAAATAAGAATTTTATGGTGAGATGCCTGACAGAAATAGTGGAGAAGAAAGATGCTAGCAGGAAAACTGCAGATATAACATAGCTAGAAGATACAGTTGGAGAATATGAGGAAGCCACCTGGATATAAATTTTCATTCTTTTTTTTTTTTTTCTTTTGAAATGCACACATTTTATTTTACTATCAGTTCTTTTTTTCTTTTCAACTCTCTTTTAATCCAGAATATATAAATTTTTTTCTGTACTATACTTTATCAAGAACTTTGTCCCATGGCTCTATAAAATAATCTTATACTAGATAATTGTAAGCAAATGTTACCACACTATGATTTTATCAGTTTTTCACCATTAGGCAAAAAGTCAACCATAAAAGCTCCAGGTAAAATTTAAGCAACTGAATTTATAAAGCAATGGATGCTATTTCAATGTTATAATTTTCAACATTATGTTCTAAGCTTCCATGGAATTAAGTTCAATTTAATTTCGAGCACTACAATCCAATCTCATAAAGGTGCCAGATCCAGGAGTTGGAGAAACAAAGTTGAATGCGACTTCACCCCTGTTCTCAAGGAGTCTGAAAAGTTAGTGCTATGCTTCTTTACCCCAATGTAATTCTTATGTTCTATATATTTCTCAAAACTTAATACAGATATTAAGTTAAATATCACTGAGTAGATGAATATAATCATTTATAATGTCAATGATACGAACTTCTCAAAAACATGAAGTAAAGCCCCTCTTATCCAATGGGATCAACACTGGTGGTTGGTTAGTCTAAACTTAGAAGGAGTAAAAATGCATGGGGTACTAGAAAACAGCACAATACCCTGAAGTACTGTATATGCTATAAACATTAGCATGTTTTATGGAAGGTGTGGTTGGTTACGAGGAGTGTAAAAAGGAAGAAGAATGAATAACCCTTCAAAGTCAGATGCAAAAGAAAGTAGAATTGGAATATTTAAAATGGCCATCATTTTGAGAGGGAGACACTATGTCCTTATTATGTCATTCTCATACATTAGGGCTAAGATAAGTAGATGGCTGATATTCCTCGATTTGAGAAACTTTAATCTCAAGTATTTCATTTGTTCCAAAACTAAAACCAGAATGTAAATAACCAGAAAAAGAATTAGCTGATGCTTTTTGGTTGTAAAATACCAACTATATATAAATATATATATATGTATCTACTGAATACCAACTATTAAAATGTACGTATGTATCTTTAAAACATCAATTATTACTTTTAGTAGGTATCAGGCATAATATAATTCAAATCTAAGTGCTTTAAATGCAAAACAGTTCTTACATACCTGTGCAACTGTTCATCTTTATAGTTTCTTAGATTTACATTTGGCCACTAGAAAAACATAATACATTATATTATGTATTTATCAATTCCTAAACATATAACTATGATGAAGTACAATGAATAAGAAAATGAAAACAATCAAGCCATTACCAAGAAGTATCCTATCATACCTTAAGAATGGTCCCTATAAGATTCCAATTCCATTCAAGATTCTCTTTATGTTGAAGGACTTGGCTATCTCTAAGGTTCATTAAAAGAGTTTCCTCTGTATCCTAAAATCACCAGAAAGTAATATGAAATATTAAGACAAATTGGCCTCACATCAAAAAACTAACTTCAAATTTTAAAAACAAAATGGAAGGTTTTTCATTTAAGGAAGATTATCAAGGTTTTCTAACTTTAAAAAGTTATAAAAACACAGCTCCACTGCCTAGTCATTATAAAACTTAGAAGCCTTCTGAAAATCCATATGCATGAATAAAACTGCAAATTCAAGCATGTATGCCTACTAAAATACAGTGGTTAAGAATTAGGAAATTAAACTGAAAATTGCATCTTCACGTCAGTACCTTAAGAACAAATATATCTTTCTGAACTCGCAGATATTGATCCCGTTTCTGGTGTGTTGCAATTGCTTTCTGAATAATGTGATCTAAATGAAGGCTGTAAGGCTTAGGTCCTCGTTTCTTCATTTCATGGAAGCGTTTTAAACAGTTCAAGGCTGCACTGGCTCGCCTAATGAGAAAAAAATTAGTACAATTAATACAAGGCTAGTGTAATTTTAGGGAGATCACTTTGGTAAATTATTCTATTAAAACTTACATAAATCCATGCTAGAGACTGTTACTAAAAAGTAAATTACTTAACCAAATTTAGAACCACAAAGAAAAAAAACAAGAACACTGCTGATTTGTATGAAGAAACACTAATTATTTAGATTCAACAAAACATACTAATCTTTTCTTCTATGGTGGTGAGTACTTTTTGTATGTTAGTTTTAAGAACTCCTTCCTCAGGGTCAGAACCTAGTGACCTTACTTTCTTATTAAAGTTTTAAAACTCTGCTTTTCACATTTAAGTCCTTAATCCATATGAAATTGATTTTTGTTTATGACATGAGGTTGGATAACCAATGATTCCAGTATCAACTGAACAGTCTCTATTTTCCCCACTAATCTGCAATTGTAAATGGAATCCTTTTAAAAATTATTTTATTTTTTAAACTAATTAATTATTTATTTTGGCTGTGTTGGGTCTTCGTTGCTGTGCACGGGCGTTCTCTAGTTGAGGCTAGTGGGGGCTACTGCTTATTACGGTGCGCGGGCCTCTCACTGCTGTGGCTTCCCTTGTTGC
Source organism: Eschrichtius robustus (assembly GCF_028021215.1). Lineage (NCBI taxonomy): Eukaryota > Metazoa > Chordata > Mammalia > Artiodactyla > Eschrichtiidae > Eschrichtius > Eschrichtius robustus. The sequence continues at coordinate 32,088,394 of NC_090825.1, forward strand.
GGAGCACGGGCTCTAAGCGCACGGGCTTCAGTAGTTGCAGCACGCGGGCTGAGATAGTTGTGGCTTCTGGGCTCTAGAGCTCAGGCTCAGTAGTCGTAGCGCACGGGCTTAGTTGCTCCGTGGCATGTGGGATCTTCCCGGACCAGGGATCGAACCCGTGTCTCCTGCATTGGCAGGTGGATTCTTAACCACTGTGCCACCAGGGAAGTCCCTAGAAATTATTTTAAATTCCCTTTTTGTGGTGCATAAAATACAGTTTTCTAGAATTTGGTAGTGATCAAGTCTCAACTTCAGAAGTTCTGGTAAATACAAATCAGATTTAAAATTTAAAAACCTTAGGATGTGCCCAGATTGGCAAGTATTTATCAGTAAAGAGCTTACCGAGCTAAAAAAATCTTTCTTAGATTATTACTGGAATTTTGAAGGTAAATTTGAATTCCTGATGAACACTAAATACCATGGCCATAATCTGACCCAGAGAGTTCAGGTCTACCAGGCTTTGGGCAGGTACGTTTTTCCATCAAGAAACTACTAAAATAAAAGTTGAATGCCACCACTACCAATGTTAGCCTGAGAGTCAGAGCTGATGGTCCCTAACGCCCTCAGTTTATACTACAACTTCAGTCTGTTAAGTAATAGTGTTTTCACTGACAGATTTAAAACGAATAAACAAAGTATTATTTATTTATAGTGAGGCCCTTATGTGTACTTTTGAATTAATAAAGCTAACTAAACTTTTGAGAAATGTATTATAACTTAACAAAAATTCCTAGTTCTGAATAGCTAATGAACTACATTTCAAAACACTACAAAAAAAAAATAATGAAGCCTAAATATATAAATTCCAACTTTCTTTTTCCAACATTTTTAACCACACATACAAAAGAATACACTGTTAGTCTCTGTGCTTTAATTTGAAATAATTCAGACATTGAAAAAGAGACTGAACTGTTGCTCAAAACATAAAACAGTCCAAAACACTCTCAATCCCAATATTTTTACTGATCTGGTAGAAAGTTTATGTCCTTGTCCAGAAACATGCTAGAAAAGGTTGATTTTACTAAACTAAAATACTCTGTAGCCTAAAATACAAATTATTTTTAAAAACTGTTAATTTTCCTCTTATCCAAAGGCTTCCCTAAATAATTCCCAGGCATAACCTATATATACTACTTTCTTATAAAGAAGATAAGGTCATCTAAGTGGGTATTAAATATACAGGCACAAGCTTTGCTAGAGCTCTGATACTTACAGTCTCTTTTCCTTAGGGATATCAAAGGATGCAGCCATATTCATTAGGGTTGGCAGGCAGTGCAAATGATGGCTATGTGAATGAGGAAGAATTGTGTTTGCCTAAAACGAACCATAATATTTTTGAAAAATAGAGTATTTTATGTTACAGATTATCCACAGATATAATGCTAAAAGGTTTTACTCATGAATTATTCATTTTCTAATATATACTTATAGCTAATTTTTATCTCATCTACTTTCAACAAGGATGAGATGTAACAAATATAAAGATACAGGCTCATATTACATTAATAAAACTCTAAATTTCATACATCCTTTATTATAACATTAAATTATAATGTTAAGTGGTACCCAATTAAACTCAATTCTTAAATAATCTAAAAGGACTATATGTCAAAACTTGGATCCAGTGTTATAATGTTATGTTAAAAGTAGCATTTAAAATGCTGGATGCAATATCATAACTGATGAGTTGACTTCTTAGGTTTAAAAACCACCTTCTCAAAACAGGTTTGTCTCATATTCCAACAGTCTCTAAATAAGAAACTTGTCTTCTGCTTTCCAAACAAAGTCCCACCACCCAATCTGCTTTCTAACAATAAAGACAAATTAATTAAATGTGGAAGCCAGAAGATGTAAGAATAACAAGCAATGAACTAACACTGCTATACTCAAAATGACTAGCTTTTATATTTCAAGGGAATCACAGAATTCTGGTGCACGGGGGAAGGGAGTGGATGAAATTTATTAAAGAGATTCCTTCATATAAAGGCAAATAATTCTAGATATTGATATCCTTACAGAAATGATATCTTAATTAAAATAAAAATAATCACACCTGAGATTCTGCAATATTACTTAATTATCTCATAGATGGACTGAAGGAAAACAGAGCAAGTGGCTAAAATAATTCACTAATAAAGACAGTTATCATTAAACTGTTTAATTCTCTTTTGCTCACTCACAAAGCCCAACTGCTATGTAGAAAAACAACCCTGGTGATGGAGGGGACCAAAAACAACTACAAAAACAAAAAATATTCTGCCAATAATAAGCCATAACATAATTTTAAAAGATTTGCCATAAGTTTACTTAACGAGTTTAAAGTGGTTCTTTTTATTTAGTGTTTATTAACTAATCAGTGACAGAAATATAAATTTCTAATTTGCAAATAATCAGAGTACCCTCACTGCTTGATCTGCTGGGAATAGAGAATGATCAGATTACTTTGCTAGCTCCTTGTTTCCAGAAGTTACTGATGTCATAAAATCATGGCCAAAAAGAAAAAAAAAAAAAAGATTCCCACCCTCCAAACCTAAACCTATAAGTTTACAGAGAAGTATGTGCTCAAATGAGGCAGTTATATTTAGATTTTTTTCCACAAAGTTTTCTAAAATTCAGGCACTGACTATTATATATCAATTCTATTTAGCTGACTGAAGTAATACCTATAGTTTTGTAATTTCATGCTTTTCAGGTAGGAAGTCATTCTAAGAGAAAGACTTCTACGACTTAAAATGTCAGCATCAAAAGTGAGTATAAAAAAGCAATATTCAGTTCTCTGTATTTTTTATATTTGTTCCATTTAAAAAACTAGCCTATATATATATAAGATACAAGGTATCGAGGGTTCTTTGTAATGCAAAGATAAACATTCAAATAAATGCAAGCTTATTTTTTTGAGATAATGCAAAGTAACATTGTTAAAATAGCCTGTTTCATAAATTAAAACATTAATAGTATGAAACATAATCAGAAGTTGTTAAACTTACCATATGTAAAAGCTCTCCTAAAAGGATGGTAGCTCTAACTGAGATATGGTCATCACTGTTTGTTATCACCTCAACCAAACCCTTTGAAAATGAGAAGAAAATATCATAGTTGCAAAACAGTATATGTGAAATACAATTATGTATCATATGTTTGTTGCTCTGAAAGAATTCTGTTAGAGAAAATAAAATAAATAAAATAGAATAAAGTAAGGTTTATAACTCTTACCTCTAAAAGCCCATTACGAATAAATGCTGAGAGTATCAGTGCCAAATAATTATCCATGAGGTCTGGCCTGGAAATAAGTACAGCACAGAAAAATTTAAATATTTTTCCATACACTACAAAATTTAACATAAAAATAGTAATTGTAATAAATCTGAACTATTTCTATATCTAAAGTCTACCTGGATCTGGCACGATGAGGAAGAATAGTTTTTGCCTCAGCTGCTACAAAGCCATCCGAAAGCCTCCAACTGTCTTGGAATCTACCTGGATCTAAAATAGTTAAATTTAGATAGTTAGAAGAAAATAATATACCAATGAAACACTTCAAATAACCATCAGCTAAGCAGGCTACAAATAATTTTCTTAAATGTTCGTTAAAAAAAAAAAAAGACTCAAGAAGGCATACAGAAAAAAACAATTTATGTAAATGAACACAGATCTAACTTCCTTCACTGAGGGACTCAGAGTCATTTGGGCTAAAATAAAATAACAAGAATCAAATAATCCAACATGAGAATCACATAAGGTTTCTTATTAAGTCCTCTCTTCCTTTCTTAGTCCATCCTTCTATTAATTTCACTGCTCATTTCAGGAGCTAGGGTGATGGAGAAGAAATTAAAATTTCTTTTTAGAAATTTATCTGAGATTTTATTTTTATATTAATTTCAGGCCACAAATATGCAGTAAGAAAAGAAAATGATATTCAATATTTAGTTCAGTATTTTTCCTTTGAGGAACTCTGCCTCCATTAGATAATCCATTTAAAAAATTATAATATATGAGTAGTGAATGCACTTCAATACTTACCTACACTGAGCAGTGCTTCTATGAACTCTTCAGTCACAACAGGTAGAGGAAGACGAAATATATCATAAAGCACTTCAAGGAGACCTCGCTGCAAGTACAAATAAATACACTTTCTTTGTTTTATGGAATAAATCTTTGTCTACAATTTTTTAAATGTCCTATTCACAGATTAAAAAATTGATAAAAACAGAACTACTGTATTTTAGAAACCTACCATTATCAGGCCTATATTAGAGAAGAGATAACTACTGAATGCTTACTACATATACATGATGTAATCTTGTCAATAAATCTTTTATTATCCCCACTGTACACATGAAGAAATATATTTAAAGGTTAAAAATAATTTGCCCAAGGTCATGGAGCTATAAATAATAAAACCAGCAGTCAAACCTCAGTCGGCCAGACTCAAAGGACCACGTTCTTTCACCATTTACTGAGTAAGAAGTCAACTGAATTGGAACCTTTCCATCTATAATTACATCCTTCCATGGTCTAAATGCTTTTATTTTTAGTTCACATTTTAAGCAAGGCACCTCTAGGTAATATTTACTACTAATAATAAGAAACAAGGGGGCAAATTTTGTCCCTCTGAACAAAATTAAAACAAAAACATTGAAGAGGAAAAGGAAGAAGCACATGAAGAGTTAATTTTTTTTCCTCTAATTTCAATTTGTTTTAGCTGTTTAATACAATTCCTATACACTAATAACTTAGGACTATGTCTAATAAATAAGTATATAAATACCCCAATTTTAATCAGAACCACTACTCATAACATATAAAAACACAAGTTAGAAGGCATAAGTTGCATAAATACTATATTTACTTTTTAAGTATATTTTTCTGTATTGCTTGAACCTTTTACAATGAGAATGCCCCTGTGTACTGTTTGCACTTTTTATTGAATAAAAGCATAATTAATTTCACATTTTTAATCTAATTTTAATACAGCCATAGTTCCTAACAACAGCAGTGTTTCAAATGATTCATATTATATTCTTAGGGTTCAACTAAGCAGTAAATATTTATTCATGTATTTTTAAAATGCTCTGTGATACAGATTAACAATTCATGAGGAAAATGCATTACCTGAAATAAATTTTTTCCAATTAATTTCCTCCACTAAAACTCCACGAATGAAACAATCAGAATAACTTTTACCTACCCTTATTTCCATATTTGGAATGCAAAGTACTCCAATTAGGGACTGAATCCCAGAGTTTCCAGGCTTACATAAATTAATAATACCTAAAAAAGATAAAAAGAAAAAAAACTAACTGATCTGAATTTCAAAAAAATTTTCTATAGTAATGTATCCATAATACAAAACGTGACATTTTTCCAAGCTGAATTACACTATTACTTTATCATAATTGATAGTGTATTTCAAACATTCTCTGAACTTCCCAATTAGAGATTATCAATAATTTTATCCTTTACATTACTTCTTCTATTTGTTTCATACCCAAAAAGGTTTCATGAATCTGACTGCCTATTATTCCCATTTGCTGATGAGTGATTCTCAGGGATATTGGAGAGAATAAGACAATGTCTTGCTTATTTAACACTTTCTCAACCTAAATTGATAAACTTTGCTTGGCATTTTGCCTTTTAAAAGTTTAAGTCTAAAACTTAACGAATGCACAGAAGAGTATAACCAACAGACTTCAAATAAACTGCATGGATCAAAATATTAAGTGAGAGAATGTACTCAAACAATTTTAAACATATTAACACCATGTCACAGAAGAAGATATGTATCAGTAAGTAGCCAATAAACACATACAAGAGTGTTCAATATCATTAGTCACTGGGGAAATACAAATTACAGTCATAATAAGATACTGTCACGCACCCAATAGAGTGGCTGAAATTAAAAACTGATAACACCAGATGCTGGCAAGGATGTAGAGCAACTGGAACTCACATACCTACATGATAGGAGTATACAACAGTGCTTCAGTATTTTGAGAAAAAGTCTTGCAGTTTCTCATAAAACTAAACATATATCGGGACTTCCCTGGTGGTGCAGTGGTTAAGAATCCGCCTGCCAATGCAGGGGACAGGGGTTCGAGCTCTGGTATGGGAAGATCCCACATGCCGTGGATCAACTAAGCCCGTGCGCCGCAACTACTGAGCCTGTGTTCTAAAGCCCACGAGAGCCACAACTACTGAGCCCGCGTGCCACAACTACTGAAGCCCACGCACCCTAGAACCTACGTCACAACTACTGAGCCCACGCACCACAACTACTGAAGCCTGAGCACTGCAACTACTAAGTCCGTGTGCTGCAACTAATGAAGACCATGCACCTAGGGCCCGTGCCCTGCAACAAGAGAAGCCACTGCAATGAGAAGCCCGCGCACTGCAAAGAAGAGTAGCCCCTGCTCGCCACAACTAGAGAAAGCCCACGTGCAGCAACGAAGACCCAACACAGCCAAAAAAAAAAAACCATATATCCACCCTGTGACTCAGCAGTTCTATTTGGTATTTACCCAAAAGGAAAGAAAGCTTATATCTGAAAAAAATTTTTACAATGCTGCTCATAGTAGCTCTATTTAGAATGGTCAAAACTGGAAACAGGTCAGGTATTCACTAACAGGAGGAAGGCTAAAAACACAGTGATATATTTACCCCGTGGAATACTACTCAGCAATAAAAAGGAACATATTACTGATATATACAACATGAATCAGTAGCATTTGCTGAGTGAAATCAGAATCATTAAGTTGAGTGAAAAAAGCCTACACACAAAAGTATACATATACTATGATTCCACTTAAATGAAGTTTCAGAACAGGCAAAAATGATTTGTGATAAAAAATAAACAGAGTAGTGGTTGCTTCTTACAGGAGTGGGGTCAGGGATTAACTAGGAAGGGACATGAGAGAACTTTCTGCGATGATGGTAATGTTCTATATCCTAAAAAGAGTTTGGATACACAGGTATAAGCATTTGTCAAAACTCATCAAATGGCAGACTCAAGATTTGTGCATTTCACTGTAAGGGGTAAATTTTACCTCAATCCCCCCCCCCCCAAAAAAAACCCTCAGAAACAAACAAAAATAACCAAATAAGAACCCTAAACAAATACTGAGCTTTAGGTAATAATGTGCATGCTGAAGTGTTTAGGAATCAGGAGCACTTAATTTTGCAACTTCTTTAAAATGCATTAGAATAACATGAGGACTGATGAATTCTCAGAGGACTAGGCAGATGGGTAGATATGTAATAAAGCAAATAGAGCAAAATCTAAGTGGTAGGAGTATATGGTGTTCACTGTATAATTTTTCTGCATAGTTGAAATTTTTGATAAAATGTTAGGGAAAACATTTTTAAAAAGTAAAGGAAAACATTTTTAAAAAGTCATATAGGATTCTGAAGTTCCCTGTTACTTCTAGCTAAGCACATATATTTATATTTATGAATAATATGTATCTTCTCTTTGCACTTTGGTTCAAAATTCAAATTAAAACATAATAGACAGACTTACTTAAAATACCAAAAGAGTGTTTCTCAAACTTTGATGTCTGACAGTAATTTGAGAGATTATAGATTAAGATACAATGATCTGCAATCATAGTCTGCACTAATAGGGAAAACAGGCTATTGCAACTCAAGAAGAAACTGTGTTCTAAAAGTTCATTTTTCAGTCAGTTTTTTTGGATTTTGAAATATATGATAGAAATAACATTACAAACATACAAAAGCTCATTTAACCCATACACAGTATCACAGAATCTAATACTATGTAGGAAATTATTTCTGTGAGAAAATGTTTTCAGAATTCTAACTTGAATAATATTCCAGTTCTTACTTCAATAGAAGGGAAGAACACTCCGACCTTTTAAGTTTCTAATGATGGATCAGTGCATTAAAGGACTCTAGGACAAACTGAAGCACAGTAGAAAAACGTTTAAGAGAAACAAGAGACTGGCAGAGGTTAGAGGTACAGTGACTGGAGAGCAGAGTCTACGGTAGAGAGAATGAGAAGACAGTAGCTAGGCTGTACTGGTGGTTAGAGTTGGATAGAATTCATTCTTGGGGGGACGAAAGAAACCACTCTAATGGCAAGGAAGCTGAAGAATGGTGAAGGACGGTAGCTGTAGCTACAGAAAATAAAGTTTTAAGTGATTTCTGAGGCAAGGGCACTGACAGTTAACCTTGGCAGGAGGACTGTGTTGGTTTTCTATGTTGAAAGAGTGTGTGGAGGCTAGTAAAGTATAAAAAACGATGTGTGATGGTTGAGCCCTCATAGAATCCTAGGTTGTCCATGAGGATAAGGGGAAATAGGCAGTCATGAGGTATAGCAAGGTTGGGATTTTTACCAAAATGTGAGAGGCCAGAGGAAGTCCTTGTACATATATTGGCTAGGGGCCAAGTCTATGGCTGGGATAGTCATTTTTATGGAAAAGATGTTAGCTGGTTACTTAAGTATACAGAAATGTTCAAGTAAATTTTCCTGTTCTATTTATTGCTATACTCCTTTGTATGCTATCCCTTAAATTATTCTGCAAAGTCAAGGAGGAAGAGGTTGGCTCCCCTGGTGGCGAAGTGGTTAAGAATCCACCTGCCAATGCAGGGGACATGGGTTCGAGCCCTGGTCTGGGAAGATCCCACATACCGCGTAGCAACTAAGCCCATGTGCCACAACTACTGAGCCTGCGCTCTACAGCCCGCAAGCCACAACTACTGAGCTCACGTGCCACAACTACTGAGGCCTGTGTGCCTAGAGCCCGTGCTCTACAACAAGAGAAGCCACCGCAATGAGAAGCCCGTGCACTGCAACAAGGAGTAGCCCCTGCTCACCACAACTAGAGAAAACCTGCATGCAGCAACGAAGAAAACGCAGCCAAAAATTAGATAAATAAATAAATTTAAAAAAAAAAAGAAGGAAGAGGTAATCATTAAAACAAAATAACACATTTAGTGGTGGTATTATTTTAAGAAAAATGTTTGCTTTTTATTCCATGGAAAGGTAAAACACATATAATCCCTATTCTCAAGGAATACTGGACTACTAGGCAATAGAAATAAAAGCAAAAATACGGTTTTCTCTGGGTATATGCCCAGGAGTGGGACTGCTGGGTCATATGGTAGTTCTATTTTTAGTTTTTTAAGGAACCTCCATACCATTCTCCACAGTGGCTGTACCAATTTACATTCCCATCAACAGTGCAAGAGGGTTCCCTTTTCTCCACACCCTCTCCAGCATTTATTATTTGTAGACTTTTTAATGAGGGCTACTCTGATCGGTGTGAGGTGATACCTCATTGTAGTTTTGATTTGCATTTCTCCAATAATTAGTGATGTTGAGCATCTTTTCATGTGCTTTTTGGCCATCTGTATGTCTTCTTTGGGGAAATGTCTATATAGATCTTCCACCCATTTTTTGATTGGGTTATCTGGTTTTCTGATACTGAACTGCATGAGCTGTTTATATATTTTGGAGATTAATCCCTTGTCGGTTGCTTCATTTGCAAATATTTTCCCCCATTCTGAGGGCTGTCTTTTCATTTTGTTTATGGTTTCCTTTGCTGTGCAAACACTTTTAATTAGATCGCATTTATTTTTGTTTTTATTTTCATTACTCTAGGAGGTGGATCAAAAAAGATCTTGCTGTGATTTATGTCAAAAAGAGTGTTCTGCCTATGTTTTCCTCTAAGAGTTTTATAGTGTCCAGCATTACATTTAAGTCTTTAATCCATTTGGAGTTTATTTTTGTGTATGGTGTTAGGGAGTGTTCTAATTTCATTCTTTTACATGTAGCTGTCCAGCATGGGAAACCAGCACCACTTATTGAAGAGACTATTGCCTCCTTTGTCATAGATTAATTGACCATAGGTGAGTGGGTTTATTTCTGGGCTTTCTGTCCTGTTCCACTGACCTATATTTCTGTTTTTATGCCAGTCCCATACTGTTTTGATGACTGTAGCTTTGTAGTATAGTCTGAAGTCAGGGAGCCTGATTCCTCCAGCTCCGTTTTTCTTTCTCAAGATTGCTTTGGCTATTCGGGTCTTTTATGTTTTCATACAGATTTTGTGTTCTAGTTACGTGAAAAATGCCATTGGTAATTTGATAGGGATTGCACTGAATCTGTAGATTGCTTTGGGGAGTATAGGCATTTTCACAATACTGATTCTTCCAATCCAAGAACATGGTGTATCTTCCCATCTGTTTGTGTCGTCTTTGATTTCTTTCATCAATATCTTACAGTTTTCTGAGTACAGGTCTTTTGCCTCTTTTAGGTAGGTTTATTCTTAGGTATTTTATTCTTTATGTTGCGATGGTAAATGGGATTGTTTCCTTAATTTCTCTTTCTGATCTTTCATTGTTAGTGTAAAGGAATGCACCCCAATGTTCACTGCAGCACTATTTCCAATAGCCAGAACATGGAAGCAACCTAAACGTCCAACAACAGAGGAATGGATAAAGAAAACATGGTACATATATACAGTGGAACATTACCGGCAATAAAAAAAGAACAAAGTAATGCCATTTGCAGCAACAGGGATGAATCCAGAGATTATCATACTGAGTGAAGTAAGTCAGACACAGAAAGACAAATATATGATATCGCTTATATGTGGCATCTAGGAAAAAAAGGGGGGGTACAAATGAACTTACTTAAAAACAGAAGTAGAGTCATGGATGTAGAAAACAAACTTACGGTTACAAGGGGATAAGAGTGGGGGAGGGATAAACTGGGAGACTGGGACTGACATATACATACAACTATATATAAAATAGATAACTAATAATAACCTGCTGTATAGCACAGGGAATTCTACTCAATACTCTGTAATGGCCTACATGGGAAAAGAATCTTAAAAAAAAAAAAAAAGTGGATATATGTACAACCGATTCACTTCGCTGTACACCTGAAACTAACGCAATACTGTAAATCAACTCTACTCCAATAAAAATTTTTAAAAAAGAAAAAAAAGAAAAGCAAAAATAAACAAATGGGACCTAATGAAACTTATAAGCTTTTGCACAGCAAAGGAAACCATAAACAAAATGAAAAGACAACCTATGGAGTGGAAGAAAATATTTGCAAATGAGGCAACTGACAAGGGATTAATTTCCAAAATATACAAACAGTTCACACAACTCCATAACAAAAAAAAACAAGCAACCCAATCAAAAAATGGACAGAAGACCTAAATAGACATTTCTCCCAAGAAGACATACAGATGGCCAATAGGCACATGAAAAGATGCTCAACATCACTAATTATTAGAGAGATGCAAACCAAAACTACAATGAGGTATCACCCCACACCAGTCAGAATGGCCATCATTAAAAAGTCTACAAATAATAAATGCTGGAGAGGTTGTGGAGAAATAGGAACCCTCCTACACTGTTGGTGGGAATGTAAATTGGTGTAGCCATTATGGAAAACAGTATGGAGGTTTCTTTAAAAAGTAAAAATAGAGTTACCACATGATCCTGCAATCCCATTCCTGGGCATATAACCAGAGAAAACTGTAATTTGAAAAGATACATGCAGACTGTCCTACAGAGTGAAGTAAGTCAGAAAGAGAAAAACAAATATTGTATATTAACGCATATATGTGGAATCTAGAAAAATGGTACAGATGAACTGGTTTGCAACGCAGAAATAGAGACACAGATGTAGAGAACCAACATATGGACACCAAGGGGAGGAAAGCGGGGTGGGGGGGGATGAATTGGGAGAGGGACTGACATATATACACTAATATGTATAAAATAGATAACTAATAAGAACCTGCTATATAAAAAAATAAAATAAAATTCAAAAAAAAGCAAACATGAAAATAAATAAATAAATTTAAATAAATAAATAAATAAAAGATACATGCACCCCAATGTTCACTGCAGCACTATTTACAATAGCCAAGACATGGAAGCAATCTAAATGTCCATCGACAGATGAATGGATAAAGATGTGAGATACACACACACACACACACACACACACACACACACACAATGAAATATTACTTGGCCATAAAAAAGAATGAAATAATGCCATATGCAGCAACATGGATGGACCTAGAGATTATCATCATACTAAGTGAAGTTAAGTCAGACAGAGAAAGACAAATACCATACGATATCACTTATATGTGGAATCTAAAATATGATACAAATGGACTTATTTGTGAAACAGAAACAGAATCACAGACAGGGAAAACAAACTTATGGTTATCAAAGGGGAAAGGGAGTGGGGGAGCGATAAATTAGGAGTTTGGGATTTACAGATACACACTACTATATATAAAATAAACAACAAGGTCCTACTGTATAGTACAGTGAACTATATTCAACATCTTGTAATAAACCATAATGAAAAAGAATGTAATTTGGGACTACTAATGGCCTATCTTGCTTATTTGGTATTTATGACATTCTACATTATATTTTTAGGAACAAACTTTAGTTACATATTCAACTAACACTCTTAAAAATTTTTTTTGGTATAGATCTTGTTTAATTTTATTTTAATGCCCAGGTTATCATTAGCACATTGATTTACAAATGGTCAATTTTAAGACTTGTGTACAAACCCCTCTTGGTTCTAACAATAACATATAAAGAAAGATTAGGTTAACATCTAAAGCAGATGCTACAATAATAATTTAACATTTGAAAAAATAGCCAAGCTTTTCTTATTGGATGTTATAAAGCAGCACAGAGGAACTTACCTGCCCATGACCGGAATGTTGCTATGATTCCCATTTTACTTGCTAGAAACCTTGCTTCTCTGTCTTCTCTGTTCGGTGAGGTGGGGGGGAGGGGGTGGGGGTGGGGTCAAAGAAATTAAATGTTAAAATAAAAAGTGAGTTTTTCCTACCACTGTATCAGAATAAGAGCTATCATTACTTAACATTTAAATATTTACATAGGAAATTCAACAATATATTAAAAGAAAATAAAGATCAGATCTACCTCAAAGCAAATTACCCAATTATGTACTGATCACGCCTCCCCCCATTTAAAATTCACAACATCTTTTAAAACAAATTATAAATTCTGCTTTCCCACTGAGTTCTACTTTTCCTGCTCTTTCTGAAAACTATTCTTAGGTAGCTCATTAACACCTTTAATTGAGCATTAGAGACAACACCAGCCTGCTTCATAAGCATCTCTGTCAAAAGACTGCCCCTTAGCAAAGAAAATTACCACATAAACTTCTTACTTTTACCACATGTATTCTCTTTACTTCAAAAATCTTGTCCCAAATTTATTTGAGCATTTCTACCAAGCAAGCTCAACAACTCAGATATTCACCGAGATATTATTAAATAACTAGATATTATTATTGATCCATTTCTAAGCTCATTCAGGTTGTTGGCAGAATTCACTTCCTTGGTGTTATACAACTGAAGGTTCTGTTTTCTTTCTGTCAGCTGGGGCCTACTACCAGCTACTTTCTTCTTTTATAACTGGTATCCAATCATCTCACTTGTTCCTTTCTATGTAATAGTTTATGACAATTAATTAACCAATAGTATCACTTACATTGTTAAACATTTTCCATATATGGTCTATGGCCAGTTTTAATACTTAATAGCAACCTTGTACTCTTTATTTATGCCACCTCAACCATCTCTACCCTGTCAACAGTCCATTTTTTTTCTGTGCCATCTTTTTTACTTCCCTAATGTTAAAGTTCTTAACAGTTGTGAGAATACAGAAATCCAGAGAACTGGGAAAGAAAAAAACAGAAGGGATAAAGAACAATGACAGAAAATCAAATTAAAGAATGGTAAGCAAGCAGATAGTTTACAAAAGAGAAATGCAACAGTTAAAAACATCCCCCACACGTACAAACCAACCACACTAAGCTCTGTTGTGCTAATCAACATGACACTGTAACAGAAAGTAAAATGGGGAGGGGGGTTGGTGGAAGAAATGAGAATCAGACAACTGTGTGATTAAGCTTTTGGTGCTCCTTCTCTTAAAAATGTTTGTGACATACTTATACTGATTGCCTGGGAATCCAATCTCTAACCTACTTGATAAATTAGTAATATTGTAAAAAAAAAAAAAAAACCCACCCATTTCCTTATTCCCTAGCTATAATGTACCCATGCTCCAGAAACTGCCCATACTCCAGAAACTTAAGGAAAGCAAAGTATTGAACCAAACAGAAAAGAAAGGATTTTGGTGGAATGTACTCCCCCCTCCCCAACTCTAAAAAATATCCAGGTTCATCTCTTGCTTATCCTGGTAGGCAGAATTCTGAAAATGCCCCTATCCTCTCAAGATTCTAGGTCTTAATCCCTGGATCCCTGTGAATATGATATCATTGCCATGACTGTGAATATGTTTATGTTACATAGCCCAGCAGACCTTAAGATAGGGAGATCATCTGGTAGGCTTGATCGAACTGGAGAGCTTTCTCTAGCTGGAGGCAGAAGAAAAAGTCAGAGAGATTCAAAGCACAAAGATTCAAGGAATTCCTGCTGTGTTTGAAGATGGAGAGTACCATGTGCCAGGAAAAGAGGGTGGCCATTAGAAGCTGAGAGTAGGCCCCAGTTGATAGTCAGCAAGAAAACAGGAACTTCAGTTGTACAAGAGCAAGGAAGTGAATTCTGCCAAAAATCTGAGTGAGCCTAGAAACACATGGCTTCTTCACCAGAACCTCCAGATAAGAACCATGCCAGACCTCTGACCTACTGAACTGTGAACTAATAAACTGATGTTATTTTGAGCTGCTATATTTGTAGTGGTTTGTCATGCAGCAATAGAAAATGCATACATTCTTCATCAATAAAGAGCTTGCCCAAGTGTCATAGGAGAAGCCAAGAAAGGGGCTTAAGAATCCCAATTCATAACTTAGTTAGCAAGAATAAGGTCTGAGAAGTCTTAAACAGAGAATGACTACTCTAATTTCTTAGCTCAGGTCATGATATGTTAGCATGCAATGAGTCCACAGTGATGGAGGTGATTAAAGATATGAAACCACTATTTTTAATTCAGGAGAAAAATGAAAAACAACAAAAATATGCCCATTTCACAATGTTCCCAAACTTAGTGAGGAATTTTAAAAACATACTCTCTCTCAAAATAAGTGTTTCTACAATCCAACAATCCTACTATGCTACACCTGATAGCATATTTATTGGAACTGTGTCATTGGCAAAATCTTCACAGACAGTACATTATTTGAGCCATAAATCAATTTATATATAGTTATCCCAGAATACCTAGTGAACATGTGCATTTCTCTCCAAAAAGACTGAAAATTATCCTGCCTCATTTCTAGAAAATAATCTTTACTCTATCTCCTTTTACTTTCCTATGAACCTTACTCTCAAAATTCTACACAGTATATCTTTCTGCTTACTCAATTTAGGCCACTCTTCATTCTACTCACTATTAAATAATTCTTTAGTCTCTCAATGTAATTGCACTAAAAACATGTACAATAGAAACATGATTAAAGATCTAGGTTTCTACTCCCACCTATCTTACATTTTTTATAATAAGAAACTAATTCCAAGTCTTTAAATTTCCCGAAGCTTACTTTTAATTTTTTAAACCACAGCTAATTATGAGAGAACTGTAACTCCATGAAATAGGAAATTTACTTAAACTCATTTTTCTCTGGCTCTACGTACAATCAGGCAAATCTAAAAGTTTTAACAGTAACACGCATGGTACTTACTTAAGCTGTCCTTCAGCTGTATCTGGACTATGTCTGTAGTGAAAATCAGTATAGGGTGCTAAAATTCGCTAATAAAAAGAAAAGGCAAAAAAAGAAGAAGAAAAAGAGTCCTTGTTATAAAATGTATTCTTCCTGTTAACAAGCTAAAATTAATTCCACTTCTCTGTATCTCTGACTGGGTACACTGCTTGAGAGACTTATTTCTTCAAACTCATCATCAAGGAATATATTTGAGTGATTTTTTTAAATGTACAAACTGAATTTTTGAACTTCTAAACTGACACTTAACATACATATTAAGCAGTGCACAAATCATGAATGTGAGGTTTGATAGATTTTCTCAAACTAAGCACATTCCCTATAATCCTCAAAGCCTCCTTATTCTCCCCTTTGTTCTCACCCCAGGACTACTATCCTGATTTCTAACACTATGACTTGTTTTGCCTATTTTTGAACATTATTTAAATGTTTTTACGTTATAAATTACGTTCTCCTTTTTGTTACTAGTATAAAGAAATCCAAGTTATTTTTGTGTATTGTCCTTGTATTTAGCAACCCTGTTAGGCTCACTCATTTTAGAACTTAAACCACTGTTATCTCATTTACCAACCCCCCCCACCCCCGCCTTGTGCTGACTGCATTACTGTGGCCTGAATTTTAATTTTAAAATAATTTAAAATACCTAAGACATCACAAATATTGTTTTTGACAATGAGTAGTCTTTTATATTTTGTCATGTGTACCTTTTTTGCCACCCTTCATTCCTTCCTGTATTTCCTTGTTTGTCTCGAATCATTTTCCTTTTAAGGATTCACTTTAACCTTCCTTTGAGTCTGTCTCATTTTTTAAAAAACAATAAATATTTATTATCTCACAACGTTTCTGTGAGTCAGGAATCTAGAAGAGTTCAGTCGTGCAGTTATGGCTCAGGGTGCCTCATAAAATTGTAGTCAAAATATTGGTCAGGGCTGCAGTCATCTCAAGGCTTGACTGAAGCTGTAGAATCTGCTTCAAGATGGTTTACTCACAATGTGCTAATTGTTGGCAAAAGGCCTCAGTTCTTTCCCACGTGTGCCTCACCAAAGCAGCATAGGCTGCTTTTCTGTCTTCATGACATAAAGGCAAGGACTCCAAGAAAGAATAGTGTTTCTTTAAATTTCCTTGGGTCTTTTTTCTTTAGTCTAAAAAATCTTTTTTACCTTTGTTTTTGAAAGACATTTTCTCTGGGGTAGGTTGACATTATTTTCTTTCTGCACTCTAAAGATGCCATTCTACTGTCTTCTGGTTCCATTATTTCTGTTGGGAAATCAGCTGTCAGACTTGTTCCTTTGAAAGTAGAGTCTTTTTTCTCAAGCTGATTTTAAGATTTTTATTCATCTTGGTTTTCGACAGCCTTACCGTGATGTGCGTACATGTTGTTTTCTTTGTATTATCTTGAGCTTTTGAGCTTTATGAAGTTTCATCAGTTTTAGAAACAAAAGTTTTGACCACTCCTTCTTTGGATATTTGCTTCTGCTCATTTTCTCTCTCTTCTCCAAAGACAACAATTATGTTTTATCCTTTTTGCTCTGTTCATTTCCTTTCTCTTCCCCAACCCTCAGTGTTTTACTTGATATTTTTATTGACTTTTCTTTCAATTTACTAATGATATCTTCTCATCCAAAATGGATTTTTAATTTCATTGAGTTCAGAATTTCAGGTTTTATATTTTTCTGTACTAGTTCCATTTGATTCATTTTGCACATTCCAATTATATGGTGAAATTCTCCATTATTTCATCTATTTTCTTCTTCTTTTTCTCCATTTTCCTTAACAAGTTAATCATGGTTGTTTTAAAGTCTTTTCCCTCTAGCTGTAATATCTGGATCACATGTGGACATGCTTCTATGGAATTTCTTTTGAGTTTTCAGTTACATATTCATGTCTTTTTGTATGACACTCAATCAAATTTCTGACTGAATGTCAGACACTGTAAATTTTATTGAAGGTTCCAAGTTATGTTATCTCCCTCAGAGAAGGTTTATCCTTTCCTCTGTTAGTCAGGTAGATTAAAGGGACTGATGAGCTTATCCTAGTCACCAACTGAATTAAATTGAGACTATGCTGCAGTTTTGTTAAGATTTGAGTGTACCTTTGGTTTTCTTGTGTTTCTAAAGTATGGACCTCCAAAACTTTCAAGAGACTTTAGCTAGTTTTTTTTTTTTTCCTTAGCAGTGAGAAATTGGGGATTTTTTCTACATACTTCATAAGTTTTGAACTTAGATCTTTAGGTACTCATCCAGAATTACTTCAGAATTTGGGACATGTCAAGAACAGGAAATCAGCTATGAAATACCCAGTTTGTCACTTGAATACTACATAACTGCCAAAAGCTGTTCTGATTTTTCAGGTCCCAGGAAAAGCGTACCTGGATTTTCAGCTTCTAATTATGTCCTGATCAGTAAGTGACCCCAGGGAAAAAAAGCAACTGCATATAATCAGTGTAAATTCACTACTTCTTAGAGGCCTTTCAACTTCTGCCCATGACCCCCCTTCGTGGGAGGCCTCTGTGTCCTATGCACTGGAGACCCATAGCCTATTCCACTGTGTTTTCCTCAGTGGAAACATTTTAACTTCTGCTCTCCACAGATTCTTATTTCAGCAAACTTCTAGAAGGGTAAATCAGACTTGATCTGGGGACTTTTCACATCTCTAGGCTTGTCAACTCCACATACACATATGCCTGCCAAATAGTCTGGTCTTCTACCTAAGCCTAGGTCATATTCTTAACCTCTAGCCTGTGGCCTAAATCTACAGTGCCCCCAAGGGCATCTCTAGATTTTTCACTCCCTCTGGTCCTTATTGCTTTCACAGCTCTATACTGCTTTAAATATATGATTTCCATAATTATTCAACTTTTCTAGGTTTCCATAGCAGATGCTATGAACTACACTATCCTACTCTGAAGTATAAGTTTAAAAAATATGTTGTTTTTAAAATTTATTATAAAAAATTAAAATTACAATTTTACAATCCTTACTGACTGCCTATTCTAATAACATTATCATATTAAATGTACCTTTTTTTTTCCTGTGTGAGGTCAAAATATATTACAGATTATAGAAATAGAAGCCAGGGTAAATTTTAAAAGGGATTTTTTTTTTTTTTTTTTTTTTTAACAGGAGAAAGATTTGGGCCTAACAAGACAGTAGCAATGAAAATAGTTCCTTTGTATGTGGAAAAGAAAAACCAAAGTTATCAAGTTAGAGTGAAAATTTATAAAATATAATTAATAAAAATGAGGATAATATTCTCATAACAGCAGACTCTAGGATGAAGATAATGATAAAGTAGAAGATGATGATAATGATTAATATCCAAGGCAATCAGTATTTATTGAATACTTATTATGTGCCAGGTACTAAATAAAACATTTATGTAGATTAGAATGAATATATGTAAAGCACCTGGAAATATTGCCTAACTCATTATAAGCTTTACAAGAGTGTTAGTTGCTGCTATTACCACTACTACTATTATTATTATAGTATTTATTCTTCACAATAATTAAGGTAAAAATCATGACTTTCATTTTACCTAGGAAAAAATGGGTCCAAGACAGGCTAATAACTTGCCCAAAATCATAAAGCTAGTAGGTTACAGAACAAAAAACCAAAACCAGATCTGTATAGCCCAAAGTCTATGCTCTCAATCACTATGCTACTTTAGGGGGATCTTGTTAAGGAAAAAAAGAACATCTGTGGCTTTAAAGAACTTATGCAAATATAGTCGTGTACTTAAATACCTACCATATTCTTTGAGGTTTTTTCATTTACACAAAGGCTTTACTAATCTGCTGTACAATTATATAGGAATAAAAAACAGGCCTATACACAATATCTTCCTTTATTGCTATCATCTCTCCAATCTTAAAATATCATTTTCTCCACTTGATAAAGAAAAAACTTAAATCGAAATACACTGTAAAATATCAAAAATGCCAGCTTATTCCCACTGGACTCCCATGAATAATGTATTTAAAATCACTTATTAAGGAGAATATTGTACTTAAATTTGTTAGTTAATGATACAGGCTAATGTCAATTTTATAATCTCAAAATATTTCTAGTAGCCCTAATAAAACCAGAACTATAACATTTAAGACAAGTTTCATAAAACGATTTAAACAGGCAAAGTAGGGAACAATAAATCTTTTATAATTTGCATAATTTCATACCCAAATAAAGCCTTGGTTTAAACTTACTCTGAATGATATCTGCAATGGACAACAATGTAATACATTCACACAAATAACCTATAAGAATACATTTTGTGGTAACTCCCTGGTGGTCCAGAGGTTAGGACTCCGTGCTCTTACTGCCAAGGGCGCAGGTTTAATCCCTGGTCAGGGGAACTAAGATCCCACAAGCCACGGGGCATGGCCAAAAATGAGGGGGAAAAAAAAAAAAGAATACAGTTTGTGATAATTCTGTTCCAACCTCTACTATATACATTATTATAGAAAAAGGTATATGGTAGCCTTATTATTTTAGACCAACTGTAAAAAAAAAAAAAAAAAAAAAAAACTGAATTAGTAAAAAAAAAAAAAAAAAAAAAGAAATTGTAGAGTATTTTAAAAAAGATATGTATTCTATTTCTTTCAATTATATATGGTCATTAGTTTGCCAACAAGTGTCTCCAAGTTCAGAGAGTTTTAGCATGGTTTAATAAATAGTATATAATTAGCAGGAGCTATTCACACACAATTAACATACTATAGTCCTTAAAAAGCAATGGTCTTCTTAAATAAATACATAAATGTCTATGAAACCTTACTTGTGCTCTAATTTGCTCAGTCAAGTTTTCATAGATAATAAAAAAAAAATAAACTTCACTTTACATGTTGATGAAATATTCTTGAGAATTTTTTCAATTCAGTCCAAATTGAATGAGCTATAAAATACTGCTGGGATAAGCCAATCTTATTAGTTAATTTAGGTTTAATAATTAATGCTGTGCTGCATATTAACTTTAAAATTTCAAAGTAAGAGTATGTATTTAAAGTCATATTTTAAAACTAGAAAAGAATATTAAAGTTCCTACCTCTAATTCTACATCAGCTCGTACATACTGTCGGGTCTTTGGATGATTAAGGAGGTGTAAAATTGTAGTAATGAGAGCCTCATTTATTCGACTTAATTGGCAATCGATCACATTTTTCAAGATGGTGTTTAGTCCACCTCGAAGGGCCACCACCTCTGGATTCTGAAGTGCTAAAATAAAAAAGAAAAACTTAATATATTATATAGGGGATAATTAATAAAATGTAATCAGAAATCTTGGATTTTAATACTTAATTTCCTTTCTGACTTGAAAAACTTTCTACTCAATGACATTTAAAAGGACACGTGGATAAATTACCTAATAAGAGTCACTGAATATACTTCCCAAAACTGATTTTTTTCCTTAATGTCTCTGAATTTTTTCATATCTTTTGTTCGTGTTTTACTGAATGGTTCTTCTTTCCTATCAATTGCAAGGAGTTCTTTATATAGTGGGAGTATTAGCCTTTTATCTGTTTCAAATCTTTTATCTGATTTGTAATTTAACTTTAGATTTTAAGCTCAGAAACTCCTCCCTTACTTCAAAGATCAGGCATTTTCTTTGAATGCATGCACACTCACATGTGTGTTTTAAATGAGTTCATGATTAACATTTCAGTTTTCAATCTCTCAGGAAATAGACTTTGGCTTAATATTGATAAACTCATTTTTTTCCCAAATGTTTATTCAACTATCCCAGCATGCTTTCCAAACTGATTTTTATACTTTTGATATACTGAAGTCTTCTATATATCAGGGTCTGCAACCCTTGATTCTTTTTCATTTTGTTCTCTCTTAATAACCCAGCTTAAGTTTTTTAAAATATGAGAAAAAAATCTTTCCCTTCTCCTCCATTTAATCTTTTTCAAAAATGTTTTCATAGTTGAATTTTTCCTGTTTATTCTAGTTGAACTTTAGATTTAGGTTTCTTCTCCACTTTTTCTAAATTGAGGTATAATTACTTACAGTAAAATACACAGATTTTAATGGTACAGTTCAGTAAGTTCTGAACAATATCTATACCCCTGTAACCAATACCTCAATCAAGGTATAGCACTTTCATCATCGTAGAAAGTTCCTCCACACCACTTTTCAATCTGTCCCCCTCCACAACAAAGGCAACAAATATTCTCATTTCTACCTATAGATTAGCTCTGCCTTCTTGAAAATCAATTAAACAAATTGAAAAGTATCCCCTAAACACACACACACACACGTCTTCCACATTTCTTATTAAGTTTATTTGTTTTATATAGTTTTCTTGTCTACTTTGGAAATAGTACCATTTTTTTCCATTATATTTACTGATTATTGCTGAAACAAAATATATCTATTACATCTATATTTTCAGGTTTCCACTGTACCAAATTACTGAAGTTGTTCTTCAGTTGATTCAGTTTTCTAGATATATCATCTACAATGTATAATGTCTTCTTTCCAATATGTAAAACTCATTTATGATTTTGTCTTGCTGGTTAAAACATTAAGAGTTTTTAAAAGGATGTAGTATTTGTAGAGATCCACTATTAAGAATATGATTTGTGGACTTCCCTGGTGGCACAGTGGTTAAGAATCCGCCTGCCAATGCAGGGGACATGGGTTCGAGCCCTGGTCTGGGACGGTCCCACATGCCACCAAGCAACTAAGCCCGTGCGCCACAACTACTGAGCCTGTGCTCTAGAGCCCGTGAGTCACAACTACTGGGCTCGCATGCCACAACTACCAAAGCCCATGCGCCTAGAGCCCATGCTCCACAACAAGAGAAGCCACTGCAATGAGAAGCCCGCGCACCGCAAGGAAGAGTAGCCCACACTCGTCGCACCTAGAGAAAACCCACGCACAGCAATGAAGACCCAATGCAGCCATAAATAAATAAATAAATAAACAAATTTATTTAAGAAAGAGTATGAGTGGTGATTTGAGATAAATATTCTACAATGTTAACATAGTAGCATCCTAATTATTTCATTTTATGTATGCGTGTATTTGTGTGTATGTGCATATCTGTGTTTATATATATAAAATGCTAGTTTCATTTAAATTAAAATTGGTAAATTTCCACATTTTTAATGCTCTCAATTAGATTATACTATATGAGAATTATTTGTTCCTTGAAATAATTTTTTTAAGACAAAACTAACTGAGTCTTTTTGGAGGCAATTAATTCCTCAAGTACTTCTATGGTTTTTGATCCATCATGTGTTCTACTCTTTTGAGTCAACTGGAAATTAAAATTTTCTCTGAAAACCCATTCATTTCAATAAGATTTTCAAATATATAAAAAAATTATCTCATAATTTTTAAAACTCCTATTAATTCTCTTTCTCATTCTATTAATCTTTTGTTTCTCTTTTGCATTTTTTAAACAATAGTGTATGTTTGCCTGTGTCATTTTTTTCTTCTTCCATTAACAGAGATTAGATTAAATAATCTATCTTGCTCTCTAAGACTCAGAACCATTATTGCTTTCCTCCTGCTTATGTTAAAATTTATTTTTTTTCTTCTTTTTCTATTTCTTGGGTTCACTCACTTATTTTCATTACTTTTTGCTTAATTATAAAAGCATCTTATAGTGAGAAGTTAACTCGAGTATACAACTTTCCAGGCATCCCATACATTGACATGTAGTCAAATTTTTATTATTTTTCAGAATTTCCTTAATCAAATTTCTGACTTTTTCTCTAAATCAACAGGTATTGTGGACAGTATTTTTAGACTCTCAATGATAAGGCTTGGCTCTTTTGTTTCTTTAAACTTTTGTTATTAATTTATTTATTATATCAAGAGTGAATGTAACCTATACCATTTCTGCTTTTGGTGGGGAAAAATATTATCTTCTCTTGTCATTAAAAATTATATTTGTTTGGTTATAAGTGAGGTTGAACTTTTAAAATACTTTGACCAGCCATGCATTTCTTTGAGAATTATTTATTTTTCCTACTGATCTGTATATTAAGTAAGTTCTTTACCTGTCATGGTAAAGAACTTATTTATTACATTTATTTTTTTCTTTGTTCTGGTACTGCATGTTTTCTTAGCTCCTTATAATAAAATCTACAGCTGCTGAAATCTGTTTGATGTCCTTTGATAATTCAAAACTCCTTTTCCTTACGTGCTCAGATAGTCATCCATTCCCCCCACCCCCATATTTTCCCCATTTAACTCTTAAATCCTTTTTCATTTAGAATTTTTTTTAATGTAGAGTGAACTGTTGTTTTGCACCCATATCAAGATACAGTGTGGTTAATTAATGTCTGAGAGCCAGACTTTAAGAGATTTTATTCTAATTACTAGAATCTGGACAATTCCTATATATTAAATTTCATGATGAGTAAAACTTTAAAATTTATAGAATTTTAATGTCACTTTGAAATTATTTATTTAAACAAGTCCACTACTTCCCTATCAGGAATGTCCTACTTTTTCATATCTTTTTACAATACCTAAAGAATTAATGTATTAAAGGCATTAAAAAGTGTTATATATTCTTTCTAAAATAGTACATTTTCATTACTCAAAGAAAATTCTGACCTAGTTCACAGATAATGGCAATGCATGCTCGAACCATTCTATCTCTTTCTTGGAGTCCATCATTTCCAACTGCTATTAATGAGTTGGCCACAGAGCTAGGAAACAAGGAAGCATTCACAGTAATCATCTGTAACAGGGAGAAATCAGAAAAAGAAGTTACTTCATAATGCATTTTTAAAACCTATTTTATTCAGACTGAGGTGTTTAAGACTGTAGAATATTTATAAGATCCAGGCACTAATTTTAATCTTCTGCTTCAAATGAACATGTCAAAGGACTAATATAACTAATAATTGATGCAATAAATGTTAATAATCATTACCATGGAAAAAAGAGTTGGCTTTTTTTCCCTAATAGTCCAGACTATAAATTAGTTGACTACCAAGATACAATGTTTCTGACATTCTAAGCTCCTCTAGGATAGGAACTCTATTTTAAACAACTTTTCAGTAAATAGACAAAGTAAATCAGTGGTAACAACAGCTGCAAACATACGACTGTACTACTACATTCCTGACTCCTTCCCCATATATTATCACCACTACATCCTATCAATTTACCTCATTAACTCAACTCTTTCCACCATCAAACTCTGATTTGGGTCCTCATTCTTACTTTGATTGCTGCAACCGATGCCTCATCATCTCCCTATCTCTAACTCTCACTTGTTGCTATACTGAAAGGCAAACTTAATAATCCATAATCTATTTTTTTTGAAGTCCCCATTTTCTTTTCGGTTGTTATGGGGACTACCCTCAGCTCTTAGAGGTTGCCCTCAGGTCCCTGTCATGGGCAGCTCACTCATGGTTATTTGCTACTTCAAGGCAGGCAGCAGTCTCTCCATAATCTATTTTTAATATTTCAAAAACTGTGATGGAAACAGTATGTCTCTGGTGATAAAAACTTTTGTCGAATCTCATTTTAAATGAAAAGTTTAATTGGCAGTAACATATCTGGAATACTGAAAACAGATAAAATGTATCTTCAGTTTGGAAAACAGAAAGAAAAATTATGTAATTACTCTTTAATAAATAAAAGACTATTTGGTAGATGAAATATTTCAAAATAACAGGTCCTTGGAGTGGGAGTAGAAGAAAATGTTTTATTCTGTTTGGGTAGTGATAAATACTGGGGATAATTAATCTGTCCTGGGTGTTACTATATTTATAATCGTTTTGAAAAATAAGACTTATACTACGACACAATTAGAGGACACAATATAACTAAATTAATATCCAGTTAAATCCTATGGAGGTTCAAAGGAGAGATCTATATTAGCTAGAGTACTTGTAAATGGTTTATGTCATTTAAGCAGCACTATGTGATATGACAAGTTTCAAATGAAATTATAGAATACTGTTCCACAACCATAAAATAGATGTCTAATAACCTTAGAATCTACAAAAACTTTCACATTTGTTTCTAAATAGTATTTTTCATTAATCAAACATGTTGGAGAAGAAAGGAGGAAAGGGAAAAGAGGTATAAGAAACTGATCTTCCTCAGTGAGAAAATTCTAACTTCTTATGATATTAATTTGTATTTTAATACTTACTGATCTATTATTATACTTACAATGGGCTTGTGAGAAAAATTCCCAAGACAATAAGACGTATGTAATGTATTTTAAAAAGAGCTGGCTAGAAGCCAGACCAAGTGGCTTCCAGGGCCAAATCTGCCATTAATAAACTGTTACCTTGGCAAACCAATCCTCTCTGTGCCTTAGTTTCCTCATTTGTAAATGAGGATGTATGGGATTCCGATGATTTCTAGAATTTCAAGTATAAAATTCTATTCTATGAATCTCAAGTGTAGAGCTATGAAATGGATATTGGTAATTTAAAGTTTTTATAAATGAAATCACTCTTCTTATTTTTCAGGAAAAATATACACAAAGAAACTCTTAAGTTCTGTGTAAATCAGAGAATACTTTTCTCGTAAATCAGTGAGTAATCAATGAGGGAAAAGTCATAGAATTTAGTCTCTGTTGAAATAAAAGTTTAATCATCTTTTTTGCATGATAGAACAGACATATATAAAACAAATCAAAGATCATAAGTAGGTAATAAATTTGTAGAACTGCTATAAAAGAATTAGAGAAACACTGAGTTCTCTAAGGGAAATATTTAAAATTTCAGCTGAGACTGCAAGATGAATATAATATACAAAGGGGTGGAAATGAAAAGAACAGGATAGAAGCAGTGATCACAGCAGTGGTGGAGGGCAGCTTGTCTACACATATAATGGCATAATGAGACGGGTCATAATTGGTTGCCCCAAAAGTGGGCTCTGAATGCCAAGATAAGCAGGTTGTGCTTAATACCAAAAGGATTCCTGGGCCAGTGTAGGTTTGGAAATTTGGAGAACTGGGTTTTTCACGCTGGCTTTGACAATATCTTGCTGTGTATCAAGGGCAAGTGATTCCTTTAAATGAATCCCTTTCAACTATAAAAAAAAAAAATCTGTGATATATTAATCTCATATTGCATGAATAAAGAAATGATATATGAAGAAAATAATGGCTTAATTAGGCAGGCAGTAAGAAAAATTTAAGTTGGATAAAGAGTAGCAAGATCTGACTAGCGTGAAAATAATACAGATAATGAGAGAGACAAGAATCAGGAAGGATTGCCTGGATTAGAGCAAGAAAGAGACATGAAAAAATCAGAGACATTGAAAAAAAACCAAGCAAACAAACAAAATCTCCTAAATGAATGAAATAGGTGAAAGAAAAAGTAACATGAGTATTCCTTAATTAGTCATAAAGCAAGTTATCCTAAAGCAACAAATGTTTTTGCTTTTCCTTTAAAAAAGATTAATACTTTCACAGAAAATTTTAAAACTGTTCTGAATGCATACAAAGAACCCACAGGGACCTAGCAATTATATTATTAATATTAATTTCTACTAGCTCAGTTGCCAAGATGTTGCTGGGAAAAAAGGACTATGTGCTTCAATTGTTAAAAGTATTAGTGAAATTATAGTTCCTCTGGCCAATAGAGGTCCCTGTTCATTCAGCAACCTTGCTTTCCCTTTTACTCTAACTGCTTTTAGCTAAACCAAGGAGGAATCCTGTGACATAACTCTTCCTTTGAGCCTGTATTTTACCACCAGGTACAAGCAGTTTTCCTGCCCTTGAATCCACAAATGATATCTGCCTTCTTCAAAAGATAACAAAATAAAATTGCATTTTTGTTATGGCATTTCTAAATTGTTTCAAGGGTCTGTTTATTTTTACTGGGCCATTTTATAAATTAAATTGTAACTTGTACAAAACACTGTACAAAAGAGAAATAAAATATTTAGTGAATAATTCAAAGAAGCTGAATTTAATTTAATCCATTTAGGGTTCTTTTTTCATCTGAACGTAGTTTCTAAGGCAGCAACTCTCGAAGTGTGGTCCACAAAACTGAGGGTCCCGAGGATATTTTCAGAGATTCTGCAAAGTGAAAACTATCTTCATAGTAATTCTAAGACATTATTTGTCTTTTTTACTCTCACAAGTACATATGGAAGTTTTCCAGAGGCTCCACTGCATGTGAAATCACAAGAGACTGAATACAAAAGCAAATATGACAATCCAGGTATCTTCTATCAGGACAAACACTACAGAAATTTGTATAAATCTAAAATAATGCCACTCTACTCATTAACTTTCTTTTTGGAAAATATAGTCATTTTTATAAAAATATGTTATTTATATTTACTTGTAATGAGTTTATTTTTTAATATGTTAATATATTTTTAAATTTCTCACTTTTAATTCCTAGTATGATAAATACTGACATATATATAAACTCAAATAACCAAAGAGTTATTCTAGGTTCTTCAGAAACAAATTTTGTTTTCTTATCTTGAATTCTCAAAATCACGCAGTAGAAGAGACTGTATGTATAAGTAAAAAACATAAACCTAATTTTTGTATTTAAATATGAAGAGTCAAATCACGGTGCCAACATAACAATTTACCCTATAACAAACATTTTTTTAAATCTATCTCCAATACCACTCTTAACTAGAACTGCAAACTTCTTTTAAGACAACTCATCCATTTACTTCTTCCTTACTATGCTCACCTGTGGGTACTATTACTAACCATAAGCTGAACAACTGGAAGAAAAAGGAAAAAGAGGAGATCTAGTTAATGCACAAACTCAACAGTCTGCAATTCTGGAGCATGCACTGTATTCAAAGGTGGGAAAAAAGGAGAAGAGCTAAAAAAGTTATCTGCTAAATAATCTTAGATGTTTTTACATTAAAACAAACATACACTGCATGAGTCTTATGACTTTTTAAGATGAAACATGATACTTTACGATGAAACATGGTAAAATTCTTACACAAACTGTACCCTAACCAAATTAACTCTCAGTTTACTCTATTCCTCTGCCATTAGGGCATCACATCACATTAAATAACAATAAAAAAAAAACTCCTGGAAGGCCTCTCATTAGAAGCATTATTGATTATCCTCAACACCCTCTCTTGGAGAGTTTAGATTTTGACCTTTTATTCTGTACAATGGCCTGAATTGTTTATTGCAAGTGCCTACTGATGTATCCAAATTCATCTTCAAAACAATCAGCTTGTAATTATTTTTGACATTCATTTAATAGAATTAACTCCAAGCATATAATTAAGAAAAAATAAGGGTTGGAGGCAAGTAATCCTCTTTCTCCAATAACATATCAAAGCAGTAATTTCATTTATATGCCTACTGCAGGAAGAAATATTCTTTACAATAAACATTTTATAAAAAATACTGACCTACCTATACCCAATCACAAAGAATAATTATACAACATATCTATGCTTATCTTGAAGTTTTAATAGACCTATATATAACTCCTATATAATTTTAACAAAATAAACATGTTTAATGAGAATTCAGTCTTTCAATTTTAATAGAAAGATTTCACAGTCTAAATCTAAAAATGTAAAATGCGTAACATGAAAATCATAAATCTGCCTTTACTCTCAGACATAGAGCCTACCTTTCTGACTAATCGAAGTGCTTGTGTCCTCTCTACCTCGTTGCTCTGCTGTATGTCAATGCACCTAAATAATACATAAAATATTTAATTATTGATAAAAATCTTATTAAACAATTTTTTTGTATAATACCATGATCAGACCCATGTTCATGTCAATATAGTATTTGTAAATGTTAATACAAGTTATTTTTCAGTACCAGCAAATATTTATTTAATTTAATATCTCTAGTGATACTTATTATAATAAAACATTTCAAAACTATTTCATTTAAAACTCCAGGAAAGAAGAATATAGTAAGTAATTTATAGAATTATATACATCTATACAGAAATAATAAACATATTTATAAAGCAAAATATCAGAAATCTACTGAAAAAATATTCACCTATCTTTGATAAAGTTCACAAATATTTTATAAAAATTGTGAAGGAAAAATATTTCAAAGCCTATGTTTTCGTTTAATTGCGATTTTAACCAGAGCCTAAATGTTACATGTTATAACTAAGTTAAAAGTCTTATATTAGCCACAATAATTCTATTTTACCAAAATATAATTTGAAATGTGACTGTACTTCAAAAATTAATGCTCATATATCACTTAACTGACATTTCTCTGTAAAATTTATTAAATTATTCAATTTCTAAAGAGTCTTCGGTTTATGTGGAAGAATAATTCATTTTTACTTATGTTTAGACAGTTCACAATTCTAATCAATACTTTATATATCAATACATAGATAATTTGCTATTCAAAAGCATTTCTGCTATCTGAATATAATTAATCTAAAACAACTTTAATAAGAAGCAAATAGACATATAATTCCATTTCTGGCCACAACAGATCAGACCAATCCTCCTGCCAAAAATAACTATAAAGGCTAAATATAGTACTTTGTAAAGCAACTGTTAAAAGGGCAATGGATAATAATCCCTGGAAAGTGAAGCACAAGTCCATATCCACTCAGGCTTTGTCCCTGGGGACACTTGCCAATCCCCAGTTTTAGGGGAATAGAGTCCTAAAAGAAAGCAAAAATCTCTCTGTACTGGAGAGACAGACAACTTTAGGGCAACCAAAGTGGCTGGGACTTGAGGGAAAAAAATCTCAAAGAAAAGAAAATAGGAGCATAAGCAAGAATCTGCGTGCAATCCCCTTTCCAACGCACTTGCCAATTTCTGTGTTGTACAAATGCAGAGTTAAAGTCCAAGAAACCAAGCAAAAAGCTACTGCTGAGAAGCCAAGGAACTGAGCAGAAATTTTAGCAGGTACGTAATATTCTAAGAAAGATGTTAAGGCTCAAGGCTGGTCAGGATGAAGAGGTTCTGCTAAATATCTACATTTTCACTTGAGACTCCATATAGCCACTTCCTAGAGCAAAGGCAAAGGGAAAAAACAAATTTTAACACAATCAGTGTGATAAGCCAACATTCCAGAATAAAGCTTAACTCTTTTAAGAGAAAAATAACATGATCCAGAGCCAAAAACTTTTAACATACAATGTTCACATCCAATCACATATAATATGAGGTAGGCTTTAAAACAAACAAAGGGTCAAGTAACCAAAAACCAAGAAAAGAAAATGATAATAGAAACAGAACACAGGTGATTCACACACTGGAGTTGTCATAAGAGGGCTATAAATAACTATGATTATTATGCTCAAGAAAATAAAGCAGAGACCTAGAATGTTTAAGTAAGAGTAAAATATAAATTACAGAAATAACAATAACTGAAATTAAAAATTCAAAAGACTGATTTACTAGCAGGATGGAGGACTATTAAAAAACCAGGTAAGTAGAAAGTAACAACATTGACGCACAAAGATTAACAACAACAAAGATTGAAAATACAGTAAGGGCATTAGAGACATGTGGCACAGTGAACAGATTCAACACTGTATAGCTGGAGTACCAGGAGATAGGAGAGAAAGTAACAGGAAAAAAAACCTCTAAAGTAGCCAAAGGAGAAAAAGAAGCAACAAGAAGAGAGACTACTTACTGTTCAACAAAAAGAAACAAAATCCAGAAGACAATAACTTATTTAAAGCGTTGAAAAATAGTAACTGGTCAAAAAAATAGCCTTCAAATGGGAAGGGAAATAGAGGATTTATAGACAAATAAAATATGAGAGAATTAAACTCCAGTATACCTACATTATGAGAAAATAGTAAAGGAAATTCAAGAAAGTGACCCAAGATAAAAGGGTGGAAATGCAAGAAGGAAGAATATTGGAATGGGTAAATAACATAGGTAAATATCAATAGTTCCAATTTAATACAATAACAGGACTATCCTGTGGGGTTACAAATACATGTAGAAATAAGGCAGAGGGGGAGGTGATGGTCAAGCTGGAAGAGGTTTCCTGCATTGTTCTGGGTGTAATAAAAGTGGTAAACCTTAACATATCAAGGATAAATGTAATCTCTACGGCAACTGCTAATCGAAGAAAAGGCTTTAAAACCAAGACATTAATAGAAGAGGAAAAAAATTCTTGATTATTCCCAAAGAAACAAAAAAGGAGCAATGCAAGACCAAAGAACAGACATGACAAATAGAATACCAACAGCAAGACAGCAAAGTCAAATATATGAGAAAACTAATGGCAAGATGACAAATTCATAAATATAATTACATTAGATAAAGCACATAGACCCTGCATACAAAAAACCACTAGACATAGTCTAATCCAATTAGAAGACAAAGATGGTCAAACTAGATTTTAAAAAAATCTATATGATGTTAACGGGAGAGAAACTTAAATGTAAGAACAAAAAGAAAGAAAGTGAAAGGACAGAAGAGGATATATTGTGCAAACCCTAAATAAAAGAAAGTTAGTATAGCTATATTAACATTAGATAACATGAACACTCATAAAACAAATATATTAACATTAGATAACATGAACACTCATAAAACAAGTATTACTAGGAATAAAGAGAGACATTTCATATCTATGAAAGGATTAGCCCAATGAGAAGGTTTAACAATTCTAAATATGAATGCAATAACAAAGCTTCAAAATATATAAAGCAAGAACTGACAGGGGGACTTCCCTGGTGGCGCAGTAGTTAAGAATCCGCCTGCCAATGCAGGGGACACAGGTTCGAGCTCTAGTCTGGGAAGATCCCACATGCCGCAGAGCAACTAAAGCCATGTGTCACAACTACTGAAGCCCTCGTGCCCTAGAGCCCGCGCACTGCAACTACTGAGCCTATGTGCTGCAACTACTGAAGCCCACATGCCTAGAGCTCATGCTCCGCAACAAGAGAAGCTACCGCAATGAGAAGCCCACGCACCACAGTGAAGAGTAGCCCCCCACTCGCCGCAACTAGAGAAAGCCCACGCGGAGCAACAAAGATCCAACGCAGCCAAAAAAAAAAAAAAAAAAAAAAAAAAATTGAGTCCATAATATTAAAACTTCCTGAAAAAGAAAACCCCAGGGCCAGACAGATTCGCTGGTGAACTCTACTAATCATGTAAGGTAAAAAGCAATATCTTACATAAGTTCTTACATAAATTCTTCCAGAGAATATAAAAAGAGGGCAACATTTCCTTAGTTGTTTTATAAACATACTCTTGATACCAAAACCAAAAAAAATATTAGAACAATGGAAAAATATAGGCCAATACCTCTCATAAACATAACTGCAAAAATTTTTCCACAGAACATTAGCAAACCCAATACAGTTATATGTAAAATAAAAAGACATCATTAAAAAGTGGTGTTTACTTCAGGAATGCAAACAAGGAATATAAAGAAATCCACTAAGAGTCTACAGCAAGTATCATAAATAATGGCAAAATACTGAACACTTTCAACTTGAGTTCAGGAGCAAAACATAGTTATCCAATTACCATTTCTAGTCAGCGCAATATTCTAACCAGTGCGATATGGTGAGGAAAAGAAAAATATAAGGATTGGGAAGGAAGAAATAAAAGGGT
The DNA here is from genome assembly GCF_028021215.1 of Eschrichtius robustus. NCBI lineage: Eukaryota > Metazoa > Chordata > Mammalia > Artiodactyla > Eschrichtiidae > Eschrichtius > Eschrichtius robustus. The sequence goes on from NC_090825.1 coordinate 32,121,664, forward strand.
CATCATTTGCAATTAATGCTAATGCACATAGAAACTCTAAAATAACCTTAAAAACAATTAGAATTAAAAAGTGAATTTAGTCAGATCACCGAGATAAGAATATACAAAAACAAAACATAAAACCCTACAATTATTTTTCTATATATTAGCAGCAAAAACTATGAAAAAGAAAATTTTTAATTACATTAATACTATATCATGTAATAAATGCCTTAGGATAAACCTACAAATATGTGCAAGACCTCTCTGCATAGAAAACTACAAAATGTTGAGAGAAATTAAAGTTCCAAATAAATAAAGGTTTGGAAGATTCGATATTACTACAATATCAATTCACCCCAAATTAACACAGAGCTTCAATGCAATTACTATTGATATCCCAGAAAGTTTTATGGAAATGGACAAGTTGATTTTCTAAAATTCACATGGAAGTACAGAACCCAAAATAGAAGAAAAGCTGGAGGACTTATACTAAAACATATCAAGACTTATTGTCAAGCTGCAGTCATTTAAAACAGGGAGAAAATGGAGCAAGAATAGACAAATAGACCAAACAAAGAGAACAGGGAAAGCAAAAACAGATCCATACTTATCAGTTACCTGACTTACAACAAAAATGAAACTAATTTAGACATGAAAGGAGAATCTTTTCACTAAATGCCTCTAATATTTACTGGCTATTGATAAAAATGAATTGTGACCTGACACCTATTTCAACACATACGGAATAAAACCTTTAGAAGAAAAAATAGGATATTATCGTCCAAAGAGACCAAAAACATTAACTATAAAATAAAAGACTGCTATATTGGATTTTATTAATTAAGAAGAGTAAGAAGACAAGGTAGACTGAGAAGATATTCTCAATACATATACTCGAAAGGAATCATATCCAGAAGACATCAAGAACTCCTACGCAAAAAGATAGACAATCCAATTTACAAATGAGCAAAAGACAAAGAGGATATCCAAATAAGTCAGCAAGCAAATGAAAGGGAAACAGAAATTAAAACCACAATGAAACTCACAATGAAAACCACAGCAGAAAAGGGTATAATTAAAAACTGGAAAGAGCAAATGCTGATGAGGATGTGGAGGGATTGGAACTCTCAAACATTTCTGGTAGGAGTGTAAATCAGTACAATCACTTTGGAAAACTGTTTGGCAGTAACTACTAAAGTTAAATATACATAAAACTTATCACCCAGCAATTCCACTCCTACATATATACCTAAGAGAAATGAGTGCACACGTCCACCAACAGACTTGTGCAAGAATGTTCAGGGCAGCTTTATTCAAAATAGCCAAACACTGAAAACAACCAAGAAAAAAATCAACAGAATGGATTAAATAAATGGTGCTCTATTCATAACATAAAATACTACGCAGCAATTTTTTTTTTAAAGCAACATGGATAAATCTCACAGATAACACTGAGGAAAGAAAAGAGTAATGTATACTTCCAATATATGATACTCAAGAATAGGAAAAACTAGTCTAGGATGAAAAAGGTCAGAGTAATGTTTACTACTGACTGGGGACACAAGGGAACTTGATTGGGATGCTGAAATGTTCCATATCTTATTCAGGATTATAGGGTACTTGGTTGTATCTACGTGTAAAAATTATCAGGCTTTACACTAAAAATCTGTATACTTTATGGTACGTATGCTAAAACTTAATACACAATTTTAAAAAACATAGGGAGCGCTAAGAAAATTACCTAGCTATTAAATAGTCCACTTTCAATTTTAGCACCTTCTGCAGAATACTGGAGTCTTGGATGAGATACCGAAGAGCTCGTAGCCCTGCTGCCCGCACTTCTTTTGCTTCATTCAATAAAGCTAACCGCAAGCTATATGAAAACAAACAAAAAGTCCTGCTGCATGAGTTTCAAATACACATAAAATTATGGTACCAAATCCTTCTTCAGCTGAAATAAGCAAAGCTACTAGTCATTTTACATATATAAAAACCATTCACTGTAAGCCATGGAACTTCACTAATGTTATTTTTTAATTTTTGCCTCCTTGGTATATTCCCACCAATCAAGAAAATGTTAAGAGTTTTGTTCTACCTTCTGTAGTTTATTTTATATAAACAGTGGGAAATTAAATATGCCTTTTTCAAGCTGTATCACATATGCCTCTACAGTCTATCCCCATCTATCTACTTACTTGTTTCACTTCTCCCAAAGAATCATTGGTTTAAACCAATAAATAAAAATACTTTATAATGACAGCAGGAAGAAACTACTTATACCAATTTTAATTCCTCAGCATGCCAAAACGATGGCTATGAAACTGTAACATTACGCCTCTCGTGGGCTTGAGCAAATCAAGTTTGCCATAAGCACACTGTGTCTTAGGTGAGATCTAGAGATAACTGTACAGGTTCTTCTTGCTCTTGGGAATAATATGAGAACTTTTATTCTGTGATTTAACTTAGAAGTTTAGACTGTAGAAGTCCAGGTACTTTTCAATATTAGCTTTGGTTCTTTATATTTGATAATTACAAAATATCAGTAAGAACAACAGGATAACAGTTAAAACTGCTGGAGATCCTGAATTTTTCTAACATTCAAACAACTGTTTCTATAAAATCAAAACAAGGTGTTATACTCTATTTTTAGTTTAAAATTACTAAAACTGAAATTACTAAAATCCAGAAGGGATGAGGAAGGCAACTGAACTATACTTACCAAATTATGATATCCTCATAGTTAAAACCCAGTTTTTCTTCATTGTGGCCAATATCACAAAGCAGCTGTCAGAAAAACAAAACAAGTATGCATAAACATAAGCATGTATTTTTGCTTATTTACATACATTACTTTTTGAGACTGGAAAAAAAGGTATTTTTCTCTAATAAAATTTTGAAAAATATATGATTCTACTGTCTAAATATGATTTATTTCTATTATCTTATCATTTATTTGACCTGACAGTTCTAAGTTTCTTGCCTTTGTCTGAATTAACCAGCTGTTTTTTATTATTCTTTTTTCCCCCTCCATACTCTTACTGTTTTAAAAACTATTCTTGGGACTTCCCTGGTGGTCCAGTGGTAAAGAATCCACCTTGCAATGCAGGGGACATGGGTTCGATCCCTGGTCAGGGGACTAAGATCCCACACGCTGCGGGGCAACTAAGCCTGCGTGCCACAACTACTGAGCTCACGCACCTCAACTAGAGCCCACATGCTGCAAACTACAGAGCCCACGCGCCACAACCACAGAAGAGAAAACCCACACGCCACAGCTAGAGAGAAGCCTGCGCGCTGCAACAAAAGATCCCGCAGGCCTCAATGAAGATCCCACATGCTGCAACTAAGACCCGACGCAGCCAAAAATAAATAAAATAAATAAATAATAAATTAATCTATTAAAAAAAACTATTCTTTTAGTGGTTACCATAGAGATTACAACATGCATTTTTGACTTATTACAGTCTAACAGAAATTACTACTTCACCATGTTCTCAATAATATGAGACTCTAATACTTCAACTCCATTTACTCCTCTCACCTTTCACTTTTTGTTTTTTCTATCTTTTAAGCCCCAAAAGACATTATTTTTGTTTTTAGTTAACATTTAGTCAATATCAATTTGTATTACTCTCAAATTCACCACTTCCATTATTCTTCACTCCAGTGGTACCTTTATGGGATGTTCTCTCTTCTGCCTAAAGAATCCTCAGTTCATTGTTGTTGATCTGTTTTATTGGTATCTTCATTTGCTTTATAGCCAAGGTTGCTGGCAATGGATTTTTTTGGTTTTTGTTTGTCCAGAAATGATTTTTTTCCACTTATGTTTTTGGAGGACATTTTGCTGGATTTATATAAATTTTTAGGTTTGCTCTTTTCTTAAAACAATTTCAAGATGGCTTCCATTGTTTGTTGAGAAGTCTGATAAGAGTCTTACTGTTGGCTCCTATGAAGGTCTTATCCATTTTTTCAGACTCCTTTCAAGATTTTTTTATCTTTGATTTCAGCACTCTTGCTGTTGAAGGGTGGTTTTATTTGCATCCCTGCTTAGGGAAAACAGAAATTTCCGAATCTCTAGGTTGATATATTTTATCAGTTTTAGAAAATTCTGTATCTCTTCAAAAGCAGTTTTGCCCAATTCTCTCTCCTCTTTTTCTGGTAATTCAAATGTTCGATCTTTTTGTGTATACCACAAATCTCTAAGTCCTCTTTTCTTTCTGTCCTTCAGCTGGGTATTTCCTATTTATTTATCTTCTGATAAGTCTAATCTTCTATTATACCTATCTAGTGAGTTTTTAATTTTACATATCGTGTTTCCATTTAACTTTGTACACATCCAATATCATATTGAAAAAATCTTCATTTTTCACCTATTTTCTCCGTAGTTTCCTCTATTTTCTTGATATATTAACTACATTTTAAATATTTAAAGTGCTTATCATCTAAATGGATATGAATGATGTAGATAATCTCTGAGTCTGTTTTTATTATCTGTTTTTCCTTTTGTTCTGGTCATGTAGTCCTGTCTTTTGGTGGATCCTATAATCTTTGTACATAAAAACTTGCAGAGATTCCTGACTACGTTATCTTTCTCCACAAAGGGTTCATCCTTCTCTTTGTCAGGCCAATGGACAATGGTGAGTCCATATTAGGCTGCTGCCCTGGTAATACTCAGTCTACCTCTGGTTTTTCCCCCAGGTTTCAACTGAAAGCTTGTTGTTCAGGGGACCAATCTCAAGAGGATGACATGTCTCACTTTTGCTTTATAAAAACACTAGAAAGTCCACCCTGATTTTCAAAGATTTTCTGCTTAGGATTTTATATTTCCCATCCCAGGATTCAACAAATAAATGTACTGAGGGGAGAATCTCCTTTTACTTGATTTCTCCCATTTGATGGTCTCCATCAAAAGCTCTGTGCTGTTTTTCCCATGTTTCAGCAACAGTACTCCTGGGACTACAGTCTACATTTTTAGCTTCCTGTCCACATTCCACATTAGCCAGTATCCCCCAGGTAAATGTTGCTGGAGAAGTTAGATCATCTCCACAAGATTCTCTCTTCTCTGAAGTCTCGGTTCCTACCCCACTTACAGCCAGAGTAGTTGCCTCATGCCTTCAAACAGGCTTTCCTTTTTTTTTTTTAATTAAGAATACTGATCTAATACTAGCTATTTGCACCCCACCTGGATGACAACATATTATGTTGATCTAGTCTGAGTTTTGAAAACTGACTTTTATCTATAAGTTACATAAAGCTTCTCAAGTTATTTATTGGGCCTAACTGAAAAGGATTAAAGAGAAAGTTGATCATTTCATTAACATGAATGATCAGAAGGGTCTTCAAGTGCTATTACTACTCTCCCTCAGTAAGAAGTTATGAAGTTATAAACCAACCAAAGTGACCAGCACATCTGCCTCTGTGAAAAGCACAATATTGTAGCAAAAAAACTAATGATATAAACTCACTGTTCTATTGGTAGGATCCTTGTAAAACTTCCTGTCCAATTTCTTCTTCAGAGGTTAAAAAAAAAAAAAAAAAAAAAAAGATGTTGCAAATAGAACAGGGTAGGGGATAGGAATACAGGAACCCTCAGATACCGTAACATTTTCATAGCAGGGGAAAAGACTATAAAAATGATCACTTTATGTGGCAGGAAACTGCTGTGTAAATAGGTAAATAGGCAAAACAAGCTAAAAAGCTTTCCTTCACAGGCCTTTATCCAAAATGATTATACTGGTATTCCTATAAATTCCTTAAAATTCTGAAATATGATAAACAAAGAAGGTTTAGAGTGTCAAAGAGTATGAAAAAAATTTTATTTATTGTTTTTATTGTGTTTTGTTATACAATGTTGTAAGTACTTAAATACTGAGAAGGATGAGACTTTTTATACATACATATATCAATAGAACTAACACACCACTGTAAAGCAATTATACTCCAATAAAGATGTTTAAAAAATAATAATAATAATGTAAGATTTCCTAAGCTTTGGGACAACACAGGAAAATTTCTATACCTCTAGAAAACCAATGGCATACCTAAAATTTTAAAAGTTAAATAATATATTAGTCAAAAATATTTGGAAAAACATGATAGGCAAAAGGTTTAGGCCCTATATTAGTTTGCTAGGGCTGCTGTAACAAATATAGCAAATTTCGTGGCTTGTAACACAGAAATTTATTTTCTCATGATTTTGGATGCTAGAAGTCCAATATCAAAGTGTCTTGACACAGTTTCTTTATTCTGAGGGCCTCGCTCCTTGGCCTGTAGATGGCTATCATCTCTCTGTGTGTCTTCACATGATCTTTCCTCTATGTGTGTCTGTGTCTTTATCTTTTCTTATCAGTACATCAGTCATATTGGATTAGGGACCACCCATATAATTCCATTTTACCTTAATTACCTCTTTAATGGGCCTATAATTCCATTTTACCTTAATTACCTCTTTAATGGGCCTATCTCCAAATAGAGACACATTCTGAGGTACTGGGATAGAGCGTCAACAAACAAATTTGGGGGTTGGGGCGGAGGACGAAGCACAATTCAGCTCATAACACTCCACCCTCACAACAAAGTAATATGGGCAGGACCTTATAATGTGAAGGTCTAAACAAATTGCAGAAAGATTTATCAGAAGAGGCAAAGAAAATGCACAAAGAATTTACTGAAGAAATAATACTGATAAATAAACATGACATATTTCCTATTTCCTAAAATATGAATCAAATACATTGGAAAATGCTATTTAAATAAAGCTTAACAAACTCGCAAGAAACTATTTTTTAACATGATTATACCAGATAAGAAAATACACTGTTGATGGAATTATAAACTAAACACATATTGTAAAGTAAACTGGAAAAATGCACCAAAATCAGGACCTGCTTTTGGTGATTTATATTAATAATTTAAAATGTAAAGTAGGTTCAAGCACAAGATCCTTATGACATAATTTACAATAATAAGGAACTAGAAACAAAATGCTCATAAAGGAGGAACCTTATGCAGATGTTAATATTATATAATACTGAAACACAAGGAATAACCTGCATAATGTATTGGTTAGGGAAAATATTCTAAAAGATATACATTTTTAAAAAATATATACATTTTTAAAGTATATTTTTAAAGAAGTCTATACATCAACACTTTAACATCAAAAAATGAAAGTACACTAATAAGGACCTGCTGCATAAAAAAAATAAATAAAATAAAATTCTAAATAAATAAATAAATAAATAATGGGAAAAAAAGAAGTACAATCATAGGTGATTTATTTTCCTTTCTGTGCTTTTCTGTATTTTATAAATGTTTACAATGAATATCTATTACTTACCTAATCTGGGAAGGGTTATACATACAGTACAGTATTCATAAATAGTAACAGAATTAGCATTTATTGACTATTAATCTTGTCAACCCTAGAAAGTAAGTAATATTTTGGTAAATAAAGACTACTGAGGCTAGAGATGGTAATATGACTTCCAAACACCACAAAGCTATTAAGTGGTAAAGCCAGAAATCAAACCAAACCAGTCTAAGTCCAGAGCCCAGTGAAATGTGACTATACTTTAGTATTAAAATTATCTACATGGGAAAAGAAAAAACAAAAACAAAAAACAAAAAAAATTTACATGGGGGAAAGGGGTGGATTTAAAAATAGAATAACTGAACATTACCATCTTATTTCATTTCTCCAGCCTCAAAAATGGTATGAATCAAGAGTCTGGAGAACCACACTCTGGCTATAAACACATAAAATGAGTAAGTGAATTTATTATTTTTTTCCCAGAACAGCTAACTAAAAACACACATACAAATATTGCCCATTTCAAAGGATTAAAATACACACAAAAAGAACCTTATCACTACACTACTAAAAATAATTTAGTATTCATTTGAGATTCCCCAGATATTTCAGATTACTAGCACTGTCACTATATGGTACCATATATTAATGAAAAAGACAAATAAAAGGACTCCTTATCATGGTGTTATCACTTAGACCTTGGATATATTCTAATTCATAAACTTAAAAAAAACATTCTAAGCTTCATTTTTCTATTATTAACATATAAGATACTGTGCTTTTAAAATGGGAGAAATGTTGCTTTCTTAAAACAACTCCATTTCTAAAAAGGCAGTGTTTCCATTCTTCTGCTACAGTTTTGTTAATAAAATGAAATGCTTTGAAATGTAGAAGTATAAAAAATCTTGCCCTGTCAAGGGTTAGTTTCTCCCCTAAGTATGTATTTGGTTCTCTTTTCCTGCATTTTCTTTTTCACACTTACTAGATATCCTTGCAGAAAACTATAGATTCAGAGAAACATAATTTCAAAATTACTCCCCTTCTCAAACCACAAAATGTATGACTGTTCACTATTTAACATTTGCTAGAATTAGCAGTTTTGTTGGAAGGTAAAAATTTTTTCAAAGTTATTATTATGATTGCCAAAAAGCACACACAATTAGGAAATTATTTAGAAAGGAGTTTCATTTTCTACTACCTAATATAAATGTATTTGAACTGCAAGAAATGTTTGAGAAAAATGTCCACTCAGTTGGAAACTGGAAAATCACCAGTAACAACTAAAAAACACTTTGCAATGGAACACAGCATATTAGTCATAATCATCTGCCTATTTTCCAGGGACAGTAAGAGATATTAGGGCTATGCTTTCAATGGTGGCTAAATTGTGCTGTCGTATTGTTTACAGAATTATAGAAGAGGGTCTTATTACTCAGTCTTAAATGAAAATATCCCTTTTGAATTAGAATTATCCCACGCAGAGACTAAATTTTCTATATGTAAATAATTCACATGTATCAGGAATAAGAAATCAGAGAAGACATTGATAAGATTCTAAATTTTCGATTATCAAAGATGCATTACGCTTTCACTTTTAATCACCAGGAGTTCATCTATTGTTAAGCTTCAAAATATTCGGAATAAATTATTTTAATAAAAAATTTTTGTAGTGACTGACTCACTACCTTACTAATCATCTGATTTAAATAAACCCTACAAATCAAACCCTTTAACTCTTTTTTTTTTTTAACTCTTTATTGGAGTATAATTGCTTTACAATGGTGTGTTAGTTTCTGCTTTATAACAAAGTGAATCAGCTATACATATACATACATCCCCATATCTACTGCCGCTTGCATCTCCCTCCCACCCTCCCTTTCCCACCCCTCTAGGTGGTCACAGAGCACTGAGCTGATCTCCCTGTGCTATGTGGCTGCTTCCCACTAGCTATCTATTTTACATTTGGTAGTGTATATATGTCCACGCCACTCTCTCACTTTGTCCCAGCTTACACTTCCCCCTCCCCGTGTCCTCAAGTCCATTCTCTAGTAGGTCTCCGTCTTTATTCCCATCTTGCCCCTAGGTTCTTCATGACCATTTTTGTTCGTTTGTTTTTTAGATTCCATATATATGTGTTAACATACAGTATTTGTTTTTCTCTTTCTGACTTACTTCACTCTATGACAGACTCTAGGTCCATCCACCTCACTACAAATAACTCAATTTCGTTTCTTTTTATGGCTGAGTAATATTCCATTGTATATATGTGCCACATCTTCTTTATCCATTCATCTGTCGATGGACACTTAGTTTGCTTCCATGTCCTGACTATTGTAAATAGAGCTGCAATGAACATTGTGGTACATGATTCTTTTTGAATTATGTTTTTCTCAGGGTATATGCCCAGTAGTGAGATTGCTGGGTCATATGGTAGTTCTATTTTTAGTTTTTTAAGGAACCTCCATACTGTTGTCCATAGTGGCTGTATCAATTTACATTCCCACCAACGGTGCAGGAGGGTTCCCTTTTCTCCACACCCTCTCCAGCATTTATTGTTTGTAGATTTTTTGATGATGGCCATTCTGACCGGTGTGAGATGATATCTCATTGTAGTTTTGATTTGCATTTCTCTAATGATTAATGATGTTGAGCATCCTTTCATGTGTTTGTTGGCAATCTGTATATCTTCTTTGGAGACATGTCTATTTAGGTCTTCTGCCCATTTTTGGATTGGGTTGTTTGTTTTTTTGATATTGAGCTGAAACCCTTTAACTCTTAACTCTGGGCAAGAGATAGGCAGAAACAGCAAGAAGAACGCTGAATTGGTAAATTTAAACAATGAGAATCTCATCCTACCTCAACTACTGACTGAATTACTAATTAACCTTCAATCATTAGGTAGCAATTTCTTCAATTCTATCTTATAACAATGCCTGCCTTACCACATAGGTTTGTTAATATTAAGAATAAATTACTGTTGATGCTTAGAAATCATTAAAGACCTTTCAAAATGTAAGAATTAGCATCCTAACAGTCACTTAAAATGCTAAATTATTAGACATCACATATTTCACTGGCGTTCAGTCACTCCTCACCCCATGTGTTTTTAGGACTATCAGTCGCAATACCTAGCTTAATGTCACTAAATAGGACCAGAGTTCATGCAGAAGTTGTAAGAGAGGGCTACCCTCTCCTTTTATGACTGAAAGCTATAAAGATGATGTATCTTAGTCACATGGAAAGTGTTTGAGAATGAAGCTAACCTAAAAGAAAAGAGCTGAGAAATGGAAAGACAGAATGCAATTAACATTTTTTCAACCCCTAGGTCATTCTGCCTGAAATTAAGACCTGACATGTGGTCTTCCTCATCATGAGAGTAAATAACTTCCTTTCATTGATACTTCAGCTCAGTTGAATTAGGTTTGTTAAATTTGTTACTTATAAGCCAACTTAAGCATTCAATATCATCAGAAGTCTGCAATTATTTTATGAGCACAACTATTAAATTTAATTTTTTTAATATAAACAAAACAAATACTGTTACATAATATCTTATCTTTAAATGGGGTATGGGGCTTCCCTGGAAGTCCAGTGGTTAAGACTCCGCGCTTCCACTGCAGGGGGCACCGGTTCGATACCTGGTTGGGGAACTAAGATCCTGCATGCCGCATAGCATGGCCAAAAAATAATATGAATGAATGAATGAATGAGGAAAAGGTTTTGATAACATGTCACTGGTATATTTTGCCTATTAAAATCCATGTGCAACATCAATCTATTTGTTATCATTAATCCATAGAACTTTCTTACAAATACTAAAATAATCAAAGGGGGCTATCAACAATATTATATTCTGACAAAGTTAAAATAGAAGTCTAAACCATCTCTAGGCAATAAAAATGTCTGAGCTGCTTACTAAAATTATTAACTTTAAAAAATATATAATGATCAGTTAAAACTGGGCAGTTAAATGCTATTCCCATTTTACTTATATGGCTCTGAAGGTTAACTAAACAGTTCTCCTCAATGAGCAACAGAAAGAATAATCCAAACTTCAAAAAATCTTATCACAAATTAGAATTCCACAGCATAGTCTTTTCAGAAGGCAATTTATAAGTAGGTTTTAAAATACAAAGTACAAATGCTCTTGGCTAAATAATTACAGTTTTACAATTCTATTCTACACAAGACAGTACACAAGAGTGTTACTAATGCATTAATTTAAAATGCAAAAAGGAGGAAAAACTTCTATTTTCTAATGATGGAATGATTAAATAAATTACGGTATATGTATTACGCATATGTCTGTATACTTGGATGCACATACATATACATACATATGGATGGATATGCACACACACATACATCTACCAACACACACATGCAGCTACTAAAAAGTAGATCTACATTTATAGAACAGGAAAGGACTCTATGATATATCAGAAAGTGTAAAAAACACAAACTACAAATCCATAAATCTCAAGATCTCATTGAAAAAAACCTTTATGTATACATATAATAAATGGTAAATAAACTGAGCATTATATTAGACACTTTGTTTTGTTTAGCTTATTTAATTCTCACAACTCACTGAAATACACACACACACATATTTATAATTATATCAGAGAAGAATAAATACTTTCTAGTGGTTACCTGTGAGGAACGGTATTTTTGTCAGGGCAAGGAGGTGGATGGGAAGGAGATGTGAGAGAGGAATTTCACTTTTCACCATATATTGTTTAGTACCATTTAAATTTTTATATTTAACTTATATAATTTTGAAGTTTTTAAAAACAGAACAAAATAAAGATTCCTCTGGAGCTTTTAATATATGAGATTAAATATAGGAAAAGAGAACTTTAAAATGTAAAAGAGCTAAAATATTTTCATCTTTAAAAACAGGTCTTTAGATTATGAGCATGTTGTCAGTTTTAAAAATAGAATACTAAGATTATATTCATCAGCAGCCTGTTGTACACATTACTTTATCTAGTGAAATGATGTCAGAAGGCAAGCATGGGTGTGTGACATTCACATGGTTCTAGGATCACAACACTAGCACCCTCTCTTCATACCTTAAAAGGAGGTTTAATTCTGTAGATAAAGGCCACCCTCTACAACATTTTAGCCCCACTGATCTACTAAATTAACTTAATCCTAGTTTGTTTTGTTACTTAATAACAAAACAAATGCTAGTACAACAAAAACTCTTATTTAAACTGCAAAATCATCCCAATGTAATACAATACCTTTAATTAAACACTTGATATGTGCCAGGATTTGGGGAAGAGAGGGATATAAGAGTAAAAAAATAGATACTACATATTTCTTATATTTAATAAACTCAGTTTAATAAGATAGTCACACACAATAAATAATAATGATAATAAAAGAGCAGATAAAATTTAGTAGACACATATATAACCTATTATAGGAACACAGTGAAGGGTGACCAACTAACTCCTGTCTAACTGGTCTCCTGGAATCATAATCCTGTTTCTTATTTTCTTATTCTATAGAGCTATTCTTAGAGATTTCTAAGAATTCATAAATTTTACTCTGTAAGTTAATGAACTTACAGATTTTAAAAGAATACCGGCTCTGTAAATATTTATTAACGTAGCTCGCTAACAAAATGGAATTCAAAGACACATTATATTATGATTAAACTCAATAAGCATTTATTTTGTGCCAGGTATTTGGAGAAATTTTATAATAAAACCTACAGACCTTTATTTATCACCTAGGGGATGACTCTGTCCCCTAGGAAACATTCGGCAATGCTTTGAGACATTTTTGCTTGTGACAACTGGTGGAGGTGTGCTACTGGTATCCAGTGGGTAGAGGCCAGGGATGCAGCTAAACACACTACAATGAACAAGACAGCTTCCCAAAACAAATAATTATCTGGCCCAATATGTCAATGTTGCTCATGCTGAAAAACCCTGTTACAGTAACAGCTTACCAACCTGCAACTCAAGCTATTAAGCCGACTCACCTTTTTAGAGTCAACAAAAATTCCTGAGAAGTGGCAAAAAATGCAAAAGAAAACAAAAAACAAACCCTAGGTTGTAAGGCATTACCTGTTATGGAGTATATATTATGTACCAGGCACCGTACTGACACCTTGCTTCTAATTGCAGCAAAATTATCTCTGAGTAAAGAAATCTGCCCGAGACTGCCTTGTTAGGGTCAGAGCTGGGCTGTAAGACCCCGTTTACTTGATCTGAAGTTCATGCTTTCCTCACTGTATCACCAGGCAGCCAAGTGAGTTTTTATCAAGTCTCATGTTCATAGATTTTACTAACTGAACAGCCCCTCACACCCTGACCCAAGGTTTAGTCCCTCATATTGTAGAAAAATTCCAGTAAGTATGTTTATCTGATTTTTAAATCCATAAATAATTTAAAACAGCATATAAGAGGGCTGCTACAAGCCCTTTTCAGAGAGAAATATGAAAACTGTAAACAAAGGATATGGCAAAACAAAAAACAAACAAGAATACGAAAAGCTCAAAAGCCTAGCGCCTTCATTACAGAGATGCATCATTCTATACTCTACAGTGGTATGATGGCGGAAGGGAAGGAGAGAAGAAACAGGGAAGGAAGGAGGAATGGGGGAAGCGGATAGGGAAGGGTGAAGAGGGAGGAGATGAAGCAGGGAAGGAGGTAAAAGGGGAGGAGGAGAGTAGAGGGAAGGAGAAACGGGAGAAGAGACTGGGAGAACACAAATCAAGGAGAGACCAAGTGGAGGGAACAACTTAGTGAAATACTATGGGAAAAATTCAAAAAAACAAAGAAATGGAGGAGGGAAAAAGGGAGAGAGGGCAACTGACCTTAACCCTAGAGAAACTGGGATCTAGACAGAAATAAATGGAGAATAGACAAGGGAAAAAGAGAGGTGTCCAACAGATTCCTAGAAACAGATGTTTAAAGCACTCCTATTCCAAAAAGTTCTGTATGTGCACTGTCCATTACGGTTAGTAGTCACTAGCCACACACAGGTGGCTGTGAGCGTGGAAATACGGCTAGCCTGAATTGAGATGTGCTATAAGCATAACATACACACTTGATTTCAAAGATTTAGCATGAAAAAATATTAAATATCTCATTAATATTTTATACTAATTACATAATGATAATAATGTGGATATACTGGACTAAAGAAAATATGTATTAAAAATAATTTCACATTTCCTTTTACTTTTTTTAGTGTGGCTACTAGAAATTTAAAATTACACATGTGGCTCACATATATTTCTACTGCATAGTGCTGCTGTAGATTTTTAAGATTGCTTTAGTACCCATTCTGGTGCCAAAGTGGAATAACAGAAATCATTGCCATTCTTACATTCATTCCCAACTTACAGAATCCCAGTTGTCAAGAGATGCGGAACTACGTATCTAGATATCAACCTGACTGTGACAGGAACCATGAGTTCAAACAGGACAAAAACCTCTACTAATTGTTTTTAACAGTTAAATCTAGGCAAGTGGTAAGACGTATTATTATTAGGGTTGGGTGAAGAATGATGACATAAAACTGAGAAATTTAATAGAGGGAGTGAAACCAGGAGATGCCATTTGCAACCGTGGAACAACTCTAGGTCTTAAAAACTTGGTATTATCTGACTAGCACACTGAAGAAATGTATTTGAAGACTTTCATTACATTGATAAAAATGAAAATATACACAGGGATATTTTTGAAAACCCCTTCACAAGCACTCATTCAGTGTTTTTGAAAGTTGTTTTTAAAAAAATCACTTTGTCATCCCTCGTACAAAATAATTTTCTCATCTGTTATATAAAAATAAAATGCCAGAATATTTCAAAGTTTCACTAAGAAAAAAATAAATGCATATGTATGTTTCCCTAACTATGAAAAGAAAAAAACTAATCTATTTTGTAAATATTTATCACACAACACCATCCTGAAAAAAACAACTTGGTTACATAGTGACTATATTCTCATCCCCTTCTATTTCTATGAAATAAAATCAAATCCAAGCCACAGTCTAACTACCAGGTAGCAAAGAATTAATAAACATTTTGGAAGGATTAAAACAGTGCCGCTCAAACTTTAATGTACACCCAAATTCACCTGAGATATTCATTAAAATGTAGATTCTCGTTCGGTAGGTCTGGGGTGGGGTCAAAAACTGTACATATCAAACAAGCTCTAAGGTGACAGCAATGCTGCTGGTCTATGGATCACACTTTGAGTAGTAAGGGGTTAGAACAAACAGTTATTCCTACATTTAAAATGTACAACAGGGAACTATACTCAGTATTTTGTAATAGCCTATAAGGGAAAAGAATCTGAAAAAGAATACATATATATGTGTACGCATATATATGTAACCCGAACCACTGTGCTGCACACCTGAAACTAACATGACATTATAAATCAACTCTACTTCAACAAAAATTTAAAAATAAAACAATAACATAAAATGTATAACAATTTATATTTAGTAAACTAAAAAGGGAAAAAAAATTTCCCAAAGAAGGCATTTTGCTCTCTATTTATGGCATCACCTCAAATAACAGGCATTTTAGTGTTTCCAAGAGTTGGCTGTCCAGCATTACCAGGCTCAAAAGCACACCAATCCATCTATCAAACTTGGGAATTCTTGGCTGCTAACAGAGATCAAGTCAATATTTATTTGGGACAAGGGCCCCTACATTTATCTTGAGCTCTAATTGAGATCCAGGTAATGGGAAAAGAGTATTAGGGAAAGAGAGGAAGTTGTAATACTTCCCTGGAAATGATTACACCTATGAAAAGCAACACACCCGTACTTATGTACAAACATATTTATCCTACAGTATCACATAAAAATGAATATAAAAAGGCAAAAGAAATACATCATTGTGTGAATAACAGTGGAGATTGAATTATGGACTTCTCAGTGTTTTTTTTTCTTTATTCGCTTCTGAACCTACCAGATTTTTTACAAGCATATAATGCTTCCCATTTTTCAAATATACTTTTAAATTTAAAAACATATGACAAAAATCCATGAGAAGTAGCAGAGGAAAGCACTAATACTGAAGGAATACTCAAGAATTTCTTGTTAATGTTGGTTAAGAAGCATCTAATAAGTACAATAAGGAAAAAAGAATTTAAGATGGTAATATAAAGAATGAACTTACTTACCTTAGTAAAGTTATTCAGATGGCCTAGCTTTCTCATATTTGATACTCCTTGCAATTTGGCCACATTTTGGAGAATCTCCCTTAAGTTATCAGACGGTTCTAGAACAGACAAAAGAAATTTAACATAATTTTAAAAGAGTATTTTCTTAACCAAACACACAAACCGTGTAGTATTAAAACTTCACAACTTTGGCTCTTGGTTTCTTTAAAGTCTTACACTCTCTCTCAAATCTATCTACTTAGGAGACTTCAAAGTCCATGTGGATGACTCACTGAATGACCTTCACATCTCTACTCCACTTATACCTATGGTGCAACTCTGTGTATCATCACCTGGAATTATTCAACCACTCATTCTTAAATTTCAACCCCAACCCCAAGCACAACTTTCACTTCTGGCCACAATGTACTGACACAATAGTAACAGGCACCAAAAATACTGTCCTATTTGAATCAACCAAAAAACGTAACAAAACATATAAAATGATAGTTCAAGACACTGGACATCAAGAAGTAAAGAAAAATAATCCCTGAGAAATGAGAAATAAACAACCATGCTCTACAACTGCCCCAGCTTACTGTCTTTAGAGAGTTTCCAGGCCTTGGTGCTGAGAGGAGAAACCCAAACTGTCTGAGTTTAAGAGACAGAGCTCAGAGTCCAAGGAGACCAAAAAGTGTTAGAGAAGAGAGCACTGCACAGAGAGAGAACACTGGATATCTGCCAAGGGATCCCTTATGTAGTCAATATAGCAATGATTGGTGCATGTTTGTGAGGAAATTACCACTCGAAAGAATTAAAGGGATGAGTACCTTGTGTTCACACAGCACAGGGAGCAGTGCTTGTTCCTAATGGCCATATTGAAAACCTTAACAGTGCATGGGGCATTGGTTAGAGTATTCAGAAAAGTCTTGGCTTAGTGGTGGGGAACAATCACATATAGACTAAACATTTCTTTGATCCCACCTAACAAATCTCCAAAGCAAGACTTGAAAGAATTACACTGTTTCCAAGTGACTAAAATGTGTCTCAGACCAAAGCTCAAGAAGAATCATAAGAACAGAAAAAATAGGGAACACCTAATGAAGCAAAATTTACAATGATTAGCATCCAAGTATCATCAGACATACAAAGAAGCAAAGTCATACTATGACTCATAGTAAGCAGAAAAATTAATCAACTGAAAATGACCCAAAGCTGAACTGTTAGAATCAGCAGAAAAGGACATTAAAACAGTTTTTATAACTGTAGTCTATATGTTCAAAAACTTAGGGAGAGGCATGCAAAGTGTAAAAAGCACTCAAATTGAATTTCTGGAGATGAAAACTACAATGTCTCAGATGTAAATATACTGGATGGGAATAAAAGCATAACGGCTTTTATAGAAAGTAAGAATTGTGAATTTGAAGACAAAGCAATAAAAACTATCCAAAATGTAACACAAAGGGAACAAAAAATAAATGAAAAGACTATCAGTGAACTATGGAGCTTCAAGCAGCCTAACACAATTACAATAAGTGTAACTGGAGTCCTCAGAGGAAAAAATTAGGTGATAGAAGAATTAATTGAAGAAATAATAGATGAAAACTTTCCAAATTTGATCAAAATAAGCCAATAAATCCAAGAAGCTCCATCAACCCCAAGCACAAGAAACAGGACCAAAATTAGACCAAGGCACATCATAATCAAATTGCTCAAAACCACTGGTAGAGAAAAGCCTTAAAAGCGACCAGATAAAAGAAGACAAGTTACATACAGAGGAATAAGAAGAATGACAAATTTCTCGTGGAAAACAGGCAAATGAGGAGACAGTGGAGCGACATCTTTAAAATACTGAAAGAGGGACTTCCCTGGTGGTCTAGTGGTTAATAAGAATCCGCCTTCCACTGCAGGGGACATGGGTTCGATCCCTGGTCGGGGAACTAAGATGCCGCAGGGCAACTAAGCCTGCACGCTCTAGAGCCCACGCACCACAACTAGAGAGCCCTGTGCGCCGCAGCTAGATAGAAGACCATGCGCCGCAATGAAGAGCCTGCACACCACAACTAGAGAGCCCACGGACTCTAGAGCCTGCACGCCGCAACTACAGGGAAGCCTGCGTGCGATGAAGATCCCACGTGCCGCAACTAAGACTCAATGCAGCAGGTATAAATAAATAAATTTTTTTAAAAAAGGTTCATCTATATAACAGGGCACTCTGCAGTGATTAATGACCTTGTGTGAGATTATTTCAAAAAAAAAAAAAAAATACTGAAAGAAAAAAAAAAAAGCTTTTAAAATGTAAAAACCATTCTTAGCTCACTTGTTTTACAAAAACAGGCCAAAGCCAAAAATTGCCCTGCGGTTGGTAGTCTGCCAACCCCTGGAATACAGTGTCAATATTCCTCAAGCTATTTTTCTAGTAATATATTCAGCATCCTATTTGCTTTAAACAAAAGCACAATCTAAAGAAGAAAAAAAAACTATCACATTACTGATATTTTAGTTTAAGAGCCATTATGCCTTCCTTTGAGATATTTAGATGTTAACACAGAACTAAGGGGCTATTTGTTTTGAATCAGTCTTTTCCTCAGCAAAGGAAACTGGTCACATTGTTCTATAAATTTAGCTTGCATCTGCCTACCTTCCGCCATTCTGTTATACTCAGTGTAAGCCGTGACAACCACAAATTGGTTAGTGTCAAACCACTAAGCATATTACATAACCCAGTTATTCCAATCACTTTGAAATTACTACATACTCAGATCATTCATTTGATTTCAGAGCATTTCCTACAAATTTTGGATTTTATTTTTTTTTAAACTCCAATGAAATTCGATCTACTTTTAAATGGTTTAGGGTATGTCTTTAAAATTAGTGACTCTTTTAGGTTGTCTTAAATATGGAATGAAAACAGCTCACCATTGGGTGGGATCAGAGCTCATTAAAAAAACTGCAAGGGACCATGAATAGATCACTGCTAGTACTCAGTAATATCTTTTTGTTATAAATGGTATCTGTTTGGAGACATTGAGGAAGAAAAATTATGAGTAAGCCAATGATTTTTAAATGATTTAACTATACTTGAGAACTTAATACAATTTTTATAACAACCCTTACAGTAATTCAGAACCTACAGTAGTTTGCAAAACCAGAGTTAAGGATCTTTAAAGCCAGTGTGAAATCCACCTAATGGAAATATATAACCTAACCATTTTACATCAATTTATAATTGTCAGGCATCAAACAGTTTCGCTAACGTGAGGACATAGTTACTACTATGCAATGTGATAGGACTAATAGTTAAGATGATTAGTCTGAAGATATATTCTTCACAAAGGCTTGCATATTTCTAATTATTGCCTATTTTCTAAGTACAAACTGATTGCAGACATTTTTGAAAAGCCACAATTTTGTGACAAAAATAAAATCTCAAGTCTGAGTTCATTCGTTCAAGAAACATTAATTGAACACCTATATGGTCAGGTACTGTTTTAGGTACTGGGAAAATACATCAATGAGCAAGACAGATCGTTCCTTACTGGACCTTACATACAAATGGAAGAAAACTGATAAACAACAACAACAAAAACCCCTATGCACACAATATGAAAATTGACAGGTGGTGAGAAGCCAATATTGGGTCAAATGTTTGCCTGATGAATAATGACATAAAATGAACCTAACATACAATGCAGGTGTTGTTGTCAATCCAAATCAAAATGAATCAGCCTTTCTTCTTTGCCCTCCTTACCCCTTTCTCTTTTATATAATTAATTACCAGGAACCCCCAACTAGAATTGTAATATGGAAGAATTTCAAAGTTTCTTCATAATATATTTCCTGAAAGACAGAACATGTTTCCTCCCAGAAACTATGTTACTTCCCAGACTAATTGAAAAATAGTATTCAGGGCCATTTTAGACATGAAATACTATGTAATGCTCATGTGCTACAATGTTCCTATGAGGAACTCTAACTTGAAATATTAGGGTAAAGTTCCCCTGGTAATGAAATAAGAAGTCCCCGGTTTCTTCTTTACATGCTAGATTAGGAGTATACAAACTTTTTAATTAAAAAAGGCCCAGACAATGAGTATTTTAGGCCATAAACTCTCTTCTTCTGTTGTAACTTCAACTCTGTTGTAACCAAGAAAGCAATAGTAGAAAATACATAAGTAAACGAATGTGGCTATGTTTCAGTAAAACAGACCTGGCCTCATGAGCTGTAGACTGCCAACTCCTATGCTAGACAGTCAGAAATTAAACTATATGAGCAAGCTGAGATCAATGTGCTTTTTATTGGCGGGCGTCGGGGGGAGAACGGGGGAGAGACTTTAAGGAGAGGTTTACCTCTATTTCTTCCTATTCTCACTTAATGTTTCCAGTTCAGCCTCTCCAAAACTGTGCTATGTGAGAAGTATTGATATAAAAAAACAAATGAGATAATCCACTAGGATTTCTCTGAAGCCCAGTAGTTTAGCCCAGAGCTGCATTAAGGGAAAAAGAGGGGGGCGGGGGGGGGGGGGGTGGAATGTGGCTAGGAAAAAGAGAAAAAAAAATTGTGGCTAGCTGGCGATGATGGCCAACCATTCAACTGCAAGGAAGCAAAACACAAAAGAACTGCTAAAATTACAGTTGCTCTTTTCCTCTTATTGTGTAACTTGTAAGTCCTGTGAGTGTTCCCAATGACTCTTTCTGGAGGTAATGGAATAACTATAGTCAATATTCAGCAATTTAATATTATATAAGTATATGCATGTATACATATATACATACAGAAAACCACCAAGAGAAAACTACAGTAAAGAAACCTTTTATATCTCTATACATCTACAGACATATACACACATACCTAAATATATTCTTTCCCCCTTTAGCTTAATTCTCCATGTATGTGCACATATGCACACGCACACACATATATGTATATATATGTGAGTAAACATGCATTTATTTTAAAATGTTTTCAATATATACTGCTTTGTAACATGCTGCAATAAATCATATTAATAGCTTTACCTGTCAAAAAATATACAACATAAAATTGATTTTTAAATAAAGTTAGTTTCAAGTACACATAGTAAATTAATGACCAAAAACTACTGGCATACATCTATTTGGGAATAACAGAAAGAACAACTCTGAAATAAAAAAGAACTGGATTCAAATCTAGCTTAATCACCTACAAACCATGTAGCCTTAGACTGAGTCACTAAACCTGACAGGCATCCATTTTCTCATACCTATAGTGAATATACTAATTACCTAACCTTGAAGGCATTGTTACAAGGTGTGAGGTGCAACTTACTTAGCACAGTGCCTAGCCCAGAACAGATATTCAATAAATAGTAGCAACTATAATTAAAATTAGTTATTATTTGCTTAGCAAAAACAATTTTTATGGATCAATCATGTGAAAGTTATGTGGCTAGCCCAGGCAAATGGTTAATTCACATATTAGTGCGTCTAAATTAATGAATTTTGGTTACATGTTTTAGCGCATTACTTTTATTTAATTTTTTTTTTATAAATTTATTTTATTTATTTATTTTTGGCTGCGTTGGGTCTTTGTTGCTGTGCGTGGGCTTTCTCTAGTTGCAGCGCACAGGGGCTACTCTTCGTTGTGGTGCACAGGCTTCTCATTGCAGTGGCTTCTCCCGTTGCGGAGCACGGGCTCTAGGCGTGCAGGCTTCAGTAGTTGTGGCTTGTGGGCTCTAGAGCGCAGGCTCAGTAGTTGTGGCGCACGGGCTTAGTTCCTCCGCGGCATGTGGTATCTTCCCAGACCAGGGATGGAACCCGTGTCCCTTGCAATGGCAGGCGGATTCTTAACCACTGCGCCACCAGGGAAGTCCCGTGCATTACTTTTTTTTTTTTTTTAACTTTGTATGTATGTATATATGTATGTATTTATTTATTTATTCATTCATTTATTTATTTATTGCTGTGTTGGGTCTTCGTTTCTGTGCGAGGGCTTTCTCTAGTTGCGTTAAGTGGGGGCCACTCTTCATCGCGGTGCGCGGGCCTCTCATTATCGCGGCCTCTCTTGCTGCGCAGCACAGGCTCCAGACGCGCAGGCTCAGTAATTGCGGCTCACGGGCCCATCTGCTCCGCGGCATGTGGGATCTTCCCAGACCAGGGCTCGAAGCCGTGTCCCTTGCATTGGCAGGCGGATTCTTGACCACTGCGCCACCAGGGAAGTCCCGTGCATTACTTTTATGATCCAAGATTTGCTCATTTTTGAAGTAAAACTTCTATTGTCTTATATGCCTTCTTGAAAATGTCAGAGGAATTAGGAGTGGGAGCAGAGTTGAGCAATATTTTCTGTGATTTATTTGTGAATATACATGAACAAATGCTAATAAGCAACAAGCTAGAAAAGCTGGGTGCATTAGAATTTAACAAAATTAAACACGACTACATAAATTGGATATGTATTTAATTATATATTTAATATTATCTATGATTACTGTGAGCAGACACAAAGGATTAAAAGTATATGGCATAACTATAGTTGGTATTACCTCTGTAAAAGCCAGCAGCAAATCTGTCTCCTCTACCAGCAAGGACACTGGGAGTACACCTTCTCACCATTACCCACAGGTCCAAAAGTTGAGGAAGCACCGCTTCAAACTATCTCTCTAACATTTCCTGAAATTCTAACAATTATTAATATCAAAGAGTTATATAATTTAGTAGGGAAAGGATCTATCCCAATGATAGCATCCTGGGAAAAGGGCCTTTGTTTTACCTCTAATAAAGAGGAACTCAAAACTTCCTAAGAGAGCCTATTCCATCTTTGATAGAGTAGTCAAATATTGTCTCTTATACTCATGCCAAACTCTGTCCCTTTGTAATTTTCATCGATTTGTTCTGGTGTAACAATCTGGAATGCAGAACAAGTATTATCTACCCTCACATACTGAAAATAATAATTTTTCCTCTCAAGCAACTGTAGCAGATAACCTTTTTAATCATTGGTATATTTTAAATATAAATACTGTAGTAGAGATAGGCAAGGAAAACCTATCAATTACTACTGCAAGTAAATCAGTTTAGTTATAACTTTCTTAAACGTTAGGCTTATTATACTAAAAAACTGAACACTTCCGTAGGGCTACTTTAGATGAATGATGGACATGAAGCACCTCTTGAGAGTGAATGATGCGTACAGAGGCAAGACTACACAGACAGCAAGATGGCACTAGGTTTCTTCAGCCTGGCATGCCCTTTGTTTCCCTACCCAATTTGGAGGAAATCCTCATTCTTCAGAAGTCTTACTCAGACGTGTAAAGGTTTTCCTTAACCTACAAGCTCCCTTCTTTATGTTCTCATGATACGTTCTTCATACCACTATTGCAGCAGTTATGACAGAACACTATCTCAACTGCCTAGGTTCTAACTTACACCTACTGTGCCAGTGTAATTATTAATACCACCTCCTTTCACTTCCCAAAGTATCCCAGGTTGTATTATAAATGACATGACCACCATAAGTGCAGACAGTTAAAATTCAATGACTGTTTGTAAAATTTTCTTACAACTAGATCTTTTCTCTATCCCCTTTTCCCAGAGGCTGGAAGAGAATAGTTTTCTTTGGGTTCCTGTTCCAGTGTCCTACTCTTATCAATACAATTTTGTAAGAAGAGGTTAAGGCAGCTTCCGTTGATCTGCAACATTTTAAGATTGTCTTCCCAGTAACAAAGGGGTTCAGATCTCTTTTCCTCCACTTCAATTTTGGATTTAAAATTACCTCATTTTATACATTCCTCTATTTTTACAAAAATGTGTCTTTTTTTCTATAATCCCAAAGAATTGCTCATTTTGATTTCAAGGGAAAAGGATAAAAACACTAATGGGGGGTGGCAGAAATGTCCTTCTTGAGGCTTCTCATTTGTACCTTTGACTGGAAAAATTAAACAAGTGACATCTACCAGTTCACTGATGTGATAGTTTAAAAATTCTATGAACAAAAACCATGTCTTTAATTGCTTTATTACAAGCATGTCATTACATAACTGTAAGATACAGACCAGGACTGACCTAGGCACAAAACATTAAAAATAAAGTCAGCTGGAAATAGTAAATAATTCACTTGAACAGAACTTCTATTAAAAGTTGTATGGATATATAATATCAATAATTAGAATACTGTCTATAATCTTTATTTCAAATCATTATTTTGAATAAATCACAAAATAAATTGATATAAATGGCTTAAAATACTTTTAAGTTTCAAATGACAGAATATTCCTCCCAATTTTCCTTAAATATTTTCTGTAAAGAATAAAATAACAATGACATTATATAGTGGGGACAGTATAGTGGGAACATACGTCTCCCCTCTAGATTGTATTTAGTCATTTTATTACTTATATAACTAAAAGTACAAATGTCTCCTATAAAGTTTAGTTTTGATCTATCCTGGGAATAGCTTTATATTTAGATTCCTAAGTTTTATTCAACTGTACATTTCAGGGCTCACCAGAAGCCATATACTGTGCCAACTGCTTAGGTGAGGAATATTAATAAATACAAGATACGGTCTCAGCCCTGGAGATCAAAATTAAATGGGAATAGAGGTACATATAACACTTCATAGTAACACTGTGGGAATAAGACAAAAGGAGGGTGTTTGCTAGAGACTTCACTTAGACTGTATGACAACTGAAGACAGGAAAACTGTCTTGTTCACACATGCATCCCTAGCCTGGAAACAATGCCAGGCACATGGTGGGTGCTCAATAAACACTGGGTGAAAGAAAGACTGGGCAAGAGAGTGAGACAGTTATTTGGGGATGGATTGACATGGGAACTGATTCTTGACCATAAGCAATAAATCTTCTAGGCATATAAGATAGGAAAAAGCAGAATGTACGCAACAAGTAAACATGAAAAAATATGGTATTTTCTCAAGGAATGGCAAGAAATTCAATATTCCCAGAAAACAAGATGATAGGAAATATAGGAAAGTGGAGCTGCATTCCAATGGCCTTATAAGATATACTAAGAAATTTAGACATCTTTGGGCAATGGATAATTATTAAGGAAGACATTTATGCAAGTGGATGGCATGATCAGCTCTGTGTTTTAGAAAGACTGTAGGGGAGAAGAAAGGCAAGTTCAAATAGAGGTTACAAAAACCTTCCATGTAAGAAACTTCATCAATAATGGATTAGAGCTGGAAGGAAAGGTAGAAGGAGGAATCAAGGATGAATCCAGGTTTCTAGATTAGATACACTGATGTATGACACTATTTACTAATAAGTAATCCTAGAGCAAGTATAGATTTAGGGGAATTTTTTTTACCATTTGTAGTAAGCATATGCACCAAAAATAACAAAAAACACCTTATATGTTATACCTTAAAATGATGAGACAAAATAATTGACTATTTGGCCTGCACTGGAAACAGACCAGTGGTTTTCAAACCTGTGTTTCTAAGAAATACATGAATTATAAGAAATACTGATTCCAGAATCAATATGCCTGGAAAGTGACCCACATTTGTACCATTTGTAGGAGGCACCAGTCATTCTTATGCACACTGAAATTTGAAACATGCTATAAAGACTACCATAATGTCATATAACTAGATTCTGATATCCCTTTGGATTTATCTGATCTGAACTTTTAAAGAATAAGATCTACTCTATGAAATATGCTTCTGTATCATTTTCAAATAAGAATATATTACAATGTGAAATAACATCCACTGACACAAAAATAATAACTATTAGTACATTATATGCTACAATATACTGTGCTAATATTTTTACATGAAAAATCTGTTTTAATCTCCATACGAACCATAGAAGGTAGGTGCTATTATTATCATCCTCATGCTACAAAATGAGTCTTAGAGACATTAATTCACTTGCCTGAAGTCACACAAATACCAGACATGGTAATAAGATTTGAACCTAAGCAATCTGACTCTAGAGTCTATCTCACTCTCTAAAATGCAATCGCCCTACAGTCTACCTCATTATACTGTTCTGCCTTTCAAAGGAGAATGTACCTTCAGTGTACATACCAGTTTGCAATTATACATTTACTTGTATGATTGGTTGACGTTTATCTCCCCATAAGTCAGCTTTGGTTCACCATTATGGTGTCATCCTAATACCTAGAATGATGTTTGACACACAGTAACCACCCCCAAAAATATTTATTGAATGCCCCAGGTCACACTATGAATATTAAAACACAAGAATTTACAATGGAAATACTGTCTTATGATTACAGTAACAATAACTGTAGTAGAGATGTATATAAAAGAGGAGCAAATAAGAAAGATCACACTGCTTTAATGTATCTATTTTTCAAATTCTGAGGACCAAAACAAATTTACTCCCCCAAAACCTAACCATAAGTAACGTCTTTCTATTGCCTTGAATAGGAATCTCACCTTCTAAGGTAAGAACATACCTATTTAATATATTAGCAATGTAACTGCCAAGACCCATTCAAATTTGTCAAATATAAAAATTTTAAATGACAATGTCTAGAAAAGGTAGAAATTTGAGCCTGCCATCTACCTTCAGAAAATCACCTTCCTGATCCTTGTCTACACACCCCCTCCCTCCAAGCATTATATCGATATTTACATTCATACCAGCACTAGAAATCATGTCCCCAGGCTGTACTAGTTAGATAAAGAACCGAAGCCTAACTATTTACCTAATAATCTTCTAATCATTCCATCATTATCTATTTTTACATGGTAAGTAATTTGTGAATTTTTAAAGATTTTTCTGGTAAAGATGGCTTAGATGTTTGTGGTGGAAAATGAAGAAGAGCTGCTTGTTACGAAAAAAAATATGAAGTGCTTTCTTAGAGTTCATCTCTTTCCCTTTTTCACAATAAAATTAGAGATCAGTAGAATGCTTGGGCTTGTAACACTCGTTATGAGACAACTGTAGTACAGAACCGTAACCAAATTCACAAAGCACTTTTACTTTGTACACACGTACAAAGTATACACAAGTATATACAAAGAATACACAAAGGCCATTCACCAGGCTACAGAAAAGATTCAAAGAATCTTTGTCATGGCATTTATTTTAATGCTATTTTTCTGCAGAAAAACAGTATGAAAAGTACTGTCTGCAATTAGAACATTTTCTAATGTTAGTAAAAATAACTAAAAGCAATTACTATATAAAGATTACAATCACTGGATGTTCTGCTAAAACTTCTATGTCTTAATCTATTAAATCATTAGGTTTCCACAGTCCCCTAATTAGAAATCTTTTATTGTAAGAGAAAAATTCTGTTTCTCTCTGAAACAATTCACTATGTAAATGAACCCTGTAAAAGAACTGAACAGCTGTGCCTAAAAGCTGAGGCAATTAATTGTTATATACACCCAGCCTATTAGATTTATTTACAAAGTTAGTTGTACATTTTGCTTGTACAGCTACTTTCATGTTTTTTACGAAACATGACTATAGTTCAGATCATTTGTCTGACAGGTGGCTTCTATGAATGTAATTAAGGACTTCCCTCTTAGAAACTAATAAAGGAGCAAAGGGCACAAATACACTTTGGCTGCAAGACACAATTTGAGTGTGGGTTAGAAATCTGAAAAATGCTATTACAATGTTATTTTCTAACCTTTCCATTTGTATTCTTGGTTCTACATCTTACTGCCTAATTCCAGTACTTCCATCATTTAATTATTCACTATTTCTCATTGACCTAAGTCTCTCACTAGCTTTTATCCGTCTTTAAAAAAAAATTGCTTCTTTCCACTGTTTCCCATTTTTTGAAGTGACATTACACCTTTCTTCTACCAAATCTCTCTGAGGCTCAAGTTAATTAATTCTTACCTCATCTTCTAAATTCTACCCATCAGGTATCTAGGCCACCATTCCACTAAAGTTGTTCTCTACGAGTTTACTATTTGTCCAATACAAAGGCTTTTTCTCAGCTTTTCAAACTCCTTGACTTTTCCATTATAGAACTACTGGCCAATGCTAACCAAATCCACCTTCTCTCCCTTGGTTGCTATAATTACACTGTCTTGGCCCTCTTCATACCTATTTTTCACTGTTCCTTGTGTACTTCTCTTAAAGGTCTGCATTCCCTCCTCCTATTTTATACTCTTTAATATTACGTAAAGTTGTATCATTTGCCCTCAGGTTTCTCTTTTCACTGTCTCCATAACTCTAACAAATTCAATACAATGCCTCAAAATTTCAATTCTACATTTTATCTTCAATTAAAGAAACAAATCTCTGTTTTTATGTTTGGTGGTCTGTCTACTTCAAATTCAGTATGTCCTGTAATCAAATTAATTCATCCTTTAAGAAAAAAAAAAAAAAGCTTTCCAAAACTTCCTTCTTTAGGCAATAGTAATATTGTCTGAACTAGAAAAGTACATTCAAGTAGTCAACAAATATCACTGAGACATCTTAGCAGATGTATCTTCAGCACCTCTTCGATAATCACAATAGTATCTTATTTTTATACTACTACTAAGTTCTGAATCAGTGCCTTGCTGATATTGCCATATTTAGCATTGTTTATGTTTTTATGGTTATATACATCAAAGAAGACACACCTCATCTAAAATTATCAAGACAAAAACATACTGACTAATCTGGAGTCTCGTGCATATGGGAAACACATGATAAATTAAGCTTTTTCATGAACCGTGGGCAATGGTGATCTTAATTGTGCAAAAATGCCATAATACACAATTGATCTGTGTAATTCAAGTGCAAACAAGTCCTCTACAAATTTACTACTTGTTATTCTTCTGTACATTCCACTTGGGCATGCATAAATAATTGCATTAACACCAATAATCAAAATCTAAAAGTAAATTTACAAATGCTGTTCGAATTTTAACCTTTAAAAGCTCTGAACTATTATAAATATAACAATATAATGCGTTTCTTTGGTTATATCTTGCATGAACAGGAGGTCTGAATATGATCCACCCTAACTGCTAATATTTTTATATTTATTTATGCATTCTGGTAGTGCTTTTAAACATAATTCTTTCCATACTTCTACTATACAACCTTCAGATGATCCTTCATCGGACATGCTGGGGTTAGATAGGTTTAGGAATTCAAAATTTTTTAATTTTAAAGGTAATATACCACAGATTTAACAATCCCAACAAGGTTAGGGGCAGTATTACATATTCACATACAGTAATATTTTTTAGATGAAACATGTGAGGAGACACACTGAGATAATACAAATTCTGGTCAGGTTTTGCTGCCAAATGAGTTTAGGTCAGGTTAGGTTTTGTCAGGTCACATTATTTCCGAAAAACAGCTTTCATTTTCAGAGTTTTTGGTTTTTCAAAATTGTGGATAAGAGATTGTGGGTCTGTACAATTAATATTACCAACAGTCCAGATCCTTCATTCTTTTCTACAACAAAGTCATTGAAATTGTCACTTTTTCCATTCTCCCAATGACACAAAATATGCCAATATTGAAGTATAAATTTAGATCTCCTTATTCAAGTTGGGTAAAGTTTAATACGAAATAAACCATATCACTCCAGGAAAAAAAACTTGTTTGTCAGCACAGAGAATTTAACCCCCAACAAAAAACTTTTCTACCAATTCAGAATAAAGACTTATTGTTTATGATAAAAATACTATTGGAAAGAAGGACTTCTGGCCTTCGGGGCAACTACCTGGTTACTAAAGTATGTCTGTGAACTACCGACATGGGTACTACCTGGCTGCATGTTAGAAATGCAGAATCTTGGGCCCTCCCATACCTACCCAATCTGACTCTTCATTAAATCAACATCCCCAGGTGCTTCATTTGTACATTTACGCAGAAAACGTTAACCTAACAGGCCTAACTGCTTTTCCTTAAAAAGCTCTGCTTACCAAGTCAGTCACTGGCTTACATCCGGAAAAATACTTGCAGAGGGTTCCTACCACTCTAACTGGTAAGAGTGGCTCACTGGGCCTAAACCATTTATGCAAACAATATGGTTTATGTCAAACATCTGCTTTCATTCTGTGAGTCTGGAATTTTGTTACCTGCCAGGCAGAGGCTGCCTACTTCTCAAGTCCTCAATAAAAACCCTGGGGGCTGAGTCTCTAACAAACCTCCCTGGTGGACAATATTTCATGTGTTATCACAATTCATTGCTGGGAGAATGAAGCATGTCCTATGTGACCCCACTGGGAGAAGACACTAGACTCTTGTGCCTGGATTCCCCCAGATTTCACCCAATGTACCTTTCCTCTTTGCTAATTTTGCTTTGCATCCTTTTGCCACAATGAGTGTTCCTAGCAAATTACTGAGGTCGTGGGGACCTCCAAAACAAGACTAGAGCTTGAGAAACACTGCTCTAGAGCTTAAGTGCATGACTTGAGGAGTGTGGGCTTACCCACACTAGTGCAAGACAAGGAATTCATCAGCCATAAAGAACATAAAGAACACTCATGCAAAAGGGGCAGAGAACAAAGAAAGTATCTCTGGGTAAAGCTGAAAACAAAAACAAAACAAATAAAAAGAGACTTCCCTGAGATTCTAAGCCAACTGCAGGTGTCTTTGGAACCTAGATATATTCTTTTGCATGATCCAAAAAAAAATCTCAAAGTGAGAATTTTAATTTAAAGTAGCCCTTGGTATACCATATTCCTGGGCAGCTAGCAGAAGCAAATTCAACCATCAACCACCACCTCAAACCGCCCACCCACCCACCCACCCAACTAGGTAGCCACCCTTAGTCTGAGTAACCTAAAAAATTTAAGTGCACAAGCAAAAATCATAAACACAGAAGGAAACGTGAAAACAAGCCACTATCAACAGAAACAATAAACAAAAAATTCTAAAAAGACTAAATATTAGAATTACCATATACATAATACAAACAATGAAATAATTATGTTTTATATATCTAAAGCAGGGAGTTTGGCAAACTTGTTCCATTAAGGGTCAGACTAAATATTTCAGGCTTTGAAAGCTATAAGGTCTCTTTCGCAACTAAACTCAGTAGTCGTAGCACCAAAGCAGCTGTAGGCAATACTTAAATGAGCAAGGTTATATCTCAATAAAACTATTTACAAATGCAGCATCTGTAAGCCTTACCTGCAAAATTTGCAGGCCATAACTTGCAAGCTTCTGGTTTAAAGGAAAGAAAGGACTGAAAATATGATTCAAAATTTACAAACATACAAGCAGAACTTCTTGAAATAAAAATAGCATGATTGAAATTTAAAAAACTCAATGGGGGGATAAACATAATAAACACAGCTGTGGAGAGAACTAATGAACTGAAAGATACATCCGAAGATATTATAACATGATCCCCAAGAAAAAAGGAGACAAAATACATGAAAGAATTTAAAAAACAAGAAAGATAATGAGAAAGTCTAACATGCATTTAATAAGAATTCCTAAACAAGAAAAAATGCAGGAGATGCACTACTCAAAAAGTCAGATTGAGAATTCTTCAAAATTGTTCAAAAACATGAAAAATACTTAGAATCAGGATGCCCAATGAATTTCAAAGTAGGACAAATAACCATCTAAACACATTTTATTCAAGCTATTTCAGACCAAAGCAAAAGAAATACTACAGACTGAAAAGATAGATTATGCAGAAAGAGAAGCAATGTGATAGACATATTAAAAAAATTAAATCAAAAGTGTGTGAACCTTGCATATGAATCCTGACTCAAAATGATATCTGTTAAGACAATCAGGAAAATTTGAACACTAAATACTAGATGATATAAAGAAATTATTGTTAATTTACTTAGTTGTGCTAATAGTATTACAGTTATATATTTAAAAGTCCTTATCCCTTAGAAATACACACTGATGTATTTACAAATTAAATAATACTTGCCTAGGATTTGCTTTAAAATTATCCACAAAGGGAGGAGGAAGATATACACATGAAGTAAGACTGCCCCATATGTTTACAATAGTTGAAGTGGGATAAGGCATACATGAGGGTTCCTTATATTTTTTTCTCTGCTATGTGTATGTTTGAAATTTTTCATAATAAAATATTTTTAATGAAAGTCTGATAATCCCAAGTGTTGACAAAAGTATGGATCAAGAGCAACTCTTACATATTGCTACTATGATATACATATATTTTTTCATATAAGCAGTAATTCTACACCAAGTTATATAACCTAGAGTAACTTACGTATGAGTACCAGGATTCATGTACAAGACCATATATAAAATCATTGTTTATAAGAGCAAAAAACTACAAACAGCCAAATGTCCATGATTAAAAGAATGGATAAATCACTATTATTTATTTAATAACATTTGCCTTCTGGGTTTTCACCCTAGCACTTGCCAGACACTATGCTGGGCTCTTTGAACAAATTTTCTCATGTAATACTTATACTTCAACTATACTATTTCTTGCCTACCTCTTCTAGCCTCACATCCTCCACTCTTCCTCTCCTCAAGCACTTTCTTTCTCTGGTTCTTTCCTATCTCTTGGCCTTTGGATCAATATTTTATGTTCCTTCTACTTGTTGAAGACTTTCCCCCTACATCTTCACTCGGTGCCTCCCCATTAGTCCTGGATCAACTAAATATCACTGCCTCAGAGAAGTTTTCTCTGACCAACCCCCTAACCACCTATCAACTCTCTTTCACATACTCCAATTTTACATTATTCAGAGCATTTATTCCTACTTAAAGTTCTGTGTTCACCTGTTTACCATCTGTGTTCTCCTTACTAGAACATAAACTCCTCAGGGGAAAGATTCAGTGTTTTTCACCACTGAATCACCAGCAAAAGAACAGTACCCAGCACACAGTTAAGGTAAATAAATATCTGTCAACTACGACTGAGGGAGGCAGGAGTGAACAAATTATAACAATATTACAAGAAAGGTAACATACAATATACTATAGAAGCCCAAAGAAGGAAGATATTCCACCCAGCTGAGGAAATTAAGATTAACTTTGTAGAAAATGTGTTTCTAGCTAGAGTGAAGAGAGTAGATTGGGAAAGGATAGAACTAGAACAGGGATAGTAGTTATGAAGCCAATGCAATCACCCAAGAAAGAAAATGAGGCCTCAAGAATGGCATGGCAACAGAAATGAAAAAAAGATTTTACCAGTATTTCAGAGATAAAATCATTATTATCTGGTCACAGATTTGATGTGTAGAATAAGGACAAAGAATGAGGCTAGAATGTCTCCTGGGTGTCCTCCTGGCTGACATGGCCCCATTAAAGTAATTCTCTTAAAACCCAAATGGAAAATACAGAAAGATTTTTAGAATAGTAAGATAATTAGTTAAGTATGAAACAGAAAGCTTGATATACATGACTACATTGTTAAGATGCTGAGTAAGCCATGAAAAAATGGGCCTGGAGCCCTCAAGCTAAACACAAATTTGATGGTAATTTATTCAGCCAATAAAGACTTATCAAGCACATATAATGTGCTGGAGCTGTTCTAGGCTCTGGGGATACAATGGTGAACAACCCAAAGTGCTTGTCCTCACAAAACTTACATTCCAGGGAGACAGACAAATAATACTGTAATTGGCAGCAGTGACAAGGGCTACAGAAGAAAACAATATAAAAGAATAGAAAGTAATGGAGATGAGGGCTACTTTAGATAAGATGATCAGAGAAGGCCTCACTGACAAAGTGATATTTGAACAGAGTTAAATAAAGTGAGGGAGCAAGCCTCCCAAGATTAGGGGAAGAATAATCTAGACAGAATGTAACAGAAGTACGAAGGCCCTGAAAAGAGAATAAGAGTAGGAATGAATAAAAAGGAGGCTGTTTTGCCAAATATAGTGAACAAAAGGAAAAGAGTTAGGAAATGACAACGGTTGTGAGGAAGCCAGGGACTAGATTATAATGGCAGTCATCACATATAGTGGTTGCATATTTTT
The DNA here is from genome assembly GCF_028021215.1 of Eschrichtius robustus. Classification (NCBI taxonomy): domain Eukaryota; kingdom Metazoa; phylum Chordata; class Mammalia; order Artiodactyla; family Eschrichtiidae; genus Eschrichtius; species Eschrichtius robustus. Next base: position 32,155,975 of record NC_090825.1, read on the forward strand.
TAGAAAAATTATCTTCTCACACATATTCCAGTACAGTGCTAAAATACAGCAGATGCTCGATGAATTCTTTTCAAATTAATGAGTGAATAAATCACTGAGTTAATGAATTCCCACTACATTTGAATCCAATTTATATTTAACCGTTTCCTGAACTCCAATTCATCCCAAAGGACAAACCAAATACCAATTTAAAAGTCAACATTTTAAGCTTTAATAATCTTCGGAAGCAGAATTTTTTAAATGTTTTGAACAGTGACATCACCACTAGAACAAGTACATGCCCTTCCAAGAGGACTGCTTAGAAGGAAAACAACATCTACTTCGAAGTATATAATTTCTAGATTGCCTGCTAAAACAACACAACATTTGATAAATCCTTCACACAATTTGAAATGTTCTGATAATCAAAATATCATTTTAGACCAAGTTCTGATCATATCAGACAGCAAAAAATTTACCACACTAGTTCAGCTCTAGGCTAAGAAAAATCATTTAAAATAATTTGGAAAAAGAATCATGTACCAGTAGGTACAAGAGCAATAACTAATATAATCCTGACAAAGATGGTTAAAAATATAGATTTACTGCATTTTACCACTCCTAATAGAATCAAACAAGCAATCACTCAAAATTCACCACTAAAAACAAGTATCCTTTCTTTTTTTTTTTTTTTTTTTTGGCTGCGTTGGGTCTTCACTGCTACGCATGGGCTTTCTCTAGTTGTGGAGAATGGGGGCTACTCTTCGTTGCAGTGTGCGAGCTTCTCAATGCGGTGGCTTCTCTTATTGCAGAGCAGGGGCTCCAGGCGCGCAGGCTTCAGTATTTGCAGCACACGAGCTCAGTAGCTGTAGCTCACGGGCTCTAGAGCGCAGGCTCAGTAGTTGTGGTGCACAGGCTTAGTTGCTCCGCGGAATGTGGGATCTTCCCGCACCAGGGCTCGAACCCGTGTCCCCTGTATTGGCAGGCGGATTCTTCAGCACTGCACCACCAGGGAAATCCCAAAACAAGTATTCTTCTGGGAGCTAATAATCCACACTCAGTTTAAATCTGTTCAGTGAACTGAACAGTCTAGACTCAGAATCAGCAAGGATATTCCAAGGTTATTAAATGTTCCCACCTTCAGGGAATTCCAGTCATTGTTTTCCATAATTCCAAAGAGCAGATGCATAAAAATATTTTAAATGGAGTGAATGCTAATATCTTTAAAATTACCAACATTTAGAAAATGCACTTCATCAAAACTTCTTCACCTTCAGTATAGTTGAATATTTTTGTTTCACTTTCACATTTACTCTTGCTTTTGCATACTGAAATATGTAAAATGCTCTTTATTTTACTCATCTATGCTAAGCACATGTTGCCAAGTTCCTGTCAAGTATTTAAGCAATTTCCTATGCAATACTCAGTTCTAATTTCTTGGGGATATGCATACCAAGAGATGGGCAGTGGAATCTTTTTCCAACAAAGCATCACCAACTCGGAGACAAAAACCTAAAATTCATGAAGAATTAATTAAAAAAAAAAAAAAAACAATTAAAATTTATTTTAAATCAAGGAATATAAAACACTATCAAGTACGGGAAAAGAAAAATGTGAGGAGTCACCAGAAGACTAGAAATAGAATAAGAGAAATACAAATCGATGAGAGAAATTGAAAAAAAACAAGGGAAAGATGGAGAAACAATCACACGAAGATACTTTAAAACTATTAATGATGTCTTCCACATGAGATTATTGCAGTGAAGACCAAGAACTGTTTACCATCCTCCCTTTTTCTCCATAGAAATACTAAGCCAATTTCCGTAACCATTCCACCAATTTAATTAGGTCAACACAAAACTTTTATTGGATTGGAATTCTAGTTTTTCCAACTTTCTAACTGGTAGCTTTGAACTCTTTATGGTGATTTGATTATCTATAATTTTTCTTTAAATAGTCATTATGAAAAAAAATAAAGAAAAAAAATTCACCTATCTAGATGTGTTCATGGCTAAAACATTAGAAAGTCAGGCTGAAGAGGAAAAAACAGAGATATTCAGAAAATGATTTTAAATGTTTTTTTAAAGTTGGAATTAGTGTAATTATTCCAAACTCTAACCACTCATAAATCCACTGCCCATCCAAATGAAAAAAATCCATACACATCATGACATACCTAACACACATAAGCAGACTTGGATTAAAATAACTTTAACTTTACATACAACACAGTGATACAACATAATATTGGACATTGAAGTCAAATACAAAAGGGTATATTTAGTGTAGGAGAAGATTATATAAAGTTCAAAAACGGCAAAACTAAGCTATGGTATTAGAAGTCAGAATAGTGGTGTCCTTGGTGGTGGAAGTAGTGCCTGGATGGAGACAGAATGGGAACTTCTAGGGTACTGCAATATTCTGATTCTTGATCTGGGTTGTGATTATCCATGTGTTCAATTTGTCAAGTTTCATAGAACTGTACATTTATGACAATTTTTGGATCTATGCTTTCTTTCAATTAAAAAATATAAATAACATTTACTGCTTTCTCACTATGTTAAATATTTTAACAACAAAAAAAGGAGGTTCTAACATCTCCACGAGGCCCTCTATCCTACAATACCCTTATCCTACAAATCCAATATGAATACTAAAATTCTGTATCTTTCTTATTCTGCTCTCAGTAAAATATTTCATGTCTTTACTCATGCCATATTCCTCTTGATTTAACCACATTCACTCACTCAACATTGAAACAATTTTTCCCAGTTCACACTTAATCTCCCCCTCCTCTCATCTCCTTTGCTTTAATTGACCACATAAAGAACACCTAATATCTATTTATATCTAACATGCCAAAACCGTAATAAACATTTTACAAACATTTCACTCCTCAAACAACTGTCTCCAACAGAGATGAGAAAACATGATCAGAAAAGGCAGCTTGGGGCTTCCCTGGTGGCGCAGTGGTTAAGAACCCGCCTGCCAATGCAGGGGACACAGGTTTGAGCCCTGGTCCCGGAAGACCCCACATGCCACGGAGCAACTAAGCCCGTGTGCCACAACTACTGAGCCTGCGCTCTAGAGCCCGCGAGGCACAGCTACTGAGCCCGCGTGCCACAACTACTGAAGCCTGCGTGCCGAGAGCCCGTTCTCCACAACAAGAGAAGCCACTGCAATGAGAAGCCCACGCACCGCAACGAAGAGTAGCCCCCACTCACCGCAACTAAAGAAAGCCCACGTGCAGCAACAAAGATCCAACACAGCCAAAAATAAAATAAATAAATAAATTAGAAAAGGCAGCTTGTCCAGAGTCAAAAAATTCTAAGAGGCAAGGTCAAGATTCAAATCCAGATCTATCTGGTTCCAAAGCTCAGGCCCTTAGTTACAGTGTTAGACTGTGTATCATGCAGTTAGCACGTTATTAAATGTTATTTTGTCCATATTAGTACCCTACTATCTATCTTTATACATATAATCCTACTATCCATATTGTAGACATATATAACAACTTTATCAAGTCATACCTCACGTACCTTGAACTATGCTATGAAGCAATTACCTATCTGGAAAACAATCAGGATGCAAAAGCAAGCACTCCAAGAGATACCAATCAAAATTCAAAGTATGTATCATCACCAAGTTTATTCACTACAGTTAGTATATGTTACTGACAGTAGAGCCCCTTAATTCCTCATAATCACAACCTATTTATCCCTATTTTCCATATAATGTTAATAAGTCCAGTTATATAGTTTGTATTTTACAGCACAGTAAAAGTAAAAAAATAATTTTTAAAGTAGCTTCCATATATGCTTAAAAATAGAAATAATATTTATACACACATATCCTGCCCCAAATCTACTCATATTCAAGTACCCCCGGTGAATATTTAGTGATAATATAGTTACTTACTTTAAAAATAGTTACACTTTTTCCTGTGGTACTTTTATAATAGAGACACAATTACTGATGTAAGTAAAAAGTTTTTCCTAGGACTCAAAAATTAAATCTAAACTTTTTTAACAAAACAAAGTAACTAATACAAGAAACAATAACATAGCAAAAGGCAACTGCCATAGTTTATCCAAATCTCTTAATCTTTTTATTTCCTTTTGAAAACTAACCAGCATTTTGAAAAATTTCTTCCGTTATGCTGGTAAAACAGTATACACTTATATATTCAAAACAATGCTGAAACATGAACACACAACACTGAATTCTCCCGTGACAAAGGAGAAAAGGGCTATTTTAAGGTTTATTAAAAATAAAAAGTGATTTAAACTTTTTTAAGACTACGCTAATCTAAAATTTAACTCATCAAAAAGTTATAAAATCTTACGTTAAGAATTATTCTTACATGACATACGAAATCTTATACAACATAAGAATTAATCCGACCTGCTTTATACCAAGTTATGACATTCGAAAACACCATTAGAAATTACAACCTATAAAGTAAAACCACAAGTCACTCTAAATAAACAAGGTAGGAAATAGCTATCTATATTCAAATATCCCATTACCATGACTTTATACTAATGTTATGTGACAGATATGATTAAAATCTTACCTACAACACACGTGTTAAATAAAACATTCCACAATATTCCATTTGCCACCCCAGATACTGCTGTATGGCTAAAGGTTCGAGTTCACAGCTCACCTACCTCCAACCTGGAGTCTTCTCACTCTTTCTGCAACTCTATTCCCGTCAGTTTTTCTTTTTCTCTTTTTTCTTGGGGGAAGGGGTTGTGGTGATGGTGGTGTGGTGAAGGTTAGGGAGTATATTATACAGAATTATGAGTGGAAAAAAAACCAGGGCAATTAAAAGTTTTACAGGGATGAACATTAAGCATGGAAATAACTAGCGATACTATTTTAAGATGTGATTTCTCAAAGTATGAAACTATTGATAAAAATATATATGTACACACATCTAAAAACAGTTAAAATACACTTTCATTTGGCAAGTTGTTTCTTCTTAGCAACCAGAAGTAAATTACTTGGCAATCTTCTTTGTTTACAGCTTGTATCTCTTCACTATTTATTCATTATAAGAAACATGTGAAATTACACTGGGTTCTGAACAAGATTACTAAAATCCCTGCAAGTGGCAATTCACCTCTTGTTTTGCTCCTTTAATAGAGTGTTAATTTCCCCAAACACTGTTTATCCTTTACCCAAATAACTAGAGGGTAGGGGTGTCTGGATTCGGCAATGAAACAGTCCATGTTTTTCAGGATAAGCTTAATTTCAAATATTCTCTCTCAAATATAAACTGTCAGGCCACATGTTTAAATTTTGAAATCAGAAAATACGGTCATTTTAGCATGGGAAATAACAAAAACACTACTCATCCCACTTATAGTCTCTATTTCCAAATTGCACACATCTAGAAATAAGTTTGATACAAATTTATAGAGCCCTTTGAACATGCAGTATTAATGAAGGGGAGAGGAGACACACATACTACAAAACAATGGAAGAAAAAAATCATTTATGCTTGGGTTTGGAATGCAGCCAAGCATCTATATACTCATAATCAGAAGCACACAATTACTTCACAATATGCCTAAAATCTCTCAGTCCAGTCCAGCACTACCTTCAAAGGTTTGAAAAGCCCTAGTCCGAAATACAATCAGCCTTCAATAGTTAAGAGATTTATATACAGAACTCATCATCAACTTTTTCTCAACATTATCTTCAAATACTGAATAATATGCCAGGAATATGTTAGTTCACAAAACTAAGCATGATTTTTAAAACACTGATCCAGGGCTCTAACTATTCAAATACTACACTTTTATGCAAAGGTTGTACAGGTGTCAACACTTCTATGAGGACTCTCCTCTAGGTCATTCCTTACCTATCTCCCATTTTTTTCTGAATTACTCTGGCTTTTGATTCCTTTATAAAGATAATTGGCAGGTGCTTCAAATACTATGCCCTGATACAGGTATATCCCAAATATAATATAAAACTCCTTAAAGCCAAGAATTATGCCTTCCTGATTCACATTAACACTTACTAACCTGATAATATACTAAATATATGCTGTCTTGACATTAACAAACCACTACAAATAAAAATTCGTCAACATTTTGGGATTAAAAAAATGGCAGAGTAATTGAAGGGGCCAGATTCTTTAAAATCCAGGTAATTAAGGTTAAAAAGCTCTTCTATATTGCTTACTCAACTCAACTGACTCCTGGAACAGGCATGTTTGAAGCCCTGGCACATCCTCAATTTTATTATATTATATATAAATTTCATCATTACTAGGCACATTGCTCAGTTTATGCAATCTGTCTGGCTAGAGGACTTTGTAACAGGAATTTTAAGAAGGTACTTAGGTTTAGGTTCTCTTTCAACCCCATGACTCTGAACACATGAATGTTATATTTAGCTAGTTTTACACAATTATTTTCAATTTAGTTTGGCATCTATATAATCTTGTAAGTACATTCATCATAGTGATATAATTTTAAAGTAGCTATTCAGCTTTAACCTGGCCACACTAACAAAAAAGCACAGATAATACAAAACAATGGATGATCCAAAAAGCATTAACAGTCAACTCTCAACAATTCATATTTGGATTACCTAATAAATATTTTAGCCTGTTTACATCCACTATTCTAAGAGTATTTGCTTAGGAAATAAAAATTGATGCTAATAATTCAAATGAAAGATACATCAATCTACTGTAGGGGAGGAAAGAATATAAAATCTTCCCAAACCATATATAAATAATGCTGTTGAGATTATATTTAGCAATCTTCCACCATTATTCACCTTTTTCTTAAGTGTAGGTAACTGAGAGTGGACTGTATTTAACTGTAATAGAAGTACAGATACACAGGCACGCAAACCAGTCACTCACCCCACTGTGCTTTTCACAGCCCTATTTCAGTAGCCTGAGACCTGAGAGGGGGAGGAGGCAGCAAGTCACTGCAGATGATCACTTAAAGAGAAATTCAGAGTTGACTATAATTTACATTTAAAGTGCTATGAAACACCATACTGCTACATGTATTCATTGCTGTTTATGGGAATCCTTCTCACAGTAATTTAACAAGGGATTTAACAAGGCTTTCTCTTTAACCTTTCGATATTCCAGAAACATCGTGATATCTGAGAATCACAAAGACTGATGGTGAAAGTGCTACGCATGGAAAGTAGTACGCATTTCAGAGATCAGGAAACTGAAGCCCAGAGAAAGTAGCATGCCAAGATCATCCTCAGATCAAGGAAGAGAAGAACTGAGTTCTCCAGAACCCAACTTCAATGCTACAGTCTCTCAATCTCTTCAACCCAAAATTCTCCACTTGGCTTCAAAGATCACAATCTTACTAATTTTTAACTTCCTTCTCTTTTTTTTTTGCCCCTTTCTTCTTATTGATTCCTATGCTGTGACATACACTCTAATCGGCGTATCCTCTAACATTCAGATCTTCAGCTCCTCCTCCATTTACATTCTTCCCTCTCTCAAGGCCCTAAAGCAGAAAACAATCAGATCACAAGAACAACTACAAAAACATCCATTTCAGCATTCGCTACCTCTTACACATCTCTGACAGAGTCAATCATCTGAAACTCAAAGTGAAAAGCTGAACTCATTATCATCTCTTCCAAAATGATTTCTCCATTTCTTGGCACCATCGCTTTCATTGTCCCTCAAGTTTGCAAACTTAAAATACTCTTTTACTTCTACTCTCCTTAATACTGTGCTCTTTCTCTCATCTCTCTCTCCATTCCTCCTTACAATAAATGTTTCAGTTATTATTATATGATATATCCTGGGGAAGAAACTTAAATTCTAGTGAGAGAAGTAGTGAACAAGGAACTTAAATAGGCAATGGTAAGTGATATTTAGAAAGTAATAAACAAAAATGTGGAAAAGTAGAGGAGGAAGCAATGAATTCCCACTGGGATGATAAGGAAGGATTTTCCCAGAAGTGGCATATGACCTAGAACTTAAAGAATCAGGATTTCTCTAAAGAGTGCTGAAAATGGAATTCTTGGCAGAGAAAACAACCTATGCAAAGAAAAGTAAATAGACACTGCATGCCATGTGCCAGGAAGAACAAACAGTCGTCTTTGACTAAAGCAGGGATTCTCAATCACGGGCATAACACAATCTCCAAGGGGAAAGAACAGGAATGGGGAGGTAGGTACTTTAGGCTAGCAAATTCTCCCCAACCCCCTTTGAAAATCACTGTGTGAAAAGAAGGGAGGGAGTGCGTTACACAGTGAACTATGTGGAGAGGCAGACTGATTTAGAATAGTATGGTTAAGATAGTACAGAAGAAAATAATTCTAGAATAAATCATAAAAGGCCTTCAATGCCAAGCTAGGAAATTTGGACTTTATTTTGTGAGCAAAAATGAAACGTGTAAAGTGTGTGTATACAGTTTTTTGTTTGTTTGTTTTTGTTGTTGTTGGTTTTGTTTTGTTTTATGTAAGGGAATGAGATCAGTTCCAGATTTCAGGGAAATAATCCTGGCAATCATACAGCAGAGGAAGTGAAAAAAAGAGAAAAAAATATTTTACTGTCATCCAAATGAGATAATGAGGATGTGAACTAGACCAATGACAATGAGAACAGAAGGAGAGAGAGATGTCAGAGGCAAATTGGGGGAACATGGCAAATGAACCAAGAAGATGAGCAATAGGTTTCTAGCTTGAATAACAGAGGACGGTGGTGGTACCTAGAAAGTGAAAAGTGGGTATGCGTTGGAGTGCAAAATTTTATAAACCACAACTCTGAGATGATTACCAGACATACATGCTAATATGTTTTGCAAGCTTAGAAGAGAAAGTATGAATAAAAATGCAATTACTGTAACCATCTCAATTCATGGATTCTTGAATCCATGAGTGAAAAGGGTGCTCAGGGAGCTAGCATCGATAAGAGAGCAGACAAGAAAATCAAGGACAGAACCTTAGGGCACACCTGCTTAAGGAGCTGGAAGTCCAGCCAGTAAACAGAGAAGGAGAGCTAGGAAAAGAACAAGGAGTTATAAGAATAGCAATAGTGTAGTAGCTACAAGTGCATGATCTGCAGTTAGTCACTCACTAGCCCTGTGACCCTGGCTGAATAACTTACCTTTCTGAGTTTCAGTCTGTTAGAATTTGAAAGCCTATACCTTCAACTGTAAAATACAGACAATAAGAGTACCTCAAAGAGTTGTCGAAGATTAAGAAAAATAATATGTTTTAGTGCCTGGAACAAAACTACTAATACAGTAGTAGTACTAATAATAGAATAGGGAACTTAAAAATGCCAATGAATTTTGCATGAGGTTACTAGCATCCCTTAAGAAACTATTTTAAGTACGGGGGAGAGCTGTGTTTACAAGACTAAAGGAGTTAAGGAAGAAAACTGTGGAGTGAAGATAAACTACTCTGTGTGTAGAGCCTAGGAAAAAATAACTGTTTTGAAATCTTTGTCCTTATCATTCCACGTGTCTCACCATCATTCCATGCTTAGCAAAGTACCTGCTCCATATGAATACAACAACAAATGCTGAATATGAGAAAACTGAGACAAAAGAAGGAAGAAATGAAGAAGCAAGAAATCTTAGTTCCACAAAGAATCTTAAGGGAAACAGAATTAGGACCATAAAATTCCTTTCCAGTTTAGCCTTCGAAATGAACAGAGATGCTTCATCCTCTGACTCAGGAAAACAGAAGTAAGTATAGGTGAAATATAAAGGGGAGAAGACAAGGGGATTCACATTAGACAGCTTCTGTCATCCTAATAAAGAAATAACAGTTCTCTGCCCAGAGTACGAGGATTCCAAAGTCAGTTTAGAATGTGGAGAAAACAAATTAGTTGCTTCCTCCATTCCAATATATATTCAACTTCATTTCTGTCTCCAATACCCTGGTCTAGTGTCCCACGATCTCTTAGATTCTATCAGGGGCCTCCAGAGCAGCTCCTCTTCCTACGGACTTTACCTTTCCCAAGGTGTGGTATATTCTCTTGAGAGCCCACATTTCCTTCCACTATGTCCACAATTCTTATGAGACGTCAAGCCCTCTGTGAAGCTGCCTGATTCTCTACCCACCAGAGTTAATCATTCTCTCCTCTAGGCTACTTCTGTTCCTTGTACAGCCTGATAACTCAGTTTACTGTTCCATATTGCAATCACTTCTTTATGTCTGTTCCAGTAAACTCCTAAAAAGGGAGTAACATCTTCCTCATCTTTACTCCTCCAGCACTTAATTCAGCATTTATTATATAAAAAGCAGTCAATGTTTGTTTTGTCTAACTGAAGTAAGGGATTAAACAACATGAGTAATCTCCTAACTAGAAAGAATCACAAAACAAAAAGTTAAGTGTTCAAATCTGCATCATTCAGATAACCGTCCTACTTTCCTAAGTATTAAACAGCAGCTAAGACAGTCAATCTTTTTATTCCTACTAATGGAAAAGTAAAAGGATTGGATAGTCAAAAAATACAAAACTCAATACTTAAAAATAAATTATAGTCTAACAGTTATATTTGAATATACATGTTTCCATGTCCTGGGAATTCACCTTGAACACAATAATTAAATTATACTAGGAAGGGCTTACACAGGAAGAATACTGTGTCTCTCTTCAAGTTATTCAGTACCAGGAAGAGATGTACTAGTGGACTGATAAAAAAAAACAGACTATCCTTGCAGTGGAAGTGGTTAAGGGAAGCATTTTGGTTTCAAAATAAATTTTGGCACGCAAAACAGAGAGAGTATTTAATGATACCAATAGCAAGTATCAGGGACTTACATGATTAAGTACAGTAGTTGTCCGAACAAAACTTAAAGCAACAATCACCAATATATCGACTATCGGATCTCCTACAATGAAGTTCCTGAACTAGATCAAAATTAATCCAAAAACAGTTTTTAATTAAAGCACTTTCGTATAAACCATAGCACTAACATCAATAAGAAAACCAAAGAACCTTAAGCCTCTCCTGGGCTTCAAGAAGCTTGCAAGGCTGGCCACGTCTTATTACTAAGAAATTTTCTGGAGTCAGGGAGAAAAATTCTAAGGTTCTATTAAAGAAAATATCACATTTTTTCTTAAGTACATATAATAGATTGTTCCTTGCTTAGGCCTAATTCTGGTAATGTTACAGATTTTTTTTTTACAGTTGTTACACTCAAGAACTTATACAGGGCTGTATGTCAATTACGTCTCAGTAAAACTGGAAGAAAAAAATGATCACAGTTGGGGTGGGGGCACAAGGAAACTAAATGATGGGGGACATATAAGAGCTCCTTATATTTATTATATTCATACATTCACATATACTTTATATATTTTGAAGCTTTTCTTAATAAATTTTAAAAAAATAAAAAGAACTCTAGTTCAGAAAGACTATACCCAATTAACTGTATGTCTCAAAAAAAGAAAGCTTCAATACCATAATTCCTTATTAACAAGTTTATAATATTCAAAACAATCATCTGAAATATTTTAAATGTGATATAAATAATTCTGATTTCATAGTTTAGGAAAGCAACTAACATTTAGTTAACATTACTCACAAAGTACTGGATCCCATGCTGAGTACTATATGGCCTAGCTCATTTACTTATCACATTCTTAACCACCTTCAAGAATAACCTGAAATGAATCTCTTTTTCTTTTTTTGAGCTGAAGAAACCAAGAGTTAATCAAGGTCAAATAACCTGCCCCAAATCACCTATTATGTATCACAGCTGAGATTACAACTCAGAACTATTTGACTTTATACTACACATTGATGGCTCCTTCAGGAATTACAATGACCATGGCCTCTATTTTATAATGAACTTTGTTATACAGCTACACAGTGAATTTCTCAAAGGTTACATAAAAATAATGAGAATGAGAGCAAACACTGCCTTAGCATTAAAAAAAATTTTTTGGTTACCCAAACTTTATCTAAAACATGCCGTAATCCAATCCACAAACAGCTGCCCTTCAGCTGCAACCCAGACTGCCCCACAGTTCTCAAATGATTACTAAAGTTTAATTCCTCAAGAACTTTCTTCATGTTAGATCCACAAGCCTTCTTCTAACAATGAATGTTTGTCAGAATAGCAATTTCTCAAACAATAGAGTCACTATACAATGAATCTAACTCAGATTACTTTTTCAAAACTTCCTTAAGACTCTGGAACACAGCTCTCAAATGCCCTCTCACTCCTACTTGTATATTGCTTTTGCAATCAGATTCAATTGGCTGTGTACATTTCATTCCAAACTGAAATACATCTTGTCAGGGCAAGCAGAAATAGCATTTTCTGCACTATCTGTATCATCCTAAAAACACCTAAGGACATAGGCGTTTACTAAATTCTCAGGAAATACAGCATTTTAAATAGTAAATATACAGTTATCTGTGTACTTGAGTAAAACTGGAGTAAACCAAAGGTATCAGATTTGTACATAAGCTCTTTTACTACCCATAGTTTTGACACCAACCAGAGAAACCACTATATATAGGAGCTCAGCAAAGTCAATTTAAAGCACAACTATAACTTATTTCTAGCACCACATTCAAACAGGTCTTTAATACACAAATTAGACCCAAGATCTATCTAACAAATGGTCTTTTCACCTCCATCTAAAACATATGCGCATGTATAAATTAAATCACTAAAACTACATCTGTTACAAAACTCAAATGCTAAATTGAGCCCTGTGGGAATTTTGCTTATTTTGTTAGCAAATTTACTAGAAAATCTTTTTCCACATGTATTTCATATAGACTTTTCATATGTGTGTTATACACAGTGAAGTTTCCAAACAGTTACACAAAAGTCAAGTTTTACATCTCCCTACATTAATATTCAAACCCTATCTGCTGAAAAAATGTTCTAATTTAGTGCATTAGTGATCTAATTAGTTGTCATTTCTATTACTTAAGCCCTATTTTATTTTAGAAACTCTTCTGCCTGTAAAAGGACCTAGTTCACCCGAAACAAAGTCCTAGAACTTTCAGAATAAAATGTTGTTACAAAAATGTACTCTTGTAGCTAAATAAAAACTAGCCTTTTAGTTTACAAAACAGTAATCTTACATTATGATACACAAAATAAAACAAATTAGAGAATGCGCTATGCTTTAAATACAGAGATGATCCTCAACAATGAGCCCGCATCTAACAAATACTGTAGATAATAGTCATTATGTCAAGTAGAACGTAGGTTAAAAAAATTTTTTTTAATTTTATATAGAATGTTTAAAACGACGTTTTTTTAAACTTCCTAAAGTGCTTTTCAGATCTCAAAAGGAAACTGATTCTACACAGCTGAACCAAGTTACACGCTAAGTTACAGCCCGTGCGAAACACGACTTCTTCGGAATCAATAGACCAAATCGTGTTTACCGTGGAAGAGAAAAGAGAAACCTTGTATATAACTACTAAACCCTCAACGAGATATTGTAGAATAAACTCCAGTATGGTGACTGATAGAAGATATACTGGCCAGTAGCCGGCTGGGGTCCTTAAAAATATAACAGGGGTTTACCCAGTTCCGAAGGTGTAAACAAACCCATCGCCACTGCAGAAGGTAAACAATGAACCTGCAACGAGGGTGAGGGGCCGGTTTTTGCCAACTACAGTCTCAGAGGCCCGGGAAAGGGAAACAAGAGGGAAATACAGCGTAAACCAGACACTTCGCAGGAATCACGGGCTCCAGGTTTCACTACCGAGTTATCAATGCTGCGGGTCCCCCAGGGCAGTGGGCAAAGAGAAAAACAGTCACGCAGTGAGCAAGGACCGAGCAGGTCCGGCTTCGGCGCTGGGGGACGGGGAGGGCAGGATGTGGTCGCTCTTCCCTCAGACGTCCTCCGGCAACCTAAGTAACAGCCTCTAGCTCCCTCCGGCCGCCCCTGGGATTCAGCTGCTCAAGCTCCGGGACAGGAGGACAACGCTCCCCCGCGGGTCTAGAGAACCCAGAGGGTCGGCGACTCCGCCGAGTCCCGCTCGCTGCTCCCCGCAGCACCCAGAGGCCCGGAGAAGGGCTCGGAGCGAGGAAAGCGGGCACCGGGAAGGGGGATGGGTCCGGGGAGACTGCCCCCGGCTCGGCTCCCGCGGGCCGGCAGGCGGGGCTCGGGCTCTGCCTCCCGCACCCCCGCGGGTCCCGTGCGGGGCCGGCCCCTGCTCACGGCCCCGAGCCCCCGGCTCCTCCCCACTAGGATGCCCTCGCCGGCGCCCGCGGCGCCCCGCGTTACCTCGGGTCAGATCCAGCGGGACGTTCTCCTCGCCGCTGTCATTCCGCCCTGCGCGAAACAGACACATAGCCCCAATTAGGATTCGCTCCCAGGCCAGCGGAGGCAGCCCTGGCTCCGGCCAGCGCCCCGGCTCGTTCCCCCCGCCCATGACCAGGGGGAGGCAAGTGCCAGGGGTGGCGGTTGCCCGGCGGCGAGGGGTGAGGGCCGCAGCGGACTTACCTCGTATTCGGAGGTTCTTCAGCGAGCGGCCGCGGCCGACCGCCGCCATATTGACGGGTTTCAGTCACAACACCGGAAACCTCGCCCAATCGCGCGAGAACCCCTTCCCCTCCCCTCGCGCCGCGCCCGCCCCCCGCGGCGGCTGGCGGCAGGCGGCGGGTGGTGCCGGCTTAGCCCGGGGCGCGGAGGGAGCGCGATGCCAAGTCGGGATCTTGATAGAGCCTGCGGAGCGCGCGCGCGCGCGCCCGCCCGTCCCGGAGGCGGAGGGCGCGGCGACGCGCTCGCCCCTCCGGGAGCATGTCCGCCAGGAGGGGGCATTTCCCACGAGGGGAATCCCATTGATGCGAGTTTGCAGCGTGGAGGATGCTTCCCCTCCAGCCGCCGCGGAAACCGTAGTCAAAATCGACACGAAGTGGGAGGAGGCCTTCATGCGCCAGGCTGGCCACCTGCTGAAACCATCCTGCATGATTGTTTTCAAGCCCTGAGATAGACAGCCCTCCTTCCTTATTCGTCAATTAAAACGATTTTATTAAAACAACAACAAAAAAAAAACAATACAAAACACTGCGCAGTTGTAACTAAATCCTGCCTAGAGTCGCTTTGCTCCAACCAAGTTAACACGTAACAAAGTTTGTTTTCCAACCTCACTCTGACCACCGTGCTAAGCAGCCTTGCACTTGATCTTCAAAGCCACACTCAGCCAGGCTGGCTTCTCTAAGTGGAAGTAGTCGGGTGGAAGTTTTGCTTTTGACCGCTTGGCGTAGGACCCGAGAACTGGATGAAAAGTCGGGAGTGCCGGGTGGTGGTCCCTGGCGGTGGGTGGGATTGCTCCCGCGCACGCGCGGGCGCCTGGAGGCCCGAAGAGAGGGTTTCCTCTCTGCCTGGAAAGAGGAGAAGCTGCTAAAGGCTCTGTCTGGGTTTTCCCCGCTGTGTAGCTCCTGAAACAATGGGCAATGAGGATGTTGTGGATTAATATTTTTTACAGATGAACCTAACAAGTATTAAGTGTAGAGACTTTAATCAATATATATACACCTGGCCCCTGACCCAGCAACTTTCTCTTAAACTAGATTAATTTTGAAGAGAGGGGTGAGCGTTTTGTCGCTTCCTGTTCCTCAACACTTGTCTTTCTATATTCCATGAGACTGGAAGTTAATTAACAGTGGAAATCTTACCTTAACCTGTCTTATCCCAGCTACCAGTTAATGCAGTGCCCAGCATAAATAAGTGTTCAATAAATAATGAGGTAGCTGAGTAAATGCCCTGGATTCCTTCTTTGTTTCAATGCTCTTTTTGCTGTTTTTTTTTTTTTTAAAAGCTATTTGGAGATATCAATTGCGGTCGTTAAAAACAGGGAACAATTGGAAACACTTAAATAACCAAAGTAGGGATTATGCAAATTATTGCAGCCATTAAATTGACGATGCAGGTCTAGTTTATAGGAAATACTGTTCATGATATTAAATCAAGCAAGAAATTACAAAGTTCCCTTTTTTATAAACACTTAAAATACATAACAAATTAAAAGTATACTTTATAAAATATCTTACATGTCTATGCATGGAGAGAAAAATCTGAGATGTACATCAAAATGTTAACTTTTTTTTCCTCCTTAAATTGTGGAATTACACATACGGTTTTTGTTCTTGTTTGTCTGTACTTTTTAAATGTCCTATAATTAATACATATCAATTGTAAAATAAGTAAAAACTTTAACGAGAAAAATAAAAGCAGCATAGGGTAGCAGCATCAAGAAAATAAAAGAGGAACACTGCTTCCTTAGGATACTATTCTCTGTATATTCCAGGTCCTTTTCTTAGGAGAGCTGCAATCAGTATCTGCTGCTGACAGTGCTCTTAGATTCAAGGAGGCAACACAATTAGAGTGCTTTTTAAAAATGTCCTCTGACATTACCAAGCAGTTACAGCCTAAGGCAAAAATCACAAAACTTGAGGTCTGGATAGGACATTAAATTTTTGTATTTCATCTCTTCATGTATCACATTTCACCATTTAGAAAAGTAGAAAATCTGTCAATGAAAATTCTACCAGATTCTTAGAATGGTTTCAATTTTCAACAACCCCTTTTACCCTATTCCTGAAATTCCTATCCTGAATTAACCCTTTCCCAGTACAATTTAACTTCATTTTCTTTTTCAGTCTTCATGAAAACTGAGTACAACTGATCCACTTTTAAATTACTTAGGGTACATGAGAGCCTGAATCTAATAGTCTTTCATCTTTATAACTATATGCTCCTAGTTAAAGATCATTATTCAATTACTCCATCTCTTTCAGGAGAAAAAAAATCATCTTTCTCCAAGACTTACATCTTACAGTGAAACTAGTTTTTTCCTCTGTTACTATCCCAGTCATTTGACCGGCTGAGATCTCCATGTTTGTTCTTAAGGTGAATAGCATTTCTGGTAAAAAGAACACGTTCTTAGTGTTTGCAAAAGACATTCAACTAGGAAGCAGGAGTTTCGGTAAATTTTAGTAAGGAACACATTTTACAATGTTATGTTTGCTTTTTAAACCATAACACTACATTATCAATCTTAGTCAGCTTGTTGTTAAAATCTCTAAGTTATTTTCTAAACTTGCCAATAGCTAGCCATTCCTCTTTTTGAAACTTGTTTTTCTTCCCTGTTTATTTTAGCCCACGCCTGTCTTACTCATTTCGTTTACTTCTTACTACTTCTCCAATTTTCCAGGTCATTTTGGTTCTAATCTGGTCATTGAGAAAGTGACTTCCTCTTCTTAGTTTTCATTTCCCAATTAGGTTTCATTTACTGTGTGAATGACTGTTTTTTCTCATAGTATTAGTCATTGATAAAAAGTGTTATATGAGATTAGGTCCAGGACCACACCTCTAAAAGATAACTGCTTGTTTTGGAAGATACAATGACTTCATTGATAGTCACTCTGGGTTCTATTCCCTATCCAATTACATACAGTTAATAATTCTAGTTTATACACCAAATTATATGTTTCAGATACAGTGATAACACTGAAGAGAAACAAAGCCTTGCTGAAATCTTAGTTCCCTTTATCTATCTGCCTTATTACATAGGCCATACGAAGATAAAGCAAGTCAAAAACCACAACATTTGGTCAGTCTATTTTTTGGTAATTTCTCTTCTTAGTTAAACCACACATTTAACATCTAGATAAAGGCCATTAAAATGACAGGCAATAGACTAAATTAAACAGGTATTATAATCCTACACAGGGTTAATTATGAAGATTCAACCTTGGTCACAGCACAAAGTTGCCTCTTAGTATTGTTCCTTTAAATTTTATCTCTGTCCCAAAATCTCATGTAAATTTAATTTTTAAAAATTCTGTAAGATATAAAGGCCCTCAATGAAAACAGCTTTAAATGAAGTATAAGCATATGTTTGTGAAAGGAAATGCATAAATTCATAAAATCTGGAAGGGTATGCACTAAAATTTCAAGAGTGATTATCTCTGGTTGGTAGAATTTTGAGTGATTTTATCTTTCTTTTTTCTCATTTTAATTGTTCTAAAACAAATTTTTACTTGTGAAAAAATTTTTTAAGGAAAACTGTCTTAGAGAAATTTTGTTGGCTATCCTAAACCACAATTATAAACATTTGATTATAATAATTTGTTAAGCAGTGGACCTATCAAAATTTGTTTGTTTATGTATAAACAAACAAATCATTTAAAAAGTGCATTTGTGCACATACTCCAATACATGTGTATTAACTTTCTTATTTACTAAAATATAAAATATAAAGATGAAATTAAAATGGTTCAAAGTAATTTTTATGTTGCTTTACTAGTGGCAAAAATAAAAGCAAAGGAGCTGAATATACTTCATTATTTTAAAAATCTGTTGTTAAAATCTTTGTGGTACAGCAATTCAAAAGTCTAATTCTAAGAAGAGTTTATTTGGATATTGAGTTTTAGTGGCTGGAATCACAAAATACAAAGTTAAAAGTGGAAGAATTACTCTGTTGGCTGCAGTTTCTAAATCATAACACTCATTTTTCAAATTCATCCAAACTCCACCCATTCAAAAAAATTTTTTAATGTAATTTGGCTACTAAATGTCCATCTTCCCTAATGTCAATTCATTTTCATAGCAAACTGGAAGGCATAACATTTAGAAATGTTTAGCAAATGATCTCAAAATGGTTTTGAAACTCTTAATCTGAAAGATTCTAAGCATGTTAGAAACTCTGTTTCCATGATTTTTAAGTGTAGATATACAACTTTATGTAGATGACACATTTATATTTTTGTTTTCAAAAAAACCCCACGAAATTATGGAAGTGTTTCCAAACGCCTATTATCTAAATGCTCTCTTCCTAGCACAAATTTCTCTGAAAATTAATAACTTTCTTAGCTATTGTTATCATGTTTACCTTGAAGGGAAAGTTTAGATTTAATATTTTTTAAAAATTTCTGTTAAGATACAGTGCTACTGGAAATCATCAGTCATCATGAAAAACAGTTTGGCACTAAATAAATATCAAACATCTGCATGGTACAAAAGATTTTCATAGTCACTCCTCATTTCAAAGTGTGTGAAAACTAAACTGCATTTTTCTATTCTTCTGTGAATCCCTTTTAAATTATCATTTATAACAACTGCTTTGTTGATTTTTTCATAAAACATTGTTTTTATTAAGGAAGTTGTTTACTGATAAGAATATATATTCTTTGATACATCTTTACTTTGGTCGTGCAGAAAAAGAGTAGTTATTGGTGTATTTTACCACTGAACAGAATTTAGCAAACACCATAAACTGAGATGTGTAGAAACATCTATGCTTCCATCCAACTGCACTGAAAAGCTTCCATAATGCCTATTTGTTCAAGTACCTTTTTCTTCAAATCTTCAGTTTGTTTGCTTTTTCTTTTCCTTTTTCTGTTTTGGTTGATCAATGGGACTGCATTTTAGTTTTGTCAACAAGTTGTTTTCTTTGTATGTTTTTTAAGCTATTTTTTTTTACCATAGCAGGAAATGCCACTATATTCCCCACTGGTACGGATCTCTTTGTTGATAAAAAGAAGGGTCTTTCTGCAAATTAATGAATTCAATACTGCATGGCTTCTAACATTACAGGAAACAATTATTTTCATAATATCTTCAATTATCTGCATAATATTTTTAAATATTTTGCTAATCAAATAGCTTTATACTATCATTAGCTAACATCCTAAGGAACAGTATACACTTAGAGTTAAATAATATTAAAGGATAATGTGCATAAATTCATATTTCACATAATCTTAATAGTTTCAATTTTTTTAAATGTTGGCTGACATTGTGACATCTGATTACATTATCATTGCTTTTTCCTTGTAATGAAGTTGATAAAGTGCTAATATCAGGAGTAAGAATATCTGATCTTCCATATTTTAAAATCTTGTGCTTGTGCTTTCATTCTTTGTGTTACATACACATAGTTCCTTTGCAAGATTCTTTATAAACCATGTATCCACTTTGTTAAAGATAGTTTAAAATATACTCCTTAAATCCAATTATCTGGATGTGATATATGGACATATGCCCAAGTGAAAAGACTTCCTAGGCGAGTGTTGTGAGCTCCCCTGAGTTGCAGAACCCCCAGTTTTACCTCAGGATACCTTACATGACTCATGCCAATATAACCTACTAATCAAATGGCAGCTTGATTGTTAATGTGTATAATAAATATCAATAGCTTAATTTATTCTTTCTTTTCTTTTTTTGTTTTTTTGGCTAAAAAAAATCTCCAAAACTTCTCCACCAAAAACCAAAAACCTAACACTGTACTAAAATTAGAACAACACTGAACAAATGGAAAACTGGAAAAGCCCAGCTATCTAGAGGGCAAATGCCAATAGTATACCTGGGCTTTGAAGGTTAAGCCGCTACCAGAAGGTAGAAAAGCAGAACATGACACTTCTGCGTTAAACCCAGTATCCTAGAAGTGGACCGAAGTGGACCCAGGTTGGTAGTGCCCCCTGGCTTCCAGAAGTAGCAATTACAAATCCTTTCTGGAGAAAAATACCCACTACATAACTCCTAGGCTCTTCACATTTAAGATCAAACAAATAAAAGTTCATGGTCAAAGATCATTAAACTCATAGGAAAAAGTCACCATGAGTAAGAATCAATAGAAATAAAAATCAACAGAATTATAGCCCATGGACTTCAGATATCATGATCAGAAGCAGAATATAAAAAGGTATCTTGATAGATAGATAGATAAGTAGATAGGAAATTATTTTTTAATGAACAATTTCTGATTCCATCCATGATGGAGAATAGGTATTGGATTTACTTTCCCACAATAAACAACTATTGATCTAGACAAAATATATGAACGACCGTTTTTAGGCATTGGACAATAGATAGTGTGGACCAGGACCTTGAGATATAAGAAACAAATAGGGTGAACTCAACATTCTCTCTGGCTTTTTGCCTGAGGACACCTTTCAAAATAAAACACAAAGCTGTGGAAACCCAATAGAGAACAGTAGTCTCACTGAATAGAGGAAAGAAAGATTAAAGTGAAGATTAAAGATTAAAGAACCAAGTGAAAATTCTAGAAATGAAAAATACAATATTAAAATTGTAAAACTCCATTAGATGATGACATATTGGACAGTAAAAAAGAAAGGAATTTGAAGACAGACCAATAGAATGACTAGAGAAGAAAAAGAAAGAAAGAAAGAAAGGAAGGAAGGAAGGAAAGAAGGAAGGAAGAGCAAGCCTCTGTGATCCATACTAAAAAAAAAAAAAAAAAAAGCTGCCTGAAACAGTAATTGGAGTCCCAAGAGAAGTAGAGAGAGATTGGAACAGAGAAAAATGTATGAAGAAATAATGGCTGAAATGTTCCAAATTTGATGAAAACCATCAAAACACAGATCGAAGAAGTGGAAAGAATCACAAGCAAGATAAACACAAAGAAAACCATTCCCAGGTATATCATAGTCAAATTTCCAAAAATCAAAGGTAAAGAGAAAAATCTTTAGCTGCACCACATAGCTTGCAGGACCTTAGTTCCCTGACCACGGATTGAACCCACACCCTTGGCAGTGAAAGAGCAGAGTCCTAACCACTGGACCACCAGGGAATTCCCAAGAGAAAAATCTTAAAAGCAGAGAAGAGAACAAAATGCAAATTAACTACAAGCAACAACAATAAGAATTACTGATGACTTCTAGTGAGAAAGAATGTAAGCCAGTCAGAAAGAATGTAAGATATCAATTAAATGACATCTTTAAAGTGAAAAAGGAAAGAAATAACCACAATCTAGAATTCTATATCTAGTAAAATCAGTTTTCAAAAATCCAAGAAAAATAAAGACATTTTCAGATTTTCAAAACTTTGGAAGAATTTTTCATGAACAGATGTGTTCTACAATAAATGCTAAAGGAAGTTCTTCACACTTAAGAGAAATAATACCAGATGGAAATTCAGATCTACATGAAGGGACAAAGAATGCACACAAAAATGGTTAATATATAGGTAAATTTAAAAGATGCATTTAAAAGATAATTTCTCATTTAAAGCAAGGGCAACAACAATGTATTGTGGGTTTAAATTATAGAAGTAAAATGTATGACAAAACTGGACTGTTATAACGTTCTTATAGTATATATGAAATGGTGCAATATTTGTTCAAATTATACAGTGATTAGTTAAGAATGTATATTATATAAATAGCTACATAAGAGATTTCTGCCCTTCCATATCAGTTACTATATTAAAAGTAAGTAAATTATACACTTCCTGACCTCAAAACTTACTACAAACAGACAGTAATTAGGACAGTGTAGTGCTGACATAAGGATAGACAAAAACAGATGCAAAAGCCAAAAGAACTGCAAGGAAAAAGAGATAAATACACAGGTACTGTCAAAGACTTCAACTCTCCTTCCTCAGTAATCAAGAGAACAAATAAATAGAAAATCAGAGAAGGTATAGAAGACCTGAACAATACTATCAACCACTTTACCTGATTTATATTTATAGAACAATGCACTCAACAACAGCAGAATACACATTCCGTTCAATGCAAACAGAATAATACAAGATAGACCACAGTCTGGTCCATAAAACAAATTTTAACAAATCTGAAAAACTGAAATCATATGAAACATGTTCTTGGATCATATTACAGTTAAACTAGAAATCAATAGCACAAAAAGGTTTAGAAAAATTCTAAATATTTAGAAATTAAGCAAAAAACAGCATACTTCTAAATAACTTATAGAATAGTCAAAAGGTAAATTAAAATGTATTTTGAATTAAATAAAAATGAAAACATACCAAAATTTTTGCATGGAGCTAAAACAGGGAAATTAATAGTATTAAATACTTAAATTAAAAGAAAAAAGGTTTCAAATCAGTTGTTTAAGCTACTACCTTAAAAAACTAGAAAAAGAACAGCAAATTAAACTCAAAGCAAGCAGAAGGCAATAAAAAAGTTAAGTGCAGAAATCAATGAGAACAGGAAAACAGAGAAAAACAATGAAATCAAAAGCTGTTTCTTTGAAATGAACAGGTGATAAACTTCTAGCCAGACTGGTCAAGAAAAAAGAGAGAAGCTGCAAATCACAAATATCAAAAGTGAAAGATAAGACATTACTGTAGAACCTACAGATATTAAAAGAATACAAAGGGAATATTAACAACTTGATGCCAATAAATTTGACAACTTAGATGAAATGGACCGATTCCTTGAAAGATACAAAATACCAAAGCTTATTCAAGAAGCTAATTTGTAGGTATTAACAAAATGACTCTAAAGTTTATAAGGAAAGGCAAAAAACATAGAATAGCCAAAACAATACTGAAGAACAAATTTGAAGGGCCCATACTATCTAATTTCAAGATTTACTATAAAGCTACAGTGAAGACAGCATAATTTTTTTTTTTTTTTGCAGTGCTACATAGTTTGTGGGATCTTAGTTCCCCATCCAAGGACTGAACCTGGGCCCCTGGCAGTGAGAGCGCCAAGACCTAACCACTGGACCACCAGGGAATTCCCAAGACGGTAATTTTATAGAGAAGGATAGATATATAAATTAAATGAACAGAAATAAAGAGCTCAGATATAGCTATATCTATATCT
Organism: Eschrichtius robustus; assembly: GCF_028021215.1. Lineage (NCBI taxonomy): Eukaryota > Metazoa > Chordata > Mammalia > Artiodactyla > Eschrichtiidae > Eschrichtius > Eschrichtius robustus. Next base: position 32,179,500 of record NC_090825.1, read on the forward strand.
TCAATTAATTTTTTACAAAGTTGCAAAGATAATTCAATGTAGAAAGGATAGACTTTTCAACAAATGATGTTGAATAAATTGGATATCCACATACAAAATAATAACTTTGATCTATATTTCACACTCTATATAAAAGTTAATTCAAAATGGATCATAGACCTAAGTATAAAATCTAAAACTACAAAACTTCTAGAAGAAAACAGGAGAAAATCTTTGTAATCTTTGGTGAGGCAAAGATTTCTCAGAAATGATACCAGAAGCATGGTCATTATGAGAAAAAACTGATAGATTGGATTTCATGAAAAAGAAGAGCTTCTGCTCTTAGAAAAACAATTTTAAGAGCATAAAAAGACAAATTATAGACTTAGAGAAAATATTTTCTTTTTTAAATTAATGTACAATTAACAAATAAAGGGATTCCTACCATTCAGTTAATTAACACATTTCTCACTTCATATATTTTACCTTTTTTGTTATTGTTGAGAACACTTAAGTCTACTCTCTTAGCAAATTTCAATTATACAATACAGTATTATCAACTATAGTCATGTTATACATTTGATCCTCAAAACTTATTCCTCTTATAACTTAAAGTTTGTACCCTTTTACCAACTTCTCTTTATTTCCCCTATCCCCAGCCCCTGGCAACCACTAAACTGCTCTCTGATTTTATAAGTTCAGTTTTTCAGATTCCAAATATAAGTGAAATAATACAGTATTTGTCTCTCTCTGTCTGGCTTATTTCACTTAGCATTATGCCCTCCAGTTTTACCCATATTGCAAACAGCAGGATTTCCTTCTTTTGTAAGGATGAATAATATTCCATTATATATATTATATATGATATATATATGTCTCACATCTTCTTTACCCTTTCAACTGTTGACCAACACTTAGATTGTTTCCATACTTTGACTATTGTGAATAATGCTGCAATGAACATAAGAATATAGATATCTCTTCAAGATAATGATTTTGTCTCCTTTGGATGTATACCCAGAAGTGGAATTGCTGGATCACATAGTAGTCCTAGTTTTAATTTCTCAGAGAACTTCCATACTGTTTTCCATAGTGACTGTACCAGTTTACATTCCCATCTGAAGTGTGCACGCTTCCCTTTTTCTCCATATTCTCACCAGCATTTTATATCTCTTGTCTTTTTGATAATATAATCCTGACAAGTGTGAGGTGATTTCATTGTGGTTTTGATTTGCATTTCCCTGATGATTAGTGTTGCTCAGCATCTTTTCATGTACTTTTTGGCCACTTGTATGTCTTCTTGGGAAAAATGTCTATTCAGGTCTTTTGCCCATTTATTAATTGGGTTATTTATTTCTTTGCTATTGAATTGTATGAATTCCTTGTATATTTTGGATATTAGCTGCTTATTGGATATGTGGTTTGCAAATATTTTCTCCCATTCCGTATGTTGCCTTTTCATCTTATTGATGGTTTCCTTTGCTGGGCAGAAGCTTTTTAGTCTGATGTAGTCCTAGTTGATTTTTTTATTTTATTTTATTTTGTCACCTTTGCTTTTGGTCATCAAATCCAAAAAATCATTGCCAAGATCAATGTTAAGGAACTTACCCCATATGTTTTCTTCTAGAAGTTTTATGATTTCAGGTCTTATGTTCAAGTCTTTAGTCCCTTTTGAGTTGATTTTTGTGTATGGTGTAAATTGGGTCCAGTTTCATTCTTTTACAAGTAGATATCCAGTTTCCCCAATACCACTTATTGAAGAGACTATCCTTTCCTCATATATGCATAGGTTTATTTCTGGGCTCTCAGTTCTGTTCCATTGATCTATGCATTTGTTTTTATGCCAATACTATACTCTTTTGATAACTACAGCTTTGTAATATAGTTTGAAATAAGTAAGTGTAATGTCTCCAGCTTTGTTCTTCTTTCTCAAAGTTACTTTTACTATTTGGGGTCTTTTGTGGCTCGTTATTAAATTTGGGATTTTTTTTCAATTTCTGTGAAAAATGCCATTGGAATGTTGATAGGGATTGCATTGAATCTGTAGATCACTTTGGGTAGTATGGACACTTTAACAATATTAATCCTTCCGTTCCATGAACATGGAATATCTTTCCATTTATTTGTGTATTCTTCAATTTATTTCATCAGTGCTTTATAGATTTAGTGTACAGATCTTCCACCTTCTTGGTTAAACTTATTCCTAAGTATTTTATCATTTTTGATGCTATTGATTTTTTTTTGTTAATTTCTCATTCCAATACATAGTTCATTGTCAGTGTTATAGAAATGCTGTGATTTTTGTATATTGATTTTGTATCCTACAACTTCACTGAATTAAAATTTTAATTTAAGAATTAAACTGAAAAATTCAGACTTAAAATACTATATATTGTGTGATTTTATTTATATGACATTCTGAAAAAGGCAAAACTATAGTGACAGAAAAGAGATCAGTAGTTGCCAGGATCTGGAGTTTGGAAGAGGAGTTCACTACAACATGGCACAGAGAAATTTTTAGGAGTGATGGAATGGTTCTATTTTTTATTCATAGTGGTGGTTATGTGACTGCATGTGTTTGTTAAACTTACAGGACTATATATTAAAAAGATTGAATTTACCTGTATAAATTTATACCTTAATTAAAAAATAGAACTAAAAATTATTCCAAGGGGTAGAAAATATATGGAGTATAGTATAAGTTCTAACATACTTTAATAGGATTCCCAGAAAGAAACAATTGAGAGAATAAAGAAGATTCAATATTTGAAGAGATAATGGTTTACATCTTCCAGGATTTATAAGGGATACAAAATAACAAATATGGGAGGGATAAAGTATGGCAATCAGTATAAATAAAATGAAATCCACACCTAGACACTACATAGTGAAAGTACAGAACATCAAAAACAAAGAGATCTTAAAGGCAGTTGCAGAAGGAAGCCAGATAACCTACAGGAATCCTCAGCAGAAGTAATAGGTGTCAGAGGACAGAGGAAAATTATCTTTAAAATGGTAAACAAATATGACTGTCAACCAAAATGTCTGTACCTTTAAAAAAAAAGAAACTATCTTTAAAGAATATGGAAAATCAAAGACAATTCTAGATAAACAATGGGAGCGTTCACCACCAAAAGACTTGACCATAGGACCTTTCATTATATGCATTTCAAGAAGAATAAAATGGTTTTGGAGGGATTGTCTAAGATATACGAAAGAATGATGAGGAAAGAAATTAGTAAATCATGTAAACAAATTTAAACAAAAACAGTCTGCATTTGAGAATATTTTAATATTAGGGATTAGAAAGGAAAGAAATAAATAGCTGGACAATAATAGCTTGTTATGTAGGAGTGGTGATCTGAATTAATCTGTCCAAAAACTCTTATATTCTTCTGAGGGAGAGGTTAAGTAATTAATCAACTTTAGAGTTTGTGAAGTATGCAGAAAAAAATGCAATGATAACCACTAAAAGAAGAGCAACAGACTACAGAGCTTACACATGAGTGGTATGGGGTTATGGGGAATGAACTAAGAAAAATAGCAAAGGAAGAAGTAAATCAGTCTCCAAAAAAGGCAAGAAGGATTACAAAGGAGCATAAGACAAATAACAAGGAAGCCTGACAGATAGAAAGTACAATGCAAGATTAAAAAACACACCTAATTACGTGTACATGAATGTAATGCTTTATTTGTAATTAATTGTAAATTCACCAGTTAAAAGTCAGAGATTATTAAACTAATTTTAAAAATTCAACTCTATGCTGTTTGCTGGAGATCCACTAACATTTTTTAAAAGTTTAAAATTAAAAGTTTAAAATTGTTCAGAAAACGAAAAAAAGCTGGTGGTTGTATTAATATGAGAGAAAATAGACTAGGTCAAAAAGCATAATTAGTGATCAAAAATGTCCCAACAGAGTGAAAAGAGGCTCAGCTATAAGGAAGATTTAAAATTATAAATGCATATGTACTTAATAAAATAGTCACAATACAAAACAAAAAAAATAATAGAAATAAATGAAGAAATCAACTTGCTGGTCATCACAGGGAGAGTCCAAGACACTTCTGTAATTATTGTTAGTTTAGGCGGATTTCTTTCCTGATGAATGCTGTTAAAACTTGATTTTCCTGCAAGGATACTTATCAGAAAAAGCAAGCACAGAAGAGGAAGTAAGTAGGATTCCTTAGAAAAGAGCTTCAAAAAGGTGGTTTGCTTAAGTTTTCATTCACTTTCAGGGCAGACATACTACTTGTCAATCAGGAGAGGAGCCCTGGGACATGGCTCAGCCAATTTTAAAATCAAAGGTCACGGTCTGCGAGATTCCATTTTTTCAAAAGAAGGAAAAATCATTATATGTTTGGTGCCAGTGATTTTCAGATCCTATTTTAGAATTTTCTTGAAGATCACTCTATAACAGATACTCATAAGAATCTTTTGTATAAGAAAGCAATTTGTTAAGTAGAATAACTTCCAGGGACTGAAGCATCTATTTCTATCCTCCTATAGTAGCTTCTTTTCAGATATACCCTGGAAACTGAGGTTACTTTGTCAACATGAAATCAGAGAAATATTAATAGTTGGGTTTTTAAAGAATATTTTGCTACTTTAGGTTTTCACAAATTGTGACTAATATTCTGCATTAACTTTTCTGACCTTTGTATATTTCTAATTTGTGTTTTTTACTTCTATTAATTTTTTCCTATAGTATTCCTACAAATGATAATTAATTCTTTTAATTTACTGCCATAATGGAGATTTTAAAAATTATCATAGCTTCTCTTTTACTAATGTATTGATGCTATTGAATTCTTTAAATTTTTTGTAAGAAGTGCTCAGAGTTTTGAAATTATCCAGTCAAATAGCAAGCAAAGCTCAGCATGAATATAGTGGAAATAAACACGGTTGTGAAGTCCTGGAAATGAGTCTCACAACAGATATAAATGGGACCTTGGCAGATGATGGAGAGTTGGTCTTGCATATTAATGGGGAGGGTTGAGCTAGTCAATAAGTGGGCTGGAGGAAGAGCTTATCTGAGTGGGGGTAGATCCACATCCCCAGGTGGGTTCAGAGAATTAAAAGTGAAAAGCAAAACTTTAAACCTTTAGAAGAAAATATAGATTATCTTCATGAACTGGTAAAGCTAAGAGTTTCTAAAATAAGGCACAGAAAACCACTTGGCGATATCTATTCATGTGGAGGATACCCCATCCTACCATTTAACAGTTCCACTCCTGGGCATAATGCCCTAGAGAACCCTCATATGTGTGCCCACAGAAACTCTGACATGAATGTCTGCAGCAGCATTATTTATGATGGCAAAAACTGGGAACAATCTAACATGGACTTCAGTATAAAAATAGAAATATCTGTGGTTTATTCATTCGAAGTATGATATACCTCTTCCAACCTAATGAGGGGTGACAAAAGTAGGTTGTAGATAGGTAAATACAGTATGATACTAGTTATACCAAATTTTAACAAATAAAAAATAGTACTTGATAAATTTTGAGAGATACATACATATGTAATGAAAGTATAAAGAAATGCGTGGGAATGGCGAACACCAAAATCAGGCACTGGTTTTCTCTGAGAAGGAGGGAAGGAAGGAATAGAATGTAATTAGGATGAAGCACACAGGAAGCTTTATATGTATTTATAATATTTTATTTAATGATAAAATTTATTTTTAAAAGGTGGCTGAGGGAGAGATGGAAAACTGCTATATCTTCATTGTAAACAAATTTTAAATATTCAATGAAATTTATCTTTAGATACTAAAAAAGGTTAGAGGCAATTTATGATGAACAAGAAACTACCATTAACTTATAGTCATAGCTTAATTGTAAAAAAAGGCTTGCCCTACTGGTTTATTGTTTACCCACTTTATACCCTAGATGAAGTTTAAATGGTTTTAGCCTATTTGCGAAAATCAAATCCACTTTCTAAGCATAAACATTTATTTTCTTTCAATAACAAAGATATTAAAAATAATTATTTGTAAGTTCTAAAGGCAAATTTGAAGTGAAATTCCTCCTTTGGGGCATAATGACAAATCTTAATCTCCCACAAATAATTGAAACACGTATAGATACCTACAACTGACTACTTTGAAGGGAAAAAATACTACGCTGAATGTGTAAATTTTGGTATGTTTGTTAAAGAGTCATTCACTATATGTTATCATTTTTTTCTGAAGTTATCATAGACTTTACATCTCATATTCTCCAAGTTTACCTAATATTAATTACATTTATATTTCAGTCTTGTAAGTCTTTCTCTTGAAACTGGGCTCTGTTACCTTATTCAACACTAACATTTCTGTTCGTCATCTGTAACATAATAAAAAAGAACCAACAATTTTCCTAGTTTCTGACTCCTTTGTGTCCTAGTGATAATTTTCACGTTTTTCTTTCTTTCTTTCCTTTTTTATTATTCAGGAAGCATAGGGAGAAGTGTGTATCAGATACACACAGAAAGCAGGTTATCACAGTAATAAGGTCTTGAGTGCGAAGTGTAAGCCCCATTGGCCATGTAACTTGGGCAAAGCATGTATCATCTTGAGCCTCGTTTCTTTACAATTAAAGGAGCTGGATTTGATAGGGTTGATGTTAGGTTTAAATGGGACAAGGCGCATAGCGCTCGGTACAGCGTCTAGCACGTAGTAAGCTTTCATTCAGTGAATGCTAATGGATGGTGACGATGATGATGACAATGCAGCATATATACAAAATTGACTAAAATACTGAGATTGGGTGATTTTGCCATTCAGATAAATGAGTAATAGACATGGAATAATAATAAATAGGCTTATAATGAACATTCACCTTTAACTGCCTCTCAGCTTACTGACCCAGTGTAGATTTGGTGACAGGTGATATTGCAGCTGAAATGATTCAGGATGCTGACAGGACCCTGACAAACCGGGGTGTGAGGAGGCCCCACTTTAGTGTTTGGCTCATAAAATATACACTTTCATACCCCTTCCTATTTGATGAGAGAACTACTATTTCTGCAGAAAATTGACTTCTGATCCATTCCTGGTAGTTTTACTGGCAGGTGCATCCATCCCTCAGCTGCTATAAGAAGTGGCTGCTATAGAAAAGAAGGAAATAATGCCATTTGCAGCTACATGCATGAACCTAGAGATTATCATACGAAGCAAAGTAAATCAGAAAGAGAAAGACAAATACCGTTAAGATATCACTTATATGTGGAATCTAAAACATGACACAAATGAACTTATCCATGAAACAGAAACAGACTCACAGATATAGAGAACAGACTTGTGCTTACCAAGGGGGAGAGGGGGTGGGGGAGGGATGGATTGGGAGTTTGGGACTAGCAGATGTAAACTATTATATAGAGAATAGATAAACAACAAGGTCCTATTGTATAGCACAGGGAATTATACTCAATATTCTACAATAAACCATAGTGGAAAAAAATATATATATAAAACTGAATCACTTTGCTGTACACAAGACACTAACACAACATTATAAGTAAACTATACTTCAATAAAAATTTTTTTTGAAAATGGCTGCTAAAAGTCACAGCTGTACCTCCCTCTAAGGTACTGCCCGCAGCTCAAAGGAGCAGTGTTGCCCAGAGATGTATTGGAGAATGAGACTGGAGGAGGAGGAAGCCTCTGGTAGCCAATGACTGTTGACGGGGGGATACAAGCCCAGATACCTGGCTTCAGTGTGGCATGACTCAGTGGAGCCATTCCTGCTCCAGACCTTCCTTCTGGAATCCGGCTGAGCCTGGGCTGGGATCCATGTCTTTGCCTGCCTTCTCTTCCTGCACTGTCCTGCTTCCTTACTCCTTCCAGCTTTCTCCTGGGAGGTTCCCCTCAACAAATCCTTCACACAAGAGTTCCAAACTCAAGTTCTGTTTCTAGGGGACCCAACCTAAGAAACCTTCCTAAGTCTACTTCTATAGCCATATTAGGAATAGGAGAGATTTTTGTGTTGTTTCTCTTCTAGACAAATGCACAGAAAACCTTTACGTGTCCTTGAATACTCTGTGGTTTTGGTTTTCTAGTCCTATACGTTTATTTAGATCTTGGAGGTTAGTAACCAGCATAGCTTAGCACACCTCTTTTACATCTATACTTATTAAAGATGAGGAAGCCAAAGAAAACTTCGGTCCCCTGAGGTGTGTGGCTGGCAACAGCATTTCAGTGCTTTTCTTAACACAGTTTCTACTGTTTAGGGTGAAGCTCTGACAAGCATGTCATATTAGTTAAAGTACAATAACCTAAATTTCATCCTAACTTAAAAAAGGCTTACTTTCAATAGTGCTGCTAGGGATAACGATGGTGAGTTAAGCTTCAGTAGCTGATGACATGTGTTTGTTAAATCATGAATTTGAAAGGGAAGAGAGAGTTTACATGCCTGGATAAAACCCTTCATCAACTTAAAGTTTTGGAACAGTATTACCATATTTCAAAGATCTATTTCTAAGAACTGAGATGAGAGGGTTGACATCGGTAGACATAGAAGGTATTTCTTTGCTCTCCTTTGCTTATAAAAACTTGGTCACAAACAAAGAAAATAGCTTATATTAGCCATTGAATATCATTCTCAGTTGGGCAAGTCCCAAACCACAATTTGACTCTAGATTTCTATTTGGTTCCAGGCCGTGGCATTTGTAATATATCAGATGCTAAGGAATTTGTGTGCAGCAGCATTAGTTTTTTGATGATTGTATTCCTATTAGACCTCTCAGTGGCATTTGGTGCTCTTAACAGAAATGGAATCTGGCTGTTATAGACACTAAATAAATTTTGTCCACCACTCACTCACACAAAAAGGCTCCTCATTATTGGCAAGTTGGATAGCTATAGAGTGGCCTGTGCTCCACCTATTTCCCATCATAAATGGCTGACGTTACAGATGGACCCCATGGGTCGAATCTGGCCCATAATAATTTGGAATAATAATTAGGATAATTTGATTGGTCTGAATAGTGCTTTCAAGAAAACTTGAATCAGCAGTAAAAAAAAAAAAAAAAGTAGGAATTATGTATATAAACCTTGATATCGCTTCTTTTGAAAAATTGGAGACTCTACCGACACCAGGCCCATAATCCATCGGATTTGAGTCATATATCAGTAGGCCCAAGTGGGAAACAAATGGCAAACTCAAACTGGGGAATTTGAGGAAGGATTAATAAAGGGATTGATTACACATGTGTGGACAGTGTGTTGGGAAACCACGGTGTAAAGAGTAGTACCCTGGAACCGGTAACCTCAGGGAGCGATTGCAACCTCAGAGGAAGCAGAGGGAGAAGCAATGGAACCAGAGAGGCAGCACAATGGAGAAGGCTGTCTGGCAGAGCTGTGACTTTGGGTGAAGGACTCAGCCAGCTCATGACAATGCCTCAGGGAGGAAGCCAGAGGAATAAACATCCAAACCTCACTCTCTGTCTGTGTCTGGTAGTGCTCCTCAATGGCCGAATGAAACTGGAAGCTATAAGTCAAGGGAGCCTCTTGAGTCAGCCCATAAAGGGTAGTCCTGAGGGGCACAGAGCAGGGTGGAAAGGATTGGAGGGGGGATCTGGAGGGCCAAGCAGGAGATATCCAGTATAATTAGCCACTCACTCCTGTAGACAGAGCTTATATTCTACTGTTTGCCACAGTCCCTACCATTCTCTGTTGTCCCCACATCAGAGATGAGGATCAGTTGCCAGTGATCATCAGGTTGGCACTATGGTGTTTCTTATAGGACAGAACCATTGCTCTATGTCTCTATCAAAAGTGAGCAAGGAAAGATAGAAGACCAAATTCTTCAAGAAAACTGAGAATATATATATATATATTTCTTGTAGAAGAGAAATATTACTATGTGTTTAATATATAAACAAAATATATCTTTGTCTTTCATATAAATATATATAAATAAATATATATATATGTACATATATATATATATACACATATACACACATACATACCTTGCCTGCTTTACTGACAAGGTTAGGTCCCCTTTTCTTGGTAGCACTCTGATTTTTGTATTGGGAAGTTATCTTGAGTATAGTCTTGCTTGAGAGGATAATTCTAGGTGACTTTCGTTCACTTGGGAGCTGAAGCATTAGGACCCTCCCTGCCCCCACCATGTGGGCAGGCACATGGCTTAACCACAGTCGATGGAGTTCTCTCTCTAGGGACTTGGATTCATGAGTGAGTTATGCAAAGGCAATAGTTAATTTCTGTTGCTTGCAGCCAAGAACTCTGAATCTTTATCTAAACTTCAGTAGGAAGACCATTAATAAGTTGGTGTTTAAACAGGCTTTTTGACATTTGGAAAACTTCTACTTCAATAGGCTGTGGAGACAGAGAGGAATTGCTGCATGCAGATGAACCCCCAGAGACGAGAAGTGCCTGCTGCACATCCATTATTTTGCCAAATTTGCAGTTAAAGCTGAAGATTGTGACTATGCCCCAGCCTACTCTAGGAGAAAATATACACAGCCTAATGTTTTCCTCAATGAAACAGGGTGAAAACTGTCACTGAATTAGAAAACAGATGTTTCTATTATGAAAACCAGGATGACTGTAACCCTAAGAGTTGCAGGAAATGTCAAATAAAAAAAGATGTCCACACTGTAACCTGAAACTCAGATGCAGGAACTGGACCTAGCTCAGACATTGGGTTTATTTATTATTTTTTTATTTTTGTTTATTTTGTTTAATATTGTTTCTATATTACTCTCAAATATCAGCTGGTAAATAACTGGGAGTCAGAGCAAGTTTGCCATCATTAAAATAATGCTCATCTCAACAGAATTCCATTCAGTTGACATGTTCAAAACGTATAATAGCAAACAAGCAAGCAAGGTGATAATGATAAAATTAACATGGGTCAGGGACTTCCCTGGTGGTCCAGTGGTAAAGAATCCACCTTCCATTGCAGGGGACACGGGTTTGATCCCTGGTTGGGGAACTGAGATCCCACATGCCTCGGGGCAACTAAGCCCGCATGCCACAACTATTGAGCTCGCGCACCTCAACTAGAGAGCATGTGTGACACAAACTACAGAGCCCACACACTCTGGAGCCTGCGCACCACAACTAGAGAGAGAAAACCCGCACGCCACAACTAGAGAGAAACCCGAGCAGACTGCATGCCGTGATGAAGAGATCCCGCATGCCTCAACAAAGACCCCATGTGCCGCAACTAAGACCTGACGCAGCCAAAAAAAAAAAAAGGAAAATAAATAAATAATAAATAAAATAAATAAATATTAAAAAAAGATAAAACAGTGTATCTAGATACCTTTAAAAAAAAGTTAATGTGGCTCAGACACTGTACTAAATGCTTAAGTACATAGTTTCAATTAATTTTCACAGCGCTGTAAAGTACGTACTTTCATATTTTATAAATGAAGATCCTGAGTCTTAGCAAAGTTTAGATTCTTATTCAAGGTTATGTAACTTAGCTGATAATCTCAAGCAGGAGGCAGAAGAAATGACATACGTAGTCACTAAAATAAACCCTTAAGTATGTGGCATAATTGTGACAAGCATCAGCATGTATTTCAAAATTAGTCATAATAATAATGTGATAATATTTGAGTCCCTATGATGTGTCCAGAACAATGCTTAGCATTTTACAGATGTCATGACACATAATTTGCCAGGGAAAATAATTGTAATTTGCAGTCTATTTCGGTCCAATCCTCCATCTTTTTAAGAAACTTAGATCTTTGATTGTCCATTACCTCTATCATCTTTTTACCTTTTTCTCACAACTGGATCCTTCCCATCAGGTTTTGAATAAGCTCAAGTCTTTTCTTTCTTAGAAACAAACAAACTATTCCCCAGAACAAAATACTAAAGCCCTGTCTTCACTTCATTTTCCCATCTGGCTATTACTTATATCATTTTCCTCACTTTTACAGTAAAATTTCTGGAAAGAGGTGTCCATTATGTCTGTCTCAATTTTCTAACCTTCCATTCACCTCTCAGTCCATTTGTGGACATGGGATGCTAACCTCCTTCAAGGAAGTACTTGCTGCCCAGCTGAGGGGAATGTGGTCTGCAGACTCCCTCAAACTGTCTGCTTCTTCAGGGTCTGCCTCAGACTTAGTGTCATCTTGCACAAGGTCATGCCCTTCCCAGGGTGGCCCATGTATGGTGATGAGTGAGGTAGAGGTAAAAAGACTGACCATTTTGGCCTGAAGGGTGATACAGCTGATGGGTAGAGTTTATTCTGAAGGCCCCCATCTGGTTGGCTGAGGATGTTGGGCTTGGATCCCAGTTTAACTGCTTTCTCTGCTCAGTCATGTTTCTTCCCCTTCCTTTCACAGATGTTGATCCCTAATAGATACTCCAAACTCTATCCCAGAATCTGCTTCCTAACAGGGCACCATTGCAGTCAGCTTGGTCTTGATTGCTTCAGTCTTTCTAAGGTCACCTATTATCCACATGTTGATAAATCGAATTGGCATTTCTCAGCCATCAATTTACTCAACCTCTTATGGCATTTGAAACAGCAATTAAGGAAAAATTACAGTGGCAGCCTACTGGATTAACACATTCTTTGCAGACATCATTTATACTTTCATTATCAAATATATAATAAAAGGCTTCAAATACCATGTAAAGTATAGGAGTATAAAACAAGTAAGACAGAGTATTTTGGGGAGCTCTGTTTAATGATGAGTCATTGGACACTGAGAATGAACGAGCAGAAGCAGAGAAACTTCTGGTTTTGAGCTTGGGCAAACGGATGATATATTTGTCACTGAGATAGAATCTACAAGAGGGATCATCAACTGAAAGGGGGAAGAGAATGAGCTCAGTTTTGAGTCATGTGAGTTAGAGGTACTTGTGGGATATCCACATAGAGCGGACTTGAGAGTAATTGTAGCAGAGACCAGACTGCAGCAAGTTGAAGATTGAATATAACTTGAGAATGTGGCAGAGGGTGAATAGAGGCCAGGGGTTCCCAAACCTGGCTAAGCATTAAACTCATATTTAGAGTTAATTAAAAATTGATTGAAACCAGCAAGGATCTACTGTATAGCACAAGGAAATATACTCAATATTTTATAATAACCTATAAGGGAAAAGAATCTGAAAAATAGATAGATTATATATATGTATAACCGAATCACTTTGCTGTACACCTGAAACTAACACAACATTATAAATCAACTATACTTCAATTAAAAATAATGATTGAAAAGTTTCTTCCCCAGAGATTCTGATTCAGTTGATTTGAGGAGGATGTGTATTTTTACAAACTCTCCAGCGCTACTGTGTTCAGTGCAGGTCCTCTGGAAAGCAAACACCAAGATGGAGTGAAAGTGTAATAATTTTTGGGGGGGGGGGAGGGTGGCACAAATACATGCGTCAGAGGAAATGGGAGGGAGCCCGGGAAGGCTGGAGGAGCCATCAGGCAGCAACGCAAGTCTGACCTCATGAAGGGAGGAGGGGGAGATGATTGGGTAGAAGCATCTCAGAGTGCTATGTGGGGTAAGGAAGGGTTAGCCAGGCTGCTGGAAGCTTATGTATCTTTCAGGAACAGGCCTGCCGTGCTCAATTGCTGGCTACACAGGAGCAGTCTGTGGGAAACGTGGCATTGGTGTAACTGTGGGGATGGATTTCAGAGTGTAGAAGCTGGGGCCTTTGGTTAATTAAGCTCTCCGTGGTTGAAAGTCTGTGAGGCACATTCTCCTCATTGCCACATATACCCTACCATTTTTTTTTTTTTTTTTTTGGGCCACGCCGGGCGGCATGTAGGGGTCTTAGTTCCCCAACCAGGGATTGAACCTGTGCCCCCTGCGGTGGAAGCATGGGAGCCCTAACCACCGGACCACCAGGGAATTCCATATACCCTACTATTTTAAGACAATGAGATGAGGAAAGGAAGATAGAAATGGGCTGTAGCTAGAGAGGTATTTGGAGTCGAGGCAAGGTTTCCTGCTGTTTTTCAAATAGGAAAGACTTCGGTATGTTTGTAAGCCTAGAGGAGGGAATCTGCAGAATGGAAGATGTTAAAGATAGAAGAGAGGAAGGGAAGGAGGGAAAGAGGGATGGGGAAGAGGTGCAAGAGGGATGTTGAGAATGAATTAATTGTGGAGGAAGAAGACTCCAGAGAAGGTAGAAAGATGTGAGATAACAAGTTGTGGCTTTGACTCCAAGCAGTGACATCTTATTTTCTGGGATAGTGTCTGGATAGGGTTAAGGTTGAACGTTGTAGGAAGTTAAAGGGAACTGTACTTGGTTGTCTCAACTTCTACCGCAAAACAGGAGGCAAAGTATCAAGGGCACCAGTGGTGGAAGGTTTGGTCTTGAACAGGAGGTACCACCCCATCCGCTGAGGCGGAAATCAAAAGAGGTAAAAACGGGCTCAAAGACTCATAGATTTGGGATCAAGTTACAGGACAGAAAGGCTGATGGCCTTGATTTCTCGATAAGTAGGAGGCAAAGTTATCTGCTGAAGGTATTATTTATTTGCCGCTCTTCTCACACGACAAAATTCCTCACATAAAACCGTAACAGAAATAATATTTAGTATATTAAAATTAATACTTCAGATATTTCTTTTATATTAAGATGATTGTCTATTACATAAATCTTTCATAGACATGTGTCTGTTTCTTGGTGTATAAACCATAACTCTGAAAGATTCCCTTGATATAATTTAGAATTTTATAAACTGACATTGTATTGAGTTTATACCATTCTCAATCAGAAGATAAAATTACTGGAAACATAATGTCAGTGTATTTTGTATATTTGTTACCAAATGTAACAAACAAAAACCACTTTTGGATGATGTAATTTTATCTAGTATTAAAATAAATTCATCACGTGAGCAAATACTGGCTCTCCCTATCAAAAAGTAGACATCAAAATATTTCATAATTGGAGGGGGTCTTTGAGATCAGTGACTTCTAATCTGGGGGCCTCAGACCCCCAGAATATATACATTGAACAATAGTAGTTGATGATCTATTTTTTTTTTTTTTTGATGATCTATTTTTAAATTTCAAAGCACCTAATAGAAATCCCACTTTACCCACATGAAGACTTTGACTTCCTTTACAATTACTTGAAATTATTTCAATTTAGTGGGGCTACTCTTTAGACTCTCCAATTGGCCTTTGCAATATTAAAACATGGATAATGCATTAATCATTATTTAATCAATGAGTTTTAAAAATCAGCTAAACTTCTGAAACACAGGGCTCGGGTAGAGGGAGGATTATAGAAATCTGAGGTAACTGATAGTGAAAACATCGGGAAAAATTGACTTAGTCTAATCCTGAAATTTGCAGATGGGAAAACTAGGAGGAGGATAAATAATTTATCCAATAACACATCATGGTTCATTAGTAGCAGAGCCAGCATTAGGATTTGCTCAATTCATATTTTGGAAGCTGTGAAAAAATTTCCTAATATGCTATTTTCTTGGGTGTTAGGTTTCTGCATTTTGTATTGTGGTGTTTAGTGTTCTTAGCATTTGGAACCCAAATGCTTCACATTTTGTTTTTGGGTTGTTTTTGGTTGAGTACGTACCAATAGGAAACACCCCAGCCCAAACGCTAAGGTTTATTAATTTGTATTTCCTCTGCTGGCCAACTTTCCAGTAAAGTGGTTTAAAAATTTTTTTCCATAGAGGTAATTGAGAAACAAAAACAGAAACCTTTAAAAGAGTCTTCATAGTAAAGAGGTGCCATAAAAGGCTAGTTAATTTTGAACTCCATTCTTCCATTCTTCATAATTTTAGGGTAGTCTTCATTCATACTTGCTCTAGTTACAACAGTACTTTAAACAGAATTATCTGGTTAGCATATGAATCTACAAAAAGAAAACATTTTAGACCCTTCTACAGTTTTAATCTTAGGTGTGCATACTAATTGCACACATTCTCGTCAAATAATTAAAAAATATTCGTAATTAACAAATAGGGACAAACTTTATACAAAACTTCTGCTACTACTATAATTTTTGAAAACATTTAACCCACCAGTAAGAGTGGAGACAGCCCTGCCTTTTAAAAGATAGATAATTTGAATAGAGAATATAAGATAGGATCATTAGAAGTATAAACAAGAGTTTTTCTTCTTATGAAAAGTTTAAAAATTTCCTTCCTTATATTTTTGTTGTTCTTTATATTTCTTTAGACAACAGCCATTTTTTCTCAAATGATTTTTTTTTTTTTAGGAAGGGAGAGTTGTCTATTGATGGTCTAAAAGAAGTGCTTACATAATTGTAGCTGAGGCAGAACTGGTATTTAATATTTCTTACATCTCATTGATGCAGTTTTCCAAGATGTTGATTAAGCAGAGAAATCATTTTCTAAGTCCAAAATCTCAAAATGTATAAAAATAATCAGAATTTTATAACAAATGGTAATAACTAGTTTTGTGCATTCATTTTCTATGATACCTGATAACATAGGCCAATTAAAACCCAGACTTCACATTGGCATCAAATGAACATAGCAGAATGACCAAAGCTGAGAACTAGTCATTGTCATAGATGCAACCTAAAAGAAGAAAATACAAATTTAAATTAGTTACACAAAATACATATCCTCTAAGTGTTCCAACGTTGTAAATGTAAATGATTCATACTCTCCTGGTTTAGGATAAAAACAGGAGAATTGGCTCACTTTATGAAAAAGCAGTTAAATGGAAGGCCATATATTTATTTAACATTCATTGCTCAGTGTACCTTTCCAAATAAAGTTTCTGGACAAATCTATTCTCTATCAAAATGAGACTCAAGATTATTTTACCTGGTACTTAATTAAATGTACTTTTTGATAGTAATTCTGAATGAGGTTGAAAATATTAGGTATTAGTAAGAATCATACATTTAAAAGGAGACTAAAAGGAACATAATTAACACTATGCTTCATTTCAGGTGAAATTAATTTTTTAGATCATAATTTAGAAACGTACAATGCTTAGATAATACTAGTGAGTAATACAGGTTATGAAATAAGTACCTACTTACTGTCGAAGCACAAATATTTTTGTGGATAAAAGCAATTCTTATTAAGATTCATGGTATAATGAAAAATACACTAATATTTCATTCTTTTTTTCCAAAGAAAATAAATAAGAGATTTTTCCTTGATTTTCAGTCATGTTCAAAAATAATTTTATTTCATTATACCATGGCATTTGCCTTTCTTAACATTTTCAGGTGATTCAAATTCTAATCAGATTGGAAGGCTCTAATTAATCCAGCAAGCTATTTTCAGTATTTGTAAGAACAGTAAATTCACCATGACTGTTCTCTGTGCTGGGTGCCACGTGAGACTTACCATCAGCAATATCGTCATAAATCTCTCCATCACTGTAAATTTAGAAAATAAATTTTATTTTAAAGAAAGAATCTTCTTAACATTAAAGCAATATTTAGGTTATAAGTTTTATAATGTGATTTTATGTGACACAAGGCATTTAAGGGTGAGAAGTTACATTTATAAGTGGGAAGAAATTTCATATGCATCTGTATCTCCTTTCATTGACTTAATCTAATCCTCTGTTTCATTCTTAAAGCGTGCACACACACACACACACACACACACACACACACACACACAATTTATTCCATATCATAGACATACAGAATAATGAAAACATGCCCCAGGAGCATAGACCATGCCTTACTCATCTTTAGATAGAACTATAAGCCTAGCACACGGCTGTCCTTGGTCAATAGTGTTTGTTGAACTGAACAAACTGAAAAATGATGGCACAGTACTCCACTGGGGGCCTTAATCCAAAACTGCGATGGATTCTTTATGTTCAGTAATATCAGATTTATACTACTTTCACTTGAACTTCAAATGTTGAAACAAATACAAAAATATTTGGCAAAGGAAATGGGTGCATCATTTTTGCAATGTTTCTAATTATAATTTGTAAATATTAATTTAAAATATATAAATATTGGTTGCAAAATAAGCAGCCAGTATATGGTTTGTATGGTGATTCTTTTTTTATTTTTTATTTATATATTTTATTTATTTATTTATAATTAATTAATTAATTTTGTTTTTGGCTGCGTTGGGCCTTCATTGCTGCATGCCAGGCTTTCTCTAGTTGTGGCGAACGGGGGCTACTCTTCGTTGTGGTGCATGGGCTTCTCATTGCGGTGGCTTCTCTTGTTGCGGAGCACGGGCTCCAGGCATGCGGGCTTCAGTAGTTGTGGCAATCAGTCTCCATAGTTGTGGCTCGCGGGCTCTAGGCCCGTGGGCTTCAGTAGTTGTGGCGCACAGGCTTAGTTGCTCCGCGGCATATGGGATCTTCCCGGACCAGGGCTTGAACCCATGTCACCTGCATTGGCAGGTGGATTCTTAACCACTGCGCCACCAGGGAAGTCCTATTTTTTATTTTTAAAACTTTTTGGCCATGCCGCACGGCATGTGGGATCTTAGTTTCCCGACCAGGGATTGAACCCATGTCCCTGCATTGGAAGCATGGAGTCTCAACCACTGGATTGCCAAGGAAGTCACTGTATGGTGATTCTTATGTTATATAATTTTAAAAATATTTGTGGTTATAGGCGGCATCCATAATAATAGTTCTGGTGAGTTTTACACATTTTAGGTTTTATCTTGCCCTGAATCTTTGTGAAATATTCTATTCCACACACACACTGAGTCCCTCCTATGTACCAGGAGATATAAGTAAGACAAAGCTTTTATTTCAAGAAACGTATAATCTAATGGAGGAGAGAATGATATGCAAGTAATTAAAATAGAAAGAATTATAAATATTAATATAGCCTTGAAACGTAGGATACACAAATGTAAGGTGACTTTGTCATTTAGACCAGACCTACTCTTGGTTCCTATACTACCTCTGTGCATTTATCATGGAAGCAGCAGCAGGCTTTTCAAATTGCTGCCAACTATGGCAGATGCTGTGAGTTCCCTATGTCTTCTGTTTGGATCCTTTCTCTGAGATTGAGGGAGGATTTGGCTAATGGAAATCTGATGCAAATGCAAAGAGGACAGATTTTTTTCTATCATTCATTCAATAAACTTTTATCAAGTATTCACTTCAATAGGTGGTAAAGCAATAATTACTTAGAGAGTACACTTTCTGAATTCTCTCTTAATCATCCTGTAGTAATCACTGATGAAGACATGGTCCCGTTATTTGTCACGCATTCTTTCCTTGAAATTTGTATCTTTCATAGAGTAAAACCTATTGAAAAGTCCCATGCCTACTACAGTGATTAATGCTCTGAGGAAAATAAAAGTATTGTGATTATTTTTCTTTTGACTCTTTCCTGGTTTGCTGACAGAGCCCTTAACATTGCTTTGCCTCTTTCTGATTGGTGTCAGGTTGTTTATGGATACAGTTTGTGAATCTTCCCTGATTTCTTAATCATGCTGAATTCTGTAAATCTCTGTATTGGTATATGACCTACCCTGATAATGGAGTTCATTTCTTGCACTGGTTTACTTGGAATAGAATCTTATAACATTGGGGGTGGACTCTAATAGCACTAGTACCAGACTGTGACAATGTCCTATTCATAAAATTGGAAGAATCATTGACCACTATCTTTTTCTGGCATGCTTCCAGAAAAGGCAACTTAATACTCTACTATGCCTGGTGTGAGTAAAGAAAAGCCTTCAATTAGGGGCCAAGCTATAAACCGTTAACAGGTGATATTTGTACCTACTCTGCAGACACTAATAGATACCTGATTAATTCAATTCAATCAACTGCATTAATAGCTAGCGAAATGCAAAGTATTAATTAAAATGTTAGTGGTTTTGACCTGTCTGCAATATTTGCAACGTCTGTATCCAATGAATATATAAAACTATGAACTGTATAATCATGAATCAGAAGGGCTCCTCCTTTATATTTAAAACAGTGACACTTTATCAAAACTAACTTCGTTATGGGTACTACCATTGACATTAGTATAGCATATTGTTTTAAAATTTATTTATGATAGTTTAGTAGATTATATTATGTAAGTGATATTAGGAATCTTTCTTAAAGAAAAGCATATAATTATTTTTGGAAGTATAGTAGTAGAAGAAAATGGGCTTACTTGTCCACCAAGTAACTCCGAAGGACATAACCATCTAAGAAAGAAAAAGAAAATAAATTTTATTAACAGTACAAACTTGAAAAATCCCTACTATTTTTAAAGAAATTGAAATAAAATTTAATAATTAAAAGAATATGATATAATATATTGAATAATTATATCTATCTCCAAACATGACTTATTTTTCTTATTTGTGTCCACTTTTCTCTCCTTCCTTTTTTTTTTTTAACATCTTTATTGGAGTATAATTGCTTTACAATGGAGTGTTAGTTTCTGCTTTATAACTTTTCCTCTTCTCTCTAACATTTTTTCTCTCTCTCTCCTACATGACTCTTTTCCTCCATTTACAATCTTTCCTCCTTTCCCCCATAAATTAAAAACCAATATTTTCTTTTCTAAGCTACTGTAGGTTGTAGCACAAGCTTCTTTCACATTTTAATCTATTTCTTTAAGGTGTTACCCATGTGACACAGTTTTAAGAATTTATTAAGCATAATTTCTCCTATGACAAAAGTAGGTCACAGGTAGGGATTTTAAATATCACCAGGTCTAAGACTTAACTTTTCAAATTTTATTATACTGAACAGTCAGAACTGTGATCCATTCCCCTTTCAGATCCGCAATCTAGTGTTTACTTGGGGGAGTGTGCATTCTAAATCGTTTCAAAACAGCTCTCTTATAACCAGCGTGAAAGATCTTTCACTATTGCTTTTGCCATTTGACAGAGCGTCAACGTTTGCATTTTCATCTTTCATGGAACAAATAATTATTAGAAGAGCACGTATCAGGGATTCTAGTGATTCCTCTGTTAAATGGAAAATAGACATTTTATACAAGAAAGAAAAGATTTTTTTCACTTTATTTTTGCCCCTCTTGTGCAAAATACTCCTAAGAAAAAATATGGGCTATTTTTCTTAAGAAAATGTCTGCTGACATCTAATTAATGTTACTAACCTTTGGAATTATTGGTTTTGTGTTAGCGCCTAGCTACTGTTGTATGCTTGAGATTAGTACCATTTATAGTCTTGTCAATACAGCTTCTAAATAACTTCTTTTGCTGAGTCAATCTATTGTTTTTGCTCCACCTCAGATCTAGTTTTGGTTCTAAATCAGAGTAAATGTGTAAAAACTGATAAAGCAGGAAGCTCACAAGCAAAAATTAATACCAATGTTAATAAACTTAGGTAAACATACTAATATCATTGCCATTGATTTAACATGCAAGATTTTTTTAAAGTGAGAATCATACAACTGAAATTGTGGGTTAAAATTTAAGAAAATGAACTTTCCCTTGATATATTCCAGGGTAAAAAAAATTCCACCAAAATATTTTGTCAAGAAATTAACTACTTGTTGATGAAAATTGTTCATAAGAATCATATTTGGAAAATAAAGAATCAAAGTTATCTTTGAATTCCTGCAGCATGAAGCATATGTCAAAATGATAAAAGTACAATAAGTAATATTTTTCTCAAAGTATGAAAAATTAGACCATGTTATACCTTCCTTTTTATTTCAGTTAAAGAAGTGGAAAAATTAATATAAAGGTCATCTAAAATTAATATCTATGATCCTTGGGTAGACTTTGATTCCACAGTTCTTTCAGTCATTTCACGTTAACAAAACTTAAAAAAAAGTTAAGGTAGACATCATCATTTAGCATAATTTTTAAAGGGGGATAATCTCATCTCTAACAAATTCAACTCTATGTGTGTCTCTCAAAAGAGAAACTCTGTGCAAATAACAGACTTTTTGAACAAATTGTGGATTTTGTGTCAGGCTTCCAATAATTGAAGTCTGTCTTTACTTGTACTCATGTTTAGGGCTAACATAAAGTGTGAACCATTTCTACAGACACTAAGAGTCACAAAGTTTTTTTTTTTCGTTAGTTAAAATTGGTGGTTATGTTTTCATTTTGAATTTTCTCTTAAAACAAATTGGAAAATAAAACAATACAAGTAAGTGTTCCCATGATATTCATGTTTAAATTAATAATTTAAAAATAACGACTGAAGCCTTTAACAAGGAAGTCAATCTCATTGTGAGTTGTCTGGGCTTTGTAAAGTGTCTGAACTAATATTAGAATGTAGACAATTAGAGAAATGCGTAAGAAGTAAGAAAATATTGCCAGAGATTGGAATTATTCTGGCCTCAAATATATTTCTGTTGTTGTTTGTAAAAAATATTTAGAAGGTCAAGAGAAACAAAATCCAAAACAAAGAGAATTTAATCACTATTTCTGGAAATAAAAGGTTTTTATTTTCTAGTGCTTGTAGGTCATCCACTTTTTAAAACTTAGTTATGCTGAAATTGTGTAGACCTGGATAAAACACTATCTGTAATTAGGCATAAAACAGTCCTTTCGATGACCAAAGTTAATAACTCATGATATACAGCTTAATTACCTAACCTCACAAAATGTATTATAAAAAAATATATTTTCTTAGCTTCTCAAATCCCTATTACATTTCCTCCTATAACTTGACTCTTCAAGAGTTCTATGGAGCAGTTTTTTCTTTTGTTGAAAGCTCTAATGTTGTTGCTGTTTTGTTGTTTTTGTTGCTGTGTGAGCTACATAAACATCAATGATTGTGAATATTATTTAAAAACAAACTTATCAAGGGGTTGGGGTGTGGGATGGTACTGTGCTGCTCTACTTTAGTTCCCTGAAATGATGTGATCATTTGGGGCTCATAAACTATAAAATCACCATTATGTAGCACTTTTGCAGGGTTAACGACTTTTAATACAGCATAGGTTTTGCTGTCTAGTACCTTTAAAAATTTCTGCTGAAACTTCATTCTATTACAAGCATGATTCATGACAGTGTCAAAACAAGTGTCTTACCAAGAAGTTTTAAACAACTTCTCCATGATAGTTCCTAGACACAAATTTTTTTTTTTTTTTGCAGTAGAAAAATGTTCTCTGCTCACATGTTCCATGAACATTCATCATAGGGAATGTAATGAAAAATACAAACAAATGAAATAAACAGAAAACCTCATCATAGTTCTGTAACATGCAGAGTGGCTGCTGTGTTTAGTTAGCTCTATAATATCGTGGGCACTGGCACACCAGGGATTCTCACACATAGTATGAAATTATCATTAGGAAATCTCACATTCATAGAACAGAACACAGTGACTCGAAACAAATGTTTTGAAATATGTGGTGGGTAGAGTCGGTTAAGAAAGTAACACCCACCCACCATATGTGCCAGTTAATTTCTTCCCAAAACATTTACTTGCTACGGTGCAGATGTGTCCCAGGACTAATGACTCACCTTTCAGAAGGGTGTTGTGAATATAAAATTACCAAGAATATACAAAACCATCTTTGGAAAAAATGAAAAATATCTTTGTTCTAATATTTTCAAATTTTTTACTCAATAAAAATGACAAATTTTATTATTTCCTTAGTATTTCGTTTGTTGTGAGCAAGTCCAGAAATAAAGTTAAACTTACTCAATTTGCCCTCATGCAGTTTAAAAACAATAAAGTCATACTGCATAGATTTACTAAGGCAAGTGGAACAACGTCCGACTTCAAGAGAAAATGCTCATAAGGTAATAGAAATTAAAAACGAAATGCAGTGTATAATGCTAAATATAAATTATTATCCTAGTTCTATAAAAATGTTCTGTTTCCCTCTCTCTTTTTCTCTCCCTACTTATTTTTAGGGCTTCAAATTAGGTGACATTAAATTTCTGAATACAAAAATTTTCTTCAGTGAACATGTGTTGTTTTAAAATCGAAACCAAAATTACCTAAGCAAAGAAATGATCAACTGGATTTGGGGACACCCAAAGCATCTTTAAAATTCCCCTTCCTTTGATGCCCGAAGGAAATGGACAACATTTTGATCACAAATAACTCAGCTCATGTCTTTTCTGTAGAAAAAATTTTCTACTTTTTTGTAGAAAAATTTTCTCCAGTGACAGGAGGTGGGAAAACTCACAGCTTATGAGACTTTGAGTTGAGGAACATGCACAAATATTAGCGAGAAATTCTAAACATTTGGGAATGTGCCAGAAATATATATTTAAGATCTCAATGCCTCTACAATATGCTTTTCTACAAGTCAGTGGGTGAGACTTGATCAAATGTGATAATGCCTGTAAAAGTGGCTTGTACTCTACTCCACAGTGGGAAGGGATTACTGTTAATGATTTAGCCTCTCATATCTATCATTACAAATTAGGTTTAAGTAAACTACGGTTTTCTTTTTTTTTTTTGCTGGATTAAAGAAGAATAGAAAGTAAGGAAAATGTTAGGGTCATCATGGTGTTGGACTGCAAATGTCGTTACTGCTAATTAGATGTGGAAAAAAGGAAATGAAAGATTCAGAGTCTCCCAAATGATACACAACAAGTGAACCACATCACTATGGCTAAGACAGAGAACTTCTGTCTTCTAACAAGTTAAACTATTCAACGGACTTCTTCCTGTGAATGTCAGTATGTCAGATTTTCATCTGGTTATCCAACTGCAATCTCCAAATTGTTATACTCAATTCAGCAAGCCCCAAACAAGGTGCCAGGCAGTGTAGAAGGTGTTGGCAATACAATGTTGAGAACATTTCACTGAAGCTACTCTCAAGCTCAGTCTCATAAGAGTAATAGATTGGAAAAACAGTAAGGACAGTGGCAGCAATAACAGTAGCGACATGGTGCAGCAAGGGAGAGATTAATTGTGTTAGGGTGGCTGCGGAGGAGTGAGTGAGTGTGCTTCCAATTTTAGATGACAACTGGGTTGTTTTTAATAGACAATTTATGGACATTCCAAGTAGAATAAAATAGCATGGAAGGATGAAATAGCAAAATGTATTCAGGGAATGACAAATGAGTAGTTTATATTTCTGGAGTGTTAGTTGCAGATGGGAAATAGTTGATGAAGGTGAGGCTAGATCACAAAGTGTTTTATAGACTAACCCTAAAGACTTCATGTGTTTAAAAATAATATTTGGGTAACAGTATGGTGAGTGGATTGGCTGAGAGAAGGGTAAGGGAGACATATCATTTGAAAGGCTATTGCAATAAGCCAGCTGAGGAAGGGTTAAATCCATACAACAATTGTCCCAAATCCTATGGAGGTATTTGAGGAATAGATCAGAAATTAAGAAAATTAAACATGTTAAGGATCCAGTTCAAGGAAAGACTAACCAGCAGTTTTAGAAAAATAAAGAAAAGCAAGAGATTTGGAAAAATAAAAGGGAAATTAAGCAGATATGATCATTGAATTGTGGAATAATGCAATCGCAGATGCTCTTGGTGGCCCTCCCATCTGCCCAGGAGTAGGCTTCAATTCCTGATGGACAGGGAGTTGATGTATAAGTACCCCAGTTTGTTTCCCACCAGATGGGATAACACTGCCACTCCGAGTTCCCAACTGATTAAGCTCCTACTACTCAAGTGTACCTTGTTTTGATAACAAGATTTTATTAGCTGCCTTCTCAAGATTTTATTAGCTTCCTTCTCTTCCTAGTTTATTAACAAGATTTTATTAGCTGCCTTCTCTTCCCAGTCTACTTCTCCAAGTGCTCATGGGAGTATCCCAGAATCTCCTCCCAAATGGGAAAGCCAAACTAAGAAAAAGTCCAGGCCAAAGAAAGTCTATAAATAAAAAACAACTAGTACGCAAGTGCTACCGATATAATCACCTGGTTTTCATTCTGTTCGAGATGGACCCCAAAACCACCTAAGAATTGAATTAGTTATCAGTGAGCTTGAGAATTGTAAAGTGCATTGGTCCTGCACCAGAAAAAAAAAAAAAGAAGATAAAAGTTACAAGGAACCCTTGATTTTATCTACCAGAATGTCATGTAATGTTTTCACCTCTCATTTTTAACAGATGATAAATTCTAAGAGGATAGGAGTCCTCCAGTAGTCATAGCAGTATTTAGAATTATTGATGTCGAAGTAGAAAATGATAGCAGATTACAAATTATCCCAGAATGGCTGTTGCATTTCCTCATTCTTAAGGTCTACTGGTTCCTAGGTAGGAGTCTCCTCTGAATTTCTGTTTTTGATGCTGAATCTACATCCGCTCATCTGTATCTATACATGTTTTTTGCTGAGGTCATTTATATCCTGTTACTCAGAGCATGTTCTGTGGGCCAGCAGCATCAGTCACCTGGGACCTTGGGAAAACACCTTACCTCAGACCTACTAAGTTAGAATCTGCACTTTTAACAAGATCCCCGCGTGAAGTGTATGTACTTTGAAGTCGAGGAGCATTGCTCTAGATTGGATTTGTTGTGGGGACAGAAATCTCAGGACAGCAGGGCAAGATAAGTCTGAAGCTTGTCCTCTGGAGAAAGGTCCACATGACAAGTACTAGAACAATTCTCTGTTGTGAAAAATGTGAAATAATTTGGAAAGTAGAGTGAAGGAAACATATCATTTAGGCCCATCACCCTAATCAGCCACTATGAGGATTTTAGTTTGGTTTCTTTTATTTACATATTTTTTAACATGGCTGTAAATAAATCCTGTCCTACTTTAAGCAGGCTTCTTATTTCTCTTACTGTTGTATCATGAGAATTTCCTCATGCTATCATAATCATCCTGGAAAATACTCAGTTTGTATATTCATCATTACTTATTTAATAATTTTAAAAATTTGAACATTTAAAAATATTTTGATGATCTTTTAAAGCATGTAGTTATTCTGCATTTAAGACTATTCCTTGGGGTACATCTTCACAAATCCTGGTCTGAATGGGGCTTTTCTTTGTCTTCTGGAACTCCATCTTTGAATTATCTCCAGTGACCTTCAAGTAGTAACGCTACATACCCCTGCCTGTTATCTTTGCACCCACATTCCATTTTTTTCTTTTAAAGCCAACCACACCCCTTCCATAAAAACTTTAAATCCATTTTCCCCACCCTTGAGTCACTGTATTTTATTCTTAAAAAATCTACTTTGGTTCCTGTCCCTGAGTCACCTTCCTGTCATTAAAATTGAGCTCAGAGTTTGTGTTTTCCGTGCAGACGTACCGAGCTGGTATGGGACAGCCATGCTGGCTATTCAATTTTAAATATAGGACAACATAATTTTGACTCACTCTTCCCTGGACTTGAAATGAAATAAGCTTCCTTTTAAAACTGGACAAAAACATTTCCATCTGCCAGCTTTGGTAGCTGAGAAAGTCAGAGAGGACAGGACTCTCTCGTGTTTATTTGGAATAGAATGTCGTATTAAATGTGGCCGAACAGGAAGTGAAAACAAGTGAATTTGCAAGGTAGGAAAACTGGAGATTCTAGGTGTGACATATGCGATATAATTTCAAACCAGACCAGAGCAAGAACCACTCACTACTTTAGCAGAGTGGTTCTCACTTTAGTGTACATAGGAGCAAACTAGGGAAGCCGTTATGATCAGACTCTGTCTGACCTCCAGAGCACATGACTCAGCAAGTCACGGGTGGGTCCAGGGTGTTAGAATGGTAATACACACAGGAGTTTTCTGATGCTGGTGGTCTGTGGGACCACATTTTCAGAAGCACTAATTTGGCATAACTTTGGTAACTCAGTGCCAAATATAGCAGGTGGGAAATGAAAAAAAAAAAAAAAATTAAAATAAAATACATTGATTCCAGCACTGCAAGATCTCCGGTTTCTTAATGTTTTCCACAATTCACAAAGCATGGAGCAAAAACAGTTAATACAAATAGGAGTGATCACTAAAACTTGTTTAGTTGTTAAATTCTGGGGTGTCCTATCTATAAAGAGTAAATAGTGACTTACATTTTCCTTCTTCATTCCTGCAGAGAACTTTTGTATCATCTGTGTTTTGTATAACTTGCAGGGATTCTCCAGGCTTTACCTGTAGATCTCTGTTCCCCCACTTTTTAGAAGTTAAGTAGGGTGCAACTTTGGTGGAATAGAGGACTCTAATTTCACCATCATACTGGAAAAATAAGGAAAAACATTTACATTATTGATTGATGTGTATTATTAAAGTAATTCATTTATTGACAGATTTATTAAGAAAATCTTTGTTAAATAACTAGTTCCTTGTTTTCAAAAAATAACAAAAACTTCTTTGGAGAAAAATCACTCATAACCTCACCAACCTAATAATTATTTTTAAAATAAAAAGTTTTTTAAAATTTAAGATGTAATGCATGTGTTGATTTGTCTCACTCATATATTGCAAAATGATAACCATCAGAACTTAAATTCCATTGGCTTGATCACCTCGCAATACTACCACTTCTTTTTTTATAGAGAGAACATTTAAGATTTGCTCCGTTAGGGACTTCCATGTATATAACACAGTATTGCTAACTATAAGCACCGATCTAACTGCTGAGTATTTGTACCCTTTGACAGACATCTCCCCATGCTCCCCTCCTCTGGTAACCACGATTTTACTCTTGATTTCTGTGGGTTTGGTTTTTTTAGATTCCACATATAAGTGATGTCATACAGTATTTG
Organism: Eschrichtius robustus; assembly: GCF_028021215.1. NCBI lineage: Eukaryota > Metazoa > Chordata > Mammalia > Artiodactyla > Eschrichtiidae > Eschrichtius > Eschrichtius robustus. Next base: position 32,207,970 of record NC_090825.1, read on the forward strand.
TCTCTGTCATTCTGACTTATTTCGCTTAGTATAATGCTCTCAAGGTCTGTCCATGTTGTCACAAATGGCAGGATTTCCTTGCTTTTCATGGCTGAATAATATTTCACATATATCTATCTATCTCACATCTTTTTTATCTATTCTACTTTTAGCTTACCTTTTTATTAAGTTTCAAAGGACAGCTAAATTTAGATGATTATCACAGCACATATATTGTGCATGTATGAGAGTTTACTTAATTTCTTATAGGAATAAATTTAAATCTAAAATAAATTTTGTAGAAAATAAAGGAGTTGTGATGGAGAACTGTGATATTGATAATTACACTTTTAAAAATCATCAATTTTTTCATTAGCACTTTGAACTTTGTATGATATTTAAATGTAAACATACTTTAAATTTTTTCCTGAAGTCTTTTTCTTCTTTTTCTTGCTTTTTCAGTTTCTTAGGGTCTTTTTCTTCTGCCTTGGCCTTGGCTCCTTGACTAGGATGGCAGAACACACATAAAATGGCATTTAGTTTCAAAATATTAGAAGAATAGTGTATAACAGACAATTCATAACATTACATTTTTGTTAAATTTCATTTTCAATTATCTTTGTTAGAAATCTAGTACATTCATTGTAATAAATGATGACATTTCATAATGCAGAATAGATCTTCAAGAGAATACAGACTGAGTTAAAATGGAAGTGAGAGATAATGTATTATGTTGAATGGTATAAAATGACTGAAGTATAGTTTAAACATGGTTACATATCAGCAGTTTCATATGATTCAACCTAGTCTTGAACCCCTTATATTTTTCAACCCTTCCTAGATAATTAAGTGGTTTGGCTAATGTCATAGAAAAGGCTTTTTAAAAAAGAACACTTTGTGAAAGACTGATTTTTATGGCTTAAAAAATTTATCTATATATAATCGACTTAAAACAAAGCCAGGGTCGTATCTCATGATACCAACTAAAGCCAATTATTATAAGAGAGGTGAACAGCTCTGAGGTAGTGATTCTCCAGCCTGACTGCATATAGGACCACCTGGGAAGTTTTTAAAAAATACCACTGCCCTTGTCTAATTCCCAGAAATTAAATTAATTAAAAATTCTAATTAATTAAACTGAGTGAGGTCCAGGTACTGACATATATATTTTAAAAGCTCCCAGGTGATATTAATTTGCAACCAAGGTTGTGAACAATTCCTGGGTTAAGTATGGATCTTAGGGAAAGGCTGTGACTCTCTGTAGGAGGGAATTTAAAAAATCAGAATATTTGTGAATAAGGAAAAATTTTAAACACTGACATTAATTTTGATTACCTAAGGTAATCAAAATTTTGGTTACCTAAGGTAAAGTTTTGTTTGTAACTGATTTATTTAAAATTTTTGAATCTTAGAATTTAGTTCATTCACTGGGAAATGAATTATCACACTGTCCTGCCCTAGGTTCTGCATTGTCCCTCATACCTTCTCTCTGATGGTACCTGGGTAGTAGTGGAATTGCTGGCCCGGATTAGCACTCTGGAGCGATCAGAATATACATGAATGTTAAAAATGCCCCACAAGCTCTCTTTAAAGGTAATTTATTGAAATTTATTTAAAAAAATAGAATGCTGTGTTAGAGACACACGATTGCCTTAAACTCTGAAAATAAGCAACGGGAAAGAAATTAGTACATATTGCACAAAGTTTAATCAGCTGGGGTTTATTTTGCTTAAAGAAAAGGGCCAGTGGGTGACTCTGGGTTCCTAGGGAGCTATTTAATGGAATGTGGTGGCATTTCTACAGTAATATTAAACACAAAAATGTGCTTAAAACTGTCAGGAATAGAAGCGACTTCCCAATGGTGAGGAATATTAAACCTTAACATATTTCTGAAGATTAGATTTTCCTTTCATGGAGAACTGAAAAAGGAGAATGATTCTCCTTTCATATTTCTGGTGTGTTTTGTCTGTAGAACTTGATCTTCTTATATAAATAACAGGATATTTTCCCCTCAGTTTCTTTGATCTTGCTCTTGTTCTGTAAAATTAGTTTAACAATGTTGGTAAAAAAACCAAAAATGACAAAAACAGAAACTTAGAGTTCACTCATGCATTTTTACCAGTACAGCTCAGAAGACACCACTTACTGTATTCCATTGATGTTACTTTTATCCTTTAACTGATCAACTTCAAGATCTTTTTATTCATCTTTCTTTTTTCTTGAAAAAGCTAGAGAGGTGTTCTTGCTTCCATACATAGCATGTATCAGATCATCTCACATATTTATTGGAGTATAAAAAAGCATCCTAACATGTTATTTTCTATTACAAAAGAATTTTCAAAAGGTACTCCTCTTCTATTAACTGATTTTAGATTTTCTTACAACTTTTGTCTAAAATTAAATTGAAGCCTTAGGTAAGCTAAAGAATGTCACTATTCACTGTTGACTGTTTTTGTTTGAATGGAACCTTTGAGAATCAGATGATTTTGTGAAAAAGTGACATAACTCTTAAAAGTCCTTTCAAAACACAAATCTTCTCTCTCTTTTTTTTTTTTCATAAAAGGAAACGATCTTCTTGTGGAGGATGGAGGAGGCTTGAAGCAGGTGGGTTAGGATCGAGACATAAACTAAGCAGTGTGTTCAAGACAAAAAATGTTTTGAGAAAAAAGTAAAAAAGGGAGCGAATGAATCAGTGAGATGAGTTGCGATCAGGCTCTCAAATATTTTCCCAGTGAATGAGTGAATAAATGAATGAAGACATTGGTGAGTCATAGGTCAGAAGATAATCAGGGAACAGGGAGAAGGACCACTGGGAAGGGGTGAGGGGAAGCGAGAGAGAGAACGAGGAGGAAGACCTGGGCTATCCATCCATTCACAAACCTGGCAGACAGGTCAGAGTTGGGATCAGGGAGAGGAGGACAGAGCCAACAGGATGGCACACAGTACACATGCCCTCACTGGGGTTTTATTCCAGCTGGATTTTCTTGAACCGTCTGATTTTCATTACTTCATTGTAATGAGAACATTTAAATTACCTCATCTCTGGTGGTGGAGCAGGGAAGTCAGAGGCATCCACATCATCATAAACTTCATCTCCCATGTCTAACAAAGACAGAATAGCCAATGTTGAAACACTGTTAGTGTACATTTTGATATGAGCATTCAATGGTATTTTAATATAAAGACTGTTTCAAGGACAACAAAATAAGTTTTCCTGAGGTCTCTGTACATTTCTCCTGGAAGCACTGCCTATTCCTTAAAAGGGAGAGATTCCTATCTTCCTTGATGCTTGTGTTAAATATCCCTCAAAAAGAAAAACAACAACAACAACAAAACAGTGGCAACGATTATAACTATTGTTATCAGGGAAAAACCCCTAAAGCAGTGACTGAGATTATTTGAATATCCACAAGGGTGATGAATTGTAAGATTAGTAGATTGCTGACAAGCAAATCAATATTACTGGCCACTGGCTGCAGGTAGAGATTGAAGTCAAGATTTTTATGGGATTTGGGGTGCTAGGATAATATATATCATTTTATTTATATGTCTTTGTCTTTGTGCCTATCTATCTATCATCTATCTATCTATCTATCTATCTATCTATCTATCTATCTATCATCTATCTATCTATCTATCCCTCTCTTTTGCTCATTGATCTGTCTTTATTAACTTTTACCTTATAGGAATATTATGTGTGGCACTATTGTAAAATAAACGACACTTTTGGTACCAGCAGGTCTTGAGAATCAGTATTGGTGGAAAAGTTGCTATGACCTGAACTGGTTCAATGGCTTTTCCAATGTGTAGACATTTTTCTTGCTTCTAGACTTCTTGTTAATAAAGTCAGGAGGAATGCGTCCTCTCTATACCTATTAAGTTGCTCCACAGCAAATTAAGCTAAAGAGATGAGTTGAAGAGAGTACAAATGTTTTAAGGAATGATTATCACAGAAAGTTTAAAATGCTCTCTGGTAGTGGTAAGGATTTGATTTCCTTTAAAAAAATCCCCCCCCCCACCTTGGGACTTCCCTGGTGGCACAGTGGATAAGACTCTACGCTCCCAATGCAGGGAGCCTGGGTTCATCCCTGGTCAGGGAACTAGATCCTACATGCATGCAACAACTAAGAGTTCACATGCCACAACTAAGGAGCCCGCTTGCCGCAACTAAGGCCCGGCGCAACCAAAAAAAAAAATTCCCCCCCTTCTGTATATATGTACACATATATATATATGCTCTGTATATGTATGTATATATGTTTGTGTGTGTGTGTGTGTGCATGTGTGTGTATTTTCTTCCCACTCAGGTTAACTAATTTCACAGGATAAAACTTGCTCAACTACATGAAGAATCTATAATAAATATGTAAAAATATGACATATCACTGGTTTCCAGAAAGGGAAAAGTTACTATTCCATGCACATGCACTTAATACACCTTTGAGAATGAAAGAAAATTAAAACAAGAAACACATTTTTTACTTAATTGATCACATTTTTTCCATTTTATGCCTACTATTTGTGGAGCTAAGTTTCTTGAGTACTTTTTGAAAATTATAGATTAAGATATACACTTATCAGTTATTGATCAATTTGAGTTAGAGCCTTACATATTTTCAAATTGATAACTGAAAACAAAGTCAGATAAACAGTTTGGAAGAATAGATTATCTTTGTGTTTGGTTTGCTCTTTCAATTTATTTACAAGTTAAAATAAACCTTTTGAAAGGCCCTGAATATTCTTGTGAGACATTTTATTTTGTTCAAAGTAAATTTAAGAAAACTCCTTTAAAGATCTGTCTCAGCAGGGGTAAAAAAATAAGCTGATCAAAATTGTACAAAGAAGAAACTGTTTCTCATTGAGCAGTGGAAAATTTTCCAAAGACAATATAAGTGATACATTTTAAAAATCAAAGAAATTTAGATTTAGAAGGACCTTCGTGGCATATAATGTGGCATGTTTTCAGAAATCTTTATGCAGAAGTCCAGTACATCAAGCTCTGGCTGAATTGGGGTGGGGGGGGGTCCATGGGGAATGTTGGGGTCCATCCCTACTCACTTGTCCCTTTCTCCATAGTGATCCTATGGCTGGAAGAACTGTTTAAAAATCGTTGATATTTTAAAATTTCCTCTTCCCACTATTTTACTGTTGAGAAACTGTGGTGACCCCAAGTGCAGTTACTTGACAAGGTTACACAATTTATTATTTTCAGAGTCAGGACTCTAATTCAGACAGCGTGACTATAGCCAATCCTTTCCACTACCTCATCTGCAAGAAGTGAGATATAAAATATACAGTTAGCTTTTATTACTTACCCACTTGTTTAGGAGGAGAAGGGAAACTGGAAAGAAAATGAGAACACAGTTATAATCAGACCAATATAAACACAGAAATTGAGTCTTTTATTTAGGAGAGACATGAATAAGTAATAGCCTGGAGGCTTATACAGTCTAATTAATCTGTTGACTGTCATTCCTTTCTCATCCTCCATTTCTCTGCTAAGTCCCAAGTTTTTGTCCATCAATCTGGAATTTAGCAAGACTTTTTGTGAACTCCAGTGTTGACCAAAAAAGTCAAGAGTCGAGATATCCAGTGGTTTATTTTGCTCACAGCCATTAGACCAATGTTCGCAGATTTGTTCTATGAAGTTTGGGCATATTATCATACCAGAGTAATTAAATGGTCTCAGTATTCTGGAGTCATTGTGGCATAGCTCAGGCCCAAAACTGTTTATTTGACTCAAAGAATAGAAATGCGAGTCAAAATCAGCAGAGGTCATAGGAATTTTTATATGACCATGTTTCAACAATATGTACATGTATATCTCCAAACAGAAGAATGGTGAATAAGAGAGGAATATCCACTGAAACTAGAGAGTGAGAGCTTATTATCAGAAGTGATTTGAAATCAGGATTGGGTGGCTTTTAGTTGCAACAGAAAAAGACCTTTGCTTTTATTACTTTCTGAGTTTTAAACACACACACACACACACATCACTGGAAGAATGGTGCACAGTTACAGTAAAGTGTGAAAGGTCATTAGTTCAAGTGATCTAAAACCAGAATTAGCTGGTGTGTAATTAGAGCGAAAAAAAAAATCTCTGCTTTTATTTCTAAGGACCACATTTGAGTAATGCTGCATGAAGAGAAGATTTGCTATGTTTACTTATAATTTTAAGAGTCCTGTTTATTGAGTGTTGTTTTAGTGTCTCACAAAAGGGTTTAAAATTAGGACTTCTATGTGGAATTAACATCTTATAAAGACTTCAGTTAAGTGTGGTGAATCTATTAGGCACATATAAAATAAGGATATCCTGTACCGACGAGTGTAATTAAGATCCTTCAAATTCATACGCATGGAACTTATACTAAAGGGTTATTTTTGGATGGAAAGGTAAAATTTATGCTTTAGTTTTATTTATACAAACTGAAGATGTTTAGAATAATTTTATTATAGGATAAATATGTAATTCAAGTAGAATTAATATATCACAATTGTGATATAGTTACAAAGACTTTAAATACTGTACTTAGAGGAAAGAAATTCCAAATTGTGTCCTTTATTTCTAGCAATTAATTTTTAAAAGAGAATGTATATTTTGAAGAATAGTCAGTATACAATATTATATAATAAAATGTGGCATTGGAACTGTGAACATTCAGATTGATGCCACAGTTAAAAAAAGTCCTATTAAATGGAGGGTGAGTGTGTATGAGTGTGTGAGGGTGTGTGTGTGTGCACTTGTGCGTGTGTGTGCTTGTACATGTTTGAATGGAAAGCAAAATATATTTTTGAACCATATGATGGTTTTCGAATACTTTGTGCTCCTCTCATATAAATGCATGAGTTTAAGGGTGCCACAGTAAATGAGGCTAGAATGACTAATGGAAAAACACATTAAAATGGCTTAAAAGTCTGTCAGAATTTGGTTATTGGTTATAAAATATTAGCAGCATTTGATTAAATTATTAGTGTTGTTATCATGCACTGGATTTGGTGGTTGGTCGACTCTTACGATGAACCTTCATTGTCTGACTCAGAGTCTTTTGGTTTCTCTCGTATACTTTTCTTTCTGTCATCTTTTCCCTTTAACATCTTCAAAATCCCCCAGGACCACGTGTTACTCTTCTCTTCAACCTGTAGCATAGAGCTTTGGAGCATGCAGGCATTGATCAGATTTTTTATAATTATACTGCTTTGATCATTCAGGCTGTAAGCTACTCATTGTATTGAACAAAATGAAGCTATTATGTTTATAGGTTATGGTCTTTGAATACTGCTGCTACTAGGTAAATAGCAGGTAAGTTATTTTTTCCTATTTGGTAGATTTCTCCTGGTTCTTAAACTAGCGAGCTGAGTCAGGATTAAGTTTGAAACATCAATTTAGCTTTACTGTATTAAAAGTAAGTTGTTAATAGATTAAAAATTTTTAAATATGTATTTAAATTTTAAAATACGCCATTTCAAAAGTTTAAACACCTAAAGGATTCAGTACCGGTTTTGCCACAGATAGCATATGACCTCAGTTTATTTGGGTTGCCTACAACTGTGATTAACATACAAAGGATAGCCATGTGACTGATTAACTTTCCAGATTGTCGTAAAAATAAATTATTGATTGATAAATAAATGATAGGGAAAAGTTTGAAAAAAAATCTGCAACACTTCTAATCCTTTATCCCTTTTTCATTTCACTGCTTTTGACGTAGTTGTCAAGGTTATTCCAAACAATATACCACTTCATTTGAAGTGTGGTGCAGTTACACTTCCGCATTTACTAATGCTGTTAAACATTCAAATAATTTTTGGTAACGTAACAGGGAATGCTATTTCTGCTTTTTATTTTAAATAGAAATCAAGACTATTCAATTCCAGTACATACAATACTCTGCAAAAAGGCAGTTCGCTGATCATTCTTACCCATTAACAGAATCTTCCTCTTCTATTCCATCATAAATATCATCGTCTGGGGGAGGTGGGAACATCCCTTCATGTGAATTAGGGGGGAAAAAGTCTTCTGTTAATTTTATAATTTGGTCACAAATGTTCACTCAAAATTTGATAATAAATCTGTCTTATTTAATTGCAGAAAGCATCCTACTTTCATATCAACTATTGAAATAAAAAGTAGCTTTATTTCCCACTCTCACATAGGTAGTAGGTAAATTAATTATTTTTAACATTATTTTATAAGGAATTCTTAGATGTGAAATGTAATAAAAATATGAGGGAAGATAAAGAGTAGTATGCATGGGAGATGAAAGAAATGGGGGAAAATAACTATGAAAAAAGTAAAATTAAATAACGATGGAGTTAGAATTTTTTGCGGAAAAAGAAGGGAGAGGTGATAAGAAAAATGTAATTAATACTGAGGAGACATTCAGAAAAAGCTACTGATCAAGATATAAGTAAAGAAAAGCAAATAAAATGAAAGGTGAATTTGTAAACATTGATGGGCTGACTTTTCATTTCTTTATTTCATTTCATCAATGTGATATTTTAAAAGTTAAACCTTCATTTGATTTGTTATCCTATAGTCCTTAGGAACCTTTCTATTTGACAAATATTTATTTAACAAATCTTTACTGAGTACCTTCTCTGTACAAGAATATGTACAATAAACTTGAAATTTGATTTTTAGGATGAGAATTTTAGCACTGCCAGGTATTAGTAACCCTTATTTTGTTGATGAGATAACGAGGAGATTTAGGAGTCATAGCTAAGGTGACCATGTAAGTTATCATCCAAACAAGGATACTTCTGAAAGTGAAGGGGGATACTACTAAAAATTGTGCTCAGACAATTGGCATAAATCAAGACTGCCCTGGGCATACTGGAAGTGGAGTCACCCTATGACCCATAACAAACTTGGAAGAAAGAACTGACTTGCTCAGGGTCACTCAGTGTCCAGGGCTGGGCTCCAGGTCATTGGTTCCCAGTCCTGTGTTCTTTCTACCACATTAAGATCCTCCTCATTATTTGCAGACAAAAGCATTTTGTCATTAGTACACACAAAAACGTTGAAGACTTGCAGAAACTGCTGATGAAAGTGTGTGGCTTACCTCCACTTCCACTCTGACTGTGGCTAGGAAAAAAAAAGTGGACCAATTAAATTAATATATGAAGTATTTAGCTATCAGGGAGAGAAGTACATATATTGAGCAGTTATACAAAAGAAAAAATAACATTCCAATCAAAAGTTTATCAGGATGTTATTTACAATAGCCAAGACATATCAAGAGAAGCAACCTAAGTGTCCATCGACAGATGAATGGATAAAGAAGACGTAGTATACATACACAATGGAATGTCACTCAGTCATAAAAAGAATGAGGTTTTGTCATTTGCAACAACACTGGTGGACCTAGAGTGTATTGTACTTAGTGAAATAAAGATAGTTAAAGACACATACTGTACGTTATCACTTATATGTGGAATCTAAAAAAAATAAAACAAATGAACGAATATCACAAGACAGAAAGAGACTTGCAGATATGGAGAACAAAGTACTGGTTATCAGTAACGAGGGGATGGGCTGGAGGGGCAAGTTGGGGATAGGGGTTTAAGAGGTACAAACTACTATGTATAAAATAAATAAACTACGAGGATATATTGTACAGCATAGAGAATATAGCCAATATTTTATAATAACTTTAAATGGAGTATAACCTATAAAAACATTGAATCACTATACTGTATACCTGAAACTAATATAGTATTGTAAATCAACTATATTTTAGTTAGAAAAAAAAGTTATCAGATGTTATATATGAAAAGGAAGAAAAACTGTTCCTTATTGTAATAGATGAGTAGTAACAAAGCAAAAAACAAAGCAAAACAAACCTAATAAGAATCAAGTGAGATTCAGTACCATAAAGTATTCTAAACAATGATACTGTCTGCTTCTAGCATTTTCCCATGAGGCAGTTTTCAGATTATACAGTATTACATCATTCCATAGATGGACTTATTTATAAAAAGAGAGTATTATTCCAGAACCATTACTGCATTAAATTCAATTTTCTTTTGCTATCTTATAGTCACAGCATTTAACTCTTAGTCCAATAGCATTACATTTTTTTAAAAGGGAGAACTTAAAAAAAATTGAAATCCTCTTCATGGGGCCTTTGTAGAGTGTGGCTCCTGATTCTCTAAATCCAGAATTCTGATTTTTAATTTATTTTGATAACATTCTATATTTCCCCTCTTTTATAATTGTCTGTTTTCTTGTCCATTTCTCCCACTAAAATATGAGTTCTGTGAGAACAAAGGAAGTGTAGAGTGTGAGAACTAAAAAAACAAAAATCTCAGAAGTCATCTAGTTCATTTTGCAGAAAGAAATTGAGGCTCTGAGAAATGACGTGATATGACCAAGCCCACTTTTAAGTAAATGAAGAAATGAGAGGAGAACTTCAGCATCCTGCCTTCCCTTACAATATCCTTTTGGTTACACCTCTCTGCGCTCCCCGTGTCGCCGTTTTTGCCTTTTGGATAACCTGCCAGTAACAGATATCAGTCTGATATTACAATCGTATAGTGTAATTATACACTCATACCTGATTCCTCAACCTTTAAGTCAGAATGAAAGAAATTGGTCTGGCGCAGATCTACTGCTAATCTAGAAATAAAAAGTATGTTTGCTAATGGAACTTTGGAGAAAAACATGCTATAAATGTCCTAATATATAAATAGGAATTGATTTTTGATGAATTTTTAGTATATTCTCTACTTGCTTACAAACTATTTTCACATTCATTGCCCTAACACTTCCCTGTGAGCATGAAGCAAGCAGATAGAATTATGTGAAAAATTGCAATTTGGGTTGGCTGCCACTTCTGGCAAATACAATATATTCCCTTGGAGAGTCTCCTACCCAATTCCTAAAGAACAGAGTTATAATCAGGAGCAAAGCCACCATCCATTATTTCATTTCTAGAGCCGTTCTTCAATTTCCTATAATGGTCTTTTTGGAATACAAACCATTGATCAGATGAATGAGAGGTAAGGAGAGGAGAGTGTGAGAAAAGAGGAGGAAAGAGAAAGAGGAAAGGATAAATGGCAGGGAAAAGGTTGGAAACATACATAGAAGAAAGTTTTTTTATGTGATGGAGGAGTGGTACTTGCACTTGTAATTTCCTTTTGTTCAACGTTTCACATTTAGTACAAAACATTGCTTAGTTGAGAAGAAAGGGAGAAGAACCGCTGTCGGGACCTGTGCTTTTAAGCCTCCTGTCTGCTCGCAGAATCTGAAGTACACAGTCAGCTCTCCTTACCCTGGAGGAATTGGGAAAGAGCTGGTAAAGAGTGCAAGGAACCAGGAGGCATCTGGGGGAGGGAGAGGAGAGGATGGTGCCTTCTCTTATTCTTGCCAGGACAAGCTGCCAGCTATACTCAGCGTCTTTCCTTGTTCTACTAAGGACAAAGCATATTCTGTTATGAGATCTCTGCCAGCAGCAGCTGTAGTTTCAAGAAAAAAAACTTGTGTAGAAGTGATGTCTCTTATTCCATTTTCTTATTAAACATGCATAAGGGAGGAATAGATGCTAGTAAATATTGTGGGGCTATACTTGTTTAAAATATTAAGCATTAAAACCATACACCTCCTCCAACCCCAGTTTATTAAATGGAAGATTCTTTTTCTGCTACATGTTTACTAACTAGAGATGTCTTTTAGAGCTGTGGTATGTATAGACTAGATAAAAGGAAAAGGTAATAGCATTAGTTTTGGGAAATAGTCACCTATTATGGAAAATAATGCTTCATTTTAAGGATATCATCCCTTTTTGTGGATTTATCATTTTTTTCTTGAGTATGTTCATCAGTGTAAATATGTATATATTAATATAACTGGGGTTCTTTAATTGCAAAATAAGAGAAATGTGTGTTTTTTTTTTAAAAAGATAAAAGGCAAACATAAAGTATATATGTTGCTAATATACATGGTATGGAATACTCATGTCCAGAAAATTCTGTAACCCTCAGAATATGGCCATTTGGAACTTTGACCCCCAAATTAGCATTTACTGACTTTCAAATTAGGTCAAGGTGTTTCTTATTACTAAGGCCAATTTACAATCTGTAAACTCCAGTGCATACATCGCATGTTTTGATATATATTGCATAATTTATGATCATACCATGGTAAGAAGGCATGGAAGGCCATCATTCTTTTTTTTTTTGGCTATGCCACGTGGCTTGTAGGATCTTAGTTCCCCAACCAGGGATTGAACCCAGGCCCCAGGCAGTGAAAGCCCAGAATCCTAACCACAAGTCCGCCAGGGAATTCCCTATTATTCATTTTAGAAAGACAAAACTGCCAGAGAGCAACATAAGTTTAATTGATGCCATGAGCTCAAAGTCCACAAGAGGGAAATTTAATTCTTCATATATTTCATAAGTATATTACTGTTGTGATCATTTTACATTTTTAAAATGGTTGATAATGAAAACATTTTTCCTTTAAAATTTGAGTTATGAAGAATGCAGACACATTTTTTCCCAAGTGAAGATCTAGCTCAGATCATGTGTTTTGGAATCACGTGGGGGGTTTCCCAATTCCACAAATGGGCATTAAAAAAAAGAGGATTCTTCACTGTGCTGGAGATTTTCCTTCTCCTTTTCCTTCAACTTGAAGGGATTATGGCTTTACCAGGAAAAGGAGCTATTGGAGGCAAAAAGGAATGGAAAGAAAAGGGGAATGGAAAAGGAAGGAGAAGAAAGGACAAGGAAGATCAGAGCTAGGAAAAAGAGACAGAAGAGGAGGCAAGGATAAAGGGAGCTGGAGACGGAGAAAAGAGAGAAGGGAAGGAAAGGTACGTGGGAGAAGATGGCCAGACTCTCCTCTGGGCTCCTCTACCCCAGAAAGATGTTCCCATAATTCTTGTGGGGAAGGTCATGCCATTCTAGTGGAATGAATGGAAAGTTGGACCCTTAGTTGATTGCCAGGGATCATAGGGGATTTTACATTTTTACTCTTAAAGAGCAAAGTAGAGTTGGCTTTAAAAAGCATTTTTGTCTGTTATGTTTTTAAATAAGAACGACGAATATATTTAGACTCAGATTTCAGAGAAAAACACTTTATATTTTTCAGAGCTAACTTCTACATCTCATCCTTCAATTTTACAAAGTCATACTTACTTTAGGCATATCCTTAAGATCAAATCAGAATAAATACTGTAAAACAGCATTTTGGATTGACAACACGTTTGGCAATATCTGGCAAATGGCCCATTATATTTCAAGTAGTATTTGATACATACAACCAAAGAGTAAAATAAAAGACTATGGAGTTTCCAATGACTTTTCATCCATATTGAAGTGATTGTAAATGGTAATTTAGTTTAGTGATAGAGAGCAGTAGGAAATAGGGAAAGTAAAATTCTAGCACCTTAAAATCCACAATCTCTGACAAAGAGATGATGTGATTTGCTTTACAATTTGTATTTACACGTACCTGTTAACATCTTCCTGCTCTGCGACATCATCATATACTTCCTGGTCATCTTCAAAAGGTCTTGATGAAAGAGCACCGAGCGAGTTTTTTTTCCGTTTCAAGGAATCATAGTCAATCTCTACAGCCGTTGTTTTAATATAGCCGTCTACCAAAAGGGGAACAATTTATGTTTGGGTAACTGTAGCTTAAATATCATAAAGTTGTGAATAAAATATTAATTGCACACTTACTCTTTAAATTTTCCCTTTATTTCTTTGCTTGCAATTCTGATTTATAGACTTGTTGACACATGTTTCACTGTACTTTGTCAAAGTCTTACGCTGTTGTGGTTTGGAGTAAGCCTAGAGTCTATTTTCAAGATTCCAAAGTGATTCATATGAATCATTTTTGCCTTTTAACATCGATGAAGAACCTAATGCTCTTTGTTCCTCCCTGGGATACTATAAATATTTACATTTTTCCCCACTAAAAAGATTACACAGATGAGGTGAAGATGGAGCTCTACCTGTCATTTAAAATCTTCCTATCTTTGTCCACCCTGTAACGTGCTCCCAACTTAAAGCTTATGAGTAGCTTTGGAAGAATTTTCACATTAATATTGGCTCAAATAGAAAACACTTCGAAGCTGTAGGAAAATGTGCACTCACATGACCCCCTGGCTGTTCTGCCCAGCCATTTTCCTTCAGGGTTGTCTGTGATTCGGATTATTTCAATTTGCTCTCCTTGCTTGAAGCTCAGTTCATTCTTTCCTCCTTTGACATCACAGCAAGCTTTTGCTTGGTGGATGACTTGAATAGGGCCTGTTAGCTGCAAAGAGGGAAAAAAAAATCACGACTGGCTTCTTTACTATTCAGAACATCTTTAAGGAATGTGGTTTTGAAAGACAATATGTCCACCACTTGCCAACCTGCCTATTTCCAACATTTACAAGTTTGAACTAGAAGTTGAGGGTGAATGTCATTCCTGGTGAATGTTCTTAGAGGAGGGGTTAGGGGAAAATTGCAGAGGTCAGACAGAACCAGCAAAGAACAGGTAAGCACATGCTCGGGGGCCAGGAGAGAGTGGCAGTGATCTGTTGACTTCGGGAACTCTGTGGAAGATTTGCAGAGAAAGCCACTGATAACCGAATACCACTTATGTACGACATGCTGGGTGCTATGTGTTTTTATGGGGTATGCTGGTGGTTTGCTTGGTAGACAGAGGTTATTCCCCTCTGTGCTTTGTGCAATTATTCTGATGGTTCTCTGCAGGCCTAAAACAGCAAGGGTTGGTGGTGGTGGGTTGTACTTGTGGGAAAAGCATTTTCTTTCTTTCTTTCTTTTTTTTTTTTAACTTTGTGGTACTTGTCTACCTATAAACTTGGAGTAGACATTACCTGCTATAAACAGACAACAGTTTAGAAATAGCTTTGTGAATAATAAAAATAACAAACAAATATTATGAGAGGTTTTTAAATTAATATCCTGAATAGTACAGTGTTTTCTTGACAGCAGGGGAATAATCTAGTTTAGAGGTCATGAATCCTAAACATTTCCTAATCCTAAATTGGTGTCTTTTCAACAGAATTTCTTGGACCTTTTGATATGCAAATATGCATTGTGAGTTTTGAAGAAGCTCTACTTTATTTTATTGAACTTGTGATGCGATGAATTGTGAGACATATCATTAATTATGCACCACCAAGAAAGAAAGAAAATAGCTTAATTTAAATTTTGATATGCCAACGATGTTAAAATGCATCTTAATATCAGAATTTTAAAATGTGAAATATTTTGTCTTGGAAATAATGAAATGTGAAGCTATGTAACAGTTCTCACATTTATTTATTTAATTGGAACATCTATTAACATTTTGTGGAAGGAATATAGCGTGTAAAGTCCCAGTCTTGACAAACTTTTGAGTTCACATTTGGTGGTATGTCTTCCATATCCTATTTTTTTCTTACTAACAAATATTATTCAAATGAATGAGTGAAACAATGCAAAACTGATTTCCCAAAAAAAACCCACAAGGGAAAGCTTCACACAATTCCTTCAAAACTACAAACAATCTCTTCATAAAAAGTATGTTATAAAGATTTTCATTTAAGAAATTAATTTTTCATGTTTTCCACTTGAAAACTGTAAACATTGGTAGCCATACATTCTGTATGAGTAAAATGTTTTAGTATTCATACTGTAATCTTAATTTTGCTTATATGTAGTAAGCAAAATTGAATGAGATCCTATAATAGATACAGTGCCTTCCGTGCATTATTTTATTTAATTCCATAAAAAACTTTCAGGAGAAGTATCATTGACTCACTTTAAAAATAAGAATCTGAGGTTCAGAGAAGTTTAGTAATATGCCCATGATCACATAATTTGCATGTGCAGTTGGACTTTGAATCCACATCTGTCCAACTGACTCTAAGCTTTACATTTTCCCTTTGCCTGCTGTTGAATCTTTGTTTTACTATAATCAATATACTGGGAAATTATATATAAATCACATTTTTATAATTCAAACCATATTGTAAATGTTCAGGAGGAATTAAATATTTAAAGGAAACTTGATATGAATCCTTTTTATAGTGAAGAATAGTTTTGTAACTAGATAATCATGCTATAGCTGACATACTAGACCCACCCCAGATGGGCCATGTCATCAAAGACATGCTGGCCAAAAGAGTATAGGCCGCAAGTATAGTGGTAGTGGTGGTAGTAATAGAAATCACACAATTAGAAATCAGAGATCAGAGAAGACAGAGGTCAGAAATCCAGGTGGATGAAGAGGGAGGAGAAACAGCAGGTATCAAAAGTCAGCATGTACATCGGCTAAAATAAAGGCAAAAATGTAAGTCAGGTCTAGACAGCAGCAGTCAGCGTAGCTCACGGAGCTTTATTGCGACAGGTCTGGTTAATCCAGAGACACTTCTGTCCCTCGTACCACTATAATACATGCCACAGGGATGTGTATGTGTGTGGTCCTGAGCTCATATTATGAGTAGGATAAAAGGAAATGCATAACAAGGAGAGTCAAGATGGGTCTGAGTATCAAGTACTCTTTCACTCCATCGACATAAAATTTCCTGAGCTCCCATCATATTTTATTTGGATTTTATTGCATTCGTTTTTTAGTGCAGGGGTAAAGGAGATTATTGGACAAAAACATTACGATTGTGAAGGTAGTTACTCTTTAGAAAACAATGATTAAGTAATTCTCCGACCATGTAAGGTTTCAAGGATTGTGCCCCTTTTGTGTGGAAGTTATAAAAAGAGGTTACTCTTCTTCACCCTTTGGCAAGAAAGCTCTTACTTTAAATTTCTTCTTTATTTCTTGTTCTTTCTTTTCTCTCTCTTTCTGTTCCTTTTTCTCCAGCTCTAATCTCTTCTTTTCCTCCTTTTCCCTTTTCTTCTCTCTTTCTTTGGATGTTTCTCTGTGGATTAAAATTGTAAGTTTGTTTTAGCATCCACGGGCATTGATGTGTCAGGGCTCCCTATCCAGAGAGGTTTCTACCCAGAGCAGAAGATAGTATGTGAAGAAGTATAGGTGAAGGTATAAAGCCAAGGCTTGTCAAAATTCCTGGGTGTATGAGACTGTGCTTAGAGCCAGCAGGAGGCATTCAAATGAGGATGCCTTCCTAAGGTTCTGCTGCCCTTACAGCTCGGGCAGGCAAGTGGAAAGCACTGTTTATAAAGGTTCTTGCGGCCTGTCGGCATGAATAGAATTAATCTCTCCTCTCTCTCTCTCTCTCATGCACTCACTAGTACAAGTTCACGTACACACATGCACTTGTACACACATGTGCAAACCTTAATTCAGAAACTTTAGTCAGAATTAGTTGAATAAGAACTGGGTAGGGAAAATTAACATATTTGAATCAACAAAAGATAAAATAACATATTCATTCTACCTCTACTCATTTTCCAAGAAATTTCTTAGTCTCGGGCTACCCAGAAACCCATTTTGGAACCCTTTCTAACACCTTTCTGTTTAGCAGGCTAAAACTTTGGCATCTGGTGCTGTGTTAAATCGTCTCTCATAGCAAGGTTGTGAGGTGAAGTGCTGTCTAGGTGAGGACATTGTAACGTATACACGAATTCATGTGCCCAAGGACACACCGAGATCAAGAAATCAGATTCCCGGCCCCTGTGATTCCCTGCCTGTGGGCTATCTAGTGGGCTGCAGGCCTCTGACCTCTCCGGGGATGGCATTTTAATAGAGTCCTCTGTAAAATCCTTAGACAAGAAAAGAATCTTTAGTCCTTTGTTATTGAAATAAAGGTTATCATTATATGCCAGTCATTTGAACAATACAGCTTTTCCCTCCCAGTGTTGAATATCCCTCCACTCTCCCTCATACAAATCATTATATTCATCTTAGAAGGAAAATATCATGGTAAAAAAATGTAACTCATACATGTCTTCATATGTTTCTCCTTCACTCTCTTGTTCCTGTCAAGAAAAACATTAATAATGATTAATTGTAATTATTTAATAAGGGAACATACACATATTACATTGCTCAAATAATCAGTAAAACAAGCATACATTTGTGTGTCAATTTGGCTTATTTAAAATATTTTTGTTTCCTTTTTAGAGATAGACTGGAAAAGGAAGCACAGAAAGATTTCATTTTATATCTTGCTATGTAATTCAGATGTGTAGCCAGACTTCAGTCTATGTTTAACATTACAAAATTACTATGAGTCAGTGTAATAATGGGTGCTTAATGTCTCAAGCATTTTAGATGAAATAAGATTATAAATGGAAAACAATCACCATTACTCATAAGGATTTTCATTTGTTGGTTTATATCAATAGAAAATGAATCACAATAATTGTTACATATTCTAATTACAGCAATATAATATGAGAAGGAAAAAAACTGACCTCATCCAGATTTCCCGTTCCTAAAGTGTTTAAAAAAAGAATACAATTTAATATACTGTAATTAAGAAGTGCTTTAATACAGGATTATTAGATGTAATATAATATTCAAAACAGTTCATCATGTAACAGAACTTATAATTTACCAAAGGTATAGAAGTACAAAATAGAATATGTAGTTTAGATTCTTACTATGGCTTTTTTGAATCTTGTAATTTAATTATAAAATCATTTCACTGACTTTCATAAAATAATGCAAAAGCCAAAAATTAATGAAGACACTCTTTATTCTCTTTATGAAAAGCATGAACATTTGGTTTTGTGGGCTTGCAGTATGGAACAAAGATTTTACCAGAAAATCACAACTAGTTCACACTTTTCAACTTACTTGTTCCCAAGGATTTGCTTTCATGTGTCGAACAAATCAAGTTAATGAGATTTTTTTTAAAGATATTTTACTGCTCAAGGGTTTGGTAATATCAATAAATTACCAGGTACTAGGACATCATCTAAAACAATAATAATAAAAACAGTGTGGAACTGATATACAAATGAATAGACCAGTGGAATAGAGCAGAGAGCTCAGAGACAGATACACAAATTTACACACACACAAATAGAAACACACATGCACACACATACATACCTATATATGAAAAGACACAAACACACCAATAGAGTTAATATAGTAAATGTGGCATTATAAATTAATGAGAAAAGGGTGGATTTCAGAGTATGGTAATGAGATAACTGGCTTTGTCCATGAGACAACAAAGCTAGATTTCTACTAACGCCTCAAAAGTGGACTGCAAAGAGATCAAAGACCTAACTGTAACGGATAAAGTTCATAGAAGAAAACAGAAGATAATATTTGTATTTCCTAGGGATAGGACTTCTTAAATAAAACTTAAGAAGTATAGATTACAAAGTAAATATTAATGAATTTGATTATATCAAAATATATTTATGTTCAGTGAAGGACAGCATGGACTAAGTTAATAGACAATGGACAGAATGAGAGAAGATATTTGCAATGTCTACAACTGACATAGGATAAATATCTGGAATACAAAGGAACTCCTGCAAGTCAGCCAGAAAAGGATACCAACCCCAAGAAAAAAATGGTCAAGGAATAGGAACTGGAAACCTACAGAAGAGAAAACCACAAAGGCTAATAAACAAATCAAGTATTCGAACTCAGCAGCAAGCAGAGATATGAAAATGAAACAAGACATCATTTTATGCATGTAAGACTGGAAACAACTGGAAAGCTGCATAGTACCATGCACTGGCAAAAGGTAGGCATCTTGGAATCTTCATGCCCTGTGACGGGAGTACACAGAGATGCAGCTCTTCTGGAGAGCACTCTAATCCTACTCAGTTGAAATGAATATGCCATTGCTTACAAGCAGCCACTCTACTGCTGGATATATATAAAGGAAGGCTCTCAGAGGTCCACATGGGGATATGGACAAGAAGGTGCATTGAACTATTATTTGTGGTACCAGTGAGTTGAAGGTGAAATGTGAATGCATAGGATGCATACCATGGAGTGCTGTGCAGTAGTTAACAGAAAGAAATTAAATATACATATACAACATGGAGGAGCCCCGCAAAACACATTGTGTTGAGTATAAAAAAAAGGCCAGAGTGAGCTATAATATACAGTTTATGTAAATTGAAATATGTACATATACACATACAAGAGCATGCAAAGAATATGTACAAAAGACACACACTAAGTACATTAGAATATTTGTCTCTGGTAAGGGGGAGGAAGGTAAGGGAGTGGGTCATGGAGATAAAAGGAAATAAATAAATAAGTAAAACAAGAGAGGGGTCTTGCATGGACCAATGATGATAATGACCCATTAATGATCCTATGAGAATGATTAACTCAAACTTCCGTATCTGAGGGAACAAATAAATAAAGCATCTTTCGTCTCTTACCATCAAAGTGTATGACACTATCTTGATTTTCTTCATTTACAGGGCTTCTGAAAACAAGAGAGAAGAAAAAGTGAAAATGGAACAAGTAGATGCTCCCCTTACAATGAACAAGAAAAAAGAATAAAAGGATCATTTAAAAATAACTCTTCTCTTTCATATCTGCTCTGATTTAAAACTTCAGAAGTCAGTAGAATAGGCTTTAGCCTTGTATTGATGCCACTACTGCTGCAAAAAATGGAGAATCGGGGAGCTTGAGCACAGCACTGCCCATTCAAAGTGAGCATCTACAATTAATCAGTAGTTTAGTTTCAGGGCAGAAATATTTTTCTGTTAAAATGACAGTATGTCAATAAGTCAATTCTGGGTTCTTAAGGTATATGATTGGCTGTATGGTACAGATTCCAAAGATCATTAGTTCCAATCCTGACTCATCACTCTTTTCCAGATGTTCTCCATCTGGTTTTGCTTCCATCACTTGTGGCTTGGACTCCAAGGTGCTTCATTCCAAACCACTTCACTCCAACTGCTCATAACAGCTATCAATACCTGGGCTGCATGAATCCCCAGTGATTTATGGAACCATCTATATTTTCTATTTCTATTCTTGGGTTGATTTGCATAGCTGGGGAAAATTGCCATTTTACTGATTTAGGATATTACCAATAATTGATATTCAGTCTCAGCTCTACCCCCAACACTATTCTATAATCTCATTACACTTTTTTTCTAGTCAACCCTCTCTTGCATCATTCTTCCCAATGGCTATTCAAAACGTTCATTACTTCCCTCAGATCTCCTATTCCTCTCCTTTCTCTTTTCATCAGATGATCTTGTTTCTTATTTCACCAATAAAATAGCACTTATTGGGGGTGAACTCTCTTAAAATACATTCCTTTAACTCCCAAGCTTATCTACAGTTACGCACATCCTTACCTGTCCCTACCGAAGTTCTTCTTTCCATCTGTGTTCTGAATCCTATCTGAATGATCAGATATTTTACTCCTTTTATTCGCTTTCTTCTGTGTGTCATCATATTATTTATATTACTATTATTGTTCTTCTTCTTTCACTCCCCATCCCTAAATATCTCACTACTGTTTTCTCCCTCAGCCCAAGTTACTCTCATTCATAAAGGGCAAACACTTCTCTTCACCTTTCTAAATGCTCCACATTACCACAAGTCCATCCTCCTTTTCCCAAAGTAGAAAAAGCTGTCCATACTCACCGACCTTACTTGCTCTCCTCCTACTCATTTCTTCATTGACTACAATCTGGCTTCCCTTGCTAATCCTTCACTGAAACTATTCTTAAAAGATTTGATTACCAAATCCATTAAACACTTCTCAGCTTGCACCTTACTTGATTGCTTTGTGGCTCTTATCACAGTATTGGCTATTTTGCCTTCCTGGAGTCTCCTTTGTTTCCATGAGAAATCTCTCCTGCTCACTTCTTGTCTCTCTGGTCACTACCCCACAATTTCCTTTGTGGGTTAATTTGCTCTGACTTCCCCTTTTAAGTGATGGTGTTCTTTTGTGTTCCGGTCTTGGCTTCCTCATTTTTATTTTCACTCTACATTTGCCCCTAGATGGTCTCATATTCTCATATAACTCCACAGCTTCACATATTATCTTAATGTTGGTGACTTCATGTTGAAATCTCTAGCCCAGACCTCACTTCTGAGTTTCAGACTCATCTATCTACCGATCTATCTATCTATCTATCTATCTATCCATCCATCCATTCATCTTCCTATCTATCTTTATTTGTATGTCCCGCTGATGGTTCTATATTAACATCCCAGAAGCTGAGGTTTCCCTCTTTCATCCCAGCCTAAACCTGTTTTTCCTACTAAGTTTCTTACCTTGGTCAATCGCACCACAATTCCCTTAACCACCTAAGCCTTAAGTCATCCTTTATTTCTCACTCTACTACAGTCCCACATCGAATTAATCAAGTTCTGTAAGTTCTGCAAGTTCTGTGTATTTAGTGTCTCCTATAATGCACCTCCCCTTCTGTCTCTCTCCTCTATCCTGCTAGACACAAGAACAGGATTCTATCATTGCTAGTGTGGACCCATGCAGTAGCCTTCTGGACAGTCTTCTAGTGATGAGAATTGCTCTTCATCTTTTCTACCCTTAAAGTCCCTTCTACATGCTGCTGCCAAAGTGATCTTTCTAACATGAAATTGACACCATTTGGAGAATGTGAGCAGGAAGTGCCTTGCTATCACTGAGACCATAAAAAAAGGGCTTAGTGGGTACTCTTGTAGCCCAGGAAGAATTGCCATGGATATACATGTCTCAGTTTCCACCTGAGATGATAAACATATGTGGTCATAAACTGTTATCTAATAAACTCACTTTTTAAAAAAAATCAAACATTTAAAATTTAACACATATGCATAGCTTACCACCTAGGTAAGTGTAAAGGCCTGGTGAAATTGATCATGACATGACACTTGTTTTTCTTAGTAAGCCTTTTTTAGATCTTGGATGATTCAGAATTAAATACAGAAATGATGAAGTAATTCAAGCCCATGGTACAAAAATCTGTTTCTAATCATTGGGACAATATATGTATGTTCAATATTTTAAGTATTTGTAGTATTTAAGAGATTTACTACATTAGATATTCAGTTGAATATTCTGCGTCACATCACTTAAAAATTTGTCAGTTAGACTTAATATTTTAGTTGAAAAGTAAGGACTCTAAGTGTTAATGTCAATGGCTGCTGGCCTCACAAAACAGACTAAGCCAAAATTATGAGCTCCTAATAAAAGAATATACCATCAGCCAGGAAGGAGTCTTACCTAAATAAAGAAAGAAGTATATTTAGAAAATAGAACTAAATTTGATCAAGCCCCCATCCGTATCCAACTACCAATTTGTAGAGGAATGGGGAACACATAAGCTATACTGTGAGGAAGCGATCAGCACAATCTAGACTGTGGGCAACTATAACGCCCACGAACAACTTGATTTGCTCAACAAATAAATTGCAATAAGTAAAAAGAAAGTAATACAGGGTGAACCTAGAGATTGAAAGAGAATTATAAAACATATAAGCCATAGACTTTGCTTGGATTCTTATTCAAACAAACAAGAAAACCCACATACAATTTAAGAGAAAACTGGAAATTTGAAGACTTAAAGTTTTATATTAATACATAGAGTCTATTTTTAGGGAAACCTACTGAAATATTTATGGTTGTTATTACATGATGCTTGGTATTAGTTTCAAAGTAATATGAGAAGAGAGAAGTGGATGGGGTATAGATGAAACAAGATTGGTAGTGAGTTAATAATTGTTGAAGTTGGGGAAGGGTGCATGGGTGCATACTATGCTATTCTCCTTGCCTTTTATACGCTTAAAATTTTTTAAAATAAATGTTTCTTAAAAAGTATAAGAAGAGGACTAGGAACCAAGATGGCAGAGTAGAAGGACGTGCTCTCACTCCCTCTTGCGAGAACACCAGAATCACAACTAGCTGCTAGACAATCATCAACAGGAAGACACTGGAACTCACCAAAAAAGACACCCCACATCCAAAGAAAAAGGAGAAGCCACAATGAGACGGTAGGAGGGGCACAATCAGAGTCAAATCAAATCCCATAACTGCTGGGTGGGTGATACACAGACTGGAGAACACTTATACCACAGAAGTCCACCCACTGGAGTGAAGGTTCTGAGCCCCTCGTCAGGCTTCCCAACCTGGGGTTCCGGCAATGGGAGGAGGAATTCCTAGAGAATCAGACTTTGAAGCATAGTGGGATTTGATTGCAGGACTTCGACAGGACTGGGGGAAACGGAGACTCCACTCTTGGAGGGCACACACAGAGTAGTGTGTGCATCGGGACCCAGGGGAAGGAGCAGTGACCCCGGGGGAGACTGAACCAGACCTACCTGCTAGTGTTGGAGAGTCTCCTGCAGAGGCGGGGGTGGATGTGGCTCACTGTGGGGACAAGAACACTGGCAGCAGAAGTTCTGGGAAGTACTCCTTGGCGTGAGCCCTCCCAGAGTCTGTCATTAGCCCCACCAAAGAGCCCAGGTAGGCTCCAGTGTTGGGTTGCCTCAGGCCAAACAACCAACAAGGAGGGAACCCAGCCCCACACATCAACAGTCAAGTGGATTAAAGTTTTACTGAGCTCTGCCCACCAGAACAACAGTCAACTCTACCCACCACCAGTCCCTCCCATCAGGAAACTTACACAAGCCTCTTAGATAGCCTTATCCACCAGAGGGCAGACAGCAGAAGCAAGAATAACTACAATCCTGCAGCCTGTGGAACAAAAACCACATTCACAGAAAGATAGACAAGATGAAAAGGCAGAGGGCTATGTACCAGATGAAGGAACAACATAAAACCCCAGAAAAACAACTAAATGAAGCGGAGATAGGCAACCTTCCAGAAAAAGAATTCAGAATAATGATAGTGAAGATGATCCAGGACCTCGGAAAAAGAATGGAGGCAAAGATCCAGAAGATGCAAGAAATGTTTAACAAAGACCTAGAAGAATTAAAGAACAAACAAACACAGAGGAAAAATACAATAACTGAAATGAAAACTACACTAGAAGGAATCAACAGCAGAATAACTGAGGCAGAAGAACGGATAAGTGACCTGGAAAACAGAATGGTGGAATTTACTTCTGCAGAACAGAATAAAGAAAAAAAGAATGAAAAGAAATGAAGACAGCCTAAGAGACCTCCGGGGCAACATTCAATGCAACAACATTCGCATTATAGGGGTCCCAGAAGGAGAAGAGAGAGAGAAAGGACCAGAGAAAATATTTGAAGAGATTATAGTTGAAAACTTCCCTAACATGGGAAAGGAAATAGCTACCCAAGTCCAGGAAGCGCAGTGAGTCCCATTCAGAATGAACCCAAGGAGAAACACACCGAGACACATAGTAATCAAATTGGCAAAAATTAAAGACAAAGAAAAATTATTGAAAGCAGCAAGGGAAAAATGACAAATAACATACAAGGGAACTCCCATAAGGTTAACGCTGATTTCTCAGCAGAATCTCTACAAACCAGAAGGGAGTGGCATGATATACTTAAAGTGAAGGGAAGAACCTACAACCAAGATTACTCTACCTGGCAAGGATCTCATTCAGATTCGATGGAGAAATCAAAAGCGTTACAGACAAGCAAAAGCTAAGAGAATTCAGCACCACCAAACTAGCTCTACAACAAATGCAAAAGGAACTTCTCTAAGTGGGAAACACAAGAGAAGAAAAGGATTTACAAAAACAAACACAAAACAATTAAGAAAATGGTCATAGGAACATACATATCAATAATTACCTTAAATGTGAATGGATTAAATGCTCGAACCAAAAGACACAGGCTTGCTGAATGGATACAAAAACAAGACCCATATATATGCTGTCTCCAAGAGACCCACTTCAGACCTAGGGACACATACAGACTGAAAGTGAGGGGATGGAAAAAGATATTCCATGCAAATGGAAATAAAAAGAAAGCTGCAGTAGCTATACTCCTATCAGATAAAATAGACTTTAAAATAAAGAATGTTACAAGAGACAAGGAAGGACACTACATAATGATCAAGGGATCAATCCAAGAAGAAGATATAACAATTATAAATATATATGCACCTAACATAGCAGCACCTCAATACATAAGGAACTGCTAACAGCTGTAAAAGAGGAAATCTAGAGTAACACAGTAATAGTGGGGGACTTTAACACCTCACTTACACCAATGGACAGATCATCCAAAATGAAAATAAATAAGGAAACAGAAGCTTTAAATGACACAATAGACTAGATAGATTTAATTGATATTTATAGGATATTCCATCCAAAAACAGCAGATTACACGTTCTTCTCAAGTGCGCACGGAACATTCTCCAGGATAGATCACATCTTGGGTCGCAAATCAAGCCTCAGTAAATTTAAGAAAATTGAAATCATATCAAGCATCTTTTCTGACCACAACGCTATGAGATTAGAAATGAATTACAGGGGAAAAAATGTAAAAAACACAAACATATGGAGGCTAAAAAATACGTTACTAAATAACCAAGAGATCACTGAAGAAATCAAAGAGGAAATCAAAAAATACCTAGAGACAAATGACAATGAAAACATGACTATCCAAAACCTGTGGGATGCAGCAAAAGCAGTTCTAAGAGGGAAGTTTATAGCTATACAAGCCTACCTCGAAAAGCAAGAAAAATCTCAAATAAACAATCTAACCTTACACCTAAAGGAACTAGAGAAAGAACAACAAACAAACCCCAAAGTTAGCAGAAGGAAAGAAATCATAAAGATCAGAGCAGAAATAAATGAAATAGAAACAAAGAAAACAATAGCAAACATCAAAAAAGCTAAAAGCTGGTTCTTTGAGAAGATAAACAAGATTGATAAACCATTAGCCAGACTCATCAAGAAAAAGGAGAGGACTCAGATCAATAAAATTAGAAATGAAAAAGAAGTTACAACAGACACCGCAATAATACAAAGCATCCTAAGAGACTACTACAAGCAACTGTATGCTAATAAAAAGGACAACCTGGAAGAAATGGACAAATTCTTAGAAAGTTATAACCTTCCAAGACTGAACCAGGAAGAAACAGAAAATATGAACAGACCAATCACAAGTAATGAAATTGAAACTGTGATTAAAAATCTTCCAACAAGCAAAAGTCCAGGACCACATGGCTTCACAGGTGAATTCTATCAAACATTTAGAGAAGAGTTAACACCCATCCTTCTCAAACTCTTCCAAAAAACTGCAGAGGAAGGAACACTCCCAAACTCATTCGATGAGGCCACCATCACCATGATACCAAAACCAGACAAAGATACTACAAAAAAAGAAAATTACAGACTAATATCACTGATGAATATAGATGCAAAAGTCCTCAACAAAATACTAGCAAACAGAATCTAACAACACATAAAAGGATCATACACCATGATCAAGTGGGATTTATCCCAGGGATGCAAGGATTCTTCAATATATGCAAATCAATCAATGTGATACACCATATTAGCTAATTGAAGAATAAAAACCATATGATCATCTCAGTAGATGCAGAAAAAGCTTTTGACAAAATTCAACAACGATTTATGATAAAAACTCTCCAGAAAGTGGGCATAGAGGGAACCTAACTCAACATAATAAAGGCCATATACGACAAACCCACAGCAAACATCATTCTCAATGGTGAAAAACTGAAAGCATTTCCTCTAAGATCAGGAACAAGACAAAGATATCCACTCTCACCACTATTATTCAACATAGTTTTGGAAGTCCTAGCCACGGCAATCAGAGAAGTAAAATAAATAAAAGGAATACAAATTGGAAAAGAAAAAGTAAAGCTGTCACTGTTTGCAGATGACATGAAACTATACATAGAGAATGCTAAAAATGCCACCAGAAAACTACTAGAGCTAATCAATGAATTTGGTAAAGTAGCAAGAAACAAAATTAATGCACAGGAATCTCTTGCATTCCTATACACTAATGATGAAAAATCTGGAAGAGAAATTAAGGAAACACTCCCATTTACCATTGCAACTAAAAGAATAAAATACCTAGGAATAAACCTACTGAGGGAGAGAAAAGACCTGTATGCAGAAAACTATAAGACACTGATGAAAGAAATTAAAGATGGTACCAACAGATGGAGAGATATACCATGTTCTTGGATTGGAAGAATCAATATTGTGAAATTGACTATACTACCCAAAGCAATCTACAGATTCAATTCAATCCCTATCAAATTACCAATGGCATTTTTTACGGAACTAGAACAAAAAATCTTAAAATTTGTATGGAGACACAAAAGACACCGAATAGCAAAAGCAGTCTGGAGGGAAAAAAACGGAGCCGGAGGAATCAGACTCCCTGACTTCAGGCTCTACTACAAAGCTACAGTAATCAAGACAATATGGTACTGGCACAAAAACAGAAACATAGATCAATGGAACAAGATAGAAAGCCCAGAGGTAAACCCACGCACCTATGGTCAACTAATCTATGACAAAGGAGGCAAGGATATACAATGGAGAAAAGACAGTCTCTTCAATAAGTGGTGCTGGGAAAACTAGACAGCTACATGTAAAAGAATGAAATTAGAACACTCCCTAACACCATACACAAAAATCAACTCAAAATGGATTAGAGACCTAAATGTAAGACTGGACACTATAAAATTCTTAGAGGAAAACATAGGAAGAACACTCTTTGACATAAATCACAGCAAGATCTTTTTTGATCCACTTCCTAGAGTAATGGAAATAAAAACAAAAATAAACAAATGGGACGTAATGAAACTCCAAAGCTTTTGCACAGCAAAGGAAACCATAAGCAAGACGAAAAGACAACCCTCAGAATGGGAGAAAATTTTTGCAAATGAGTCAACGGATAAAGGATTAATCTCCAAAATATATAAACAGCTCATGCAGCTCAATATTAAAGAAACAAACAACCCAATCCAAAAATGGGCAGAAGACCTAAATAGACATTTCTCCAAAGAAGACATACAAATGGCCAAGACGCACATGAAAAACTGCTCAACATCACTAATTATTAGAGAAATGCAAATCAAAACTACAATGAGGTATCACCTCACACCAGTTAGAATGGGCATGATCAGAAAATCTACAAACAACAAATGCTGGACAGGGTGTGGAGAAAAGGGAACCCTCTTGCACTGTTGGTGGGAATGTAAATTGATACAGCCACTATGGAGAACAGTATGGAGGTTCCTTAAAAAACTAAAAATAGAATTACCATATGATCCAGGAATCCCACTACTGGGCATATACCCAGAGAAAACCATAATTCAAAAAGCACATGCACCCCAATGTTCATTGCAGTACTATTTACAATAGCCAGGTCATGGAAGCAACCTAAATGCCCATCGACAGAAGAATGGATAAAGAAGATGTGGTACATATATACAATGGAATATTACTCAGCCATAAAAAGGAACGAAATTGGGTCATTTGTTGAGACGTGGATGGATCTAGAGACTGTCATACAGAGTGAAGTAAGTCAGAAAGAGAAAAACAAATATTGTATATCAATGCATGTATGTGGAACCTAGAACAATGGTACAGATGAACTGGTTTGCAGGACAGAAGTTGAGACACAGATGTAGAGAACAAACGTATGGACACCAAGGGGGGAAAGCTGTGGGGGGGTGGGGATGGTGGTGTGCTGAATTGGGCGATTGGGATTGACATGTATACACTGATGTGTATAAAATTGATGACTAATAAGAAACTGTTGTATAAAAAAATAAATACAATAAAATTCAAAAATTAAAAAAAAAGTATGAGAAGAATCCAATTGCAAATGCAGTTGGAGTATGTAAGAGAAGTGGATATGGTGTAATAGATTTACAAGAGTTTTTTAAGTTCTTGTGAGGTTTTGCTGAGTGGAGTTATGAAATTTATTCATTCAGATATTGGAAATGCTTAAAAACAAAATTCAATATGTAAATTTATACACATAATGTGAAACATGTAAGGGAGTTTAATTACTTAAATTTATTATAAACATAACTATTGATTTGAAAGAATTTAGTCTGAGTTTTTCAATCATTAATCAGAGATCCCCCTGAAAATAATTATTCTTATTCAAATAAAAATTGCTAGGTGTATAAATTGCATAGCAAGTTATATTATGTGAATTTAAGTATTTAAAATAATTTAGGCCTTTGCATTATTAACTTTAGTGAATTGAATATTAAGTAAAAGCACAAGATATAAATACCTTAGACATCAAAATACACTGACATTCTACAGAATAAAATCTATAGTTCTTTTCACGGTATACAGTTCTTAAGATCAGTCCTCCTCTTTTACAGTTTTAATTTCCATATTTCCTCTTCTTACACTGTCTTCTTCTCACATATTAATACTGAATTCACTTATTCTCTGAACACTGGTTTCTTTTTCCTCCATGCTTAGCCCCTGCTGTTTGCCTTCTCTGGAATAATTCTCCCTTCTCATCATCCCCTGCTGTGGCCCTCCTTAATCTTTAAATCTTTAAGCTTCTTCTTAAACACTCCCTCCTCTGTGAAGTTATCCCAACTCCCCCAAGCTCACACAGTTGCTGCTTCCATATGTCATACATTGCTCACTACAGAGATTATTCTGGATTGCTATAATTATAGAGCAATTACTTTCAGGTCTCTCTTCCTACTACAAGACCATAAGCCCTTGGAATAAAGAGATTATCACTCTGTTAGTTAATTTATTATTATGACTGTCATTTTTGGGAAGCTATTAGAATAATTCCTGTTATGTATAGGACTTTGATTTTTTTTGGCCAAATTAATGATGTCTTAGTAATACTAAGAAAGAAACACTTATTACTAAGGTGAATTGTTTATTATCATTTTTGAAGAAGAATATAAGTTAAAAAGACTACTGGACTTGCAGTTTACTTCCTGAAACACTTGGATGAATAACAAATATTTGCAAAATGAAGGGGATCTGCATAGCACACTCATACATATATGCCTGTACTTTAATGTAAACCATTTATTACTTGTAGATAATGTTTGTATGCATACATATATTAATGGAACCAACATTATAGCATATCAATTTTAGTTTTATATAGGTCTGAATTCACCATATATAGCACATCAATATAGTCACTAAATATGAAATAGTGTTAAGAATAGGAATAACAGTGAAGAATAAAAGGAAGAAAGATGAGGGGGAGAAATAGGTGAGTGTCAAGGATAGACCCAGATCAAACTGTCACCAACTGTTCAAAAAAGTGTTCCAGGCATTGAGAAAAGCCACACAGAGAAATAGACAATGACACTAGCCGCAACCCAAGTCCTAGAAAAGTAAGCAGAGGGAGCAGGTAAAGAAGAAAAGGAAGCTTATCAGTTGTTACAATAAAGACGTCTATTCAAGAAGGCCTTTCACCATAGTTCTTTGTTTTAGTATAAACAAAGCATACAGAATTAAATAGGAAAAGCAAAATTAATTTAATGTTATGACTGTCATGTTTAGAAAGCTATTAGAGCTCTACTTCCTGACTTTTAAAGATGGGAACTGTTGACCTTTATACCTTATTCGTTATTCATGACCTTTATTCCGTGACTTTAGCTCTTAATTGTCAGTTTGTTTTTTAAAGAAGAAGGAGGAAATCTAAGTGACATATAAAACTTTGTTCTATACCTGACCTCACTGAAAACGAAATCCCATGAATTTTTCTCTGAACACGACTTCCTGTATTTAACACATGATAAATTATAAAACTGTGACTTCTTTAAGCTAATGGGCTTAGGTAAGACTGTCTGGGAGTGCGTGACTGATATGGCAAGTCTCAAATTCCAGAAAGTGTTAAGCATTTCTATTTTTCTTTTTTAATGTTCAAAAAATGTTGAAGAAAGTGTTACTTTATTTTTTTTAACATCTTTATTGGAGTATAATTGCTTTACAATGGTGTGTTAGTTTCTGCTTTATAACAAAGTGAATCAGTTGTTATACATATACATGTCCCCATATCTCCTCCCTCTTGCGTCTCCCTCCCACCCTCCCTATCCCAACCCTCTAGGTGGTCACAAAGCACCGAGCTGATCTCCCTGTGCTATGCGGCTGATTCCCACTATCAATCTATTTTACGTTTGGTAGTGTATATATGTCCATGCCACTCTCTCACTTTGTCCCAGCTTACCCTTCCCCCTCCCTGTGTCCTCAAGTCCATTCTCTAGTAGGTCTGTGTCTTTATTCCTGTCTTGCCCCTAGGTTTTTCATGACCTTTTTTTTTTTTTTTTTTAGATTCCATATATATGTGTTAGCATACGGTATTTGTTTTTCTCTTTCTGACTTGCTTCACTCTGTATGACAGACTCTAGGTCCATCCACCTCACTACAAATCACTACAAATAACTCAATTTCATTTCTTTTTATGGCTGAGTAATATTCCATTGTATATATGTACCACATCTTCTTTATCCATTCATCTGTCGATGGACACTTAGCTTGCTTCCATGTCCTGGCTATTGTACATAGAGCTGCAATGAACATTGTGGTACATGACGCTTTTTGAATTATGGTTTTCTCAGGGTATATGCCAGTAGTGGGATTGCTGGGTCGTATGGTAGTTCTATTTTTAGTTTTTAAAAGAATCTCCATACTGTTCTCCATAGTGGCTGTATCAATTTACATTCCCACCAACAGTGCAAGAGGGTTCCTTTTTCTCCACACCCTCACCAGCATTTATTGTTTGTAGATTTTTTGATGATGGCCATTCTGACCGGTGTGAGATGATATCTCATTGTAGTTTTGATTTGCATTTCTCTAATGATTAATGATGTTGAGCATTCTTTCATGTGTTTGTTGGCAATCTGTATATCTTCTTTGAGAAGTGTCTGTTTAGGTCTTCTGCCCATTTTTGGATTGGGTTGTTTGTTTTTTTGATATTGAGCTGCATGAGCTGCGTGTATATTTTGGAGATTGATCCTTTGTCAGTTGCTTCATTTGCAAATATTTTCTCCCATTCTGAGGGTTGTCTTTTCATCTTGTTTATGGTTTCCTTTGCTGTGCAAAAGCTTTGAAGTTTCATTACGTCCCATTTGTTTATTTTTGTTTTTATTTCCATTTCTCTAGGAGGTGGGTCAAAAAGGATCTTGCTGTGATTAATGTCGTAAAGTGTTCTGCCTATGTTTTCCTCTAAGAGTTTTATAGTGTCTGGCCTTACATTTAGGTCTTTAATCCATTTTGAGTTGATTTTTGTGTATGGTGTTAGGGAGTGTTCTAATTTCATTCTTTTACATGTAGCTGTCCAGTTTTCCCAGCACCACTTATTGCAGAGGTTTTCTTTTGTCCATTGTATAATCTTGCCTCCTTTATCAAAGATAAGGTGACCATTGTGCGTGGGTTTATCTCTGGGCTTTCTATCCTGTTCCATTGATCTATATTTCTGTTTTTGTGCCAGTACCATACTGTCTTCATTACTGAAGCTTTGTAGTATAGTCTGAAGTCAGGGAGCCTGATTCCTCCTGCTCCATTTTCCTTTCTCAAGATTGCTTTGGCTATTCGGGGTCTTTTGTGTTTCCATACAAATTGTGAGATTTTTTTGTTCTAGTTCTGTGAAAAATGCCAGTGGTAGTTTGATAGGGATTGCATTGAATCTGTAGATTGCTTTGGGTAGTATAGTCATTTTCACAATGTTGATTCTTCCAATCCAAGAACATGGTATATCTCTCCATCTATTTGTATCATCTTTAATTTCTTTCATCAGTGTCTTATAATTTTCTGCATACAGGTCTTTTGTCTCCTTAGCTAGGTTTATTCCTAGGTATTTTATTCTTTTTGTTGCAATGGTAAATGGGAGTGTTTTGTTAATTTCTCTTTCAGATTTTTCATCATTAGTGTATAGGAATGCAAGAGATTCCTGTGCATTAATTTTGTATCCTGCTACTTTACCAAATTCATTGATTAGCTCTAGTAGTTTTCTGGTAGCATTTTTAGGATTCTCTATGTATATTATCATGTCATCTGCAAACAGTGACAGCTTTACTTCTTCTTTTCCAATTTGTATTCCTTTTATTTCTTTTTCTTCTCTGATTGCTGTGGCTAAAACTTCCAAAACTATGTTGAATAATAGTGGTGAGAGTGGGCAACCTTGTCTTGTTCCTGATCTTAGTGGAAATGGTTTCAGTTTTTCACCATTGAGAATGATGTTGGCTGTGGTTTTGTCATATATGGCCTTTATTATGTTGAGGTAAGTTCCCTCTATGCCTACTTTCTGGAGGGTTTTTATCATAAATGGGTTTTGAATTTTGTCAAGTGTTAAGCATTTCTAACTAACAAAAAGGTTATAATGGTAAATTCTTACTTTTCCTCTAATTTTAGAGCCAGGAAAAGAAAAATCTTACACTGACTAAGAATGACCTCAGGGTAAGAACTGCTTAACCTTTCCTTTTCCAACCTTAGTCATTTCCATTATTTATTATTTCTTATTACTTCACTTTTCCTGTTTCATTACTATTAGTAACCATGTAATTTGCTTTGTATACCACAATATTCAGCCATTGGTTCTGTGTTCATATGAATGAGTTATACTGTTAAAATTATAATTAATTTTTTAAAATGGTACCAAGAAATGCGTTACCCTAAAGATATTGATTTGAACACTAAAACTGATCAACGAGCTCCTTTGACCCATTTCAGTTCCTCTTCAGATGTCTGAGTAAAATAGAAAATGGAACTAGCTGATTTCTGACCACTAGGTGGGGAAACAATACAATTTAAAATACAGTATAACTTTGGCCTCAACTACTTTCTTTTTGAAGATGTTTATTATTCGTAATTCTCACCTGCCTCCAATTCTTCACATTCTTAAGGCATACTGACGTGAAAGATATAATTACAAGTGACTTCTGGGAAGTAGGCAGGTGATAAAGGCTGCGAGATCTCCTGAAATTCTTTCTTTGATCCCGATTCGTTTTCTTGCCTTAAGCAATACAGACTCTATACCCTGGGGAGAACTGTGAACCTTATCAGTCATTTATGCCTTTGGGAAGCCAGTCCCTCACCTGAGCACTAGTTCTTCATTGTTCTAATCCTTGGTTCTAGGAATTCACTTCCTTAGTGATCTTAACAGTGTCAGGACTTTAAGCGTGGAATATACACCCATGACTCTCAAATAAATATTTTTAACCGAGAATTCTCTCCCAAACTCTTCACTTCTTATACCTAATTGCCTCCTCAACATCTGCGCTTGCATGTTTAAGCGATGCCACAAGCTTAACATAGCTGGGCTCTCCTGATCTTCCCCACGCCCAAACTTGCTCACCTTCAGCCAATCCCATTTCGGTTGATGGACACATCAGCCTTGGAGTTACTCAGGCTCAAACCTTGGAGCCACATTGGATCCTCTTTTTCTTTCACACCCCAAATCCTGTAGTCTCTACCTTCAAAATACATCCAGAATCTGGACCTCGTACCACTTGCACTGTACCCTCCTGGTTAGAGCCACCTCCGCACCTTGCCTGCATTTCTGTACTATCTGCCTAACTGGTTCCCCTTCTTCAATTTTTGCCAACTGTCCCTTTTCAGACAGCTGTTAAGGTGATATTTACAAAACATAAGTGTGAGAACGTCACTGCTCTGCTCTAGCTCTTCAGGGTTTCCCATTTCACTTACAATAAGAGCTGCAATCTCTATCATGACCCGCAGGACCCTGCATGAACTGAGTCTTTCTCTCCTACTCCTTCCCTTGTTCATTTACTCCAGCCCCAGCTACCTCCTTCTGAGTCCCTGGACATTCTAGGGCTCTGTTCTGTCTGTCTTCTCTGCCTGGAATGGTCTTCCTCCAGATATCTGTGTGACTAACTCCTTCAGTTCCTTGAGTCTTTGCTCCAGTATAACTTCCTATAAGGGGAGCGACCCTCACCTGTCCCTTTAAAGTTGCAACACACTGTCCCCAACCCTCACGCTACACCACCTAATCTGCTCTACTTTCTCCTATAGCACTTGATATTTCCTAACATGCTATATCCTTTACTTGTTTATTATTTTTTTCCCCCTTGTGTCTCTTGCCCCCTGTTTTATGTGGGCAGGAGTCTTTATTTTGTTCACTGATATTTTGTGAATTTCTAATGTAAACGCACAAAGTAGTGGCTCAAAAAATTATTATTGGGAGGGTGGTGGTGAGAAGAAAAAGCATAGAACACACATCACTCACAATTTTACTTAAAAATCATTCCATAAATTTCCCTCTCACATGAAATATAAATTTGTGAGACTGAATATCAAGACCGATGTTACTTTCATTTCCTTTTTGTGTCTTTTCTAGCTTCCCCTGCTCGGAGGAAAGTTTCCAACCCAGATATTTCTTCATTTTGGATTTTACTTGAGCTCTCTGATGGGAGCTTGAAAGTCTTACACCATATACCACATTTTTACTTAAAAAAAAAAAATCACCTTACAGATGTCCCTTGGCTTTCATTTTCTCTGTTCTCTTCATTTGACATTTAACTTTCAGATGTGCCAGTTCTAGCTTACCTAGGCAATGTAACATCTAAGATTCTTGTTTCTCTCCATCTCTTTTCTGAGAGTAAGAGTAACTCTTAGATGAATCAAACTTTCTAATTAGGAGTCCTTAATAAGATGGAAATAGGGATGAGGTTAAGTTTATTACAATTGGTGGATTTTGCTGATTTCTGATGAAAACACTATTATAAGTAAAAATTTGAACCTGGCTGGTTGGCGGGCTCTTTTCAACTTTGCACGAATTTCCTACAAAGTTGGGAAATTGACGAGCATTGGTATGATGGTGTAGTCCAGGCTACTGGTCTCTTTTTGAAATCCTTTCTTCTTTTTATAACTTTTTATTCTCCACCTTATCACAGTGGATTCTAGGGTGTAGATTTACAGAAAAGAGTTAACATAGCAGGCCTGAAGCTGCTATTTTTAAAAGAATCTTCCCTCAAGATGGGCTGTTGGTTTGTATCTGGGAACTCAGCTCTGAAAGCATTTCCTGCACTGATAGGAAAAGTTGCCTAATGATAAGAATGCTTTGCTGTGCCTAGATTGTATAAACAACATGACTTACGGTGAACACCTGCTTTCCTTCTAGAAGTCTGGTATTTTGGTAGTTGCTAGGCAGAAGGTGCCTAGGTGCCAGCTTTCAGTAAAAGCTGCCTCTAAAAGGCTTTCCTGGGAAGCAACATTACACTTGTATTGCATTTTTGTACCTGGAGAAAGGAGCAGTCCTACTCTGTCCACTGCCAGGTTTAGAAGGAGAGTGTGACTGGGATAAATCTTAGCCACGAGTACTACTATGTGCTGAGTCCCGTGTGTCCTTTTAGTGGATCATCAAACGTATGGGTGGTCTTGGGGACTCCCAAACAGCAGGAAAAATGCCAAGCCCTCCTCCTCTCCATGATTTCTTCAATCAAAGGGTTACCAGTCTTTAAGCCTTAGAAATTATCAGGAATTCATGCTCAAGCCATTTACTGAAATTTCTCACTAGAATTAAACAGGATCCAGAAGCCTAATTGAAGCCAGGAGCTGGGATAGAGTCATATAATGAAATTCAAAAGTACTAAGATCAAAATCTAATGGGTTAAATTCATCAGAGTAGGAACAAAATTAGGAAAAAGACACAGGATTTAATACATGTGAAAGGAAAGTAATTTACACAGAAATCAAGTGTATATAAGAACACATATGAGTTATTTTAATTAAACTCATATTTATTTGACACATATGTTAGTAGGCAGATGGCTTACACTCTTATTTGGTAGCTGGTTATCATAAATTAGGATTCATAAACTCAAATGCCTGGAAGAGCATGTAGTGAACATAAATGCACAATGCAGCTTATACGGAAGATTGTAGCCACTAAGCTGCTCTAACACCTTCTAGTTAGTTGCAGTTATGCCTTTAACCACACCCCCCCACACCCAAAGCCTAATAAAGTGAAATGTAGTGCTGGCTACCCATGACAAACACGTTTTCAACCTCTGCTCTAAATTGTAATCATCAGCATTAAAGGAAAGCCGTCAATCGGATTTTGATATTAATAGATTCTATCAGAAGGATTAAGGATATTAAGTACTTTAAATGTAATGAACATCAATCTGGTAGGGGATTGAAGTGAAGGAAAAACAAACGTAGCTAAATATTTTGGCATATTACTTACTTGCGGTAAAGGAGAATCATGCAAAACAATTTTCTAGAAGAGGAAACGGAAGATCTACTCTGACTTGCCAAAGGAATCTATGCTTGCCATCGTCTGGCTATTTCTTTTTAAAACATTTCATCTATCCCAATCTTCTGCTTGCTTTTTCCTCAACCAGCTATTCTGGTAAATCACAGATAAAGAGCCCGTGCATACAACCCATACAGTTTTGACATTTCTAAAACTACCATCTAAGAAAAGTGAGAGTGGGCTTGAATAAGTTTCCTAGTTTTTTAATACACAGTCAAAAATCTGAATATTCAGAGGAAACCTCCATTTTTTACTTAAAGGAGATTATTTAGCAGAGTGGTTAAAAGCTCACATTTTCTTTGGACTCAGACTGACATTGACTCACATTTGGAGAAGTTACTTAGCCTCTGTAAAGTTCCATTTACTCATCTGCGACAGGATGATAACACTATCCACTCAATAAAGTTATAAGGATTATACATGTAACGTGCTAGCACGTCATAGGCAGTGAGTAAAATATGGTGGTGGTGGTGGTGATGATAATGGTGGTGATGGTGGTGATGGTGGTTGTGATAGTGGTGATGATGGCAAAGATGGTGCTGGTGGTGGTGATAATGATGGTGGTGGTGATGATGATAATGGTGATGGTGGTGATGATGACAGTGATGGCTGTGGTGTTGGTGATGATAATGGTGGTGATGATGTTAATGGTGGTTGTGGTGATGCTAATGGTGGTGGTGGTGGTGCTGACCTGAAGAATGCTTCAGAACTTCTAAAAAGGCACAGGAAAATTTCTTCAAATGAACTCTTAAGGGGAAAACCACTGAAAAAACAGAGAAATAAGAGTTGCTCAAGCATATGGTGGTGTAAGAGCAGCTTGCTCAGCCATGTCTTCCCCCTGCCAACTGCTCACCTTTGTGGCTCCATTAGTTTACCATGGAACCCTCAGCATTCAGCCAAGCATAGTTTGAAAATCCATGGCAAGAGATTGACAAAGAAATGGCAAGATAACCTTTTGCTTACTTGAGATCTAAGGGAGATTTAATGTTTCTGGGAGGTAGACTTGGGACTGGCGACTGTGTTGGGTGAGATGCTGGCAATGGTGGCTGGCTGGCCGGATGGGATGGTGGAGGTGGTGGTAGGGAAGTTGTTGAGTAAGACGTTGGGACTTTGCTGGTACCTAAGAAGCAAAGCAAAAAATACTGTGAATTAAGACAAATCTTCAAACTATAAGAACTGGCTATTCCAAGTATGTAGAAATGAGGATTTTAAACATAAATATGTAAGAAATGCATTCTAATTATTCCAATTAATGCTTTAAAGAGTTTAATACTCTCAGAATCATGGGATATGGCTTTTTTTTTTCTGCATACCAGCTTTTATATTTACACAATTAAAACATCTACATATTTTTATTCTTAAATGCTTACAAAACCTCTATAGGATCATGATTCTCTGAATCCTCCTCAACCCTCTTGCCCTCATAAAGTCAATTATTTTTTCTTTCTTTTTTTTCTTTTTAAGTTCTTTTTTTTTTCACACACACACACTGTATTTTATTTTTACAAGAGATAAATAAGCTGACACCAAGCATTGTAAATGGAGGACCACAACAAAAGCAACAATGATTGCAATTACCAAACACGAAACACACTCATACTATGTCATAGTATTGACATTCAGTCCAGTAATCCTCCACTGTAACCGCTCTTTTACTTTGCAGTGAAAATTGATTTGTATATTTTTTGCCTCTGAATACTTGTGGGATTTTTTTTTTATTCAAACAGAAAGTCACAAAAATTATAATCATCCTCATCAGTTCACTCAGTCCCATGTAATTAATTTTTTTTTCATCTTGATCTTTTGTTAGCACTTTTATGAATTCATCAGTTTTCCATTAGAGTTCTGAAAATGCTTATTCATTCAGTTCAGCAGTATAGTCAGTTACCAGAAACCTGTACCTGTCAGAGCCTTTTCCATGAATTCCTTGAAGATGAAACCCTTTTATAGGAACATTTTTGCAAAACCATCAGAGTACACCCAGAACTGTCTGTAAATGACAAAAGACTTAAAAATGACCACGGTTAAAGATTTGATGAAAGTTCATAATAATGCAAATGGCAAGGAAATTTAGTTATTTCTGAGATATACATTTTAAAGTAATAACTAGAAATATAACTTATAACATTATACCAGAATATATAAGATTTTTAGAAATTTCATGTAATGTCTGAAACATTTATATTAACATATTTCCATACAAATAACCCAAAGAAAGTTTAGTATTAGTTGTTTTTTGTTTGTTTGTTTGTTTTCTTATACTGCAGGTTCTTATTAGTCATCAATTTTATACACATCAGTGTATACATGTCAGTCCCAATCGCTCAATTCAGCACACCACCATCCCAACCCCACCACGGTTTTCCCCCCTTGGTGTCCATACGTTTGTTCTCTACATCTGTGTCTCAAATCTGCCCTGCAAACCCGTTCATCTGTAACATTTTTCTAGGTTCCACATACATGCATTAATATACGATACTTGTTTTTCTCTTTCTGACTTATTTCACTCTGTATAAGAGTCTCTAGGTCTATTCACGTCTCTGCAAATGGCACTATTTCATTCCTTTTTATGGCTGAGTAATATTCCATTATATATATGAATCACATCTTCTTTATCCACTCCTCTGTTGATGGACATTTAGGTTGCTTCCATGTCCTGGCTATTGTAAATAGTGCTGCAATGAACATTGGGGTGCATGTATTTTTTGATTTATGGTTTTCTCCAGGTATATGCCCAGGAGTGGGATTGCTGGGTCATATGGTAGCTCTACTTTTAGTTTTTTGAGGAACCTCCATATTGTTCTCCATAGTGGCTGTATCAATTTATGTTCCCACCAACAGTGCAAGAGGGTTCCGTTTTCTCCACACCCTCTCCAGCATTTGTTGTTTGTAGATTTTCTGATGATGCCCATTCTAACTGGTGTGAGGTGATACCTCACTGTAGTTTTGATTTGCATTTCTCTAATAATTAGTGATGTTGAGCAGCTCTTCATGTGCTTCTTGGCCATCTGTATGTCCTCTTTGGAGAAATGTCTATTTAGGTCTTCTGCCCTGTTGGAAGATTTTTAATCACAGTTTCAATTTCATTACTTGTGATTGGTCTGTTCATATTTTCTGTTTCTTCCTGGTTCAGTCTTGGAAGGTTATACCTTTCTAAGAATTTGTCCATTTCTTCCAGGTTGTCCATTTTATTGGCATAGAGTTGCTTGTAGTAGTCTCTTACGATGCTTTGTATTTCTGTGGTGTCTGTTATAACTTCTCCTTTTTCATTTCTAATTTTATTGATCTGAGTCCTCTCCCTCTTTTTCTTGATGAGTCTGGCTAATGGTTTATCAATTTTGTTTATCTTCTCAAAGAACCACCTTTTAGTTTTTTTGATCTTTGCTATTGTTTTCTTTGTTTCTATTTCATTTATTTCTGCTCTGATCTTTATGATTTCTTTCCTTCTGCTAACTTTGGGGTTTGTTTGTTCTTCTTTCTCTAGTTCCTTTAGGTGTAAGGTTAGATTTTTTACTTGAGGTTTTTCTTGTTTCTTGAGGTAGGCTTGTATAGCTATAAACTTCCCTCTTAGAACTGCTTTTGCTGCATCCCATAGGTTTTGGATAGTCGTGTTTTCATTGTCATTTGTCTCTAGGTATTTTTTGATTTCCTCTTTGATTTCTTCAGTGATCTCTTGGTTATTTAGTAAAGTATTGTTTAGCCTCCATGTGTTTGTGTTTTTTTACGTTTCTTTCTCCTGTAATTCATTTCTAATCTCATAATATTGTGGTCAGAAAAGATGCTTGATATGATTTCAATTTTCTTAAATTTTCTGAGGCTTGATTTGTGACCCAAGATGTGATCTATCCTGGAGAATGTTCTGTGCGCACTTGAGAAGAAAGTATAATCTGCTGTTTTTGGATGGAATGTCCTATAAATATCAATTAAATCTATCTGGTCTATTGTGTCATTTAAAGCTTCTGTTTCCTTATTTATTTTCATTTGGATGATCTGTCCATTGGTGTAAGTGAGGTGTTGAAGTCCCCCACTATTATTGTGTTACTCTTGATTTCCTCTTTTATAGCTGTTAGCAGTTGCCTTATATATTCAGGTGCTCCTATGTTGGGTGCATATATATTTATAATTGTTATATCTTCTTCTTGTGTTGATCCCTTGATCATTATGTAGTGTCCTTCCTTGTCTCTTGTAACATTTTTTATTTTAAAGTCTATTTTATCTGACACGAGTATAGCTACTCCAGCTTTCTTTTGATTTCCATTTGCGTGGAATATCTTTTTCCATCCCCTCACTTTCAGTCTGTATGTGTCCCTAGGTCTGAAGTGGGTCTCTTGTAGACAGCATATATATGGGTATTGTTTTTGTATCCATTCAGCAAACCTGTGTCTTTTGGATGGAGCATTTAATCCATTCACGTTTAAGGTAATTATCGATATGTATATTCCTATGACCATTTTCTTAATTGTTTTGGGTTTGTTTTTGTAGATCCTTTCCTTCTCTTGTGTTTCCCACTTAGAGAAGTTCCTTTAGCATTTGTTGTAGAGCTGGTTTGGCAGTGCTGAATTCTCTTAGCTTTTGCTTGTCTGTAAAGCTTTTGATTTCTCCATCGAATCTGAATGAGGTCCTTGCTGGGTAGAGTAATCTTGGTTGTAAGTTCTTCCCTTTCATCACTTTAAGTATATCATGCCACTCCCTTCTGGCTTGTAGAGTTTCTGCTGAGAAATCAGCTGTTAACCTTATGGGAGTTCCCTTGTATGTTATTTGTCGTTTTTCCCTTGCTGCTTTCAATAATTTTTCTTTGTCTTTAATTTTTGCCAGTTTGATTACTACGTGTCTTGGCGTGTTTCTCTTTGGGTTCATTCTGTATGGGACTCACTGCGCTTCCTGGACTTGGGTGGCTATTTCCTTTCCCATGTTAGGGAAGTTTTCGTCTATAATCTCTTCAAATATTTTCTCTGGTCCTTTCTCTCTCTCTTCACCTTCTGGGACCCCTATAATGCGAATGTTGTTGTGTTTAATGTTGTCCCGGAGGTCTCTTAGGCTGTCTTCATTTCTTCTCATTCTTTTTTCTTTATTCTGTTCCACAGCAGTGAATTCCACCATTCTGTCTTCCAGGTCACTTACCTGTTCTTCTGCCTCAGTTATTCTGCTACTGATTCCTTCTAGTGCAGTTTTAATTTTAATTTTATTGTATTGTTCATCTCTGTTTGTTCTTTAATTCTTCTAGGTCTTTGTTAAACATTTCTTGTATCTTCTCGATCTTTGCCTCCATTCTTTTTCCGAGGTCCTGGATCATCTTCACTATCATTATTCTGAATTGTTTTTCTGGAAGGTTGCCTATCTCCGCTTCATTTAGTTGTTTTTCTGGGGTTTTATATTGTTCCTTCATCTGGTACATAACCCTCTGCCTTTTCATCTTGTCTATCTTTCTGTGAATGTGGTTTTTGTTCCACAGGCTGCAGGATTGTAGTTCTTCTTGCTTCTGCTGTCTGCCCTCTGGTGGATGAGGCTATCTAAGAGGCTTGTGTAAGTTTCCTGATGGGAGGGACTGGTGGTGGGTTGAGCTGACTGTTGCTCTGGTGGGCAGAGCTCAGTAAAACTTTAATCCACTTGACTATTGATGTGTGAGGCTGGGTTCCCTCCCTGTTGGTTGTTTGGCCTGAGGTAACCCAACACTGGAGCCTACCTGGGCTCTTTGGTGGGGCTAATGACACACTCTGGGCGGGCTCATGCCAAGGAGTACTTCCCAGAACTTCTGCTGCTAGTGTCCTTGTCCCCACGGTGAGCCACAGCCACCCCGCACCTCTGCAGGAGACCGTCCAACACTAGCAGGTAGGTCTGGTTCAGTCTCCCCTGGGGTCACTGCTCTTTCCCCTGGGTCCCAATGCGCACACTACTTTGTGTGTGCCCTCCAAGAGTGGAGTCTCTGTTTCCCCAATCCTGTCGAAGTCCTGCGATCAGTTCCCACTAGGCTTCAAAGTGTGATTCTCTAGGAATTCCTCCTCCCATTGCCGGAACCCCAGGTTGGGAAGCCTGACGAGGGACTCAGAACCTTCACTCCAGTGGGTGGACTTCTGTGGTATAAGTGTTCTCCAGTCTGTGAGTCACCCACCAGCAGTTATGGGATTTGATTTGACTGTGATTGCGCCCCTCCTACCGTCTCATTGTGGCTCCTCCTTTGTCTTTGGCTGTGAGGTATCTTTTTTGGTGAGTTCCAGTGTCTTCCTGTCAATGATTGTCCAGCAGCTAGTTGTGATTCTGGTGTTCTTGCAAGAGGGAGTGAGAGCACGTCCTTCTACCTTGCCATCTTGGTTCCTCCCCTCATATACTCGACATGGTTTTTTAAATATTCCATTTCTTTCCCTACCTCCCCCCACCCCCAGTTTGTACATATAATTGACAAATAAAATTGTAAGATATTTAAAGTGTATATGTGATGATTTGATATACATATATATTGTGAAAGGTTTCCCCCCATCCAGTTAATTAACATCCATCACCTCACATATTGACCTTTTTGGGGGGTGGTGTTGAGAACATTTAAGTTCTATTATTTAGCAAATTTCAGTTATGCAATACAGTATTATCTACTATAGTCACCATGTTTTATTTTAGATCCTCAGACTTTACACATCTTATAACTGAAAGTTTCTACCCTTTGACCAACCACCACCACCACCAGGGGGCTTGCCTGAAGGTACAGCAAAACCAGAGGAAAGCAAGGCTGGGAGATGGAGAGGGATTGGTTGGATTTTTTTTTTTACTTTTGGAAAATTGTTAGAGATAATTTGACAGGCTTAATGAGACACTAAACTGTGTAAGTGTCTTATTCCTCATTAAGCTTGGGAGAACACATGTTAAAGTCTTCCTATGTTACACTAGTATTTAGCAGTGGAATGTTTTGCTTTGCAAAATTTATGGTCACTTTCAAATACTGCAGAGAATATATTTGCATGTATACAAA
Organism: Eschrichtius robustus; assembly: GCF_028021215.1. Classification (NCBI taxonomy): domain Eukaryota; kingdom Metazoa; phylum Chordata; class Mammalia; order Artiodactyla; family Eschrichtiidae; genus Eschrichtius; species Eschrichtius robustus. The sequence continues at coordinate 32,252,918 of NC_090825.1, forward strand.
ATAATTCTAAGGAAAAGCATCTTAGTATTTCAGGAGGAAAAAAACAGGTAGACTTACCTTACTATAATATGGCTCTAAAATCTTAATGTGGACTTTATAAAATATACCAAAATATAATTAGTAATATTGGAATTCTCAAAAGCAAAAATCTAGTCTCATGTGGTGGAAAGAAAAGGGTGGATATTGAATTATAATAAAGCAAGTAAAGAAGAAACAAAAACAATAAATCTATAGGAAATTTCTGAGATTAATGATAACATTAATAAATCACTTTTTTGCTAGGAACCGTTTTAGGCATTTTGCATATGAAATTTTATTTAACTTTCATAACATTCCTTTGGGTATATATTATTATCTAGTTTCCATTTGATAATTAAGAAAACTACCCAAGTTCAGAGAGTCAGTAAGCAATAGAGGTGGAATTCAAACTCAGCCAGAATTTGAACCTTAGTTGATTTCTTATGATGTCTGTGCCCTTTCTGCTATGTTCTGCTCATGCCCTCAAAGTGATGAAATGGAAATTAGTGATAAGTTCAAATGGACATATTAACACATTTTTGTAAGTCCGGCTTTTCTAATTGGTACTTTTCCTCTTAGTGCAGTTTTGACAACTGTTTTCAGTTTCATTAGGGCAGTACTAGCTCTGGAGACTATAAAGTAATCTGTAAAGGAATTCAAATATATTGGTGTTTTGGATATATGTTTCAGAATTTGATCTTGGAAACCAGATAGCAGGAAAGTAGATATTCAGGAGTTAGTGGAAAATGGGCACCCAAAGATGGATGACTGATGTGGGCTGACAGGAAAAAAAAAGTCTCATGAATTGGAATTGAGGAGTTTGAAATAAAATCATGAAAGGATTTAAAAGATATGAAATAAATAAAATAAAGGGAAAGAACAACAAGTTTAGAGTTTGGTTGGCATCAAGAATTAGAAATGTAAAATTTGAGACCTAACACACAAAATTCTGATCTATCTATTTATCTATCTATCTATCTATCCATGCATCCATCCATCTATCCATCCATCTATCTATCTATCCATCTATCTATATGTGTGTGTGTGTATACATGTATATATATATGTCTTATCCCCCAAGTCTCAGGGGATATCGCCTAGGTAGTCTGTGGCTTTACAAGAATTGAAAAGACCATTTGGAATTTCTTCCCCAAAGAATGACAGGATTGTGTAAGGATATGCCTCATAGCAGTAGGCAGAGCTAGTCTCTTGGACAGTTTAGGACAGCTCAGTGGCAGTGAGCTAATCAGGTGAATATGCATCCTACTGCCCATTCTCATCCCAAGTCAGATTCAGGAACTGTGTTCCTGGGCCTTTTAACTGGAGCCCAAGGCTTCAAGAAGGAGATACTGAGCATTTTGCTAAAAAGCCGAATGGGAGCTTGACTTACACCTTGCTGTAACACTTGAACTTCCACAAAAGATGTAATTTTGATAATAAAATTCTTAGCCATAATTAAAAAAATGTGACTAATAGAACTGACTGTACTTATAGTAGGGAACAGTTCATACTGGTTACAGAAAAAATGGGGAGAGTTGGGAATGAAGGGGAGAGAACTTGCAAAACCTTCTAGAGCATGAAAACAACACTCAAGAATCTGGGAAGTTAACAACCTCTGATTCAAACTTCATTCTCTTTAATTTTGGAAGCTCAGAAGAGGTCTTGCGCAAGTCATGTGCCCTGGCTCAGGCCAGCCTGGATGAGTGGAACACAAGGGCCATTTTACCAGGAGCAAACTACTGGGAGAGGCTTCCATGAGTCAGCGGTGCCTAGGGGTTATCTGGCCTTGCCCTGAAGGGTGGCTCCAGGTTCACTGAAACTCAAACTACCCAAAGTGGTGACATTATGTCAGGATTTAAAGCTATAAATGGGGGGCTTCCCTAGTGGCGCAGTGGTTGGGAATCACCTGGCAATGCAGGGGACACAGGTTCAGGCCCTGGTCCGGGAGGATCCCACTTGCCGCGGAGCGGCTGGGCCTGTGCACCACAACCACTGAGCTTGTGCTCTAGAGCCCATGAGCCACAACTACTGAGCCCACGTGCTGCAGCTACTGAAGGCCGGGTGCCACAACTTCTGAAGCCTGTGCACCTAGAGCCTGTGCTCAACAAGAGAAGCCACCGCAATGAGAAGCCCTTGCACCGCAACGAAGAGTAGCCCCTGCTTGCTGCAACTAGAGAAAGCCCGTGTGCAGCAATGAAGACCCAACGCAGCCAAAAAATAAAATAAATAAATAAATTAAATAAATGTGAGAAAAGAAAAAAAACTATAAACGGAAAAACAGAGTTGAGAGGGAAGGAAAGAAGAGATGCGGAGAAGGAGAGGGGGTGATTAATGAAGAAATGGTGATGGTGGTAATGTACTCATGTTATAGAAAATAGAAATTGTATTATTTCACAAACTTTGCACTTTAGATTTTTTTGACAACTAAATACTGGTTCCTGATATTGTCACAGTAATCTTGTAACACAAATATCTATGAGGACTCGGGAAATCTACCCCACAGATTCTGACATTTATGACTTTTGATTAAGAAGGTGCTTGTAACCTTCATGTCCCAAGGCATCTAAGGAGCATCTTGAGTTGTGGTTCTGGATTTCCTTTTTAATCCATGGATTCCTCTACAAAACCAAAGACACTATCACCCAATTGCCATAAAGCCCTGACTCTAGACCTAATTTCTAATTATGGTTTTGTTGGGTTGTCTTAGAACTGAGCCAGAAGTTAGAAAACTTTGATTTTACCACCAGCTCTGTCACCAAAGAGCTCTTTTTCGTTGGCAAATCATTTAACTTCCACGTGATTTAGTTTTTCCAGCTGTCAATAGGGAGTTATATGACCCCAACTACTTCACATAGGTTTAAGGATTAGGTGAGCTGATATGTATGAAAGCATCTTGAAAAGTCTGAAGCATTATATAAACATAAAAGATGATCACACAACAATGAGGGGGTGCCACAAGTAAAATCATTACTAAGTTTATCCTGACTTGAAATATTTTAAAATCATTTATATAAGGTCATTTATTTATTTGGGAATTATTATGTGCCTGCCCCAAGATTTAGCCATTGAACTGGCAACATGGAATATAGACTTTTAGTTTCTCCAGGCCTGGATAAGCGTATGGCTATTGCCCATCCAAACAGGATGAAAAGCTCTAGCAATTGTATGGCATTTCCAGAGTCTGGACTGGTGAATTCTGCACTAAGAACAATCTAAGTGCACACTTGATGGAACCCCTAGCAGTTGCCTGCCCATGCGCAGTCATTTACACCTAACTAAACATGGGCTTTTTCAGGACCGAGTCTCACTGAGATCTTATCACGCTTACCATAATAGTGATTTCAAAGTTCCCCACATTACCGGACCCTACTCATGCCTTCCTCATTCACCACAGATTTTCTTACCTCTTATTTTACTAACAGCATGGAGAACACACTACCTGACCATCCCCACTTACCCTTCATTCTAACTTAAAGTCTCCTTACATCTTTCTTCCCTCATTTCCTTTACCACTGATTCTCTGGAAAAACATCAGTCTTACCAATACTAGCTGCCATTCTTGGTTCTTATCAGTGCCCGCTTCCTTATAGACTCTGCTTCATTAATCACCAACTCCTTCACTTGCATCAGGTAAGAAACATTTATTATGAAATTACTATGTGCTCTGGACTGTGTGTTTCATCCTTTACGATGCACTTCCCGTCTTAAACATGGTTTGATCTCCTCTATTCTAAAGAAACACAACAATATCCTTTCTTCTTTGTCCCCCACTCTAGTTACTAGCTGCTTTTTCTCCTTCCCTTCACAGCCACACTTCTTGGAACACAAGTCTATATTTGCCACTTCTATACCTTTATTGTGCTTGGGTGGCTTCATGGCAGAGGGAAGAATGAAAAGTTCTGAGGTAGAGAGGCTTGGGTTAGAAATCAGACTTCACCACTCTTATGTTAACCTTTATTTAATTGTTTATTACTCAATTTGGGGCCTTAAGTAAGTTGCTTGACTTCTCTCAGTCTTCATTTTCTCATCTGTGAAATGGTCATATACACCCACCTTGCAGAAGCACCTGAACATTGCAGCTCTTAATAAACATTCCTGTTCTTAACTATTACTTGATCTGGCTGCATCATTGATGTATGGCAGTCTGCCCACCTTAACTGTAAAAACCAAAACCTTTTCCCCAAACCAACTATGCATAATCTTGGTTCTGTTAAGATATCTTAGAATGGGTTAAGAATCAGGAAGTTTAACAACTCCTTATCCAGCCTGTTAGGTACCAAACAAACAAACATTACTTTCACTTTCTTGATTCCTAAACAACACCAGAAGCAAGTTTTCAACATGGGAAGTAGAATGGTTTGGTAGAAACAATACTTGTGCTGGAGTCATTCAGATCTGGGTTTGACTACCAATCCCAACTAGTACTAGCTGTAGGACACTGGGTAATGTAATTTGCTTCTTTGGGTTTTATATTCCCTGCCTGTTAAAATGGGACTACTGTTTCCTAAAATGCAGGATGGTTATGAGAATTAGAAATGATATGTGTACCTACCCAGCACATAGTTGGTGTTCTACTTAAGAATTATCTTAGAACCTAGAACCGTTGTGTTCTACATGGGACAGGCTCTCATTAAACCTCCGAGGGTACGTTTATGTCTCTCTGTGTACTGAGACTGGGATAATCATACTCTATTACGATTGACATTTGATCTAGTATAGAATATCATTTACAATATAGGCATATAAGTAGTATTGCCATTTATGTCAAATCATAAAATTTTTCAGAAAATCCTCAGTAGCTTTCAAAGGTAAGGATTTGAAACCCCTGGGTCACAGGCTTAGAAAATCCTGTTTTACAGAATTTTTTTCTTGCCTGATTCAAAGCCATCTATTCTTATCTTCAAAGAATTTATAAACCCATAGTGGATGTAAACCCATAGAGGATGGGAAATTTTGAAAACCAATTTAGTTGAAAACAAAGTACTGTAACTATATAAGTAAAAAAAAAAAAAAAAACCTTTGCTTTGAAAGCAAGCTGCCAAGAAAATGGTGGCCAGCTTAGAATAGTCTATCAACATGGAAAGAAAAGTAATACTGAAACGTTCATGTTTTCGTAGATAATCAAGGCAGAAATTAAAAAGAAGGTGAAGAGGTAGAGATCAAAACAAATATGATCAATTAGAGGAAAATAAGTAAAGAAAGCCTTTGATCACTACCTTAAGCTTCCCTATCTCAGATCTAACTGTAACATTCAATGTCTCTGAATACTTTTTTAATTCTTAAAACTTCACTTGCCCAATAACTTTGTTAGCTATCCATTTGTTTATATCGTTATTTTCATAATTAGACATAATCATGAAATGTAAGTTGTTTTTATAAATGTTTTTATTTATTTTCAATTCATAAAATAACATGAAATCAAATCAGGCAGTAATTTGACTGAAGATTGCTGACTTCTGAACCTTTCCTTTTAAAAGAATGTTAAGTATTATATTAAAAGGAAAAAAGTCAGTATATAGGAAAAGTTTTTTGTCAGATGCTGATAGCTTACACGGTGCCTTTCTTGTTCTGAGATAGAGCATATTTGAGCAGAAGACAATAACTGAATTTCTTTTCTTCAAATGCTAAAATTGTTTTAAAAGTATACTAAAACTCATATAGGAGTAAAGGAAGTACTAGAACTCAAGGTTTAGAAAATCCTCATATGAACTGTTTTATATGTTGAAGGAATAGTGAGTGTTTTGAGTAAATCAATACTTTTAAAATAAAAATCAATATAATCCAGAAACATAGCATCTATAAGCAGAGAAGGGGTAAACACTGTTGATGCAGAGACAATAGTACAGCTTCAGAATGTGAGCAAATAGAGGGACAACTAAAGCAGATGCTTCAAACACAGCTGTCAGTGGAAGGCAGACAGGAGCATGCATTTGTACGTAGCTCTGGGAATCGACTGGTGAGCAGGAGATTCATGCCCTGGCTCAATGGAGTGGCTACTGCAGGGCTCCAGCTGACTGTAAATTTGTCTAGATTTTTCTGTGAAATCTTTCAATTTTTGAATGTTGGCAACTAAGTAAACAAAACAAAACAAATACATAAAACAAACAACATCCCCCAAATTCTGCACACCAAACAAAGCACACTTTTGGATTAAATTGCTTTGTGATAGACACCTTTTTTTAAGTTAAGTGAGAGGAAGTGCCATAAAGAAAAGGTCTATTGAGGGAAATTGCCTGATCATAGGCTCCTCCAGGAACCCAGTTTTTTTTCCTGCTAAAACTATAAGGGTTTGAAAGGGGTAAATTAGACCACCAGACCAGGTAGAATCATGAATTGAGGAAAGAGGACCAGAACTGCCAACAAAGAAGACAGAGCTTCCCTGCAGCGCCTGAACAGAGACTCCAAAGGAAGAAGCGCTGGAGAGGCAAAGTGACCACGACCCAGTGTAGCTGAAAGAAGCACAACTATGTAGACAGATGGATGTAAACAAAAGGTTCAGTTCAATTAATGTTTGTCATTTCTATGGCAATGACTATTCTTGTCATTGCTAGTTTTGGAAGATCACCAAGGGAGAAGAGAGAAGGGTCCCTGAATCAAGAGACAGCACAAAAGCATCGGGTGATGAATCAAGACCTAGAGGAGAGAAAGACATAGAAGAAGAGAAGACCCAAGAGAGAAAATATAAAAGCCACAGAGAAGCTCCTACCAGAGGTGGGACCTCAGGCAGGTCTTGCCCTCTTCCTTCTTTTCTTAAAAAAAAAAAAAAAAAGTATTTTAATTTACACAAATAACATTAATTATTTCTTGAAAAAGTTTTAGAACAGAAAAAATAAAATTTCACATGACATCTCACTCCCCATTCCAACCATTGTTTATCTTTGCAGAACTTTTCCTATGCATTTACTCACCTATGGATGTATGCATAGAAATATCTGATTAAAAGCCTAAATACTGCTGTATGCTGAGCATCATATTGCATAGCATGGGCCTAGCTCATTCTTTGTAACTGTGGCAGAGTGCTTTGTGATCAGGATATTTCATGGTTTGTTTAGTCTTTACCCACTTTCTACTAACAATGCAGCCGTGAGCAGCTACCTACATGCTTCTCTCTATATCTGTGGCAGTAGTTTTCTAGACTAGGTATGTAAAAGTAGAATTATTGAGATGAAGGATTTGCACATTTTATATTCACATGGTTTCTGTCAAATTGTCCTCCAGCGGAACTTTACCAGTAGAGACTCTCTGAAGACTTGCCTCCTCATACCCTCTCTACCACTGGACATTTTTAATCATTTTTTTTCAGTTGTGTCAACACCATCACTTAACTTTTCTGAGCCTCAATTTCATCTGTAAAATGATAAAATCCTACTTCCCAGTGTTAGGATAATTACATTAATTAACAAAAGTGCCTGTCACAAGTGCCTAGCTCACAGTAGGTAATCCATGAACTTTCATTCCCTTCCCTCATTATGGATTCTTCAGTGAAGGACAATTTAATCTAGTTAGTTGTATTTGTATATTTTTTCATATGGTGCTAATAAACCTTTGCAATTAGTAACATGTGTTTAACCATTGAGTAAACCCATTTTTAATTTTTAACCCATATTCACAGTCTATTTTTAATTAAAGTGCTCTAATGAGGAATATTTCTTTTAGAGTTTAGTATTGCTATAGTATTATGTCCTGTGTTATAACCCAATTTTACCACTACATTCTTTTTTCAGTTACTGTGAAACCTTTGTTTTTATTTTCATTGTGACATTTTTTTGGCTTTCACTTGTACTTTTCATTAGTCTGGGGTAAATAAAGGTGTATTTTAATGAAAATTAATGTAAATGTATGCTTACATTAATTTTTTTTTAGATTTTCACTAACATGATAATTTAAAAGTTTGTATTGATGATCTAAGGAACTCTGAGAATGTCTGAAGACCTCACATTGAAATATACTACCTTGTCTCTCCACAGCTCAGTCAGGTTTACAAATCGCAAATAAAGATTTCTCCACCTCATTTATCTCATCTGTGTGCTCTGCTTACTGATTCTAACTGATCAAACAATACCAAGTTTTACTGTTTCTAAATCTAATTCATAAATTTCTTCACTATAGTATGCAAATTAAATTAAAATAATATAGTCACATTTACATTGTGCATCTAATCTTGTATGAAGTCCAAATATAATAGTAAATTGGTGAAATCAATGTATAATATTTAACAACCACTCATATTGATTCCTGTTTTGTGTTTTCTTACTCCCTACATCCAGTACATGAACAATTTCTATCAATGCTACCTCTGAAACATATTCTAAATTCATCTACTTGTCTCCCTTCTACCCTGGTCCAAGCCACATCATTTCCCACCTGAAAACCTTCTAACCTGTCTTTCAGCTTCATTCTTATGTGCCTACATTTTATACTCCACACAGCAGTCAAAGAGAAGCCCCAAAATATAAACCAGATTATAATACTCTTCTTCATAATTGCTCCAATTTCAATGGCTTCCTTTTACAAATTCTGAACCATGATCTTCTAGGACCCATTGGATTTGGTCAGTGCCTACTGTTCCAGCCTCATCTTGAACCAGTCCCCCTTCATTTATGGTATTCCAGCTGACTGAGGTCTTACTATTTCTTTAACCAAGAAATAGGCTGATTCTTGCCTAAGGAATTTGCACTAACTGCTTTCTGGCCAGACATTCCTCTCCCATATCATTGTATAGTTGGACTCTCTCATCATTCATGACTCTGATTAAATATTATCTTCTCAGAGAGGTCTTCACTGACAATCTCATCTAAAGTAGCTTCACTTTGTCTGCTACCTTTCAGTCACATCATTGTTTTTATTTCATTCACAACACTAAGCATTCTCTGAATTTGTTTATCCATTTACTTGTGTATTATCTGCTCCTCCAACTAGGATGTAAGCTGTATGAAAGCAAAAACCATATAATCATTCTTATTGCTATATTCCCAGGCATAAACACATGGTAGTCACTCACTAAATATTTGTTGAATGGGTATATGAATAAATAATCTTCTGCTAGAAAAAAAATAGAAAAAAAATGTCAAACCCTCTTGGATCTTGTCACTCTTGGAACAAAGCAAAGGTTAAACACAATAAAGAATTTATTATGTAATTCATGTTTATCATTAATATTCACACGAAGGGTTATCATTTTTTGCACGCAGTAGTGAAATTGAATGTTACAGGGCACTGAACAGAAAGAATGACAGTCAAATATAGGCATAAGTCATATAATTAGTAGAAAGAATAACATTTAATATCAGACTTGGAGTTGGAATAAGAAGTCATTCAGTAGAAAAATTCACTGGGTCTAAATACAATTAAATTTTAAATCACTGACTTGACTGAAAGAAAGGAAATCTTTGGTAATAAGAGAGCAAGGCCAGTAAGCAGTATAGGATCAACACTAAGGATTCTGAATAGATCAGAATTGGACTGGTCAAAGTTCATCCAGAAAGGTGAGCCAGGAAGGAGAAAAGAGTCCAAGATAGCCAGCCAATGTATAGTTCCAGTCAAAACCATGTACTTTGGAGTCAATCAGACTTGGAGTCAAATCCCCTTGACCTTGCACATAATTGATGCTCTTGTCCATACTGGAGTTTTAGCATGATGAAACTGTGGAGGGGGGAGGATAAGGGGCTTGGTAAGACCCCATTTTTCTCTTTCCACATGTGCCAGGAATTCACAAACAAAACAGTACATGTCCAACCTATAATGGAACCAAGCCAAAGTTATCTTGAGGAACCAGGAGATATAGAGAGCTATGACCACCTAAACTGCCCCAGTCTGATTTCTTCTGATATGCTTTGCTAAAGCTGTATTACTTGTCTTGGTAAACTTTGACAGCTACAAATTGTGTCATAGTGTTCATTTTGACCAAACTTCCAATGCAGTCTTTTGCAGGACTGCATCAAAGGAGCACACTTAACTTAGATTGTTGATAACACCTTGTTGAAGGGCCTACTGCTACTTTAGAAGCTAAGAATTATATTTAAAGAAACCCCAGTAAGTTAGAGAGCTCTAACTAGAATGACATTAAACAGAAGAAGTACAAGTTAATTACTCAGTGACCAAAAATTTAGTACGTGATGAGGAAAAATCAAGTATGTACAGCAATCACAGAAAAACTTTTAGGGTACCATTATTTCATCATAGATCAAATATTAATAAATTATATAGCATAGCTATTTTAAAACTTAAAATATTTAATATTGTAGACATTTCAACTGAAATATGACCCCTAGTTTCAAAAAGGAATCACCTTTTAGGCTCTTATTAAATTGTCAGAATTTAATTATTCAGAACTTGAGTATAAGGCTGATTATTGAACTTAGATCTACAGCAGTAGTTTCAAAATTTAAGAATAACTCGGGTGCATATTTAATAAACAGGTTCTGGGAACCCATCCTTAGAGATTCTGATTCAGAGATGCTCTTGGATGGGGCTCAGTGATCTGCATTCTTGCCTAGAATCTCAGGGAGTTCTGATGCATGTAGACTATGGACCACATTTTGAGAAACGCTAATTTTGCTTTCTTCTCTTTTAAAGAAATAGTGAAACTCAAGCCAGCTAATATTGGCACTACTGATGTGGTAAGAGGTTTAGATTAAGGTATGAAGAGATGCTTTAAGTAGATTGCTTAAAAGAATTTAAAAAAATAACTTAAAGGTAGTATTTGTCCATTTTCTTCTATTTAGCACAGGACAGTATTTCTTGATGTGTAGACCCAGCACCAGTAAGTAGTATCAGCATCATCTGAGAACTAGTTAGAAATACAAATTCTCAGGCCCCATCCCAGATCTAATGAATTAGAGATTTTGGGGCTGGGACCCAGAAATCTGCATCTTAGCAAGTTCTGGGGTTGTTCTGATGCACAGTCAAGTTTGAGAATCCTGGTGCAGACTAAATGGTGGTAGACCAGGGCTGTGTAGAGACTGGTAATTTTAAGTAGTCACTGTGCTACTAAGGTGTGTAACTTGTTGCCTGAAATGTATTATTATCACAACCTCTCTTTCTTAAAGCACAACTTGTTTAGTTTTGACCCTCAATAATATCATATTGGCTACTAGCTGATGCTTTCAGTTTGTACTTCATTTTCTAAGAGTTCCTTCTGGTTATTTCTTGTCCTGTCTACAAGAACCAAACCTTACATGATCCACCCATAGCTGAAATAAGAGAACCTGGTGATTATGAAATGGGAAAAACCTCATTAAGATGACACCACACTGAATTAGGAGATTGGGATTAACATATACACACTATTAAATATAAAATAGACAACCAAGAAGGACCTACTCTGTAGCACAGGGAACTATACTCAATATTTTATAATAACCTATAAGGGAAAAGAATCTGAAAAAGAATATATATATATATATAAATGAATCACTATGTTGTACACCTGAAACTAACATGACATTGTAAATCAACTATACTTCAATTAAAAAAAAAAACACCACACTACCCCTTTTATAATTGGATGGATGGGGAAGTGACAAGTAGGGGTGGAGAGTGATAAAGGCAAAGGGGAAGACCAGAAGATAACTTTAGGATATGGCAGACTGAAAAGATTGGAGAAAGGAAGACAAAGTGATCAGGAGCAATCTTTAATGTACAGTTTATAGAATACTGACCACCAGTTTTCTATCCAGAAAGAGAGAAAGAACCAGGCAAAGTGGATTCATCAAGAGGGTAGAATCCATTTTGACTACCTACCCCATACCTTTTATGGTGCAAATGGCCAAGGAATTAGAATCTCTGTTCCTAAAGACAACCATAAAATTGTAGGACTGGAAGTTCTTGTGAGTTTACTGTTTCTGTGCCTTTCACATCATTTGGCATAAAAAATTGATTGTTGATTCTTTATGAAGCCATCTTCCTGCTTCTGCATAGGACTTTGAAACACAGAATGAGAGAATCATTAACCTTATGGATGACAAAGCACAGAATAACTCTTTAAAGTATCCTCAGTTCTGATCGAAGATAAGAAATCTGAGGTCCAGAGAAGTTTAGTGATTCACGAAGGAACGCAAATCTTAAAATCATGAGATCCTGATAAGAGAATCCTTTTTCCTTATTCAAGTCTTATGTTCTTTCTACCAACCCAGGAAACCAAATCTCTCTCTATCTTACTCTCTACCTCATTTTTTCCAAAACCCTAAGGAGATAAAAGCTTAACATCTTCCTTTTGAAAGTTTTTTCAGTATCTCAATGGTGAAATAACTGAAAATGTACATGTTACTCTTCAAGATGAAAGAAGCAGCTACGGAGAGACTAGGCAAAACAGAAAAATCAACAACTAATAGACTAAAGGCAAGCATAGCAGGCAGAACTCTTCCCCCACACAGAAACAGTTCTCCCAGTTGTTTTTGTGAAGGGGAGGACTTTAATAATTCCCCAAAGTCATGAGTATATGTTTGCTTGCTCATACATTTGTGTGCATGTGTGTGCTGAGATGATTCTGGCTGTGAGCAAGGTTGATAACTAACTTCCGGGAAGGAGGGGAATTGTTGATAGCCAGATCTCTGAGTTGAGGGGAGGAAGAAGGGATGTAGGGTGGGAAGATAGAGCAGAGTGGAGATTCACCCAGGCAGATTCTACGTTGGCTGTTGAGCCTTCTTTACAGAGAATCCAAGAAAACTTCAAAGAAGGGACCCGGTTGGTGGGGGGGATGGTCATGTGTCAACAGCAACTGGGTTAGACATCTATTCGATGGGGCTTGGAGAAGACCCTAGTTGATTGATGTTCCTGATATAAGCAGTGAGCTGGGTTGGATTGAGTTGAAATGGTTCTGAAATGAGACTGTCTCACATGGACTGGAGTATGGGTGTGTGATGGTCGGAACTAGTGAGGGACTTCTTTTGACCTCATTGAGCAAAACACCTGCCTTCTTCTGGAGACAAAAAGAGAAGTATGACAAAAGTTGCTGTGAAAGTATGTGGAATCGCCACTCTGTAATTTCATAACGAGCTCAACTCTTAATGTGCCTTTTACGTGCAGGTTTCCTGCTGTGTAGGATGTTTCCAAAAGATTTTTAACTGCACGCTCATACTGCCCAGTGCTCTTCTTGGCCATCCTGATAGGATGCTAGGCAGAAAAGAATATCCATGTGCATCTATCTGCTCAAGGGTCCAAATGGGGGTGGGCAGTACAAGCTTCCAAAGAAGCATTTGGAATTGGGGATGGGGTGGGGGAGAAGGGGTTGATTTTGGCTATTCCAATGGCTACTGGCTTTTCAGTGGCTAGAGATCAAGGAGGCTAAAATTCCTGAACTAGGCAAGACAGCTCTACTTGAGGAGGAATAGTGTGTCCCAGCCTGCTGGTGGCATTCCAGAAAACTGAAGACTTCATTTTATACATGAGATCCAGGGTGTTAAGTGCTCTAGAGGCAGGTGCAGAGCACGGAGCAGCCCCCTCTAAATACAGCAATGTAACATCCCTGCCCCAAAGTGACCCCCTCACGGTTGTCCTCTTTGATTCAGAAAATCCCAAGTTGTTTTTATATCCACCTAAGGACGGTGTGATTATAAAGGTACACAGCTGCTATACTCCCCATCATCAGCAAAAGCAAATCTATATTTTCAAACAACTAAACATATAATAACTCACAACTCTGGATGATCATATGATTAGTCTTCCTTTGGCATCAACGATTAGGAGTGGCTTTACTTTGAAAGTGGCCATTAGGAGTGGCTTTACTTTATCAACGATTAGGAGTGGCTTTACTTTGAAAGTGGCCATTAGGAGTGGCTTTACTTTACTTCCTTTGGCATCAACGATTAGGAGTGGCCAGTCTTTGAAAAGATAAACACCATTGATCTCTCAAGACAGTCATAAATGGTAGGAGAAGAAACAAAGATGGAAACCTTCGAGTTTTTCAGAAATGAGCCTTTTTCTTCAAGTTCAGAGTAAAATAAAAATAGTGATGCAACTTCCTGATTTTCTGATTCAAGTCGTTTCATGCACTAGTCATTTGGTTTGCCTTCCCAAGCCCAGTTTAATTGAGATGGTGTAGGCAGTGAAAACTGCACCGGTGAAACTACGGTGAAGTTTCACCCTGAGAGACAGGAGCAAAAACAGAAAGGTAAGAGGTTAGCCTAATTTCCAGAGACTGGGTGGTTACAATTTCAATCAGGCATCATGAACCCATGGGAGGAAGCCAGTGATCCTCCTCATATATATAGTATTTCTGATTTCGTGGACTCTGTCTGAGGAGCTTTTGCCCTGGCAACACTGGAAGATCACAGCTGTCATTATTTCCAGCCATTCATGGCCTACACTTACTATTTCAGGCCCATCCTGAATTTAGTAACATGACACAGCGGCCTGCAGGCTACAGCCTAGACACCTATCTGGTTTCCTCAGGGCTGTGGCTAACCTCCAAAGTTTGTTGTTTCTGTTGCTGCCTCCTTACTGCCATGCCCCTGTTATCCAGATAGGTCTCTATTTTCTTGGGGAATTAACGACCAGAAGAGGTCTGTGACCCACCTCTTCCTTTAATTTCACAGATTTCCAGAGCAGGAAGGTACCTTAGGGGTGATCCAATTCAACCCTCTCCTTTTGCAAATGAGAAGGCGGTCAAAGAAATTGCTTGTCCAAGATCACCCAAAGTTGACAGAATTGGGCCCAGAAAGGAACTCTTGACATTAAAGATTGTTAATAACTGTGGGTTGATCATAGTCACTGCAACTTATGATGCTGAAACTGCTGGTTGCCATAGAATTAGTGAATCATTTAGGGTGCAAAACTACTTTTTTTTCCAGTAAGTTTTTAAACTTTGCAATTGCTTTACGTCCAGCTTTTGAACCTCAACTTTTATATATAAAAGGGTGCCACCAAAATCCCCAACGTTCTTCATCACCTCTCTCTGGTCCTTGAGGTTGTGTGTGCATGTGTGCGTGCTCTCTGAGATAAGGCATCTTACAGCTCTGACTCTGAACAACAAAGCTGCTGAAGCTGTTAGAAGCTGCAAGAATACCCACTTCCTACTTTACTGGCGACATATTTTTGCAAAGTTGTTCTCACTCAGCTTCCCCATCTCAAGCAAATTAAGATTTAGAACAATGACTTCAAACTCCTTTTTATGCAATTTCTGCTCTGTCCAGTGAAACCTCTTTCCTAGCAAACACAAAATATTTTTCACCAGTGAATTTGAATTGTAAGTATTATGTTACTCTGCATTTATGTCATGCAGCATTTCCTTCAAAGTTAGTTCCTGAGAACATCGGTCTTACTGAGCTATTTTGAGAGAGGGAGGAAAAAAGAAAGAGGTCTGTAGACAAATATGGTTTGGAAATTGCTGCAAATTATATTCTCCATTTGATATTCATAGTGCTCAGTAGTATATTAAGACCTTACACTAAAAAACTAATTTAAATTTGCTTAACCCAGGATTTCCCAAACATACTTGAATTACTTTTCCCCGTAACATTTATAACATCCTGCGGAAATCTCAGTAGATGGGCAATTCTGAGATAACACTAACCTTTCAGTATGTCTCAGTGTTCCAAGCACCATATGATAATGAAGTTTTTTTAAGGCTCAAATATCAGAATACAAATTCAGACTCTATAGTCAGAAGGCTCAGGGTTCAATTTTGGCTACATCTCTTACTAGTTGCGTAAGTTTAGGTAAATTACTTAATTTCTGAGCCTCAGTGTCTTCATTGCAAAATGGGGAGAATAAGAATGGATTGTCATATAATATTAGGAGAAAAGAAAGAAATACTGGTAGAATATCCAAATAAAGTAAAAGAACTTGAGCAATACTTGCGTTCTTTTAACTGAACCAAGATTCAAAAAAGTACAGAAGGCCTGTCATTATGTTTCTGATAACAACTGAGGTTAACAATTTTTAATCTCTAAAGAAATATCACTCAGGAATTTATTGTTGGGTGTGGTAAGACAGATTTTTCTTTTTCCTCAGATCTTTTAACATATTGCAATAGTTTTCTAAGGTACCTGATAATTTTCTCAAAATCTTGGGAAATCCCTAAAAAACATATCATCTCATGGAACACACAGAAAATTTGCTAAGTTTAAAAATCTTCCTAGCCCCGGCTCCTAGTGGATTGGGACACAGAGAAGTTTGTAAGTTGTTTCCCATGGAAATGTAGGTTAAATGCTTGTTTCCATACTAGCTAACCAGAGTCCTTTTAGCCCATGCTAATAGCTTTTGTAGGGTGCTTCCTATGTGCCAGGCACATATGTTCTCAAAGCTCTGCTTTTGGAAATATTCCTGTAATTCCTCAAAAACCTCAGAAGGTAGGTAGCATTATTGTACTCATTTGTAGGTGAGGAAACATGCAAATTATTATAACTTGCCCAAAGTCTGACAGCTACTGGTGCGCAGAGCTGGGAATCACACCCACACAGCCTGGCTCCAGAGCGTGTGCATTTAACCACTGTGCAACCACGTGGTGTGACTGAATGGCAGGGTTGATTTAGATTCCTGTGGGGGAGGAAGAAACACGGGGCAGAGTAGGAAAAGAGAAAAAAAAAAAAGATGAGATCTTTTCCATTTCTAGGGGACAGAGAACAGTATGTAGGCTTTGACTTTTCAGTACTTTTTTGTACTTCCCACACCTTGCCACTTCTCCCACTGATACTCTGAGTTACAGAAAAGTCCACTTTGGGGCCCCTGCCAGCTCTCACTTCTCTTCAGACATCTGCACGTGCTCATCTGTCTCCCCACTCTTCCTCCGCTGGCCTGATTGACACTCTTTTCTGAGGGCTCTGCTTGGGTGTCAATTCCAATAGGAAGCCTCCTCCTCTAAGTCTCCAGGAATATTTAAGTCTCACAGCATCTAGTCCGTGCTCTCCTTTCCTTAGCCTTTGTCAGGGGTAGTTTATGTGCCCACTGACTTGTCCGTGGCTCCTAGTACAAGACAAGCATCAGGAGAGTAGAGACACATCTGTCTCATCTCTGTTGGATCCCTAGGGTCTTGCACAGTACCTAGGGCATGCTCAGTGCTAAATAACTATTTGCTGCTGTCCACACTGTACCACTACCCAATGATTTACCATGTCCAAAATAATTATCCCTCACCTACAATTTCCTTCTTCCTTGTGCATAAACAGGAAAATTATATCAGAACATTGTGCTGCTGGGATAAAGGAGGACAAGTACGTTTCTACTCAGACTTTGCCACTCCTCTTCTATTCCATTTTCATGTGCCTCATCATTCCTCCTGGGGCCTCCACCGATGTTTAATTGCTATTCCGACCCTCCCATTCTTATGTGTGAGGAGGCAATCCCTTGCAGCAACATTGTGATGAGCGTATGCAGATCGGGTGTTGACTAAGGCTCTTGGGAAATCCCTATGGTGACACTGACCAGTCCCAGGAAGACTATGTGGCCAGAACTCACAACACCACCACAGTTATCTGGCAAGGTATTCTGGCCATTTAGGGGCAGAACACTTGAGGGCTGGAAACAGAGATGCTATAGCAACAGATGCTATTGCTGCTGCTGTCTCCGTGAAGTGGTACATGGTGGTAGGTGTTACCCACTGAATGCTGGTCGCGTTAAAACTGAGTACAGTAGAGGCAGAAGGTAGCTCGGGAGTACACCATTTACTTTCTACCTCTCCTGCTTCTACTCTAATTATGTTATAATTATGTGTAATAAGCCCTTTTACTGAAGCTGTCTTATAAACCAGGCTATATTATCCCATGGTTCCAAATTTCAGTAGTCATCTCATCAGTATAAATCTAAGAGATTACATAAGTGATTATTTTTCTACATATTTTTGGGACAGAATTTTAAATACTGCCTTGCTCAGTTACTCATTCAATCAACCAATGCTTGCCGAGCACATAGTGCAAAAGCATTTTGCTGGTATGGGGGGACTTGAGATTGAGCAGGGCATGGTTCTTGCTTTCGTGGAACTCACAGTTTTCAAGAGTTTAGGTACAGAAATAACCAGCACCATATAACATGTAATTGGTGTGATATTGTTGGTGATATTAATTCAGTTTTGGAGATGTAGCTGAGGCACCAGGAGGTCATTAGATGAGTGTTGTTCAGTAGAATGTTCTGGGATGATGGAAACGTTTAATATCTGTGCTGTCTTATACTATAGCCACTAGCCATAGGTGGCTACTGAGCATTTAAAATGTGGCTAGTGCAACTGAGGAACTGAATTTTAAATTTATTTGATTAATTTAAATTTAAAAAGCTCCCTGTGGCTAGTGGCTACTATATTGGACAGGACAAACCTAGATAACAGTCTATCAGACAAGTGGGAATGTAAACACTCAGAAGAGCATTGGGTCCCAAGAGACAGGCTGAAGTGTCAACAATGTAGAGAGAGAACTGAAGTTCCTATGAGTTCCAGACCCTTGTAATTATCTGCCTATGTGACGTCTCAAAGACTCCTCTAATTGAACATGTACAATATAAAGACCGTGGTCTTCTCACATAGTTAATCCATCATTTCCTAGTCTAGATATCTCTCAGAATCACTCTCCTTTGCGATCTCTACTGCCACCTCTGTAGTCCAAGCTCTTGCCTGGATTACTGCAATGGTCTCCTACTTCTTTATACTGCTCCTAGAACAATCCTTCCCAAACATCAAATCTAACCAGGTCACCTCATATTTAGGCAAAATTCCTAAGTCTTTAACATGGCCTATAAAGTCTGACCCCTGCCTACCTCCCTGGTCCCATCTTTTACTGCTTTCATTTCTTTTTTTTTTTTCTTTTGCATTCTTTTTTGGATCTTTTAATAAAGAATAAAGCATACAAAATATTTTAAAATAGCATCATTCTCACATTAAAAATAATAGTTTCTTTATTTTGATATTTTTGCCTTTTTAAAAAGGAGTAGCCGAAAAACTTAACATTTAGCTACTAGCTGTTTTACACACTTAGGAGCATGTGTCAGAAATCTTTTTTTTTTTAATTTTATGTTTTTAAAGTTTGAAGTTATATTTATCGTGGTAAAATACATATAAAATTTACCATTTTAACCATTTTTTTCCTCCTTTTTAAATTGAATTATAGTTGATTTACAATGTTGTATTAGTTTCAGGAGTTCAGCACAGTGATTCAGTTATACATATGTATATATCTATTCTTTTTCAGATTCTTTTCCCTTGTATGTTATTATAAAATATTGAATAAAGTTCCTTGTGCTATACAGTAGGTCCTTCTCATTTACCTTTTTATTGCTCATTAAACAATGCTGGTGTGCATGGAGAGCAGGTGGCATGTACAGATGCCATTAATGTGTGTGTGTGTGCGTTTGCGTGGGTGTGTGTGGTCAAATATTATCTACCACTGCCATTTGGTTTCACTAAAATTTGAGGAAGCTCCAAGAGGCACTGTGCAGGTGGCTCTAACCAAGAAAAACAGATGCTTTTATTTAGGCCTGAGGTCTATCTCTGTTTTAAAAAAAGCTTTAATTAAATAGAAGGCTTTCAAAGAGACTCAGGTCATATACATCCTTTTTACTAGGTTAGTGTGAACTGTGCAGGTACAACGTGGGAAAAGTGAGCTTATTTTAGCATGATCATATCCCTTGCTAACTGGTTCATCACAGACCCAAATCAGGGTGAAAACAAGGAGCCAAAATTTAAGATCCTTGAAGGTCAGAGTACTCAGCATGTGGGGGATGTGAAACGTTTGGTAAAATAAAGTACCCATCTGGAGACAGAGGAGTAGGAGAAGGCTTTCTTCACAACACTTTCTCTATAATAGTTGGCACCTCAGTCCGACATACTTTCGTGCTATTGTTTCTTTCCTGTTTGTTGTTGTTATTATTAATTTTTTTAGGTGTTTCATTATCCTCAAAAGTTGTTCAGGGCAGAACTGTCTTCTTAGGCAAAAGGAAATAAGTGTAGACAGGCCTAGCTCTAAGCAAAACTGAGTTGACAAAGTTCATCTTCAAAGGCACCCATGTCCCCTATTTGTAAATATTGGTATTTGTTTCTCCTTTTAGGTACTCTCAAACTCTGGTCCAGGAAGGAAAGGGGTTGGTTTGGTTTAGTCACAACCAAAACCAAGCATAATCTATGCATTTGACCTGTTTGGACGTATCCTAAGAGCACTTAGTTCTTTTAGGAAGATTGTCTGGAATTCCTAGCATGATGGGAGAATGAATGTTATCCAGCAGCCTCCGCTGATTCTACACAAGCTAACTGTCAAATGCCAGCTGTCACAGCACTTCAGGCCAGTGTCTATGACAAGGCTGTGTGGAATGGTTCAGGCCAACTGCCTGGTTTACCAGTTGTCCTTTTCCTTGATATCTCTACCTTTCCATTTCTACTCAGTCCAGGGCTTCCCTAAGGAACATGAGTTTCTAGCACTGCTCGAAACAAGTTATTATTTAGTTTATAACACACAAAAAAGTATTTGCCAGTTAAAGAAGGGCTGATCTGAGTTAAAATTTTTCCATTGTCAACGTGCACAAGCATCTCCAGGGCAGTTATTAAAAAATGGAGATAACCTTGGCCCCAAAGCCAGAAGTTCTCATTCAGAAAGGTGGCTATGGTGGTGGTAGAATTGAGGGGATGCAGTGATTTTAAGTTTTGTAAAGTGCCTAAGCCCATTCTGATGTAGATGGTCAACAGGCCACACTGGGAGAAACATTGCCTTGAGAAACAATGGGTAAAAAGGAAATTTTATAACAGTTGTCAGGTGAGATATTTTGAGATGATGAAAATTTACTTCACCTAATGGCAGACCCAGTCCTATTTAGCAACTTAGAAGAAAACCCAATTTTCAATTATTAGAGAAAACAGAAAAATGTATTATAAATTGATTTGTTAGGCTAATTTTTTGCCCATATCAGAAAATGTGATTATAATATTCATAAAACTATCTAAAGCAGATAGTTGCCAAAGTTATGAGGTAAATTATAATTTAACAAATTGATCAATGAAGTCTAAAACATTTTGTGTTGCTGTATGTGGAACAGAATAACAAAAGTTAAAATAATAAACAATTCAAGTATTTTAACCAAAAGAAAGCTTGATGAGTTTTCTTCTACAAGGAAGGTATACTTATCTGAATAAAATCAGTAATGTTGTTGCCTGTTTAAATTATTTTAAATTACTAAAAGGTGAAAATTTGAAAACAAAAGTTAAACGGGTTATTTTGGTGAGTTTGAATGTGAAAATCCTAAACTATTGGGTAGTATAATCAAGTCAAATCTCTCTTTTTTCTCTTCACTCACAGACTACAAAAAATTCCAAGAAAATTCCCAAAGAATCTTCACATTGGGTGATAAGTCCATTTGAAGGAAAGACATTTCATATTTGCAGAGTATGCTATCAAATGTGCTACTGCTACTGCAAACTGGGCTTTCACTTAAATATTCTTTGTTGAATCAAGATGCTGAAGTAACTCCCATCAGTTCGCTGCTGTGACTTAAAAAAAAGCTCTTCAGTAATTGCGTATATTTTTTGATAGTTCACCTTTCGCCCCGAGATTTATTTAATAGTGTTATAGAGAGATCCTTGTTGAATACATGCTTTGAGTCAGTGTTCATTTTAAAGTGAGAGATGATGCACAACCTATTCTGACCTATAGACCTATAAAATCTTACAGAAATTATATCGATTTTACTTATCAAAGATTAATTAATCTCTATCCCATGGATATCTTTCAACATGAATTTATATTATTTTCCCCTCAATTAAATGGAAAGCACTTTAAGTAAAAACAATTTTGCCCCAGCTTTAGTTAATCTTGATTCCAGCTCATGTGCTGTTAGCATTTATGCCTTAAGTCTGGAATTTAAGTAAAAATCTTTTTTGGAGAGTATGTAATTTTTAAAATTCCAAATAATGAACTATGTTTCCCTTTAAGGCACTCAAACACATTTCTCAAAGTTCTTTCTTTAGATCTTACAAATCCTTGTAAATAGGGAAGAGCACTCAGTATATACAAACATTGTTTTTCTTGTAACATAATTCAAGAAGTGAAAAACCCACGTAAACAACTATCTTCTTTAGGATGGTTGTCATGTATTATGACCAGGTGCAAAGTCTACATTGACACATACATACTATCAATACATGAGGATGGTTGAATTTTTCACTGTTTTTTACATTGCGTAAATCCAAACTTTAGATGATTCATTTACGATAACCCATTAAGTACTTTTTCTGATATTGATGCTTTTCAACAGTTATATGCCTTACTAATGTTTTCCCCCTTAGATATATGACTAAAAGTTCCCAGTCAAGATGGCCGGTTGACTACACGCCATAGCAAGCTCTGCTCACCCCAGATCTCTAGAAATGATGGAAAAGATAATTAATGAAAACAAGCAAGCAAACAAACAAACAAATGATAAACATACTGGAAAACAAGAAAGTAAATCCACAATGGACCAGAAGCCCTGAGGAATCCCTAAAAAAGAGATTTGAAGAGAGATCTGTTGAAAGAAGAAACAGAAGCCCAACCAGAGCACACGAGAGAGTGGGACCCCACCCAGAGTGCTCTGCACTCAAAAGACAGAGAATGCAGGGGACAGGAAGGGGCTCTGGGGGAGTACTTGGAGGGGAAGAAGCAGTATAGATATGGCCAGGAATCAAGGGAGCAATGACTGAGCCCTTGGGTGGGCGAAGTGGAGCAGAACTCCGGGGGCTGCAATGCCCAGGAGGCAGGGACTGTCCTGGGGAAGACTAGCCATCAAGGCCCTACCCCTCAGCGCTCAGCCACTCCCTCACTCCACTGAACTCTGTCTCCCCCAGAGCTGGCTGCACAAACAGAAACGGCTAACAGTCTAACTGCATCACCACTACCAACCTGCGCACAAACAAAGAACCTCCAAAATTCAAGAAAAGCCAGCGCCAAGAAAGGAGAACTCTGTAGTGAACAAATAGTAAAACTCACACGTAAGGAGACAGTAATACTGCAAGAGGGATGCAAGGCGATGCTGCATCTCAAAGAGGACCAAGTTGATGCTGTGATAATGAAAATCTTGTATGTTGTGTTGAAACAAAATAAACTCTGATTTAAAGTCTGCAACAATTGGATGATGTTCTTACTAGTACTGATTGATACCTGAGGCGACTTCTGATGACTGCCATCTATTACTCATGTATTTTTCAATGAGGTCTTTATTTGAACATTATCTCCGTTTCCCCTTTAATAAATGTAATTAAATTACTGCTAATGGTTTGAGTTTTCAGGATACACCAGGAACTCTAAAAGTACATTATATACATTTTCATTTAATCCTTACAATAATCCCATGACAGAATTGATTTCGTATTTCCGTTAACAGATGAGAAAACCGAGGCTTGGAGAGGCTAAGAACCCTCCTTGGGGTCCCACAGTAAGTAACGGAGCTTTTACTAGACCCCGAGTCTCTCTAGCAACAAAGCAACTGCTCTGAACTCTCTCTGATGAGAAACAATTGTGTAAACAACTACATTTTTCAAAACAAAAAAAGCACTACTGTCTTTAGAATACATCTCACTTCTCATAGATCATAAGTGTTCACAGCGCTTTCTGTAAGCTCACCTATCAACTTCACAGCAAGATTAAAAAGAAAGTTTCCAGCCTTCAAAAATACAGTGACAAGCTTGAAAAAAATCTCTGTTTTTATCCATGCCACATCCACCCTCTCCTTTTATCATTAGGCTCACAAATGCAGGACTCTGTTTGCAGCATCGGAACTTGAGAGAGCTTTTCTCCAAACTCGAATAGCTTTGAACATCAACTAAACAGCATTACAGAGGAAATCCACCCTTTATTTTGGGACAAATGCCCAGCTTTCTTTTGCATTGGCTTAATTTCTCTTAAGTACTATATGAACATAGGCCTATTTTGAAGATTAGTAACTTAATACACTAAACATTGTTAAAGAAAAAGATGAATGTTGTTACCAAGTGATGAGTTATATAGGTAGTGGGGTAACTAGGCCAGTACAGTTGCACTTGGGTGCTGATGAGATTCAGATCATAGAAAAACCCAGTGCTTTTAATTCTGCTTATCCCCTGGCCCTCCTGGTCAGTTTCAGTGGAGGGGGCCCTCCATCTCCAAGCATGGAGACCTCCCAAGGGAACAAGTACAGCCACTGTGGGCAGGACTGTGGGCTCTCCTGTCATCCTGCCCTCCATCAATATAGTGGTGGTTCTTACAGTGATACACAATTATTCAGGTTTCCAAAGTCTGTTTATTTTAGCACTTACACTGTTTTTCCTTTGCCTTGAGTACCACCAGTTGTGCTAAATACGGCTTTTAAATTTGATGAATAGTAAGAATATGTGCCATGTGAAAAACACTGCTGAACTAATCTGAAGGCCACTACAGGGCAGAAGGGGAGAAAAGAAATGAAAATAGAAGGGAATAGAGAGCAGAAAAAAGGAAGAAAGGAAAGAAAGGGAGAGAGTAGTGAGAGTCCTTGATTACAGGTGTTCTGTGGGGGAGATGGGGAGCCCTACACTCCTCCAGGCTGATGGGCAGGGTGAGCTGGGGTGTACCAGCCAGCTGGTATGTACGATTTAACCATCAACTTTTAAAACACTCTAACTAGCTGAAGCCCTCTGAGGGTCCCAGATGCCCTCAGTAACCCCTGGATGTCTTTGCAATCCATCAACGAACAGGTTAATGCCTGATATAACAAAAGACTTTCAGGACTCTGGTGCCAGCCACCCAGATGTTAGATATTTGAATAGCATCTTTACACTTTCCCTAACTAAGCAAATGTTTAAGTTCAACCCTAGGATACTACTTGTTTGCTTAACGAGATCACTCACTCATTTCCATGTTTTGATATAATCACTAACTTCTAAGATCCTGTCTCAGTGTTACAGCATTTCTTTTGTTTTCAGGAAAATATCTCTGGTTTAGAAACCCTTCTTCTTCCCATCATCCCTTTTACTCCTCCCCCACTGTAATAGTTCTCATAAATGGCAGTATTTCTCAACTGCGGTCAGGGAACAACTTGCATTAGAACCACTTGATGATGTTGTTAACTATTCCAGTTTCTGGGTTTCATCTCAGGCTTCTTGAACTAGAAACTTTGGGGGCATTCCTAAAGCAATTTAAAGTTTGAGAACTTTTGAAAGACTAAGGCCTAATATTTATGTCATCTTGCTCCTTCTGAATACATATGATGTACACATTGTTGATCAGAGCCACTATTCATGTTGGTCATCTTTCTCTTTAGGACCCATTTAGTGTCACAATGATCATGAAGACATGTAAGAGACATTAGTTTGCATGGTTGTCCCTATATTAAGGCAAAAGTCTGAAAACTTGCAAATCCCAGATCTGATAGAAGAAAACTGCTCTCCAGCACTCTTATTTTTAAGGCATCTCTGGTTATTAGGCACTGAAAATAGACAAAAGGATGAAACAACCTGACTCTCACATCAATTTGGAACAATTCAGTTCCTATACTTCTATTAGGATAGACCAAACTCTCTTGGATGTATTCTATTCATCAGCAGTTTGTTTCTAGTAATAAAATGGCTACCAATCACAATAAAAAATAAAACCACTTCCACCCCCCAGCCATCCCATCCCACAAACTCCTTGCATTCTTTTTTTTTTTTTTTAAATTTTATTTATTTATTTTATTTATGGCTGTGTTGGGTCTTCGTTTCTGTGCAAGGTCTTTCTCTAGTTGTGGCAAGCGGGGGCCACTCTTCATCGCGGTGCGTGGGCCTCTCACTATCGCGGCCTCTCTTGTTGCGGAGCACAGGCTCCAGACACGCAGGCTCAGTAATTGTGGCTCACGGGCCCAGTTGCTCCGCGGCATGTGGGATCTTCCCAGACCAGGGCTCAAACCCGTGTCCCCTGCCTGCATTGGCAGGCAGATTCTCAACCACTGCGCCACCAGGGAAGCCCTCCTTGCATTCTTAAAAGAGATGGTGAAATGGCCTTTGAATAAGAAACTCCTGCTTATGTGCAAGGGAAGACACCAGCTGAGTTCAAGGGTTTGGGTTAGAGGCAGCTGAACTTTTCTGAATAAGAAAATGGAAAGTGTGTTCTCATTTTTCTTCGCATTGAGAAGGAGGGGTCAAAGAAGTGAGGAAAAGACAGAAGAAGGTGAGTCACAGTGCGGGGGACAGGAAGCTGAGCTGCAAAATGCACAGTTGCTTTTGAAGAACCGTGGTTGCCAGTGTTCCATTTTACATTTCTAGCCTCAATGCAACGTGAACTCCTGTCTCCACAGACCTTCACTGAAGTCTGTCACTCACGCACACAAATGCCTTCAGTGAGTGGTTTGCAGTGAAAGTTAAGGAGAATAGCTGGGTCTTGTTTGGGTGACTGCAGTACAGCACAAGGTGAGGGGGGCAATTGCTAAACCAATCCAAGTTAGAAGCAGGAGCTGAAAGACAGAAATGACCTTGAGAATTCAAGCCACTGGTTATTCATTTATCTTCTGTGGGGACCATTAAATTTGTCCATGAAGCATGGGCTAGCATTTGGAATGAACTTTATCCAGATTTTCAGGAGCACACTAGCAGCTTTAATTTCCTACTTTAGCTTTTCCATTTCAAAATCATGTTGACACATGTAATTAGCCATGTTTTCTTAGTAGTTTAGAATCAGCAAACTCTTTGATCCTCATGCCTTCATAAAGCTCAGCATTTTCTGTGGGTTTTACTCCCAGGCTTCATTGTCCCAAAAGAAAACAGATTTGTGGTGACGGTGTGGAGGGATGGAAAAAAATAAGATTTTTAAAAAGGAACCATAGGTTAGAAGATGAGAATGAAGAAGAAAGCAAGAAAATAGGAGGGAAACAGATGGTTGGGGAGTAGTAGACTCTCATTTGCAAGTTTGAGTGGCACAGGAATGTTTGTGTTCCTCCAAAATTTACATGAAACTAATCACTAATGTGATGATATTTGGAGGCAGAGCCTTTGGGAGGTAATTACATCGTCATGAGAGTGGAGCCCTCATGAATGGGATTAGTGCCCTTATCAAAGAGACCCCAGAGAGCTTTCTAGCTCCTTCTGCCATGTGAGGACACAGAGAGAAGACAGCCATCTATGAACCAGGAAGTGGGTTCTCACTAGACGATGAATCTGACGGTGCCTTGATCTTGGGCTTTCCATCCTCCAGAATTGTGAGAAATAAATTTGTGTTGTTGCAGAGCCACCAATCTATGGGATTTTTGTAATAGCAGGCTGCACTGACTAAGATACTACTGCACTCTATAATAGTTCACCCAAGGTCCATTAGATAATCACTCAGAGTCAGTGGAAAAAGTAGGCGTTCCTAAGTGGTAGATAGAGATCTAGCAGAAGATAGTGATCTGGTTGCACTCTACTCAGCCAGAGCACAACTAACTTCTCCTCCTGAGGACTAAGAACTCAAGCCTTCAGAGAAATCAAAGACAGCCTCTTAAAGAGTGAGATTTCCTGCTTGTCAAACTGTTCAGATCAGGTCTAGAAAATTCTCTTTAATTTAGAGTAATGTGAATGACTGAAATGTATTTTATAGACTTACCTTATCCTCCTTTCATAAAAAACAGCTTTTGAAAAAATGGCTGAGGAGCAAGTCAAGGCTATGTTGTGTGTGTGCGTGTGTGTGTGTGTGTGTGTGTGTGTGTGTGTGTGTGTGTAGCTTTACCCACTCTAGATGAACCAGAAGCTAAAGGCTGGAAAGCAAGGAGAAGCCACACTCCAGACCCTCAGTAACTGAGAACACATGATGTATCTCAACTTCTTTAAGGTGACAATTTGGAAGAGAAATAGGAACTACTGTAGGATTTAAAAACAAACCACTAAAGACGGACTCTTCTGGGCATTAATCTAGGCTTCCTTCTCCACCTAATAACAGTTGAACAACTTTCATTCCAGATGAGGGGAACAAATACTCAAACACACTTTGGATCTCTGTGATATTTATCTGCCTTGCCATTTTGCAGGGACAGATTTTTAGCTGCCTGGTCGCAGTAATCCTGTCACCACACAGGTGCTTTGGAAAATCAGATGAGCTATCTTATTGCTCTAAGAATTTTAAGAAAATCAAGAAAAGAGAGCAAGGGGTGTTATGTGGCAAGAACTTCCCTGTGCCCCTCTTTACCTCAACAGACCTACTGCCACCCCTGGAGAAACACCTGCCCAGTTGCTAGGAGCATGTTGGTGGAAAGAGCTGTTGTGGTGTGCAGGAGCGCAGCTGCAGAGAGATGCAGACTTTTGTAACAAATACGAACAGCTGATTCGACAATGCAAGTTCTTACTTGGGGGAAAGAAAAACCTCACATGGGTTTTTGTTCACACTTCTTTTTCTACAACCAGATGTCTCATCTTTGGTTACTTTTTCCTGATGGTATCTATTGCTATCAGCTGTTCTACATGTTTTTTTCTACCTTGCTATGCCAGACAAAATGAAGTATAGTCTTTTTTCTTTAGTGGCAATTTAATGGAAGAGAAATAGGTTTCTTGCCTGTGTATTTACTAGTGTAAATTTACTAGTGTAAACTGTATATAGCAGTTACATTCTCCAGCATGTGGACTTTTTTCTCTTCCTTGTTTCTCATATATTGGAAGAACAAACAATCTAGTGCTCTAGATGTTTCTCTGGGCTTTAGAGCCACGCCACAACTATCATGATTGTGCTCACTCTGAAAGGATAAAACATTTCCAGATATTTTTGTAAAATCAGGTAGCTGGATTTCTGCTCCTGAGGCATACTTTTGCTCTTCTAATAATTGAAGTTATTCTTGTGTTATAAAAGTTAATTCGTTTTGTTTTGAGAATAAAACACATATGCACAAAGAGGTACTTTTTGCATATGAACTCATCATATTCAGAAACAGTTGTCATCAGGGGAAAAAAGGAGCCTTCAGTGGCAAATGAATATTCTGGAACTCCAATTCTTTAAAAACAAAAGGTTTTATTTGGCTTGAATTGGAGATTATTTTAGCAGATTATATGAAGCAAGGCATCTCATGCTCAGTAACTGGACCTAATTATAACACGTACATTTGTCCCAATCTTCCTAACTAATGCTTCTCTTTAAAAAAATTTTTATGTGTAAGCACAATTGAAAGTAAATCAGGAAAAGCTTTCAGGTATTTGATTACTTGACTCATATGTATTTTCATTTGACTCTTAGATGTGACTTTCTTTTTTACCCCCTTCCTTCCTCAAGTAAATTGCAATTTCATTTTAATGCTTTTACCTCTATGGGTTGCATGCCTGGTTTTTTTCCAGTTTTATTGAAATATAATTGACATACAGTACTGTATAAGTTTAAGGAGTCTACAGAAACATAATAATTTAACTTATACACTGCATGAAAAGATTACCAAAATAGGTTTAATGAACATCCATCATCTGAATATGGCTAAAAATTAAAGAAATAGAAAAAAAAGTCTCTTCTTGTATGAGAACTCTTAGGATTTACTCTCTTAACAACTTTGCATGCCTATTTTAAGAATTAAATAATGTTGATCAAATTTTTTATATATTAAATCACCTCATATGCATTTTATACTTTAAGGGTAAGTCAGCCACTGTAAAACAAAATATGCATTTATATTACAAGTGGTCATAGCTTCTTTGATCTAGCGCATGTTACAAACGTTGATGTAATGCCAGTTGGTTGGGCAATATTTCCAAATTCTCCTTTGTAAGTGGCTTAAAAATATACCAACTTCTAGCCTCTTGATCACAGGAAGAGTTATTATTACATCAGGGTAAATCATGGTATGCTGCTCCAAATTGGGTTTACAGAAATTTCTCTTCTCATAGTTAAGAAAACAGTAGTCTGTCTTACAGGTCTGGTGAATATCACTGTAAGGAAACTTTTTCCTGTAAATTAAATAATAAGTGTGGCTTACCGTGTCAAAATTAGTATTAAAAGACTAGCTGGTGCCCAGGCGGTTAAGAAAGAATTTTGGTGGCCCAGCTGAGCGCCCAGCAAGAAACCAGGAACCTCAGTATGCTGAGGGGACTTTTCAGTGGTGACAGTGGCCCTGAAGGGGGGGACTCTGCCTTCCCCAGGGGTCAGTTCAGTGGTCCTTTCCTTCTCCTGGCTCATCTGCCTAGCCAGTATTTGAATCCTCTCGTAGTCCAAGTATAAACTGATTGGCTGTTAAAGGCTTAAAATATGACTGCTCTCAGGGATTTGCAGGTTAGTGGAGGTCAGATGCTATCAACAGTCTGAGTGAAGCCCGCATGGGGTAGCTGGATCTCCCCCCAGCCCCTTCTTGATTGTGTCCTGAAGACTCCTCAGAATAGGAGACTTGGGGAGGGGATAGGGAGCGGTAGTCCAAGTGTCCATGACCAGCGAGCACAGCCCAGAGGATACGAAACACAGCTCTCCGTGGGCACCCAAAGTCACATGAGTTTCCTTGCTGCCATCTTGCTGCCTGCCTTGTGAAGGGGTGAACCTACGATCCCTGTGGAAATACCTCTGACTCCTGGATTATAACTGAAATATTCAGTTGGTATTAAATAACGAGGGAGGGACTTACAGGATGTCCCTCCTCCAATTCCCAAATAAAATAGGAAAAACAAAATAAGGCAAGATAAACATGATCCCAAACTCACTAGGAGCCATGGCACAAGAAAAGGAAAGTAACTTCATTAAATGAACTTCAAAAATTAGTGGCTAAGGGAAGAAACAGAAGAGTCTGGTGCCACAGGAGGCAAGTGAAGCTTCCCACTTGTTCCCCAGGCTGAGAAGCAATACGGGGGGCAGACAGTGACCCTAGGAAAACCTGTGGATTCTCCCTAATACACGCCAGGTTGGAGAAGTGGACTCAGAGGTGGTGAACAGCCTGGGGAAGGTCAAGGCAAAACCTATAGCATGAAAGCCCTACATACCACAACAGGATCTTCCCAGAGACAAAGGGGGAACGAGCTACCATGGTTGGCCTTGTCCTGGTACGGGGCTCTGAACGAGATGTCAGAAAATGGAACAGCATTCAGGTCCCCAGCAAGGACTGCCCTCAAGACTAGCACAGCTAACCTTCATTTTACAAATGAGGGGATTAAAAGCAATACTCAGAACTCAAATCACAGCTCTGAAGGGAAGACAAATTTATCACACTGGATTAGAATGAGTAGATGCGTTTGTCATCCATCAGCCTGATCAAAAGAAGTGGTGGGCCCTCCTTATACATGGAACAGAAAATCTCTGAGAGCTAAGAGGAATATCATCTCAGAAAACACTGGTGATAAAATGATTGACACAGATACATCTTGGCTGTTTTTAAATCTAAGACAGAGATTTCTTTGGGAATCTAGACAGAAAAGCAAGTCATTTTCAAAGCAATTGCTAAGCTATAAAGAGTATGAATACTAAATTCTGATTAAACGGATTTCGGTGGGAGGACATATCTGAGCAACTAACAAGAATATATTATCTCTATGCTCCAAATAAATAATGTTAAACAAACTGGTCTCTGTTTACATGGAGCTTATAGTGGTATTTATAGTAAAACAAAAAATGACGTGTTTTAACCAAAGGACAGAGAAAGGGAGAAGAATGAAGATTCTTTGGGTTTCACTTATGCTTGACCTATTATCTCATAATATCCTATGTTTCAAGAGAGGGACCATAGCAAGGAGGGTGGCAAGGGGGGACACAGGCTCTGAAATCAGAGAGACAGGAGGACCAGCCCTGTCTTTGCCTAGTCACATTATGGCCTTGGGCAAGTCACCTAACCTCTCTGAGCTTTAATTTCCTCATTGAATTCCCATTTCATTGGTTTCTTGGGAGGAATAAACAGGGGTAACATGTATCTAATATGTAACAAGTCCTCAATAAACGATAAGCACCCTTAATGGCTAATATATTGGACAGAGATGATAAAAGATGGAAGGTAGATCTGGGGAAGAGGTTTAAGGAATTAGATGTGAACCTGGAAAGGAAGGAGCCATGTAGAAGCCTAAGAAAAAAGTTCTAGGGTTTTGAAAACCTACAGAGTTACTAGGTGAAGCTTCAGTTAATTTGAATACTATTATACACTTTCAAATTCTGGTATTTTTTTTAACCTTTCTAAATGGAGTACTAAATTACTTAGTATGGTTTAGGAAAAATAGCAATGGTAGGATTAGGAGTCAGCAGACCTGACTATTAAGAAATTCTCAGGCTTCCCTGGTGGTGCAGTGGTTGAGAGTCTGCCTGCCAATGCAGGGGACACGGGTTCGATCCCTGGTCTGGGGGGATCCCGCATGCCGCGGAGCGGATGGGCACGTGGGCCACAATTGCTGAGCCTGCGCGTCTGGAGCCTGTGCTCCGCGTAACAGGAGAGGCCGCGATAGTCAGAGGCCCGCGCACCGCGATGAGGAGTGGCCCCCGCTTGCCACAACTAGAGAGAAAGCCCTCGCAAAGAAACGAAGACCCAACACAGCCATAAATAAAAATAAAATAAAAAAAAATAAAAAAAAAGAAATTCTCTGTGTTCAGAAAGTAAATGCTCATTTTGTGACACATATACAAGGTTATTTTCTGTAGCATTGTTTGGAAGAGCAAAAGTTTGGAAACACTACAAATTGTTAAATCAATTAGGTGAGTCATCCATTTACCTGACTATCATGCGGCTTTAAAGAATATTCAATAACCTCTTATTAAAATGTGGAAAGATAGACAGGAATTTTATTTTTATTTTTAAAAAGCAAGGATCGAGAAATGGGAACATATTGTATATGTATAACTGATTCACTTTGTTATAAAGCAGAAGCTAACACACCATTGTAAGGCAATTATACTTCAATAAAGATGTTTAAAAAAAAAAAAAGCAAGGATCAAAGCATTGCATATAGTATTTTACTTATTGAGTAAAAAGCAAGGAGATTAATATCTATATTTATATTTGCTTGTGTAAACACAAAGAAACTTTGGACAGATACACAAATTAAGAAGAGTGGTTTCTGTGGAGCATAGGCTGAGAAGACCCAGGAAATGGTGGAGATGGACTAAAGTACTTTTCACTCTATATCATTTTTGAGCCAGATGTAAATTTCTATTTAAAAAATAAGTTAAAAATTTAAATGCTTTAAAAAAAAAAATGTGAATGCTGTAAAGGGGTGTTACTCAGAATTTAAAGTTATGAATCAGATTGCTTTATCCTGGCACCCACCTGACGTCAGTTCAAATTAAGAAGATTGAGTTTTGATTTGTGGAAGAGGTGGATGAAGCGGCAACAGGGTCCACTTTGAAGCATAATGTATATCGAGGGGTCAGAGGGTGGAGGTAGGGTACATTGATGAGAGGATTTAGAATCTAAACTGTGTCATGGGGTACATGAGCAGTGGGGAGGCATGTCAGGATGGGGACAGGGTTGCAAGGAGGAGGAGAAAGAGGGCAAGGGTCAACTTGGCTTCCTAAGCAATTTTGCCTGGGTCTCTTGGAGCTATATTGCATTGAAAATCAGCTCAAGGCTGACCTTGCCAGGACTGCAGAGCCAAAAGAGGACTTCACTGGCATTTCAATAGCACAACAGCAGCCATCCGGGTACTACCACTCAAACCAGGTAGTGGAGTGTAAATAAAGATGGAAGACGTGGAAGAAAACTCTCAAGGATTTCCGCTTCACATCAGGACAGTTTCCTTGGCATGAACTCAGAGCCATAAAATGGAGGTTATGATAGTTAATTTTTTACCTGAGGCACAGAAGAACTAAGACAGGAAATTAAGAAAGGGTTTTTTTAGAAGCTTTCAGAAAAACAACATTTCTGAGTTATGGCCCAGTATTAAAATGAGAAGGTGACATATGAGGACACAATAAGTGTAACAGGCTAACTCTTTCTAGAAGACAGGTGATCACGGGGTCATTCCAAACTTGCTTTCTACGAGACCGATTAATGGGGGATTTGATTCCTAACATGTTGGTTGACACCGAGAATATTGGTCTCAGGAAGATGACATATTGTGAGATGCTTCTACAGAGCCAAAATAAAAATGAACTACCTTTATACCCAGAACTGCTTTAATTAGATCACACTTTCGTAAGTAAAAAATATATATAGTTGTGGTGTGGTCACTCGTAAGTATCCTTTTTCCTTTCTCACAGTAAACAACGGTTGTACATTATTTGCCTAAAATATTAATCATTTCAAGCATAAGTGAGCTTCGTTCATCACTATGAGGGTTACAAATCTTTACCAAGTCATTCAGGATCAACTTCTAGCATGTGCCATAGCATGGTGGTAACATCTCTGGTAGAAAATTAAACTATTTACCCAGGAGGAAAAGAATGTATCCCTTTGTCTGGCTTATTATCTTAGTTATGTACTACTTTATGAATCAGAAACGTTCAGAAAACTTTATGCTGACGGAGCAATAGAAAACAGCTAGAATATAAAACAGTAAGTGCCATTTCACAAGAGTCCTGTGCATCTCTTATTTGAATATTGGGCTTAGGGGACATATGATACATTTGTGGACATTTAAAATCATTTGGAAAAAGGTTTCTCAACCTCTGTGCCATTGACATTTTGGACTGGACAATTCTTTGTTGGGCGGGGCTGTTCTGTGCATTGTAGGATGTTTAGCAGCATCTCTGGCCTCTACCCGCTAGACGCCAGTAGCACCCTCCAGCCGTGACAGTCAAATGTCCCCTGGGCATCCACCACTGGCTTAGAGGTTTGCTCACCTTCTAACTCCTTTGTGGTAGTAGAGGGAACACACCTCAGTCTCATTCAACAGAAATGAAACCCAACAAAGGAAGTAAAAGAAATGGTTATCATTAAGCAAAACCACTTGGCAATCAAATGGATGTATTTCTCCCCACGCCCCCAAATCAGCGCCCCAAGGCACTTCCTCACAGAATGCCAACCTAAAACTAAGGATTTCAACCTTCTCAGACATCCCACACCAGAGGAAAAAAAAATGCCAAACAAAAGTCGTCATACACACAGGAGTACCGGTGATGGCATGGTTTCCTTGTTACAAATTTTTCCCCGGAAGCTAGAACACCCTCTGCTGGGAAAATAACATGTGCAATAGCAAATGAGAAAAGAACTCACTGTTTCCAGAAGCGGCTTTCCGGAATTTCGTGAGGTCAACGTGCGGCGGTCTGCTGGGTTTTTGTGGAGGGGGGCCCAGGGTAAACAAGGGGGGCAGGGGTTTCCGCTTGGGGGCGGCTGAATTCTGGTCCTCCTTTTCCTTTTCTTGACTTTGGCCCCAGGGCCCTGCCACTGTCCGCTTCGAAGGTGTCTTCAGGATCTTGGCAGGAGGAGCCCCAGCGGCCGGCTCTTCCGGATTCATTTTGCTCAGCAAGACGTGCCTAGCAGCGTCTACCTTCCTATCTTCTCTTTTCTCTTCAGCATTTTTGGAGAGGCCTGGGGCCCCTCTGCTTGCAGCAGGTTTCAGAACGACTCCAGGAAAAGGAAGACTTGACGTCTCACCTCCATGCTCTCTCTTCTCTAGGTCGTCCCTGGCTGGTTTCAAAGGGCCGGCTTTGGCCTTGGCTCCCAGGAGGGCCGGGGGGCCTCTCTGTTGAGCCCCAGTCTTGGTGGGGCTTTCGTCTTCCTGGGGGTCATCTGCATTCAGGGATGGCTTCTGGCCAAAGACGGGTTTGGGGAAGAGGGGCTTGGGGTCCTGATCTTGTGAGGCTGACATAAACTTGCCTTTAGCCGCAGCCAGCTTTGGGAAGACTTGCTTCGGTTCATTTTCCTGGGCTGGATGATTTGACCCCGGCTTGGGGCCTGGTGGCTTAAAGTCATGGTCTTGGTTTACACTGTGAAGTGAAGGCTTATTCCCAGGAGGCCGGGGAACCGCAGGTTTGGAATCTTCTTTGTGCAAGTCGATGGGCTTGGGGCCTACAGGTTTCAGAAATCCCGGTTTCACCTCGGGGTCTCTGGTGGCCGAGTTGGCCTGCGGTCCAAACCTGGGACTCGCTCCAGTCGGCTTTAGAAATGGAGGTTTGGGCTCCTTGTCAGGCTTTTCCTCAGAAGAAGGTTTTACCCCCAGAGGGGGCTTTGGGGACCCAAACTTGGGCACACTGCTCGGTCCTGCAGGAGGGCTGGCATTTCCTTGGTTGTTGAATAAGTTCTTTTTGGCCTGTACTCCTGAAGGGGAGTTTTGGCCCGGGACCTTGAAGGGCCTGCTGTTGACCGAGACCTGGTCCATGGGGTTGCCCCCTGTGTTAAACTTCGCCATGAGGGACTTCACATCTGCTTTCCCATCCTGCAAGCACAGGGAACAAAAACTCACTGAGAGCCCAAAGTCTCACTTGCACAACTTAAAGTACTACGCTTTAAAGGGTTTCCTGGTTTGAGGCCTGCAGCGTCGCTGATTGGTTCGTGAGATGTTGTAACATTTATCTTCCTCTATGGCAAAATAAGTTGTGAGAATTTCTTGAAGGGGGAGGGCTATGATACTTAGACTTTTTTTTTTTTGGTTGTCTTAGACTGACTTGCTTTTTGTTGTTGTTAAGTCACAGCTTATCTTTTCCCCTTTCCTCTCACTGGTTCTCTAACTCTCTTGTTGGATTTACTCTGAACTTGGTATTTATGTGTTTTGTTGAACTTGAAAAAATATGAAAGTGACTAACAAATGACCTCTTCCATATTTTATAGCTGAGCCTCTTAAATAGAAACTGCATTTAAAAAATGAAAGCATGCTCTTCTGTAAATCTGGGTTGCATGCTTTACACAGCATAGCCACGTTTGACATTTCTGTGTTTGCAAGCCTGTTCTTGTTCCCACCTATATATAAGGTCCCTCTGTTTGCTAACAGGGAGATGTGGCAGAAAAACCCACTCATTTTTATACATAAGCAATAAAATGAGTTTTTCTACTTATTGATACATATTTAGTGTAAATGATTCAACTGGGACCAGACTAGCAGGCAGACTGCGCTCATTTTCAAGGGGCATAGTCTGGAGCACACAGGGAAGGTGACGAGGAAAGAGCAGGGGCAGGCTGGAAAATCTCATTTCCAGATGCTGGTTTCTGCAGTCTCTGTCCTCCTGGTCTAGAATTAGGGTATTACCTAGTAAAGAGGGCGGGCAGTCACCTTTCTCTGTGACTATAATCCCATGTAACCTGGAAGAATTCATGGTGGGTTTGCTTTTTCTCTCAAAAGCCAGGAGTTGAACTTTTCTAGTTCTTTTAGGAATAAAATCTGAGGCTTAGAAAAAAAAAAAAAATCACAGGTAGCCACGACAGTTTCCATTTTTTTGCTTTAAAATTCACCTAGAAAACGTTTTCTTACTTTCTATCCTCACCTGTCACTGCCAAGCGTATTTCTTCTCTCAAGGCCCCACTCAGATACCACAAAACCAGATCCTGTCTGGTTGGGAAGAATTGCTCCCTCCTCTTAACTCATGTAGCACAGCAGGCCCTGCTACATGCCCCTGTGTTACTTCCTTTCCTGATAATAAGAACCACCGTTTAGCGTGTAAACACATGTGCTTGATTCTGAACCAGGCAAGTTATCTATGTCGCCTCATCTCATTCTTTTGGATGATGGCATTATTTAACTCCATGTCACAGGAAAGAGGATTGAGGTTGAAACTGCAGGAGGACCTCATGTAAGAGCATGGGAACTCGGCTGGAATCCTAGTTGATTAGCAGGGCCTCAGTTGCACAATCTGTACAATGGGAATAAGAGAGCATATCTGCCAGAATTGTCATGTGTGTTAGAGACAGAATTTGTAAAGTGCTTGCCTGGCCCTCAGCCTGGGCTCAATGTAAGGAGATTATTATTATTAGAAACGTTAAGTAGCATATTCAAGGGCTCACAGCCAGGAACTGTGAGGACAGGGATGCAGACTCAGGTCTGTCTCGGGCTCCAAAGTCCAGAAACTGTCTCATTCCCCTTTGTATAGAACCCTCGGGATTCTAATATATTTGGGAAATTGTTCAGGTTGGCACTGAGATGAATACTGTGAATGGTGATTTTAAAAGAAATGGTCCCTTCAGCAAGAGTTTCTCTCCGTACCAAACTATAGTCTTTCAGGACTGGGGTAAGGAACCTAGGCAGGAGGCGAAAATGAGATGAAAGGAGCAATTTCCAGCTTGGTTTTGCTCCTTTAATTTACCACCCTGTATCCAAGTTGCTGAAAATATCTTATTTTCTACCTTGCCTCCCTTGACCATTTTTTTTATCCCCATGATTTTCTCAAATCCTCAAGTAATCCCCGGAGGTAATAGGCAGGAAGGCAGCAGAACCAGGGAGAGTTTGGGTGCTGGCAGAGGGAACAGGTGAAGACGGGTCCTACCCTGTGCCTCCTGGGAGATCATAGCTGCAGAGGACTTTAAACCTTAACACAAGATGCATAAAAAAATATCAGTACAAAAATTTGCTCCCCACCTGGAAGAAAGTCTGTCTCTAGGGAAGAATCTTTTATTCTAGACTCACTCTATATTTTGTAATTTATATCTTAGATCTACAATTTAGTCCAGAATGATAAGAGGCTGCAGAGTAGAGTGGTTAAGAGCATCGACTAGGGAGCCAGGTTTTGAGTCTGATCAGCTATTTACTGTAAGGTGAGGTACATAAGCTCCCTGGGCCTCAGTTTGCTCACCTCTATTAAGGGAATAATACAGTCGTGTCATAGGGCTTTAAAAGAAATCAATATCTATAAGGCACTTTAAAGAATGCCTGGAACCTGGGAGGGTTTCCTATTTTTATAAAGAAAGAGAAGACTTAG
The DNA here is from genome assembly GCF_028021215.1 of Eschrichtius robustus. NCBI lineage: Eukaryota > Metazoa > Chordata > Mammalia > Artiodactyla > Eschrichtiidae > Eschrichtius > Eschrichtius robustus. The sequence goes on from NC_090825.1 coordinate 32,291,491, forward strand.
AAATTATCTATTCCACCTCTCTCACTGCATTGGTGACAAAACAGAAACTAAAGGATTTAAGTGATATCCTACTTAGTCACAGCAACTTCACAACTTGGATTTCATGGGGGGAAATCCATGAGACACACTAACACATTGTCAAACTGCACACCCTGGTTTTAGTTTAGAAAATATGGAAGTGGTTGATTTGGAATTTAAGTCCCAGATGCCAACTCAAAACCAGGAGGCAGTGCAGTATCATGGTTAATAGCAACGTCTCTGAAATCATTGACTTGGGTTCCAGCCTTGACTTTGCTACTCACTAGCTGTGTGATCAAGCAAATTACTTAACCTCTCTGAAACTCAGTTTTCTTTACCTATAAAATGAGAATAATGAGTACCTATTTCTCACCGGGTTTTGTTTTTTAATTAGGATTAAATGAGTTAATGCATGTAAAGTTCTTAGATCAAGAATTGCATGTAATATACATCCAAGGATTGTCTGCCATCATGATTTTTTGTTTTTCGAATTCACTAGTCACATAACATCATTTCTCCAGGTGACCAAATTCTGAAGTTACAGTCATTAATGTTACATCTTAATTTTAAATTAATATGACTGAAACAAACATACTGCTGGATAACATCATAGAGTTTATGATGTTTGAGTTTGGTTTCCCCCCCACTCTGAAACTTTCAACTGTATGTTGAAAGACAGGGAAAGAAAGAGCCACAGGTTCCTACGTGGGACACACTGAAGAAACAATAACAGCATCTGAATTTACTAACATGTCTCGTAAATCAATAGCCTGAACTCTACAACTATTTAATCTCTTATACTGGCTGCTTAGCTTTAGAGGTTTTTAGTTGTTACAACTCTTAATAAGTTTATCAGATAAAATTTTCAACACCCAGATTCGCCCTTAATCTTAACAATAATAGCTAGATTTCTTTCTTTATGATAATGATAGAAAGGCAAAAATGATTAAAAATTGTTTGACATTCTCTCATTCTCATTTCATTCCATTTTCTAGGGCTCTTTTTACTTTAAAAAAGTTTAAAAGAGGGTAAGAGCAATGTATTTTATGAAAGAGGGAAAAGTAAGCCTGCTCTAAACCCTGACCCTCCAAGCCCTCATGCCCCAGTTCTATGGGGATCATAAATACTGACTTATCAGTACAGTACAAGTTCATGCCTATTGTTCTGGAATAATTATTAATAATGCTCCCTTTTACTCTCAAAATTGACCTGCTTTAAACAATAAATTACATGGTGAACTTACCCAGTTCCTCTCTAGAGTCAGTCAACCACTGTTATCAGCTTGTTATGTATATTTCTAACTGTGCATATACAAATATATAAAAATAAACACACATGCACATCCTTTCTGTCCCCGCTTTTTGCACAAATGGAAACCCCTGCTTTGCACCTTGCTTTTATCCTGAACTGATACTAAGTTGCTACACACCAGCTCAGCTGGATGTGTTATCAGCAGCCACTCTGATTGCTTGGTGCCTGTGCAATTCCAGTTGTTAAATATTTTCAATATTAATTCTCCTTTTTCCCCCTTGATAATTGGATCCATATCAGTGCATATTATTTGCACCATCTCTTAAAAAATAGACTTAATTTCTTTATGTTTTACAACAGTTTTAGATTTACAGAAGAATTCAGAGGATAGTACAGAGAGTTCTCACATAATTTACATCCAGTTTCTCCCTTACTAACCCCTTACATTAATTTGCAGGACCTCTGTAAGTTTTAATGATTTAAAGATCTGGCTTCTGTTTATTCCTAAGAAGAGGCATTTCACAATCTAGGAGATCTCAGAGTTTAAGTAAAACAAACATTTTATTTTGAAATTTACTTGAAATTTATTTTCCAAATTTATTTGAAGCAAATTGTTATTAATTCCAGCTGTTAATGAGTTTGTGCAGATCTTTCTCCACTTATGATAGTTACATCCAGATAAACCCATTGTAAGTTGAAAATATCCTAAATAGAAAATGCATTTAATACACCTCACCTACCAAGCATCATAGCTTAGCCCAGCCTACCTTAAACGTGCTCAGAACACTTACATTAGCCTATAGTTGGGCAAAATCATCTAACACAAAGCCTATTTTATAATAAAGTGTTGAATACCTCAGGTAATTTATTGAATACTGTACTGAAAGTAAAACAGGATGGTTGTATGTGTATGGAATGGCTGCAAGTACATGGGTTGTTTACCCTCATGATTGCACAGCTGACTGGAAGCTGTGAGCATCACGAGAGAGTATCGTACCACATATTGCTAGCCTGGGAAAAGATCAAAATTCAAAATTCAAAGTTCGGTTTTTCCTAGATGCATATTGCATCATTATAACGTTGAAAAATCCTAAATCGAACCATTTTAAGTCGGAGAACGTCTGAACGATGTTTAGCCAAAACTACTCCCGTGCATTGCTCTATAATTATACAGGTGTAATTGTAGAGATGCTCTTGACAGAAATGAATTTCCTTTAGCCTCCATGTTTTCCCCTTCCTCAGAATTATATACCTTCACTAACATAAACTTAACATGCTTTTCACAGTCCCTGGGAAGATGCAAAAATGCTTTAGCTACATCCTCTGTACTTCTAGGTAACAACTCCAGATTCCAGAAAATCTTTTTTGCTTTCAGCAACTTACATAAAGGCAATAAATCAAGTACATACTTAACCAAAGGCTGATATGGCATTTAGGACAGACATCAAGAAACTACACATCAAGAAAATGTTTTCTTTTGCAGCTAGTTCATCTACATATTTTCATATGGAAAATTAATAACATTGGTAACTGGATTTTGTTTGGTTTTAAATATAACCTGGGCATTAGGTTAATCCAGCGGTTCTCAAATTGGGGCAATTTTGGCAATGTCTGGAGACATCTTTGATTGAAATGGCCGACTGAGAAAGTGCTCTTGACAACTAGTGAATAGAGGCCAGGGCTGCTGCTAAACACCCTACAACGCCCAGGACAGACCCTGAAACTAAGAATTATCAGTCGAAATAGTGCTGAGATTGAGAATCCCTGAGCTAATCCTCTTGCTCCTGAATAATTGGAAACATCTTACCAGAAATTCTGCTTTTAATTTTTATAATGTAATCCACTCTAAAACCTACAAATAACTGTAGAGAAACTAATAATACAAAAGACTATCACTAGATTGTTTTCAAAGTTCCTTGTCTTTGAAAGTCTCATCTTTGTAAAGTTTCATTTGTAAAGCACAAAAGAAATAAAACACCCATGAATCGTGGGTAACTAATGAATTTAAAATAACTTTGAGCCTAATTTTACCTCCTTAATATGTGTTAGTGTCACTTTTTGTAATTAAAGCATGAGGAGAATGAACCACTCTTATGGATGCTGTTATTCTTTCCTAAATAGAGCCCAAGGAATAAGAGAAGAAAATGATTTCACTTGATTGCATCTAATGCTTTTAATCATAAGGGAGTTGGTAAATAACAATAGTTTATCCAAACTGGTCTCTTTCTCCCTCTATCTCTCTGACTCTCCTTCTTCTTTCTTTCTTTCATCATTGATCAATTTTACCATGTGTAGGTTTTCTTTTTTTTTATTACTATGTTGAGATAACATGTCAATACTCATGATATATTTGGTCTGAATTGCTAGTGCTTCTCAAGGAACAAAATTAGTTCCTACCACCGCCACCATTGTCCAGAACAGAACCCCAGATAGAGGGGCATCAGCGGCATCAGGCTGCAAGGAGATGCATATGTAGTGGGAAAATGTTCCAGGAAGCCCGTCCTAGTCCTGCCCAGCACGGGTGGAAGAGGAAAGAAGGCAGGTGAGGGTGGCGTACTGCATGGGAGAACACAGCTTCTGCTGAGGTGATGGCTCATGTTATTCAAATTTAGGATCCACTCAGCCCAGGATTGACCAGAGGTATAGCAAAAAGACAGAAAAGATAGTTCTTCTGTAAGCCAGATAAATTTACCATCCTTGAGGTAGGAAGCAGGCTGGTGAAAATTTGGAATAGACTCAAGCAGTTCAAACTTTCATAGAGCAATAGTAGTATTTAGCACCATGGATTTATATTGCCTAGATTAAAGAAAATAAAACAACAGATATATTCCTCATGACCAAGCCAAGCCCTCCCCAACTTCCCAACACACACACACACACACAGTGATAAGTTGTCTTTTCTCTTCAAAGTGACTTGATCTGCTATACCCAGTAAACTTGGAAAAGGGATCTTTTTTGGGGGGGTGGATTATTTTAGTCTGAAAATAAATTTTCTTAGAACTTCTATTGTTAGAAATTATGTAATAAAACGACTTTAATTGCTTTTGGTTGTCAAGATAGAGTTAATGGTTGAAAATACAGTACTTATGACAATGCTTCACAAGAGAGTAGATGGCAAGCTCCACTCTAGACACTGAAACAGCAGTAATCTTTTTTTCATCCCTGTTAACACTGTCTAAATATTTAGGTACTTAATGAATCATAATTTATGTATTTAATGTGTGTACTCTGTTTTCTTGAGGAGATGTAAAAGCAGGGACCTGGTTTTATTTTATTCCTCAAAAACAACCCCCCTCTGCCACCCCATACCCAAATAAGCACTCCCGTAACGCCTGCACATTTCTTTCCATAATCGCTATTAAACATATGGCTGACAGGCTGAATTTACTCGAATTTCTTCATGACTGATCACACAGATGAAAGTAGGAAAAAGGATTTCCTTAGCCTCTTAAGGAGCGTTGAACCCAGTCATGAATCTATTCTCGAGAGCTCCTTGCTTAACGGAATGTTTACTTCATGGCGAACGGGCTGTGATGGATTCCAGTTGGCTGAGCCTCTGACACTGAAGGGAGCATCAGGCCCCTCTTCAACAGGATGTGGGAAGGTGCTTCTCACCACAAATTGAGTTCTTGGGGTGGGAGTGGACTGCTGCAGGCTGGGCAAAGCATAGGGAGGAGGAGCTGGCAGTGGGAGAAGTGGTGGCAGCCCCGACTGTGACAACCCCTTACATTTTTGTCAGTGACTTGTGAAGGTGGAGAGGGAACTGCAGACCACACCAGCCTCGCGTTGTGAGGTGAAATACAGTAGGAAGAAAACACCTGGAATGAGTGGGGTCTCTCCGGGAGCTGTGTGTGCATGGCTTCGCTTGACGCAGGTCAATGTGGCCTTTCTTTCCTCAGGAGGCTGGCCTGGGCATCTTAGCAGAAAACCTCTGCAGATGTCACTGTGTATCATCATTCCCTCTTCTGGGATCTCAGGCACTTGCTGCTCTGCACTCTTTCCTGGTTCCTACTGGGTTCTCTCTTCTAGGGTGAATTGAAGTAGAGGAAGCCAGGTCACACAGCAACTGGAAAAGCTTAACCAGTAAAGACCCACCTCCCAAATGCTGTGGCACCTTGAACTCTCCAGGTATATTGATCAGTTAGGCTTTTGGGTACCCTTTGTCTTTAAAGACAGGCTTGAAAATCACCATCATTCTACAAATTAGAATCTTCAAACCTCTTCCTAGTCATCTGACCAAATAGCTCCTGCACAAATACAGTTTTGACTTTGGCATGGTCGCTGATGGCTTAACCATTAATGGATGAGGAAATTACCCATGACTTTCTATGTATTTCTGAAATTTGTTCTGCTGTAAGTTTTTGACTTCTTGATGTTAATGGAATGGCGATAGGATGTAGATAATATAGAACAACAAACAGTCCTGACGCCATGTGTTTTTGTTATTCCATTTTATATAGTTTTTATGGCAAATTTATCTTACATTTGCTTATGATATAATTCACTTAGCCTGCATAAACTATACCAAGTCAGAGGATAAGCTCGGAGGAATTTACATTTTGTCTAATGAACTTGTAGATAATTGAAGTATTTTCATAGATCTCTTCCTAGGGGCTTATTTGGATATTAGGATAATATTTAATGTCCACATCATAATACAAGTCCTTTCATTTTACCTGTACCTCCAACTCTGTCACCTCAAAGAGATCTTATTTTCGTCTACTATTTCTAAAGGTTATTCTATTTTCATATAAAAGGAGTATAAACCAGCAAAAGAAAACTCACTTTTCTAAAAACATATGAAATTTGAAATAAAACATTCTTGATGGCTGAGAAAGATACTCCTTGGGATAGGAAAAATAAGATAGAAATGTCCTGCTGTCTTTTATTCTCAGCCCCCAGATCCCTCTCAACACACGTAAAGACACCTTGACACCCAGCCTGGGATTTGAGTTCCTTTCTGCAGTTGACAAGAAGTTAGAAACTGAAAGTGCAGGGGTGGGGAGAGGAGGCCATCTGTGGGGTTTTCTAGACACTTCCTTCCCAGCGTGTGAAAAGTTCTGTGTGAAGAGAACTGCTTAGAAGAGGAAGATTTCTACAAGCCCATCAGGACAGGGGGCGGCACTAACAAAAGATCAAAATGAAAAAAAAAATTAATTACATGGGACTGAGTGAACTGATGAGGATGATTATAATTTTTGTGACTTTCTGCTTGAATAAAAAAAAAAAAAAAAAAAAGACAGGGGGCAGCAGCTCGTCAGCGAGGGAGCCAGAATGTGATTTGAGGAAAATAAAAACTAGATATAAGAAATGGAGGGCGGGGCTTCCCTGGTGGCACAGTGGTTAAGAATCCGCCTACCAGTGCAGGGGACCCGGATTCGAGCCCTTGCCCGGGAAGATCCCACATGCCACGGAGCAACTCAGCCCGTGCACCACAACTACAGAGCCTGTGCTCAGCCTGTGCCACAACTACTGAAGCCCACACACCTAGAGCCTGTGCTCCGCAACAAGAGAAGCCACGACAATGAGAAGCCCGCTCACCGCAACAAAGAGTAGCCCCTGCTCGCCCCAACTAGAGAAAGACTGTGCATAGCAAAGAAGACCCAACACGGCCAAAAATAAATAAATAAATAAATAAATAAATTTATTTAGAAAAAAAGAAAAGGAGGACTATGGAAGATTCCACACACAGAGATGGTTGATATTTGAAACCTCAGTCTACAGAATATGTGGAATCCTTCCCCCACACCTCTCAACTCATTTTTATTCTATTTGTTCTCCTTTTGAACTTGGGAGAAAATGCATTCAGTATTTTGTAATCAGGATTAAATAATATAATCACCTCACGGTTCTGATCTCACTTTTTCTCTCCTATAAGTCACAGCAGCAAGACTTTGCCAGGAAATGAGCAGTTTCTCTCACCTTTGTCATCATGGGGCTCTTTACTGTCAGTTGCACCTTTCCTCATTAAAACTGTGATGTTCTCAATGTCAACCTTTCCATGGTGTATGTCCTGCTCCTAACACCTAGCCACGCTCTTTTCCCAGGCGCCCTCAATTTTCCAAGGTGCTACATGACTTCAGCTGCTCTGGGTTTTCACATACCCTCTCATTCATGCATTCCATCGTTCCCTCCTGAGGGTACTGGTGATTCCTTGCTTACGTGCTAGTTCTAGTATGTGGCACTTTGCCACTATCTAGATTAAAGTCTGTGCTTTACTAAGATCGTTTATTCCAGGCTATAAATGATCTCAATATTTTTCTATGAACACTCGTACATCTGGCAAAAAACATTCTGGAGTTTGGTATTTTACACCCATTACTAATTCTATTATTAGAACTAATAATCACATTTAAAAACAAAATTCCATATATAATATCTCTTTCGATGTTCCCAACAGCCTGGTAAATTCTTATTGTTACAGAAAGGTAAACGGAGTTCAAGCACATGGTAGAAAGGAGATCTAAACCCAGAGTTTCTGATAAGTCCTGTGTTTTCCCGAATACATCATAGGATCATGACTTTCTTTCTTTCTTTCTTTTTATAAATAAGTTTTTTCTATTTTTTTTTATACAGCAGGTTCTTATTAGTCATCAATTTTATACACATGAGTGTATACATGTCAATCCCAATCGTCCAATTCATCACACCACCACCCCCACCCCCCTGTGGCTTTCCCCCCTTGGTGTCCATACGTTTGTTCTCTACATCTGTGTCTCAACTTCTGCCCTGCAACCCGGTTCATCTGTACCATTTTTCTAGGTTCCACATACATGTGTTAATATACAATATTTGTTTTTCTCTTTCTGACTTACTTCACTCTGTATGACAGTCTCTAGATCCATCCACGTCTCAACAAATGACTCAATTTCATTCCTTTTTATGGCTGAGTAATATTCCATTGTATATATGTACCACATCTTCTTTATCCATTCATCTGTCGATGGGCATTTAGGTTGCTTCCATGACCTGGCTATTGTAAACAGTGCTGCAATGAACATTGGGGTGCATGTGTCTTTTTGAATTGTGGTTTTTACTGGTTATATGCCCAGTAGTGGGATTCCTGGATCATATGGTAATTCTATTTTTAGTGTTTTAAGGAACCTCCATACTGTTCTCCATAGTGGCTGTATCAGTTTACATTCCCACCAACAGTGCAAGAAGTTTCCCTTTTCTCCACACCCTCTCCAGCATTTGTTGTTTGTAGATTTTCTGATGAAGCCCATTCTAACTGGTGTGAGGTGATACCTCATTGTAGTTTTGATTTGCATTTCTCTAATAATTAGTGATGTTGAGCAGCTTTTCATGTGCTTCTTGGCCATCTGTATGTCTTCTTTGGAGAAATGTCTATTTAGGTCTTCTGCCCATTTTTGGATTGGGTTGTTTGTTCTTTTAATATTGAGCTGCATGAGCTGTTTTTATATTTTGGAGATTAATCCTTTGTCCGTTGATTCGTTTGCAAATATTTTCTCCGATTCTGAGGGTTGCCTTTTTGTCTTGTTTATGGTTTCCTTTGCTGTGCAAAAGCTTTGAAGTTTCATTAGGTCCCATTTGTTTATTTTTGTTTTTATTTCCATTACTCTAGGAAGTGGATCAAAAAAGATCTTGCTGTGATTTATGTCAAAGAGTGTTCTTCCTATGTTTTCCTCTAAGAGTTTTATAGTGTCCAGTCTTACATTTAGGTCTCTAATCCACTTTGAGTTTATTTTTGTGTATGGTGTTAGGGAGTGTTCTAATTTCATTACTTTATATGTAGCTGTCCAATTTTCCCAGCACCACTTATTGAAGAGACTGTCTTTTCTCCGTTGTATATCCTTGCCTCCTTTGTCATAGATTAGTTGACCATAGGTGCATGGGTTTATCTTTGGGCTTTCTATCTTGTTCCATTGATCTATGTCTCTGTTTTTGTGTCACTACCATATTGTTGTCTTGATTAGTGTAGCTTTGTAGTATAGTCTGAAGTCAGGGAGTCTGATACCTTCAGCTCCATTTTTTCCCCTCAAGACTGATTTGGCTATTCGGAGTCTTTTGTGTCTCCATACAAATTTTAAGATTTCTTGTTCTAATTCCGTAAAAAATGCCATTGGTAATTTTTTTTTAATTAATTAATTAATTAATTAATTTTTGGCTGTGTTGGGTCTTCATTTCTGTGCGAGGGCTTTCTCTAGTTGCGGCAAGCAGGGGCCACTCTTCATCGCGATGCGCGGGCCTCTCACTATCACGGCCTCTCTTGTTGTGGAGCACAGGCTCCAGACGCGCAGGCTCAGTAGTTGTGGCTCACGGGCCCAGTTGCTCTGCAGCGTCTTCCCAGACCCTGATCTTCCCAGACCAGGGCTTGAACCCATGTCCCCTGCATTGGCAGGCAGACTCTCAACCACTGCGCCACCAGGGAAGCCAGCCATTGGTAATTTGATAGGGATTGCATTGAATCTGTAGAGTTTTGGGTAGTATAGTCATTTTCACAATATTGATTCTTCCAATCCAAGAACATCGTATATCTATCTCTCCATCTGTTGGTATCATCTATAATTTCTTTCATCAGTGTCTTATAGTTTTCTGCATACAGGTCTTTTGACTCCCTCGGTGGGTTTATTCCAAGGTATTTTATTCTTTTTGTTGCAATGGTAAATGGGAGTGTTTCCTTAATTTCTCTTTCAGATTTTTCATCATTAGTGTATAGGAATGCAAGAGATTTCTGTGTATTAATTTTGTATCCTGCAACGTTACCAAATTCATTGATTAGCTCTAGTAGTTTTCTGGTGGCATCTTTAGGATTCTCTATGTGTAGTATCATGTCATCTGCAAACAGTGACAGTTTTACTTCTTCTTTTCCAATTTGGATTCCTTTTATTTCTTTTTCTTCTCTGATTGCTGTGGCTAGGACTTCCAAAACTATGTTGAATAATAGTGGTGAGAGTAGACATCCTTGTCTTGTTCCTGATCATAGAGGAAATGCTTTCAGTTTTTCACCATTGAGAATGATGTTTGCTGTGGGTTTGTCATATATGGCCTTTATTACGTTGAGGTAGGTTCCCTCTATGCCCACTTTCTGGAGAGTTTTTATCATAAATAGGTGTTGAATTTTGTCAAAAGCTTTTTCTGCATCTATTGAGATGACCATATGGTTTTTATTCTTCAATTTGCTAATATGGTGTATCACATTGATTTGCATATATTGAAGAATCCTTGCATCCCTGGGATAAATCCCACTTGTTCATAGTGTATGATCCTTTTAATGTGTTGTTGGATTCTGTTTGCTAGTATTCTGTTGAGGATTTTTACATCTATATTCATCAGTGATATTGGTCTGTAATTTTCTTTTTTTGCCGTTATCTTTGTCTGGTTTTGGTATCAGGGTGATGGAGGCCTCATAGAATGAGTTTGGGAGTGTTCCTTCCTCTGCAATTTTTTGGAAGAGTTTGAGAAGGATGGGTGTTAGCTCTTCTCTAAATGTTTGATAGAATTCACCTGTGAAGCCATCTGGTCCTGAACTTTTGTTTGTTGGAAGATTTTAATCACAGTTTCAATTTCATTACTTGTGATTGGTCTGTTTATATTTTCTATTTCTTCCTGGTTCAGTCTTGGAAGGTTATACCTTTCTAAGAATTTGTTCATTTCTTCCAGGTTGTCCATTTTATTGGCATAGATTTGCTTGTAGTAGTCTCTTAGGATGCTTTGTATTTCTGCGGTGTATATTGTAACTTCTCCTTTTTCATTTCTAATTTTATGATTTGAGTCCTCTCCCTCTTTTTCTTGATGAGTCTGGCTAATGGTTTATCAGTTTTTTTAATCTTCTCAAAGAACCAGCTTTTAGTTTTTTTCATCTTTGCTATTGTTTTCTTTGTTTCTATTTCATTTATTTCTGTTCTGATCTTTATGATTTCTTTCCTTCTGCCAACTTTGGGGTTTGTTTGTTCTTCTTTCTCTAGTTCCTTTAGGTGTAAGGTTAGATTATTTATTTGCGATTTTTCTTGTTTCTTGAGGTAGGCTTGTATAGCTCTAAACTTCCCTCTTAGACCTGCTTTTGCTGCATTCCAACAGTTTTGGATTGTCGTGTTTTCTTTGTCATTTGTCTCTAGGTATTTTTTTGATTTCCTTTTTGATTTCTTCAGTGATCTCTTAGTTATTTAGTAATGTAGTGTTTAGCCTCCACGTGTTTGTGTTTTTTACGTTTTTTCGCCTGTAATTCATTTCTAATCTCATAGCGTTGTGGTCAGAAAAGATGCTTGATATGATTTCAATTTTCTTAAATTTACTGAGGCTTGATTTGCGACCCAAGATGTGATCTATCCTGGAGAATGTTCCATGCGCACTTGAAAAGAAAGTGTATTCTGTTGTTTTTGGATGCAATGTCCTATAAATATCAATTAAATCTATCTGGTCTATTGTGTCATTTAAAGCTTCTGTTTCCTTATTTATTTTCATTTTGGATGATCTGTCCATTGGTGTAAGTGAGATGTTAAAGTCCCCCACTGTTATTGTGTTACTCTCGATTTCCTCTTTTACTGCTGTTAGCAGTTGCCTTATGTATTGAGGTGCTCCTATGTTGGGTGCATATATATTTATAATTGTTATATCTTCTTCTTGGATTGATCCGTTGATCATTATTTAGTGTCCTTCCTTGTCTCTTGTAACATTCTTTATTTTAAAGTCTATTTTATCTGATAGGAGTATTGCTATTCCAGCTTTCTTTTGATTTCCAATTGCATGGAATATCTTTTTCCATCCCCTCACTTTCAGTCTGTATGTGTCCCTAGGTCTGAAGTGGGTCTCTTGTAGACAGCATATATATGGGTCTTGTTTTTGTATCCATTCAGCGAGCCTGTGTCTTTTGGCTGGAGCATTTAATCCATTCACGTTTAAGGTAATTATCGATATGTATGTTCCTATTGCCATTTTCTTAATTGTTTTGGGTTTGTTTTTGTAGGTCCTTTTCTTCTCTTGTGTTTCCCACTTAGAGAAGTTCCTTTAGCATTTGTTGTAGAGCTAGTTTGGTGGTGCTGAATTCTCTTAACTTTTGCTTGTCTGTAAAGCTTTTGATTTCTCCATCGAATCTGAATGAGATCCTTGCCAGGTAGAGTAATCTTGGTTGTAGGTTTTTCCCTTTCATCACTTTAAGTATATCATGCCACTCCCTTCTGGCTTGTAGAGTTTCTGCTGAGAAATCAGCTGTTAACCTTATGGGAGTTCCCTTGTATGTTATTTGTCGTTTTTCCCTTGCTGCTTTCAATAATTTTTCTTTGTCTTTAATTTTTGCCAATTTGATTACTATGTGTCTCAGCGTGTTTCTCCTTGGGTTTATCCTTTATGGGACTCGCTGTGCTTCCTGGAGTTGGGTGTCTATTTCCTTTCCCATGTTAGGGAAGTTTTCAACTATAATCTCTTCAAATATTTCCTCCGGTCCTTTCTCTCTTCTTTTCTTCCCTATAATGTGAATGTTGTTGTGTGTAATGTTGTCCCAGAGGTCTCTTAGGCTGTCTTCATTTCTTTTCATTCTTTTTTCTTTATTCTGTTTTGCAGCAGTGAATTCCACCATTCTGTCTTACAGGTCACTTATCCATTCTTCTGCCTCAGTTATTCTGCTATTGATTCCTTCTAGTGTAGTTTTCATTTCAGTTATTGTATTGTTCCTCTGTGTTTGTTTGTTCTTTAATTCTTCTAGGTCTTTGTTAAACATTTCTTGCATCTTCTCAATCTTCGCCTCCATTCCTTTTTCTGAGGTCCTGGATCATCTTCACTATCATTATTCTGAATTATTTTTCTGGAAAGTTGCCTATCTCCACTTCATTTCGTTGTTTTTCTGGGTTTTTTTCTTGTTCCTTCATCTGGTACATAGCCATCTGCCTTTTCATCTTGTCTTTATTTCTATGAATGTGGTTTTTGTTCCACAGGCTGCAGGATTGTAGTTCTTCTTGCTTCTGCTGTCTGCCCTCTGGTGGATCTCTTTCCTTCTTGTGTAGTTAGTATTTGGAGTTTAAATTCTCAGCTCACATACAAAACTTTTTAAGTTTCCTTTTCTGATACAAAAAATTTTCCACCAAACTCTCATAATTTACCTTCTGTCCAAGTATCCCTAATCATGGCAGGTGATGTGTTAACATTTGTTCTACTCAGAGGATGAGATGAACAAGGAGACAGAAAAAGGTGTAGTGGGTGTATGGCTCTGGCCAGAACATCTTGATTGACATTGCAACATCACAGGCAACCTGGAAAGGGGAAACAACTAAGAGAAGAGAAACAATGCTGCTTGCTTTTTTGATGTTTGGTCTAAGGGTGTCTTGGTGTGGTGGTGGGGTTTTAGGCAGGTGACTGTATTAGTGTCTCTTTCCAGCAAAGATCTGCCCCTAGAGTCCATAAAATGAGTCGTCCAATTGTCAGTTCAGGGACCTGGGGCACCATTCTGGCTCATCCAGGGTCCCCCAGGGATGGTGTTGATTGCTCACCTGGCTGCAGCTTAAAGTTTATTGCCCAAGTGAGGTTGAAGATGGATGTGAACTGATGTGAAAAAATTGATCTTATATTTTCCCACAGTGAGATGTTTTCTTTCTTTTTTTCTACGTTACAATGATTGCAAGGGCAAAGTGAAAATGACTCAATCCCTCAAACCATACACAAAAAATAAATTCAAAATGGCTTAAAGACTAATGTATAAGACATGACACCAGGAAACTCCTAGAAGAGAACACAGGCAAAACATTCTCTGAACATAAATTGTAACAATGTTTTCTTAGGTCAGTCTTCCAAGGCAATAGAAATAAAAGCAAAAATAAACAAATGGGACCTAATCAAGCTTATAAGCTTTGGCACAACGAAGGAAACCATAAACAAAAGAAAGACAGCCTATGGACTGGGAGAAAATATTTGTAAACCGACAAGGGCTTATTTCCAAAATATACAGACAGCTCATGCAACTTGATACCAAAAAAACGAACAACCCAATCAAAAAATGGGCAGAAGACCTAAACAGATATTTCTCCAAAGAAGACATAAAGATGGCCAACATGTACATGAAAAGATGCTCAATGTTGCTAACTATTAAAGAAATGCAAATCAAAACTACAATGAGGTATCACCTCACACCAGTCAGAATGGCCATCATCAAAAAATCTACAAACAATAAATGCCGGAGAGGATGTGGAGAAAGGGGAACCCTCCTACACTGTTGGTGGGAATGTAAATTGGTACAGCCACTATGGAGAACAGTATGGAGGTTCCTCAAAAAACTAAAAATAGAACTACCATATGACCCAGCAATCCCACTCCCGGGCATATACCTGGAGAAAACCATAATTCAAAAAGATACATGCACCCCAATGTTCATTGCAGAACTATTTACAATAGCCAGGACATGGAAGCAACATAAATGTCCATCAACAGAGGAATGGATAAAGAAGATGTGGTACATATATACAATGGAATATTACTCAGCCATAAAAAGGAATGAAATAGTGCCATTTGCAGAGACGTGGATAGACCTAGAGAGTGTCATACTGAGTAAAATAAGTCAGAAAGAGAAAAACAAATATCATATAATATCGCTTATATGTGGAATCCAGAAAAATGGTACAGATGAACTTGCAAAGCAGCAATAGCGACACAGATGTAGAGAACAAACTTATGGATACCAAGGGGGGGAAGAGGGGGTGGTGCACCCCAGTGTTCATTGCAGCACCATTTACAATAGCCGAGATGTGGAAGCAACCTAAATGTCCATCAACAGATGAATGGATAAAGAAGATGTGGTATATATGTATGTGTATATACATATATATGTATAAAATGAAATATTGCTCAGCCATAAAAAAAGAATGAAATAATGCCATTTGCAGCAACATGGATGGACCTAGAGATTGTCATACTGAGTGAAGTAAGTCAGACAGAGGGAGGCAAATATCATATGATATCCCTTATATGTTCTAAAAAATAATTAAAATGAACTTATTTACAGAACAGAAACAGACTCACAGACATAGAAAACAAACTTATGGTTACCAAACAGGAAAGGGGGGAGAAGGGATAAATTAGGAGTATGAGATCAACAGGTACGCACCACTATGTATAAAATAAACAACAAGGCTTTACTGTATAGCACAGGGAACTATATTCAATATCTTGTAATAGCCTATAATGGAAAAGAATTTGAAAAAGAATATATTTTATATATATATATATAATATATATATATATAATATATATATATATATAATATATATCCGAATCACTTTGCTATACAACTGAAACTAACACAGTATTGTAAATCAATTATACTTCAATTTAACAGAAAAGAAAATGACTCAAAAGGGAGGAGAAAATGGCATTTCAATAAGATCAAACTTACATGTAAACATCTTACTGTCCAGATGAAATTTTGTTTGATTCAAAATATTTTTTTAAACTTTTAGAAAAAATTAAATGACTTACATATAAGTGTGGCTAAAATGTAACAATGGACCAATGTCAAATTTCTAATATGAATAAAACCAGTAAAAATGACTTGAGAGGTACGAGCATACTTGTCACTGACTAAAGTTATTTTTTGACTGATAAGGTAAATAAAGGTATTTTGGATGTCCTCTTTGAGGTGAAGACAAGGAAAGAGGAAGGCAAGAAGCACAGGGTGTGGTAGAATCACCCTGGAGATTTTTTCAAGCTGCACATGCTAAATGTCCCAACGCATCCTGCTTTGTTTCTCTAAAAATTTCTTTATGGAGAATCACCAGCCCAGCCAGTACAAATGGGAGGGTGTAGAGTCCCCTGGTGTATCTGAGTACAAAAATGATGCAAAACCATTGGGATCCTGGATCCCTCTTGCTCTTATCCTCACATCTTTATTGATCAACTCCTGCTAACAGAGTTGCAGAAATTCAGTGTCAAGGACTGGGATATCTTTCGGGGCTACCCTGATTCAGCATGGGTAAATAGAACTGGGGTGCAGATGTTGGCTGCTTGTCTTTCTAAATTTCCCCTCTGTCTTCTGTGCTCACTAAGTGGGTTCAATGGTAGCAATCTCAAAATATATGTCCATGTCTCAGAACCTGTGCACATGACCTTATTTGAAAAAGGGGGTTTTGCAGATGTAAGGTTCATGTGAGGGGATTATCCTGATTATCTGGGTGGCACTAAATCCAATGACAAGTGTCCCTATAAGAGGAGAATACAAGAGAGGAGGAGACGGCCATGTGAAGGTAGAGGCAGACTTGGAGTGATGCAGCCACAAGCCAAAGAATGCCAGCAGCCACCAAAAGTTGGAAGAGGCAAAACATGGATTTTCCTCTAAAGCCTTTGGAGGGAGCATGGCCTTGTCAACACCTTGATTTCAGAACTCTGGTCTCCAGAACTCTGAGAGAATAAGTTTCTGTTGTTGTAAGTCACCTAGTTTGTGATAATTTGTTATAGGATCCACAAGAAATTAATACACCCACCCTCACAAAGATCCAAAATGCCTTTGTTCTGGATTTCTATAAATGTCCAAGCACTTGCATGGATGAGGTTTAGGATGAAGGGCAGAAAGTATTGTTTCATGATTATCTTTA
The DNA here is from genome assembly GCF_028021215.1 of Eschrichtius robustus. NCBI lineage: Eukaryota > Metazoa > Chordata > Mammalia > Artiodactyla > Eschrichtiidae > Eschrichtius > Eschrichtius robustus. Next base: position 32,308,293 of record NC_090825.1, read on the forward strand.
CTGAGCCACCATTTGTTACCACCCCAGAGCAAGGTGTCCATGCTGGGATGGCCCCTGGCTTGGAACAACAGAGTGGGGAATTAGTTATATGCAGTAGGTGAGCTTTGGTGGCATTTAACGTGCTCTTGGAAGAAAGATCAGGTACTAGTCGAACCAACATTGGTGGCACAGACTTGGCAATACTACTAATAAAGTATATATTGAATTTATACAGCTCAGTGGTTTTGCTGGTTTCCTGTCCATGTAAGGAGGCTAGTTAGCAGAGATTAAAAAAACCAAGCAAGTTCTGAACCCTCCAAATGTATCAGAGAAACCCCAGACCGGCTTCTGATGGGGGAATATTCTTCAGCTTCTAGGATTTCCCTTTGGATTCTCATCCCTGCCCAAACATGTACTTGGTCTATTCCTAGTGGCTGATACAGAGACAATTCCAATCTCTATTTCTCATCAGTCAGCAACTATAGAAATAAATGCCTGGGACATGCTTGACCCTGGGCTTTGGTAAAAGGAAAGGTCAAAATGGGCCTTAAAGGTGGGCCAATTTTAATGGGAAGACTTACCTTAGACTCACAGTGTTTGAGAAAGAAAATAACCTTAAACATCAGTGAATTCAAGCTCTTCAGTTTACAGGAAAGGAAACAGGGTAAGTGATCTGTCCAAAGTCACACAGCTACTTAGTGGCAGAACCAGAATCTGGGTCTCCTGTTTGTTCGTCCATTGGGTCCACTGTCCTGTGCTACCTGACCTGTGAGATATCAGCTTCTACAGCATCTTCCTTTTAAAAACAGTCACGACAATAGATAATGCTATGGATTGCCTTCTTTGCTAGGAGCTCATAATAAACCATGAAGAAGTTATTGTTATCCCCATTTTATAGAAAAAGAAACCAAGGCATGGGGCAGTTCAGCAGTTCACCCAAGGCCCATAGCTGGTGAATGGCAGACCCCATCCCCCCCCATTCAAACTCAGATCTTGATTCTGGAACCACGGTCTTAGCCACAACCCCTGGGACCACAGCCTTAACTTTGCCAGTAGGCTACGGTCCTCTCCCACATTCTTGTTCTTAGAAATGTTCACCCAGAGGCAGCCCATGCTAACGCCTCAGACCAGTGAAAGGTTTTGTCTACTTCCCCTGACCTCTCTTTCTTTCTCTCTCTCTCTCTCTCTCTCTCTCTCTCTCTCTCTCTCTCCCTCTCTCTCTCTCCCTCTCTCTCCCTCTCTCTCTCGTTAACATGGGATTCCAGTAGTAGAAAGAAAACATGACTTTTAAGGCACAGTAAGGCTAGAACAAGCTTCAAAGCAATCGCGTGCACTTAGCCTTCGCGCCACTAGGTGGCGGTGTGACTGCTCGATGAGGCCGCCATAACTTTCAAGGGTGTAGAATTTCCCCCAAAACCACCTTTACTGAACTTCGAGTCCAGGAAAGGGGCCTCTGGATTCCCGCAGGAGCTGGGAAACATTTAAAGTGCACTGGTATTTAAATAAATGGATGGAAATAACATGCAGGCAGCATGGATTTGCACTTTTAAAATAATTTCCCAAGAGAAATGGAGTCCTTCCCAGACATTTCTCTTTGAAACAGAAGGCTAACTTCTCCAGGGTGTCCCATGAATACACCGCGATTCCTTTGAAATTCATGATCAACTTTAATGGAGCATTTTTAAAGATGTGGTTTTATTGGAAGGAACAATCTCGTCCTCCTGCCCCTCATTTATCATTAATTTCTTGGAGCATCAGAATCTGAAGTGTGTGCCCCATCTTGTACATGCACATGTTTTGATCAACATAAAATCTCCCCCGACAGTTTCTCAGCACAGACAGAAAAACACAGCCATGATTTTGCCTTGTGTTCATAAACCCATCTATTTTTCTACACAGAATAATCCCTAATGCCAAAATATTTAAAGTGGCAAATATTAATGATCTCATTATATATTAGTACACAATAAGTATATATAATTTTATACTCACAACAACCCTGTGAGGTAAGTACTATTATTATCCTCATTTTTTTAGAGGAGAAAACTGAGGCACAGAGAGGTTAAGTGGCTGGCCCAAAGTCACACAGCTGGTAGGAGACAGAGTAAGAGGCCTATGCTCTTCTTTTAATTACCTCATTGTAAGTTTAGTTAAAAGGGGGGAGAGGCGGGGAAAGGCCCTGTGATTCTTTTCATGAGAGGTAGCAATTCATACAAGAGGGCCAAAGTCTCCAACTAAATTTTGGAGGTAACCGGTTGCTCTGAATAGATTTCCTCGAATGACTTGTAGCACTTTGTCATCATTTGTCCCACTTTGCCAGGATTCCTTCTGAGAAGGCAGGGTTGATGGCAGCAGAGCCCCCTTTCCCTAGTCTGTGTAGGAATTCCACATGAATCCCCACTTCCTGCCAGCTCCTTAAGCTTTGGGGGAAAGTGAAATTTGTTCCTCTTCATCAAAAGGTAAGCACAAGCTTGTCAGTAGCCAGGATGAAATCAATCGTCTGTTCCCAATTAGGACCGGGGCTCTGGTTTTGTTGCAAGACTTCATTTAATACCAGCAGCACCAGAGGTTGGAACAGGCATGTGTGAGAGGCCCTATCCAGTTATGAAACAGCAAGTGACAGACACATTTTCATCTGCTTATCACCCTTCTGGCTACAATGAGGCTGAGTTGTGGTGTCTGATGCCCACCTCTTCTGCTATTTGCCAACAGAACATGCTTTTCTGTCAATGATTCCAGCCAGCACAATCTGTGCTGCCAGAATTTGAAGGCAGTACCTTTTCCTGCTGTAAAAAAAAAATCACACATTGGTTTGAAAAAGGAAACCTGGATAGAGCTGTTACCTGAACTCCTGAAGAATGAAGTGGGAGGGTGGTCTCACTGAGTAGGTCTTCCTGGGGCCAGGGGCCAGGCTCCCTCACTTTTGGCTGTTGTGTCTGCTCGGCATGTAGAATCCAAGCCCTGTGGCACTTGCTGAGCCCTGGCCGGGAGATGTCTAGGGGAATGGTTGAATGATCCACTCTTCCTCGCTCCCCACCCCACCACGCTGACTTAGACAAGAAAAGTTCTATTGTGCCCTCAGGATATTGAGTAAGAAGGAGGAGAAAGAGGGGAACTAAAAAGAGTCTATTCAGTCTGAGTGCTTCTGCTGACAGTCTGACCAAGCATGTGATATTTAAAAGGGCAAAACCAAGTCAAGGCTCTTCTGCTGCCACCATGGTTGTCAAAGGGAAGAACCTGGAAGGCCTTTGGTTCTGTAATCTGCTTGTACACCCGGGGTTGTCCGCCTGCCGTGGAGGTCAAGGACGGGGGGCTGGGACTAGGGATGTCCACTCCAACATGTGGAATGTTTGGGACCCAATTGCATCTGTAGTTGGGAGGTGAAGTGGGCTGCTTGACTGCAGGAACTGAAGGGGATTGCAGTGGGTGGAAAGCCCAGTGGATTCACTCTTGTCTGTTCTTGGTTAGACTTTTCTTCAAACTCTGGAGAAAATGGAGTATTCAAATGACAATCCATGTTAAGAGACTGCCATTGGCACAAAATGGGATTTTAAGAAATTGTGGCTATTAAATTAACCTCCCCTATCTCCCTTCTATTCATTCATTCATTCATTCATTCATTCATCAGTCATCCACATTAAGCACCTACTGTATATGCCAGCACTGTGCTAGCCAGAAAGGTGAATGAGACAAGGCTCTTCCCCTGAGCGGTTTATAGTCTTGTAGAGGTTATGCCAGGAATGGCCACTTTCCTTCTTGTATAATTTTCCTTTCTTCCACAGGGTTGACAAACTTTGACTTGTGTGCCCAATCTGGCCTATGGCCTGTTTTGCAGAGCCTCAAGGTAAGAATGGGTTTCCCATTTTTAAAGAGTTGGAAGAAAAACAAAGAAGAAGAAGAGCAATGATATATGGCAAGGAGCGTATATGGCCTAAAATATTTACTATTTGGCCCTTTGCGGAAAGTTTGCCAACGCCTGTTCTACAGTAAGATAATTCCTGCTTTTTAGCCAGGCATACAACTACAACTACATTTTCTACCCCTCTTGACAGTAGCTGTGGCCATATGACTAAGTTTTGGACCGTGGGATCAAGGCCGAAGAGATCTGAAGAGCTTCTGCATAGTGCTTTTAAGCTGGGCCCACCATGCTTTTCTCTGCCAGAATGCTGTGCGGGCCTGAGTCATTCAGATTTATTGATGACTAGGGCTTATTAATACCCTAGGGATGGCAGAGCCAGAGACGGAAGGAGGCTGGGCCCTGGCACCAGAGAGCAACGCTACCATCCCTGGATTTACTGGATGGTTATGAGGGAGAGAAAGAGAAAGAAGAAAAATGTTAACTTTTTTTTTTTCCACTCTCTTATTTTTTCTTTTATTGGAGTACAATTGCTTTACAATGTTGTGTTAGTTTCTGCTGTACAACGAGGTGAATCAGCCATATGTATACACATATCCCCTCCCCCCTGGACCTCTCTCGCACATCACCCCCTCATCCCCCCCCTCTAGGTCATCACAGAGCACCAACTGAGCTCCCTGTGCTATGCAGCAGATTCCCACTAGCTATCCATTTCACACATGGTAGTGTATATGTATGTCAATCCTAATCTCCCAATTCGTCCCACTCTTCCCTTGCCCCCCATGTCCACAAGTCCATTCTCTATGTCTGCATCTCTATTTCTGCCCTGCAAATAGGTTCATCTGTACTGAAAAATGTTAACTTTTAAAAATCAGTCTCATGTTTCTGCTTCCTCACCAACCTGCCCCTGAGATCAAACTCAAAACAAAATCCCAGGACCCAGAATGTGCCCTGTCTTCATGGAATGCACCTCCTTTCTTTTCTTTCACCTGGGTAACTCCTGCTCGTGCCCCAAAGCCCAGTGTAGATTTATCACCGACTTCTGACCTCAGTCCCTAAAGACTGGGGAAGGTGGCCTGCCTTCCTTTGGCTTCTGTGCTATCTTTTAGTTGTTGGAATCTGTCTCTCTCTAGACCTTGAGCTCTGTAAGGGTGGGCTGCAACTTTTTTGTCTTTGATTCCTAGCTTCTAGTATGGTGCCTGGCACACAGAAAGTACTGTATAAACATCGTGGAATTGAATCAATTTATTAGAGGCCAAGGATGGCTTCCTGGTTTGTGGGGCAGGTGATTTTTTTATGCATTTACCCCAGGTAAAGGTGAGTCTAGCAATTTCTACCTCTGAGGTGTAGACATAAATTTTGCTTTCCAAAATGGGGAGAAGAAATATACACATTTAGAAAGATTATATTTTAAAAATTGAATATTTTATTGGGTTTGGATGGTAACTCTGTTTGCTGATAGTTCTGAATAGGTTTGAAGATTTAATAAAAAACAAGTAAAAAGCCATGAAGCCAGTTTAGTAACATGATAATATGTTCCTGAAATAAATGGAAGTATAGACATTTTCCCAAATCTATCTTATCTTGAGCTAATCTTATAATTATGGAATAATAAACACTCAGTTTTTCCCTATTTTTATAAATCCTTCTAAAGGAAAATTTGGGCAATAATCTGTTATTATTGATAACAATTACGTAATAATGAAGATAAAAATTCCATTGTGTTCTCCCCATTCCTCTCTATGTTATATAGCTTATAATCAATAAGTGCAAAAGCAAAAACACTGTTTTTGGTGTAAACCTCTTTTACCATATGCTCTGGATATATGTAACCAATTTTCTGAACCAACAGATTAATATAAGACTTTCAAGACATGATATAGCAGTAGTACTTTTCCCATTATTTAGAGGAAAGAATACAAGATAGGAGGGGCGTATTTTTTTTTTCACATATAATCCTTTTTGAGGTGATGTTAACAGAAGGTAGAGTTGGAAAGAATTACTTATACTATTTTTTTTTAAAGGAACCAATAATGTAATATGGGGTTAGTATCTGAATATCTACTTTTCATTATTTTTGTAGCTACTCCCTAAAGCTTTTCATAAATTACAAGGAACCCTGAGCAATAAAATAAAAATAAAATAAAATAAAATAATTCAAAGATTTCTTAAATCAGATGTTAGATCTTATATTACATCTGCCAGAGAAGCATAGCTAACACCTCAGTGCTTCTGGGTACTTTATTAAATGTTTAGGGCTCTCCCCCCCCCCCAGCAAAAGCAATTCTAAGCAAATGATGAAGGTCTCAGTGAATAGCTCATTCTTCGTGCACCTGAGTACCAGGCTTTTCCTTCCCCATCTTGAGCAATTCTATTGTGCCACACAAGGAAATAAAATACTATAGGAGGAAAATTAGTGAGTTGGGGGGTTATGGATGAGGATGGAGGAAGTCAGCTTACTCAACTCATGACTACTAGTAGCAATACCTATTTAGGATATCAGAATTTTGGTCTTTATAATCCAGGCAAATTCTTCTACTAGCCCTATCTCATCCCATCCTCACCTCTACCCCAGGCTGAGGACCCTACCCTATCTCTAGATCTGGTAATTACTACCTATAGCACTGGCCTGTTTATACCTATGGCCCGTGAACAAGCTTACTTTTCTGATTCTAAATGAAAATACTGTGTGTATTATTGTTCTTACACTTTAGCAATTATGACGTTTACTTTCCCTCAGTTAAAAAAAATGATAAAGTTCATCTTCTAGTTCAGATGGGAGTGACACAAAGCTGATGGCCAATGCAACCACCGCTCAAGGAGAGGTGATCTGCTTCCGGGGGCTACGCCCGCTCTGCTGTGCCATTTAGAGCCTCTAGCGACTTATTCAGAAAACAAATCCTGAATGCGTTTGAGAGTGAAAATGATTTGGCCTGAAGTTAGGTTTTCGCACAGTCCTGATGGCTTCCTTTCCTAGGGGCATCCGGGTGTAGTGTGAAGACACACGGGGCGGGCTTCGACCTTCTGCTTGCTCAGCACGCGAACGCCTTGGGCAGGAGAGCCCGAGCCCCGCCCCGCTCCAGACGATGGAGCACAAGGTGACGCACAGATGAAGCCACGCCCTTCCGACACTTCGCCCTTGCCCTGCTCCGTGTGCCCGAGTATCGGGAATTCTGTCTCTAAGCCAATGACGTCCTGATCACAGGTCATCGAAGGTGCGTGCGTGTTCCTGGAATGAGTCCACTGCCTGCCGTCAGAAACACCCTACTGCCAGACACACTGGCGATTAGGATGAGAACGGATCACGTAGGAGGCAAGCCAAGAAACAGGTTCTGCTTATTTTCTTTGACTTTAACGGCCACCCCCGCACACCCCCGCAAAACTCCTGCACACGAATCAGAGGAATAACACAACCTGCCAGATGCAGGACCAGCTCCAGGTTAATGTGTGAAGAAAGGGTGGCTTTTCTTTACTTTGCTCTCCTCTTTGTCCCTCTGACCCCAGCTTTCTTCTCTAACCGCCCTTTTCTTCTTGCTTCTCAGGAAAGCAGAACACTAGCTGATCAATGTCAAAGATTTTTTTCCAACTCTCAGCGTCTAAGATTCTAAAAATGCATTCAAAATAGGAAAAGGTAGAAGGGACTTGAACAACTTCCAGGGGTTCTGCCACATGGGGTTCTATCAGCCGGCAGGACCTTTTGAAAGAGGCCAGCGATCTCTGAGTAGTGGGTATGCAAGACCCGCACCTACATCCCACCTTCTCATTCATGAGTCTCTCCTTTCCTGAGTTTTGTCATGCAGAAAAGTGGTCATTCAAGATTTTTCATTGTGTAAGTCTAGCAAAGAAAAAATATTTGAGCATGTGCCCCTAATATCTGGGTATTTATTACTGACATCTATCTATCTATCTATCTATCTATCTATCTATCTATCTATCTATCCATCCATCCATCCATCCATCCATATATCTTGCTTTGGGAATATACTTTACCCATTATAAAATGTAAACAAAAATAGAAAAGATGAGACTTTTTAAAAAATCTAGTATTTCTAACAATTTCTCTTCATGCTCAACAAACTGTCTTAAATCCTCCTTTGGAGGGTCCTCCACTTTGGAGGCCACTAGAGAAAGGAGTGGAGAGAGGAAATTGTAGCACTAGGAGTCAACAAAGGGCACAGGGACATCAACAAAACCAGGGTCCCCTAGTGGTTGGTTCCACCCATTCAAATGGGTTTACCACTTGCTTTCTGTAGCAGGCAATCCAGCCACACCCTCTGTCTGATCCAAAGGCTGGCTCCTCACCCCATTCTGCCCCCACTGCATGGCCTCTCCTGGGTCTCTCCTGGGTCTGAGGCTCTCACTACTGCTCTCCTAACCAGGTAACCACCTAAGGAACGTTGTCACTTAAATGTCCAGCAGGCACCGCAATCACCTATTCACATGAGACCGAAACATGAGCCCAGAATCAGCTTTAGCCTCCCTCCTCCAACTCCCAGGTTCACATCTCCACTGCCCATCCTGGTGCTTCTCTGTCTCAAGAGCTTGCCCTCCTGCCCCACTGCGCTGCCTCCATCACATCCTGCCTCTGTAGCTGCGGTGGCCTCTTACAGAATTGCTCTGCCTCTGATCCTTCCTTCTCAGGCCTGTCAAGCATGGTCTTCCTATGATCGACTGGATCATGGTTGCTTAAAGCCCTTCAGTGGCTCTCCAACACTGCAGAAAAAAAAAAAAATTAAAACCTCTCACCATGGATGAGACTCTCCTTCACGCATTCTTGGCACACCTCCAGGTGCATGAGGCAGAGCTTCTGCTTCTCTCATTTCCATACAGTTCCCCATCCTTCACCTGGTTAACTCAGCCTTCATCTTCAAACTCCACTCAGAGCTCACCTCCCCTCCCCTGCCCCAAAGCCTCCTCTGACCTTCCGTCTGGGCTTCCAGAGAACTTATTGCCTCAGTGATAACATTTTATGTTTTGGTTCTACTAGAATTTGCCAGGGGTAGGGCCCCATCCTTAATTTATCAGTGTGTCTTTAGAATAGTAGCCCTCAAACTTTAGTGTTCAGAAGAATAGCTGGAGGTGTTTTTAAAATAAGTGCAATTCCAGATTGAGCAGGTTTGGGGTGGAGCCCAGCCGCTGGCATTTGTAACTAGATTCCTCTCCCAAGTGACTCTCATCCAATTCCTCCTCAGATTTTAGCCAGGTATCAGTGCTAAGACCTTCAATTAATAGCAGTGAGAGAAGGAATTCTCTTTCTTTTTCTCTCATCTTTCCGTCCTTCATAAGTGAATGCACCAATATGGGCTGAGGCAGACCATATTGACTCTGCTTTTGGAAGTAGAACCTTTGACGGACTACGCTTGGGTGCAGAGATGTACCCCACAGTGTGAAGCTGGCCTGGGGAACTGCTTTCGTTGCCTATGTGTGGGTGTGTGGGTGCATACGCCCCTCCACACACACACACATTCATATAAATCATATTCATTACCGACAATTAAAAATAGTTTTGAAAAACAAAAGAGGGTAGAAGAACTCTTCTAGATTAAAAGATACCAAAGAGACATAGCAATGAAATACAATATGTAAATCTTGATTGGATCCTGGTTTGAACAAAAAAAAATTATAAAATAATGTTGGGACAATTGGAGAAATTTTCATATGGGCAATTCAATGATAAAGAAATTGTTGCTTTTCTTAGGTGTGATAATGGCATTATGGTTAAAATGCAGAAGGCCCTTATTCTCAGGAGATGCATGCTTAAAGTTTTACAGATGAATTGTCATGATTTGCACAACTTACTTTCAGATGGTTCAGGAAATTATTTATACATATACATAAAATATGGCAAAATGTTAGCAATTGGGTGAATCTAGCTGAAGGGAATACAGTTGTTTGCTGTGCTATTGTTTAAGCTTTTCTGTAGATTGAAAACTTTAAATATTAAAAAAATGGGCAAATGTAAAAACTAGAGTGATTTCACATAATTATTTAGATTTGTGGCTTTCATTGAAAAGTCCAATTTCCCGATAAAACAATTGGCTAGAGTTTCACGGAGCCTCCATAATTTGCTGTAACTACTTAGCTCATTAAAGTCACCTGCCTGGCCAGAGAAGGCATTTGATTTGCAAACCATGAGATGAAGGTCAAGAGCCCTTGAAATTCTCCTCCTGGACTCTCTTTATAGGATTGTGTCTCTTGAATCCAAGAAGACTGATCTAAAGTGTCTTTTGTTGGTCAAGTGCTTCCACCTTGAGGAGGCCAAGTGGGAACCAGGGAACCAGGCTTGGGCTCACACCATGTAGGCTGCATCTGTTCTTGGCACACACAGAACCTAGAGCATCTCTCCAAGATCAGTGACCAGATCAGGATATGAGGTGAAAGACCCAGTCAGCAGCAATGGGTGACTCTCAACTGGAGCAGTCATCATGTCCATCTTCTAAGGGTTCCATCTTCTAAGGGTTTGGGATCCTGGCCACACAAGTCAGGATGAACAGCACTGACCTTGGCTAGCAGGTAAAGAAGTAACCCTAAGAGAATCACAGTGAAATCATGATGGAGACTATCTTTGGGAAGGCCTGAGCAGGAATGATGACTGATTTCAACTTTCTATATACAGTTTATTCTTTTCATATTAGAAAAGACTTCAAGCAAATATGACAAAATTCTTGGTCATGGATCCATTGGTGTTTGTTATATACTTTTTTGGTGCTTTTTTCTCTTATTTTAAAAATTTCTCAAAAACAAACAAACCAAAATATTGCTTCTACCTCCCACAAGGGTTCCATGCCCTGGATATGCAAACTTGGGAAATGTTGTCCCCTGCAGAAATGTGCTGTCAGTCTCTTTCCAGAACTGAAAGAAGCAGAAATAGAATCATAAGCTCTAATTTTCCTGAAGACGAAGAACCACAGATTTTAATTTTAAATCACCAGGGTCAATGTTTTTTGATACTGTATTTCCCCTTAATTTCCCAGCAGTTAAAGGAAGAGGTTAGCAAAGGAAAATACAAGACAAAAAATGTGGGAGATCTTTCTTATGTATGATATAATTTCCCTTTTCTTTTTTCTGACTCTGGAAACTAATAAAGTAAGATCCCTCACTTATGATGTAATCTCCCCTCTTTTTTGATTTTGGAAGCTAATAAAATTTTAAAACACAGTTCTTCTACTACAGTTGATGACTTTAGCTGAACATAGCCTTTTCTCACTATAAAATTAGGCAGGTTCTTTTGGCCCATTCTAATTCTCAGCAATGCATGAAAATAAAGCAGGTTAGTAAAGGGGTTTTGTCTAGTGGTAACATCATGCAGAGGGTCTTATCTTTCTGTGGGACAGGGTGTGGCTGCCACACAAGACTGGGGTCAGTCCTGATTGAATGTCCCACCTCATGGGCTGGGATGGGGCTTGGGCTGATGAGAAGAATCTGGGGCTTGGGATCCCAGGCGCGGTGAGCTGAGTCTTTTAGAGAATGGGGACTGGTACTTTTTTACTAATGGAAGGACTTAAAACACCAGTAGACTATGAGCCTTGTTGGGATGGGCCTGAGTTTATACTATCCCCATGGAGACAGCTGGCTGTGTGCACATGATGCTAAGCTGATTTGTCCTGCAGGCTCTGCCGTGTGAAAGGAGAAAACCCAAGGAGAAACCAGTCATCGCCCAGAACCAGATGCAAGGACGGCAGAACCTAATAACTCTCCTGAGACATATCAGTTTATAGGCAATCTCAGCAGAATTAGTTGGAACCCTAAACTTCTTTAAGTCTGAACAAAAGGGGTGAGTTTGGGGCATATTCTTGGAGATTCACTTTTGATATTTATGTTTGCCATTGCTTAAGGATGTAAGTTGGCCTGCTCTGTAAAATTGATAATTATGACTACCTTTTATTGAGGGATTAACATGTTCTAGGCAAGGCACACAGGACTTTATATATATTATCTAATTTAGTCCTCATATGATTATTATGCCCGTTTTTAAAATAAGGGCACTCAGGTTTAGAAAAATAAAGTGAGTGACCTAAGGGGCTGAAGAGGTCCTCAAACTTAAATTTGTGTGATGGTCCAAATCCACTTTCTTAAATACACTCAGTGGCTCTCAAATCTCGCTTCACAACGGAATAATCTAGTGTACTTTTAGCAAATGCTGATGGCCAGGCCCATGTGGCCCAAGTAAATTTTAGTATTTGGGTGAGGTGCCTGGGCATCTATTTTCTTTAAAGCTCCCAGATAATTCTAATGTTCAGTCAGGATCAGGAATCTCTGACTTATCTTGCACAGCTTCCAATATAATCGAAACTGTCCTATAGTGTGGTAGGCAAAGTAATGCCCCGCCTACCAAGATGTCTACATTCTAATCCCTGGAACTGTAGATATGTTACTCTACATGGCAAAGGGGAATTTTCAGGAAAGTGATCTTGAGATGGGGAGATTATCTTGGATTATCCAGGTGGATCCAATGTACTATATGGGTCTTATACAGGGAATAGGGAGGCAGGTGTGCCAATGTCATAGTGATGCAGTCTGAGAAAGACTCTATCAGCCCTTACTGGCTTTGAAGGTGGAAGGAAGACATGAGCCAACAAATGCGGCAGTCTCTAGAAGCTGGAAGAGGCAAGGGAACAGATCCTCCCTTTGGGCCTCCAGAAGAAACACAGCCCTGCCCACACCTTGATTTTGACTCAGTGAGACCCATTTTAGAGTTTTGCTCTATGAAACTGTGAGATCATAAGTTTGTGTTGTTTTAAGCCACTAAATGTGACCTTTTGCTTATTCTGGAAGTGGTATAGTTATGTGTCAGACAATTTTACATATGCTGATGGCTCTCTATCCAACCATCCATACACCTGCCTACCCATTCATCCACCCATCTATCCATCAATTCAGGAAACATTTACTGAAAACCTACTAATGGTGTGAGGCAGAGATTGTCATCTCCATTTCACAGATGGGTAAAACAGGCACAGAGAAATCAACAACTGAGGCAGGACTTGACTCCTAGTCTTTGGATCCCTGAGTGTACTGCTCTTTCTCTGTAGTATGTTACCTCTAGAATTTCTGATTATTAGAATCCCAGGCCCTGTGAGTAAGCATTCAAATATGGCCATAGCTGACCAATAGAAGAAATATTTTGGTGCATGTAGATTTCTGTAGCATTCGTCAAGTCATAAAGTTGGTGAAGTGAGTTTGCTCTTCATTGCTGTAAGGCTGGCTCTGGAGTAGTCATGCCTAGATCAGTGTTTGGTGTCTTATCCGACCTCTACAGCATGGGACACCTAGCAATGATGAGGTCATATTTTGGCCTCTCTCTGAGATTGGTTCCTATAGCAGCATAGAACCCAAGACCTGAGATTGGGCTATATCTGATTTCAAAAATTTTAAAAGCTGTAGAAGACTTTCTTTTAAATGAAATTTGTGTTAATAAAAGATATAAGTTAGGACTTCCCTTGTGGCGCAGTGGTTAAGAATCCGCCTGCCAACACAGGGGACATGGGTTTGATCCCTGGTCTGGGAAGATCCCACATGCCATGAAGCAATTAAGCCAGTGCTCCACAAATACTGAGCCTGTGCTCTAGAACCCACGAGCCACAACTACTGAAGCCCGCGTACCCTAGAGCCCACGTGCTGCAACTACTGAGCCCACGTGCTGCAACTACTGAAGCCCGCGTGCCTAGAGCCTGTGCTCAGCAACAAGAGAAGCCACTGCAATGAGAAGCCAGTGCACCACAACGAAGAGTAGCCCCTGCTCGCTGCAACTAGAGAAAGCCCGCGTGCAACAATGAAGAACGAACGCAGCCAAAAAAAAAAAAAAAAAAAAAAAGATATAAGTTAAAATCACTCCATTAGAGGCAGAGATGTCAAAACTCATTTCTCCTACCCCAACCCTCTGATGTGTCTCCCTGGAATTCCCAGGACTCCTCAGAGCAATTTGAAATTACTGGGCTGTAGTATTAGTGGAGAGTGGGACATCTGGTTGCCCTAGGCTAGCCACACTAAGAATGGAGCATAACCTTGTACAAATATCTTTTCATTTTAAAAGGAAAATATACTCATTTTATATCATGATATTGATTGAGATTGAGTAGGAAGAGGAGGAAGAGTAAGAGCTATTAATCAAGAAATATTTACTTAGGGAGGCAATGTGATGAAATAGAAAAAGTTGTTTAGCTCAGAGCTAAACAACTCTAGCTGCCAGCCCCAACTGCTGTTACTCTTGGATTGTTGTGTTATCTTGGACTAGTCCCTTCATCATTTTGAGCCTCAAGTTCAAGGATTAAATTAGATGATTTATGCAAAACCACTTGGCACAGTGCTTGGCACATGACAGTTATGGAATAAATGTTGCATCTGTCCTGAGTACTTTTCAGGCTACAAGGCATTTTATAATCAAAGATGAATAAGAGAAAATCTCTGCTGTCAAGAAACTCAAGGCTATTTGGAAAAACAACACATTTTTGGAAAATTCATAGTATAATGATTGTTACAGGGCAATATACTTCAAGCACCAAAGAAGAAGTCCAGACATGAGAAATTATGCACTTGAAGTGACCCTGAAATGCTACTTGAGGCATGGCCAGGGTTTGGTGGGATGAGAGACAAGGAGAACAGTGTAAACAATGGGAGAAAGAGGGCTAATAAGGAGGATCTCAGAGGCTACATAATTCTGGAAGGTGAATGGACAAACAGATAAGTATTTCTCTTCACTGAGTGGGGAACTGATAGAGGGAAGTCTATGTTCTCACAGCGTCAGCAATTCCCACATGCACCCTGTCCGCCTGGGTGTCAGTCGTTAGACCACATTGCCATCAATGTGGTCTTTGAAGGGGTGTAAAGGAAGGTTGGATCACCCAAGTAATAATAGATTTTTAAATAGGTGATGAGACTTGAAAAGTGATTGTAAGCAGGATACAAGCCAGAAGAGAAGCTACAAGACACAGAAGAGTACATCATCAAATATTTTGGCTTAGTTCTGAACTCTTGGGAAATGGATCAGTGTAGAGCAATTAGGAGTGGTAAACTTTTTCTGAGCCAAAGATAAGACTGGTTGAAAAAAGGAGACTGAAAGACATCTATTTGAGAATATGCACACACGCACACACACGCACATGCACATGAATACCAACGCCCTTCAATAGTCAGTTTTTATTAAAATGAACATTGCATTCTTGTATAAAAAGGATCAATTTAATATAAACATTCCTGGTATCATTAGCCCGTATTACTAAAAATACATCATGTGAAGCTAAACAAACTAATAAGTCATTAGGAAAATAGGCAGGGCTGATTTGGGCACCAGTCTACCCATTCCCTTTGCAGTAACCCACAGATGCAGCAGGTCTCAGAAGTAGCATCTGTGCGCTGTGACCACACGTCCAACCTCAGCCCAGGTTGCCTACAGACCTGACCATGTTCTCAAATTAAAATTGAATTGTCATTACCTACTGTCTAGTGCAGGGAACTCTACTCAATACTCTGTAATGAACTATATGGGAAAAGAATCTAAAAATGAGTGGATATATGTATATGTATAACTGATTCACGTTGCTGTACACCTGAAACTAACACGACATTGTAAGTCAACTAACTCCAATAAAAATTAATTAAAAAAAACTGAATTGTCATTGAAAACCATTGTAAGTGTGACATTTTAGGGTAAATATTTTATGAAACAACACAATTTGTATGCAACTGGAAAGAGTTGGCAAATATTTGGCTGGCAAATGAATGGCTTGGTTTATGAGAAGAGAGTGAAGTAAGACTTAGATGCAGCCTTCAAAGAGCTATGTGTAATTAGTTGATTGGATAAATAACAATGGTCAGCATTTTTAGCAGAGTCTTCTGGTCAAGCTTAGAAACAGGGTTCCATTTGCTTTTTCCCTTCCTCAGTTAATGATTGTTTGGGAGCCTATTTACTTTATATTTATACTCATCATATTCTAGTACAGTGGTTCTCAAACTCTTTGGTTTCAAAACCACATTGACTGCTTAAAAATATTCATTGCAGCACTATTTACAATAGCCAAGACATGGAAGCAACCTAAATGGCCATCAACAGATGAATGGATAAGTAGATGTGGTACATATATACAATGGAATGCCACTCAGCCATAAAAAAGAATGAAATAATGCCATTTGCAGCAATGCGGATGGACCTAGAGATTATCATACTAAGTGAAGTAAGCCAGACAGAGAAAGACAAATGTCATATGATATTGCTTATATGTGGAATCTAAAAAAATATATATATGTATACAAACGAACTTATTTACAAAACAGAAATAGACCCACAGATATAGAAAACAAACTTATAGTTACTGAAGGGGAAAGGGGCAGGGAGGGATAAATTAGGAGTTTGGGATTAATAGACAGACAGTACTTACTATATATAAAATAGATAACAAACAAAGACCTACTGCATAGCACAGGGAACTATACTCAGTATTTTGTAACCTATAAGGGAAAAGAATCTGAAAAAGATATATATATATATATATATGTGAATCACTTTGTTGTACACCTGAAACTAACACAACATTGTTAATTAACTATACGTCAATTAAAAAAAAATATTGGAGGACCCTAAATAGTTTTTGTTAAGGTGGGTAATAGCTGACAAAATTTTCATTTATTTATTAATTCATTTAAAATAATGATAATAAATTATTACATTTATGTAATAATTTTTTATGAAAATATACTTTTTTATGAAAAATATATTTTCCAAAACAAAAAATTTAGTGAGAGGCATAGCACTCTTTTACATTTTTGTAAATGTCTTCAATGTATGGGGTAATAGAAAACAGCTGTATTCTCATATTTGGTCTACATTCAATCTGTTGAGACATATTGTTTTAGTTGAAATATATGAAGATATGGCCTCATGCAGATATGTAGTTGGAAAAGGGAAAACTAACTTAATAGCCTTTTCAGATAATTTTGGGGTCTCTGGAAAATTCCACTGAACATTCATGAGAGAATGAGAATGAAAAAGGCAAATAACATCTTAGTACCATTATGTAGGTAGCTCTGACCTTGTGGATTCTTTGAAAGGGAGTTGGTGATTCCCAGGGGGTCTTCAGACCATACTTTGAGAAGCCCTGCTCTAGCCTTTCTCTAGCTTTATACGGGCCAGATGTATTTCCAGGGGACATGGGGTTTCCTGTTATCTGTGGATGATTCTTCAAGTAAACTAAGTGTGTACTCCAAATGCATGATATTCAGGCTTCCAGGCTTGTTTCTAGGTATTCTAACAGAATCTTCCACCTAGTTCCATTATAATGGCCCCATGACCACAGCACACATATGTCAGATAGTCTGATTTTGCATGAAACTATGAGGAATCTGAAAAAAGGTCATTCATGGAGGTTGTTTTGTTTTTAATTGTATTTATGTTTTATTGTTAATATGATTGACTTGAAAGACTTAACGCCAGGCAAGGAGACACATTTGTTAATCTTAGTTAATTTATCTACTTAAAAATACTGATTGGTAAACAAACAAACAAAACTTATTTGTTATCTCCTATGGGGCCATGTCCTAGGTAATGGGATTATAAAACTGAATCAAACAGCCTTATTGTGCCGAAGCTCACAATCTTTGAAATATGAACAAGTAATCACAAAACCATACAGTTCTTAAACACAAATGCAATAATCAATTTAAATTCCATGGAAGAAAAGAGGTCAATTGGCTCGTGAAGCAATGGAATTACTTTCCTGTTTGTATTACAACTAGGAATGGAGGCAAGAAGTGATGACTGTCAGAAAGCTTGAAATGAAGAGGGAATTATGGATAACGCCCTAAGGAACAGCTTTTCCTTTCCCAGTCAGCGCTGGATCTTAAAAATATTTTTCTTGAGAAATGAACAAAGGTGACATTTTTACCCTTTGGGCTTAGAAGCGGGTCACTGCACATTTCGAAAATAAATAACTCCTGGCTGATTTGATGCAGATGTCATTCACAGCTGTCCAAGCAGGGGCAGAGGGGGTGTCAACAATTTGCCACAAATTTACATTTAGAATTTGGCAGAATTCATGAAATGTAGATTACTTATGTATAGAATAGCTTGCTTCTCTATATGCTGCTTAAATATTTCCTTTTTTTAAAAAAAATTGTGATGTCAGACAACTGAGTATCTAGTATCTGTATAGGAGCTGCCATCTTTATCCTACACAACTTGTTAAACATTTCTGAGCACTTATTAAGCACCAGGTGTTACATTGAGTGAATATAACGTGAACAAAACCCTAACTTAGCTACTCATTTACCAGAACTTGTAGCTAATATATCATCAGCTGCTATGAATTACATCAAACATACATATTTTTCAACAAAACTTAGAGGAGTGCTGTCCAATAGGATTTTTTGTAATGTAGAAATGTTCTATATCTGTGCTGTCCTATGTGTAGCCATTAACCATTTTCCACTACTGAGCACTTGAAATGTGGCTAATGCAACTGAGGAATTGAATTTTAAATTTTATTTACTTTTTTAAAAATTTAATTTAATTTAATTTAATTTTTTAAAACATCTTTATTGGAGTATAATTGCTTTACAATGGTGTGTTAGTTTCTGCTTTATAGCAAAGTGAATCAGCTACATATATACATATATCCCCATATCCCCTCCCTTTTGCGTCTCCCTCCCACCCTCCGTATCCCACCCCTCTAGGTGGTCACAAAGCACCGGGCTGATCTCCCTGTGTTATATGACTGCTTCCCACTAGCTCTCTATTTTACATTTGGTAGTATATATAAGTCCATGACACTCTCTCACTTCATCCCAGCTTACCCTTCCCCCTCCCCGTGTCCTCAAGTCCATTCTCTACATCTGCGTCTTTATTCCTGTCCTGCCCCTAGGTTCTTCATAATCATTTAATTTTTTTCTTTAGATTCCATATATATATGTTACCATACAATATTTGTTTTTCTCTTTCTGACTTACTTCACTCTATATGACAGACTCTAGGCCCATCCACCTCACTACAAATAACTCAATTTCATTTCTTTTTATGGCTGAGTAATATTTCATTGTATATATGTGCCACATCTTCTTTATTCATTCATCTGTCGATGGACACTTAGGTTGCTTCCATGTCTTAGCTATTGTAAATAGAGCTGCAATGAACATTGTGGTACATGACTCTTTGAATTATGGTTTTTTCAGGGTATATGCCCAGTAGTGGGATTGCTGTGTTGTATGGTAGTTCTATTTTTAGTTTTTTAAGGAACCTCCATACTGTTCTCCATAGTAGCTGTATCAATTTACATTCCCACCAACGGTGCAAGAGGGTTCCCTTTTCTCCACACCCTCTCCAGCATTTACTGTTTGTAGACTTTTTGATGATGGCCATTCTGACTGGTGTGAGGTGATACCTCGTTGTAGTTTTGATTTGCATTTCTCTAATGATTAGTGATATTGAGCATTCTTTCATGTGTTTGTTGGCAATCTGTATGTCTTCTTTGGAGAAATGTCTATTTAGGTCTTCTGCCCATTTTTGGATTGGGTTGTTTGATTTTTTGATATTGAGCTGCATGAGCTGCTTGTAAATTTTTGGAGATTAGTCCTTTGTCAGTTGCTTCATTTGCAAATAATTTCTCCCATTCTGAGGGTTTTCTTTCGTCTTGTTTATGGTTTCCTTTGCTGTGTAAAAGCTTTTAAGTTTCATTAGGTCCCATTTGTTTATTTTTGTTTTTATTTCCATTTCTCTAGGAGGTGGGTCAAAAAGGATCTTGCTGTGTGCACTCTATGTCATAGAGTGTTCTGCCTATGTTTTCTTCTAAGAGTTTTACAGTGTCTGGCCTTACATTTAGGTCTTCAATCCATTTTGAGTTGATTTTTGTGTATGGTGTTAGGGAGTGTTCTAATTTCATTCTTTTACATGTACCTGTCCAGTTTTCCCAGCACCACTTATTGAAGAGGCTGTCTTTTCTCCATTGTATATTCTTGCCTCCTTTATCAAAAATAAGGTGACCATATGTGCGTGGGTTTATCTCTGAGCTTTCTGTCCTGTTCCATTTATCTATATTTCTGTTTTTGTGCCAGTACCATACTGTCTTGATTACTGTAGCTTTGTAGTATAGCCTGAAGTCCAGGAGCCTGATTCCTCCAGTTCTTTTTTTCTTTCTCAAGATTGCTTTGGATATTCAGGGTCTTTTGTGTTTCCACACAAATTGTGAAATTTTTTGTTCTAGTTCTCTGAAAGATGCCATTGATAGTTTGATAGGGATTGCATTGACTCTGTAGATTGCTTTGGGTAGTAGAGTCATTTTCACAATGTTGATTCTTCCAGTCCAAGAACATGGTATATCTCTCCATCTATTTGTATCATCTTTAATTTCTTTCATCAGTGTCTTATAGTTTTCTGCATACAGGTCTTTTGTCTCCTTAGCTAGGTTTATTCCTAGTTATTTTATTCTTTTTGTTGCAATGGTAAATGGGAGTGTTTCCTTAATTTCACTTTCAGATTTTTCATCATTAGTGTATTGGAATGCAGGAGATTTCTGTGCATTAATTTTGTATCTTGCTACTTTACCAAATTCATTGATTAGCTCTAGTAGTTTTCTGGTAGCATCTTTAGGATTCTCTTTGTATAGTATCATGTCATCTGCAAACAGTGACAGCTTTACTTCTTCTTTTCTGATTTGGATTCTTTTTATTTCTTTTTCTTCTCTGATTGCTGTGGCTAAAACTTCCAAAACTATGTTGAATAATAGTGGTGAGAGTGGGCAACCTTGTCTTGTTCCTGATCTTAGTGGAAATGGTTTCAGTTGTTCACCATTGAGAACGATGTTGGCTGTGTGTTTGTCATGTATGGCCTTTATTATGTTGAGATAAGTTCCCTCTATGCCTACTTTCTGGAAGGTTTTTATCATAAATGGCTGTTGAATTTTGTCAAAAGCTTTTTCTGCATCTATTGAGATGATCATATGGATTTCCTCCTTCAATTTGTTAATATGGTGTATCACATTGATTGATTTGCCTATATTGAAGAATCCTTGCATTTCTAGGATAAACCCCACTTGATCTATTTACTTTTAATTAATTAAAATTTAGGGACTTCCCTGGTGGTCCCTTAAATTTAGGCAGATTTAAGAATCTGCCTTCCAATGCAGAGGACGCGATTCGATCTCTGGTTGAGGAACTAAGATCCCACATGCTGCAGGGCAACTAAGCCCGCGCGCAGCAACTACTAAGCCCACACGCTGCAACGGAAGATCCTGTGTGCCGCAACTAAGACCCAACACAGCCAAAAATTAAATAAATATTTAAAAAAAATTTAAATAGCCACATGTGGCTAGTGGCTACAGTATTGGACAGCCTCATTCTAGAGTACCAGGGCCACACACTCTACCTTTGTTTTCTAAACCTCTTAGCAACATGAATTCTAGGCAGGTAATGGGTTTTTTTGTTTTTGTTTTTAATAGTACAAACTTAGAGCTCTTTATTCAGACAGTAGAGTAAGGCACAGCACAGTGAGATGGCAATGCTGTCTCCATGGCAACAGAAAGTCTCATAAACAAAGTCCTTGGCTTCTGTCAGACCGACTCTTCCTGGCTCAGGAGAAACATGTTTTAACTTGATAAAAACAAAACCAGGCAGCCTGGCTACAATGTGGAAGGGTAACTGGCTGTATGGTCTCTGGTCAGGCCTTCTGGAAGTGCTTGGTGAGAGCATTCCAGCAGCTCCTGCTTCTTCGTCCCGCTCTTCAGTCCGTACACCCTGCAGGCTTCCTTCCGTGTGGGCACAGTGAGTTTAGCCAGTGTGCCCTTGCTGACGTGGGCCTTCAGCTCCTCTTCAGATAACTCCACCTTGGGCCTTTTGCTTCTAGAACTTTCATCATCTTGTTTTCACTTGGGAACTTTTTCCTCAGGATTGTAATCTGGTGGGTAGACAAGTTCCTTAAACTCATCCACCAGGGAGCCCAGTCTTTTGTCCATTTCTTCAACCTTGGACAGTGTCAGGTCCATGGCTTGTTCAGCCTCCATCAAATCCAAAGCCAAGGCCTCCATGTTCCTAAAGTGCTGCTGCAGCACTGGGTTCTCAAAGCTGTCACTTCTGTACTTGAAGCGGAGCTTCTGAACAATAGCCTTCATCTTGTCTACTTGCTCTGGGTTTGCCATGACTTTTTCAGTAAAGGGAACCTTCCGTTTGTCATCAGCATAGGGCAAGAAGATGAGCTGGAAGCCTGGGGGAGTCACCTGAATTTTCTGGTCATCCAGCTCCTCTTCCTGTAGCATCAAGGCCACAAAACAAGGGGGGATATTCTGGCAGGGTGTGTATCTGCACACTGCCATGACCTCTTTCTCCAGACACTTGGTGAGTAGAGCACTGAATAGGGTTGAGCTCCCATTTATCAGGGACTCCTCGGGGTACACGAACAGGGAGGGCCTCAGCTAATGGTGCTTCTTCAGCATTATCAAAGTCTTGAAACCGATGAGAATCAAACCTGGTTCATCAAACCATTTAAGCTCTTCTGTTTCCTCTTTCTCTAATACAATCTGACGACTCCCATAGGTCTGGGACCTCTTGGTGTCGCTAGGCAAAAGCAAACTGCCTGTATTTACATTAAATGTCCGGGTCTTGGTTTTCCCTGGTTCATTTGTTTCCCGATAAAGCCTCACTGGAGAAGGTTTGAGAGCCTTCTGGACCATATTATAATTGCCAACAGTAAGCGCTACATCTTCGTTGAGCTTAAGCTTCAATCTGTAGAGCACGTGCTTCCTGGTCTGCTTGGCGCGAACCTTCCTCAACAGGTCTTTGATCTTGCTCGACTCCTCAAAGTGAACCCCTATGTCCTCATCCTTTGCTATGCTGATAATATCTCTGTAGAACAAGGATATGTCAAAGCCCCCACGTTTCTTTAGGTGCAACAAGTCAAGGAAGATACCTGTGTCATGGAGATCCCCAGCTTTGGTCCTGGCCCAGCTGGCTTTGGCACTGTCATTGCCGTGGGGGTCATCTTCATTGGTGAAAAACATGACCCTCTTATGGCTCATCTTGAACTGGACATCGCTAAAGAGGTTGGCACAGACCCACAGTACTTCACTTAGGGAGTAGTCAGATCCATGGCCAACTAGGTCTTGGAAATGTTTCTTCTCCTCCTGCCCCTTAAAGTGGTCAAGCTCTAGCACTCGTTTAGCACCTGGATTATCCAATTCCTGCAAGATGTAAATATTTTTGAAATTCACTGAATTTTTGTCCTTGTTGGTACCATAGAACACCACTGCCAAGAGATCTCGATCACTGCTTATGATCTTATTGGTGTGTACACTCCGGATACACTGGATGCTCATGTCAAAAGGAGTCAACTCATCTTCATCCTGAGTTTCAAACATGGCCTTGGAAGCATCAATCAAAAAAATCAAACTATCTCTTCCTGAATATTTATAATCTCCACCTGCTTCAAGGCCCTCCTCTTGATCTTCTTCTTCCTCATCACCCTGATTTTGGTAATAAGACTCCCACCCTGACATGTTGGTTGCTTGAGCGCAATGAAGAGATCAATTTGGGCAGAGGTAACGGGGTTTTAAAAGATACTTTTACATTAAATTATATTAGTCATATTGTTATTAAGGCCCAAATCTGGGTTAATGAGAAGATTAACTCACTATTTACTTTGCTCTGAAATTAAGAACAGATTTGGAACCTTCACTTTAAGAGTTAATGTATCAAGACAATGTTTGTTCAAGCTCAGTAAAGTGCAGTGAGGAGAGAAGGGTCCTAGATAAGAAGTTGGAGGGCTGGGCCTGGGTCGTAGACCCCCCTCTGCTTCTGACTGGATGTGTACTTCACCTGTGGCCTCAGTTTCTTCATTAGTGAAAGAAGGAGGAGGAGAAGGAGAAGAAGAAAGAGGAGGATGAAATAAAAAAGGAGGAGGGAAGGAGAGAAGAAAGGAAGCGAGAGAGGGAGGGAGGGAAATAGGAAGGAAGAAAAGAAGAAGAAAGAAAGCATTTGGACTAGATAAATGATTTCAAGATTTCCCTCCAGCTTCCTGTTTTGTGTATTTCAAAGTCTGTTATCAGGTGAATAAACATTTAAAATTGTTAAAAAAAAAAAAAAGAACAGATTTGGAAATAATCACTAGAAGATTTATGGGACTAGATCTCTCATTTACAGTGACCAATTTTCTTGGAAAATCTGCCAGACAGCCTGGACTATCATAGGCTAAAGAAGGCATTGGGGCTTTTTGATATTATAATAATCTATGAACTGAAAAATTAAGCTATTAAATAATGGCAAAAGAGTAAAGGCAAAGGCAGAAAATAAAGACCATTAATGTAAATTCAATTTCTTGGGCATAGTGTGCTGTAGCACACGTGGGCCAAAGGAACTATAATGCTTTGGCAAAAATTCAGAAATTGAGATATCGTATCCATAGAGACGTAGCAACACCTAAGACTTATGGGGGAATCCAGGTTTTGCAGTCATAGGTTCTCAGCACAGTTGGACAGATGAAGACAAAAATGCAGATGACTACATAACAATGCAAGAATCAGAGAATAAGAAAGAATGATCAAAGGATTATCATATGATAGCAAATTTTTAATTGTCAAATGAGAAGTTTGGAAAGAAATGTTTTGAGTTCAGAGCAAACTAAGCTTACACTGGACAAAGGCAGTAGAAAGAGTGTGTTGTTTGAAGTTACGCTGAGATTTGAAGTCTTAGCTCTTCATTACTTAAATCAATTTTTCTTTTTGGCCAAGTTACTTAACCTGGGTTTCAACTTTCTTATCTATAAAATCGGAATAACATTAGCTAACAGTAAAGATTGCTGTGAAGGTTGGCACAGGGCCTAACACCTAGTAGGTGCTCAAGACTACAAGACCACCCAAGTAGTTATGGCTACTAACGACTACCACCAGGATCTTCTGGAAGCAGAACAAATATAAGAAATGTGATTCTGTTGGTGATAGGCAGTGAATAAGTGAATTTAACTTGAATAGAGATTGTTGGAAGAAGTAGTAGGAGATAAGTTTAACAGGTAAGATGGGCCTAAATAATTTCTTTTCCTTGAAATCTTGACAAAAGAATTTAGGTTTTACTGTCATTGGTAATGGGAGACAATTGTAGACTCATGCCAAAAGCAGTGGGTAAGTAGATTCGTCAGTGGCACCACCAAAGATAAACTTGGGAAAAGGCAAGGAAAGCAGTTAGGTGGATGTTACAATAATCCGAGTATGAGATGATGACCTTGACTAAGACGGTAGCTGCAGAAATGGAAATAAAAGGGCAAATATGAGGTATTTTAAGAAAGAATGGACTAAATTTGAACTTCCCAGCTGTGTGCCCAGGTGTTACAGGTCCGTTGAGATACTGATCCGCAAAGGCCTTGGGGGCTATGGGGGACCCCTTACCCACCATCAGGCAATAAATTCCAGACACAAGTAGCTTTTTTTGGTTTACCCAGCCAATCCCATATTGTCATTTCCTGTGCAGGACATGAAAAATTCTGAACTAAAGTGCTTAATGCCAGTCTGGATATAAGGAAAGAAGGGAAGAAAGAATTATAATGACCACAACACTTTCATTCTTCAAGACAAGATGGGGAGGTGTGGATGGAAATGGCATAGGTAGGGAGGGAAACTAGTTTAGAGAATTTTGTTTTGGGTATTTCAGGGGCTCCACATGTGAAATAGTTGTGTGAATAGGTCGTTGGGAAAACAGGATTAGAACAAAGATGAGACATATCTTAGAGATAGAGATTATTTGCAATTGTACTTGATGCCACTTAACTGATAATGGAATACAGTCGACTACATTTGGTTAAAGCACTACTCATAGGGTGTGAATTAATGGTTTGCTATCAGCCTGCTCTATCTCCTTTGTCTTAAGGTCTGTTCTATTAATTATTTTAATCTTCATTATAGATAAAGAGATGGAAGCATTCTGATATTTACAAATCATACAAATATGGGAGAACTAGCTAAAACATTGGCTGATACAATCAAGATTCAGAATGATTCGTTGACCCTAATCTAAGAAGATAAAAATAAAGAAAGTACCCAACGATGCAAATGCACTTGATGCCACTGAACTGTAATATATACTGGGTTGGCCAAAAGGTTCGTTCGGGTTTTTCCATATATATATTCTGTGTGTATATATAAACACACACACTCATACACACACTATATATGTATATAAAATTATTGTGGGTGTAGGTTTTAAGGAAGCCTGAGAAGAAAAAGAGAATGCTTTACCCTTTGCTAGGTAAACTTTTAATTTCTTTCTTTGGGTCTCTCTTAAATAAGTCACTCTTAACTTGACAAAGATCACAATTTTTAATTAAGCCAAGATCCATTTGCTTGCATCACTATTGTGGGACTGTCTACCTGCCTCCTGAGGAAGGGGCAATAAGGAGCAGCTATCGTGTGAGGAGAAAGCTGGATGAGACAATGCAGTCTCTCCAGTCAGACACGGAACTCTTACCAGGATGCAGGGAGAGAAAAAGGAGCTCTCAAGCCCTCTAAGTATCTGTGCATAATTTCTTCAACAGGCCCCATCAAATCAGCAGAAAGTGTGTCTAGCGGCTTCTCGAGGATAATTCAACAAACAAAAATGAAGTAACACAGTTGAGAAAGTTTTACTAAGCCCATAGGAAAGGTGAAAGGTTATCAGAATAGAGCTTTAAGTTTTGTTTACTTCTTGCCTCCAACAGGTAGGCTTTCAAACCACTTGCCCTCTAACACGTAAAAACTGGCTTGTTGTGTGTTAGATAACGCTGGAGATTTCTGCACACGCCAATGTGCCTTGTTGGTCAACCCAGCTTGTTTATGGAGGCTTGGGCATAAGTGGAGCTACTCTCAAGGAAGTGTCACCACCCCAGGGTGTCCCAGACTTGATTCGGGGACATGGGCAAAGTAGAAGGGGACATGAGCTTCAGTTCCACTCCTGGGCTTTGGAGCTACGTGTTCTCAGCTCAGTGTATTCCTGCCAATTTCCCATTTATTTCCACCTCCTTCTCTTCCACTTCCCCTTTACTCTTGTTCCTCAAAACCTAGAGTGATAGAGAGGTGGTAAAAAGGAAGGGAAATGAGGTCCAGCTTGGGAGTTGGGGAGGGGTCCCACCTTATTTCCTTTTTTCTCTCATTTCTAGGGGTGGCTCTGTGCAGGCAAAGGAACAGGTATGGTGAGTGGATTGTGTTCTGCACAACCCTAGGGGGCGCCATTCACAGTGGGGCATACGATGAGGAAAACTTCCCAGTGAGAAACCTACCTTATTTGAAAAGCAGGTGCTTTGGAAAAGAGCCTTATCATTTTGGCTCATCTGATTTGTTCCTGCTACATTTAATTACTGGAGGGCACCTATTTATAACCATGTTCAGAGAATTTGTTATTTAAAGTACAATTCTCCTGTAAATTTACATTAAAGCCCAAAAGGAAGTTTTATCAGGCCAAGAATTTTGCATTATGTTCCCTCTTGGCTGTAAGCCACCCTTCCACCCCTCCACCCCTCACTTTTTAGTCATCCTGAGGGTATGCTGCTGAGATCCTTCAGAACTCTTACATGTTGTTTCATAATCCAGAAACTGTTAAATCACTTCACAGTTGGTTTTTCTTTCCCCCGTCTGGTTCAAATAATCCCAAGTCTCCTAGGTTGCCCCAGAGTTTTTCTTTTCAGTCTATTTCAACAATTTTCTTAAAGCTGTCAAATGCTGGAATCCAGAGTTAATTTCTTAAAAATTCATTTTTAAAAAGTGTATGTGTGTGCATGAATTGGGGGAGGGGGTGCTTTCATTTTGTACAGGGATATTTTCCCAACTCAAAATGAGACATATGTCATAATAACTATAAATCTCTGCACTGAACAAGTTGTTAGTAATTATTTGTCAATATTTGTGTGGATGTGTGTGTGTCTTTGGGAGAGTGAGGTAGAGGAGATGGAGAACATAATTTATCAGGTTTCTCTGAGAAAGAAGCAAGAATAAGATGACGGTTAGTTAGATGGTTAGTCCTGTGAATTTTTGAATGAGTCCTAGCTGAGAATTCACTGTGGTCTCACATGACCCAACAGCCCCTTAGACAAGAGACGGCAGAGCAGGGAGTCGCATTTAGGGACACCTGAGAGAAGAGGCTTCCTGTATTGGGATGTCCTAGCAGGATGAAGAGGGACAGGCTTTTGTACAGCTTGGCAAGCAGAGTTAGTAGCTACTAGAGGATCCTTCTTCAAGGAAGACTGCATGTAAGACTTGGAGGTGGCCATTTCATTTAATTCTACTAGAAGAATTCTTTCTTCTTTAGAAATAGAGACGCAGACGTAGAGAACAAACATATGGATACCAAGGGGGATAGTGAGGGGGTGGGATGAACTGGGAGATTGGGATTTACATATATACACTATTGATACTATGTATAAAATAGATAACTAATGAAAACCTACTGTATAGCTCAGGGAACTCTACTCAATGCTCTGTGCTGACCTAAATGGGAAGGAAATCCAAAAAAAGAGGGGATATACATATACATATAGCTGATTCACTTTGCTGTACAGTAGAAACTAATACAACATTGTAAAGCAACTGTACTCCAATAAAAATTAATAATAAAAAAAGACTAGTGAGCAAAAATAAATAATACAGACCTGAAAAAAAAAAAAAAAGAAGAAATTTCACAGCAACTCTGTGTGCCAAAGGATAAAGAAAAAGATTTTTTTCCTCTCTGTTTTGTTTTGTCCATGCCTAATATAGAGAGAAAAAGTAAAGCAGTGTACCTCTGTTTGGGGTGAACAGGTGGCCCAGAGGATAAAAATGAGAAAACCCTAAATTAGAGGATGAAGCTTAGAGGCAAAGGGAAAGGGACTCCTGGGGCTAAGAAAGACCCTAACCTCAGAAGTGTTCTACAAGTTCATCACTGTGTCTCCTAAATCATGAAACTGTCATTTATATTTATTTCTTTTTCTTTTTCTTTTCTTTTCTTTTCTTTTGGCTGTGCTGCATGACTTGTGGGATCTTAGTTCCCCAACCAGGGATTGAACCCGGGCCATTGGCAGTGAAAGCACAGAGTCCTGACCATTGGACCTCCAGGGAATTCCCTGAAATTGTAATTTTTAAAGCCCAAGTGTAAGAATTATCTTTTCCCTTGTATGATAACCAATAAATGCATGGGCATATATTACATAATAAACATAATTGTATGATTACAAATCAGCTTGGGTCTATTGCCTGCCAATTTCATTTTTATCATAATGATAACTACAAATGATTAGGTAATTTTTCCACATCAATATCCTAACCCTTCTGAACTCCTATCACACAAGATATCATTTCCTCCCAGGAGAGTTCCAAGTTATACTGTCCACACACTCTTTTCACACGGTTCCTCTCTTATGTCACACAGGCAATTGTTCTGAGAGTTGAAAGTGACTTTAGTAGTGAAAAAATAAAAATTGAAAGTCCACAGATAGGGAAAAGTTTAGACAACATGTAGTAAATTGAGATATGGGAATATTATCCAGCTATAGGGACTTTCCTGGTGGTCCAGTGGTTAAGACTTCGCCTTCCAACGCAGGGGGTGCGGATTCGATCCTTGGCCTGGGAGCTAAGATCCCACATGCCTTGAGGCCCAAAAACCAAAACATGAAACAGAAGCAATATTGTAACAAATTCAATAAAGACTTTAAAAATGGTCCACATCAAAAAAAAAATCTTAAAAAAAAAAAAGGTGCTATAGATCCATATGAACTGAAGGGAAAAGATGGTCATATGACAGTCATGTGACAAGGAGCAAGATGGAGACAGCATCATCCCATTCAAGGCAGAATAACACAGAGCTTTAGGGCCTGGACCTTGGAGCAAGACGGCCTGGGTTTCAGCATTAGCTGTGGGAGCTTGGCCAAGTTACTCCTCTGTGTCTCAATTTCCTCATCTGAAAATGGGAATAATGATGACAATAGTACCGACAAAGAATCGTGTGAATACACAACAATGCTACACACTCAAAGGAAGTCTTAAAGTTTAAATACTCCCCAAAACGATGCCTTTCAAAAATGGTCACTTTCCTGTCTGATGGATTATAGTTCCCAGATATTAGTTTTTGAAATATTTAGAAGATTTTCTATTTTGCATATTTTTATTTGGCCCTGCACAACTGATACTATTTTCCATCATTACATAGCATATGCAAGAAAAATTGATCCCCACGTAATTTTGACACATGATAAAATCTTTAGTTTGTATTTACAAAGGGAGTCCAATATTCTATTTGCCTTAAGTCCTTATTCCAAGATTTTTAGTTGTAAAAAGGATAAATATTTATAGTTTTAGCTCAGCTCGATAAACTGAGTTCATGTCTCCAGGTTAGTAACCCAAATGGTAAGAACTATGATTTAAAAAGAAAAATCTCCCCAAATAAAAAAATAGAAATATCACTTTTATAAAGTGTCATTTATATTGGACATTTCTTACCCTAGAAGTATACTTATAGGCATTTTTCTTTATGTGTCAACTGTGACATTTCACCATCTTTTAATATATTACATGGGGGAAATAAACATCTTCATGGCTAATTTTAGCAAACTTCATTTGCCAAACATTTGTTGGGCATCTAGTATATGCCAAGATCATACTGTGCTTTTAGTAAAGTTTGTACTTATATATATTTGACAGTTTGATCCATTGGCAACATTTCCTTTACTAAGCTCTGGGTGTACTTTCCTGTATTTTTTCAGAGAGCCTGTTTTCCCTCTTCTGAGGTTTTGGGAATTTGGTCTAGCAACTTAGAAGAAATCAAAGCAAACCTTTTTGGTAGCTCCTGTGTAATAGGGGAAAAAGTATTCTTTTTTTTTTTTTAAATTTATTTATTTATTTATTTATTTTTGGTTGTGTTGGGTCTTCGTTTCTGTGCGAGGGCTTTCTCTAGTTGCAGCAAGCGAGGGCCGCTCCTCATCGCGGTGCGCTGGCCCCTCACTATCGTGGCCTCTCTTGTTGCAGAGCACAGGCTCCAGACGCGCAGGCTCAGGAGTTGTGGCTCACGGGCCCAGCCACTCCACGGCATGTGGGATCCCCCCAGACCAGGGCTCGAACCCGTGTCCCCTGCATTAGCAGGCAGGTTCTCAACCACTGTGCCACCACAGAAGCCTGGGAAAAGTATTCTTATTTAAGGGGGTCCCTACGCTGTGGCCACTCTCTGGGTGGGTCAGGAGTCAGGTGGAAACATTCTGCAATAATCCATTTTCTAAAACTCAGAGCCTCCTATTAAAGTTCACTGATAATATTTGTCTCTTTCTTCCATATCCCCCAAGAAATCCCAGCTGTTTCTGAGCAGTGTTTAGAAAGTACACTATTGATTTTTTAAATAAGAATTTTGAACCCCTCAAAACCATTTTGAAGGGAATCAAAATCTTTCTAATTTTAAACCAAGGTTGTGAAAGCATTTGCATTTGAGGTATGAAGCATTTTAAGTAAGACAAATAAAATATCAAACATTCCACGAGTGCCTATTCTGTGGTAGGCTCCTGCAGTATTGGCTCATTTGGTATGCGCTGGCACCCACAGGGTGGAGGTTATCATTGCCCCCATTTTACAGAGAGGGAAACTGGGCCCCTGAAAGTGAAGCAGTTTGCCCAAGGGGAAGCAGGAAGCAAAGAGTAGAACTTGGATTTGTATACAGACTGTCTGGCTCTGGAGACTGTTCACAACCGCTGTGCTAATCCATGAGACAGATGATCTCCAGGAGTGTGTATGGACAACAGCGACTACTTGGTAGGAGGATGAAAACAGAAGCGATCTGATAAACAAACTGCACCCTCATCATTCATCATTTTATCCTTTTTCTCTACGTTCCTGATCCTACAGGGATAAAATACTAGAGTATAAATACGATATTAGAGCCTTAAAAACCACTTGAAATGGATTAAAATTATCTGATTTTAAACCTCAACAATTGAAAACATGTCAGCGTTGAGAAAGTGTAAAGCATTTTGAAGTAATTTATATTAAAGCATTCTTAATTCTACACAGGCTGAAAGAAGTTCCTAAAATTGTCAGTATTTAAGTTGGAACCTCAAAAAGGAAGTGTGTGGAAGCTTTGCTTTGATACTCTGAACGCTGAAAACATGTGTAGTTATAGATTCTTGGCTGACTTTGAAAGCTGACTGGGCTACATTCTCCAACATTCTCAGAACTGGTATTGACATTTTTTGGCTCTTCCGGACTGTTGATTGTTGTCGTTGGGTCACGTGCATAACTCAACACACAGGGCTCATGTCGGTAGAAAACTCAAACTCTAGAGTTTCCTGTCATCCTCAGTTTAGATAATGTTAAAAGTTGCTACGACTAAATAAAAAACAAATTAACTATAGTAGCTAAGGGGTCACATAAGCCACAAGTAACCAGTGGGTTCTCAAAAAAGGCCGAACGAACACATGTCATAGAGGTCAAACAAGTAGGTTGGCGGAACGGTCATGGATTCCTCATTACTACTTTTAGAAGAATGTGGCCTTTCTGACTCTAAGTCTGAACGATGCTATTATGAAAGTGAACTTTGAAATGTGTGAACAAAATCAGGTTGCTGAGGGGATTGTTATCAGTTATTTTTCCCAGACAGAAGTCAACATCTCATGGTGGGGGGGGGAGGGGGAGAGGGGGAGAGGAGTTACTAGGATATTTTAGCACTTGCACAAGCAGCCATTCTTCATCTGTCAAAGAACTATAAGTGAAGAAAA
This sequence comes from Eschrichtius robustus, assembly GCF_028021215.1. Classification (NCBI taxonomy): domain Eukaryota; kingdom Metazoa; phylum Chordata; class Mammalia; order Artiodactyla; family Eschrichtiidae; genus Eschrichtius; species Eschrichtius robustus. The sequence goes on from NC_090825.1 coordinate 32,340,785, forward strand.
GAGACTGACATGTTGAGAAAGAAGTTTAAATGTGGAATTTATCTATTTGACCGATATTAATTAAGCTTCTGGCACAAACTGGCCACTGGATTAGGGGCTTTTTAAGCAGACAGAGACAAGTTGGGCCAGGATCTGCATTCGGGGACTGCTCTTCTGGTTGGGGGAGATAGATCAGAGTCAAAAAAAAAGTTTTCCTGGTCATATGATGCCTCAGTGAGGGCACAGAACAAATACCCAGTTCTTTGTGAAGAGACCAGGGTTTAGGAGTCAGAAAAGCCTCCTTAGAAGAGGTGAACCTTAAGTTCACTGTTGCAATGTGTCTCCCAGATGGACAGGGTATTCTAAGTATTTTAAATATTCCTGTTAGAGTGAACAAAGATATGGTTGGAGACACAGTCTAGAATAACACTGTCCAATGTAGTAGCCGCTAGTCACATGTGGCTTTGCTTAAACTTATGTTGATTACAGCAAAATACAATTTAACATTTAGTTCTTTGGTTTCCCTAGCCACATTTTAAGCGCTCAACAGGCACACGTGGCTAGTGGCTATTGCACTGGACAGCGCAGGCACACAACATCTCCATCACCGCAGAAATTTCTACTGTTCAGGGCTGGGAAACTGCAAGCAGCCAAGCACTGCTAGAGGATCAGTTTTAAGGGGTGTGTGTGTGGCAAGAGCTAAGCCTGTGGGTAGAGGTTGCAGCCAAAGCATGGAGGTCTCACATGTCATACCACAGAGTTCAGACTTTACCCACTGGGCTAGGCATTAGCAAACTTTTCTGTAAAGGGCCAGATTGTACATATTTTTGGCTCTTGGAACCACATGATATTTGCTGAAACTATACAACTCTACTGTTGTAGCATGAGATCAACCACAGACAATATATAAATGAACAAGTATGACTGTGTTCCAATAACATTTTATTTGTAAAAACTGACAATGGGCTGTATTCGGCCCACAGACCACAGTTTGCTGACCCCTGCACTAGTCTATTAGGAACCCCCTGAAGGGTTTGAAGCCAGAAAGTTGCATAATTAGATGTGTGCTTTAGAAAGACCATTCTAGTAGCAGAATAAGGATGGATTTAGGGAGTGTGAGATGCAAGATTGTTAATAGTCCAGTCAAAGAGGATAAGGGCCTGAATTCTGAATGCAGCCTATTGAATACGGCTGGAGAGAAGGGAATGTGTATGCGCTTTTAAGTTAGGCGGTGGGGCACTGGTGGCAATGGAGAGATATTAAACGACATAGAACTACAAGGCTCAGGTGGCTGGGTAGGCGGTGGTTGTACCATCTTGGCTGCACCAAGTTACACAATACAGGAAGAACGGATTTGGAAAGGGATGATGACTTCAGTTTGGGTCAGGTGGCATTTGAGATGCCACACATGTGAGTCATTAGCAGAGGGTAGTAGCTGAAGCCTTGAGAGTGACAGAAAATACCCAGAGAGGGCGGGCAGAGGGAGAGGGAGGCAAATGATGGTGCTTTGAGTGTTACCAAAATGGAAGACATTTGGTAACAAGAAGGAATTGTTACAGGCACAGGGAGGAAAACCAGGGAAGGATGGCATTGCGGAAATCAAGGGAAGGGCTTCCCTGGTGGCGCAGTGGTTGGGAGTCTGCCTGCCAAAGCAAGGGACACGGGTTCGAGCCCTGGTCTGGGAAGATCCCGCATGCCGCGGAGAAGCTGGGTCTGTGAGCCACAATTGCTGAGCCTGCGCCTCTGGAGCCTGTGCTCCGCAACAAGAGAGGCCGCGATAGTGAGAGGCCCGCACACTGCGGTGAAGAGTGGCCCCCACTTGCCACAACTAGAGAAAGCCCTCACACAGAAACGAAGACCCAAAGCAGCCATAAATAAATAAATAAATAAATAAATAAATAAATAAATAAATAAATAAATAAATAAATAAATAAATAAATAAATAAAATTAAAAAAAAAAAAGAAACCGAGGGAAGATTTTCAAGTGCTATTGAGAAGATTAAGAGGATTCCATTATGTTTGGCAATTAGGAGTCATTTTTAGAACGTTTTCCAGAATAGATTTCATAAAAGGAAATAAGATATATTAGTGGAATGATAGCTATGACTTTTCATATTCTTGGTTTTTGTGTGTGTGTGTGTGTTTTAAGCATTAGGATTGCTTAAAAGCAAGGAGAAGGTTAGTGTCCTTTGAATCTGCCCTTGTACATTAATATGGTCCAGCAATCACTCTCTTTGTGGCTGGAAGGGCAGGTGAGATCTTGCCTGGTCTTTCATGAGGTGATCTCTGTGCAAACCTCTTGGGAGAGCTTCATGCTTTGAGTGTCAGAAAGCAGCTAGATAACCTCTTTAAATGATCTGTTTTCTGATTTTAGGGTATGTGAGAACAAAAATGGACTTCTTAAGACAAGGAACCCTTGAGTTTTATGTAAGAACCAAGCTTGATATATATAAATGTTTTATCTTGAATCCACCTTAATAAAAAAAAAACTAAATAATAACAGCTTTAAGATAGAATCATGTGATTTGGGAATGCTCCATTTCACAATTTAATGGTCAAAGGATTAGTCATCCCTTCAATGGAGGAGTTTCAAATGATGATTTATAGCCACCTCGAAGAGGTTTATATTAGGAAAATATTTTACATGCCTAGTGGATGAATATAACTCACTCAAACTTTGCATGATTTGCTGTTTAAAATTTTGTCTTAAAATATGGAAAAACTGGCAAAAACATGCTTGTGGTTTTCAAGAGTATTTCGTGAGAGAATAAGAATTGGTATTTGTTCCTGAAGGAATTGCTTTAGTAGAGCATGAAGATCTAAGGAACATGCATTTCTGAACACTTTAAATGACTTTTAACTCTCTAAACCACAGCAAAGGAAAAGTGAAGTTGAATGACAATAACACAACAATAATAACAATAACAACAAAAATAAAAGCAGGACCTTCTTCATCACCAGTGACCAGTTGGCTCACTAGGTTAGACTGGAATACAGTTCTTTGTTCTCTCTTTTTTTTTTTTGGCCTCACCACGCAGCTTGTGGGATCTTAGTTCCTTGACCAGGGATGGAACCCGTGCCCCCTGCAGTGGAAGCACTGAGCCCTAGCCACTGGACTGTGAGGGAATTCCCTGGAATACAGTTTTAACTAGCACTAGAGTTTTAATGAGGGATAACTCCATTCTCTGTACGGGCTGCTCTCTACTCTTTGGCCAGACTCTGCCCTGACCTGAAAAATCATCCTAAGACTATGTGGGGCTACTTGAGTAGGCAGGAACATCTCTGAAGTGCGAAGTGTGAAAAGTAAACTGAACTTTATACAGAGCTATACTGAAAAGGAAAGCTGGATACTGTATACTAGTTTTTTAAATTTTTTCTTTTGATACTGAAAGAGTGATGATTAGAATCACAACTGTAATTTTTGAAGAACTTAAAAATTATAAACTTTACTTAGAAAAATACATGGTTGAAAACATCAATGAATATTGTGAAAAAAGAGGAGTAATGATGGAAGGGATGAGGGAGATTAGCCCTATTAGATATCGGAATATATTATACAATAATAATTGAAACAGTATGACACTACAAAAATAAGACACAGATGGCTCAGAAGAGAGCCATAATATATGATAATCTAAAAATAACAAAAATAGGGAAACAGAATATGCAAATAGATATTATTTTAACTTCACATTGAATTACTTCTGTAAGTCAAAATAAATTGCAAATAGACTGTAAAATTAAAAGGAAAATCAGCAGAGTATGGATTACAGTATTTACACAAAAACGTGTTGACTTCTAACGAATTTACAGCAGAGAAGACCAACTCATAAAGGAGAAAAACCTGTCATGCAACAATGGACAACAGCAATAAAATAAATGGAAAGCAAAATGTATAAATAATTTGCACCAATGGGATCAAAATTTAATGTATTCTAAATTAAGAATTTAAATATAAGAATATCATTAAATGTCAATAGATAGCCCCTCACCCCTTGTACACCCATAAATACTGTGTGAGAGGAAATATTAACCTAATGTAACTGAAAGTGTTCAATAGTAATTGAAGAAAATTTATTTAAAATGGTTCTTTAATATTGTCTTATTTATTAAGTAATTAACCTGAAAAAATTAAAAATCCTATTCTGTCAGTGTATATACCCATACAGTACTAACAAATTTATTTATTTATTTTTTGATTACCTTTAGGACTTTAAGAAAATCATCCAAATTCAGAAAACAACTATCAGTTATATGCATGAAAATGTTTATTGCAATTTTTCTAATTGGAAAAATCCTGGCCGTAACCAAAATATCTAAGTAAATTATGATATCTTAACATCATGGAATGTGTTGCAGTCATTAAAAGAACTATGAGCAACATGTAACAACATGGAAGAATGTTCATGAATTACCCTTAAGTAAAAAAATGCTATGACAATTATGTAAAAAAATATATATATTTACTTGTAGATAAAGAATGAATGGTCATATGATATGAGGAAAATAGTTATGACTGGATTATTTCTCTTTTCAAATTTCCTTTATTTTGCATAACAGACACAAAAAGAAAAAAAAATCCATTGTGCACAGGAGAAGAGGCAAGGAAACAGAAGTCAACCAACATAAATTCATTCTGATTTTTGTAGAAAACATCAAAGCATATGTCTTAAGAAAAAGGCTCATAGCAACAATTTAGTACAGTTAACTAGTAATCTGATACTAACCTACTAACAGCCACCTAGAGAAGGATAGACTCATTCTAACTTTATGAAACAAAACAGTAAGTTCCCATCATGCCCTACCTCTAGGCTATTCTAGTGCCATTTCTTTGTAGCCTAGAGAGTCAGCCAGGTGAAATGGTTTAGGCAGAGGCCCCGGAGCCAGTCTGGGTTTGGATTTTAGTTCTAGCACTTACTTGCTGGTTGCGAATGGTTTAGCTTCCTTTGGTTTCCAGATCCATAAAATGGAGTAAAAGTAGTATATCTCCCAGAGTTGTAAGAATTTAATGACCTGATATTTTTAAAACACAACACAGTGTCTGGCATATAGGAAGCACTTAGTAAGATGTTAGCTATTGTTACTATATTTCTTATTTCCTTAGTACAAAATTTGAAAAGTGATTCAAACCTTGATATAGCTCGGGACAGTGCTATACTAGAAGGAGGAAGATAGAAACAATCCGTTTTTCTAGTCCTAAAGAAACGTACACTTTTATTGCCAAGATTATTCAGCCTATTAATCTATTATTTGAGATTCCCTGAAAGTTTTTCATAGGAATAAGTAAGATGCTTCTATAAAATCAGGAAACCACTTAAAAATTTACAGTGCAAAAAAGTGAACTCATAGAAACTCCCTGAAGTAGATTTATTAAAGATAATTCTCAAATATGAGTAAAGAATATTTCTTTTTGCTCATGGAATCAAATTCATGAAATAAAAATGTCCATAAAAACTGCCAATACCCATCTAGGGAGTCTGAACTTTCCCTTCTCTGCAGAGACTATACCAATTACTCATTATGAACCCTTGGGAAATGTCAATGACAAAATCTAAGATAAAACTGCGTGAGCTGAGAGGTTGGCTTACATTTTCTGAAATAAGAATTCTATGTGTTATAATCTCTGTGTTTCCCATGATTTAGCAGAAATGGATTGGCACAGATATCTTCATTTCTGTCTCAAGTGAGAATTTTGTTTTAAACTATGTAGTTACTAATTAAATCAGGAAGATAGTTGCTTTAATCAGATTAGGCTCATGTAAAATTATGAGTCTGACAGCAAACATGTATTGGCAGCTTAAGGTATGCAAGATAGCATGGTAGGATGCAAAATAACTGGGGAGAAAATGAATTTGAATATTAGAGGTGCTTGATGAGAATTTCAAGGAATTGACAAGAGAAATGCTGAAGGCGTGGCAAGTCAAGGGGGATTAAGAGTGGGGTAAGAGTGAAAGGTGGAAGGTTTCTCAAAGGAAGAAAATGGGAGTCATGAATTAAAGGAAGGGTCAGAGCTGGTTGGGCAGAGCAGAAAGTGGAGAAGTAGCACAAGTATAGCTACAAGAGGCACATATGGAAGATCTTGAACTCTCTGTAATGATATGTCTAGAAAAATAATTACTAAAATGTTAACTGCGTTTTTTTTTTCAGAGAGTGAAATTTTTACTTTCTCTACATTTTCCTATATTTTTGGAAAGTATTCATCATCATCATGCATCTCACTTTTATAAGAGGGGAAAACAATAAAGCTACATACTTTTAGAGGAAAAAACGTTTTTTGCTGATATCTCAGTGGATAAATGGAAGCTGTATAAATAAATGCACTGATTAAGAATATAAAAAATGGAGTATTGTACTAAAATACCCAGCTCCGTTTGCCCAGTTTTTTGACCTTAAACTTTTTATTATGAAAGTTTTTTGACCTTAAACTTTTTATTATGAAAAATTGCAAGCATATCTAAAGTTGAAATTGGAATTGAAAGTGAATGCCAAAATACATCCCCCCCTCCCCAGATTCTACAATTGTTTGCATTTTGCTATTCTTGCTTTTGCTTTATATCTATTCATTTATCCATTCATCTTTGTTTTTTGATGCATTTCAAAGTGAGTTGCAGACATCTACACCCTGTTTGATACCACCCACCAATTCCCTCTGCACACATACACTAGTCCAGAACCTTCCAGCCGGCTGTTATGCAATGAAATCTGATCTCATTTCCCATATCTAGACACAGCTTCCAATCCAAACACGGCCCAAATCAGCTGCCAACCCAGAAGGCAGTTTGCCAAACTTTACCCTAACTGTTTCTATATATCCAGACCTATGTAATTTATTCAACTCATAGGATATCAAAGCCAGAAAGGGAACCTATCTGCTCTGGGGTCAGCAACTCCAACCTTTCCAGGAACTAAGCAGGTAGTATAAAAAGTGGGTGTCTCCTGTAAGATAATCCAGTAGATCTGATAACGAAGACTGACCCGCCTCCGTGTGGGGAGGCGACAAGGAGCAGCGGAATGACCCAGGGAGTTGAGAAAACAGAATTAACACTGGGCAAGGCTTCCAGCCTCAGCCTATGGTTCCAAGGGCCCGGCATTTTAACCACAGCTCCCTTTTTGTCTCCTCTGCGGGTCTAGGACACCACTTAAAGGCACGTATTTGTTAGAATAACTGAAAGAGTACACTGTTAAGTAGAATCTTTCTTTAATTAAAAGTATTTATGGATGCAGTACTTATAGCCTCTCAGTTAAACACAGACCTTAATGGTGCAAACAGTAGCACAGATATTATAAATGCAATGATGTGATATATGTCTAGTTTTTGCACGTTGCTTGCCCAAGAAGGCAATATTCCCCCACCTCTGGTGGATTGACTACCTGTCTGTAATGAACCCAAAGAAGAGAGAAACCAGTTTTCTCACTGATCAAAGGGTAGATGTAGCATCATTTCTCTGAAATGTGCCTGCATATATTTTATTTTTTTTTCTTGGTCTGTGTGGCTTACAAATTCAATAGAAGGCGTTACCGTGTGGAAGTGGGGAAGAACGGTGAGAAAAATGGGATGTAGAAGGGTCAAGATGTATAGAAACTACGTCTGGTTTTTCATGCCCATTAGCCACCCAGACGTGGTTATTTGGCCTACTTTCTGGAACTTCCTCCCTCTCTCCTGGCCCTGCTTATCAAATTCAATCAGTGTTTGCTCAGGTTGGCTGACTTTTACATCTATTGAGAACTGAAACCATCTATTGATACTTTTCACATGTGCAGTAGCTACAGGTGGACGTTGCTTAGAAATCAGAAGTTACAACAATTCCACCCTCACAGTCTTTTCTTTGTATGCTTGATAATTAACAAGAGATAGTTTGGAAACTCCCCCCTCCCCTAACCCCCCTTCTCCCCTGCCCCCCCTCCCCCCCACCAGGAAACTAATTTAAACAGTGTGTATCTCAGCCTTACTGTGTTGGTATAGCTAGTTCTGCTATTTAAAAAAAATTCCACCCAGGCCTGAAATGCTGTCTCATGCAGTTGTGGGTACATGTGATAAAATTAGTTTCTTTTGGGTGAATGTTGTCTTGTGATAAAGTAAACTGAACTCCTTTTCTTCCAAAGTTATAATGAATAAAATTGCCAGTAGTTCTTTTGGACTATGCCCATACATGGACAAATCAAAATGTATTAATGTAAGTTAAACCTCCTAAATGTCTATTAAAGGGTTTTTACAAGATTTCACATGAATTCTTTCAACTTAATGTCTGTCATAGATCAAATTCAGCAGATGTTTATTTCAACTCCACTTCTTTTGATTTCTACCAGAATTTACATAAGGATTGAATTTATTGTTGGCTTATCAGTTTTTGTAGCTCAAATCTGACTACAGACCAGTGATTCTGAGCTGTGGTTTTACAATCCCACTGGCTGGTTTTAAAAGGCATATAGTAAAATTCTGAACATTTTAATTAAAAAAGTTATTTTTTATTGAATTAATATTTAAAAGAGCATATAGCACTTTGAGGAAAAAGTGAGTCATATAAAGCAAAAGGTCCCAATATGAAAAAAAAGAGAAAAATTCTTTAAATGCTTTTAAAATTCCCATTCTCAAAACACTTATTTTGACTGGTTTGTTTTGCAAGTTCTTTGCATATTTTACTTATAAAATAAATAAATATTTTAGAAAAATTTTGTATAGCTTTTGCTATGCAACAGGCATTATTCTGAAGACGTTCATTTGTAAACCTAAATAAGCCTCATAACAACCTTAGGTAGTAGGTATAGTTATTCATTTTTTACACATAGGGAAACCAAAGCACAGAGAGGGTAAATTGATCAAAGTCACATAGCTGAAAATGGGCAGCACTGAGATTCAAATAAGGAAGTCCAACTCCAGACCAGACTCACTTTAAACTCTATTCACTAGAAGTTTACCAGTTTCCACTTAGAGTTCCCGAAACACTGGGTAAGGCTTGGCATAAGTGGTCATCAAAATGGGTTAAGCAGTAAATAAATAACTAAAGCAAACTTTGGATGTTTGAATCATTTAGGGAACTTAAGGAAAAAAAAGTACCTGAGCCCCACCCAGGCCAGCCTGAATCAGTATCTCTGGGGTGGGGCTTATGCAACAGTGTATTTTAAAGTTAAACAGCCGATTCCAATGTGCTGCCAGATTGAGAGCCACTGATCCAAACTTCTAGCTAAGTCGTACAGGGGATCTCAAACTTGAGCATGCATCAGAATCACCCGGAGAGCACGTTAATACACAAGTGGTTGGGTCCGACTCCCGGAACTTACTCAGTCTTGGGTGGAGCCCAAGGATTTCCATTAAGTTCTCAGTTCAATGATGTTGATGCTGCTGGTTTAGTGACCACACTTTGAAAACTACTGTCTTAATAAGCTGAGATAGGGATAAAGGTGGGTAATAGAGACCTGGAGGAAACTGGACTAATTCTAGAATCTCATCAGCCCTGATGCTGACATATTTCCTCTACTTTGTTGATTTACCCAATAACACTGACTGAGGATGAGAGAAGAAAAGAAAAAGGAAAAATATGAAGCTAAAGGGAAGTGAGGGAAAAGATAGAAGAGGAATTAACTTCTTCAGTAAACTAAAATTTGTGACTCTCTCACTGACCTAATCACTTGTCAATGATAGAATACGAAATGAGAAAATTTAACGATAGCTACACTCAAAAAGAAATGCACCTTTCTATGTCAGAAACAGAAAAGAAACATAAAACAGTGAGTGAGACTGGAAGACTAGAGGGCTGGCAAGTCAGGCTGTTGGTTTAGGGTACAGAAGTATTTATTAATTCAGCTCCTATAGGTAACCTGAGAACCTGAGTTATAGTCACTCTTTGAAACCAAGGGCAAGGACAGATATGCTTTTTTCCCATCCTTAGCACCATGAAAGGAGACCAAATGATCAGTGCTAAGAATTGCCTGGGGATAGACCAGCAGTTCTCAACTGAGGATGAGAACATGGCAAGGGGAGGGGGGGAGCACATTTTGTAATATCTGGAAATGCTTTGTGTTGTCACAATGAGGGGGACAAGGGTGCTACTGGGTCTAGTGGGTTGGGACCAGAGATTCTGCAAAACATCCTACAATGCAGAAAAGGCTGAAGTTGAGAAATGCTGGGCTAGAACCAGGATCTGGGCCAAGATGCCAGTTGACTTAGTAATGAATATACTAAATGTGCAAAATTATTGTGGGCCTGTATCAGCTGTCAATATAGACCTGGTTCTGGGCTGGAGGAACCTCAGAAAGAAGTAGTAGAGGTAAGCACAATATTAGAGATGGCAGATAGAAAGCGAAAACTAAGCAATCAACCAAAAAACCTTCTCAAATGGGTCTACCACACAATTCCAAACTACAGAAAGAAGACTATTAATAAGAAATAAAAACACAATGAAATCAACAATTGAAAGATGGGTTTACCTCAAATTAAATTAAAATAATAGAACAATCTGAAAGTGACCTTAAGAATTTAGGATACATCAAGAAAAAAAATGAAAAAAAAAAAAGAAAAAAAATGAATAATACCTATAGGAGAGCATAAGAATATTTGAAACAAAAATGGGCAGACATTAGGCAAAAACAGGTGATTATCAAAAATAACCAATTTTAAAAACTGGAGATAAAAACTTAACCATTGAAACGTAAATTCAATATATGGGATAAAATATGGATTGGACACAGATAGGGTGAGCAACTATCCTGGTCTGTCTGGGACTGAGAAGTTTTTAGGGCATGAGACGTTAGTGCTAAAACTGGGAAAGTGCTGGGCAAACTGAGACAATTGGTCATCCTAGACACAGATGAAGAATAACTTAGTGAACTGGAAGAAAAAGTTGATAAACTGATTTAGCATTCATCACAGAGGAACAGAGATAAACAAATTTGGAAGAGAAGTTAAAATCACGTAGGATAGATTGAGTCTATCTAGCTTTTACCTAACAGGGACTCTAAAGAAACAAACTAGGAAGGAGGAAATGGTAGAGTAATAGTTTTTGAAGAAATAATAGCTGAGAATTTTTTAGAATTGAAGAAAATCATTAGACTTTACATCAGGGGTTGGCAACTACAGCCCATGGGCCAAATCCAGCCTGCCACCTGTGTTTATAAATAAAGTTTTATTGGAACACAGCTGCAGCCTTTTGTTTATGCCATGCCTACAGCTGCTTTCATCTACAAAGATAGAGCTGAATAGTTGTAACAGAGAACACAAAACCTACAAAGCCTAAAATATTTACTATCTGGCTCTTCACAGAAATGTTGTAGATCCCTGCTTTAAATTGCTACTCTGAGTACCAAGCAGGATAAATAAAAATCAGTTCACATGCCTACGAAGCATAGTAAAGCTGCAAAACATAAAGACAAAGAGACATCTTGAAAGGAATGACAGAATTTCACCTACAAGGTAAGACAATTAGACATGATAGCATACAATTCCGCAACACTAGCAGGCAGAAGCCAGTGGGGTAAGTCTGTAAAGTGCTGAGGAAAAGTAGCTATCAATTTAGAATATTTATATACAGCTAAACTATCATTTAAGAGTGAAGTCAAAATGAAAATGTCTTCAGTTGTACAAAACTCAATATACATTGTAGTATAGAATATTATTCTTCTTCCAAATGGGTATCCATCTCTGCTATTACCCTGAATGCATAAAAATTATACATCCCTACATCTCTGTCCTGTTTAGCTGAGGCAAGACTATGCAACTTATTTTGGCTGATTAAATGTGAGTAAAAGTGAAGTACATATCTTCCAAGCAACAGTGTTAAGAACTAGAAATAGGGTTGGAAGGTTATGTTAAATGGGTAATTACACTTTATTTAGGTTCTTGTTGTGTTTGGGAGAATATTAACAGAAATACTAAATAGTTGTAGAAATTGTTAGAAAATAGGTAAGAGCATGTGTACTTGGGTAAGAAGATATATGAACCTAGAGCACAAGAGTAAGATGTAAGAAACAGTGATAAACATGGAGTTTTATGAAGTATATGGACCAGTATGACAGAGTTAAGAGCTTAGAAGCAGAGTCACACATATGTGGGAAATGGACGTATGACAAAGGAGGCAACAGAAAGAAGTAGGGGAAAAAAACAGACTAAAATAAATGGTACTTAACAATTGGTTATCCATTGGGAATATATTAGATGCCTACCTCACATCACAAGTATAAATAAAGTCCTGATTATTAAAGACCTAAATATGAAAATCAAATCTTTAAAATATTTAGAGAAAAGGTTAGGAAAACAGCTTTAACATTTGAGAGTAGGGAATAACTTTTTTAAAAACGACATCAAAGCAGAAATGATAGACTTATTGTAAAATTTGACAGCATTAAGATTTAAAACTTCTGTATAAAAAAGAGACACTAAAAATAAAGTAAAAAAGAAGCCATAGATTCAGAGCATAAAATTAGCAATGCACTAACTGACATAGAATTAATGCCTAGAATATATAAGGAATTCCTAAGAATCAACGTGAAAAGATAATCTGTAAGAAAATGAACAAAGCACATGAGGTGAATTTACAGAAGAGTTACCTGACCAGTCAGTAAGCTTATGAAAACACATTCCATCTTAGTAGTAATCAGGAAAATTGAAACCAAAATGAAGTAGAGTTTTGCTATGCCGACAAGGGCTTAATTTCCAAAATATACAGACAGCTCATACAACTCAATATCAAAAAAACAAACAACCCAATCAAAAACAGGCAGAAGACCTAAATAGACATTTCTCCAAAGAAGACATAGATGGCCAACAAGCACATGAAAAGATGCTCAATATCGCTAATTATTAGAGAAATGTGAATAGTATGGAGTTTTCTTAAAAAACTAAAAATAGAGTTACCATATCATCCAGCCATCCCACTCCAGGGCAAATATCCAGAAAAGACAAAAACTCTAATTCAGAAAGATACATACACACCAATGTTCTTAGCAGCACTATTTACAATAGCCAAGACATGGAAGCAGCCTAAAGGTCCATCTACAGATGAATGGATAAAGAAGATGTGATATATCTGTATCTATATCTAATAGAATATTACTCAGTAATAAAAAAGAATGAAACAATGCCATTTGCAGCAACATGGATGGACCTAGAAATTATCATACTAAGTGAAGTAAGTCAGATAAAGACAAGTTTTTATGATATCACTTATATGTGGAATCTAAAAAAATAATACAAATCAACTTATTTACAAAACAGAAACAGGCTCACAGACATAGAAAACAAACTTATGGTTTACCAAAGGGGAAAGGAGGGGAAGGGACAAATTAGGAGTTTGGGATTAACAAATACACACCACTGTATATAAAATATATAAACAACAAGGATTTACTGTATGGCACAGGGAACTATATTCAATATCTTGAAATAACCTATAATGGAAAAGATTTAGTTATATACACATATAACTAAATCACTTTGTTGTACAACTGAAACTAACACAGTATTGTAAATCAAGTATAATTCAGTTAAAAAATTTTTTTTAATGAAGTAGAGTTTTGCATATAATAAATTCTCAAAACTCTATCAATAAACTTGACAAAACCAAGTTTTAGGGATGATGCAGAGAAATGGCAACTCTCATACAAGGTTGGGGAGAGATAAATTGTTACAATGATTTTAGAGAACAATTTGCTAACATTCAGTAAATTTAAAGGTGCCCAGACCCTCTATGCAAAAGAACATTTATTCTAGTACTGTGCAAAATGGAAAATAATGACAACGAATTCAACGTTGGAGAATAGATGAATGTTGCAATATAATTACACAGAAATTCAATAGGTTGAACCAGAGCTGCATGGGTCCAAATGGATGCATATTGAAAACATACCAATGTCGAGTGAAAGAATGCAAATGCAGAAATCATAAAAATAAACTGGGCAAAACAATATTATATAGTATCTTATGGATACAGGCAGATGAAATAAAAATATAAAAACATGGCGGGGAAGGCGAGACAGCACTATCAGAGAAGGTGTTCCTCTGCTCGTGGAAAGAGGGGTACGGAACTGGGAAGGGCAAAAAGAGGGCTTCAACTTTGTCTTTTTTAGTTTTGAAAAGATGGCAAAATGACAATAATATGAAAAAATGGTAATATGTGTGGACTCTGGGTGGTGAGTATGTGAGCATTTGTTATGTTATTTGTTTCTTAACATACCATAGTATTTGAAAAAGAGAAGCACATGGGAAAGAAGGGGCAGATGGAATTCACCTCCAAGAATTAGGGAAGTGATATTGAAGTTACTAAATCCAGAACTGGAGCCCCACACCCATTCACTTCAAGAGCAAGTGTGTTGCACATTTAGCGGCTGCTCATACGTGCTCTAAACAAGTGCCTCTCATTTCCTCCTACGTGCATTGACCTGTGAATGAACGAGATCTAGAATTTGAACCTCTCGCTCTTGGCTTAAAACTCGCTTGTCCATCGACAGATGAATGGATAAAGAAGATGTGGCACATGTATACAATGGAATATTACTCAGCCATAAAAAGAAACAAAATTGAGTTATTTGTAGTGAGGTGGATGGGCCTAGAGTCTGTCATACAGAGTGAAGTAAGTCAGAAAGAGAAAAACAAATACCGTATGCTAACACATATATATGGAATCTAGAAAAAAAAAAAGATGGTACTGATGAACCTAGTTGCAGGGCAGGAATAAAGAGGTAGACATAGAGAATGGACTTGATGACATGGGGTGGGAGGTGAAGCTGGGGTGAAGTGAGAGTAGCACTGACATATATACAGTATCGAATGTAAAATAGTTGGCTGGTGGGAAGCAGCCACATAGCACAGGGAGATCAGCTCTGTGCTTTGTGACCACCTAGAGGGGTGGGATAGGGAGGGTGGGAGGGAGATGTAAGAGGGAGGGGATATGGGGATATATGTATATGTGTAGCTGATTCACTTTGTTATAAAGCAGAAAGTAACACACCATTGTAAAGCAATTATACTCCAATAAAGATTTTTTTTTTTAAGAAAAAGAAAAACGTGGGACTTAAAAAAATAAAAACTCGTTTGTCATAACAGAGGAGTTTTTTTTTTTTTAACACAGTGGTACAGATCTTGCAGCAAAGGGGAGGCAGCCCATTTTGCAGAAGCAGAGGATATAAATAGATCGAGAGTAGAGAGTAGGGGTGTACGTGAAGGCAGTGTGTGGAGGTGAGTGGATTTCTATTTGGGGACAGTAGTGTGTCGTTCAGGACTGTGACTGACCCCCTCCAGCTTACATGATAAGGACAAGAATCACCGCTGTCCATGAAAGAAGTGGCTTGGAACCCCAGCTCCCAGAGGGATTCTTCTAGCTCAGATTTTATTTTCTGATTTCCCTGGAACACCAGCTCTCAAGTGGGCCTCCACTGCAGCCCCTCAAATTATTTGCGGGGCCCCAAACCCATCCCCCTCAGAAATCCTTCACAAATTAAACACTTGGCTGTGTTTAAATTTGGGGTCACAATTTTAAAGGATGAGGGAGAGAAAGTCAGTAGTGAAGCCCCACACCATGGTCAAGGCTGCCTGGGAAGGATGCACGTCACTTCAGAAGTAGCCCTCCTCTCAAAATGTGAATCGGATAATGACACTCACTCCTTTGCTTGGGAGCCTCCAACGGCTGCCTGGGTGAACAAAATGAGATCAAATTCCTTGTCATGGCCCTCGAGACCCTGCAATATGTGACTGCTGCCTGTTTCTAGAAACCACCTCTTTATCCCTCTCCTCTTCTCTTGCTTTTCCTCCTGCCACCCTGTCTTCTTGCAGATGCAAGCTCTCCCCTGCCTCTTGTCTTTTGTACCTGCCATTTCCTGTGCTTGAAATGGTCTTTACTGCCACCTTCCCTGTGCCCAGCTTATTCTCACTCTTCGGTGCCGCAATTCTCAACCTGCACCGGACCCCACTTCCCACCTTAAGGGTTCGATTTGACTGGTCTTGGCTGGGGCCTTGAGAATGGGTATGATTTATAAGCTACTCACGCGATTCTAACGTGCAAGGAGGGTTGAGAACCAGTGCTTTAGCTTAAGTATCACGGCATCAAAGACCAGACCACTATCTAAAGAGGATGTTTCCTTCGTATGTTCTATCTCAGCTCCTTATTTACCTCCTTCAGAGCGCACTGCCTGCTATTTTACTTATTTGTTTACTTGAATTAACTTTCCGTCTTCCAGGGAGCAGCTGGTCTCCAAGCGTGGTCCCTGGACTAGCAGCATCGGTGTCACTTGGAAACTTACTAGAAATGCCAATTCCGGGTTTCCCTGGTGGCGCAGTGGTTAGGAATCCGCCTGCCAATGCAGGGGACACGGGTTCGAGCCCTGGCCCGGGAAGATCCCACATGCCGCGGAGCAACTGAGCTCGCGTGCCACAACTACTGAAGCCCGTGCTCCGCAACAAGAGAAGCCACCATAATGAGGAGCCCGCACACAGCAACGAAGACCCAACGCAGCCAAAAATAAATAAATGAATTTATTAAAAAAAAAAAAAAGAAAGAAATGCCAATTCCCAGGCTCCTTCCCCAACCCTCCAGGTGATTCAGACACTTGCTAAAGTTGGACCCACTGCGCTGAATGTGAGCTCCAGGAAGCCAGGACCCCACCTGTCTTCTTCACCCTGCATTCTTGTCCAGCAGAGCCCAGCGTGGGACAGGGCCTCAATAACCCTCACTGAATAAAGAGTGACAACACATTTCTTTTGTTAATTGCTCACACGTGAACTGCAAGCTGACTGAGAGGATCAAAACAAACTAATAAGACCCCCAAACCAATTTTTACTTCATTTCTTAAAACCTTCTAAGGTTTATTGATAAAAGATTTTTCCCCTCACTAACTGTGAACGTACAAAAATTTGTGCATGATTCGATATCTGCCCCTCCCTCTTTTTCAGAAAATCTACAACTTGAAAGGTACCTAAACACACTTGTCATGTGGACAGGTATCATTCTGTTATTTCCATTTAAGGCTGTTAAGTGACATAATTTGTCTAAGGTCGCAGATTAAGTCAATTTCCACAGGACCGTCTGTTCGAGAAGTAGAATCTTAACTGTCGCTTCCTTCTGCTACTGAAATGTGGAATCATAAAGAACATCATGGAACACCTAGGCCACCCTCTACCTTAACTGAGCAGCTTGAGAGAGCTGGAAAGACCAAGTCAAGATCCCACTGCGGGTTATAGGGAGGCAGGGCCTGGAGCCCAGCACTCCTTGCCACCGTGTAGCTAAAATCCATCATTCTTAATAGCTGATGTCCTTGTCCTCACAAAACCCCACGTACTTTTCCACCTAATTCCCACAAGTTTCTACAGCTCCTCTGCCAATAAGTTATACGAAGAGGGTGATAACAGGTGAATTTCCCAATAACCACTTGGGCCATGATGTGGTTCCACTTTCTGAGGCTCCCTTCCTGCACTCAGCCTGGAGGAGGCGGAGTTAGTCACACCAGTAACACAGAGGGTGAGCTTGCAGGGAAGGCAAGGCATTTGATCATTGAATCCCCATTTCTAAACCCTGGGGTGGAGAACCACAAAGCCAGGAACCCCTTTAGTCTCTTATCCCAGTGGCTCTGCAAGATTTCAGTAAAGTGAGCATTCTGAAAATAGGATATAATTCATAATGGTAATAGCAGAAGAAGTTACAACCACTGACTCCCAGATCAAACAAAGGTGGTCACCAGCCTGAGGAAAGGCCCCTGACACTCCTAAAAACAAGTCCCGGGCTTTTCTAGGACCACCTTGCTGTCTTCCTCTGTACCTACTTTTTCTTGGATGCAGCATAATGCAGAAAAGCTCAGGCTCTGAGAGCAGACAGAATTGTGCTCAAATTCCAGTGCTGTGGAATCTGGAAATTCAGTAGCTGTGTGGCTGTGAGTAAGGGAATCACCCTTCCCAAGACTCAGTTTTCTCAGCTAGGAAATAGGGACGGCAGCAGTAACTATTTGTAAGCATTGTTATAGGGATTTAATGAGATGGCGTATGTCAAGGCTCACAAATGCTAACTGCCATTGTATTCTCCTCCTGTGTTCATTGAAGTCTTTATGCCTCCTTAGGAAATCATTTATTTGGGGCTGGAAAGAAAGAAACCAACATTCATTCAGTGTCTGGTTGGTGCCTGCACTTTAATAGGTGTTTTGTAATCACAATCTTATTCACTCCTTAAAACAACCCTGCGAGATAGTTACTGTCATCTTCATCACTGTTGGACAAGGAAACAAACTCAGAGCTCAGGTGACTGATGAAAAAAACATACAACTAGTAAGCAAAGCATAAGAAGCCAGGAATAGGGACTTCTCTGGTGGTTCAGTGGAAAAGAATCCGTCCTGCAACGCAGGGGACACGGGTTCGATCCCTCATCAGGGAAATAAGATCCCACATGCCGTGCAGCAACTAAGCCCACGTGACACAACTACTGAGCCCTTGCACCTCGACTAGAGAGCTGAGCCCTTGCACCTCAACTAGAGAGCTGCCGCAAACCATGGAGCCCATGCGCCACAACTAGAGGGAAGCCTGCGGGCCGCAACAAAGAGCCCATGCGCCACAACGAAGACCCATTGCAGCCCCCCTCCCCCCAAAAAAGAAGACAGGAATGTGGCTTTTTGACTGATCTATGATGTCTTCCAAGGAGAAAAAGTAGAAAGATTTTCCTTCTTGTAATATGCTATGTGCCTTTCTGTAACTTGTCATAGAATGTCAGAGGCAATGTTAGGGAGAGAGATATTAAAGGAAATCTACTTCCTCTTTAAGTATACCCTTGATATGCTACAAAGATAGGCATGTATATACCATAACTGCCACTGGGAAATTCATTTGCCATGCCATTATATAGTAGGTAAACTTAAAATATATTGTTTAACAAGAGGGTAACTGTGTTCAAAGTTTAAATATATGTTCTCTCACCTACCTATTCTTCTAGTAGTTCTGACAATGGAAAATTATCAGGCAATGTATATAAAAGAATGCTTATGACAGTCTTGTCTGTATTACCAAAAAGAAAGAAAAATAAAATAAGAAACGATCTCAATGTCCAGCTATATGGAACTAAAATAAATTATGGACTACAATGCAGTCATTAAAAATGATTCATTATTAAAAATGCTATCATAACTCAGATATTATTCAAGATATTTTAAATTAAAAAGCAAGTAAGGGGGGCTTCCCTGTTGGCGCAGTGGTTGAGAATCTGCCTGCCAATGCAGGGGACACGGGTTCGAGCCCTGGTCTGGGAAGATCCCACATGCCGCGGAGCAACTGGGCCCGTGAGCCACAACTACTGAGCCTGCGCTTCTGGAGCCTGTGTTCCGCAACAAGAGAGGCCGCGATAGTGAGAGGCCCGCGCACCGTGATGAAGAGTGGCCCCCGCTTGCTGCAACTAGAGAAAGCCCTCGCACAGAAACGAAGACCCAACACAGCCAAAAATAAAAATAACTAAATAAATAAATTAAAAAAAAAAAGCAAGTAAGGAAATAAAGTATGATAGTACTTATAGAAATTTATATTTATAAGATATAGTTTTAAATGACAAAATTCTAAAGGGATCGGTATTAATTTAACAATGATTGCCCCCTAAGTGATAGAACTATAGAAAATAAGTATTGTGTCATTTCTTCATATCTATATTTCTAAGAAATTTTCTTTAATAATATGCGTTACTTTTGTAATAAGATGGTGATCTCTTAAGAAAACATTATGTGTAACAACAAACACACACTATCCAATTAAACCTCTCTCTTTTTTTTCTTCTATTATCATCTACTTTTCCCTAAGAAAATGCAAATAACCCTGTCAACCACAGTGCCCTCGTTTATTTTTGAAGAGGATATCGTAATTAAGGTCAAGATCTTTTCTAAGAATCCTAGATCTGAAGACCGAGTTTGGAAACACTAGAGGGACTTGTAAATCCCATCTTGATAGGTGACCGCCCTCCTCTACAGATGGGGCTGCAAGGAGAGTCCACGTGCTACCGTTTCCTCTCTGTGGTATTCCTCTCCCCATGACTCTGCAAGTCTGACCCCATCTCTTCTCCTCTCCCTATCTTTCCCCCATGGTGAGATTACAGTCTCTCATGTCTGCCCTTTCCCCATTCTGGCTCAAGAGATTTTAGACTACAAACTCATGCCATGAATCTTTCTGCCCTCTCTATTCCAGAGCCTGCAGTGCGCTCCTTGCCCCACTGAGTACCTGCAGGGATCATTGCCTCAGTCCCCATCTTCCCACTGGGAGGTGGCAAAGGAGGTAATCCTCTCCATAACAAGAGAAGGGATAACCAATCTCTATCTTCTAGGGGCTGAGGAGTCTGGGAGGGTGTGTGGGATAGAAAGTTGACTCTCTTCTAGACTCTGAACCTGAGAACACCACATGTATAAGAACACAGCCAATTATTCAGCGAAATAATAGGAAACTGTAGCAGAATATTAATGCTGTAGTTCAGCTACTTTATGGGTTAAGCTAGTTTTTATGGTACCCTGGCAACCAACTCATGATTTTAAGTGCACTCCACATAATGACTTTCAATTAACTTTGGAACACAACCTGTCCCTAAGATTTGGACTACTTGGACTTTGCTTCTCTTAATTAAAATAATAAAATGCATTTTTCTAAACAAAAGAGCTCCTTTTGTAAAATTCAGGTATTGTCAAAATGGCACTCATCCTCAGCAATATTGCCCAACGTATATCACTGGAGTTCTCTTCAGGGTTCCAAAGTGCTCATAAAAGGAAACGACTGCACTTCTGGTTATAGCACCCAACCATCTTAAGAGGCAAGACAAAGAACGCAGCTTTTCTTTGTTTAAGGCATAGCTCTTCCTCTATTCTGAAGGCTAGAATCAGAAAAGGGAACTCTTGCAGCCACAGTCCCTCAGCTGGTATAATAAAGCCTTAGCAGCTTTATAAGCAAATGGAACTATGATGAGATAAGCAAAAATTCCAAAGGCTTGGAGGACCTGGCTGTGAAGCACTCCCACACCTCTCCGCTCTATGTAGAAAAGATTAGATGTTTGCTAGGAGACCAAGGAGAGTCATAAAATCTATTACTTACCATTTCTATTGAAGAGTTGACGTGCCTGGCACACAGTGACCCCGAAGATGCTGTAACTCGGACAGTGAATGTGCAAGTTAGCTATGCAGGGTGTACTTCCTTTTTTGAACCATGTGGTCTGTCCAGTTTTCACACATTGATATATAAGGTTTATTTGCATATTATCTCAGCCTTCGGAGCATTTGTATAACTGGCCAGGTTTATCCAGTTATTATGCTTTAATAATATGAAAACAGCTACAGGTGAAGCTTTGAAGTCTTAAATATTGACACAGAATTTTTTAAAAAGTGCCTGAATTGTAAACTCTGTGTATGTTATTAACCCATTTTATATAAAATGTGTGTTTGTGGACCTATCTATGTATCTATCTATTTATCTGCCAAGGACCCACATTAACATGTTAGCAGTGGTTCACTTCGGTGGAGGTATTATTACAAATAATCCTTATTTCGTACTTTGCTGATTTTTTGACTTTTTAATTTTGAGTATATGACACGTTTAAAACAGAACTATAATCTTAAAAAGAACAAAAAGATCATGATATTTTAATCATCAATTCCAAATGCATTTAAATCTATCTCACCAATATTTGAATGGTGGACATATTTTAAGCTTATCATAGGATGTTACTCATTTCATTAAAAATATAAAGTACATGTCAGTCTAGGTTCATGCATTAATTTTGGGGTAATATTTGTTAGCATCAGATGCCTCAATCTCTCACACTGGTGAACTAGATATTCTTGAGTTAAGGGCATAATATTTGATCCCAACTAGTCAGAGTTCCCACCAATCTTCTCTAGTGCTTGTTTGAACTCATTCTGGTACATGGATTTTTACCTCCTTTATTTTTAATATATAGTTTATATATATATACTGATAATAAAGTAATTTTAAGAGTAGATCATCTTCATGTCCTATTGCAAAGGAAAGGCAACTGACTCCTTAATTTTGGGTTGCAAATTTCTAGATCTTGTATGTACTACCGCATTAACCTAGTAGAGAGACACCAAATTTTTTCATTTGATCCTGACCTAATATTAATTACTACCGTGACAATAAAAATTCTTTATTAAATGGATATTCCCTATTATTTATTTCTTAAAATGAAAATGTTTTTCAAAATCAAGATGTGGTTAGAAATATGGATAGAATCATTGCCAGGACAAGGCAGAAAGGCAGGGCAAGGGTCAGGTCCCAAGGGTAGAAAGGAATTTGAGATTGCCTTGAAACTGTAGGTATTTTACAGAGGGGTAGGGCTTGAGGATAGTCAGGAACTAGGAGGGTAGTCAGAAATTGCACTGTCTCTGGCACATAATAAATACTCAATGAATTAACGGAGGAGGAAGATCAAAGCAAGGCAGGTATGAGAACCACGCATTCTTTTAGACATAAGCCATTGCCAGAAGACCTTAAAATGGAGACATTCTCTAGCTTAACTGAAAAGCCTCTCATCCACTATCTGTTGGAACAGTACAATTTAGGGTCTAAAGCAGAGGGTTTTCATCTGGCAGCACGTTAAAATCACCTGGGAAGCTTTTAAAAATCCAAGTTTCCGGGCTTAACCCCAGACCATTAAATAAAAATCTCTACTTTGAGACCCAGGCATCAGTGTTTTTTAAAGTTCCCCAGGAGGTTTCAAAATGCAGGCAAGCCCAGCCTCTAAAAGGAGGAGCAAGCAACTCGTACGAGGAAGGTGATAGATTAGCAGGCAATAACTTGATAGTACTATAGAAATAATACTGATGCTCTGACACTGTTTACTACCAAGTTTATCAACATATTTTCACCATGCGCTCCATAATAATTACTTATTCTTGGTCATTCTGTGATTTTCTCTCTGGGCGGGTAATTGGGACAAAACTTACAAGATAAACGGAAATCGAGCAATTTCCATTAACAATGTAGCTAACTGTACAAGTCTCTGGTTAAGAGAATGTTGAATTTCAATTTATTCATTTGAGTTCCATTTCAGTTTGTGTTTATTTCTAATTGCAGATTAAGGTGATTTTTAGTTGTTACTGACATAAATTCAGCAGTCTCTCAAAAATATATTTAAGAGAAGTATTTTGGCTAAGAAAAAACAGGCTAGCTGTAGCTCTCATCCATAACTCATAACTCACCAATAAGTGTTTATTTTTAGTTTTTGGAGCATAATCATTTTACTTAAAAAAACATGTTTCAAGTATCACTTATGTGAGCACATTTCCTGTGAACTCAATGAAGTATGTAAATCCTTGAGCAGGAAGAGGAAACAGGAGATGCAAGAAAGCTGACACACAAACAATATAATGATACCATCTGAAGAAGGTAAAGTTATTTTTTTGTGGTATGGGTGCTGCAGTTATTCCTGCTAGTGGAAGGGAGAAGTAGCTTAGAGAACACAAAAATGGTTATAATTCTTCAAATCTCTTTTCATAAATTTGCATTCTAGAGAACTGTTTTTGTTCAGGCAATGGTAAAATGAGGCTGTCTCCCTGGTACAAAGTGACAGCTAGATGGAGACTGTGAGGCCCAGAGACATGGTGGGGTTTGGGGGGGACTGGTGAATCCAGCTTCATTTTTTTTAAAGTCAATTTACAAGATGGAGGGCGAGAACACTAATGACAATGTAAGTAACACTACTTATCGAGCCTTATTTAAAAACGTTGTCACTGTTGTATCTATCAGGTTTTGAAAGGAGTATGGTTGAAGTTGTTAGCACAGAGGGTTAGAAGACTTATAAACTCTTACACAGTTTCAGCTTTATAACCTGAATGGCTAACATTTTAGAAAAGAAACAGATGATCATCTGCTTTACGTGCCCAACAATCACACGCCTGGGCAAGACCCCTGAGATAGGAGAACAGGAGGATGTTGAGTCTCACCTCTTCCAGGAAGCCTTCTGTGCCGCTGGCTCACTCATCTCTCCCTTTTTCTGGACTCCTGCAGACTGCACCACGAAATGAAGCTCTTTGATATGTTTCCTTTTTATAGTTCTCCCATTGTATCGGTCGCATTAAGTTTGGCTCCCTAACCAGATCTGAAACTCCTCCAGTACGAATTAATTTTCATACTTCCTTCTGTCACCCTAATATCCTAGAGTAGCTTTTATTTTTTTAAAGCTTTTTTTGTGACTCACGGGTTCCTTTCAGAATCTGATGACAGCAGTATATGGTTTGCACACTAATTCTGCGTGTGTACAGCCTCCCTTGAAGCCCATCCTTTATGGGAAGCTGTAGGAGAACTCTTGGCTAAAATATTGTCAAACACTGGGAGATGGTCACTACATTGGTGCTTTTTGATGATGAAGTGAAAGCACAGAAATGTTAAGTGACCCCTTATGTTTCCAGACTAGGAAACTGGTCAGCTAAAACTTCATTATTTTGTAAACTTGCCTTTTATCGACATACATTTGAACCTTGCCAGGAAAGAACAACTCAGACTCACAAAATAGATTCATAGAAATTCAAGGAAATTCTAGTTTCCTTGTGTGGAGAGATATGGAATAGCCAAATGGAAAGGAGCAGGAAAAAAGCAGGATAAGAAAAGGCACGCTTTAGAAAGTTGTGCGGGAGGAAACGGCTAGTTCCTTGATTTGGCTTATTTCTCTTTCACTTTTTGTTTTGAAAACAAAATGGATTTTTTTCACTCTTGTACTTTCTATTTCTGATGAAAGGAGGCCTTAACCCTTTCAGAATATCAATGCACTAGGAAGAAAGAATTAATCAACTTCAGTGAAAAATCAATTCATCTTTCAGTAGAAGGAGAATTCCTACTATATTTCAATAGGATTGTTACCCCAAAACTGGGTTTGCCTCTTGGTGGGTGTTGAGCTAAAAGACGCAACCAAGCCAAAGCCCAGGAGAAGGAAGGATTGATTACTTGCAGCCAGTAAGCAGAACACCAGGGACCTTTCCCAAAGCAGCATCTCCCCGAACAGCAAAACTGGGGGAGATTTAAGGTAAGGATATATGCATATTCATGAAGGGGCTTGGGCGGTCAACGGAATCCAAGCTTTAGTTGACTGAAGTCACGAGGCTCAGCAAAGGTCAACATCATCATCTCTTAGATTCCAGCTGATCTGGTGGTTGAGGGCTTCAGGCTAATCTTTACCCTTGAAATAGAACTAGGAGTCTTTACAACTGATATATTATCTTAGCTATTGTTATTTTTCTTGCCTGATAACAGTCGTTTATTTGTTCCTTTAAGATCATTAATTACTGAGACCTGTTAAAGGACTTTGTGGCCAGGCTTAGAGCACTAAATGGCTTAGGCCAAAAATGCCTCCTCTTATGTCAACAAAGCCATGCCTGGTTCTTTTTCTCTAGGAACCCCCTACCCTATCTGCTTACAAGATGAGTAAACTGTATTTAAACTCAAGAAGGGCAGGGAACAATTGTCTCTACAATTTAAACCCAATCCCAGGCAAATGTTTACTAAACTCTAAAAAAAACCTGCTGAAATAGGACAATGGAGAAATAATCTAAACTTTACTTAAGGAGTCTTTTATCAAACCAATTAACTTGGAGAGCAAAGAAACAAAGAACAAAGCTTTTAGAAGAATCCTATGTTATATATTAATTTACTTACTACTTTCTTATTTGGGATATAATTTGTATCTTACCCTCTCTTGGGATTTGGGGAACTCCTAGAGCTCTGTGGGAGTCTGTTGAGTCTTGTAATCCTTTTATCTCACTGGATCTCCAACAAAAGATTTAACTGACACCATCAAAATACACACCCTCATTGGACTGATTGTTGCACTTGAAGATTTGTTAACAATAATTGCTCTTTAATGAATAAAAGAAAGAAAAGGTCCTACATGAAAAATAGATCTATTTTTCTTTTTGTCCTTCCGCATTCATTCATTTATTCCCAGTTTCCTTCCAAACAGGAAGGTTAGGCCAGAAAGGTTGGAAAATGAACTGAAGCGCTTTGGGAATTTACAGACTCAGAGAAGATGACAAAGGGGAAATGCATCACTCCCCCATTCCTGGAATTCTTACGCTGTCCCACTGTCAATTAAGTGCAGGTGTGAATATACTCATTTTCCTAGTCTGTTGTGTGTTTAATTTTAAAATAGAAATATTTCCATTTCAGTACAAGATAAATACTGATGAAGCCTTACACCTTTTTTTGCATTCAGAATATATTTCAAATTTGTTTAGTCAATTTAAAAGCATCTCCAGTTTATACTCTTTTTCCTTGAGTTTCTTTCTTTTTTTTTTCACTTTAGAATCACCCTATTCTCTCCTTCTCTCCCTTTGAAAAATTACTCAACCTGTCTTTCTTTTTTTAAATTTTTATCGGTGTATATAGTTGCTTTACGTGTTGTGTTAGTTTCTTTCAACCTTAGACTTTTTGGGACCCTATTGCTCAAATGAAGATTTGTCAGACTGGAAGCCTTCCTAAACACAAAATTATTTATGACTTAATACAAAATTGGTCATACCTGAGTGTAACCTAGTGACAATTTTCTTTTTGGTCAGAAGAATAGGAATATTTCTATTTTCAATTCTGTAGTACATTTTGGAACTAAATACTACTATTTAATAATGCTATATGGCAGACTTGGGGTATCTATAATGTAGCTATGAAAACAAATGTAATAGAACACAATTTGTGAAATGACTCAATGTCACCCTGACCCTCTTTTCTCTTGTCCTTTCCAGGTAGACTGACTTTAGTAGGCTAACACACGGTTAAAAAAATCACCGATCAACAAATGATACTGGGGGGCTTCCCTGGTGGCGCAGTGGTTGAGAATCTGCCTGCCAATGCAGGGGACACGGGTTCGAGCCCTGGTCTGGGAAGATCCCACATGCCGCGGAGCAACTAGACCCGTAAGCCACAATTACTGAGCCTGCGCGTCTGGAGCCTGTGCTCCGCAACAAGAGAGGCCGCGATAATGAGAGGCCCGCGCACCGTGATGAAGAGTGGCCCCCACTTGCCACAACTAGAGAAAGCCCTCGCACAGAAACGAAGACCCAACACAGCCATAAATAAATAAATAAATAAACCCAAAAGTTAAAAAAAAAAAAAATCTATCATGGATCTTTGTTAAACAAAACAAAACAAAACAAAACAAAAAAACAAATGATACTGGGATGTTCACATTGCAAAAGAATGAAGTTGGAACCTTACCTTATACCATATACAAAAATTAACTCAAAATGGATCAAAGACCTAAACATAAGAGCTCATAAAACTATAACACTCTTAGAAGAAAACATAGGGGAAAAGCTGCATGACATTGACATTGGATCCAGTGATTTTTTGAGTATGACACCAAAAGCACAGGCAACAAAAGGAAAAGTAGATGAATTAGACTTCAACATTAAAAACTTCTTGCAAATCAAATATCTGATAAGGGATTAATTTCCAGAATATATAGAGAACTCCTACAACTCAACAACAACAAAAATCCTGATTAACAAATAGGCAAAGGACTTGGACATACATTTCTTCAAAGAAAATATCTAAAGCCAATAACCACATGAAAAGATGCCCAACATCATTAATAATTAGGGAAGTGTACTTCAAACTCACAATGAGATACCACTTCATACCCATTAGGATGGTTATTATAAAAAAACAAACTAAAACCCTCAAACACAAAAGATATTACACTAAGTGAAATAAATCAGATACAAAAGGGCAAATGTTTTGTGAGTTCACTTATCTGAGGTACCTGAAACAGTCAAAGTCATAGAGACAGAAAGTGGAACAGTGGCTACCACGGCTGGGGCAGTAGGGAATGGAGAGTTACAGTTTAATGTGTACAATACAATGCGTATTGTAATGAAACGGCATACGGAGTTTCAGTTTGGGATGATGAAAAACTTCTGAAGGTGGAGAGTGGTGATGGCTGCACAATGTGAATGTGCTTAAAAGCCACTAAACTGTACACTTAATAGTGGCTAAATGGTAAATTTTATGTAATATGTATTTTGCCACAGAAAAAACACCTTCTCCATTTTTTTTTATTTTATTTTTTTTAAGTATCCTTAGGGTAAAATTATATTCAGGTAAGTGGTTACAAGAACAGAAAGCATATTCAGAACTTGACAGTTTGTAAATCTAACCAGGTTAATTTTTTTGTGTTTTCTTTTTGCTGTTAAGTGTTTTTTTTTTTGAATTTTATTTATTTATTTTTTATACAGCAGGTTCTTATTAGTTATCTATTTTATATATATTAGTGTATATACGTCAATCCCAATATCCCAATTCATCCCACCACCACCTCCCTCCCCACCCCCCGCTTTCCCCCGTTGGTGTCCATACGTTTGTTCTCTACATCAGTGTCTCTGTTTCTGCCTTGCAAACTGGTTCATCTGTACCATTTTTCTGGATTCCTCATATATGCATTAATATATGATATTTGTTTTTCTCTTTCTGACTTACTTCACTCTGTATGACAGTCTCTAGGTCCATCCACGTCTCTACAAATGACCCAATTTCATTCCATTTTATGACTGAGTATTATTCCATTGCATATATGTGCCACATCTTCTTTATCCATTCTTCTGTCAATGGGCATTTAGGTTCTTTCCATGACCTGGCTATTGTAAACAATGCTGCAATGAACATTGGGGTGCACGTGTCTTTTTGAATTATGGTTTTCTCTGGGTATATGCCCAGTAGTGGGATTGCTGGGTCATATGGTAATTCTATTTTTAGTTTTTAAAGGAACCTCCATACTGTTCTCCATAATGGCTGTATCAATTTCCATTCCCCCAACAGTGCAAGAGAGTTGCACTGTGCAAGGTAGATTGCTTTGGGTAGTATAGTCGTTTTCACAATATTGATTCTTCCAATCCAAGAACATGGTATATCTCTTCATCTGTTTGTGTAATCTTTTATTTCTTTCATCAGTCTTATAGTTTTCTGGGTACAGGTCTTTTACCTCCTTAAGTAGGTTTATTCCTAGGTATTTCATTCTTTTTGTTGCAGTGGTGAATGGCACTGTTTCCTTAATTTCTCTTTCTGATCTTTCATTGTTAGTGTACAGGAATACAAGAGATTTCTGTGCATTAATTTTGTATCCTGCAACGTTACCAAATTCATTGATTGGCTCTAGTAGTTTTCTGGCGGCATCTTCAGGATTACCTATGTATACTGTCATGTCATCTGCAAACAGTGACAGTTTTACTTCTTCTTTTCCATTTGTATTCCTTTTATTTCTTTTTCTTCTCTGATTGCCACAGCTAAGACTTCCAAAACTATGTTGAATAATAGTGACAAGAGTGGACATCCTTGTCTTCTTCCTGATCTTAGAGGAAATGTTTTCAGTTTTTCACCATTGAGAATGATGTAAACGCTGTGGGTTTGTCATATATGGTCTTTATTATGTTGAGGTAGGTTCCCTCTATGCCCACTTTCTGGAGAGTTTTTATCATAAATAGGTGTTGAATTTTGTCAAAAGCTTTTTCTGCATCTATTAAGATGATCAATATGGTATATCAATTTGTTAATATGGTGTATCACATTTATTGATTTGTGTATATTGAAGAATCCTTTCATCCCTGGGAAAAATCCCACTTGATCATGGTGTATGATCCTTTTAATGTGTTGTTGGATTCTCTTTGCTAGTATTTTGTTGAGGATTTTTGCATCTATATTCATCAGTGATATTGGTTGGTAGTTTTCTTTTTTGTTGTATCTTTGTCTGATTTTGGTATCAGGATGGTGGTGGCTTCATAGAATGAGTTCAGGAGTGTCCCCTTCCTCTGCAGTTTTTTGGAAGAGTTTGAGAAGGATGGGTGCTAGCTCTTCCCTAAATGTTGGATAGAATTCACCTGTGAAGCCACCTGGTCCTGGACTTCTGTTTGTTGGAAGATTTTTAATCACAGTTTCAATTTCATTACTTGTGCTTTGTCTATTCATATTTTCTATTTCTTTCTGTTTCAGTCTTGGAAGGTTATACCTTTCTAAGAATTTGTCTATTTCTTCCAGGTTGTCCATTTTATTGGCATAGAGTTGCTTGTAGTAGTCTCTCATGATGCTTTGTATTTCTGCGGTGTCCGTTGTAACTTCTCCTTTTTCATTCCTAATTTTATTGATTTGAGTCCTCTCCCTCTTTTTCTTGATGAGTCTGGCTAATGGTTCATCAATTTTGTTTATCTTCTCAAAGAACCAGCTTTTAGTTTTATTGATCTTTGCTATTGTTTTCTTTGTTTCTATTTCATTTATTTCTGCTCTGATCTTTATGATCTCTTTCCTTCTACTAACTTTGGGTTTTGTTTGTTCTTCTTTCTCTAGTTCCTTTAGGTGTAAGTTTAGATTGTTTATTCAAGATTTTTCTTGTTTCTTGAGGTAGGATTGTATTGCTATAAACTTCTCTATTAGAACTGCTTTTGCTGCATCCCATGGGTTTTGGATCATTGTGTTTTCATTGTCATTTGTCTCTAGGTATTTTTTGATTTCCTCTTTGATTTCTTCAGTGATCTCTTGGTTATTTAGTAAAGTATTGTTTAGCCTCCTTGTGTTTGTGTTTTTTACGTTTTTTTCCTTATAATTTATTTCTAATCTCATAGCATTGTGGTTGGAAAAGATGCTTGATATGATTTCAATTTTCTTAAATTTACCAAGGTTTGATTTGTGACCTAAGATGTGATCTATCCTGGAGAATGTTCCGTGCGCACTTGAGAAGAAAGTGTAATTTGCTGTTTTCGGATGGAATGTCCTATAAATATCAATTAAATCTATCTGGTCTATTGTGTCATTTAAAGTTTTTGTTTCCTTATTAATTTTCTGTCTGGATGATCTGTCCATTGGTGTAAGTGAGGTGTTAAAGTCCCCCACTATTACTGTGTTACTGTCAAGTTCCTCTTTTATAGCTGTTAGTAGTTGCCTTATGTATTGAGGTGCTCCTATGTTGGGTGCATATATATTTATAATTGTTATATCTTCTTCTTGGGTTGATCCCTTGATCATTATGTAATGTCCTTCCTTGTCTCTTGTAACATTCCTTATTTTAAAGTCTATTTTATCTGATAGGAGTATTGCTACTCCAGTTTTCTTTTGATTTCCGTTTGCATGAAATATCTTTTTTCATCCCCTCACTTTCAGTCTGTATGTGTCCCTAGGTCTGAAGTGGGTCTCTTGTGGACAGCATGTATACAGGTTTTGTTTTTGTATCCATTCAATGAGCCTGTGTCTTTTGGTTGGAGCATTTAATCCATTCACATTTAAGGTAATTATTGATATGTATGTTCCTATTACCATTTTCTTAATTGTTTCGGGTTTGTTCTTGTAGGTCCTTTTCTTTTGTGTTTCCCACTTAGAGAAGTTCCTTTAACATTTGTTGTCGAGCTGGTTTGGAGGTGCTGAATTCTCTTAGCTTTTGCTTGTCTGAAAAGCTTTTGATTTCTCCATCAAATCTGAGTGAGATCCTTGCCAGGTAGAGTAATCTTGGTTGTAGTTTCTTCCCTTTCATCACTTTAAATATGTCATGCCACACTCTTCTGGCTTATAGAGTTTCTGCTGAGAAATCAGCTGTTAACCTTATGGGATCTCCCTTTTATGTTATTTGTCGTTTTTCCCTTGTTGCTTTCAATAATTTTTCTTTCTCTTTAATTTTTGTCAATTTGATTACTATGCATCTCAGTGTGTTTCTCCTTGGGTTTATCCTGCCTGGGACTCTCTGTGCTTCTTGGACTTGGGTGGCTATTTCCTTTCCCATGTTAGGGAAGTTTTCGACTATAATCTCTTCAAATATTTTCTTGGTCCTTTCTCTCTTTTTTTCTTCTTATGGGACCACTATAATGTGCATGTTGGTGCGTTGAATGTTGTCCCAGAGGTCTCTTAGGCTGTCTTCATTTCTTTTCATTCTTTTTTCTTTATTCTGGTCTGCGGCAGTGAATTCCACCATTCTGTCTTCCAGGTCACTTATCCGTTCTTCTGCCTCAGTTATTCTGCTATTCTGATTCCTTCTAGTGTAGTTTTCATTTCAGTTATTGTATTGTTCATCTCTGTTTGTTCTTTAATTCTTCTAGGTGTTTGTTCTTTAATTCTAGGTCTTTGTTAAACATTTCTTGCATTTTCTTGATCTTTACCCCCATTCTTTTTCCAAGGTCCTGGATCATCTTCACTATCATTATTCTGAATTCTTTTTCTGGAAGGTTGCCTACCTCCACTTCATTTAGTTGTTTTTCTGAGGTTTTATCTTGTTCCTTCATCTGGTACATAGTCCTCTGCATTTTTATTTTGTCTGTCTTCCTGTGGATATGGTTTTCTTTCCACAGGCTGCAGGATTGTAGTTCTTCTTGCTTCTGCTATCTGCTCTCTGGTGGATGAGGCTATGTAAGAGGCTTGTGCAAGCTTCCTGATGGGAGGGACTGGTGGTGGGTAGAGCTGACTGTTGTTCTGGTGGGCAGAGCTGAGTAAAACTTTAATCCGCTTGTCTGCTGATGGGTAGGGCTGGGTTCCCTCCCTGTTGGTTGTTTGGCCTGAGTCAACCCAGCACTGGAGCCTAGAGGGTCTTTGGTGGGGCTAATGGTGGACTCTGGGAGGGCTCATGCCAAGGAGTACTTCCCAGAACTTCTGCTGCCAGTGTCCTTGTCCCTGTGGTGAGCCACAGCCACCCCCTGCCTCTGCAGGAGACCCTCCAACAGTAGTAGTAGGTCTGGTTCATTCTCCTGTGGTGTCACTGCTCCTTCCCCCTGAATCCTGATGTGCACATTACTTTGTGTGTACCCTCCAAGAGTGGAGTCTCTGTTTCCCCAAGTCTTGTCGAAATCCTGCCATCAAATCCCACTAGCCTTCAAAGTCTGATTCTCTGGGAATTCCTCCTCCCGTTGCCAGACCCGCAGGTTGGGTAGCCTGACGTGGGGCTCAGAACCTTCACTCCAGGTGACTTCTATGGCATAATTGTTCTCCAGTTTGTGAGTCACCCACCCAGCAGTTATGGGATATGATTTTTTTGTGATTGTGCCCTTCCTACCATCTCATTGCTGCTTCTCCTTTGTCTTTGGATGTGGGGTATCTTTTTTGGTGAGTTCCAGTGTCTTCCTGTTGATGATTGTTCAGCAGTTAGTTGTGACTCTGGGCTCTCACAAGAGGGAGTGAGAGCGTGTCCTTCTACTCAGCCACCTTGAACCAATCTCCAAAAACACCTCCTCTTAAAATAAGTCAGTGAACCCACTAATTATTTAGAGGAGGGTACTAAACCACTCTGCCATATACAGTTATCCTCCATTTTCAGGTTTAATCCTCTTGGCTGTCTAATGTCACAAACATTAGAGTGAAATTTGAAAAGATTTATATCAGTAGCCTTGCATGATACCATAGCAACAGCTACAATTTATTGCTATTAGGCGCCAAGGTTATTATATGCTTTATCTCAATGAATCAACCTAACAATTCTATGAAGGATATATTACTAACCCCGGGCATATCTTGGGGTTTAGGAGTTTAGTAATCTGTCTACTGTTAAAAAGCCACACCATTCCATTCTCTTGAACCATTTCACTGATCTTAGTATAGTAGGGGGTAATGAACATGAGGTGGTGGTGGAGGGGCTGGGAGAGGGTTGGTGGGCAGAAAGATAGATGGTTGTCCTACAAATTATTTATATGTGTGTCTGTGTGTCTGTGTGTCTGTGTGTGTGAGTGTGTGGAAGAGAGAGAGAGAGAGAGAGAGAGAGAAGTTTTATCTTCTTTGAAAATAAATGTAAGCTGAGCCTAGTCTTTATTCACCATTTTGGGTTGTTTTTCATAAATATTGGGGCACTAACTCAGGACCTGCTCTTGTGGGGTTTTTGGATGCAGTGTTCTGCTGTGTTTACAATCAAATACACACTCAAAAGGCCTTGGGGAGACCATGGTGTAAAGCTGGTATGTGTTGGCAGGGAGCAGGCATATGTCTACCAATGTCATCAGTAGAATGAATTAGCAACCTGAGTTTTACGTATAAAGAGGGAAAAGCGTAAAAATGTAACAATTCTTTGAAGCTTTTTTTCTTATTAGGACCAAGGAAACACGAATGCCCATCCTGCTTTCCCAGGTCCTTTGATAATGGCTGGAGCTCAGTATAATGATCTGAATGTATGGCCTGAGCATTAGAGGACTGTTTCCCTCACACATCCCTTGCTCTTTGAATTTGTGGTGTGCCATCTCAGAGAGCATGTGTGGGTTATACTGCAGTCAGTCTGGCCAGACCAAGCTAGGACTTCCCTTCTCAGGAAACCTCAATCCAGGATGAGCCATGTAAGCCTTAGCCTCAATCCAGGATGAGCCATGTAAGCCTTAGCCTCCGGGAGGTCCTCATCTCCCCCAATTTCTGGTGATTCTTCCTCTATGCTGATTCCTGCCGGGCAGTTTCTGGTGTCTCAGTGGTGCACCCTGCTGGAAATGCTCTACCAGATTTGCCACCTTTGGAGGAAGTTGGAGAGTCTCACTGTCAACAGTGAACCTACAATCTTTCCCCCATTTCCAGGAAAGGGACTCTGATAAATCATTAAGCTGACCCTCAGGAGTCTGGTCGAGGCTCAGCTCTTTTCTTGTTTGACAATTTGTAATTCACAAGGATGCAAGGAATTCTCAGTAGTTACTATGGTAACTCTACCTTAATCCAGATGCTCTACATCAGAAACTCTCTCAACAGTGGATTGTCTAAGAACACAACAGAGTTCAGTATTTGCATGTATTTAACATCCTAATTCTTTCTGATTCACTCAGGTTTCTGGGGGGCAGGAAATAGGTATTTTCTTGAGCACCAATGCTATTTTATACCCTAAAGGGCCTGACACTTTTATTTTTAGAGAACTATCTCTGTGTCCTACCTTACATTAAAATACATCTCATATCCAACAACATTTTTCTTTGCTGGAAAAAAAAAACCTTGAAAATTAGTTTTTAAATTTTGCTTTTGAAATTATTTGTATTGTGATTTCTCAGCAATCATGTACATTCTTGAGAATTTCTGTGAAGTGAGGAAAACTAACTTAAATTTATTTATAGAGGTGTGAAAATTTTATTAATAAAAAAACAATGAGCGAATTGACATGATAATGTTGTTGACATTTAATTAAAAATGTATTAATTTTGATTTTGTCTTTTTCCCCTTGTACCTTGAGCCCTTCTTTTCTCCTTCCTTCTCCTTCTTCTTCTTTTAGGGTTCTCGGACCTTTTCAAAGCTCTCAGGTCTTAAGTGCCATGCTATCTAATGAATAAAATTGTATAGCCAGCTCCTTTAATTAGCTCCTTATGTGGGTAGACTTAACCTTATGCAACTCATAAGGCTAGGTATTAAGTTGGATCATATGAAATCACTGGATTTGGGGTTTTGTTTTGTTTTTGGTAAAATATGACTAAATAGAGACAATTTCACCTGATTTAACCTAATGGTTTTTGGTTGCAAATCCAATACACTTTTCTCCTTGGAGACATAGAGTTAAATCGGAGAGCTAAGACTTAAAAAAGTAGAGTTCTGTGCTTGCGGTAGGTGTTCGGCAAGTATTTGCAGAATGAATGCATGCATGTATCCAAGAATGACAGAACAAGATGCAAGAACATAAACAAGAGCACAACGGCATGATACAGACTTGTGGTAATGGAACTGGCAGAACGTATTCATCATACAAAGATCTTTCGCAATTACTTTAAATCTTTTTAACCAACACTCTCTTTTTAATTCAATTTTGTTTTGTTAGCAAGGGATTGGCATTGGCTGTGGGAGAAAGCAGTCCTGGCATATTTCACTGCTGACTCTCCTCATTAGGGAATAAAAAATGGAAACATCATAGGAGTTTAAGGAGGAAAAGAAGCATTGTGGATCTAAGAGAGAGGAGTCTTCAGAGGTTGGCAGGATTTTCATAAAGCACGTTGCTTTTCATTTGGCAGGTCCTGATCTCTGGAAGGTCCTGATGTTTTTCTTTCCA
Source organism: Eschrichtius robustus (assembly GCF_028021215.1). Classification (NCBI taxonomy): domain Eukaryota; kingdom Metazoa; phylum Chordata; class Mammalia; order Artiodactyla; family Eschrichtiidae; genus Eschrichtius; species Eschrichtius robustus. The sequence goes on from NC_090825.1 coordinate 32,376,646, forward strand.
TACGATCCCAGGGAAACAAACAGCAGCTCTTTTTTTTTTTTTTTTTGGCTGGCAATCCTAGGAAAAAAACAAAAGATTATCAAATCTTAATGATTAATAGAACTTCAACTTTGGGTCAATCCACCCACCCATTTATTCATCCTTTTATCTTGTTGTACCATAATGTGTGAGATACTGTCTAGGTGCTGGGAGAAGAGTGAGATTTAAGATATAAGACACATTTCCAAACTAGAGGTGATGTTCATCTTGTGTCAGGAGAGTAAGTGTGGTTAGTGCTGGAAGAGCAGGGGGGAAAGTGCTCAGGGAGCGTAGACAGAGAACTGATGCCTGAAGATGCTGGAGGAGATTTCATTGGAGGTGTTAATTGGCCTGGGTCCAGAATAGAGGTTTTTAACCCTGGCTATAGATTAGAATAACCAGAGGATTTAAAAGAAGAAAGGAAGAAAAAGAAAGAAAGAAAGAAAGAAAGAAAGAAAGAAAGAAAGAAAGAAGGAAAGAGAGAAAGAAAGAGAGAAAGAGAGAAAGAAAGAAAAAGAGAACCATGGCCAGGCAATATCCACCACAAAGGTTCTGGTTTAATTAACTTGGGATGGATATCTGTTTTGTTGTGTTTCTCTTTTTGCCCTTTTTAAAAAAATTAACCAGGTAAATACAATGGGTAACTTGATTGAGAACCACTAGTCTGGAAGAAGTAGAAACACATAAGGAGAGGGAGGTTGGATTGGTTGATGGAGGAGAAAGTTGCAGAGCCTTTCACCCTAGGTAAATAGTATGCAAAAAGAAAAATGACGTCTTAAGGTTTTCAACTTCATAAAGGGGGTCGGCCCAGTTTGTATGGAAAGCTGGAACTGAACATTCTGCAGAAAACTGGATACCTGGAAGAGCTCCCTCAATGGAAAGACTCAGCAAGAAAGGTTTCACTGTGGTCTAGTGCCTCAGCAAGGAACTCGTGGACCATCATTGATCAGGCATGAAAAGTCAACCAGAAGGTACCAGTGTTTTCAAAAATGTGATACACATATAGGAGGAGGGACCTTGATTTTCATTATCCATAAATCCAAAATGTAGAACTCAAACCAAGACATTTACATGAAAAACTGGTGCAAAGGGATGAAAACAATGGGGCTTCCCCAGAAGCAAACAACCTTAGGATTACCTTCACTACCCAGAGTAGACTAAGTTCCCACAGGAAACAAATTCCACTGAAGACGAGGCCTGCGATGAAAAATTCTTAAGTACTCAAGGAAGAAAAAAATGCCATGAGAATGAGTACATGCAGAAACTATATATTCTGGATCAATCTGAGAGAGACTTCTATATAAACATATTTAACATGTTCAAAGAAATAAAAATTGGAAAAATCCAGTAGGCCAGGAAAGAAAAAAAATAGACTTAAAACAAAACAAAACATACAGAAATTAAATTTATTTATAATTTAATTAAAATTATTTTATAATTAAAATAATTTTTTAAAATCCTCTATAGATTGGTTAAACGGTATAGCCTATACATAGCTGAAAAAAAGAACTGAAAAATTAGAAGGCAGAGCTGAAGAAATCACAGAAAGTTGCAGAATAGTCCACATAGAGAGAAATAGGTAGAAAACAGTGGTCTTGAGGATGGATTTTTGGAGACTACTAATGCTTTTTGGAATACAGAACATTGGGTTGACATTTTAGATAGATGAGAGACAGAGATAGTATATAGGAAAAATCAATTATCCTAAAATTTCAGAGAAATCTAAACATGTATATTGTCACCATGTTGTTGAGTTTCTGTGTTTGCTAAGAAGGGCAAAAGACATTCCTGTAATATTAAAAATTTTGTAAAAAAATTTTTGTAGCAGTAGTTGAAAGTATGTTTGAATGATAAACTTGAGACTGTGAATCTTTGTTTGAGGAAACTACATAATTGTTTCAGACATTTTGTTGTAGGAAACTGCTTATTCAATCAAAAATGTAAGCTCTCCATAGGAAGTTAATCTAATTAGATAATCTTGTGATAATTAACAGTTGAGCTAAATCTTACTTATCTATTAGGATTCTAATTAATTCTACCAGAATGAAAGACCAAGGAGATCCTCTTAGTATTAGAAACAGAGCTAAAGTCATTCTTCTTTGAAAAAAGTAAAATAATATGATTTCAGATGATTAGCTGTAAAAAGTGCAGAAACTCAGTTTTCTTAAACACTAGTAAAGTTAAAATTGCAAAGTTAAAATTCAGTAAATACCATTTATGTAAATTTTAAAAATCCAAAACAACATTGAGTATTTTCTTATTGGTACAGATGTATTTAGTACAAGTAAAAAATATGGACTGGAAGGATACACTCTAACTTAATGAAAGTGACTATAAGAGAAGGAGGGTGAAGGAAAGAAAGGAATAGGTGAGAGAGATTAAGAGGTACAAAATATGAGTCAGGAGTATGGAATGTACAGTGTAAGGAATGTAGTCAATAACTACATAATATCTTATATGGTGACAGATGGTAACTAGACTTACCATGGTGATCATTTTGAAACGTATAGAAATATCGAATCACTATGCTGTGTAACAGGAACTAACATAGTGTTTTAGGTCGATTATACTTCAAAACCAACCAAATAAACAAACAAACTCATAGAAGAAGATATCAGATTTGTGGTGACCAGAGGCGGCGTTGGCAGGAGGGGGAAGCGGATGAAGGCAGTCAAAAAGGTAAAACTTCCAATTATAAGATAAATAAGTACTAGGGATGTAATGGACAACATGGTAAATATAATTAACACTGCTGTATGTTATATATGAAAGTCGTTAAGAGAATAAATCCTGAGTTCTTATCACAAGGAAAACATATATATTTTTTTCTATTTCTTTAATTTTGTTATTTATAGATGAGATGAGGGATGTTCACTAAACATTGTGATAATCATTTCATGATCCGTGTAAGTCAAATCATTATGCTGTACACCTTAAATTTATACAATGCTCTATGTCAATTATATCTCAATAAAACTGGAAAAAGAAAAAAAAAAGAAAGTGACTGTATCTGAGTAGTGTGGGAGAGAAGAATGGACCTGGGCTTTTTGTGTGGGGGAGGTGATGTGGTACAAAGTACTCTATTGTATCTGTGATTGTTTTTCTTATAAAAGGGTTCTGAAGTATTTACCTATATGTATGCACACACATACATGCACATGATGAGTATATGTCCACCTGGATGTTTGTTATATTTCTGTAAGCTTTTCTCTTTATATGAACATTTTTTATAATTAAAAAGTAATACAGTTATTACAATTTATTATTTGTTTATAGTTCTGTTTAGATGTAGAGGTAGATTTTTAATTTGTGTGCTAAATGACACATAAAGGCTGATTTGTCTATTTCCACTATTCATTCAATCTTTATCTTCTGTCTATATGGATAATCTAGAAGTCTAGCGCAAATTAATTCAAGAGCTAGTTTTCAAATTAAATAACCCCCGAATGTATGCTTTTGTCCTTAATAATATCAAAGGAGTTGTTCTCACCTTCATAGATTTTCTATTTTCTGATTTCACAGGCAACTCCCTCGAACTTGTTTGGGCAGGAACACAAACATTGTCCGTCCAGCAGAATCACATTCCCTCCATTTTCGCACGGTTGGCATTTTCTTACACTGAATTCATTGATGTAGTCTGCAATGGCTCTTTCCAAATTTTGTTTCTTTAGGTGTGCATCTTTTATTTTCACTGGAATCAGATCATATATCGGAGACAGCTGCAAGAGAGCAAAACATTTAATTTTAGGTCTTTTTCTATAGACAGAGCTTGCGCAGTATTTTTCACTAAATTATTTATTCATTGCTTCATTAATTCAACAAAGGCTTATTGAATGATTATTATTGCCAGATATGATGTTAGCTTTTAAGACTACCAGTGATCAAAAGTAGTCATGACCTCTGTAATCATGGAGATCCCATTATGGAGGTAAGGAGACTAATATTAAAATAATCATACAGACAAATTTCAAATGGAAACTGTGACTAGGTGCTATAAAGGACAGGTATATGTATTTTAACAATGAACAACAGTCAGGGATTTAAAGTTTTAGCAGGCTAATTTACTGACATATTGTGAATCCTTTTTGCTGCCTTTTTTCTGCCTCCCCTTTTCCAGAAGGCAGGAAAGTGCTTGTGATCTCTTGTCTGAGAGGTGGTTTGTGTGTGATGCCAAGTCCAGAATGCCCCTAAAGGCAAACTCTTTATTGATATTTTTTTCTTTAAAAGCCTGAACTCATTGATAAATTTTTGTTGGGAGAAGGAGTGTGGGAAGAATGCCACCAAGGTGGGGGCATTCCTCCAGTCCAGGAAGAGGGTAGAGTTAGCATGTACCTCAAGTAGCAGGAAACCATAGCTAGATGTCTAGCAGCTATTTTGGGAAGTAGCAAAATCTTTGGAGTGCCCCTAAGGAAGGTGGCTATCAAGGAAGAGGCTACAGCTTCGTCAATGACTCCCATGCCCAATGTTGGCATGGAAAGTTTGCAACCACCTGACTTCAAGTGAACTTGTAAACTTGAACAATGAGGTTATCAGGATGACCACCGTGGACTAAATACTTATATATATCGTATCTTCATTTCCCAGACAGAAGCATCAGGACAAGCAAGAGCTACCCTGAACCCCATCCAACAAATGAATGAAGGATGAATTTTCCAGCAGCATGGAAGGATGGGTCAATGTCAAATTTAATTATACTAAAATAAATGAAGTAAAATGATTTATTTTGTACACTTGAATTCCTGGAGTAAGATACATAGTTGCTACCATTGAATCAGGGAAGTTTGGAAAGGCTTTCCTGAGAAAATGACTATGAAGTTGAGATTTGAGGGTGTTAAGACAGAAAGAAGATTACTCTAGTAATATAAGGCAGAATTCAAAAAATTCTTAGTTATGTTACATATATAACACATATAGAGTATACAGGGCTATGTTTTATGTACATATGTAAAACACGCATAGAAAACTTGTATCATATGCCTATTTAATGTAAGCAAATTCAATTGTGTGACTATAAAGGTGTTTGAGTAGATAAACTGTAAGAAATTGAGACACTTTGGTGGCACAGTACTTTGAAATAAGAGACCACAAAATTTAGAAGCAATTGGAATCAAAAGACAAGATTAAAAAATATACCACAGGACTTCCCTGGTGGCATAGTGGTTAAGAATCCACCTGCCAATGCAGGGGACACGGGTTCGAGCCCTGGTCCAGGAAGATCCCACATGCTGCTGAGCAACTAAGCCCGTGTGCCACAACTACTGAGCCTGCACTCTGGAGCCTGCGAGGCACAACTACTGAGCCCGCATGCCACAACTACTGAAGCCCACGCACCTAGAGCCCGTGCTCCACAACAAGAGAAGCCACCTCAATAAGTCCACACACCACAACGAAGAGTAGCCCCCGCTTGCCACAACTAGAGAAAGCCGGCGCACAGCAACGAAGACCCAATGTAGCCATAAATAAATAAATAAATTTATTAAATAAAATAGTTTTATATATATATACACACACACACACACACCACAAATTCCTGCCGAAGAGTGATGATGGATTAAATAAAGTCAACTAATCCTTTCTCTGAGGACAATGAGAAAAGCTGAACAAGATAAAAGTAAAATTAAAAAATTTGCTTGAAAGCCCTGGAGAACTAACAAGGTAACAAAACATTACTAGGCTAAGATCTGGGAGGAGGTGGAAGTTCAGTGAGGTGAGCCCAGTACTTCCGGGTCACCAGTCCCCTTGACACATTTCCTAAATCAGGAAGAGGCAGTCGAGGAGCTAAGAGGTAGAGCAGCACGTTACTGGGCTGGGGAAAAAAGTTTGGAATTCAGGACAGCAAAGGTAAACAAGTTGTGCTTTGGGTTGGGCCCCAAAGGACTGCAGCCCTAGAAGTAAAAGGGAATTGGAATTGAGGTAGCCCTGGCAAAGACTGCAGCTGGTTTTAAAATAATCCTGAGTCATTAGTACCCCAGAGGCTTTTCAGATACAAATATATATTTCTTTTGAAGACAATAAAAGCATCTCAGGCCTCAAGCTACTCTGATAGCAATTTTTAAAGTATAATATCCAGCCCACAATAAAAGTAACTAGGTACACAAGGAAATGAGCCAACGTGAATGAGAATCAGTAGACATAATAGAAACGAGAAACAGAGCTTGGGAATGCCAAGATTTGAGTTATCAGACGTAGACTTTAAAACAACTATGTTTACATAAGCGTAAGAGACAAGATTAAAAATTTTAGCAGAGAACTGCAAATTATTTTTAAAAATAGAAGATTTGAAAAAAATAAAGAGAATTAGAACTTGCTATATAATATACAAATTAATGGACTGCTTAAATAGCAGATGTGACACAACTGAAGTAAAGTTAATGAATTGAAATATAGGTTAGAAGAAGATATTGACAATGAAGCATGAAGAGATACAAAGTCAGGAAATACAGAAAGACAATAGGAAACATAAAAGATAGAGTGAGAAGGTAAAAGATCTACGTAATTTGAGTCCCCGAAGGAGACGTATAAGAAGCAGTATTTGAAGAACTAATGGTGGAGAATATTACAAACCTGGTGCAAGGCATCAAGATACTCCATTAATGAAAAGCAAGGTTAAAAACTGTTCTTTTCACACCTAGGCACATTAGAGTAAAATTGCTAAAAAACAAAGATAATGGAGAAGATCTTCAAAACAGTCTACTTTGAAAGTAGACCAATGCTTGATTCTAATAGATACAATAAATAACACAATATAAATTGTTCTAGGACAATGAGATATTCCTAGTGAAGTTTTTAAAAAAGTGACCTTCAAACTTATAGCACACATAAAAAACAACTCTAGGTTGATTGTAGATTGAAATGTAAAAGCAATACAATAAAGGTTCTGGAAGATAATATATAGGAGAGTATCTTCAAGACCTTGAGGTTGGGAAAGACTTCAAATGGGACACAAAAGCACTAACTATAGTGAAAAGAAATATACATTTGACTACATTAAAGAAATCAACATCATAATTCCTGATACGAGGCACTAAGAAGGACACAACATCACTTCTTTGGTATTCTTGCCAAAAATGCAGAACCTCAATCTACTCTAGGCCTAAACTGAGAGACAGTTGACACAATAACTGATCAATGTTCATCAAAAGTGCCAAGGTCATGAATGACAAGGAAAGTCTAAGGAACTGTCACAGACTGGGGACTAAGGAGACATGACAATTAAATGCAGCACGGGATCCTGCTTGGATCCTGGAACAGAAAAAAGGACATCGGGGAAAAACCAGTGAAATTTAAATAAGCTCTGTGATTTAGTCAATGTTAATTTTTCTGATTTTGATAACTGTACTATGGTTCTGTAAGCTGTTAACATGTTGGGGCTGCTGGGTGTAGGGTATGTGTGAAGTCTGTGCTGTTTTCGAAATTTTACTCTCTGTACTATTTGCGCAATTAAAAGTCTAAAATTATTTCAAACTAAAAAGTAAAAAAGAGGATATCTGTTATCAAGAATACTATTGAAGGGTGAAAGTTCTCCAATGAAAGAAGACATTTGTAACAATTTTATGTGAGAATAGGCTCATATCCAGAATATATCAAGAATTTCTACGAAGTCACCACAACAATCCCCTAGCATAGTCTTTTATGAATTAGCACGTAGGATTCAGATTTCAACTATGACGTGTTTATTTGGAAGAAAGAAACCTCTTACCAATGTTGCCTCATTGGCACAAACAACATAAGCCTGTGGTGGAGTTATCTTGATTTTCAAGAAAAGAAGTTCATTTTGTCTGACCTTTCAAAGGAAAGTCAAGGCCAGATAACTGAAGATACAAGAATAGCGGGTCTTGGAGAAAATACAGTTTGGATGAAATGCATAAACAGTGTTTAAACAGATAAAGAGGAAGGATGTGCAATGGCAAATAGTTTCAGAGGAGCCTCAAACCCAGGAGTCGAGAATCCCAGAAGAAGACAAAAAACGATTAAAATATACTTCTTGAAGTTTGCTTGAAGAATAGCATGTTTTTCTAATGAACTTTGGCCTGCGGTTAACTAAGAAAACAGTTTTCATTTTTCTCCTATACTAGCTAACTCCCTTCTCTTTCTACCATTTTCCATGGATGTAATCTATAACGCAACATGTTAAAATACAAATAAATTGACAATACTGTTTGATATTAAGTACATTTAGGTTTCTTTCAGGCTTCCAAACTGATGAAACTATATGTACCAAATGTAGTTTGTTGAAAGAATGAGTGGTTTTTATTTTTTAATTGCTATACAAGAGAGTTAGGAATGACTTTTACTATATAATTATAACTGTAATGACTATAACGTAGAACACTGGTACCACAGCTCTTTAAAATTCTGATGTTCTTTAACATCTGGTGCATCACTCTAAGAGTTGTATAATATAACAAAAATGGTAGGTAAATTAATTCATTATTATTCAAAGTTGCTCCAGAAAGAGCTTAATCTAACTTGACATGTGTGTGGATAAGAGTGGTTGAGGGAAATGAGGAAAGGAGAATTGAGAAAGAACGGAAAAGGCAAGATAAAGGCAAAAGAAACACAAATACACAAAATTCATGCAGGAGGACCCATCCATTTGCACAAGGTGAGTCATAAATTTGGTTATATTTCCAGCACATTGAAAAAGACAACTGAATTTTAATGATTATTTGCATGTAAGAAAAGCTCACCTGATTCCCAAGAGAAACAAAATGATCCTTGAAACTGAGAATTAAGAGCTGTATCTCCCATGAGTTCTCATAAAGGGGACATTGTATTTTGTAACATCCTTTCAGTAAATAAAGCAAGAATAACTTTGTTCTTTAGCATGCAAAAACAAAACTTTTCAGGAAGCCAATATGCCGTATGCTAGCTCTGCGGATTTTTACTGCTACTGCTCTGGAGGAAATCCTAAACTTTTTATCTCTCAGGCAATTGTTACTAAATGTATTTTCTCTCACCTGACATCTTTATAACTAGTTTGTAGCAGTAAGCTCAAGAAACCGAAGTTCAGCTATTCTATTGAGGTAAAATGTAGAGCCATTTGTGTTAATATTCAGGTAAGCTGGAATGGAATTAATACACTTTCATGAAAGTTGAAGACTATGACAAAGTCAATATTGAAAGAGAGACCCAGCCTATCTCCTCTGCAGGGAGAAGGGCTGAAGGAAAATTCTTGGACTGGGCCAAGACATTCCTCAAGAAGTGATCTGGGGTCTGTTGATGCACAAACAAAAGGATAATCAAAGCCACAAGATTCTACTTAATATAGCATGGTCATAGTTACTTTAGTGTGGAAAATAAATATAAATAAAACCAAATGCTTTACTTAGAAAATCTCAGTAATATATTTAAACAGCCTTTAATTTAGAGTGATATAACTTCTTCCTGTTTCCTCCAAGAGAAACTCTTTGCAACATAAATACCTAAGTAATTGACAAATTGCTACAGAGAATTAAATATAAACCAGTTTAGTGTGAGTGGGGAGAGGTTTTATCAATTCTTTACATAATTAAATAGGAGGGCCAATTATCTTAATATTAAGGTCATCCCCAGTGCTTGGACATGTCATATGCAGACAATGGAATGCTTCAAATTACCAAAGAATGAATTAGTGATTATAGATTGTTTAATTACCTCATGGAAATGCCAGTTAACCAAAGGACCACTTGCATTTATGAGAGCAAAATAACTTGGAGTCTATTTCAAGGTCAAATTAAGCTACATCTCAGGTCTCTTTAGAGATTTAAAAGCCATACGAAGTCAATAAAAACCATAATATTTTACTAGTTTTTGAACTTCTCCTCCAAGAAGATAAATTTAAAAAGTGTTTCATGGTGGACTAACTATGGTTGCCTTCTTCTTAGGCAGAACATTGATATGAAAAGTCCAGGTTTCCAATTCATGAAGAAAGAAACATACAGCTATTTTAGACAGAATGCCCACCAATCTAAAAATCTGGGGGTCAATAGTTGCCCTTAAAAATAGGATAAAACTATATTTTGCATCCAGCCAGTAGGACTGTGCCAACAGAGTTGTGAAGGTTTTTGAATAGTTCTAGTAAATCCAGTAGTAAATCTTCAGCAGATACTTTATTGACTTGAGATTTTAAAAATCAGCTCTGGAATATGATGGACTATTATTAAGACCTCCTCAGAGAACAGTCTTGGATCCATACAAGGACAGTTGAACTTCCTTTGTAGAAATGAGAAGACAAGACACTTTAGGTGTCCATCTGAATGTAAACATCCACCTAAATCAATTTTTTTCTTGTTTGTTTGTTTGTTTGTTTTGGTCACGCAGCTTGTGGGATCTTAGTTCCCTGACCAGAGATTGAACCCAGGCCCTTGACAGTGAAAGTGTGGAGTCCTAACCAACTGGACTGCCAGGGAATTCCGAATCAATTCTTTTTTTATTTAAGATCTTCTGAAACAGATTTATTTCATTGAGTTCAAGATAATGAATTTAAATATTATTTAAATATGACAAAATAAAAGGGGTCTCTTCTGATTTTAATTTTATATACGGGCATGCTAATTTGGACAACTTTTTTCCTCTCTTTGTCCTAGTTTTGGGACAAAATATGTGAAGACTCTCACAGATGTGCTTGCACATTTACAACTGGGTAGATTTCCACAACCTAAAGGGAGAGTACATTACAATTTTCCAGTTTCTGAGTTTCTCTCTCACATAAATGAAGTAGTTTTGGTGGTTTCACTCACTCTTTAAAGACAATAATGAAGAATGAAGGAACACAATTCTCTAATAACTAGTCCTATCAAAAATGTCAACATGTTGGACTTCCCTGGCAGTCCAGTGGTTAAGACTCCGCACTCCCATTGCCAGGGGCATGGGTTTGATCCCTGGTCGGGGAACTAAGATCCCACATGCTGTGTAGTGTGGCCAAAAAAAAAAATGTCAACATGTTTATAACTCAAGTTAATCAAAAGGAAGTAGGAGGCAATCAAAGATAAATTTGACCCGAGGGAAGAAAATTGTGAAACATACAGGGAAAATTGAAAGCTATAGAAGAAAGTAGGAAAAATACTTTCTAATAATATCGGGAACAAAATAGCAATAAAGGAAAACACATAGCCTTTATAGTTAGTTTGGGGAGAGAATGATGAGGCTGAATAACATTGGCATTTATATCTTTACAATTATAATGTAGCTTTTTCCCCTTAGGAATAAGCACCAAGACTGTAAAGTCCCAAAAGGTTTATAAACGGAAGACTATTATAATCAAGATACAAAAAGGAAAGGATTTCCTGACCATGAGAATTGTTCACTCTTGGTCTTATTTTCTGAGAACTTATGAACTTCCCTTTCACAAAGGCCCTTGATAAATACAATTCTCCTGTGTTGGAAGTGGTGGTACGATGTCACCTGAAAGCAAGGGACAACTGGGGCAGCAGGAAGGGAACTAACAATTTCTGTGCAACTATTTTGTACCAATCTGTGCTATAGTCTCTATACAAGCAATCACATTAAATCCTCAAAATAAACATGGAGCCCTGGAGAATTCAGTGTTGCAGAAGTCAGAAAAGATTACACATCTAGTGAGGAGCAGAGACTCAGACTCAGCCCGGTTGGTCTGATGCCCCCTCTGTGCCTTTCTTCTATGCCATGCTTCTTTCAGGGATGAGATGGGAGTGCATTTGAATGCTCACATCTCTTTCAGATGAAGTTAACTGTTCACCTGAGCCAGCAATTACATTTAGTAAGAAAATGACAAAATCTTCTATGTGAAAATAAATATTTCTTACCTTTTGATTTATGAGCACTGGAGCATCATTTAAGGAAGAGGCCCAGTTTACAAAGTCAGTCACATTAATCATCCTGGCTCCTTTGAGAAGCTTCTCTTTCAGTTCAGTTGCATGTTTTCTTGTTCCTCCTCTTATGAATGAAATAACATCATCGATGAGGTCGTCACTCATGAAGTTTTCTGAGAAGAGAAAGAAGACAGAAGCGAAGCATGCATAGTTCTGTGACATCTGATAGACATTTACTGAACCCCTTTCATAAGGTATAGTCTAGTACATTTATTGAATTTTACTTATAAATATTACTTATGTAATTTTTTTCACCCCAAATCTCCAAGGGTAATTTTTATTAGTAGTCAATTATAGATTTCAATCATCTATTTAAAGAAAATATAAATGGTATGATGCTTGAGATACATTAATAATTTAAAGTTCATCACCTAAGCACATGCACACATGGGAACACGACTCTTGATTGGATACATTTTTTGTTGCAGACTTACCTTCATAATTATATTTTGTGTAAGTTTGCTTTAAACTATTTTAATATTATAAAAAACTTCAGAGTATAAAAAAGAATAAAGTAAAAAGCACAATTTCTTTCCACCCCAATTTTTACGTTATTTCTCCCTCAGTCTCTCCCAGACTAAACCGCTTTTAAAAAGCTTTTGGTGAATCATTTAGAGTTGTGAATTTTTTGAACTAAAAAGTAATTTCAAGGTGATTTTTGTTCATCCTTCTTTATTTTTATAGATGAGAAGACTGAGCCTCAGAGAGATGGAGTGACTAGCCCAAGATCACACAGTAAGCTTAATGGCCAAATTTTGAAATTATGACATTTGATGGCAAGGTCAGCTTTCTTCTCACTTCATCAGTAGTTTCCAAGCATGGCCACATGTTAGTGGCTGGTATGCTTTTAAAATTATTAGGTTTTCCTCTCTTCTACTTCTCCACTATCAGCTGACTTTTTTTTCTTACATCTTTATTGGAGTATAATTGCTTTACAATGGTGTGTTAGTTTCTGCTGTATAACAATGTGAATCAGCTATACATATACATATATCCCCATATCTCCTCCCTCTTGCATCTCCCTCCCACCCTCCCTATCCCACCCCTCTAGGTGGACACAAAGCACTGAGCTGATCTCCCTGTGCTCTGCGTCAGCTGACTCTTTAAATCACTCTTCAAGTGAGTCTCAAGCATTTGTATTTCTGAGAATGCTCTCAAGTATTTCTGATTAGAGTACAAATTGAGAACTCCACTACTTCATGCTTATAAATCTGCTAATGATTAGCAACAGAAGTAATATTTATACCAAAAAAATTATATTTTTAAAAATGTTATGCACTGATTTAATGTTAAGGATGGATTAGGTATTTTCTTTTTTTCACCCAGTTTTATTGAGATATAATCATGTACAATATGGTATGTTTAAGGTGTACAGCATAATGACTTGACATACATATATATTGCAAAATGATTATCACAATAAGTTTAGTTAACATACATTACCTCATATAGTTACAGAAATTATTTTTTCCTTGTGATGAGAACATTTAGGATCTATTCTCTTAGCAGCTTTCAAATACATCACACAGCACTGTTGGCTATAGTCATCAGGTTGTACATTACATCCCCAGTACTTATTTATCTTATAACTGGAAGCTTGTACCTCTTGACCAATTGGGTGAAGGTGAATTAGGGATTTTGAGTCAGGTGGAAGACTGAGTTAGGGAGATGGCTTTGGCCTTCTCCTTTCTTGATGGACACAGATAGCACTGTCACTAGGCCATTTGGAAGCTTTGTTAAAATTAGGGGGAAAAAAGAAAACTTTCCTCAAGATATTTTTCTACCATCGGGCTTCTACCATTGCCATGATAAAAATACAAATCTACAATGACCACAGTGTGAATGGCTGTATTCCCCAGAGCTGTGCAGTTCACGACCTGCACAACGATGATACCATTGAATACATGTCCCCAGGTTACTTGTGTTTATAATGGTTTGGGAACCACTGTAAAGATAAAATAGCTTTTGGGAATTCCCTGGCAGTCCAGTGGTTAGGACTCCGTGCTTTTACCACCGAGGGCCTGGGATCAGTCCCTCGCCAGTGAACTAAGATCCCACAAGCTGGTGTGGCTTGGCAAAAAAAGAAAAAAGAAAAAAAAAAGATAAAATAGTTTTTAAGCACTTTCAGTTTGTTGTTGTTGTTGTTGTTTTTTATAAAGAGGGGAGACAATAAAGAAGGCTCATAGTGACAGGGCAGTGCTCATTGACCTTTCCTCCTTCTTTTTACCCTAGTAAGTTAGGCCATACTTACCAGTTTTACCATCACCCCTCTTTAAGCAATTGCCTGAATTAATATTTCCTGTGATTTCAAGTCCAGCATTTAGAGATAAATCCAGATTAAACCCGAGGCATCTCTGTATATCCCTTAGTTCAACACCTGTTTAATATATTTAGTTAGAAATTATTAGATTATGTCTATCAACATCATAAATAAATTCCAATTTTGCTATTTTGTGAGAAACATACTTACTTGGATTCCTAGACATTATTACTGAACTCAAATGCAAGGTTATATCTGCCCTGCTTTGCCCTCATATTAGAATCTAGTGGTCTCCTTTGACTTTGCTTGTCAACTTAATGGTAAAGGTCCTATAAATTTACCCCTTGTTAAAAGGCACATGAGTCAGACAAGGGTGGCTATAGTCCATCCTTTACCTCTAATACCATAAAAGGGAGACAATGTCTAACATGTATTCAATGATTATATGCCCAGCATCATTCTAAGCATTTTGTGTAAATCAACTAATTTAACCCTCTCATTGACTTTCTGAGGTAAGTTTTATTATTATCCTCATTTTACAGATGAGCATAAGGAATCACAAAGCAGTTAAGGAACCTGCTGATGGTATTCAGTTAGTAATTAGCCAAGTAGGTATTAGAAACAAGAGCTGTCTGGTTATTAAGCACTTCTCTGTATCAACTTCATAATTTGGTCATGGGAGGCATCAACATCTCCTGATCCTCTTTGGAAGACTCAGTTCATCATTGAGGTAGCTAGTTTGTTGCTTTGGGCAGATGGCTTAAACATATGACACTTTATTCTGGTCCTACGAATGCTGTTTAGTAGACATTGGTCTTGGGAGCTGACTCATTGTGGTGTGTGGTTGCTCCAGTTATAACGAAGAAAAATCCCAGTATTTACTCAAGTATATAATTTATTGTCTATTCTCCTGATTTAAAAGAGGAAATTATTTCTTCATTTTAAGAGTAACTTCCCAGGCCTGAGCTCATTGACCATATCAGTTTTTGCTCTTATTTATCATTTCAGATCACACACACATATACACACACATATACAAACACGTGGTTGTTTGTCTTGGAAGCCAAAATGCTTTACAAAGAAGGAAAGGGAGAAGTTAAGTTAATCCCAGGATCCCATGGTGAGATTTAGAAGTAGAGATCTGAGGCATTTAGTCAATCAGTCATTCAACAAGTATCTTTTGTGTACCCACAATTACTGAGAACTTAAGAAATATCCAGTGGAATTTCCCATGGTGAAGGAGGAGGGAGGATAAAAATGGAAGATAATGCTAGAAATTCAGAATACTAGATTTCCAACCTTAACCTAAGAAGCATGAGAATTCTGATTCGAAGATGAGGATGAAAATACCTAAATGACTCCTTAAAGCTTAGATTCTCTACCTCAGCTGTGGACCTCTCCATGACCAAACAGAGTCTGGATACCCCAAAATGAGGTGGAGGACGTGGCTTGGACCTTGGGTGTGGCAAAGTAGAGAAGTGAGAAGAATGACTTCCTCTTCAAAGACCCAGAGTCCACCTAATGATCTTTGTCTACTAAGACCAGAAGGTAAGTAGATATAAGTAGGGAGCTCTGAGTTGTCCAAGATGAAAGATTTCAGCCCATAGAGTTGTTTCACCAAAGCAACTCTTAGCCTGAAGTGTTCTTTGTGTTTTGATCACCCTTGCTGAGCCTTTCTCTTCTGATTTTCAAGTTACTCAAGACACATTCTTCTTGTGCCCCTCCCCCATGTGATATCTATCAATATAGCCTACTGGGCAGGGCTCCTAGATACCCCATTATGCCATCTCACTGGAATAGCCTTGTGAGGCAGTATAAACCAAGAAACCTCATACTCCACTCCCCCTGGAAATGCATCTACTGGCCCAAGACTAGACTGAAGCATCAAGAGCAACTGGTTCTGGCCATTCATATTTGTTTCATCCATAAAGGGTTTATCCACTGTGGGGACAGTGTCAGGCTTTAAGATCAGAGCTGAATCCCATTTTTTGCTTGACACAGCCAGAGGCTAAGGAGAAAGAGCCATGGAAGTGCTTTTGGCAACACTTCCTTCCCTAAGAGACACACCCCAAAACTTTGAGGGCATAGAGAGGAGATATGCTGGCATCTTTCACCTCTTTAAAGAGTGCTGTAACTAAGCCTTAATTACTCACAAGATAAATAATTAAAACTTATTAACATAGAAACTTGGCATCTAGTTTATTCTTAAAAGGCTTTGAGGAAGTCTTTAGGTCAGGATGGTAATTATGTAGCACATAGGCCTATTCTGTGCATATGGCAGACACTGATGGTCAATCATAGACTCTTTTCCATGATTCAAGTGTGGTCAGAAACCTATTTATGGACCCAATTCAACCACCACCCCATAGTTAGAATTGTCGTCATATGAGGTGAAACTAATTTTCCACTCTTGCTTTAGATTTACATGCTGTTAACATTGCTTCTTCCTTCCTCTGTGAGAGAAAATTTAGAACATTTCCTTTCCAATTCTGAAGAATACTTTGGAAGATAATTGGCATACATATAATTGAACCAGTCTATGGATTAAGCAAGAGGTTATGTAAATGACGTCTTTTGTACTTTTCACCTTTTAAATAGTATTTCACTAAAAGCAGCACCACCAAATAATATTATATTGCAATACGATTTTGTGCATTTCTCAGTAGTGCTGCTGAGTAGTGCAGGGCCAAGTCATCTTGTTTGAGGTGGAAGTCAATTTGCTGTTTGATAGGATTTTAGAGGCCAAAGGGCAGGGAGAGAGTTATCTCAAAGAAGCAGGTTACAAAACTCTACTCTAAAGCCTTTAACCATTGGAAGAGGATAACACTAGAAATAGTGGATGGTTACAACAATGTTGGAAGTTAGAACTCTATTTCTAGGTATACCTTTCTGGTTCATGGAAGCTTTATCCAAAACATATATTAGTTCATAGAGTCCTCCTAGAGACCCAGAGCTACTGTAGTGGGTTCCATAGGTTTCCAAAAATGCAAAATATTCCCCCTTTTCATAGGTAGCTGGTAGAGCTTTTATAGAATCCAAGAAAGTTGTTGCGAGCATGACATCCCGAGTTCTCATCACAAATCTTCCCAGGTGAATGACTCCTTTTACATGCAGAAATATTTTTTCCTTTGTTGTAGAGCAGAAGAAAAGAAATATGAGTTTTATCACCATTATTTTGAATTCAAAAATCACAAAATTTAGAATTTCCATAGTCAATACGTTTTTAGCAGTGACCGCAAGATATCGCTTTAACCCACTTGGAATGGCAAACTTAAAATCCCATCAAAACTGTTGATGAAGATGTGCAGAAACTGGAACTCTCTCACATTGCAGGTGGAAGGGTAAAATGGTACAACCACTCTGGAGAACTGTTTGGCAGTTTCTTGTAAAAGTCAACACACATCTACCCCAATGGCCAGCAACTTCACTTCTACATAAGATCAGTAAAAAAGTAGTTTACAAAAAGACCTGTATGAGACTTTTATAGAGGCTTTGGTCAGAATAGCTTAAAATTGAAAATGACAAATGTCCACTGACAGGGGAATTAATAGACAAATTGTAGTCTATTCACACAAAGGAATACTAGTTAGCAATAAAAGGGAACAAACTACTGATACAGGCAACAATATAAATAAATCTCAAAAATATTGTACTAATCGAAAAAGTCAGGCACCAAAGAGTATATACTGTATGATTCTATTTATATGAAGTTCTAGAACAGGTGAAACTAAGCTGTGGTCAGAGAAATCTGGTCAGTAGTTGCCTCTCAGGCAGTAGGGGATTGATGCAAAGGGCATGAAGGAATTTTCTTGAGGTGATGGAAGTATTCTACATCTTGTTTAAGGAGGTGAATAAAATAGTCAAAACTCATCATGGAGCTATATGCTCAAAATATTTTCATTTTATTGTATGCAAATTATACCTCCCTAAGTTGACTTAAAAATGTTAACAATGGAAGGAAATGTAGATGTTATATATGAAGCCCAATTTTATTTTACACATGAGGAAACTCTGATACAAAGGTATCAAGTTATTTTCCCCAAATCACACAGAGTCTGTGGCAGAGATTTGTCCCAAAAACCTAGGTCTCAGGTCTCTCTGTGCCTTCTACTAAGTCCTCTCAATTTTTGATAACAGGAGGGACAGATAATATTTTAAGCTGTGGCTTTCAAGCCAATCTAAACACCTCAGCAGTTAATGTTCCCAGGGATGATGGCTTAAATTTCCAAAGGAAAACTGGGGCAGTCACAAAGAACTATGTGATTTAATGCTATAGACTGTCCTGGCCAAAACTAAACTACAGCTGACATCCATGATTTTGTGGAAGGTTCTTTTGAAGTTCTCCTGCTGTACTTGTGGTTAGCACGTGTTGATTGCATAGGAGTTTAATACGCTTTATTATTTTTTTAAAGATACATCTTGGTGTATACGAACATCACACCAAACTTTTTATGTTTTAGAAGCACAATTGTTCACACTGCATGACTTAACTTCAGGTGATATTGGGTGATTCAGTATCTAACAAAAATCTTAAAGAAACTTACTCCATATATATGTGTTCTCCACCTGATGACTTGCATAATAATTCTTAATGCAACCTCAAAGATGCACAAAACATATTTGGATTCCCTTTCGTTTTTGCTAAAATTAGGTGTATCTTGTCAGAAAGACATGTTCTTTGACTCAACTTATTTTAGAGGTAGATCTTAGATTATTCCCATCCAGATATACTCTTGTTTCTTCCATCTTAAAGGAATAAAAATAATCTCTTGGCCTTATTGTTTGGCCATTTGCCACTCATTTCTTCACCCTCATTAGAAGCAAAATTCCTTTAAAGAGTTTTCTGTACTGGCTGTTTCCAATTCCTCTCTTCCCAGTTTCTCTTAAATCTAACCCAGTCATGCTGCCGCCCTCACTACTCCAACAAAACATCTCTTTTGTTCAAAACCTCTTCTGAAGGGCACCAGTGACCTTCACAATGCTAAAGCCAGTGCTTCTTAGTCCTCATCTTTCACATATTAGCACATTTGACACAGTTTATCACTCTTTTCTCTTCTATAGAATTTATTTATTTTTTGTTATCTAGGGTAGTTCTTCTCAAAATGTACAGTGTGAACAAATCACCTAGAGAATCTTGTTAAAACACAATTCTAATTCAGTAGGTCTGGGGTAGGGTCTGAGATCCTAACTTCTCAGTGATGTTGTTGCCACTGGTCCATGGACCACACTTTGAGTAGCAAGGTTCTACAGCATTACACTGGCCACATCTTGCTTTCCTTCACTCCTCTTTCTTCAGACCTCTTTCTATTGAAGTTCCCTGAGATTAGTCTTTGACCTTCTCTTTTCTATCCACACTAACTTCATTAGTGGTCTCACCAAAGCCTATGACTTTAAGCACCATCTATATATTAACAACTCTGAAACTTAGAGCTTAATTCCAGACCTCTTTCCCAAATTCCAGACTCATAACATCAACTTCCTATCTGACATCTCCAGTGGAATGTCTAACAGACATCTCAAACTTAATCTAACTAAAACTTAACTACTGGTCTTCTTCTCCAAACCTGCTCTACCTGAAATTTTCTCCATCTCAGTTGATAGCAACTCCATCCTTCCGGTTGCTCAGGCCAAAAATTTTGGCATTTGTAGAGTCATGTTTGACTCTACAACTGTCCTTTCTGAACTGTCATCATCTCTCACCTGGATTCTTGCAATAGTTTTAACAAACCTTCTTCCTTTTGCTCTTAACTTTCATAATCTCTTCTCAACTGTACCCAGAGTAATCACTGAAAATATATTAGAATATGTCAACCTTCTATTCAAAACATTCCAATGGTCCCTCATGTCACTCACTGAAAAAACCAAACTCTTAGAACAGGCTGTGGGGCCCTTTATGATCTGATTCAAAGTAACCTCTCTAACCTTTTCTCCTTCTGTTCACTTTGGCCCAATGGGCAGGTATGTTCCCATCTTAGGGACTTGTCTTTAATAGATTCTTCTGCCAGATATATCATCCCAAATATAACTATTTGACTATTTCCTCTCCTTCAAATCTTTATTCAGAGCTCATCTCCTCAGTGAAGCCTACCCTAAGCTTCTTTTTTAATACTGCCATCTGCCCAGGAGTCCTGATTGCCATTATACTACTCTACATCTCATTTTATGCTATAGCACCTATCATTTTCTAAATACTATATAGCTTCCTTTTTTACTGTTATGTTTGTTTCTATCTCCCCCTGCTAAACTTTCAGCTCCATGAGAAGATTCTTTATGAGTTTGGTTCACAAATGTATTCTAAGCACCTGGATCAGTGCCTGGCCACATAGTAAGTCCACAATTAAATATTTGTTGAATGACTTAAAAGATTTTCCAACTGCATCCTTTGGGCGAGTGTGCATGTGGATATAGAGGCAATGTATCGACCGACCCATTATACAATTAGGCATAATATAAGTACTAAGAGTGAATGAGTATTATTTTTTAAGTGGAAGAAGGGTATCTAAATAGGAGACTGTGATATCAGAAAAGAAAGAGTGAGCATTTTACCAGCATCATACTGACTACAGAAAGTATATTCTATATTTATTCCAAAGGCGATGAAACAAACTTCTAAATCTGGCTTAAATATTAAAAAACAAACACATTTTCAAAGTCTCAAATTAAAGGTATGATTACAAAGTAAGCAGACCAATCTCATATGCAATGTGTACAATTTCATGGCATTGTTACTTTAGAAATACACTTTACAGTAAGTAAATAGCCATCATTCTAAGACATTACAGTGAATTACCAAAATTCCTTAGTATGATTTTTCATTGTACTTCTGAAGAGAATATAAATTTAACAGTCTATCACCACAATCTCAGTCAAAAAGCATGCTCTGAATTCCCTTTTTTCTTTGTTGGCGCCACACGGCATGTGGGATCTTAGTTCCCTGGCCAGGGATCAAACCCGTGCCCTCTGCAGTGGAAGCACGGAGTCTTAACCACTGGACCACCAGGGAAGTCCTAAAAAGTATGCTCTGAACTCTTAATATGCTTGTTCTGTTGACAGCCACAAACATCTCACCCACTTATTACTGCTATACTGAAGAGATTTTTCTCCAGTTAAAATTCTTCTTCTGGACCTTCAAACTACCTACACATTTGAGGATTTGTTGAGTATTATTTTTCTTTCTCTTATGCGCTCTATCTGCTCTAAACGATTAAACTTAAAAGAGGAGGTTTGGTTAGTTTGAAAAATATTCCATTATATTCTCTATATTAAATGTTAGGTCTTACCTTCTTCGAAGAATATGACAACAACAGTTTGTAAGTTTCATTTTTGGAATATGTAAATCGAAAGGTACCCTGGGCATTTGAATGATTTGAAAAGTCTTTTTTGTCAGAAGGTTTTGAATCTTTACTTTTAAACCGTCCAATTGCTTCAAAAGGTGTGTATTTTATAGTTAAATCTGCATTAAAATTTGATTTCTTCTCTTGGATGATACTTCTGAATATTTGCATCTGTTCATCATAATATTCAGTTCTGAAATTTTTGTCGGCTTTGGTCTAAAAGAGAATAGCAAAGTGTTTTTGAAAACAACATACAAAAAAACCACCCAAAATAAACGGAAAAAGGCAAACATCAGGCAACTTATTTGAAAGGGAGTAGAACAAAGAAGTTGAGCCAAGGCAAGAAAGTGAGACTGCTAGGGTTCAAATACAGATCTGATGACTTTGAGAACATTACACGATAACCCCTCTGTGCCCAGTCTGATTCCTAGTGTGTAAAATAGGGATACTCACCATACCTGGCCCAAAGGTTGTTATAAGGAGTCAATGAAATAAAGCATATGAAGGACTTAGAACATAGCCAGTTTTCAAGAGTTAATATATTAATAATTAAAAAGCAAGTTGCATAATAGATCAGATGCACAATATACTCCCATCTGTGTAGAAAAAGAAGGAAAGAAATGATAAAGGTACGCCTTCCTGAAGCCTTATGGACCAGGCACTGTTTTGAGCATTTTACACATGTTAATTAATATAAGTAGAAAGGCCAGGACTTGAGCCCTGAACTGCCTCTTAACATTTACACTCTACTGCCTACTTAAAAAAAAAAAAAAGCCTTTACATGCATGGGAAATTACTGGAAAAATAGACAAATCATGGAGTGGTTGCCCTGGGTAAGGGGAACTGTGAGTAAATGGATATCTGGAGTGACCGCAGGCTTGCTTTTTCTTGCATCATCTTTTATGTGGTTTGGACTTTATTTATTTATTTATTTATTTACCACATTCATTAGTGTATTAAAAAAACTAAGTAACCTAGTTAAAAATTAAAACTTTCAATTAACACAAATGAACTTATTTACAAAACAGAAACAGACTCACAGACATAGAAAACAAACTTATAGTTACCAAAGAGGAAAGGAGGGTGGAGGGATAAATTAGGAGCTTGGAATTAACAGATACGCAGTACTATATGTAAAATAGATAATCAATGAGGTATTACTGTATAGCACAGGGAACTATATTTAATATCTTGTAATAACCTATAATGGAAAAGAATTGAAAAAGAATAAAACTGAATCACCTTCCTGTATACCAGAAACTAACACAACATTGTAAATCAGCTATACTTCAATAAAACAAAGAAAGAAACAAACAAAAACTTTCTCTGCCAACTTGGTTATTGTCAGGCATCAACGGGAGGGCTGTTAATCTCAACAAACTCTCGTTCCAGAAGTCCTCTGTAACAGGCTGTAACTCTTGTCTGGAAAGAGACCCTCACCTCTTCAGTCAGTGGCACAGACTGGACTCCGTAGCATGCACTGGGTGACTGTTCTGCATGAAGAATGCTGTGGTCTGAATGTTTATGTCTCCCCTTAAATCCATATGTTAAAATCCTAATGCCCAATGGGATGGTATTAGGAGATGGGGCCTTTGGGAGGAGCCTTCTTGAAGAGATTCGTGCTTTTATAAAAGTGACCCCACAGAGCTCCCTAGTCCCTGCCAAGCATGTGAGGATACAACGAGAAGTCTGTAACCCAGAAGAGGGCCCTCACCTGACCCTGCTGGTGCTCTGATCTGAGACTCCCAGCCTCCAGAGCTGTGAGCAATACATTTCGTTGTCTCTAAGCTACCTGGTCTCTGGTATTTCGTTATAGCAACCCAAACAGACTAAGACAAGAAACCTAAAGTCACCATCTAATGGGAAAGACTAAAATGTATATAATTTTCGTTAAAGAAAGGCATGCTGGGAAAAATGCTCAATGCAAAGGGAAGAGTAGCCTAACCATGTCACTTCCCTGTTTAAAATCTTTTCACCTTCCCACTGCCTTTAAGATAAAGTCTAAACTAGACTTATTCCAAGTTAATCTCTCCCTGACTGTACTCCAGCCCTCTGGCCTCCTTTCTATTTCCACAGCCTATGCTTCTTCCCACCACAGGGCTCTCTTATGATGCGTTTACTTTCTGGAATGTTCCTTAATCCCCCAGCCTCCCCCATCCTCCCTTAACACAGACATTATACACACTCACACACACACACACTATATACCCCTGGACTGGTGAATCCCTACTTCTATTTCAAGTCTCAGCTTAACCATCACTTCTTTAGGGAGACCTTTCCTGATCCCACAGACTAACAAATCTGTTTCCTATAAGCTCTCATGGCTCTTCTTTTAAAATAAAACAAAATGAAAAACACTTCCCTTTTATAATGGCTTATTTAATAGACCTTCAGATGGTAAACCCCAAGAAGTCAGGGACCACATCCATCTTACCCACACGCCTCCATGGCCTCACCACTTAGTGAAGTGCCTGGCAAAAAGTAGATTATAATAAAGATGTATTAAATTTTTTTAAATTAATTATTTGTTTGAATATCTCCTGCTTTAACCATGAACTCTTTTTTTTAAATTAATTAATTAATTAATTAATTAATTAATTTTTGGCTGTGTTGGGTCTTCGTTTCTGTGCGAGGGCTTTCTCTAGTTGCGGCAAGTGGGGGCCACTCTTCATCGCGGTGCGCGGGCCTCTCACTATCGCGGCCTCTCTTGTAGCGGAGCACAGGCTCCAGTCGCGCAGGCTCAGTAGTTGTGGCTCACGGGTCTAGTTGCTCCGCGGCATGTGGGATCTTCCCAGACCAGGGCTCGAACCCGTGTCCCCTGCATTGGCAGGCAGATTCTCAACCACTGCACCACCAGGGAAGCCCAAGATGTATTAAATTTAATATGCAGATCCAATATAGCTAACAATAGTAACTCATATGTATTGAGTGCTTACTCTGTGCCAGCAGCTGTTCAAAGTGTTTTATGTAGAATAAATATTTAACTTCCTACCTTTAAGGTAATTTCTATAATTATCCCCATTTTACAGATAAGAAAATATAGGTTAAAAAATTTGTCCAAGATCATACAATCATACAGCTAGGAAGTGGCCCAGCCAGCAATGAAACCCAGGAAGTCTGATTCCAGGGTGGAGCTGTTCATTCTTATGCTACACTGCCAAAGAGGGCTTGACAAGTTCTGAGTGGTAAAATGAAGAAGGGATTCATGGAAAATGTTGCCCTGAACGTGGCCTTGAAAAAAAAAAAATATATATATATATATATAGAGAGAGAGGTGATGCAGTTTGCTGTACACCAGAAACTAACACAACATTGTAAATCAACTATACTTCAATTAAAAAAAAAAAGAAAGAAAAATGAATAAGATTTCTATTGCCTTGAAATCTAAGGCTAGTAGAAGCAAATGAAGACAATTCCACTCAGTCTTCCATGATGAGAAGTGCCAAAGCTGAGCAAAATGGCACCAGGAAACCACCTCTCCCTCACTCTTCTAGAAGGCTAAGGTCTTCTTAGCTCACTGGCTTCTAATTGGCTGCAGGATAGGAGTGGCGTAATTTGTAGGCTCTTGCACTTATACCTGAACTGGTTAAAAAGGAACTGGCTCTAGGCAGGGATCAACTTAGCAGTGTGAAGGATTGCTTGCAGGTATAAGGGAATGTTGGTCAGGGTGTCAATTAGAATGTTGTTGAATGGTCCTCTTTCACTAATGCTAGGATGGTAGTAGTGAGTAGAGTCTGGAACAGTGAGGGTGGGGTCACCCCAGAAAACCTAAATACAAGAGCTGGATTGAAAAGCCAAAAATCCATCCATCAAAAAGAAGTCTGAGCTGCACGATAGGCATTCAGAGGTGGACCAATATGTAAAATCGTTTTGAAGAGAAGAGCAAAAGTCTTTGAAGGGAGGTCAAGAAGCAAGATTATAGAAAGTAGGAAGACACACAGATGGAAACAAGTTTCTTTATGGGAACCAAATAAACAGATGTTGGAGAAGCAGAAATCAGAGAGAAGGGCAAGGGTGCTTACATCTTCCAGGAGGCCAGGCATATTATAGGGGTTAGTGAAATCTATCCTGTATAAGGATTTATCAGCTAATGCTTCTTGAAAAGAAATAAACATTACTCTGGCACCGGGAGCGGAGGAGATAGAACACCTCAACACACATTCCAAAGTTCAAATTGAGGAGGCTTGGAGAGCAAGCGGGAATAAAAGGTAAAGAGAAAACTGTTAAAGATGCCACTAAGATTTTGTATGTGCAAATAAAGGATAAAACCATATACTATTTACTATTATTATTAAAGCCATCTCTCACTAATTGAGAGAAGGAACCAGGAAAGAGCAGATTGCCTGCAACCTTGTGAGTCATCCTCAGCTAAAGTACCTAGCCAAGCCACACCTACATTCCTAAACTTTTAGCCGTTAAATTTTGGGGTAATTTGAAATTTAGCAATAGATAATGAATACAACTATCTTCAAGAGATCATCTTCTCTGCCTAGATCTTCAATATTGGTGGGTTCTAGGACTCCATTCTCTATGTTCTTTTCTCTCTCATTGTGCACCTCCTGGATGATCTCAAGCACTATCAAGACTTCAATGATCCTCTCTATGCTGATGGTACTTAAATCTCTGCCTCCAATTCAGGCTCCATCCTCACATTCATATAATCTACTCTTGGCAAGATAACTCCATCCAGATGTCAATCATTATCTTCTTCTTGGATTTAACTCTTCTTTTGGTAGATCCCCCACTCCCCCTTCCAACACACACACACACACACACACACACACACACACACACTTCTCAGGTCTTCTTTGATGGCCTATCATCCACTGGGGGTCTCCATATTTTTCATCTATTGTGAGTTTATTTTGTGTTAGACATTCTTCTAAGCACTTTGCACTTACTAACGCATTTAACCTTTCCAAACTCCTACGAAGTATGTACTGTTATTATACCACTTTATGATAAGAAACTGAGATTCAGGAAAGATAAATAAGTTGCCTGGAGTCACATGGATGGTAAGTGAAGGAACTTATCAGAATTCAAATCCAGGGAATTTAATTCAGAACTGGGCACTTGACCATATGCTCCACTATCTCCAATTCTGTACTGAACTCTTAGTTCTCAAAACTGAGCTGGATTTCATCTCTTCCTCTCAGCCTCTACTATTATAGACACAGTTCGATTTTTCATCATCTCCTTCTTGGACCATAAAATAGCCTCCTTCTGTTATTATCTCTGGTATTGTCTCCTTAAAATTCATCTCCACAAAACACAAAGGTTTAAAATGAAACTATGACCACGTTGCTCTCCTCAATGGCTCCATTACCATGCTCAGGATTATGCCCAAGTTACTTAGTATGGCATATGAGCACCTTCATAATTGACCCCTGCCTATGACTCCAAATTTGAACTCATATAAGTTCAGTGTAGGCTGTAGTTCCTTTCAAGATAGCAGTTTCTACAGGCACAGTATTATTTATTCCTTGGGAACAGCAATATGTAATAAATAAATCACTGTGTATATAATAAATTTTATCTGTACACCGCCAGGTTTTCTAAATGGGCTCAAGCTGACAGTAGAAAGAGTGGTTGAAATGTTTATTAAGCCTCTGTTTTCAGTTGCTGTCAACTTTAATGGCGATTCCAATTATATGTTTTCTTGAATATGGGTTCTTCCCTTCATTACAAAAGAAAAAAAGCATTTGCTTTTTGAAAGAAGAGTGTCAATATACTGCATGCATTTACTTATTAATTCAGCAATCATTTATTTAGCCTGCTTTATGATGTTAGTTTCTCAGGATTCCATGGTAAATAAAATGACTAGAAATTCAACTAAGGGTATATATGATACAGCAAAATAAAGACCAGAACAGAAAGGAAAGCAAAGGCTATTGCATTAATTTGCAGGAAAGGCATGTAATGGAGGATTCAGGGGAGAAAGCTGAGGGTAACGTGGCAATCAAAAGCCAGATCAGGAATGACCTTTTTCCCCCTGCCAAGGGTATTGATTATTATCCTGCAGGCTGTAGGAAGACATCACCAAATTTAAGCAACAGAGTGATAAGATCAGATTTATCATTTATCTTCATACTGAAGTGTGTGGAATGAATTGAAACTGAGCAAAACCAGAGGTCTCAAACTGATAGGAGGACAAACATAGTAGCCCAGATGGAAAATGATGGGAGCCTAAGGCAGTGGCCATGGCAGTGGGAGTGGTGAAAAAGAGACAGATTTAAGAGTCTTTACAAAATAATGAAACTTGGAGATTGATTGGATGTTGTGGGCTTTGAGGGAGATGTACCTGTAGAGGAGATCTTTAGGAAGATTTCCATATTTTGAGTTTGATGATTAGGAAGATATTGTTTCATTTACCAAGTGGAGAATTCAAGAGCAAAGAACAGAGAATTGGGAATAAGATGGGATATAAGCTTTGGATATGTGAACTGTGTGATGTCTGCAGACAACAAACTACACAGGTATCCAGTTCAGAGAGAGACCTGGGTTGGAAATGCAGTATTTGTAAGTCATCAGGATGAAAGTGAAAATTGAAGCCACAGGAGGGGATGAAATCACCCGAGGAGGCTATGTAGAGAGAGATTAGTGAAACAAGGTAGGAACTCTGGTAACAGAAATATTTAAGGGCTGTCCTCAGTAAAGGGAGCTCAAAAGAAACTTAAGACCGACTTTGACGAAAACAGTTTGAGTAACAAGATAACAGAGGTTTGGTATTACGGGCTGAACTGTGTTCCCCCCAAATCCATGTGTTGAAGTTCCTAAGCCCAATTACCTCAAAATGTGATGGCATTTAGAGATAGAATCTGTAAAAAGGTGATTGAGTTAAAATGAGGTCATTAGAGTGAGCTCTAATCCAGTGTGACTGGTGTCCTTATAAGAAGGAGAGATTAGGATCAGACTGGCATGGAGGGAAGACCACGTGGAGATAAGGGAGATAGCCACCTACAATCAAGGATAGAGGCCTTAGAGGAAACCAACCCTGCCACCATCTTGATCTCAGACTTCCAGCCTTCAGAGTTGTGAAAAAAATCAGTTTCTGTTGTTTAAACCAACCAGCCTGTGGTACTTTGTTATGGCAGCCCTAGAAAACTAATACAGCTGGGGAATTCATGGGAAGTACAAAAATGGAGAGAGCAAGTGTAGATGAGAAGAGTATGCAGAGATGAGGGTGTCCTTTTCGTGTTTTTGTTTTTTGTTTTTAAATGAGAACCTTGAAGATATTTATATATTAAGGGCAGGGTGGAAAATGAGAGAGAAAGAGGTAGACCTAAGGCTTAGAATAACAAGCAAGGTACTTGGCATGAGATCCAGAGTATGGGGTAGAAAGATACATTTGCTACTGAGACAGATCAGAAGGATGTAAGAATAGACTTTGTGTCAAATAAGTTTGTACACAAGTACAACTTTGAAAAAAAATAAGAATGTACAACTTTGAAAGAAAATAAGAAAATTCTTGCCTGTGGCTTGGGTATTCTCTGTCCAGTTGGAGCTCCTGCCATCTAGTGTGCTCAGAATGGTGAGGTAAAGAACTTGAGGAGGTTGCTGAAAGTTTTAAACTGCCCCCGCGGAGGGTGGGGAGGAGCACAGACTACGGGGAGGCGTGTGGACCTACTGAGCTGTGTGGAGGTTATAAAGCTACCCGTTCCTGTATTATTAGTATGATTTTCTCTACAGTGCCCAGCAGGATGAGTTTAGGCAGAAAAGTAATAGGGTTCATCCAAAGTAGGAGTTTTTCTAGATTATATAAGGAATAGAAAGCAGGACATTGATAATATTATCTGGTGGTCAAAAATGGATGTGGATTGATTAGAGGAAAGAACTGAACATAAGAGGAGCAAGATAGATTAGAAGAAAAATAGATGCACCTGAACTGGGTCTAGATGGGGTCCAAAGGTATGTTAGTGGTCATAAACGAGGATAAGAGCTGAGACACTGGATAGTTCTGATGAGGCAAAGGGTTACATGTTTCAGATTTCAGAGGCAGCATAGTTCTGGTGAACACAAGGTTAAGGATGTGTCTGGAGATGTGAGTGACTCGAGTGGGACAGATATAGGAAGTTAAGAGATAGCAAGAAATTATTGGCAACCCACGTGATATAAAAGTTATTCAGGATTTTGTTAGGATTTGGGGTGGAAAGGATGATTATAATCCAGGTGCATTTTACAAACCTTTGTTGACCTACAAAATCTTACATTCTCATGGAGATCCAGATCTAAAGAGAATTATAATGAAAACCTGAAACCTGATTTACAAGTTGTTACTTTCAACAACAAAAGCAGAGAAGACTAAAGAAAAACAAGTGAAAAGGAACTAATTCCTAGATGTAATCATCACTTTTCCCCCCCATAATTGCAAGCTTCAGTTGTTCTTGATCATTACTTACAAAGTACTTACAAAGCAGCCAGTAAACCTTCACCTAGAATGTAACCACTAATTATGCATTTAACCATAGCTAAGTCTTTTACCATAGCTAAGTGTTCTTATATTCTAAAAAGGAATAGAAAATATTTTATTTATTGGAGTACAGTTGCTTTACAATGTTGTGCTGGTTTCTGCTGCGCAGCAAAGTGAGTCAGCTATATGTATACATATATCCCCTCTTTTTTGGATTTCCTTCCCATTTAGGTCACCACAGAGCATTAAGGAGAGTTCCCTGTGAAGAATAGCAAATATTTATTGAGTGTTTGCTAGTGCCAATAACTTTCTGAATGTTTCACATACATAGACTCATTTATCTTTACAAGGTAGGCATTATTATTTCTGTTTTACAGATGAGGAAACTGAGGCATGATGAGGATAAATAATTTGCCCAGATCTCACTGCTGTTTGGGGCAGAGTTGGGATTCTAACCTATGCAGTGTGTTCTAGAGCCAGAGCCGCATTTGAAACAAGAGGCACTGAGGGAGTGTGAATGTATCAGAGTAAGGTGTCATTATCAAGGGATATTCCCCATGGAATGATAGGTCCGTAGAATTCTTTCAAAAAATGAAAGACAGTAAATGATTGCCAATAAGTAACTAAAACAGGATTTAAAAAATTAATTCATCCAGTAAAATGTTGTTGAGCACCTACCCTATACATATATTGAGTTGAGTATTGGTAACAGCTATAAGGAAGAAAAATATGGATTCTTTGCCTTCAGGCACTATAATAATAACATACACGAAAAAGTAGGTAAAATATGTCATTGAATATTAAAAAGTGCAGAAAGTAGCCCTCTCTAAGAAGTCAAAATTGAGATTTCCACTCAATAAGCTCACGCACATTCTTTTATGTTCACCTATTCATTTTCCAAGACCATAACAGATTAGAATAAGGGGAAAATCAGCATTACTAGCACCAAGGGTGTGATCTGGGGACTTTAACAAGCCCCCAGCCAACTCCATCAGCACTCTTTCTCAGGTGGCACCAAATTAATACTCAGGTCCATAATCCCTGTTGGTTTTTTTCTAAGCTTGATGCCAAAACTCATTTGAAGGCCTGAATCTGATCTGAACTGATAAAAAGTTATTGTCTTCATTTCTTCCACTTTGTGTGAACATTGGTTAATTTTGCCATAGATATATTAATGTGTTCTCCCAACTCCACCTGGGGTGTAAGTAATATACAGGGTAAGCACCACATCACCTTTGTAAGATCCAGACCCTTCTGAATGTGGAAGTACATCTGTTTCCAGGGTTGTAGATAAGGGAAAACAGCATGCTTACTCTCCAAATGTAGCTTCAAGATCAGTCCCAGGCAAGCCCCCAGACTTCACTTCTTGGCTCACACCAGTTACTAACCCTACAGAGAAGCTAGGAGGCTGGTGACAGTGACAAGGACAGGAAGACCTTACAGCACAGACCTGAGAACTAAAAAAATAAAACAACACAACGATAACACTTCTTGCATCAGCAATGACAGAGGTTCCCTTATCTTTGGCATACTCTTTCGAAGAAAGTAGAACATGTATAATTCTTCTTAGAAAGATGATAATCTTCCCCTAGAAACATGTACTTAAAGGAGGTTAACCTGGCATGATGGGAAAGATCAATAATCCAAAATGTTCCCTGCGATTTGTGAGAAACTGATTTTATTCTGGACTTATAGGCACCAAAAATATGACAATGTGGTCACATGTGAAAAAAGATGCCAGGCAAATAAGTAGGGACATTAAATCTTTAGCATTCATGGGAGAGCATGATCACTTCAGGCTGCAGTGGGTAGGGTTTGATTTACAACATTGTTAGAAATAAAAGGAATATTAACTACAATTATTGAAAATATATATGTTTTTCAAACTGGTGGCAGTGACAATGATAATGAAGGACATTGTAATGACTGAATAAAGTGAATTTTATGGGTCACCAATGGGACCAATTAAAGAAACAGATTATTGTAGCTACTGGTTCAGAATAAGCTAATTATTATTCTTTATTATATCTTGTTTAGAGCCCCCAAAATATCTCTAAAGGTGATAAATATTAATCCTTTGAATGAGGGGGTAGAGTTTGTGGATGGCTCTAGAAAATTTAGGTGACTTGTAGAAAGGTGGTAGGTTTGAGGTAGCATTTTGTAGAGTAAAAATCACTTTAAGAAATAGTTTCACTAGAACTGGAGGGGTTTGAGGTGAGTGACTACAGCCACTCACATTAGTCAAGCAGGTTTTACAAGGGGGACTAGTGAAGGAAAACAAATGTAAAGATGGTAGTTCATTGGTAGGTTAGCGAAAACCGAGCCTCGACAGCATGGAAGCAGTGTACACAGTCCTTAAATCAGCACTAATTTAATTTTTAGTTTCATCAGAACCTTAGATGATTCTTTTTACAGAGTTTAAGTATTTGCCAAAACTCTGTCACTGGGTGCATGTTACTGAAGATTGTAGACGATTGCATATTTTCTAAAGAGACCCAAGCTACATCTCCTCTTCTTTAAGTCAATCTTACGTTCACATTAAATTTTCATTCTACTGAATTTTTCGTATTATTTAGTAGGAAACTTATGGAAACAATTTTTCAGCTAAAGCTGAACAATGTGTTTTCTTCTGAGGATACTTACTTCATAGACCAGGGAAGCCACGTTCCAGGGTCTGCGGTAGTACGTCAAGGTGTTGCCATCCCAAACTCGATCACAGAGTCCATTGTAGTACTCGTTGTTGAAAGGGGTGCTGAGGGGATCCATCCCTAGGACATTGATCCTGAGAGTGAACAGAGTAACATCAGGCGTGGAGACACCAGGAGCTAATGCAAGGCAGCCCTCGGTCACTGGGGGAAGAGAGCTTCAGCTCATGTCCCCACCACCCATGTGATGATGGGATATAATCAGGAATAGAAACAAGAGCCTGGTCACCTCTGCTCTGTGTCCTGGGCGGGAAGTACATATTAAGAAGGTCTTATAAACTCTTCTAGGCAACTAGGGCACCGTTGAGCACAGTGAAAGAAATGCAGTAAGTAGGAAGCAAGGGTCCATCTGGCTTCAAGAGTGGAACTCCACTGATGTAACCCTTAGCTAGCCTCCCTTGGTGAACTAAAAGCCAATGGTGTAATACCACTGCTTTAAATTATTTGAGAACAGAGCATCTCAGGGGGGCAGTATAAGTTATGCATGTAATTTTTAATCTGTGAATCAACGTTGGGGCTCTTTCTCTCTCCATTCTCTTTAAACTTAAACGTTTCCCTCCAGCTGTCTCATTGATTGTCAAGAACCTTGTTCCCTCCAGGCTTATTTTACTCCTATTATACTTACAAGAGGAACATTAAAATGTCATCATCCAGCAAGGCATTCTCAAAAGTTCTACTTTTTTCTCCCAGCAAAATATCTTTATTTGGCAAGCTTTAATTCAGAAATAGGAATCTTGTTTAGCCTAAAAAGTATTTACTTTGATTTGTAGGCCAAAAACCAATGTATGAAAAAGAAGCAGTTCATTCTTTGTGAAGTACTAATTGGCGAAATAGTCATTGCTGTCTAGACTGTATCTGGAATAAATGGCCCCAGGGCAGGGAGGTCAAATGGAGGTTCGCCCCTCACATCTATAACTTAGCTTGGCACAAAAGCATGAAGTCTTCCATTGTTCTGGACCACATCCCTAACTCCAATGAGCTGGATTACAAAGCCGGTTGTTGGTTTCAAGAGCAATTTGTCAAAGGGTGTGGATGGCTTACTGCAGACCCATTGCTAATGCAAGAAAAATAAGTGGACGAGTATCCTATTGCCAGTTGGTTAGTTGAAAAACATCTTTATATAAACAGCACATTCTTAATAAACTTTGAATCTACACAGAAAATAAACATTATAGCTCAACTTGAATGAAAGGCAAGTTAAGGAACTGATTGAGGAATACCTTTCTCAAGGCTGACTGTATAGTTAGAATTAACTCCTCACTTTTTTGCTCCCCCCAAAATACTTTTCATGAAAAATGCTATGCCCCTAATTTCTAATAAAGGGCCAAAAATTAGACCTAGTCACTCGAATAAAAAAGAGAGGAAAAAAGAAACACTATATATCTAGTTTACTTTCTTAAATATCTTATCCTGGATGGGAGACTAAAATTTTGGCTTCAATTTTTCACCCATCCCTGCATCTACAGACATGTGAGCAATAAATAGTTTAAAAAATATTACTAAGGCTTCAATACAAAGACATAGAATACTGGAAACAAATGATCTGTGCTGGTTTCTTAAACAAGGCCTCAAGTACATTTTCTTTATTTTGTAGTGAACTTGTCTTCCATATATCTCATTAACGGAGACCTTGCACCTCTTTGCGTTCAGTGAATAAGGACATTAATCTTTGCTTATAATGGTGATGAATTCTTAAGAGTACTATATCTACGGGTAGTGTAGTGTTTGTAATAAACAGTGGGTAATATTAAGACAGTTAATACAGTCCTTGATCTCATTAAAATTATATTCAAGGTAAGGGGTTGGATATAGTTACCAATTTCAAACAATAGTCCAAGGACGAATATGCATGTGCCAAATGAGTAGTACAGGTAAGTGATGTACAAAGTTCCCAAGAGGAAGAGGTCCCCATGGCAGGGTCATAAAAAGGGTTTTAGAAGGAGTAGGATTTGATTTGAGTTTTGAAGGATGGGGCCTGAAGGGCAGGAGGAACGAGGGTGCAAAATTCTGCAGGTGGAAATGTATATGGCATGTTTTTGGGTAGTAGTCTTCAGATTTTTCTGCTTGTCTAATCTATAAAAATTGTTGATAAACTATGCCTCCTTGAACAGTTTTAGTTGGACATCTAAAATTTTCCCTCAAGTTTAAGTAGTTGCAAAGGATATAACTTCTCAGCAAGCTGTAAATATTTATGCTTTAAAATAGAATTATTTTGCCTCTTTTAAAAATAAATCCAATGGAATATAAATTCTATAGTGATGATGGGTATCAAGTGACTACAATGTTTATATTTCTTTAACAGTTGGATGTTTTATGGTATTCCTTTTGATTCTTTCTTCTTTTAAAAATAGACCTTATTTCTTAGAGCAGTTTTAGATTCATGGCAAGATGAGTGGACGATAGGGAGATATCCCATATGCCCTTATCCCCCTTTTATGCTTGAATACATATTTCTATTCCATTTCAGATCCAGAATTTTAACCTAATGTAATGTAGTTTTATGCTTGGAAGTTTTAATTCATCACTTTTTCACACTTTTCTGTATGAAAAAGGTATTAATTGAAAATTTTAAAACATTAAATATCCTTTGACCATAAGGTCTAAGTATTCAAAAAATTCTTCTGGATTTGAATTACCATTATTAGTAGTATATTTAAGTATATTAAAATTTAAAAATAGTTAATAAACCTAAGTAAAATTTTATTGGCTAGTTCTCTCTCAATGAAATGAATGGGGCTTCCTTTTTAGTTAATTGATTAGCTACTGTACCCATGGATGAATATTACTTATTGCTAGAAAAAGATAGGGCTGAGTACCAATTTTATTTCTACTCTCCATTTTTTATAGAGGTAAATGCTGAGAAATTTTACTCACATAAGTAAGTAGATAAGAATAGAAAGAATTTTGCCACAGCAATGTCACTCAATTCTTTGATCTTCTGAGTTTTATGACCCCCCCCCAAAAAAGAACACATACTAGTCTGTCATTAAAAGTTATTTTTATAGTCCATTACCTGACAGTTGATTAGGACATCATTCAATGCTGTTGGTAAAAAGAACTGGAGACCACTTGACTTGCAAGGCTTGACTAACTTGAGGAAACTATTATCATAAAACTCACCTATCTCCCCCTTGGAAAGTCATTTTGTACCCCATGCTATACATACCCCAGCTTGAAGGTTTTTGTTTCACAGAACAGCAAATTGCCCAGTAGGCTAGATCCATCTGGAAAGTTACAGTGAAACTGATCCACAGTCTAAAGTACAACTAAGGAAGAAATGTTTCAGAACTTCTGACTTGGTTCCACTACTACAGAGACAGCCAGTCTAGTCTAGAATGAGCCAATATTATTTTCTGCCAAGACACATGAAAACTTCTCATGGATGGAAAGTCATCGCCTGGGAAATAAAAAGCCTGTGTTCTTTGGCAGCACTTAGAGATGCCTGTTTTCACACCTTCACCTAGAACCGTAGGCAGTTCCAATTTATCAGGTGAACTGAAGAGCAGGCGCCCTCTGCAGAAGTGGTGTTATGCTTAGATCACACACAAAAGTAATTCCTTGTGTAGAGCACATCATTTACAGCTGGTTTGGATTTATATTTTTTTCAATGAATGCAAGATGGGTTGGGGATTTCCCAGAACACCTGTGGAGAATCTCAGATTCCTACAAGACAAGAGGCTGAAATACGTGTGATACAGGTGAATTCTCCTGGTATGAGAATTTAAATGAGAGTCCTTCAAATGAAAACAAGTATAAATGTATTACTATGAGTACTTGTGACGTTCATGTGTAAAAGAATCTGACTGTATATTACTTCTGATAAAACTTGTTGAGGTGTTCCAGACTGGACAGTTTAGAAGCATGTTGCTGTGATTAGGATGTTTACTGCTATTACTTCTATTTCAGTGTAGTCCCATAGCCCCATATAAGCGGAATGAAAATGTATAGTAAATAAATATGTAATATCAATGGTATTGAAGAATA
The DNA here is from genome assembly GCF_028021215.1 of Eschrichtius robustus. Taxonomy (NCBI): domain Eukaryota; kingdom Metazoa; phylum Chordata; class Mammalia; order Artiodactyla; family Eschrichtiidae; genus Eschrichtius; species Eschrichtius robustus. The sequence continues at coordinate 32,413,188 of NC_090825.1, forward strand.
TCATAACTATAACAAAGCATGTTATTTTGAAACCTCTTCTTAAATCTTAATTACTGATTTATACTACTCTTCTATGCTCTTAAGTCAAATATTTGGGTAATAAATAGCTACTTAAGGAGTTTCATCTTCTAAGGTTAGTTTTGCTTTGAAGTCAGGGAGTTGACCTGTGGGCTTTGTAGTGATGTAGGGGGAATGACATCGGTGCTGATGGGCATGTGGGGAGAAAGAGAGGGTTAGGTGGCAGGGTAAAAAAAACGTAGTTTCTATCAGTCAGGGAAGCTTGGATTTTAGTTCTGCTAGCAACTAATGTGTCAAATAGCCTTATTTATTTCACTCAGTTCTGATCTATAAGGTGACTGTAATACCACCCCTAACCAGCTCCACAGGATTTTTATGAAAAGCCAAGAGAGGGAATGTGCAAAAAGATTTTGAAAAATTCAAAGTATTATGCACATGAAAGCTGTCAGAGAACAATAGGTTATAAAGACTAAGTTAGCTATAGATGACTGCTCATGGTAATGGGGAACTTAATCAAAACCATTGGTGGGCTGATTCTATCAGAACCTACCTCACTTTCCACCTCTCAGCCAACCTTTCCACGCAGCTGGGTCCCCACCTTCTCACTTAGTCCTGAAGGCTCAGCCCTGTGACGTCCGTCATCACCAGCCCTGACCGTGCTAAGGCAGGTATTTAAGGAGTCCTGGCCACTCTCGGGTGTGACTCATTATGAAACTCCCTGGCAAATGTGATAGAACAAATTTTCTTTTCCCCGAACGAAGGAAACCTATAGATTACAAATGATTGTTTTTCAGCCAAGAGGGCTACGGTTTCTGTATCCTTTTCCTATAAAATCAGATGCAAATTTGCATAGAAGGAGACATACGTAACACAGGTAATGCCCTGCTTCAAATCTGTTTGTTTAGATTAGAGAGAAAACCGTTTCTTGGATCCCAAATAAAGCAAGTAAAGTGGTAATGGGCTTTTACCATAGACTCACAGTCTCTCCCAGAGGAAAGCTGAAAGAAGAGTCAGGACTTATTGGAGTACGCTGTGGTTATAAAGTTTCGGACAACCCCCATTCCATTTCTGCCAACTGTGAAGAGGCCCTGCTGAGTGCAGGGCTCAAGACCATCCCATCTGATTTGAGATTCCTACTTTTAGGCTCTGGGCAAAGGCACTGTGGGTTATATTTGGACTCTGCTAGGATAAGATTTTATGAAGGGATAAAGGATATGTGAAATGTTTTATCTGGGGTCTGACTCTTGGTATCCTGAAATTTTATTGCTACGGTGATTAAACAAGTGGATGTTTCATCTGCCATAGAGAGAGAAGACATCTCTGTTTTTGCCCAAACCTGATACACAGGTCCTGTCTTAGGAACTGCCCAGTTCCTCAGTGTAGGGTTCTTCTCAACCTCAGCATTCCTGACATGTTGCTGTCCTGTGCACTGTAGTATCATCCAGGGTCTCTGCCCACTGGATGTCAGTAGTTTTCCCTCACCCCCCCGGAAAGCTCCCAACTTCCATGTCCCAGAGTTGTGGCCGCTGACAACTTCTAGACATGACCAGATGTCCCCCAAGAGGAAAATCCTCTCTGGTTGAGAACCACTGCCTTAGTCCCTTTATCAGGCCTTGATCTTACCATCAACCCCATCTTCTTTCCTCTCCTCATTCCCATTCCCAGGACTCCAGTCCTGAGCCTGAATTTCTTTCCAGGGACCCAGTCTCAGTCTTACCTGATGCAATTGACAGTATTTTAGAAGCATTTATTTTAATTAATTAATTAATTAACTCACCTATTTATCAACCCACCAGTATTGAGTGTCTGTTATGAACAAGGCACTGGGGTTATGAGGATGAAGAGACACATTGCATTACAGCCCATGAAACACAGCCATGTGCCATCGCTGGCAATATACCACTGGATGGGGGAACACCTGTGTCTCTGTTGGGGACAATTTGCCAACAAATCCACCCAAAGTACCTTTACTGAAAACAGATCAGAACAACTAATGGAAACTTTGCTGTGGACATCCCTGGAATGTTCTCTAACTAAATGAAATAGAACAGTACAGAACCTCAGGCCTATGTTATTTTCCAACTCTGAGAGCACAGATCTCTGCAAATGGTCTCTATTCTGTGTAACTCTAAGTTCTAAACTGTCTAAGACGTCTCATCCGAGCTGACCCTGCTGGAATGCCTATAGTTTGTATGGGAAACAAGTGAAACTTCAGTTCTTTGATGAGAACCAGAGTCTCAACACCAGCCCCATCTGGCATCAGAACTGCTTCCTCTGTCCTTTTCCTCTTGGGTAAACTCCAGAACGCTGACACCTCCTGAGAGAGAATTTATACCCAGGTATATATCCAAGAGAAATTCCAACAGAAGACAGGCTTCCTGGTTATTCAAATATTTGAATTGAATTGCCAGACCTACGACTGGCAGTTCAATTTCAAATGTTAACATGTCATTTCAATATTGCTATGGTCTTCCAGAGGTTGATAAACAAGGTTTCTCATCTCTTACTGGACTCGGAAGTAATCACCTATCATCCTGATGGTCTAGTCTATTCTACAGATGCCTACTGAGACCAGGCAGTTTGTCCAAATTATTTTGAGATACTGATTCAGCATTTACTTTCTTTCAAGCTCAAATGTAATTCAAACAGAATACAGACTCATAGGCTACTCTTTGTACCAGCTCAAACCCTCTACCACGTGGGGTACAGACCCGTAGCCTGCTGTCCGTGCCAGCTCCGACTCTTCCACCACTTTGTTGCGGCAGGGAGGACGAGGATCATTTTCACAGTCATCTTCATCTGAAAAGTCTCCACAGTCATTGTCACCATTACACAGAAGTCGCCTCTTTATGCACATGCCTGCAATCAAAATCAGAAAAGACAGAAAGACACTGTGTCTCTCAGGCCAAATTCTCTCTTCTTTTCTTAAGTTATCAAACATACTTTAATGATAGAGGGGAGGGACCACACCTATATTTGAATTATTTGTATAGACTATATAGATGGCCCTTTTTTCAGCCCCTTTCACGCTTGGAAGCATGAGCGTCTGGAAGCACATTTCTTTTCTTTTCGCTCATGAGGGCACATCGATACCCACACTAGGCAACGGGAGAATTACCTGTATGGCATCGAAAGTCATTTTTACAGTCATCCTCAGGGTCTTCGCAGGTCTCCGTGGGCACGCACTGACGTCTATCTCCTACGGCGTCCACGCACTTTTGCCCGTTAAATTGTCCAAAGAGCTCAATGCTCCTTGAGCGGAACTGCCCAGGAACAGCTGGAAATGTTAGCGTTTCTAAGGCCAAAGAGGGATTCTGATCTAAAACTGCATCCACACCACTGCAGCCCTCCAAACCCTGCTGAGTCAAAGGTTTTAAGATGGAAGCCCGATGTCACTTGAAGGAACAACTCACATGGTGGGGTTGGCGGGCTCGTCTATAGAATATGGTTCCTCCCGATACTCATTTAGTCACTGTGCAACCCCCAGGTTTCCCAGAAAGGTTAGTTAGCCTCATCCATTTAGGGATTTCCCTTTCCTTCCAGGTTTGGAACTCAGCTGGGGGCCTCCCTGCCTCATAGGCATTTTCCTGGAGACACTGGCAGTACAGTTTCCACTTGGGGACATCAGTGGGGAATGGCAAAAAATGCTTACCATTTGTTTGAGGCAAGGGTCACATTTGGACCAGCTGCTCCAGGAACTCATCCTGCAGTCTGTGGGCAATGGTGTGCCACAGCTTTTCACGGGCTCCGAGTCATAACTAAGACAATAAAACACATCAGTTTATAATGACCATCATGTGTGCTTCTTTCTAAAAAGTCTTCACAAACCCGTTTAATTTTATTTACTCCTTTCCCCCTTCTGAACCACAGTACTTATCCTTTTATTCCATCTCGCATTTGACACTTGATCACATGCTGTTTTGTACTTTCAACTCAACTTTTTGTTTAATTCTTGTACTGCATTGTAATTTAACCTTCACCCTAACAACAACAACAATAATAATGATGGTGATGAAGAAAACTAGCAAGTCATCCGGCTAAATATAAGACTACTGATTAGTATTATGTTTCCAACTAGTGTACAGATTCATTGAAGCTAGAAGCCTTGTTTCGCTTTGTACCCCCCAGAGAGTCTGGCAAAGCCTCAAGTTGCTGGGTTTTCTTGCAAATTTAAGCCAGCGCACCCAGCCGTTCCTGTGGTAAGCGCCTCATAAATCAAGCTCTCCTGTCCCTACTTTCTGTATGTGCTGAACTTCCCGCTTCACACTCTGTGTCTGGACTTACTCCCCATCTTTCTGAATTTCAATGTATATTTTTTGGCACTTCTAACCTTCCCTCCCACCCCCCGCTGTGCTTTTCTGGCTTTGAACTGTTCTATCTCTCTTGGTTCACCATTTGGATCTCTTCTGGTTGCAGCACCACCTTGGATTACTATCTTATTCAGTGACAGAAAGAAATCCAAAAACAGAAGCCATGGAACAAGAATCTTATCAACTTCCTGCCCCACTTTCCCGAACTGGCACCTATCCTTTTTATAGTGTAGCCTCTTATTTCAGAGGGATGGTAAGGCCAATCCCTCCCTTAAAGCTCTAGATCCCAGCATCTCTTTGAGCTCTTGATAACCGAGATTCTCCTCCACTTAAACCTCTCCCTTACAACCAGCTCCTTTCCATTTGTGATACAATGTGTTCAAGTCTTTGACATTAAACATAAACAAAGGAATGAACAAATAGAATACTCTTCCTGAACTTTGCATTTCCTTCAAGCTATCCCACCTCCCTCCCACCCTTCACAATGACACTCAAAGGAATTGCTATAAACATATTTCTGTTTCTCTGTCTTCCAAAATAAAAACAAGTCTCATCTCCTGCTTTTAGCTACCGCCAAAATTCTCTCATCTTTTTTAGGCCAACTTTCTGGAAAAAGTAGTTTGCACCCTGGTTTCTTGTTCCTTACCTTCCAATTACAGCTCAATCCTCCTAACCCAAGGTCATCGCTCTTGCCAAAGTCGACAATGACTTCAAGTGGCCCGCTCTGTGGTTCCCCTCAGTTCTTATCTTACCAACTGCTTCACAGCTGTCAATACGGTTGACCACTCTTGCTCTTTAAAATAATCTCTTCTCTTGGACTGAATGGTATTAGACCCCTTTTATTGCTTCTTTCCCCTCCATCCTGTTCTCCTACTCTCCTGTTCAGGCTCCTTCTCCTTTGACAGTCTCAGAAATGCTGTTTTTCCTCAAGCTCCTGTCCTTGGATCTCTTTTCTTTTTCTTTCTACACTTTTCCCAGGGCTTTGGTTTCCATGTATATGTTAATGACACCCAGAGATAAGTCTGCAGTCCAGACATCTCTTCTGAATTTTAAGCCCTTGGATATAACTCCCAATTGGACATCTGCACTTAAATGTCTTCATGGCTCATGAATTTAATGTATCCCCAGACAAATCCATTCTTTTTACTCTTCTCTCAAGGCTTCTCCTCCTGTATTTATTGTCTTGGTAAACAGTGTCTCCATTTATGCAGTCACCCTAACCAGACTAGGGTGGTACTTGTCTTATCGAAGCTCATCCCCCATATCAAATCAACCACTAAAACCTATTCTTTACAGTCATAAATGACTCTCAAATCCTTCCACCCTTCATCTCTTCCAGACATGTCTCTGGTCTACACTAACATTTCATCTCTCTTAGATGACAGTCATTTTTTTTTAATCCTGTTTCCCTAAATCACCCAGAGCGATCTTTTAAAAATGCAAAGCTTATCATTCATTCCCCTACTGAAAATCTTCAGTAGCTTCTCTCTGTTCTGAGGATAAAGTCCAAATTTTCTAACATGATATGGTAGGCAGAGTAATGACCCTCCAAATCATCTGTGTCTTAATCCCCAGAATCTGTGAATATGTTACTTTACATGGCAAAAGAGACTCTGAGCATGTGATTAAGAGGAAATTATTCTGTATTTTACCTGGATGAGCCCATTTCAAATATACGAGCTCTTAAAAGCAGAAGAGTGGTTCAGAGAGATGTGCAGACAGAAGTGGCAGGAGAAATTCAAAGCATGGAAAGGGATTCCATCCACTGTCGCTGACTGTGTAGATAGAAGGAGTTTCACCAAGGAATGCAGGCAGCCTCTAGAAGCTGGAAGAGGCAAGGAAATAGATTCTCCCCTAGAGCCTCCAGAAAGGACTGTAGCCCTGTCGGAGCCTTGATTTTAGGCCAATGAGACCCATTTCAGATGCCTGACCTATACAACTGTAAGATAATAAATCTGTGTTGTTTAAGCCACTAATATGTGGTAATTCATTATAGTTGTTACAGGAAACTAACACACATGGTCTAGAGCGCTCTACATGGCCCATCTTCTTCCTAATTCTTCACCTTCACTATTCCCCCAGCCACGCTGAACTTGAAATGCCCAAGATAAGCTACATTTTCTCACAGCCTCAGACCTTTAAACCTACTGTTTCTTATTCACCACACTGATCTCATCTTCAACATATATTTTTTTTCCAGAAAACCTTCCCTAACCCCTCATGTAATTTACTTTTCTATGTATATATTCTTATAACGTCTTGTTCCTCCCTATATCATAAGTGCCTTTGCAATGACATGTTTAATTTAATTTATTTATTCACTCATCAAATATTTATTGTCTATTATTTGCTAGGCTTTGAGGATACAATGGTATGCAAAACAACAAAACAAAATGACAGAAACCGTGATCCCCAAACTAACAGAGCTTATGTTCTAGATAAAAATATCAGTGAGTTAAGGAAATTTTCAGTCTTGCTCAGCTTACATATCAAGTGTCTGGAACATAGTAGGTGCTCAGTAAATGCTTTATGAATGAATAAATGAAAAACGAAGTGCATGAAGAGGAAGAAAGTTCTTGATCGTGTGGTCTAGGACAGACCTAGGTCTGTATTTCTCTAGGTTATCATCCTCTGGTGGACCACTCATATCAGATTTTTGCAAGACTTGCTTGTCATTAGGCAACCCTAATGACTGGAGATACCATTTCTGTTAAAAACGTATTAGGCAAGCTGCCAAAACTCCTTGAAGAAACTGATTTCATGGAGGTTTGAATATTAGTATCTATCTGAAACCACATGGTTGAGAAATTTGTTGCTAGAACTTTTCCATCAGACTAAATCCTCATCTGGAACTGACCGGCCTCATCAAGAGGCAATGGCAGATGCACTTTTATGACCTATAGCAGCAGGTCTCACTACTGATTGCATATCATAATCCTCAGAGAGTAAAAACAGGAACTGTAAAATTGTGATTCCCCATTCCACACGAATTAAATCAAGCTTTCTGAGGATGGGCTTCAGGCAACAGTGTTTTTAAAAGGTGATTCTTGTGTTCACACAATGTTGAGGAGAACTTCTTGGCACCATCTGGTGGGTATCCATGAAATCTGAAGGGGTGGAATTCAAGTATGGGGGTGCCCATTTCATCACATAACCCAAGCTTGAGGTCGCCACTGACCTGAGTCACTGAGCTACTTTACCATTGGTTTTAGGAATTACTCTAGGCTTTGCCTATTAGTGTCCCTATGGATCTTTGCAATCTGTGGATCTAGTTTTTCCAGTATTAGTTAGGCCTGCTGCCGTCAACTGGATTATCTGTTCCTGTCTATCCTTTTTGTATTTATCACTTACTTAGAAGCTCATGTTAGCATTTTGTTTCAGCATCTCCCCCAAAGAGATTGGTTCTAGAAACCACACCCTAAATAGACCTGTGGTATGACACCTTAATCTTTCTCACCTGCCATTGAGACCAGCTTCAATGACTAACTAGTTCAGAGAGTACAGTACAGACTGGGGGATCATGTATGGAAGGGAAAACTCACTGCAAATACCGCAGAGTGAGTTGCACTCCTTTGGTGGGCAAGCCTAGAGCCCAGCCAGTGAAGGAGGCCGATCAGAAAGGCTGTTCATCTGTCTCACACATCAGTGACCAGGACCCTGCTCCAATGATACTGGCATTGCCTGTAGATGCTTCTCTAACATCCGTCACATTAATAATAGCCCCATATTAACAATGTGCACACGAATTCCCTTCCTTCTAACTTCAGGACTCCTTTTTTTTTTTTTTACATATTTGACTCACACCTTGGACGTAGAATAGAGCACCAGAACTTCGCCTTTGATCTTTTATTGCCCTCCTAGACTGTGATTTAGATTCATTTCCTGAATGATCCAACTTGGCCCTGTGGGAAGGTCTGCACAGATCCCACCCTTGCCCTCAGAGCGGGACTTACACCCCACTAGATATCAGGCTCAGTGTATTTTTTCATTTGCTAGGACTGCCATAACAAGGTATCACAGACTTAAACAACAGAAATTTATTTTCTCACAATTCTGAAGGCTAGAAGTCTGAGATCAAGGTGTCTGTGGGGTTGGTCCCTTCTGAGGCCTCTCTTCTTGACTTGCAGATGACAATCTTCTTCCTGTGTCTTCATTTGGTCTTTCCTCAGTACATGTCTGTGTTCAAAGTTACTCTTCTTTCAAAGACACCAGTTGTATTGGATTAGGGCCTGCCCTAATGACCCCCAATACAGTCACATTCTGAAGTCTGGGGGTTGGAATTTCAACATTTAAATTTTGGAGGGACACAATTCAGCCCATAACACTCATCAAAGGTTTTCGATTAAGCAATACCTATGTTTTCTACTAGTTTTACTAGATAATTTCCAAAGCTCGTTTTCTCATTAAACCTTTATTCTACCACTGAGGGTAAATTTTGTAGGTGTTATACTTTATAGGTGGGAAACTAAAAACAGAGAATTATGCTAATTATTCAAAGTTAGACAGTTAGTAGCAAAATTGGATTTAGAATCTATGTCTCTCCACTCCTAGTTCACTGCAATTTTGCTCTCTCTCCTGTGCTGCCTTTCCCCTCCCAACCAACTCAAATCCTCTTTGAAATAATCTAAAGGGTCATGGTTTATTCAATAATTGCTGGATGTAATAGTCTGATGATTTGTAGACATTTGGAGACACATTAAGTTAATAAGAATATATTTAAAATACAGCAGAATATATTTTTAAAGAATGTATTTATATTTTTATTTAAGAATACATTTTTAAAATATAGCAGCTCCAGGTAAAGCACAACAATTGGACCACCTGGTTCTTGCCTGGATATATTTTTGAAGCTTACACCTAAATGTTGTCAAATTAGGCAAAAATAAATTGAAAATTGTAGGAACACCTGGATGTTTTGCCTTCATTGCACCAGGTACCTGGATATTTAGAGGCAAAATAAAGGCAGGACTTGAGGGAATTATTAAGAGGAAATAACAGATTATGCAAGGGGAATATGTTATTGAAATGAATGCATTGTATAAATATTAAGAAAGAGGATGAGTGATCTTGGATAGCGCCTCCTGAGCCCAGTACCCCCTCCCCAGGCCCTTTGACTCACTAGACAGACAATCTTTTGTAGCTCAAAGACTGTGCATGTACAATGCTTACCACCTGCCTTTCACCCTGCTGAGCTATTAGGCTGAGCGGAAAAGTATTTGTAAAGCACTTTCTGGATTCGTAGATGAAATGTGTTTATCAAGTAAAGCCTATTTCCAAGTGTTTCAATCTCAGCTTGAAAGTCATTTCCTAGATCAAAGTGATGTACATCAACATGGCAGGAGGTCTAACTCCAGGCCAGAAATGCGCTGAATGAAGAGCCATTGATGTACACCTGGTCCCATCTCCCTGCCATGAAGAGAGGTTTCCAACTTTAGAAAAAGAAAACCTCAGGAGCAGTTCACACTCCAGGACACTTTGTGGTGGGCCCAGGCAGGAAAACACCTGCTGTAGGAAGGAATCTTTTTGTCAGTAAATAAGACAATGTGGCTCCTTTGAGTGGAGAAATGTAAGCTAATTAGGACTGCATCCTTAACCCATGGATCTGCCAGTTTGTTTAGTTCCTGCAATTCATCAAGGTGAAGAGATAATATAACAGCAGTGGCCAACACTCTAAAATTTCAGGACTTTTCTGGTTTCCCAAGTCTTAGTCAAGAGCTTCTCTCATGTGCTTCCAATGAGCCAACATTCAGTAACATTTGTGGAGGGTCTGCTCTATGTCACAAAGTGTTCTGGTAACTGCGGCCACGAGACAACATCCTGACCGTCACGGAGCCTGCGTTCCAGTGGGTGAGATACAGTAAAAGAGTATACTAGAGAATACAACATGCAGTATCAGTTAAGACATGTGAGCTGTGAAGGAAAATAAACCAGGGTAAGAGGACAAAAAGTGCCATAGGGCTGTGCTGGAGCCCCACAGGGCTGGGGGTTTCTTACAGAGCGTGGTGAGAGGACCCTCTCAGAGCAGGCGTGGTGCTTTACAAACGTGTTCACAAATTCTTTGAAATTAGGCTCATCAAAGATGGGGTCTATGCGTCCCCCTTTTGAAGCTGGTAGGGTCTTTGTTAATGCTTTTGAGGAGTAGAATGCAGTGGGAGAGAGCCTGCATGCCTTTAAAGGCTGGGTTAGAGAAGACCATGCTGGTTTATCTAAAGACACTTGCTCTGGGAGCTTTCACCACTACGTATGAAGCTAGCTACCCTGAGCCCACCGTGTGGAGAGCGTGCACACACACACACACACACACACCCCCACACACACACCCACACACACACCACACACACACACCACACACACCACACACACACACACACCACACACACACACACACACACACGCCACACACCACACACACACACCACACACACGCACGCACACACACACCACACACACAGACACACACACCACACACACACAGACACACACACACCACACACACGCAAGCACGCACACACACACACCACACACACACACACCACACACACACCACACACACACACACCACACACATGCACGCACACACGCACACGCACACACACCACACACACACCACACACACGCACGCGCACACGCACACCACACACACGCACGCGCACACGTGCACGCACACACACGCACACACACAGCACACGCACACACAGCACACACACACACCACACGCACACACACACCACACACACACACCACACACACACCACACACACCACACACACACACACCACACACACACACACCACACACACCACACACACACCACACACACACACACACCACATACACCACACACACACACCCACACACCCACACACACCACACACCACACACACACACACACACACAAACCACACACCACACACACACCACACACACACACCACACACACCACACACACACACACCACACACACACCACACACACACACACCACACACACACACACCACACACACCACACACACACACCACACACACACACCACACACACCCACACACACCACACACACACCACACACACACACCACACACACCACACACACACACCACACACACACACACACACACACACACGAGAGATTCCTAGGGAGACTCAATTGCTCTAGTCCCCCAGCTGTTTGGGTCTTCCCAGCCCAGGTGACAGACATGAGTGAAGAAGTTGTCACGATGACCTCAGCCACAGCCACCATCTGCCTGCATCCATGTGAGAGACCCATGACAACTGCCCAACTGAGCCCAGCCAACCCCCGGCTTCAAGAACCAAAGAAATAATTGGTCTTATTTTAAGCTACTGTTTTGTAATGATTTGTTACACAGTAAAAAATGACCAGAACAGGGAGGTGCTGTTTGATTAGGTACCTGAATGAAATCAGAGAGAAGCTATGCGAGGGTCTGGGAGAAGAGTGTTGTAAGCTAGGGAAAAGTAAGTAAGTGCAAAGGCCCTGAGGTGGCATGTTGGAGGCACAGCAAACAGAGCAGAGTGACCACAAAAGAGAGTGAGGTGCATCTGGAGGAACAGGCAGGAGCAGCTCATGCCTTGTGGGCTGCGGTGAGGAAGTTGGATTTGATTCGGAGCTTGATGGGACTCCTTAGAGGAACATGAGAGCAACAGTAACGCTCAGATTTACATTTTCCAAAGCTTTCCCTGGTTTTTGGGTGGAGAATTGACTATTGGGGAATGGACAAGAGTGGATGCAGGGCAGAAAGGATAGTGATTTGGGCTAAAATGGTCACAGTGGAGACAGGGAGAAGTGCGTAGATTTGGGACATATTTTCGAGGTAAGGTCAACAGGACCTGCAGTTACATTGCATGGGGCAATGACACGAATAGAGGAATCAAGTATGGTTCCCAGGTTTTTACGTAACTTGATGGGTAGTAGTGCAGGTTGGATGAGGATGGGCAGAGAAATCAATAGGTATGTTCTGGACATGTTAAGTTCTGGATGCTTGTTACATTTTCAAGAAGAGATGTTGACTAAGTAATTGGACACTGGGCTCAGGAAAGAGATCAGTGTCATAGATATAAATTTGAGAGATGTCAGAATATAAGCGATATTTCACCCCATGAGGCTGGAAGTGAGTGGGTGTGTTGAGTAGGTCTGAGGACTGAGCCAAAATTTAAAGGAAATGTTACAACATGTTTGCAAGCTGATGGGAATGATTTGGTACAAAGGGAGATACTGATAATGTGGGGGAGGGGGCAGAATTAAAAGAGCAAAGTCCTTGATGAGGCTGGAGCGGATGAAGCCAGTGCACAAGTGAGTGGCCAGGCTCAGGGGAGCGTGGTGCCCTTAGCATCACAGGCCTCACTCAGAGAACTTGGTTGAATTGCAATTGCCATTTACTTGTTGATGTTCCCCACTAGTCTGCAAGCTCACTGAGGGCAGAGACCCTTGGTAATAACATGCTCTGTAACAGCTCCCAAAGCAATGTCCAGCCCACGTTGCAAACAAGAAATATTTCCTGTATTAAATGGGTGAATAAAAAAAGACCATACTTGGCCAATAATAATTCATAAACAAATATCTGTTAACTTATATTAAATATAAGTTAAATATAAGTTAAAAACACAGATGGATACAACCAAAGAAGGAGAAAAAAAGCTGACATTTTGGATATTTTCAATTCTGGTTTTTTTTTTGTTTTTTTTTTTGGCCACACCGTGTGGCTTGTGGGATCTTATAGTTTCCCAACCAGGGATCAAACCCCATGCCCTCTGCAGTGAAAGCATGGAGTCCTAACCATTGGACTGCCAGGGAATTCCCTGGACATTTTCAATTTAATAGTTTTTCCCAACTTTAATGAGTGTTTGGGTATTTTTCCTGATTGTTAAGTTTGATTAAAATAAATTGAATGATAATTTCTAGCATTTCTGAGTGCTTAGTTTATGTCAGGATCTCTTCTAAACTTTTATATTCATTATCTCATTTAACTTTTTACATCAGCGCTATGAGATGTCTTCTACTAGTATTATCATTCTTGAAAGATGAGAAACTAAGCCACAGAAATGGTGAGTAATTTTTCTCGGGTTACACAGCAGCTATTTGGTGGCAGAGCTGGGATTCAAACCCAGACATTCTCTCTCCAGAGGTGACCTACTCAGCTACTCTCCGGATTTCTAACTCCCAGTCTAGAATTCCTTAACTATTAGAAAGATGAAGAATAAAATAAATATGACAACTATAAACACCCACATTATGTAGCCAAAAGATGAATGACAAACTGGGAAAGACATTTGTAATTCATACCAGAGAAAAAGGACTAATATACTAAGTCATCATAGAAATCTCTAAGTGAAAGACAAGAGACTCAATAGGAAAATGGGCAAAGAATATGGATAGGTCACCGCCCCCAAAATACATATAGCCTTTAAACATATGACAAGATGTGTAACCTAAGTAAGAGAAAGGCAAACTAGAACTATTCAAAGATACCATTTTTCACCTATGAGATTGGCAAATATCAAGCTGTTGGCCTAGAGCTCCCATCGGCAAAGCTTTGGAGAAACAAGCACTTTTACACTCTGCTGGCAAAAGTGTAAAATAATACCCACCCGCGGGACTGTGGGGCAATTTCCGCAAAAGCTTGAAACCGATACCTTTTGATCCAGTTATATCATTTCTCGGAATTAATCTTCAGGTACAATTATCCATTTGCAAAATGATATGTGAATAAGGATATTCATTGCAACATGGCTTATAATACAAAACTGGAAACAACCCAAATGTTCGTTAATAAAAGAGGTTATCTGAACTGTATATCCAGACAATGGAAAATTAATCATTTGTGAAGAGAAGGAGGAAGTTCCTTTTCTACTGATACAGAAAGGTCTCAAGGATATATTGCAAAGTAAAAAGAGGAAAAGCAAAGTACAAGATAGTATATATGATATGATACCTTTTATGAAAGAAAGGGGAAGAGTAAGATTATAGTTAGCTCCATGCTTTAATCCACATAAAGACATACTGGAAAGACACAGGAAATTAATAAAGGTGATTCCCTGTGGGGAAAGGGTGAGGTGGGAGACGGGGAGTGATCTAAGTACTTTACATATAACACTAATCTCATGAAAAGCTAGGAGTAGGGAAATCAAGACTTCTCAGTGTATACTTGTTATATTTTTTGACCCTTGAACCAGGTAAATATTTTGTTATTTACAAATGAAAAGGAAGAAACTAAAGATAGCTATACTCACAGCACACTCACAGCTTGCCTGTCACTGTGCTAAGCACATTGCATTTATTATCTCGGGATTTCACAGCAGGTCACATTTTTATTCCTATTGTGCAGGTGCTAGGAACAGGTTTAGAGAAGTTAAGGAATTTGCTTAGGGTCACGCAGCTAGTAAATTGTGGACCTCAAACTCAAACCCAACTGCCTGGCTCTGGAACCTATATTATGAGCTGTTACTCTACTTGTACAGGGTTTGTTTTTGTTTTTGTTTTTTCACATTTCTATTCTACCTTGAGAGACATAAGAGATGATGTCCCCTCATGACCTAGTCTCATGGGCATGCTTGTGTTTGCAAACAAGTGATTGTTGGAAATCCCCAATTGTTCAGCAGTTGCAATAGCTCACTGTAGCAATGGCTTAAGATACAATGTCTGCGGCCATGTGCTCTCCCCTGAAGGCTAGCTGTAATTCCATCCCCTCCTCTCCTAAACCAGAAAGCATATCAAAGTAAAAGGAATAGCAAGGTTATTATTTTAAGGAATACTTCACATTTATTGAGTTCTTACAGCGTGCCAGGCACAGATGTTGTAAGTATATAACATGTATAAAGATTTAATGTTCACGTAGAACCTTATTAGGTAGGGACTATCGTTGTCACTGTTATGGGCTGAATTGTGTTCTCTCAAAAAGATATGTTGATGTTCTACACCCTGTACCTCAGTATGTGACTTTATTTGGAAAGAGGGTCTTTACAGAGGTCATCAAGTTACAATGAGCTCATTACGATGGACCCTAATCCAGTATGACTGGTGTCCTTCTGAAAAGGGGAAATCTGGAGCCAGACAGACATGCACAGACAGAAGAGGATGTGAGGATGGCCAAGTGATAACAGAGGCAGAGATCAGAATGATGTAGCTGCAAGCCTAGGAATGTGAAAGATTGCTGGCCACCACCAGAAACTAGGAAGGATCCCCCCCAGAATTTCAGAGCATGCATGGCCCTGCTGACTCCTTGGTTTCAGACTTGTAGCCTCCAGAACTGTGAGACAATAAATTTCCGTTCTTTGAAGATACCCAGTTTGTGGTACTAGGAAATGAATACAATCACCATCTTACAGATGAAGGAACCAAGGTACAGAGATGTTGAGTAACAGTTCGTAGAGGTTGCCCAGATTTATACAGTTGGTAAGTAAGTATTGGCACTTCAACCTGAGCTTGGGAAGGCTGGTTCCAGAGGAATGCTTCATTCTGATCAAATCTGTATCTTAAAATCATTTGCAAACCTCAGTTCTTTGGCTGAACTGTGTGTCTCGCTTCATGGCTGGTCTGAACACTCTGTTTGACCTCAACCCTGTATCAAAGGGCAGAGCACAGAGTGTTTGGAGCGGGGCAACCCTACCAAACTCCCGAGGGCATGGCAGTGAGAGTGATTGCAACCAAATCCCAGCCAGAGGTGCAGCTGCTCAGAGCTGGGGGGCAGCCAAGGGGGCTTTCTGGTCCTCCCTGAAACAGATGAGTGTGGCCAGGACCCAGGGGGTCCAAACTTCAAAGCAGCGGAAGCCTTCCTCATGGCCTCTCATTTTTTGGTCAGCAGGAGTCACAATCCAGGAATGTGGGTTGTTTAAATTACTTTTTTAACTTAAGAAAGGGTCAGGGTAAGTACAAGAGGGCTAAAGCGACTTTCAGTAACTGCCTTCCCAAATCCCCTTTGTACCCGATGCCCAGTAAATGCAAATATTTTCTGAATAGAACAATGTTTCTTAAATAACGTGGGAAGAGGAAGTGATGGGATGAAGGAAAGCCTGGCGGAGCACTTCACCCAAGCCCGGGCTGGTCCGTAGAGCGTCTCTGTGTGCCCCCTCCTAGAAGATGCAACCCTGTGAGCAAACCACGTGCCTGGTGGGGTCCAGGCGGAATGGCAGCCTCCACTGCAGCCGGGAGGCTGGCAAAAATGTGCTTGAGATGGACGTTAGCGTCCAAAACAGAATTTGGTGAAACCGAGAGTCAAATAACCAAAGGGAAACTGGATACAGGTCACAGTCACATCAGGCAGAGGGGCAGTGTTTGGGTAGATAATTTCCCCCAGCTATATTGTCAAAGCCCGGAATATTTTAATGCCATCACCAGATGAGATCATGCTGTATCAGATGACACAGGACTGTGTGTTCTCCAGCCACTCTGGGTACAGTGTAGACAGTCAGTAATCACATCTTTTCTGGTTGGTTTATTTCCTGGATGGGCTTGGTGTGGGCTTCATGTTCCCAATTAGGATCAGAGCATAAGAAGAGAAAGTGTCTTTCCTGGAAGCCTGGCCAACAGGTCTGCACCATGGTGATTCTTCTCGAATGGAAGAAAATACCACCCTAAACCTAAGGACAAAATGTGTGCCTCTGGATACAACTTGGGATGTCACGGAGGAGAAGCAAAATGCTTAACCTTTGCCTGATGTGGGGCAAAAGGAGGATGTAGCCAATAGTTAAGAGTGTTAGACACTGAGGCAGAGTGAGGGAAAGATTTATTGCCTTAAATTTAAACTTCTCAGACCTTAGATACTGATATACCCAGGTTTATTATACTCTAGTAAAAACCAACTTTGTTTCCTAAGTCCAGTATTTGAAGACTATCTCAGCCTTCACACTTGAATACCTTGTTTAAAAGGAATCCCTGGAAACAGCAGCAGGTATCCTCAGAAGACTCTGAAAGACACCCTCAGGCTTTTTCTCACCCTTTTTCAAAGTTTAAATTCTGGGGCTCTATGTCTCGATGTGCGTGAAAATGTTTTACCTGCTTTGCTGCTCTGCTACTAAAGCAGACTCTGAAATATCGAAGCCTACAGGGGAATTCCAGAGACGAAGGGAAAAGCGACTCACCTGCGAGTGGGCCCCGCTCTCAGGAGACTTATTTCTAAAATGCAGATTGCAAAGGCGAACCTCCGGCTGGTAGACATCTGCTCTAGCTAGGCAGCTCCGAGTGGAATGGCCAGATGGTTCCTGGAAGACATTTATTTGCAAAGGACTGGGGAACAATTATTGTTTGTTTTTGCTTAGGACTTTTGTCAGATTGGGCTTCCTGAGTGCCAAAGTCCAATCAGAGGAGAGTCATTTCATAATTTGGGCTTACTGTTTTGGCCAAGAATATACTTAACAATTGTATATTCAGGCAAGGGGCCTGTGAATGCTAAACGGCTGAGATTAGCAGCAGTGCTGTGTTGAAAAAAAAAAAACAAGCAAACAGAAAACTCCAGTGGTTTTCATTTTGGGAGACTCTGGAAGGGATGATAAGGGACTGTGTAATTTGGGGAAATAAAGGTCTGTGGATGATTCCCATAGAGGCAGAAACTCAAAATTAGTAAAAGAATTGCACTGACCAGAAATGGAGACACAGACGTAGATGTTCCAATCTGAGGGAGAGCTGTGTGGGTGATTTCCACACGGGCAAAGTGTAAAATGCATTTACAGACCTGGCTTTCTTTAACAGGTATAGTGGGTCATTTTGAAGAATCCAGGTACCCTCCCTAAGGCCTTTCCAATATCTTCCAGAAGGATATGGTCTCTTTATCTCAGAAACACACCTGTCAGCAAGATAGAGTCTGAGATGGAATAACTTGCTCTAACCCACTGGAAAGAATTTTTTCCCCCTCACTTTTATGTTCTTCAGGACTTGTGGAAAGGGCAGGATATTTTGGAATTACCGGAGAATGGGGACATCACAGCGGCTTTTAAAACACTGGTTGCACAATAGAGTGACTTGGGGACCTGTGAAAAACACTGGTGCCTGCCCACTCCCACCTGATACTAATTATTGATCTGGGATGGGGCCCTGCATCAGTATTTTTTAAAGCTTGCTGGGTCATTCGAATGTGTGGTCAGGGTCGAGAATTCAAATGACTACCTCGAGAAAAAACACATGAAATGCGGTATGTTATTGGTTTTTAAAAATTTGCTGACACTTAAGGGGACTTCATAAGTAGTCATTAAGCAAAAATAGGCAATTTTCAACCATTAGCACAGCAACACAGAGGGTAGGGTTGAGGAGATAACAGATATAGAGCTAGTTTTTCCAGTACTGCCTACCTTTTGATCTTTTCCATGGTCTTACCTAGAGTAAAATTACCTAGTCTTATCACCCTTTCTTGCCCCCTCTTTTCTTTTTCTTTTTTTATGCAGGGCTAGAGCTCTCTAGTGGGACTAATTTCATCAGTTCCTGAGTCTGCTGTGTAGACAATTTTCATGGTCGACATGTAGGTCATGCAGAGTTGCCAAGTAATAAGGTGATTCGAATGTGTGCGGCGACACTTCTAACTACATTGATGAATAAATCTATGCCACAAGACACTTCTTGGGAATCTTTGCAAATGACAAGTGGGCTGTATCCAGATACGGTAGGAATCTGTCAGATATAATGGAAGAATGCTGAACCCCCTCTCCTACATGGCCTCTCTGAACCCTGCCAGGATATGTATGGAAAGAAGGACTTGGAAGCAGGCAGGGTGCAATGATGCTTTATGCTAATTAGACTTAACGCTAATTGATTAGACTTCGTGATAATTGACTTCACAATTAGATGTGACTGGAGATTGAAAAATCACCTGTCTCCTTGGAGACTGACTCACTGGAGGCGAGGAATGGAGTATAGGGGGGTTTCTTAGCTGGTTTGAATGTTGAATTGCTCTGTAGAAGTTATATTTATTTTTTTCTCCATGGTTCAGGCAAAATGTAATGAAACAAAGTAATGGAAGCGGTAAAGTATAATAGTAATATACTATAATAATAATAATAATTATAAAATATAGTATGTCTTGCATTTTTGTAGCACTTTTAACTCTTTTTTGCCCTTAACATCTATCACGTATAGGACATGTTTTGAAATGAGATCCGTGTTTATCTCAGGGAACTGAAGACTACAGAAGTGAAAATGATAACATTTTTTAATTTGTGTAATACTTAATGGCTTCCAAAGAACAGAATGAATAAATGTTTATGGAATTTCTGTAATATGCCAGGTTATATATGCGTAATCTCATGTAATCCTCAAGATAACCCATTTTACAGTTGAGGAAACTGAGGTGCACTGAGATGACATCATTTGTCCAGCATCACCCACCCCCAGTGGTGAGTAGCTGGAATTTGAACTTGGTGAATCTCAGGCTTGTCCATCAGTTCTGTTGTTACTATTCTAATTATGTAATATGAAACTATAAAATTCCTCACTAAATCCTCTCAACTCCATAAAAGGTACGCTTTCAGTCTAGTCTTACAGATGAAGCTCAGAGAAACAACAGCCAAGGTGACATGTAAAGAAATGGCAGAGGTGGGATTTGAATAAACCATGTCTTCAAACTCTAATTCTAGGGTTTCCCACTGTTGAGGGTTCTCAAAGCTTTCACCATTCAGGGGCCTTTTAAAATTAAAAAAAAAATTAAAATTCCCACTGGTTTCAATTTGCTTGGGAAGTTTGCGAGCTTAAATTATATTTATCGCACAATAATAATACTTTTCCCTATTTTTAAGGCAGAGGCATGCACACATGGACATTAGAATGTGTGCCCATCAGGCAGAAACCCTGAATTTTTACTGAGGTGATATAAATGAATGCATTGAGCAAAATTTCCATTTGGCTCTTTTAAAGTGGTAGAATCAGTGTTTTGAAAGTTTATTATTAGTAATTTCATGGAATCCCTTTTAGGGTCCAGAGATTTCAAGTTGGGAACAGTTGTCTCATTCCATATAGGCTTCTAGCTGAGTCCCAAAAGATCCATGTGTCTTACAATGCTATGAACTTGTTGTGCTTTTACTTACAACACATGCACTTGCTGTAGATAATTAGAATCATTGAACAGGGAGAACTTGGAGATGACTGTCAACTGTAGACCCCTTGGTTTTAGGTGTGTTTTCCTTGCTGCTAGGTCCTTAACATCTAGGATTGTGCCTAGCACATATTAAGCTCCAATAGATATTGCAAGTTATATGCATTAATAGATGAATGAATAAATACAGGTGGGGAAAGTGATGTCCAGGACGGGTAAGTGACACATCCAAGGTCACACAGTCAGGGACAGATGCAGAGTCAGATTCCAGCTCTCTTCACTGCTGGTTCTGTGCCTGTTCATTACAATATTCTCAGCTGAGCTCTTTTACAAGAAAAGTGAAAGAATTTCTCTATCGAGTGGTTTTGGGGCTATTGTGAAGCTCAATGGAGTGATGTTAAGTCTGGCTATCCCTTTACAGTAACGAGGATTCCTGTGGCTCAGATCTGTTTACAATCACATGGAACTACTTGGGAACCACTTGATTGCATTACAGCACTTCATTTTAAGGGAAGATTCCACACAGTCCCTTTCTCTTTTGAAGTTCACAAAGTCTGGCTCTGTCACCTCCTATCTTTCTGTTTACCAGACTCTTGACCTCCTACCTTCACAGAAGGCTTTGACATCACGTTAGAATCTCCCTCTCCACTCACACCCCAGGCTTTACTTTAGTTATTCTTAAAGGCACCATACTCACTGCCTTGATTTCATCAGTTTTATCAATATTTGTCTTAATTCCATTCAGCCCACTGCCATACTCAGCTTCATCCCAACACTTGTCATGGCTTTACCTTGAGAATGTCAATGATCTCTTCTCTGACCACCATTTCCAATTCTTCCAGCTACCTCATTCTCATAATACTCTCAACATCCCCTTTCTTTGGCTTTACTGAGACATCCATCTCCTTGATTTCTCCATTTTCCCCCAGATTAACACCCTCTTGCTGGCCTCTTTTCCTTTCCTCCTCTGTGTGGATTCCCTGCCCATTAATGGACCCTTCTCACAAGCTCAACCCCCTCACACCTCTTCAATCCCTTGGACCATCGTCTACAAACTCTCATCCTGGGATCAGTCCTGTCAGTTCAGTTTTCTGCTGCTTTGCCTAAATCGAGTTGGACACTCATCTTTGTTTACTCATTGGACTTTGGACAGATTCTTTCCCCATTTCTCTTAAAGGCTCTTTCACCTCTTGCTCTACCGAGAAATTCAGAAACACTTTGTCTTCCAGTGGGTGCCTGTCATGTCAACTTCCATGCATCTCAATCAAATCTCAGAGGAAGGGGAGGCTTGCTTTTATTTAGGAAAATCTGGTGCTCTATAGTTATCTCTTGACTTGCCAGGATTCTTCTGTATTAGCTGTCCTGTCCCTTATATCCTCCATTTCTTCATTTTGATCAATTTCTTCTCCTCAGCCTTGTGAATATGCTCAAGTCTCTTTTATCTTTATAGAGTTCTACTGAATTCTTTGATTTTTTTCTCATTGCTAACACCCTTGCAAGCCAAACTTTTGCAGTCTATATCAATTTTCTTCCTTTACTACATGGTTCTTCCTTTACCTTCAACTTATTGCAGCCTGCCTTTTATTCCATTGAAGACCTCCTCACTGCTAAATTTGAGGTACATTTTTTGGCCCTATCTTTGTCTCATAGAGGCATTTGACCCTACTGGCTGCTCTTATGCTTTAAAATTCTCTGTTCCTTTGGCTTTTGTGATACAGCATTTCCTGTTCTTCTGCTTCTCAATTGTTAGCTCCTCTCCCCTGTCCATCATGCAAATTGTACTATTCCCCAGGGGAGTCTGTCCTCTGCCTTCTTCACTTCTCAATCTCTACCTACTTTTCTTACCTACACTTTAAGAGTAAACCTATCATTTAGAACCAGAAGTCTCAAAGGGTGGTCTGTTGAAGTTCCTTTACCAAAATCTTCTTAGTTCTTGTTTTGAAATTATAGATATCTAGAAGCAATAATTTTCAAAAATGTAAAGCATATTGTGTTACTTTCCAGCTTAAGAATCTTCAAATACTTCTAAGAAATCTCCAGGTGGATTTTAATTTGTCCATGATAAGTTGAACTTGCCATGTCTAAAATCAGATGCGTAATTCTTTCCCTGTCCCTGTCAAGGAAGCTCTTTTTATATTCCTTATTTCGTTAATGAGTCACCACCTGCCTTGTTTTTCTGTTTCTATATCTCAAAATCATCTTTATCTTTTATTGCATTAATATTCTGACAGTATATGAAATGTTAAGCAGTTACTTCATACTTATTTTATAGTTACTGAATGATCGGTTGATTTCACTTGGTTCAGGTATATTTGGCTTCTGGAACTTGGGACTTTGACAGAAAGAAACTAGCATTTGAGGACCAAAATATATACAGACTTATTAGTTAACGATATGTAAACCCAGCTAAATATAATAGGGGATGATGTTTCACAAATATTAAATTCTCTTTAATTTTCCCTTTTAAAATTATGTTTTCTTGATACTTTGCAATTTCAGGGCTGAACCCTGAGGCTTAATGCCCAGGGAAGGTGGTGAAATAAAGGAGCAATTGATCACCTGTGAATCTCAAAGCAGTGGGGACAGCACAGGTTACAATACAGAGAATGCTGCTTCTCAGGCTCAGAGACTGGAAGAGGGAGAGGGCTAGAGATGGCAGAGGCAGGCTTGGAGCTGTGTGTCCTAAGTCACTTTTTCAGGCCAAATTCCAGAATGGGGTCAGCATGTTAAGTAGGTTGAGGTCAAAGACAGATGTTTCTGTCCTTGCCATCTGGCACTCTGGGAGAACAACTTCCAGACTTTCCCAGTTTGGGGGAAAAAGCTAGATCAAAATAGAAGTGTTTGTGCTGTGTGTTCGGGCAGGGAAGGAGGGATTGATTTGGCTTCCTAGGTTTCTTTGTCTGTCATGTGCCACAGAGGATATTTGTTCCCCTCTGTCCTGAGGAGGGGTGGGGAGGGAGCTGGCAGTCTTGCTATGTCAAAGACAAAGTGGCTCTGGAAGAGAGGACAGGGATGGAAAGGCACTTACAGTCACAACTCAGGAGTCTAGTGTTAGTGAGGGCCACGTTGGGGGGCCCAGGCAGCAGGGAGGACCACCAGGCTCTGTAGATCCTCCGACTTCATGGAGAGGAACAGATGCTACATTCCTCAGCCAAAAGCTTTGGCTACAGATACCAAGATGGTAGTGTTCAGGTAGACGAGATAGATGCTGTAAATACTGGAAGAACAAGAGGCTGGTATAAGGACCTGACTGAGGGTCTAACCCCCTTCTCAACACTCCCCTCCACATCTCCCATAAAACTAAACATCATCGTGGATAAAAGCAGGAGGAAGGGGAAGAAATCGAAAACATTGGGCACATATGTGGAAGAGATGGTTTCACCTAGAGAGGAAGGTCCTAATGACTGCATTGAGGTTCCAGGACCGGATTTTGCATCCAGCAGAGTGGAGACTTGTAAGAAAGATCAGATTCATGGGAAGAAAGAAAGAAGGAAGGAAGGAAAGAAAGGAAGAGGGGTGGGGGGATGGAGGGAAGGGGGGAAGGAGAGAGGGAGGGAAAAGAAAAAGAAAGGAAGAAAAAAAAGAATGTGGATACATTTTTCTTTCTGCACCTGAGTGTAGTGTGAACAAAATTTTGACCCTGTTTCAGAGGCACATGGGTCTTCTCTAGACACATTTTACTAATCCATCTTCTCTAGGGATGGGGCCAGTCGATAACTATAGATGACTTAAGTCGGGAACGTCATCCTGTTTCTGATCCAGCATCACCTCCTTCATTTTTTCCCTCTCTACAGACTTGAGTTTTTCTTTGTCTTGAGGTTTTGTATGAATTGTTGAAGGACTGCAAGGTGTCTCCCTGCTTTGAGTTCACCTTGTCAGTTTCCAATCTCTATAGGTCTAGGGTTTGTGTTTGTCAAATTAGGAGACGAAGAAAGTCACCACCACTGAAGAAATGACGAGGAGAGGATAAGAAAGCACTGTGTAAAATAAACCATGTGTCATCAACCCATGGCTTCAATCCAGTTCATGAAGAGCATGATACCATCGGATGTTAGATTGTGATGAAACTGTACAACAGTATTACTGTTATAAAATGTGCTTGTGTGAACAGCTTTCCTCATTGACCGCCAGCCATGCACCTGGCCTAACTGTGGGCAGATGCAGGAGAGTTTGCTAT
This sequence comes from Eschrichtius robustus, assembly GCF_028021215.1. Classification (NCBI taxonomy): domain Eukaryota; kingdom Metazoa; phylum Chordata; class Mammalia; order Artiodactyla; family Eschrichtiidae; genus Eschrichtius; species Eschrichtius robustus. The sequence continues at coordinate 32,437,720 of NC_090825.1, forward strand.
TTACAATGTAGTAGAAATCGGGAGAACATTACGCACAGCTCATCTTTCACTGTGAGCAGTCTGAGGCTTGCATTAAAAACACTTAAACGTGCTGATGAGGAATGCCTGAATTAGAATGAACTGAGCCTGAGGTTAAGTTGGTGTGCTGCATTTGTAACAACTAGAAAATTCAAACTTTGTAGTGATGCTTATTTCATCCTGAAAATGAGCTCTGGAAAGGTCAAAGGAAGATCAACTTGCCTAATGAAAAATGGATGAGAAATGTTTTTTCATTCAATCTTATGGTAAGTATATTGGTTACAGGAAGCATAAGAGGAGAGATGTACTGTGGGGAGAATACAATCTGGGCGAATGTAAGGTGTGTCAGCCTAGAGGCAATGGAACCAGTTTCTGGAGGCAGTGAAGTGGATAAGCGGTTAACTTGAGGTTAAGCGCAAGGACGCTGGAGCCTGGGTTGGGATTCCACTTTGGCCACTAGCTGCATGACTTTGGACAGTGACTCAAGTTCTTTTTGCCTCAGTGTCCTCTGCTATAAAATGCTGGTGGTAGTAGCAGCCCACCTCATAGAGTTAATATGAAATTCAAAGGTTTATTGTTACACTCTCAAAAGAGTGTCTGCCTGTGGTACAAGCTGGGTAGGTGTTTGGTGGTATTATTCCACGACTGCTGTGGACCGTCCCTGAATCCACTACTCTTGCTTTTCAAATCTGGCAGCGTTGTGCCTGCAGTGAAGAATTGCAACGTCCTTAAAATGAAGAATCTCAAAGCCCTTTAGCAAGTAATTACTCAGGAGTTTCACAGTCCTCCCCTCAGGATCCTTTTAACTGAAATGGCACATCCCTTTGAGTTCAAATTAGGTTGTACTAACATCGAAGCCTCCTGGACTTCCCTGGTGGCGCAGTGGTTAAGAATCCGCCTGCCAATTGGGATCGACATGTATACACTGATGTGTATAAAACTGATGACTAATAAGAACCTGCAGTATAAAAAAACAAACAAACAACAAAAAAAACAACTAATACTAAACTTTCTTTGGGTTATTTGTATGGAAATATGTTAATATAAATGTTTCAGACATTACATGAAATTTCTAAAAATCTTCTATGTTCTGGTATAATGTTATAAGTCATAATTCTAATTATTACTTTAAAATGTATATCTCAGAAATAACTAAATTTCCTTGTCAATTGTATAATTATGAACTTTCATCAAATCTTTAACCGTGGTCATTTTAAAGTCTTTTGTCATTTATAGACAGTTCTGGGTGTACTCTGATGCTTTTGCAAAAATGTCCCTATAAAAGGGTTTCATCTTCAAGGAATTCATGGAAAAGACTCTGACAAGTACAGGTTTCTGGTAACTGACTATACTGCTGAACTGAATGAATAAGCATTTTCAGAACTCTAATGGAAAACTTATGAATTCATAAAAGTGCTAACAAAAGATCAAGATGAAAAAAAATTAATTACATGGGACTGAGTGAACTGATGAGGATGATTATAATTTTTGTGATTTTCTGTTGGAATAAAAAAAAAAAAAAAGAGTAGTGGTAACAAGTAGGGAGGCTATGAGCTGTAGTCATGTGATATGATTATTGATGACTGCCCAAGACACGATAAGAAAAATCCTATTTATTTTGAAAACGGAAGTGCTTTAGTTACAGTGGGAATTTTTACATGCTATAAAACAGTTTTATGAAAAGATTTAGTAATGAGTTCCTACCTTTTATGTTCCAGGGAACATATCTTACCTTTAAACATTAGGTACTATTTTCTCTCAGAACCATTTATGTTCTTATACCTTGTCTGTGTGACTTTTCATTTACTAAATATCAATGTTGTGGAAGATTCATCTATTTATATTTATGAAAACTGAGCCTCTTAAACCTTATACAATTTAAAAAAAAAAAGAATCCTCCCGCTAATGCAGGGGACACAGGTTTGAGCCCTGATCCAGGAAGATCCCACATGTCACAGAGCAACTAAGCCCGTGAGCCACAACTACTGAGCCTGCACTCTAGAGCCCACAAGCCACAACTACTGAGCCCACATGCCACAGATACTGAGCCTGCGTGCCACAACTACTAAAGCCTGCATGCCTAGAGCTGGTGTTCCACAATAAGAGAAGCCACCGCAGTGAGAAGCCCGTGCACCGTAACGAAGAGTAGCTCCCGCTCGCCACAACTAGAGAAAGACTGCGCGCAGCAACGAAGACCCAACGCAGCCAAAAATAAATAAATAAATAAATAAATAAATAAATAAATAAATAAATAAATAAATAATAAAAAACCGTTGAAACCTCTTGTGCAGTGACTTGTAGTTTCCCCCCCACTTCCATTTTATTATGTGTGGTGACCTTCATGGTACTAACTCACAGAGACTAGTCCTCTACATTCTTTAGCTTCTACCTTCTAGTAAAAGTGCCTTACCATTAGCTTTGCTGACTGTGCTCTCAGCTGTGCTTCTCTTCTGCCCTGAGGGCGCTATGGAGTCAAAGACTGCCCTGATCTACATTTGGAGGTCGGCCAACTTGGGGTTAAACTATGACCCAGGCATGTGGGAAACACATTAGCTAATCCATCACCCATTTCCAAGGCCCTCTTGCCAGGACTGGCTTCATGGGCACATGAAGTAGCACAGGGCTCAGCACTCAGGAGGGCCCCAGGCTTTGTTTAATGCTCTGCTGGTGCCATCTTGAAATTCTGAATTTTACGTTGGGACTTCTGTTTTGAAAGCAAAGTTTGATGGGAAAGTGGAGCCTGTGCACAAACAGAAGAAATATGCACTGTGTGTCCCCCTTTCCATGACACCCCATTTGCACAGAGTGTTTATGTTGCCCTGTGAACATGGGATTCAGGTGGATTTATGATGCGTGGGAGTTCAGTGGCTCAAAGTAAAAGTGAGTATAAGGTAAGTATGTTACATCTAAGACTAAGTTGGGGGGGTGAAGTGGCTGTGGGTGGGACACTGACAGCCCTGAGAAGTCACACTCTCTGAACCAGAACTTCCTTCCAACCCACACAAAACCCCACAAATGACCAAGAAACATTATCATATCTTTCTTACTAGTGTTCCTTCCCTGCATCAGCATCCATGTAATGCTGAAAATAACAATATAGAAGGAAAGAAAAAATAGGGCAACACGTAGTTTCTTTTTTTCTATCTTTTTTTACTCATTAGTGAGATGTGCTGGTAGGATGCACATGTGTCAAGAAGTGAATTAAAAACAGTTGAGTTAGCTTTGTGCCGTGTTTCTAACGGTTCTGGGAAGAATGAAATACGTGCAAATACATGTGCATATATGAGTGATGAAATACAAAAACTGTGTAATTTCAGTGATTCCACATATAAATTAAAGATTAGAGTTAAAATTCACGCTAATATTTTAATATTTTAATTTTTCTTTATTAGAACAACACTAAATGGCAAACAAAATACATCATGTTAAGAGAGAGATTTCAGAAGAAAGGAGATAGCTTTATATTTTATTGCCTTTAATGGCACTTTTTCCCCTGCTTTTTGAACAATGGATTTTTGCTCCATTTTTGTTTTTATTTTGCTCTGAGCCCCACAAATGACCCAGCCAGCCCTGCCTCTTCCTTCCTATAGAAGTTGGTAAAGTTAAAAGCTTGATTTCCCAGCCTCCCTTACACTTAGCAGTGGCCACGTGACCACATTCTGGCCAGCGAGCCATAGCTGAAGTCCACTGGAAAGGCTTGGGGAAAACCGAAATGCCTGGTTCGAGGAGCAGACGTTGATTGTACTGCCTTTCCCCTTCTGCCCTACTTGAACAGTAATATCCTATTTGGTGCTATGCAGCCATCTTTTGACCATTAGGAAATAAACATAAGGAAAAAGCCAAAGGCTATAAAAGTTGGAGTGAAAAGCTAAGCGTCTGTGTCCTTGAGGGTCTTGTTGAGCTGCTGAGCCAACACCAGCAGGCATCAATCTAGACTTTTTTGTGAAAAAAATAATCCCCTACTAATTTTAGCCACTGTGAGACTTCCATTACTCTTGTCCATTCATTACTAGTGGACTCGTGGGCCCTGAACTGCCTGCCTTGCCCAAAGTCTTTCATCAGAAGAAGAAAATTCTTCCTTCTTTCGGCCCTATTGTTTCCACCATCAAGGCTCTCTACTAGTTTCACAGGCCGGTGAGGGAGACAGGGAGGCAATGTCCTATTGACCCTTCCTTCTCTTCCTCATCCCTCTCTGCTATAGCTCCTGTGTCCCAGCACTCCTCTTAGCTGCTCCCAAACAAAAGGTTCTGTGATGATCGATCAGTGTAAGTAGGTACCTGGTGGAGGCAGCCTCAGACACACCCCAGAAACATCCAAAACCCAGACTCAGACCAGTCGGGTCACCCTGTAACTTTTGGACCGGCAGTAATTTCTCTTTCTTACAATTAAGGTAAGATAATAGAGATTGAAGTCAAGCAAATGAAAAAGAATTGACAGAAAACTCTACAGCTAACATCATAAGGAAAACTTAGTCTGGAGCCCTTCATAGTTGGATTTTTTTCTTCTTCTTCTTCTTCTTTTATGATCACTCCATCTTTGGTCCCCGCAGAAGCCCAGTTTCCTTGCCACGAGCAGCCGCCACTGTCATCTCCCTGGAGACTGGCACTCGTATGATTTCAGCACATGGTAGAGGTCCAGTTATTAAGCACATACTTTCAGAGAAGCAATGGAGAACAAGGGGCTCAGTCTCTCATTAAGTGAGACGACACCTGGGTGGGCCTTGTCCATCAGCATTGCTGTAATTAGGACACGTTAACAGGGCTGCTACCGCCACAGCCCGTGTGTGTCCATGTTTGGCATATCGACTTAGGACATGACATGTAGTTGTTTTTAATAGAAGGGGGTTCGTTAAAACATAGCATTTCCCAGCAAGAATTAGGCATTTTATTATTTAGCAATCTCCTCCAACGGTTATAATAGCTTAAATATTTACCAGGGACTGTTGGGGAGCTCCTGCCTTTCACTAAGAGACTTTGTATTGAAGCTATTCCAGGAATATGGGTCAGAGTCCTCACTTGTCAGCTTATTGCAGGGTCAACCAAACTCCTGCGTTAGCTATATCCTCTGTTCTTTCCCCTCCCTGCTGTCACAACAGGAAAGACACAGAATCATACTCTGTTTGGCTCTTGAGACATGACGGTTAGCATTTTGACGGAGGAGTTTGCAATCACTGCCTGAAAAGATCTCCCTACGTAGCTGAATGAGACCTCAGCTATGGTTCATTGTCCAGAACGTGGTCACGTGGCCACAGCTACGTGCAAGGGAGGCTGGGAAATCAAGCTTTCAGCTTTACCAACTTCTATAGTAAAGGTAGTTAAGATGCACAGTTCCACAATCAAATACCTTGGAAACAACTCACTAAGAGTTGAAGCAGATTGTAGCCATTGTAAAGCATGGATGACATTCTCAGATGAGCTGGAACAGTAGCAGATCCCACCTCGCAGAATTACAGTAGCAACAGAATGAAGTTATGTTGTGTAAATGGTAAAGCACTTCACAAATGCAAGGTTATTTTGAGAAAATCAATACCTTCTCCCTTTGCATTGCCTGTATGTGAGAGAAGTGGAGGCCCAGGCTGGCTGTTAAAGTTCAGCTTTTAGCTTAGATCTATGTGATGCTTAAATGAAACCCTCTTCCGTGACAATAGTGTTACCCTAAAAGCTGAATTCCTGGCTTACAGGTGTGAACACCACTGCTACTTAGAGACTCTAAAGAGGTCTGTTTCTACTTTGCAGGGACACTTCAGGAAGCACCTCCCTCGGCTTGGTCAACAGTAGTTCCTACTGCACTGAAGTGAATGTCATCCCTTGTACACACGAGCAAGGGTTAACCTCTGGCAAGATCTTGCTTAAACCACGTGGCAATATCACACAGGTTCAGTGGGTTAAATACACTGCAGAGCATTTGGATAAGCCACATAATTTGTGCAACCTGTGCTTATCAGCAGCCTTCTCTAGTTCATCTGTGGTTTACTGGAAGCTGTTTATGTGTGAGGTCTGTTTCTCTATATTCTACTCCTTGTCAGAAAGAGACCAGATGTTTCAGTTAAAGGGAAAGGTAAGGCCGTACTACCAAACATCCCCTGACAGTAAATGCCAATCAATGACACCTACTCTGTCAAGTTCGTCTTATTCCCTAGAGGAGTCAAGTTTAACACCAAGACCTACACTCAAGCAGGGTCTGCATTGGGGTCATCTTCCCTGTAGCTCTAGGTCTTCTTGAAATGAATGAGAGCCTTGAACCTTTTTAATAGGGGAGAGTGTTTGAGAGTGTCCTAGTGCTAAAGACATTTGAGCATCGGCCTGCCCACCTAACTCAGAAGCTCAGAAGCCTCTTCTGAGTAGCTTATACAAGTCTGGACCAGTCCACACAGTTGTGTTTTGATGAAGTCAAACATGGCTAACTAAAGAACAAGGGGAGGCAAAGGGTAAAAGGCATGAACCAACAGTTCACTAAAGAATGATTTTTATACTAGACATAATTGAGGTTGTTCTGGTACAGGTCTTATCCGCTGGACTCCCATTAAACTCCCAGGGAAGGACTATGTATAGGTCTGAGAGAGAAAATAGAAGCTTGAAAGGCATGAGACAGTAATTTACCTGTGGTCCTATTTTATGGATTTCCACTTTTTCATTTTTGTGACAATCCAGAATCTATTATAACTAACATTTGCTGACCTTACCCTGGTGTACGCTATACCTTGACTCTACTACGTCATCCGAAAGCAGGGGTCAAATGAACTGACGGTAACACATGAGATTCTGCCATTCCAGTTTATTGAAATGAGTAAATTTATAGCTTTCTTTGCATACAGAAAAGTGCACAGGAAAATAAGTATGTACAAAACAATTGTGTGGCTGGTCATCACTTTCAAAATTTTTCTACTTTCAAAAATTCAATTCCCTAGAAATAATTGCCTCCAGTTAGCACATTTAGGTATTTGGACATATAAAATACTATTTCAAGTCTGTGTTGATAATGACTGAGTGGGAAGTCAGATGGAAAATGATGCCATACGTGATCAGCTATTATCATTCAACGTAAAACCACAGGACTTTAGCTCGGACTACTTGGAGCTAATCAGTAGAGGTTCATGAGGCCATCATCTTGTTTAGATCCTGAGCAGTCATCCTCTTCTTCCACCTAAAGATAACATTGTATGTGGTTGATTAACACCCACAAGAACCTGAGCACTAGGGGTCAAGAGACAACATTAAAAAACCCAACATAAACAAAACAAAACAAAACTCATATGGCAAGAACAAACCCTTTGAACTGTGCTGACAATAGGACTGAAAATGAACTGGAAAGGTTTCCAAGGTTATGAGGAGAAAAATATTGCAGGCATTAGATTTTTAATGATAACACCGCAGATTTTTCCCCCCATTTATCATCCTACTAACTGTAAGACTGTGTGGCATCAAGAAAGCTTTCCAGTTACTTGATAAAGGCCTGGCATTACCCCAAGTAAGCACCTAACATGATTGGCACTATCACATTTAACTTTGTGATGTGTTTCTCTTCAGAATACGGTCCTTCTTTGCTGAGTTGAGTTCAATTTTTCTTCAACATGAACTGTTCTTCTGGAACTTCAGCTCAGGAGGATGGCCTCCTATTCCATAGAAAGGATAAAGGTTGTGCCCATTTGCAATTCTAGTTACTGGGATTAGAGATTACTGAGAAGGCAGAGAGGCTTCAGATCTGTGAATCATTAGATTTTTTTGCCCCATAAAACTCTGTTGTTTAAGAGTGGTAATGTTATATAAACCCAGGAGTAAAAATGACTGAAAAGAGAATCAGAGGGAAAAGAAGAGGAGAGATGAAAAATGATTTTCCCTCATTTGCAATAGCTAGCAAGAGATTGGAGAAAGGACAATCTTGCCCTTGAGAGAAGAATAATGTTCAGAAAGAGAAGTTATATCTTTAAAAACGTTCTTAGGTGTGTTCAAAGCCCCCAGAGAGAAACTGAACTTGCTTCCATTTTACTTTAAAAATGCTCTGTAAGTGATGGTCTGAAGCAAGGTTTAAGAAGGTGCCTTGTTCTACCACAATCTTTAGGTTTTATGCTCTGAAACAGAACCCCGAAACACTCTGAACAGCAAGGATTTTAAAATTTATTCAAAACAGTATGATCTGAGGGGTTGTGGTGGCTGCATCGCCCAGCCAGAAGGTACACAGCACAGTGTTCTAGAAGGTTCTAGGGACACAATAAACAAGGGTTCAAGGAGGGAAACTACTTCATTTACATTTAAGCTAGAGAGTTTAGGTTCTTAATTTATTTAAAGCCATAGATTCAGTTTAGCTAAACAGAAAGTGGAAGGCATTCTACAAGTGGAAGAGTCAGCAAGAAATAAGGCAACAGATAATATGTCAAAGCTAGAACGAGGGCAGAGGTCAGGACTTGTCTGCTTATTAGCTTTGTCCTTGACTACTAAGGCCAACCTTTTTGTTCCTCTGGATAGTCAGCATGCCAAGTTCCTAGAGAAGTGTGGAGAAGAAAAAACCCATGGTTAGAAATTTTGGGTTGACTATCAATGTATTAAACATTAAGTTATTATTTAAAAATGTCAATCATAGTATCTCCTAGGACCGATTCAAGAGGATTGGATAAAATAGTCGATGTAGAATCTGTAATAAAGTGATTAACACAAGTGCTCAATAATGTTAGCTATTTTCTCCCATGGAAATTGTCCTCCCTACCCCTCAATCTATATATTTAGCAGGTTGACCAAAATTATCCTTCCTTCATGACCTAAAGAAGAAAGGGCCTCCAAAGAGAACTCTAGTCAATTCAATTTAGCGCAAAAAATCCTCCTAGACTTTCAGTGCAGTTTGTTCCTTTCTATTGTTCGTGTGTGCCTCCCCTGGAGAGGAAGCAATAATGAGTCTCTGTCAAGACTTCTAGCCCTTCAACATCTTCCATATATTACGCTGCTTTATTAACAGTAGAAATCATCTGGACGCTTGTTAAAATGAAGCTTTTCCTCAGCACCGAGGGGGATTCCTTAGGGCTGGGGCCCAGGAATTGGCCTTTTCAGTAATCTCACTCGGTTCTCTGAAGCTGATTTTACGGAAAAGCACTTTCAGAAATACTGTAATTACAGAAGTGGAGTGAGGGGGGCTAATCCAAATTGCAAATAAACTCAAATCTTATTGTTGGTATCAGATTTAAGACATTTATCTATTTAAAAGAATTCAGTTCTACGTGGGCCAAGACATAGTTTGGTAGTCTCACTTGAATGGGGCAAGACTGAAAAAAAAATGGGTTTGGGTTCTTTTCATTCTTCCTGTTGTTCACCTCTTTCAAAATGCAGATAAGTCTCCTCTCCTCCACTAACTTCAACCTTTTAAGATTAAAGTTGCTTCCACTCACTGTTGAGAAAGAAAAACACCCCTCCCCCTTTCCCCTTCCCGGGTCTCAGTCTAAGGTGGTTACACACAATAACTCAGCGAGGATAAAACCCACCAGCAGACTCATGTGAGCTCATACTACTTTTGACGGAGGTACCGGCAGCTGTCACCACTTTGGCATTTAACACCTCCAGACTAGTTCAGACCAATTTGAGGCCCCTCACAAAGAAATACGTATTGATTTGGGAGGCAGAAGTGTTGTGATCATGATCTGTTTGGCTGACCTATTTGGTGGCTTCAGAAGGTCTTCAGATTTTGAAGCTTCTGTAGAAAACTGAGTAATTACTAGGAAGCTTTGCAATCACTTCAACATGAAGGTCAAAAATCTAGAAGGCTGTTATGTGTTATATTGAGTTTTACTTCCATACGGAAGTGAAATATCAAAAACACAGGGTGACAGAAATCCATATCCATATGAGTACAGTACTGTTTTTTATAAGTATGAGAACTCTATTCATAAATGTCCAGCCTATTCATTACTGAATTAGTTAAGTATAGCGTTCCGTATCTTTTACTTCTCCATGACAGAGATTTAACTTCTTTCCGATTCTAAAATTAAAATTTCACCCTTACCCCCAGGCCACCCTTTTTCACCAAACCTAAGCTTAGCAGGATCTTCTACTTACAGAAGTTAGGCAAAAGGATTTCCAAATGGATCCCTATATACATCAGAAGATGTGGATTGAGGAGAAGCCATCTATGGAGATAAAACCATCTAGTCAATAACTGTAATTACAATTATAAGAAAACACCTATAATTAAGACTTCTCAGATCCCTTTTAAAAAAATCACTTAGGTCGCAGACTAACCAGATATTGTATGGGTCTATGATGATTTGTGTTTGCCTGCTTGTGATTGATGTGTGTGTGTGTGTGTGTGTGTGTGTGTGTGTGTATATTATTTACATCAAAACCAAGTTTCAGAATTATGTTTGCCTCCCAATGCAAAATCTTATTTTTATGAGCTAAGTAATTATGGGTGGGAAATTAGGAACTTAAATCTTTGAAGAATTTTTAAAGGTTGTATTTTGGCTCAATTTTCTTTCAAAGTGCTTTCCCGAGCTAGGTTTAGTGAGATACAAAGGACTTTTCTATATGGTATTTGTTTCTCAAGTTCAGGAGAGTAGATCCTGCAAAAATAATCTTTCCCCAGTTTGAGTTGAGGTTTACACTGCGATGGTTCTCAATGATAAATCTTATTCAAATGTCCTTTACCGTCAAAGATACGAGCAAGGTTAATTCAGGAGGCGGTAACTCTATGTGGCGTGTACTCTGGAGCATAATCTTCTAATAGTTGATACTTACAGAGGCTGGTGATGAACGGAAAGAATCTTTAGAGAAGGGGTTCTCAAATGCATTGTCAGCAGATTTGGTAACTGGCAGGGCACCTTGTCTGGGAGCTGGCTTTGGTAGTTCTAGAAGGTGAAAGAGTAGTCAGTAGACAAGCTTTCCCCAAATACCTGCACAAGTTCTCCAGTCAGGCTTATCTTAGAAATTAAGTTCCATACTTGTGAAATTGGCATCAATGGAACAAAAATCACCACCAAATACCAGGACTCCCAGTGATTATTACAGGCAAATTCATCCCTTCTTGGAAGAGGAAGCCATGCATATTCGCTTGAAGTGGAAGAGATTCAGAATTCCCTCACTTAAAAGCACCTACATGGCAAACCTTCACCAAGCCTTGAGGCCAACACAGAAGTAAAAGCTCCGAGAGATTAAATCACTAATACAGTACAGCGAGCATTCAAATACTGGTTGCATTTTGAAGCTCTTTCGTTCTACCACACCTTTTTAACTTTCCTCATTAGATGGATAGTACCGTCCATACATACTTACCCATGAAAAAGTGGGTCCTTATCATACATACAGCCTCCAGGTGCCATGACCCATTGAATTTCAATAGCTCCTGGCAGCCCTTTTAAGAACTGTCACAAGAGGGCAGCATTGGGCCAGCCCTTAGAAACAGCTAACTAAGGTAAACAGTTAACTCCATAAGGTAAATGGTTAAGTTGTCTCCATAACCCCTGTTAAGCAAAAAGGAGCAAAGAGTAAAGCTATTGGTGGGTCGGGAGAGGGTTCTTCTGAGGGACTCTGTGGGCCCATGTGACAGTGAAATACTTGTTGGTACAGTTGACAGAGAAGTAGGTAGCTTACCATTGATCTTTCTCAACAGTTGATTAGCGTCAAAGTCATCATGGTCTGCATTCTCCTGAGGAATGCCAACTTTGTTGTTGAAGTAGTTGGAGAAGGCACTTGAAGTCCCAGAGGAATTCTGTTCTCCTTTCCTTGCTGGCACAGTAGGTGGCTGCCGCAGTTGGAAGTCCTTAAACATTTCTTTCACTTCCTTGACTTCTTTGTCCCCAAGTGGGTCCAAGGCAACGAAGGCATCGCTGGAGACGTCCTTCGGAGGGCCAGTTCTGGGAGGTGGTTGAGGAGGAGTGACCAGGAGAGAGGAGAGCATAGAAGGGGGCTGGGCTGACACAGAAGGAGCTGGAAAAACATTGCTCTGAAAAGGATTCCCCAGCGGGCTGGTTGATGACCAAGTATTGGGTGTCACGGATGCTGATGGGCCCCAGACTACAGGTGCTGGAGGTGAAGCTGAGGCTGCAAAGGATGAAGGCTGGTTCCAACCTGGAACAGCTGGGCTTGTGGTAAAGACGATTGGCTGACTGAATCCTGAAGGCTGACCAGCCATCATAGTGCCCGGGACCATTGTGGTGGATTGACTGAAGACTAAGGGTGCTGGGTTCCACGGTCCTGTCTGAGCAGATATAACTGGCACACCACCTGAAGGAAGGAAGTGGGATAAAGGACTTATCAGGAAACTAGCCTGAAGAGGATTCTTGAGTTTCAGAAAGTCAACTCTCCGGAGAGCAGTTTTAGAGAGCATCTACATGCCAAACCTTTATTAAGCCTTGAGGCTGACATGGCTTTTATTAGATTATTTCACTCTAAAGATGAATTAGCTGTAGCAAGCATTTAAATGCTGGTTGCATTTCGAAGCCCTTTCTTTCTTCCACACCTTTTTAAGTTTCCTCATTAGATAGATAATACAGTCCATAAGTACCTAGTCATAAAAAAGAAAATGAGCCCTTCTCATACGTACACTGATGTAATTCAAACAGCTAGAACAGAGCCTGTCAATAGCATGAACCTACGTGTTGAGTAAATACATTTACATATAGAAACCATGCTTGTTATGAAGTAAATTAATATAATCCATCAGATACTCCTGAGACACTGGTTTAATCTTTTCATTTGGCAACTGGCTCATGTCTGAGGTCTTATGGAGACTAGCCATCAGGCATGTGCATTAGGCTTTAACATGTTTACATCCCGAAGAAACCATTTCAAAGCTTCCTTGTTTTTAAATGCTGCCAAGGTGGACACAGATATATAAAAGGATGATAAAATTTGGTTGATGCCAAGATAGTTTTAGACGTTTATATACAAAAATGGAGGAAAGGCTAGTTTTCCTAGGAGAGCTGTTTCAAATAAAAGTGCTTCCTGCCATGTGTCACTCACTAAACTTTGCCAGAAGTTAGAACAGAGTATTTAAAAGAGGAAGAGGAAGAGGAAGAGGAAGAGAGGGAGATGAGATAAAGTGAAGCAAAAAAACAAAAAAAACAACCCTTGCAATGTAACTAACCGCCTGTATCCAGGCATCTGCTCTTTGTGGGGAAATGGCTCTATCACCTGGACCCTTGCCATTGTTGATTTGTAATTCATTAAATCACTAAAATCTAGGTCTCGCCAATGTGTGCCCTCCTCTCCTTGAGAAGCTCATTCCCTACATCTTGTTCTGATACGTAGCACATTTTCTCTTCTGCCTCTTCCCAAGTGTATTAATGACACAGTTAAACTGTCACCACTAACAGAAAACCTAAATTCAGCCTCATACCTATTCACAAACGACACGGCTCTCAAAACCTACTTGCTTTGAGCTTTGGAGCAGAGCGTCCTTTAGTTATGAACGTTCTCTAACCAAAGTAGGAGAAGGCCTTCAAACTTGGGTTAGGAATGTGTTTGTTTCCAGAGTGAGAAATATTTTTAAAATAACGTTCAGGGGCTGATATAGTAAGATGTTGTATCCTGAATTTTCTTGGGATTGGAGCTTGGTGTTACTTGACTCAACCGTCATCAGGAACAACAGCCATTTGGCCGTGAACACAAGGTGTGCTCACGAAGACTGCTGGGTATCAGTGGTGGGTCATCTTACTAAATCAACATGCTTATTTTTGGGGTGAGGAAACTGGGTACAAGAATATGAATTATTACAATTGGGAGGGTCACAGTCTGTGACAGAGACTAAAACTCAGGCATACCACCTCCAAATCCAGCACCCTATCCTCCTGTTCTGTCTCCTTGGCATCAAGGAACAGAACTATATTTTTTATTAGAATGTTAATTCAAATACTTATTTGACATATACGGAAATTAGACTTCATGTACACTCAAGAGTATACATACAGGCAGACCTCAGAGATATTGCAGGCTTGGTTCCAGACCACTGCCATAAAAGGAATGTGGCAATAAAGTGAGACACACAAATTTTTTGGTTTCCCAGCCCATATAAAAGTTATGTTTACACTATACTGTAGTCTAGTAAATGTGCAGAAGCATTATGTCTAAAAAAACAGTGTACATACCTTAATTTAAAAATACTTTATTGTTAAAAAATGTTAACCATCACCTGAGCCTTCAGCAAGTCATAATCTTTTTGCAATAGAAACATCAAAGATCATCGATCACAGATCACCACAGCAATATAAGAATAATAAAAAAGTTTGAAATATTGCAGGAATTACCAAAATGTGATGCAGAGACACGAAGTGAACAAATGCTGTTGGAAAAATGGCGCTGATAGACTTGCTCGACTCAAGGTTGCCACAAACCATCAGTTTGTAAAAAACTCAGTATCTCCAAGGTGCAATAAAATGAAGTGCAATAAAATGAGGTATGCTTGTATTCCTTTCACAACCAATCAAGGGAACAGTTCTCTTAGATCCTATAATACAGGCTTCTAGAAGTGGGTTGAGTTTGAACAAAGTTATTGCTGGCATTTTAAAACCAATTACTTAAATTTTATTAACTGAAGCCAGAGTCACTCACTAATAATTTACACCAATTGGATGTGCAAAAATTGGGTAGAATTTTACCATCTTTCATGTTGGATGACTTGCCTTCCCTTAGGAAAATGTGTGGCTTTAGTCCTAGATGGTATTAGTGGGAGTGGTGGTAAAAGAGAAAAATACTTTTGCGAGGAATTAAAGGCTTTCCCAGTGTATACTTAGGCCAGCCTTCATTCCCATCTACCAGATCCCATGCATCACGTTTCTAAGATAGTTAAGGTCCTGCTGGAGAAAGGTAAGGAAAAAGAAAGTGTGGGTATAAAAAGTTAGTTTTATTAACCTTCAGATGATAGATTAAAGCACGGGGCAGCTAGTCAAAGCCGAAGGCTCAGCTTTCTACAATGCCCTTTCCCCACCCCCAGTTCTCCAGAGGAAACGGTCCCCCAGCTGGGTCCAGCGGAAGCCAGACCTACAACCTTCCATGGCTTGGCTGAGGATCCCTGCTAGTGGACAGGGGCTATACTGTAGGGCTCAGTTTGAGTCCCATGTCCAAACTGGGAAGAATCATCAGTATTCTGCAGTTGTATACCCCAAGGCCTCAACAGGGGCACCTAGCCAAAAAGCTTCACTTCGTCTGAATAAATTAACAGTTATAGGGTCCAGCTGTATTTTCAGGCTGACTTGTCAAATATCGGCTGTAAAAATTCTTCGGGGCATTGATATGAAACTACAAAGCTCTGCGATGTGACCTAGTCATAGGCGCTGCATGCAAGCTCTCTATCCTTCTGCAGGGAAAGCACCAACTAGCTCCACTTGAGGGTGGAGGAGAAAGGGATGCAGAAAGGGGAAGACCCCAAGAGATATGAAGTGCTTGGGGAGAGTCTCCTGATGGTGTAAATGCCAAGCAGAGACCTGGAACGAGTGGGCTTCTCACACCTGCAGGGATTTCAGCCACTCAGCAGGTGGGAAACAACCCTCCTGTTGCTACCACACTCCAGATATGATGGAACAGATCTAAGATGACAGAACCAAAATATTTTCCTTTGCCGGAAAAGAGCAGAAAAAAAAAAAAGAGTCGTGATGATCGACTCAGCAGGAGGCAGAGAAAGCCAAGATCCCTGGTCAAATTTTACAAAATAGGGGAGAGTCTCCCTTCACCTATAGCCCCCCTCAGCCCCCTCCCAAGACATTGTCTATTTGGAGCTTGTAGAGGAGCCAAGAAGTAGAAAAACAAAGAGAAGCTTCAGCGGGAGAGCAAAGACCATTGTCGGGGTTTCTGAAGACTGTTCCATGGAGGCAGGAGAGAACTGGAGGCTTTAGGCAAAGAGTAGCAGGGCCAGCCCTCGGCCGAGTGGCTTTCCCCAACGTCCTGCCACAGAGTGGCTCAGTGGCTTGCAGAGCTGGTGACACATTTTTGAATGACAGCTGCATCACCTCTCAGGTATCTGATAAAATTCCATCTCTTCCCTTATTTCTGTGTTCTTTTCAACTTCAGACTTCTATACTGTGGACTTACTAACTCTACTAAGGCACCCAACTAGCCAAAATACCAGCAAGGAGCTGCTCAGGCTTAAGTATTCAGAGACTGATCAGGATATATGCCTGTCTCACACCTACCATATGCCTAGAAACAGAACTGGGCTCAGAACCTGGCACTTTCATTCAATTACTCACACTTGCTTCAGATTTAACTTATAGCCCCCTCTTGGGGTGTATATCCCTTCCAAGAGGGATATTGGTTAAATAGGGGTTAGGGCTTCAATTTAGTAATGGCAAATTGCATGGAAGACATGCATGTTGCTACTTTTTCAAATAGAGACGATAGACAAGGCTCTCTCATCTCAACCCTGTTTCTCCAATGAAGCTGGTCTGGGCTTCAGAATCCCTTACAATTGTCTTCAGTAAGCCATGACCAGTTGGTTCAGGTAAGTGCAATACTAAAAATGGATTTCTTCTCACATGCCAATTCAAGGAGTCAAATTCCAGTTACAAGTCAAGAGTACCTAATAGGGGTGGGTTGTACAGAAGTAAAAGTGGGAGAAAGGCTCCCTAGGATGCTCAAATCTTATGCCCCAGGAACCCGTATGGATATGAAGTGCTCCCTCCTATGAATTACCATCTTAGAGTGAAAGTAACAGAGCCAAACCTAACTCCATCTCTAAACACCTACCTAGACCCCCAAGGGGCCCTACTGGGGCAGGAGCACTGGTTTTGAAGAGGTCCAGGGGGTTGGTCTGTAGGGTTGCAGGTTGTCCTGTAGATGTCTGGCCTGGAGGTTCTGAGACGGGAGGAGCAAAGATGTCTGATGCAAGTAAGTCTTTTGCTGGAGACTGACAGGGCAGAGAGGGACACAGAGGAGTTACTCAGGAACAGTGAAATACAGCTTTATTCTGTTCCCTACTCTGTACCTCGAATTTGGGAAAACAAAAAGAGAAACTTTTTCCCATTATTGATAAATTACTATAACAAACTCCAAAAGACAAAAAAAAAAAAAAAAAAAAAAAAAGCCACAGCTCCCGGCAATGGACAGAATATTGGGTCTTGGTGACTGATGCAATGGAGGACCTTCAAAGTGAAATCTCTTTTGCTGATTTACACATTTGTATATGTCTGGTCTCCTTATCAGCTAAACGCTTGAAGCTGGGAGTGAAAGGGCAACTATAAGTAAGTAGCCTAAATATTTTGATCCTTCTTCTGGATTTAAATCATTCTGCATAAAGATGATACAGTAGTCTAATCATTAGGCCAGCATATTCCGATGAGATTTTTAAAATGAAACTTATATAAACCACATTTTAAATTGCTTTTGAAGGAAGTGGTAATAGTAAATATATGTTTCTTTTAAGACAATGGATTGTTCAGTCATTAATCAGAGGAGACAAACTTGAGAATTTTGACCACCACCTTGGACATGAATGCAATATGGGGGGTGCATGGGGGCGTGTGTTAGTACGGGGAAGGTACAAAGGGAATCACAGGAACCCTTCCCCTCCCCTCCCAGAACATGATGATCAAACTTACCGGAGGTACAGAAGCATAGCAGCATGAAAAACGGAAAAACTTGTGTTTAGTTAATAATATGTGACGACATGCAAACGGAAAGCAGGGTGTGACAAACACTGCCGAGTGAGAAGCTTAAAAAGGGTGACAACTAGAGGAAAGTATTCCTGGAGAACGATGTGCCTTATCCCACCTTCTATTTTACAGCCACACAGGAAACTACAATAGCAGCAGGAAAGAGAGCTTGCATCACACCACCCTTTGGTACCGAACATGCATTCTGCCAATGGATATGTGAAGACAATTCACCTTAGCAGTCCTTCTGCCTCTTCCCGGTTTGGTACTTTGTGGAGGTGGGATAATGGCTATGGAGTCATGTGGTGAGGACTGGACAGAGCTTTCCAAGTCCTGCTTTACGCCATTCGGTACGGGCAGTCCTTTGGGAGGGCTTCCCACAAAAGGGTTCGGGGAGGATTTGATATGGAAGCCGTTCTGTTCTCTTTCAGATACCCCATTGTGAGTTCTCACTGCTGGCTGTGTTTGCGTACTTGATAAGGGCCACAGGCCTGCCTGAGCTTCCTGTTTGCCAGTCCGGTTAGAGATTTGGTCAAATTGCTGACCAAAGTAATCAACATCCCCATTCAGGGGCCCATTACTCAGAGGGGTAGACGAGCTACTCAAATTCTCTTTCTTCTGATCTGGAGATTTGAGAGAATCAGACGAAGAGGGTGTCGATTGGTCTGGCTGTGCAAAAGGATCGTCACGGAAAGGATCAGGGTTAGGGGTGGGAAAGAAGTTGAGATTGGCAGAAAAGGCATTTTCAGGCAAGAAAGATGCCTGAGGCTTTGGTCGAGGAAGAGAGCAGGAGGTGATGCCATTTGTTAAGAATAGATTTTCTCGTAAAGGATTCTGATTGGTGTCGATTTCAGAGTTTAGATCCACTAACAGGATATCTTTGCTTTCCTATCACATTTGGAAAGAAAAAAAAAAGAAAGTGTTAGTCCATGTTGTGACTTCAAATGAGAAAGCTACATAAGATGACTAGGATTATCAAAATTTCCATTAGATTTCAGTCTTACTGGTTGACCATTACCTCCTCCCATCGCGTCCCTGAGTGCGTTTACTAGTTGTAGAATAGGTCCTCCCTACCCCTCTCAGGCCCTTTTAAGTCTCAACTTCATTGGCCCTTCATTCAGTGAAATCTTACTGTTGTTTACTTTACATGTCTCCCCTCACCCTTTCAGACTGGCTGAGTTCATAATCATCATTGTTTCAATTCATGCCTTTGACAGTCTTAAAGGGAATTGATTTCGAGTCACTCTAAGTGACTATCTAAGTATATTGAGCTTGAAGGAAATGGCCTAGCCTCTCTTCCTACATGATGTACACTCCTATTGTATCCCCAGAGTCACCTAATATCACCTCTCTAAATGAGTGAATTCATTGCCTAATATAGTCATATCTTATAATTCTAGTTATAATAAAGTTTAAGGTCAAATATATTTCCCTACAATTGGTCTTTCCTCTAGGGGGGCAAAGAAGATTTTCCCCTCACATCACAGCCTGCCAGGTATGCCTCTTTAAATACTTAAGGATCTTTTTGAAGGTGTAGCCAAGTTGGATCTCTCATTCTCATCATCCTAGTCTCTCCTCTGGACGTACTCTTTTGTCTATGTCCTTCTAAGAACATGATACTCAAAATACTGATATAATCTAACATAATATATCACATTAACCTCTCATAGTTGTACCTTTTTTCATACTATAGTTTAGTGTTGCCTGTGTCGTGACAGGAGTCTCCTCTACTTAGTGGATAAATTCAACTAATGTTTAAGTCACCTTTAATTTATGTATAATCTAATCTTTAATTTATGTAAAAGGTGGAGATACGAGTTTAAGAGTTAATTTGAAAGACATACTAAATGAATAACTCTACAAATTCTATTCCTTCCCTATTATTTTTCAGTTATGTTAATTAGTTGGATTCTCAATTGTCAGATATGACATTCTTCTCAGCATAAAAGCAAATTTGATAAATCTGACACGTCTTTATTCAGGTCAATGACACAACTAATTAGGATTCACCCTGGGATATAGCTGTCATACTGACAGACCTTCCTTCTGATTGACTTTGATCAATTAAATACTTAACTATGCTAGCCACAGAAGAATATAAACAATAAAAACTGTCGAGCTGAAATGGAAGTTAGTTTTCTAGCATTATCCTGGACAGATTATTAAATATTTTGGTCATTGTGATAAAGATCAAGATGATCTCAAGGGAATATAAAATTCTCAAACTAGTAAATAAAAAGGGAGACTGAATAGGTCTCCTCAGCTTTAAGAGAAAAGAACAAAATTTTTAAAAGTTTAGGTCCTAAATCAGACCTAATTGGTATTCTATATTTTGGCTTCCTTCACTGTTAGGTATAAAGGCACAATTTTTAAAAGACGGCTTTTCTCTTTATAACCAGAAGAACTTGTCAGAAGAGAGAGCTTGTAATTAAAAAAAAAAAAAAAAAACTTAAAAAAAAATCAAAGAAATTGATTGGAAGGCCTCTTAATGTAGGGATCTTTAACAATCAAAAGGTAGGACAAAATGTATTATGAAAGCTTGTGATTGTAATATTTATTCATTTATTATGAGCCACCTCTGGGTTAGAACAGTTGGGTGTTCACAGCTGGTAGAGTTCTCCTTCATTTACTTCAGAAGAAGTCCTTAGGACACCAAACAGGAGCCACAATGTTAGACTTCTGAATAGTCACCCTATAAGTAAAATGTATAAGGCTCTCCTCAGGTTGAGGTTGTTGTTAATCCAAGATTAAGAGTCTGATTCATAGACTACAACTGAAAGATGTAAGACTTCTCGTCCACCCCCTTGGTCAGCATTTCTTTAATTCTCTGTTGTACTGTAAACACTGCATCCACTTGGCCGTCATGTAAGCACCTGAGAGACAAGAACTGAACATGAAATATAGTCCCTGCTGTTAAGGGGCTCGAGTAAGCGGGTCAAGCAAGCAACCAAGAAGGTGTCTGCACAGACAAGGTTTAAAATACTAAGTTCTAGACTAGCTCTTCTCCAGGTAGCTCATCTTGCCTAACCATTCCAGACTACCAAATCCTGGACCTCCCTACTCAAAGCCTTCAGTGACTTCCTGCTACTCTCCAATATTAAAATAATCTCCATTAGCCAGACTTTCAAAATGACCCACCAGGTGACCTCGTTTACTTTTAGCCTAACTACTACTCTATTTTCCTACATACTTCAAAGACCCAACTCAAGTTCAGATTCTTTACAAAGCTTTTTCTCATTGATCCTTCTATTTCAACTTCACCTGTGCCCACCCATGGCATCTTACGTATATATGACACTGTGCTTTGTGCCCTGATTCCCATCCCCATACCATATTTGATGGGGAAACCACACTTTATGTTCTTTTCATAACAACCATGCTTTCAAATGGTCAAGTTTATAAAGTTAGAGATCATGCCTTTTTGGTCTTTTTTTCTTTTCCTTTTTTTTTTTTTTTGAGATACAGTATGGAAGAATATTGTTCAAGTGGTTTGGCGATAAAAATTACATTCTAAGGCATGCTACTTAGTTCGCAACATGACCTTTACTTGAAATGCAGAAAACTATTTTGTATAAGTGTTGAGGGAAGGGTAGCTGGGTTAGGGAACCACTAATAAGGTCTAGGTAATTTAGATTTCTGCCTTTCTTCATCTCTTCCAGAGCAACTGATGTGAGATTTCAAAATTTTTAAACATGCTGGTTTTATCAAGTAGAGATAAATCTATTTCGTGACCTATGAATATAGAGTCAGTATGTAAGAACACACTGGCAAAGTCTAACTAGCACATAATTAGCGCCATTAGCATTCTTTTACTTGTCAGATACCATCACTTTGATGGTATTTATCATTTTAATTTATTGTTAGTTTAACTAAAACTTGCAATTTATTTCAACAAGCCAAAAATTCTTAGAATGCGTAATGTCTAATAAAAATGAGACTCAAGATTACTCGTGTTGTTTTTCATTTCCTTTTTTAGAACTTTCTAGAAGTCTACAGAAGCAGATTAAACAGTCAGTGCTTCCTTGCCTATCCCACTGGAATTCTACATCATAGCTTGAGTGTTTTGGTCTCTTTCAATATACTACTGGTTTCAATGTCAGTTATACTTGGAATGAAGGTCATTCAGATGTCAATTTACTTTGGGAAGGGAGCTACTCACGGAGGAGGTTGGCAAAGTTGCCTAGGAATCAAAAAACCTCAGATCTACGATGGACCTTTCAGGATGATCCAATCTGGTATTCCAAAAAGTTTATCCTTACACAATGGTAACAAATGTTATGAAAAATGAAAAGTTTTACAGACAAATGAGTTAGGACTCACTACTTGAAAGAACATTAAATGGGCTTCTCTAATGCAGGCTTTTTAGGATCTCTAAACGCTATATTATGCATTGTGATTCTCATAGAAGAAGGGGTAGAGAAGAGTGTCTGCAGCCCCTGCTCCTCCCCATCTCACTGGGCCTGGGCGTTTGTGTGAAATTGCATAGGCATGCCATTCTCTGCAGTACTCCAGCAAGCGGGACTTTTAGTCCCCAATCTGCTGCTGCTTTAATTCCTATGACCTTCTTGGTCACAGAGGCTTGCTTGATAATTCCCTGATATAAGAGACCCCTAGATAAACCTTCTCCCCAACGTTCTAGACTGCCACCCTTTTTGTCTAGTTATTGCCTTCTCATCTTTTATGTTCAAGTCCAGAAACTCACTTACTCAGAGGCATTATCTGAACCTCTAAACTGGATAAATACCTTGTAAGTAACATCAACTGTTAGGCTTTGTGATTAGTTTTAATGTTGGTCTCCCTGCTAGACAGTAAACTCCATGATGTCATTGACATTGTGCCCTGCAAACAGCAGGTACTCAAGAAACTGTTAAATAAATAAAATAAGTTGTAAGAAGTCATTCAAAATTACAAGTAATTTCACTTGAGGACTGTTTTGGAAGGTCTGAGACTTAGGCTTAAGCCTTGAAACTGGACCTCTGCTTGGGTCAATGAGAGTTTTTTTGAATCACCATTTCCTTATTTGTAAAGAAAAATACGGCTCCATTCTCACAGAGTTGTTACAGATCAATCAATAATAAGACTTGATACACTATAATATCCTGTAAAGAATGAGCAACTCTTTTAACAAAGACAAGCTTTGGTTAAATATAACTGAGCCTCTTGTTTTAAGTCTTATTTTACACCAAGCTTATGCTGCTAAATCACAACAGAAAGAATAGAAAAAAAAAAAAAAAATGAAGAGGCCAGGAGTCTATACAATTAGTCATCTAACAAACATATTTCCTTCAAGTATGCTTACACCAAGGATTAATATTCAGCTCCTCCTTCTGATCCTAAGTAATACCAAGACGGACTGCATTGCCTGACCTATTGCTCAGATTTAACTTCTAAGCAATATTAATGTATCTGAAGTAGTGCTGATAGGCTCCCATGGTGACTTAAGATGCAAATTTGTTCTAGTAGCCATTTACACTTTATGCAGAAAAATCAGCAGTCACCTTCCAAATTTCAATGAGATGCTCAAGATTTCTCATTAATTGCCAATTTGAGTTATAGATGTCATTTCCATTACATTGCAAATTTAAAAACAGACACTTACTGTTGGACTACTTAGGTCAGGAGGTGTAGACATGTCCCCAAACAAATCCATCTGGTCAACACCCTTAAAAAAGTATTTTGATTAGATTCAGATGTGTCTATTAAAAAAGATTATTTTGTATATTTTTGTAGTTGTTTCCTAAACTAAAGTTTAGGAGAATAGTTGTCACAATTGGATTTTCACTTAACTAATACAGATTTGATATTAGGTTATTTAGGTCAGGAAGTGTAGACAAGTCCCCAAACAAATCCATCTGATGTACGCTTTTAAAAATGTATTTGGATTAGATTCAGAAGTGTTTACTAAAAAGATCACTTTGTATATTGACATAAATGTTATATTAACAGTTAGGGAAAGAGTTGTCGCAATTGGATTTTCATACAGATTCAATACAAATTTGGTATTAGGAACATCTTTAGGAAGTAAATCCCATGTTCAGGTAAGTAACAATCATAAAAAATCACATACGTACCAATTTCAGTTTGCAAGCTTGGTCATCAAGATTCATTAGGGCCTCACTCCCATTCTGAAAAGATGGTAAATATTAAAGGTTTAGTTGGTGAGTTTTCCCTACACAGTTTAATTGCCTAGCGTACTGGCTTGCTAATAAGTTAAGATTTTGGCACTAATCATTCAACTGTACATCTTCTATGACCAGAGGGGTCATGAACACATAGTAATAAAACTAGGAGGGAAGCCTGCTTGGGCAGGTGGCAAACAAGGGCTTATACACATCACACGTGCAATTCACAAGAAGTAAAGATGCTGTTTTACCTCTACTGCTTTGTTGGCTTCTTCCATCTAGAAAGAAAGACACAAATTCAGTGATCTTAGTAAATTATAGTTAAAGAGAACTAAGTAAAGGAATAAATATACCTATGGGTTCACAAGCAGAAAGCAAGAGAGAGTCTTGCATATTATTTCTGCCCTACATTCTCCTCCCCTTTTCATATCAATACTGGATTTGAATAGAGTTATTGGCTTGGTAGCCCTGGAATCAATGTGAAGTTTATAGGGAGAAAATACAAGAGTCAGGCACTAGAAATCAGAAGGGCCTAACTATAACATCCAAACATTGCCCTATTGGGAAGAACAAAAAATATATCACTTTCTATACTTTGAAGAGCCACATAGACGCCAACACTTCAGGCAGGCCATGTGCTCACATAATGTTCAGACATGGTCTTGAATGTTGTCTTAAGTCTAATAGAGCCTGTATTAGATAGTACTTGCCTTTTTCTTTTCTTCTTCCTTTTTCTTTACATTATAGATAACTTGGAAAAGGTCTTTAAGATCAACAACTAGTGGCTCAGCCTGAAGCAAGAGAAAGCATCTTTATCAGTATTTTAATCTTACTATTTTCTTCCCTTTGTCCCCCATCAGTTCTGATTAGTAATGTTTTCTTCCTTTCTCTTAAAGCTCCTTCCTACCCTCTCCTGGTTTGTGGAAGATCACCACCACTCCCATCCCAACCCTCAAGATACATAAAATACTTAGATAAAACAAGAAGCACAGTGATAATTTTCCAAGTCCTTTCAAGATTTCTGGGAATAATTGACTATCGTTCTAAAATCAGCAATGATCTTATGAGAAAGTCCATTCTAACAATGCTTGTGCCACACACTACATGGGTATCAATGACATTTAAAGAAGATTCCTTAGACCAATTAAAGATAATCGTCCTCTGAGGTACTGTTTAGTCCTCCTACATCCAATTGTTTCTAGCAGGCTCTCTAGTTGAAAGACACACACTCTTATATTCAAGTCCCCCTCTAGGTATACCTCAAGGCTTAGAGCTTACCTGTTGCCCTGTTTTTATGGCAAAAAACTGGTGTTGGCCTTCTCCTCCACACACATAACCAAATGCTCGGTTGTCTGTCACATCACGGGCAATGAAAGAAATCTTATTTACTGGATGTTCATGTTCTATTACCTAAGAAAGGAACATCAAAAATGGTGTATTGAGAAAACTAGAATCTATTTGTAGATTCTATCTGGAGCACAACTAAGCATCAGATACCAAGGCATATATGAAAAGGCTAAAACATTTGAAGATTTTTTCACTCCTGGTTGAAGGCTACTGCTACATTTATTGTTACTAGGAAGGGCTCAAAAGGGGAAAACAAAACAAAACAAAAAATCTAACAACAAAGAGTAGAAAACAGAAATAGAAAGAATGATCCTTCTTAAAATATCTATACTTGATTCTCTCTATCCCAAGGACATGATGCCACATCGCAAGAAAGGACTGAGGATTAGGAGACCAAGAATTTCTAAAGCGAAGATGGAACATATAACCTCTAAAGCATTCCAAGGAGGTCTACTTTCTCAACTCAACAAACTCAAGTGAATAGCATAACTAAGCTAGAGGAGTGTTCACAAGGATCCTCTGACTGGCTCAGACTGGCCAGAGAACCCTCCTAAGTATTATTGGGACAATTACCCCCAATACATTCTGGAAGTCACCAAATTCTGTCATCAAGTATTTGTCAACATCACATAGATGTCCACGTCATCATACAGGAGTTTCATGTGGCAGGGCTTATTGGTTTAGCAGTGCTTTCCCCTGTATTCCCCGCTCCCCTTTCTCTTGACCCTTTCAAGTAGATGGTAGGGCTCAACTCTTCAGGGATATTTGCAGATGCTCAGAATGTGTCTTGGCTTTTGTTTCCAAGAAACTAAGACCACTGAAAAGTTTAGATTGGGCATCTTAGGAGGTTTGGGAGTGAGAGAATGCTTGTGTGGGAAACCTGCCACCATTCTCTGGCAGGCTTGTGAAAACAAGAGTCAAAAGATAAGGGACAGTGGAGACAGCAGTGCATGAAGACAGCAGGGTGGGTGAGCATGTACCAGGGTTCCAGGGCCCTAAGTTTGACCGATGGATTTTGCATATTAGATAATGGGAATCTCTAGGAAGGGCTGAATAGTAACTTGAGGTCTTCCCACTGTATCCTGATACAATAAACTATTGTGCAGCAATGAAAAACATTTTAAGCAGATGAATCTGATGATGTTATATTGAGTAGAGGGAAAAAAGTCCCAGAAGACTTAAAGTATAATAGCTTTTGATAAGGCCCAAACAAACAAACAAACAAAAAATAAGCAAGACTGTTCATGTGATAGAATAAGAGCAACCACAAAAAATGAGCAAGGTTACATCCATGGGGTAAGGAGGAAGGGAAAAGAGAGAAGGAGAAAAAAAGGAAGATGTGTTTCAGATAGTATTCTATGTTTGGTTAGCCAGTAAGTTCACCCGTGACCTTATATTAAAATGAGACCCATACATAGATCTATGATAGCATCACAAACCAGTGGTTAGGATTGATCTCGTGCTGTATACCTTGGTCCAAAAAATACCTAACTGATATCTATGGCATACCGGTGTTTAGGTTAGACTTACAGACTTGAGGTTCACATCTATTATAGGAAATAAGTTTCAAAGTAAAGTATCTTGACTCCTCACCTCCTACCCTATCTGTTTTTTGCCTGTTACTTCTGGAGAAGTGCAGTAATATGTAATTTTTTTTTTTTTCCCTACAGAAGTTTGAAAAGGGAAAAGGGGAGCTGAAATTCATGTCACAAATTATTTGTCAGACTCAGGTGGTCAGAAAGGTGTCAGTGAAAGCGAATTCTTACCCCAGTTTTCTCATCAATGATTTTTATTCCAGAAAGAGAAATGTTGACCCAGATCCTTTGTTTGTGTTGTCCCTGAGACCGAGCAGCTGCCGCCATTCCCTGATGAAATTGGGAAAACAAGAAAAATCTAGTTAAAAGAACCCTATGATGCTTCTGATTCTAAAATTTTAAAAGGCAATCAGCTTTGTTTTCAGCTTGGTTTACCATCTATGAAAGAATTAGGCATCTTTCATAAGAGACAGCAGAATGAAATAGAAGACATTGATCCAGGCAATTACTAGTTAGCTCTGTGAACTTGGACAAGTCCTCATTCCCTTGGCCTCCGAATAGTCATTGGCAAAGACAAGAAGACTGGACCAGAAGATCTTCAAACATATTCAAAGATGTTCCTTCTAGGCCTTGTCTTATTTAATGAGTATTACTTCCTTAATTAGTTTCACAGCATGGCAGTATTAGAATTTAAAAATTTTAAAAAACGAAAGGGCTAACACTAAAGAACGCCAGTTTCGAAGCCGACTCCTGAATTTTACCTGAATACCTCCAGGCTCAGAAATTTGGTCTGCTCAAAGGAAAAGGCATCTAGGGTCCTGCTACACTTGATTAAATCAGGTCTCTAGACAGCACTCAAAATATGCAAACAAACTCATGGCTTCTCATAAAATGCAGCACCGCTGGATCAATTACGTGATTAGAAAAGTTTTTCTTTCAAATAATTGAGATATAGGTTAAAAACAAACTTCTAATATCATTTCCTCTGTTGCATATTTGCTTAAGATATAGACAAAGTATGCTTTTCCCCTTTACCTTTAGTTTCATCATAGAATCTTGGCTCATTTTATCCCCTCTTGCATCGGGCACATCATCAATGCCGATTAGCTTGGCCTTGTATTTCACACCATCACCTTTGAATCTGGCCAAAAGATATTCATCTGTCTTTTCAGTGCCTGAGAAAAGAAAGAAATAGAGGATAAAGTTTATAAATCTATTGAAATATCAGCCCCAGGTATGACCAAATATACTCCAGGATCTAAAAATCTGAGTAGTAAATATCTTGATTATCTACAATTGATCAAATATGCAATATTCTACCCTTATCCTTACTTCCTTTGAGTAAAAAAATCACACTGTGTAAAACTGTGTATGGCATTGGGGCAGAGAGAAAATAAACTCTTAAAGATGCAGAATGGGCTGAGTTATGGGAAACTTACGGGAATATGTGAGATGGGATTGGGGGATATTCTTCAGCATAGTTTTTAAAATATTTTAAAAAATGAATACAAGGAGGATAATACTTTTTTTTTTAATGAAAGGAAAATAAGCCACTGCACAATTTACTAGCATTTTTGAACTGTCAATAAAGCGGAAGAGAATTGTGGGTAAATTCCCTTGGAAATAACTAAGATAATTATCCATCTTTATAACTTCTTCTGCTTCTCTTCTCATTCCCATTTCTAAAGCGTGGACATGAAAGGCAAGGAAATCACGGCATATTCTCAAACTATGAATGATTAAGGATGCTGACACTTTTTAGCGGTACTTCAGGTCAAAAGAAGAGGGTCTCATAAAATAAAGATCTTGATTTTTATAAAACGGCTACTTCAGTAAAGCAAAGTGGTATATAGGTTACTGAAAGATAACCATGTAATACTTAATAGTTGCATTTCCCAACTGAACAAGATGTATGAAAGCTTCCCAGCAGGACCCAAATTGGTGCAACCACAGAGTTCAGAGATATGTCTTATCGTATATGGATCGAACCAATCTCCTCTGCCAAAGTCTTACTTTCTTGTTTAGGAAAAGTTGACACTTGGCTGAGATTGAATTAAGGCAAGGGCCAGCTCTTACTTTGCCTTGAACGTCACACTTCGTCACTGGTAACCACCACTAGCTCCCCTCATTGGCCTCAAGAGGACTTCTCCATACCTTTCTTCTTTTCCTTCTTTGATGGTGCCTTTGGTGCGGCCTGTTGGTCAGACTGACCATTAGTTGCACTCGTTTCTGCTTCGTTAGACATGGCAAGAAGGCAGACAGCCAACTCCAGCACCAGCAGACACTTAGTGACACCCAGCGATCCCCGATGGAGACGTCTCAAACAAACATAACCTGCTGCAGACACCTGTGGGCAGAGTTTAGAGGCACAATGAGATCATAACATAGCAAACCCAGACTTTATGTCCTAATAGGCCCACAACCAGTGATTTGTGAGCGTAGTTCTTCAGACTCATTTTGTTCTTTCTTCTCTGTTAGACTGAACTCTGACAGCAGGGGAGTGGGTAGGACTGTTTCCTTTGTAGTTTCCAAAATACAAAGAGGGTATTTACCAGATTTTTCTTTAAGTAGTTGATATCTGATAACATTTAATGTGATTATAGGTACAAACTATTGATACTATGTATAAAATAAAAAAGCTACAAGGATATATTGTACAGCATGGGGAATATAGCCAATATTTTATAATAACTATAAATGGAGTATAATCTTTAAAAACTGTGAATCACTCTGTTGTACATCTGAAACATATAATATTGTAAATCAACTATATCTCAATAAAATTTAAAAAATAATGTTATTATCTAGCTAAGAAATTCATATTGGCACTTTGGCATAAAAATGTAGTATTAAAGATAGGGATCAAAACGTGTCACACGTAGATGAATAAGTTTTCACAGGCAAGTTTAAATACATTGAATGCTGAACTGAGAAGATTGCAACTGGCATCTGAAATTGGGCATTATAAATTATGGTTCCTCAAAAAATCATGTAACTATATAGAGAGTGATGAGGAGAGTTATGAATTTTATCTTATTCATAGATAAATATTTTTTAAATATTAAGATTCTGCATATGATCTCCAGAGCTATCTAAGCACTATATTTTAAAAGCCATCCAGGACTTCCCTGGTGGTGCAGTGGATAAGACTCCACGCTCCCAATGCAGGGGGCCCAGGTTCGATCCCTGGTCAGGGAACTAGATCCCACATGCATGCCGCAACTAAGAGTCCACATGCCACAACTAAGGAGCCTGCCTGCCACAAATAACACCCAGTGCAACCAAATAAATAAATAAATAAAAGCCATCCATTTTTTGACACTAAAGCACATATCAGGGAAAGAATGGATTTATGGGGTGTCTCATTGTACATGTTTTGTGCTATTATTTAGTATTACTATCCTCCGAACACTTTGGTATGTGCTCCATAAAGCTCCCCTATGTGTCACAGTAGGTAAAACAAAAAGAAAAAAGTAAAGTCATTGCTAGCACACAGAAGTCGACTAACATTTCAAAAGGTTCTTTCACCTCCCAGGAGTGAAAATTTCTACACAGCTCCTGAGAGCGCTAGGGAAGGTTAACTTTCTATGAGAACTGAAGACTAAAGCAAAGAAAAGCCACTCATGGTGGTGTAATCCTGTGAAGACCACGCGTGGGATGGTACACTCGTCCCACTCCCAAAAGCTCTCTTCATTTTTTATAATCTTAATAGTCTTTTAAAATACATACATACACA
Source organism: Eschrichtius robustus (assembly GCF_028021215.1). Taxonomy (NCBI): domain Eukaryota; kingdom Metazoa; phylum Chordata; class Mammalia; order Artiodactyla; family Eschrichtiidae; genus Eschrichtius; species Eschrichtius robustus. Next base: position 32,468,038 of record NC_090825.1, read on the forward strand.
ATTACACAAATCTATGTATGATTAATGTTATCTGAATTATTTCATTTGAAGATTTAGTAGTTAATTTTTTTTATTAAAAATTAAAAAAAAAATTTGTTTTTAAATATTTATTTATTCATTTTGGCTGTGCCAGGTCTTCGTTGCAGCATGTGGGATCTTCGTTGTGGCACACGGGCTTCTTAGTTGTGGCAGGCAGACTCTTAGTTTCAGCACACATGCAGGACCTAGCTTCCCGACCAGGGATCGAACCTGGGCTACCTGAATTGGGAGCACGGAGTCTTACCAACTGGACCACCAGGGAAGTCCCATTAGTGGTTGATTTTGCCCAAAGACACCTGACTGGTAGGTGGCTGGGGAGACAGTCTATTTACAGGTGAAGACTATAGGGGACTCAAAGCCTTACTTACTCAAGATTTATTTGGGGGCCAGGCACTATTAGCCCTTTAACTGTATTAACTGCAGAACATTCATGGTGACCCTATGAGTATTATGATACAGTATTATTTCACTTTTCCAGAGGGAAAGCCAAGGCACAGAGGTTTTAAACAACACAGCTGCTAAGTTGAAACCAGGTCTCCAACCCAGGCTGTCTGGCCCCAAGCCAGAGTTCCTTAAACACTACACTGATGAGTCTCACATGGGAAGCCTCATGCTAGCTACAGAGATGTTCTATTATATACTTAGAGTGCCCCTCACCTCCCCCCAAAAAAGATACATCCAAGTCCTAACCCATGAACCTTTGTATGTGACCTTATCTGAGAAAAGGGTATTTTCAATTGTCTTTAAGTTAAGGCTCTTGAGATGGGATCATCCTAGATTTAGGGAGGGTCCTAAATTCTGTAACAAATGTCACTATAAAAGAAAGGCAAAGGGAGGTTTGAGACACAGAGACACATGGAGGAAGTGATATGAAGACAGAGGTAGAGATGGGATTGATACATCTACAAATCAGGAACGCCAAGGACGGCCAATGTCCACCAGGTGCTAAGAGCGAGGCATGGAATGAGTTCTCCCTCAGAGCCTCCAGAAGGAATGAACTCCAATGACATTTTGATTTGGGGGCTTCTGGCCTCCAAGACTGTGAGAGAATATATTTCTGTCGTTTCAAGTGACCCAGTTATTCGTAATTTGTTATGGCAGCCCTTGGAAACTAATACAACACCTCTATTTTGTGTGCCTTGGTTGGTTTCATGGTTCCAAGATTTATTTCCTGACAACATGATAAATCTCTTAGTCATATCCATACTCTTCTAATTTCAGGAAGCCAATAATACTCTTCTTAATTTCAGAGAATGTATTCCAAATCAAGAGGATATTTACCCACATTAACAATATCAGGAGGTGAGATAAGCTCTGCTCTAAGGAGGCGCATCAACATTCATCCTCCTGCATCCTCACCTTCTCCCCAGTGGGCTCTTTCTTTTATTAGTTGCTCATCTCATCTTAGAAATAAGGAAAACACTTCTGTGTGACCCTGTAGTCCTCCAGTTATCATCTTATGATCTAAACATCTAAAATTGATGCGCACTTACCCTCCACCTTTTCACATCCGCTTCCCCTCAAAGGACCGTTCATCTTAACGTTAGTCGCAGGAAGTCAACTTCAGCTGCTAATGACTCTCTTGACCAAATCCAATTAATTTGCTTTCATCCTTTTGGGGGTATCCGACTGCATGCATCAGCTACCTACACCTCTCTGAGAGCCCTTTTCCCACCATTTTTTGCTCCCATGACAACCCTGAAGCTCCAGTGCATGGCTCGTGTTTATTGAATTGGGATAATCCGGATTTTTGTTGTTCAATGATGAAGCCCCCTAAATTTGAGAATAACATTGAAAGCTTTCCTACTTAATCTTGGGGCTCCCCTTGCATTTAGGACAAAGATTGAGACTTTTTCACTTTATATATGAGACTCAAATATTTTACCCCTACTTATCTTCAACATCCTTTTCTTTCATTCTTGGATAGAAACCCCAATACTTCTCATTTCTTTTAGAAAACATTTTGGTTTTGACTCCTTCCCTTTTCAAATTAGCATAGCTCCCTTTTCCCCCATTTTCCTGCCCATCCCAGTTACCTATTTGTCCCTGAAGACTTTCCCTTCCTCCCCGCCAATTCTGGCTGGAAAGTAACCTGGCATAAGAGTTTGTCGCCCACCTTTGAAGCTGACACCATACTTTTCTGCAGGATATTACTTCTGACAAGAAAAGACTTAGCTCATTAAACATGGGAAGTTTTATCCTAAAGTGAGATATTTTAAAGGAATTTGAGAAGTGCCACAGAGCACTTTGAGGGGGCTTGGGAGAGGGAATGGTGGTGTGTGGTTTAGTCATAAAAGTGATACAAGATGTAACAACCTTATAACTCAAAACCAGCATCAAATCTGGTGTCGGCAGACAGGGCCAGAATGGAAGAGCTCTAAAGTGAGTGGTGCTACCTTGGTTTTACAGCAAAAAAATTTCTCTTGTTAGATACTGAAGTACAACATTTCACAGCACTGGGATTATTTTAAGGTACTTGGTATATTTTTTTTTTTTAATTTTATTTATTTATTTATGGCTGTGTTGGGTCTTCGTTTCTGTGCGAGGGCTTTCTCCAGTTGCGGCAAGCGGGGGCCACTCTTCATCGCGGTGCACGGGCCTCTCACTGTCGCGGCCTCTCTTGTTGCGGAGCACAGGCTCCAGACGCGCAGGCTCAGTAGTTGTGGCTCACGAGCCTAGTTGCTCCGCGGCATGTGGGATCTTCCCGGACCAGGGTTCGAATCCGTGTCCCCTGCACTGGCAGGCAGATTCTCAACCACTGCGCCACCAGGGAAGCCCAAGCTAAGAAATTTTTTAATAAAGGGGAACAAGTGGGTGTAGGACAACCAGCAAGTATAATCCTCATTCACTGGGTTTAGTCCCAGGGACTCTTCTGACCAAGGATCAAAAATTAATCAGGAAACACACACACAAGGGATGTTATCATAAAAGAGGGATTACTAATTAAAGTTCAAAAACATATACAAAAGGTCACATGAACAGCTACCCATCTAAACCTAGCTGGTTTGCTTTTCTAGTTCTTAGGTCTGTTTCCTTCTTTAGAAGATTGAGAAGAGAAATAAGAAGATACATCTGAAAACAGATGAGGGTCTAAAGTTACTGTATACTTTTGACTACTTTTTAAGGCCTAATATAGAATAGCAAGTTGTAAAGGAAACTATGCTGAGTCAATAAAATTAGCTTCATTTGAGTGAAGATATCTAACTTGGATTTTGGACTTAATACAAACCATGTGGGGACTTCCCCTTTCCATGGCACAAGAATCAGATGACCAGGAGAGATTTTGCAACACTTTTTTTTTGGTTTCTGAGAAGGCTCTGAGAAATGTATACCAGAAGACTGTGTGAGTCATCTTCAGATGACTATGTCCTTTGCACTAGAAAACAATCTGCTATAGTTTATTTAGCACTTAAAGTGATTCATGCAAGTATTTAGAACCTTGCAATACTCAGAATAGGGACAAATTTGTGTAGGGACAAACTTGGCTGGTGCCTCCTTATTCCTCCTTACCTTTTCCACCAATAGGAGTGTATTGGTATCAGCAATGATTCTAATTAATGATTACAGGGTTCTAAAGCAATATCATGACACATGTTTGCCACCTCCCTCCAAGTCTATCTTTTTACCTATTATCCGGAGCAGAGAGATATTTTCTTGGTCAGTCTCAATGCTGGTAAAAGGAATAACTTGAGTTAAGAACTTATTGAACGGTAGCCCCATTCCACAAATGGTAGAGGACTTGTTTTTAATGTTAAGGGGAATGGTACAAACACCTAACCTACCAAGTCCTTAAAACACTTACCCTGGCAGCTCTATGGAATAGAATATGTATCTATTTTATGAATACTGAAATGGACTCGGTAACACAAGATCAATCACTAATAAATCGCTGGGCTCAAACTGAATGTGATCTGTGTTCCCTTTCCTACTATATGTGCTGCTGCACTTACCTTTTTTTTTTTTTTTTTTTAATTCCACTGATTTTTAACCTGTATTTTTTCAGCTGGTTTCAAAGTCATAATCCCATTGACTTTAACATATCAATTAACTTTCCGGAAAGAGCCACGTAAAATAGACACAGGAAAGGGAGTTAAGGAGAATCAAGAACAAAGCAACGTAAATGTCTTTGCTAGTGTCCAGCACTTTGTACAGGTCAGAAATGTGCTTTCTTGTCCTTTGGAACTTTATGTCTGTCTCAGCTGAGCTAATGAACTAGGACATGTGAAATATTAACCTCTAGGGAAGATCTCGGGGTCCAAGAGGGCAGCAAACAGCCTTCATCACTATCTTCAAAGTAGCCTTTTGAGAATAAGGGACCTTGCCAGAAATGATGCAGCCAAGTTTCTGGTATTTGATGTAAAGCTATTCTCCTTTAACTGCTTGACTTTCTATGCTTTTAGGAAGGTTTATTCTTCTCTGTAAAGGCCAAGTTGAGTAGACAGTAAGATTTTTGCAGCCTATTTAACTGGGGAAATAAGACTATGTTAACACACACTGAAAAGGAGTCCTTACGAGATTTTCTTGTAAATGCTGACACTGCTGTAGGGGCCTCAGGAACAAAACATGCCTAAGTCAAGGAGGTATACACTAGTTATGCATTTACAGAGAGCACATATCATTGCTGTTAACCCCTAGGAAGGATGCTGCACGACTGATAGGACCTATAAAGCTCTGAACCAGAAAATTTTCCCCTATCTTTGGAATCAAGTCAGACCAGAGTTAAGAGTTCCTCACACAGTTAATTCTGGGTACAGGTGAGATAGTATAGCAGCTCAGAGTTTAGGCTTGGAAGTCTTACATACTTTCACTACTTTCTAGCACAGTGGCTTGAGGCAACTTATCTAATATTCATTTCTTCACCTGTAAAATGGGAATATGGTTTGCAGAGTTGTTATAAAAATCAGTAAGAACTGATGTAGAGACCTCAGTGCCTCGCATCCAGAAAGCGCTCAACAAATGGCAGCTGTGATTAAGTCACAGCTAGGTTTCACGGACACTGTGTGCCGTGTATGCGGTCTTGTGTTGTAGCCGGCATTGCTCTTCCACGGCAAGTGTTTAAACGATTTTAGAACAAGCGGGGCCAATAGGTGAACAGCTAGTAAGGAGAAACACCGTTAGAGCCACATCCTGTCCAACTCTGGCTTCTGTGACTCTAGAAGGTAGGTTCTGACAGGAACAGGACTGTGGGAATAAAAACTACTCTAAGTTACCCAGGGAGGCCTGTTCTAATGAATCCCGAGTCAAATCCAAGCCTACGTCATTACCACTGGCAGTTTAGAAGGTCTACCTCACATCCTCTGGGGAATTTTATGTGGAGCTCTTAAGACGCTGAAGTCCATGTCACACCCAGATCCATTAGCTCAGAATCTATGAAGGAAGAGACGCAGGCACCAATATATTTTCAAGATTCGCAGATGATTCTAATGTACTGACAACTTTGAGGTACAGTAGTCTAATTTCCATAATCCTTTGTGCCCTTAAAGAAATACCAAGTGGGTTAAACTACTGAGCTGGAAGAAACCTAGGGAATAATTTGGTCACACCCTTTCATTATAAAGATTAGGAAACTGAGGGCAAGAAAGAGTATATAACTTGTCTAACTGTTAAACAGCTGGTTGTGGATAAGAGTTGGTACCAGGAGAAATCTAGATCCTAAAATGAGACTCTAGTGTCTTATTTCTAGAGATTGTATGAGTCAGCTTTTTTTAAAACTACTTTTTAAGAAGGCTGTACAAGGCCCATGATATAGAGACTGAACCAAGAACACCTCCCATTTAGTAGATATACCAAGCAAACAACAGGATAATTTAGCAGAATAGCTTGGACATGGAATTTCATAGATATTTTCTGAACCAAAACAGAAAAAGGATTTTATGTGGTCTAATGATACATTGTCACTGGATTCTCTTTTGCCTATGTAGCTGGAGTTCTGCTTGGTCAAACTGGCTCATTAATGTTAATTTGGCTGCTTGGAAGAAAGTATTTGGCTAGGTTTGAGATGCAACCCACAGATCAAAGAATTCACATTATTTCAGTACATTCTCTACTATTCAGTGCTTGGCCTTTTAGTGTTTTTGTTTGTTTGTTTTTGTTCTTTTTAAAGCACGATAGGAAGTTTGAGTTCTTGAGTTGGCAACTTCCAATATTCTTGACTCATTATGACCTCTCCTAATTTTGTACTCACCTCCACCCATTTTGTTTTTAAAATAACTTTGTATTAGGAGTATCTCCTAACAGGGCCTAAAGAATAGTCATCATAATAAAAGTGTTTGGGAGAGTTTAAGGCTTTAAGAAGGAGCTTAATGTTATCTGAATGAAGGCCCATTCTCTAGACTGGGCAATGCAACAAATTCACTAGAAATGTCTAAAAATAGCTCACTAGTCTAACTGAAGTATGGTTTGCAATCAATTTTGCAATCACATTACTTAGTTGTTTCAGTGCAATGACTTATTTTTAACACTTTACTAGGGTTAGAAAAAGTAGAATGTGTAGATTCACAATTAGAGTATGCTCTAGCCTCTTGGCAAGCTGGGCACAAGTTAATATGCTTGTATGAACAAAAGCATAGCAGACTGATTCTAGAATCCCTCCTTACACTTAATCAAACTCTAAGAGAGAAAGTACTGTTGGAATATCTCTGCGGTCGTTGGGCTGTGTGGAATTTTTGTGAATACAGACACATGAAGCTTGGGGTTGGATTAATTGACATGAGAGAGTATACCCATCTCAACTTTAACATCTCAGCCAATCATTCTACCCCAGTTCTTGAGTATGACTTCCTCTAGCTTAGACTGAACAGAATAGGAAAACTGAAATCCAACTTTATCCTTTAGCTCCCTTCTACAAAGGGAAGGAAGTGACATTGATACTTTGGAGATTTGAAAATCATGTTTGTGCCACTGCTTTACATTCCTAGCATTGGATCATTTGGGGTAGGCTGTGGTAACCCTGACACCAGGGACCATTTGGACATGGCTCAACTAGGCTATGGTACATGTGCTCTGTGTATCTTGAGTGAGTTGGGCAGGGTGATGTAGCGGGTGCAACTTGACATGGAAAAGAGAATGGGGGATTTCTGGTCTAGTGTGCAGTGTGCTTCAACCTAGATTTACCAGAGCTCTGCATTTGGTGGTTATTGGGCCCTGATCTCCCTAACGATGTGGTATTTGTTCCTTATCTGTTGCTATTGTCCTTTTTTCACTTGTCCCTCAGGAGCTATGTGGGGAAGAGAGATTGGTAAGGTAATGACTGCATCCTTGAGTGAAGTTCATAATATTAAGTACCATCTTGAACTACCTTATTAGCTGCTTCTCTTTCTATTAGTGAGATACCAAGTCACCTATGGAAGGAGCTAGGAGTGATTCCCATTAATTCTGAGGAAAGGTTATTAGGAATCCATTGTTCTGGGGGAAAGGATAATATGGCTTTTGAGGGGGTGGGAGAGGCTTGACAAAGGCTGCTCTTCCCCATACACCTTGAGCTTTAGGCTCAGAGATAGCTGACGATCTAGTGGGTAAATTTGTATACTAAGCCAAGACATTTCTGGGAAATGGCCAGTGGATTTAAGTGGTCCAACATGGGGTGGTGTGTGTGGGCGGGGATGGGAGGGAGGGGTGGAAAAGCTCCTTATGTCTGAGGAACAGGTAGAAGACAAAACGTCTAGACTCAAGACCTGGGCTCAAAGGTCAGGGTTCCCATCTAACCCAGCCAAGAAGATATGTTGGCACTTCGGGCAGGCCTCAGTACCCTGGCTGGTGGGTGATATGTATGAGCACACTGAACGAGCTGTGTGACTAGAGGGCCTGTGGGGACATGATGGAACTCTGCAGAGCACTTCTCCCCCTACCCTGGGTCACCACTGCAGGACCAGAGAGAGCAGCACCTGCCTCAGTCACCAGAGCACTTGCTTCAGTGGACAAAAGCCATCATGGTTTAGTGGTAGCACAGTAGCTCACACTGGGTGGTCGTAACGCTGGGAACACATGCTGACAGTGACAGAAGTGGGTCCTCGCCGAGTCTGGTCTAGTTATGAAGTGATAGTAACCAGAAAGTATACCAAAAAAGCAAGTGGAAGGAATAAGACTCTAAAAAGCTAAACGTTCATAGATAACCAGAATGGGTGAATGGAATAAACCAGTTTTAAAATCTGAGTTTAGAAGAACTCTATTTTGTACTATTAGATGGTAAAGTGGGACACTATACTCCATTCTGCTTCCCTCCCATCCTAAAGGCAAGGGAAGAGAGTATTCTAAGGATTGAACAATTTATACGAAATATTTTAGGGTTTTAAATTAAAAAAATAAACAAACCAAAACTACTAACATGGAAGCCTCTGGAATTTTTCTATTGCAGGGCCTCTGGGGCAATAATTTGAGAAGCATTATGATACAAAAACACAAAAACACATGACTTTTACTTTGAATTTGGCATCTAAATGTACAGTGGATATTATGCTTGTACCTTACAGGAAAATGTAGTCAAAATACTAATGAATCAGAGTGAGGGAAAAGGGCTGTCATTGCACATTTGATTTCTAGGCCAATACACTGACACTATTCCTACCTTCTTCAATAATCTTCCCTCATATCTATGTACACTTACTCAGCTGACCAAGCAAATAGTTCACTGTTTTCATGTCTATCCTTCCCAAGTTACTTTAACATACTTCTGCCAAAACTCACCCCTCTTCCTAATTCCAAGCTAGTTTTTAAATAAATCATACAAATGAATCTTAGCAGTTTGTTTCCTAGAATGCACAGTATCAAGTTGTGCTTTCTCGTTCCCAAATGAAATAACCTGAATGACGTCAGCCCAGCCATGTAGCACACCTAGCACGTGGACTTCAGAATACACGGTTTATTCATTTGAGCCCCTCTGTGATTTCACCTATGATGCTTGCACATGTAAATCTTAACTGGTTTTTTTGTTTGTTTGTTTTTAATTTATTTATTTATTTATTTATTTTTGGCTGTGTTGGGTCTTCGTTTCTGTGTGAGGGCTTTCTCTAGTTGCGGCGAGCGGGGGCCACTCTTCATCGCAGTGCGCGGGCCTCTCACTATCGTGGCCTCTCTTGTTGCGGAGCACAGGCTCCAGACGCGCAGGCTCAGTAGTTGTGGCTCCCGGGCCTAGTTGCTCCGCGGCATGTGGGATCTTCCCAGACCAGGGCTCGAACCCGTGTCCCCTGCATTGGCAGGCAGATTCTCATCCACTGTGCCACCAGGAAAGCCCTCTTAACTGTTAAACATGTTCCACTTTCTACTTGAGTGCCATTACAATAGTCATCTTGAAAGTCCACGTGGATATTAGAAGAGCTCAAGAAAGCACGTTATTTAGGAGCACCTGCATCTTATTTATTTACTTAAAAAATTTTTTTGCTTCTGTGTCTGGTTTATTTTATTCAACATAATATTTATGAAGTTCCAGCCTTGTATGTTGTTCATTATCATTGCCATATATCTCATTGTATGAATACACCACAAATTTTGTCCACTTTGGAGCTGTGATGAACAGTGCTTCTATGAACATTCTACTACGTATCTTTTGATGCATGTATGTGTGCATTTCTTTTTAATTTACTTTATTTTTTATTGAAGTATAGTTGATTTACAATGTGGTGTTAGTTTCAGGTGTATAGCACAGTGATTCAGTTTATATATATATATATATATATATATATATATATATATATATATATATATATATACACATACTCTTTTACAGATTCTTTTTCCTTATAGGTTATTAAAAATTACTGGGTATAGTTTTCTGTACTATACAATAAGGCACTTGTATTTTAAACATTAAGCTATAAACAAACATTTACATACACTAGTAGAATTATTTTATGATATACCATATCAGGCCATTTTAAAAGCAGGCAGGTCATCTTAAACTTTCCCTCTTCAGAAAACCAGTGCAAGAAACACTGCTTGATATTTAGTTTCTTCTTTAATAACCTGGCTGAATTATATTAAATTCCACCGTGGTTTCCATTCCTAGGCAGAGCCCCACGTTCATATAATCTTCAAAGCCATGGCTTGAGTGTTTCTGTATCTTTCTGTAACTCACGTTTCAGAGGTGTGCTGTATTTTGGAGAGTTTAAAGGAAGAAGAATCCAGCTGCCTTGTAACACCTGCACAGAGTAGTCAAACTGAGGTGTATGTAGTAAGTGTGTGTAGACAGTCAAGACTTCTTTTTTGTTACATTTCTGTACATAGACCAAAACCATGAAAAAAGTTCTTATACCTATGTAGACCCAACATAAGATGAGTTTAAGTTATTTGATTCTAATATGTTATCTCTGGTTCTGAGTGGCCTTCTCAGTAGAATATGCCCTTTGTTTTAGTGTTCAATCTACCCTTAGAGTTGGCATTAACCTTCCATGAGAGACTTTGCCACTGGCTCCTATTTCCACGTCTGACACGATCTCTTCTAGTTGGGCAAGATACCTACAGCCAACAGGGCATTTGGGCTTCATCTCCAAGAATGACAATGGGCCTGCTAACCCCATAGATAAGAACAGTTTTTTTTTTTTTTTTTTAAACACTTACTGTTACCTGTGTGCTGAATATATTAACTATCACTTTAAGGATTTTTTTTTTAACCGTTTAAAAATGAACTTTTATTGTAGTCTGAGAAAGACGCTACTTCAAAGTGATTAGTGTAAACTGCCCTAAGGAGGAGAAACAGGAAAAAATGCAAATCTCTGAGAAAAACCTACTAATAAAAACCATAGATTGAATCACCTGGTTAATTTAGTAGTTACTATAGTGAAATCCACAGAGAAAAACAGAAGCCAAAACATAATTCAATATACGAGTCAAAGGATATCTTCTTCATGATTTAGCTGATTTCCCTTAGAGAAGACTTGGTTGTTTTCAAACAAGATGAAGGAAAAAGGAGTCGTTTAAAAATAAAAAGGGGGACTTCCCTGGTGGCCCAGTGGTTGAGAATTTACCTTCCAATGCAAGGGACACAGGTTAGATCCCTGGTTGGGGAACTGAGATCCCACATGCCGTGAGGCAACTAAGCCAGCGTGCTGCAACTACTGAGCTCACACGCTCTGGAGCCCAGAGCACCAAAACTAGAGAGAAGCCTGCGCTCCGCAACAAAGATCCTGTGTGCCGCAACTAAGACCCAATGCAGCCAAACAAATAAATAAATAAGTAAATATTTTTAAAAATAATAAAAATCAAAAGGGACTTTCTGCTTATTTGTTGAATTTCAGGTTTACAGAGAACCAGGAACTTGATAACCAGCCCTCTCCCCCCACCGGACACCAGTGCTCTATCATGCTGAAGGTTAGGAAGTCTCCAGAATGCTATCTAAAAGGCCAGGGGAACTCATCCAGAAGAAATAAGCATATAGGCTAATTTGCTTACTTCTTGGTTGCTGGCCAAATTAGATAAGTTAACAGATAAGAAATCCCCAGGTAATTGCAGATTCTGTTAGACAAGGAGAAAGGCGAGTCTGCCAACTTGTTTTCTTGCTTCTTGTAGTGATATATTAATTCTACTCAAGTGCTAAAAATTTAGGAGACAGGTTCCAAAAATAGCTAGCCCACCTGCTTTGAACTTGTGTGCACACAAATACTCTAAGAAGCTGCTGCATGGGACTTTCCTGGCAGTCCAGTGGATAAGACTCCACGCTTCCAACAGCAGGGGGCACAGGTTCCATCCCTGGTTGGAGAACTAAGATCCTGCATGCCACGCAGCCAAAAAAAAAAAAAAAAAAAAAAAGCTACTGCAGAGTGAGATGGACAAAGTGGCGGAAATGCACAAGCATCCTTGAACTTGAACTAAGGTTCACACGCCATCATTATTCTCTCATCTTTTGGGAAACGGTATTGCAGCGGTCCCCAACCTTTCTGGCACCAGGGACTGGTTTTGTGGAAGACAATTCTTCCATGGAGTGGGGGGGATGGGGGGTGGGAGACGGTTCAGGTGGTAATGAGTGATGGGGAGCAGCAGATGAAGCGTGGCTCGCTTGCCAGCCACTCACCTCCTGCTGTGTGGCCCGGTTCCTAACAGGCTGCAAACTGGTACCAGTCCGCGGCTGGGGGTTGGGAACCCCTGAATTGGACCAAATAAACACATGGGGATAAGTCAGTGCATTTTTAAACTGAGGGATGGAAAAATTCTATATGGCAGCACATTAACTCATGCTAAATGAAACAGATTTGGGATTTTAATTGCTTCGCAGCTGAAGCAACTACATTGAACAATGAATGTAACAAAGTGTTCTAGTTTATCGAAATATCTGTATATGGTTCATTCACTGCAGAGGTAGATGAGCACAGGTAGTTCCAATTACAAGAAAAAAAAACCTACCACTTAATACCAGACTTTTGCTTATAAAGTCTAAGGAGGTGAGACAGGTTTTGTTTCATGAATTCTATACATAAATTCATGAGAATGCAACCAAAATTATACCTGTTACAATCATGTAAGTCATCACCATTAACTGGTCCTCCCTTCCACAAACATGTCTAGACATCTACCTTAGGGATCATGACATACAATTGGCAAGTTTGGAAGAGTAATTCAGGGAACCTTGTATCTACTAAAGCCTTTGGGAAAAAGCCACCCCTATATGATTCCAAACATTAACCATTATTAATCTAAAGAAGCTTTCAGGAAGTCAATTTCTATTCCACCTTTGGCAATCATTTAAGTGATTCTACAAATAAAGTTAAAATGGAGGTGGTGTTTCAGAGCACCAAGTTAAGAGTTCTTAGAAAATGAAGATACAGCTTACTGATTTTCTTTCTTGGTTGTAATAATCAAAGAACACAAAGAAAGATCTCAAGTATCACCTTAATCTGTACAGATTTCGAAAAGTTTGTTCTGGGATTTAAAGAGAGACTTTGAAGATTTTCTAACATATATATTCCACTGGATTGTGTTCTTAAGTCATTTCTTCTAATATTAAAATCATTCCAGAGCTGGGAGAAAGGGGAAAAAAAATCAAATTTGTACCAGCTGCATAAAAACAAGGTATCTAAGAAAATTGCCCTAGTTATGTCATTATACACCATTTTCAAAGGCTCAAGTCTTGAATATTTCATTTACTATTTTTCTCTTTTTTTAAAGATAAGTTCCTCGGGTGGCATTAACCAATGACTTTGAGGAGCCTAGAAAAATGATATTCTTCTTCCCCAGGTCCAACATAATTTTTTTTTTTTTTTACGTTTGACCTAGATATTATTTTGCAAGACTGAAGAAGTACTCAGTGTCTTAACTTTATATTTACATGAAGTAATATTCAATGCAGTGTGCTGTTTCCTATAAACCTACACTGGTAGCCTGATAAACAACTCAGTTTGGGTATTTTAAAAGGCAATAAATGCATTAACTAAATAAACCATCAATTCATATAGAGACAAAAGAATTGCTACTTCCCAAAGAGCTTAACAGATTTGAAATGATAAATTTATATACTTGGACAATCTAGTTTCTCTGGCTTTTTGGACTGTAAAGGCTCATTTATTAGATCTATGTCTGTGTCTTTTAAAATGTGTTATTCAAAATCATCTCCAGCTGCAAATAGTGTTAGTGTGAGTCTAATGCTGGTTAACTCTCTACTCCTTCCCCGTTAAATGAATTAGACTTAAGTTAATAGTGAGAATACTGTATTGTCTAACAGTTGCACTAAAAGCCTGTGAAGTGTGTCTGTTTCCTAGTTCTCAGAGCTTTGGCTAGAAACTGTAAGAAATTAACACAACATTGTAAATCAACTATACTTCAGTAAAATTAAAAAAAAAAAAAGAAATTGTGTCGAGTATTTGCCCTTTGCATTGTTATTATTTATAACCTGCCTAGCACTCACAGTCACAAGTATCACCTAATGGTCAAGGCTTGGCTTTAGGGCAAGCGATTGGTCAAAAATGTGACTTACTATGAGGAGACTTTCCCAGAATAAGCAGATGAAGTGAGAATTCTTCCTTCTCCCAGGCCTGCTGCATGTACACCATCCTTGTTGGGTTTCATTGCCTTCTTAAGATGACAAATCATGGGGGTGCCACATGGGTCTACAGTTTTAGCATGAGATGAACTAGTAGGCATGGTTCCTTATTGCCGGCCACTTTGCTGGGCTTGCACTGAGACCTCCTGGCCTATTATGAGATGTCATATTTATATTCAACTACAAAAAGGTTTCTGATTAGTCTACACAGGAATGCCAACATCAATGATTCACTGTGAAGGAAATTTACTTGATTCATAAAAAATGTAATATTTAAGCAAGCGGTTTCATTAGCTTTTAGAGCAATCTCATCTGTTCTCTGAACCACTAATGACCTGTTGCAAAATTCTGTGTCTGCTAAGTAATTGACATTTAAATACTTGAGGAAAACATGAATGGATATAAGTGATTAGATAAGGACTTCATTTGTAGCTTCTCTTTACGATCCCTATTATATATGGTCATTAAATAAAAGGAACTTCGGTTGGTCCTTGAAGATTTAGATTCACTCCACAGTGGCATCTGCTCTTTTCTAGTTTTATTATGTAGGCATTTTTAGCATCAGAGAATGCAATTAGATCATTTGTTTCCTTAGCTGAACTCTATAGCCCTGTGCAAAGACAAGTCTTTGAAAGCCACTATTAAGTTCCTAATCCAATCTTTATTAAAAAGACTCAATATTATGGACCAGGAGGTTAAAACAAATCCTTAAAAAAGTAATGATCAAGCTTTTCTATAACCCAATGATGCCTTCTACTGCAATAAAACTTGAAGTTAGGAATATGTTTATAGTTTTAATGTTTTTTTTTTTTCTTTTCCAGTATGGATTATTACAGGATATTGACTGTAGTTCCCTGTGCTCTACAGTAGGACCTTGTTGTTTATCTATTTTATATATAGTAGTTTGTAATATAGTTGTAATGTCTTTAAAAAACAGAATGTAATCCTTAAACTATAGAAGTGTGTAGACAATGAGTTCCACCAAAGAAAACAGTGAGAGAAACAACACTAACATGCTTTCTCAGTCTAAGATAAGCAAAGTTTTACTTTCAGGACTAATTATCACAAGTAGGATGTGAATAAAATTTCTTTCTCAGGGTCATTCTCTCCAGTGTTGAGGTTCTCTAACTGAAATTTCATTCTACATTTGCACCTCCACCTAAGAAATCCCTTAAGAGTCAAATGCCACCTCGGTTGACTCTTTCCTTTATTTATTTATTTATTTATTTATTTATTTATTTATTTATTTATTTATTTATTTTTTGGCTGCATGGGGTCTTCGTTGCTGTGCGCGGGCTTTCTCTAGTTGCGGAGAGCTGGGTCTGCTCTTAGTTGCGGTGCACAGGCTTCTCATTGTGGTGGCTTCTCTTGTTGCAGAGCACGGGCTCTAGGCACAGTAGTTGTTGGCTTCAGTAGTTGTGGCTTCAGTAGTTGTGGCATGCGGGCTCAGCAGTTGTGGTTCACGGGCTTAGTTGCTCCGCAGCATGTGGGATCTTCCCAGACCAGGGCTCAAACCCGTGTCCCCTGCATTGGCAGGTGGATTCTTAACCACTGCGCCGCCAGGGAAGTCCCCACCCCTGTTGACTCTTAAGAGCATGTCATCTGTCTCACACTGTGCTCACTCAGTGTGACTCCACAGATGGTAAATCATTGGCTACCCTAGAGTCTGCTCTGAAGCCATGCTAATAGAAAATTTAAAAGGCCTTCAAATACGGGCAGCTTTTGTTCATGCGTTGCTGAGAGCATATGGGGTTTAGTGACTGATCCCTGCTCAAAGCCATTACGATTTAGAGACTGGAAACAAAGTTAGCCCCTGAATGCCAGTGGTCAGTGCCATCAAGTTAATTCATGTAATAAATCTACATCCCTACTATGTGCCAGGCACTCTTCTAGCGCTTGGGATATGTCAGTGAGCAAAATAAAGATCTATTACCTTATAGGGTTTACACTCTAGCAGGGGAAAGCCATAAATGGATTATAGTCTTTAAGAAGGTGACAGATGCTCTGGAAAAAGAGAGTAGAGTAAAGCAGGTTGGGAGTTCAGGGTTGGGGATGGCTTTAATAGTTTTTTTAGGGGGGGTGGTGTGATGAATTGGGAGATTGGGATTGACATATATACACCAATATGTATAAAATGGATAACTAATAAGAACCTGCTGTATAAAAAAATAAATTAAATAAAATTCAAAAAGAAATAGTTTTTTAAGAAACAGAAGGAATACCAACGTTTTAAAAGTTAAATTTATTGAATGTTTATTATAGTCCAGGTGTGATGCTATGTCTCTCTCATTTAGTCCTATAAGAAGGTATCTTTGGGCTTCCCTGGTGGCGCAGTGGTTGAGAATCTGCCTGCCAATGCAGGGGACACGGGTTCGAGCCCTGGTCTGGGAAGATCCCACATGCCGCGGAGCAACTGGGCCCGTGAGCCACAATTACTGAGCCTGCGCGTCTGGAGCCTGTGCTCCGCAACAAGAGAGGCCGCGACAGTGAGAGGCCCGTGCATCGCGATGAAGAGTGGCCCCCGCTTGCTGCAACTAGAGAAAGCCCTTGCACAGAAACGAAGACCCAACGCAGCCATAAATGAATAAATAAATGAATAAATTTAAAAACAGGAAGGATGAAGATTTAAAAAAAAAAAAAAGAAGGTATCTTCATCCCTTTCTGACAAGAGTGGAAGCTGAAGTACAGAAGTTAATCAACCCCCTGAAAGTCACATGAGTCTAATATCTATGCTCTTAATGTCTTTGTTTTAGAACAATACAGGCAAAAGAGAGAATTAATCTAGTTCTTCAGATAGGTGGAATGAGCGTTAGCCAGAAAATACTTTTGGGAAAGAGGAATTGATAGCAATGGGAAAAGAATATTTATGTAATCTTGGCTAGAATACCAAACCCGTGCTGGGTTATACGATGGGAAAAGGTTGAAAAGTAGGTCAGACTGGATTAGGGTGGGTTAACAGAACTCTATTTTGTCTAGACGGTGTTGAGAAGACTTTGAGGTTTTGAGCAATGGTGTAGAGGTCGGGGTGGTGACAAATCTGTGTATGGAGCCATGGTATCAAAGAGTCAGATAGCTTTGTAGTATGATAGTTGTATGAACTTGCCATTTTGAGTGATTCAAAACTGCTGGTTTCTTTCATTTAATTACTTGGTTAATCTTTTGGAAACAAAGCCTTTTAACTGAAAGGTTAAGGTCTAATCATCTCAACTGTCAGATTCAAGGTTATCCCATCTTGCCAAGCTATGATGCTTGGTGACCCTCAAACTTCAAATAAACAACATGTCCTACAGGTGGCTTAAAAAAAAAAATCAAAGGCCATTATGTCTTATAACTTTCATTCTAAGACCCTAGAAAAAGAATTCCCATAATGTCAGTTTTATAAAAACTTATGTAAGTATAATAATATTTGAAACATGAGCAACTAAAGGAACTTGTAAAAGGCAGCTATTGACTAAAGTAGTCATGTCATTATAGCTCCTTGCTTAAAGCAGAATAGATAGCATTTTCCCATTGTATATATGTTTCTCCATATAACTACTGAAAGACTAGAAGGAAGAGTAGCAAGGAAATGCTGGTTAAGAAGGGTGGCAGTAGGGTGAGAGACAGATTTCTGCTTCTTATACAATTAGAATAGTGATATTAGGGTGACATGTGCCCTTCTGCATTTTTAAATTTAAATTCCTTAGAGATGTACTAATTTGTCAGATAGCAATATTTAAAATGTAGGCAAATCTGTAGTCTTACTTGGGCTAAAGACAGAATCATAAAGCTACTCTAGTATCAGTCACATGAAATTAAACTCAAAAGCTAAGAGAACCTACAAATTGAACTTGAACATCTCTGCGAGCACGCAGAACGCTGCTCACAGCAAGTTTTCCACACTGTCATCTTAGACTTCGTTAAATGTTTACTTATCCAAAATTGTTGAGAAAAGCTCCTGATATATTAAAAGAAATGAACAGTAAGTTTTGAATCAATTGCTCACTAGGGTTTGAAAAAACTCTTATGCTAGCATTTTCAAAGTTGATCAGAGTATGGTCTATTGCCTATTTCCAGACTGGTTTGCTTGGATCCAATGGGGTCTGTGTAGATAGGAACAAGGTGGCAACCTAATTTAAGAATTAAAGAACCTAATTTGTATGTTCAGTACAGCTGCACATACAAATTTTAAAAAGCAGCTTTCTTTGATTTGAGCAGAAATTGTGTAAGTTAAAGGGATAACCTTAATTATTCAGTACTGAGCCAAAGGTTTCATCTATTTTCTCAATTTTTATTAGTTCTTTAGTAAATAGTTTGGTAGATGCTCTTAAAAGGAGAAAACAGGAGGAGAATAAGAAGTTGTCCTTGGATGAAATATCAGGTTGAAAACTATTTGCCACTATGACTATTATTGACCCTTATGATAATATCTATTGGGTTAGATAGATGTATGCGCCATGATGAATACTCCAGTGGTAGAAGTTAAACCAAAGACTTGAAAAGACCACACCATGTGGATAATTTCAGTAACAGCTTGTTGGCTTTTCTCAGGACCTGAGCAGATATAAACTAGAGGAGCCTAGGGATATTGCTCATTATAAATAACCTTAAAGTCAAAAAAAAGACTCAAAACTATTTTGCTTATACCAACAGATAAAGCAAGCTGAAGTTCTCTGTTTTGCTCCCTTTATAATAAATTCCAATTAATGTTGCAGATGAGAGTAGCTTGAGTCACTCATTAACCTGGCGATCTGGTTAGTGTTTATCAAATACCTACTGTGTTCCAAGCACTGTATTATGCTATATATACAGTGACAAAAATAGATATGGTCTCTACTCTCAAGGGGCTTACAGTATAGGCAGGGGAGAGAGAATAAGCAAGTAATAGTTACTACTGGTACTAAGCATTTCAGAGGAAATGTTTCTGATTAGAGTAGAAAGTTTCACTGCCATTAACAATGTTTAGAAGAGAAGGCAAAATTAGATGACTTCAAGGAATTCTATATATTGTTTTCTTATTAATAACAACCATGGAAAGATGAAAATTTTGTCTTAAGGGTTTAATTACCCTCTTCAATAGACAGTTTTAAAATGATGACATTAAAACATTAATGATGGGAGATATTTACATTAAATATTTGCGAATCTCCTATAATAATATTGCAATCTGGAAGACCATCTATGTGACAGAGCCAGTGGGAGGAAAAAATCTTGTGATGTGCTAGGTTATGAAGGAATGTCAATGATGTTTCCTGCAAAGTTAACTTAAAATCCAGAGTTCTGAATCAACACTCTTTTCGTAAACACAGGAAAGAAACATATGCTCATTTGGCATCAGTTTTGTCACTTCAGGAGTACAAGCAATTCAGAGATGACACAAACCCCTATATTCTAGAACCAAACATGTTCTGTGGCACTCTTAATTACCAGATTTTTCTAAGAGTACAACAGGGTCACTTTCAGATCAGGCCAAACTACTGAACTGTGGATTTAAATGAAGCAATATTTTGAAAATGTAACCATGGGTCCCTACTAGTGGCTTTAGATATTTAAGGAGCACTACCTAGTTTATGAGAGCATTAGCAAGAGAATATTAGGTAACAGTTGGTTAAGGTTAGCCTTCATCAAGAAAATGGACTTTATTATCACCCCAAATAGTAAGGCGCTCAACAAGTGTTGGCTGCATGAAATATAAGAATTTGGATCCTAAAACAGAGCAGAGTTGCATCCATTGTTTCTATTAAAGAGTTCTTGTATACAAAGCTGAAGATTTCTATCTCTACACACTATCTGGAAACTGAACTACAGATTTACTTTTGTTCATGGATATACCTAAAAGATCCACAACAGTATTGTCTGTAGCTTAGAATGAAGCTAAGATTTTATCTTAGACTGTTCACATATCTATTGAATCTGGCAAACTTTCGACCCTCTATTTTCCATAATTACCCTTTATTTCCATACCTCTCCTCCCTCTCCACCAAAAAAAATTTTTTTTTACTTAGTTCCGGGATTCCTCCCCAGTCTTGCTTCATCGCCATTCCGAGTTCCTGCTTCCAAAAAGGCTATACTATCTTGTGTCACGTACCTTGTTCCTCACAATTAGCCAACTCTTAGTACAGTGTTATATTTTTATACACACAGCACAGGTATTTCATATTTAGAATACTTGAAGTAAAAAAGCTCTTTGTGGGATTAATTCTTCCTTCCATCTTCTCAAAAGGATCCAATGAGAATCTAAGTTGTAAGAGCCTCTAGTTGTCTCTGACCCACTTTCATGGCTGAATTCTTGTAGTGGTGCCCTTTCAGACCTCAGGGTCTTCCTGATTTTGTATTAATCAGGCATCAGTGTTCAATTCCTCTATTCACAGTCAATCTGAAATGCAAAGCCTTGTATATTTAGAGCTCACAGTAGATATATACATAGCCACCTGTTCCCTGGAGAAGCTGATCTCTTCCATTTACCCTGGACACACACACACACACATGTGCGTGCACACACAAGTACACAGTGTCTTCTCTTGTTACCTCCCTAGCCTGTAATACTTACTGCCTTCACCTACTTGAATGCCTACCTGTCATTCAAAGTTCACTCAAGATGTGTTGTCTTAGGTCTTCACTTACCTCTCACTGACCCTACCATTTCTCTACACTTGACCTATTGTTGTCCTCTGATTCATGTGGAACTCTTCCCTTAAATCCATGAAATTCTGAGGTCAGGGAATCATTTATCCTACTTTTGTAGCCCCCATGCAGTCTGGTAGAAGGAGTGCACTTAAAACATTAGAGGTAATACACAGTTGCAATTTGTTCCTTAATGTTAAAATCTTTTCTTTACCTTGCTGATTTTTCATGAAAGAACAGGTCTTTCTTCAACTGCTAAGCAATCGCTACTCAAACTCATCCTGCCAATACAGCCAGGTTAATTGTTCTGAGTCAGCATTTTGTTTTCCGGATTTAATAAAGAGATCTACCGCTTAGCAGATAAAGATCTAAGTCCTTGCCCTGACATCCAAAGCCCAGTGCAGTCCATCTCTCCTTTCCAAATGATATCACCCCTTACCTCTCTACCACCTGTACTTTCTCTTGGCCAAACTGGCCAATCAGTATTCTTTGGGCATACATCTGCATGATGTACTTATGAGCTTCTGCCTAGAATGCATTTTTCTTCCTACCTTTGCTGATTTGGCTTCCACCATTCCTTTGAAAGCCAAATCCATCATCACACCTGCGTCCTTTTCTTTCTGTACCACTCTGTAGCACTTAATTATAATAAAACCATATGTTAGTTGAGCTGTTGTCATTTTCTCTGAATTTCATGTAGGCAGCAATTGTTGACACTTATGTGTTCCCTAGCAGGTATTAGGTAAATGCTTTCAGCCAACTTTCAATTACAAACAATGAAAACTTTAGATCACCTGGGCAAATCAGAAACCCCAAGAACAAGTTATCAGGCAGCCAAGCAAACATCTATGCATCAAGATATCTTCAGAAGACAGGTTGGACATTGAATAAAACTATCATTTCAATTCAAGTACACGAATTCTTCCGAAAAGCCTTAGCTATAGTTGAACCTTGGTCCAGGCAGAAATCAATATTAAATCTCCTTATCGTCAACCAGCTATAGATGGAAGAGCCTGTTCTATTTGTTTTCTACTTCAAAACTGGGATTTTATTTAAGATCTCTGACTTCAGAAGCAAAGGGTAAAAAAAGAAATCCCAAAACAAAAACAAAAAATAACACTACCACCACCCAATGCTGATGTAGTAAAGCACAGCTGGCATTTTCCTTTTAGGGAGCTTTGAGCACCTACTATGTGTACCATTCCAACTTCTGATCCTCTGATCTACAAGTAAATTACATGTTTCTCATCTGGATTAACATTGTGCCCCAAAGCCAGACTGGTGTGGCATTCTTCATAGGACTATGAGAGCCCTCTGACAAATAGTCAAACACATTTGGCTTATTTCTGCTGCCCTAAATGGTAACAAAAAACATGTTAGCATCTGCATTACATATTATAGAAGATTAGAACAGCTCTTGGTCCCTTAGTAGGAAACTGCAAATATGAAAAATAAGTGAGACCCTTTGGGTGAAATGTTTAGAACAAGGAAGGCAGATGCACCCAACATGGATACATTAGTGAAGATATTTTTAACTTTCCAGTTACTTGGGCATGGATTAATTCTAGACCTCAGGAGGACTTAACTGTCCTGCCCAGGGGAGATTTAAGTGGTACCTTAAGAATTAACATCTATGTGCCTGTACTTGTTTATGAAGCATTGCCACATTTTCTTGCTTGACCTTCACATTTAATAGTTTCACGGTAGGTAAGAAAGATGGTCTCATTTTCAGCCTGAATGTGTTCAGCTCTAGATTTTAGCTTGCCTAAAGACCACAAACAATGAGAACAAGACCACTTTCCAATATCAATTTAGTTATTTCATTGAGAATTATAGTCCTAGAGCAGGTACATTTCTGAAGCAGCAGCTCTGAGGAAGTTTTTTTTTTTTTTTTTCATGGCTTCTCCTTTAATTTTAGTTTGGAGGCAACTCGTTTTACTGATGGAGAAAATGAAGCTCAGTTGTTATATCCCTTCAATAGCAAAGCTGGGTTGTGGACACCATCATTTGTAGTTCAAAGCCCAAGCTCTTAACCACTAACCTATGCTGCCTCTTCAAAGCCAGAGTTCCAATTCTCTCCTTCTAGATCACACCCTTGTATCTTTCAGTCTAAGGCGTGATCTCTGCTAAACACCTGTCTCTGATTAACACTGGTCATTCTTAGGACTGTTTTGCAAGGAGGGTGAGGTGACTAAGGGTCAGAGACATTGAGTAGCACATTCCACTGCAGGAGTAGAGTCTACATTCTTTACTTCGTGTAAAATAGAATTTCTTCTAGACTTCCTTCTAGACTTCTATTCACTGGGAGTTCTTCCGTTGCTAGCCTAGCAACATACTTCACGTAACAGGTATTTACTAAATATTCTGACAACCATCAAGATTTGAATCATAAAGATTCACGCTTGACTCCTGGCTCTACCACTTAATGGTATGACCGTGGGCAGGCTGATATCTATTGATCATATTGGAGCTAAGAAATGGAGATATCTTTTCTACCTTAAGTTATTTCAAGTGAAAGTCAAATGGGAGAATGGAATAGTACTTCATAAACCATAAAGCGCTATAAAAACTAAGTGCAGCAGATTCATTTACCATGATGGCAAGGCCTACATCTGCACTCCGGGCAAGGCATGAAAAAACAAAATAAAAAGTTTTATAGGTTAGAGAGAACCATCTGGTTCAAGAGTAATGATCTAGTTTACGGAAATCTTTTTAAAAAGAAGCAACTGGGACAGTCTTCTAATAAATGGAGATTAATTATGTTTTTTAAAAACCCCAAAGGGAAAAGGATTTGGAAGCGAGGTGACAATATAAAACTAAGGAGTAGATCGGTTTTCCTAGAATCAAGAAAGCAATTCTGTGAGATAGCAGGAAAAATGTCAAGGTTTGTGCTTTTTCATCTTTCTAAGATTCAGTTAAACTGAGCGATGTTTAAATGCTTTATTATTTCCATGACTGTAGGAATTCAGTTACTTTGTTATGCTTTCCACTGAACAACTGAAATATGAAAGTTACTCTTAGATCATGTGAAGGGCTTGCTGAAATACAGCTGGATGGGCCCTACTGCTCATATTTGCTTTAGTGGATGTAGCAGGGGAACCAAGAATTTGCATTTCAAACAAGTTCCCAAGTGATGCCGATGGAGCTGGTCTGGAGACCGCACTCTGAAAGCTAGTCTGAGATGAGTTCTTTCTAGCTGTGAACTATACAGTCTAGCTAACTACGTGTCCAATCTTGAAAGAATGAATGAATCTGGCTGTTAAATGAGAACTTACACGGCTCATCGGTTACATAAAGTTCTAAGTCTGTTTCAGAATAACACTTTGCATCACATTGCTAGGGAGAAATAGGGTAGCTTTTTACCCAGAGAAAACATTAAACCGTAAATTCCTCACCCAAATCTCTTTCAGGTTGGAGAACATTTCAAACCCAGCTTTTCCAGTATTCTTACTTCCTAACCTACCGGCTCCTTTTCCTCCATGGTTACCTAAAAATATAAGTGACAGCCCTCGTGCATTCTGCCTCACCGTAGCTCCGCTGCCACTGATCGCTCACTCAGCCTGCTCTGTTCACTCAGAACTCTTGCTAGTTTAAAGCAGTTAAAGGTCACTTGCCTCTAGCTAGCTTAGGGGCTAAGTTATAAGTTACAGCAGCAGAAAAACATTGACTGGCTTGCTCTATATTGAGGCAACAGCTTTTATGTTCCTGAAATTTCATAAGCCATAATGTTTGTGTCGTGATGATGTAAGAATTAGCAAGAGTTGGACAATCTGGATTACAGTTTTGGATGAAAATAACTTTAGAAGAGAAGGATGAGGTAGGTAGGGAGGAGATTCTACCTCACTTAATAAAAAAAAAAGTAACTTCCATTTTTAGACCAGGAAGCAGTTTGTTCAGATTCTGCTTACCCTCGAGTGACAGGCTTCCTTCCAAGGTAGGGGAAAGATTCGGGAAGGGGAGTAACCATGGCAACCTGCCCAGCTACGTGGGCAAGGACAGTATGGGGCCCTGTGTACTCAGAAGACTTTTTATTTCTAGCCTAGCCCCTCAGTTTAGTTCCCGTGGTCCTCTCCCTTCCCACTTCCTTCTGCTATAATGCTGACTTCAGGGGGAAGGACTGCTCCTTCTCTGTAGGGGGTCTGGGGGTAGGGGGTGGAGGCAAAGACTTAAATGAGACCAGAGGAGGTCAGCTTGACCAAAGCAAACTGCAGGCTCCAGGCAGAGAACAGAGAGTAACTCCCAGTCGGTTTAGTGTTAAGCACAGCAAACTCCCTGGCTTTGTTAATATTAAGTGCTTAAGTGATTAACATTTTTCAGGTAGACAGGCGGTGCCCAACTTTGACAAAGACATTCCCCGTTCCGCCTTTAGTTTTCACAAAGGTACATAATTCAGTGGTTCAGGGGGCAACATGAAAACAAAACATCAGAACAAAGTATTCTAAGCATACCGGATTAACAGTCTTCCCAACAAACCTGGGGATAGGTATTATTATTCTCTCCAGATAAGAAAGCTTAAGGTCAGAGAAATGATGCAATTTGCTCAAGGTCACGTGAGAAGCAGTGCAGTCCCTGGGATTTGAACTCAGGCAATGGGGCCCCAGAACGCACACTCGCAACCACTCCCTGGCTGAGCAAGGTGTGAGGCAGAAACGGCCTGTGTGCCAGCCCTTTGTGTCCACACGCAGCGTCATTTGTTCCCCTCACCAGAAATCAGCGTACTCTTTATAGAAGGAGGCTCGATGGCCTGCTTTCCTTCTGAGTCACAGGATTAATCCAGTCAGGAAACATTACCATGAGTTAGGTTACCCTTAAATACATAGATCTGAGGTTACAGCTATTTCAGCTAAATGTGATTTTGGCCAACCTCTGTGCAATCCAGTGGCACAGCTTCAACTTTAGAATTACACAGCAGTGCCAGAGAATTTTCAGATACCACATCCTGTTCCTCAGGTGTTTCATATTTCGAGTCGAGTTCTCATTCTGGTTCTACTTGGAGTGTAGAGAGC
Source organism: Eschrichtius robustus (assembly GCF_028021215.1). Lineage (NCBI taxonomy): Eukaryota > Metazoa > Chordata > Mammalia > Artiodactyla > Eschrichtiidae > Eschrichtius > Eschrichtius robustus. Next base: position 32,493,649 of record NC_090825.1, read on the forward strand.
CTTATGCATTTGGTCAAATACCAAAACCTCCCTAACTGGTCCAGTTTCAAGGCTTTCCACCTGGGGAGGCATCTTCTGCTGCCCCTTAGGGCAACTTAACACCCTGGAGCTCTGTCTTTGGCAGCCTTCTCAAGTATTTCAGCATCCTAGGTTTGTCTTTAAGAAAAGCATTAATTAAATCCTCAAGTCAAGAGAGACTGAGGAAGAGAAACACATGGAAACTTCAAAACTACCAAGGTGAAAAATATCGTCGTAGCAAGTGTAGGCTTACAGACACATGAGGGTAGAGAGAGAAATGAAGCAGCACATACTGGCTGTACCACCAACAGCCCATGTCTCCACAAAGCCTCCTGCTGACCAGCAGCCGTGACCAAGGCTTCCGTCTTCCCACTCTCTAAGTCTTCAGGTAATGGCAGGCATGGTCGAGCATGGCCAATAACTATCACACCAACCAGCTGGTCAGCAGCTTCCAGGGGTCCCTGTACCACCTTCCTTCACGCCAACAAGTGTCTTGAAAGCAATTCCCTTCAACCCAAACAAGGTGGCTGAAATCCATTCAACCTTTTGGGCAAGGCAAGACATAAGCCTAATGCACAGGAATTTGGACTTTTAGTTGAATCTCCAACTATAAAAAGTCTTGAGTGGAAATGCAGACCCTGGATTCTGTCCTTAACAATGAGGCAAGGCTTTGAACAAGCGCTGTGGCTCCCTTCCCTCTCTCACATCCTCAGGAGAAGATCAGCTGTGTCCAAGATCACCAGAATGGCGACTACCTATGTGTCACAGCTCAAAGTTGGAAGACATTCTCCTACCATCTACTTTAAAATGGAGGAGGGTATAGCTTAAGAAGAACTGGTTGCTAGGGCATCCATTTGGATAAGAAGGGAGAGAGTTGGGAGTGGGAAGGGAAGGGGAAGTGAAGTTATTCATCACCAACAAGAAAAAGAATCCAGTCTGCCTTAGGAGGATACTGATTAGGGATTTAGAAGTAATCTGTTCCAGAAATACACATTGGAAAAAACCACTAGGCCTCCTTTGTGCTTTCTCAACAAGACTGCACATTGCATTAGGTGTACCATTATTTATTAGCACATACGTAGCACTTCAACCCAAAGGATCCTTCCCCAAAGATGAAGGAGAGCTCAATCTCAAATACTTCTGAATTCTCATGGCAATAAACTTTCTTGCAGTATCATAGAGGCCTATCTATCTCCCCTCAAAGAGGGAGAGACAGAACCTGGGGGCGGAGGGGGCGGGCACCAGGCCTAGAGAAGAGAAGCCTGATCAAGGTCTGGCTGCTGGTTTCAGAAGCCAGGTGGAGGTGTCACAGAGCGTGGAGGCAAGCCATTTGGTAGCTGTCAGTCTCCCCCATTCCCAGCTCGTCCCTCCTGCCCCAACAGCCAGTAGATGCTCCTGTGTGGGGAGCGAACCTCAAGCCTGCAGGAAGATCAATTAGATACCCCATCAAAGCCATTCCAAGAGCCTTATCGGACCTCTTGAGGGCATTTCTGCAGCTGCCTTCTTTCCTCAGCCATTCCTTCTGTTTGAGTTAGCTCTGTCTTACCTCCCTCTCCCCACCCCTCCCCTGCTTTGCCTGATTAGGGCCAGAAATTTTTTCATTAAGTCACTTTATAGTGCAATAACAACATTTACTATTCATGAAGTCGCCCCTCCATAATGTTTAAGTCTTTCCATGTGTCTGGAAGCTTATTTCTGCTCTTCTCATTTTACAGAGTGCCTCTCTTCCTTCCAAACACAAACTAAAAAGAAAGAGGATAAGGTGGGGGGAGGAGGGGAATGGATGGGGTGGAGATAACATCCAGATTCTTTAAGTGTTTTTAATCCAGTTCGATTTCTCTTTGGACTCAAAGGGCTCCCTGCTAAAATTGACTGCGGACCTGAATTCCAGGCTAAGAATTAAGTCAAGAGGAAAGGACGACAGAAACAAATAACAGAGTCGGCTCTAGGCTATGAAACCCGCTATGTTGACTGGGGCTCTACGGTTTTAACCCATTCATTTTTTTCCCCTTTTCCAAAATTTTTACTTAATCTTTCCAGATTACAGCAAGCAGGCAAACACCACTTAAACACTTGGAGTTATTTCAAACAAGTTTGTTCAGTCTCTTGGGCAGATACTTTCTTAAGAATCGGGTGTAAGACAAAGTTCACGTTTTAATGCCATACGTTGTCAGTCACCGGGAAAAAGCTTCTCGCGGGCACAAACCAGGTCCCCAGCCTTTGTCACACGGCAAAAATAACCCCCCTTGGAGGAGTTAATTAGGCGGTCAGCGGCCACACCAGCGTCCGATCCGGGCTGCCCACAGAGCTTTTCAACAAGCACACACACACACACACACACACACACACACACACACACACACACACGGCGCTTGTTAAATGTCACTAGCTGGACATCTGGATTCCGACCCCAAAGATAAACGCATTTCGTGGGAGCATTCCTCGGATGTCAGGCCACAAAACCGCCTGTTTGCCCAAGTACACCGTCTCCTTTCTAAGATGCCCCAGCAGTCCCAGGTCTGCATCCCAAGGCGGAGCGGAGTGGGGGAAGCAAAGGAGGGAAAGAGGTCGCCAAAAATGGAGCCAAAGGGAAGAAGGATCGGAAAGCTACTCACAGGCTAGCTAGCGCCTCCGCGATGCGAGCATGACTTCCCGGGGGTGCCTGAGCCGCCTGGCTACCGCGCAGCCGACACGGCGGCCGCGCTTAAATAGCCGCCGGCCCGGGAGCCTCGGAGCCGCGGGCCACTCCCGGCGAGATATGGTTCTAATCAGATGCTGGCAGCTGAGGACTCCCCAGGAATGCGCCGGGATGTTTTTGCTGCCTGGGCTGGGTAACTCCCCCTCAACGTGTCTGCTGAGTCTTCCAAACTTAACTGTTTATTAACTCGAGCTGGGGCCGCGCAGAGGAGCCGGCTCCCGAGGACTGGGAGCCCCACCAGCGCGGGGCGATCGCCCGGAGCCCAGCGAAGGGGAGGAGGAAGGAGTCAGGGCGCCGTCCGGAGCCCAGACTCGCGGGGCTGGGGACAAGGGACAGGGGAGGGTGCGCTTAAGGACAGGAAAGGGAAACTCCGCAGGAAAGGGGTGGGACCCAGCGACCTTCATCTCACAAGTTCCTTCTCTGCGTTGCCGCTTCCAGGGATGTGGCGTCCCAAGTCGTCCTAACCCGGTAGGGCCCTTTGAACAAAGGGCTGCCTCTACTCCTGACTTTCCTGGCAAGAAGCAGTGGAGGCTAGCTCAGATCTGCTGTCGCTCCAGTTGCACGTGTGATTGCCCCCTTTAAAGGAACTCGTCTCTCTTTCACGGCAGATGTGGGTGCACTTAAGTGCACCGATTTAAATTGGTGGGTAATCTGTGTGTATATGTAAAACATACTGTATTTATGTATGAAATATAATCCAGTATATACAGATATAAAGACAAGCCTCTCTCTGGGAAACTGATATAAACAAAAATATGCACGCCTAAATAACCTAACTAATTAAGCTATATATTTGATATAAACAGAGATTATATACTGGCTTCTCCCACAGTATGGGCATCCCTGTGCAGACACATAACATGACTTTATCTGCAGTGATTTCTATAGTGTTTACTATACTTCTAAGAAAAATCTGAAATATGAGAAATAAAATGTTTGAAAATATTGACATACAGTACTCAGCAGTAGAAGGCACTCCATAGCGTATCTCAGTGGACCTTAACAAGCTGGGGATTCATCTTGTCTATATTTTAAAATCACGAACAATTGTAAAACATCCCCAGGAGCTTTGTTGATTTCTAAGAATTATGAAATTATTCTTGTGAAAGGTATGTCTATGTTTCCTTCATTTTTTTTTTTTTTTTAAGTCTGAGACAGTGTGTACTAAATGTGAAAAAAGCTAAATTGTGACTTGGATGGGAAGGGGTTATTGATTTTATTGAGTAAGTAACACACAGTGGATTTGCACTTTACCTCTGGAAACTGGGGGTTCAAATCAGGCTCATGGGACACCAGATATGTATTTTGTGGTCCCAGCCTAGCTCCGACTGCAAAACCACGTAATTTGGGAGAGCTCAGTGTGAGTGACAGTCCCTGCTCTCAAGTAGGTCAGGCTTGGGACAGCCCCGGAGCCAGGCGTGCAGAGCAGCAAAACCTGTCAGCGATGACAATACTACCTCTTTTGACCTTTACTCTTTCTGCCACCTGTCTCATCCCCTCATACCTGGGGAGGTAGACGTGAGGGGGGTGGTGCTGACAGTTTTCAACATTCCTCTGAGGCAATTTGCTATTATTTAAAAAAATGACTTTGTGTGAATGACAAGAGGTATATAAAATTTAGTCTTGGGACTGTATTTATAACATTTGTGCAGAGAAATTTATTTATTTATTTATTTTATACCACATTCTGTGTTTTGTTTTATCATTTCTTTTAACATCTTTATTGGAGTATAATTGCTTCACAGTGGTGTGTTAGTTTCTGCGCAGAGAAGGTTAATTCTGGTACATTTTAGGACATAGTGCTTTATTTTTAAGATCCAGAAGTACAGAGGGTTGGTTTCCCTTCCAAAAGCTAAGTAGCTGGAACAATGACAGCAGATTTCAGGCAAACAGGCTTTGACAATTTGAAGAAAAAAAAAATGGGGCTCTCTTTTAACCTCACTATGTAACACTTTCTCAGAAGTGACCACCCGCATCTATTTTTTCTTTAATCGAAAGACTCTTATCAAGAAATGTTGACTTATGTTTGCTCTACCCCACCAAATGGAAGGGATTTGTCTAAGAAGCCAGAGGAAGAAAATGATTTCATCTGCCATAAGCTGTAGTTTCAAGAGAAGGTTTCTGCTGAAAACAGTGCATCTGTGAGCAGTGCGCTCGCACGTTCAGCCTGAAGAGGACATCTCTGTCATTTCACACAGACATCTTACGAGTCGACAGTGGAGAACTCTGAGTTGACTTGAAGTGTGTTTTTATATCTCTAGGGCTCTGATATTGCTTCTGGCAGTAACTCAGTATCCTGCTCACATTAAGAAAGAAAGAAAAGAAAAAAAAAAAAGACAGAGAGAAGAATGAAAATAAACGTAACCCTTTTTATCCCTGGTAGAACATAGTCTCCTGTCCCATGGAAGCTGTTGGCTTTTCAGTAAATCTAAAATGAACATCCTTGCTGCTGGAGAATCACACCCAAGCCCACCCAGACATTAACCCTGCCTAAACCACGGTCTTTTCTTATCACTTCTGAAATTAATGTTTAGACAATTAAGGTGAGGAAAATTGAGGGCAATGTTTGAAAAACTGTGGTCCTTGCATGACTCTTTCTGAGCACAAAACCTGCTTGTGAGGGAAAAGGAAGAAAAAAAAGAAAACCCCAAAACTGACGACTGTTCCCAGCCTAGGAAAGGGTTAGTTAATCCCGTGATGGCTTGCTGAAGAATGCATGGTTTATTATTAAAGTAATCTCTTAAGATTTTCCTGGAATGTGCTTCCACAGCAACTCTGCCTGTGCGAGCTATCCTATGTGTGTGTCTTTTCTTCCATAATTAAGCCGGGTTTTTTTCCCCCTATAGCTCACAGACGAAAGGCTTTCTCTCTCCCTTCTCCAGGCTTTCTTCTATCTCCTTCCCTACTGTTCTTGTTTCCCTTAAACATCCCATTTTGAATCCTGCCATTTCCCATGAATTGTAAATGGTTCTTTAGACTTGGCCATAGGTAGACTGTCTGTGCACCTTGATTCCTTGCTGGATGCTTCCAGATGTTCTAATCAAACAAGGACTGGTTGAAATCTGTGGATCTAGCAAGGTCACATCTTTTTTTTTTTTTTTTTCCTCCTCGGTGTTGTAAAAAAAAAAAAAGAAAAGAAGAGAATAGCTATTGTTCCCAGAAAATGTTCTTTGACCTTCATTCATTCTGCACATTCACAGATGCAGAAAAACTGGCCCTATCAGATTTGGCTGTTGGCAAGGCAGGGCAAACACTGGAGGGTTTTCCCTATCATCTATCTATCTATCTAAAATCTAAGATATTTGGAGGGTAGTCTGCTAAAGGCAGCCTGTTTTTGTTTTGTGTTGTTGGTTGCTTTTGTTTGTTTTCTTGGTTACACCTGTATTGTACCTCAGAACTCAATATTTATTATTTGCTTCTGATGTGGAACATTAGTGAAACTCAGATGTTACTCGAAAAGCTGGACTGTTGTAAAGTGAAGGAAAAATTCAATATGATAGATTTACATAACTAGTTACATTTTGCTATAATACAAATTTTTATAATAAGAAGTTGTAAAGGGGAAAAAGAGTCCACATATGAATTACTCATTAAAATATTATCTTATTTGGAAAGTAAGTTGGAAAGAGTTACTAAAAATAAAAATACATGTAATACTACAAGATGCTAATATTAATTATTATTGTAGCAAATACTTATACAGTTCTCTATCCTATGAACAAGAATCTATCCCCTAGAAATAAAATATACATTAAAAAATACAAAGATGTTACTTGCTGCATTGTCCACAACAGCAGGAACCTGGGGACAAATTATGTCTGTCAGTAAGGGGATGATTGAATAAATTACAATTCATCTGCACTATGAAATCATATGCAATCATTAAAAAGAATACAATTGGAGTTGAACCCTGTAATATAGAAGGATTTCTATGAGGTAGTGTTGAGTGAGAAAAACAAGATATAGAAAAAAATGTAAAATATTTTTCTATTTTAGTAATACAAAAAGCAACACTTAGCTATGTAGGTTTGAGTGTGTGTGTGTGTGTGTGTGTGTGTGTGTGCATGGTTATCAGGGACACTAGAGACTAGTGACGATACAGATTACTGGGGACCCAATGGAGATGAGGGTAGACGGGGGAGGAGGAGGGTGAGAGCCCTGCAAAAAGGGAAAAGAAATTAAAAGAGCCTGTATGCAGATATAGTTATGGATCTTGTTTGTGCATTTAAGTGAAATGATATATGCATAGGTTTGTATAATTTAAACAAGAATACACCAAGCGATTTTAAGATAAGGAGGGAGAAGAGCTGTAAAAGCTATAAAATGGCTTTTCCCTGAGGAGTTTTCCTCAAGGTCTTTCAGAAGTGAGTGTTCGTCAGTGTTCTCCTGATCTCATTTGGCCTCTAGAGCACACTTCTCAAACTTTACTGTTCACCACAGGCCTCCTGGGAACTTGCCCCAGGGAAAATTCCTGGGTCCAGCCCCAGAGCCTGGAAAGGTGTGGTGGCCGGTGGGGGGGGGGTGTTGGTGTGGGCGGAGAGGCATGCAGTGCATGGGAACCTGCAGGTTTAACCAGCCCTTCCGGCTGATTCGGACGCTGTGGTTTTGGGGACCCTCTCTGAGAAACACTGAGTTTCTCCTGTGGTCAAGAAGACACTCATTTTGTTCCTCTCTGAGCCCTGAGAACTGTGTGGAGAGGGAAAACAGCAAGGTTGAGAGGAAGCAGGTGCCACTGGTCTTTAGATACTGCCCTTTCTCTCTCCCCTGATCCTCTGCAGCCTCAGACAGTGTCCTGGCTCTGGTGGTGACTCCTCTCCCTGCCCCCTCCCCTGTCAAGTCTTGTTTTCAGAGAAGGATCTGATACCAGTCATTTGCATGGACCTGTACCCAGATATTTGCATTTCCAACCATGACCCTTACTTGGTATGAAAGGCACTGCCCAGTGTTAAAAGGATCTCAGACATCAGTAAGAGCAGGGACAGATGTTTTTCCTATTTTTGAGCGGGCGGAGGCGATTGTCAACTCCACTCTGCATCCAGCTTAAGGTTACCTAGAAAGAGAAGATTATAGGACCTCCAACTCCCGGAATGGCCCTCTGCTATCCCTGAAGTCATTTTACATCTTGGCTTCAAAGGGGGCCATTTGAAAATTGAAGCTGTATATTATGTACATAATTGTTTTTCTGATACAGCAAAGGAAAGTGAGATTTAAGATCAGATCTGGGTTATTAAAGTTCAGGCTCCATCTCTTACCAAACTACAAGATTTCCGCAAGTTTCCTAACTTCTCAAGGACTCAATTTTCTTATCTATAAAATGGGCGTGCCCTGTCTTCCCCTCCCATTTTGGCTTCTGGTGGGAAGAAAAAGAAGTTATATACCTGGGAGGACTTTGGAAAGTTTGAGATTATATAAATACTATAAATTATGCAAAAATTCTTCAAAAAATACATTATTGGGGGGGGGGGAGGGGGACAAGAAAGGTGCTTTTGTCCCAAATGATTTCCGCCACCAGCATCAGAAATTCTATCACTAGTAAATCATGTGTTTAGATAACGATGCTCCTCTGGCTGCAGTGAACTTTCCTAAGGCTGATCCCTTGTGCTAATCCCAGACCCTGATTTTCTAACATATTAGTGAGGATTACTTTAATGGATCAGTTTCATCCTGTCAAAGAGAGATGAGTGAATTTCTGCTGAAATGGGGATATTAAAAGCAGGGGAAAGGCAGAAAATGAGAAAATGAGCACCAACCTCTTTTACTTCGGAGATCTGTTGCTACTACTGAGAAAGGGGCCTCCGAATCTAGACACTCAATTCGATCCAAAAAAGATTCTACTCTGCTCCAACTGTGGCCACTTGCTGTGCTGGGGTTCCTGGGTTGGCTTAATAATCTCAGTTCTAAACTGGAACAGCCACTTGTGAATCAAGGGGGAATACTATTTGCTGCACTCATTTAATCCTCAGGCTCAAAATCACTTCTTAATTAAAGAATGAAGGGAAACCATGCCTGGACTCCAGGGTAATTTAACTCCCCAATTATTATTATTATTATTATTATTTTGGCTGCATGGCTTGTGGGATCTTAGTTGCCTGACCAGGGATGGAACCCGGGCCCCCTGCAGTGGAAGCATGAAGTCCTAACCACTGGACCACCAGGGAGTTCCCTCCCCAATTACTTTGAAGCTTAGATATACGTGTGTGCCCATGCTCGTGTGCATTTTCTGAAGAGGTGCACCACAGATTTCACTGGATAATCAAAGGACCCCATGGCGTAAAAGAAGATTAAATTCCACTGCATTACGGTTGTCTAGTCACATTCCTCCTATTCATTTTTATCTGAGGATTTTTATCTGAGTGTTTTGTACCAATCTGATGTGTGTCCTCACAACATCATTGTCAAACAGGTTAGGGCAAGCATTCATTTTTCTAAAGGTTAAGAAATATAAGCACAGAAACCTTGATTTACTTCTGTTTACAAAGTTAGAGACAGAGCTAGAACTATTACTCAACTTTCCTGAATGACCTAGAACGTATGGCTTGTGTAGTCATGACCCAACCATAATGATAGTGGTTAGTGACAACACGGGGTTTACTGTTTCCTGTATCGGTCTGTCCAATATCTGCTGTAGATACCCCTTCATGCAAAAGACACTGGCAAATGGAAGAGTGTCCAGAGCAGGGACACTTGGACAGTGAGGGACTTTTCTTGGGGACTGAGAACTACTGGATGCGCTGCCAGCATGGCCTGACTGAATAGGGCACGTTTCGCCAGGGGTTGGGAGTGGAGATCTATGGGTAGTAGAGCTCTTTCCGAGTATCCGAAGGCTTGCCCTGTGGAAAGTAGATTAGACTCTTCTCTTTGACCACAGAAGATAGAGGGGGATCCTTTGTTGGGTTAAATAGTGTTCCCCCCAAGATTCATGTCTACCCTGGAACTTCAGAATGGGCCTTATTTGGAAAGAAGCTCTATGTAAATGTAATTAGTTAAGATGAGTTCATATTGGATTATATGAAGTCTCATCTCCTTCAATGAAACCTTTTTATCTGCCTTGTGATACTTTTTGGTCAGAATTTCTTGGCTTTTTGTTATATCCTATTTTCATTTAGCATAACTCTGGAACCGGTGTATCTAGGTGTGAATCCCAGCTCCACAGCTTACCAAATGTGAGATCTGAGAATTGCTGAACTTCTCTTCAATAAAGTGAGGGAAATAATAGAACTTCCTTCATAGTGTTGTTATGAGGATTAAACAAGTCAATTTGTCTAAAAGACTTGTAGTCGTAGTTAGCACAAGTAGAGTGCTGATGATAACGTGATTTTTGTCTGAATATCTTAAAAGAATAATTTTTAAAATATCAAGTAATTTTGAAAATAAGCTTACCCTAAACCTCAGAAATTTCACTTCTAAATCAGCTTAGAAGAACTCTAGCTCATTTGCTAAGAAATATGTCTAAGAATGCTTGGAATAGCAAAAAGTAGAAGCAACTTAAGTGTCTATCAATTGGACAGCAGCTAAATAAATTGTGGTGCAGGCATCCATTGGGAATACTCTAACAATAATAGCAATGACATGGATGTATGACCCAGAACTGCTTGCATCAACACAGATGAACTGTGTAAGCAGAGCAAGGTATAGATGAACACGTAAATACTTCATAGACGGTTTAAAATATAAAAAATAAAATTGTGCATTAGAGACATAATACTCATATAAATGAATACAAAGATGCATGGGAATGATAAATCACAATTTCAAGATGGTGCTTTCCTTTGAGAGAAGGAAGAGAGATAAATAAAAGAGAGGTCCAATCAAGCTGATAATTTTTTTTCTAAGACTTGCCGCAGGGTACGTGGATATGTATTGCTTTACTTTTATGGCTTTTTTATATAGACTCTCTTCTAAGCACATTATAGATATTACTTTACTTAATCCTTATAACAATCCTGTGAGTTAAAACCTGTATTATTTTCTCCATGTTACAGATTAAGAGACTGAGGAAACTGATGAACATAACAGGCTAAAAATTGCCAAAGCCAGGTTTTAAAGCCAGGTAGTGTGGTTCCAGGGTCTGTGAATTAACCCCTATGCGATCCTGACTCTTGTTAGAAGTTATGAAGAAATGAAAAGGCTGTAAGTGACACGGACTCTCCAGCACAACTCTGGAAGGCACGCCAGTCACTTCCGCTTGCTGGTTTCTGCGACTGCTCTGCCCCTCCACTGCCCCCCACACACTCGGGCTTCACACCTCAGCTCTCCTTGCTCTGCTCCCATCCCTGGATCTATGACCTCATTCGGATTCATTTGTCTGTCTTTGATCATGACTTCAGCATCTTTCCAGGCCATCTCTGGTGTCTAGATGTTGAGCACAAGGAGAAAGTTCTATCCTGACCTGAAGCCTGGGTCTGGCCCTTTTGGACAGTGGTCATGAGAGGGAGAAGAGAAAATGGGAAGTTATACACTCCAGCTGAGCACAGCAGTGACGAGGCCCTGCAAAAGAGTGTTTCTCTGAGAAAGGTTTTAAGAGAGATTGGGTAGGAGTAGAGGTGGTAGCAGGTGTGTGTGTGTGTGTGTGTGTGTGTTGGTTCAGGATATAAGCTGCTCTTTTTAAAAAGAAATACTGATGGAAGATACAAGGTGTGGGGATGATTCAAAATAATCAATAACCCTCAAACAATTTCTCCTTGGCTTTCAGAGGTAATCACTCCATCTAAATGAAGGTATCCTGATTTTTCCCCATGGCAAGGAAAGCATACTTATTTGGGTTAATATTCAGGCTGACTCCTCTCCTCAGTCTCTCCTTGGTGAAAGAGCATTCCTCCAGGCCAGCCAGGCAATTGGCAGGCCTCTGCCAGGATTGCTGTGGCTTTGATCTTCCGTGGAGGAACTGAGCTCACCAAAGGTGTGCTTGCTGAAGAAACACCGCCTGCCAAAGCTAGGCTAGGTGTATTGGTGTGAAGGAAAAACCAGTCTAGAACTCTGCAGTTGCAGGTGAATGCACTTAAGTCCTATAGTCATTTTGCTGAGGCCAACCAGGAAACGTGTAATCATAAACTTTAAATGTGTTTATCTGTCAAGCGGACACTTTCTATGATTTCGTTTTATATTGAGGCACTTTTTAAACTACTGTTAGACATTAACTATACTTAGTAATTTGATAACACTCTGCCCCTCCCCCATCCCTGCCCCTCCCCCCATCTCTGTCCCCCGCCCCACACCTTTATATTTAGTTGTGATTGAGTTATAGGCAATAGTATGTTGGTAAACCAGGTCTCTGAAAAAGAGAGCTGTGCTTTAGTGTGTTAGCTGATTTCCACAGGGTAACTACACCCACCAGGGCTTATTTCAAAGTATGATGTGACGTCACATCACTGAATGTAGAGATGGAAAGATCAGCTCTTGTGAGCATGGGTGCCGGCTGTAGCACAGCCCTGGTATAAGGCATGTACTAGCCTCTTTCTCTCCCAATACCTTCATTACTGAAGGGTCTATTTTCACAATATTCCTGGTCAATAACTATCAGTTACATTGATGAATCAACTACGTATAAATGAAGAATGTTTCTCTGGAACAAGATCTGGGCCATAATGATTAGATATGGAAACAGAATAATGACTTTTCCTAATTCACACTGTAGTACAATGAAAATCACATGGGATTGAGATTAAGTGTGTATAAATTCGAACTCTGGCTCTGTCATTAACTATTCTCATATGACTGGATAAATTGTTTAACTTCTCTGAACCTTAAACTTCTTATATGTAAAATGGGAAACAATGCTTGTGGTACAGGTTTATTTTCACGGTTAAATGATATAATAATGGATGTAAGATAACTAATTCTTGGCAAATAACTCACATTCTTCTCATTTAAAGATTTTCTTATGAAAAGAATTCTTAAACTTTTGGTGCTGCCTCCACTGTCTGGGGGTGAGTACTAACAGGTGACAAAACACTCGATAATGTAGTAGATATGTATTGATGGAAAAAAATTGGAACTTTTTAATTTATAGTTCTTATCATCTGAGAGCCTCCAACTCCCTCCACTGTGGTCCAAACTATCATCATTCCTCACGTGGGTTATTAAAATAACCTCTCTCTACGTATGCTCTTATCCCTCCCGCAGTCTACCGTCAGCAGAGGAGAGAGTGATTCTCACGAGAAAGGTCCAATAATATCACACTTTTGTTTAGAACACTTCAAAACTCCCTTCTCCATCAAAGTCAAAGCCAGAGTCTTTAGAAATGGCCTCCACGGCTGTATTGACTGCCCTCCACCCCCGTGTTACCTGCGTAACTGCCACTCTTACTGACCTTCCCCTCACTCACTTCACTCACCAGGCCTCTTCACATCTCAGATCTTCATACTTGTTATTCTCTGCCTGGACTGTCTTTCTTCAGATTCATGACCAGTTAGCTCTCTAACTACTTTAGGTAGTTGCTCAATCGTCACCTTCTCATGGAGAGTATTTTTGACCATTGTACTGGGTTGAATAGTGTCCTCCAAAAATTCATGTCCAGCCTGGAACTTGTGAATGTGACCTTATTTGGAAATAAGGTTTTTGCAGATGTAATCAAGTTAAGATAAGGTCATACTGAATTAGGATGGACCCTAAATCCAACAACTGGTGTCCTTATAAGGAAAAGGAAATTTATGGAATCTAAAAAACAAACAAACAAAATGAACAAACATAACAAAACGGAGTTAGTTATACATACAAAGAACAAAACAGGTGGTTGCCAGAGGGGACAGGGGTTGGGAGAGAAAAGAAATAGGTGAGGGAGATTGAGAAGTACAAACAACTTCTTCTTCTTCTTTTTAAAATTTTGGCCGCTCTGCATGGCTTGTGGGATCTTAGTTCCCCAACCAGGGATCAGGGATCAAACCCGTGCCCCCTGCAGTGGAAGCACGGAGTCCTAATCATTGGACCACTAGGGAATTCCCGAGAAGTACAAACTTCTGGCCGCAAAATAAATGAGTCATGGATATGAAATGTACAGTGTGAATAACTATGTAATATCTTTGCATGGTGCTGTATTGTAATTAGACCTATTGTGACCATTTTGAAGTGTATGGAAATATACATTTCTATGTGTGTGTGTGTGTATATATGTGTATATGTTGGGTAACCGGAACTAACATAGTTCTATGGGTCAATTATACTTCAAAAACAAACAAACAAAGGAACTCAGAAGAAGAGATCAGATTGGTGGTGACCAGATGTGGAAGGTGGGGGAGGGAGAATTGGATGATGGCGGTCAAAAGGTACAAGATTCCAGTTATAAGTGCTAGGGATGTCATGTACAACATGATAAAGATAATTAGCATGGCTGTATGTTATATGCGAAAGCTGTTAAGAGAGTAAATCCTAAGCCTTCTCATCTCAAGGAAAGACATTTTTTTTCTATTTCTTTAATCTTATATCTATATGAGATGATGGATGTGCATGCAACTTATTGTGATAATCATTTCATAAGTCAAATAATTCTGTTGTCTACCTTAAAATTATAGAGCCGTATGTCAATCATATCTCAGTAAAACTGGAAAGAAACAGAAACAAAAGGGAAGTTTAGACACAAGACACATAGGGAGGAAGGCGATGTGAAGATGGTGGCAGAGGTTGGAATGATACTGCCTCAAGCCTAGGTAACCAAAGATTGAGGCTGTTAACAGAAGCCAAGGGAGAAACATGAAAGCGATTCTTCCCCAGAGCCTTCGGAAGGAGCAGGGCCCCCAATGCCTCCTTGATTTCAAACTTCTAACCCCCAGAACTATGAGAGAATAAAATTCTCTTGTTTTAAGCCACCTAGATTTTGGTAGTTTGTTACAGCAGCCCCAGAAAGCAAACAAAACCATTTGATTTCAAATTACTGCCCCACTACCTTCCACCTTCTACATACCTTCTGATTTACATTTCTCCATAGCACCTCTCACTAACTGACAAGAGCCTGATGGCTTCTAAGTTTCCCTTAAGCAATATGGTTCATGACTGTGGCGATTAGCAAATCACTGTGGTCTCCAAACGTGACTTAACTTTCCCTTTTCACCTACTCTTCCAACTGGAAATGTTTATCCCTACATGTGTGACATTGCTTCCTTAGTAAGGGGAATACATGCTAAACTCATCTAACTTCTACTGTTCCTCCTGTCTCAGGTTCAAGAAAATAGCTGTGCGTAGTTACTGCACCAGTACAGATCCATTAAAACAAATAAGACCAAAAAGAGAGAGTATATGTTATTTAATTTGAGGATTGAATTTCTAGTATGTCTGGAATATGTGCCTGCTATAACCTATATATGGCATACAGACAGACCAAATTGATTTCCTAACATTTGGTGATTTTTCGAAGATCACTTCTGTGAGATACTGTAGGAAGTACCCAGCTAACTATGAACTATATTTGAAGCAGACTGAATCTAAGAAAGCCTCTAGATACATCTACCAGTTTAGGGGAGATACACATATAGTGAATCAAATTAAATGACTCCACCAGGCATGTAAGCCAAATCCAGAATGTGGCACATTCTACAGAAAAAGCCTGCTTTCTTCAACAAGTCAATGGTATTAACAAAATGGAGTGGGGTGGGTGGGAAAGACCTCTATAGATTTATGAAGACAAGGAAAAAACTATGCAATTTTGTGAGTCTTGTATGGATTCGGATTCTAGCAAACAAACATTAAAAAATATTTTTGAGGCAGAAAAATTGGAATTTTAGAAGATACTAAGGAATTATTAATTTTGCAGGTGTGTGAATGCATTGTCCTTATGAGTTAGAGATGTAAAGTGTCTACGGGTAAAATGATAACCTACTCCATCCCCCAAAATGAGGGAGAATAGACAAAACAAGATTGTTGAAGCAGAGTGATGGGTATATGGGGGTTCTGTATACAATTCTCTCTATTTTGGTTCATATTTGAAAATTTCCATAATAAGAAAAGTTAAAGATCACTGCTACCGTTAGGTGTGCCGTGGAATTCATTCATTCAATTTTTCCATGTGCTAGTTACTGTTGGGTTACCAGTGAGTGCTGTAGATAAACAAGCCTTAACTTACCCTAGGATTTCCATGATTTAGCTCAGAGAACTTTTCACATGGAGCTATTTTATAGGAAAACCAATATTCTGTCAGTGTTGAGAAGCTCAGGAATCAGACTCCGGATATAACAGTACCCCTTGTCTGAGAGGGTGATTTTGTTTTACCCTAATTCCTCTCCAGAGGGGATCCAGACATCTGTGTTTGCTAGAGGAGTACCTTCTGGGATCAAGGATCAACCGAGTCACACTCACCACCCTCCACTCAACATTAGGCCTTATCAGCAAGCCCAGGCCTGGCCCCTTCTTTGATGCCCCTATGGTCCCAAGATTTTTTCCTCTGGGTTACTGACTTCAGGCTGGAGTCAGATGACTTGCAAAATGACCTCGTCTGTCCTGTCTGCTTCACACCACGGGGGTGAGAACAAATAGGTGCAAAGTCTGTTTGGCTTCTGAGCCCTAGACAGAGGCCCGTATTGCTGTCATGTGCTTGTCTGACGAGATGTTCCAGAGTTTGTTTTTTCTTTTTTCTGGCTTCATAAAGTCAGGAAATCAATCGACAGTGCTTCAAGTAGATTTTTTTTTCAGAGGTGTCTTTGGTAGTCAGGATATGGCTACCAAAGGCAATTCTACATTGTGAAGTTACCGCTGATATTTGGGGCGGGGTGAGGGATTTCACTTCTCTTCCTTTTTCTTCTGTTGCTCAAGAGTTGTGGCACCTTTGTCAAGGGCAGAAGAGGGATGGGATAGAACTCAGAAATTGTTTGACCTCGATGAAGACGATGCTGGTTATGCATTCTTTGCATGCAACTTTATAGTTTAATAGACTTTCAAATATATTCTTATTTGATCCTAATATTCATCTTGCAAGTTAAACCAGTATAATCGTCTCCATTTTAAGGATGATACAATTATATCTCAGAAAAGTCAGGGAACTCCTTCAAGTGCACTTAGATTGCTTGTGAAGGTGCCAAGATTCAAACCAATTCTTCTAAGTCTTATTACCCCACCCAGTGACCTTTCAACTACTCTGTCTGACCTCTTAAACATCTGATGAAAAACAAGGAAGAAGCATATAGATATCAGAGTTTTAAAATTATCCATAATGTCTTCATTAGCACAGATGCTGTGAACTTAGCTATGTTTTATTATTATTATTATTATTATTATTATTATTATTATTATTATTATTATTATTGCTAGATACATTATCTTTTTAATCTCCAAGAATCTCTGGGCATTATAATGTAAAATCATAGAGTCTTCTATTTTGCCTAAAATATTTTCATTGGATCAGAATATTATTTTGGTACTGTATGTAATATATGGCACAATTCAGGGCTGTCTCCAAACAAGTTGATTAATTGCTAGACAAAGGTAGGATCCTCTGGCTTATGCCTGCCATCAAGATAGGAAAACTGTCCTTAGTTATTTGGATTAATTTAAGTCTCAGAGTAGTGGTAAGTCAGCACACTTGTCCCTTATGAAGGAGGACTGCCCAGAGGACACGTGAGGGGAACATTAATGTCTCTTCATGGCCATCTGGTTCTTCTTAGCTGAGGAATGCTCACTGATTATGGCACTCCTAAGCAAAGCCCATAAAAGAGATATAGCCTTCGATCCAAGCAAGAAAAACAATGTGAGGGAATAGAGGTAGGGTTGGCAAAGAAGTGTTTATTCACACAAAAAAGTAGAGCCTGAGATGAATCAGGTGGAAAACTTACTCTTTGGATTGGGAAAACTTTTGGGTTGAAGTTATCTTTTTGAAGAATTTGTACTCTTTTTATTTTTGGCTGCTTTGGGTCTTCGTTGCTGCGCACAGGGTTTCTCTAGTTGCGGCATTTGGGGGCTACTGTTTGTCACGGTGAGCAGGCTTCCCATTGCGGTGGCTTCTCTGGTTGTGGAGCATGGGCTCTAGGCGTGTGGGCTTCAGTAGTTGTGGCACGCGGGCTCAGTAGTTGTGGCTCGCCGGCTTAGTTGCTCCGCGGCATGTGGGATCTTCCCAGACCAGGGATCGAACCCGTGTCCCCTGCATTGGGCAGATTCTCAACCACTGCGCCACCAGGGAAGCCCCCAGGCGGATTCTTAATCACTGCGCCACCAGAAGTCCGAAGAATTTGTACTCTTTATTATTATTGAATAGTCTCCAAGTTGAACTACCATGTAAGTCCAGACACAACAAAAATACAAGAATGTTTTTTAAAAGCAATAAAAGTATTATGTTAAGTAAAGAAGTAAGTAAATATACTTGTTATTTATCTGAATGGATCTTCTTAAAATATAATAGAAGACACTGTAAAGAACACAAAGGCTAATGAGGGCACAAAATCATAGGATAATTTACTTAACAAAGGATCCTGAAGTTTGAGATTTCTCAGTAGAAAAGATACTTTTTTTCAATCCAATAGAGGGTACACTGGGCTGAGGTGGAGTTGATGTGGTGATTAATACTGGCCCAGTCGCTACTTTGTGTCCTGTGGCAAATGACTGATCTGTATATGTGACATTCTCCAATTTGAAAAATATCTGCCCTGCATATTGTGATAAAAGAGATAAAATCAGTCATGATAGAAATATTATATAGAACACTTCTACTGTTGGAAGAGCTCTCATTACACATTTTTGGTGTGAAAGGAGAATGAAACGTATGTTTTTGCTTTCAACTGATTTACATAAATCATCAAAATTTTAAATTGCAGATAATTTGACAATGCTCTGAGTTAAGAGATCATTTTACTTTTTAGGGGACCCTCAACATGCTTAATTAGCAAGATTTATGTTTATTAACCTTTCTCCAAATTACAAATGAAAGATCAGGCAGAGAAAGATGTTATCATTGCATTGAGTATACAATACGTCTACAGAGTCTAAATAAATACATGTCCCAAAGCAACTGGCATTGGAAATTGAAAGTGAATTATGACTTATTTATCAATAATGATATTAGATGATTCATATTTGTCTCCTAGCAACTAAATACTATGGATAGGTAAAGAGAAGTTCTGAATCTGACTTTAATCATTACTATTATTATAACATATATAAACAGAGTGTTTAAAAATGTATCCAAATATATAATCTCCTTTCAGTTATAAACATTATGCAGACCCAACTAGTGGATTATACAGTGACGAAGCCAAAATATTCCAATTCAACCTTCTAGGAAGTAATCAAATGAAATAGATTTTTTTTTCTCTTATTATGTCTACAGGCAGCTATGAAATATTGAGTAGACTTTTTAACTCTTCTGATAGCTGTAGGATTCCTCACAAAAAATTTTATTCTGGCACAGTTCCCAATTTTACTTTTTCATGCTTCCCTCTTTGTATCAATTAGAAGTTGATATTTGTAATAACCAAAACCAGAGTTTCTCTTAAAATAGTTAGATTTTATCATACAACATGATATGAAACTGATTTAATAGAATAAGAAACATTCTGCTTCTTGGGGATACGTTTTGGAAGTTACTAAATATTAATCAATGTGTCAGGAATTTTTGGTCTAAATACCAGGATTTACTTTCTCTTCAGCTTAAAGTTGAGGTAGAGAATGAATATTCCTTTAAGAGTTACTATAGCAATACAATTTGCATTTGAAACTGTGAACATTAATAAAAACTTGGAAGGTGACACCTTGCAAAAATATTTCAGTTATTCTGAATAAGACTTGAAACAACATTTAACTCTGGATGAAGGCAGGAGGCTTGGGCATCCAAACAATGCTGCTTCTATTAGAAAGCAGGTCTAAAATGAAATGGAAATCATATTTACTTTCATTGCCCTCCCTCCACTCTCTTTCTCTCTCTCTCTCTCCAAAGAGAAAGAAAGAGAAAAAAAGCAAAGAAAGAAAGACAAGCTGAATCAAACAAAAGCTGTTGGGACATATTTTAGGAATGTTGCATGCATATGTGTGTGTGTTTATGATTGTGTGGGTATGTGTATGTTGGATTTCAACTAGAGAGTATTTTCTACATCTCCACAATTTCTACACCAGCTTAAAACCAAATAATATTTAATCACTTCCATAAAAATGTCAAAATAAGAAAAACATGCATGAAAAAGGCAGCAGTAAGAAGAAGGCATGCTATATATGATATAGCTGACCACAAACGTCATTCACAAAACAAGCAAGTGGCCTAACCAGGAATTTTCCAAATGCTTTTTTTGGGAGATGTTAACTCCCAGAAAGAGAGCTTCAAAATAGAAGAGGAAAATGACAGGTTAGCACAGACCCTTTTTACTGATTTATCCCTAAAATAAAGACCACATCTTGAATTAAAATGCAAGTCCCCAGAGGGTGCTTATGAGAAAGCATCATAAATACAAATAATAATTTAACATGCCAACCTTTTTCAGAGAAACAAAAACCCAGTTCCTACCAGGAGGAGACCTCTGTGTAAGCCACTGGCCCTGCTCTTTCAACCTGGCCCAGCCCTCCTGGTTTTGGAAGCTTTTCTACTTCTGACTCTGTTCACTTTTCCTTTTGGTGTTTTAGAGAATGATAGAGTTTATCCAACAGGAAATACTGGAATAGTTTTTGCAAGACCTCCATTTCTCCACCACTGGCTTGAGCAAGAATAAGGACTACCACGTGGTGGTGTTGAATTTTGCTAAGAGGGCTTTGAGGCATTATACATAACATCTGTTTAACTTTAGCTGCATTTGGGGAAAATTGAAATGGTATGCATATCACCTAGAACCATAGACTTTCAGGATCTTAAAGAACCCCATCCAGTCCAGTCTCCCAGCCGGCGCTTATGTTTCTTCTACAATACCCTCCCTGCCCTAAGACGTTATTCACCTTACTCTAGAACACTCTCAGCAAAAGGGATCTCCTGAGGCATTCCGTTGTGTCTTTACTTAGCTTAAATACCTTTTCTGTTTGATCCTCATCAAAAGCAGATACAGGAGAAGATTCAGCCTCCTTTTGCAAGCTACAGGTTTTGCTTGCATCTTTTCTTTTTAAGGCTCAGAGACATTGCATAAAACTAACCCAGATGTCAGCTGATGTATTATGAACTTAAAGTGGGAACCTTGAGTTCCTTCCTATCTCTCTGTGGATTCTGGAGGGGAGATGATTGACAGTTTTCTTGGCTGGCTTGGAGCTCATGTTTCTGCTACTTTTTTTTTCAGCTCATTGTTCACCCGGCTGCTCCTTGTCTGCCTTCTCTGTTTTGCACCATGTCAAACTCAACATCCTTCCTTGATCAACTCACTGTACTGCATATGAAACCCACGTAAATAAAGACCTTTGTGATACAGCAGTCTTTTCTGAAGGTGTATGGAAGTGAAATGGGATTTATTTATTTATTTATTTTTTAAGGTGTTCTTTTTTTCCTTCTAGCTGTATACAGGACTGTATAAGTTTAAGCTGTACAGCAGAATGATTTTACCTACATTATGAAATGATTATCACAATAAGTTGAATGAACATCCATATCTCATATAGATACAAAGTTAAAGAAATAGAAAAAAATTTGTTTTCCTTGTGATGGGAACTCTTAGGATTTACTCTCTGAACAACTTTCATACATAACATACAGCAGTGTTAATTGTATTTATCATGTTGTACATGACATCCCTAGCACTTATAACTGGAAATTTGTACCTCTTTACTGCCTTCATCCAATTTCCCTTCCCCCTACCCCCTGCCTCTGGTCACCACAAATTTGATGTCTTTTTCTGTGAGTTCTTTTGTTTGTTTGTTTTTGAAGTATAATTGACCTACAACACTGTTAGTTCCTGTTATACAACATAGTGATTCAATATTTCTATACATTTCAAAATGATCACCACAATAAGTCTAGTTTTGATCTGTCACCATACAAAGATATTACATAGTTATTGACTATATTCTTCACACTGTACACTTCATACCTGTGACTCATTTACTTTGCAGCTGGAAATTTGTACCTCTTAATCTCCCTCACTTACTTCTTTCCTCCCACCCCCCTCCGCTCTGGCAAGCACTTGTTTGTTCTCTGTATCTATAACTCTGTTTCTGTTTTGTTATGTTTGTCAGTTGTTTTTCTTTTTTTAGATTCTACATATAAGTGAAATCATACAAAATTTATCTTTCTCTGTTTGACTTGTGTTGAATATACACATTTTATTTGATCTACATATATTAATTAAATATATTATATATTTTAATAGATATTAAAATTCATATATATTCATTTTGACATATATACAACACAATATATATTTGAAGGTTAGAATCCCTATTGTTAAAAGTCTTATCCTTTGCTCCTTTATAGAGCCAAACTCTTTTCCCAAGCCCAAATTCCTGTTCTTTTCATATGCAGAGTGTTTAGAAATCCCTTTTGTTTGCTCCCTAGTGTCTTTGCAACCATGAAACTCCTAGAAGAGAACATAGACAGAACAATCTTTGACATAAATTGTAGCAATAGTTTTTTGGATCTATCTCCTAAGGCAAAGGAAACAAAAGCAAAAATAAACAAACTGGAACAAATTAAACTTAAAAGCTTTTGCACAGCTAAGGAAACCATTGACAAAACAAAAAAAACTACTGAATGGGAGAAAGTATTTGCAAGTGATGTGACCGATAAGGAGGTAATATCCAAAATATACAAATAGCTCATACAACTCAACATCAAAAAACCAAACAACCGGATTAAAAAAAATGGGCAGAAGACCCAAATAGACATTTCTCCAAAGAAGACGTACAGATGGCCAACAACACAGGAAAAGATACTCAACATTTTTCATCATCAGAGAAATGCTAATCAAAACCACAGTGAGGGGCTTCCCTGGTGGCCCAGTGGTTGAGAATCTGCCTGCCAATGCAGGGGACACGGGTTCGAGCCCTGGTCTGGGAAGATCCCACATGCCGCGGAGCAACTAGGCCCGGGAGCCACAACTACTGAGCCTGCGCGTCTGGAGCCTGTGCTCCGCAACAAGAGAGGCCACGATAGTGAAAGGCCCGCACACCGCGATGAAGAGTGGCCCCCACTTGCCACAACTAGAGAAAGCCCTCGCACAGAAACGAAGACCCAACACAGCCATAAATAAATAAATAAATAAAATTTTGAAAAAAAAAAAAAAAACCACAGTGAGGTATCACCTCACACCTGTCAGGGTGGCTATCACCAAAAAGACCACACATAACAAACGCTGGTGAGGATGTGGAGAAAAGGGAACCCTTGTACACTGTCGGTGGGAATGTAAACTGGTGCAGCTCCTGTGGAAAACAGTATGTAGTTTCCTCACAAAACTAAAAATAGAGCTACCATATGACTCAGTAATTCCATTCCAGGGTATATATCTGAAGAAAATGAAAACACTAATTCAGAAAGATACATGCACTGCAATGTTCATAGCAGCATTATTTACAATAGCCAAGACATGGAAGCAACCTAAGTGTTCATCAACAGATGAAAGGATAAAGAAGATGGAATACTACTCAGCCATAATAAAGAATGAAATTTTGCCATTTGCGAAACATGGAAAGACTTGGAGGGTATTATGCAAACTTCTAAATGCTTGTTGGTGACATGCTGATATATCTTTATCTCCCTTACTTCAAGCATTTTCATGCTCTCAAGTTCTTATCATCCACCCCAACGGTTTACCAAGACATTTTAAATTAAACTATTCCCTCCTTGGGGAGAATACATATGTATGTATTTAAAAGTTTTCGGTGTCTGAGAATCTTTCCAGGTTTTGCTCCATTTACATTGCCTTTGTTGAGAAAGTTACAAGGATGATGGAAGAATTCAAACAACTGAGCAAGAGAATAGTGAATTCTGGATAAACTCACTGACTACCACAAAGTGCAGATTTTTAAGCCTTAGTTGTTGGTTCAGTTGTGCTGTGCCACATGTGAAAAAGTAAAAATAGATATCCTTCTGAGCCAAGAGTGGAAAAGTTGGCCGTTATCTCGATTAAAAATATGTCTAAGTCTGAAATTAGATGTATAAATTCCTTGGAATATTGGTGAAAGTACTCTGGGGGAAGAGAGTGAGAAAGTTGGGATTGGGGGTGAGAGTTTCCTGAGTTCAAGTTTTCCTGACATATTACTATTTCATTTTGGCTTATGACTAGAAAATTTAATTAAGGCTATAAAAAGTATGAAAATGAAGCAGAGAATAGGTGTCAGTTAGGAACTGATTGTACACTCTTAATTTTTCAGGGTAGCTCTGATTGCAAATGTTCTATGGTTATTGTCTCTCATAATGTTCATATCATGCTTATTAATTTATGGTTCGTAAAATATATTTATTCCATATATGAGCATAAGAAATTATGTGAGTTAAAATACTGCAAATCTAAATTGCAAATATAGTATTCAGTTAAAGAAGGCAGACTGAACTCATGTGTTACCCTGTCTCTCTCCCAAGCCCCCATTAAACTATTATTAAATGAGTAAAAGGCTATAAACCCAAAAGGACAGAGAGAAGAGAAGAGGGCATCAGCAGGCAAGCTGTTTGAAAAAATCATTGAATAATGGAGAGTGGATGAAGGTGTAGACGTTGGCTTATTAAGGCAGAAAAATCCAGACCTCATGTACATGCAGGTAGCACAATAACTATAAAGAAGCAGTTGACACTGCAGAACCCTGGAGAGGCTTAACTCACGGCAGTAGCTGGTAAGGTAGATGGAGGATTGAGGCATGGGGCTGGACCAGGGAGTAGATGGTAAGGTTATATAAATCGATCCTCTCCTCAAGTAACAGAACACTAACAACCAGGTCCTTTCAACTCCCCAATGCCCACCATGAACAGAACATTAATGCCTACCACATCCCTTACTTTGCCCATCATTACCATAAGAAACCAGAGCTTTATTTATCAACTGGAGAAATTAAATGAGAGTGGCTGATGATTCATAGACACCAGACATGGTGGAGGGTGAGTGAAGGTGAGAGTCATAGTTCAATACAAGGAAACGAATAAAATCTGCTCATTGGAAACTTCTAGAATAGTTTGATTCTTCCAGCTCCCTTTTCCTTCCTATGCACACAACACCACAACCAGGAAGCTGTCCCCAAGACAAGAGGTTAAAAGGTCTCTAGAAAAACTGAATCACGTAGAAGAAAGACCCCCTATAGACTAGTGGTTGGGAAGCCCTAATGGAATGGCCAGCTGCCTACAAGATCTACTTGAAGGGTAGTCAGCTAACCCTGTCCATGTACACTGAGTTTCCACTCAGGTCTTGAAGCTCCACTCTTAAATATGAATGAAAAGCCTTGGATCACCAGAATGTAAAGGGATACTCTCACCATGGAGAGAGGGGCCAAAGTAAATGGGGTGAAAACAGGGAAAGAGAAGAAAATGGAGATAATGCAGGGATAATACATATGCGAAAACTCTATAATAACATTCTTAGGGAGATGTGAAAAGCTATTAAATTCATAAACAATAACAGGTTGTTGTAAAATAAATCCTATAGAGCTCGTAGAAATTAAAAATATGATAGTGCTATTCCTTCCATAAAAAATGAGTAGTAGGGTTGGAAGATAAATTCTAGGAATGCTCCCTGAAGTAGAACCATAAGATGAGGAGGTGAAAAATTTGAGTAAGAATCATAGAAGATCAATTTAGGGAGTCAACTATCTGACTTGTAGGAATTTCAGAAAGAGATATTAGAGGAAGAAAATTATAAAGAATTAAAGGACATTTACCAAAATGGATAGATAGGCATCTCCAGAAGGAAAAAACAAAACTGAGTATTCAGTACAATCAAAGTGAAACTTCAGAAGCCAAGGATACAGAGATGATCCAATTATTCATGATTAATTTGATCCTTACAAAGTAAAAGTAAGACAAATTAAAATAAAGGGTTAAACTAATCTTGTCACTTTATCCTTAAGACCTTCACTGGTTCACCAATTTCTTCAGAATCAATTTTCATCTCCTCTGCACAGTAGGCAAGGCCATTCACCAGCTGGTCCTAGCTCATCTCACTTCTTCCAGTCCGGCAGTCTTATGGAGATTCTTGCATTTGCCAGAACACAATGCTATTTCCTTTACCTGAGTATCCTTTCTTCATCTGTCTTGTCCTTTTGAACAAGGACGCTGCCTTTCTTTATGGAGTGCTCTCCATAACTTCTGTAAGGCTGAGTTAGGTCACCTTTCACTGTGCTCCCATAGAATTCTTGCTTCTGGCTAGTATAGTGATAGTCACTCTATCATAATTCTCTAGCTGCTTTCTGTATCCATTCCCCAAGCGAAAACATCTCGAGCGCAAAGACTGTCTCTTGTTTATTGTGTGTCCTCAGCACTTACCACAGGACCTGCACATGGTAGGCTTTTTTTTTTTTTTTTTGTAATGCAGAAAGTGAGTGAAGCATGAGATAGTCAGGGCTGTAGACAATTGGTAAATCAAAATGGAAGAAAGTCAGTGGTTCTGTTAATGCCTTTCTAAGGATATTTAAAGGTATTCTCTTTTCTTCGTCCCTTAAATTACCATAGTTCATCAATTCTACGATAAAATTTTTTTCACATTTTAATATTTCTGAAGTTGGAATAGGTCATACGTTTGATGGCTTGCATAGATTTTTTAATTGGCAGCATTATCAATCTTTTTAGTGGTAGATAAAAGAATGGTGCATCTTGCAATCAAAGGAGTGGTAGAGTTCATGAATTGTGGTGCATATAAGTTAACTATATGTATAATACGTATGCCAAGTTTGTGAAGGAATAGAATGGGGGTCCTGAGGTGGACTTCTAGAGCACGAGGAATAAGGACTGTGAGACCGTGGAGCTATCAGTTTCCTGGCTCAGAGAGAAAAGAGGAAACAGAGGAAGGATGGGAGCAGTGTAGGGAAGTTGTGGGGTTTCTCCTAAATAAACAAGATAGGCTGCAAGTTGATAAAGCTCCTTACCGCAATACACTTATCCAGGTCTATGACAAAGTGAGTTGTAAAGCTTAGTTTGACTTACTGTTTGGTAGTGTTGAAATAACATGTTTTAACTAAGTTTCACAGGCCACCCTGCCAGAAGGGAGAACAAATTATTGAAAAGAAAAACAGGGATTCTTGTTTCAGGATACGTCATCAGTCAGTTAAGAAAACTTGGAAAGTAGAAACCCTCCATGTTCTTACAGGCCACGACGCCAAACCAAAACCCAAATTAGCCATTGTTGGACAAAACCCCTGATTTTGCAAAACCTAGTCCCAAACCAACTCTGGCTGAGTACAATCAAGTGACAATATTTAGAAAGTATTTTTCAGAAGAATAGCAGAATGTTCACTCCACAAGGAAAAAACCCTACATTGAACCACTACTGAAATTAAGTGACAGCAGGCTACAATAATATGAGAGACTGGATTGTGCTAAAAAATATTTATTTTGGCAATTTGTGAGCAAATTAATAGTATATATTTCCAGATAAGCAGCCCTTCCATCAGTGACTTTTGGCAGTGTATGCTATAGGACATATAGATTAACTTAACCTGAAACAGAATTTAATAGATATCTTGACTGCATATCCTCCCTCCTTTCACCATTACTTTATTAAGGTTTCTATTCTTTTACATTTTGTCTAGATTTTATTTAGTTCTAAATGTACAGTCATGAGTAGTTCTACAAAAATCATTGTTAAAGGGAAAACAAAGAAGTAACCAACAAACCATTTTTAAAACATGAATCCTAAAAGGACTAAATAATAGTAGTATCTCTTGGTTTTTTTTTTTTTTTTTTTTGGCTGTGTTGGGTCTTCGTTTCTGTGCGAGGGCTTTCTGTAGTTGTGGCAAGCGGGGGCCACTCTTCATCGCGGTGCGCGGGCCTCTCACTATCGTGGCCTCTCTTGTTGAGGAGCACAGGCTCCAGACGCGCAGGCTCAGTAGTTGTGGCTCACGGGCCCAGTTGCTCCACGGCATGTGGGATCCCCCCAGACCAGGGCTCGAACCCGTGTCCCCTGCATTAGCAGGCAGACTCTCAACCACTGCGCCATCAGGGAAGCCCCGTAGTATCTCTTTTTAATGCTGAGTAAACTGATCTTTGGCAATAAACAGCTCACCCCTAAGAACCGAATCAACTGTTTCCTGGTAAGAAAATTCTGTTTAAGTACAGCAGAAGAAGCCCATGATTGGCCGTTGCTTATCCAGTGGGATATATCATTAAAGTGCTCACCGACTGTACAACCATTAGTTTTTATCACAAGTCGGTCATAGGTATTATTGTAAAGGTAGAATTTTTATCTTTTAAGTGATCATTTTTCTTTTTTTTTTCCTGCTGTGAAGTTATGATTCCCAGGCCTTAATTATCAGGGGACATTTTCTTGTTTTCTTTAAATCAGAGAGGCAATGAAGAAATGTTATCCTTTACAATTGATTAAAGAAAGAGAGTAAATTTAGATTGTCAATTTTCTGAGCTACTTCACTGTACAACTGGGTGGTAAACTTACTTTGATACAGAGCTTCATTTTTGCAACACATTAGGTTTGATTTTCTGACTATTATTGAAAAGTCCAAGTGACTCATGATTGCACTTTCCTACAGCACTTCTGAGAGCTCTAGAGATATTTCATATTTCCAAAGAAGCATCATTGTTGTTTTTGCCCGGGTGTAAAGAGTTTTGTGTGAATTGGTGCTGCAAGCAAACAGCATGTATCTACAAATTGAGTGTTTCTTAGACAAAGACAGCTACTGTAGCCTCAAACAAGTCCATTTATTTGGGTGAAGGGAGTATTTTGTCAAGGAATGACAAGCTGACATCTATTTATTAATGTCTCTCAAACTGTGTGACAAATTCTGGCAGAGTAACTGTGAATGCAACAATTTGTCACAATGTTATGGAATCCTTTCACACGCAGAATTCATGCCTTTGTTCAAGCTGCCTAAAGTATTTAAGTTTTCGAAAAGATTTCTTGGGCAAAATTCCCACAGAATTTCCCCTATTATTTTCAAGGCTTTCAGCTCTTCCTTACATACATGAGATAACCTTCCTGATTTTAACATTCTCCCCAAGAGAATATGTCTCTTTAGGAACATCTTGTAAATAAGACTTGAGTCTTCAAAGAAAAGTTGTCATTTATACTGGATATTTTCTTATAAAAATGTTAATAAATTATGTGATGAGCATTTTCTATGCATGTATTTGAAAGGATCAATGTCAATGAGAATGTGGCCACTTATTGCTTTTTAGATAGCTGATTGCTTGTGCTATCCAATACTTTCATTCTGGCATTTTTCCTTTATCTGGTTGCTACTTCTGTAATTTTGATTTTTTGATATTTACCTCTAAGAAGTGGTTGTAATTGCCACTCAAATAAGACATGTGATAGAGCCCAAAGATGTCCCACAATATTTTAGTAGTAGTAGTGTAAATGTATTTTTAATATATTTTAATACATTCTATAAAATATATATTTACATACACATATATATAAAATTTTAAATATTAAATATGCATGTGATTTTGCAAAGCTTAGATGGCTGACCACAGGCAGAATGGTGAAAATTTTAGGGAGGCAGAATTTCAGTATCTGCTTTCTAACCATCAGGGCTGTCCTGGCGCAGAAAGGGCTGCTTTGGGAGCAGTAGGTCTTTCATTCCTAGAAGTGTTCACACAGAGACTGGGCCTCTTGCTGAACATACTGTCAAGCACTGCAGGCATATACGAAATGGTCTCTAAAGGCCCTTTTACCTCTGAGTCTCCATGAACTAAAATATCATTTGAGGGAAATTGAGTTTTAATGACTTGTTCTTTTGAACCAAAAGGAAGTCTTCTGAGTGGGGGAGAGAAACACTGTTAAAATTAATTGAATGGCAAATGTTGAGATTTGGAAGATCAGTTTATACAGCATGGTATTTGCTGTCCAAATGTTTATCTCAGAACGGATCAGGACCACAAATAACACTTAATCATGCCTGTATCACTTAACTAGTAGTCTTTTCTTATTAACCAATTTTCAGGTTTTACTCTAAGCCCAGATGGCCATATCCTTCTGTTATGGGTTGAATTCTGTCCCCCTTCGGCAAAATATGTTGAAGTCCTAATCCCTGGTACCTCAGAATGTGACCTTATTTGGAAGTAGGGTTACTGCAGATATTAAGTTAAAATGAAGCCGTACTGGAAAAGCATTGGTCTCTAGTCTAATACAATTATTGTTCTTATAAAAGAAGACCATGTGAAGACATAAAGACATGGGGAGAAAGTCATGTGAAGATAGAGGCAGAGATGGGAGTCATGCATCTACAGGCCAAGGAACATCAAGGATTGCCAGCTTTCACCAGCAGCTAGGAGAACGGCATGGAACAGATTCTCCTTCACAGACCTCAGAAGGAATCAACTTGGCCAGCACCTTGATTTCTGACTTCTGGACTCCAGAACTGTGAGAGAATAAATTTTTGTTGTTTTAAGTCACCCAGTTTGTGGTACTTTGTTATAGCAGCCCTAGGAAGCTGATACATCTTCCTTATAGTCAATCACCTATAAGAGACATCTATGTATTTATATTTTTCCAGAAAATTTCTATGCATATGCACACATAAATATCTTTTTTCCTTCTAGTATACATTGGAAGTATATCATATCTACTCTATATTTGGCTTTATTATCTATTTCTATATTAACATAATTGAAGATTTTTCTATATCAGTACATGAAAAGCTACTCTGTTCTTTTGAATGGCTGTGTACTAAGCCACTGCATGGATTTAATAATATATTTGACTTGTCCTTTACTGATGGTCATTCCAACTCTTTAATTACAAACAATGTTGCAGTGGACATTCTTGGATAAATGCCTTTGTGAACACATTCAAATATGTATACATGATAAATTCTTGGAAGTAGAAATGTCACGTCCAAAGATAGATGCATTTTCAAACATGACAGTTTTTGGCAAATTATCTTCCAAAAAAGTAGTTCTAATTAACATTTTTATCTACATATGACAGTTACTGTGTCTCACTGAATCTGTATGGGGCCACACTTTTGATTTTTTCCCTGTCTTTAACTATGAGTTTAACTATGAGTGAGGTTAAGTACGTTTTCATATATTTTGGCTGTTTGTATTTCGTTTCTTTTAAAATTAGCCAATTTTTCTAATGGGCTATTCTTATTTATGTGTAGGAGTTCCTTTTTAAAAATTTATTTCTTAGCCCTATTACACTGCTATGAGGGATATAGTGCAGGTGACAACTATTAAGTATGAATATTTTTGTCTTAAAAGTAGTTTCTGTATGTAGAAAAGACTATTCAGTGATTTACTTTTGCTTAAAAACTTAGCATTTAATCGATTAAAATTAAAAATCCAAAACCATACTTCTTACTTAAGCTTTTAAATTCAGTTTACAGATTTATTACTCTATCTATAAATCTGGATGATTTTAGTAACCATTTTTAGGGAAATTTTGAATGTGTGTAATCACATTTATGCACTTAGTTAACTAAACTCCTCCATATACGGCTGCTTTGGGTCTTTTTTTTTTTTTAATTTTTATTTTATTTTATTTATTTATTTATTTTTAATTTATTTATGTATTTTTGGCTGTGTTGGGTCTTCGTTTCTGTGCGAGGGCTTTCTCCAGTTGCGGTGAGCGGGGACCACTCTTCATCGCGGTGTGCGGGCCTCTCACTGTTGCGGCCTCTCCCGTTGCGGAGCACAGGCTCCAGACGCGCAGGCTCAGTAGTTGTGGCTCACGGGCTTAGTTGCTCCGTGGCATGTGGGATCTTCCCAGACCAGGGCTCGAACCCGTGTCCTCTGCATTGGCAGGCGGATTCTTAACCACTGCGCCACCAGGGAAGCCCTGCTTTGGGTCTTTGTTGCTGCGCGCAGGCTTTCTTTTAGTCGTGTCCAGCGGGGCTACTCTTCGTTGCTGTGCGCGGGCTTCTCATTGCGGTGGCTTCTCTTGTTGTGGAGCACAGGCTCTAGGCGCACAGGCTTCAGTAATTGCAGCACATGGGCTCAGTAGTCGTGGCACGCAGGCCCTAGAACACGCGGGCTTCGTAGTTGTGGCACATGGGCTCAGTAGTTGCGGCGCACGGGCTCTAGGGCGCACGCGCTTCAGTTGTGGTGCATGGGCTTAGCTGCTCCGCAGCATGTGGGGTCTTCCCGGACCAGGGATCAAACCCGTGTTCCCTGCATTGGCAGGCGGGTTCTTAACCACTGCGCTGCCGGGGAAGTCCTCCTCCATATATTTTTAAACTCATTTTGTAAATTTCATCTGCTTGACTTCCTTTTCAAGTATGTCGATCATCTATCTGAAAAACCTTCCAAATACTTAATATTTTAAAAAAATCTTTGAAAAAAACAAGCACATAAAAATAGTGAAGGTTAATCTTCTTTCATATTCCAAAGCTTTTATATATATATTGTATGAGTTAAAATTGCAAGTTTTATTTCATTATGCATTTTAAATTGCAATACTGACCTCATTTCTCATTTTAATATGCCAAGTTCCTTCCAAACATGGATATATCACTTAACCAAAAACATTAATAAGATTGTTTTGATCTTCTTAAACGTTTCTATACTTAATTCTAAGTTTCTTGAGGGTTGAAGGATGCTTAGCTACTAAAGGAATTATGTCATCTAATATCATTTTTGGAGTTGACTTCTCAGCTTGCTTGAGGTTACTTAACAACCAGAAATTTAGGTCAGGACATTCACTGAATTCTGATAGAACATACTGAGGCCTGTTTAAGAGTTCATAACAGGGACTTCATAATTTGAAGTCTGGTATTTTAGTCCTACCTCGTGTTAGCAGAGATCCATGGTCTGTTGAAAGGATCCCTTATCTCTCATCTAATTGATTACCTGAGAAGCTTAGCCATTTTTTGGAGTTTTAAGATAGGAACTGATTTTCATATCTAACTCTACAGTTTGTAAAACTTGGTGGGAGCCTGCATTCTTTATATATACTTTCAAACGTAACTCTTTTATATATTAAAATAATATCAACTGAACCTGTATATTGTCCCATGGCATTCCCTTGCTATTCAGTTGCAACCTCAAAGGACATTCTACTGACAAGAAGAAGGCGGGACATTGGTTTCAATCCATCTGAATCTCAAGTACCTTTGTTTAATCACTTGTGATTTGATTGAAAGACCTCATACATCTTGATAATATGGTCACCAAATGAAGGTCATATACATAACATATATACATATTCAAATATATCCACAAAGGCATTTATCCAAAAATGTCTATGGCAGCATTGTTTATATGAAAAAGATTGGAATCAATCCAAAGGCCCATTAATAGAGGATAGGTTACATAACCTATTAAAAGGCACTTAGAATTCTTCTGCACATTTCAGGACTGAAGATGACATATTATTTGGCTTTAATGCTTTAGTTTCTGGAAAGCTCAGCACCAAACCCTCCTGACTCCTGACTCCATGATTCTTGGATGCAGGAAAACAATCTGAACTGCTGATGCCATAGTACAGAGAAATAAGGACTGTATTTGGATGGAAATAGTCATCCTGATAATTCATGGCACCACTACCAGTATATTCATCTGATCTACTTTTCCTTAGTGTGATGTTTGTGATGAAAGAATATACAGTATTTGGAAAGTAGTAGATTTGAACATCCTTTTCCCACAATGGGTAATGTTCTAGGACTATACTCACGAGAGTCTGCTTTTCTGTGTATATGTTTTAAAAACAGGGACTATTGAGGCACTAGGCACAGCTTTGCCTTCAGAAATTTATGATCAGAAGGAGGACTATTCATCTATTCTGATAAAATTTTATATTATGACGAAGAAAATGTTAGAGCCGGAAGAAATTGTAAACTTCCTCTTTGCATAAATAAGGTAGAGCCCAGAGAGCCTAAATGATGTTCTCCATGTTCTATCAGTGAGGGCAGAACTCTTAGTGCTGGGATCTGAGAACCATGGAACCTGAGTAAAGAATAGTCCATTCATTCATTATTATGCCATGTTCAGACTGAGGATGAAGATAAAGTCCATTTTTCTCTGAACTATAGGTCAGAATCCAACCAATACTGACTTTCATGAATTCCAAACAGGGATATTTGAAAAAAATTCTAGAACCTCTAGCAAAAAGATAAAGAAAGCAATACATTTCTTTTTTTTTTCTTTTTTTTTCTTATCACTTTGTGAAGTTGGTTTGGATGAGGTAGGGGATCAGGAGTCAACTGATGAGAACAGGGATTGGTTGTATTGGTTTGGGGCAGGCAGGCCAGGGAGCCGCATTTCCCAAGTTTTTTGTTTTCTTTTTTTATAAATTAATTTTTATCAGAGTATAGTTGATTTACAATGTTGTGTTAGTTTCTGTTGTACAGCAAAGTGAATCAGTTATACATATACACATATCCACTCTTTTTTAGATTCTGTTCCCATATAGGTCATTACAGAGTATTGAGTAGAGTTCCCTGTGCTATACAGTAGGTCCTTATTTGTTATCTATTTTATATATAGTAGTGTGTATATGTGAGTCGTAATCTCCCAATTGATCCCCCACCCACCTTATCCCCTTTAAAAACACACACAATATAGCTGGGCTTTTAGATATAGGACAGTAAATAAAACCCTGAAATGTTATGCAAACTTTTGCATTTAAGTGAGTGTGCTTCATCTGGATGGAAGATCCACAGTTTAAAAAAGATTCTCAAAGTTCCATGGAACTAGAAACAGTTAGGCATCAGTAATAATTGCCTCCTAGGCACTTTGACTAAAATTCTCTGCTTGGCGAAGAGTATGCAAGCAAGAGGTAATCCCTTCTAGGGTGTAACATTTAGTCCACAAGCCAGTCAATGCTTAATTTTTTTCCTATAGAGATTGTAACTTTTTCATAAAAAGTAAGGATTTCAACAAAGATAATTATAAATCACTATTTTTACAAGCTAAAATCATGCCAATATGACATAATACGAGACGTGAAAATAGCTGCATTGGAAATTAAATAATTTCTCCCAATGAATTTACCTATTGTTAACACTTATGTAATCCACATGTCAAGGAGGATGTCTTCTCTTTCAGATTTAAATACAAATGAGGTCCTACACCTCATTTTATATTCTTGCTGTTCCTCTAAATATATCCAGGAATTGGTGGTGCGGCGGGGGAAAGCTGGTGTTTCCCTTCCCGTCTCATCAACTGAAGCTCCTCTTTTCTCTCTGCTCCAGGCCATTCTAAGCTTGAACAAAGCCTATTACTTTGTAATTTTCTAAAAGCCTTGGTGCACACGCGTGTAACAGATTTTGCTGAAGCTTTAGCGCAATGCAGGGGATTTCCATCACAGCACTACAGATAACTTTAAACTGAGCATTAACACTGCTGTTCACAAATGACCCCCAGTCCCCCGCCACTGGGCTTTCTCATGGAGCCCTGCTTCTACAGGCTTTGCAGCCTGCTGTGTTTCTTAGCTCCTTTGTCCTTCTCTTAATTTTCATCCCTCTATTCTCTTTTTTCTTACCCCAATCACTGATTAACTGTTAGCTGTTTGTGAAGAGCAGCTTATCTAATCTCTCAAAAAACCTGTCGTTTTACACACCATGTTCTGGGAGAGGTCTCATTTTTTCTACCCAAAGCAAACTTTCAAGGTATTTTCCTAGATGAAGATGGTTGATCTCTTTAAGTGACCTACTATTAAAATTACATTTGCATACATAATTTTAATAAGAAATAAAATAAATAATAAAACTATTTTCACTTTTTTTCCCATCATGCTACCCTTAACTTTCCTCTTTATGACCAGGAATCTCTTATTTCTTCTCACCTGGTGTGTATCCAGCTGTACTGTATGGGGTGTCAACATTTCCTTGCTTTCATCTAATGCTTGATTTTGAGACCTCTTGAAGGCTTCCTCTTCCTCAGTTCTCAAAATTTATATTTCTCTGTCAGAAATAGGGTTGTCTTAAGATCTTTGGGAAGGCTTATATTTATCTCTTCTCTACACTTAGAGTGCCTTTATTTTTTTCCTTTTTCTTAGCATGGTCAGAAAAGTATGGGGAAAAATCCCACTCTCTACATTGCTAAAACCATCCTCCAACCCCGAGATGCTTTTCAATTAAGAGAAAGCAGCCAATAAACACACGACTGACTCATTCCGTTTACTTTTCCTCTCCGTACACTATGAATACTCAGTTTGCAATGCAGCCTCTTTTATAATTCTAAATCTTTAAAATAAACTTTAGGGCTTCCCTGGTGGCGCAGGGGTTGAGAATCTGCCTGCCAATGCAGGGGACACGGGTTCGAGCCCTGGTCCGGGAAGATCCCACATGCCGCGGAGCAACTGGGCCCGTGAGCCACAACTACTGAGCCTGAGCGTCTGGAGCCTCTGCTCCGCAACAAGAGAGGCCGTGATAGTGAGAGGCCCGCGCACCGCGATGAAGAGTGGCCCCCACTCGCCGCAACTGGAGAAAGCCCTCACACAGAAACGAAGCCCCAACGCAGCCAAAAATAAAAATAATAAATAAATAATAAATTTAAAAAAAATTAAAAAAAAAAAAAAACCCCAAAAAATAAATAAACTTTACTCTTATTTAGGGACTACATCTTTTATTCTCTGAATGTATAAAAACACATGTTGAACAAAGCATAGCAAACATTTTACACTGGATCGCCTGGTATTCCATTGATATAAGCAGCTGGTGATGTTTTGGAGATGTCCGAGAGGTTGCGATTTCAGGTAAGGCCATGTGGATACTCTTTTGGAGGACTAGAGACACAGAAGATGTAATAATCAGGAATGAATTAGAAAGCCCTTCTAGGATTTCCAGGTAACAGGATAAGATGCTGCTCTGGGAAATGGCAGTGAGAGAACGTATGAAAGGGATGGTGTTGGGAAGGGGTTGCCCAGAAGGAGGAAGGTGATCCAGATGAGATAAGATGAGAACCACAGGGTTAGAAGTGGAGCAGTTGGACTAAAGAAGAAGGGATATGAGCTACAGAAAGTACATGTCATGTTTGGTTAACTGACTGAACACGGAATGCCAAAGACAGTAAGAAGCTGAAGATTTCTCAGTGTCCATACTCAGAATATTTGAAAGATGATTCATTACTTGCTCTGATAGAGATACAGGAAATGGAGGATAAATTGTTAAAGCTTTGTAATATTCAGGGTCAGCTGATATTTCTACACTCATTTCAAGTGCATCAAATATGACTGATTTCCTGGGAAAATTTATGTATCCGAAGGAAAAGAGTTTCTAATTAGGATCTGTTTCACTGAGACCATATACATGGCAAAGACCATTCAGGCAATCTGTCATGTGTCCTAAATTATTTGAAAAGCTGTCTACATTAATCAAATTAATTGTGTAGGACTAGCCTTTGGGTTCTCAGACTATTTTTAAACATACATACAAAAAGTTTCTACTTGTTCTGTAAAAAGTCTATTTATTAAAACATGGTTATGTCTAATGACTTTTTTCCCTTCAAAATCCTGTGTTTAGAACAATCACTGATGGCTTGCAATAAATCATTTCCAATTTCACTCCCTTCTCAGGCAATGTTATCCAAATCTGTGGTTTAAAAAACCATTTATATACCAAGAGCTCCCAAAGTTATTTTCCAGCTCTGACCTCTCTCCTGAACTCCAGACTCAAATACCTGCTGCCTTTTATACATCTCTACTGGGAGGTCTAAGAGGCATTTCAACCTAACAGGACCAGAACTCTTAATTCTCTCTGTTTCTCCTTCTTCAACCTGCTTCTTCCTCAGTTTTCTCAATTGATGTTGCCAGGATCCACTTAGTTGCTCAAATAAAAATTTACAAAGTCATCCTTGGTTCTTTTCTTTTCTCTCATCCTCAACATCGACACTACTAATAAATTGGGTTTACGCTGTCTAAAAAAGCTCTTTGTGAATCTTCCCACTTTTCTTCATCTCCTTAGCTGCTACTTTGGACTATCTTTCCTTCCAACATTGAATCCATTATAGACAAGGTAGCCAGAGTAATCTTGAAAAAATTCAAATCAAAGCATGTCTGTCCATCTCTCTCACACTTAGAATAAAAACCTATGTGATCCTGCATCCATCTGCCTCTCTGGCTTTAACTGATCACCGTCCGTTCTCACACGACGGTACAGCTGCACTGGATTGCGTTAGGCTTCTTAGAAAGTCCAAGGCTATTCATTCTTTATGGGCTTTCATGTTTATCAACCTGGACTGTCCTCCTTCTAGAGCATCATACGTCTGGATCCTTTTAGTTTCCTAGTTCTTATCTTAAATCTCGCTTCTTCCGTTTAGTCTTACCTGATACTCTGTCACAGTCAGAGGCTATCCAGAAAAATGAAAGCACTCTTAAGTATTTAAAACAGAAATTTTAACACATAGTGTTGTTACACATGTGGTGGGAGAGCTGAGAAGCCAAAAAGGAGATGGAAAAATAACCCAGAGCTTGCAAACAGCAGAAAGCTACTACCAACTCTGGGTTGGAGAGACAAAAAGAGGAGGTAGGTTTATTGAAGTCCAGGACCACAGCAGAAGCTAGAAGCACATCAGGTATGACTGGTAAGAGTCAGGGAAGGGATGTAGCCTCTGCTGAAGACATTACCCAAGGCAGGGAGAGAGGGGAGAAACACGTTAATTTCTCCCTTCTTGCAGTGCTCCAATCTCAGTGATTCCATTTGTTAAACCCAGCCGTAAGTTAGCTAACATAGGCGCCTGTAGAATGTAACCTGCAAGGTCAGCCCCACTCTGGTACAGAGCAGAGTAGGACATGGAGGAGAAATTAATCTGAGTGGAATCAGATCAAGGATGGGTATATCGGGACATCCCTTGTGGCACAGTGGTTAAGAATCCACCTGCCAATGCAGGGGATGCGGGTTCGAGCCCTGGTCCGGGAAGATCCCACATGCCGCAGAGCAACTAAGCCTGTGCGCCACAGCTACTAAGCCTGTGCACCATAGCTATTGAGACTGTGCGCCACAACTACTGAAGCCCGCGCCCCACAACTACTGAAGCCCGTGCGCTTAGATCCCGTGCTCCGCAACACGAGAAGCCACCGCAATGAGAAGCTCGTGCACTGCAATGAAGAGTAGGCCCCGCTCGCCGCAACTAGAGAAAGCCTGTGTGCAGCAGCGAAGACCCAACGCAGCAAAAAATAAATAAATAAATAAATCTATCTTAAAAAAAAAAAAAAAAAGGATAGGTATATCACCCAACCTAAAGTAGTCACCCTTACCCAGACACATCCTCATTGTTGTTTTTTCATCACAGCACATATCATTCTTGAAAGTTTCTTATTTGTTTATTTTTTATCTGTCTTTCTCTAGTTCACATCCAACACAGCATCTGGCATATTTTATGTGCTCAAAAATGAATACAAAGAGGAGAAATTATTCTCTGTAAGGTCACAGTAGGAAAGATACATAAAGAAGTCCTTTAATAATCTTCCAGGTTTGTACACAGTGTAACTAGAACTCAGAGCTGGGTTATTGATTAAATCAGTAGTAGATGCTCATTCCTTATGGATTCTCTACCTTAGCGGGGGAGAGTGGTGCTATATTTTTCTGAAGAGACAATTATAATGCTTTTAAAATAAATACCTGTTGATTCAGTCTTAGAGTTTAGCTTTTAGTAACTTTCTTTTTTAAGAAAAACTTTACTGAAATATAACACGCTTTTAAAATATTGTAGCATGTTTTTGGTTACAGATGAATGTTTCTAAAATCAAGAAATGCTAAGAAAGACTAAAGTATGTAAAAATTTCTGAGGGCCTCCTTTTTCTTCAGTTCCCCCAGTTAGTAGTAAATACACGTGTCCTTGCTGCTTATCACACCTTCAGCTCAAATATCTGGGAGCACTGTAGGCACAAAGTTACTGTTCTCCTGTTTTTAGCTGAGAAACATGAGATTTAGGTACCAAGCGGTTTCTTTCAGCATTATAGCTTCACAGCACCGAAGGACCCTTAACGAGATAATCAAATCCACTCCCTTTGCCTCCAAAGTATGCATTGAATTATTGAGCTAAAACAGGATTATATCTAAATCCTCATTTGTTAAGGCTCTTGGGGAAGGAGATTGTAATGACCCCATTTTAATAGCATTTACTGTTCATAAATGTTTCCTGATATTTGTTCTCCATTCTTCACACTACAATTTCAGCCTGTTTTATCTCACTCTTTCCTGACCTCCCATAATGTGCTCAGTTTTGTATTGCTTTTTAATTTTTTCGTACACAAAAATCTCATCTCTATAACAAGATCATCAGTAGGAATTACATTGCTTTACACTGTTTCAGTTTGCCCCAGAGTACAGGTTCAGGGGTGTGTCAACTAGCTGATGGGTTGTAGTGTTAGAATCTATTTTGAGTGGAGAAAGTTAGTGATTGAGTGATATCCACATGATATTGGGGCATAAGGAGATATAAGAAGAAGAAGAAGAAAAAGAATCCAACCTTTACTGAGTACTTGTTATGTGCCAAACACTCTTCTAAATCCTTTTACACGCATTAACTTAGTTAATCTTCACAATGACTCTATGGGTTGGCACTATTATTATCCCATTCTAAAAAAAAAGGAAAGCTGATGTACAGAAAAATGTTAAATGTCCAAGAGCATGCGGTTGATAAGTAGCAGTGCTGACATTCAAATCCAAGAACCCATGCTCCTAACCACTAAACTACATCTTCTGTGGGTGAGGGGAAGGGGACTTTAATAGAAA
The DNA here is from genome assembly GCF_028021215.1 of Eschrichtius robustus. Lineage (NCBI taxonomy): Eukaryota > Metazoa > Chordata > Mammalia > Artiodactyla > Eschrichtiidae > Eschrichtius > Eschrichtius robustus. Next base: position 32,533,949 of record NC_090825.1, read on the forward strand.
GTGTCCAGGAAATGGCATATGGTGGTTCTGGTTTCAGTTCTCACTACAAGAAGAAGTGACTGTTGCTTGCGACAGCAGACAGAAGACCACTGTCCTCCCAGAGGAAACACAGCTGCCAGGGAGAAGGCACTTACAGACACAGAGTAGAGTGCAGCAAAGTATAGTCAGCATTTGAGGGAAGCAGAACTTTATGAAGAATTTCATCAATAAAGAGTAGCCGTGGCATGAAGAATGACCTAGACTTAGGAATAAGGATCCTGAAGAAAGAAATGGACATTCCAGCCAGACAACCCAAACCAGACATCACATTGCGCAGATAACTGTGTACACACAGAAGAGCATCAGACAAGATCAGATCTGTTTCCATAGCCCCTAGTCATGTAGACAAGTCTTATGACTAGTTGCTTAGTAGAACATATTGATGGTTTTCTTTACATCATTGTTTATAATTAGAAAATTAAAGCGCATAAAATTCTTATTTGAGAGTGTGGATGTCATCATTTTAGGTAAATTCTTTCATCACCTTACAAAAGTTTCAAGTCAAAGGGTCCTTCTATATATTGCTAGATATGAGTTCCTGGTTGGAAGAGTAGGATGAACACACACTCTGACACCAGAATTCTTTCACTCTGACACCAGAATTCACCAGAATTCTTTCACTGTCCTTCTATATATTGCTAGATATGAATTCCTGGTTGGAAGAGTAGGATGAACACACACTCTGACACCAGAATTCTTTCACTGTTGACAAGATTTAAGTGCTACGTGCTACAGGTACATAATATATACGTTAGCATTATCACCTGATGTTATATTGGAAATGGAAGTTTCAACAGTTTCCCCAGCTGTTAAATAAATACACATGTACATACACATATATAACCGTACGCGTATTCACACCCTTATTCCTCCAGCGCACTGCCCTCTCTCATTCCAGTCTCCTCAGGTGATTGTCAAACTCTTTCCACGGTCCTGCCCCACTATACTGAATGGATATTATTTTACAATTTTCCATTATTTTCTGCAGGCACAAAGTGATGCCAAGTCCTCCACCGCCACATGCTGCCAGGCTTGTTCTTATTGCTTTGGCCAGGAATGGCTATCCAACTTCTAGATTTATCCAAATCCAGTCACTCTCTAAGGTCCAAATCAAATTCCTCAGATGATATCCTCCACAAACCCCAATCATTCCCATCTCTATCCTCCTTTGGTACCTCCTGTGAATGCCACTTTGACAATCAGTCACATGGCACCCTGCACATTGCTGTTGTTCATGTGTGGGTGACTTTTCTGACAAATCAGTCATATACTTATTAGGCCTAGGAACTGACTCTTAAACTTCCTGCCCTTACACATCCCCTAGGACAATGGCAGACATATAGCTGACTCTCAATGCACAAGTGTTCGAGATAAAATGAACTGAAAGCACTTAATTGTTCTCCTTCAGACTAACTGACGTCAATAAGTAAATTATTTTTGAAGGACTTTCTCCCCCCTTGTGTCCCAGAAGGACCTGTGGGGCACACTGCGTATCAAAAAGAGTCAGAGTTCCCTTTAAATCCACAGCATGTTCAATGAGATCGATTGAGTATATCGTCTTCTCTCCACATGCTTTTTAAATCCGGGTAATTTATGCATCTCTGATGTTGGACACAAAAGCATTTCACTGGGAGAGAATTGGAGGGGAAAAGTCTTATTATTATAGAAGCATGCAACTGTTTGAGCATAAACATATTCTTATGATAGTCCTGCCGTTGAATTTTCTCACGTGGAGTTGATGCCTGTCATGACAGTTTGAGTCCTCTGTGTCCAGAAACTGGTACAATTCTGTTTTATCAGCATTGGTATTTGGGCAGGCAGCCTGAATGTATTAATGAGAAATGATGAACATAAAATATAAGATTTACCTAATGGGTTAAACTCAATGATCATATACCACATTGATATGCCTTAGCCTCAAACATTCTGATCCGCCTTGAGAACTACAGTACCTGTGAATCCATCAACTAGGAAGTTACCTAAAACGCTCTTCAACTAATTTGTGCTTTTAGTCTCAACCACCTCCTGATGTGATGACTTTAATAATACTAATAATACCAGCAGCTAACATTCAGGAAATACAATAGGCCCATAATCGTCTCAATTAAAATCCTTACAACAACCTTGTGAAGAGGGCACTATTATTACTCTCTTATTAGTTGTTCTTTGGACTTTATTTTTTCTTTCCTCCATTTTCAGTATTTTGAGTGAACTTTTAGGGGATTACCTCTAACCCTCAACAACATATTATTTCATTTGTATTTCTACAGTCATTTCTTCAGTCCTTTACGGGCTTCGTAAAAAGGTATGCTAAAAGAAGAATGATGCTAAAACCACATTTAGAGAGAGATTCTGTTCGTCTTTGTATGGGGAAAGTATCAGTACTCCTAAAATCACTTTTCATGTGCCCAGCATTGTATTGGCTCCCTCAACCCCCAGTTTTATTGAGGTATAATTGACATATAACTTTGTTTCAGTTTAAGGTGTCCAACGTAATGATTTGATATATGTACATATTGTGAAATGATCACCCCAATAAGTTTAGTTAACATCTATCACCACACATATTTACACACTTTTTTTTTTCTTGTGGCTTTTTAAAAAAGTCAGGGACACACACTGACCAGTGACCTTAAGGAGCAATGACTACCACAACCTTGGCTAAAAGAAGTGCTCACTAATTATGTATGAAACAGGAAAGAATGAGGCAAAAAAATATATTCTGATTCTTCTGCTCTAGCCCTAAATTATTCATTCACAACCATTCATTCCATAATTGTAACTGAATCCATGAGTCCCTGCCCCTCCGCCCTCACATTATTTCCTAACTCAGTGAATGACACACCATCTTTTCAGTTATTCAGACCATAAATCCAGGGGCCTTCCTTGATACCTCTCTTTGCTTTTCTCTCTGTCCTTCTATCTATGGTTTTACCTTCTAGATTTGTCTCAAATCATTCCACTCCCTCATGAACTGCATTAAGCCATGTCACCATCATCTCTTACCCACACTATTGCACTAGCTTCCCAGATAGCCCACCTACAACTCCTTTTGCTCCTCCCGCCCCACCCCGATTCAATAGGCAGAATAGCTATTTTAAATACAAATCTGATTGTGTTACACTTCCCATTGGCCTAAGGTACTCAGTGGTTTCCCTTTGACCTTAAGATAAAAACGAAATCCCCACCTAGTCTTAGAAAACCTCCTCCCCCCTGCTTGCTTAGCTCCCGGTGCCATCTTGCGTGGATGACTCCATTCCTCTTTATGACACCCACACCAGCCCTCCTGTGCCATGCTTCCTCCCTTGCACATGAATTCGCTGGCATAGCCTTCCCTCCCTTCTTTACTCGATGAACAACCTTCAGAAGTTAGTTTCATTAAGGGGTCCTCTTCCTTGACAACTCTGACTGTCATATCCTCCTACAGTCATTCATTTATTCACTTATGCATTCGCTCAAATAATTCAACAAATACCTACTGAGCAACTTCTCTGTGCCAGGCTCTGTGCCAGGGCCTGGGATACAATAGCAAGCGAGGCATGTGTGGTTCCTGAACTCATTGTCCAAAGTGGAAATCAGAGCACGAGTCTGTCTTCTTTCACAGGACTTATTGCAAGCACAACTTGACGCCTATTTTTATTATTAGATTTACATCTCTTAACCTCCATGCAAGCAAGAATTTTTCCCCACTGTTTTGTTTCTAGAAACCAGCACCCTACCTGAAATATAATGTGAACTCAATTTGAATTAATTTTAGAGATTTAAACCTAAATACATTAAAATTTATCTACCATATTAAATCTTAAAATATTTATTTTTTTCTTAGTCTTGTCATTTCATGAATTGTGGTGTTATGTTAGTCACATTTTTATTATTAACTTATTTTTTGTTAATTTATTTTATTAAGTTAAATTCATTTTTTATTAATTTATTTCAGAATATTTATTGCTCACTGATCAACGCTAGCTCATTCCTCTCTATAATTCCTCCAGATATTAAATGATAATACCTGTTTGGGGAAAAAGATCTGAAGTATCTGGGAACATTAATTTTCTATTTTTAAGCTTTATTCAAAGTTTCTTATTCATAGCTAAACATTGCGCCCAATCACACACTAACTGAAGTTCTAAAACATATTTTATAATGGCTTTCAAAATCTGAACATATTATGCATACTTGTTACTTCCTTTCCATTTCTTGAAAAAACAGTATTTCTCAATTTAAGTTCTAAGGGTTCCATGGTCAAATACTACTGGCTTAAACACAGCAAAACAAATTTCTTGCTGCAGCATTTTATAGAGCCCTTGACCAGTTATTTAACACTGTGAATTCCTAAAAGTCCGTGTGTGTGGTGGGGAGAGGGTGAAGGGGTGGGAGGAGTGGAGGGATGGTGGTAGTACATATTCAGAACACCAGCTTTCTCAAAAACATTTGACAGCTGGACTCCTTTTTCCAAGAGCTCTTGTCCATACATTTTGGGAAATGTTGCTTTTAAATCAGCCTGATTCTAGATGTGGGATAAAATGTTGGCAGATCACTATTTCGGTCATCATTAAAAAAATGAATTTTGCAGTTTTCTCTGGAAGTCAACTGACTCTTGAAAGAATGTGTGTCCAATTCAACCCAGCAAATGATTATTGAACACCTATTATCTGACCATCTAGAGCTGGCAGTTTTCTTGACTAAGAAGACTACAGTGGCATGCCTGTTCCTGTGGATGGGGAAGAGAAGATCATTGGGACTGAGTCGCTATGTTCCAGGCCTGCTGCAATGCCAACGCACAGCACCCCTAAATGTGGAAGTTCTTATTCCTGATGATAAGACAAGGGATGCTCAGGTCACACAGTTAGGAGAGGGGAGAGCTGGAATCAAAGCAGGGCCTCCTTGCTTCCAGGCCTGTCTGTCTCTTTTTCCCTGGCCACAGCATCCTGATTTATGTACAGTCTTGTGTGAGAAGTTCACTAAAAATAATGTGAATATTGTATAAATAAGTCCTATGGAAAACATCAGGGCTGTTTTCCTGTTTCCAACAGATGGTATTCTTCCCCTTGCCTAAACTGGGTTTTCGCCCAGAACCCAGTTTGGAGAGTGTGTTTTGGAGAAATATGTAGCTAGCAAACACTCTGCCTCCACTGCTCTGTCTTCTTTAAGTAAATTGTGAAATTTCCATTAATGCAGAAGTAGAACTACTTCTCAGCAGAAATTCCTAGCTTGTGTTTGTGGTTTAGGTTGGTGGCAGATGTGATTTCCTTCATAAAATCTTAGAACTGGAAGTAAGTGAAAAGATTGTCATAACATCCCACTCAGGCACAACCAGGGCATTTGAAACCTGGAAAGAGATAATGATTCATCCAGAATCACATCAGAAATAATAATACAAGTAAATATTAATGATGATGCCACGATCATTACTCCTGTGTATTGAGAATCTACCTTTATAAGGTCCTTGTTATGTAGTATATATCATCCCTATTTTCTGATAGGGTATCTGAGGATCAGACAGGTTAAGTGACTTATCCAAGGCCACACAGTTAATAGGTGGTAGAGCCCAGGTTGAAACAGTCAGTCTGACTCCAAGGCTTAGGCCCTTTCCACCCTGCTGCTCCCTGCCTCCATTCTGTGGGCTCAAGATAAGCAACAAGGAGTGATTCAGTCCAATCTCCCTCAACCCCAAATTAAATGGAAAATTGGGGAGTCCAAGAAAGCCTTGAAATCACATCATTTGCATGAGGTATGACTGAAGAGAAATAGGCCTGAATTTTTAAAAAATGATGGTCATTGATCCAAAGAAGGGCATTTGCTTCACGTACTCATCATAAGAGGATGTATTATTTCAGCAGTGATGCCACAGCCTGAAACCACTTTGGAATTCCTTTTTATGCAATTATTTTTGTAACCTGCCATATGTTTCTTTGAATAACCTCATTAGTGGTAAAATATTTTCCTTTGAGAACAGATTTAATTTTTCCCATTACTTCGAATTCAGCTTGGTGAATAAGTGGGGATCAAGTTTGGTGATAATGGTCAATATCATGTAATGAGACCTGTTTTCTTGAGTGACTTGATATACAGACTCAGAGGGTTTTAATTAAAGTTAAGCTTTGTCCTTTGGATCAACAGTGATGTCAGTGGAATCCAAGACTCTCTCAGATCTGCATGGAATCTGCAAGAGCTTCTAGACCCAGCTTACATGTGCTGTATGAAGATAAAATAATTCAAAATAGCTACATATGAATAAACAAAATTCTTTTTTTTTTTTATGAGGCTTTTTTTTTTTTTAATGTAGTTTTTTTTTTATTTATTTTTTTGGCTGTGTTGGGTCTTCGTCTCTGTGCGAGGGCTTTCTCCAGTTGCGACAAGCGGGGGCCACTCTTCATTGCGGTGCACGGGCCTCTCACTATCGCGGCCTCTCTTGTTGCGGGGCACAGGCTCCAGACGCGCAGGCTCAGTAGTTGTGGCTCACGGGCCTAGTTGCTCCGCGGCATGTGGGATCTTCCCAGACCAGGGCTCAAACCCGTGTCCCCTGCATTGGCAGGCAGATAACCACTGCGCCACCAGGGAAGCCCAACAAATTCTTTATTATTCTTTATTTCAAGTGAGTGTAAGATTATGATGATTGTTATAGTCATTTAAATTTTTTTTTTTTTTGGTATAATCAGTTCCTTATTTAGAGTTCTTACCTGTCTTTGAAGGCCCAGCTGTATCCTACTTGGTTCAAGACAACGCCCTACCAAGAAGAAACTCTGAACCATTACAACATTTGCTCTCTTTTCCAATTTCTTAGAATCTAGTCAAATACTACACTGCATTCTTATTTCACCTTTCATGGTGTCTGCCTTATCTTCCTACAAAGACTGTAATATTTTTAAGGACATAACTCAATTTTTGTTTTGTTTTGTTTTGTTTTATTTTGTTTTGCTTTGTCCTGTGGTGGATGCACTATAAAATGAATGTTTTGGGGATGCAATGCTTCTCTCCATCACTTCCTCATTTTTGTATGTCTGTTCTCTATGAGTACAAACTGAGTTCCTGGAAGATTGTCAGTATTCAATACCTTCTTCCGTTTGACCTTACTCACTCTGATCTCAATTTTCCCTGAAAAGTTCCATTTACCAACATTTCTTTTTTATGTGAGGAAACTGGATTGACTATGGTTATATTCAGTGGTTGACTGAAGTGTAAACTTGAGCTGTTTTCAAGGGCTTTTGGTCAATGTAGGCAGCCTTCATCACTAATCTAGGCCCAATCTTCTAATAGAAAGTTTGTATATTAAGAACTAAAAAAAGTTTTCTGGGATAAACAAAATTTCTCTTCTACTGGGTTAAGAGGCAAGTCTTTCTTGAATTTATGGCCTCAGGACTGTCTGCCACAGGTCTGTTTTTGCTGTTTGATAAGACGGAGGTCAAGTCAAAGGTATTTGTTGAAGTGTGTTTATAAAACAGCTACTTTCTGCCCAGCCCTTGCAGATTTTCTCCTTTCTGCAGTACTAGGTTAACTCTTAGCTATAATTGCATTCTGAGAGCCTCAGAACAAAGTAAGGCAGCATGGGTGACCACCTAAATCCCAGAGTTTAAAATCCATTAGCTCCACGTAGAGGAAGTCAGCGGCGAGAGGGAAAGTGGACTTTTCTGCCAGTGGATAAACCTCCCCTCTGAAAAGGAAGTGTGCTTGGTCATAGTAGAACTGGAGAAAAATGCAGAGAGGGTGTCTTTCTACTTTTTCCATTATAGAGAAAAAGTCAATTGAGAGGCCTGGGAAACCACAAAGAATAAAATATTGCTGGCCAATGGAAATAGGCACATTTGGAAATCAGGAAGTCAACATTCTGCTCCAGCAGTGGTTCAGTGAATGACACTCCAGCATTGGAGGTCCTTTAGGAGAGCAGGGCGGTCTTTAATGTTTGCTAAAGGGAAACTTTCAGAAGAGTCAGTCCAGGGGGAGAGACTAGAAAGGTAGGGGGATGTATTATGGTAAGAATCTATAATGAAGCTCAGTTTTTAAAAACCCGAAATTTTTGTTTCCTTCCTGGTTCATCATAACATGTGGCATGAGTGTTCACAGAGCATATCCAGCAAGGAATTCCAAAAGCACAACACACAGATTTATAAGGGCAGTCTTTATCAAAGCAGTCTCATTACCTTGTAAAAAGTTGACAGAGAAAAGCCATCTGGAAAGTTAATCTTGAATTGTGTTGTATCAAGCAAAGTCAAGGTAATATTCTCAATAAGACTGAAAACAGTCTGAACCAAGTGGTATGACTTAGTAGATTACTCATTTAAGCAAACCAAAACATGAAATCAGAATTGTTCCTAAGAGTTGTGATGGTAAAATGAAGTGACTTCCCATAAAGTACTGTTAAAATACAGATTTCTGCCTCTTATCACCATGTCACCACACCCCCAAACCCCTCCTTCACCCACTCCCACTCTTAAAGACTTTGATTCAATCCTTCTGTACTTAGGAATCTGTTTTCAACAGCATTTAAACAGCCATGTTTGGGAACCTCTTCAAGGCAACTAACGAATCAGGATAATTTCTACCAGTGGGTTTCCATTCTGAACACATGCTGAATCACCTGGGGCACTTTTAACAATACCAGTGTTGGGGGTTCCTCTCCCAGAGATTCTGATTTAACTTATCTGAAGAGTAAATTTCTTAAAAGCCATTCAGTCAATCCTAATATGTAGCCAGGGTGGTGAACCACTGAACTGAGACAAATCGGACCCCAAACTTCCCATTCTGAGACTTTCTGGCTGACATTCATTTGACTTGCAAAATAGTTACATCCAATTTTTTAAAATTTCATACTTTATTATTTCTACCCTTGATCAAAAATCCCAAACTATTATAAAGCAGATGTTTACCTTTTAATATTAAAATTAATTTTGTTTTCATAACTGTTGACCTTTCTTAGGATATTACTTGGCTGCAGTAGCAGCAGGAGTGGGATTCTGTGACACAAGACATTTTTCCCCAAATGTTTAAATTTCTCTTGCAAACCCCCTATGCTTTTTTCAGGGAATGCACCTGCCAAAAGATAGAGAAGGTGAGGCCACCTATTCAGAATAGACAGAAGATCTTCTAAGCCCAAAAGCCTGGCCAGGAATAAGAAGACTGAGCAGGGATGCCTCAGTTGTCCTAAGAGAAAAGGCAGCAGAGACTTCTGGAAGCTGCAGTACAATTCTTGCCTGGAGACACTGAGCTGCTCCAAGCCAGGCTCTGCTTCCTGACTCATTTGACTAAAGCCCACTATGCTGCCCTGTAGACTATCCAAGACACCACATGCCAATTAAATCTGCATTTAATTTAATCTGCAGTTAAAGTATTTGCATCTTCTGTACTGCATCTGAGTCCTGGAGATCCTGGGTACTGCCAACATCATGATTCCCCAATCCCTCATCATTCTATTTAACTTATCTGAATTCATGTTGATAACCTGAAGAGTGTAACCCCTGCCTACACTGCTGGCCAGTGGACTAAGACCCAACATAGTAAAATGGACATTCTGGACTGTTCCTAGATGGTTATGCCATTCTCTTTACTTTTTATTTGACTTGTCCAGGCCATGGTAATGACTAGATGGAACCTTGAAAATGTTAACCATTACACGGTAAAGTCTTTTTGGTACAGAGTTCTAGGAAAAAACTATTTTAGAGTACAAGAGGGAATTCTGTCAGAAGCTGGTAAAATGCATGTTGTGAATGAAGTAGTTAGAATACACTTCTTTTGACGAACAAAACTTTAGGAAAGGGAGTGTATGGGAAGGGAAAACAATATTCAACCATCCCAAAATAGCTGGTTCATTACTACAGGAAAAAGATAAGACGAAGGCAGATTAGTCACATTTCCTTATTTGTTATTGTACCAAAATTATCCAGTGAATTGCAGTGTCATTTTGCATTACTACTGAGACTTCTTAAATGCATCAAATCACTGAGAATGGAGTAGAAGAAAAAGAATTACTTAAATCAAAGCACAAGTTTTTAAAACAGTGAGTGACTCAGGTTAGTAATATGTGTTCCTTTTTTTTTTTTGACAGCAGTCTAGCCCTGTTCCTTTAAGCTATCTGGTTCACTCCAGGTGTACAGAGCTGACAATGAAACCAAGTCTTGGCCATCTTAGTTTGCTTCTGTTTTCTTTGCTGTTCTCATATTCGTACAGATTAGCTTTAAATCTTCTTGGCCTACAAATGGGACCCTCACTTGTTAATATATTCATTCAACATATATTTATTAATCATCTATCTTGTGCTACGTACCACCCTATGATTTGTCATCTTGACTTACTTCATCTCCTGCCATAGGAGTGATTCACATATAACAGTGATGTTTCCAGCTTTTTGTTTCTCTAGTCACCTGTAACAATAAAAATAACAATAGCTAATACTATATGGCATTGACCTTGTGCAAGGCACAGTTCCAAGTGCTTTATTTAAGTTAACTTTTTTGACCCTCCTGAGAACCCCATGAAGAAGGCTTCATTTTTATCTCTATCTTCTAGAAGAAGAAGCTGAGGTACAGTTTAGATGTTAAATAATTAAATAATATCTCTGAGTATAGCACAGCTAGTAAGTGGCACAACTTGGTTTTGAACCTGGGCAGTATAGCACCAGAGGCTGTATTTTTAATCACCATGGAATCTCTGGTTGCATCTACAAAGCCCCCATTAGTGGCACATCTCTGCTTTGACGTAGCCCTCCATGGAAGTCCTTCCACCTGATTCATTCCACTCTGAAGCAGAACTCGGAAAGGACATTTGAAACTGAAGACCTGCCTACTGCATACTTTTAGACTTAGTTACAAAGACAGTTCCAGTAAATATAGTAAATTTTTTTCTAAGCTAGTAGTTTCTTTTTTTTTTTTTTAATAGTGTTAATTAGAACATTTGCTTTCCCCTAAATGGAGGCTGTATTTTCTTCATTAGTAAGATATCATATGTTCTCATCCTAGTTAATTCTAAGATGATTTATTTCTGTAATGTCAAGTGTTTCTTAAATATGAGGTCATTCTGTGTATTTAATTTTTCTTGGCTAATGTTCAGCATAATCATTTATACATTAAAAGAAGTAAAAGTTTTAATTCAAGGTCAAAGCCTTGGGCACACATTACATTTAGACAGCTCCCTTTGTGGCAGAAGTCATGTTGTTTAGCTCATGATCCAAAGATGGCACATGGGCCAGTATTGAGTAGCCCATGAGTGACCTGTCATCACAACTCATTTCTTTTCCCAACACTTCCTTGATTTTCTATGGACCTTCTCTTAGATTCACCAAGATTCCTCATCTTCCACTCATGAAATTATACTGATTCACAGTCTCTGTTTTCTATCTTTTCATGTGAGAGGTTTACTGGGATATAAATGAATGACTGAAAAGTTCTAAATAGAAAAATATATTAAATAGGGAGAAAGTCCTTTTTAACATTTTATAGCAACAAATAGCTTCACAATATCCAGAAAATGGTCACATAAATCATCTATAAAGGGAAAGGAAACAAGAACTTTAGACTTAATGAAGGTAATGATGATTGCTTTTGTGGTGTGTGTTTTGGTAGAGAATGTATTTGAAGATCGTAGGAATTCCTAAGACCTTGTTGGGAAATAACAGGATGGCAGGAACTAGGATCCCCCATATAGCACCCCTACCCCATTACACACTCACTTCTGATATGCCATGAGTTGCCAGGAAAACTCTACACACACACACACACACACACACACACCGCACACCACACCATACACCACACATGTATGCTTCAACTCTTCTCCTTTCTCTCTGCAAGGTCCGATACCTCATTCTCTTTCCAAAATAAGCAGAGGAATGGGCATATAATTTAAAATGACAGACTTACTAAAGACATCTCTTGATGTGCTAATTTGACAAAATGCCTTCACTTGGAAATACGTTATGGTCCAGACAGGAAATCAGGAGGTGACATTGTAGTCCCAGCTTCAATTCATTGATCTCTTGAGACAGATAAGTTGAATAATTCAAAATGAAAAATAAAAAAATTACTCTGAGAGCTGAGTCATCCAGTTTGTATTCCATTGATCCAATTATCTGGACGAATGCCAAATCCCCATTTTATTTTATGTTGTGAATGCCTTTTTGGTTGGTATGTCTTGTGAAAGTACTTTGTGGTTCCTGGGGGAAAGTCACCCTGTGGTACTATCAGCAGTTTTTCTCCTTCTGACTTGTTAGGATAATAACTTTTGTTTTTACAGTCAACACTTAGAAATTCAGGATAATGTAAAATGCCCTAAGCTTATGACCCAATTTTTATAGAACTGTCCTCATCTGAAATATTTTATCTTACCATCCCCATAAACCACTGTCTTAGAAAAGTGAAGCTCTTACAAATGTTGTCTTTGGATTTGGATGGACTGAAATTTGAATCACAGCTCTGCCACCCACTAAGCTGTGTGAACTTAGGTAAGATGTTTTACACTTTGAAGCCTCAATTTTTTTTCATATGTTCTTCCATTTTAGAGTTTGAGGATAAAATAAGATTATGCATGCAAAGTTGTAGTATAATGGCTGTCTAGAAAATGCTCATAAATATTAGCCATTATTATTGGCTAATTCAAATATTTTGGGGTCATACTGTTTATTCTAGATTGCCTTTTATGTCTAGAAACTCTCCCCAAGTTATTTTTGAAGTCTAACGTATTTTATTTGTAAAATATGATGACTCTATCTAAAGAGAATGGAGATTATATTAAACAGATAATCTCCATGTCTGTTTTAAATTAGTATTTTGAACTTTCTTCTCCTCAGTTGCGAAGAAATGAGTAAGTAACTGAATGGATTTGCTTGAAACTTACTTTTATCCCTTCTTTAACTATTGATGTTTTATGAAATTGCTAAGTGAAATAGTGCAGGGAAAGAAAAGAAGAGGTAAATGACACAAAATAGCAAATTGCATAATTATTTCCTGAATATTAGATAAGACAGAACATTTCTTCCAAAGTGTTAAAATAAATCCCTGTTTGTTCTAACTGCAACTTTGTGACCTGGTGAAAGGGAGGAATGATTAGTCGATTTTATGGTGGGGGAAACCGAATATGGAAATTCCCAGAAAACCTTGGCCCAATTATTCATTGCTTATTAATGTTGTTTCCTCCAATCACTGAATCATATTGTCTATTGGCTGATCCATTCTTTTATTTCGATTAGGCAAATATCTATTGAGCATCTTCTATGTGCCAGGCACTATTCTACATGTTAGGGATAGAGAAGTGAGCAAAGCAGACCAAAACCCCTGCCTTCGTGGAGCTGACAAAATAAGTAATTAAACTGCCTATTATGTTATATGGTGATACATTCTATAAAGCAAATTAAAACAGGAAAGCAGGATGGGGAGTAGGGTTACAATTTTAACGAGAGTGGTGATTAGCAAGGTGCTCCCTGATAACATGACATTTGATTCAAGGCTTGAAAGAGATGAGGGAGAGAGTCATACGGGTATCTGGGAGATTTGCCTTCCAAGAAAAGGGAACAGCATGTGCAAAGACTTTCAGTAGAAGGATACATACAAATTTAGGAACAAACTGTCCAGGGTTGAGTGGACAAAGGAGGGAGTAAAGGAGTAAAGGATGGAAAGGGGGAGTGTCAGGAGTTACAGGGTCTGGCAGGCCATTCCGATGACTTTGGGTGTGAATGGGACTAAGCTGCGAGGGCACTTGGAGGTTTCTAAACAGAGGAATGGCATGATCCAACTTCAGTTTTATTGGGATCACTCTGTCCTGGGTGGAGAATAGACACTGGGGAACGAGGACTGAAGCAGGAAACCAGCTAGGAAGATATCGGAATAATCTGCACAAGGCTCTAGCAAAGGAGGTGGTGAGAAGCAGCAAGGGCCGACAGAATTGGCTGAATATATTGGATGAGGTCTGTGAAAGAAAGAGAAGAGCTGAGAGTGACTCCAGGGTTTTTGGCCTGAAAAACTGGAAGGGTTGAGTAGACACCATTATCTGAAAAATTCAATGTCTTTGGTCCAGAAATAAAGCTGCAAATTCAATCAATGGTAAAATCATTTTATTTGCACTGTACTCATTGGAAATGTGTAAATTTAATTTAAGTAGGGGCTGACATAACATCTACCATTGCTTTTTCTGGAAATAATAGATGGTCTAAAGAAATAAATCATATAAACAAGACTCCAGAAAATGCTCTTTGGACAGGAGTCTGTTTCAAAACTTAACAAACAGATTTTTAAGCAAGAATATTCTCCTGCCTCCATCGCAGACTTAAGCAAAGATAATGGACCCAGGTTTGGGTATTTTTAAAAGTCTCCCTAGATGATTCCAACCGCCAGCCTTCTCCTTCTCCTCCACCCCTTCCCTTTAGGCTGGTGAGAACTACTGTATTCTATGAAGTTAGCTGATGTTTTAAGTACGTGCAAAGCAACTTGGAAAGGGTTTGTATATCATAAACCATATATTAGTTATGTTTTTGCATTCCTTAAAGTGGGTTCCTTCAGGAGCTCTATCTGCATTTTGGAATTACGGTGCTCCAAGAATCTTTGAAATCATCTTAGTGCCATCCTAGACTTAATGGTGTATGCTGAGGCTGAGAGATTGATGAATGTTTCCTGGAACTCTATGCTAAGACACATTCTGAGGCTGCTTCTGGGCCTAATAGAAAGTTAACTGAGACAGATTAGTAAAATTGGCCATGGGAGAAGGATGGAAGGTTACTTGGCACATACCACGTATCTGCCAGCTTGCCTTGTCCCAATCTCTCATTTCAGGGAACTTTGCCTGAAGCCCAGAGACTGTTAGGGGTCCCAGTGTTCTGTCCAGCATGGTCCACACGCTAGGCCGTCTATGTTACCCTAGAAAAGAAATGCCCCGATACACACACGTGCACCTATCTCTATGTATAAGAACCTAAATGTTGAAACTCTATAGCCTGCAATCCAGACTTTTCACTAATCTAGACAGATCTGAATCACTGAACTTTTACTGTATATGAAGGGCAATTTCCTTGAAAGAGCCTTTCTGTTGTTTTTATTTGTTTCTTCCTTTCATTTTATTTTATTTTTAAAAATTTTATGATTTGGCATGAAGTGGAAACAATGAAATAAAAACAATATTTTATAGACTACAGTGGATTTACAGCTAACACTATGATCCACAAAACCGGGCATAAAGAATTTGTTCTTTCTGTCTCCCAGGCCATGGAATGTAAAGGAAATGGCTGAAGAGCAGCTGCAAACAATTACTAAGCATTTTCAATGGTCTTGCGAAATGCCCTGAATTCAGAGCATCCCTTCAGAAGCCCAGATTGCACCCCTCTGAAGAAGTGCCCCACCATTGGCCAAATCCATATTCTGCCCCTCTTCGACAGGGTTTCCTCATCAGACTTTATGGAGGCTCTGTCTCCTGACACCCTGAAATAAGAGCTTTTTCATCTCGAACTCCCTCTCCTTGCCTTGCCTTCATTCTGTCTTCCAGAATGTCTTTCTTATGATTCCTTTAGTTTCAGCACATCACAATTGCAGACACTGGCTGCTGGAGGGACACAATCCACCCTGCACACGCAGGAGGAAATTTTCCTTTCGTCCTGTCCAACACGAGTGAGCTAATCATGAAAGGCTGCCCGCATGAACTTTCTTATTATTGCACTGGGGATGCCTGAGTTTTAGTCAACTAGAAAAGAGACTTTTCTGAAGAAACTTAACTCCTTAGACTGACATGTGAAATCCACAACATAAAATGCAACTAGAATGTGCATGGTAAACTGTGGTTGCCATAGCCAACTTTCACTTGTGTCCAGAGAGAAAATACACTGTAGGTGATTGGTAGGAAGGGTAGCTGAAAGAAATTTCAGTAACTCAAACGAAGATCTGGATGGGAAGACTGGATGTACTGATGGCATTTCAACCCTGTTTATAGCCATCACATCAGGCTCTTGATTACACAGTGGCCTCAATTTACATCATAGAGACCCAAGAATGTCAGCAATTATGGACTCACCTGGTATTTTGTTAACAATTTACCCCTCTGTTGCGGCCAGAGTGAAAGAATAACTTTGCACTGTAGTTATTCAACCCAACTAGGTCAGGATACGGATGAGCAGAAAACTGGCGGAGGCTTCAGAAAAGACACTTTGATCTCTCTTTTTCTATATTTTAAAGGAGTAAATAATTGGATGAAATAGAAACAGTTTTCTGACTACCATACACTCAGGTGTTCTACATGTTAGGAAATAGGAAGAAAGGGCTGACTTTGTGCTCTAGCCCATCTGGCAGGATGTGGTAACTGTGTGCCCTGTCCTGTGTTACAGCATGAGGACCAGGGGGAGGAAAGGAGCAGAACAGCTCCCTTTACGGGCCTCCTCCCCACCTCTCTGCCCGCACATCTTGCCCCCTTGGCATAGACATTCTTATCCAACTTCAGGCATAGGCTCAAGGGGAGGGGAGTAGAGACAGCAAAACTCTAGAATCCTTGTCACTTCCACACTGGGTGGCCTCAGATCTCAGGGTGAAACCATGTTAAGGAAAATGATTCTCTTGGTGAGTCCAAAGCAAAATAACATGTTCTAATGGTCTGTCCTCAAGTACGGAAAATATTCCTGAGAACGTCATGTACGAAGCTTGAGCAAAAGAATGTGTGCTGGTGAGGTGTCAAAGTTGAACTCCAGGACGCAACTGAGAAAGCGTAACAAAGGTGCTTAAATCATGTAATGAAAAACACATAGTCTAGATTTAGGGTTCGAAAGAAAGTATTCCCATAACTCTGGATAAATTATTAGGAAACAAACATTTTAAATTGCAGCCATCTGAAGCAAAGTTTTAGCTGCTGTTTTTTCCCTTTTTCTGCCCCCACTCCCATATTTTTAGTAAAGAAACGATGTTTTGTCTACACGTGGTGTTACTCTCCACGGGGCCACATGACAGAATCATCACCTGCATGTGCTGGGTGATCAGCAGTTTGCATAGCATGACAAATCCATTCTCAAATAAGGATTTTTGGTAATGAATGACCTCTGTGTTTATTTTTTTTGAGCAGTTCACATTTAAAATTTTTTAAATTTAATAGGCAATCTTTGTAAAGAGAAAATAAACATCCACCTTATGGTTGTAGATGTTACAAAGATTGGCAGGAAGTGAACCCAAAAACTAATTGGAGAACTATAAGAAGTCCTACAACTGCTGAGATTTACAGGGACCCGGCCAAAAACTGGGACTGTTTAAGCTCAAGTAGCTAAGGCTGAGGATACTGCATTATTATTGAAAGAAACTGAAGTCATATATATATATATATATGAAGTCATATATATCTTGTCCATTTCCATTTTCTGTGGAGATAGATTAAATAGGAGCACAGAGGAATTAGGTAAACTAGTCGACATAATAGATTGTTGATGAAAAATTTAAAAGAACTAACAAGCTAGGGATGTATGTATGTGTTCAGATGGGTGAATCATATGTAGGAATTGAAGAGAGTGAGCCCTTCACTCTTTGAAGACCCATTCAGTTGATTCTCTGGCATTATTACTGGCTTCACAGACTTTTTCAGAGAAGTTACTCATTACGTTAATACTTATAACTTGTTTAACCATTTCAACCAAGGTGAGCAGTCACTCTCGGTACAGTTTTACATGTAGAGCCAGTTTAGATCTCTGAATTCCTTCCCAAAGAAAATGAAAGTAAAATTTTAAAAAAGGAATGTTTTTGGCTCATAGTTTGCCTTGTTCTGGGAAATGAATATGCTCCTAATCTTAGAAGTTAGTTTCCTAATTTTGGAATCTTCCTACATCACACTTTGACTCCCAAATGTCTGTCATTTTCACTCCAACCAAGCATTTGATTCCTCAGTAGAGATTCTAATTTTCAGACATCAACCTGCTAGTCTTTTTTAAAAATTTCTTTCTTTTAAACTTTAAATTCTGCAACTGTGAAATATAGTGTACATTCAGAAAAACAAAATCTAAAACTAGGGATTAACAAAGTGGTTATAAAGAGAATATCCACGCCACTATCACCCAGAACAGAAATACAAAGCATAACCCACCTGAAACCCCTTCTCTCTGCACTTTCCTCATCATAACATCCTCTCTCCTTCACTATAATAACTTTTATGATATTACTTTCCTTGGTTTTCTTTACGGCTCAGCCATGGTTCCTGAAGTGCCCGAGAACTCAAAGTAGTAAATCGTAGGTCTTGACTCCTCCTCCAGTGCTCTTAAGAGTTGTTAAGTGTTAGGAAGAAATCTTCCTCCCACAATTCCAGTTAGCATAGGTCTCCCCTTTGGGGCTTGCTCTCTAAAAACTGTTTTTAATTTTAAACAAAAAAAAATCAGAGTCTTGAGGAGATGCAGCAAATTTAGTTTTTCTGTTACTTCTTCTTTAAAACAGTTTTACTACTACTATACCCATCCTTAAATAATATAGTCTTATTTGTCCTATTTTTGAACTTTATATCAAGGGAACCATACTATAAATATTCATTTACTCAGTATTGTGATTTATTCATGTTGGTTAGTTAGAGCCTTTTCATTTGCTTTGCAGTATAGTATTCCAGTGTATAAAGACAACCCATGCTAGTGTTGGTTAACATTTGTGTTGTTTCCAGACTGGGGTTATTATGAGCATGCTATGAGCATTCTTGTTCATGTGCCTTGGAAAAAATGTCACGCATTTCTGGGTCATAGTGCTATATCACAGGCTTCAACTTTACTATATGATGTGGAACTGTTTTCCAGAGTCATACAAATTTATCTTCCCACCTATGGTGCATGAACGTTTCTCTTTCTCCACACCCTCACCATCACTTGAACTCATGACACTTTTCAGCTTTGCTCATCTATGTATTCCTCATCATGGTTTTAATTTGTATTTTCCTGGCTACCAAAGAAGATAAGCATCTTTTCATATGTTTATTGTTGACATAGTTGCCCCTCTTCTGTGATATGACTCTTCAAGTCTTGACCATTTTTCTGTAAGCTTGTCCTTTTTTCCTTATTGATTTGTAGGTCTTTATATACTTTGAAATCTAGTGCTTTGTCGCAGTTTTTATATATATTATAAAATTATATATATATACACATTGTATATATATAAAATCTCCCACAATGTACTAGAATATATTCTATTTTATTCATATATATACATATAAAATCTCCAATCTTTTCTTCAGTGAGCTGTAAGAATAGAGGGTGGGCTGTGTGCTAATATAATGATTGATATGGATTTAGAAGACAAAAGAGTGTTAAGATTTACACTGGCTTGATGTTAATATTGTACTGCCTTCTTATTTACTATTGTACTATCAAATTCAGAGTGTATGAAATCATTAGCGGAACAGTATCATGCATCAAAAGAACAAAAGAAGACTCTAAACCTAGAAAGGATCCTAAAGGTAATTATTAATATATCCCGTCAAAAAATTCATGTTGCTGATTTAAAAATGTGGCTCAGCCGTGGTTCCTGAAGTGCCCGAGAACTCAAAGTAGTAAATCATAGGTCTTGACTCCTCCTCCAGTGCTCTTAAGAGTTGTTAAGTGTTAGGAAGAAATCTTCCTCCCACAATTCCAGTTAACATAGGTCTCCTCTTTTTTTTTTTTTAATTTTATTTATTTATTTATTTATTTATTTATTTATGGCTGTGTTGGGTATTCATTTCTGTGCGAGGGCTTTCTCCATTTGCGGCAAGCGGGGGCCACTCCTCATCGCGGTGCGCGGGCCTCTCACTATCGCGGTCTCTCTTGTTGCGCAGCACAGGCTCCAGACGCGCAGGCTCAGTAATTGTGGCTCACGGGCCTATTTGCTCCGCGGCATGTGGGATCTTCCCAGACCAGGGCTCGAACCCGTGTCCCCTGCATTGGCAGGCAGATTCTCAACCACTGTGCCACCAGGGAAGCCCCATAGGTCTCCTCTTTGGGGCTTGCTCCCTAAAAACTGTTTTTAATGTTAAACAAAAAAAAAATCAGAGTCTTGAGGAGATGGCAGCAAATTTAGTTGTTCTGTTACTTCTTCTTTAAAACAGGAAATACTTGGGGAGAAAATGTCCCTTATTTATTTCCTACAGAACGCTGGCTTTTCAAGCTTTCCGATCAGGCTTCCTGCCTAGAGGGCTGGGGATCTTAATTCCAGAAATCTGCATTGTCGCTCAGATCCAGAATCCATCTGTGGTCGATGGCTGCTGGGAGGCCCAGTGCCCCTGACCTATACAAGCATCATCCCTTCTTGATTCCCAAGGCTCCAGGCAGTATGTTTATTCAGGACTTTGGCATTTATGTTTGCTTGGCACATTTAGTCCAATGGAATCTTTAATGGCCACTCTGACTGTTCAGTGCCAATTTCAAAGCTGGGCCTCAAAGGAAAGAAATAGGGAAATAGGAATAGAACTTGGTAGGGAGGAAGACAGCTTAGAGAAATGGCAATTAAAAATTTGTTTTTTCATGTTATGCTTTCAGGAGTTATTCTGTTTTCTTGATGGCATTAATAGAAGCATTTGTTGGCTTATGCTTGAGTCTTTATAAACTGTATTTTATATGACTCTAAAAACGAAATAGAGCAAAAAAACTAATTTTAAACTTGCTGTATCTCCCCAGAGCAGAAAAAGGATGTGGCAGTGTATAAGTGAAGCCCAAACTGACCATGACAAAATGATAGAGCAGTGTTATTTTAAAAAGGAAGCTCACTATTGGGATATATAAATAGACATAAACCAGCAGTTCTCTAAGTGTGGTCTGATGACCACTGGTGGCCCTTATGTATGCTCCAGGTGGCCTTTGGGCTGGTCTCTTATAATTTTAGTATTTAAATACAACTACCTTAATACTTTCTCTGCAGTCTAGAATAAATCAGTTTATAGCCCTTATCACTGTCTCTTTAAAAACAGCATCTCTCAATCATTTTGGTCAGGATATGTGGTCTCTGATGCCCTGTGCCGTATGGAAATGGTCTGTGGGCCAGAAATATATAAGATGCCCTGGAATCACATAGATAGACCCTTTAAATAAGCTAACGTTTATTGCATGTCCAATATGTGAGAGGAATTGCACCAGGTAGTCCTAAAAAAGGATTTATTGCCCCCAACTACTTATTGCTCTATCCTAGCTTATGATGGAAGGGAATGAGTTCTAGAAGGGTTAGGAGTGTAGACTTTAATTCTTTTATAATCTTCTGAGTGTTCACATTTCTTCCAGAAAATGGACATCTATCTACTTATAAAAATCTTTAAAAAATATAATGTTATCTAAAATTAATCGAGTGATTAGCCAGTGACAGGCACTAGTCTAAAGCCTTACGTATATTAACTAATTCATTCTAAGTTTAAAAATACTAAGTTTGGTGTATTATTTTCCCCATTTTATAGCTAAGGAAACTGAGGTACATGGACATTTCTTATGGTCACACAATTAGTAAGTGATGGAGTCAGAGTTTAACCTCAAAAGTCTAACTCTAGATTCTCACCCTCATCTGAAACTTTGTACTGACTTGATTCCCTAAGGATTTTATATTAGGGGGAAAAATCAGCAACACAGAAATTCAAGAAATAACAACAAATATAAAAGTCTACCATAGTCAGCATTGGGTTCAGGGATGTTTGTGCAGACTCTAGCTGGTAATGGAGAACCATTGATTTTATACTCTTACGGGCCCATTTGGATAAAAGACTATGTGTCCAAAAGCTTACTCAAAATCTCACCCTGATGTGGTTGCATCAGAATGTCTTACTTGGGGCAGCACACTGCTAGGGTTCCATTTAGCAGCCTGGAGCTAAGTGGCATTCTAGTACCTCTGGGAGGCCCTGGATTCATGGCACGAGCACAGGAAGCAGTGAGTAGTGGGTGCAGTAAAAGTGTGGGCAGAACCCCTGAGAAAACAGGTTGCCACACCCATAGAAGGCTGGCCAGTCCAGAGCTGCCCCTGAGTCGAAGGTCCATGAACAGCAAGGCCTCCAGTCAAGCACCGAGGCTGCACCAGGGGAGGCTGCTGCAGGTACAGAGGTTATCATGGGGGTTGCTTGTTCCTTGGAGCTCTCCTCTCTTCCCACCACTTCTCAGGTGGCTAGGAACCCACATATGTCAGTCCTCTAGCTTAATATCTGAGAAAGGGTATTTAAGAGCAACCTAGGAACCCTGGAACATGTACGCATGCAGTTTGGAGAAATTCCCTAATGCACATTTTCTTATTCATATATGAGTAACAGGACAAAACATCATGGGGCCCATTAAAAGCTTTCATAAGATGGAAGAGGAGATTTAACTAAAGGTGTTGTGGGAACCACAAGCATTTGCAGAAATGAGAAATAATTTTACAAGTACCTGCTTTGATTCTTAATAAAAATCAAGAGCATATGGACTTGTGAACTAAATATGAGGTGAGATGATAGCAGACTGGGATTTCAAAACAAAACACAACAAAACTTTTCTGGCTGGGAGGCAAGCAGAAATAAATAGGAAACTGTAAATGGGATAGGGAAAGAATAAGAGAAAACCAAACTATGATAACAGGATTACATTTACATTAGAAGAAGAACTGGCACAATGGAAACTGTAGGAGATAACTGGAGTGAGTAGGAAGACACAGATGAAAATGTGTTCCAGAATCAGAAGGGACAAAGAGACAAAAATGATTTCAGAAGACATTCGATATGAAAGGCATAGAAGGAATCTCCAAATATGAATAACATATGCCCCAAAGGAAGAGATCAGAATAAATAAGAGGGAAGGAACAACAACAAATATAATAGAAGAAAAATGTGCTGAAGACAAGTCTGATCCTGTAGCTTGAGCGTCTTATCCCATCTCTGGTAAAATCAGTTTAAACACCAACACTTTAAAGGGCTTCTGCTGCCCAGGACACATTCTCCTCCTTGAATTCTTCTTAACGTGGGAGGACCTCTTAGTAGGATTAAGGGAGTGGAAATCAGATAAAAATAGAAAGATAGGTGTGAGCTCTCAGACATGGCTTGTGCTCCAAGATACTAAAGAGGGATATAATTAACATATAAAATAGATGGAACCTCATGTGCTTGTGGGTATATTAATAATCTAAGCACAAAAGTTAATTAAATCTTCCATTTTGCTAAGAGCACAGGCCACACACTCAGAAGGTTGGAGCACGTAGTCTGAGCCCACCTCCAATTCAATGCACAGCTACACATTTCATTTTTCCTCTCTTTGCCCCACTTTCCTCCCCTGTGAACCTACTGCAAGATGGCGTTATAAGTAGGTGAACAAAACCACACACATAAAACTTTCCCATAAATGTGATGTTACTAGGAGCACAGGCACCGCTAGGTCAAACCTGGTGACTGGACTGCATCTCTCAAGGTGAAGGAGCCACACCAGGTGATTCTCTAAGAAGAACGTAAGTTGAAAAGCAAGATCTCCGATTTGTGGATAAAAACATCTTCACTTGTTAAGAAAGACACGTACACTAACCTAAGCAATTGCATTTCTCCAGTTCCCGGACACATCAGATAAAAATCATTAAACATACATCAATCATGTGGAATAATAGAAACAGTCACAATAGTGGAAAGTTATCACAGGATCCACATCTCTTGCTTTGAAAATAAGCTTGTCAGCTTTGCTTCATCATTTATTTTCCATAGTGTTTCCACTTTGCTTGATCAGTGTTCATATACCAGCAGGAGACTTCTATCTCAGAATAAATAATATGTGCCTCAAGATATTCTCTTCACTGTACTTTAGAATTTTATACTTATTATAAGAGCACCTCACAGCAAAACTCAATACAAGAACAAAGAAATAATGTTACAGAGAATGTGTCTTTAGGCTGTACTCAAATGTTTTCCAGAACATTTCTAGAAGGATTCCATAGAAACACAGCTGCAGGAAGAGGTAGGCATGCTATTGTCTTTCTGGGTTCCAGCACTACTGACTCTGGTACAAGGGAGTTTATTATTAGAACCTCATGTTTTCATGGATATATTAGTACTTCCAAAGAGCTTTGGCTGTTGGGGCCATGACAGAGGGAGGGCAACAGTTGTCCAATCCCTGAGTGTAACCCTGCTGATCAGGGCCAGCACTAGGGCAAGGCCATGGAGTCACTTGCTTTGGGAACAGAATGTACAGAGTGCCAAAAACTTCAGTCATCAAGACAAATAATATTTGAATGCAACATTTTGAAAAAGAAAAATAAGTGCAAAGAAATCCACGGTGAACAAAATCTGGAGGGAATCATTGTATCAAAATTTCAAATGAAGACAAGATCAGAACATCATTTATGGAGCTGAAATCAGATTACAGTGAGCACAAGTACTGTCTTAAAGAGGGGGTAAAGTTAGGAAAGGACAGACCAAGGGAAATGTACTGAAGAGGGCAGGAAAACACTTCTGACTGAGTGATGGTGAAGGGGTTTTAAGATTGATTATTGGCACGCTCACCTCAGGAATGTTTTTTATCCCTGGCTAGAGAGAGCCACGGCCCAGTTACCGTGGCCCAGTTTACAGTTTTGTAAACTCTTGCAAAGCCTAGAATTTAAGCGGAGGTGTAGGGGGCACCAGGCTTCCTCTGCCTTCAACGCAATTTATACAGATTCATTTGGAAGCAGCAATGTGCTCTTGTGTTTGAGGGACTGGGGTGGATATTTAAGTGGATGTTAACCCAAGAGGATAAACGCTTATTCTAAAAGAAGAAACCTCCCTTAGCCACACTTTTTTCAATCCTTGATACACAGACGCTGGCCAGTGAGCGTGGGTGGAGCAATGTTCTTCTCCAGAGGGGACCGTGAGCTCCTCTGGGGGTAACTCTGCTGCCCTCGTGCATGGTTGCTGGCTGCACCGCAGGCTATTTGCATAATGTATGCGTGGCGCACTGCCACAGCCCAGCAGGTCAACTGCCCGGTCATGGAGGGGGAGCCATTCTCCCACCCACACCCAACCTAAAACAGTTATGGTTGTTCTGGGTATTGATTCCTTCCCTTTCCCTCAGCAAAGAGGAGGGAGGTGGAGAGGAATATGATTAGTAAAAAAAAAAAAAATACATCTCAAGCTGAGAAGTGAATAGATGATTCAACAGTCTTCCACATTCTTTCTACTGCCTTGCTCAAAGTAAATGGCAGGGATTTATTTTTCTTCTTCTGTTAAATTCAAGCGTGGGTTACATGGCTTTCGGGGTGAGCAGTTTATTCTTTGGTCCACTTTCAGCTTTAGTTCGTATCTTAGTACTGGAATACATATATGTGCTCCTAAATTAACATCGATTCTAAATATCCGCCCAGACCAAAAGGTTTAGGATCAAACTCGGTGGCAAGAGCCACAGTGACATGCAAATCATTATTCCAGCAGGTGAAGGATGAGTGGTAGAATTTGGAACTTGTTCCTGGGGCCTTAGCCAGAGGGAAGTCTGTGCTGGCCTTCAATGCACTAGAAGCACGCCCCTGCCGCACTACCTCCAAGTATCAGATGAGGCAGCAAACTTGAACATGCACAGAGTCACTGAAGCTCAGTTTATCACTCTTTCTTTTCTATCAGCATGATGAAATAGGCCCGTAAGAATTGAACAACCCTCTAAAGTAGATTGGGAACAAGGATTTTTATAATCTTAGGTTAGGAAGGGCTTATAGCTACTGTTCCTCACTCTGTATATGGAATGCTTCTCTGCAAAGAAGCTTCCCTGCCATAGTTGATGCCACATGAAAGATGTCATATTTCACATGGCATTTTTATACTGCCTTGTATTCCAATTACTTGTGAATATGTCATCTATTCACATACATGTATATGAATTTCTGAAGGGAATCACTGTAGCCTATTCATCCTGGAATTCCTTGCATAGTGCCTTGAATATACTAAGTGTTTACTAAAAGTGTGTTAAAAGAATGAATGAATGACTGAATAAAACTATAAAGTTTCATAAATTTAAGTTGGTCAACATGCCATTAGGCAAATATATTTTTAAAAAATTGGGGCCTGTAGCTTGTAATACTCCCCAAATTGATCTACATACTCAATATAATCCCTATCAAAATCCTGGATAGCTTTTGCAGAAATCAACAAAGTGGTCATAAAATTCATATGGAAAGGAGCTGGATAGCTAAAATAATCTTGAAAAGGAATAAATTTAAGGGACTCACACTTCCTAATTTCAAAACTTACTGCAAGGCTACAGCAGTCAAGACTGTGCAACACTGGCAAAAAGATTGACATACAGGTCAATGGAATAGAATTGATAATCCAGAAATAAACCACATTTACAGGCAACTGATTTTTGACAAAAGTACCAGACAATTAAATGGAGGAAAGAATAGTCTTTTCAACAAATGGAGTTGGGAGAATTGGATACTCACTTGTAAAAGAATGAAGCTGGACTCCTACCTCACACCATATACAAAATTACAAAATGGATCAATGACCTAAATGTAAGACTAAAACCATAAAATTCTTTAAAGAAAACATAGACTAAATCTTTTTGATCTTGGATTAAGCAATGGTTTCTTAGATAGGATACAAAAAAACATAAGCAACAAAGGAAAACGATAAATTAGACTTCTTCAAAATTAAAAACTTTTGTGCTTCACCATGAAGAAAGTGAAAAGACAACCCACAGAATGGCTTTTCAAATCTTCTAACAAAGAAATGAATCTTGAAGCAAAATACCCCTTTCTAACTAGAACAAAAGTATTTTAGCAGTGATACAGTTCAGATTTGGTGACTGTGGGAACATAGGTGCTTTCATTCTCTGCTGCCTTTTAAAAGAGTGCTTTGGCAGTACCTATCAAAACAAAACTCTAATGTTCCTTGCTTTTTATTCAGAAAGTCTACCTCTATGAATCTACTTTACCAAAATGCTCACAAAAGTACACAACAATTAATGTACAAGGATGGCTATAGATGGATCATTTATGGTAGCAAATATGGAAAAAACCAAGGCCTATCAATGGGGAGAGGCTTAATAAATCATGGTAGAGTCTTCATTTATACAATGGCTGTTATCCCATTTCCACAGGAATGAAGTAAAAATCTGTATAAACTGACGTGCAAACTTGTGCACAATAAATACAGTGAGGGCTTACCTGGTGGTGCAGTGGTTGAGAATCTGCCTGCCAATGCAGGAAACACGGGTTCGAGCCCTGGTCTGGGAAGATCCCACATGCCGCGGAGCAACCGGGCCCGTGAGCCACAACTACTGAGCCTGCGCGTCTGGAGCCTGTGCTCCGCAACAAGAGAGGCCGCGATAGTGAGAGGCCCGCGCACCGCGATGAAGAGTGGCCCCCGCTTGCCGCAACTAGAGAAAACCCTCGCACAGAAACGAAGACACAACACTGCCATAAATAAAAAAAAAAATTTTTTTTAAAAGTTACTTAAATACAGTGAAAAAAATTCATGATACCTGACAATGTGTACGACTTATTTCATAATAAACATAAAACAAAGCTAGTGTCCATTTTTTTCTGAAGAGACACCTAAATATTATTAATTAAACAAATACCTGCTGTAATTTATCTTGGCTTATGCTGTAGATCAGTGCTCACATGAGAAGCAGCTTAATTCCAAATAAAAATACATGGAATTCAAATATTTGCCCTTTTCATGTTTAATGTGGAGTAATATTGGAAACTGCTCTTTGTTTATTTTATCTAAGATGTCTTCAAGTATATACTCGAAATTTGGTGACTATTCACTGAGCCAATTTCATGTGATATAGTAAAAGACTAATAGGCAGAAATGTGATTCAAATTTAAAGACATGCACATATAAAAGCCCAGAAATATTTACACCAAACAATTTTCAGTGGCAATGTCTTAGAGTATGGATAGAAAAAAAAGAAGAAATGAACAGGGCGGGGGGCTTATTTTACCTTTTATTCTCTCCTCTTCTAAATATATCTGAATTTAATACTGGCATTTAATAGTATGCTTTCATAATTAAAAAATAAAAAGTGAGCTAAATTATGCATAAATTAAAATTACTAAAGGATTAAAATGCAACTACATTTGGAAGATAACTTTTTTTTTTTAAATAGTGTAGTTTGCTTCTTTTTTTTTTTTTAATTTACTCTTTTTTTTCTCTCTATTCCTGGAGCAGTAAAAAACTGTCCACTTCCTTGAGTCCAGTTTTTCTCTCTATAGATTTCGTCTCTTCCTAGTTAAGTAGTATTGAGACAGACTAGCTTAAACTTATTATATTTAAAAGCCCCAGCATTTTGCAGTCTCTAATATGCCTTGCATTCTGCCTCTCTACCAGGATAAGGTCTCATTTGTGTTCAACTGTTAATATTCACTTTTTGTTATTCTGTTGGTTGGCCTGACTTTAAGATTGCATGAAAAGATTTGTCAAATGGCATGAGCCATTATTAAGAATCTAGAGTGTTCCAAGTTTTGAGACTTGCACCAAGTGTTTTCAGTATCACTTACTGTTTTATGTGTATGCTTGTCAAAAGCAATTTCTCCTGATTCAGCAAAATTCAATGCTTTCTAACAAAGGATCGGGAGGGTAAACAACTCATTTACATGGGGAGGTTTATATTTTCAGAAATGCCTCAAGGGAACCTTTCCAAGAGGCCAGAAAGGAATTCAGCGAAAAAGCAACAGCAGGAGGATCCTGTATTTCTCTGCAATTCAGCAGTACTGGTTGCCAATACCAACATCATAACATTTCAGAGCTCAATTTTCCATATTTTGAAACTTCATACAGAGATTCCATCAAGCAAGTCAATCTGCTATCAAACTCAACTTTGTCTGTTAGTTGCTGAACTTTCTACTTCATGGCTCCTGAGCTAAGCTGCTAAAAGTTTTACATCCTGAGAATAAATCAGAAATGATGGGAACTTGTATTATTAACTCAGTGATTCTCAGACTTTGGCTTGCCGCAGAATTGCCTGGAGGGTCTGTTAAAATGCAGATTTCTGGGCTCAGCCACAGAGCTACTGATTCAGAGAGTTTGGGAGAGAGCCTGAGAATTTGCATTCCTAGCAAGTTTTTAGGTGGTGCTGCTGTGATTCTGGGCACCACGCTTTGAGAACTGCCTTATTAACTCTTTAGGCTACTAGGGCCCCAATAACTAGGTATTTTAGCTCTCTAAAAGGTATCCTTCCGGCTTTCAAATTTTAAGGAACCCAGATATTAGTGACATGGTCTCTGAATCTGGTTATTCTAAGAGGAGAAGAGGATGGTACATGTGGCTACAGGTTTTCTAAAAGAACTCATCTGGGAGCTGGTGAAAATGATTCATCATGAGATGCAGATGGTCTTTTACAAGGGTGCTGATTATTTCAATGTAAACAACTTCTCTGACCTTTGTTTGACACTGTTGAACTAACTGGGGGAAGTGGAGACTCTGGGCTTAAAGGTAGGTACCGTGCTTTAAGATTTCATAATTTTAACATTCCAAAATAATGGCCTCTAACCCTGTGCCAGTCCTTGCTGGAATTATCCATAGCCCCCAGGGACAGAATATTGAGGAGTGACGGATGCTTCTAGGTCACTTCATTAGGCTTCTGATCATATAGATAGTTTTTTTAGTCTTTAAAGCAAAATCTGTGTAGTTCTGCTGTGTCATTCAGCAAAATCACTATACTTGGGATTGGTTTCTTCTGGTGTGGAAACTCTGCTAGTTAATTAATAATTCTATTATTAATTAAAAGTGAAATCTATTAGTGTTACAGCATAAACTGGATCTGTGCCAGGAAAACTGGGACCGTATAAATATCCAACTGAATCAGCAAATCCAGTGTTCCAGATGCAGTGTTCATTGTTTTATATATACTTCAATGTTTTCTTTTTACTGTGTTCTATTGAAATGGGCTGAACTTTTATTTTACCACCAATTTAGTCAAATTGACTTTCAACTGAATCATACTCATTGGCACAGTTTTCCAGAAAGCTGAGGTTTGCCTTATGAGAAGCCAAAGGCAACTCCAATTTTTGTTTGAACCATCACTTAGAGTGGGAGGAGGCTGTATGAGCCTTCACTCCACACACACTTAGCATGCAAAAGGACTACGAATTCATCTTCACTGGGAATTTGGGGGAATTATAAAGTTGGAGCACATTATTAAATTAATAATGATATTTAGTATTTATAGATGTTTTCACCATTTAAGCATTCCTCTAAAAGTGCAATTATCATTTCCATTTTACAGTTAAGAAAGATGAAACATAAAGGGGTAAAGGGGTTTCCTTAGGTCCTAAAACAGCTACCTTGTAATACAGAGGGGGCAGCATGGGGACACTGCTGGGACTGGAGTCGAGGTTCCCTCACTCCTACTTTATAGTTAATAATATGAAGGAGAGAATGGACTTTCTAGTCAAAAACAGCTGGTTTTGATTCCAGCTTTTGTCCTTATTAGCCACATGACAGTGAACAAATTACATAACCTCTCTGAGCCTCAGTTTAGTTATCTGTAAAGTGGGGCTATTGTCTTCTTACTTCACACAGTTGTTGTAAAGATTAGAGCTAATTTATGTAAAGTACCGAGTACATAAGTATTCAAAGAATATGGTGATTATTAGCACATATCGGGTATTGGAATTCCAAATAGTAGACTCTGTGAGGCCAAGAAACAAGTCTCCCTTGCTCACTCTATGCCCAGAATCTAGCACAGTGCCTGGCAGAGAAGGCATTCATTGAATATGTGTTGAATGATTAAAAAACCACAAATAGTATCTACTTGTCATTTAATTGATCACACGCTTGACATGGCCATCCTTATCCAGATTGTAAAATGCGCAAGAGGCCATTCCTGTGGCCTGATCACATCTGATTGCAAATAAAACCAGGGAATCATGATAGAGACCTTTTACCATTTGCGATGCTCTCTCCTAAAGAAAGAGAATAACAAATTGCAGTTTTTACTCAGAAACCTGGTGGAGATGGAAGTAGAAAAACTTGGAGGGGGTGGAATTCCTGAGCTATTATAGAAAACCCAAATAGATTCCTGATCCTGGGATGGGAATGCATAGCCCAGCGTTAATTGCTATGGAATAGACCCTTGTGTCAAGATTTATGAGGCCCAGGCCAGTAAGGGCAAGCCATGTCTTCAGCTTGTACACAAATGTGTGTATGCACACAAACTATTCAGAGTAGTACGCGGGGAGGAACCTCTCCTTAGATAGATTTTGGGATGTGCCTGGTGTCCACCTCCCCTAAACTGGTAGCCAAAATTGATCACGTATGAGGTAAGTGTATGGGCCAGACAAGTCTGGATCTGAAACCCAGCTCTTCTACATTCTAGCTCTTTACCCTGTGCAACTTGCCTAACCTTCCTGAGCCTCAATGTACCCGTCCATTAAATGTGGATGATAATAAAACCTAGACACCTAATAGGGCTGTGGGTGTTAAATGTGATAATGCATGTAATATGCCTGCACAGAGAAAACACTAGATAGATACTGGCAATGATGATGATGATGATGATGATGTATGAAGTTGGAAAGGGTCCCAAACATGATACACTGGTCAGGGAGGCTTGGATAGAGCTCAGGATACAGGATCTTCAGTTGGGTGAACAAAAGGGAATTGGTGGGTGCCAAAAGCAGAGATAAGGGCAATCCAAACCCATTTTCATCTATTTAACAATTTTACTTGATGATAACTCTGAAAGTTGTGAATATCAGTGAAAACTGTCCTAGTTATTGCACTTGACAGGTCAGCATTATCTAGTTTTTTACTGTTCTGCAGATTCAAGATTGGTTTGAAATCTGAGTTTTTTTGCATACCTTTGCAATGACAGAATAAGAAAAATGCCAGAATATGTTCAGAGATAACACTCCTATTGGGATCCAGCAGACCAGTTTACCATCACCATCCATCTCACTGATGGTGTTGCAACTTGTGTTTTTTGACGTTCTCTGTCTTGACCACAGACAAACTTAGAGTTTATCAATTCAGTCCCTCTCACCTCCAGGCATCTTGTAATCCCAATATGACATTCTATCCCCTCATCCAGGAAAAGTAGGCTGATAGCCTCAACCACACAAAGGTGTTAATGATGTATATATTATTTCTCTCAAAGCATTTGCAATTTGAAAAAAAAGAGAAGAACCTGGAGAGGCTAATCCTTACCTCAAAGGGATTAATATTTAATGATGGAATTTCAGGCTTTGTAATACATGGGAATGAGCATGCACTGAGGTAGAAACAGGATATACATTGGGGAAAAAAAAAAAAACTAGGATGGCTTCTTCTCATCCCTACTATATTCCCCCAATTCTGTATGTCTCTGTCATCCCCTATTCTAGATTTCACACTCAACTATTGAAGGGAAAATTCACAAACACACAGAATTTGGAATGGTTGTGTGGTCAAATACATTTAAGAAATACTGACTTATGTAATTGTTCAATCCAATGTATTAAAATTAAAAGATTAGAGGAGAACACAGGCAGGATCATTTTATATAGTTGTGCGAAGATTCTAATAAGTAAATGACAACAAACTCAGTCCCCAAATAGACACTTTCAATTAAGATCCAAATTAGTCATTTTCTTAACCATTAGCAGTGGGCAACATGTCTCTAGCGAAGGAGAGCCTCATTATCAGGCAGTATTTTCAAGGGTATTAATACACTCTACAATATACTCCATGAGGGTATAGACTTTGCTTGTTTCCTGTAGAGTCTACAGTATGGGACATGGTGCCTGACACATAGTAAAGTCTCAGTAAATATTTGTTCAATAAATGAGTGAACAAATGCGATCCACAAACTTTGGTTATGATGATGCTTTTATTAATTCAAAAATTTTAAATTGTGGTTAAGAAAAACATAAGATTCACCATCTTAATCACCTTAAGGGTGCAGTTCAGCAGTGTTATGTATATTCACATTGTTGTGCCACAGATCTCCAGAACTTTTTCATTTTGCAAAACTGAAACTCTATATCCTTAAACAACAACTCCACATTCCTTTTCCCTCCAGCCCCTGACAACCACTGTTACTTTCTGTTTTTAAATTTTGACTACTTTAGATACCTCATATAATGGAATCATACAGTATTTGTCTTTCTGTGGCTGGCTTATTTCACTTAACATAATGTCCTCAAGGTTCATCCACATTGTAGCCTATGTCAGAATTTCCTTCTTTTTTTTGAAAGGCTGAATAATATTCCATTGTACGTATATAACACATTTTGTTTATCCATTCATCCACTGATGGACACTTGGGTTGCTTCCAACTCTTGGTTATTGTGAAGATAACCACCACTTGGTTCATGTGCAGTGAACACAGGTGTGCAAAGATCTCTTTGAAATCCAGCTTTTAATTCTTTGGGATATATACCCAGAAGTGGAATTGCTGGATGATACGGTAGTTCTATTTAAAATCTTTTGAGGAAGCTTCATATTGTTTTCCATAGTGGCTGAACCATTTTATATTCCCACCAATAGTGTACAAGTGTTCCAATTTCTCCACATCTTTGATGAGGCCTTTATTGACGGAGAGTGCTGGGCATTAGAAAGTGTTGTTCAAGTCAACTCCTGTAGGAAGCATAACTGACAGAGGGTCTCAGCTGCCACCCCTCTGAATCCATCACTGTGTCTGTGCTGTGGTCATGTTTCCCAAGGACTGCTCCTAGCCATGACTGAGCACAGGGTGTGAGCTGGAGATGGGGGAGAATAACACAGGCCAATTGCTGTGAGATGCAGGACTTTCCACCAGACCCAAGGAATTCCCGTTGGCCTGGCCAAAACTTTTTGAAATTTCATTGCCATCTGCAACTCTTCCACCCAACCCTCCTTCTTTTCCCCTCTCCTCCTACTGGTAGCAGACCTGCAGCCCCATATCAAGGATCTCTTTGCCTTTTTCTGCTTCCTTCCCCAGTAATCTCTTGCATATCTAATTCTGTCTTGGCATCTACTTCTAAGCAATCCTGAAATAACACACAGATATATAATGGCTAAGTCACAGAGAGACTGGAAAGGTCTACACTATGAACAGTTTAAATTTAACCTGTGCAAATCCAGCCATGTAATTTGTTTTTTAAAAAATGAATAAGTAAATACATTTCATCATATCAAAATTATCATTAGTCTTACTCAAGTGGACTCAGTGTCGACCTTTTTTCTTAGAAACATCCTCTCTCCCTCTATCACAAGAAGGTCACCCAATAGATATGAAATGAGAAAACTATTGATCAGAATATACATTGAGAAGCAACAAATGCATTTATAGAACACCCACAATTTCAGATTTAGATGAAAATCCATCCATGTGCGTTAAAAAAGCAGGGTCAGAATTACTTACATGTTAAACTTACTGCTTAATATCCCTTCACAGAATCCAGCATCATCTGAAACCCTGGCATGTGAACCAAAGCTTAATTTTACAGCTGGGCTTAAAATCTCCACTTTGGGCAATTTCTGACATAGTGACACCTTATGTGCCTAATACACTTACAAATGAGAATATTGCTTGGAATCTGAACGTCTACCTAATTTTGACACTTAATCATATATCTAATCTTACATGAACCAAGAATTTTTGGCTCTGTATAAGTATTTTACTTCCTATAGAATGCTCATTCCAGATAATGTTTGTGCAATGCAGAGAAGAAGGTAGGTATTCAATATCAACTTGTCGATGAATATATGAAAAAAATCGATTACTAAGATATAGAAACAGATTCAAATGGACATTTTAGTATTTAGGTCAAGATGTCTTCAGCAGACACAGTTGGTTAATAAAACCCAACAACTGAAATGCAAAAGACGATATTTGTTCTTGAACTTAAAAATGATTCTTTCCAGCATGCAGGGAAGGCCATTACCCTGAGGACCCATCTTGCCAGGTCCAAGCCGCTCCCAGGGATCTCGCAGCAGCCAGCAAGCACAGTCATGAACTGGAATAACATTTACTGGAATGGGATGGAGAGGCCTCGAGGGTGACTCGAGGGTGATTCATAGGAACAATTTATAAAATTTTCACAGGGTCTCAAATTCTTTCTTGTTTGGAAAAACGTAAGTATTTCTACACACAGGGCAAAGGAAGATAAAGAGGGAAGGGTGCATTCCCTGGTGAATTCAATGCAGTTCATCGTCCCTGGTGATTTCAGTGCAGACCCTGTGGTTGCTCTTTTTTTTTTTTTTTTTAATGTAATCCAAAAGGCTAAAGGAAACACACTCCATCAGCTGTGAAAAATGACTAAGTGCTAGCTGTTTGCAAAGGTATTACCCATGTGACTCCTACACTTTGATGGTTAAAAAAAGCCAGCGTGGGTTTCTTTTTCATGCCTGTGTGTGTGCTCACGTGCGTGTCTCAGGCTGGGTCAGGTTCGCTCTTGGCCTGGGTCTGTCCAGCTCCGGTTTCAGTTGTAGGCAGCCATGGACAACTTGCCTTTTTATTCTCTTTGGAAGCTCTGCTCATAGAGCTGTTTAAAGGGCTCAGGTGCTGACAAGCTGGGCGCTGTCAGTATCTGGGATTACAGGAAGTCCATCAAATCACAAGAGCTGCTCTCACTCCACACATGGCAGCAAAGAAATGAGCATGTCGTTGTCCTCTTCCCTTATCTGTCTGTCACTGGCAGCCCGAGCCCCTTTTTCAAACTCTGATTCAATATTAATTCTGTATTCATGATGTTTTAGCAAATACATCATGCTGTTACTATAAATAAATAATAATCCCTTGAATGTTTTTCCTTTAAATTTTACAAATTTAAGGTTTTATTTTGAGAATCATATACTCCCTTCCCCTAGCATCTTGAGTGCAGCACAAACACACACCCACACGTAGGCCGCAAAAGCCTGGAAGACAAACTGGGTCTTTATCATATTCACATGCAGTAATGAGTCTCAGAATCATGAGGTGAGGTGCGTACTGTTAAAAACATAGACTTCTGGTTTTTACTCCAAAGGCTCCGATCAGTATCTTTAGGACTGAATATCTGTATCTTACACACCAAAGTCTGAGAACAATTGATATATTAATTTTCTAACATGGTCTCTACCCAGTACAGTAAGACTTTCACCTTTCTTTTAAAGCTCCTTCTCCGATCACTCTACCCTCTGCCACAAGCTATTTCAAGAGCGCAGTCTCACTTATCCATCTTAGCTATCCTGTGGCTCTGGGGTATTTCTCTTGCCCACCTCAGCTCCCTTTGGGCACATCTTGCTGAGGTCTCTGCTGTAAACACATTCTCTGGCTGGTTCCATTCCCGTACCTGTGCCCAGAGTCTTCATTTACTCTCCCACTCCTGTCCAAGCCTTTGCTGCTGGCTCCTTTCTGTAGAACCTGCTGCCCACCCAAGTACAGCAAGCCCTACCAGGTACAGTGCAAACCGCCGGCTCTTTGAATTGCCAGCTCTGTGAGTATGATGAAATTGCTGATCTGTTTCCCGATCTGTATAATAAGAGTTGTAGGAGGTACATTTCTAAAATTCTCTGCTCCTGGACAGCCAGTAATTTTCTGTACTCGCATCATGTTGGACTATTAGCATCTCCCACGGCAGCTGTTCTGGCTCATATGATTTCCCAATCTGTCTGTTGGCCGCCTGTTTGGGAGGTGTCCTGTCCCACGGGACAGAACTTAGCAGAAATAGTCTCTGGGTGGTGTGACTAGTCCATTACAGGAGGTCAAAGAGAAGGATACACTAACCAGAGATGGGAGGGTGGAGCCCAGAAGGCAAATGGGGTAATCCTGAACAGAGGGTGAACATTTGGCTAGTCTAAGCTAGTGGCAGGTATACACAGATCTTAAACCAAAAAGCAAAGCCCATTTAAGAACCAAAGGAAATTCAAGTATTATAAACAAATATTGGGGTTGGCATTTATAAGAGAGATGTTTGGGGAACCTAGGCTACTGGCAGGTAAAAACTGAGATTTAAATCCCAAACCCATTTAAGAACCAAAGGGATGTTAGGTGTCATAGAAAAAAATTGTGGGATGGTTGCAAGAGGGTATCAGGAAAAGAACTGCGAATTCCAAGTTGGCTGGCAATGACCTCTGATTCAGCCTCTCTATGAGGCATCAGCCGGGCCTGCTTGCCATCTTTCCCTACAGGCACAGGGAATTCCAGCCCTTTTGTTCTCGACCCACTCAGACCTTGGACTGGCCAAAGCATTGGGGTGTAATGGGAGGCTTGGGCCCCCAGTGGGTGGTGTGTGAGATCGGGCTTGCTCTCTTTGCAGTGTCTGGGATTTGTGGGGTGGGGACTGAGACGGCATGGACAAGTTGTAGCCTTCCCCTCCTTACTTCTGCCACATCTGCCTAGTGCCCGTGACTGCCCTTCTACCTTATGTCCCAAGTGTTGCTTGGTGCCCCAGCTCCCTGGAGCTTTGCCAGTTGATTTGACTGGGGGTTTATATTAGTTTCCTGGGGCTGCCCTAACAATATACCACAAAACCAGTGGCTTCAAACAACAGAAATGTATTGTCTTCTAGTTCTGGAGATGGAAGTCTGAGATCAAGGTGTCAGTAGAATTGGTTTCTTCTGAGGGCTGTGAGGGCTGTTCCATGCCTCTGTCCTCGCTTCTGGTAGCTTGCTGACAATTTTTGGTGTTCTGTGGCTTCTGCCATACTACTCCACTCTTTCTGTAGTGTTCTCCCTGTGTGTGTGTGTGTGTGTGTGTGTGTGTGTGTGTGTGTGTGTGTGTGTGTGTGTGTGTGTGTGTCTGCGTCCAAATTTCCCCTTTTCATAAGGACACCAGTCATATCGGATTAGGTGCCCACCCTGTTCCAGTACGTCCTCATTTTAACTAATTACATCTACAATGACCCTATTTCCAAATAAGGTCACGTTCTCAGATACTGGGGGTAGGACCTCAATATACGAACAGGGGGGGGGACACAATCCAACCCATAACAGGATTCTTGCCCAGTTTTTTACCAGTGTATTTTTCTTATCTCTGCAACTTCCCATCTGCATCCCTAGTTGTTAATAGGAGTTGAGCTTTAAGCCAGATGGACCACTTGGACTCACGATACTGATCACTGGTCACCTGACTTCACAAAGCACCCCAGCCTAGAATCTTGCCATTATGTTCTGTCTAGCAGATCAGATCCCCCTGGAAAGCAATGTTGATCCAGGAAAAGATCAGCCATGCCTTGAAAGTTATTTTCAGTGCTTTGACCTCTTTCCTCTCCCCTGTTTTGAGGCCCGTTCTGTAGACAGCTTAGTGCTCTCCAACTTTCTCTGTTTCTCAATGTCTTCTTTACTTATTCATATACTCTTTCTTCAGACAGCCCTGTGCAGGCAGTATCTCGGCAGCCTCATAGCTGACCTCTCTAAACAGTAATAGTGCTTCCACAGGCTATATGCATTATTAATTAAACTAATAAATCATACGGGTTAAAGCAACACTTTGTGCTTTAGAATTCACAAAGTACAACGAAGAACACTACCAAGAAGTCACATATGACCTACAAGTGCTTCAATTATGAGCACTTTACAGGAAATCTCTAGGTAATGCGACAACGATGTGTTGAATTACCAGAAAGTTACTGGATATCTACATATCTACTTTACCTTTACATGTAACTCACTGGAATATTCCTGAATTCTCATGAATCATTCATTTGGCAAACCTTCTGTTTTGAGCATTGCTCAGCACCATTATGTTAGATTTGAGGGGTACAAAAATGAATGAGAGTCTGTAAGAAGAGTGTGGAAAAACTGATTCTTATATCTGGGAGTGAAGAATGAGTGTAGGAGGTGGAGAATTCGGCCTGTGTTTTTTGCTCAAACACTTAGACCATCGCATTCTCTGGAGATGGTTTGTTATTAGAAGCTAATTGGTTCTCTTGGAGTGAACTTGGACAATTTCTGACATTGTCCTTCTGACATTAACTGTGAATCCTCTCCAGGCTGTAGTGCATCAGGGCTAATTCCTGTAGTTGGCTGATATGTCAAAGAATATCTCCAAGAAAAATAATGAGTCCAGAGAAGGAGCAGGGGTGGGGATAGGTGGCAGGAGTGTGAGGGTGGGAAGTTATAGGGGGGTGCTAAAATAAAGGGGATTGAGAAGCTGCTAGATTTTCATAAAAACAAAGCAGTAATAGATTCTTCCAACACAGCTGCCCTGAGCTCTCCCCTGTTTACAGTAATATGGCAGTAAAGGGAAATTGTAGATGGATATTACCCAAGGAACGAGTTTTTTCTCAGAAGTGTAAATTGGCCTTTAGGCAAGATAAGAAACAAGGCAAAGAGAAAAGTTTCTATATGGGACACAAGACAATTTTCTGTCAGGTCAGGCTGCAGAGCTGGATCCACCTCAGCTGCCTGGGTGGACTTTCCCCAACACTTGCTCCATTACCTGAGGCTTGGGTGGTCCATGGCTACGAGCTTCCCATATGGTACTAGAGTCTGCCCTGTAGCAAATCATTAGCCCACCAACATGAGATCAGCACAGTCATGTTAAGTAAGTGAGAGAGAAAGACTGTAGACCAATGTGGTCAACCCAGCTCCATAGGCTAGACAGAAATTTTGGAAATCACTGCAACTGAATTCCCTTGTTCTGGGGAGCTCTGGGTATTATATTCTAATTTTAATCCAAACTTTATAGCTGAGGTTCCTCAAGTGTTTTTATTTGAGCTGAGCTAGTCCTCCCTCAGTGTCATAGTGTCTTCTGAACTAATAGGTTTTCCTCTTTCTCTTATTCTTCATTTTCCTCTTCTTCCACATTCTACTTTAATTCCTCATCTGTTTTTGTTCTCATAATGGTTCTTCCCTCTGTGCTCCTTAAGTTGTTCATGACTAGCACTCTTACTGCATGTGTTGCCTTTAGGAGAGTTATATCTATGCAACCCTTCCCCCATCCATCTGTCTTCTTCCCTGCCACCACCTGGACTTCCCTGGGGGCAAAGGCTGTGACTCAGTCACCCAAGTCTCTGGCACAATGCCTGGCAATTTGTCCTAACCTGGAGGTGACAGAGGGGAAATTCTGATTTCCACACAAACATTTCCTGGTGACACCACTAGCATTTCACATCAAATCCAACTTTATTTCTTGAGCATCTATGGAGTAAAAGACACCACGTGCAGGAGAGTATGTAAAGAACAGGGTCACAGCTCCTGACCTCAGTGAGCTTGCCATCCAGTTAGAGTGACAGGGCACAGATAAAGGAATGGTCCTGTAATAACCTATAGGTAAGTTAGTTGGATGATGTGGGTTAGTGCACAGAGCTCAAGGTCAAGAAACTCAAAGACTAGTCTCACTTTGTCAGAAGCAAGGTAGGAACCCATTTTCTCTGGGGCTAAATTCTTGAGCAAAGTGAAGGGGAAAATTCCATCAGTGTTTCTCAAAGTATGATGCATAATATTTTTTTTTTTTTGGTGACATATAGACTCAGAATTAAGTATGATTAAATCACAAGCAGAGAAGGTCATTTCTTTTAAAATTTTCCTTTCGGTCACAAAGAAATGGGGCAAGAAACAGTCTCCAGCTCAGAGTCTGCCTACTCTAGCAACTAGGACTGAACAATGTCTTGTTTTCATTTTATCTATTCTCAAGCAAATTATTTTGCAAGTTTTTCTCCATTTATGTTAATAAGATTTACTTAAAGAATATTGTATTTTAGTAAAATAAATGAGTCGATTTAAAGAAATTATCAAGAAAATAATAGACTATGACATGT
Organism: Eschrichtius robustus; assembly: GCF_028021215.1. NCBI lineage: Eukaryota > Metazoa > Chordata > Mammalia > Artiodactyla > Eschrichtiidae > Eschrichtius > Eschrichtius robustus. The sequence continues at coordinate 32,574,475 of NC_090825.1, forward strand.
GAGTATAATAAAAGTTGTAAATATTAAAAGTTTAGGAAATACCAAATATTTGCTGAAATATTAAAAGTTTAGGAAATACCAAATAAGTCAATTCTGAGATTCTTTTCAGCCCTACACTTTCTCTGATTTTGCAATCTTTCCAAAAGAATGGTGTGGCTAATAGGAGATAATAAGTGCGTCAAGATGATTTGCTGACAATACAATATGGCAAATGATCCATTAGGATATAATCTGTGAGACAGGTAGCTATGGAGAGAGATACAGATAGATAATAGAGATGTAGATATAGCTATAGATTGATATATAGAAAGATTCAGATAGTTAATATATAGAAGTAGATGAGTAGACATTGATAATAGCTATAAATATAAATAATTATCTGTGATATAGAAAAAAGATGTGATATGTTTTCATTTCCCTCCCAAGAGGAGAGAGAAGCTTTTGAATTCTTTAGTCTGGATTTTTCTCAATTCAGGGAAAACATTATTTTTTTCTTTATTTTTTCAAGTTTTAACCTCCAGAGATGTTTAAACTGCCTTGTCTAAAATGGAGAGGATTCTTGAGGATATAAAGAGGAGTGGTCTCACCTCAAGAAGGTGGTTGGATGGTGGGGACTAGAGAAAGAAAGGGTTGCAACTTTCTATGTCTCAAATGTGGCAGACTCTCAGGTTGGGAGGTGGGATCTGTACTAAAAAACTTGGCATTAAGACCAGAGGTTCCCACCATTGTACACTATTGGTGGGAATGTAAATTGGTGCAACCACTATGGAAAACAGTATGGAGTTTCCTTAAAAAACAAAAAATAGAACTACCATATGATCCAGCAATTCCTCTCCTGGGTATGTATATTAATAAAACAAAACCACTAATATGAAAAGATACATGCACCCCTATGTTCATAGCAGCACTATTTACAATAGCCGACATGGAAGCAACCGAAGTGCCCATCAACAGATGAATAGATTAAGAAGATGTGGTATATATACATACACAATGGAATATTACTCAGCCATAGAAAAGAATGAAATACTTCCATTTGCAGCAACATGGATGGACCTAGAGGGTATTATGCTTAGCAAAACAAGTCAAACAGAGAAAGACAAATACTACATGATATCACTTATATGCAGAATCTAAAAAACGTTACAAATGAATACATATGCAAAACAGAAACAGACACAGATATAGAAAACAAACTTGTGGTTACCAAAGGGGAGAGGGAAGGTGGGAGGGACAAATTAGAGGTATGGAATTAACAGATACAGAATACTATATATAAAATAGATAAGCAACAAGGATATACTGTATAGCACAGGGAATTATACCCATTATCTTGTAATAACTGATAATGGAATATAATCTGCAAAAACTCTGAATCACTACGCTGTACACCTGAAACTAACACAATATTGTAAATCAACTATACTTTTAAAAAAAAGGCTAGAGGTTCCCATGATACCCATGGACCACCCCTGCCCCCTTCACCAACACACAGCCCATCCAAAGTGTCCTAGGCAAACATCTGCGCAAGTGTCCACGGTGTGAGACCCGTAATGGAGTGCCACACCTAACCAGCTTCAAGGTCTGAGAAGGAGAAAACATAGAAGGTTGGATGGGGATGGAAAGTCATCTTTCTGGACATCTATGAGACTTCAGACCCCAAGAACAACTGATATCAAACTTCTTATCAACCTTGCTGAGTGAGGCACTGAAATTAGGTTTATTGAAGAAAGAGCAATGTGACATTTGTGGCTTAATTTGTGGGAAACTGCACTCTCTTGACAGAGTAAGGAGGAATGGAAACATCTGGAAAGCACAGGTTCTCTTCCTTCTCACAGTCTCTTCCCTTCTTTCCTTCCTCCATCCCCCACCCTGTCTTTATTTTCTTTGTACCTACTCATCACACATATGTGCACATAAATTAAATGTGATTTTATATAATATATGCAACATATTATTATAATAAACCATATACCAATTTTACATGAATAAAAGATATAAAAATAATAACATCTGAGACATGATGTCTTGGAAGTAAAATAGATGGTTTATTCCATATCCACACTTGGAAAAGACATGGCCACAACACTGATGGAATACCATTAGCATGTGCTATGACGATTATCATCATCATCTTATGAACACATATTTAATTAAGCCCAGTCTGGGGCTGTGTTCTCACAGTTCAGGTCATTTCTGTGTTAATCTCCAGAAGCATCATGCACATCCATTGGAATGTGTCAACTAAGTATAACCTGTAATTGTACAAAATTACTTTTCAAAAGTTTCCTCACAGCACCCAGCAGAGTGCCATGTAGATAATGACTATTCGTGAAATAGATAGATGAATACTGAATAAATTATTTTTAGGCTGATTTTCTCTAGAGTCAAAATTTTCCACCCCATAAAAACTTGAGGAAGGCTTTCCTGTGACGTTTAGCTTCCAGCTCTGTGAAGTGGAAAACCATGATGAATATGGCACCATATTATACCATGAGTCTTCCTCCCAAAACCGTGATTTTTAGAAATGTGGTGTCATTTTCAGACACACAACCGATTACAGTGAGTGTGAGTTAGAGACTCCAGAAAGAGAAAGACCCCAGGAAAAGTGTCTAGCCAGGAGAAAAAGGGAAAATGGGCTCTTTTACCTCACTGTCTGGTCATGGAGCTTTCTGGTTGATAGCACGTGAGCCCTCCTTTATTTCTGAGGATGAAACAGGAATATTTAGAGTTGCCAAGAGAAAGGATGCACAGTTATTTCCATGAGAATTCTGGCCAAGGGGACATTTTGATAAAATGGATTCATAGATCCTGGTTCTTGCCTGGTTTCTATTAAATATTCTAACCTTTCCTGTGAAAAATGGGAGCGATTTCATGCTTTCATTATTCCAACCGATCTGGTTTCACTGGACACTTCCTGGCTATAGTCAATTCAAACAGATGAAATATGTTTCCTCAATTTTACATGAAGTTAGGAGGAAAGACTGCTGGGTATTAGACCCACTGTAGGGGCCATTCTAAGGGGTACTTTATGGCAGAAACAGGGGACAACAGAAACCCAAAGATTATTTATTTGTACTGAGAATATTGATCTTTGCCTTAATTTTATCCATTTAGTTCAATGAGTTTTATCCAATTGAGAATAGGTGCTTAAAAGTCTTCAATTTCCCCAATGTCCCTACAACATCTACAATCCTATTATAAGGAATTATTTATATTAAAAATTAACAATGTCATCACCATTCTAATTTTTCTGCCCCATTTCCACCCAGTGCTGCCTGGAACCTCGTGTCCTAAGACTGCCATCCGTTCCCTGTCTCCTCATTATTCCCTCATAGCCGCTCCGGCTGGGTGCCCTCAGGGTTAATGAACACTGATTATGAGTTCATTCTGACTGAAGGTTAGAATTAAAAATAGAGCAAGGTTCTAAACTCTTCCAGAATGAAAGAATACTGGATTCTTCCTGTTGAAAATAACATTAACCCAATATCCTTAGCTCATGCATGGAATTAGCCTACCTAAGCCACAGTTTCCCCATCTTTAAAATAGAAATAATAATACCATCCTCAGGGGGCTGTTTTGAGAATTAAGCAAGCTATATGCAGAGTGCCTAGCATACTGTGTGTGACATAATATAATATGTCCTTAATAAATGAGGTATTAATTTTTTGTTGGAAACAATAGTGTCTCTCTGTGTATGCTGTTAAACCTACCCTCTTCTGTACTTCTTAACTAAGAATCACTTGAAGGCTGTTCGTTGCAAAAAAAACAAAAATGCAAAAAGTAAAAATATTCCTTCAAAGATGCTGAGAGACATATGGATAAATCATTGGTAAGTGTATCTGATGAAAAGAGAAGCCAGTGGCTAAGGGTGGCAGAAAGAGATTCTAATGTAGGTTTTATTACTTATCCTGGGACTATTTTAACAGGCTCTGAATAAATTCTGCTCCATAAGTTTGTCTCCTGCTCTGTCCTTCCTATACATTCCTGCTGGGTGAATACACTTTTGTCCAACTGTGAAAATTCCTTGCTCAGAAACCCTTATTGACTTCCTGATCTTTACTGGATTACATCTCAAACCCACATGATCAGTTTCCAAATTCCCTTAAAACCTCAGCTCTGCCAGCTCCTCTTCATAAACTCCAGCCAGATCAGACATGTTTTATTCCCATGGCATGCCCTATTCTTTCCCGTGCGGCGACTTCTGTCTGTGGCTCCCTTCTCTATAAATCTCGCAAGGAGGCCAGTTCAAGATACGATATTCTCCTTAATATTCTTCCCTGATCCTCCCAGTAAGAAGAAATCTCTCGGACTTCTGAATTTCTAAGTTCTTTTTATGTACATCTGTAACGCCTGTTAAAACATTCTATGCTGCATTATGGTTGTTTTTCTGAATTTTATCTCACAGTCACTTAAGGCATCGAAGACATTTTAATTATTTACTATGCAAGACCTAACACATAGTTGGTGATCAATAAATGTTTGCTGAATAAATGAATGAATGGCAGTGATTGTATTAAAATTTCTCAGTGTGGTTGGGAGGCAAGATAAAAGCCTAAACATAAATGACAATGAAATCACAGGTAGTGCTAGTACCAAGTAGGGGGTCTGAGCAACTGGTTGTAAATTTCAGAGGAGACCAAAGTAATGAAATTGACAGGGAGATTTAATCTTGGCCACTGAAGATTTTAGTCCTCTCTCCACCCTGTATTAACAGTTGAGAATAATGCCAAGACCTTCGCATTACACACAAAGTAAATTAAAGCCAAAAAGCGGAATCATTTTGCTCCATGTATCAAAAATTTCTGTATTTTCTGCATATAAATATTACTGTTTAAAATATATTAGAAGTTTTTTTTTTCCCCCCTTGGGACAAAGAAACATTCTAGAACTCACAGGTAGAACTCATATACTATCTTTGTTGAAAATGAGCAAACTCTTTTTAGGCCATGATTTGGGTTAAAAAAATCTACAACTTCTCCTTCATGAGGAGAAATCCGTAGCAATGACTTAAACCTTAGTAGTTTCTAAAAAGCATTAGGGTGACGATGCTTGAACGAATTATAACACACAGATTTATATTTCTCTAATGGAAATCATTAGTATTAAAATAATGAGGGTTTTTCACATATCTGGAGTTTTCTGAAGCTTTAGAAAAACATTCAAGAACTGAATGAATGAACCCATAACACAGTGAGTGGGAATGTACTTCTTTGCAATTTTAATGTGTTCATTTGGGATTATAATGCCGTGAGGAAGATCGAGAAAAGGGAAAAGAATGCTTCCTCTCATGGCCTAGGTCAAATGTCAAGATTCAGGAACCCAGAGGTGGACATCGATGACGCACGGGGATCTGAGGGCTTAAGGTCCGTCTTTTCTGGATGGTGCTCCCCATCCACACTGAGGGGATCGGTAGCATCACCTGAAGACACACGCAACATCTCCTGTGACCACATGGCGGGTGGCAAGCCAGCACAGGATGCACTCCAGGCCCACAAAAGAGGAAAATACTCACTGACCTCTCTGCAGAGGGGCCCAATGCACTAGTCCTATAGCTAGTGTGACCAAGTTATCCTGGTCTGCCTGCGACCTGCTTAGTTTTAGCACCGAAAATTCCATGTCCCAAGCAGCCCTTAGTCCTGAGTCAACAAGGACAGTTGGCCACCCCACCTCCAGTCAAGGGTGTCATTTAAAGCGGTGCTTCTCACCCTTCAGGATGCACCCCCAGCATCTGCGGCACTTGTTAAAATTCACATCCACATTTGGTAAGTCCCAGGTGGGGCCTAAGATTCCGCATGTCTAACAAGTTCTTAGATGATACTGATGCTGGGGCCGGCCTGGGGACCACACTTTGAGTATCAGGCTTTAGAGCACACTTTGTGGGCTTAGAGGTAGATGGAGACCTTGCTTCACCATTTACGAATTGAATATCCTTGGTGAAGTGACCTAACCTCACTGAGCCCCAATTTCCTCATCTCTAATAGAGATTGATAGAACTATCTTCCTCACAGGGCTGTTGTGAGGATTAATCAAGATAATTATGAGCACAGAAGAAGCACTCAGTAAGTATTAACTGCTTTTTTTATTATTGGCATTTTTATTGTGTGTCACTGAAGTAATCAATGAGGTGGTTGAGACTAAAAACACAAATAAGTTGAAGAAAGTTTCAGGTAAACTCATTGTTGAAGGAGTCACAAGCACTGGCATTTTCAAGGCAAATTAGAACGTTTGAGGCAGAGGCATATCACCAGGTTGGATGGAAAATAGGTTTGACCCATAAGGTAAATCTTAAAATGTATGTTCACCATAAAATACTAGTCTTTCACACTTTGCTGTACAATCTGCCTCCCTATTCTGAGTTCCCTGGAACAGTAGGCAGATTACAAAAGTCTGAATATCTGACTAATGCAGAGGAAATTGGACCCACTAAGCAGTTATGCCCAAGGCTCAACCTCAAGTCCAGCTGGACTTCATGGACTTCACGGCCTGCACTGTCATTTACTCTGCAAACTTGGAGAAGTTACATAACAACTTTGAACTTCAGTGTTCTTACAGCCCACAAGGATAATAATGCCTACCTCATAGACCCATATGAGGATCAAATGTGAAGTACAGGTCTGGCCCATGTTAAGTGCTCAGTAAATACTGACTAGTGTTATAATTACCCTTTTGGTGTTATAACAGGACTATTTATTATATAGTATTTATTTATTATATATAATATTTATATTATATAAATATTATTTATTGTATATTTATATTATAAATATGTAATAAATAATATAATAATATAAATTATTATTAATAAACAATAATATAATTATTACAATAAATAATAAAACTATATTATTTATTATATATTTATATTATATAAATAATATTTATTATATATAATATTCATTCTTAATATTCATTAAGAAAGGAGAGCCATTGGATCAAGTGTTTCTTGGATGTACTGGTTCTCAAAGTGAATAAAGCCTTCAGACCTTGATTGCCAGATCCTGCTGGTACCTGACCAAAAGGTGAGAAGCCATCTAACCTTAATTCCCTACTCTGTTATGAGACCCCTTGAAGCATAACCCATTTTCATTCTTACTCACTGGAGCAGGGATAGAGTTTGATTATTTTCTTTATAAAGAAAACCGTTGTTGGAGCAATGGGCTGTACCTGAAGATCATCACTTTCCAGGCCCTGGCTGATTTGACCTGTTTTATTACAGGGGCTGAACCTGTGGATCTGCGAATGAAAATTTGTGAAACCAATGTTAGGGAGTGGCAGTTCCTGGTGATGATGGGCCGGGGAAGATGCAGAAAATTTTTAGATTTGAGAGCTGTGAGGCAGTGATGGTCATGTCAGCAGTTGGGATAAGTACTCATTTATATATAAATCCTCACTTTTATGTACAAGACATATTTTCTGAAGCAAAGCCACATTTCTGATGTTGCAAGAAAGAGGATCAGAAATACTTAATCCCAAATCTAAGAATCAAGACTATTGTCCTGTCCAAAACTTGGCAGGGCCATGTCTCAGAAAAATAAAACAGACATTCACAAACTCTTCTTTGGAATTACTTGGCCAAACCCACACATGCTGTTTTGCTTTTCATACCTGGATGCCCTTATTGGATGTAGAACTGGGTTATGAACTCAACTCTCAGTTCAGTGGGAGGAGCTTTGGTTCAGAATTAGTTCAAATTCTCGCTCCTCTGCTGAGGAATGGTGTAATTTTGAGGAACTTATTTAAACTCTCTGATCTTCATTTTCCTTCTTTGTGAAACAGCTATAATCCCTTCCTCAAAGGGTATTGGGAAACTTAAATGATATAATGTTCAAAGTGACTACCATGGAGCTCAGCTCATAGAAAGTATTTAATACATACTCATTTTCTTCCTCTCTTCCCTTGCGCTTTGCACCTTATTGGGCATTTGCCTGTTCCTCACATTGCTCCACCTTTGAGTTATAGACAAAGTTTATGCCTACCTGTAGGTGTTCATGATCTGATCTGGGGCATCCCTGGTTTCTATGTCTTTCAGGTCACTACTGAGCATTGGGTACCATAGGCCCTCGATCCAGCTACCCTAGAGAATGACATCATCAGCATTCCTTACCTAATATTGATTTGCATTAGTGGGCATAAAATCTGAATATCTCCTGTATATCATTCTCTGGTGGCCAGGACATGTTGACATGGCAATGGTGCCATTGGGAGGTCAGTGATCTTTTGTCCTACCACTTACCAGCTAGAACAGAGCACCTATCAGTGGAAAACCCTGTTGTATTTCAGAAGAAGATTTCTCAGTTTGGCTAAAAAAAAAAAATTGAGGGTCTCAATTTTGAAATGGCCACGCTCTTCTTCAAGTAGCTATCATGCCCTTTGGCTATAACCTTATGGGAGACTTCAGTGCGTAATTGCAATTGTTTCCTACAGTTTTAAAAACAGATGAATCTAGGAGGCCAATCACAGCCTGAGAACCAAGATCTATATTCATGTTCATCCCAAATTCCTCTAAATCTTGGCAAAGTGGGGCACACAGTTTCCTGCTATTTAGTCTTCCATTTTTAATATTTTAGAGCTACTAAAACATGAAATGTATAGGTTATGAAGCTCATTCTGTTGGAAGCTTGGATCAATGAGGATAATTTGGTCTTAGATGAATATTCAATAAAATGGACTCATATAATGATTGAATGAAAGATTTAATTTATTTTTCCTTTATGTCTTCCTAAGAATCCAATTTCCTTCATACACAGCAAACGTATGTGTCCCTGTGTGTTTCTGAATAGAAAGAGCAAAAGCCATGGAATTAAGTAATTTGAATTTTAGTTAGAACCTTATCTTTTTGATTAAGCAGTTTTTTGAAAGTGCCGAACATCTTTGGGTTTAATTTTTTTTATCTCTATAATGACAGTTTGGACTAGTAAACTTTAATGGCAATCTCCAACCCTGAAATTTTATAATTCTGTAAAAAATCCTCATTTTTTAATCTAAAATGTGCAGTTGCTAATTTTTCTATCTGTTGTTCCTCCTTTGTAGAAATGTATGGAAATTATTCCTAAGAATGTATGTACAACTGTTCAATGTATTAGAAAGCAATATTCCTTATGGTAGAGCACAATGTCCTCATAACTGAGTGGGCAATGACTTAACAGCCTGGGCAAGTTAACTAGAAAGCTGAACAGCCATAGGTGAACCAACATAATTGAAATTAGGTCATTGGTGACCCAACATAATGGGGAAAGGGGGGAATGCTGAGATTACATTCTAACTAAACAAGTATTTTTTTTTTTCTTTCTTCCCTCACTGACAAGTCATAGGGCACATTGATTGTTCTAGGTTTAAAGGAAAATCCATCTGTACTTTTCCTAGTCAAAAATGAAATATTAGATGGAAGCTGTGATTTTCAAAATCTGTAACAATATGTATGGCATGGGCTCCCACCAATCAGAATAGATGTCAACCACAAAGAATAACCATTCTGGTACGAGCCTTAAAACACTAAACCAAATCAAGAAAAAACAACTTAAAAGTACTTGTCCTGTCCCCATCCTCAATGAGAATAATTTATTTTTAACAAATATGTATATCTCCACTTTGAAAAGAAACAATCAAATGGGGAAGCATGCATCTGATCCCTGCCTCCTTCCTATTCCATCTCGTCCCACCTCCCCCCCGCTCTCACCGTCCATCCACATGGGCCTCCTTCCCACCTCTGTCTTGACTGCTCTCCCTGCATCCTTGGACAACAGATTCTTAGCCATCACCTATTCTGTGGAGAGTATCGCACCATATCCCGAATAGGCTCTCTCGGCCATCTTAGTTAATGGTCACTCCTAGTAATTCCCAGAACGTTACCCTGTTTTGTTTTCTTCCCAGCATTTAGTGATAGCTGAAATTCTGTTTTATGTTCAACATTTGTTTATTTTCCGTCCATTCCACTAGGGTCTGCATAGAACAGAAGACTTGGGCCATCTTATAAATGCCTGACCAATAGTAGGCCATCAATTAATATTTCAAGAATAATAACATTAATATTAATGACAAACCTAAAAATGTATGGGCATCTACTACATGTCACGCTCTACCTAGATCATCTCCCTAAATCTCAAATCAACTCTGTGAGGTGGATTTTCATTTCAACAAAGGAGGAAAAAAGAGGCTTCTAAGAGGTTAGAGAAGATAACAGGCTCAAGATCTCAATGTTTTTAAAGGTGTTAACTGGGATTTTAATTTCAACATCTGAATGCATTCCTTGCTGGACTGCCTCCTAATTAAATATGCCTCCATATTCAGTAAGTCAAGCAAAACATGTGCATTGCCTTGTATTATCAGAGACTCTTGGATTGTATTACTCTTCAGTGAGCAGTAATTCTTAACATTTTTATCTTCAAGGTCTTTGCACCCCCTTCCCTAATGAACCACATTTCTGGAAGAAATATGTTACCACGGTGTATCATTTCTTACCATAAATAAAGGTTTTAAAATGTAACACTTTGAACACTCAGCTCAATGTATCTAATATTTTTTTTGGACGGACATTTATAGAATTAATATTTGTGGCCCTCCAAAATTCATATATTGAAACCCCTTCCCCCAATGTGATGGTATTTGAAGGTGGGGTCTCTCGGAGGTGTTTGGGGACATAAGGGTGTGGAGCCCTCACGAACGGCGTTAGTGCTCTTATAAAAGTGACCCCAGAGAGGCCCCTCATCCCCTCTGCCATGTGAGGTTACAGCTAGAAGGTGTCATCTATGAACCAGAGGGTGAGACCTCACCACACACAGAATCTGCTGGTGACTTGATGTTGGACTTCCCAGCCTCCAGAACTGTGAGAAACAAATTTCTGTTGTTTATAAGCCACCTATCTATAATATTTTCAGTATACATGGACTAAGAGGAAGATGTTGGAACAATGCAAAAGGTCAGATACTGAAATAGTAATAAGATTTAAGATTTTAACAAAAGGGTAGATTTCATGAAAATAATTCAGAAACTAATAAGTTAGAAGAAAAATAACCAGGAATAGTAGATTTGGTGGCTGTTCACAGATATAGTCTTATTTTTGGCTTTTGAAAGGTTTCTTAAAAGTTCCTAAAGGTTTCATACTGGGTCCTGAGAAAGACTGGAGGTGATTCTTAAAAACAGAAATTCCAGAGCCCAACCCCAGATCTACTGATTCAGAATCGCAGGGTCAGGTGGGGGGAGGAAGGAAGAGGTATCCCAGAAGAATATTGGATTTAAGCAAATTTGGGAAGACTGAGCCAAAGAATGCTTATTATATGAGTAGTACAGGATGCACAGAGATGATTATATTAGGCAAGCAAGAAGACTTGACGAAATTCTTTACATAAAAAAAGTTAAACCTACTGTCTACTCACTATTGTATTTTTGTCACTTTCCATTGCTTCTCATACATCTAAGATCAGAACTCAGTAACTACTTTAGATGAAAGAATTAAAAGTTTAAGCATTCAAAACTCCCATCATTAAGGTTTTTAGTGTTGTTGTTCATTTGTGGACTCTAAGGGTCTATTTCTTTCTTTTACTTTTAACGTATGTATGCACGCCTGCGTGCGTGCATACACACACACACACGCACACACATTTGCACAGTTCCATGGCAGCAAAGAAATCCTCACATTCCAGATATGTCTTAGTGAAGCATGATGGTTAAGAATTCTCAATATTTTAACGTTACTTAGAGCACCAGTAGGTATGTTACCCTGGCTCCATGCCCAGAGTTTAACAGTAGGGGCCTTGTGAAATGCTAAACGATGTGTATAACAGTATTCAGACTCTCCAAGAGCCAATCCGTCAAAACATTTGCTGCTTTGAAAATGTGTTCTTCAAAAAAATGGGCATATGGAACTTATTACACTGCTTGGTGGAGTTCAGGCAGCAGGGTCCAAAATAAGCATAAAAACCTTTTGAGGACACAATCCTACCTTAAGGTAACAGGGTCTCTAAAACTGTCCTTCCCTGACCTAAGAGGTATAGAACTCTCACAGGAAATAGCAGAGTTCCAAATATTTTCCTGGGCTTCAAGTGTTAGAATAGCACAAAAGTTGGTAGAAGTTTTGAAAAGACCAAAAAAGTAATGTTTAAGTAAGAGTTTGTGAAATATTTGACCTGATTCAGTAATGATCCAACTAGCACAGTCGTTGGCCCATAATTGTTGTTTAATAAATAATTGTGAACAAATAAATCTGACATTTTACTGCTACATATTCAAGTAGAGATTACAATGCATAGCTACATATGTGTGGAAATTTGACGGATGAAAGAGAAAGCAAATCCTTTAATCTCCATGGAAATAAAAGAAACATTTTAACAAAGAAGAAAATAATCAAAAGAAGGACCATGATTAGCTTACTCTTATTTCCCACCCCCCCCCCACTGCTGATTTCTATGACACCTGGATTTAAGAGGATAGACTTTTAAAAAAAATTTACATGTCCTTATTTAATTGAAATATTGAAATATCAAAGGAAGCTAATTGATAGAATTTATGAAGGATTAACTTACTTTGAACCCGCATTAACGTAACGTGTGCTATGTGCTGTACTAGGTGTTAAAAGAATATACCCTTGTTTCCTTTTCATTAGCAGCAAGGACAGAAAATGCTATTATCAGTTATTGCAGACAACAAGAACAGAGTTTAGGTTTTGAAGCTGAAAAGCCTCAAACTCCTTGCTGTGTTTTATTATGCATAACTGAAATTCTTCACAGTTACAATAGTGTAAACTCCTCTTGATTGCATCAATATGTACTTGGAACAGGGAGGTATGTAGACCACTCATTGTGAAGGAACTCTGCAGCTACATGTTGATTTGCTTTGAAGGAATAAAAGTAAATCAAGAAAGTGTGCTTTTTTGTGAAAGACATGGGGGTATTTCATTTCTAACTTCTTGTGGACCATAAGGTGAATTCATTTGCCTTGTAAAGTCTCCCTCACTTGAAATTTCCTGACAGTTGAGATATTCCCTTCCCAGCATGTTTTATCACCCAAAGAGCTTTGCGTGGACCACTCTTTGATGGTTTATATTCTCCCAGTGCAATGCTCACTTCTTCTCGTTACCTTATTTTTCACTATTTCATGATTTGTCTTTTATATTTTATCACTGCTTCCTCTGGGATTTTTTTTTCCCCAGGAAAAATGACAAGAATGATCCACATAAGTCCATAAGAGAGGTTGTAAAATAAACATTATACCATGTGTGGGGTAAAAAAAAATAACTACAAATGGCTGTTCTCACTTTCTGGCATTTACACACATGGCCATCTGTTTCAGGGCTGTTTTACTTGGCTTTTTCCCAACATTTATGTAACTGGCCAATTGAAAGGAAATGACATCACCAAGTTTCCTGAAGACTATCACTGGAGCCACAAAAAAGTTAGGAAACAAATTGCTTAGTAAAGAGAAAGATGTTTTTCAAACGCCTCTTTTCTTTTCCATTTCTTTCTTCCTTTTTTTCTAGCATTTCTAATAATTTTTTCCCTACTTCTGCACCTTCTGTGTTAATACTTAATATTTTCAATGTCTGCTTTAGAGCTTCTCCTCTTTGAATTGTGAGGAGTTAAGAGGAAAAAAAATGCTCTTTTTTGGATCCACATGATATGATCACAACATGTTGAAAAGTAAGGAGCTCTCGGACCTACCTAACATCCCGTAATAGATTTGATTGCTTTCTTTCCCTCAAGTGACAGCAGATTTTGAACCCGTAGATCTGGGCCTTGAAAAGATCTGAAGGAATTCTCACAAGACCTAAACTTTTCTGCTACCAAAGGGATGCCTCAACTACCCCTTACAGCTAGGCCCACAGAGCATGATGGAATGAAGAGGAACATTTGGAAAGTATATCATATTTGTTGGCAACACCAAGATGTCAAAGCTAGGAATGGTAGATTTTTTTATAGCATAGTTTATAGATCTTCTTATCCCAGTATCTCAGTAATTTGTACCACTGGACCAAGAAGGCCTTTCATCTGATTCCAAAATGAAGCCATCTCTAGGGGAAATATAGCAGCTGTTTTTAAGGCTCACAATTGCATGGAAAAAGTATTAGTGTTAGAAGAAATTAAGTATACCTGCTTAATATTTTCTCAGGAGTTCAGAGAAAATAGAGGGTTCGTCTAAACAGGAATCTCTTTAAGCTCTTATGTTAAAAACTTTGAGATTTTAAATGCCTTATGTATCATTCCAGTCTACTCATGGTCTCCTATAATAATGGACTGTTGCAGCTGCATCGCCCTGAATCAGCATTCTTCCAATTGGGACGGGAGCATTACTTTGAAAGTGTGCCCTTTTGACACTACCTGGATTGGTTTGAAACTCTCCTCCTCACCTCCATTTCCTTCTCTTCTCTTTTCCACCTTCATCATCATGGGTAATAGATTCTGTTGGCTCCTCACCCTGATTGCCTTTGCCAGCTGGTGCATCTGCCCCTCAAGTGTTTGGAGTTCTTTCTGGAGAATTGCCAATAGCTGATGGGAGCCACCTGCTGGGACAGTGACAGCGCCACCATTCCCCCCACTGTCCTGAGTGGCCAATGACTGACAGGTTTAGATATATAAAATCCTCAAGGCCACATATCCTCAAGGTGAGACAAGTCTGTGGTGGAATTTATGTTCCAGTCTCCCATGCACCAGCCAAGGCTACACTTTACCTGAGTCCGCATCCTTCCTTGGCTCTTTCCAGCTTGATCTACTTCCTTTCAGGTTTTTCCTAAAGACTACTCCCTTAATAAGTCACATACATCTGAAGCCCTGTCCTAGCCTTGGTTTTTTAGGGCCTCCTATCCAAGACACTCTGATTATCAACAATGATATCTGAATGATGAGAACACAAAGAGAAGTTCTATAGGCGTCTAAGTATGAGAAGGGTCCCTATCAGAGTTTATACAGCAAGACAAAGGGAACAATTGGGAGAGTGTCAGCAGCAGCATCTAAAGAAAACAAAATTTAAGGTAAGAATGTAAGAAAAAGAAAACATCAGTGATAGGTTACTTGACAGATTTTAAAGAAGTTGGTGGAGAGTGCAGAGATAGATAAAAAAAATGTTGCTTGGATTTAAAAAAATGTTAACACATATGGATGAAGAAAATTTGGAAAACACAGAAAAGTAGAAAGATAATATCAAAATCACCTGTAATCCTACTATCCAAATATAATCACTTTTGATATATTTCATTCCAATTTCTTTTTTTCTATCATTTGTCTATATTTGTATTTTATTCACATGCATTTATTTACATACATTTATACATGGGAATTGCTACATATACAATTTAATACCCTGCATTTTCTTCTTGAACATTACTAACTTTTCATGTCATGTACTACTCTTTGAAAACTAATTTTCAATGTCTACAGAACATAAATTCTATAGATTGACTATAACTTAAATATACACCTATTTTCAGAATTTGGGTTGCTACCAATCTTTTGCTGTTTATAACACTGCTGTAAGGAATAATAGACTTGTACATAAATCTTGATGTTCATTTTAGATTTTCATTTATAGACTACACTAATAGTAGTAGAACTACCAGGTCAAGTGCATGCAAATTTTAAATAAACCATCAACTTATGTTCCGATTTTTGCCAACATATTGGCAGTTATTTTCCAAAAAGGACACGCCGATGTATAATGACTCTAATAAGAATACCATTTTATAGTGCCATTGCCAACATTCCATATTATCATTAAAGTAAATTAAATAAAAGTAAATTCAGTAAATTAAAGCAAATTTTATAGTAAACACTGTATTCATTTTTTTTCTTTTTTGACGTGTGTGTGTGTGTGTGTGTGTGTGTGTGTGTGTGTGTATGTTGCTTGGACCTTGTTTCCTCTTATTTAAAGTGAAAGCTTTTGTTGTTGTTGTTGTTAACTTTAAAATAAGCATGTTCCTTGGAAGCAACCTAAGTGTCCATCGATGGATGAACGGATAAAGAAGATGTGGTGTGTATGTGTGTACATATATATATATATATATATATATATATATATATATATGGACTATTACTCAGCTATAAAAAAGAAGAATGAAATAATGCCATTTGCAGCAACATGGATAGACCTAGAGATGATCATTGTAAGTAAAGTAAGTCAGACAGAAAAAGACAAACATCATATAACTTTGCTTATATGTGGAATCTAAAAAAATGATACAAGCGAATTTATTTGCAAAACAGAAATAGGCTCACAGACATAGAAAGAAACTTATGGTAAAGGTAACCATAAGTGGGGCAGGATAAATTAGGAGTTTGGGATTAAAATATACACACTATGATATATAAAAGAGATAACCATAACCAACAAGGACCTACTGTATAGCACAGGGAACTATACTGAATATCTCGTAATAACCTATGATGGAAAAGAATCTAAAAAAGCATATATGTATACCTAACTGAATCACTTTCCTGTACACCTGAAGCTAACACAACATTGTAAATCAACTATATTTCAATAAAAATTTAAAAACAGAAAGTATGTTCATAAAAATTTAAAATAAAATAAGCATGTTCTTGGTTGCCTTTTTCCTCTTTAATATGCCTTATTCAGGTCTAGAGAAAGATACTCCAATGAAACCCTAGGTTTCAAAAACATGAAAACAACCTAAATTGTTGAGGGAGGAGGGAAGAAAAAGCTGGTCAGTCAGCTCTTTGTTTTGAGGCACATGAGGCCAACACACATGAATTTCTTCACTCCACTACAGTAAATTGATCCTTTGCTCCACTTGAATTTTCTTGATATGCTGACCTACTATATCACAAACACAACTACTGTATGCTTTGTCCTGTGCACATTCATCCCCAAATGAACATTGCTTGTACCTGAATGATCGAGGAGCTGTGAACGATATCATAGGATTTGGTAACAGTGAGAGCATATAAATCAGTATGGTACAAGCAAATTTAAAATAATGTGAAAATATCATGTGGCAAGAAGAATCAGGCCAAGGACTGAAAGAATCAGGCCAAGGCTTGTAGGACTGAAACAGGAAATGCGGAAGGAGGGGTGGGTACTAACACTATGCGGTTCCGGGGCTGCCGATAGGAAAAGGGAATGAACCATCTTCCGATTTCTCCTCCATCTCCCCAAATGTCTCTTATGGAATTGGGTCTGGTATGTTCCTTATTTTATAAGGCACCAAGGGACACACTAGGTAAAGTGTAATGCCGTAATGGTTAATTCACTCATCTATTACGTATGCTATTAAAAACAGCCACAAATTTCTTTATGTATTTGATTTACAATAGTAAGCAGACTGTACATGTGTGTGTTTGCTGTATGTATACATATGGATTTGTGGGCATATGATTTCAATAATAAAATGGCATTTCAGTGTATAATGAATTATAGGTTTTGCTAACAGTATGGAGTATAGAGAAAGGAGAACAAAGGAACAGGTAAGAGAAACAAATAAGGGAGGGGATCCCCAGAATGACTGGGAAGGAGTGGAAAGGCAGAGGAAGGGAAGGGGTCAGGACGCATGCCTGACAAACTCTGCCGAAGTGAACATTTTGATAAGAAACAGAGTCAAGCTCTCTATGACCTGATAAGTCACTTTCCATTTGCTGCTGCTTTGACATCCAAGCTCCTCAGTGGTTGAGGTACTTCAACCAGTGCCCTGATTCTGGTTTCCTTTCTCTTTTTTTTCTTTTAAGTATGATGCTCTTGTACTTTTAAGAAACTTGTGTCTTGTCTTAACACCTTGATGCGCATAAATGCCACAAAATATACATTTTACCATATCACTTTAACGGATACTTTTTACAAACAAAATACAGTTTGAGGTGTTGCAGGTTTTGTCTGTGTATCAAAAATAATTTGACTAAATTTTAATTTTAAAAATCTGTTAAATTCAGTCAAGTGATATTGGCTTTGGACTAAACTGTGTTACTTAAACAGTCTGCTCTGGTATCGTGCGGAGCTCTATTTACCTCTGCCCTTTGTTCTTGCCCTTTCCTGTCTACCTATGAGTTAAAATATGAACCCCATGAAGTATTTACCTCCCTGGATAGTTACCGCTGTGCTAAATTGAACCATATAAACTTTCACATTCTCTAGCTTGTAATTTAGAAATTTGATATACCTTAAATCTGAATTTGGGGCTGCTAATATTTAACAAGTGTGCACCATACTTTATCAATTCCCTAAGTTTTGTTTTCTACAGATGGAATTTTTTATGTCAGGTGATTAAGTGGTAGTCCTTGAGGCCACTTCTGACTTGTACATGAACTCTTTAAAGCTACTGGGCCACTGGGTTATTTAGTGCACGGAGTGGTTATAGATGGTATCTGAGACAGGTATCATGATTCCAAAAGTGCCTGATTTTCCACCTCTTCCTCTCAAGGTGTAGTAATGGATATGACAGCTTTAAATGACTGGTGAAATAAGAATTGAACCTATGGCTATTTTAAACATTCTTGTGGAAAGATTTTCATGAGTAGACTGCCCAGTAGACAGTTCAGCTGAGATAATTTTTTATTATGTGGTATGGATAATTTAAAAATCCATGTTTAATAAGCACATAAAAGACACACCGTACTTTACCTATGTGTGATTATATACATACAGACATACATATATATGTATATCATTTTTGTGTGTGTGCACAAAACTTTAATGAAGAATACTTTTGTAAGCAAACTTAAAGAAGGGAAGGAAGCAGAACTGAACAGAGAGAACTGAACTGCTACAGTATAAAATTACAAAAATTAAGTGTAGTCTTGGTGGAAGAATAGACAAATGTTAGAGTCAGAAATTACCAATACATATACAGTCAATAGGTATCTGACAAGATGCCAATGAGAAATGCAACTTGAGAAGCTGTTTATTCATACAGAATATAACTTGAGAAGCTGGTTATCCATACAGAAAAAAATGAACAATATATATATGTATGTATATATATGTGTGTGTGTGTGTGTGTGTGTGTGTGTGTATATATATATATATATATATATAGTTTTGACACATTCCACCTTAGCTATGTGATATTATCTGTGTGTATATGTATGATTTAGAAACCCTATTTTAGCTGTGTGTTAGTTTTTTCCCTTCTGTCCATATGATTCTATTTTAAATATGAATTAAAATGGCTTAAAAGTATTAATTATAGAAGGCAGTCTTCTCTGAGTCATGCAGCGCCCTTCCTCCAGCCCACCACCTCCCACCGTTATTTTTGTATACTTGGCATAACCTGTTTCTTTAATGAAACAGATTTCCTTTCCAAGAAATGAGTGCAAGCTCCAGACTGAAAAGATGAAAATATTGATGGCGGTGTTTAGTCTATACAGGTTCATTTCTCCAGGTATGTGCTATATAAGTGCTGTTATTCTGCTGGTCTCTTAAGAGTCAATTCTTTTAGCAGAATTGTCTCCTATCTCTAAGGTAGCAAGAATGACCACTGAGAAAAAATATATATATGACATTACACTGCTGAGAATTTTCATGCTTTTGCCCCTCTTTTGGTGGTGGAAGGACCTTTGTTTTGCAAAGGCAAAACTAGCAAGAACTTTATACTTTTGGCTTAAACATTAAACAGAAATGGCCATTTAAAACTTTGAGTAGACAGATGGGTTTAGGTTCAGCCTCAGGAAAAGTTGGAATGGGTTTAAGTGTGAAGTGGGTAGAAGGCACTGTTTTGTCTTTTCATGGCAGGTTTGATCCAGAGGAAGTAAAAGGCTTTATCTCTGAGTCTAAAGAATTAAAGGAGGATGAAAATGGGATTACAGTATCTGATATGGACTCCCTATTGTTTGTGTGACAGTTTAAATCCTTTGTTCACAGTTGGTCACAAGACCGCAGTCTCTATTCCGTGCTAGGAATGTATTCTTTCAAAAACAGGAAGCAACACTTGAAGTAACTGCAGTTTTACAGTGACTACCAGGTTGATCCCTGGTTTTTGTCGCTGCTTTCCTGTTGGGTCTGGAGGAAGTGGCAGAGAGAGAAGAGAGAGAGTGGAGGAGGCAACTCGATTACAGCGACAGGTTAGACTGAGCCTGGATTCATCTTAGTGGAAGAGTGATGAAAACACTTTAAACAGTTGCCAACAGCTCAGTAGAAAGTATTTGACATCTCACCTACATCAACAAGCAAGAGTTAAAGGTTAAATCACACACACTCAAGTGCTGGGAAAAGGATGTGTTTATGTCATCAACTTTCTTTGTTCTAGGACTGCCCTATGTCAACAAGGGGACAGACATTGCCTGGTTGGAGCCACCAGGACAATAGAGACAAATCCACAATCTGTGCATGACAAATCCCCTTCTAAGCATTTGTAGTTTGCTCCTAGTTACATGGGCTTCTTCATCGTTCTCTACGTGCTTCCAAATAGCTATGTATTTAGAACAATGTGGTTTTGATCTTTTCTCTTTCTTCATCTAGATTCTTGGGGTCCCAAGCATGAACCTCAGTTTAAAAAGAGGAAAACCTGGGAAGAGGAAGGTTTTCTTTTTTTACACGGTTCCTGTGTTGACTCCAAATTCAGTGAGCACCCACTCTAAACTCCTTCAGGTGGTGGTAGTACGTAACTGGTGCTCACACACTAGAGGGGCTTTTTTGGAAAGGAATTCAGTGCCCTTCACAAAGTTCTGAAAGGCTGAACAGGAGATTTCTTGACCAGGTTAAGAAAGATTTAGATTGAAATTGTGAAGAAAAGAAAATATACCCAAAAGAGCAATGTAAAGCTATTGCCAAGGAGATCAACAGGTGTGCCCTGGAAGGAAAAAATTGTTTAGAAAAATGCTTCTTATCTTTTGGCAGGTCAAGTCCCTTTTGAGAATCTGGTGAGAGCTGTGGATTACCTATTTGTACTAAAGTTTGTACCCATGTTCAGGGCGATCAGAGACTCCTTGATGACTGTCCATAGAAGTCCTAGAGGTCCTTGTAGTATAAGGGGACCAGCAAAGGCAACTCCCTTGCTTCCTCACCATATTTTGAGAGTTAAACTAAAAGTCAATGCACAGTAGGTAAGAATAGCTATAGTCAAAAGCACCTTTACAACTAAATGCTTTCTAAAAACAAGATTCTGGACCCTGGATGGTACTCGGTGAGCAAAGCTTTCTACCTTCACATTTTCTGTTACCTGTAGATTTTGTACACCCATCATTTGCTGGATTCTTTTCATATATGAAAACTGTCATTTAAGCTACAATAAAAGTTACTTGCTCTTTTTATTTTTGGCCTAGAAAACATTTACTTACATCTATGGACTTATTTTCTTTCTGATCTCTGTGTTAGGAATATGTCTAACTTGAGATGGATACATTAAGCCATCATCATCTGATACCATGAAATACTGGCGACATCGAAAGAGCATCCTTCACCAACAATCTGATCAATTTTCATGTAGCATTACAGTTATTGTAGATACCCCAAGATAAAATTTAGATTCATTACTTAAGAAGAGCTACAGTAGTTTTTAAGCCTTACTATTCAACACTTTAAAAGAGAAGCACAACTTTTATTACATTATTTTTGATAACTGCATTCCAATATAATTGGCTTTCTTTGAAATATCATGGGGTTTTTTTTCCTAAATATATTTAAAAACATTATCCCAAGAAGTAGTCCACTCTGTGTCAAACTGCCAAATGGGTCTATGGCACAAAATGTTTAAGAACCCCTGGCAAAGAGATGATAGAAATAAATTTTCACTGATGTTTCACTGGCATTCAATACTGATGGATGTGCTGGAAATGCTGTAAAGGTACCCTTGTCCTTGCATGAATGGGAAGCAACCTAACAAGGATAGAAATATCCTGCCACTCCACGAGGATCCTGTAACTTGGTCAGACTAGGAGGCTGGCGATTCAGCTGCTAGAACATCACTACCTCTGGCTTGAGTAAACCATTCCTGCAATGTGCTTGAGGTGGAAGCTGAGGTTTCACTAGATTTTTCAGGCTGTGTGACTATATTTTTCTTCTGTCTGGTTGCTACTAAATGTTGAAAAGAATGTCAGATTTTAGATTGAGACTTGCTCTCATTACAGTATACCAACATGGCGTGGGGTGGCTCCTGGAAGGAACCTATAGCCCTTACCTACTTCTGACTATCAGAAGCTGTACAGATCCTACCAAGAGAACCTAACAGTTTTGAGTAGCCAACTTGGCTTATGTCAATTTGCTCCCATTTTTTAAATTGGTCTTAGCATTAATTTGTGTTTTCCATGGGTAACTGGTTTGTTTTACTTTACAACACTATGAACCTTGTATCTGTTTTCTTTCCTCTTTGTGTTGACTGTTTGACAGTTAAGAGTTAAATCTGTTGGTCGCCTGTGGCAAGTTTATAAAATTTCATGGCATAACTTTTGTACTTCTATTTCATTTTTAGAAGGCAGCATAGTGAGTGATTAAGAACATGAGCTCTACAGAGAGACATCTTGGGTTCAGATCTACTAGGTCACTAGCCAAGTGACCTTGGACATGTTAACCTTTCAGTTTCCTTATCAGTCTTCATAGGGGTGGCTATGATTGTTAAGAGATAGCACATGCAGAGCACTTAGAGCAGTATCAGAGTCCCAGGAAGAACGAATAAACATTAGATATTATTCCTGGCTCTATCTTTTTTTCCTAGATTATTTTTGCCTGGCCTCATGTTTTATTCTTTTGTTTGTTGAAATCTTACTACTATACAGAATACATGTTTTATAAAAATGCCTTAATTCCTTTTGGTGTTCAGACAGCAGTGTGAAGGATGTATTTGGAGAGAATGGAATTAGAAGTATGGAAGTCAGTTAGAAGAATATAAAAATAATCCATCTGATAGAAGATAACTAAAACAGTAGCAGTAGGGATACAGAGGAAGAGAAGTATTTGAGGTATTTATGAGATTGAATTGACAGGACCCAGTGACCCATTTTATGTGAAAGGTAAATA
Organism: Eschrichtius robustus; assembly: GCF_028021215.1. Classification (NCBI taxonomy): domain Eukaryota; kingdom Metazoa; phylum Chordata; class Mammalia; order Artiodactyla; family Eschrichtiidae; genus Eschrichtius; species Eschrichtius robustus. The sequence goes on from NC_090825.1 coordinate 32,597,362, forward strand.
ACAGTAAATCTGGGGTGACTCCTAATTTGCTAGTTTAGGTGACTGGGCAAATGATGATATCATCAATCAAGATCAGGAATATGGAAAGTATCCTGGAGGTGCTCAGGTGTAGTGATAAATAATAAATTAAGTTTTGGCCATGTTGAGTTTGAGATTTTGGGGGGATAATTAAGTCAAACCCAGTAAAGCACCGAAAATAAGCACTTAGAGCTTAGGAGAGATTATAAAGATGGATACATTGATTCAGAATTTAGCAGAATATAGGTTTTTAGCAATGTTTACAGGTAAAATTGCACAGTATTAAGTGAAGGCCAAGGGACTTTTGGGAACTGAGCTGGAAGACAAAGGCTGTGTCTTTTTCATCTTTGTATTTCCATCCAGAACACTAGCCCAGTCCCTGACACAGAGGAGATGCTCAGTAAACTTTTATTTCATGACCTATCAAATGGACAAGTGAATAAGTAAATACAAGAAAGTCTCAGAGGAGACTGAGAAGGAGCAATTAGAAAGATGACAGAGTACTAAGAGAGAGTGATTTCTCATAAGGGAGAGAGTTTTAAGAATGTGGGTACAGTCAACATTTTGGGGTGTTGGATGATATAAAACTGAGACAGAGAGCCAGGTGCACTGAATGACAGAACCAGGACTTGAAGAGATCTCAAGAGCATGAAAATTAGAGTTAAATCTCATTGTTATTTACTAGGGATAAGTGGAAAATCCTAACAGGTTCATAAAATCAAATGCATAAGTAGTAGACATAGAGGACCTGATTTAATTGCATTCCTGGGGTTTAATAGTAAGCTGAAAGTTCAATGTAAATTAATAGTAGAGCCTGCCTGCCAGGGTGTGTAATTAGGCACTGCTAATAAAAATATCCAGCATAAAAATATGGGGATAATAATTCCTTAGTATATATCACAGGTACAGTTTGGGACAGTGCATTTCAAGAGAAAAAATTATAAAACTAGAGTATATGCAGGGAACAACAAGCAGAGTAAAGAAAAGTCTGGAAGACATGTCATTCACTTGAAGATGGTTGAGGGAAGTTGGCATGTTCCAAATTCATACTGAACAGGAACTAATCTTATTCTGTGTAGTCAGGTCTAGATCAAAGGGCAAAACCACAGAAGTGACAGCCTGAGAGACTCCAACTCACTCTGAGAAGGAATTTTCTGTAATTAGGCCTGTCTCTCAATGGAATTAGCTATTAGTGGGAAAAACAGTTTGTTTATTTATTTATTTATTGAACTAATACTTTGAGGGCATCTATCAATGTTTCTAAGATACATATCCCTTGGCAGTAGGGATACAACAGACCAGTGATAGATGATTACTACCCTATTGGAGTTTACATTTTAGATTCATTTATTTATCGAGTGTTTATTGGGTTCATGCTGTGTGTTAGACTTGTCCTATGCCTCAGGGATATAGTGAGAAATGTCTCCATTCTCATGGCCTTGATTGTCTGTGGGTGAAGAAGATATTAAACATATAAATATATAAATATACATAAAATCATAGACTAGAGGATCATTTGTCCTATGTAGCCAGATGAATTCTAAACAGGAGAAACTAATGAGGGGAACTAATATAGTTTGGTGAGTTCCAGAATGGTCGTTCTAAGGATGGGCAGATTGTGGGTAAACACGGAGGGAACAGTACATGCAACGCTGTGTTCAAGGTTGGAGAGAAGGCCAGAGTCACTGGAGCAAGGTAAACAGGGAGATGAGTTTGGTGAGGGCAATGGTCAGCCCAGGCAAACCTTAAGAGTCTCTGTAAGAATTGGTTTTATTCTGAGTGCAGTGGGAAGCCACTGAACAATTTTAATGAGGATAGTGATACAATAAAATAGAATACATTAAAGGAAAAGGAGTTCTTTGGATTCTGTGTGAAGAATGCATTAGAGAAGGGAAAACTGGAGGTGGAGAGAATAGGAGCCCATTGCCTCAGTCTTGATGAGAGGTAATGGTGCTTTGGAAGAGGATGGAGGCAGTGGCGATGGAGAGGAATGGTTGAATTCCAAGTGTATTTCAGAGCAGGCTTAATAGTAATTGAGGACCTGATTTGAATTGCACTGATTTTACATGAGGAGGAAGAACAATTCTCAAGATGCCAGCTCCTGTAACTGGTTACACTCTGAAAGGAGGCCCTTGGAGAAGCTCCATGTTTGGGGGTGATGGGGAGATTGGCCGTGGATTTGAGTCCTCTCTGGACAGGTGACATTTGTTTGGATGAATCAAAGTCAGAGGATCAGTATGTGTCCTATGGATAGGCCCATTATATTCCTTGGGGTTCGAGAGCTCTGTCTCCCTTCCGCTTTCCCCTTTATATCTAGGAGGGAGGGAGAATATGAAGCTTCCTCCCTTCTTTTTGTCAACAGAAAACTGTGTGCCACTGATTTTTCAAGACTTTTTTTTATTTGAAGGAATTCAGATAGAAGCCTTGTTATCTGTGTTGATTCAAATTCAAGCTTTAGAAATGCTTCTTTTCAGACTATCTGTGGTCTTTTACCCATGACTTTGTAGTCCTCATTCTTTGTTAGTACTGAGGATGACTTCAGATGCCTCTTCCTGTAATTAAGATGGTTTCTAGAGGTTTGATTGCTTGTTAGCAATCTGAGAGAAAGCATTGAAATGTATGTCGCAGATATTTCTCCCACTGAATTATACTGTATGAGTCTCCTATGAGAAATTGAGAAATCACCTAGAAGCTGTTAAACAGCAGAGTTTTTTGATAATATTGGTGATAGATATGAGAGAGAAGACCATTAAGTCAGGGAAGATAAGATAAGCATTCCTAAGAAAGTATACTTCAGCAGCCGTAACTGTGCCAAAAGGTCTTTCAAATAAACACTTACATTAGGAGAGAGGAAAGAGCTATGAAATAGAATGACACTGTTTCATCATTCTCCTTCACCCACAATACCAAGTCACTTTTCTTTATATATATCAAGTCGTTTTTCTTGATCCACTACTTCTACACTTAATCCAACAATTTAGTTTACCACCTTATTTTAACCCATTATCTGATGTGTGGGCTTTTGAAATAAGGTCTTTGGTCTCCTCTCCCTTCTGCCTTCCTGCACTCTATCATCAAAGTAAATCTTCAAAAATGCTTCTTTCATAATACCTATCTTGGGTTCAAAATCTTCCACTCGGTCCACATGTTATGATGGTAAAAAAATCCCATCTCCTTTGGCTGATGGTTAAAAAATTGCGAGGACTCAACCAGTCCTAGCAATTGTATTTCCACCCATTCACTGTCCTGTAAGCGCACTGAAGTGTTCCCACCTCAGCGTTTATGTTGTTTGCCCCTTCTGGAATGCCTAACTCCTCCCTGACTTTGCCCTTCTTTCAATCCTAACACTGACCTCCACCTCTGGAAACACTCCTAGGACACTTGATCCTTACAGACTCTGCATTGCTTGTCACTTGCTTCTTTATATCTTTATGAACTTTCTACATGTATATGTCCAAGACTTTATATCTTGGTGTTACCCTCATCTACTGCAAGAGAACCCTCCTTATGACGCTTTCCCACCCCAGTTCTCAGCAACCCTCTCCGGAGTGCCCCCCGAATGCCTGGCTTGAGGTCAGTGGGATCATTGAGGTCATCTATATTTAGATTCAAGGCATTTTTCCAGTGAGGAAGGAGACAGGCTAATTTGAAAGTCTAGTTTTAGAAGTAGGAATGAAGAAAGACAGCTTTTGCCAGATGCTCTAGGAAGTATACTGTGCAATAAAATGTAAGACATTTTTATCTCTTCTCTCTTTCTCTGTCTCAACTTTTAGAACGAATTTCCCCATTTCTTGAACTGACTTACATTTTCTGGTTTCTTCCAGAATCTGCTTCCTCATTCAGTCTTTTCATAACCCTTAAGCATATGCCCTTTCGTTATCTAAGACTCTTTTTCTCTCCCAAATCATCTGAACAAAATTATTTATTTCATTGTCTAACCTTTCTCTCTTTTCAATTATAACACTTGATTTCCTTTTTATTTATTTATTGCTTAAGCTCTGTTCTTATTCATTCGTATTTTCTTGCTGAGTCAAGAGAGACTTCCCCTTCTCTTTCCTTCCCCCTAAATAGTTCATCACTAAAGGCACTGACAATTCTATACAGAGGACATCTTACATTCAGAGCAGAACCACAGAGCAATAGTCTCTTTTTATTCCTTGTGTTCCTGGCCAGTTATAGCTTCGTGTACATTTTAATACTGTCTGACTATTTATTTGGAATTGAAGATTAGGTTTTATAATAAATTACTTTAGAGTAATTGGTTTTGCAGTCAAATATACTATCCTACCTACCATATTGCCTACTATTTACATATGAGCTCGATTACTGTTTTTAAATGGCTTTGAACTATCTAATAGTCAATGAATGTTTTTGTCTTTGCCTTTAAAGTTCTACCATTTAAATCTCTTGTATTTAAGGAAAATGTTGCTGTAGCTTATCCACATGATATGCAGTAAACAGTACTGTCAGATACATATAGAGGATGGGGACTGTTGTCATTTTTTAAATAAATGGATGCCTTTCCTAGCCACATAATCTCATCAACTCCTTCTCAGATGAAGTAGTGGTTTCCTTCCTTTTGATTAAAATAAGTTCTTGTTTGAACAGTCCTAATCTTGTGGACTCTATTTACTCAGCATTATAATAGGGAGGAATAAACTCAGAACAGTTGTCCAAATGGGAACTCTATCTGTCCTGGGAGAGGAAGTGGGGAGTGAGGTGCATAACATTTAGGTGAGCATTTTTCATGCCAGTACTTGGTGGGTTCCTCTCCATGCTGGCAGTAATTTATCCCTGACTGGGACCAGAAAAGTCAAAACCCTTCTACCCCCAAAGATTCCCAGGATGCAAATGAAATATTCATTCATGTGAAAAATGCTACTTTTTGTTTTTTAAGGCATGGTTTGAAACTGTGCTTCTATTTTTATTTATCTATTTTTTTGTCTTTCCTGTCCAGTATTCACTCTACTTAGATCTTGAATGTATATTGCTGTAGCTTGCAGGGACTCTGGCTTTTTTAGCTGAGTAGCCTGGACTCTCATTTAAAACATGACAGGCTTGAAGGTTTTCATATATTTTGGCATTCCATATTGCACTTTGTCTTAGCTTGCTGTATTTTCAGGAACTGAGTAAAATGAAAACAATAACAGTACTAAGAATAGTTTATTAAACACTTAATGCATGCAAGGTACTGTCCCAGAAATTATCTGTAAATTACCTTAACTCATCTTTGCAATAATCCTATGATGTAGGTACTATTGTTTTGATATCCATTTTCAGATGAGGGAACCAAGACACAAAACTGTTAAGCAATTTGGCTCAAGGTAGCTCAGATCCACCTGGGGGAGCCATGATTAAAATTGGACTCTATTTCTCATTATTTTAGTTGCTACTTCATAATAAAATCATAGTGACAGAAATAAGAATACTTTTATGAGGTGGCAATGATTGTTTGACTAGACAGAAGATAGAATTGATCTTCCAAATTTAGTTAGCTTGATTTCTGTAGTCCCTAAAATGCTTGATGAGGTCAGGAAGTGGGATTATTTACTGGATGCTAAAATTTCATGCCCCAACTTTATCCAAGAATATCAGGGCTTCAATGGAGACATCATGCAGATACCTCAGAGAGCGTAATTCTCTTACTTTACTGAGAATACAGTATCCAAAAGAGAATCTAGTGGCGGGGTATTAGGGAGTCAGTAGGAAAGTTTGTTGTGAGAAGGGGAGTTTTGGAGAGAGGACAATGAAATGTTTTATATTAAGCCCATGGTGAAAGGATCATGCTGATTGCAGTGTCATTGGTCACTGTTATCCAGTGAAAATCATTCTTGAAACTCAGAAGTAGTCTTATTCCTTGCTTGTGGTACTTGCCATTATTTCACGGGTTTGAAAATACCAACTTTGGAAGTTCAAGCCCTATATGGGTTACATATTTCTTTTTAGGATCATATGCTTTCATGAGAACTGCAATGAAGTGATGGAAGCATACGTCCAAGGACAAGGTCATTCCTGTGTGTGAATAATAAAGAGGAATGGGAATAAATAATTAGAATAGCACTTGGGCTTTTAATACAGAACAGCCTTGCTCTAAATTATGCACTAAACAAGAAATATGACTTTCCTTCAGAATCTAACAAATGAGACTATATAGAACAATATTTAAAACCAATATTTAAAAAACACTTAAATGTCTTTAAATTGTCAATTGTCATAATTACCGTTTAATATAATTCTGGTATTTTCCTTAATCCAGGTCATCCTACTCTCTTCTTATGGCGAGAAACCTCCAGATTATGCTCACTCCCTAAGGGAATGTGATGTGTTAAGTGGATACTCCTTCCTCTGTCCTTTACACTTATTATGTTATTTAATCCTCACAGCAACACTTCATTACAATTGAGACCTAGAGAGATTAAATAATTGGCCTCGGGCTACATAGCTAGTGAGCAGATTTGAATTTTGGCAGCTCTGCTCAGAGCCCAGGCTCTTAATCACTACCAATCTGCTCCTTTAATTCTGTTAACTTGTTCTGGAGCAGAGTTCCAATGATCTTAGTATAACAGTGTCAGGAACAAACTCCCATCACGCCACAGAACAAAACAAAGAGAATACACCATTTTGTAAAAAGATTTCACTAAAAAGATCACTTGTACATTCCAGATAACTTCAGATGGCTTGTGAATCAGGTGAATTACACCCTTCAGCTAACTCCCTCAGCTTGGCTTTCTCAATATTAAATCACAGCTGGATTACTTTTGCAACCTGTTCCTTAGGGGATGGGGGCACATTTCAAGCATATTTGAACAAAAGAATTTTTAAGCAAGTATAATTGCCTCTTTTGATAGGAAAGAATGATGGAAATTAAATATTTTGAGTGCCCCTTAAAAGTATCAGTGTGTCACTAGGGGCTAGCCTATTATTTATTTCAGTTAATCTTTCCAAAGAATGTGTGAAGTAATTATTATTATCTCCATTTGGCAGATGAGAAAACTGAGATTCAAGAAAGCTTACTAACTTTCCTAAGGCCACAAAAGGCAAAGCCGGACTATAAACCCAGATTTTTTGGTATTCAGAATCCACATCTATCATTTTAGGGTGCCCAAAGTTTGTTCTGTTGGATGCAGAATATGGTTTTTAATTTTAGGGATAGATTTGCATTAAGCTACCCACACTCTTGTATTCAAAGATGTGGGCTTGGGAAAGATGCCTTCCCCTAAGGATCTCTGCAAGAAAATGAATGTGGCAGAGGAGTGAGGGCTTGGAGATTTCTAGAATGGCATCTAGATGGATAGTGGTGCATTCACTGAGGATTTGACTTGCTTGAAAAACTGACTGCAAAGGAATTTAGTGAGTCCAATTTGGGAAATATTATGTTTGAAGTGACATTGGAACATAGTGACACAGCTGGCTGGTAGGCAATTGGGAAGAGAGCTCAGGAGTGAAGTTTGGGCTTAAATGGGGAGCACACAGTGTACAGTTGAAGATTTGAGTTAGTGAGAGGATGAGATTTCCCGGGTTGAATATGTACAAAGAACAGAGGACCAAAGATAGAATTCTGTGAATTGCCAAAGCGCTGGGAGCTGAGGAGGAAGAACCAGTGAAGGAGGCTGTAGAGCACCCATGGAGGTAGGAGACGTTTCCAGGGGCCAGTGCCTTTGAAGAAAAAGCCGGTGAGACTTTCAAGTAGAAAGGAGCTGTCACTCATATACAACAGTAAAGATAATTGAAGACGATGAAGCTGAAAAAGGGTCACATGATAAAAAATTATATAGTAAGGCATGAGGGATACATTTTAAAAAAATAACGTGTTTTATTAATGGAGTTTCTAGACAGTGTTTTCAAATCACAGACAAAGCTATTTTCACTGTAGACCAACCTAACTATTACAAGCAATAGAAATCATACTGAAAAGAGAAAACCTGCTGGGAGATGATTAGGCATGCAGCACATAATCATTTGAGATGAGGCAAGTCTCCTGGCAAGCTTGAGGAACTGTATGGAAGCCTGTGTGGTTGGAGCAGAGTGAGTGAAGCGGAGAGCTGCAGGACACGGAGTCAGAGAGAGAACCATGAGGGTAGAGAGCGTGGGTCCTGAGAGCTTATTGTACAGACTAGGATGCCACTCTGAATGGGATGGGAAACTTCAGTGGGATCTGAGCAGAGTAACGGCATGATCTGACATATGCTTTCGCAGAATCACATCCAGATGCTACTTTGGGAATAAAGTAGGGCAGACTAGCGGCAAAAAATGGGAGGACCCCTTCCGAGACTATTGGGATCCAAGAGGGACATGATAGTGGCTTGGGCCAGAGTGGTAGTGGAACACGTGATGATAAGGAGTCAGACAGCAGATGTATTTTGAAGGCTAAGCCCACAGAGAAAACATCAGAATAGGAAATGGGAACTCTAGACACACACTTTCTTTTCTAAGATTTTTTTTTTTTTCCCTGTAAAAAGTAGCTGGTTGGAGGTGGAAGCAGGGTTGAGATGAATTGTTTTCCAGACTGGGAGAAATCAGAGCATATTTGTGTGATAATGAGAAAGCTGTAGCAGTAAAGAGAAAATTAAAATGGGCAAATTGCCAGCGTGATGTCCCTGAATAGGTGAGAAGGCAAGGGAGGGAGCTACGCCAATGGGAAAAAATGGCTCACTTCTACTCATTACTCTGTACTCTGACCAGGTAGGTCCCGAACTTTGCACGTACGGATGTCTTGTTAACATGAACGATTTTCAACGACTGTCTATGTTAGCCTTGTACTTTGAGTACTCATGGATGAAGAAAACACAAAATTATGACTGTGCTGCTAATTATAACAGCTGTAAAGTTACATTGAAGAAGATTACAGTTATGTGAGAGGCATTGTTTTTGTTCAATCTAGCCCCAATGTTTGGTGCATACGTAGACCACCATATCATTGGAAACCAAAGATTCATGCCTACTGCCCACTGCATGGCCCCTCGTTTTCTGAACATGCCCAGGTGCTTCTGCATGTGCAGTCTCCTTCAGGATGCCCTTGTATCTTACACATCCTTCAGGGTGTAGCACAACTCCTGTTCCACACATTATTTTCAGTCACAGTCTTCATCCTTTCTTTGCATTCCAGAAATTAATTTCTTCCTGTCCATTACCTGTATTCTGTTTGTATACCTCTGGACCCTTAAATACTTTAAATATGTGTCCTATGCAAACACATACTTGTCTACGCATCTTCTCTCCTGTATTACCTGAGATTATTTCAGCCTGAAATGATGTCTTGTTCATTTGGTTTCCCAGCAATGGACAGTTCAGTATTGAATGGAATGGAAATACTTGAAAACTGGATTTATTTTGTGGCATTCCAGAGGATGGAGTTAGTATTAGTGGGCAAAATTAAGAACACGATTTTGGCTTAATCGACAGAAAGACATTATAACATTTTAACGTCTCAAAAATGGGAAAGACTATTATTTTAAAAACAAGTTCCAGGTAACTGAAAATAACTGACCCCAGTCAGTTCTTCTCCCGACTACCATTTAAGCTCGGAGCGCTATACCAAGTGTATAATATATAGCATCACATTTAGTCTTTACACTAGTCCCACAGATGAGGAATTTTAATCATCCCCATTTTACTTTAAATGGTTAAGCAACTTGCCTCAGTACACCGCTTACAGGTGACAGTGCTGGTATTGGAACTCAAGTCTGTGTGATGCCCAGGTCTAGATATCTGACTCAGATGCCTCACTGTGTAGGGGGGAATTCCCACATTGGGTAGGATGTAGGAGTAGAAAAATCTCTGAGGTTATAAAGGAATATACAATTCTAGGAAAATGCAAATTAGGTAGACTCCTACGCTTTTATGATAGTTTAGCAGGCCTGCTTTCCAAAAGAGAGCCAAGAGATAGAACCTAGTCTATCCATAGTGACATGCCAAGATAATCTTTCACTTCGTTCATCCCCATTTATTCTTAGGTCCAAGTTATCCCTGATTCAGAATGAGAACAGGTCCACAGTCTTTGCTAACCGCATTATGATAGGATAAACATTGAGTGGGGCTTGGGGAGCTTAGAAGACCTCTGCCAATGTTGAGGACACTCTAGCTCTTTGAGCACTGGACACAACTCATCGACTCTGTCATTAATATTACCAGAATTCTCAGCATGTGCCTGCAGTAGGCAATTAATTTTATCTCCTTTCTCCTTCATCCTCTTCGAATCCACACATACCTTAAGATACTTTCTAGAGTAGAAATAACATAAAGATATCATTTTTATTTGATACTGTGTCATCTATGAATATAAGAAAAAATACTGTATATTTATATGGTGAGCCATTGATCCAATTCTTCACAAAAGGCAAATGCCATATTTTTTTAAAACGTTTTATTTTTGATGTTTTGTTCAAGAAAACATGCATTTACATGCATACAGTGGAACTAGAATAAAGAATGTTGAATTGAGAAATATCACTTATGCATTTTCTCATCATCATATTTCCAAGATGTTTACTCTTTCAGCAAATAATCTGACTTGACATTTAGAATCTTGGAGCACGGAGAGAGGCGTTAGCACCCCAGCCTCTTGTGTTTCTGCTGGCTATTTTGACAGTCCACTCAGGATAAACGAAGAAAGCTTTATTCAAGTGAACATCAACTTCACTTTTCATTGAACTATGACCTTAAAAAGCCAATCTTTTAACTTCCTTCAGGGAGCCCTGTGACTGACTGCCTTGTCAGCAAGCTACTTTTCCTGAATCTAAGTTATTTCCTTTCCTACAGAGAAAAACTGCTGTTATCACTTCCAACCCTTTCAGTAATGGCCATTTTCATGTATAGTTTACCCTTTCAAAAAAAAAAAAAAATGAATGTCTTTTCCTTTTTGCTTATTTGCTAAAAAATTGTTTATCCTAAAGAAAAATGTAAGGATATAAGCACATTTCATGGTCTGTGGAAAAATCAGCATTTGCAGAGATTTCTGATCCAAGAGACAGCTAAAAGTTCTCTAAAACACCTATTTTAAGACATTCATTTCAATTATCTAAACATAAGAAAAACATGGTCTGGTTAAAGCCAGCATCACCCAAGTTACTTCCCAATTTATCTCATTACCTTTTTTTTTTTTTTTTTTTTCAGTTTCTATTCTGCATACTTTTCTCTAACATTTAACACTGGGGCTGCTTCTGTCTTGTTTGACATAACCCCAGCCTTGGCTTTTGAGACTTGGCGCAACCTGATTTCTTCGCATAATGATTTTTCTCACCCTTTTTCCCTAGCTCCTCTCTCACCTCTTCTGGCCCTTTAAATGTTCTATCTTTAGCATCCTGCTCTGTTCCTACGTATTCTAACTGGACATTCTCACATCCACTCTCCTAGCCTCAAGCCTTGTCTACTCACTGATTATTCCCACATTTAACCTAGACTTCTCTCCTGAACTCCTGCCCAAATACCTCCTAGATGTCCCACAGTTCACCTCCAGCTTAACATGTCCCAAATTGCACCCAGTATCTTCCTCTCAGCCAGATCTTCCTGTGCTCCTTATCTCAGCAGACTACTTTCATGCACCCAGACACCCAAGCTTAAAATCACTGAGTAATTCTCAATTCCATTCTCCTCTGAAAGATTTCTCCTATCTGTTCCTCCTCTTCCTTCCTGATGCTGTATACTTAGTTCAGGCACTAACCAATTCCCCCCCAGGTGATCACATCTGTTTCCTAACTCCCTGGTTTCTTATCCTAGTCTACCTTGATGTCAGAGACTTATTATGAAAATGACATTCGATGTATCATCCTTTGGCTTTAAAACCTTTGATATTCCCTATTTCACATACAGGAAAACCCCAAACCCCTTAACAGACAATTTAAAGCCATCTGCAGTTTAGACTCAAGTGACTCTGCTGGGCCCATCTTTTACCGTCACCCCACCCCAAAGGCATGTGTGCTAAATTCAGCATAATCTCTATATCTTTTTGTCATTGTACATGCCATTATTATCTCTACTTGAGATGTCTTCCTCTATTTTCTTTTCCCTACCTAATGACTGATGCCGTTCATTTTTCAAGAGCCACATCAAATGCCATCTCTTCTTTGAAACCTGCCCTGGCTTCGGCAGGAGCACGTCCTCCGCCTGCTCTTAGTGCCCTCAGCCTACCTTCCCACTCGCATCAGGATGCCGAACTGTAAACATTACACAACAGTAAAGGACTCTTGAAGAGCAGGGGATATGTCTCCTTCTCGCATTACAAAAGTCTATCATTATGTCTGACTTGTGATAAACTTGTAGTTCTTATTTATTTGTTAAAGAAATGGAATTAATAGGTAATAATGAAAAATCTTAAGAATGGTCCACCTGATTCCAAATATCTGTCCTAAATATTTATGGTTACCCCATATTTCCTTTCTTCCAAAGATCTTTGTCTACTTCTAATCTATAACAAGCTATCAGTGGGACACCTGGGATTGGCAACTAGGACCCAAGACTGAGGACAGAGAAAGAATTCAATAACTCCGCTGACAGACACTGGAGTCAGAGCCAACATTCTTAAGAGATGATGGGTGTGGCCAGCTGCTACCAGCCTCGATCTGCTACATTATAAAACTGGGAGCTAGAGAGAGAGGTGGTAAATCCAAGGGTCATTAGAGTACAGTGTGTGTGAGATGAGAGGCAATTCCCTCCCCTTCCCATGGGGAACGGAAATGGGGGTAGCCGGTCTTTCTCCCTAAAACCTCCTTAGGGGTTCTAAGAGAATTATTCACAAAGACTGTTGTATCCTTTGGTTCCCTATTTGGGCATTTCTGAGGAAAAGGACTTGTGAATTTATCATGGGAGCAGGGGAGATGAGTATTAGTGAGAGAGGGGCTAGAGGGGGGCAGTGTTAAACTGGGGGCACCCAGTTTAATGGCCAAGACAGCGGATCTCTGTGGGCCGAGTGGCTGCTACTTAGAATGTAACTGAGGTTGTTTCACCCCAATTCCAAGACAGTTTTCCCACCACACTCCAGCGGCAGAAGACTATGGAGTCTATGGCCAGTGACAAGAGCTGAGGGGCTTGAATGGCTGAGATGGATTTCCAACTTCCCAAATCACTGGGGCTCAACGACTCCTATCTCTAGTCCCCAGAGACAGCCAGAATCTGGAGGCCCGCCTCCAGAAACGGCCAGGCTGTGTCCAGAGAAGCAGCACTCACCAAGAGAGAGACATTATGGTGGTGGCCTGTTCGCACGATGCTCTTCCCGTTCCCTGTCTTATCTCTCAGCTCAACACCCTGGAAGGGTAATCCTAGAAGGGGGATACAAGGTGGTGGTGCCCTGAAACAGCCCTCTAGACAGGCAGGGCACCAGTTCATGCTTGTACTGGGTAAAGTGGAGGAGGGCAGAAGGTGAAGAGAAACTCATGTTTAATGACTGGCTGGACTGAGGTTTAGTATCTGAAAACAACTGGAAAATTATGGAGCTGCCTCAGATGCCTGAGCAGATCCACTACCCAGCAGAGAATTAATAGTTGATATAGTACAATTGGGAAGAAAGATTTAGAAACACAAAGGCTTTACATTTCTTGTTGAGTGAACACTGCTTTATGAATTAGGTACACGTGGAAACCCATTTACATTCATAGACACTCTGCACTGAAAGAACAAAATTCAACCCCAAACCACTATCAAAGCAAAACTTCCATGACTGATTTATCCCTGAATCTGACAGGTAACACCATTCACTAATGTCCCTAGTGGGCTCTCTGGGGATCAGAACGTGGTCAGAGGTTCCCATGGAGGACATGCAGAAATGAAGCCTTGTTCTGACCCAAAGGGGCTCACAGTGTAAAGATTAAGTGAAGATATATGGCAGCTCCTACTCAGATCACAGTTTAGAATGTGTACCTAAGCAGTTTCAGGATGATCTGGAACCTTCTGGAACCACTGAGAACTCTGCTGATTAGTATATCAGGAGACAGTCAATATATTATATAAGCCGGCCATGTTTGGAAATAGCTGATGTGTTTGTTCTTCTAAGAGCAGAAATGCAAAGTATTTCATGATACTATAGAATATGAACAGTAATTTCTCCCAAAATTCTTCTGAGGGAAGCCTAGGCCATCCTTGAACTCCTTCTAATTCTCTCTCTGTTACCTCAGCTCTTCCACCTCCATGACATACATATATATTGCATACTGCTTGTTTGTAGACTCTGTTCCTGCCAGCCCTTTACCAGTCTATCTTCTGACCAATTTCTTGCTTTCTCAGATCATTTTCCCATAATGTCTCTGAAAATCTGAGGCACTCTGCTGTAATAGAATTCCTTGCATCATATAATATTAGTCTTTCAGGTATTGGATTACCCATACACCTGTTTGTAGAGGTCTTTGATTTTTCAACTTCCTCCGTGAAAGATGCCTCTTCTCCTCTTGAATCTTTTGTGTTCCAGCCAGTTCCCCATTACCTCCCTCTTCTCTGGGACTCAGTTTCCCTGAACTTCAGCATTCCCTTTAGCCAGCTTTCCCTGGAAGCCTATTTTACTACTCCTGGGGGCATCCTTGGCAACGTATAAGCAACAGCCACAGAAATGTGCACGAGAAACACCAATAATTGTCAAAGTTCAGCTTCAGAAGGTTTTATACATACGGGTTCTGTTGATGCTAGAAGGAACCAAGTAATCAGAGGTAGGCGGCCATGAGAATTAGCTAAAATGCACTAACATTTCCATAGTAACATATAGTTACAGATAGTAGAGTATACACATAGTAACAACATAGTCATTTAATCCTTAACTCTGTGTGAAGTCACATTGTGTGTTTTAACGTAGGACCTCAGAACGACCCAATAAGAAATTGAGCAAAGACTGTTTCTAATGATAAGCAGTGAGTCTGGCCTCCCAACCTCTCCCTCAATTTTTAAATGAGCCCAAGTAATTTAAAAACCAGAATTACTGGACAGAAGTAGTCTGGGCAGCCCTGATATACTTTGTGTGGTAAGGATAGGTGAATTTTGGTGCGGTGGTTACAGTGGCTCTTTTTTATGCCCTGGAAGTCCAATTTTAAACATCCACTTCCATCGGGGACTCTGGGATTGCAGTAAACAGTATGAGATATGCTTTATTACACGGTGATGGAAGTAATCATGGAATACTCTTATGCTTTGCAGATGCTGGCAACTTCTTCCCTTTCGATGTAAAATATAACATGAAGTCTTTGCATTAAAATCAGAGGTATAAAATTTGCTAGCATCTGTAAATATTTTATTCTTTAGGTACTCCCTGGTCCTGAAAATAAAAGGTAGGGAACGTTGACTGAATTTCAGAAATCACCTCCATCCAAGAAGAAACCACCCACTTTCTTTATCATAACAGCTCCCCCTGCTGCTTCAAAGTGAAGGTTTCATGATTGTTTGCCGTTTTCCTTTCATTCTTTGAGGGACTCTGGAAACATGGCTGGAAAACATTATCCTCAACTGAACCGTAGCCAGGAAAGTCTCAGGAGGGAATTCTTTCCTGACATAAAATTAAACCTGGCTTCAGCATATCTTTGGGGGGAAAAAGGAGGAAAACTTACTGTTGATGTTTCTTGGCTTGGCTTTCTTTCTGTCCTTAAAGCAACATTATTTTAAAAATCTGTAACAAAACCTGTCATCTGCCAAGTCAGCCCAAGCCTCTCAGCCTCTCTCAGCTCAGCTCTCTCCGTCTTGCCCTCTTCCGTTGCCTCACTCCACTCAAACTTGGCAAAATTTATCCATAAACAGATGTCTTTTAACTCACCGATGGTAGGAGCAGTGGCTCTCTCTCTCTCTCTCTCTCTGCTGTGGAAGGGAACCTGGTGCCGAAAGTCCCACGGAGTCCCAGGCACAGGTGGCACCAATGTGGCAGTGGAGCCACAGAGTAACCAGACCTCCAGGTGACCTGCCTTTCAGCCCTGCTCCATCGATAGCTGTCTCACGACTTCAGAGGTGGCTCAGGAGCAACTGGCCGCAGGCGATATATTTTCAGGTCCAACTGGACGCACCGCTTATTGAGAGCGGAAAATCTGGAAGCTGCAGTTGGAGAAGGCCTTTGCCTCTCTGTGCCTGTGGTAGATGGTGTGATGAATATTATCGTGTGACCTGATGCCACTGGTGGGGAGATGCCAAGGCATTCACCCAAGGGGCAGATGTTGTTAGAATCATTGACTTTAAAAAAAAAAAAAAAGAATTGCCTCCATCAGGGGTCTGATGCTCTGGTGGATGAAAGAGATCTTGCATCTCAAGATTAGCCCAAACATACTTACTAAACCAGTGCTGGCCTGGGGTCACCCTTTTCTCTGGCATCACCTTCCTTTCTATTCCCATCAAAAACAATGACTTAGAAAGTTTGTCTATGGTGTGAGAGGATTACAGCAAGTGCACTAACACCTGTCAGAAGTTTTGTACAATAGCACACAGCATGATCATTATGGGTTCAGGAATGTTCAGGCATTGGTCTCTGGTTCTGAATCTACTGCTCTCATTAAAATGCATTTGTAGGATAATAGAATGCTGTGTTTGGCATCATCTAGTTAAATGGCACTCTGTGTAGACCAGGGAACAGTATATGATACACTCCATGTACTCTGTTAAGAAAGGGGCAGAGATGGGACGCCAGGAGGCTAACACGCTGAGAACTTGCCTGTGTGGTCTGGTTTAAGACCTAATTGGTTTCCTTGCTTAAGAATTTCTCCTTCAACTGGCCTATACAAAAGGCTGCTTTTTGGAGGTGAAGGTATTCTCCATCTGAGGCATTCATTTAAAATTTAAATATTCCAGAACAGGATAGTAAAGTAACATTTTACAGTGAACTGTGTTTTTAGAGGAAACAGCTTAGCCAGTTGCCTAGCTAGGCCCTGAGGACAGGATGACATTAGTGATCGGGAAGTGGTTCTCTGAAGGAGGTGGGTTGAAGCAGAAGGGTCAGGCCAGAGGCAGTGGGTGTCACCTGGGAGGGTCTGGGAGGGCCTGGGGGGGGACCACAGGTGGGGACACCTGGGCATCTTGGGGACAAAATGAGAGCACTGTGAGCTGGGGCTTGGTCAATAGGGATGGAAATTGTGGGATCTTGTGAAGAGAGAGGTGCAAGGAGAGTAGGCTCTGGAGACAAATCCGACTTCTCTTTCATAGTTTTCTGAGGCCTAACCTGAGAATTGGTCCTGCGTCCCTCAATGTCCAGACACTTACAAAGTGATTTCGTTGTTTTGCATCCTAACAACAGGTGACTTTTCCCTTCATCTGCTTGATCAGGTCTTAGAATAAAGACTAGGGAGTTGGCTTCTGGAAGAGAGGGCACAGTTAATTCCAGCTGTTGCAACTTTAGCCTGCCTGTAATCATCTCCTTCCTGGACAGAAGCAGTATTATTCTCCTCTCCACTCCCCCCGTTCCAGATTCATCTCATCCAAAGGCAACGCTGATGGTGTCACGAGCCTACTAAAAGATATTAAGTGTTTATATTTGGTCAGCTGAATGATTTCTCACCTGTGGTAGATAGATTTATTGTTACCAACTATCTAGCCCTCTTTCCTGAGAGAGGAACCATACATCCTCTTTCATGGCAATGTGACTTTTAGTGCTTCCTGTGTTGGAGGGGTATCTTTTGCTCTGTTGATGTCAGGGTTGGCCATATGATTTATTTTTGCCAATAGAATAGGGGCAGATATGACATATGGCTTGTTTCTGGCAGGCTTCAAAAGCCATCGCATGTTTCTACCAGTCCTTTGCCTTGGGAAGCCAGGTTTCCCAAGTAGGAGCAGATCCTTCAGTCTGAGTCGAAGAATAAGATGAGGAGACACATGATATGGAGTCATAGCAGCCATCAGCAGGGAAGACAGATGAGAAACAAATGTCTCTTGCTGTAAGCCACTGAGATTTGGGGTTTGCTTGGTACAACAGCAGAATTAACTCATATAAATCCATTCCACAATTTATCCTCAACCTACTTTTCTAGACTTATATGGCATTACAACAGCACATGTACCCTACACTCCAGCCAATCTAGAAGAATCTCCATTCCCCAGCCTCTGTGTTTTATTATTCTCCTAGCTCAAATTGCCTGTCCCCAATCTTCAACAAATCTCACTTTAGAGAATCTTCCAGTTAGCTCTAAATCTAACTCACCTACAATATCTTTCTGAATGTCTTGGTTTGAAATGACTTTTCCTTCTCTGAATTCCCACGAGCATTCACGGTTATGCTACCTATCACTCTATTCGTTAATAATTAAAAGCACTATTTATAGAGCATGTACTACATACCAGGGATAGCTGTACATGTATGTGTATCTATGAATACCAGATGTTGGTTTTTACCAACTGTGTTTGTATACACTAAGACGGGATAAAAACAAAAAGGCTTATTGTGGGTGAAAAACCTGTAAAGATAAAAGGGGAGGAAGTAGTAGAAAGTGGCAAGAGTCTTCCTACCACAGTGATCATCTGACACCTGTGGAAGAAGACAGGGAGGATGGAAGCTTGGGTAGGACGAGTTTTGAGCTGCAATGCAATTCCAAGAAATGTTCTGCCAAGTCAGTGGGAGTCTTTAAACCAAAGTCATCTTTGGGAGGAAGGGGTCTCATATCTCAAATGACCTGCATTGGTCCCCCTATCATGCTTGGCCATTAGCTGGGAGCAGCCTTGTGGGAATATATTATAGTGGATCCCAAACAACAAGAGCTGGGGTTGTTCATCAGTGATGCTCCCACAACATAAAAGATGAACAATTCTTTATCATCAACATTAGCTTATTGAATCTTCACAAAAACTCTATGAGGTTAGGACTGGTATCATTTTTGCTTTAAAGTAAGGACACTGAGGCCTAGAGAGGTGAAGTGACTTTATTGCCATCACCCAGTTAGTAATGGGCTGGAGCCTGAGCTTGTCCTCTAAGCTATCACTGTAAGCACATGAATGAGTAAATGCACCTTGGTGTTGCCTGTGAGAAGGTGGAAACCTGAGCTGACAGTGATCAATGCCACTCTTGTTCTTGTTGGATCCAGAAATGCACAAGCCTCCCTCCAGTTTTCATGACACACAAGCTCCTCCCCTATCTGTGGGTCAAGGAATAGGACCAGATGTTTCTGATAAAATATTATGAAATATTTTATGAATAAAACAGCTCCATAGAAGTGCTTCCTAAAACCCCAAGGAAACAGGGTTCTCAGATGCTTTTTCCTATAATTCTCTTTTTTCTTTTTAAGAGAAGGTTGAGAATAGGGTGGATGATCAGAAACACAAGGTTTCAGAATTCTGAGCAGGGTTGGAGAAGAGGTCCAAGAGAATACAGAGAGCCTTATGGGGTAAGAGAGCGGAAATGTGGGAGAGCTGGCAGGCCCCGGCTCCTTGTGGCCACAGGCATAGGGCACCCCGAGGGGCAGGCTGGCAGGGGCCGACCATTTAAGGCATAACCACCTGGTGGTCAGGCTGGCTTGAATTAGGGAAGAGCACGGAGCCTGTAAGGCGGCTGAAGTTTCCGTTACCTGGAGACGCTACTTCCACAAAGCCGATAAAACTAGCTCTCGGGTTTGGGGTTGCTGCCACTCCGAGAGCTACTGAAAAAAGTCCTTGGGCCAATGATAGCACCAGCATAGAGTGGTAATAATGAAGACACTCACCAGTAACTTGCTTGAAAACCCACGAAGGTCAATGCCATACCGAAACTTAAGAGAGCCATCCACCTGCTGCAAATCGGCGGGTGAAGCCAAAAGGGGAAGAAAAGGAAACACGAGCGCCCTGCGAAGGTACGGTGGGCGGAGCCAAGGCTGCATGAAACCTCGCGAGAAAAACAGTACCTCACTCGGGCAAGCCGAAGAGGAGCGAAGTGATGAAGAAAAGGTGAGGAAGGCAGAGTCTGCCCTTTGTTGTTATGAGACGGGGTGCACCATTCCTGGAAAATACCAGGTCCAGGCGTGGAGTGAATGGAGCAAGCTGTTATTCCAATTCCCAGCTTCAAAAATTTGCTCCATTTACTGTATTGTCCTCAGATATCAACCTGATGAAAGCAGATACTACACTTGATCGTAGCCAAAAGGCCGGGAAGCGATTCTCTCCTGTAATTCTTGAGCCATTATTCCAGTCCTATTTCCTGCTGCATCTAATCAATGATGTGTTGTTATAGTACGCCTATTGTTTTGGTCTTATGAATCCATATCTTTTTGTCTCCTGAGATTAATTTTTTTCTTTCTTGTTATGTTTCCCATTATTGAGAAGTTGTGAACGGGCTTGCTGAGAAAAGCTGGTAAGGACTGACTCAGATAGATAGTTGGTATTTTGAAAGGAGACCAACTACTTTCCCCACCCCCAGAAACAAATAAAGAAAACAGAAGGACTTTTAGGGTTAGGGTAAGTAAACCATTGCTTCCTATTTTCCTATAAACCAAGCACCTTTGTCTTACCTTTCTCTTTGGGTCCAGTTTAAAAAAACAAAGCAAAACAAAAACACCCAACAAATAACTCACAGCCATTTGATTATATGTATATCTGTTATATATATATATATAATCAAATATGTGTATCTATTATATATACACATATATGTATATATATAATAGAGAGATGAGTATATGGTATGATATATAGATATATCTATATATATGGTATGAATACACAAGATAGACTTCTTTCTACTGCAGTAGGTGGGGTTACATAGAATGCTGGCATGTGGTAGAATCAAAAGACTTCCTAGGCCGAATGCTATCTGCAGAAGTTGCAAGGAAAAACTAAAAGACACCAAGCAAGCAACCATACAATCAACCTCCCAAATCCTCCCTGGATGCTTGCACTTATCACTGCTCCCCTGACCACAGTGTGTGGCATTTTACTTTTCAGCTCAGGGTCAAGACCTGCCCTGGACATGGCACTGGAGGTGGGATCAACTGTCCTGTAAGCTCTTTTAACTGGTGCCATAAACAAGCCTAGTTAATGCGCTTATAATTAAAAGGCATTTTTCTCCCACTGCCACTTTAAGATGAATTCATTGAAGAATTTTTTTTTTTTTTTTTCTGCCTTTGGAAGAAAACTATCAAGCACCACGACATTTCTGGTCATCCTCATTTTATAAAAAGAGACCTCCAAATCTCCTAAGTCTTATTTCAGAAATTAGGATCTTCAGTCATAATATGTTAATTAACACCACGATTTGCATTTGCAAATAAGACTTGTACTCCATTTGCTAGAGGTGGCACTGGACAAGTCTGTCTTTGGAGGAAAGGATGTGATGGGTTTCTTGCTTCTTTGCCCATCTTTCCTGTCACCCAATAGCTGTTCTTTCTGACTTGGGGCTGAAAATAGGAGAGGAAAGACAGATAAAGGGGAAAGAAAAAGTCCACTTAATTGTCCTGCCTGTAAGCTGGCTTCTCATGCTCAGAGCCTCACAGATGGTCCTCCAGACTCACGACCTGCTCGGCCCCTCGGACAGTAACAGACAACAGTTCCCCTCACCTTTGACCTATTGTTCCGATTACCCCTCAGCCTCTGATTTGCAGGTGCTTCATTTTACACAGATCCTCTCAGTCCCAATTCCCTTCTGGCAGAAGTTCTTTTAGGCACGTCTTTAGGATCCCACATAAAAGGGCCCCCAGCGGGCATCCCTTCCCCGGAGCTTCCACCTGGCTGTAGGCCTGCCAGAACTTGACTTGCAGTCAGAGGGGAGCAAAGTTATCTCGTAGCCACAGTTCCCTCTGCTCCCCCAGAGCACCAGAGGGGATTTGGTATGTGTCAGAGGAACCTCCCAAACCCAGCAACAACAGCAGTTTCTCAGAGCTTGTCTCCTTTGAAAGCCCTCCCACTAGACTCCAAGTCAGGAGCCAGGTCTCACCCTCGCCCCTTGCCATGGGGTGGAGGGTAGAACTCAAAGTACAGCTTTTTCTATCGAAAGCTTTCTCTTAAATCTTCCTCTTAATTTCCAGTTTGGGGAATCTTTTTACCCTTGAAGTGGGTGAAGGCCCCAAATCGTGTACCTGGTTCTGAGCAATTTCCTTTGAAATGTGCGTCTTGATTTTCAGCCTCTCCCCTCACTTGATAGCTGATGTTGTTTACATGGCATTTTAGTTGAATCTTCCATTTCATTCCATGTATCATCTTTTTTCAACATTCTCTGCCCCTTGTAGCATCTTCTGTGGAAATTTCCTTGTTCTTATGCTGCATACTCTACCAAGTCCCTAAAATGTGTCATCTCCCTGGGGCTTAGCCTTCCTGGGTCCTCCTCCTCCCTTTTTGACATCTAACCTGTCCCAGTCCTCCCCAACAGCACACCCATCATATTTTAGATTTGGGGCTTCCATCCTCAGGGCCCTGATCTTTGCTAAGGGAACTTCGGTGACTCCTGTGAATGCTCTGTCCTGTGTTCTTTTTCCACATGGCACTGGGCATGTTCATACACTATCAACTGAAAGTAACAACTTGACCCAGAAGTTTTCTAAATTTGAGGATGGTTTGTTGTTCTTCTTCTTGTTGTTTTTACTTTTTAGCAAAACCCTTTTTACAAAGTAAATATTTCAATCCATTTGCTAGTAAAAGTTTCAAACAGATAAAATATGAATAAGTGGGAATAAAGTGAGAGTGGGCTCCCAGAGACCACCCATCTGGCTTCCTCCACAGCCCCACAGGCACTGATAAAGAAGCCTGGGGCGTCAGGAAACACACGTGGAAAATCTCGACTTTTAAACAAAACGTGACTTTTAAAACGGGAGCAAAGCACGGAAGATTGATTTTGGGGAAGTGATGTGTGCCCCACAGCCCTTCAGAAGTCACACCACATGGGCTGCCTCCTCTCTAGGAAAATTAGTGAACGCTAGGGGCCCCAGCCCCAACTCCCTGCTTACTTCTGATACAGTCAGCTTCTAAATGGCCACCTCTTGGCAAGACCTCAATGTGCCTTGGAATTTGGTTTATTTATTTCTTTAAAACCCAAGCTTCTGAAATGGAATCCCTATGAAGAGACTCATAAAGGCAAGGGCTTCTTTTCTTTAAAAACCAAAAAAACAAAACTAAAAACAAACAGCTCTCATAACTTTATTCTGTGGATTATGTTTATGGCATTTTAATGCCATTCCTCAAATCTCTAAACCATATGAACTGCTGAGACTTTAACAGACTAATTATGCTGCTGGCCTTTTGAACCTTGACTGCTAGGGACTATGTTACTGCTTTGAGTTTTAAAAGGAGAGCCAAAACGTCCCTTTACCTTTTCCATGTCAGTTTTTTTTCCTATAAATGTACCAACACTCTGTGATATTGACATCATCTGGCCAACACAGAGGAATGGACCCTACCCTTTAGCTGTCCCACCCGCCAGCCATGTGGGTATTTAGACATTCTCATGCATATTCAGATTTCCTGGTTAGGCATGTGGAGCAAATCAAGTGGTTGCTACTTAGGGAGGAATTGGCAGGATGACTTTACTTCTTTTTGGGTGCAGAAGGATTCAGGAAGAGTAGAGGGAAAAAGGTTCAGAAGTAACACTAGAAAAAGAAAATAGTCTCTTTTCTCCCTCACAATCATTTCTCTCTTGGTGACCCCATAAGAGCTGTTGTTTGTGAAACAGGACTCTTAAGGACTCCGCTCTAGTGAATAAAACAAGCTACCATGATCCTGACAGGCCACACACTAGGCATGGTCAGAGTCTGAAAGGCCTGGACCCACAAAAATTTTGGACTGATTATTTAGCATTGCCTGCACTTTATCCCTGGGAGGAATGAAGCCCAGAGCTGAGAGGGGAAGCCAAGGAGGCTTGTGAGGGCATCTGGTGTGCTTTCCTTACCCCCTGGGGATCCTTGATTGTGGAGCAGTCTAAAGAGAGCTGAGGTTCTCAGAGCTTTGCTGAGGAATGACAAATGGCCAATGTGAGCTGTGGAAGCAGCTTTCAGGAGGCATCTGCTCTGATAAACCTCTTTTTTTTTTTTTTTTATGATTAACCTCTTTTTGACATCTGAGGTGGCAAGAAACCCTCTGCACTGATTGGAAAACATTGTTTAAAACAATTGCTACCTTTAGAAAGTAACCATTTTTACTTAAAATTTACTTCCAAAGAATGTTGGACTGAAGGATTGATATCTAATGATTAAAATCTAGTAATTAATCTCTGGAAGCCAGAAAGAGAGGAATCAGAGCTACTTCACCAAGGATGTCAGCTCAGCTCCTCCACAAACACCCATGGACACCCCCAAACCACTTTTCTCTCTTTTGATGTTTATAGTTCACACATGCAACTTGGCACAAGAGTATGTACTGTCTTACATGGTGAATGATTGTTTTATATGTTCTGTCTTCGACTCCTCAGTGATCTATTTCTTAAAGGCAGAGAACGAGAACATGGGTTACATTTTTAATATACCACACAAGGTTTCCCTGCTCAGTGCTGGGCACAGGACGGGTCCTCAGAAAATCTTGGTTTGTTGATCAGTGATTGGCAAGTCCCAGTAACTGCCAAATGCATTGAAGAACCCGACGCCAAGCCTTGGTCTGCTTCTGCTGATTGATGGTATTGGCCAAAGAAGCAACAGCCACGGGCATTCGGGAAGCTGCGGTCAGTTTTATGGCGTTCCAGGCAGAAAAGTATCATCTGCTCAAAATGCTTAAAACTAACTTGCATATTAAATATGACTAATTTTTTCTTCCTTGTCAATTTTTGTGCCTAAGTATTCTCACTGCAATATAACATAAAAGTTAACACAGGGCTTCCCTGGTGGTGCAGTGGTTGAGAATCTGCCTGCCAATGCAGGGGACACGGGTTCGAGCCCTGGTCTGGGAAGATCCCACATGCCACGGAGCAACTGGGCCCGTGAGCCACAATTACTGAGCCTGCGCGTCTGGAGCCTGTGCTCCGCAACAGGAGAGGCCGCGATGGTGAGAGGCCCGCGCACCGCGATGAAGAGTGGTCCCCACTTGCCGCAACTAGAGAAAGCCCTCGCACAGAAACGAAGACTCAACACAGTCATAAATAAATAAATAAATAAATAAAAGAACGTGAATTTCTTTAAAAAAAAACAAACAAACAAACAGAATTCCCTTGACCCCTCTTCCCCCCCAATTACTGTCCCAATCTTTAAAAAAAAAAAAAAAAAAAAAAAAGTTAACACAGACTTTGGAGCATTCACATTCCAGCTCTGCTATTTATTGGTTGTGACCTTGAGGAATTCTATAAACTCTAAATATCTTTTCCTCTCTCATTTTTTTTTTCTTTTCTCTTATCTTCAGACAGCATCCCTAAAATTGTTGCAGGATAACTTGTTTGCTTGGAAGTTAAATCTCCCACTCTACACTGTTCAGGAGACTAACCATTGATGTAATTCAAAATACTTCCACAGATATACACAAAAACATACCTAGATAGAGAATGATAGATAGACAGATAGATAGATAGATAGATAGATAGATAGATAGATAGATAGATAGATGATAGATAGTAGAAGGTAGATAGATGATACATGATAGATTATTCTAATTACTCTCTTAAGAGGATAGATTATGCTAAAGAGAGACTCACTCACAATCTAAACCAGGATGGGTTGAAGTGTGCAGTTTGGGGTATATACTTGGGGCAGAACATTGATATTTGTACAAATGGCAGAAGCATAGAAAATGTTGAGGCAAGGAGGGGACCCAGGAGAGAGGAGAGCAGGGTGGTTGGAGTGGAGCACAGGACCAGAAGAGGAGGAAGAGCTGGGAGGTCCCCACTGGTAGAGTAGACCAGAAGGAGCTTTGAAGAGAAAAATTACTAGGAAGTTATTAATTTGTTTGCCATGGGGTATGTTGGCATCTCTCTCCTTGTGTGTCACCCTCGTGTCTTTAATAGAATACCCTTGACTGTATTATGCTCACTGAGGCTTTTCTGTGAAAGTTCTTTCCATTGGGAATATTTAGAGGATAAACTTCACTTTCTTTATCTCTAAAATGGTGATAATGATGGGGTTAGAGCATAAGCATCAAATGAGCTTATGAAATGCTGGCATATAATAAATGATTATTTTTTTACATTTTAAATACATTGTGAATTGATTTATCTATAAGTTCATAACTGCCTATTGATTAGAATTGCTTTTGTGTTGCAATATAATGATTGAGAGTGCAGGTATTGGAGTCAGACAAACCTGGGCTCAAATGCTGACTCCGCCCCTTTTTCTGTGTGAATTCAGGCAAATGCCCTCTCTTTTCTTATTTGTAAAATGGGGATTATATTTATGTCATAGAGACATGGTGAAGGGAGAAGGCTAAGGAGACAACATTCCAAGGTTGTATTACTCAAGGTTCCCAAAGGAAAAAAGATTCAACACTCAACTGGGGGTACCTGGAGGAGAATTTAAGAAAGGGACAATTTATAAAGTTGTGGGTAGGCTGTAGGGGAAGCAGCACAATGGCTGGTACTGAATCCTCAGACTAGCAATAGAGGGCATGAGAGGTGTGGAGAGGAGCGGAGAGGGGTGGAGAGGGTAAGGAGTGCAATCTGGAAGGACTGTTGTGTGGAACAGAGGATAAGGGAGTCGCCTGATGTGGTCCACACTGATCAGTATCTCTGGGCACAGAGCAGAGATGGGGGGGCAGGATGGAGGTGGATACAGAGAGGCATGGAAAGTGTCCAACATGAAAATGATTAGCAAAGTGCCTGGTGTAGTAGTACTCAATAAATGATTGCATAGATTAAACAGAATAAGATATATATATATATAATATTAATGATCTTGAATCTATAGTTTTTTCTGTACCCCAAGAAATCAAAAGAATATCTGGTTTTATATGCCTAGTGAAATCAGTATGATTAAAATATTGGTTCTTGCCAATTCACCAGGGTTCATTAGAATCCCCTCATATGTACCCCATCCTCAAGAGGAAGGGGCAGCGTTTCCAGATTCCCTGCTAAACTGTCTTTCTCATGACAGGAGTATAAATATGCTCTATGATGAGGAACTTCACTGCCAGTGATAAAATACCCTGGCTTGCTCACTTTCCAGCCATGCTACCTGAGCCAAGGTACCATACCTCTTTGAGCCTCATGTATAAAAATGGCCTTCTATTTTTGTGGCAACACGGATGGACCTTGAGGGTATTATACTAAGTGAGATAAGTCAGATGGAGAAAGACAAATACCGTATAATTTCCCTCATATGTGGACTGTGAAAAAAAAAAGAAAAGAAATGAAAAGTCAAAATAAAAGAGCTAACCAAACAAAAAACAAACACATAGGTACAGAGAACAGAGTAGTAGTTACCAGAGTGGGGTGGGGTAGGGTGAAATGGGTAAAGGGATCAACTGTATGGTGATGGATGGAAAGTAAATTTTTTGTGGTGAGCACACTGTAAGGTATATAGAGGTAGAAATATAATGTCCATGTGAAATTTATGTAGCGTTATAAACCAATGTTACTTCAATAAAAATAAATATTAAATTTTAAAAATGATTTTCTAAACATTGATGTACCCCAAGCCTTAGTCCCCTGCCCTTTACTCTTCTCTGTCTAATCTCAGTTCTTGAGTGATCTCATCTAGTCTCAAGGATTTAACTATCATTTATAAGAGATGACCTCAAGCCCAGACTCTATTCTGAGCACCACATTAGTAGATCCAACTGCCTACGTATCATCTCCACTTGGACGTTAAAAGGCATCTCAAATAGAATTTGTCCCAAACCACATTCTTGATTCTTCCTTCTCCACCTTCCCAGGACACCCCCACCAAAAAAAAAAAAAGGAAAAAGGAAGAAAAATTTTTTTGCCCCTACCCACATTCATCTCATCTAATGGACCTCCATCTCTCTAGATGCTTAGGTTTAAACCCCACATTCTTCCTTGACTCCTCTTTCTCTCGTACCTCACATGCTGTCCATCAGCCAGTCCTGTCAGCTCCGTCTCCAAATCACATTCACACGCTCAGTACCTTTACAGAAGAGTCCTGGACCGAGCCCCCATCACCTCTCAATTAGAATTATTTGGATTAACTGTCTCTAACTGGTCTTCCTGCTTCCACAGTCTTCTTTCCCACACTATAGTTATAATCTCCACAGGGATGATATTTGTAAATATAGGTCATATCATACCACTTCTCTGCTCAGACCCCTAAATTGCTTCTTGACTCACTCCAAGTAAAAGTCAAAGTCTTACCATCATGTCCTGTGAAGTCCCTACATGATTTGTGTCCTCACTCTCCACTGACTGACCTCATCTCTTATTTTTCTACCCCCTAGTGACTCTGTTCCAGCTACACTGGGCTTCCTTGCTGTTCCATGAACATGCTAAGTATTCTCCCATTGCAGGCAGGTTGTTTGCATTTGCTGTCTCCTTTGCTTGGTACTGTCTTCTCTGTCCCCATGCAACTTGGCACAAGAGTATGTACTGTCTTACATGGTGAATGATTGTTTTATATGTTCTGTCTTGACTCCTCAATTCTACTTCCCTGCTTAATATTTCTCCATGGTGTTATTATCATCTTACATCATCTTACATATATTCATACTCATTTCTTTGTTTGTGTTTAGTCTCCTTCCTCTAGAATACAAGCTCCAGGAAGTCAGGACTGTGTCTCTTATATTCACTGCTATGTTCCCATAGTTACGATAATAAATGAATTAGCTCATAGCTTAGAGTTGTAGGGACCGTTAACAGTTGGTGGTTCAATGAGATGAAAGTCCTGAAAGGGTCTTTCTTAAATAAAATACACATGATCTGGGATTCTGGGCTAGTCTGTTAAATACTTACTTATTTTATGTTCTATTGCCAATAAAAGTAATTGCCATGGTAATTGCCAATAAAAGTACTAATAAAGTACTAATAAATAATGTAATTTTAAGTTGTTTTTGGTGTTAAAGGAAATATATGTTCATACTTAAGTATACTTTTCATGTGTGAGTTTTAGGATACAAATATTAAGACCACAAATATTTCAATGAAATGAGATAACATTTGTGAAATTGTCTGTCATGGGGCCCAGAATACGGAGGCGTCTTAGCAGATGTTTGTTTTCTTCCTGCCATCCTTCTGGAGGCAGAGGAACTTCTGTTGCTCCTGAACTTGGGGTTGGAGTACGCATTTTATCAAACCTGTTACTCCATTTACACACCTCTTTCAATTCCATTCAACAGAAGTCAGTGGGCAATATGCAAAGGCAGGAACACTGCCATGAAGACGTGTGATGATTTCTGCAGATTTCCCAAGTGTTTTCCCTTATATCCAACATAAATTATTACACAAATAATTCCTAGAGTATCTTACAGTGGCATAGTGCAGTGTTTCCCAAACTGTGTTCCAAATCAATGCAAGCATCTACAAGATACGAACTGAAGTTCCTCAAAGGCAATGTTTCATGGTCAAAGAAATCTGGAGAAGATGGGGTTAAAGAAGGCTAAACAGATTCCAAATTACAGTCCTTCTTTTTGTGTTTTATCTAATAACCTGTGTTGTGAGTCTTCTGGAGAAAAGTCATACGTGTAGGATTTTCTAAACTTACTTCACCGTAGAACCCATCTTTATAGACCCTCAAGTTCAACTAAACACACTTTGGAAGATCCAGCATAGTTTAAAAAGACTTGATTCGATTTTCATATAATCCTCTAAGTTAACAGAAAAAAACATAATTATCCCCATTTTACAGATAAAAGGAAACTCTCAGCATGATAACTGGCTTCTTCATGGGTTGTAGAAAGGTATAGTGAACTAAACTAAGAACTTTTGCTGAGAATTTTAATTTTCATTCCATTGCAACATATTGCCATCTGTATTAGTTTCCTAAGGCTGCTGAAACAAGTCACCGCAAACTGGATTGCTAAACAGCAGAGTTATTTTTCTCTCTCATGCTTCTGGAGGCTCTGAGGGAGAATCCGTTCCATGTCTCCTTCCTAGCTTCTGGTGGTTGCCAGCAATTCTTGGAGTTCCTTGGCTTGTAGCTGCAACACTCCAATTTCTGCCTCTGTCTTCACATGAGTTTCTTCCTCCTGTGTGTGTCTCAGTGTCTCTCTCCTTATAAGGGCACTGGTCATTGGATTTTCTAATTTATTCTGCTGCAGAAAGGCTTGCTGTGTACAAGCTTGAAGGCTTCATTTTTCTAGGCTAGAATCAAATCTTTATTTTATGACCCAATCGGGAGTCCTCTTCACACCTTTAGTCAGAGTAATTGTCTCTGTTTGAGTATTTGCCAGCTTATTTCTTTTTCTTTATTGGAATTTACCAGAATTCCATGCAGTATTCTAGGCACGATGCACCCATATGACACAAAGAGGCTGTGATAATAATTTTCTAATGATTCTCAGATTTTTTATGGCTTTGAGGTCACGCCAGCCTTTTGGGACATTCTCCATCAAGCTATTGGAAAGAAGTGTTCTCCCCTTTCAAGACTGCTCAGTCAGTAAAATTTAAGTCTAGAGCTGCTGGCACCTGTCTTTGTCACTTCCGGGAAGAAGACTCCTGAGCATGGAGCCAACTTCAAGGAAGAAAGAGGAAGGATGGAAGGAAAGAAAGAGGAGGAGGGAGGTGGAGGGGGGAGAAGGAGGAGGGGAAGGAGAGATCTAATAGACCTAATCCAACTGAGGCCCTGGATCCAGCCATCCCTGAACTGCCCTATTACAAAGAACAAAAAAATTCTTTTTCACGGGTCAACTTGTATCCTTTGCCTGACATTGTCCAGACAAATATAGTATGAAGTTCCTTACGTCCAATTAAAATCTGCTAAAGGCGAGGGAGATGGAGCTGTGAGCAAGCGCCTGCCTTGGGTCAGGCTGTGTTAGGTCCATTATATGTTATGTCATTTAAGTCTTATAATGACTTTATCAGTTAGGTATTACTAACCCATAAATTAAAAAATCAAAACATTAGGATAATACTTTCCTTTAACTTGCAAGAATAAGGTTTAAAAAAAAATGAAGATATACGTGTATATATGTCTGTGTGTTTATATGTATATAGAAATACATCCTCTATATATACATATATCTCTTAATGTCATTTACATTAAGAGATATATGTATATGTGTGTGTGTATCTATATATACATATATACATATGTGTTTATATATATAAGTGTGAAACAAACAAAATTGACCTGCTAGTGGTGAAGAGACTTCAGCTCCCTATTTAGAATCAGTGGGAGGGTTTCCAGGGCTGTCAACTCACTCGCCAGGAAAGTCAACTCTCTATTGATACCTTGAATTGTACATATAAATACTGAGAAATGTATTTTAATTCCCCACAGACAAGTATTCTGAAAAAAGAGACAACAGGGGTGTTCTAAATTACTGGAAATCAAGTGGAAGAAGGACTGTAGCCATAGGAAAATAGGAACAAAGCATCCATTTCTATGTTGAGTACCTTGGAGGGAAATGTGTGAGGCTTTTAAAAAGAACTTCATTCCATTTAATGCCCCCTGGCTGCATGAGTTCCTCTGAAATGGCCATACTGTTTAATGTCAAAATGAAGTGGAGTACCTAGAGATTATCATACTAAGTGAAGTAAGTCAGTCAAAGATAAATATCATATGATATGACTTGTATGCGGAATAAAAGAAATGATACAAATGAACTCATTTACAAAACAGAAACAGACTCACAGACATAGAAAACAAACTTACAATTACCAAAGGGGAAAAGTGGGGATGAGGAATAAATCAGGAATTTGGCTGTAACATACACACGCTACTATATATAAAATTGATAAACAACAAGGACCTACTATATAGCACAGGGAACTATACTCAATATTTTGTAATAACCTATATGGGAAAAGTATCTGAAAAAGACTATACATTTTATATATATATATATATATATATATATATATATATATATATATATATATATATATATATATATATATATAAAACTGAATCACTTTGCTGTACACCTGAAACTAACACACATTGTAAATCAACTATACTTCAATAAAAAAATATATGTAAAAAGATATTTTAAAAAATAAATAAAATAAAACTTTAAAAAATGAAGTGGAGTGACCCTACTATGGAAAATAATACAGTAGTTATCTACTTTCAGTTTCTTACCCTTGCCACGATAGGCTAGCTGTGTCACTGCCATCCTCACACACACATCGAATGCCTAGAATCTTTTAGTGACTTGACACCATTCATAGGATAAAAGCTCCTTATCGCCAAACCAGGGAATGCATTCTCCCAAGGTCCCCATCTGACCAGCTCTGACTCTTGTCTACCCGGCCAACCTCATGTCCTCACCTGTGGCTTACGCTCCAGCTAAACCAGTCTGCTTGCAGTTACACCAACACGTCGTGCTCTGCAGTGCTGTCCAGCCTTTGCAGGTGTGTCCCTTCTGCCTGGACTCCTTTTCCCAGTCCTATTTGCTTGACAAACATCATTTTAATCTCTTGCAGGGATCTCCTTGATGAGGCACATAAACCCAGAGTTAATACCTTGTTCCCTGTGCTACTTATATCTTTGCTTCCATAACACATACATTTTTTTTCTATCTGCAATAGTAAGGATAACACTTCCGTCTAGTACCTAAATAAGTGGGGGATTTTTGCTTTGGAAAAATAGTCAATTATACTGTATACAGCCATAGGCTTTGGGATTAAACTGCTTGTGTTTAAATCTGAATTCTACCTCTTATTACCTGTGAGACCTTGGATATTTATCTTCTCTGGGCCTCAGATTCCTCATCTATCAAGTGGGGATGGTAATACTAACACTCCAGGGGATTTCTGTGAAGATGAATTGAGATAGTCTAAGCCAAGTGATTGTTGCAGGTATGTTCCCAACAAAGGTGTATTATTTTGTCTATTAACTTAGGGAAGAAGGATGCTCATTGTCAGGAATTGGCCAAAGTAATGCTAGAGCATAATTAGGCCATTTTCAAGACACTGCAGGACGTCTGTTCTATTTTCCTCTCTTGCTTGTACACATCAGCTGCTTACAAAGCTGACTCAGGATAAGGACACCAGCCTTGTCAGTCACCTAGGGAGACCCCTCTGTCTTGCTGTTTCCAGACTCCCCCAAAGGTTCCAATCAAATTGTCAGCATATAGTACTGCTGGTTTGGGACACAGACAGCCCCAAATTCAGCCTTCTCCCAAATTCCATGCCATATTTTGTCACCTGAGCCTTTAAAGTTTTGCCATTTTAAGTCTCTTTTGAGTAGGTCTAGCTGCTTCTGAACCCATTACAAGAATCTTCTTGGGAAGGAATGAAGGAAATGGTTCTGGCAGGTTCTAGCACTCCTCCTATAATCTAAGGATCTCAGACATTAGCCACCATTCTCTCCTTTACTTCCTGCCTCAAACAGCACATCAATAGGCAAGTATACGGTGGGAGCTCTGCAGGTAACAGCGTGGCTTTCCAGCACAGGCAGCCCAAAAGCTCATTTAAACCAGTCATACTGTCGTGGTTTGCTAACTATTGTCTTTACCACTGAATTCTATGTTCTGGGTAAGTCCAGGGCGCAGACCACGGTGGAAAGGTTCCAGGCCAACCTTTGTGCTGGTGAAGCCCAATTAAGCAGAAGTACACCAGGCAGGAAGCACTCCTGCCTATAGGTCAGTGTGTGTCTCACAAGTGGCTTTTTGAACAAAATCCAGTGCCATTTATTTGGTTAGATAATCCAAGGCGTACTTTCATTAACCAGAGTCAATATATCTCTTTCCTCCAAAATGAAAGATACATTTAAGTTCTCTGGCTTTCTCTTTAGTGGCAGATGAAGGCAATTTAAGAAACTGACTAAGAAGAATTCCCCTTGGATTCATCCTTCTACCTTCCTCCAAGCGCAGCATTAAAGATGAAACAGCATCACGCTGTACTGAGCAAGGCACCAGATTATACTTTAACAAAGCTAATGTGAGCTTTGATCTTTAACCCTTGAATAGTGGTCACAGAGAGCAGTTTCATTTAATCTATTAGCATCTATAAACACAGTTCCAGGCATTTACTTTTAGAGAAAATAACCTGCTCATTTCAGTGGAACAAGATGGACAGCCAAGGTCAATGAAGCAGCAAAAGTAAGTTTTCCAGCCCGTGGTGGAGGCGGAATGGGGGATGACTTTTTTTTTTTTTAATGGTATTTAACAAATAGCATCTGAATGGAATTTTAAATCAAAACCCCAGATGATAAAATCTTGGCAGAAGAACCTACTTTTTTTAGCACATTTTTTTTTTTACCTTCTGACATCTGTTCTTCTCACTTTCTGAAATAACCATTTCACTTAGCTAATGCTGTGAGGTATGGGCTGGGAAGTTACTCATTTTCTCCCTCACCCATAGAAACAATTTCTCAAGACTTAAAGGAGATTTTTTTTACCCACCTCTTTCATATGAGGTAAATCCTTACCAAACTTGAGAAACAATCAAAATTCAGAAAGTCTCAGAGCTACCTCATGGAATCCTGGCTTGCTTTTCTCAGGCAGGAGAAATATATCACTTGCCCCACCTACAGGTATGACTTGGAATTGCCTGTAAAGGGGATTCTGGGAGCAGAAGGTCTTTTAACTGAATTTCAAATTTAAACCAAACACCATGAAAGACAGAGCAGAGATAAGAGAGAATTAAGAGATAAAATTTCTATTCTCAAAGAACATATAATGTGTGGGAAAAGTAAAACTACTTAGAAATTATAACAAAAGTGTAATATATAATTTGCCAAGGATTCTGTGAAGATGGTAGGTTCACTACATGTGCTTGACCCCTTTCTCTCCCCAGGGTGCCCACTGAGACCCTGAAGACTTGTTTTGTATAAGTTTGGGGCGGGAAGGAGGGAGGGAAATGTTAGCCAGCTGTAGAGTCAGGAGGGGGAGGGGTCCCACCTGCACAGCAAAGATCAAGGGCTCCTGGCCACAGCCTGGGGCAGCCAAGTGATTTCCCTGTAAGGCCCTGGGACAGGGGGGGCAGAAAAACCCTAGCCCCTGAGAAGAGGCTAGCACATCCAGAGGAGCCTGGGCCAAAAATCCATGGTTACTGCAGATACTTGAGAAGGTCAGCCAGCTGTCCAGGCCTGTCACCTCAGTGACCCCAGGAGGGGCTGCCAGTTTCCAGAAGAGGCCTGCCCGGCTGAGCCAAACTGTTCCCCTCTGGTGTTGACTTTCTTTGCCTCGAGATCAGGAGAAGCCCAGGAATCTGGTGGCTTCTGTCCCTATCCATTCATCCCGAGATCACAGCTCGTTGGCCCATTGTCACCAGCCGCCTGGAGTAGTAAAGCAATTTTTTTTTTTCTGTCTGCCAATTCACAACTCTCATGGAAACAGATCGCCAGTTCTAAGGAATCTCCCTCCTAATAATAATATGCTGGGCTGCTTGTGGGTCTGCAAGGATGGTGATACTTTGTTATTTTTAAAGAACATACAAGCATATTGTAGTCAAAAATATTAAAAGACTGAGAAAAAGTATGTTGGTGTTTATGAGACTATGCTGGAAGCTTATTATGACAAACTGTCCGCATGGGGTGCATGTTTCTGGATGACACCTGATGGGTGATCCAGATCTCCTGGTCTTGTCCTGACAAACCTTGTTTGCTGCTATCTCTGCTTCAAACTTCGTCCTCCTCTGCTTCCTGAGACTGCAGCTGGTAGGATATTTGCATGTGCAGTAGCCTGCTGTACTCTTGGGCTAAACCTTAGCCTCTTGCAAAATTCTCCTACTCTCTGTTAAGTTCTTCAAGACCTTCATTTGTGAGATCCCGTTCCATAGCACCTTCTTCCTGTTCTTTTCCTTTTATTTGCAAGCTTTCTTGTGCTTGAACTTTTCTTGTACACATGACCTCATTCCCACGTTGTTTCCTTTCCTTCCTGTCAAGTGGCAGCAAACTGTCTTTCTCAGCCAACTTCTTTTCCTTCTTTTCCTCTATTATTCTGTCCAATTCTTTCTCCCAAGCAGCCTCCTCTTCACATTGCTCTGCTACATATCCCTGAGAAAGCTTCCGTTTTCTTCCCATGTCTTCTCTTTTTTTTGCTCCTTTGTTATCAGTCTCTTCGTGGAACTTTTGAAGGGCCCTTTGCATGAGCTTCATGTTCAAGTCCTGCTCTGTTCTCTCTTCCTGTTGAATAAGTCCTACCTTCTCTCAGAGGGCATTTTGCAAAAAGGTCCTAATTTCCTGCTTTGTCTTCTCTTCCTTTAGCTTATCCTGTTCTTTCTCAAGTTTACCCTTTGTACTGTTGTTTCTCCTCTTCTCTGTCGCTGCACCACCTGCCCTTGTGCTTTGATGCTAGTGGCCTGGGCGCCCAGCCCCAGGTGTGTGTTCTCCACCAGCTCTTCCTGTCTCCTCGCCTCCTGGGCGTCTCAGCTTTTCTTGGCTCATCGGTCTTCCTCCCAGGATTGTGAGAACATCTCCTCTTCCACCAGCGTCTACCTCTTCAGTTCTTCACTGAATTCTGCCTGTGCTTTCCACTCCTCACACACCTTCTGATGGATATAAAGCAACTCAACATGGACCTTCTCACAGCACTACTTGAATTGCCATCTAACTTTTCAGCCACAAAACTCTGTCTTTATTTTTCTTTTTTCTCTTTCAATAATGATTTTTCTTCTCATTCTTTGTTTTCCTCCTCAATTGTTTCTTCTTTCAACTGCATTTCAGTAAAATACTGATTCTCTTCTGATGTTAAATGTTCATATAGCTTATTTCATCTTTTGTCAGTGTAGATGGAATACTGTACTTAAATTTTTTTTAATATATTGAGGTAACATTGGTTTATAACATATATAGGTTTCATGTGTACAACATTATATTTCACCTAATGTATACACTACAGTGTGCTCACCACCAAAAGCTTAGCTTCTATCCATTGTGATACATAATTCCCTTTACCTGTTCAGACCTTCCCACATACCTTCCCCTCTGGTAACCATTACTCTGTTCTCTGTATCTACATGTTTATTTTTGTTTGGTTTGGTTTATTTACTTGTTTATTTATTTACCACATATGAGTGAATTCATAAGGTATTTGTCTTTCTCCATCTGGCGTATTTCACTTAGAATAATATCCTCAAGATCCATCTATATGGATCTATATGCAAATGGCAAGATTTCATATTTTTCTGGCTTAGTAGTATTCCATTGTATATATATATATATATACCACATCTTTATATCCATTCATCCATTGATGAGTACTTAGGTTATTTCCATATCTTGGGTATTGTAAATAATGCTGCCATGAACATAGGGGTGTATACAACTTTTTGAATTAGTTTTTTCATACTCTTCAAAAAATATCCAGAGTGGAATAGCTGGGTCATATGTTAGTTCTATTCTCAATATTTTGAGGAATCTCCACATTGTTTTTTTAACTATTTATTTATTTATTTATTATTTTTGGCTGTGTTGGGTCTTCATTTCTGTGTGAAGGCTTTCTCTAGTTGCGGCAAGTGGGGGCCACTCTTCATCGCGGTGCGCGGGCCTCTCACTATCGTGGCCTCTCTTGTTGCGGAGCACAGGCTCCAGACACGCGCAGGCTCAGTAGTTGTGGCTCACGGGCCTAGTTGCTCCGCGGCATGTGGGATCTTCCCAGACCAGGGCTCGAACCCGTGTCCCCTGCATTGGCAGGCAGATTCTCAACCACTGCGCCACCAGGGAAGCCCTCCACATTGTTTTACATAGTGACTGCACCAATTTATATTCCCACCAACAGTGTGTGAGGTGTTTCTCCACCTCCTTTCCAACACTTGTTATTTCTTGCCTTTTTGATAATAGCCATTCTAACAGGTGAGAGGTGATAGCTCACTGTGGTTTTGATTTTCATTTCTCTAATAACTAGTGATGTTAAACATCTTTCCATGTGACTATTGGCCATCTGTATGTGTTCTTTGGAAAAATGTCTATTCAACTCCTTGCCCATTATTAAAGCAGGTTGTTTTTTTGCTGTTGTTGAGTTGTATGAGTTCTTTATGTATTTTGGATATTAACCCCTCATCAGATATATGATTTTCAAATATCTTCTCCCATTTGGTGGGTTGTCTTTTCATTTGGTTGATGGTTTCCTTTGCTGTGCGAAGCTTTTAGTTTGATGCAGCCCCATTTGTTTACTTTTGTTTCCTTGTCTGAGGAGATGTATCCAGAAAGATATTGCCAAGACCAATGTCTGCACAAAGTCCTGTATGCAAATTTTCATAGCAGCTTTGTTCACAGTAGCTGAAACCTAGGAACAATCCAAATATCTATGAAATACTAATATGAAATAAAAGGAATGAACTACTGCTATACAAAACAACATAGAAGGATCTTAAAATCATTACACTAAGTAACAGAATCCAGACACAAAAGATAGCATATGGTATGATTTCATTCACATAGAGTTCTATCTGAAAGGAAAGCTATAGTGACATATAGTAGACCAGTGGTTGCTAGGGCTTGGGGGTCCCTAGGGGTTGGGGGTAAGAACAAGGGATATATGAAAAAGGGCATAAGACATATTAGGGTGATGGAAATTTTCTTTATCTTATTTGTGGTTATGGTTATTCAACTGTTGTCAAAACTCATCAATTGTACCATTAAAATGGATAAATTTTAGTGTATGTAAAT
Source organism: Eschrichtius robustus (assembly GCF_028021215.1). NCBI lineage: Eukaryota > Metazoa > Chordata > Mammalia > Artiodactyla > Eschrichtiidae > Eschrichtius > Eschrichtius robustus. Next base: position 32,635,788 of record NC_090825.1, read on the forward strand.
TATACTTTAAAAATCTAACTAATTTAAAAATACCTAATAAAGTCTGTCATTTAATAATAGTACTATTATGAGTTGTGGGACTCACTGCTACCTCTTGGGATTTTTGCTGCATAAGCATCATACCTGTAGCAATATGCTTGATACTATCTATTAATTCTTAAGGGTTTACTATATGGCAGGCACTTTTTTGAATGATTTTACAGTTTTTGATAAAATAATCTTTCTAACAGCCCTGTGAGGGAAGTATTGTTATCTCCATCTGACAGAGGAGGAAACTAATCACAAAAATATTAATTAACAGCTAGTAAGTGTCAAATTTACATTTTGAAACAGGTAATTTGACTTTAGAGACCAGATTCTTAACCATGACTGCACGGTGAGAGGCAAACACAGGAAATGTACATGTCAATACACTGCAGTCTGTTTAATCTCCCAAATGAAGGGTTTATGCAAATAGTAAGTCCTATGAATTCAAGAAGGGTGAGACTTGGCATGGGAAACCTTCATTGGGAAAGGTAATTCTAGTTCAGCGTCTTAAAGTTTGAGAAAGATTTGAATGGTTGAGTAGCATCAGAAAATGCGACTTTCTGAAAGTCACCTGATGTTAGACAAGGCACTTTACTTCTCATAAAGCCAATCATTTCATTCTTGGACTCAACTGTGATATTCTCAGTAATAAAGGGTGAACACTCACAGTCGCTTCTAAGCAAAAGTCATGTCAATTTGTTAATTGTAATTTGGTGTGCTTTAAAATCAAAGGTAATTCTTTCCTGAAACTTTAACATCTGTTATTAGATTAGACATTAAAAGCCGTATTCAGAGAGAATTTTAAAATATTGAAGCCAAACCTTTCACACTTTTTTTTTTAAACTGTACTGTTATTTTTCTTCATCTTCTTTTTTTAAAGTATTTGTTTATTTATTTATTTATGGCTGTGTTGGGTCTTCGTTTCTGTGCGAGGGCTTTCTCTAGTTGTGGCAAGTGGGGGGCCACTCTTCATCGCGGTGCGCGGGCCTCTCACTATCGCGGCCTCTCTTGTTGCGGAGCACAGGCTCCAGACGCGCAGGCTCAGTAGTTGTGGCTCACGGGCCTAGTTGCTCCGCGGCATGTGGGATCTTCCCAGACCAGGGCTCGAACCTGTGTGCCCTGCATTGGCTGGCAGGCAGATTCTCAACCACTGCGTCACCAGGGAAGCCCCCTTTCACACTTTTGAAAAAAGAAATTGCTTCAAATGTTGTGCTCCAGTCACTCCAGCAGATGGCAATACAATCATAGTTTAAAAAATTGTTTCACTCTCCAACTTAAAAAAAAAAAAAAAGACAAAACCAACTTTATTTATTTATTTACCTCTGTGGTGAGTCCTTCTCTGTGGCAAGCTAAAACAATGAATTCTACACAAGATTTTTAAAGATTGCAAAGCTTTCTAACACCCTGATTATAAAGGACTTTAAATGCTAAACTAAACACTGATCTTTATTCTGTAGAAAATGGGGAAAAGGTACATGGTTTTTGAGTCAGGACTGACACGGTCAGAACTGTACATTAGGAAAATCACTCCAACAGGAAAATGACGCGCGGAAGGATGTGGAAAGAGGGAATAAATATTGCTTGAAATGGTCTAGAACAGAAGTAATAGGAACTTGATCTTGGCCATGGCAGTAAAGACTATGGCTTAGATGAGGAAAATAACTGCAGGCATATAAGTGAGAGACCTGAGCAATTGATTGAACGTTAGAAGTTCCCAAGAAGGAAGAGCCAAAGATAACTCTTGTGTTTTAATCCTGGTTTGGGCGAAAGCTTACTAGAAGGAGCAGGAATGGGTTTGGACCAGAGGGAAGTTTTTGCAGTGCCATGATGCACCTATATGCTGATTTAACTTAGCAGTTGACCAGCCAGTCTGCTGTTTCGATGAGAAGCAAAATTTAAGAGACAGATGCACGCATGGTGGGTATTTGCAGCCACAGGAGTAGATGAGAAAGTCTGAGAGAGAAAAAGGCTGAAGTCCTAGAAACCTTCTGGAGAATGCTTGCATTTAGGAGAAACTGATGATAGGATTAAGCTTAGCAGGATTTTCAGGTGAGCATGCTGTCTTCAAGGGCCTACGAACTAGGACAAATGGAACAAGAGTAACAGATATTTCACCAACTTTGAGATCCTTTGTAAAGAGGTCATTGGACTTTGAGAAACCATTAAACAAATGGATGGAGGCAGAAAGATTATTATGAGAAAGGAATGGAGAGCTTAAGAAAAAGTGTAAACTCTCTTTTTAAAAATTTTTTTGACTACGTTGGGTCTTCGTTGCTGCACGCGGGCTTTCTCTAGTTGCGGGGAGCGGGGGCCACTCTTCCTTGCGGTGCGCATGCTTATTGAAGTGGCTTCTCTTGTTGTGGAGCATGGGCTCTAGGCACGTGGGCTTCAATAGTTGCAGCACATGGGCTCAGTAGTTGTGGCTCGCGGGCCCTAGAGAGCTCCGAGGCATGTGGGATCTTCCCGTACCAGGGATCGAACCCGTGTCCCCTGCATTGGCAGGCGGATTCTTAACCACTGCACCACCAGGGAAGTCCCTGTAAACTCTCTTTTGAGAAGTTTGGCAGTGAAGGGAAGGGAAGACCTGGTTCTGTAGATTGACTGGACAGGGGGGACAAGGGGAAATTTTTATACAACACAGAGCTGTCCGTATGTTTGTATCTGCTGTGAAGGAGACATTTGAAATTATACGAAAACTGTTTTCCTTTTTCTTCTTAAATGGCATCTAGATAATTTAATGAAACTGCATAACTTCATTTTACTAGAAATTTGTAGATGTAAGAAAAAATGGGAAATATAATTTGACAGTGAATGTTACAACATGTTTCTCATTATTTATTATTTATCCAGTGTCTACCTGGCTCCTCTCTGTTGCTGATGCCTGAAGCTTTGGGACTATGAAACTTAGTCATGCTAATCAAGTCTGTCCCCAGAGTCCAAGATCTTTTGAAATGGCAGCGAGTGATAGCTCTGAAGGGGCTGCTGTAGCATCAACCAAGCATTTAGAATCATAGAAAACTCTAAAGCGCATTGCTCTGTTATGATATGTGAGATGTGAGCATGTTTTCTTGTCCAAACTTTTAATTCTGCCCTTTCTGTTGTTGTTGTTGTTGTTGTTTTCTTAAGGAAAAGAAAAATCAGTTGGCAATGCTTTATCTTGTTGGCAGAATTCCTGAGGTATAGAATTTGCTTCTTGCCACTAGAACTTTTGTGTCATGGTGTCATTTTTGTGCAAAGGAATCTGCAGAGACTGCCAGTTGAATCTGTCTGAGGAAAAAATAACATAGCCTTGAGTTGCAAACAACCAAGTCTGCCATCAAATATGATAAACATACTGGTTTCATTAAAAACTAATAGCAAGACAGAATTTTCAAGCACAGAGACAATGGAAAGTAAAGACAGGGAGAAGATGGGGGGAAATCCTCCAGGAACTCTTATGTGTTCTTTACAGCACAAACAGTTTGTTTATAAATTCCCAAACACCTGTCTCTGCTTTCAATTCTTTTAAACCACCCTGTACCATTTCTGTCAACATCAAGTGAAAGATGACGAAATTACTCCCGCCTGCTAGGTATCTCACCCCACATGTTGACATGTTTGGAGGGCCGGGAATGTTGCGCTCTGGTAAAAGATAGGGCCACCATGGACGGCTGCACAATACAATTTTTGTGTATATCAGAACCCAAACACAGAAAGCGAAGAAATCAACTTTTTTTTTTTTTTTTTTTTTTTTTTTTACATCTGTAAAGATCAGAAATGCAATTTTAACTCCGACTTTCAATAAACAGAGATTTATTTTTAACGGGGAGGGCATGTCATTCATTTACTCCTTTTTATATTTTTTGCAGAATCGATTCATTAGGTGGTGAACGCATTAAACACCTATTATCCTGATCATTGCTTTGGAAGTAGTGGGAATCCAAATTCATAGAGAAAACAGATTCTCAAAATAGATCCGCCTACTTTCAATAAAGCTGTTTTCTTAGGTTAGATCTTAAGATCCTTAAGGACAGGAACTTGTGCTTATCCTTTTTTATTTTTTATTTACTTATGTGTTTATTTTTGTCATACAGTGTATTTTTAAAATACTACCTGTTTAACTCTCTTAAATTTTGACAATCACTTTCAGTTTTCAAGTCAACGGCCATTCCCACTTCTGAGCCAACAAAACCTTTATTCCATTTAACTCTCTGGTGGCAATGGACTCTAGAAAAGGAGGGAGGTCCTCCCCCCAGCCCAGGAGGTGAATGGTGATTGGTTTTAAACCAAATTGGGCTGGCTCTCCTACGTCCTCATTTATGATTGGTTTAGAGTGGGACATATAAACCGGTTCTGGCCAATGAGATCTGAGGGGAAGTCTGTGGGGACTTTTGAGAGTTTTTTCTCTTCTGATGCAAAGAGGGAAGCGTAGAAGAGACCCTTTCACCTTTCCTACTTTTTAATACAACTGTGTGAGGACATCATGTTTGTAGCAGTGCCACACTCGCGGGGAAAGGTAGAGAACTGAAAAGAGCTGAAGCAGAATGCTCACTTAGTGGCAGGATTCACCAACGTTGGAAATTACTTTTGGGCTTCCGGCCATGAGAGATGATAATAAATGCCCTCATGACTTCAGCCACATTTAGTTGGATATTTTGTACTTTGTAGCCAAAAACATTCTGAGGCAGCAATTTAAAAAGATCTCTCACATTACCTCATTGATTCTGCTAATAATCTTGTGTTATTTAGAGTCTACAGAGGACGTCGAGACTCAATGTTGAGCTGACTTGACTAACATTGCAAAACTAGTAGGTGGCAGACCTAACACTGAAATCCTAGCTTTGGATGACCCTGCACGTGCTCTGGGTAATGCACTTGATTGTTTAACTTGGGCTGAGTAAGGACGAGTAAAGATTTGCTGAGATGAGTGGAGCTCCAATCTTGGGGAAATTTCCTTTATTCCTCAGGCAATCCCTCATGAACTTTCAGGTCTGCTAAAGGCTGGTCTCTTCCTAACACTCTGGGGGAGTCCATTGTTAGTATTCCTAGACATAAAGATTTGGAAGGAAATTCTTTTTCACATTTGTCCCGTCTTCTTCCTGCTTTTCACTGATTTGTACTGAAAATTCAGTCTGCTCTTACTAAAAATGGAATGCCCTGTTCCGAGAACCTCACTGTTATCTGTGAGGTGAGATGGAGTCCAGCCTCACAGGAGAACTCCTGCCCTTCCTCTTTCTGATCATTTATCTTCCTTGGGCATGGGTAAGTGTGATTCCCAATTCCACTTCTATTTCCAAAGGAGGGGATAGCTTCTCTGCTTCATACTGGCTCTGACTTAGACCTGTGACCATCCCTGGATCTTACCAGGCCCATTTCCACACTCTTTAAACTTCACAAATGCCTAGCACAAAATCCCTGCCTCCCCTGCCTTGTAAACTACTTCTGGGAGCAGGTGTGATTTTTATCACTCTCTATCTTAACATGGGTTTCTTAGAAAACAAAGCCCAATGTATAAGCTTAGAAGCTAATGCTTTATTGGGGGTTCAGTCCCGGGAAATCTAGAGTGCAGAACAGTGGGTGCATTAACAGATCCAGCAGTGCTCTAATCCAGTTTCTTCTTGGCAGTTGGTGTCATATGTGGGATCTATAATGGTGACTCCACTGGCATTTGGTGCCTGCCTCTGGAACCACTCTTGCTGGCCAGTAATCAAAACAAGTGGTCAAGTGTGGGCAGGAAGGGTCTGTTGAGTTAGACTTATTGGCTTTGAGTGACGCAGAAACTGGGTCCGAACCCAATCTGTGTTCCCAGCAAGCTGAGAAGCCATCTCTTTTTTTTTCCTTCTAGTTTTATTGAGGTATAATTGGCATACACTGCTGTACGAGTTTAAGGCGTACAGCATAATGATTTGAAAGACATTTCTTCTTTTTTCCTCAGTTTTCCTCACTTTAAAGGGGTTGGATCTCTCCTAGAGATTGATATCCTCACTCCTGCGTCTCTAGTGCTTACCTGTTCCTCCAGAGCCATAGGTAGATGAGCCAGTGCTTATTTTCATGGATGAATAAAGGAGTCCCTACCCACCCCCAAGAATGTGCAAATTATGAAATCCTATTTTGTGTCTTCACTGTGTGGAACATTCTTTAACCATAAAGGAATAAATTCCTTTTTAGGATCTGAGATCCTCTTGATATTGGCTAACTTGTATTGCTACAGTCATTACACTTTATCAGAACAAAACGTAAATTGGAAACTTTTGTCTTGTACAGTATGTTTTGATGGGTGCACCAAAATTTTTATTTTCTCTATTGCTTTCATAAAACACACAGAAACTGATGAGTTTGAATTATATAAACCCAAGAGGGACAGAAAGCATTAGATTAGTTCAAGGAGAAGGAGATGAGGCAGGAGATATAATTCAGATAATCAAAAATGGTTGTTTTAGTTCTGGAGCAGATTTTTAAATTATATTTTTTCTTCTTGTCTAAATTTTTCTATATTTGTAGAAAATTTTAAGAAAGGGTTTGCTTTTCTTTAATAATAAGCCAGTATCCACCAATGGAACTTCTTCTCTGTAAAAATCTCTCAGCAATATATTTGGAAACTCATGTCTATAAAGGCAGATTTGGAGACATAAGTCTGATTTAACTCCACATTTCAGCAGCAATACTTGAGCTGCATTCCTTTTAGCACTTGTCACCAACAAATACAATTTAGCCAATGATTCTTGATGAAAAGCATCACGTGTGCCGTGGGAAGCCCAGGGATCCCACTCTCTGTGGTGAGGACAGGCTCTCAGGCTCACTGTACCATATTCCCATCTCAGCTGCATATTGCAATGTGTTGACCAGGCCCTGCCTCTCATGACTTGTTTGTGATGGAACTGGAGCATTTTAGCTGCCCCCATAACCACAGCCCTGGAGCAGATTTAAGATCTGGGTGAAGTGCTCTGAGTTTTGGTCAACACTGTCAAAATAAAATAGCGTTCGAAGCAGAGTGGCTGCTGAGGAAAAAAGTCAACTACAGTTGTTCTGCTGGGTCTGATACTTCATTTTGGATACTAGAAAGAGCGGAGCGTCTGGATTTAGACCCAGTTCAGTTTTATTCCTGGCTTCATCGTTTATTAACTCTGTATATTAGAGTGTGTTTTAAAAAATTTCAGAATCTCAGTTTCTTCTCTGCAAATTGGGAACACTCGTTCTGACCTCAAAAGACTCCTGTGAATAGGAAATGAGAGGCTGAATGGAACTATAGGCTCACATCCTGACTCCTAGTAGGTCTTCATTAGAGTTCTACCTCTCTCTTCTCCTTCCTCCTCTGCCCAACACACCCTCCCTCCAACATTTCTACAGACCAGGTATCCCGTAGAACCTGGTGCTTGGCTTACACAGCAGTTCTCTCTGATTTGTCTTGACGCCTTCCATTGTCCATGCGAGGAAAGCGGTATTTTCTTTTCCCAGCTTCCTTTGCATCTAGAGATGGAAGACACACTTCTGGCCAATAGGACATAAAAGGATATCTCCCGAGAATTTTCAGGGAAAGTTTTGGTTTACTGATAAACAGACAGAAGCAGCTGGAAACACTCTTCTTCCTACCTTGAACGCCTGGATCTGGGACAGGCATTTTGTCACCATGTGGCAATAAGCATGCTAGAAAATCCAAAAGAATCACAGAGCCTTGCAGAGATGCAAGTCCTGACTTCGGCTTGTAGCTGCCTATTCCAGTTTTTCAGTACGTAAGAAAACAACTTTATTTGGTCAAGCCACTTGACATATATAATTAGGTAAATGGGACAGGGGTTAGAAGAAGAGGAGAAAGAAAGGGAGAGAAAGAGGGAGAGAGTATGAGAGAGAGACAGAGACAGAGAGAGAAACAAACAGACTACTCCCATAATACGCAGCTGGGGAAGCAAATCCTCTGATTTCTGAAGTTCTAAATATCAATGTGGCAGGCTACATAATGGTTCTCCCAAAGATATCCAGGTCTTAATCTCTGGAACCTGTGAACAATACCTTATATGGCAAAAAAGCCTCTGTAAATGTGATTAAGTTTAAGATTCTTGAGAATGAGCAGATTATCAGACTGGGCCCTAAATACAACCGTGTATAGCCTTATAAGAGGGAAGCAGAGAGAGACTGACACAAACACACACAGAACAGAAGACCAGTTGACCACAGAGGCAGAGATTGGACCCATGCGGTCACAAGCCAAGGAATACTGGCAGCCTCCAGAAGCTGGAAGAGGCAAGGAGTGGAAAGGATTCTCTACCAGAGCCTCTAAGGGACCACGGCCCTGTCAACACCTTGATCTCAGCGCAGTGATACAGACTTTGGACTTCGGTCTCCAGAACTGTGAGAAAACGCTTCTGTTGTTTTAAGCCACTCAGTTTGTGGTAATTTGTAACAGCAGCCACAGGACATTAATAGAGTTAGCTGTCAAAAATTGTATGATTTTATTTTAGGGTATGAGTAATAGTGATAAATGATATTTATTGAATGCCCTCTATGGATCAGGCAACCACACTAACCTCTCTGCATGGATTTCCTCGTTAGTCCTCCCAACAGTCCTCTGAGGCAGCTTCTCCTCTTACCTCCATTTCCCAGCAAGGAGAGCCACTCCAAGGAAGGTAAGGAACCTGCCCAGAATCACACAGCAAGTGAGCACTGGAGACGGAATTTGAACTCCAGCCACCTTGATTCCATAACCATCCTAGCTGTGCTGCTGAAGAAATGATGGTAAACTGGCTGTCTATGTTCCCAGTTACATCTCTAGGACAAGTTACTAAATAAAACAATCGTGTAGTATTGACATCTGTAATTGGACATACTAGGTCCTTCAACCTCCTCAAGAACATGTCCTTCACAGATTAAAAAATGAGTGCTTATCAAGTGTCAGATGCTGAGCTGAGCAAAGATGGCAAAGATAACTAAGACATAACAGCCTTGTCTCCAGAGGCTTACAGGCTCTGTACCCTCCCATCTCACACTATTGCTTTATGAAGTGGTACTGCATGGCAAGCCTAGCCATTATACCAAAATTCCACATCAAAACACAACTTCTAAACTGTTCACTTAACCCAAATATAAATTGATGTAAATTAATTGTAACTTTGAATGATCTACATTGCTATTCTTTTCCATATGTCTAAATACTGGAAAATAAATATATGAAAAGGAAGGAAGGAAAGAAGGAAGGAAGGAAGGAGGGAAGGAAGGAAGGAAGGAGGGAAGGAAGGAAGGAGGAAAGAAAAAAAGAAAGAAAGAAAGAAAGGAGAAATAACTATTTTCAGTAACCACAGCAGGATTACTAATTACCTCATACCTCTGCTGAAAAATTCCTTCGTTATTCTTTCTAACTGGCGTATCAATATTCTTCACGTGACATTTTCCGAGTCTCTGATGATAAAACGTGTGTTTTGTTAGTACAAACCCCCTGTATTTTAAGGTTAAAATTTCCTTGTTTTTATTAAGCTTTTCATTTTTAATTCGCTCCTGTGTTTCTTCTCCCGTCTAAAAATTGAATAGCTGAAGAGAAGTTTTCTATTGCTTTCCAGTGTTCCACAGGATGGCTCTGAGCCTGGTTAAGTCATTGAGGCCTTAATTTGTGCATTTTATTGTTTTCAGTTTTCTTTCCTCTTCCATCTGGTCCAAGGAGGTCGGCCTTTGTAGCTCTGTATGTAGGGCTTTTGCCAAGGAAAAGTAGAAATATCATCATGTCAACAGTTCCTTGTATCTTTTGTAAAAGACTAAACTATTTGTCCATGAACCCAGGTTAGATCCCTTGCATTAAAACTTCCTGCTAAGAGTGAAAAAGCGTCTGATATTGAAAGGTGCTTAATCAAATAATATGTCAGTGCAGCATCAGTTAACATAGATGATATATGTGGTTAGCACAGATATTAATCCATTTGCAGTGAAAGGGTATTTATACCATGTATTCAAACTGTTATTAACACAACTGTCTTGTTTACAGCTCCTCAAAAATTTCTTCTTGAAAGATAAATCTGACAATACTTCCTGAAAATAGAGATAATTGAAATTGAGACTTTTAATAAATGTTTAGAGACCTATAGCTTAATTTTTGTAAGATTTTACTTTTATGGTTTTAAGTCAATTGTTTTTCCTTTTTTTTAGTTTTGGAATTGATTTTTAAAATAACAAAATAAAAAATTACCTTCTCTAAGCTACTTATTTGTTTAAGTGGGCAAATAATTAGTTGTTGGCCTATTTAAAAAATATCTTCCAAATGTTGAGTTAAGAAACAAGCCTGGATTTAATTTGTGAAAAATGCACACACAAATTGAAAAAAAATGAAATTCTGTCTTTTGCACTCCTTTGCACTTTCAAAAGCTGCTGACACTTTAAAGTCAACCACTGAAAAGTATTTTTTATCTGCACTTATAATCTATGAGATTGTGTTAAATAATCTTGATATTCTCTCAGTGAAATCTCCGTACTTGTGGTTGTGATAGCATCATCCAAATCTGTTCCCTGAAATCTTGAAAAACAAAGATGCTCATAAAATGGATTAAACAAAACCAGCTTGAGTTCTTCATGAATACACTTGGAAGAGTCCAGCTCTCTGTACCATACTGACATTCTTTTATTGAATTCCCTAAAATATTACAAAACAACCATTTAATAAAGCACAGCTAAATATTGGGCCGGCCAAAAAGTTCGTTCGGGGTTTTCCGTAAGATCTTATGGATTATGTAAGGTCAATAGATTAGAAGTCACTGCAGTGAGACAGAACGCCATCTTGACTGATTTCAGCAGTATCTCACAAAAGGGAAGTATGAATGGATGTCTATAGGGGGTTAGGGTCTGGGCAGGTGTTTCAAGGTGTAGAGATGATGAAATTGCCCCAAATTTGTGACATGATAGTTTAGGATTGGTGGACAGAGTAAGGTGAGTGTCTCAAGGGAAGATTTGATGGATAAACTGCTATTTGAGAAGACAACTCTTTGCTCAAGTAATCAATGCATGAATATTTTGAAAAAATAATATTTATTGATCTATGGTCTTTTCTGGGCAAAGTTTTATTGAACAATTAAGTCAGTTTGATACTGGTAGTCTCAGTTTACACTTTTTGTCTCGATATGTATTTCTAGTTTATTTTTTTCCCAAAGACTCAGAGTTGTGAGCCCAAGGGAATGCCTTTTAGAGGTAAGCCTATGAGCGTTGGAGAAATTAACATACTGTTATGTTTACTCTGCCACTTTCACCAAAAAGTGTTGTGGAAGGGTTATAGTGAGTGGAAGATGGGAAATAGGAGAAGAAAGAAGTATGCTAGTAATTCTGTGGCAATGAGCAATCTTGCCTGTATTTGAGGAAGAATAATTTTTACTCTGTCCTCTTTATGGTATGACACACCAGGGCAACTGATTGTGACTGTACTTTTTACAGCATTCTGTGTTCAAGTTGGGCCAGGGAACTTGGAGAAGGAGGCAACATTTTCCATCAAGACTCTTTAATGCTCTTAGAATAGGTGTTGCTCAGAGTTTTTGTGTAGGGAAGGGGCAAGGTAGTTGTTGATAATATATCTGCCTGGCAAAGATGATGTTGACATTCATTTGGCCTAATAGATCATTTTGGCTGATTAACAGTAAAGCATGTTAGTTTCTAGCTTTTCCATATCTAGAAACTTGGCTTCTCTTAGCTAATGTTTCTAATATCAGATTTGTCACATTTTGGAGGGTAAAATTGATTCTGTTTGAACTCTGAAAGGTAAGTCCTTGACCAAATTCATAATTATATTTGTAGTCACTTGGGTACAATTTATATTTGTAATTGGTCTGTGACTCTATTGCTTTACTTCTATTGCTCATTGTTTAGCTTTTCTTCCAGGGAATGGGTGGCTGCAAGTCCAGCCATTCTTTGATATCCAGAAATAAGGCTGAAAGGACGTCATCTCTATTTTCCCTGCTAAAGTAAGAGATGTGGCTGCTCAGGGGTATTAGAAGCGACGGCATGAATAACATAAGACAATCAATGGATGCTTACTGAGTGTGCCTCACTGCCACTGAATCTCACTGAACCTCAGATTCCTTATCTATCAGTGGAGACAAACATGATGCTTATCTCTTAAGGTTGATATGAGGATTAAATGAAAAAAATGCATATAAAGCATTGAGCAGAGTACTTGGCACATAGTTAATGGTAAGTGATTGCTGTCAATGTACTTGTTAAAGATTAATTAAAATGTTATATATTTATGATATAATACATAGGGTGGAACAAAATAATTAGTATTTTTATCTTTGTACTCTCCAAATCAATGATTAGATGGATTGGTAACCTTGTCAGTAGAAAATCACAAGAAAAAAAAATGCCAGTGACAGGGAAATGATTGGAATGTGGTGTCCGTTTATAGTTAGCGGCAGTTGTATACCTACAACGTATGCGTTTGTAACTTATATCTTACACTTTAGTTTTTTTCACTGAACACTAGTGGTGTTCTTAGTATGTTGGCAAATGTATTCTCCCTACTGGAGCATTAGTTTCCAACCAGAGTCTGAATAAAACACTAAGTATTCAGTAAGTATGTCAGGGCTTCGTTGAAGAGTGTTGTTTGGTCACAGTGATAATGCTAGAGCACTATTTGCTCAAATCTTGCTCAGTAAATCTATTCCAATACCACACAGTGATTCAAATGATAGGATGTGGAAAATCAAGGAGAATAAAGCTCTATAGCTTCAGTATTAGAAATACAGCAGACAAGTGGGAAGCTTATGAATCTGTATCTTCTCTTATTAAGATTTACCCCATAGAAAATGATTTTCCCCTCATGCCTTTGTTAAATCATCATCAAACAGAAATTGAAAATTAGACTGAAGTTGGAGATCTTTAGAATGAAAGCACGACAGAAGTCAGAGTCAATAATATTTTTATAATAAACTCTAAAGATAGAACAAATGTTATTTTTAAATACCACATATCCATTTCCACTTGCTTTGATTATGTTAGCTTTCTTTAAAAAACATACAAAATTAACTTATTGTCAAAATTTTTCAGTGCCACTTCATTTTCATTGTGTCTTACTTCCCACCAGTTTCAATGGACTGATCTACTTTAGTGTTTTGGATCAGGTTTTTATTATTTGGTGGAAGACTATCAAAGTAAAGGGAAAGTTGTTTTTCCTTTCTTGTTAAGTATACAGCCAGAAAAAACAACAATATTTTCAAGTTAAAAAGTCATTGCAACCTAATTGAAAACTTCAGGCTAAAGGCTGGGAACACTGTGTGGTTGACCATTCTAAAACAAGTTGAAAACAGATTCTAGTTGGCTTTAAAAGTTAATCTGGCTAATAATCAAGGTAGATAATGAATAGACACATAAAGGACAATTAAAGGAGGAAATATTCTGAAATGAATAGAAAGGAGAACCAGGTTAAGTCAACAGAGTTAACAAATCCACTCATTTGGCTAAAGCATGAAGATTTTCACTTGTGTGGTTAATACAGAGTGACTTGATTTTCCAAAGATAACACTGAAGGAATGCTGGAGAGGGCTCTGATGTCTCTGGATTTTGCCCAGTTCTAAACAAGGATTAACACCAACAATGCATATATCTGCTGTGAACCCAAGCGATCTCTTAAGGTTGTTGCATCTTTTCTCCTATTCTTTGAGGATCAGAAAACAAATTAAAAATGTGTACCTTACAACCAAGAGATTGCATAAAACTCATGGAATTGGCATATTCTGTAAAATTTAAGCTACTTATCCACAAGGGGTAAGACATATGTTTTAAGTTATTTTCCCAGCTTGCAAGTGAATTCAGGTCACACATCTACTGGATTCTTTTTTGTTCATTGAAGGACATGTGTGTGTGTGGGGGGGTATGCATATAGATGTATATATACACACAAATAGATGTATAGATTTAAACATATATATAAAACGTATCTAAAACACACACACACACACATGCACACGTGTTATTCGGTGAACAAAAAAGAACTCAGTAGAGGTGTAACCTAAATTCATTTACAAACTGAGAAAATAACTCAAAACATATGTTCTACTAATGGTGGATCAGTAGCTTTAATTTTATACTTATAGTAGCTTAAATATATATATGTAGGTAAATGTATACCTATGTATCTATATATGTATTTTTTCCATTGAAAAACTACATCTAAACATACATGTTATATGTAACATATATATAACTTCAAATATATATACATACACACACACATATATATTATATATATATATATATATATATATATATATATATATATATATATATATATATATATATATATATAAAATATCATATGTATATATAACTTGAAGTTAGAAATCCTGAGATTGAGTATTGAATTCTGGCTCTATCACTTCATAGCTTCATGCCCTTGGATAAGTTACTTAACTTCTTTAATCCTGCAATAATATTTGTAAAATGAGGATATTGTAATACACTTCTTAAGGTTTTGTGAGAATAAATGAGAATGTATGTAAAGCTCATAGCATACTGGCTGGCATATAGCAAATATTCTATATGTGCCAACCACTGTGTGAAAAGCTTTACATATATTCCCATTTGTTATAATATAATATTTAATATAGACACACACACATGTATGTGACAGAAAGAGAGAGAGAGAGGGAGAAAGAGGAGAGGCACCTGTTTGGGGTCAGATAAATTACAGATCCCACTCAGGCCAATATTGTCATGTCCTTGACATTACTTCCATGAACCTCATGTCCTAAGCAACCAAGCTAATAAACTGTGAACCTGGGACCAGCCATCTTTGCAACATGATATGTAGACTTTCTTGTATAGGACAAAGGTAGATTTGTTGATCCTGGTATGCAGGCTGGTGTTGGGGAGCATATTCCTGCCACACCTTCTTAAGCAGCTGGCCACAATGTATCTAGAAAGCAATAGAGGATAGGTATTCTATTAAGTGTCAAGAGGAACACAGGTAGATGACAATCACCCACAGGCTACTCTTGGCCCATGGGCTGTAGGCTGGTGTTCTGCAACAAAAATTATAGGACTCAGGAGAGCAATTGCCCATGCCTGGAAAACAGGGACTGCCTCATACATGGTATGCTTTGGAGTGTGTTGTATAAGTTTTAGGTCATAGAAAGAAATGAACTAATTTGAATTCACAGCTGATTCTTAGTTCTGAGTACACACATTAGGGCTAGCAATCATAACAACATCAGTAGTTTGCATCAGTGTGACTGTAGCTAAACTTTTATTCCAGATTTTAGATGTTAGCACTTTTGCAATGATCAGGAATAATACATACCATCATATTATTCAACTTAAATATGAATCAAATTTGGTGCGTGGATTTTGGTACAAGAAAACATAACCTTTCACTGAGCTTGTAGTGGACACTAGGTGCTGTGCTAAGTACTTTCATGCACTGATACCTAACTCTGTGGAGTAAGCACTACTGACAGCCTCATTTTTCAGATAAGAGAATTGAGACTCAGAGGATCATACAGCTAGTAAGTGGTAAAGCAAGCAGTCAGAGATCAGAGGGACTTCAGAACTCTTTCAAGCATGAAACTGTCTTGCTTCTCTAGTGTTTGGGCGAGGGGTTCTTAGGAATGGACTAAGTACAAATAATTTAATGCAAAAACTTGAATAAACTTGCAGTTACCTCTTTTGACCCCTAGATGACAGTTCTGTATTTATAAAGTAAATTACAAACAGAAACTAATAGTTGGAAGCCATGAAATAGTTTTAAAAAAAAAGTACATACATACACATGTGTTCATGGCAGGGTGAATTTAGAGTAAAGGTAAAAATTGCCCTCATAAAATACTTTCTCTCAACTTCCCTGTATATTTTAAAGCATGATTGCTCTATTTCATAATGTGTTTCCTATTAAACACATAGAACAGCTGGGTGCTTGTCAAAAATGCAGATTTCTGCTTGGGCTTTGCCTCAGACTGAAAGGTAAAAGTCCAAAAATCTGTATTTTTTAAAAGCACCAGGTGGTAATTCTACATATTAAAGTCTGAGAAGCATTGCTTAGCTGTGTAATTCTCAAATCTGCTTGTGTATTAGAGTTTCTTGGGGAAATTTAATGAAATACAAATGCTTTGTCCCCATTCAAGAAAATCTCAGCCTTTCTAAGGGTAGGGCTCAAGTATTTTATGTTAAAAAGTTTCCTCACTGATTGTAGTGCAGAACCAGGGATGCACAGGTGAGAAGCAGGCAGGGTGGAATCATTAGTGACCAACCCCCTTCCGTTTGCTAAGACTGGAATCATTGCTGCCATGATTTCATGGAATCACATTGTCCACTTATACACACATGCACATATAAATGTACCTTTGTGTTAGATAGATAGTTATTTTATTATAAAAATGATTCATGGTTATAGCAAAAGAAGGAAAGAAAGAAAAAGAAAGACAGGAAGGAAGGAAGGAAGGAGAGAGAGAGAGGGAGGGAGGGAGGAAAGAAAGATACAGGAGAAAACCAAAAGATAGAAACAAAGGCCATTTCCCACAATCTAGAAAACAACTGCCAACAATTAGATGTTCTTCCTTCTGGTCTTTATTTTTTGTGTATTTATTTCTACTTAGAAGATTTTGTTGAAATACTGGGACCATACCATACAAATAACTATACATAACTGCTATTTCATAGAACATCCTTTATGAACAATTTGTCTGATGGCTGAGAATTCTCTGAAAACAATTTGCACTGGCTACATACTCTTCCACTGATTAGTTACACCATAATATTCTTCATTCTTTTTCCAATGGAGACTCTTGAGGTGGTATCTCATCTTTATAATGGTTAAATGATCTTTATTATAGAAAATAGCACTTCATATTTTATACTTGGTTTATAATGTTTAAATTAACTTGAGGTGAGCTAGTTTCTAAAGAAACCAACTTGAGTGTTGGAAGAGAGATCCAGGAAAGACTGGCGAGGTCATCTAGATGCACATTTACTTCAGAGTTAACATCCAGTGTGCATGCTCTGAGATGAAAGGTCCAGAATATCATCTACATCACCAATTAGCATCATTTATTACGACAAATAAAGGACAACTTTCTCATAACCTCTTATTGGGTTTCTTTTTCCATACTTTTTGCATATAATTTTCCCCAAATAATAAAAGTTATGATATAGTTGATAAAGGAAAGGAGTTGACTCCAAAGTTTAGCTACAGAGTATTAATCTGGATCTCAAACACAATAGTTTTATGTATTCAGCATCATTAGGACATCAGGAGACCATTAAAAACCTCTAGGGACAATGTTTCCGCTTTTATTAATTTTTATTGGAGTATACTCGCTTTACAGTGTTGTGTTAGTTTCTGCTATGCAGCAAAGTGAATCTGTTTTATGTATGCAAAGTGTACATATATCCACTCTTTTTTGGATTTCCTTCCCATTTAGGTCACCACAGAGCATTAAGTAGATTCCCTGTGCTACGCAGTAGGTTCTCATTAGATATCTATTTTACACATAGTAGTGTATATAATGTCGATTTCTAGGGACAATATTTCATTGTCATATTATGGATACATATCTTTTGATACACATATTACAAATATTTCCCACTTCATTATTTTTGTTTTAACTTTGTTCATTTAAAAACTTTCTACTTCAAAGCTTTTCATTTTGACTCATGCAAATCCAATAATCTTTTAATTTCCAGCTTTTACCCTTGGTCTCATGGAAAAAAGATTGTTTCCTACCCCATGATAACCTATATTTTCATCTATGACTCTTCCCCAATATTCTATTATGAAATATTTCAAACTTAGAAAGCCCAAAAAAAAAAATTCACAGTGGAAACCTATATTCTTACCATCTAGATTCTACCATTATCATTGTACTCTTCCTTTCTTATATATCTATCCATCTTTCCATCACTCTATCCATCACATCAATCTAGTTTTATTCATTTCAAAGTGGCACTCATCAATTACATTTCCCAAATGCCTCAGTATGCATACCGTATGTATTTGATATATATATTTTGTCTTTTTACTTTTACATGTAGTTTTGTTTCCTACGGCAACTGAAACTAATTACTAAGAACTGGGTGGCTTAAAAGAACATATTTATTCTCTTATAGTTTTAGAGGCCAAAAGTGTGAAATCAGTTTCACTGAGTTAAAGGTGGCAGGACTGGTTCCTTCTGGAGGCTCTTGGGGACACTCCGTTTCCAAGCCTTTTCTAGCTTCTAAATGGCTGTATCCTTTGGCTGGCAGTCGCTTTCTTACATTACTCCAACCTCTTTCTTCCATTGTCACGTCTCTTCTGTAGTCAAATCTCTCTTTGTCTTCCCCTTTCTTATAAGGACACTTGTGATTACATTCAGTGTGTACCCAGATATTCTAGGATAATCTTTCCATTTCAAATCCTTAACTGAATTACACCTGCAATATCTCTTTTGCAAGATAAGGTAACATTCACAGGTTCCAATGAATAAGACCTGGGTATCTTTGGGGCTGTTATTTAGCCTACCACACATGCAAACGTTCATTTCATCTTTTTTTTTTTTTTTTTTAACAGCATGAAGTAAGAATCTGATTGAATTTTTTCCAAATAATTGCCCCATGTATTTGAAAATACAAATATAAATGATTTTAAAATGAAAAATTCTCTAATCTAATTGAAATGATACTTTTATCATATACTATGTTCCTCATGTTTTCTCTATACACTGATTTAAAGTTTAGTAACTTTTTGTCATTAGTATGACAAAATATGGTAATAATTTGATTTACTGAGTCTAATTCTAGGTGTTTTTCTCAGCAAAATTTCTTTAAAGTTGGAAAAAAGAAGTGAAAAACTTTGAAGAATGTATGTTGGTTGCTGCGGGAAAATGGCTACCAAATTCCTATAAACTAATTTATTCTCTGCCAGAAAGTTTATATCAGATAATTATTTTATATGAGAGTAGGCTATTTCAATTCATTTGTGGAATACAAGAAAGAAAGAACGAAATAACACACACTCAACTCTGTCAGATATTAAATGATAAGGAGCTAAAACAAATGACACTCAATCAGAAAACAAGCCAGAAGGCTAAAAGCTGTGTATATCAGAATCTTCATGCTAATTCTAAAATATGTAGGGCATTATAATTTGAGAGTCATCTTTGAGAGTTAGTTAGTTCCTTCCAGTAAAAGCAACACTTGTACTTAATAAACATTGTTTTTCCCAGTTGTCTGTTTGCTAAGCAAGTTATGGAATTACTAGCATTAAAATATTTTAATTGAAACAAAACATTTGGCACTGTAATATAGTCTTTAATCTTTGGTAAATAAACATATGACTTTGCAAGCAAACACATTACGGGATAAATGCTCCATGTTGAATTGATCAGGCCCATTTCTAGAGAGTGTGTTGCCAATTAATTGGTTATACAGAGCATCCTTTTTACAAAATAATGGATGGTGCATCTATTCCCAGGGCCATACCTTAAATGAATAAATTGCCATGTTAAGGTTTCTTTGTAATTACTATTCTAAACTATGGAATCATGGCTCAACATGCCTGTAAATTAATTATGAAGAAATTCTGTCTGCATGGCTCTTTCTTTTAATAGGATTTATTTTTCAGGTTCACAGTAGAATGGAGCAGAACACTGAGAGTTCCTACATACTCCCAACCACACCAACAACATCCCACACAAGACTGGTATATTTGTTATAATCTATGAACCTATATTGTTACACCATTATCACCCGAAGTCCGTAGTTTATGTTAAAGCTCACTCTTGGTGTGGTGCCTTTTATGGGTTTGACCAATTTATAATGACATGTGTACTCCATTATAGTGTCATACAGAGTAGTTTCACTAACCTAAAAATCCTCTATGCTTTGGCAATTCATCCTTTCCTCCTCCACCACTCCCCAACCTCTAGCATTGATCTTTTTACTGTCTTCATAGTTTTGCCTTTCCAGAGTGTCATGGCTGGTATCATACAATTTATAACTTTCTCAGGTTGATTTTTTTCAGATCGTAATGTACATTTAAGGTTCTTCCATGTCTTTTCATAGCATTTCATGACATTTCTTTTTAGTGCTGAATAATATTCCAACTGTCTAGACGTAACACAGTTTGTTTATCCATTCACCTATTAGAGGACATCTTGGTTGCTTCCAACTTTTGGCAGTTATAAACAAAGCTGCTATAAATATCCATGTTCAGGTTTTTGTGTTTTGTGTAGACATAAGTGTTCAATTCATTTAGATAGATACCAAGGAGTGCAATTGATGGATTGTATGGTAAGAATATGTTCAGTTTTACAAGAAACTGCCAAACTGTCTTCCAAAGTGGCTGTACCATTTTGCATTCCCACTAACAATGAATGAGGGTTTCTGTTGTTCCACCTCTTTGCCAGCATTTGGTGGTGTCAGTGGTTTGGATTTTTGCCACTTTCATAGGTATGCAGTAGTATCTCATTGTTGTTTTAATGTGAAATTCCTTAATGACATATGATGTTGAACATGTTTTCATATGCCTATTTGCCATATGTATATCTTCTTTGGTGAAGTGTCAGCTCAGACCTTTGCCCATTTTTTAATCAAGTTGTCCATTTTCTTACTGTTGAGTGTTGGGAGTTCTTTGTGTATTTTGGATAACAGTCCTTTACCAGATATGTCTTTTGCAAATATTTTCTTCTACTCTGTGACTTGTCTTCTCATTCTCTTCAGTGAACATATATATTTTGTTTTCCTTGTTATTTTATATATCTGACATTTAAGTATATTTCTCTTTCCATTTTAATGTTTATTTATTTAATGTTAACTGTAATGATTGTTTAATTAATGTTGACTTTTAGAGGCATTTGAAAGAACTTCCTGTGACGTTCAGATACTCCTTAATACAATGGCAATATAAAATCCTCACTATAAATTGTGTGGGTGACAAGGAGTTAAATGTTACAGAATCACACTGTGATGGATGTTGGGTCAGACAAGCCTTACTTATTAGCAGTGACTCACTTGGACATACCAGTCTCAAAGCAAAATTCAAATGGTTGCCTCTGCAAAATGACAAAGTACCGAATGCCAAGAACCTTCTGAGTTACTTAAAGATAGCTGAAATATGGAATGCTAAATACACAAATGCTGAGAAATTACTACATTTCAAATGAAGAAATGTAAATATATTTAAATCACATTTGTTAAAGCTTGATTTTTCTTCCCAAAGTTTTAGAGACTGGATTTCATGGATCCTTAGGAGATGCACAGATGCATTTGCAATGTTTCTCAAACTATCTATTGTGAAGGGCTATTTTATATTCTAATTTGTTGTAGGTTGATACATTTGCCTTATATATACCTCTCCTTTATTTTTACAATTATGAGTGTGTGTTTGTGTGTGTGTGTGTGTGAGAGAGAGGTAGTGATAATGATAAAGGTCAGGAACATTTTCAGCTTTAAAAAGCATTTTGACTGTTTTCTGTTGTTTGTAGTCCCTGGTAGAGAGAGTGCTATTGAGATCGGTTCCCATATTTCAGAGAAATGAAAGAATCTCAAGTTGTCAGAGACAAATGGCATCTAAATTTCCAGACAATAGATGGGCTATGTTTATCAAAGTAGGCAGAAAGTGTGTAAAAGTAATCAGAAAGATGTGAGCACACAACAGAAATATATGTGTAAACCACTAGTTTAATACTTGATTTTTATAACTGAAAGGACTCTAGGTCTAGCCACCAGAGACCTGATTTAAGCACACAACCAAAATATATGTGTAACCCACTAGTTTTATACTTGATTTTTATAACTGAAAGGACTCTAGTTCTGGCCACCAGAGGCCTGATTTAGGCCATCACCATATAAAGTCAAAATATCTCACCCCAAATCCAAATCTAGCATCCCCTGAATTAAAAAGAAGCTGGGTAACTTTGAGGCAGGATGGATCAATCACTTCACAAATAGTTTCTGTAAAATTTCTTCTTACTTTTCTCTAATATGCTTACATCCATTTATCAGAGTAAATGTGCACTGGGCAAAGGGAAATAACCAGACCCTTGAGGTTTCATTGAGTACAGACTATGAGTCAACTCCAGCTCCTGAGATCACAAACACAACAGCCAACCAAGAATAGTGGAGCCTTGTGTAGTGAGCTGATAAATGTAGTTTTAATTTGATTCCATCTCACAGTAAGCTCAGTATATACTGAGTCCATCTCTATTTCCAAGTGTGTGCTTGAAATAAATATTCTCTACAACTAGAAGAATCCCAGCCTGAGTTTCTGTCACTGTGAAGAGCCATACCAACCTGGACAGCATATCTCCAGACCCTTGACTATGAGACAGTAATGAGTTAGCTAACTTGTTTAAGCCACTGTGATTTGGGGTTTTTCTCTTACACTTAAAATTAATCTTAACCAATATATTACTTAGTATCCTTTCATAATTATTCAAGAAATGCAAATAAAAACTACAAAGAGGTATCACCTCACACTTGTCAGAATGGCCATCATCAAAAAATCTACAAACAGTAAATGCTGGAGAGGGTGTGGAGAAAAGGGAACCCTCTTGCAATGTTGGTGGGAATGTAGATTTATACAGCCCCTATGGAGAACAGTATGGAGGTTCCTTAAAAAACTAAAAATAGAACTACCATATGACCCAGCAATCCCACTCACTACTGGGCATATACCCTGAGAAAACCATAATTCAAAAAGACACATGCACCCCAATGTTCATTGCAGCACTATTTACAATAGCCAGGACATGGAAGCAACCTAAAAGTCCATCGACAGGTGAATGGATAAAGAAGATGTGGTACATATATACAATGGAATATTACTCAGCCATAAAAAGGAACAATATTGGGTCATTTGTAGAGACGTGGATGGACCTAGAGACTGTCATACAGAGCGAAGCAAGTGAGAAAGAGAAAAACAAATATCATATATTAACGTACATATATACGGAATCCAGAAAAATGGTACAGGTGAACCTATTTGCAAAGCAGAAATAGAGACACAGACGTAGAGAACAAACATATGGACGTCAAGTCGGGAAAGGAGGGGTGGGATGAATTGGGAGATTGGGATTGACATACATACACTACTATGTATAAAATAGATAACTAATGAGAACCTGCTGTGTAGCACAGGGAACTCTACTCAATGCTCTGTGGTGACCTAAATGAGAAGGAAATCCAAAAAAGAGGGGACATATGTACACATATAGCTGATTCACTTTGCTGTACAGCAGAAACTAACACAACATTGTAATGCAACTATACCCCAATTTTTTAAAAAATGCTTTCAATTCTTTTTTCTAAGTTAAGTTGTTTCTTTATAATCAAAAAAACTTAAATAGGACCTATTCAAATTATATCAATTCTCAAAACACCAAGAGTTTGGCATTATTATTTTTATATGTTAAGGATCTGGTGCTCAGGAAGGTTAAAGATATTGGAAAACATCACAGGGGAGGAAGTAGTATATCGGGAGTTGGAAACCTCAGCTTTTTAATGCTACAGGCCATTCTCTCTTGATGCTTATACAATATTACCTCTTAAGTTGAGAATACCCTACTTTATGGGTCTATTTTCTCTGTGAAATAGAGAATGAGATAATTTCCTGACAGTGACAGGGATAGTGCTAGGTTAGTGGAGAGCGATGATGAATATTTGAAATAAGAGAAGGCGATAGAGCCTTGTGACTCAAAGAGTAGCCATTAGTCAAGTAGCTTTGGCATCCCCTGGTAGCTTGATAGAAATGTAGATCTCAGCACCCCACCAACTGAATCAAATCTTCTTTTTGAAATACCCCCAGGTGATTTGTGTGTACATTAAAGTTTGAGATGCACTGGGACAAGCAGGCGTATTGTCAAGTACCACTGAAGCGCCAGCTGAAAATGGCGACTATACATTTATAAGCATCAATATTAATGTATAGTAAACCCTTATTGTTGCCTATCCAGAAGCCAATCCATGCTTGGTGACAAACCTGAACTCCTACTAAAATGCCAGATTCTTGCTTTCTCTCTCGCATTTATATCAAAGGCTTTTGACCAAAACCTGGCCAATGAAAGCTTAGGGGAAATACACCGAGAGAATTTTCAGAGAGACTTTCATCTCATTCAAACAAATGAATAGGATTAAACTTGTGCTTTCTTGTTCTGAATATTTTTCTATCTGTGTGATGCATAAAACTGTAGCAACATTTTGCAGTCTTAAAGGCATAAGCCCAATGACCAAGCCAAGATAACAATCTGATGAATCAATGTTAGGAATGAAGCATCATTCCTTTGGATTTCTTGTTACATGAAATAATAAACATCCTTATTGTTTAAAGCATTTTCATTTAGTTTTTCCACAACTTGCAGCTAAGAGTTTCCTAAGTAAAAGAATATGGTTTTGTGGTTTTTCTGTTAAAATCCTCAGAACATTAGATTAAGGTAAAATGAAGCAAATTACCGAATTACCGGTGGAAGTTTTGCAGGGTGAGTTTGTCAGAATAAAAGCAGTCGACGGTGTAGGCAAGTGTTTCCCTAAAGCACTGAACCACGAGGTTGGCGCTGGGTAGGGACATGCCAAGAGCCAGGATGGTTTTGATGGGATGACCAAAAACAGAAAGTCAATATTTGATGAGACTAAAAAATTGTCACATTGGGAGAAAGAGTTAGAGGGGAAGCTGTAGTCAGAAAAAGGGCTTTAGAATTTAAGATTTCAGAGGTGAAACAATTCCTATGGATGCCATCCATGTAGATGGATGAAATGGAATAAATATGAAGACCACTGGGGTTCAGGAAGTCAAGGAAGTGTCAAACTAGGTTGTCAAACGAGTCAACCACATGGATATTGGAGACACTTGGAATTATAATAGATCTTTAGGTCGAAATAGAATTTGATTAATATGGGGGAGCGATTAGGACATTGGGGAACAATGAAACTGAGAAAAGCTTCATAAAAGGGGGGACATCTGACCTGGATCTCATAGAGAAATAGGAATGATCTACATAGAGAAAATGTAATGGTAGGTATGTCTGGCAGAGGAAATAGTATGTGCAAAGTTCTTGGACACAAAAAACCACTCAGGGGATGGTGGGTGGTTCTATGCTGCTAGAACAGAGAGAGGAAATACAGATTTGCACCAGCTTATGAAGGCTGTTACATGTTATAAAAAGGGGTTTGGATATATTCTGGTTAACGACTGTTTCCGATTATAGTTTTCTAAACCTAGGGAATCAAAAGCTTTTATTTTATGTGTGTGAAAGGAAACATTCTCCACAATACAGATAAGACAAATATCCCACCTCCACCCCTTTCTTTTTGGACTTTGTGCATTGCTTGGGACAGTTAGGAGGCAAACAGGTCCGACTTAATTACAGTTTTATTTCCTTTGCTTTATTGAATCCATTTGGGCATGGGTAGATGTAGTTCATCTGAAGGAGGGGGAAGGATCAGGTGATAAAGCATCTTCCAGGACAAGGATTTCATGGTTTATCAGTCAGCTTTGCTACAGCAGTAAACAATAGCATATAGGAAACAACATTCATTTCTTGCTGTGATTATCTGCTACTTTCCCGGTCTCTACTGGGATCTATTGGACGTCACTGGCTTCACTGGGCTCTCTTGGGTTTTTCTAGGCCTTTTCGAGCTCTGTTGGACTCTACTTAGCTCTACTAGTAGGCTTTTCTGAGCTCCATTGGGTTCTGTGGGCTAGACTCAGCTCCATATATCTTTTGGTAGTTACTTTTGGGGATATACTGTTACCATGATGGAAGGCCAGAGCAAGAGGGCAGCATACAAGTCATTCTGTGGTATTTAAAGCTTCTTCTGGACAGCATGATGGCAAAGAAGGTCTCTTTGACCAAACTCTAGTCAAATTCCTCTGATCCTTTTTCTCCACTAGGCCTTAATCTTGGCTCATAAAAACATCAGATCCTCAGCACACCCCTCTTCCCTTCCCCACTCACACACATCTTGGCTGACCCCAACCCTTCTTAAAATGCATGCCTGAGAAAGCTCAGTACTGCCAGGAATATTTACTGTTTGTTCCAGCCCAAACCTGGTAATAGGTAGGTTCCTAAACCCCCTCTTAGAGCAGTTACTTGAGAAAGCTTGCAATTATAAATCCCTTCTCTGCCTCTTTGACATGTAACTCTTCCACCAACTAGAACCATCTCCTCTGGGACCTGAGAGCCATCTCTTTGAAACTCAAATATTTGATGACTCTAGCTCCCGGTCCCCATGGGAGGATAAGAGCCTAACTTCTTACATCACTACCTCCCATCATAAAGATACAGAAATTTGTTTCTCCTCCAGATAAGCACCAGTTAACAAACCCAGATGTCTTGGTCACATTATCTGACCCCCTTCCTGCTTTTTGTAAGTTTTCCCTTCCCCGATTCTGCTCAATCTCTATTCCCTCACTCTTCCCTAAAATCCCAGTCACCTCTGCGAAGTTGAGTTCAGTTCATGTTAGACCCTTTTCCCTATTGCAAGAGTTTATTACTGAATAAAATCCATCTTCACTGCTTTAACTAGTGTTTATGTATCTTCGACAGTGGCAAATGTCACATTTCTCATACAAGGGCGGAGAGAATAAGCAACTAGATAAACCAATGATAACACATAGAGCTTTTTAACGAAAATGAGTTCTTCAGATTCCAGAAAGTGGTCTTCCTATCAGATTTCATGAAAGAAATGTTAAAAAACAGTGTTTTGACACAGCAAATATGAATAGAAAAAGTTACAACCGTGTTGCTTTCTTAACTGGCCAGTACAAAATTTCCTCAAGGGAACTAAACCCATAAATTGAAAAAGTGTATAAACTTTAATATCAGAAATATGTTATTCATTTTCATTCTGAACTGATGAGTAATGTTCAAACGCTCTTTAAATCAAGCCAATTAGATGTACTGCCTTGTTATTATTAAAAATGTGTATTTGGTAGTGAAAAATAGGAAAAGCCATAAAAATTGCAGACAAATCAGAAGTTTAAAAAGCATCTAAGATCCCTACTTCCTGTAAATTTTGTTAAAAATCTCTCCACCAGATTTTATTTTTAGTTTACTTAACAAAATCAAGGTACACTGTGTGACTGCCACTTAATGTGCCTCGTCAGATCTTTTACAGCCATTATTTTTAGGCCACATTAGGATAGATAATGCCAATTATTTAAGACAGTAGGGTATCTAGCGAAATTGTTCAGTCTTTTAAATTTCAGTTCACTATGCTCCAGCAGACAGTACAAAATGTACTATTTGGATCATATTCACAGCCCAGTGTTGACAAACAGTCTCAGAATATTAAATTCCACCCTAGTGTGTGTTCCCTTATGTTCTGTGCTATTTGACTTGAAAGGAAAACACCTCTGCAATGTAGTGACAAATTTGAAGTGAGAGAGGTAATATATCCTCACTTCAAATACATATGCTTAACTTTTTTAGTAATTAGTCGGCGGGGGGGCAAGAGACACAATAATAAGTGGACAATTATATTGAAAGATTTGAAATTACTTTGTTCAAGGCATTAAATGGTCACCTATTAGGTGAAAAGATTATCTGCATTTTGTAGGTGGGGGAATAGAAAAAAAAGGGAAAAATTAATAAAGTATCATCTTTGCCCTCCATGAATTTGTTGGGTAGTGAAGAGTTCTAGGAATTGATGTTAAACATTTGTGTGTTTGATGTTGCTCGTGACATAATCTGTGTTCACAACAATATCATACTGAGTGGAGAACAGGAAAAAAAAGAGGAAGCTGCTCTTTAGAGAGGATTAGATTTCAGAATTATTTGAACAAATTGGAAACATAAATGAACACTGCCAAAATAACATTTAAGGAGAAGCAAATTTATCTAAAAATAACTTGTAGTAAATTTGGGGAGACTGTTTTATATAAATATGACTAAAGTTTACATGGTTACAGCAAATCAAATAGGAAGCCAAATGATCGAAGGAATTACATCAGATTTAAAATAAAACTAATGACAGAAATAACAATATTAACAATAGTAAAAGCTACATATTCACTGAGTATTTGCTCTGGTGCCAGTCATTGTGCTAGGCCATTTATATACAATTTATATACATTTATTACTCTTTTTTTTTTAATTTAAAATTTTTTTGCAGCCATTTTTAAAATTGATGTATAGTTGATGTACAATATTATACAAGTTACAGGTGTACAATACAGTGATTCTCAATTTTTAAAGGTTATGCTCCATTTATAGTTATTATAGAATATCGGCTAATATGAAAATAAATAAATAAATAAATAAACATTAAAAAAGTACCCTTTTGTGTTTAAAGGAAAAAACTTTGTATTTAAAGATATTGCTTTCAGTGTAATTTATAATGATGAGAAACTGGAAGTAACCAAGTTTTCCAAATAAAGAAAGCTGGTTAAAAAAAAAAATTGGCTATATTCCCTGTGTTGTACAACATATCCTTGTAGCTTATTTTATACCTAATCATTTGTACCTCTTTATACATTACTCTTTTAATTCTTAAAACTGGCCTGTGAGTTTTGGTGCTATTATTACCACGATTTCACCAGTGGTGAAAACTAAGGTTTGGCATGATCTGGTAACTTTCCCAAGTTTGCAAGCTATTAAGTTAGTGGAACAAAGATTTGGATCTGACTCCAGAGTTTGTATTAGCCTGAATAATCAGCTGGGGTACCTTTTTCAGTAGTAAGAAGTAAAAAGTTTCTAATTATATGATCACAGTATCATAATACTCTACAGACTACCAAATAGGGTACCATGAGTTTTTGGTTTTATTTTCTCTACAGAAGAAATCATAGTTGGTCCCAGGAGAGTAGTTCTTTCTGTTGGTCCATGTCATCCTAGGGGGAAGTAAGTGACTTTAAATGGGGGTGAAGGGCAGGCACAGAGAACAGACTTGTGGATGCCAAAGGAGAGGAGGGTGGAGAAGGGAAGAATTGGGTGTTTGGGATTAGCAGATGCAAACTCTTATATATAGGATGGATAAACAACAAGATCCTACTGTATAGCACAGGGAACTATATTCAGTATCCTGTGATAAACCATAATGGAAAAGAATATGAAAAATAATGTATATATATGTATAACTGAATCACTTTGCTGTACAGCAGAAATTAACACAACATTGTAAATCAACTATACCTCAATAAATTTTTTTAAAAATGGGGGTGAAGGAGATGAGATTTTTCTGAAGTGATTAGCTAAAAGAGACATGATTTTAGAGAAAACAAAAACTGCAGCAATCTTATTCTGGAATCTTTCTTGCTAGAAATAAGCTATTTACAAATATTATTTTGCCCTATTGGGATTTTGCTATTTAGGAGTGAGGCCTGACTTCTCCCAGCTGTTGTGTGGAGTCTATAGAGGGTAAATAATCCTGAGTCCTGGCATTTGGGAAATACATGTGAGACTGTCCAAACTCCTGGGGTAACATTCCTGCCATCTAAAGTTCTCTGAGCTGAGCATGGGGTCTTGGTGGCAGTTGAAGTGACACTTCCCCTCATCACTTGCTCAAGAGAACCACAGTATAAAGTCAAGTCAGTCAAGGAAAACTATTGATAAAATAGATAAAATCTGGTTTATGTAGAGAAATTCTAGACTGAGACTCCTGCTTCCTAGAGAGACACTTCTACCCCGGGAGTGATTTCAGTGATGCTTTATTGCTAGTGCCCCTTCCTCACTGGATCTCCAAACCTAGAGAATGCTCTCTGTGCTGCAAAGATTTTCCCAGGATAAGCCCAGTTCCTGGTATAGGCCTTGGACATTGTCTTCTACAACCCCAAACAAACTGGCCCCATCAGGACACAGAGGAGACTTGACGAACTCAAGAAGGTCTCCAAAGACTCTCTGGGGTCAACTCTTACTACACTTTCAGCAATATCATGGTTTTAAAATGGTTGGATTAGATGATTTTTTAAGTCCCCTTAGCTCTAACACTTTATGACTAAACAGAGCTCTTGGGCAGGCCTAAGAACACACCCATCACATTTCTCTGGGAAAATACATTACAAATCCACACAGGCTCAATAAATGGACTTCTGGAACACAATTTATTAACGCTGGGGATAGACTAAGTGGGGGCAAAGCATATAGGTTTTGGAAGAGAACATGTTGTGTCAATATTTGGGAGACCCTAGGGTCACTTTGCTACTCCAAATGCTGAAGTAAACATGGGGCCCATTCTTTCGGTCTAAGAATAATCCTGAATGCTTTGACTCAATTGGGTGATGATTTTTTTTCTCTCTGAATTGATCTACTTAGCTGGTTGTTTTATTATTACAATGACTATTCACTCACAAGGAGAGTTTTGAAAGTAACAGAAACTTTGGAAAACTGACTTCATGAGGAAAAACTCAAATATTCAGTGTATGATGCTATGAAGGAACTTAAATTTTTTCTTATTTAATTTGATGTTATGTAGGTAGATATATAGATAAAACAATGTTACTTCTTGTACCAAAAATGAGGACACAAAATAAGCTAAATATGAATATTCTTAAAGGGCAAAACAGAAAATAGTTTTTACTATCCTTGAAAATCTGAGAACTATATGAGTGTCAGATTTATAGGTTTTGTATTTATTTCCTAAGCTTGGAAAATGAGAATGTGAGATCAGTGGACTAAAAGCTAAGAATGAGACAAAATCCTGGTTATGAAAAACAGGAGTTTTAAATGGTGAATAGTTGAAGATTCTTCTTTTAAACTTTCAGGGAATAAATTTCGTCTTCCTCCTCCTCCTTCTCAAATGTTGTATTTCACCAAGGGGGTGAGGAGATGAGGTTGGATTTTAAAAGTGAAGTGAGGTAATGTTTGGTATGAGACAGTGATGTTCTGAAACTTGGGAATCATGCATGCTGTTGATAAAGATTTTGAGCTGAGATAGAGGAGCACTGCCAGAAGATGACCCAACCCCAGAGATAGACTATCATAGCAGTAATGCGGTGAATTAATGGTAAGAATGCAATTGAGAAATGCAGCCTGGATACAATATATGGTCAATATCTATTACATGTTTGTCCAATGAATGAAAGATCCTTTATATCAGGGATTCTTAATTGGGATTGCAAGAGGATGGGGCTATACCCCCAGGGACAGAGTTAATCACAATCATAATCATTTGGGGGATCATTTTTACACTATGTACTGTACTTCAGAAATGTATATCTAGGGTTGTGTTTTGTATTTTCTGTCCTCCTTCTCCCCTACCCTGACATTAAAGCAGTAAGAAACCCATGTGTTTGGGGTGGGAAAAAGAAATCCTGACAACTAGTGTCCTATATGAAGATAGAATGTATATGAGAAGAATAGTTGCTGGAAGCAAACCAGAAAGAAAAAATATCCTTTTTTAAATATAAAACTTTGGTCACTCTGGTATCTCTGTAAAATACCTAGTTTCTATACATGTACCCACACCTCTATTTCTTTCTTTTTTTATTAAGTGTATTACCCAGGTAACAGTTGGATTCTCCTGGCTTCGGGAGCATCATGTGAACCTTGACAAGATTTTTACTAGTTCTCAGAGTTTATTCTATCTTGATGCTGTTTGGATCTGTGCACTGGCACAATTTGGAGTGGATAATTTTTTTGTCAAAATTCTCCTTCTACATGATAAAGTATTTTTAATGCTAATCATGAAATTAAACAAATAATACTAGTGGCCAGAAAAGATAGTGAAAATTCTCAGGTATTGCACTGTATATATATACATATATATTTTTTTCTTACATATATACAATTATGACCATAAAAACATGAAAAATAGAATAAATACAACAGTACTGAAAGCAAAAATTATGGGCTAATATTTTTAAGTTACATTGATGCATTTTTGAAACAAAGACATAAGGACTTATAACTACATATTAGTCTGTCACAATAATAAATAACATTACTGTGTTTTTAATCTCTAACTTCTGAAAAATTGAAGTGACTTCATAGAAATTATTTTTCTTTGTGTATTTATGTTCAATAGAAAGCATAGTCAAATTTGCTCATACTTGATGAAAGAACAATTTTATATTAATTTTAGCTTCAAAATTTTTCTTCCACGTGCAATAATAATTATATAAATCATCATGAAGCTAGCTCAAAGAGTTCCCATATACCAGCACCCATTTCCCCCTATTAACAAGCTACATTAGAATGGTACATTTGTTACAATTAATAAACTGATATTTAAGCATTATTATTAACTAAAGCATGTACTTTATTTAAATTTCCTTAGATTTTTACCTAATGTCCTTTGTTTGCTAGTTAGGAAAAAATGTAAGCATAAGAATGTTAGGCAGAGATCCATTAAACCCCCCCATTTTACAATACATTCAGGAAGTTGCAAAACTGTCATGTCTGCCCAGATCAATTTTAGTTAGTGGCTTTCAAATGATATATTCACCAAAAAATCATAATTTCTGTATATGGTTTGAAGAAGTTTGAGATCTAGTATTACATATTCCTGAATTTAAACAGTCAATTTGAGTTGATCAAGACGGCAGAGTAGGAAGACCCTGAGCTCACCTTCTCCTACAGATACACCAAAATTACAACTATTTACAGAGAAACAAACTATCTATGAGAATGACCTGAAGACTAGCAGTAAAGATTTTCCAGAACTAAAGAGAAAAAGAAAAAGCCACAGCAAGATAGGTAGAAGGGGTGGAGATGCACTCTAGTCAGGACCCACACCCCCTGGTCAGTGACCCATGAATGGAAAGGATATCACAGCCACAAAGGTCCTCCCTGAGGAGTGAGGGGTCCAAACCCCATGTCGGGCTCCCCAGCCCAAGGGTCCTGCTCAGGAAGATGAACCCCCCAAAAGTCAGGCTATGAAAACTAGTGGTGCTTACATGAGGGCTATAGGAAACAGAGACTCCACTTTTTTTTTTTTTTTGGCTTTAATCAACAAAAATTTAACATTTCTCATAATTCCATGAATTGGCTGGGCAATTCTGGCCTTGGCTGGCTCAGTTGGGACTGGAAGGTCTAGAGGTCCTCTACATTCACATGTCCAGCAGTTGGCTCGATGACCATGCATCCCACATCATCCAGTGGGCTAGCCCGGCTCCTCCCCACAGTGGTGACTGCAGTGTTCCCAGCAGCAAGAGGCAACAATCCCCAGTGCACAAGTGCTTTTCAAGCCTTTGCTTGCATCACGTTTGCTAGCATCTAACATGCCAAAGCAATTTTACACGGACTGGAGAAATGGACTCCACTTCTTTTTTTTTTTTTTTTTTGCTCATGAATGTAAAATTTTTTTTACATTTTAAGTTATTATCAATTTACAAGGTGGAAACCATTGTTGTTTATGAGACCCCACACTTAAAGGGAGCATGCAAAACTCTCACACGCTTCGAGTCCCACCACAGAGGACAGTGGTCAGGCCCACATGCTGGAGAGCCTCCTTCAGAGGCAGGAGGCAGCAGGGACACCCCCTGGGGACTGATACACTGGTGGCAGCCATTTTGGGGAGCTTGGATTATTTTTTATTTCTTTCACTAGCCTGATTGCCATGGCTAGGATGTACAATCTTCTTAGATTTACTGCAATTGTTTTGTGGCCTGTCATCCTGGAAAATGTTCCATGTACACTTGAAAAGAATATGTATTCTCCTATTTTTGGATGGAACATTCTATACATATAACTATTAAGTCTATCTGGTCTAATTTGTCTTTAAAGCCAATGTATCCTTTTTGATTTTCTGTCTGGATGATCTGTCCACTGATGTAAGTGAGGTGGTAGAGTTTACTACTATTATTGTATTACTGTCAATTTCTTCTTTTCTGTCAGCTAATATTTGCCCTATGTATTTAGGTGCTACTATGTTGAGTGCATATGTATTTGCAAGTGTTCTATCTTCTTGTTGGATTGGTCCCTTTATCATTATGTGATGCTCTTCTTTGTCTCTTATTACAGTCTTTGTTTTAAAGTGTAATTTATAGGTATGCTACCCAAGCATTCTTTTTGTTTCCATTTGCATAGAATATCTTTTTCCTTCCCCTCACTTTCCATCTATGTGTGTCTTTAGATCTAAAATAAGTCTGTTGTAGGCAGCATATATTTGGGTCTTGTTTTTTTATCCATTCAGCCACTCTTTGCCTTTAACTGAAGCACTCAATCAAAATTAACATATGGAAATCTGTTGCATTTTTATACACTAATAATTAACCATTAGAAAAAGAAATCAAGAAAACAATTCCCTATACAATTGCATAAAAAACATAAAATACCTGGGAATAAATCTAACCAAAGAGGTAAAAGACTTGTACTTGAAAAACTATTAAGACATTGGTGAAAGAAATTGAAGATGACACAAACAAATGGAAAGTTATACCTTGCTCAAGGATGGGAAGAATTAATATTGCTAAAATGACCATACTACCCAAGACAATCTACAGATTCAGTGCAATCCCTATCAAAATACCAATGGTATTTTTCACAAAACTTGAACAAGTAATCCTAAAATTTGTATGGAATCACAAAAGACCCTGAATAGCAAACAAACTTGAGAATAAAGAAGAAAGCCAGAGGTATCATGTTCACTGACTTCAAACCATACTACAAAGCACAGTAATCAAAACAGTATGGTATTGGCACAAAAACAGACACATAGGTGAATGGAAGAGAATAGAGAGCCCAGAAATAAACCCATTCTTATATGTCCACTAGTCTATGACAAAGGAAGTAGGAATATACAATGGATGAAAAGAAAGCCTTTTCAATAAATAGGGCTGAGAAAAATGGACAACTACATGCAAAAGAATGACACTGGACCACTTTCTCACACAACATACAAAAATAAACTTGAAATGTATTAAAGACTTAAATGTAAGATGTGAAACTAAAAATTCTAGAAGAAAACATAGGCAATACACTCTTTGGCATTGGTTTTAGCAATATTTTTTTTGACCTGTCTCCTCTGGCAAGGGAAATAAAAGCAAAATTAAACAAATAAGACTGCATCAAACTAAAAAACTTTTGCACAGCAAAGGAAACTATCAACAAAATGAAAAAGTCAGCCTACTGAATTTGCAAATGACATATCTGATAAGGAGTTAATAACCAAAATATACGAAGAACTCATACAACTTAATACCAACAAAACAATAGGATTAAAAAAGGGCAGAGGACCTGAATAGACATTTTCCCAAAAATGTGCAGATGGTCAACTGACTCATGAAAAGACGCTCAACATCACTAATCATCAGGGAAATTCAGATCAAAACCACCAAGAAATATCACCTCACAGCTGTCAGGATGGCTATTATAAAAAATAAAATAAAATAAAATAAAAATAACAAGTGTTGGCATGGATGTGGAGAAAAGGGAACACTTGTGCACTGTCGGTGGAATTGTAAATTGGTGCAGCTACTAATGAAGATGGTATGGAGGTTCCTCAAAAAATTAAAAATAGAACTACCACATGGTCCATCAATTTCCTTTCTGGGAAGGAAAGAAAACCAGAAGCAAAAAAATCTCACTAATTAGAAAAGATATATGCACCCCTATGTTCATTGCAGCATTATTTACAATAGCCAAGTTATGAAAGCAACATGTGTCTACTGACACATGGATAAAGAAGATGTGATATATATAGTGGAATATTACTCAGCCATTAAAAATGCAATTTACAATAACATGGATGGCTCTAGAGGGCATTATGCTAAGTGAAATAAGTCAGACAAAAGAAAGACAAATACCATATTTTATCACTTATATATGGAATCCAAGACACAAAACAAATGAATAAACAAATAAATGGATAAACAAACCAGAATGAAAATAGAGTCATAGACACCAAGAACAAACAGGTGGTTGCCAGAGGGGAGGAGGTGGGGGGATGGCAAAATAAGTGAAGGGAATTAAGCAGTACAAGCTTCTAGTCATAAAATAAGTAAGTCATGGGGATGTAATATACAGCATGAGCCTTATGGTCAATAATACTGTAATACCTTTGTATGGGGTCAAATGGTTACTAGACTTACTGTGGTAATCATTTTGTAATGTATTTCAACGTTGAATCACTATGTTGTATGCCTGAATTTAACATAGTATTGTACATCACCTATATTTCAATGGAAAGAAAAGCAATTTGAAATGATACCACAGTGACTGTAAAATGAAACAAACAGTTGACTTCTTAGTCTTGAAATGAATACATGACACCAAGTCTGCAAATTTGGGGGCTGATGGTTTAATTGGAATTTCTTCAAATTAACTTCTATGTAGAACACAATGCTTATCAAAAGATAAGTAATAAAAGTGTGCCCATTTTTAGCTTACTTATATGTTATTAAATTTCAACAGTAATAAGGACAATTGTTTAGATTTAGAACTTAGAGCAAGAAAAAACCAAATTTTTTTCCAAGGAAGAGTACTGTATCACTCATGTTGTTTAGAATTGGTAGCCTAAACAGACAGACATTTAGTTCATTTTAGTAGTGTCTTTAAATCTCCTACTGGCAATCCCCTTTCCCATCATTCATTGTGCCTCTCCCACTACCCACAGCTCTGCACTTGGTACCTCACTGGGTATGTCAGGCCTCATAGCACCTTAGATGCAAATCTCAGCTTCCTTCAGCTGTTTTCACAGGAAATCTGTTTACTCCAGTCCAAGAAAGCATTTTCCCTCCTCCTTTATTTTGGTATAATTGACAAATAAAATTGTGAGATATTTAAAATGTACAGTGTGATAATTTGATATAAATATATATTGTAAAATTCATCCCATCTCGATTCATCCCATCGAGTTAATTAACATATCCATCACCTCATGTATTTATCTTTCTTTGTGTTTGTGAGAACATTTAAGTTCTACTCTCTTAGCAAATTTCAGTTATACCATAACAGTGTTATCAACTATAGTCATCACGTTTTACATTAGATCCTCAGAACTTTCTCATCTTATAACAAAGTTTGTACTCTTTTATCAACCTCTCCCTATTTCCCCCACCCCTAGTCCCTGGCAGTCACTTTTCTAATCTCTGCTTATATGAGTTCAATTTTTTTTTAAGATTCCATATATAATTGATACTATGAGGGTTATCTGTCTTTTTCTCTCTGGCTTTTTTCACTTATCATAATGCCCTTTGGGTTTATCCATGTCATTGCAAATAGTAGGATCTCCTTCTGTTTTAAGGCTGAATAATATTCCACTGTCAAATTTTAGAAGATGTACTGATGATGTGATGTGTTACGGGCAGCCTCACAGAGCTCGATTTCCTGTTGGGGTCAAGGCTGACACTGCCGCACCCACCCATCTTTTTCCTTCCTCTCAGAAGCAACAAACAAATCCCTATCTCTCTTTGCTGCATGCCTGGCAACGCCCCTTACCAACCCCCTTCCCCTCCACTGCCAAGATTATAACTGATTGTTTTAACAAATGTGTGTCCCTCCATAAAAGAATTCTCATAGGGACTGCCAAGAGAATGGCATTTTACCTATTTTGTTACATAAATGACAGGTTATATGTAATTTTTTCAGAGAGTAGTTCATTTTTTTTTCCCAAAGGATTTTAGCTTTGAGAATGTATTGATAGTCATCACTGGTCAAGTTCATGATCTGTAGCTAGAAAAACATAAACACTAAGAAGCAAATTGGTTTCTCCTTTCTAGAAAGACTGATTGCAAGCCTAATTCTACAGCTTGTCCCAGGTGCTTAAAAACTATTGCACTTAAGTTTTGTCATTGATTAAGCCCCTTTATTAACATTTTGAGGAAATTAAAGGAAACGCAAGAATTCTTTTATATATTTTTTGCATATTTGTAAGCAATTATTAATAACTGTTTGCCTGTCTTTTCCTTTTAACCCGATTGCATAAATTTCATGTGAAACTTTCTCTCCTGGTTACCATTTTCTAAAACTTTAATCATACCTCTTGCTCTTTTCCTAACTTTTCTGCATTTAACATTCTTCATACTTATTTGATTAGTTGTGATTAAATAGTAAAACTATCACAAATAATTTGGATATTTTTACTGATTATAACATTTAATAAATATATTTTGATTTTAATTATATTTAATCCACATGAATTAGTGGATTCTAATTTCATATAAGTACTTTAAGTGTCTTTCATGCTCACATTTTGGTTATTTCCTTTACACAACCCATTTCCTGCTTTTACTGGAAGTTGAGCAGGGTTTTTCTATTTTTGTTTTTAATTTTACTGTTCCCCAAGGCTTTCTTAATTGTGTTTTTCTTGGGTAGGCAACATCTTGCCACGGAATATTTGAGCAATCACTAAAGTATACCCACACACCACTTATTAAATGAGTTGTTTCTTTTTTTTAATGAAGTATTTGGTTAATAGGTAACAAAGACAATTTCCAATACATCACTCCACAGCCCAGTATCTAGAATTTTCCTAGTGAAATACAATTCTAGAAATGATCTCCTTTCATATTTGTTATTTAATTTATCACATTATGGATCTCAAGAGTTGGTGGTAATAGCCAATGAAATACTACGCTTAAGAAAGAAGGTAATGTTATTTGAATGCATTTATTAGTTTTGTGCTTTACATAAAATATTTTATTCTATTCTCTCAACTGTCATAATATAATTAATTCCAAAATTTAGAGATGAGGAAGTTAGGATTTATAGATGTTCAAAAGCTTGGCAAAGGTCATATTAGTAAGTGGTAATGCTCCTTTCCCCTACTGCTTAAGTTTTTTCATGATTTTTGCAGAGCCCAGGAATTTAAAGACTAAATTGTTTTATTTTCCTGGTGTACTTAGGCCTACATTTTTTAGAAGAATGATGTATCAAAAATAGTATCAAAAGGATTTTCAAATGAAATCAGCTCTACAGAAAGTCTTCCTGTTCCTTTCCCTTATTCACTCCTGTGATTGTGATGAGTGCAACAATGTGTTCTATTCCATATGTTCTTCTTGCAACTAAATTTTGACACTGTTCCCACCAAGGAATGGGATCTGTGTTCTTTCCACTAAAATCCAGTTGTCAGTGGTAGTGACACTTTGTGACTTCCAATGCTAAATCATAAAAGGTGATTTTTTTTTTTTTTGCCTTGTTCACTTGGGACCCTCACTCAACTCAGTCACCATAGTGTAAGGAAGCCCAAGAAGCTCGTAGAGAGTTACACGTGGAGAGCCTCCAAGGCTCCAGTCATCAGCCATGTATGATTAAACTCCCAACAAACAGCCAGCACCAACTTGCCAGCCATGTGAGTGAGTCACCTTGGAAGTGATCCCATAGTCCTCAGTTGAGCTGATGCCACGTGGAGCAGGGATGAGTCTTCCACACAGATCACAGTCCAAATTGAAGGTATGAAAGCTCAATAAACTATTGCTGTTGTTTTAAGCCACTAAGTTTTGTGGTGATTTGTAATTCAACCACAAATAACTATTGAAAAGATACATGCACCCCCGTGTTCATAGCGGCACTGTTTACAATAGCCAAAATAATGAAGCAACCTAAGTGTCCATCAACAGATGAATGGATAAAGAAGATGGGGTACATATATATAATGGAATATTACTCAGCCATAAAAAAGAATGAAATAATGCCATTTGCAGCAACATGGATGGACCTAGAGATTATCATACTAAGTGAAGTGAGTCAGACAAAGACAAATATATGATATCACTTATATGTGGAATCTAAAAACTAGTACAAATAAACTTATTTACAAAACAGAAACAGACTCATAGACATAGAAAATAAAAAACAACTTATTTTCACTAAAGGGGAAGGCAGAGAGGAGGGGTAAATTGGGAGTATGGGATTAACAAATGCGCACTACCATATATAAAATAGGTAAACAACAAGGATTTACTGTATAGACCAGGGAACTATATTCAATGTCTTATAATAAACTATAATGGAAAAGAATAAAAAAAGAATATAGATATATACATATATGTATAACCGAACCACTTTGCTGTACACCTGAAACTAACACAATATTGTAAATCAACTGTACTTCAATTAAAAAAAAACAACCTAAACAAGTATCAAATATTCTTTTGGATTCATGGAAAACTTACTTTTAAAAATCATTTTCATTGCACTATATTTCTGAAAGTTTCCTATCCATTAGGTGAACTCAGAACTACTCTGATAAACATGACCCAAGCAAAATTTCCCAGCTCCAGGAAGCCTTGCACAAGTGTGAAATCATTTCTGTTTTGTACTTTTATACTTACTCTGCTTTACTATAAAGCCCCGTTTGTCTATTTTGACCAGAAAGTTCTAGGAAAAAGGAAATTAATTTATTTGACCTGGACTTGCTGCAGTGGTATGAATAGAGGAAGTAACCTTTGTACTAGTTAACAGTTTAAAATAAATGTATTTGAACCTCAGACTGTTCTATTGCTACAAGTTATCTAACTTCTATTAATTCTATAATTGAATAAATATTTTATTTAAGTTAAGGATTTTTTTCCTTCTAAAAAACCTGCTTCTTGCAGTCACAGCTTATCTCCCTTTAGTCCATTTCTCGTGTCTTATTCGCAGATATTTTAAAATGTGATTTTTCTTAGAAATATAATTTTTCTTTCTCATTTTCCTTAGTCTTACCATGATAATTGGTCATAAACACCAAGGTCATGGTTTTCAATTATCCAGACTTAGACATCCATTTGATAAGCTTGTAAGATCATCAATTATATTGTCTATCTGCATATTTTAACATGACATAAATAGACCACATTCTACAATGTTGTTGAATATATGTACCAATAAATACATGACTCATATTAACTATTTGAAAGGGTAAGTGTACAGGAACTCAGGAAATTTGTATAGGTGGTCTCAATTGTTTCTGAGGGTCCATTTTCTAGGGACACTAAATCCGAATGTCTAATGTCACAACTGCCCTAGCCTCGGTTTCCCTTCCCTTTCAAACAAAGCTTGAAACAGGGGCTTGTGTGTAGGTAATTCATTTAGGAAGAGACCCCAGGTAACAGGAATGGGGACTGAGGGAGTGTAACCTGGAAGGAGGGAAAGGAATGATTGGAGTAATTTATCAAATTGGTCATTACTGTAGCTACAGGGGCTCAATTCCAGCTTCTGGTGAGCTGTTTAGAAGGTACATGCACC
This sequence comes from Eschrichtius robustus, assembly GCF_028021215.1. Classification (NCBI taxonomy): domain Eukaryota; kingdom Metazoa; phylum Chordata; class Mammalia; order Artiodactyla; family Eschrichtiidae; genus Eschrichtius; species Eschrichtius robustus. The sequence continues at coordinate 32,676,764 of NC_090825.1, forward strand.
ATTGTCCTGTCAGACTTCACTTCAGAAACACGAGTTCAAAGACAGAATAATTAAGAATTTCAAGAGAGTTACAACAGGGGACTAAACTCAGGTCCTTCTGCATGCAGGACCATGCATAACTGCAGTGGTTACACGCTCATGAAGCTGGCCCTGCTTGTGATCTTTGAGATGTGGCACTAAAAGGCTGGAGATCGTCGTCTCAAGGCAAAGCAGAGACTGAAGTGTGAACGCAGGAGCTGGGGGGCTGAGGGGATTGTGAGGACATGAGCTCACAAGCTTTAGGAATGCACGGAAGTCCAGGGAAGCATTTATATGTACGCAGCTTAGAAATTGGCAATTCAGTGCAAACTCATCTAAATCTAATGGAGACGAGGTCCCAGCTGGCATTTGGGTTACACCTGTATTAGGACAGCTTTGGCTATATTACCTTTTGGAACAGCTTTAACACATTTGCAATTCACATAGAGTTTCTGATGAGAAACTCTTTTTTTTTTTTAATGTTTATTTATTTATTTATTTTCTTATTAGTCAACCATTTTATACACATCAGTGTATACATGTCAATCCCAATCTCCCAATTCATCACACCACAACACCCACCCCCCTCTGCTTTCCCCCCTTGGTGTCCATACGTTTGTTCTCTACATCTGTCTCAATTTCTGCTCTGCAAACCGGTTCATCTGTACCATTTTCTTGGTTCCACATATATGCGTTAATATACGATATTTATTTTTCTCTTTCTGACTTCACTCTGTATGACAGCCTCTAGATTCATCCATGTCTCTACAAATGACCCAATTTCGTTCCTTTTTATGGCTGAGTAATATTCCATTGTATATATGTACCATTTCTTCTATATCCATTCATCTGTCGATGGGCATTTAGGTTGCTTCCATGACCTGGCTATTGTAAAGAGTGCTGCAATGAACATTGGGGGTGCATGTGTCTTTGTGAATTACGGTTTTCTCTGGGTATATGCCTAGTAGTGGGATTGCTGGATCATATGGTAATTCTATTTTTAGTGCTTTGTTTTGTTTTGTTTTGTTTTGTTTTGTTTATATTTATTTTTGGCTATGTTGGGTCTTTGTTTCTGTGTGAGGGCTTTCTCCAGTTGCGGCGAGTGGGGACCACTCTTCATCGCGGTGCGCGGGCCTCCCACCGTGGCGGCCTCTCCCGTTGCGGGGCACAGGCTCCAGACGCCCAGGCCCAGTAGTTGTGGCTCACGGGCCCAGTCGCTCTGCGGCATGTGGAATCTTCCCAGACCAGGGCTCGAACCCGTGTCCCCTGCATTGGCAGGCAGATTCCCAACCACTGCGCCACCAGGGAAGCACTTTATTTTTAGTGCTTTAAGGAACCTCCATACTGTTCTCCATAGTGGCTGTATCAATTTACATTCCCAACAACAGTGCAAGAGGGTTCCCTTTTCTCCACACCCTCTCCAGCATTTGTTGTTTGTAGATTTTCTGATGATGCTCATTCTAACTGGTGTGAAGTGATATCTCATTGTAGTTTTGATTTGCATTTCTCTAATAATTAGTGATGTTGAGCAGCTTTTCATACGCTTCTTGGCCATCTGTATGTCTTCTTTGGAGAAATGTCTATTTAGGTCTTCTGCCCATTTTTGGATGGGGTTGTTTGTTTTTTTAATATTGAGCTGCATGAGCTGTTTATATATTTTGGAGATTAATCCTTTGTCCGATGATTCATTTGCAAATATTTTCTCCCATTCTGAGGGTTGTTTTTTCATCTTGTTTATGGTTTCCTTTGCTGCGCAAAAGCTTTTAAGTTTCATTAGGTCCCATTTGTTTATTTTTGTTTTTATTTCCATTACTCTAGGAGGTGGATCAAAAAATATCTTACTGTGATTCATGTCAAAGAGTGTTCTTCCTATGTTTTCCTCTGAGAGTTTTATAGTGCCCAGTCTTACATTTAGGTCTCTAATCCATTTTGAGTTTATTTTTGTGTATGGTGTTAGGGAGTATTCTAATTTCATTCTTTTACAGGTAACTGTCCAGTTTTCCCAGCACCACTTATGGAAAAGACTGTCTTTTCTCCACTGTATATCCTTGCCTCCTTTGTCATAGATTAGCTGACCATAGATGCATGGGTTTATCTCTTGGCTTTCTATCCTGTTCCATAGATCTATATTTCTGTTTTTGTGCCAGTACCATGTTGTCTTGATGACTGTAGCTTTGTAGTATAGTCTGAAGGGGTCTTTTGTATGTCCATACAAATTGTAAGATTTTTGGTTCTAGTTCTGTAAAAAATGCCATTGGTAATTTGATAGGAATTGCATTGAATCTGTAGATTGCTTTGGGGAGTAGAGTCATTTTCACAATATTGATTCTTCCAATCCAAGAACATGGTATATCTCTCCATCTGTTGGTATCATTTTTAATTTCTTTCATCACTGTCTTATAGTTTTCTGCATACAGGTCTTTTGTCTCCCTAGGTAGGTTTATTCCTAGGTATTTTATTATTTTTGTTGCAATGGTAAATGGGAGTGTTTCCTTAATTTCTCTTCCAGATTTTTCATCATTAGTGTATAGGAATGCAAGAGACTTCTGTGCATTAATTTAGTATCCTGCAACTTTACCAAATTCATTGATTAGCTCTAGTAGTTTTCTGGTGGCATCTTTAGGATTTTCTATGTATAGTATCATGTCATCTGCAAACAGTGAGAGTTTTACATCTTTTCCAATTTGTATTCCTTTTATTTCTTTTTCTTCTCTGATCGCCATGGTTAGGACTTCCAAAACTATGTTGAATAATAGTGGTAAGAGTGGACATCCTTGTCTTGTCCCTGATCTTAGAGGAAATTCTTTCAGTTTTTCACCATTGAGAATGATGTTTCCTGTGGGTTTGTCATACATAGCCTTTATTATGTTGAGGCAGGTTCCCTCTATGTCCACTTTCTGGAGAGTTTTTATCATAAATGGGTGTTCAATTTTGTCAAAAGCTTTTTCTGCATCTATTGCGACCATCATATGGTTTTTATTCTTCAATTTGTTAATGTGGTGTATCACATTGATTGATTTGCGTATACTAAAGAATCCTTGCATCCCTGGGATAAATCCCACTTGATCATGGTGTATGATCCTTTTAATGTGTTGTTGGATTCTGTTTGCTAGTATTTTGTTGAGGATTTTTGCATCTATATTCATGAGCGATACTGGTCTGTAATTTTCTTTTTTTGTCGTATCTTTGTCTGGTTTTGGTATCAGGGTGATGGTGGCCTCATAGAATGAGTTTGGGAGTGTTCCTTCCTCTGCAATTTTTTGGAAGAGTTTGAGAAGGATGGGTGTTAGCTCTTCTCTAAATGTTTGATAGAATTCACCTGTGAAGCCATCTGGTCCTGGACTTTGTTTGTTGGAAGATTTTTAATCACAGTTTCAATTTCATTACTTGTGATTGGTCTGTTCATATTTTCTATTTCTTCCTGGTTCAGCCTTGGAAGGTTATACCTTTCTAAGAATTTGTCCATTTCTTCCAGGTTCTGCATTTTATTGGCATAGAGTTGCTTGTAGTAGTCTCTTAGGATGCTTTGTATTTCTGCAGTGTCTGTTGTAACTTCTCCTTTTTCATTTCTAATTTTATTGATTTGAGTCCTCTCCCTCTTTTTCTTGATGAGTCTGGCTAATGGTTTATCAATTTTGTTTATCTTCTCAAAGAACCAGCTTTTAGTTTTATTGATCTTTGCTATTGTTTTCTTTGTTTCTATTTCATTTAGTTCTGCTCTGATTTTTATGATTTCTTTCCTCCTGCTAACTTTGGGTTTTGTTTGTTCTTCTTTCTCTAGTTCCTTTAGGTGTAACGTTAGATTGTTTATTTGGGATTTTTCTTGTTTCTTGAGGTAGGCTTCTATAGCTATAAACTTCCCTCTTAGAACTGCTTTTGCTGCATCCCATAGGTTTTGGATCATCGTGTTTTCATTGTCATTTGTCTCTAGGTATTTTTTGATTTCCTCTTTGATTTCTTCAGTGATCTCTTGGTTATTTAGTAACGTATTGTTTAGCCTCCATGTGTTCGTGTTTTTTACGTTTCTTTCCCTGTAATTGATTACTAATCTCATAGCATTGCAGTCTGAAAAGATGCTTGATATGATTTCAATTTTCTTAAATTTACTGAGGCTTGATTTGCGACCCAAGATGTGATCTATCCTGGAGAATGTTCCGTGCGCACTTGAGAAGAAAGTGTAATCTGCTGTTTTTGCGTGGAATGTCCTATATATATCAATCAAATCTCTCTGGTCTATTGTGTCATTTAAAGCTTGTGTTTCCTTATTAATTTTCTGTTTGGATGATCCGTCCATTGGTGCAACTGAGGTGTTAAAGTCCCCCACTATTATTGTGTTACTGTCGATTTCCTCTTTTATAGCTGTTAGCAGTTGCCTTATGTATTGAGGTGCTCCTATGTTGGGTGCATATATATTTAGAATTGTTATATCTTCTTCTTGGATTGATCCCTTGATCATTATGTAGTGTCCTTCCTTGTCTCTTGTAACATCCTTTATTTTAAAGTCCATTTTATCTGATATGAGTATTGCTACTCCAGCTTTCTTTTGATTTCCATTTGCATGGAATACCTTTTTCCACCCCCTCACTTTCAGTCTGTATGTGTCCCTAGGTCTGAAGTGGGTCCCTTGGAGACAGCATATATATGGGTCTTGTTTTTGTATCCATTCAGCGAGCCTGTGTCTTTTGGTTGGAGCATTTAGTCCATTCACATTTAAGGTAATTATTGATATATGTCTTCCTATTACCATTTTCTTAATTGTTTTGGGTTTGTTTTTGTAGGTCCTTTTCTTCTCTTGTGTTTCCCACTTAGAGAAGTTCCTTTAGCATTTGTTGTAGAGCTGGTCTGGTGGTGCTGAATTCTCTTAGCTTTTGCTTGTCTGTAAAGCTTTTGATTTTTCCATCGCATCTGAATGAGAACCTTGCTGGGTAGAGTAATCTTGGTTGTAGGCTCTTCCTTTTCATCACTTTAAGTATATCATGCCACTCCCTTCTGGCTTGTAGAGTTTCTGCTGAGAAATCAGCTGTTGACCTTATGGGAGTTCCCTTGTATATTATTTGTTGTTTTTCCCTCGCTGCTTTCAATAATTTTTCTTTGTCTTTAATTTTTGCCAATTTGATTACTATGTGCCTCGGCGTGTTTCTCCTTGGGTTTACCCTGTATGGGACTCTCTGCACTTCCTGGACTTGGGTGGCTATTTCCTTTCCCATGTTAGGCAAGTTTTCTACTATAATCTCTTCCCGGGTCCTTTCTCTTTCTCTTCTCCTCCTGGGACCCCTATAATGAGAATGTGGTTGCATTTAATGTTGTCCCAGAGGTCTCTTAGGCTGTCTTCATTTCTTTTCATTCTTTTTTCTTTATTCTCTTCCACAGCAGTCAATTGCACCTGTCTTCCAGGTCACTTATCCGTTCTTCTGCCTCAGTTATTCTGCTATTGATTCCTTCTAGTGTAGATTTCATTTCAGTTATTTTATTGTTCATCTCTGTTTGTTTGTTCTTTAATTCTTCTAGGTCTTTGTTAAATATTTCTTGCGTCTTCTCAATCTTTGCCTCCGTTCTTTTTCTGAGGTCCTGGGTCATCTTCACTATCATTATTCTGAATTCTTTTTCTGGAAGATTGCCTCTCTCCGTTTCATTTAGTCGTTTTTCTGGGGTTTTATCTTGTTCCTTCATCTGGTACATTGCCCTCTGCCTTTTCATCTTGTCTATCTTTCTGTGAATGTGTTTTTTGTTCCACAGGCTGCAGGATTGTAGTTCTTCTTGCTTCTGCTGTCTGTCCTCTGGTGGATGAGGCTATCTAAGAGGCTTGTGGAAGTTTTCTGATGGGAGGCACTGGTGGTGGGTAGAGCTGACTGTTGCTCTCTGATGAGAAACTCTTGAGTCTTTGTCACATTTGCTATTCATCTTCTCTGTTCATCTTTTATTAGTATTGTCTTAGTCAGATCAGGCTGCCATAACAAAGTACCATAGTCTAAGTGGTTTTAAATAACAGAAATTTAATTCTCACAGTTCTAGAGGCTGAGAAGTCTAAGATCAAGGTGCCAGCTGATTTGGTTCCTCGTGAGAACTCTCTTCCTGATTTACAGATGGCCACCTTCTTGGTATATCATCATATGGCCTTTCCTCCATGCATACTAATGGGAAGAGAGACAGATAGAGAGATAGAGATAGAGATGGAGAGAGAGACACTCTTTTCCTCTTTTTGTAAGGACTCCAGTCCCATTCTATTAAGATCTCACCCTTTTAATCTCATTTTAACCATAATTACCTCCTAAAAGCCCTATCTCCAAATACAATCATAAAGGTGGGGGGGGTATGGGTAGGGCTTCAATATATAATTTTTTTTTTGGCAGGGGACACAATTCAGTCTATAGCAAGTATAAACTTTAAAATCTTAAGTGACGGATTTCATATTTATCAATATTCAATTTGATATAGGTTTATTTTGCCCATCTTTCTAACTGTCTGTAATACTTTGAGCTTTTATTCTGTGGAGTAGGTACTTATATAGGTGTATTGCCATCTCATGTCCCTACACTTTTGGGAAACTCTTCACATGGAAAACTGGATGGACCTCACCCCTCCCCCAAATATATCAAGATGCTAATGAGAATAAAGGGTTCTTTCATTTCTCAAGATTTACCTCATTGAAAGGCAGTTTGGGCTGTAATAGTAATATTTTTCTGTATCCGAAGAAGTGTCTATACAGCAGAAAAGCTGGTTCTGCTTTCATCCGTTCTAAGGAGTTGACACTGGGGACTTGGCATTCACTTCTGGATGCTACACTTAGGAGGGACACTGGGATGTCCAGCGGGGATGGTGAATGTCTTCAGGAGCATGGTCTAAGAGGAACAGTTGAAATTCTTAGTAGAAAAGAAAATGGGGGGACATGTATCTGATTTTAAATGTTCAAAGGCTTATCATATGAAAGAGGGATTAGGGTCCTCCTGAGTGCCCTCATAAAACAGAGCTAGTATTAATGGATAGATGTGAGAAGAAGGCAAATTAGTTTATGAGGAAAAACCTTTAAACAGCCAGAGCTGTGCAAAAAAGGGTGGCGACGGGGAGGTTCTCTGAATCATGACATAGGAAGCTTTCCTTTATTGACAGTATTGAATCAGGGGAAGAGTATTTTATACCAGGGTCATTGTCCAAGACTGAATTTGTCCTAGGGCAGTGGAATTGTGTGTAAATAGCAGGGAATGGTTCTTAAATTGTGAAACACCATTTGGTGCTCTGAGAAGGCTGATTTTCTGTTATTAGGTGCTGTGTCAAGGAATGCATAGCGTCTGTATTAATTTACTAGGTGTGCCATAACAAAGTACTTGAAACTGGGTGGTATCAAACAACAGAAATTTGTTGTCTCAAAGTTCTACAGGCTAGAAATTTGAAATCCAGGTGTTGGCAGGGCCAGACTCCCTCTGAAACTTATAGGGGAGAATCTTGCCTTTGCTTTTCCTAGCTTCTGAGGATTGCCATCAACTCTTGGCATTCTTTGGCTTGCAGCTTTGTAGCTCCAATCTTTGCCTCTGTTGTCACATGGCATTCCTCTTCTCATAAAGATACCAGTAATGTTTGATTAGGGCTCACTCTAATGATTTCAACTTAACAACATCTACTAACACCCTATTTCTAAATAAGGTCACATTGACAGGTACCAGGGCTTACGACTTCAACATATCCTTTTGGAGGACACAATTTAACCCTTAGTGGCATCCCCAGGAGGCTGATATACTGTGCTTTCATACTGGCTCTGTCCCTGCCATGCTCAATTTCCTAAGCAAGTCAGTTTGCCTCTTGGCACTTCAGTTATGCTCCTGTAAAATGAGAGCAGTAACTTTCTCTGGCCAGACATAGAGAAAGAACATGTGGACCCAGTGGGGAAAAGGGAGGGTGGGACGAATTGGGAGAGTGGCGTTGACATATATCCACTACCATGTGTAAAATCGATAGCTAGTGGGAAGCTGCTGCATAGCACAGGGAGCTCAGCTCAGTGCCCTGTGATGACCTAGAGGGGTGGCATGGAGCTGGTGGGAGGGAGGCGCAAGAGGGAGGGAATATATATATCTACACATATAGCTGATTCACTTTGTTGTCCAGCAGAAACTAACACAACATTGTAAAGCAATTATACGCCAATAAAAAAAATAAATGAATAAATAATATAATAAAAAAATAACTTTCTCTGGCCAACTGACAAGGTCTGATGTGACTACGTAAAGTGTTCACGCATGGTCATGTGATCTCAGAAGCCCTCATGTATAGATATGTTTATGGTAACCCTCTCAATATAGGTGCACCTCCAAATCCATTTGAGCATAATTAAAGCATGGCGTGCTTAATCTCTAACAGGTATAAAAAGTCTCACAGACACTAACTACAAAAGGCCAAAAGGCAGGGTCTGCAATAAGAACTTGAGAAACAGCACAGCTTTATTTCATTTTGGAAGTCTGAGAGAATGAACTAACTTAGTCAACACAATCTACCCAGTCCACATGAGGAAGAGGAGAACACAAGAGATCTGTTTTAGGATTTATTCTAAGATTTATGATCTAATTTTTCACCATGACAGTCACTTTGTTCCCACAACATCCTATTCAAAGACTTTCTGGTGGCCTAAATCTCTCATTTTCTTTTAAAGCCCCTGTTTTCCATCCTGTCCTTGATTTCCAGCTGTTCTTTGTGTTGATTACCATGAGTGATAATCTGGGGAGGCGTGCAACATGTTTGCAAGCAAAGGGAATGAATGGTCTGGCATTTGAGGAAGGACTAAAACAGACATTTCAGTCTGGAACCAGGCAAGCTGGAAGAATATGTTCTCAACAGCTTAAAGTAATGGATATGGACAGAAAATGGCAAAAACAATCTTGAAAAAGAAGAACAAAGTTAAAGGACTCATACTTCCTGGTTTGAAAACTTATTACAAAGCTACAGTAATCAAGACAGTGTGGTAGTGGCATAAGGATAGACATATAGATCAATGGAATAGGATTAAGAGTCCAGAAGTAAACTCTTACATTCAGGACAAATTTATTTCCAACAAATGTGCTAAGATAATTCAATGGAAGAAAGAATAATCCTTTTAACAAATGGTACTGGGACAGTGGAATATCCACATGTAGAAGAGTGAAATTGGACATCTACCTCGCACCATACACAAAAATGAACTCAAAATGGATCATAGACTTAAATGTAAGAACTACATCTAGAAAACTCTTGGAAGAAAACATGGGAGTAAAGCTTAGTGACCTTAATTTAGGCAATGGTTTCTTTGATATCATACCAAAAGCAAAGAAATAGCAGAAGAAAACAGCTAAATTGGACTTCATCCAAATTAAAACTTTTTGTGCTGTAAATGATACAATCAAGAAAATAAAAAGGCAACCCACAAAATGGGAGAAGATATTTGCAAATCGTATGTCTGATAAGAGATTTGTATCCAGAATATATAAAGAACCCTGACAACCCAATACTATAAGGACAAATAGCTCAATTAAAAAGTAGGAAAAGAATATTGAATATACCTTTATCCGAAGAAAATATACAAATGGCCACGTGAAAAGATGCCCAACATCATTAGTCAGTAGGGAAATGTCAGGCAAAACTACAGTGAAATACCTATAACTTCAAACTAACTTGGATGATTATAATAAAAAAGGTGGATAAGCAAGCTTAGTGAGAGGAGAGTGTTGGAGAGGTCTCTGAGCCCTGACGTTCCAGGATGACTTCATCAGGCATAAGGATCTTAGACCAGGGAACGATGAGTGGAAACAGAGGCAAAAGTTTTAGCCAGCCTGTGGAGGCCAGTGCAAATACCCAGAGTATGAATCACTGATCAGACACTCTCCACGTGCCTTGTGGCTTGATGAGGAGCCAGGGCCTCAGAAACCAGAACATTCTTAGCCAATTGATGGAGATGATGGTGCATTTGCTGTAGATCACTGAAGAACATATCATGCAGCTGATGACCAAGCACATGCAGCAGGACCTGGTGCTGGAAGAGCAGAGGCACAATCAGGCCAGCCAGGAGCAGGAAGCCCTCCTGGGCCACTTAATATGCCAACTGGTCTACCTCCTGTAGTCTGGGGCCATGGGTGGCCTGGGATTCCAACTGTCTTGCCCTTCCCAGGACTCTAGGGGTGAAGTCAGAGGTGGGCAGTGGGCCCATCATCCAGGCAGTCTGGCCAGCTAGTTCATCAACGGAGTGATTTTGAAGCTGCATTTGCCAGCCATGACCTATCCAACTGTGGGATTGACATCTCTGCCTTGTACCATTCCAGCTTCTAGGGCTACAAGAACTGCCATGGAGACAAATACCATGAGGACCAGAACACTTAGGGTTTCATTAATCTTGGTACCAGTGAGAATAAGCTGTGCATTGATCTGATTACTGAAATCTTGAATCAGAGTACCATGAACTGCATTGAGGATATCCTGCTGCAATATCCTGATTAGAGAGGGCAACCATCCCTGTGGGAAGAAGTGGGCTCGTTCCTGACCTACTGCTGCAAGACACCTGCCCACCTGGATCCAGAAAACTTGCTTGTTCTAAATGGCTGCCACCCTGTCTTCTCCGCGCTGGCCATGGTTCTGTGCAATTCAGGCGAGGCCTTTCTGACCCCTCACCACCTTCTGTGGTGGCTTCCTCTTCAGCTCCCACCGGTATGTGAAAGTTGAGCTTGCCCACCCGGACAGTGAGATCACTGATGTGAACATCCATCCTTTCCAGCTCATGTGTAGAAGGTGGAGCAAGCCCCACTCGAGGCTATGCTTAAGGGCAGTGAGGTCAGAGACCTTGTGTTAATTAACCCTCAGAATCCTCTGGGTGACCTCTACTCCTGGGGCCCACTGAAGGAATACCTGGAACTTGCCAAGAGGTGCAACCTACGTGTCATTATAGATGGGATTTACATGCTATCTGTGTTGGATGGATACATTATATTTCACAGTGTTCTGGGCATGGAAAGTTCGCCTGGTTTCAACAGGGCCCATGTGATCTGAAGCACCAGTAAGGATTTTATCATTTCTGGCTTCTGCTTTGGCACTCCGTAGACCCACAACAAGGAGGTGGGCTCTGCCGTGAGCGCCTCTGGCTGCCTCTGCAGCGTTTCTGGCATCACCCAGCACAAACTGTGTTGGCTGCTCCAGGACAGAGAACAGATTGACAAGGTGTATCCACCTGCTAACCCTCACAGGTACATCATTAACAAGTTGAAGGCATTGAAGATCCCCTTTCTCAATTGTGGCTCTGGCCCCTATATCTGGGTCAACTTGGAAAACTTCCTGGACCTGTGTGCATTTGAGGAAGACCTGCTCCTCCAATGCTGCTTCCTGAACAACAAGCTGATATTGTCCCGTGGTGAGACCTACAAGTATAAGAAGCCTGGAATTTTCCACCTAGTCATGGTGGATAAGCTCATCGGGCTAAAACACATTTCCCGCATCAGTTCTATCAGGTGCTAGTGAAGCAGAAGCAGGATTTGATAGCGAAGCAGCAGGAGAATGCGCAGAGGGAGTGAGCGCTCTGCCCTCCGGTCAGTCACTCCAGCCAGTCACAACGCTCAGGGGGCCCTGCTATCAGCCTCTGGTCCAGAAGGCTGGGGCACTGAGCTGGTGTTGTGACTGAGGAAACAACGGGCTCCTCCAGCAATGGGCTCATGTGACGCAGTCATCAACCTCCTTCAGCTGAGCATGTGTAATTTTTGGAAGCTTTGCATTGTTTTAGTCTCTGCTGGCCATTGTGTGTGCAAAACATTTCTATGGGGTTGGGGTCAGAAAGCCTACAGGAATGAAGGGAACTCCCTGGGGCCCTATTTAGATGGGTGTATTTTTGTATTTGATGTCCTCTAAATTCTATATTCTCTTAAATTCCGGGCCTGTTCTATTTCTTGTTGATATTTTTCATAATCACCTTTGGGAGCTAGATGATTTTTTTGTCCTTCAAAAATTCTAAAGCAGGTTGAATGTGAAGAATAATGTCAGAGGCAGGCCAGAAAGGAAGGGAAAAAACGATCCCTAACTGATGGAGAACATTCCAGGCGTTGGAGGCACTGTCCCATAGGATCCTGACAAGATCACACCATCCTTACCCATGAATGACTGAATGGCAGGGTGGGGAGAGAATTCCAGAAGTTCCTGCTTCCGAATATCAGTTCTTTCCATTCTTGCCTTTTCAGAAGACTTTTAAAATGAATCTCTGTGACAAGCCTGGGGTCTTCCATTTCTATCTCTAGTGTTTTCAGCTGTTCTAATCACACCACTTGTGAGTTTCTCTGCAAAGCTTTTGCATATCTGAGCTTCAGGCTGAGCACTGATGCTGTGAGATGGGTGGGGCAGGGACCACCATCATTATATAGTTGATGAAAGGGCGTTTAGCACCAACTGGTGACTTTGGTCAATCACTTCGGTTTGTGGCCATCTTCCCTCTCTTGAGTCTAGGTTTGGTGGTTCTTGTTCTTCAATGACAATTTTCCTTTAAAAACATCAACAAAAAGCAGCATACCAACGAATCCCAATTCTTGAAGGTTGTTGTTGTTTTTTTTTAATACCAGAGAGTGTTCTTTAGAAATCGACTACAGCTGATAAAAACATAAAGGGAATTCATTGGAAAGATGAAGGAGCTATTGTGACCAGAGATGCTCTTGGGATCTCTGTTAACAGCAGCTAATAGACAGTCTCACCAGGGAACCGTCCCTGGGATGGAAGTGTGGTGCCTTCCATGGAAGGGATAGGCTGTTTCTGTCTTCTGTTCCACAGATTCAAGTAAGAGAGTAGAGAAAAAGAACATTTTCACATCTACAAGCATATTTAGGTCTTTAATTTCTCTCAGCAACGTTTTTCTAGATTTCAGTGTAAAAATCTTACATACATTTTGTTAAATTTATCACTATATTATGCTTTTCATGTTATTTTAAAAGTATTGTTTATTAATTCATTTTCTAATTATTTGTTGCTAGTATATTGAAATAACTGATGTTAGTATATTGTATCTATCAAGAACGTTGAAGGCTCTGAGGTTTTACCCTACTTGCAAACTAACGGGTTTCACGAATGCTGACAGACGGCATGAGAAGCCTGGGTCAGAGACAAATGACAACTTACTACTGACAGTAATAGCAGTAATCAGAGTATGACTTTTGCTTTGGTTCCCCAAGCCCTGCTTTCTACAGGGCAAAATGTGGAGGACCAAGTGATGCCTGCATAGGCAGTGGGGTGTGTTGCAGGAGAAGAGACCCACACATAGGGAACCTGATTCTTTTATAATCAGCAGTAAGCCTGCCTGAACTTTAGCCCTGAGGGAGGCATTATTTTTACTATGCTGAATAATTATAGTCATAATTTTAGTTCAACAATCCTTGTTTTACAGGTAAGGATACTGAGCCGAGGGAGGAAATCCAAGCGTTTACATCCATTTCTTTTCTTCTTTTTATCCCCATGGTGCTTATTCTTGGTCAGTCTATTACCTCTTGTCTAGTTTATTGTCAAAGATTCCCATATTTTATGCCAATCTTCCTAAAGTTCTTCTTTGATTATTTGTTAGTTACTTAATTAGTTAAGATGTTATTAATTCTTTAATAAATACATGTTGAACATTCTGTTTGTTTCACCCATGTTCCGGGCTCTGAAGTAAACATGACAGAGTTGTGCTGCTCATGCTGCATGAAGTTTATTTTTCATCTTCTGGTAAGGGAGACAGATGATAAATAAACAACAAAATGTATGCATCTCTGTGTGAGAAGGAAGTATGTTAGGTAATGCTATGAAGAAAGCTAAAGCAAAGTATAAAAGTATAGAATGGTGGTGTGGAAGGTGCTATTTTTGATTTATCCCTACTTGAGGGGCATAGTTAGCAGGTACAACAGTGAGGTGAGGGACCCAGGTAAGCAAAGATCTGAGGGGAAAGCACGGCAGTAATGATGTACCAACCAACAAGTGCAAAGGCCCTGAGGCAGGAAAACCTTGATGTACTTCACAAAGAGCAAGAAGGTCAGTGTGGCTGGAACAGAGCAAATCTGGTGACGACTGGTAGGAGATAAAGTCAGAAAACATACAGAACGGCCAGGTCACCAGAGTCCCATGCCCCAACCTGTTCAAATGTCTCCATATATTTCAATGAACAAAATTCAGACTCCTTGATTGGGTAACCAAGGCTCCCCACTGCCTTTTTTTTTTTTTTTAACCTTTTCCAACTTTACTCTCCTAGCCCCCTAACATGAATTATTCACATCAGCCTAGCTAGTGTATTCATCAGACCCCAAGTTACTTTTCATAGCTCTGCTACTAGAACTTTTTTCCACTATACAACCTCTGACTATTGAAATTGGCAAGATAGGTCTAGTTCAAAAGTCCTGCTTGTCAGTGCCATGCATGAAGTTATAGCTCCACGTTAGACTTTATGTGTGTGTGTGCGTTTTGTCTTTTCTATAGTGCATTCCAAGCTCCTAGAGACTTGCTCATAGCAGCTTTGTATCTCATTTATATCTGGTGTGGAGCCTTATAGCTATTAAAATATGATTTAAAGGTTTTTTTGATTAAAGAACCATATGTTTATAACTTTGGAAGACAAAAAGATTGCAAAGTTGCATCCTTTCATCTGAAGGATAAAATAGGGGAATGATAGAAACATACATTATAATTTATTTCTAGATTGTTAGTTAGCTGTTATTGAGTAAATACTTATATGAATGAGAAAATCTCATAGAGGAATGATCTAGGTTTTTCCCAAGTGTGGTAAATTCTCACATCCTTAAACAAAAAATACTTTTTAATTGCTTTTCATCTGGAGAATAGATTGTGTAAACTAATCCATCACTTATGAATCTCCCATTGTAAATAATGAAACTATAAAATTGTAGATGATATACATTAAAATAATAATGTATTTATTATAATAATTTATAATAATAATATAATTAATATAATAATATAATATAATTTGTTATAATAATAATAAACTCTTAAAATAATATACATTCCTTTTAAGAGTTCCAATACTCTCAGAAGATTTTATCAGCAGTATCATTGACCAGGAAATTGTACAGTTTGTTTCAAATACATTTAGGAAACTGGAATCAATTTTTTCTCAAGGCTTTTACAAACTCATCTTTCAAGACCTGCTATAATTTTGATGTCTCAAAGTAATACAAGCAACTTTGTGCCCAGTTTGTCTCTTTTTTTTCTCTTTTTCTTGTTCTTATTCCTTTTTGTTTCCTTCCAAATTGTGAGTTTTCTTTGTTGTTTTATTAAAAGCATGCATACTAATTTTAAAGATCAAATACTATGGAATATATATAACCAAAAATATCATTCACATAAAAATATTATTAGCATTTTAATTTAATATTCTTTAATCTGTATCTCTATTTCACTTAGTATTATTGAATGGATATCAATAAATATAGACCTATATCTTTATTTTAATTACCTCACAATATTTCTTTGCATGTTTGTATATACTTAGTTCCCACTTATTTCTAAGGACCATATATCTGGTTTCAGAAGGAATGCATTATCTTCCACTGAAATAATGGAAGAATTATTGTTATGAAATAATGATTCCATGAAATAATTTTACAAGCAATGTTGAACATTTAAGGATGCTTTAATATTTTGTAGTGACATAAATTTTTCAATAGAAAATATTTGGCCAAGCGTGACACAGACAACATACATTTGAGCTTGGGTGAGTTTCTAGAGGTGATTTAAATGCTATGTGATAAAGTTATTTTTACCCTAGCTCATTGGTTCTTAATCCTGGCTGCATATTATACCCATGCCTTGAACTTTTAAAAAATATTGACACCCAGACCACCTCCCAAACCAATGAGATTAAATCTTTGGATGAAACCAGGGCTTCTGCTGGTTTTAGAAGCTTCTAGGTGAATATGAAGAGAGAGGGTTGAGAACCACTGAGACTATTTCTAAAATAATTTGTGCAGAATTTATACCACAAGCTTAATTTAAAAATTGTGTCTTTTTAATTTTGAGGAGAATGGAAGTTTATCTTAAAATCGGGGAAATGTGTATACATATAGAGTTTGTTCATTCTAGTTTGTAGAATCTCTTTTTGTGTATGCAACTTACTCCTAGATATTCTATGAGAATCAAAATTAAAGCTATTGGATGGTTTGAAAAGAATATCTTATGGCTACTTATCTTTCTACTGAGTACATGCCACAGTGGTTACCTTGAAAGCTCAAAGCTCCTGGAAAAACATTAGTTTGTGAAAGTTTTATTCTAAGTGGAACAGTTTGATAATACAGCATTTTGGATTAGCTGAATTGAAGTATATATGGCTTCCTTTGAAAGAGGACAAAAATGTAAGAAGGGGGAGGAAAACAGGAAAGGTGAGAGGGAGTTTACTGTCACTTTAAGTGATGGAACTGAATTTTGATATGAATGATGCCTCAAGGCCGTAGGGGTAGGTAGGGACAATATCTTACTTTTCATTTCACCAGCTACAGAAATAAATGGAACTTTGTCTACTTGCACAAACTTCAAAGCACGAAAACCTAAAAGCATCCAATAAAGGTGGTTTTCATTGAAATAAAGTCTATAGAAAGCAGTGTTTTCAATGAAACATTGACAAATGATAGGCAAAAATATCTCACGAAAACACTGATTTTTTTTTTTTTTTTGGTGTTTCTCTTTCTTGTATTTTTTTAAAAAAATCACACATAAAATGATGGTAGGGTAATGGCTAAAGGGCAACTCTGAACAAATGGAAAACTTCTGTCTTCGAATTAACGTTATCTCAATTCTCAAATACCAGGAGCGTTTGCATTTTGAATAGAATTTTAAGACATACTGTCATGAAAGAAAAGTAATGAAAACCTATTTGCTGCTGTTAAGAGTTTGTAAAACAGGCTAAGATGCAGGAAATAAATCAATATAACTGGATTTTTTCACCCAATTATTACTGTGTAGGTGTGGTTTTTTGAATCTAAGATTATTATAGAATACACCTCTCACAAAATAATTCAGGGGTGGTTTTTGTGTTTTTTTAAAATTTCATAAGCAGTTATAACAAATTGGAATAAATTATTGGATGCCATTTAATGATAAGTGTATTTTGCAAGTTTTGTTTTTGAATTGTTTGTGTTTAAGTCCGTAAAGAACCCACATTGCTGTTATAGCATAATTTATTGTTGTAGCAACTATTCACTGATCAGGACTGACTATTTAAGAGTAGGCAGTCCTATAATTTCATGTGAAAATTATGTGGAAAAAAATAAACAGGATAACTCAAACAACTGTGGAGGTTTTCAATATCTAGAAATTTGACAATATGTAGATAAAATGGTCAGATAATTATTTCAATATTTTAAAATGTTGGGATAATCTTTAGGTATAAAATTATATTTCTTCTTCTCCTCTATAAATTAAATGATCTTTCATTTAAAGAGTTTGCTTTAGATAACACCACTTCACAGATAAAAGGGTTTTGTAAAAGCTCTTGAAATTCAGACAATTAACACTCCTGGAGCACTGCGTTCACAAAATGATTTAGAAAACTATCAAAAATAGAAGAGATAAATGAAAAGTTTTAAATGAGCAGAATTTCCAAATTGATCACTAGAATCAATAAGAGTTTAAGTCATTTTTCCTGGGAATGATTTAGGGCAAATAGGTATGAGATGGTGGGACTGGACCAAAAAGTGTTCTTCTCTTTTTTTTCCTTCCAGTTTTATTGAGATATAATCGACATACTGTATAAGTTTAAGCACTATATAAGTTTAAAGTGTACAGCGTAATACTTTTACTCAGATATATCATGAAATGATTACCACAATAAGTTTTGTGAACATCCATAATCTCAAATAGATACAAAATAAAAGAAAAATATCTTTCCTTGTGATGAGAACTCTTAGGATTTACTCTTTTAACAACTTTCATATATAACTTACAGCCTTGTTAATTATATTTCTCATGTTGTACATTACATTCTTGGCCCTTATTTATCTTATAACTGGAAGTTGGTACCTTTTGACTATCTTCATCCAATTCTCCCTTATTCCCACCCACCGTGTCCTTCTTTTTTAATCCTAAGAGCGCATACTTAAAGAATTTAGTTATGATCATGTGATTTTTTTTCACATCACTATTTTTTGTTTCAGTTCTGTTCTAGCCTGAGCTCAGAATTGTACTGCTTGAAGCAGTGTTACAGTACGTCCCCTACATATGAACCTTCAAGTTGCGAACTTTCAAAGATGCAAACGTGCGTTCGCATGTCCAGTCAGGTAAGTTAGTTCACGTATCTGGTGTACATTGTCACGTGCGTGCATCCTCTACAGGTGGTTGTGCTTTTGTGTTCTTTACTGTACAGTACGGTATAGAGTACAGTAGTACAGTATCTTTATTTCAAGCCCAGGATGTCCAGAAGCAAGCGTAAAAGCAGCAGTGATGTAGCTGGTAATGCTAAGAAGCTCCAAGTGTTAATGATGGAAACAAAAGTGAAAATGATTGAGAGAGTGGAGCGAGGCAAAAAGATGGTAGACCTGATGGAATTGGAGGCCCAGAGAAAGGACAAAGAAAGAAAAGAGGAAGAAGAAGTAACTGAAGAACCGAAGAGATTCAGGACGCAGGAAATGGCAAGGGCATTTTCTTTATTTGAGGAGGCAGTGTTAGTTTTTGAGGCACAGGACCCAAACATAGAATGGTACACGAAGGTTGCAGCAACTGTTCACAATGCAATCCAGTGCTACCGTGTCATCTATGATGAGAAAAAAAGAGCTACTACCCAGACATCACTGGATCACTTTTTTTCAAGAGGGTAGATAGAATTGAATCCAGCAAGGAACCAGAACCTGTGCCATCAATGTCAGGCGTGAGTGAAATTGCAGCTTGCCCTCTGTCTCCTATTGCTGACGATCCTTCAGCTTTATCATCTCCCACCTCCTCTCCCTCCTCCAGTTGGTAACTCTTCTTGCCTGTTCACTCGATGCCAGCCCCTGTATGCCAGCTGTTGTACTGTACTATTGTACTTTTCAAGGTACTGTACTGTAAGATTAAAAATGTTTCCTTTATTTTTTGTGTTTGTTTTTTTATGTATTATTTGTGTGAAAAGTATTATAAACCTACTACAGTGCAGTGCTATATAGCTGATTGTGTTAGTTGGGTACCTAGGCTAACTTTGGTGGACTTACGAACAAATTGGAGTTATGAATGTGCTCTCGGAATGGAACTTGTTCGTATGTAGGGGACTTAACTGTAATTTCAGCTTATGTGAAAATTTTGTGTTAGAGTTAAATATTACTTTTATTTTGCACTAAATATGATAGTGGGGTGGAGGGAAGCTCTGAAAGAAATGTACAGTATTAGGTAAGCCTAATCGCATAGGGTGATGAGAACATGTAAGTGGTAGCCAGGAGCTCTGCGTTCTGGCTTAAAATTTGCCTCATTCTCCTTGTGTGGCCGTGGCAAATCACTTAACTTCCCTGTGCTTCTGTTACTTCATCTGTCAGACGGAGACAATAATATCTACGCATTCATTCACAGATTACAAATTCCTTAAGGGCAGAGATCTTGTCATTTTTGAGAGATTTTTTCCTAGCATTTTTTATAGTGCTAGGCACTGGTAGGTACTTGAAAACAATTGGTCTAAAGTTTAATAGATGAATGAAACGAATTGAGGCATTAGGCATACAATTTATTGAAAATTGTAAATATTAAATAATTATACCATGGTATTATCAAAGAAAACATGTAGATGGATTATGGAGACATATGTCAATTAAGTTTGATTACTTTCATTAAATCGAAGATGATAACCGTACGATTTAGCAGAAATATCACTGCACTGGGAATCAGGAGACTTAGGGTCCAAGAACAGCCTGGAGTCCCCCCAAAGGCACTGAGTCATGGAGCTGTGTAGGTAGAAATGTTCTCCGAGGTGTACTTCTCTTTGTTATTTTATGGAAGAGGAAAACAGCACTCATGTATCTGTGGACCTAGAGCTGCTGAAAACCAGGTCTCTTCGCCTCATCTTTCGAGCTCTTCCTTCCATGACTTGGCCAAGTCCCTGACTACACTAGCTGGTTGTCTTCTCTAAAAGGTTGAGCTAGGTGATCACAAGAGTTTCTTAGGGTTACAAATTTCAGATCATTTATGGGGGATATCTCTTTCTTTCTTGGTTTTTATTTCCTATTTGCATCTTTAGTAAATTAAAACAAGGCTTCCTTCAACACATGGATGGAGAAAAGATACTTCAATAATGTTTGTTGTCACCTTGCTGACACTTTATTTCTGAATGAAACAAATGAACCACAAAATAAAAACAGCAACTCTATAATACATTTTAAAGGAGCTTGGTTCTCAGACTTCTTTGCCAAGGAATTTGTCTGGCCTTTTCCCATTCCAACTTGTGCAAGCCGTAATCCTGTTTCAAGGCAAAACATTTCCAAAGTTGCTAGTGAATATGGAGCATACAGTTCTGGAATCACTCCTGGTAACCTGAACAAACTATTCTGCAAACTTTCATTATATAGGGGGAAGGAGACCACAGTGACAGGAAGGCCCTTCTTGCCAAATGGGTAAAGTTAGAAAGAAAACAGGATGTTGACATGGAGAAGAAACAAAGAGTTGCCTGAAGTCCTTCAGAGAATGCAGAAGTTTCCACAATTGTTTTACTCTCTGGTAATGATTAAGGATGCTTTAAATTTGTTGTGCCTTAGAAAGCTAGGTGTTGAAACATTGAATATCCATTAACATTTTAAAATATTACATTTTTCTATCTATCTTTCTTTTTTAAAAAAATTCCCTTCCAAGAGATTTATTAGTTTCCAAGGTTCAGACCCACCCTGATCTTTCAATGAGGGCCCCAGCTCTCTCAGGAATCCATGTTGTTTACTGATGTATACTTACCAAGGCTGTAGGAGGCATTGTCATTATTTCCTGGTTTCTCATTCATTTGTGCAGTTGTCAAGGCAATACATGGAAAGGTGAGTCCGAAACCTGGGTCTTACCGTTAAATCTTATTTGGTGACACTGAGCAAGAACCTCTCTAGGCTGGTTTCCTCACCTATTCTATCCTCAACCTGGGGGTCCCCAAACCCCTCTGGGTCCTTTAGGATGTCAGGGGAATCTGAAAGCTTTACTGAATTTTAAATAAAGCTTAATTGAAATCAATTACGTCTTTCTCAATTGGGTCACATGGTCTGAAAAAAAACTGTTTCTTTACTTTTTACAGCAATAATAGCAGTTTAATGTAACCCCACAAGTGGTCCCATGTTGAGCAGCTATTCTGATCGAAAGTCATTATGTGCATTAAATTATTTAATTAATAAATTATAATTTTGTAGGTACAACGTTTAAGGCAAAAGACATTGAGGGAAAAAAGGAATATTGTATTTTTTGAAGGGTCGAAGATGGGAACCCATGCACTGGGGCATCTCTAAACTGTTCCAGCTCCAGGATTTCTAGGTCAGGGGTTGGTGAACTTTTTCTGTACAGGACCACATAGAAATCATTTTAGATTTTGTGTGCCAAATGATCTCTTTCATAGCTACTCAGTTTTGCCACTATAGTATGAAAGCAGCCATAAACGATATGTAAATGAATGGATTTGTCTGTGTTCTAATAAAACTTTATTTATAAACACAACCAGTGGGCCACATTTGGCCAGCAGACACTAGTTTGCTGACACCTGTATTTGGTGATCCCTGAAACTCTGAGACTGCTTACTCATCAAGGAAACGAATACAGAGATGGAAGGAAAGATAAGCAGGCAGGAATATTTTATGCTTATTAAAGGCTTGTGCCCCAGTTTCCTGTTCCAGGTGCAGTGATTATAAAATGATGTCAGATAAATTAAGCTTTTAGAAAAGATTTTCAATAATTGATGCCCTCATGTTGTCCTACCTGCTCTCATAAACTCAAGCCTAGCTTCGTGATAGCCAGCACTGAGGACAATAGTTGGATGCAAAATAAGTTGTAGCAGCTTTACCCAAAGAGTATGCTGCAGGGCACCAAGCTCAGTCCTCCTTTTGAGGTTCCTAACTGGGGCAAGTAGAGGACTTAGTATGGTGGACAGAAAGTCCCAGAAGATGGTTTGCACTCTCTATGGCAGAAGCTCCTAGTTTGGACCAAATATCTATTTTTTTCCTTCCTTTTCACCAGAACTTCTCATTTGTAGCTGCCATCATGGCTGCTTGGGCTAAATATTTATTTTCTGGCTTTTTGCATCTGGTTATGGGTTTTTGACTAAGGTTTGGCTAATGGGATGTAAACAGAAGTGTTGTATATGACTTTAGGGAAATGTTCTGGAAGGGAGATGGTGTGTTCTTCTCACTTCCTTCTTCCTATTAGCTAAAATACAGACATGATGGCTGGAGTTCCAGAAGCTATATTGGACTACAAAGAGAAAGCCACATGCCAAAAATGACAGAGCTGCGAGATGGAAGGAACCTGGGTCCCTGATGATTTTGTTAAGTTCGAGACTTCTTTTAAGTGAGAAAGAAATCAATTTCTAGTGTTTAAAGAATGCCATTATTTTCGATTTTCTTGCTTTAGAACAGAATTCTAACTGAAACTTCAACTTTTCCTCAGAAAACAGTCAGTTTTGGCTTTACTGTAGAAACTTACACTCATCTAGAAGAGGGATATTCCCTACATCTGTTCTGATTTGGACAGTTCTGGGATTTCTGGTGCATTTCTAAGTCATTCATAGATCAGAGGACTCTTCAGAAATCAGTCCTTTGATGGGGGGTGGAGGCAATTTAGAAATTTTGAAATTGTCTTTTTAATGTCGTTCACCTGTAAGTATTTTCTGATTTGCTTTATTTCTTTCTCCTTTACACAAGGATTACTAAGTATATGTTATCTATTTATTTCTTTATGTACTTTTTCTTTATTTATTTTAGTTTCCATATGGTGGGGTTTTCGTTGCTTCATTTTGCTATTTAACTCACTGCAGTTCCAGGAACTGATTTCCTGATACTCACAGGGCTAGGCTGGATCTGGATTAGATGGTGTGGTAAGGCCTTTGAATCCTCCTTATGTTGGCATTCACCCGGCTGTAGGATGTTAAAGGAAAAGGTCAAGCTCAGCCCTTCCATTGGCTCTGTGGGATTTCTTGCTCAGTTTGCCCAATCTAATAGTTTTTCCTAGTTCTAATAAGCCTCAATTTTTGATATGCAAATGTTGGCATTGTTTTCCTGAAGAAGCTCTCAATTCCTTACTGCTTTTGTCCAATAAGAACATAGAGTGGGGGACCATTAGCATCCTGTGGGCCAGCATCCTGCTTTCCATTCCTATTGGTATTACAAACGGACTGCTTTTCCTTCCTTCATTCAACAAATATTTATTGAGAATTCACTATGCTTCAGTGCCTGGGATGTAGCAATAAAATGGTAAATAGTACAAATAAACTTTCTTGATTCTTTCTTTTAAAAATTGTCTTCCTTTTTTTTTGTGAGGAAGATGTTCTGTTCCTCATTTCTTGATTTGAATTCTTGACTCTTATGTTTTCAGTCTTTCCTGTTTTCTAATATGACTATAGCCATTTGTCATGTAAAAGTGCTGCTTAGCTGCAATTCAGAAATTTTGAAATTGTCCTTTCATTGTCATTCACCTATAAGTATTTTCTGATTTGCTTTATTTTTTTTTCTCCTTTACACAAGGATTACTAAGTATGCGTTTATATATTTATTTATTCATGTACCTTTTCTTTATTTATTTTAGTTTCCATATGGTAGGGTTTTGTTATTTCATTTTGCTTTTAACCCACTGCAGTTTTCCTTCAACCATATAAATATAAATAATACATTTATATAAATAGAAGTCCCCGAAACATCTTTTCCTAACCACCACCCATGATTTCTTAGCTCCTCTCATAGATCTTTCTTCTCCTACCATTCCTTCAGTTTTATTTTCCCCCACGATTCTCATTTCTCATGTAAATTCAGTTTAAAAATAAAGAAATATAAATAAAATAATGAAACTCATAACTCTGAGTAGACAAGGGGCTTTATTAACCTAGAAATTAAAATGTGTCAGGAAGTGCAGGCTGGTTTAGACCAGTGTGACTTCTAGCTCAGAAAAGTTCACAAGGCTGTTTCTGAATTTGAATGTCATTCAAATGCTTTGGAAGACTTGTTGACTGATGTGGGAAGAATGGCAGAGGAAAATGTGACAGGTTCCAAGGAAATGAAAATATTTTCTCTAATATAGGATATAATAAATGGTAATCATAATAAAAATAAATTAAGTAAAAGGTTTTGGTGTGTGTTTGATTTTTTTAAAGGAGTGGTTCATGATAGGAAGCTAAGTGATAAATTTCCTTGGCTGGGAAAGAGGAATCTACCTTGTCCCAGTTAACAAAATATGACCAGGTACCATAAAGGAGAGACTCATTAAAACGTTGGCCACATTCTCTGAGCAGAATGGAGAGTTTGAAGACAAACATAATTTATTGAATGTCAGATTATTTCAGGCCTATGAGTGTCATGCATTTTTACCAGTTACTTAATTGCACTGAGTCTCAATTGTATACATTTGAAATAATGTCACCTGCTCAAACATGCCTAGAACTCTTTTATGTATCAGATGAGGTAAAGATGTTCTAAAAATCATGTAGTTTCAAAAAATGTAGTATATCATTACTATTACATGTTGCATAGTAATAGTAATCATCTCCTTGGAAGTAAAGGTCCACAATGACATGAAATTTGTGTTATGACATTATTTTTAAACATAATTCTTAAAAAATACTGCCCAGAGAATAGTAGATAGAAATAATAATAGCTTGCATAAATTGAGCATTTTCTCTGTGTCAGGCACTATGTTAAACAGTTTTCATGATTATATCATCACATTCTCATAATACTAGCTATCGTTGCCCTTTGCAAAGAGGAAACTGAAGCTTAGGGAAGTTATGCCAACTTGCCCGGGGTAAAAGTACGTAGGGGTAATAAGTGGTGGCTCTTGAATTACAACCAAGCCAGTCTGACTCCAGAATTCGAGCCTTTAACCAAAGTGCCCGACTGCTTCGCCAGTTTGAAATCTGAAATTTGATTAAACTAAGTGTATGAGAATCGTGGGCTTGGCCAGTGGTGACAGTTGGAAAAATAATTGTTAGTTCAATATAACAAAAAGTCCAGAATTGTTATTGCCTCTGACAACCACACTTCAACTCTGGTCTAGACCTGCATGAGCCTGGTCATTCTGGGTGGGGGAAGTCAAGGAGATGGGGTGGGGCCATAGCTGCATGGAGGCTATTGTCAAGGGCCTTGCTTTTGTTTGGGGTGGTGGGTCCATCAGGCTTACTACATTACTGAAAAATTTCAGTTCAAGGACTCACTAACGAAAAGCAGACCTTGCCTTAAATGCAACAGTGATGACTCTGTCATGAACCGGGATTACGACTAATCCAAAATCCAATCCTCTGTACTCGACGATGCAAAATAAATGACAATAAAAGGGAGAGGGAGAATTAAGTTTGAGTGTTCTCAGTTTGAGAACTTTCCTTTAAATACCATTTTAGAAGTATCTGAGGAGACAATATTCTCTTTTCCCAGTGTGTGGCACTCTTCTTCCATCTGATCTCCTGCCCTTCTCAGAAAACCATTGCCTGAGAACTTAAAAGTTCCTGTCTCACTTCTCAGTCTCACCTGATGACTTATTTTGTCTGGAGTCTACCTGTTAGAAGTTAAGCAAATTATTTTATTAAAGAATCTAATCTTGAAGAGATCTTAGGAAATTGGACATGTGGGGAAATTTTGAATGATCGGGTTTTAAAAATGGAGAGGGAACAAAATATAAAGCTGACCTGCCTGATGGACTTATGACCACGGATCAACAGTTTTAGAGAGAGTAGGACCACATCTTCTACTGTGATTGACTGAATGTAGGGCATGGGTGTGTGTGTGTGTGGTCTTTTCCACCTGGGAATCTGGAAACCTGAGCGCTTGTTTCCTCCTTGTCCCTAACTTTGTGAGTTAAGAAATAATAAACAACTCCGGCTTAGATTTTCTTTTCTTTTAATATTAAGAGGCTTGAGCAGGTGGTATTTAAGCTTCTCTTTACAGAAATAGATAGATGATAGATAGATAGAGATAGAGATCTCTGTCTCTCTCTTGAAGTACCTTGGCACATTGAATAACGAGTCAAGTTTATATAACAGTATTCTTACTTTGCAAATTATTTGTTGAATACTGAATACTAAATGTCATAAGAAGATGAAGTTTCTGCTTTGGAAGTTTATACTGCAAAAGTCCTCTCTAAGTAGGCTGCAACATACATGAAATGACTGCACATTCACAAATTGCTTTTATTCAGCCTAGGTTCCCTAGGCTCTCTGCTATGCCTCAACCCCTTCCTTTCTATGTATGTTCTACTCTCTTACTTCCTCTGGAACCCTTATTTATCCCTCCTTAGAGTATTGCAAACGGGAGTCCTTGTGTAGGCAACTTGCTTAAAGGAAGAGAATTGCACATAAATTATAGTCTGTTTTACACTTTATTCTTGTTCCCTGTGATTCCTCTGCCCAAGTTGGGGGTGGGGAGGGTGGAAGTTGGGGAGGGGTAGGGAGTACTTCCATTTAAACAAAAGAAGTGTTTTGTTTTAGACTTTGCAGCTGGTTTGGCTTTTGGTGGTCATAGGTTAGGGGGAAATACATGTCTATAAAACTCAAATGAGGAAGATCATTTACAATCAGTGTTTAACATGCATTACTTCTTGTTCTCACAATAACTGTGCAAGATAGATTATTACAATCTTTATTTACAAATGAGGAAACCAAGGCTTAATGAGTTAAATAAGTTGTCTATGGTGGCAACATTAGTGAGTGGCTAGACTAGAGTTGTGGCCAGGTTCACTGACTGCAGGGTATAGCACCCCACAGGTACAGGGTGTTTGGTGAACAGATTCAAGAGAGCAGAGGTTGTGGGGTGCCCTCTTGAATTTATTCACTAAACACCCTGAACATTAGATCATTGATCAGAAAGAGAAGACATCTAATTACTGTCTACAGTGGAACTTCAGCTTCCTAACCATCATATCAAAGAATTTCAGAAAGAAAATTTAATTTTTTTGCTGAATTATAGGAAGAAAATGATTCATATTACTTAGTTAACTAATATCCTAACTTGGTTTCCCCACACAGTTGGTGATATTGTTTCTTGAAGCATCTGAATTGAATTTAGCCGTATGACTATGTAAAAGAATCACTTTTCACATCTCACTGATATTAATATGGGAGTGAATTCACTATAACCATAACAAATTCTGAAGCTAAAGGGCATGCTAAGAGAATTAAATTCAACCCTGGCTTGGCCTCTTATTACTTTTGACCTTCAGTGACAATATATCCGTGAATATGAACACATATACCTTACTTATTTCACGCAGTAAAGAATAAAATTAATAAGGTTACAAAAAAACAAAAAAAGAATGTCCCAGAAGCTTTTAATGCAGTTCTAAGATAACTTCTTTGATTTTGGCCCTTATCACCATTAGTAATTGTTTTTAAGTTTCTTTTTTTTTTTTATAAATTTATTTTATTTATTTTTATTTTTGGCTGCGTTGGGTCTTCATTGCGGTGCACGGGCTTCTCATTGCAGTGGCTTCTCTTATTGCAGAGCACGGCGTGCGGGCTTCAGTAGTTGTGGCACACGGGCTTAGTTGCTCCGTGGCATGTGGGATCTGCCTGGGCCAGGGCTCGAACCCGTGTCCCCTGCACTGGCAGGCAGATTCTTAACCACTGCGCCACCAGGGAAGCCCATTAACTTTCTTTTTTGATTTGTATTCTTTCCTCATTTTGAAGTCCAATGAGGGATGAACTCAAGGTATGAACTTAGACATACATCATCAGTGTTCAATCATATCTGTATCATTTCACTGGGCAACAGTTCTAATGCAAAATTAATGGCACATGATAGTGGCAGGAAGATGTAGATTGCTTTAATTAGTGCTATAAATTGTCTAAGTATCTGTACATAAGAATCAAATGGGATTTACATTCAGCCTCCCAAGTTTCCTTACATGATCTAATTTTTAAGATTTATTTCATGTTTTACTTATCTAACTTTGTCATTACTTGGGATATAAAGGCTTAGTAAATCAAGAAAACAAACATTATCTATATGACATAATCTGCCTCTGGAACTATAGCAAAATGGTCAACTCTAGAAGTGTTGCTGCTGGAATATTTTAATAAGCCAAGCTACATTTTATGATTTGAATGCCAATTGTGAATATATGAACTAGATACAGTTCATGGCATCTTTGGGATATAAACAGAGCTTTAACATGAATAATTTAGTTAAAACTCCTATGTAAAACTGAAGTTAGTTAGGGGTGCTAATGGACTTTCTTTAGGAATCTTTGCTAGTCACAAAGGGAAATTGCTGGGAGGATCTAAAACTGTAGCCTTAATCTAATAAAAACAACTGTTTCCTTACTCTCATCCCTCCTCTACAGTTTCTGCTGCCCCAAGTGGAGTTGATAATGTTGTGGGATTGACTTGGAAGACAAGATCAATGGACTTGGAAGAGAAGCTACAGATCCTCTTACGAACTCTTTTTTGATTAAACAGGTGAGAAAAACCGAGGCTCAGAATCCAATTAGGCAGCCTTCTGATTCCCAGTCCCTTGTTCTCTTCTCTACTCTCCTCTACTTCTGTTTAGCACCTTCAAACCACACAAGGTCAACAGCTTATTTGATACATTAAGTCACTAACTGTCTGCTTTCTACACAACCTAAATGAGGTCTCTAACAGGTTGTTGAAGAGCTGCACAGCTCTTGTTTCTACCTATAATAACAAAATTCCCCTAAAGTAAAAGATCCCTTACTCAAAAGCTATGAGAGCCAGAAATATGTATTTCTTGTTATGCAGTAACAAGTTTTGAGAAAAGAAAAATAAACTTTTTAGGTGGCTTCAAATACCACTACACTCTGTTAGGATAGATTTTTCCTAGCTTGCTCCCGTTCATCTCTTTAGGCATTTAGACTTTAAATTTTAACAGTGTTTGACTTCTATGATAATTTCATGATATTTAATGATAAGACTCTCATGCCATTGCACCCTTGAAAAATCTATATAATGCATTTTGGACTTCATAGACTCTTGAAACTAGGAAGATATTGTGGCGTAAATAAAAAATGTAAAACAAATCCACTAAGGTACACTTCTCTGTTGGATGACATACCTACTAGCAAACCACTTTTTAAGAAATGTAAGTACTCTTTAATGACATATGACTAAGAGGGCCCATTTAAAAATACCATTCGATATGTACTTAGTAGCAAATCAAAATCAAATGATTCCAGTGTCAAGGATGCCCCCTTTTCATATTCTATTATGTACATAAATGAAATTTGAAAGGGAAAAGTTTGTTTTTCTCAAAGAATGCTACATTTACTTTGAGCTCTAAGTGATTTATAAAAACAGATAGGAGTGCCAAAGTACTTTCCAGATAAATGAATTACATGCTAATTTTTAAAAGGTAATGTCTTCTAAACTATTTGTCTTATAATTTTTAGTATACAAAGTAACTATTCTGGGTAGCATCAGAGAAAAACGAGATGTGTGAAAAAAGTGGTTCCCTGCATGATAGGATATACATTAATAGGAACAGACAGAGGAAAAGCAAAGGGGCACATTTTGTCCTGAGCACCACAGCTCTCTATGTTTTAAGCCTCTCATCTAGGTCAGTTGAAGCGCTAGCCATCACAGACCTTCCCTGAGTAGTGGAATCAGTGGGAGGACCCTGACCAGGACAGCCGGCCACAGGCTCCCAGCCAGACTTCCTTTCACCTCTCCTTCCCTCTTCTCCTTCCCTTCTTCTCCCTTCTTCTCCATCCTATGATGGTACTCTTTATGGCGTTTCTCTTGGCTAATTCCTGGAATAGGTTGCCCTGGTTGGACTTTTTATAAGAAGCTATTTGAGAATGAAAACAAGGTCCTTTGTTTTTAAATTTCATTTGATCAGATGGTGCCTTGTAGAGATGATGCCTTAATGGTGGTATTTTAAGCATCCTGGGGAGGACGTAGGTGAGACATTTAAAAACACAGGCTTTCCTGGTTCCTCTACTCAAATTATACAGTCAGCCACCATAGCAAGCTGATCAGTTCCAATAATGTGAATCTCCCAGGCAGTTTGTATTTTCATTCATTTATTCATCCAACAAAAATGTACTGAATGCTGACAAAGGGCCAGACACTGTCTGAGGTGTTGGGCCAACAGCAATGAACAAGATAGGCAAAATCTTTGCCTTCATGGAATTTATAATATGACAAGTGAGATACATGTGATGCATATAATGAAATGTGAAGGACAGGTTGTTATGGGAACACAGGACAGGGAGAGCTAACGTATCTGAAGAGGCAGAGAAAGACTCTGGGATGAAGTAATAAGCCAGAAACAAGGGCTGACCAGGTAAGTTAGCCACCCAACAGAGCCCCAAATGCCTGCTATCTCGCTAGCCAAAGACATTTCTCCGCTTTCTGTCAGGCTGTTCTCGTCATTCCCAGCCTAATGATGGTTGGCACAGAAATGAGAGAAACCATAACCTTTGCTGAGGACTGACATTTATACTTCACTTTCTATTATTTACTTGGTTGATTTGGCTTGTGCTTCATTAGAGTAGAAATTTAGGACATTTTTTGTAAATGTGGTAGGTCTTCTGATCAGTTTTCATTAGTCTGAGATGAAACTGAAGGTTTGGAAAATAGATAAGTACTTAGAATTATAAAAGATTAATATATAGTAGGGGCTGAGCCAGAAAGAATGCTGAAAAATAAGGCAAAGTCAGAATATTTACTTAAGACACGACTAAACAGTTCAAAGACTAAATTCAGAACAGAAGACCTTTTAAATGACCTGGTAAGAATTATAATTCACTTTTCATTGGACACTCACTCCACACTAAAATACACACACAACACACACATACAACTCTCTCAATGACTATGTGTTTTTCTTAAGGCTAGAATGGTGCTTTAGTAATAGGAATATTTTAAACATTGTGCTGTTAGAAATTTTTGTTTTAAAACAAAGTCAATATTCTTTAACCAAATACTTTCTGGATAGCTGCAGGTGGCACTCTGCCACGCCCTAGAAATGAGGAAGGGCACAGGACAAAAGCAGTCCTGCCTCTGCACTGCTTGCAATGTATTTTGATTGTTTTACTCAAACTCAAGAGTGTTTTCACTGCTCTAAAGACTTTCAAATATGCTCTTTTATTGGAAAACTTCAAGACATTATTCTAAAATAATAGCATGTAAAATTTTGTCATCTACTTCATCTTAAGTGTTCTATAAAATACTCTCAATTTCAAACGAGTACGGTTTTCATTTGACCAATCCACCCAATAAGCACTAGATTGCTGAGAATTTTATACAGTACCTACTTTTCACATCTCAAGGGCTGACACACTGGTCTACTAGATTATTTCTTATATGACTGTACCATTAACAGATTTGAGGAAGTTTATTTTCTTTATTGGACCCATTGTTTCTTTAATGCCTTTTTAAAAAATTATTAATTCTTGTTAGGTAGCAATCACAAGTCAGGCCCTCTCCTATGTCTGTCTCTTTTGCTTCTGTACGTGCCATTTTTTCTGAGTTTGAACTCTAAGAAGAAAAGCATCATCATGTTTTACTCCACTCAGCACAAGTTTTGTAGGTGAAAGCAAGATACTCTGGGCAGAAAGCTAATTCAAGTAAGATTAAGTATGTGAAGAAGAAGCTAGATAGACCTCCTTTTAGAAAATATTTAATGAGTGTAAGACAAGTGTATATAGGAGGCACTAGTTAAAATATGAAGGAGTTAGTTTTAGAATAGGCAGGTGCTAATTTTAACAAGGGAATAAAACAATCTGTGAAACTCATTAATTTTAATGACTGGTATAGACCTCCAGTAATCTTTACATCAGGGTTGTTAAACTCTGCCCTGCAGGACAAATCTGGCCCATGGTCGCTTTTTGTAAATAAAGTTATAGTGGGACACAGCCTTGCCCATTCCTTCATGTACTGCCTGTGGCTGCTTTGACGCTATAATGTCAGAGTTGAGTAGCTGCAGTAAAAACTACATCACCCACAAAGCTGAAAATATATACTATCTGCCACTTTACAGAAAAACGCCCACTCGAAATAATTTTGCTTTGTTTCTCCTTTTTTGATTGACAGTAGATCAACTTCTACTATTCAAAGACAGTTGTCCAACAGAAGCCTTCAGTGTTATATAAAATTGGGCAAAAGAATCAGATTTATAAACCGATCATGAATCATATTGCCTTTTACTACAGACAGTAAGTTATATGATATACGAACCCAACTGATCTCTGCAAAATTATCTGGAACTCAGATTCAGGGAGGCAAAAGTTTGTAAAAATGCAAACTTCAGAGAAATATTGTGTCTCATTATGAAGCGAAATAATTCAGAAATACCTCTGTGACTTTTTTCACAAACACAGATAGATATAATGATTACACCCTCAGGCAGCAATCTATTTCAAAAAGAATAGGCTATGAGGATAAGTACATCTGCTTTGAATTCTTATTGATTTTCTAAGTCAGTGTTTATACAACAAATGACCTGATTACTTGCAAATGTCAACTTCATCTAGGACTCAAGTAGAAAAAAATGCTAATTGAATGACTATTGTGAAATGTATGTTTCATAGGTTTGTACATGACTCAGGCTTAATCCATCAAAAATCATCTTCCTGTCTAAATTATCTACCTTTCCAACCTATGGTTTTTTTGATGAGTATCTTTATATTCCTATTCTTTATATAGCTTTCTTTTCTTTATAGTCCTATAACCTCATGCCTGAGCTTGATACATGGGTATATGATAAAATAACAATACTAACCTATATCAAATTATATCAAATATAAATTATTATAGCTTATACAGAGCATGTGACTATTATCTGATCCCCTCAACAACTCCCTGAGATAGAGCAGATATCCTCAATTTGTATGTGAAGAAACTGAAGCAGAGAGAAGGTAAATTCTTTGTCTATAGTTTAATAATAATAAGTAGAATCAGTACAAAAAGCAGGTTTTTTTCCTACATCCAGGGCTTATGTCTTTGAATCTACTGCCTTCTCACACAGAGAGAATCAGGTTATCTTTAATCTGTGAAATATCATGATATATAACCATTATGTTTATTACTATTACTGTCATTCATAATGCAATAGTTGGTTTTCCCACTGTGAACACAGGCTAAAATTTGAGTGTTGAGAGGATCACAATAAATAGCTTTGTTAAAAATATTTGTATAACTTGTAACTCTGATTTAATCAGGCACCATACTTTATTTTCATGGAACTAGTTTAAGGGTACCCTGAGAGAATCAATGGGTTGGGTGGGATCATTATAGAAATTCCATTTGTATATTATTTTATTATCTCTATAAAGCAAATTGTATACATTTGCAAGATAGCAGCAGATTTTTAAGGAGTAAGGGTGAGACACAAAGGCCAATGATATTTAATTAAATTTGTAAGCTCATTTCTTTCTTTCTTTTTTTAATTTTTTTTAAACTGAAGTATGATTGACCTACAACACTATGTTAGTTCCAGGTGCACAACATAATGATTCAATAGGAGTTATATGGTTTCAGGTCTTATGTTCAAGTCTTTAATCCATTTTGAATTTATTTTTGTTTACGGTGTGAGAAAGTAGTCCAGTTTGATTATTTTGCATGTAGCTGTCCAGTTTTTCCAACACCATGTATTGAAGAGGTCGTCTTTCCCCCATTGTACATTCTTGCCTCCTTTGTAATAGATTGACTAATAAGTGTGGGTTCATTTCTGGACTCCCTATTCTGTTCTACAGACCTATATGTCTGTTTTTGTACCAATACCATACTGTTTTAATTACTGTACCTTTGTAGTATAGTTTGAAATCAGGGAGCATGATAACTCTAGCTTTGTTCTTCTTTCTCAAGATTGCTTTAGCTATTCAGAGCCTTTTGTGTTTTGTGTTCCAAACAAATTTTAGAGTTATTTGTTCTAGTTCTATGAAAAATGCCATTGGTATTTTGATAAGGATTGCATTGAATCTGTAGATTGTCTTGGGTAGATGATCATTTTAATAATATTAATTCTTCCAATCCATGAGCAAGGTATGTCTTTCTATTTGTCTTCGTTGTCTTCTATTTCTTTAATCACTGTCTTATAGTTTTCTGAGTACAAGTCTTTTACCTCCTTGGTTAGATTTACTCCTAGGTATTTTATTCTTTTTGAACATTTTGGTACATGACTCTTTTTGAATTATGGTTTTCTCAGGGTATATGCCCAGTAGTGGGATTGCTGGGTCGTATGGTAGTCCTATTTTTAGTTTTTTAAGGAACCTCCATACTGTTCTCCATAGTGGCTGTATCAATTTACATTCCCACCAACAGTGCAAGAGGGTTCCCTTTTCTCCACACCCTCTCTAGCATTTATTGTTTGTAGATGTTTTGATGATGGCCATTCTGACCGGTGTGAGATGATATCTCATTGTAGTTTTGATTTGCATTTCTCTAATGATTAATGATGTTGAGCATTCTTTCATGTGTTTGTTGGCAATCTGTATATCTTCTTTGGAGAAATGTCTATTTAGGTCTTCTGCCCAGTTTTGGATTGGGATGTTTGTTTTTTTGATATTGAGCTGCATGAGTTGCTTGTATGTTTTGGAGATTAATCCTTTGTCAGTTGCTTCATTTGCAAATACTTTCTCCCATTCTGAGGGTTGTCTTTTCGTCTTGTTTCTGGTTTCCTTTGCTGTGCAAAAACTTTTAAGTTTCATTAGGTCCCATTTGTTTATTTTTGTTTTTATTTCCATTTCTCTAGGAGCTGGGTCAAAAAGGATCTTGCTGTGATTTATGTCATAGAGTGTTCTGCCTAGGTTTTCCTCTAAGAGTTTGAAGGTGTCTGGCTTTACATTTAGGTCTTTAATCCATTTTGAGTTTAGTTTTGTGTATGGTGTTTGTTAGGGAGTGTTCTAATTTCATTCTTTTACCTGTAGTTGTCCAGTTTTCCCAGCACCACTTATTGAAGAGTCTGTCTTTTCTCCACTGTATATTCTTGCCTCCTTTATCAAAGATAAGGTGACCATATGTGCGTGGGTTTATCTCTGGGCTTTCTACCCTGTTCCATTGATCTATATTTCTGTTTTTGTGCCAGTACCATACTGTCTTGCTTACTGTAGCTTTGTAGTATTGTCTGAAGTCAGGGAGCCTGATTCCTCCAGCTCTGTTTTTCTTTCTCAAGATTGCTTTGGCTATTCAGGGTCTTTTGTGTTTCCATACAAATTGTGAAATTTTTTGTTCTAGTTCTGTGAAAAATGCCAGTGGTAGTTTGATAGGGATTGCATTGAATCTGTAGATTGCTTTGGGTAGTGGAGTCATTTTCACAATGTTGATTCTTCCAATCCAAGAACATGGTATATCTCTCCATATGTTTGTATCATCTTTAATTTCTTTCATCAGTGTCTTATCATTTTCTGCATACAGGTCTTTTGTCTCCTTAGGTAGGTTTATTCCTAGATATTTTATTCTTTTTGTTGCAATGGTAAATGGTTGGTTTTCCCACTGTGTTTTCTTAATTTCACTTTCAGATTTTTCATTATTAGTGTATAGGAATGCAAGAGATTTCTGTGCATTAATTTTGTATCCTGCTACTTTACCAAATTCATTGATTAGCTCTAGTAGTTTTCTGGTAGCATCTTTAGGATTCTCTATGTATAGTACCATGTCATCTGCAAACAGTGACAGCTTTACTTCTTCTTTTCCAATTTG
This sequence comes from Eschrichtius robustus, assembly GCF_028021215.1. Classification (NCBI taxonomy): domain Eukaryota; kingdom Metazoa; phylum Chordata; class Mammalia; order Artiodactyla; family Eschrichtiidae; genus Eschrichtius; species Eschrichtius robustus. The sequence continues at coordinate 32,712,510 of NC_090825.1, forward strand.
GATTCCTTCTATTTCTTTTTCTTCTCTGACTTCTGTGGCTAAAACTTTCAAAACTATGTTGAATAATAGTGGTGAGAGTGGGCAACCTTGTCTTGTTCTGGATCTTAGTGGAAATTGTTTAAGTTTTTTAGCATTGAGGACGATGCTTGCTGTGGGTTTGTCATATATGGTCTTTATTATGTTGAGGAAAGTTCCCTCTATGCCTACTTTCTGTAGGGTTTTTTTCCTAAATGGGTGTTGAATTTTGTCGAAAGCTTTCTCTGCATATATTGAGATGATCATATGGTTTTTCTCCTTCAACTTTTAGTATGGTGTATCACATTTGTTGATTGGAGTATATTGAAGAATCCTTGCATTCCTGGGATAAACCCCACTTGATCATAGTGTATGATCCTTTTAATGTGCTGTTGGATTCTGTTTGCTAGTATTTTGTTGAGGATTTTTGCATCTGTGTTCATCAGTGATACTGGGCTGTAGCTTTCTATACTAATTTTGTATCCTGCAACTTTACTGTATCCATTTATTAGTTCTAATTGTCTTCTGATGATGTGTTTAGGATTTTCTATATATGGTATCATGTCAACTGCAAACAGTGACAGTTTTACTTCTTCCTTTCCAAGTTGGATTCCTTTACTTTATTTATTTATTTATTTATCTTCTCCAGTTGCTGTGGCTAGGACTTCCAATACTATGTTGAATAAAAATGGCAAGAGTGGACATCCTTGTCTTGTTTCTGATCTTAGAGGAAATGCTTTCAGCTTTTTATCATTGATTATGTTGTTAGCTGTGGGCTTGTCATATATGCCCCTTATTATGTTGTGTTATGTTCCCTCTATGTCCACTTTGTTGAGAGATTTTATCATAAATGGATATTGGATTTTATCAAAAGCTTTTTCTTTGCAGCAACTGAAATAATCATATGATTTTTATTTTTCAATTTGTTAATGTATTGTATCACATGGATTGATTGATGATGGTGTGTGATTCTTTTAACATGTTACTGAATTTGATTTACTAATATTTTGTTAAGAATTCTTGCACCTATGTTCATCAGTGATATTGGTTTATAATTTTCTTTTTTTGTATGTTGTGTCTTTGGTCTTGGTATCAGGGTAATGCTGGCCTTGTAGAATGAATTCAGAAGCATTCCTTCCTCTTCAATATTTTGGGAATAGCTTCTTTAAATGTTTGGTATGTAAGCACATTTCTTATGTAAGCTAGTATATCCTTCTTTGTAGCTTCATGTTATATCCCCAGAATTTTTATTATTCTCCTTTATCATTAAAGAACACTTGAGCATATATTGATTGAATATGCTCCTATAATAAATATGCATATTTTCATTATTCTATGATTATTCTATGATACATATATAATGTATTTATAGTCTAATATATTATGCAAATTTTAAATAAAAATGAAATAGAAACAAAATAGTATGAGAAAATAATTTTAAATTAGTTTCTAATTTTAGCTATTTGCAGTCATCCTGTCTCTTCCCTTCCCCCGTAAACAAAAACAAAAACAAAAACAAAACTGAGCCCATACGGATTGCTTGACTGCGATTTTTGGAAGGGAAGGAATGTGATTAAAAGTAGATCAGGAGGAGGAGAGAAGATGGCGGAAGAGTAAGACGCGGAGATCACCTTCCTTCCCACAGATACAGTAGAAATACATCTACACGTGGAACTGCTCCTACAGAACACCCACTGAACGCTGGCAGAAAACGTCCGACCTCCCAAAAGGCAAGAAACTCCCCCCGTACTTGGGTAGGGCAAAAGAAAAAAGAAATAACAGAGACAAAAGAATAGGGACGGCACCTGCACCAGTGGGAGGGATCTGTGAAGGAGGAAAGATTTCCACACACTAGGAAGCCCCTTCGCGGGTGGAGACTGCGGGTGGCGGAGGGGGGGAGCTTCGGAGCCACGGAAGAGAGCGCAGCCACAGGGGTGCGGAGGGCAAAGTGGAGAGATTCCCTCACGGAGGATCAGTGCCGACCAGCACTCACCAGCCCGAGAGGCTTGTCTGCTCACCCGCCGGGGCGGGCGGGGGCTGGGAGCTGAGGCTCGGGATTCGGTGCTAGCCGAGAGGGAGTCCGGGAAAAAGTCTGCAGCTGCCGAAAAGGCAAGAGACTTTTTCTTCCCTCTTTGTTTCCTGGTGCGCGAGGAGAGGGGATTCAGAGCGCCGCCTAAACGAGCTCCAGAGACGGGCGCGAGCCGCGGCTATCAGCGCGGATCCCACAGCAACAGGGGCGCAGAGGAAAAAGCAGAGAGATTCCCGCACAGAGGCTCGGCGCCGAGCAGCGCTCACCAGCCCAAGAGGCTTGTCTGCTCCCCCGCCGGGGCGGGCAGGGCTGGGAGCTGAGGCTCAGCTTCGGTCGGATCGCAGGGAGAGGACTGGGGTTGGCGGCGTGAACACAGCCTGAAGGGGTTAGCACACCACAGCTGGCTGGGAGGGAGACCCGGAAAAAGTCCGCAGCTGCCAAAGAGGCAAGAGACTTTTTCTTGCCTCTTTGTTTCGCGGCGCGCAAGGAGAGGGGATTCAGAGCGCCGTCTAAACGAACTCCAGAGACTGGCACGAGCCACGGCTATCAGCGCGGACCCCAGAGACGGGCGTGAGACGCTGGGGCTGCTGCTGCCGCCTCCAAAAATCCTGTGTGCGAGCACAGGTCACTCTCCACACCGCCCCTCCTGGGAGCCTGTGCTGCCCGCCACTGCCAGGGTCCCGTGATCCAGGGACAACTTCCCCGGGAGAACGCACGGCGCGCCTCAGGCTGGTGCAACGTCACGCAGGCCTCTGCCGCTCGCCCCGCCTCCTCCGTACCCCTCCCTCCCCCCGGCCTGAGTGAGCCAGAGCACCCGAAGCAGCTGCTCCTTTAACCCCGTTCTGTCTGGGCGGGGAACAGACGCCCTCAGGCGACCTACACGCAGAGGCGGGTCCAAATCCAAAGCTGATCCCCAGGAGCTGTGCGAACAGAGAAGAGAAGGGGAAATCTCTCCCAGCAGCCTCAGAAGCAGCGGATTAAAACTCCACAAACAACTTGATGTGCCTGCATCTGTTGAATACCTGAATAGACAAGGAATCATCCCAAATTCAGGAGGTGGACTTTGGGAGCAGGATATATTAATTTTTCCCCTTTTCCTTTTTTTGTGAGTGTATATGTATATGCTTCTGGGTGAGATTTTGTCTGTATAGCTTTGCTTTATAATAGCTTTATTTTACTTCACTATATTATAGCCTCTTTCTTTCTTTCTTTCTTTCTATTTTTTCTCCCTTTTACTCTGAGCCGTGTGGACGAAAGGCTCTTGGTGCTCCAGCCAGGCATCAGGGCCGTACCTCTGAGGTGGGAGAGCCAACTTCAGGACACTGGTCCACAAGAGACCTCCCAGCTCCACGTAATACCAAATGGCAAAAATCTCTCAGAGATCTCCATCTCAACATCAAGACCCAGCATCACTCAATGACCAGCAAGCTACAGTGCTGAACACCCTATGCCAAACAACTAGCAAGACAGGAACACAGCCCCATCCATTAGCAGAGAGGCTGCCTAAAATCATAATAAGGCCACAGACACCCCAAAATACACCACCAGACGTGGACGTGCCCACCAGAAAGACAAGATCCAGCCTCATCCACCAGAACTCAGGCACTAGTTCCCTCCACCAGGAAGCCTACACAACCCACTGAACCAACCTTAGCCACTGGGGACAGATACCAAAAACAACGGGAACTACGAACCTGCAGCCTGTGAAAACGAGACCCCAAACACAGTAAGATAAGCAATATGAGACGACAGAAAAACACACAGCAGATGAAGTAGCAGGGTCAAAACACACCAGACGTAACAAATGAAGAGGAAATAGGTAGTCTACCTGAAAAAGAATTCAGAATAATGATAGTAAGGATGATCCAAAATCTTGGAAATAGAATAGACAAAATGCAAGAAACATTTAACAAGGACGTAGAAGAACTAAAGAGGAACCAAGCAACGATGAAAAACACAATAAATGAAATTAAAAACACTCTAGATGGGATCAATAGCAGAATAACTGAGGCAGAAGAAAGGATAAGTGACCTGGAAGATAAAATGGTGGAAATAACTACTGCAGAGCAGGATAAAGAAAAAAAAATGAAAAGAACTGAGGACAGTCTCAGAGACCTCTGGGACAACATTAAGTGCACCAACATTCGAATTATAGGGGTCCCAGAAGAAGAAGAGAAAAAGAAAGGGACTGAGAAAATATTTGAAGAGATTATAGTTGAAAACTTCCCTAATATGGGAAAGGAAATAGTTAATCAAGTCCTGGAAGCACAGAGTCCCATACAGGATAAACCCAAGGAGAAACACGCCAAGACACATATTAATCAAACTGTCAAAAATTAAATATAAGGAAAACATATTCAAAGCAGCAAGGGAAAAACAACAAATAACACACAAGGGAATCCCCATAAGGTTAACATCTGATCTTTCAGCAAAAACTCTGCAAGCCAGAAGGGAGTGGCAGGATATACTTAAAGTGATGAAGGAGAAAAACCTACAACCAAGATTACTCTACCCAGCAAGGATCTCATTCAGATTCGATGGAGAAATTAAAACCTTTACAGACAAGCAAAAGCTGAGAGAGTTCAGCACCACCAAACCAGCTTTACAACAAATGCTAAAGGAACTTCTCTAGGCAAGAAACACAAGAGAAGGAAAACACCTACAATAACAAACCCAAAACATTTAAGAAAATGGGAATAGGAACATACATATCGATAATTACCTTGAATGTAAATGGATTAAATACTCCCACCAAAAGACACAGGCTGGCTGAATGGATACAAAAACAAGACCCATATATATGCTGTCTACAAGAGACCCACTTCAGACCTAGAGACACATATAGACTGAAAGTGAGGGGATGGAAAAAGATATTCCATGCAAATGGAAATCAAAAGAAAGCTGGAGTAGCAATTCTCATATCAGACAAAATAGACTTTAAAATAAAGACTATGACAAGAGACAAAGAAGGACACTATATAATGATCAAGGGATCGATCCAAGAGGAAGGTATAACAATTGTAAATATTTATGCACCCAACATAGGAGCACCTCGATACATAAGGCAAATACTAACAGCCATAAAAGGGGAAATCGACAGCAACACAATCATAGTAGGGGACTTTAACACCCCACTTTCACCAATGGACAGATCATCCAAAATGAAAATAAATAAGGAAACACAAGCTTTAAATGATACATTAAACAAGATGGACTTAATTGATATTTATAGGACATTCCACCCAAAAACAACAGAATACACGTTTTTCTCAAGTGCTCATGGAACATTCTCCAGGATAGATCATATCTTGGGTCACAAATCAAGCCTTGGTAAATTTAAGAAAATTGAAATCGTATCAAGTATCTTTTCCAACCACAACGCTATGAGACTAGATATCAATTACAGGAAAAGATCTGTAAAAAATACAAACACATGGAGGCTACACAATACATTACTTAATAACGAAGTGATCACTGAAGAAGTCAAAGGGGAAATCAAAAAATACCTAGAAACAAATGACAATGGAGATACGACGACCCAAAACCTATGGGACGCAGCAAAAGCAGTGCTAAGAGGGAAGTTTATAGCAATACAAGCCTACCTCAAGAAACAGGAAACATCTCGAATAAACAACCTAACCTTGCACCTAAAGCAATTAGAGAAAGAAGAACAAAAAAACCCCAAAGCCAGCAGAAGGAAAGAAATCATAAAGATCAGGTCAGAAATAAATGAAAAAGAAATGAAGGAAACAATAGCAAAAATCAATGAAACTAAAAGCTGGTTCTTTGAGAAGATAAACAAAATTGATAAACCATTAGCCAGACTCATCAAGAGAAAAAGGGAGAAGACTCAAATCAATAGAATTAGAAGTGAAAAAGGAGAAGTAACCACTGACACTGCAGAAATACAAAAGATCATGAGAGATTACTACAAGCAACTCTATGCCAATAAAATGGACAACCTGGAAGAAATGGACAGATTCTTAGAAATGCACAAACTGCCGAGACTGAACCAGGAAGAAATAGAAAATATGAACAGACCAATCACAAGCACTGAAATTGAAACTGTGATTAAAAACCTTCCAACAAACAAAAGCCCAGGACCAGATGGCTTCACAGGCGAATTCTATCAAACATTTAGAGAAGAGCTAACACCTATCCTTCTCAAACTCTTCCAAAATATTGCAGAGGGAGGAACACTCCCAAACTCATTCTACGAGGCCACCATCACCCTGATACCAAAACCAGACAAAGATGTCACAAAGAAAGAAAACTACAGGCCAATATCCCTGATGAACATAGATGCAAAAATCCTCAACAAAATACTAGCAAACAGAATCCAACAGCACATTAAAAGGATCATACACCATGATCAAGTGGGGTTTATCCCAGGAATGCAAGGATTCTTCAACATACGCAAATCAATCAATGTGATACACCATATTAACAAATTGAAGGAGAAAAACCATATGATCATCTCAGTAGATGCAGAGAAAGCTTTCGACAAAATTCAACACCCATTTATGACAAAAGCCCTGCAGAAAGTAGGCATAGAGGGAACTTTCCTCAACATAATAAAGGCCATATATGACAAACCCACAGCCAACATTGTCCTCAATGGTGAAAAACTGAAACCATTTCCACTAAGATCAGGAACAAGACAAGGTTGCCCACTCTCACCACTATTATTCAACATAGTTTTGGAAGTGTTAGCCACAGCAATCAGAGAAGACAAAGAAATAAAAGGAATCCAAATCGGAAAAGAAGAAGTAAAGCTGTCACTCTTTGCAGGTGACATGATACTATACATAGAGAATCCTAAAGATGCTACCAGAAAACTCCTAGAGCTAATCAATGAATTTGGTAAAGTAGCAGGATACAAAATTAATGCACAGAAATCTCTTGCATTTCTATACACTAATGACGAAAAATCTGAAAGTGAAATTAAGAAAACACTCCCGTTTACCACTGCAACAAAAAGAATAAAATATCTAGGAATAAACCTACCTAAGGAGACAAAAGACCTGTATGCAGAAAATGATAAGACACTGATGAAAGAAATTAAAGATGATACAAACATATGGAGAGATATACCATGTTCTTGGATTGGAAGAATCAACATTGTGAAAATGACTCCACTACCCAAAACAATCTACAGATTCAATGCAATCCCTATCAAACTACCACTGGCATTTTTCACAGAACTAGAACAAAAAATTTCACAATTTGTATGGAAACACAAAAGACCCCGAATAGCCAAAGCAATCTTGAGAACGAAAAATGGAGCTGGGGGAATCAGGCTCCCTGACTTCAGACTATATTACAAAGCTTCAGTAATCAAGACAGTTTGGTACTGGCACAAAAACAGAAATATAGATCAATGGAACAGGATAGAAAGCCCAGAGATAAACCCACGCACATATGGTCACCTTATCTTTGATAAAGGAGGCAAGAATATACAGTGGAGAAAAGACAGCCTCTTCAATAAGTGGTGCTGGGAAAATTGGACAGGTACATGTAAAAGTATGAAATTAGAACACTCCCTGACACCATGCACAAAAATAAACTCAAAATGGATTAAAGACCTAAGTGTAAGGGCAGACACTATCAAACTCTTAGAGGAAAACATAGGCAGAACACTCTATGACATACATCACAGCAAGATTCTTTTTGACCCAGCTCCCAGAGAAATGGAAATAAGAACACAAATAAACAAATGGGATCTAATGAAACTTAAAAGCTTTTGCACAGCAAAGGAAACCATAAACAAGACCAAAAGACAACCATCAGAATGGGAGAAAATATTTGCAAATGAAGCAACTGACAAAGGATTAATCTCCAAGATTTACAAGCAGCTCATGCAGCTCAATAACAAAGAAACGAACAACCCAATCCAAAAATGGGCAGAAGACCTAAATAGACATTTCTCCAAAGAAGATATACAGATGGCCTACAGACACATGAAAGAATGCTCAACATCATTAATCATTAGAGAAATGCAAATCAAAACTACAATGAGATATCATCTCACACCGATCAGAATGGCCATCATCAAAAAATCTAGAAACAATAAATGCTGGAGAGGGTGTGGAGGAAAGGGAACCCTCTTGCACTGTTGGTGGGAATGTAAATTGATACAGCCACTATGGAGAACAGTATGGAGGTTCCTTAAAAAACTACAAATAGAACTACCATACGACCCAGCAATCCCACTACTGGGCATATACCCTGAGAAAACCATAGGTCAAAAAGAGTCATGTACCAAAATGTTCATTGCAGCTGTATTTACAATAGCCAGGACATGGAAGCAACCTAAATGTCCATCGACAGATGAATCGATAAAGAAGATGTGGCACATATATACAATGGAATATTACTCAGCCATAAAAAGAAATGAAATGGAGGTATTTGTAACGAGGTGGATGGAGTTAGAGTCTGTCATACAGAGTGAAGTAAGTCAGAAAGAGAAAAACAAATACAGTATGCTAACACATATATACAGAATCTAAGGAAAAAAAAAAAAAAAGGCCATGAAGAACCTAGTGGCAAGACGGGAATAAAGACACAGACCTACTAGAGAATGGACTTGAGGATATGGGGAGGGGGTGGGGTGAGATGTGACAGGGTAAGAGAGTGTCATGGACATATATACACTACCAAATGTAAAATAGATAACTAGTGGGAAGCAGCCGCATAGCACAAGGAGATCAGCTCGGTGCTTTGTGACCACCTAGAGGGGTGGGATGGGGAGGGTGGGAGGGAGGGAGATGCAAGAGGGAAGAGATACGGGAACATATTGTATATGTATAACTGATTCACTTTGTTATAAAGCAGAAGCTAACACACCATCGTAAGGCAATTATACTTCAATAAAGATGTTTAAAAAAAAAAAAAAAGCAAGAACCAAGTATATACTGGCTACAATAGACACTTTCAATTAAAATACAAAATGGATTGAAAGTAAAAAGATGAAAAATGATGCAAAAAAAGATGCAAAATGTAAGTATAAAAAAAAACCTGAAGTGCTTCTAATAATATTAGTCAAAATGGACTTCAGAACAAAGGGTATTACTAGAGGCAAAAGGAACTTTCCATTACTCTAAAAGGATCAATAAAATCAGGAAGAAATGAAAAAAAAAAAGAAAAAGTAGATCAGTGTTTTCTTCCTTAATTTCTATGTAGCTCTTTGTGACACTTATTACTACTGGTTATCATAGCTGAGGAAGATTCCCATAATTGTATGCAAACCCGAATAAAACAAGTGCTTTATTGGCTGCTTTACTAACTCAGGATACTATTATTTTTAAATGTCAGTCACAAATTAAATAAAGGGCTTATTTGGTGATTTTATCAGTAAATTTATATAGTCCTTAAGGTCAATTGTTTATTCATGCAAAACAATCAGATTTTGTACAATTTTAATAAATTAGTTCAAAATCCACTGAAATTCCTCACTTGAAAATTTTTTAAATGAGTCAGTTAATTTTATGTCCAGGTGATTTTTTTCCAATGTTTTTGCACATTGCACACAAAGTTTTATTAATTTATTTCTGCATCCAATCATGTAATAATGGAAATTTCTCCAAACATCCATTTTCAACATACTCTTTCTACAGCACAGATATTTTTAAAAAACCAATTACTTCTTCAGTGATTAAAAAAAAGTCTTCTTTACAATAAGGAGATGGAAAAAGATCTTTTATTTTTTTCCCCAAATACATCCTAGGTAACAGCTTACGAGATCATTACTTGTCACCCCCTTGCCCCCATGTGGCTAACAAAGACAGAAGAAGAAGTCAGCTCTGCCATTTTTTTGGTTGACTGCTTTTGTTTATATGTGTAATAATAATGATATTATGTTCAATCCCTAGTTTCTTGGAAAAAAATTTTATGGACCTTCCCCATTTTAAAAATAAGTATTACTTTAATTAAAACCACATAATATAATTTACTAAACCACTTAACTGGCTAGCTTTAAACCCGTGGGACTCTTACTCTTCCATCAGGATAATTCTCTTCTTTATGTTACAGAGGTCTGAGTGAGCCTGACAGCATCAGCTTTATATTAATATTAGCTGAGCTTAATTTTGTATTTTTTCATAACAGTTAAATATACAATAGCGTTCCAAAATTTTCTTCTCTTGTTCTAGTCTAGTAGATGACCTTATACATCAATGCATGCACACAGCCCATTTTGGAGCAAACATGGATCCATGGTTCTACTGGTGAGACAATTGTAGTTGACTACAGAGCATTTGAAATGCAGATGCCTAAGCACTGACACCAAGCCTCTGGAATCAGATCCAAGGGTTGGAACCCCACTTCATTTAATGTATGAATCTAGAGCTTATGGAACACCAGGTCCTGGGGCAACAGTGTATGCCCCCATTCTGGTACCCTTTTGAGTAACTGCAGGAACTTTGGCAGCACTGGAGTTTGTCATACCTCAGAGCCTAGAGAATTGTAATGACCTGTTTTACCCTAGGATCATCTCTGTGACAGCTGCAGAAAATGAGTCCTGAGTTTTCAAAAATACTTCCAGCAGGATAGTAGCAAAGCTGGTCCAAAGGTGATGACAAACAGGACTGCTGCTTTCATTTAGAGCTCTTACTCTTAAACCAGGCTAATTAATGCGTGAAGTCACTACAGCTTTCCATCAAAGTGAACTTTACTTGAACCTGTTTCAAAGGAAAATACAAGGGGCTGACATGGATGCATAAAATTTTGATAATTTGGACATTAAAAAGAGCCAGATGTCCTTTTATTAAATATATACTCCTATTCTGAGCACAGTCAGTATTAAAGGAGGTGAGTAGGGATGGGAACATTCGAAACAGAAGCAATAACACAGTGTAGTTGTTGCTGGAACATTTTTAGTTCTTGGATATGATTACAGGTGTATCTTTGATGCTGGAAATTGAAATTATTTTATACAAAGTTGTTAAATATCTATGTCTAAGAAAAAAACAAGTTGTGTTACAGTTCATGATATGTACCTTTTGTCAGAGACTAGCCAGATGTTTACCAAAGGCATTTATTTTTCTTTCTGGATAAGCAGTTAGGCTACAAATCCCATTCTCCCTTGCAATCAGGTCTGGTCATGTGACTGAATTATAGCCAATGGAATATCAGTGGAAGAGTGGATGCTACTTTAACTTTTTTTTTTTACTTAATTAATTTATTATTTTTGGCTGTGTTGGGTCTTCGTTTCTGTGCGAGGGCTTTCTCTAGTTGCGGCGAGCAGGGGCCACTCTTCATCGCGGTGCGCGGGCCTCTCACTATCGCGGCCTCTCTTGTTGCGGAGCACAGGCTCCAGACGCGCAGGCTCAGTAATTGTGGCTCACGGGCCCAGCTGCTCCGCGGCACGTGGGATCTTCCCACACCAGGGCTCGAACCCGTGTCCCCTGCATTGGCAGGCAGATTCTCAACCACTGCGCCACCAGGGAAGCCCCGGTGCTACTTTAAGGCTTGGGCTATAGAATCTTTCTGTGCATGATTGTTTCTTCCTCTGTCTGCTAGCCAGCTTCTGAGAACCTGCCAAAGACCCTGGAGATGGCCTAGTTGTAAGATGGAAGGAGCTGGGTCCCTGAATCACTGATTAGAAGATTCCACAGTAAACACATCATTGGACTGTGATGGACTCTGTATGGATGTCCAGTGGATTGTGCTAAGCCACTGAGAGCTGTCTGGTTATGCAGCAAGACATTCTGCTGGCTGACACACCGTGTACCAGGCCCTTTCTCTTCTGCAAGCTCATGCCACATCAGTGCCATGTACAAAAAAGAAATGGTCAAGTATATTTAAAGAGATGGAAGATACTATCCTTGAGTGGTAACTTGAAAAATCATAAGGTGAAGAGCAGTGTTATGTACAGGAGGACAATTCTTCTAAAAAGGAATTTGGAGTTTTGGGTAAGACAACTTTGAATTTATAAAATTGATTTTTTTATGTAGAATAATATGAAACACAATAAAACCCCTTCCTTCTCCTTCCAGACGTACCATCTCCTTCTTGGTTTGTTATGGTGTACAAAGGCCCCTTTAGCTTAAGAGGTTATCTTCAGAAATCTGGTACTAAAACACATATTTTAACTAAAAGGGAACAAAGTTATGGGGACCACCTTTTTTCTAAAATACTGCGCATGTGTTCATTTATCCTAGGAGCTTGTCACTTTGGAAATCAGAGAGTATAATATCTAAATATACAGAAATCCTTCAGCGGGATTTCTCTTTATTAATATCCAAATAAAAAGCTTGAGCTTCCAGTCTACATTTTGTGAGAAGTCTCCATGCTCTCTCAAATTATGGAATTTCACAGGGGATTATATTATTGGGTTTATTCCTTAGTCCATATTTCTGATAATTCTGAGTTATTAATCATGTCAATTGTTGCCTCATTTCCTTGGCTGTCTTCTTTTCTTCACACCACTCTGGGTACCATTCTTCCTTCCACTCTTCTTTAATTCCTCAAAATAATAATGTAAAACTTTTGAGTGCATCTGATTGTGAAGACAATGATACTTTGCCCTGCTGACATCATGGATAAGTGGAAACTTCTTTCAATAAATAGAGAGAACAATCACTACATCCTGAGATAAGTCCAACAGCAAAACAAAACCAACAGCAAGAGCAGCAACAACAAAATAGGTTTCTGGGGATTCCCTGGTGGCGCAGTGGTTGAGAATCTGCCTGCCAATGCAGGGGACACGGGTTCGAGCCCTAGTCTGGGAAGATCCCACGTGCCGCAGAGCAGCTGGGCCCGTGAGCCACAATTACTGAGCCTGTGCGTCTGGAGCCTGTGCTCCGCAACAAGAGAGGCCGCGATAGTGAGAGGCCCGCGCACCGCGATGAAGAGTGGCCCCCGCTTGCCGCAACTAGAGAAAGCCCTCGCACAGAAACAAAGACCCAACACAGCCATAAATAAATAAGTAAACATATACTTTAAAAAAAAGTAGGTTTCTGATTGAATTCTAGTCTTCGGAAGAAATGAAAACTCTAGCATTCGCCTTAAGTTGCTGACTTCCTAACACAAAGAGCTTTATTCCTGAATTTTGCAATGTAGTACCTGATGATATGAAGACATTTGTGGGTCTGATATTCATGTAAGAAAATTGTTTTACATTATGAATAGATGAAGTCTAAACTCGGTAATATGGTTAAACTTTTATCATAAAGTACCTTTTATTTTTTTATTTTTTATTTTTAACATCTTTATTAGAGTATAATTGCTTTAAAATGGCATGTCAGTTTCTGCTTTATAACAAAGTGAATCAGTTATACATATACATATATCCCCATATCTCTTCTCTCTTGCATCTCCCTCCCTCCCACCCTCCCTATCCCACCCCTCTAGGTGGTCACAAAGCACCTAGCTGATCTCCCTGTGCTATGCGGCTGCTTCCCACTAGCTATCTATTTTACGTTTGGTAGTGTATATGGGACCTAATGAAACTTAACAGCTTTTGCACAGAAAAGGAAACCATAAACAAGATGAAAAGACAACCCTCAGAATGGGAGAAAATATTTGCAAATGAAGCAACTGACAAAGGATTAATCTCCAAAACATACAAGCAACTCATGCAGCTCAATATCCAAAAAAAAAAAACAACCCAATCCAAAAATGGGCAGAAGACCTAAACAGACATTTCTCCAAAGAAGATATACAGATTGCCAACAAACACATGAAAGAATGCTCAACATCGTTAATCATTAGAGAAATGCAAATCAAAACTACAATGAGATACCTGTTTTATTTTTATTTGATTAGCCAGTCTTCTAAAGTCTAGATCCCTTGTAATCCTTTGCAAATAACTTTTTTTTTTCGTTTTCAAATCCTTCCTCTCTAAAGGAAACCCTCCTACACTGTTGGTGGGAATGCAAGTTGGTGCAGCCACTATGAAAAACAGAATGGAGGTTCCTCAAAAAACTAAAAATATAGCTGCCATATGATACAGCAATCTCACTCCTGGGCATATACCTGGACAAAAATATAATTCAAAAAGACACATGCACCCCTAGTTCATAGCAGCCAAGGCATGGAAGCCAAGACACGGAAGCAACCTAATGTCCATCAACAGATGAATGGATAAAGAAGATGTGGTACATATATACAATGGAATACTCTCAGCCATAAAAAAGAATGAAATAATGCCATTTGCAGCAATGTGGATGGACCTAGAGATTATCAAACTAAGCGAAGTAAGTCGGAAAGAGAAAGACAAATGCCATATGATATCACTTACATGTGGAATCTAAAATATGGCACAAATGAACTTTTATGAAACAGAAACAGACTCACAGACATAGAGAACAGACTTGTGGTTGCCAAGGGAGGGGTGGCAGGAGAGAGATGGGGTTGGGAATTTGGGGTTAACAGTTGCAAACTATTATATTTAGAATGAGTATGGTCCTACTGTATAGCATAGGGAACTATAGCCAATATTCTGTGATAAACCATAATGGAAAAGAATATAAAAAATGCATATATATATATAACTGAATCATTTTGCTATACAGCAGAAATTAACACAACATTGTAAATCAACTATATTTTAATTAAAAAATTAAAATCTGGGAAAAAACCCCAACAAATACTTCATCTCTGAGTATGAGAAAACAGAGAAATCTTTCCACAAATTTAAGGGATTTATATGTTTAGAGAAATGAAGGAACATATTTTTCTTCTCCTATTTGACCAGGAACGTATGTTTTCTAAAAGCATGTGGTGACTGACCCTACAAACATAATTTCACAGGTATTTGGGAAACCATTTCAAGTGAATAAATTCATGCTAGTTGAAGGCAGAAAATAGTTTTCTTTCTTAAAAATCAGAGCTGAATCCAGCACACTGTCACCTAATATAGTAGCAGTAATTTTAATACAAGAATATTATTACATACAATAAAATAAAATAAAACATAATTCAGAAATTCTTGTTTTGTGTTTCTCAGTATGATGTGGCCCAAATCCTTACCAACGTGGGCCTCTTTTCTCATGTTCTTTTTTTTTTTTTTTTAATAGATCTTTATTGGAGTATAATTGCTTTACAATGTTGTGTTAGTTTCTGTTGAACAACAAAGTGAATCAGCTATAAGTATACATATATCCCCATATCCCCTCGCTCTTGCGTCTCCCTCCCACCCTCCCTATCCCATCCCTCTAGGTGGTCACAATGCACCGAGCTGATCTCCCTGTGCTATGCAGCTGCTTCCCACTAGCCATCCATTTTACATTTGGTAGTGTATATATGTCAGTGCCTAAAGATGTGTTTACTGTAGAAATAGTCCATATGGTTCTCTAGTAATGAAGAAGCTGGACACTGGTCTGTCATCTCAAGCTCACAAACATGAAGACAATTCCTGGCTGCTTATTTTTTGCTGTAGCCCTGGTTGGGCCCCCCCCAATTATAGGTGAGCACACATAGAATTTTCCAAATGAAGACAAGTGCGTACTGCTGGACTGTTGGGTCCTGCTGTCTGTTGTGCATTTGTTATCCGTTATTTTGGAGTCTCCATTCCAGACTCAATTTTCATTTGCAAGGATTACTACATTAAAAGCAGTAGCTCTATTAAGTCAAATATGCAATAACAGAGCTACCTGCTTTCACAGGGAAGGAACTATAGGAAGAGGGCCTATACCGCCAAAAAACAAACCATAAGATCCTTATTTTATCTCAGAGTGATAGGAAAAAATAGTGAAAACAAGAGGGAAACTACTGGCAACTGAACCCACTTCCCATTTGAACAACTTAGATCCTTACAGACATCGAGTTCTGGCTCCATTGGACCTTTCTGAATCTGTACCTAGGGAAGGGACTCAGGATTTGGAAAAAGTTCTCCCAGTGGGATCAGTGTTTGACCAAGTTCTATTAAGATTATTTCAATGTTTACTCTATGCTTATTCAGTTACGAATAGATTCTAGTATTTAAATTAGAAGTAGGATGATGTTCATTGTATTATGTTTTTCTTCTCCATTGCAGATGACTTTTTGAAAGCGGGCCTGGAAAGTTGAAGTAGAAATGTGTCTTTGAATTTGTCTCTAATGAAATGGAAATGGATTCCAAGCTATTGGAAATTTTGGTTCCTTCTAGAAGAGAAGCAGGGCTGCCCAAAACAACAACAAAAAATGGGGAATTGCTATATAGTAAGTGGGATAAATAAACTGGTACAAGGTTCCTTATGGGATGATTTTTTTAGCTAAATTTGTCTTCACCCTTGACCCTCTTCCTTCCCACTCAAAGAGGGAATCAACCTCATGTCTTCTTTTCCTGGCCTCATTCCAATGATGCCAAAAAAGTTGCTCAATTTAATAAACTTAGGGAAATATGTTGGTAAAACCATCTTGAAATCATAAAAGTAGATATTCAGTTGATTGAACTATTTATTTTTCAATTTTCAACTGAATTTCACAACTTTTTTCCCCTCACTTCAATAGAGTATTACTGACAAGCAAACTGATTTGATTTCAAGTGCAATCTGAAAACAACACAGAAGCCAGTAGGAGAAATAAGTCTCTGATCCCATCACCTTCCCTTTTTGCAGCTAGCTTACAATTTTGCTTTGTTTTATCTTATATCTGCCCAAAGGTACAAAATGCCTTCCTAATGCTCCTGGTGAACCAAGCATGTTACTCCAGCTTGCCTACTTATGGGAGGGCTGAGACACTGTACTAGCCCAATGTCCCTCATTCTTTTATAGTCTACTCTTGATGTACACGCTTAGAAGGGAGTTGATGTACTTAGCACATTATTCACTTCAGGAGTGTTTAAACAAGAGATGTACTCATCTCATGACTAAATGAAGCTCTAATGGTGAAATGTTGGCATCTAGAAGTCCAGGGGGAGTCAATTTAGAGAGAAATTGTCTCATCAAGCCTTAAAATCCCAAATGTAGTTGGTTTTGTCTACCTCCTATAAAGTCACCACAGGACAATACCCAAATCAATTCTTAACGCAGAGTTTATTTATTTCCCCTCATCCAGAACTGAGTGCTTGGGTCATAAATTGTGCATAAACCCACAAGGCTTGGTAAAGTCTGAGTGCCCAGCAGAAATAAATGTTATTGGTGAACTGAAGGCCCACCACTTTCCATACTGAGATTGGCAACAAAAATCAATGGTCTTGGAAATTTGGCCCCAAGAATAGTAAGAACTAGGAAAACATTTTGAGCTTGGGTATGTCGTAGTGCATTAGCCTTGCTGTCTGCACATTTACATATGCACATTTACAAGAGTTTTTTTTTTTTTTTTTTTTTTTAGCATGCTTCTTTGATTTTAATAACTCTACGAAAATATTCTCTCACGATACAACCTGTTTACTCTTGTTGCCAAGCCAAAAACAAACTTATTCAGCTCTCCCATAGGTATAAATGAGGGGCAAAAGACTCCAAGTTAGTCAAAATATGTTTTGACTAAACATATTTTGAAGTGCATCAGGGCTATGCTCTTAAAGTTTGTAAAAAGCAATCCAGTCCAATTTTTCAATTGATTGTCACTTAAGATAGAAGTCATTTTAATTTTCAAGATCTTGAGTAATGCATTTTTCCACCAATGTGCTATTACAGAAAAAAATCAAAGTTACAGTTTAGCAATAGCTCTCTATTTTTAGTACTCTGATGAGAGGTCGTGTTGATAGAGAACTGGCATTTTCAAGGACTCCTGATGAATATAAGTTCTCAGACTTGAGGTTGGAAATCTATAACAACAGAGACGTATTTCTAATTTCTAATCTACCACAAGGAGTAAAGAATGGTAAGAATGAATGGTGATACTGATGGTAAGGTTATTCACTTTTATTTTTGTGTGTGTACATAAAAGTTTATATTATTGTGTTAACTGAGATTAGGTTCAGGTGCATGTTATAGAAAATCCCAAATAACAGTGGCTTAAATAGGATGGAAATTTATTTTTCATTCAGGTAAAAGTTCTAATTGTGTCTAAGGCATTGCAGCGTATCAATGACTCAAGATTCTTACAGAATCCTGCTCCACTGTGTCTGACCGCCATTCTCAAGATCACCTCATGACCCAAGATGGCTGTTGAAGATCTAGCCATTACATCTGCATTACAGCAATCAGGGAAGAAGGCAAATAAGAGAATATAGTTTCTCCCTCTAGGGCCACTTTCCATCACTTCTACTTTTACCTCATTAGTCAGAATATAGCCAAGTGGCAATACCTAGTTTCAAGGCACTGTAAGAATGTAGTCACTATTTTTGTGAATATCTGTTCAGCTAAGACTCAGGGGTCTAGTAATAGGAGAGAATGAATATAAGAAGACAACTACAAGTCTCCATTATAATTATATATATAATGTGTGACTTTGGACATGTTACTTTTCTCAGTCTCAGTTTTCTCACCTATATAAAGAGGATGATATTTCCTATCTTTTAGAGTCATTGGCAGGATTATATGAGATAGTATATATAGACACATTTGCAAGGTGTTTGACATATGACAAATTCACAGTAAGTCCTGTTATTGCAATATACAGCATTTTGGGTCCAAAAAAATGGGCCCATGATCCTTTATAGCAATGGTTCTTAACATCTTCCATAATCTATAATGATTAGATTTAGCTACCCACACCATACATCTAACTACACCACTAGATTTCCCTGTGATCCTTTCATACCAATATGACCTCAGGATTAAGAAGAGTACTTCGAACATGCTAAAGCGTGATGTTGAGAGACAAAGGAAGCAGTCTTAAAGAGACTGAGAAATATCTAAGCGTTTAGCAGTAAATCATTTACAATAATGCTAGACCTCTCACAAGTATTAGGTAAGTGTTAGCTATTACTATTGTTATTATTATTGTTTTAATATTATTATCATCATCATCATTTTAGTGGATAGACTATGTCAGAATGTGGTTGGAAATATCTCATTTGAGAGGGTTGAAATTAGAGATCATAGGTCTAAAATAATATGAATGCATTAGTCAGGGTTAAGTCAGGGAAGCAGAGCTCCTTTGAGCATTTGGGGAATGAGAGATTTATTATAGACATTAGATCTTAGAGAAATGTGGGAGCAGCTGGTGAAGTGAAGGTCTGGAACAGGGAGTAGAGATCAGACAAAGACTTCTAACCAGTTCATCTGCCAAAAACACTGGCAAGAATGGATAAGTCAGAGCTTGAAGGTAAATACAAAAGCTAAGTGTGCCCAGACAATGAAGTAGGTGCAGAGTGGAATGCCATGGAGATGTCTACAAGAAGCTCTTAACCTCCATGTAGCCATTGCCAAACATCTGCTTGTGGGCCCAGAGCAGCAGTTGCCCAGCCTGGCCCTGGGCTGGGAAGGCAAGCTGATTAGAGAGCAGGAAGGAGTGGGGACAAGCTAGGATCGCTGGGTGCCTCTGTATACGAACATCTTTGTAAATGATCTCCCTGTCCTTCAGTGAATCATGGCTGCTATTTAACTTCCACCTTCCAAGTCCCATCTAGCACAGAGAAGGAGATTCAGGAAAACGTAAATCCCAGCTTCACCAAGTTGACGTAGCACAGTCCAGCACCGGATTTAATAAATGAAAACCTTGTTTTCAACTAGAAGTTCACATTAGTTAGTAAATTTGCTCCCCTTAAATCAATATGTATTTAGTAACTTTAAAGTTTTATATTCTTTAATAATTTATTTATGATGTTCCAGAGAACTATTCTTAACTTGGAAGTAAATCAGCAAGATGATTGTGCAACCTTTTAGTACTATGCCAAAGCGTTATCCAACACACCTGACTCCCTTAGAAAATGGAACTTTCACTGTAGTAATCAAAATTGATTAAGAACCAGGCATTTTACAGCTTTGAAATACAGAATTTAAGTTGTGGAAAACTGATAAGATGCAATGATTTGTTTTTCTTCTGTCAGACTTGAGGATTTCAAAGTCACAGTTTTATTGCTCTGTAGAACATAACTCAATTTGCATCTAATTTAGCCATTTTGTTTCAGCACCTTTCTTCACTGACCATATTAAATTCCTATTTTTCATTCTACTGGTTCCCTCGTTAATGAGTTAAATAAAACTGTTAGGTATGCTCACCACTATCTATATATATGTGTGTGTGTGTATATATATACACACACACACGACAATTATTTTTTTAACATTTTGAAAATTAAACTTTGACAATCATCACAGGCTATTATTATTTTTATAAACAAGAGGACTTTTCAAAGCCTGATAACACATAAAGATAGGTAGGACTGAATGTGGGGAATCTGAGAATATTAGCACCTATTTTAAAATGACAAAATAATAATGCTTATGAAAACACCTAGCACATTTTAAGCTCATAATTGTCCTGAAAAAAATTTGCTACTATATTACTTTCACATGGACAATGCTTTGCCTAAGCAGAAAGAATTATCTGTTGAAGAATTATCATGAATTATTCAAGATTTAATTTCATCAGGATAAATTAAGCTTTCACGTGGTTTAGATACAACAGATCTTTGCAGAGCTAAATGAGCTTACTGACTGCTGAACCTTTTAAATTAACTGAGTTTAACTTTCACATGACCAATTGTTTTTATGGCTTATATAATCATTGACCATTTTTTCAAAAGCATTTAAAATGACTGAAAAACAAAGGTTTCCAAAGTCTATGAAATAAGTAAAATCATATCAATTAGAATTAGAACATTTACCTTCTTCAAGGAAAAAAATGTTACTGGCTTGATCATTTCTGTCTACTCTGAGTTGAGAAAATGAATTCCCTTGGAATTTCTGTCTCAATTTTGCTAGCAAATATTGAACTACTTAGAAGCTACTCACCAGTCTTAAACCTTCAACTCACATCCCACATCTTAATCATCCCAAGCTGAAGGGATGATTAATATAAGAGCTCTTCCCTTCCTTTTCTTTACTTTCTTTCCCTAATTTTAAGCAAGAATCTCCATGACTGTCAGGTATTCGGTGTGTGTTCTTCAAGCTATACATTCTTTTGGTTACCAGACTTTTTAGCGATGATCAAATATTTGAGAAGCATTCTGAAAAAAGAGGTCAACGTGTTCACCTCAAATAGTTACTCAAACTTCAATAACAAAATTTAAAATATTGGGTTAATGACACACTACATGGATAGAAGAGACAGGATCAGCTGTAGAAGTTAATTCCTATGAGATGTGAATTATAATCAGTTCCAAGATAATCTAGGTATCAGAGAAGAACATATATTCTCCACAGGGATTAATGTGCAATTCTGTGGAATCGAATGTAAACAAGGCAACATATCTCAAGAAGATCATAACTACATTTTCAAACTTTACATCCTGTAGAGTATTTCTTTGTCATAAGTTTCCTTATTCTAGGTGATTATTTATTAATCTGGATCAGAGTAAACTCCTGGAGAAAGGGGCTATGGATTATTCATCTTTCAATGCCCAGTGGATAGCCCAGATCCTGGCCCTAGGGCAGACTCTTAATAAATGTTTATATGATTCATAATCATAAAAAAGAAGAGCATAACTACTAAAAAATTAAGTGAGAAATTTGATTTATATACTGTTGTATATAATGATAAATCAGAAGAAATAGAGAGCTATGCAATCTGATCTTTCACATTTCTAGATCCTGGTAGTTGAAAGTCTAACCGTCCCTCTTCTGTACAGGACACTCTTAAAAGATTAGAGGTTTTTATGTTCTTAATTCAATGTTGTAGTTCTTAGATAATATTTCTTGCATGTTTTATATTGTATATGAAATTATAATACGAAGCACATTTCAATGGATGATTTTAATAACTTACTCTCTTTTTTCTTGTAATGGAGCCAAGGGTCACTACTAAATTCATACTTAATTCTTATTACTTCATCATGTAATCTATCACCCAGTCCATGGCAAAAAAATGTTTCCTACATTTCCTGTTATAATAGTATAATGATCTCAGGAATCACCACTCTCATTGGGCCCCACTATTTATTTTCTTAGTAACTTCTATTTTTTGTATCTACTATTAATTCAAAATAGAAAACACTTAAAATTTTATCATTTCTGTTCAAGTTCTTATAGTATAGGTATTCAGAGGGAATACACAAAGCTTGTTTCCCTGAATTATTTAGGTACTAAATAATTAAATAAATTAATTAATTTAATTAAATATTAAATTAAATAAATTAATTAAAAACCAGATTTTTAAATTAAATTTATCAACATTATGTGCTAATTACCTTCAAATATCATGCTAATTATGGAATATGTACAGGAAAAAGACCAGCATAATCCAGAATCCTTCAGCTGATTTTTCAGCATGAGATCTTTAGTCACAAACTTTACCTAATCCCCATTCAGTCCTTCCCTTGAAAGATCTGCCTTTCATCACTGGAGCTCAAACCCCAAACCCTATAAATATTCTCCCTTAAACTTTCCGCTCTAAGACACGATTCAGACTCCGTGCATTTGTTATTCCTCCTATCTGAGGTTGAGTCTTCATTAACCTCATTTGATCACCATTTTCTCCTGGTGGTCCCTTGGGGAGTTGAGAGTAGAAATAAGGAAGTCATAGTGTCATTAACAGTGGTGAGCTATTTATCACCGTGTTGGAAATCTAGAGTCTCTTTTTCCAGAGGAATATTCTAACCAAGTTATACTCTAATTTTTTTTTTTTTACAATAAACATTTGCTGAGTCCCTGTATGTGCGTTTACATGTATTGCCTTCTAAAATCCTTACAAAACCCTCCTCAGGTTTGTAGTATGAGTATTTCTATTTTACTGAAAGGAAACTGAGGCAAAAAGAAGTTAACTTTCCCAGAGTTACCAGATAGTAAGCATCAGAGCCACTTAAAAATTTCTGGCCAGGCACAAAGGCTCTGGATTACTAGGTGTAGCTTTGTGAGAAAAATGGCACTAACGCGCTCCAGCCAGACTCAGATTTCCCTGTGTCCCACGTCTCTTGCCGCAGCCTTAGACAGGGTTCTGCTTAAGGCTATCTACCGGGGATTGGAAAGATGGGAAGACAGGTTCACATGCCAGCCTCGTTCTCACTCACCATTGCGTTTCCCTTCCTGTGCTGACTGGCTACAGACTTACCCCTTGAAAACTGGTGGGACTCGTCTCTAAGGAATATTCTCAATGACAATTCAAACAAAAATATCTCCTCCGAAAACTTAAAACTTTATCATTTTTGCTCAGGTTTTCATAATATAGATGGTCAAAGGGGAACAATACACAAATCTTGATTCCCTGAATTATTCAGGTTACAGATAGGAATACTAGATTTTTAAAATTAACCTTATCGACATTGGCATCTCCGTGGTGTAGAATTGTCAACCTGCCCATGATTAGTTTGTAAGAAGATAGGATTTGCCACACTGCCTTATGCTTACAATCTATTTAACTCTCCGTTTTATTGCCAACAAAGTCTCCAAGGGACAGAAAACATATTTGATATATAGTCTTTAAAAAAATTTTGTTGCTATCAATTTTCTATTTATAAACTCACTGCTTGTGTAAATATTTTGTTGTGCTTTTTCCCAAAGATTTACTACTATTATTATTCATGTCCATTGGGGGAAGGAGAAAGAGAGAGAGATGAAATGCTCACTTTTCAGCCCTTGGTAGTTCTTCAAAAAATTTAAAATACAGTTTCCATATAATTGAACAATTCTGCTTTTGGTTATATACCCAAAAGAAGTAAAATCAAAGTCTAGAAGAGATATTTGTACACCATGTTCGTAGCAGCATTACTCACAATAGCCAAAAGGTGAAAGCAGCCAAACTGCTCATGTATAGATGAAGGGATAAACAAAATGTGGTCTCTATCAATATTTACAAAGGACAATTACTTTAGCCTTAAAAAGGAAGAAAGCTCTGACACATGCTACAACATTGAACAACTTCGAGGATGTTATGCTAAGTGAAATAAGCCAGTCACAAAAAGATGAATACTGTGATTCTATTTATATGAGGTACCTAGAGTAGACAAAATCATAAAGACAGAAAGTAGACGGGTGGTTGCCAGGGGCTGGAGGGAGCAAAGAATGGGAAGCTGTTGTTTAATGGAAATGGAATTTGGGGTTTGCAAAATAAAGAGAGTTCTAGGGACTGGCTGTACAACAAAAACGAATATACTTAGTACTACTGAACTGCACACTTATAAATGGTTTAGGTTGTAAATTTCATGTTATGTTTATTTTACCACAATTTAAAAAAATTATTATCACTAAAAAAAAAAAAACAAAAAACCATGATGCCAGGCTCATAGTAAGTGATCAAAAAAATTAGCCATTACAATTTGAATGTAATATTCTCTTTAATGATTAATACTGCAAGGTTGAGGAGAGGCAGATATTTTGTTTATATTTTTCAACTGAATGAACTGAGAAGGGAGGTAGGATAGTTGAGCTCATACAGAACCAGTCCTAAATATTCTAAGGACTAAGTGTGGCATAGGGAAAAAAGGCTTGAACTGTCATTTCAGAAGACATTTGTTCTGGTCTTGATCCTATTAATAACTAAGTGGGTGATCTGTAGCAATTCACTTTGCTTCTCTGAAATTGAGTTTCTCCAACTAAAATTTTGTTGTTAAAATGGATCACCTCTAGATTTCCTTGCCCACAAAAATACCATTCACAAATTGTGATTTAACTCCACTTGCTTCCTAGTGCCTTGCATACATGTGTTCCTCGTCAACAAGTTTACAGTCAAGAAGCAAATTACTACTGCTACGGGCATACTGTTGACTACATATGAATCCTTGATGTTTTATTTCATAATAAGCACATGACTTTATAGTACTTCCCTAAACAATAGTTCCAAATACATGAGAAGTGATATGAGTATAATGGGATACACAACATAAAATACAAAACTAGATCAATTTTAAGGCTTGAATGTTGGATTGGACCACCTGCCCACAGATCATTTAGCAGAGAACACAGGGAATAATTCTGCCAAGGAATAGCAAAGGAAATATTAAACTTGTGAAAAAAAATTGCGACATTCAAGTATGTGGGTACAGATTCTTATATAGTCATTTACATCTTTTGAGAACACAGTATTTACAGTAATATCAGCCAAACCTGTCATCCAATCGCTGATGAAAATCTAAATATATTAAATGAGCTTCAAAAATCTCAATAGATATGTTCCAAGACCCTAGAAGATGTGATCTGCATTTGTAATATCTCATGAAAAAAAGGGGGTGAATACCCAAGTGACAGTAAATGAGTAAAATATGCATACACTTTCACCTGATAATTTCATATGAAAATTCATTTCGTAGAAATAAAACTCCTAGTACCTATGGATAAATGTTCAGGATGTTTATTGCAGCACTGTTTATAGTGGTAAAAAATTATAAACAGCTAGCGTCCTCATCACTTAAGGAATGGAGAACTACATTCATACAATATAATGTCATGTAGTTGTTTAAAAAATGATGCATTAGTGTGGTCCATTTGTTACAATTGATGAGATGATGTTGGTACATTATTATTAACTAAAGTCCATAGTTTACATTAGCACCATGTTAATGCAAGATGGTAATAACAGGGGAAACTGTGTGTGTCTGAGGGAGTATGTGGGAAGTTTCTACTTTAGCTCCATTTTTCTGTAAATCTAAAACTGCCCTAAAAATTATATTAATTTAAAAAAATACACAAAGCAATGATAAAAAATTGTCAGATGCATATTTTCTGAGTTGAAAAAAGGATCTTTAATGCATTATTAAGTGAGAAAGATGGTCAAAGATTAGCATATATAAGTTGAGTTGTAAAAACAAATATCAACAAAAGTGCCCTACTTTTTATTGTGATTATATGAAAAGGGAAAAGTGAGTGAAATAATACACACTAGGCTACTGACCTGTTTATTTGGATGCAGTTATGTGTTGACAGGATGGAGAAGAAAAAATGACATTATAAAAATAGAAAAATATAAAGTTAAATGAAAGTGAAGAATATAATTTTTTTCTATTTTATCATTAAAACAAATATAACAAATATGAAACTGAATATTCATCATCCTCCATAACTCAGGTAAACCTCTGAGCTCAGACTTCCATGATTTAATATGTAAAGGAAAGCTTTTGTAATACAGAAAAAAAACTTTCATATTTCAAAGAAACCTTTCACAGCCATAATGTCATTATAGATTCAAAAATTTATTTTGAGATTTGAAGTTACGATTTCCTTCTTTGTTCTGGGTGATATCTACAATCTGTGGGGACCTGCAGGGAAATTTGATCTATGAGAAATTGATTTAATATACCAGTTTAATGTTTTTCAAAGATATTATTTTTGTTATTCAAGACAGACAATTATAAAACAAAGTTTTACTCTCCCCAATAAAAGTGAAATAAAATAGTAAGAAAATAAATATAAGTTCTTCATTATGTTAAGTGTGCTTATAATCTATGTAAAACAAACATTTCTCAATGTAATTCTTAGAATGAAAGGTAAGTGGGTGATAATGACTTACTATCATCACAGAGGCCTTCCTCACCTTAACAGAGAAGTGGTTACCTGCTAGGGTTGGTTGCCTGCCCTCCAGGTTATAGAGGCAAGTACAATGGATTAGGGACGATAATGCTTCCTACCCCTATTTATATACATCTCTTAGCCCTAAATTTCTATATGCTGACAATGAGTTAAGACTCAGGTAGACTCAGTGCCCCATGGGATATGAGGATGGGTTGATGAAGGGGGTTGGATGGCTGGCTGGGTGCAAAGAGGGAGTAGTCTCTTAGAAACAGGAAGAGAAGTCATCAGCTGTTGGAGAGTCAGCTAGTGTTTGGGGTTTAATCACACCCCTCTCCCCATCTGAGATATTTGCTTATCAAGTGTCAACTGATAGACATTAAAATATCATTGTCATGATTGGTAGAACTGGTTTTAGAGAATATGACTTGGATTAAAAGATAAATAGACTTCCTTAAACTTTTTCATATTCCCTCAAATTGGAATAATTCCCAAATAGTCCTAGATTCTACGGCCCTCACCACAGAGGCAGACCTCTTATAAAATAGGCAAAAAACGTATCTGCTGTGAGCAGGTTTGCTCCAAAATAAAGGGACTGAACTACACATACAACATATCCCAACCTCATAAGTCAGATAAGAAGGTAAAAGAGTGGCCTTAAGTGTAGATTTAATGGATAGGTCCTCAAGGAAATACGAGGATTGGGGACCAGGATTCCTTCAACAGTAAGTGTGTAATATCTCAAAGAGGTGATGGCTGTAATTATCTCACACTTTGCTCTCTAAAAGCAAATAAGTAAATAGGAACTAGTAAGGGTGACTAATTATAAAAGGAACCTCTAAAATGTGTTGAATATTATATATTATTCCGGCCTGCCAGTTCAGTATGATTTATTTCATTGCAATTTAATGCTCTATCAGCTAGCACACCAGGCAGAAAAAATATAAAGATGAATAAAACATGTTCCCACCCCTCAAGGAATTTATAACTTGTATACCTTTTCTTGGCATTGTTACACAAGCCTCCCAAATCATTTGAAGGGCATTTTTAAAAAGTCTATCACTGTATAACCGTTTCTAAATTTTGGGTTTTCTGGGAACCATAGTCTGAAACACAGTGTAGCAGGCATTTTGCAGGGAAGTCAAGTTGAAGTACAGGCCTAATAACAGTGTCTTCCAGGGAGCTGTGGAGTTAAAGTGGCACGGGGAGGGTGGGACAGGAATGGGTCACTCCCACTCCATCAGTCATTGAATGTGGGTCCCCTCGGGAAGGACATGCCTGTGGGTACACTGACTCTCTTCAGATGAAGCTGGAAGCCGGAGACTACCCATTGACAAGCTCCCTGAAGCTGGGCACCATGTCCTTTCTGGAAGGAGATCTGAGTGTTATATCTCCATGTCCATCACAGTGTAGGCCTGCACTGCTTGGAGTCACTTCTTATATCTTTGGGGAGGAATTCCCCTAGGCATTTGGTGGGCCCCTCTTCCCAAGAGAAACAGGAGAAAGAGGCGGGTGGGACCAACTACAGCTCTCTCCATTGCAGCTGACTTTGGGGTCACAACGAGTGATCATGGTCTCCTTCCTCCACTATCCATTCTAGATGTCTCGATTCAGTGAACAGCTTTGCTGGCCTCAGTGGCTTATCTGGTGTCAGGACTAAGACCATATCCCTGGCGGATCTGAGACTGTGGTTACGATCCTCAGACTGTGGCGCTGCAATTGTCCATTTAACATCTCAGCATGGCAAGGGAGTGACAGGAAGTGCTCTAGTCGAAATCAAATATATTCCTCGCTGCTTCCCCACTTCAGGGAGCAGTCCTACCTCCTCCCAATAGTTACGATTAATTGCCAGCTACTATGATGATTCTTCTTACTGCTGGTACTGACCTAAAATGCCCAGAGAGCAGCTAAAATTTATAGTTCAATGGGGTTCTTTCTGTGTCCCCTGGAGGAAGCGTCCACTCTTTGGAACCATGAACTCTTAACTCTGCAGAGGCCAGAGTTGTGGGTATGAGAAGAACAAGTTCCCCAAGTGGGTTATTGGAAGTGAGAGTTGGTAGGGCCACTCCTGCTTCTATCACTTGGTTCCTGACCACTGTATTCTTTTTTTTTTTTAATTATTTAAAATTTTTTATGTTGCAGGTTCTTATTAGTTATCCATTTTATACATATTAGTGCATTCATGTCAATCCCAATTGCCGAATTCATCACAGCACTGCCCCCCCCACCACGTTCCCCTCTTGGTGTCCATACGTTTGTTCTCTGCATCTGTGTCTCAATTTCTGCCCTGCAAACAGGTTCATCTGTACCATTTTTCTAGGTTCCACATACATGCGTTAATATACGATATTTGTTTTTCTCTTTCTGACTTACTTCACTCTGTATGACAGTCTCAAGATTCATCCACGTCTCTACAAATGACACAATTTCGTTCCTTTTTATGGCTGAGTAATATTCCATTGTATATAGGTACCACATCTTCTTTACCCATTCGTCTGTCGATGGGCATTGAGGTTGCTTCCATGACCTGGCTATTGTAAATAGTGCTGCAATGAACATTGGGGTGCATGCGTCTTTGTGAATTATGGTTTTCTCTGGGTATATGCCCCGTACTGGGATTGCTGGGTCACATGGTAATTCTATTTTTAGTTCTTTAAGGAACCTCCATACTGTTCTCCATAGTGGCTGTATCAATTTACATTCCCACCAACAGCGCAAGAGGGTTCCCTTTTCTCCACACGCTCTCCAGCATTTGTTGTTTGTAGATTTTCTGATGATGCCCATTCTAACTGGTGTTAGGTGATACCTCATTGTAGTTTTGATTTGCATTTCTCTAATAATTAGTGATGTTGAGCATCTTTTCATGTGCTTCTTGGCCATCTGTATGTCTTCTTTGGAGAAATGTCTACTTAGGTCTTCTGCCATTTTTGGATTGGGTTGTTTGTTTTTTTAATATTGAGCTGCATGAGCTGTTTATATATTTTGGAGATTAATCCTGTGTCTGTTGATTCGTTAGTAAATATTTTCTCCCATTCTGAGGGTTGTCCTTTCATCTTGTTTGTAGTTTCCTTTACTGTGCAAAAGCTTTTAAGTTTCATTAGGTCCATTTGTTAATTTTTATTTTTATTTCCATTACTCTAGGAGTTGGATCAAAAAGATCTTGCTGTGATTTATGTCAAAGAGTGTTCTTCCTATGTTTTCCTCTAAGAGTTTTGTAGTGTCCAGTCTTACATTTAGGTGTCTAATCCAGTTTGAGTCTATTTTTGTGTATGGTGTTAGGGAGTGTTCTAATTTCATTCTTTTACATGTAGCTGTCCAGTTTTCCCAGCACCACTTATTGAAGAGACTGTCTTTTCTCAGTTGTATACCCTAGCCTCCTTTGTAATAGATTAGTTGACCATAGGTGCGTGGGTTTATCTCTGGGCATTCTAACCTGTTCCATTGATCTATATCTCTGTTTTTGTGCCAGTACCATATTGCCTTGATTACTGTAGCTTTGTAGTATAGTCTGAAGTCAGGGAGTCTAATTCCTCCAACTTCGTTTTTTTCCCTCAAGATGCTTCAGCTATTCGGGGTCTTTTGTGTCTCCAAACAAATTTTAAGATTTTTTGTTCTAGTTCTGTAAAACATGCCATTGATAATTTGATAGGGATTGCATTGAATCTGTAGATTACTTTGGGTAGTATAGTCATTTTCACAATATTGATTCTTATAATCCAAGAACATGGTATATCTCTTCATCTGTTTGTATCATCTTTAATTTCTTTCATCAGTGTCTTATAGTTTTCTGCATACAGGTCTTTTGTCTCCTTAGGTAGGTTTATTCCTACGTATTTTACTCTTTTTGTTGCAGTGGTAAAGGGGAGTGTTTCCTTAATTTCTCTTTCACATTTTTCATCATTAGTGTATAGGAATGCAAGAGATTTCTGTGCATTAACTTTGTGTCCTGCAACTTTACCAAATTCATTGATTAGCTCTAGTAGTTTTCCGGTAGCATCTTTAGGATTCTCTATGTATAGTATCATGTCATCTGCAAACAGTGACAGTTTTACTTCTTCTTTTCCAATTTGGATTCCTTTTATTTCTTTTTCTTCTCTGATGGCCGTGGCTAAAATTCCAAAACTATGTTGAATAATAGCGGTGAGAGTGGACATCCTTCTCTTGTTCCTGATCTTAGAAGAAACGCTTTCAGTTTTTCACCATTGAGAATGATGTTTGTTCTGGGTTTGTCATATATGGCCTTTATTATGTTGAAGTAGGTTCCCTCTATGCCCACTTTCTGGAGAGTTTTTATCATAAATGGGTGTTCAATTTTGTCAAAAGCTTTTTCTGCATCTATTGAGATGATCATATGGTTTTTATTCTTCAGTTGGTTAATATGGTGTATCACATTGATTGATTTGCATATGTTGAAGAATCCTTTCATCCCTGGGCTAAATCCCACTTGATCATGGTGTATGATCCTTTTAATGTGCTGTTGGATTCTGTTTGTAAGTATTTTGTTGAGGATTTTTGCATCTATATTTATTAGTGATATTGGTCTGTAATTTTCTTTTTTTGTAGTATCTTTGTCTGGTTTTGGTATCAGGGTGATGGTGGCCTCATAGAATGAGTTTGGGAGTGTTCCTTCCTCTGTAATGTTTTGGAAGAGTTTGTGAAGGATGGGTGTTAGCTCTTCTCTAAATGTTTGATAGAATTCACCTGTGAAGCCATCTGGTCCTGGACTTTTCCTTGTTGGAAGATTTTTAATCACAGTTTCAATTTCATTACTTGTGATTGGTCTGGTCATATTTTCTGTTTCTTCCTGGTTCAGCCTTGGAAGGTTATACCTTTCTAAGAATTTGTCCATTTCTTCCAGGTTCTGCATTTTATTGGCATAGAGTTGCTTGTAGTAGTCTCTTAGGATGCTTTGTATTTCTGCAGTGTCTGTTGTAACTTCTCCTTTTTCATTTCTAATTTTATTGATTTGAGTCCTCTCCCTCTTTTTCTTGATGAGTCTGGCTAATGGTTTATCAATTTTGTTTATCTTCTCAAAGAACCAGCTTTTAGTTTTATTGATCTTTGCTATTGTTTTCTTTGTTTCTATTTCATTTAGTTCTGCTCTGATTTTTATGATTTCTTTCCTCCTGCTAACTTTCGGCTTTGTTTGTTCTTCTTTCTCTAGTTCCTTTAGGTGTAACGTTAGATTGTTTATTTGAGATTTTTCTTGTTTCTTGAGGTAGGCTCGTATAGCTATAAACTTCCCTCTTAGAACTGCTTTTGCTGCTTCCCATAGGTTTTGGATCATTGTGTTTTCGTTGTCATTTGTCTCTAGGTATTTTTTGATTTTCTCTTTGATTTCTTCAGTGATCTCTTGGTTATTTAGTAACATATTGTTTAGCCTCCATGTGTTTGTATTTTTTACGTTTTTTTCCCTGTAATTGATTTCTAATCTCATAGCATTGCGGTCTGAAAAGATGCTTGTTATGATTTCAATTTTCTTAAATTTACTGAGGCTTGATTTGTGACCCAAGATGTGATCTATCCTGGAGAATGTTCCGTGCGCACTTGAGAAGAAAGTGTAATCTGCTGTTTTTGGATGGAATGTCCTATAAATATCAATCAAATCTATCTGGTCTATTGTGTCATTTAAATCTTGTGTTTCCTTAGTAATTTTCTGCTTGGATGATCTGTCCATGGGTGTAAGGGACGTGTTAAAGTCCCCCAGTATTATTGTGTTACTGTCGATTTCCTCTTTTATAGCTGTTAGCAGTTGCCTTATGTATTGAGGTGCTCCTATGTTGGGAGCATGTATGTTTATAATTGTTAGATCTTCTTCTTGGATTGATCCCTTCATCATTACGTAGTGTCCTTCCTTGTCTCTTGTAACCTTCTTCATTTTAAAATCTATTTTATCTGGTATGAGTATTGCTACTCCAGCTTTCTTTTGATTTCCATTTGCATGAAATATCTTTTTCCATCCTCTCACTTTCAGTCTGTATGTGCCCCTATGTCTGAAGTGGGTCTCTTGTAGACAGCATATATATGGATCTTGTTTTTGTATCCATTCAGCGAACTTGTGTCTTTTGGTTGGAGCATTTAATCCATTCACGTTTAAGGTAATTATCAATATATATGTTCCTGTTACCATTTTCTTAATTGTTTTGGGTTTGTTTTTGTAGGTCCGTTTCTTCTCTTGTGTTTCCCACTTAGAGAAGTTCCTTTAGCATTTGTTGTAGAGCTGGTTTGGTGGTGCTGAATTCTCTTAGCTTTTGCTTGTCTGTAAAGCTTTTGATTTCTCCCTTGAATCTGAATGAGATCCTTGCTGGGTGGAGTAATATTGGTTGTAGGCTCTTCCCTTTCATCACTTTAAATATGTCCTGCCACTCCCTTCTGGCTTGTAGAGTTTCTGCTGAGAAATCAGCCGTTAACCTTATGGGAGTTCCCTTGTATGTTATTTGTCGTTTTTCCCTTGCTGCTTTCAATAATTTTTCTTTGTCTTTAATTTTTACCAATTTGATTACTATGTGTGTTGGTGTGTTTCTCCTTGGGTTTATCCTGTATGGGACTCTCTGCATTTTGCGGACCTGGGTGGCTATTTCCTTTCCCATGTTAGGGAAGTTTTCTACTATTATCTCTTCAAATATTTTCTCGGGTCCTTTCTCTCTCTCTTCTCCTTCTGGGACCCCTATAATGTGAATGTTGTCACGTTTAATGTTGTCCCAGAGGTCTCTTAGGCTGTCTTCATTTCTTTTCATTCTTTTTTCTTTATTCTGTTCCACAACAGTTAATTGCACCATTCTGTCTTCCACGTCACTTATCCGTTCTTCTGCCTCAGTTATTCTGCTATTGATTCCTTCTAGTGTATTTTTCATTTCAGTTATTGTATTGTTCATCTCTGTTTGTTTGTTCTTTAATTCTTCTAGGTCTTTGTTAAACATTTCTTGCATCTTCTGGATCTTTGCCTCCATTCTTTTTCCGAGGTCCTGGATCATCTTCACTATCATTATTCTGAATTCTTTTTCTGGAAGGTTGCCTATCTCCACTTCATTTAATTGTTTTTCTGGGGTTTTATCTTGTTCCTTCATCTGGTACATTGCACTCTGCCTTTTCATCGTGTCTATCTTTCTGTGATTGTGGTTTTTGTTCTACAGGCTGCAGGACTGTAGTTCTTCTTGCTTCTGCTGTCTGCCCTCTGGTGGATGAGGCTATCTAAGAGGCTTGAACAAGATTCCTGATGGGAGGGACTGGTCACCCCTGTATTCTTCTTGTTGGGCCACAGAACCATATCAAGTTATTTGATTCAATGTAGATACTGTGTCCTAGAGTATGTAGGCACCATCCTCAAAAATAATTATAACTGAGCTGATGCTTCAGCTGTGCCTTTGGGAAGTTGTTCCAGCAGCTTCTGGATGGCATGATATGTGACATGATTAGTGGATGCTCTGTCATGGACCTACTCCCCAATATTCTTGACTGTAAAGTGAGCTGCCTGGTCTGTTGTGATGGTATGTGGGATTCCACACTAGAGGGTCAAATCGTTTATAAGCTCTTGGATAGTGCTACTGGTTGCAACCGTAGTCCAGAATGAACAATCCATACCCAGAATATGTATCTATTTCTATCAAAGCAAATAGCTGGCCTGTGAACTAGTGATTAATGATGTAGCTAGTTGGTCTCCTTGAGAAATGGTGCCATATTTTTTTTGTATGTATGTATGTGTGTGTCTGTGCATGTGTGTGTTCTTCATTTTAATTTAATTTTATTGTAATAAGAAACAACATAAAGTATACACTCTTAATGAATGTTAAGTGTACAATACACTACTGTTGACTATAGATACAGATCTCTATAGCTTCTTTAGCTTACTTAACTGAAACTTTATGCTCTTGATTAATAACTCCCCATTTCCCCTCCCCCAGCCCCTGGTGACCACCATTCCAGTCTTCGATTTTATGAATTTAACTATTTTAGGTTACACATATAAGTGGAATCATGCAATACTTGTTTTTCTGTGTTAGGCTTCTATCACTTAACATAATATCCATGTTGTCACCTATTGTAACATTTCCTCTTTTTAAAGACTGAATAGCATTCCATTGTGTGTTTATATCACATTTTCTTTATCCACTCATTTGTCAATGGACATTTAGATTGTTTCTACATCTTAGCTATTGTGAATATGGGAGTGCTAATAGCTCTAAAGATACTGATTTCATTTCCTTTGGATATATACCCAAAGTAGTAAGATTGCTGGATCATATGGTAGCTCTACTTTTAACTTTTGGAGGAACCACTGTACTGTTTTCCATAGCGGCTACAGGAATGTTGCCATATTGGGGGTTCAATGTTGTTCCCTACTGAGAATGCTATTAGTTCTCCGCTCTTATTGGCAGGTTGGAGGTTCAGTGATAGCACTTGTTATATCATCTTTGGTCCATCTTTGCCATCGTGACCATTTTTTTTAATGTGCTTATCATGTCAGCACTGGAGTAACTAATAATAGCTGCTGGCTTATATCAGCTGCCAAATCATTTTGTGTACTTGGTGGTTTGGTGCCTCTTCTGTGATGGTTGATCTCTTGCGCATGTTAATATACGCTACAAAAATCTTCATATTTAGTCTCCTCTGGTAGGTCTAGCCACACACTCTATTCTAATCTTTCTCCCCTCCAGGCCCTTGACAGGGTCAGTCTTCTCCACTTCATATATGGGGTAGTGAAGCAAATGATAAAGGGAGGATGTAAAATTCTAGCTAGAAGTGGTGACAGGTCCAAGAGAGGTGATTTTGAAAACTAAAGTGGAAAGTAAAACAAAAACCTATTTGCCTTGTTTGGACTCCAAAGAGCATCCAAGGTCAAAGGAGATATCACATGAACAGGCTGAGAATAAGGCAACTGCTATCCTTGGAATATGTCCAGCTCAGAGCCCAGGTGGCCTGGCTCTTTGTCTGTGGGACTGACAAGATATCTGGCACTGAAAAGACATCATAGAGGAAGAACAAAACCCTGCCCTGGGCAATGGCATCACTGAGGAACACTAATTCACTTAGCCTGGGACGGCTAGGTCTTTTTGTTTGCACCAGCATATGGACAGTATTATTGGAGTAGCTGTTTTGCTCTACTGCATCTGTTGCTAATACAAATAGAACCTCTCTGGCTGCCTTATTTATACCTTCTGCTTGCATGACCAAGAGAATGATTTTCAGTCCTGTCGTGGCACATCTCATAGCAACACATGGCTGTTATTGTAAATAGGTTAGTTTAACTTATTGTCTCCCCCACATATGAGGAACAGTTTGCTGCCTATGCAAACAGAGCTATAGGCTTGGATGGAGATTCCAGAGGCTTAAGTGAACTGTAACAAAGGGAACTGGGGAACAATTGCCAAAGAGAGAAAAAATTACAGACAAGGCAGAATGGATCAAAGCAAAGGGAGGACAATTATACCAAAACACCTCCTTAAATGCCACAAATAAGTACATAAGAAATGGGGTAAACTGGTGCAATGAACCTTACAAATGGGAAATAGATTATTATACCACTATGTTGTTGGTAACATTACTACAAAAATAGTAATAATGACCAGCATTTTTGTTGCTGTTTTACAGTTTACAAAGCAGAGCAAATAAGAAACCAGTATGGCAGTCACTATGGAGAACAGTATGGAGGGTCCCTAAAAAACTAAAAAGAGAGTTACCATATGATCCATCAATCCCACTCCTGGGCAAATATCCAGAAAAGGCAAAAACTCTAATTCAAAAAGATACATGCACCTCAATGTTCACTGCAGCACTATTTACAATAACCAAGACATGGAAGTAAACTATATGTCCATCGACAGATGAATGGATAAAGAAGATGTGGTATATATATATACAATGGAATACTGCTCAGCCATAAAGAAGAATGAAATAATGCCATTTGCAACAACATGGATGGACCTAGAGATTACCATACTAAATGAAATAAGTCAGACAGACAAGACAAGTATCATATGATATCACTTATATGTGGAATCTAAAAAAAATGATACAAATGAACTTATTTACAAAACAGAAATAGATTCACAGACATAGAAAACAAATTTACGATTACCAAAGGAGAAGGGGTGGGAGGGATAAATTAGGAGTTTGGGATTAACAGATATACACTACTATATATAAAATAGGTAAGCAACAAGGACTTACTATATAGCACAGGGAACTATATTTGATATCTTGATATAACTTACAATGGAAAAGAATCTGAAAAAGAATATATATAGCTGAATCACTTTGCTGTATACCTGAAATTAACACAACATTGTAAATCAACTGTACTAAAAAAAAGAAAACAGAAAACAGTACGAAAATATTACATTTTGAATTTATATATTAAAAATAAACTGTTCATTGAGGAATATCTAAATTCTCAAAGCTAGTTAAGGACTGAGTCAGCTCTGGGACCTAAAGCCTCCTTATACTTTGCCTGTTTTTTCCAGAGGCCCAATTCTAGCACTTAAAATAAAAGTCAAGCAAAATAAGCTAAAATATTAACCATAAAATAGTCTCATCATCTCATTATGCCTGCACTGCTCATTCCTCTCTGTATTTTCGTCAAGAATATATAAAGATTGCATATGTCATGGCATGTACTTATACGAAGACTCTCAAGCTCATTTCACCACTGGGTGCATGGGTCTGGGTAATATCAAGTCTCAGAACACATAGAAAAGATAATCAGTGTGTAATTGTAACATCTTGGAAGTTGAGGCACTTGTCTTCTCCATAAAGATCTACTAGATTTTGGGAAGAGGCAATGGTATCAAAAGTCATCTCCATAGGGTGGAGCCAAGATGGCAGACTAGGAGGACACAGAATTTGTGTCTCCGCATAACTAGGGCACCTACCAGGCACTGGTGGGGGACCACGGACACCTAAGGGGATGGAAGGAACCCCCCCCCATTGACTGGGTAGGACGTGGTGTGTGGAGGGAGTGAAGGGAGAGGAGAAGTGGAGGTGGGATGGGACTGGCACCGCTGAGGGGCGTCTGGGGGAGGGGAAGGGATCCCATGCCCGAAGGGGGAAATTGGGGGACCACTGGGAGGGAAGAGGATCAGAAGGGAGCGTGGCCAGGTTTCCCCTGCCCATTTGGGCCCCCAGGAGCCTGCTGAGATCCCAGGCCTGATCCTCTGCCCACCTAGGCCCCCTTCAGCTGCGCAGGTCCTGAGGGAGTGGGAGGGAAGGAAGGAGAGCAAAAATAAAGTCCAGACGTCTGGGACCAGCACCCGTGAGGGGTGGCTGGGGGAGGGGAGGAGTTCCTACACCCAGCGGGACCCATCCATGGTTAGGGGTCCAGCCAGGATGGGGGAGACC
This sequence comes from Eschrichtius robustus, assembly GCF_028021215.1. Lineage (NCBI taxonomy): Eukaryota > Metazoa > Chordata > Mammalia > Artiodactyla > Eschrichtiidae > Eschrichtius > Eschrichtius robustus. The sequence goes on from NC_090825.1 coordinate 32,750,298, forward strand.
CTGGGGAATATGTGGGGGGATGCGGAGGAACGGAAGGGAATGTGGCCAGTGCTTTCCCAGTCCACTTAGGCACTGGGAAGCCTGTTGGGCTCCTGGGCCTAATCCTCTGCCCTTGGAGCCTCCCTCCTGCTGTGCAGAGCCCAAGCCTGCCCCTACACTCCCACCCAGGGTCCTACCTCTACACTCGGAGACCCCCTCTGAGACCCCCTCCAACACGCTGGGCCTAAACCCCACCCACACACCCTCACTCAGGGTCCTACCTCCAAACTCCGGAACACCACACTCCAGAGGCCCTCCTTTCCACATGCTGCCTCTCCCCTTCCGGGCAGGTCCTAAGCAGAGGCCCTGCCCCATGCTTGAACGTCGCCCCACCGAGGTTCCTTCCCCAGGACCTTTTCTGATCCTGAGCCTAGGCCCCACTCCACACTCAAACGTCAACATCCCCACATGCCTAGGTTACGCCCCACCCTAAACCTTGCCATTGCCTAAGTTCCATCACCACCTAAACTCCCCCCATAAAGCCAAGGCTTTTTTTTTTTTCCTTTTCTTTTCTTTTTTCCTCTTTTAGATTGGGATTCTGTTTTACCTTGTTGATTCATTGCTGCTCATTCATTTATATTTTTATTTTTTCTAATAAATCTTTTATTTTTCTAATTTTATTTTACTCTTTATACTTTGCTATTATTCTCTCCTTTTGGCTTGTTCCCTCCGCACCCCCTTTTTTTCTTTTTTCTGTTGTGGTTTTATATTAACTTGTTGCAGTTGTTTCAATTATATTTTTATTTTTCCTAATTTTTTTAATCTTTCTAATTTTATTTTCTTTTTTATTCTTTGACATTGTACTGCTCTTTCTTTTCTTTCTTTCTTTCTTTTGTTTTTTTTTTTGTTTTCCCGTGCCACACAGCTTGTGGGGTCTTGGTCCCCAGGCTGGAGGTCAGGCCCAAACTCCTGTGGTGGGAGCTCTGAGTCCAAACCCCTGGACTAACAGAAATCCTAAGAACCCAGGGAATATTAATTGGAATGAGGCCTCCTGGAAGTCCTCATCTCAGCACCAAGACCCAGCTCTATCCAACTGCCTGCAAACTCCAGTGCTGGACGCCTCAATCCAAACAACCCGTAAGAGAGGAATACAGCCCCACCCATCAAAAAAAAAAAAAAAAAAAACAAGAAACAACAAAAAAATATGTTACAGACAAAGGAGCAATGTAAAAACCCACAAGACCAAATAAATGAAGACAAAATTGGCAGCCTACCTGAAAAAGAATTGAGAGTAATGGTAGTAAAGATGATCCACAATCTTGGATCAGATGGAGAAAACACAAGAAACATTTAACAAGGATCTAGAAGAACTAAAGAGCAAACAAACAGAAATGAACAACACAATAAATGAAATTAAAAATACTCTAGAAGGAATCAATAGGAGAATAACTGAGGCAGAAGAACGGATAAGTAAGCTGGAATATAAAATGGTGGAAATAAATGCCAGGGAGCAGAATAAAGTAAAAAGAATGAAAAGAATTGAGGACAGTCTCAGAGACCTCTGGGCCAACATTAAACGCACCAATATTCGAATTATAGGGGTCCCAGAAGAAGAAGAGAAAAGAAAGGGTCTGAGAACATATTTGATGATATTATAGTTGAAAACTTCCATAACATGGGAAAGGAAACAGTCAATCAAGTCCAGGAAGCACAGAGAGCCCCATACAGGATAAATCCAAGGAGAAACATGCAGAGACACATATTAATCAAACTATCAAAAATTAAATACAATGAAAAAATATTAAAAGCAGCAAGGGAAAAACAACAAATAGCATACAAGGGAATCCCCATAAGGTTAACAGCTGATCTTTCGCAGAAACTCTGCAAGGAAGAAGGGAGTGGCAGGACATATTTAAAGTGATGAAGAAAAGGAAAAACCTACAACCAAGATTACTCTACCCAGCAAGGATCTCATTCAGATTCAATGGAGAAATTGAAACCATTACAGACAAGGAAAAGTTAAGAGAATTCAGCACCACCAAACGAGCTTTACAACAAATGCTAAAGGAACTTCTCTAGGCAGGAAACACAAGAGAAGGAAAAGACCAACAAAAACAAACCCAAAACAATAAAGAAAATGGTAATAGAAATATACATATCGATAATTACCTTAAATGTAAATGGATTAAATGCTCCAACCAAAAGACATACACTGTCTGAATGAATACAAAAACAAGACCCATATATATGCTGTCTACAAGAGGCCCACTTCAGACCTAGGGACACATACACACTGAAAGTGAGGGAATGGAAAAAGATATTCCATGAAAATGGAAATCAAAAGAAAGCTGGAGTAGCAATTCTCATATCAAAAAAAAAAAAATAGACTTTAAAATAAAGACTATTACAAGAGAAAAAGAAGGACACTACATAATGATCAAGGGATCAATCCAAGAAGATATAACAATTCTAAATATTTATGCAACCAACATAGGAGCACCTCAATACAAAAGGCAAAGGCTCACATCCATTAAAGAGGAAATCGACAGTAACAAAATCATAGTAGGGGACTTTAACACCCCACTTTCACCAAAGGACAGATCATCCAGATAGAAAATTAATAAGGAAACACAAGCTTTAAATGACACATTAAGCAGGATGGACTTAATTGATATTTATAGGACATTCTATCCAAAAACATCAGAATACACTTTCTTCTCAAGTGCTCATGGAACATTCTCCACAATAGACCATATCTTGGGTCACAAATCTAGCCTTGGTAAATTTAAGAAAATTGAAATCACATTAAGTATCTTTTCCGACCACAACGCTATGAGACTATATCAAGTACAGGAAAAAAACTGTAAAAAATACAAACACATGGAGGCTAAACAATATGCTATTAAATAACCAAGAGATCACTGAAGAAATCAAAGAGGAAATCAAAAAATACCTAGAGACAAATGACAGTGACAATGTGAGACCCAAAACCTATGGGATGCAGCAAAAGGAGTTCTAAGAGGGAAGTTCATAGCAATACAATCCTACCTCAAGAAACAAGAAAAATCTCAAATAAACAACCTAACCTTACACCTAAAGCAATTAGAGAAAGAAGAACAAAAACCCCCAGAATTAGCAGAAGGAAAGAAATCATAATGATCAGATCAGAAATAAATGAAAAAGAAATGAAGAAAACAATAGTAAAGATCAGTAAAACTAAAAGCTGGTTCTTTGAGAAGATAAACAAAATTAAGGAACCTTTATCAAGACTCATCAAGAAAAAAGGGAGAGGACTCAAACCAACAGAATTAGAAATGAAAAAGGAGAAGTAACAACTGACACTGCAGAAATACAAAGGATCATGAGAGATTAATACAAGCAACTATATGCCAATAAAATGGACAACTTGGAAGAAATGGACAAATTCTTAGAAAAGCACAAACTTCCAAGAATGAACCAGGAAGAAATAGAAAATATGAGCAGACCAATCACAAGTATTGAAATTGAGACTGTGATTAAAAATCTTCCAACAAACAAAAGCCCAGGACCAAATGGCTTCACAGGTGAATTCTATCAAACATTTAGAGTAGAGCTAACACCTATCCTTCTTAAACTCTTCCAAAATATAGCAGAGGAAGGAACACTCCCAAACTCATTCTATGAGGCCAGCATCACCCTGATACAAGAACCAGACAAAGATGTCACAAAAAAAGAAAACTACAGGCCTATAATACTGATGAACACAGATGCAAAAACCCTCAACAAAATACTAGCAAACAGAATCCAACAGCACATTAAAAAGATCATACACCATGATCAAGTAGAATTTATCACAGGAATGCAAAGATTCTTCAATATACGCAAATCAATCAATGTGATACACCATATTAACAAATTGAAGGATAAAAACCATATGATCATCTCAATAGATGCAAAAAAAGCTTTTGACAAAATTGAACACCAATTTATGATAAAAACTCTCCAGAAAGTAGGCATAGAGGGAACCTACCACAACATAATAAAGGCCATATATGAAAAACCCACAGCCAACATCATTCTCAATGGTGAAAAACTGAAACCATTCCCTCTAAGATCAGGGGCAAGACAAGGTTGACCACTCTCACCACTATTATTCAACATGGTTTTGGAAGTTTTAGTCACAGCAATCAGGAAAGAAAAAGAAATACAGAAATCCAGATCGGAAAAGAAGAAGTAAAACTGTCACTGTTTGCAGATGACATGATACTATACATACAGAATCTTAAAGCTGTTACTAGAAAACTACTAGAGCTAATCAGTGAATTTGGTAGAGTAGCATGATACAAAATTAATGCACAGAAATCTCTTGCATTCCTATACACTAATGATGGAAAATCTGCCAGAGAAATTAAGGAAACACTCTCATTTACCATTGTGACAAAAAGAATAAAATACCTTGGAATAAACCTACCTAAGGAGATAAAAGACCTGTATGCAGAAAACTATAAGACACTGATGAAAGAAATTAAAGACGATACAAACAGATGGAGAGATATACCAGGTTTTTGGATTGGAAGAATCAACTTTGTGAAAATGACTATATTACCCAAAGCAATCTACAGATTCAATGCAATCCCTTTCAAACTACCAATGGCAATTTTCACAGAAGTAGAACAAAAAATTTCACAATTTGTATGGAAACACAAAAGACCCCGAATAGCCAAAGCAATGTGGAGAAAGAAAAATGGAGCTGGAGGAACCAGCCTCCCTGACTTCAGACTATACTACAAAACTACAGTAATCAAGACAGTATGGTACTGGCACAAAAACAGAAATATAGATCAATGGAACAGGATAGAAAGCCCAGAGATAAACCCACACACATTTGGTCACCTTATCTTTGAGAAAGGAGGCAAGAGTATACAATGGATAAAAGACAGCCTCTTCAATAAGTGGTGCTTGGAAAACTGAACAGCTACATGTAAAAGAATGAAATTAGAATACTCCCTAACACCATACACAAAAATAAACTCAAAATGGATTAAGTACCTAAATGTAGGGCTTCCCTGGTGGCGCAGTGCTTAAGAATCCACCTGCCAATGCAGGGGACACGGGTTCGAGCCCTGATCCAGGAAGATCCCTCATGCCACGGAGCAACTAAGCCTACAACTACTGAGCCTGTGCTCTAGAGCCTGCAAGCCACAACTACTGAGCCCACATGCCACAACTACTGAAGCCCACGTGTCTAGAGCCCATGCTCTGCGACAAGTGAAGCCACCACAATGGGAAGCCCGCGCACCACAATGAAGAGTAGCCCCCGTTTGCTGTAACTAGAGAAAGCCCACGCAAAGCAACAAAGACCCAATGCAGCCAAAAATGAATAAATAAATTAATTAATTAATTTTTAAAAAGACCTAAATGTAAGGCCAGACCCTATAAAACTCTTAGAGGAAAACATAGACAGAACACTCTATGACATAAATCACAGCGAGATACTTTTTGCCCCACCTCCTAGAGAAATGGACATAAAAGCAAAAATAAACAAATGGGACTTAATGAAACTTAAAAGCTTTTGCACAGCAAAAGAAACCATACACAAGATGAAAAGACAACCCTCAGAATGGGAGAAAATATTCGCAAATAAAGCAACTGACAAAGGATTAATCTCCAAAATATACAAGTAGCTCATGCAGCTGAATATCAAAAAAACAAACAACCCAATCCCAAAATGGGCAGAAGACCTAAATAGACATTTCTCCAAAGAAGATATACAGATTGCCAACAAACACATGAAAGGATCCTCAACATCACTAATCATTAGAGAAACGCAAATCAAAACTACAATGAGGTATCACCTAACATTGGTAAGAATGGCCATGATCAAAAATCTAGAAACAATAAATGCTGGAGAGGGTGTGGAGAAAAGAGAACCCTCTTGCACTGTTGGTGGGAATGTAAATTGATACAGCCACTATGGAGGACAGTATGGAGGTTCCTTAAAAAACTAAAAATAGAACTACCATATCACCCAGCAATCCCATTACTGGACATATACCCTGAGAAAACCATAACTGAAAAAGACACATGGACCACAATGTTCATTGCAGCTCTATTTACAATAGCCTGGATATGGAAGCAACCTAAGTGTCCATCAACAGATGAATGGATAAAGAAGATGTGGCACATATATACAGTGGAATGTTACTCAGCCATAAAAAGAAACGAAATTGAGTTATTTGTAAGGAGGTGGATGGACCTAGTAGAGCCTGTCATACGAGCTAAGTAAGTCAGAAAGAGAAAAACAAATACCGTATGCTAACACATATATATGGAACCCAAAAAAAAAAAATATGGTTCTGATGAGCCTAGGGGCAGGAAAGGAATAAAGACGCAGACATAGAGAACAGACTTGAGGACGCAGGGAGGGGGAAGGGTAAGCTGGGATGAAGTGAGAGAGTAGCATTGACATATATACACTACCAAATGTAAAATAGATAGCTAGTGGGAAGCAGCTGCATAGCATAGGGAGATCAGCTTGGTGCTTTGCGACCACCTAGAGGGGTGCGATAGGGAGGGTGGGAAGGAGACACAAGAGGGAGGGGATATGGGGATATACGTATGCATATAGCTGATTCACTTTGTTATACAGCAGAAACTAACATAACACTGTAAAGCAATTATACTCGAATAAAGATGTTAAAAAAAATTGATCTCCACCACCACTTGCTTGACTGTGAGTTGAATGGAAGAAGAAACAGTTTCTATGAAGCAAAATAATCAGAAACCACTAAGTTTTTAAAATCATGAGGCACAAAGTATCAAACAGGAAGGCATGGAAAAGAAAAATCAGCAAGTCATTTAACTATCTCTCATCCTACTGCCTCATTATTCTGCCCTTATTTTCTTCATTTATTTCTCTTTTCACTCTGCCTTTTCCTCCCCTGCCTTCTTGAAATCCCTCTCTCACTTTCATTTGTTCTGTCATCTTTTCTTTTTGCTCCCATCTTCCATTTCCCTTCTCTATTTCTGGAAAGTTGAAAACAGGAGGGGCTTTGTGGTAAGATGACTATACGTGTTTGCTAACATCCATCTCTGGGATCTTAAGTGATTATTTTAAATTAATTATATTTTTAACTGAATTCAAATCTATTTTCTGTTATGCAGAGAGAGAAAAGGAAAAAAGATAATTGAATTAAAAGTTTTGATTTAATTTTAATGTTCTTGGTATTTTTTTAGATAGAATACAACCTTTTTCTTTGTTAGAACATTTGACCACTAAGCTTCCAGGTTCAGAGCATAATTCCTTGATAAATTGGCATAGCTAAGAGACAGGCTTTTTAGCAAATATCCTGTGGCAAGGTTAGACTAAACCTGGAACCCAAACATTTTGCTCACTGATAGCTACGCTTACTTTGGATTGGCTGCGTTTACCAATGAACTTAAAAATGTAATTAATTAAATCACTGTTTGTCTGAGAGAGAATTTCAGGGAAAAAAGTGTAAAGAAGTCATAAACATTCAAAATTATTCAAGTGGATTTGTGGGAAAATGTAAAAATACCAAATTTCCTGAAAATTTTTCCAATGCAATTTTAATTCACCTTATCTGGCAAAATCTACATCTACTGAAGACAAATGTCTTAAATTTATGCCTTAGCAGAGCTCTGTTTCTTTACTATTACAAAGTCCAGAGTTGTTTTTATTCTAATTTTCCCGACATGCTGTGTCAAAGTGTGTACATTCCTTTTAGAGCCTGATAAGTAGAGAAGTAATCTGTCATCTCTGATATCATCTATGATAGCAAAAGTCTGGGCAAAAATTTAAATAAATACCCATGAGCAACACTGAGATCATGGGCTATAGAAACTATTTATAATTTTCCTTTGGAATTTTCCAAGAGAGAAAGGTGCTTTCCCACCCTTATCTCATGTAATTTTCAAAACTCTCTGGAGTTTGGGGACCAAAATAAAGCAACAATTCCCAGGGGTCATTCAGAGAGTTTGCAGTGAAGCTAGGAATTGAATCGGGGCCGACCCGGATATCCTTCTATCTAAATGATGTGTGTGTCCAGGCCCTGAGAGCTCCTTTCAGCTTCTTATCACTGGGATTTTTGCTCTGTAGCTTATACCATCCTGGAGTTGCTCTCTCAGAAGATGTCCCTGGCATTCTAATTCTAGAAGTAGAAAGACCTTGGGGGTCATCTAAGTCATCTATACCTTTCATTTTTTATAGAAAAGAAATTGATCCCCAGAGAGGTGGAAGATTCCATTACAGTTAATAAATTCTAAATCCAGGAATAGAATCTGCATTTCTTACTTCCATATCACTGCTTTATTTTCAATTCAACAGAATAATTCAGGTTATTTAAGTTTCCAGTAAATCTTCCTACACTCTGGTCAAAATTTAATCTATGTATTTACAGATTTTCACACTTGTCATTTTAATTGGCTAATTGTTAGTCAATGGTATCTTTAGCTGTGTGATGGAGTTGCAATTTGTATTTAACAGTTGCCATTCCACTGAAGCGTAGCTTTTATTTCCTTTTGTGACTCAAGAGTTTCCCCATGATTGAACTCTAGGAATTTGTGCAGGTAGCTAGTAAAATGGTATAGTCAGAAAGGGCCACAGTACTGAGGCATACTGGTAGATTTTTCGTAAGTATCATGTCTGAGATTTCAAAATTTAATTAAGAACACTGAACAAAATTCTTCTTTATGGGTGTTCCCTCTTTAATTAAATAAATTTCCAATAAGGTGCATGACAACCGATATTGAATATTATTTTCATATTGTTGACATAAAGAGTAACATATTAATACACTATTTCAAAGATCAAATACTATTACAAAAAAAGCATATATTTCCATGTAGAAGTTGTAATTTTCACTTATTTCCTGGCCTATGCTTTGTATAAAACTCCAATTAGTCTTCACAGAATTTTAATAAAATAGGCGATCTGTATAGATGGTGACTGGAGTATAATTCTAGTACTTTATGATTTATACAGAACTTTTAATTTGTGATCTCAGTTGAGATTCATTATAGTCTTATAATTTATAGGTCTGTTATCATTATATTATGAAAACTAGCATTCAGTGATGTTAAATTATTTACTCAGCCACAAAATGAGTTAATGGTGTGATTTGAGATTTAACCATGTTTTACAACTCCAGGCCTGAAGAGGTACCATTTAAGATTCAAGTTATGAGAAGAAATCAACTGGTAAATACTCCAGGGGAAGTCTTCCAAGCAGAGGAACTTGAGATGGGAATGTTCATGGTGTGTCCAAGGAAATGATTAGGAGCAGTAGTAAGAGATAAGGATGGTGATACAGGCAAAGGGGAGATTGTATAGGACCTCACATACTGTGTTGAATAGTTTGGAATGTTTTATAGTTTCAGTGCGCAGCCATTAAAGGATTTTGAGTACAGGTGTGGTGGGCTCAGATTTGTGATTTAGAAAAAACACTCAATGTAGTGTGCAGGAGGATCTCTTGGGCCAAAGGGCAAAATTGGTGGTGCAGAGAAAACGGTTAGGAGCCTACAGAAATATCCCAGTGAGATGGTGGTATCTTGGACTGAAAGTGAAAAGCAATTAAGATAGTGAGAAATTTTAAGATGTGGGATGCATTTTGAATTAGACTAACAGGATGGACTGTGAAGGGTGAGAGAAAGAGAAGAATTAGGTATAATTCTGGGGGCTTTCATTCTGAGCAAATGGGTACACAGTGATGCCATTTTCTGAGCAGGAAAGACTTGTTGTGAGGGATATTAACTTCACAAATATTTCTGAGTGCACTTTACTAGCCCATGATTATACTTAGCCCTGGAAATACAGCTGTGAAGGCAACAGAATAAGCCTCTATCTTTATGGAGCTACCTTTCCTGTGGGGAAGACAATCAATAAAAGATGTCGGATGGTGATGAGTATAATAAAGAAAATTTTAATGTTACAAGGCAAACAGGAACGCTTAAGGTGGATTTGCTCTTTTAAATAGGTTTGTTGGGGAAGTGTCAGCAGGGAGGTGATGTTTGCAGAAAGACCTAAAGATCATGAAGATACAATCTGTGCCAAACTTGACTGTTTATTGGACATCCATCACATATATGAATTGAACAACTAGATATTCAAGTCTGGAGTTTAGGAGAGAGGTTGAAGATCAAGATGTAAATTTGAAAACCTTTAGTATACAGCTGCATTTTAATGCCATAGAATTTGTGGGGAAAAGATGAGGGCTCAAGATATAGACCTTGGCCTTGGGCATCAACATAGAGACCATATGGGGGAAGAGTAGCTAGGAGAGACAGACACACACACACACACATGCACAGAGCAAGTATCCAATAAAGTATGAAGAACACACTTAGTTTTCTCAGTTTTCCAGCTGTGAATTTTTTACTTCCTATTATAATCAACAGAGAGAATATGATTAACTCTCGTGTCAGACCAAGTGATTAAGCATCCCATGGATAAATTGCCTCTAATCAGGGACTAGTCTTGCTTCAATTAGCTGAGGTAGGTAATGAGAGGGGTGTGATCATGTAGCTACTTGGGCAGCAGAGGTTGTGGATGGGTAGAATACCTCAGAGGGATACAAGAGCACGTGGGTGATGATTGCCATCACTAGCTACTAAGTTGTTTCAGGTCAGAGAAAAACATGAGCAAATGTCAAACTATTTACATTTTTGGATTGGGGAGTGATCATCAGCATTCTGAATTCATGTATATCTAGTCTTCTGATTGTAATTTTTATTATTGCATGTCCCATTTGAGCTCATATTCTAGAACTCTTTTTAGAAACTAGTATACGAACCACAGGAAGGGAAATGATTTAACAAGAAAGTTCTCAGAGGATTGTCTTATTACTTTTTCTGGAGACTGCTGAGCATTGAGTGTGGGGATATAGAGGAAACATATTTGATAGAAAATTTACAACTTACTACTAAAATATGTTTCTGTTCCTAAAATTACACCAAGTGAATGGAACAGATTGTCCTTTACTAATATAACAAATGTAACCCTTAGTACAACTATGTCTCTGCCAGGATAAGGATGAGATAATTTGAGGAAGGGAATTTGGGGATACTCATCTTTGACTTTGTTTAAGCCTTGTTTCCCTTCAGCCAAGAAAATAGACTTTAGTGAACAACCTGGTACTTCCTACTTGTATAAACTTTTAACCCAATGTTATAGAAATCAAAAAGTTTCCATAGACTTTGTGAATAAAATTAAACTATTAAAAAATTTCAACTAGTGATTTTCATTGCTAAAATCTTTCTTAAAATCATGCAAAACCAGGTCAGCCACCCATGTTCTTTAATCTTTTCAATAGACTGCAAGGATTCAAATGATTTCTTCCTCTTTTGTAAGTGCTACCTTATCTTCTAGCCCCTTGGACTTCCTTTCTGCCCTACAAAATAGAACTCATAAATGAGACACCATCACCCTAGTTCCCTTGGTATCTATTGTTCTCAAGGATAATCAGGAAGGCTACTACTACTAATAAAAAGTCCCTATATGGGACTTCCCTGGTGGTCCAGTGGCTAAGACTCCATGCTCCCAATGCAGGGACCCCGGGTTCTATCCCCGGTCAGGGAACTAGATCCTATATGCTGCAACTAAGGGTTCGCATGCTGCAACTAAAGATCCCACGTGCCACAACTAAGACCTGGTGCAGCCAAATAAATAAATAAAAATTTTTTTTAAAGTCCCTATAACAATGACAAAATTGCAAACATAAGGAACGATAAGACTTTCAAATATCTTATAAAGGTAGTTCCTAACCTGCATCTAAATTGGTAACTGAAACTCCCATAGACTTCTACTCTTAGTTTTTTTAAGCCTTTCAATAGGATTTATGAAAACTCCCAACTTTTCTCACATTCCATCCTTCCCTGATGACAGAATAGAACAGATGGAATGCTAAGTCTTATCTTGGCTCAAGATTTTCAAAGACCACCTGATTAATTGACAACTACTCCACTAGACATTAGCCTTGCTCGAGAAGAATCTTCTTTAGTGCATTTCTTCCTAAGGCCCACAATTACTGTTTCCTATTGATTAAGGACAAAAGGGCTCATCCTATACAAATGTCCTTATGGCCTTCCCTGTTAGGCTATGCCATGAATCCAGCTCCTTGCCCTCCCTACGGCTGAGAACCCATATTATTCATCTCCACTGGGCTTTCATTTTTAGTCGGTCTAATGTTATTCTTCTTCAGGCGTGGGGTTAGCTAGACAAGTCAACCCAATTCCATTTATCTCTATCATATATTATAGAAAGAGTTTGGGGTTAACATATACACACTACTATATATAAAATAGATAACCAATAAGGACCAATGTATAGCACAGAGAACTATACTCAATATATATATATTTTTAACATCTTTATTGGAGTATAATTGCTTTACAATGGTGTGTTAGTTTCTGCTTTATAACGAAGTGAATCAGTTATACATATACATATGTCCCCATATCTCTTCCCTCTTGCATCTCCCTCTCTCCCACCCTCCCTATCCCACCCCTCTGGGTGGTCACAAAGCACCGAGCTGATCTCCCTGTGCTATGCGGCTGCTTCCCACTAGCTATCTATTTTACGTTTGGTAGTGCTATACTCAATATTTTATAATACCCTACAAAGGAAAAGAATTTGAAAAGGAATATATATATAACTGAATCACTTTGCTGTACACCAAACTAACATAACATTGTAGATCAACTATACTTCAGTTTAAAAAAGAAATACATAAAAAGCTTGCAAAGGAGAAAAAATATGGCAATAAATCTTGTTTTCTCTCTTCCATGTCTCATCACTAGCACCAGCCACAAGGATTGCTTCAGGCCTCCAAACTTCAAGTTTGCATCCCTAGGACCATGTTTACTGTTCTTTTTGTAAGGTATCTAAGTGAAAGTTGGGGTATGGGATGGGAATACAGACATTTTTTCTTTCTTGGAGAGTCATTTGTTCCAAAAGGGGCTTACAAGTCAGATCAAGGACGGATTAAAGAGAAATAGATCCCTGCAATCTCTAGAGGCTGTACAACTGACTTTATCAGTTGTAGCTTTCAAAGAAATTAATGAAATATTGATTTTATCTAAAAACTAAGTAAGAAGCTGTGTCTTACTATTTACAACATAAATGGGATCATTTTTCACAACCTGACCTTTACTCCAGCTATTTTTTCTTCAAAAAACATATCAACAGAAGAGAAAGAGAGCAAGCGAGAGAGAGAAAATATGAACGAATAGTTCATTCATTAGTATGAGATTAGTATGACAAATATGAAACTATAAATCTACTTTCAAGACAGAAGGCTTGAAATCCTTGAACACTGGGTGGAGTTTCTGTTTTCCACATAAATCAAAAGGCTTATCTAAGATAATGCATCCTACTATTTGACTACATCTTACACAGACTAGAAGTGGGTTTTGAATTTATGGGAAATGGGTTCCTTTTCCACTTGTAACACAGACAACTTTAGGTTCCTGATAAGATAGCAACTGAACTTGATTTCATCTGATAGCTTGAGGACAAAATTAAAAAATGGAAAAACTAGATTACAGTAATATTACATCAGTGAATAGCAGAATGTTTAAATTGAAAATAATCTGTGCCAAAAGATGTTGATGTTATTTCTATTTCTATTACTTCAATATTTAGAGAATTTATTCAGTACAAACATAGTGCCATTCAAAGAGTAAAAATGTGTACCCTAAAGGTGCAAATACATTACTGCATTTTTTATTACATTTTTTCTCATATTACCAAAAAAAGTGAAATTCAGCCTCAACCACACTATTACACAATTATATAAAGGGTGAAAAATTTCTCCAATACCGTTTCCAACATAACCACTTTTAGGACTTTAGCATGACTCCTCCTTGATTTTCCTGTACTTTTTCTAACTCTCTCTTTCTTACACTTTTGCCTTATATAGTCCCATACTGTTTCAATACTTACAAGTAGTTATTTTTAATCAAAAAATGTATAAAAGGACACGGCTGATTTTGAAACTTATTCCAGTTGGGGACTGTGGGTGTATTTGCAAGACCTGGGACTGATGACTAAATGTGTGAGCACAGAAAAAGCTAAAACATTTTGGGACTCATGCACCATTGCTGTGGAGTATTCCCTGACTAAGCAAAAGATATGAACATGGTAGATAGGTGGAAAATACATATTCACCTCACCACATATAATGCTGATCCTGGGTAAATCAGGAGGCAACCTTAAAGGCAGAGATGGCAGTGGTGGTGGTGACACTCAAGGTCAAGGGTACTGGTGACTGCGTAGAGCTGCCCCTCTCAGTGCATGCCTGGGGCTGTGAGAAACTGGCCATGTTCTCATATGACAAGTGGAAAGAGCGCTATCATTAGCTACCAGGAAATTTTAAGGCATGAACCCCTTGCTATAGGACCTTTCCCTAAATTGAGCATCATGCAAGAAGAGTGGTGATACAGTAATGGGTCAGGAGTAGGATTTCAGCTCCAAGGTGGTACCTGTGCAAAGACATCTACCAGGCTGAGGAAAAGCACCGGTAGCAGAAGGAGGCAAAAGGCCAGAATTGATGAGACAGATCTTGTAAGCACCCATGAGAGTCCTTGAAGACAAACACTTAAAGAAGTGCTCTCCATAAGTAGGCAAGTAGGGATCTGGAGCTCAAGATTTGAGTACTAATGGATATTAATGTTAATATTCCTACATTGTATTTGCTTTGTTGTGAGTGTATTGGTGGAGGAGATGTCTCCCATTTTACCCAAGATGTTTCTCATAGACAATAAATTGGAAATTTTGTTTCAAGTCACTGTGGCTACTTTTCATGCATATCATCAGATTAAGAATTGTGGCTTTTAAATGTTTTAGATCACTAAAACTTATTTAGTAAGGTCACAAAGCTGTATTTTCAACAAGTGAAGTCATTATTAAATTAATGTTTTGTGTGCATTTACTTGTTTTAGATTTTGCCAAGAGCAAAAAACTAATACTTGTTTGGCTTAGAAAAATTTGAAGATCAAGGAAAGCATAATGAAAAATAAGTATTATCCATAGTTCTACCATAATTCTTTCAAAAACCCACACAGCCAATGATCAGGATGTATCAAACCAGGGAATTCTTTTATTCCTAGCTCTGCTTTTGACCCATCTAAGAAAGAAATTAATGCCCCAAATTCCTTTTATCTCAGATTTTCTAATGCAGAAGTTAAATTGACTATTCATAATCTCTCAAAATAAAATGCTATGCTTGTGAGAATTATTATTCCCAGTTCTTGATCTGGTGAGTTGATGGCATGATTTCATGGTAGCGTGACAATGAACAATGGGATATCACCAAAATGTATGGAATCTGGTAGCAATACTATCAGGAGCTAAAATATTTTGTACTTAGTATATTTCAGACTCTGTTCCATGAGTTTTACATGTGTTATCTTATTTGGTCTTTACAAGAATCCTGTAAGTGGATGCTATTATTATCCCTATTTTACAAATGAGGAAATGAAGGCATATAACATTCCAGTAACTTGTCTAGGGCTACACAACTATAGTCAGTCCATGGTCACATATGCAGACCACTTTAGTTTATTTAGCATGGGAAATTAGTGGATGGGCTGGCATTTACTGGTATGCCTTCCATTTGGTATTGGGTATTGACATATAATTGTTGAGTTTCTGAATTAAAATAGGTCATACATGAAGGGTTGCATTTTGTAACTCTCTTTGAGAGAGGCCAATCATTGGTGCCTTTCCTGTTAGGGAGAAGTTAAATCATGGTGCTTTAATTACAGATCACATTTCCGACTTACTCTGAATAAGGAAAGGACACACTGCTGCATTTTAAGTGTTAGCGTTAAGCAATGTTAAATTGTTTGTGAAATCGGCCTATTTATTCTGGTCAAAAGAAAGAGGTATGGAATTGAATATTATTGTAAATTCATGTTGCCTCATACAGTTCCTCTTCCAAGCATCTAAATTTAACGTCATTGTTTTGGTAAATCTAATAAATTGTACGAGAGAGATGGATCAAGTTATTCCAGGTGAACACAAGTGAACCATTTCCAGCGAATGGAAAGCATTATTATCCCACACCATTCTTTTATTCATTCAAGGTACAGAAATGTTAAGCAATGAACCTTATAGTTGGGAAGCTTATTCATGTTGCCATTATCAGAAATTGCACCTGATGTGATCTATATTTTGCCGACCTTGTTTGTTTGGGGTCATGAAATATAGAGGGTGGGAAGAAGAAGACATAATAGAAAAATTTAATCACAGAGAAATCCAGTTTAGATAACTTGCACATTGTGTAAAAGAAATCTTTCTACTTAAAGCAGCACTTGCCTAGAAGATATCAAAACCAAATGCTGTGTTTCATCACAACTCATTGAAACCATGGAGAGACCCATCCACTGAAGGAGATCAACGACAAAGAACTTGGAGTGCTGTCAGTAGCCGATACCCTCACGAGATCTAAATAAAGGTTCTTTCCTTAACAAGGAATAATAGGATTTGTTAATTAAGCACAGTATTAGTAACTTATTCCATCCTAGCCAGAAAGTGATTTGCAATGCTTAATTAACATTAACTATAATGAACCCCACCTTTCTAGCACATTAAAAACCCTTGATATTTTCCGCTAAGATCATCCCTTAGTAAATTGCTTTATTGGTCTGTGTTCCTTTGCTTGGCAAGGAAATAAACTCATTGGTCACATTTTTAATCATGGCAGTAATCCTTGTCTTTTCTCTAACAATTGCTTCTGCTCTGCTTCCAAAAGATAATATGCTACATTTGTTTTTCAATACTTAAATTTTGCTTTTCATTTAAAATCCAAATACAAGTTTATGCCAAAAATATAATTTTAATGCATTGAGTTCTATATAACTAAAGCATTCTAAACATTTTTCATCTTGAAATGGGATTCTGTCACTTCTTGCTGGAGTTAGGTCATGGAGTTACTGCACAGATTACATGGGCTGCCAACATCAAAATTATGTTACAAGGGCTTAGGCCAGCCATCCTCCTTTCATTAGGTTCTCTTTACATTGTAGTTCTCATCTTCATGCCTTATCTGTATTACTCTGCATTCCTACTTAGAGAACTTCTTCATCTAAAACATGAAGAATTGCCCTTTTAAACCAGAAAAATCTGATTTTAATAATATAATCAAACATCTTCCTTCAAGAGCTGATTTAAAACTCATCTCCAGCAGATTTTCCCTGATCAACTCCATCACTCTGATTTTGCCTCATCTTTGATATTAGTATACTTAGATGGATTGTTTTTGATGTTTTATTTAGTAATTGTTCTTTATCTGTGATTTTTAACTTAAAAGAGTATTCGAAGTTTCTCATTGTTGTTCAAAATATCCCCTACCTCTTTTATAATTTCTCCCATCATCTGTTGGTTATGATAATTTATTATCCTTGGTAGAGTTTGAGAACTGATCAGTTCAACCATTTGTTAATTGTCAGGGGGTTTTTTTGTTGTTCATTTGTTTGTTTTTGGAAGAGATAAATGTCAGTCCCTCTAGCTTTTAGAAACTCCTTCATAATCTCTTTATTTGGTGAAATGCTGTGGTAAAAGCAAGTTTAAACCAATATCTGTCAAATATAAAATAATTATTAGAAAGAAGGGACAAAACAGTAATAAATTCTAACCTCAGCCACTTTGGACAATCACCTTGCAGGAACAAAATATAAGAATCCAGTGTGTATGGCATTGCCATCCCAAAGCTCTGATTTGTCCAGTGTCACCACTCCTGTCACAGAGGAATTTGTTGCCTTATCTGATGGAAAAGGTAGATTGATCCTGCTACTAAAAGCAGCTTAAGGCTCACAAGGACCCAGGGATAGCGGAATAGTCCCAACCAATGTGGGGAATCCCAACTAGTAGAAAACCATTCTTTCTGCAAGTCAGAACATCACCAAAAAGGTACTGAGGGGCACAATACAGATGTTGCAAAGCACATTTTGTGTATATTTGAGAACTGGAAATGAATCAGGTAATGATATTCGGGAATAATTTTTAGTTTTAGTAGGCATTAATTTATTTTAACAATGTAAAAGGATACTTTTGTCTTTTAGGGTGGGCTATTATATTGTCTGTGTAATGGCTGGTTGTGACTCTCCCTGCACTACCACTCACCCCTTCATTTCCCAGAGTCATTTTGTGAACTAACTAGAAGGTTGGATAATTCTGCCAAAAGGCTGGCGTTTCACTTTGCTTGTGTGAGTACATGAGGACAGAGTGGGGGTTCTCCTGGCTTGCATGACTAGACGGGGTGACTTCTTGTTCGTTAATAAATGTTTGTATATTTGGCAGAAGGTGGTTTAAAACTTGCTTCTATTGTAACAAACCACCTGTTAGCAAGAGGGTCATAGTCTTACCCTCACATAGCTGGAGGCTTTCTACATATAACAAAAAGAACTTTGTAGCTTCTAAAAACAAAATTGATTTACACTGGTTTCAACAATAGGATTATCACTGAGCATTTGAATATGTTCTCTAAACCTTCTTCCTGCAATAAGATACTAACCATCTAAGATAAACTACACTGACCTATTAGTAATGAGATAATTTTCTTCCAGACCTTGTCTCTGAAATTGCAGCTGCTTCATGAAGATCTTGTCTGAGTTTATTATTTTTTTCCAAATTACCATCTTCTCTCTTTAAGTAGTTCTAGATGTACTAGGAATTTAATCCAAAGGCTCATTTTGCAGTGAGCATTAGTCAGCATATTTTACAGGACGAATGGCCAGTGTAGGTCATACAGCAAATCAGGTAAGTATAGGTCAGATACTACGGTTTCTGTGATAGTTCTCTTTCCCTTGCCCTTCCATGCAGCAGAGGGCAGTAGTGAACTGTGCATATTTCCTCCAGAAACAAACAAAATAAATAATTTAAAAATCATATTGAAAATGTCTCCATTCAATAGTATTTTTGGTCACCTGAACGAACAGTAACTTACCTGAGCTACAATCCAGTATACAGTAGCTAATTTCAGATCTCAGACATGGTTCAGTTCAGACAATTTAGGATTTGAGTAATAACATTATATTGCATCTAGTCATTCACAAACCACATGCAGGCAGAAATTAAATATTTTAATTTTTTTCTAAGAAATTTCCTTAAGGAAATGTTATAGCATAAAGTTATCTTAACTACTTCTAGCTTAAAACATTGTCTTCTTCAAGGTAAATAGAATATTTTAATGAAATTCTATCTCCTTTAAAAGGCTTTTTAATAAATTAAATTAAAATATTGTTTCTTACCAAATAACCACATTTATGAATATGCAATTGACCTGAAGTATTAAATTTTAACTTTTAAAAAAAAAATTATTTTCTGGTATTTACCTACATAGTTTTATGTTTATCTGCAGTTTTCCTTATTTTGTATCTTAAATGTCATCTACTGTCTTCCTAGTAAAGAAGATGAAAAGTCAGCTCTCTTACACTCCCCTCAGATATTCTCTCACCTTTTTCCTCCAAAAATGCCATTTTAAATTACGCAGTTTTGGGCCCTGTGCCTTAATCATAGAAGGCAATTATTAAATATATGTCTATGGCAACATATTCAAACAGTTGAAAGGGATTTCCAATGAAGAAAAGATTACTCACATTTACTGAGTTCTGACTCTGTGCCCAGAATTTTCACCTGGTTTTAAATCACCATCACACAGAAAACCATTTCTGATTATCTTTCCAGATTGCAACATTTAAGCAGGTCTTTTCAAAGTAGAAAAGGACATGGGTTCTTGCCAAAAGCTTGGTAAAGCAAAAACGATCTCAGACTTCAGTTGCATAGCTCACATTTAAATCTGCTCTTTCACTTACTAGCTGTCAGACCTTCCACTTCACAACCTCTGCTTCCCATCTAAGGCTTCCCAGAGCTGGGTAGCCGTGGCAGTGACCATTTTCCTATCCCACTTACTTGTTTGATTACCTCTTATTGGAGGAACCTACCACTCCCTTGATGAGGGTCAGTATTTAAACATATATATATATATATATATATATATATATATATATATGTAATTATATTACATGTAAATGGAAAAATATTCAGTTAAAATACACAGTTTGTTCTACTGGATAAAAAAAGAAAATTGAACTATATGCTATTTGTAAGAAGCATGCACTAATTACAACAACACAGAGAAGATGAAAGCAAAAGAAAGAAAATGATTTCCTATACAAACTCTAGTGAGAAAAAAAAAAAAAGCTGATGTATATTGATATCAAAGTAGACTTTAAGAGAAAAGGCATTACTAGATCTAAGCGAACCATTTCATATGATAACATGATCAATTCAAGAGAAAGATATAACACTTCAATATTTGTATTCAGCTAATTTATTTTTAAAAATATATAAAGATATAAAGTGAGAGCTGACAAAATTGAAAGAATAATTACAAAATTAATACTGGACTTTTTTTAATACTGGAGATTTAACACATCTCTTTCTGTAACTGATGGAAAAAAATGTCAAAATCAATAAAGATTTAAAAGATTTGAGCAACATAATTAAATACCTTGATTTTATTGACATATACTGACTACAATTCCCTAATACTGTAAAATATATATTCTTTTCAATTGCACAGGGAACATTTACCAAAATAATACTTATCTTAGACCATAGAGTGAATCTCAACAAATTGCAAAGAATTGAAATCAAGCAGAGTTCTCTCCATGTGGAATTAAACTAGAAATCACCAAGAGTATAATTACTACAAAATATTTAAAAGTTTGGAAATTAATCAACACACAAATAATCCATTAGGCAAAGAAGAATTCACAAAGGAAATTAGAAAATATTTTAAACTGAATGATAATTCAAAATATCAAAACCTATACAATGCTGCTAAAGCTGTGTTTAAAGGAAATTCTAAAATTTGATATTTTTAAAGCCAATTTTCCTAAGATTGATCTATAGATGCAATGCAGTCTCAGTCAAAATTTTAATTTTTTGTGTGAAAATTTTCACATGTTCTATGGAAATGCAGAAGACCTAATATAGTAAGACGATCTTCAAAGAGAAAAACAAATGAAGGCTATACTTGCTATAAAGCTACAGTATAAAGACTTGCTATAAAGCTACAGTAATTAAGACAGTGTAAAATTAACACAAGCACAGACAAACAGCCCAATGCACTAGAATAAAGAGCCCAGAAACAGTTCCACACACGACATATGACATGGTATATGACAAAAGCACCACCGCAGTTGAGTAGGATAAATAGTGCTTGGTCAACTGGAGATCTATATGGGAAAAAAATGTACTTTGAACCCCTACATACTTAATTAATTAACTAATTAATTATTTAAGATGGTTCATAGACCTAAATGTAAAAAAGAAAACAATAAAGTTACTGGAAGAAAATAGGAGAAAATCTTCAAGACCTTGGTGTAAACAAAGATTTCCTAAACAGAGCGGAGGGAAGACTGGATATGAAGGGGCAAAGATCCCGAACAGTTTATTTAATCCTTTATTTGTCTTTATCTATCTACATACCTATCGCTCTAACTACCTAACTATCTATCTACCTCCTTATCTACCAAATCTATTTATTTTTGCCTTAGCTGCTGTTTTGTGTGTGTGTGTGTGTGTTTGTGTGTGTGTGTGTGTTTGTGTGTGAAACTTGTTGCATGTGTGAAATAAAATCAAATGGTCCAAGAGATTCAGAATCACAAACAAGAAAAATTTGTGTGCTTACTATATGCTAAGCATGTTGACCAAAACTTCAGGGCTTCATGCTCAAGGTACAGTATGACAAAATTTTGGCAGTGGGAAGAGGACATTAGCTAAAGACAGTAATATAAGCTGAAATGGAAATGTTTTAATGTTTCAAGGGCAAAATGGTTTTAAGGCATATTTTATTAAAGTTTCCTTAATCAAAATTTATGGGGGAAGAGAGACAAGCATATATTATGATAGCTAATTGTTACAATTAATTTGATCATTAGGAGATATTAATTTAATATAGAAATAATTAACTGTATAGGAGTATTTGTAATTTGAATGACAATCATTTGGTTATCTTATTATCTTAAAGAAAGAGTCTGCAGAGGGAACGTTAAAAAAAACTACCACATTTTGCAATGTAGGGTTTTTTTATATTAAATACATGGTTTTTCTTTGGCATGCAAGATGTTTTGCTTATTGTAGAAAATGGAATATATGATGCCATGTTTTAACCATCAAAAACAACATTACATTTTGATATATTATGTACTAATGTCTTTCAACATACTTCTAAACATACAGACTTTTAAAAAATAATTATATTTTATGTATAGTTACTGATTTTGCATTGCAAATTAAGCATGAAAAAAGTACAATGATATATTATCTTGTTTTTCTAATTTATAAAGATGGATAAACTGATTAAATTATTTGTACATGTTTTTAACCTTTACTGATTTTACTAGTCTATCTTTCATGTATATGCTGCAATTCATTTTTCAGTGGTTATTATGGTACTTTTTGAAATACTTTATTAACACTCGTCTGAAATTAAAAACGAAGTTTTTTTCTAAAATAAAATAAGACTAATTATATTTGAAATGACAATGAAGGTCTGACTCACCAACTTAAATAATAAGGCAAATATTTTCCATAGGCTGAATATGCTAACTGCTGCAGCCCCAAGATTTGAAGAAAAGATATTGTATACAAATAAGAAAATTTTAAACTTTTTTTTTTTTTTTTAACAGTGGCTTAGCATTTAATTTTTGAGGGCTTACCACACGCCCATTATGCTAACTGCTTTCCATGCATGATCTCAATTATTCCTAACCAAACTCTGAGTCAGGTATCAATATATTTCTGCTGAATTTTGACTAAAGGATCTTCCAAGTAAAGCACAAAGACGCTGAGGCAGGAAGGTGGTAGCTTTGGGAGCAGGCAGAGGAGCAGGGAGGGGAAAATGCTGAAGCTGCAGAGCAGAGGTTTCCTCGTCAAGCTCTTCTTTAGCCAAGGCTTCCTGAGCTGTCGACTCCAAAGGAATCGTGGGCACGCTGTTCATTCATTCACGTATCTATTTGATCGTCTTCTATGTGTCAGGCATTGAACTAGGTGCAGAGGCTACAACCGGTGGGCAAGACAGCATGGTTCCTACCATTGTGGAGTTTACATTCTGGTAGGAGGGACACACAGGCCAATTCCATCCCAGTGTGATAAAGAGGAATGAGAGGGTGCTGAGAGCAACTCCTGGTCTTGCAGGACGAAGGGGGGCTTGCTGGAGGACCGTTTCCAGAGCGACAGTGTTTCCTCCGGCGGCCTCCCAGCCACCTTTCGGGCCATGGCACGGCCCTGAGCGCCCCTTCCGGTCGAAAATTTAAAACATTTTATCAGAAATGTTGTATTGGTAAATATGTAATACAGAAAAACATTTTGATTTTTCAAAGTTTTCTGAGCCAATTGAATTTAATGTAGAAATGAGTAACCAATGTAATTAATAGTTATTTGATACTTCTTGGAAAGGTCATTTGGGGATCCATTCCAGAAACTGAAGAAAATGAATATCATAGTTGCCTACTGCGAACAAATATTTTTAATAATATAATATCTGAGAATTCAATTAGGCTTTCTTTCAGTGTCATCTTGACATATAATTCATAAGATGTTCAAAGAAATAAATGAAATTGCTCTAGTACAATTCTTTCAATTACCCTCTAATTATTTACATGAACAAGGTTTCTCAAAGCCTATAAATATTAAAAGGAAAAATAATAGAATTGACTGAGTCTTTCTAGGACTGCATTATGTTTATGCATGGACATATAAACTAACTGGGTATTAAAAAACACTATTTGGTTCATGAAGAGGTGCATTTCCAGAAGTATATACTTGCATTGGACACATTTTAAAAAGTGTCGTAACAATTTTATTTTAAAATGTCAATATGTACTATATAACAGAAATTACACTCTCTGTTAGTGTTTAGGCTCCTATGAAGAAATAGGTTGTCACTAAAATGTGCCTGAGGTCCATACTAGTTTAAAATTCCTTGGGGAAGTTGTGAGCAAAAAAGTTTTCAGAACAGTTATTTCTCTTAGCAACTTGTTTGTTTTCTTCACAGTAGTTGGCATTTTGCAGATGATTACATTATTGTTCAGAGAATCTCAGATGTAAATAGCAGATTACTCTGGTACCAGAAGGCTTACTAAATATTATAGACCCTTTCAGTATTTCCAAGAGTACTAAAGATATAGACCCTAAGACGATATTAAACTGGTCACAGTTCCCAAGCATGCTGTGGGGTCTTCTCTGGCAATAACACCACTGCCACCAGCACTCAGTCATGTGACATTTTGGACTGCCATCCCAGGATTTCAAGTGCCTTGCCCACACCTGCCAGGTGACTGATTTCCCACCCTCCCCAACATTTACCTCTACTATTTGCTCATTTGCTTGGGTGCTAATGACTGGTGAAACCTAAACCATCTACCTGCACCTGACCTAAAGGGAGTTGGATGTATGTTTTTTGTTCTATCTTTAGAAGCTAGAACTCATAATACAGAAAATTACTAAAATTAAAGAAGGAAATGTAATGATTCTGGACAAGTACAAAGGAAAAATGTCCACTGTAGAGATTTCTTTAACTGTCTTCTCCAACGGAGAATAATCTCCTTGAAAGCTGTCCCTTTGTCTTTTTCACTCCATCCACAGCAATGGACAGACCATACCTTCAGGGAAAAACTGTGTCACTTGCATTGCATAGATTTAGGAAATAGAATTGGGATAAGGAGAGACTTTTTCTTGCAACATCAATGAGCAGCATATTTGTAATAGATGGTCAACTGCCTCATATTTTGATTGATAAAGCCCAAGGTCTCTGAGCTATGAGACATAGAAGGAAAGAAATAAAAATACTTTCCTTATCCTTCTTTATGTGGATGTTGCTACTTTTTCATGAGAGAAGCATAGGGAGGCCCAAACTGGCAATTTACACTCACTATTAGAGACAGTGCATGGTTTGTCAGTTTCTAAATTAAACATGATTCAAGGCTTTTCAGAATATGTTGAGATGAGTATTGTCTAAACATGTTTGTGTTATGTTTTCAGTATATTCACTGAATTTATACTCATTTTTATATGCTGTGCATTATTAATTTATTTATCACACCATTCTATTAGCCCAGTATAAATGAAAATTGATGTTACTTCCTTCTAACTTCTGAAAACA
This sequence comes from Eschrichtius robustus, assembly GCF_028021215.1. Classification (NCBI taxonomy): domain Eukaryota; kingdom Metazoa; phylum Chordata; class Mammalia; order Artiodactyla; family Eschrichtiidae; genus Eschrichtius; species Eschrichtius robustus. The sequence goes on from NC_090825.1 coordinate 32,775,445, forward strand.
TGTATTATTACTAAAAATACCTGGGAACCACTAAAAAATGTTCTTCTGCTTATAGCACATTACAAAGCCAGCTTCCTATACTTATTAATGTTAAAGTTCCATTGACCTTTGTTATAGATTGAATTTTGTTCCCCCCAGATTCATATGTTAAAGTCCTAACCCCCAGTACCTTAGGATGAGAGCTTATTTGGAGAGGTAGGAGGTAATCAAGTTAAAGTGAAGTCATTAGAGTGGACCCTAATCCAATATGACCTGTGTCCTTATGAAAAGGGAAAATTTGACCACAGACATGTATTCAAAATGCTATGTGAATGTGAAGGCAGAGATAAGAGTGATGCATGGTGTGAAGCCAAGGAAAGCTACAGGTTGACAGCAAATCACCAGAAGCTAAGAGAAAGGCATGGAACAGATTATCTTCCAGCCCTCAGAAGGAACCAACTCTCCTGGCACCTTGATCTTGGACTTCCAGACTCCAGAGCTGTGAGAACTTAAATTCCTGTTGTTTAAGTCACTCGGTTAGCTGCACTTTGTTATGGAAGCCTTAGCAAACAAATAATATCTTATCTAACATGAGCTCTTTCCATAATTTCTCTTCCTTACATGATTCTCTGTAGCCTTGAGGAATTTTTTAATCTATAGGAGAACTTCAGAGCTTGTTTTTACATTGTACTCCAGCTCCTGGAGAGGTGTTCTCGGGCACAGGTCACGTTTAAGGCCATTTGTTGGATCACTGTGCTGGATGTCAGCTTTTCTGGGGAACTGAGAAAAAAGGATAAAACTCTGGGAGCCAAAGAATTATAGTCTTTCCTTTGGGTCAGCATATATTGGGATACCCCTTCTTCTGGGTCACCTGTCTGCCACGCAGCTAGTGGAGTATAGTCTTCTTCCTACTTACTCCTGAGGGGCTCTATTCTAGGCAGCATGGAAATGAGCAGTTTAGATATACTGAGTCAGGCCTTGGCAACAACTTTCTTTTGCCTTGTTTTTTCTTTCTGATCTTTCTTTGGATTTAGTTTTCTCATTCCATTACGATGAAGTAGTCACAAATAGCTGGGATTCTGGTATGAGCTTAGAAGAAAAGGACCAAGGAAGCAGCTCACTCTGTCTTTATTATCTAAGGGTCCTTGCAGCTCCATATTGCCCAGGAGACTACATCAAATTTACAGATGAAGTTGGGAAGAATTGAAACCTTAACACTATTGACACTCTAACAATAAATACAGTATATCTCTCCATTAATTTACATCTTTGATTTCTTTCATCAGAGTTCTATAGCTTTCCACATGTAGATCCTGTACATATTTTGTTGAATTTGTAACAAAGTATTTTTTGGTGCTTTTGTAAATGGTGTCTTGTTTCTAATTTCAAATTTCAATTGTTCATTGTTGGGACTCAGGATAGCAAAAATAACTTTCGTGTATCAAACTTTTATCGTGGAATCTTATATTTGCTTATTAGTTCCAGGAAATATTTTGTAGATTCTTTGGAATTTTCTATATAGGCAATCATGTCATCTGTGAACAAAGACAAGTTTGTTCCTTCTTCCAATATGTACACATTTCATTTCACTTTACTGCTTTATTGCACTAGCTATGACTTCCAGTGTAACATTTAACAGGTGTGGTAAGAGACGACATAAGTGTCTTGATCCTGATGTTAGGGAGAAAGCATCCAGCTTCTCACCATTAAGTATAATGATAGCTGTAGTTTTTTTGGGTTTTTTTAATAGTTGTTCTTCATCAAGTTGAGAAAGTTTCCCTCTATTCCTATTTTTCTGAGACATTTTATCATGTATAGGTGTTCAATTTTGTCAACTGCTTTTTCTGCATCAGTTGATACAATCACACAATTTTTCTTCTTTAGCCTACTGATGTGACTTTCTTTTTTTTTTGAATGTTGAACCAGCCTTGCATCCCTGGAATAAGTCTCACTTGGTAAGACATACTATTCTTTTCATTCATTGTTGGGTTTAACTTGCTAATGTTTTTGTTGAGGGTTTCACATCTATCTTCATGAAAGATATTGGTCTATAGTCTCCTTTTTTTGTAATGCCTTTATCTTGTTTTGGTATAAAAGTAATGCTGCTCTCATAGAATGAATTAGGAAGCGTTTACTCTGCTTCGGTCTTCTGAAAGAGATTGTAGAGAGTTGGCATAAGATCCATCACATCATAAATGTGTGGTAGAATTCAGCAGTGAAACTATCTGGGTCTGGTTCTTTCAGCTTTGGTGGGTTATTAGTTATTGATCCAATTTCTTTAGTATATATAAGCCTATTCAGATTATCTGTTTCTCCTTGTATGAGTTTTGGGTGGATTGTGTCTTTCAAGGAATTAGTTCATTTTATCTAGAAATTTATAAAACTTGTGAGCATAGACTTGTTCATAATGTTCTCTTATTATCCTTTTAATGTCCCTGTGATCAGTAGTGGTAGCCCATTTTTTATTTCTGATATTAATACTTTGTGTCTCCTGTCATTTTTCTTTAATCTGGCTAGAGATTTCTCAGTTTTATTGATCTTTTAACAGAATCAACTTTTGATTTTGTCGAGTTTCTCTATTCTCTTCCTGTTTTCAATTTTATTGATTTTTGCTCTAATTTTTACTATTTTCTTCTGCTTTCTTTAGACTTATATTCATCCTCTGTCTCTTCTTTCATAAGATGGAAACTTAGGTTATTTATTTTAGATCTTTCTTCCTTTATAATGTGTATGTAACATTATAAACTTTCCTCTAAGCACGACTTTTTTTGCATCTCACAAATTTTGATGTTGCATTTTCATTTTTATGTAGTTCAAAATATTTTTTAAATTATTTTAAGAGCTTTTATTTTCCCTATGTGTTATTTAGGAGTGTGTTGTTTAATTTCCAAATATTTGTGGATTTTTCCGGCTATCTTTCGATTATTGACATTTCATCTCATCCATTGAAGTCTGAGAACATACTTCGTATGATTTCTAGTCTTTTAAATTTGTTAAGCTGCATTTTATGGCCATGAATTTGGTCTCTCATTGAATGTTCCATGTGAACTTAAGAAGGATATATATTCTGTTGTTATTGGATGGAGTATTTTATAAATGTCAATTGCATCAAGTTGTTCGGGTCAATTCTATGCTTACTGATTTAGTGCCTGCTTGATTTATCAGTTAATAAAAGATGGATGTTGAAATCTCCAAATATAATAGTGGATTTGTCTATTTCTCCTTTTAGTTCTATCAGTTTTCAGTTCTCTATTAATTTTTACCTCATGTATTTAAGCTCTGTTGTTAGATGCATACATATTTAGGATTTGTAGGTCTTCTTGGAGATTTGATCTCCTATCATTATTTCATGTCCCTTTTTAACCCATGGTAATTTTCCTTGTTCTGAGTTCTGCTCCGTCTGAAATTAATATAGCTACTCCAGCTGTCTTTTGATTAGTGTTAGTGTGGTATAGTTTTCTTCTTCTTTTCCTTTAACTCACTTGAATTTTATAATTAAAGTGGGTTTCTTGTGAACAAACTATAGTGGAATCATTTTTTTTAAAATTTCAGTTTGGGAAGTTTCTATTGATATGTCTTCAAACTAACTGATTCTTTCCTTGGCCATGTCCAGCTCACTGATCAAAGGCATTCTTCATTTCTGTTCCATTGTTTTTATTTTTATCATTTCCCTTTGATTCTTTCTTAGTGTTTCCATATTTCTGCTTGCATTACCCATATGTTCATGCAAGTTGTGTACTTTTTTCCTTTAGAATTCTTAACATATTAGTTATGTTATTTTAAGTTCTCAGTCTGATAATTCCAATAACTGTGTCATATCTGAATATGATTCTGGTGCTTGCCTTGTCTGTTCAGACTCAGATTTTTTTTCTTTTTGCTGTGTCTTTTAATATTATTGAAAGCTGAACATTTGGATCAGTAATAGAAACTGTGGTAAATAGACCTGTAGTGTGAAAATGTACTAATCTGGCTAAGAGTTGGGATGTGTTTAATGCTTACCATTGTTGTTAGTGCCAAAGGCTTCAAATTCCTCTATTGTCTTTCTTTGTGTCTCTCCTCTTGACTTTGGGTTTCCCTAAGCACTTCTTCTCAAAGAAAGGCCGTGTCTTGCAGTTTTTTCAGCTGTAATCCATGGTTACCATCCTGAGGCCCTGTTGCTGTGGTGGTCACGGGTGGGAAAGAAGTGTTCTATAATCTCATGATTAAATCTCAGTCTTTTAGTCCATCTGTCTAGGCTATGACTTTCACAGGCATTTCTCAAGTGATATAGCTTTTCACCCCCTTACATAAGAAAGGAAGTCTAGAGAGGGCTAGAACAGGAGAAACGTCCTTTCTTGAGCTGGGATAAAGCTCTGGCAAAATCTTTTCCCTAGAAGTAAATCTTTTTTTTTTTTTTAATTTTTAATTTAATTTAATTTTTAAAAATTTATTTATTTTTGTTGCCTTGGGTCTTTGTTGCTGTGCATGGACTTTCTCTAGTTGCATCGAGCTGGGGCTACTCTTCATTGTGGTGCGTGAGCTTCTCATTGCGGTGGCTTCTCTTGTTGTGGAGCATGGGCTCTAGGTGCACAGGCTTCAGTAATTGTGGCACATGGGCTCAGCAGTTGTGGCTCACAGGCTCTAGAGCACAGGCTCAGTAGTTGTGACACATGGGCTTAGTTGCTCCACGGCATATGGGATCTTCCCAGACCAGGGCTTGAACCCGTGTCCCCTGCATTGGCAAGCAGATTCTTAACCACTGCACCACCAGGGAAGTCCCGAGGGTAAACCTTTTCTAATGGTGAATTCTCTAGACATGTTTCACAATGATTACTCTTCCCTTCATCCTGCCAGACCCAGGAGGGTATCTTTCTAGGATCTTCATCATGAGAATCTGGTGAGGTTACTAGAGGTAAACCAGTGAAAATGCAGGAGATTGCCTAAGATTGCAGCCCCTAGGGATTTCTTGTTCTTAGGTTAGTCCATAGTCAGTCTCCAGCGATTCATCAAAATTACCATTGAAGAGTTCCTACTAGTTTATGCCTCCAGCAGCTTTTGTTTCACTTTAACACTTTGATCATCTCTGCTATGATTATCTGGATTACCTTTCTTCCTAGTTTTCAGGGTGTTAGTTTTCCCTAAAACCTCAGCTCTCTGTTGGACCCAAGAGAAGTCATTGATTTTCAGTTTGTTCAGCTTTTTCATATAGTAAAGGCAGGACTGATAACTGCCAAGCTCTTTACATGTCAGTGCTGAAACTGAAAGTCTTAAGTTTCATTTCTAAAACCCAAATTAATAATGATGATGACAATAATAATAATAATTAATAGTAGTAGTAACAGTATAAATTCTAAAGGTACAATTGCATTAGATTTACATGCATATTAAACAGTTTCTTTGCTTGCCATCCCTCTTGCATCTCAGATGTTCCTTATTCCTTCTGGGACAATCTTTCCTCTTTCTTAAAAGTATATCCTTTCATAGCTATGTTTAATTTTTTCATTTATCTGATATCTGAAAAATAATCTTACTTATACATTCTAATTCTAGATGCTGGTTGTTTGTGGGCCATGATTCTAGATTAACTTATATTCTGCATTAAAATGCTAAAGTTTTTATTATATTTTCTTTTGACTCCCTCAGTGTCATTGAAAATCTTTTCATCTGTCTACAAGCCATTTCTTTGGATGGCACCTCTTTCTCTTCATTTTCCTTTTCTTTTTTTTTTTTTTTTGGCTGCACTGCGTGGCATGTGGGATTTTAGTTCCCCAACCAGGAATCAAACCCAGGACCCCTGCATTGGAAGCATGGAGTCTTAACAACAGGACCGCCAGGGAAGTCCCCATTCTCCTTTTCTGTTCTTCTTTCTTCTTCCCTTTCATCTTCTCCTCATCCTCTTTCTTTATCATTTTCTTCTCTGCCTTTAGATAGTTTCCTTTCTTCTTATAAGCTTAGAAATTCTTTATTGAGGCATCTCTCATCATTTATACAGTATCTAATTGTGTAATAGTCAGATGGCCTCATTATTTTGTCTAAAATATGTCACACTTCCTTTATAACCTTAGCTTTCTTTCACTATTCCTTTTACTAAAACATCTATTAAATTGTTCCTGTAAGCTAGCATTAAGTCCCTGCACTTAATCCTCTCAGCAACATTATAAATTTAGGGGTTGCTACTGTCCCCATTTTATGGCTAACAAGACCGGCTGAGACATACTAAGTAAGGATAGAATTGGACTCTGAGCCCAGGTCTGTCTGGTCCCAGAGTCATCTCTCCTAAGTATCACCATCATGTGACCTTTCAATCTAAATTCTCAGCCTGGCTGGCCTACTGAGTCATCCACATTTCAATTCCCCCTACTATTACTACCTATACTATTTACCTGACTGATAATAATCATTTAGTTATTTTCACTTTAACATTAATATACCTTTCCCTTCCCATGGTATTAGTCTCTTAAGAGCATAAAATGTGCCATTTGCCATGCTCCACAGCAGATCCTAATACAGTGCTATGGAAAAATTAAGTGTTCAATAAGTACTAATTAAACTATGAAAAAATCCAATTATCTTAAAAGACACAGGTAGTTTTTTCTCTGAATAAACATGCCAATCAGAATAATATAATAATTATGTTGAATTAAAATGCATGTATATGGCAATTAACCAAAAATAAAAGAAGATCTACGGCCACTAAGAGGAGTGTGGTAAAAGGAAGAGTGATGTTTGGGCTCATAATGTGTCGCTAAAATCATTAAAATGACTGTGGTCTATTTTGTTCATTGTTAACACACGTGAATATATCCGGGTTATATTCTACATTTCTGAGTTTGTGTTTTTTTTTTTAAACGTTTTTTTTTTTAAAGCTGTTACACCTAGGTGTGACAGTGATGGCAATGTTACAGCTAATAGTATTCTTTTTTTTTTTTTTTTAATTATTTATTTATTTATTTATTTATTTATGGCTGTGTTGGGTCTTCGTTTCTGTGAGGGCTTTCTCTAGTTGCGGCAAGCGGGGGCCACTCTTCATCGTGGTTCGCGGGCCTCTCACTACCGCGGCCTCTCTTGCTGCGGAGCACAGGCTCCAGACGCGCAGGCTCAGTAATTGTGGCTCACGGGCCCAGTTGCTCCGTGGCGTGTGGGATCTTCCCAGACCAGGGCTCGAACCCGAGTCCCCTGCATTGGCAGGCAGATTCTCAACCACTGCGCCACCAGGGAAGCCCCGGAGTTTGTGTTTTAACTGAAGTAATTTATCAATTTTTAAACATACCCAAGGTTTCCACATTTCTGCAAGGCATACTGGATGATAACTTTAAAAGCAGGCATCAGAAAAGAGCCCGTGATCAGGGCCACAGTCAGTGTGGACAAAAATGTGCTGCTAGCATTACGGTAACAGGCTGAATTCTTAGACATCAACAACATGCTTTCCTTACCACAATGTGTTCCCCTATACTGTTTCATCATTATGAGTACTTATTTAAAACCCATTTACAAAGCTGATTGCCAAGTACTGTATTGTCTAGAACTACTGCAAGAGATTTAGGTGCATAAAGTTCACACTTGGTTATTAGACCTTTAACTGCTTTTTTGCTTGCCAAGCACAGTTAATACACGAAAACAGTATAATCAAGATGATGAAAGTTTAAGTTTCCCATGACTGCCTTTACTTGCCTACCCTTCTCCACATCCACCTTTGATATTCGTTCCAGAAAATTTACTGCCTCCCAATAGATTCTTACATTCTTGGAATCAATTCCAGTAAGGCTAGTTATGTGGTGGTCTAATCCCTTCTTGCTCTGCTCCAAGTTGGCTTTTGATTGTTATTTCAAATAAAATAATTTTACTGCCTCCCTAATGTGTCCATGTAGTAAAAGTCTCAGGATAGTCTTAATGCCTCTTTTTGAGATGAGCGAATGCAGCTTTGGGGAAACTGCGGGCAGACTGGGGTGGTTATCGATATCATGCAGAACTCACGACGAGTCTGTGATTGAGAAACAACTACGCATGCAAGCATGTGTGCCCACATACTAACGAGCCCTGTGACCAGAAGCATTGGCAAGAATGGGTGGCAGTCTGGCGACAGTGAAGTGGAGATTTGGGGAACGCAGCCAGAGGGCTGCTGGCCTGTGAGCTCCCCAGAGTCCTCGACCACTTACAACCACTGTGACGCAAATGTGCTGTCAAACTAAACTCAGGAACATAAAAGAACTGATGGAATGACAGACAAATATAGGGAGGAAGGCACATTAAGGAAGAATGGAAAAGAACAAAGGAAATAAGAGATCAGTGTGGGGAAGACAGAATTTCTCAACATTATCAGCACTCCAGGCGGGCATAACAAGATTCCCGAGAATCGTTCTGTCTTGACATAACAGTACGAAACTAGACAGCCAATCTCTTACTTATGGTGAGAATCGCTTCATTTGTGTCATTCATTAGTGGTGCTGAGACAACTAATGATTTGTTCTTGCTGAACACAGATTAGCTTATGGATCGCAGACTTTTGACATGTTCAATGTACAGTCAAAGATGAGTTAGATTAGGCTCCCTAGAAAATGGATCCACGAGGCTGTGCAGAGAGGCTGCATTGTGCAAATGTGTTTCTAGTTTGTGTCCAGGCAGCTCTTTTCCTTCTTGCTCACTTCTCATCCGGACCACAATTACACTTGTTATATGGAAGACAGCTCCTTCGAAAGCATTTAGAGGTATAAGTAATTATATATTGTTTATGTCCCTCAAACCCAGAAATATTTACTTATTTCTTGATATGAGTACATCTGTGGGATTTTAAAAATGATTTAAATTTTGGTTATTTTCTGGGATACCGAGATTTAGAAATTGATATGGAAATAAACACAATCCACTAATTTTTGAATTGTTGTTTATAAACTTTCAGCGGCTATAAAACAGCTTAATTGGAATTGTTTGGACTTCCTATGAGGTAAGTTTAAAAAAGATTTGAACCAGAAATCTGGGGATATGACTCTCAACTCTGATCTTAGATAAGTCACTACCAACTAGAGATCTTAATGTGAGAGAAGCTAGTTTTCTTTTCTTTTATATACATATATTATACATTTCATATATACATATATTATAAAGCTTTGGGTTTTTCCACCAAAATTTTTAGGGTAAAAACAATCTTATGACACTTGTTTTATTTAGTCGAATTTAAGGTAAAGAGCTACAACAGATATTTGTGGGACTGTGTTTGAAGAGGTTAGGTCACCTTAGTGTAATGTGTTTAACTTTTTCCTGCCACTTATTTGCAAAATTTGCAAAATTATAAACAGTAGGATACCCATAATCAACTCTCAAAGTTAAATAAAAAACACAGCTAATTTTAAATTATTGATTTAAAATGTGATATTCTACAAATATCTTTTACTGTTAATTTTAATAGATAATTTTAATTGTTTCAGAAAAATCTTTAATAAGTATATAAAAATAATTCAATAATTTGCTTTTACTTTCACTGTAGTTTACATTTCTAATGAAACTATGTTCCAACATTTTATATTCTATGTGCATTCACATGGTATCTTTAATCCTTCAGATAGCTACTGACAACAGAATACAAATTATGTGAAATTTTAAATTATAACAATATATAGTGATTGGAACTCTTCTAAACATCACTGGGACATCAACAGAATGACACATGTGCCAAAATAATTTAATATACTGTCTTTGATACTTCATTGACTTTTAGTGAAGCCTTATACGTATTTTTCATTTTATTGTTTTGAATGTGTGTTAATCAATGTAGGAGGATGGGGCATCTTTTAGTAAATAGTTTGTGGGTTGATTTATACCTTTTAAATATACAGACATATGGTACACAGGCCTTCATTTGTACTCTTGCCCCAGGCCCTGCAAATGTTGAGACAGTCTAACTTTTGACAGCTTAGATATAGTGTGAATCTTACCTTTTCCAGATGTATGGAAAGGGCTGTTTTTCCATGTTTGTTTCATTAATGTGAGAATCCTGAAAAAAAAAAAATGCTTTCTAATTTATTTTGTATAGAAATCAACTCATACAATGTTCTAAAGTTGTGAGATAAATTATTTTAAAGTTGTTTTAAGTGCTTTTTTAAATATGAGAAGTTATAATTTCAGTGAAGATCCTGGGTATTGAGTTTGGAATTATCTAGTAATATACCACCAATAAAGCAGAGTTCATGAACAATCATTTTTTAACTGATTATTCACTGTTGTTCTGATATACACTATATGTCTTTTTTTATGAGGGAGTTCCATGTGACATATTCCTTCCATTTGAAGAATGAAGATTGAGGCTGTTCACAGAGGACCTCAGTGATGAATCTATCTCATCAGTCAGTATTTCTCTCCCCCCACCCAATTGGTTGGTCTCTTTGACTCAATCTTCATGATTCAAGATGTGAGTCTGTCTAACGCTGCCAGGGACGCTTGGTGGGGCCGCCATGTTTCAGTGGACATTTTTGATATCTGACTCAATTGAAAACTCCCTCCTTTTGATATGAATTCCACAGTATATGTTGAAAGGTTCTATAGTTTGTTTTCCTTTCTGTTTTTTATATAAGCCCTCAACGTGCCTGCTTTTGAATTGTTTCAGCCTTTACTTTCAAAGAAATCATAATCTGTAAACTTTTACCTACCTTCCATAGTTCCAAGTTCAAGTAGCTTCACCAGGCATGGAGCCAGGGGATTAGGGTATGATACCTTGTCATTAGATAAGAGACATGGTGACTAGTCTTGCTCAGCCTTTCTTCATAAATTCTTTGTAAGAATCTTTACTTCTCTGGGCCTCTTACAGTCTGTAAAATAGTGACTGAATGGGCCTTTATGTCTCTTAAAACGCCAACATTTTTTGAATCATTACTATTCTTGGCTTTTTAATGAGTACTTTGGTACTCATTTATCAATGAAAGGAATAATTGATACATAGTTACTCCAATATGTAAGTTGATAATACAAGGAAAAAGTAAAAAAATAAACTTTATGTTTCCTTCAACTGCCTCTTTCTAATTTCAAGAAGTGTTACACAGTTTTAGAATTCTAGGATAATGTAATGTTCTTTTTTTGTCTGTGTGACTGTATAAGAATAGATCTTTTCATGTCCTCTTCTTAATCTTTATGCATTGAAGAGCTCTTGTGTAAGACTTTCCCTCTATCAATGATCCTTATTCTATTGAGATGTTTTTCAGCTCCAATACACTGCCATTTTTTTTATTATAAGAGCTTTATTGAGATGTAATTCACATATCATACAATTCATACATTTGAAATGTACAATTAAACAGTATTTTAGTATGACCAAAGACATGCTACATCACATAGTCAACGTGAGGTTAAACCATAGTTTTATACAGGGATAGGCTGACGCAACAAATTAGAAGCGTACTTTCTATTTTACTTATGTTTTGAAATAACACCCCCCCACCTCTGCAACACACACACACGCAACACCCTTTTTACTGAATTGGAGAAAATGGCAAGAATGAGATGGAAGCATAATTTTTTTTAGCCACGTATTATGTTTCTATCTTTGAGAAAATAACATTGTATTACATCTGATGTGACATAATGAAATATAAGTCAGGTTGAGTATGGGTAGAATCCATTGAGCAATTACAAAATAGAAGAGGTCTCCTGGGTGCTAAAATATCCAGGTTTTAGTTGTAATGATCAAGGGCAACTTTGTACCTCCAGGTCTGCCCCATGTTTCTATCTTTAAATACATACATACATGCATACATACTGCCATTTCTATACAATGTATTTTGTTCATTCTCCTCCAAATATCAAGTAGTATTTTTAGGGACTTTCATCCTACTCTAAGTATTCATTATTATTTTCAGAGACTTTCAAAAACAGCATTATTCTAACTGGGATATATGTATCCCAGGGGTATATAAATACTTTCCATGTGGTAAGAGGGCAAGATATTAATTCTAATGGGATAATGTTAAGATAATCAACTACTGAATCTTCAACATTTACTCCTAAATTTTATCTCCTAGAATATATCTCCCTGAGAACTCATCTGTGGTCCAAATATCCCCTTCAAAATCACTCTTCCCTCATTTTTACACAGTAAAGGCACAGCTCTCACCCATATTCAGTCTTACCTTACCCACAGGCATGTATCAAAACTTTTGTGGCACCAAACAAAGAGAGATATATCGGTGAGAGTGATGTGAAAATGAGTAACTCTAATGAATAGGTAAGAAATCATTTTTGCAAGTCTAGTGGTTTGCAATTCTTTACTTTCAAGAGCATTGAAGGAAGACATAATAAAAATGTCAGTCAATTCATCATTAAAAATATTTTCGATGAAAGATTTCTAGGTGGTTTTTGGCATAAAACTTGGATGAAATGTAAAGAATTGATTGATAGTACACTAGGAAAACTCTTTGCATTTTTATTTACTTAGTATGTGAACAGAATTTCTCAGCCCTTACATCTATAAAAGCGAAAAATAGGAATAGAATTTATGCTGTCCAGCAAAAACTAATGTTATTCATAGACACATTAACTCATTAATGAATAAACCAACACAAATCAACAGCAGATGTACTTAAAAAAATACTTCTTATGATTAGTATTTTGTTTCAAGTTTATATTTACATCATTTTGATCAATTATGAACTAGCAATAATTGTAATGACTTTTTAATTCAGAAGAACTTTCTTTTTAACACTTAGAGATTTGTGGGTCACAGAATTTAAAAATTTTAATTCCAATATGTACATATTTTTCTTAAATAAAAGTATGAGTGATGAGTATAAGATTTGCAAGCATGAAATTATATTACATTAGGCTAAAACGCTACGTGGGAACTAGGATGAAAATTGTAGCTCATGAAAAAAAAGAGATATAAAGCTTAAGACTATTGAAGACATTGTTTATGCATTTGTAAATGATAATGGTGAGTATGGAATCATCATGGTATTTAGACTGCAGGAGATACATTTAAGAGTATTACAGTAGCTTTATTTTAAAAGTCAATATTTACAATATGTTGGAATTCATATATTTTGCAACTAATTAAACTTCCGTTGAAAAGTTATTGATATCGATTTGCAAATGTGTGGGGGATGTTTTCTTCAATATTCCTTTAGGAGTAAAAAAGCAAAACGTTTTGGAGACTCTAATCTATTGACTAAATCATCACATATCCTTTCGCCCCTTTTAAAGATAAAGAGTGAATGAGCCTGGGTAGCTAAACTACCCAGATATCCTCTAGACGTCATGATTTTTTGAAATTATTAAATATTTTCTTTAGTGTAGTATAAACATCAAATATTTTCCTTTAAATGAGATATTTCATATTTGAATGAAAATTAACTTTCCTATCATTCTGGAGTTACTCAGCAAAGTTGTGCTTTAAGATATGTCTGTGGTGCCTTCACATTGAATTAATGGTGTTCACTGCCCTCACACCTGCCGTAATTTCTAGGTCATGGTTCTTTCATGATGCTTCTCTGGTTCTCCAGAACTCCAAATTCATCTTAGCCTTGCTGGGCAGAGATTTATACTTCTACACTTTATATTTTACTGAAATCACACCCTTGTGGGCTTTTAAAAATTATTATTAATTATTTTGTTTTTGGAAAGCTCCCGTTATTTCCCAGAAGTCCATAGTTTTAATTATTATTTGATAAACATTGCATAGAAAAGAATATTCTAACGTGCTTAAGAATACTAAAAAGATGATATTATAAATAATGATAATTATAACACTAGCAATATCACAAACAACAGATAGAAAATTTACCCAAGGCAACATGACAACTAAGTGGCAGGGTAATTTGATACCAAAGCCTAAACTCTTAACTGTTATACCAAAGTAGTAGCTGCAGTTATTACTAGGATCTACATATAATATTACACATATAATTGGCCTTCCAACTTTCTAATCTTTTAAAATCTAAATTTATTAATTTAAGTTTTAAGTGGCTAGGTCATAAAAATAATATAATTAGGAATAAGTTGTCAAATCTCATCCATCCTAGATGGAAGATCACAGATTTCTCCCTTCATGTGGTCTATTTGTCTTCAAAATGATGCCATTGGTTATATTACAGACCAGTGTGGCCGGAACTGGGCAAAGGACCACCACTCCTAAAAGGCTTAGAGTTCTAAATTCTACTAACTGACATTATACTAGAAAGTCACCTTTACTAATAAACTGTATTACTGGAAAGGCAGAGAAATTAAATGTTCTTTACTGCTGAAGAGGTTTTTTTTACCTCTTTGCAAGCCTGAGTTCCCAAATCAGTGTGAAATCAGATTTTGTTGTTAACATTGGTCTTAAATTTAAAATGTCATAATATGTTTTTTAAAGTTGATTTATGCCATCCCCAAGCATGCCAAGGGAGAAAAAAGATGACGAACAAATTTTGTACTTGAAGTACATAATTCCTTTTACTACCACCACTCTGAAATATTTTTTTAAAATAGTCATGGGAACTGCAAAAACCACTTTATCCTCTGAAACAAACATGATGGGATCAAATAAAATGATTTTTGATCATTTTTTCCCTTTAATGAGAAAGTGTTTAACCAAGTTGTACTTCCATTGCATAACATTGCATGTTCCCCGGAAATATCTTTCATATAAAATATCATTAAGCATTATTCTGAAATTATCACAATAGAAAAATGATTCTATAGATATGGCAACCATAAAACAATAAGAGTTAGGAAACAGGTTTCAGGACTAGAGTGAAATATTAAATGAAAACCAGCCTACATAGGCCAAAATTGGAAGAAGACAAAAGCTAGAAGTTGACTAATAAAGAGAGAAGTCCCAGAAATAGAAAAAATAAAAGTCATATTTTGCGCTAAGGTAAGACAAAAAGCAATGGACAAATAGTTTTGAAACTGAATTCTTCTTTCCTGGGTTTTACGAAGATGGGTAGAACACTAATGATTCTGTAAAAAATGGAAGACCAAAAAATCACCTTTTGTGAAATTTTTGCTGTAAATATGTTTAACTCTAGTGCTGACTTATTCTTAATTGTAACTTGATATCTTTTTAGAAAGAAATCAATATATACATTGGATTTCATACACAGAAATTTATGAAGGATTGTGGAGTTAAAGGGAAACTTCAAGATGAAGTCCAGCTCTCATTCATTCATTCATGCATTTATTTAATATTCCATCATTCACTCAGCAAATATATTCTTCAATAACTGGGGACAGAGCAGTGAATAAACAGATAAAAATCCTTACTTGTAGGCTGGTAGGGAGATACAAATAACAAACAAGGAAATATATAAAGCAGCAATAAGGGCTCTGTAGACAGAAAAAAGGTAAGGAATGGTGATAAAGAGAATGGAAATAATTGCATTAGTAAATAGGATATTGGGAGGAAGGTTTCACTGAGAAGATGACATCTGAGTAAGATCTGAAGAAGGTGAGGGATGACACCTGTAGATACCTAGTGCAAGAGTTGCTCAGAAGCAACAAATGCAAAGAGCTCAAGATAGTGGTGTGCCTGTCATCAGGGCAGGTACCAGGGGTATAGAACTTGCCAAAAGGTCCACTCTGGGCAGATACATTATTAAAAGATGTCCTATTATATGGACTGACACAGGATTTCAGTCAGGGCCACCCTTAGGTTGTATGGGGTCGCAGGCAAATCATTTTTGTGGTCTCTGTCTTTATAAACAATTTGATTAATTGGTATTACATTTTAATGGGTCTGTGCATGAAGATTTAGAATAATGAGTAGATAAGAGGTACTTATTTGTTTATTGGGAGCAATCACCCTGGCTACAGATGGGCAGAGAGTATTATTCAGCCTCTTTGTTCCCAGCTCCTAGTACTCAGATCCTTACAAGAGGCACTTTCTCCCATCCTGTTAATTCCATTGCCTGTTTCATTTGCCCTGCGGCCTAGTCATCAATTCAATCTCTAGCCCTTGGCAAGATTCTGTACAATTACTGTGCAATTTTATTAGACCAACTAGTGTACTTGAAATAGTGCCATCAGTAAGAAGACTATTGTAATAATCCAGGAGATTGATGATAGTGATCAACTGTGTCAAATACTGCTGAGACATCAAAATATATGAGGTCTGAGGAATGATCACTGGATCATCAGCCTTCCCTGAATGTTCATGTTGACTAACGTGTGAACACCACAAGAAATAGAAAATTCCTTGCTAAAGTACTCATTCTATATTTCCACAGCTCTGGATGTTGCATTTCTGCTTAAGGTACGCAATGTCTAACACTTAAAATTTAATCCCCTGATGAGTCCATGAACTAGTTTAGTTTTTAATCTTCTGAGACTACCACAAAGAACATATCAACATGGAAAGCCTTCCTCCTTCACTGAATCTGTTAGTAAAGGAGAGATTCAGCTGAGAATTTGGAGACTGGTCCAAATAAACCTTAAATTCTTGTTCACTTTCTTAGTTTCCTAAGAAACTAATCCATTGTTGTTTTTTGCCAAGGGCCAGAGGTTGAATTGGTGACTTAGGCAGCAGGGCAAATTAAATAAGCAATGGAATTAGCAGGATGGTAAAAAGTGGTTCAGGTAAGGATGTGGGTACCAGGGGCTAGAAATGAGGGGGCTCTTATAATAGTTCCTGCCCCACATCTACAACCAGGGTGATTGTTGACACTGAGCCATGCACCTGGTTAGGCAAGTGGTACCTACATGCTTTTTGCTTTGGATCATAGTTAATTTCAGAATGTGGGTCAATTCAAACTCATAAATAGAGGTAAATAGGCACATTTGTCAGGCAGTTTCTGACATTAGAAACTGGTTAGAGAGGCCATAATTGTGGAATGATGCCCAATAATAGAAACTTAGAGCTAGGCCTTCCTTATGATAGCAGAAGTATATGCTATATGCAAAACAGGGCTGTTATATGGTTTAGATGAACTAATATATGTGAAATATTTTATTATATAAATTTAAAATGGTATTGTGATAGTTCAGATAGAGTTTTCTTTTATATCTGACATATATGTTATGGCATTTTCAAGCCTCACCTGAGATATTTCTGGAAAATGAGGTACGGAACACAAAATATCAATCAAAGCTGCACATAGTAGATTTTTCTCTTTGTGTTTTATTTTCTTAAAAAATTTTTAAGAAATTACTTGAGAATTTGGTTCAGGTTATAAATAAGAAGCATCCAGGGATAAGACCCATCTATGAGTCAGCATGAGTCAGTAATTCAGTAAGCCTGGGAACTGGAAATCAGTTGGAATGTAATAGATTTCTAGTGCTTAAATGTGAATAAAGCTTTTTGAACGCCTGAAATTGCAAATGTCTGTGGTTGTCTGTTTGAAGATGATTTTGTAACACAAAGAAATTCAGGGAAAGGTCTTTCATACAGGACAAAAAGCGGCTACCCTGTCACATTAACAGAAATATTTGACTTGAGTAACTCAAATATGATGAAGTAAGAAGTTCTATCGTGTGAAATCCTGGAGCATCCACAACTAGTGAAAGCTTGGATTGCTGGAAATGAAACTTGAAATAAACCATTTCAGGGATAGATGCCAACAAATTTAATATTATAAAACAATAGGAACTTTGAAGTTTTTTAACACTATAATATAAAGAGGGCTCCCCACTTATTGAAAGAAGTAGCTAAATTTTATTTCATCTATGTCTTTAGATCTATAGAGGGTAGGTTCTATGGTGAGGATGGTAAAAACCTCTAAATAAGTTTCCTGTGAGTTTCTGTTATAGGAAAGCAAACAATCAAACAAACAGGCACATAATTACTCACTGCCAACTACTGAGCTAATTAACTTAGAGATGAAAACAGGGATATTGAGAAGTTATACATTATAAGCAGAATCACGTTTAATCACATTTCAAGTAATTAAAAAACCAGAATAACATAGAGACCAATCAGAATGGGGGGCACAATGACCCAGGAAGGGTACCACCTGCAGCTAACCAGTAGAGCCTTACCGGTAAGTAACTGCTGAATATTAGTCCAGGTTATGAGTAAATTCATACAGCAAATTAACGATACAAGTGAGATTTTAATTTCAACCTAGTTTACTGAGTAACTCTCCCTGTCATATATACAAATTTTGTTCATCTTTATATGTTGGAATTTGATTGCTATCTCACAAGCTGTTTGGAAAAGTATATGAACTGTTGAGGTTGCTGAGAAATAAATTAAAAAATTTTCAAACAATAAGCAAATTAATTTGAATAAGGGTAAATAATAATAGACTAAGTCACAATTATTTCTTAAGACCTTTGTAAAAGTATGATAGCTACTTATTTGACTTCAGCAAAAAAAAAAAAAAAAATAGAAATTAGCTCAGTTTGCAGGATATATTGAGGAGCCTCAGCTAGAGTATATGCTTTCCTATGACTGAGTAGTATTCTGTGGTTTGCATTGAGTGCTTGGTTAGAGCGATACGATCAGTGTTGTCAGTTTCTTATTTATGGTGCTGTAATTCTAAAAGCAGCAAACTGGAATTACTGATGTGGCAGCTGTTATCTTACCACACTTCTAAATCATAATGTTGGCTGTAAATTAGAGATAGATGATCCTGGATGTATTCCCAAGCTCCTTCAGAACCACTTGTGTTGTAGGCCTGTGCTAAGTTAACAAAAGCTTCACAATAAACTATGTACCTGAATAGGGAGTTGCAAAATAAATGCTATAGAGACATAAGTTTAGAAGCAGGAGACCTTTTTTAAATAATTATTTTAAATCAGATTTATCATATTAGATAATATGAAAGGCTTTTGATTTTCATATGTTTTTACATACTTACAAATTTTCCCAAGACCTATTCCATTTCTTTTCATTCTTATAGAGTACGTGGAAATACGATAGATTCAAAATAGGCAAAGTTCAGTTTTGCAAGATGAAAAGAGTTCTGTAGATCAGTTGTGCAACCATGAGAATATATTTACTACTGAAATGTACACTTAAAAATGGTTAAGATGCTAAATTTATGTATATTTCATCAAAATTTTTTAAACTGCTAAAAGAAAATGGGTAAAAGACAAGCAAAAAGCAATGACATGTGCTTGGGAAACTCCTAAGTCGCTTCACCGTGAAAGGTCCCACAAATAAAATATCTTTAGTCATGTAACTTCTTAATCAGCAGCCTTTAAAGCACCCATAGTTACTTATTTCCTGTAGTTTGGATACATGAGGGCAGAGGCTTTGTCTATTTTGTTCAATGCTATATCCCCATTGCCTAGAAGAGTGCATGACATAGAGTAGACAACAAATATGAGGACACGTTTCTTATTTTCTATGTTACATTATCTGATAAAAGCTAAAAAAAAAAGTGAATCCACGAGGACAAGTTTTTTATGACCCTCAGTGCTAGAAGAAATGTATTTTAAAGTCCCGGTTTTGAGCATAATATACAGTCCATTTAAAAATATTGTTTATGCAGTTGTATTTTACAATCCATAAGAGGACCTCCTAATACCCCACATATTTTACTGCTTTCTGGAAATTTAGCAGATGTATTGAGCACAGAAGAATTTTGGATTCCAGCAAGACTGGAAATGTCTAAGTTATACCTTCCCACTTTTCTTTACAGCAAGAATCCTCAAAATGTTTATTAAGGCAATGAACATCAGGAACCCTCAAAGAGGGAAATTACAATATGCTGTGCTTCCCAAACACGTTTTAATCACAGAGCACTGTGAGAGTGTGTATGTGTGTAGTACTTGTTAAATATTTCCTGGAAAGAATGTTCTCCAGCCCAGCATTCATTCCACAGAACAGAGTTTGGGAAGTCAACCCTCGAAGTTGATTCTAAGGCACCATCTGTTAGGTGGAACCATATTAAGTTTCTACTTAGTCAGTTAGTGTGGCCCAGGTGTCCTGTTGAATGATCTAATCAGTTTTAATATTTACAGAATCTCAAAGAAATCCATAAATCCCCTTTCAGTATTAATTTAGCCTCTGACACTGAGATGCTTGGAGAGAGTGTTCTCAGTACAATTTATTTTCAGATCAGACTCAGCAGCCTCCCAGCAGACTGTTCCTTCCTGCTACTTTTTCTCATAGCTCTCCACTATACATCTCTAAATTTTGACACCACTATTTTTTTATAATATAAAGCCATTCACTTTAATTGCATTTTTCCAACATGAGACTAATGTTTTTCAGTTCAGGAACAGGTAGAAAAGCACTTTATTTTTGGAGTCATGTTTTTGTATTATATTTGAAATCCATCTCACAAAGATTTAGGTGTATCTTCTTTTTTTCCAGTTGATGTGTATTCCATAAATACTATTTAAACTGATGTTTCATTATGGGGTATTATTGAAACATATGATTAACACAATTTATATGGAGCAACCCAAAAGCAAATTCTTTTGGTAAAGATAACAATCCTTTCTGTCTTATTTTAAAAGGATATATGTATTTGATTATTTTCATAAAGTAGGATGTAACTGCAACCATGATATTTTAGTTAAGGTGGTGTTGGTAATAACATTATTGATAATTTGGAATTGCCAAAGAGATTTTGTCTATTTATTTTTATCTAATCTTTGTAATTACCCTGTAAGGTAGACATTATTATAAAGTACAAAATGATACTGAGAATCAGAGAAGTTTAAGTGACTTGCTTAAGTGTCTACAGTTAGTAAGATGAGCTGAAACTTAAATCTAAATTTACCATGTCCAGTTTTGAGTCCTCTTTCATTAGACAACAGCTACTTGTGTTCTTGCTAAACGTATGATGTAATTCAAACAATTCAGCAAGTGTATTTGTATGATAAATTCTTAGGAAAGGAATCAATGAATCAAATGAAACATGCATTAAACATTTTGATGTACATTGTCAAAATCTTTTCAAAGGCTGAGCCGATTACATTTTTACACAGGAGTTTCTGTTTACTCGTGCTCTAGACTAATGAATTTATTGTTAAATACTAAAAAATTAATAAATTGTTTTTCCAGTAGTTTTGATTTCTTAAGTGGTGAGTTATTTTGAGGACTTTTTAATGTTTTTATAGACATGTATAGTTCTGTTTTTATAGGATACTCTTTTACTCTTTTTTAAAAAACTGTTAGTTTTTTTCTTACTGATTTGTAAAAAATCATTGTACCGAAAGAAAATTAGCCTTAATTTATTGGCATATAAATTAGTGTGGAACCAAATTTATCCTTATGATAGCACTCTTCTCAGTCACTTGCATTCCAATATATTTTCTCTAGTGGTAGAGGAGAGGTGGAATGCTAGCTAATATACTGGGAATTCAACACAATCCGTGGTCTATTTTTTTCTGTGCCTTGCTCTAAGGCAGAGAAAAAAATAAGCAAATAAGCAAAGCATTATTTGCTTTATTTCCCATCAGATTTTCTTTTATGTCAAAATATGGATATGCTCATGGGAGAGTGTCACACATGCGAAAGTCATCTGCCATGAAAGTCACAGAAGAAAGTTTGAGAAATATTTATCTAGCATATCATCCCGTTTCTAATGAGTTGGGGGGGTGGGGGTGGAAGTGAATAGGTGGGAGGGGAAGGAAACCCATTTGCAGGGACGTGGGTGACTCACTAAGAGTCATGGGATGAATGACCGTCAAGGCCAAAGACTAAGACCCACTTAGAATCCTCGCATTTCTATCCCCACTCTCCTCTGATGCATAAATTCTACTGCCCTGGCATTCCATTTCTTCCTCAGATCCAAGCAAGGAAAAACAGCATCCTAAGAAGCTCTGCAACATTCTTGCTATGGTTTCCCATAAAAATCCCCTTGATAATTAGCTAATATGAAGCATTCACATGAGTTTATTTGGGAATTGGCCGCTGCTGTGTTTTCACTGTTGTTGCTGCTGCTGAAATAGTTTGAGTCTGAAATCATTATGGCTGTGGTTAACATTTCTTTGGCCAGAGGATATTGTGAAAGACTCCATCACCACAGAAACAGATGAATATTCCTCCGCTCATACTGGAAAAAAGTGAATTGGTGACAGCAGCTCCACTACTTCATGGGAGGCCTCCAGCCATGACTCAGGCTCGTGAGTTGATGTCCCCAAACAAGACGATCCATTTCCTCTCCCGCTGGTCCACGCGGCGGCTCACAGGATCCTTGTACACTGACCAGTTTCTTTAATTTGAAAAGTTACTTTTCTACCAACTACTTTCCGTGTTTCTGTTGGCTTTCAAAAAGGAAGGATGGCCTCATTATGCTATCCGGCAAAAAAAAACAAAAACAAAAACTTCTCTCTTAAAGCTAATGATTAAAATTCCTAGTTTCCAACTCTTGAGCCATAATCTTTTCCTTTAATATTCCAAAATAATAAATGTAATTATGGAAAATTTTCAAAAAACCCAAAGAAGTCACCTTCTATGCCAGCATCCCAAAATTAATTCTGTCGACATTGTAGTGGGTAGTTTCTTTCCTATGAATTTATGTCTCATGGCCTTTTAAAGATTTGATTTAATTAAAGGTAACCTAAAAGAATACAAGGTCAATTAGTTTTATATACTTAGATGATATAGTATTTTCATTTGGTGAAACATTCATCTCTTAGTGGTGAACTTAGTGGTGAATCTTTCTGTAAAAATCACTAAGCACTAAAGCTCTTTAGCTTTACTTTGCCCATCTCTAAAGTGGGGTTTCATGACCCTTAAATTCTTTAAAAAATTTATACTTTTATGATTCCGCTCAAAGGCAAACAGGGAAATCCCTCAACTCAATTGTGTGGGAAGCATCAGAACTAGTTAGAAGGTCTTAATTTACCATCTCAGAAACAGAAACAACATCAGACTAAGTGGTTATTTTTAGGTACAGATATATTTTGGTTTTCAGAGAAGCCAAGAAAATGACTCTTCCTTTGCAAGAATGCTATCTGTTGCATAGTTTTATATTTTCTTTTACAATGTGATCACAGTTTTGAAAGGTTTCTGGTCAGTATCAAGATGGTATCTTTCTTTTTCTTGTAAATAATGGCCTCATTATTTTAATTAAAGAACATGAGTTCTTTATGGAAATTCAAACAAATCCAAAAAAGTACAAAGAAGATGTAGAAATGTCTCCAAATCCCATCACCACAAAATAACTAGAATTAGCATTTGGTCAACATCATTACAAATATCATCTGTGCATTTATATAAAGAAAAAGATGAACAAACAGATGAACAAAAAGATGGAAAGGAAGTATGACAAATTTACATAGTATGTATATTCCAGCTCTCTATGTAGGATTACTTTTATAATATTGTGATCATTCTATATGCACAATTTTAATACAATTTTAAAGTTTAAATGTACTTGAACCTATTAGAAAAAATAAGGAAACTGAATTTGAAGTGAAGGAAATGCTGAACTTCACTCAGATCAATGTTTCTTCAACCCAAAGGATGGAGGAAACGATTATGAAAAATATAAGAATGTTATAATCATTTTTTCCTTTACTTTTTAAATTTTCTGAAAATTAACTTTTGATATCAAAGGTAAGGAGATTAGGGTTCTTACATTCTCTCTACCCTTCCTTCCCCTGTCTCATTTTTACTGGTTTTATTATCACTATTGTTTTTTAAGATTTTTTAAATTTCTGCAGACATAATTCTTACAGTTGTTTAATATTTGTTGTATGTTCAATCGATTCAATGCTCAACACCAGTTCTTTTCCCAAAGTTTCTCAATGTCTGAGTACTTAATTTTAATTCATCTCTTAATTAGTCTGATTTCATCCACAACATAATATTTCAAGAAGGGCTCTGGTTGTTACATTTCCCATATTCTCTTATTTAAAATTGTTGAACTCTTGCCCTTTACATGTGAATTATGATTCTGTTAGATAAAAATTTTGGAATAACATTTTTTTTCTCTACGAATTCCACTGTTAAAGAGTCACAGTTGCATCGTATTATCATATATCACTGTGATAACAGCTGTAAAACACTTAGAACAGTGCCTGGAAAGCTCACAGAATGTCCTATGTAAATGTCTTTTAATAAATAAAAATCTGAGATCAAACTTTTAAAAACCACTTTAAAAGTGTATTACTTAGTTTGTTCAGATGTTTGAAGATATTTTTCTTTAGTTTTATACTTCAATTCAGTGAGTAGGATATGCTACAATATTGATTATTCTGCATCAGTATTTCTTAGAATATGATGCATCATTTCAAATAGCAGATTAAATTTTCTCTTCATTTTAGGGAATCTTCTTTTATATCTCTGAGTACATTTTTCTACCGTATTTATTTCTGCCTCTATTTCAGGGACACCAATTTTGCTTCAATTGTTTCAATTCTGTTTCTCCTCCATATTGATGAACAGCTCATCTTTCAAATTCCTTTGTATTTTTCTTCCTGTGTTTATTTTGATTACCCTAAACTTTTCCATGAATGTCATTTTTAGTATGTCTTTGTTCTTCTTGTTCTTCTTAATTAATTTATTAAATATGCAACAGTATACTTTTTGTTAAGATGTTTCCATAGCTCTATAATCACTATTTTCTCTTATTCTATTATTTTATTACATTTTCTTTGATATCAAATTTTCCAGCTTTATTGAAATGTAATTAACACATAACATTGTGTAAGTTTAAAGTGTACAACATGAATATTTGATGCATGTATATATTGTGAAATTATTACCACAGTAAGATTAGTTAACACATCTATCACCTCATATAATTACCCATTTTTTGTAATTAAGAACATTTAAGATCTACTCTCTTAGCAACATTCACATATACAATACTTTATTATTAACTATAGTCACCGTGCTATACTTTAGATTCCCAGAACTTATTAATCTTATAACTGGAAATTTGTACCCTTTGACCAACATCTCATTAGCCTCAAACTCCAGCCCCTGCCAACCACCATTCAAGTTCAGCTTTTTTTAGATTCTACAAATAAGTGAGATCATACAATATGTCTTTCTCTGTCTGACTTATTTCACTTAGCATAACACCCTCAAGTTTCATCCATGCTGTCCCAAATGGAAGGATTTTCCTCTTTTTGTGGTTAAATAATATTCCATTGAATATACATCCACATTTCCTTTATCCAGTTATCCGTTAATAGACATTTAGTTTACTTCCATGTCTTGACTACTGTGAATAATGCTGCAAGAAATATGGGGGTACAGATATCTTTTTGAGATAGTGACTTTGTTACTAAGTCCAAGCTCATACTGCTTGCTGTATGACAGACCAAGTCGAGAGAGACAAGGTATTGGGGCAAGGAATAGAGACTTTATTTGGAAAGCCAGCAGACTGAGAAGATGCCAGACTAGTGTCCCAAAGAACCATCTTACCAGAGTTAGAATTCAGGCTTCTTTTATACTGAAAGGGGAGGGGTGTGGCTAGCTGTTGCAGACTTCTTGGTGCCTGTCAGACCTCAGAGGGGATATGATAATCCTTTGTTCTTGCAGCTATCCAAGTAGGTCTGGTCACAATGTTCCTGCAAACCTCCAACAGGATGAATGTTAATCTCTGTTCTGCAACTTTTTATCTCTCTGTATATAGCTTTAGAGGTCAAGCCTGGGAAGCAGAGCCTTGAGAATGGGCAATCACACATATTTCAGGCTATAGGCAACATTATTTTACAAAGGTGCAGAGCCAGCATGACTAAGCACAGGCAACAGAGCACAAAGGTTAGAGCTAAAGGAATACATCCAATGTGGGGTCAGGTTTGTTTTTCTCTGTTACAATTTCATTTTCTTTTCTATCTGTGTTTTCTTATAGTTCACTGAATTTCATTAAGAGGATTATTCTGAATTCTTTGTCAAACAGCTCATAGATCTTCATTTCTTCAGGGTCAGTTATTGAAGCTTTGTTCGTTTCCTTTAGTAGCATCAGGTCGGCTTGACTCCTCGTGATCCTTGCATTGGTTTCTGTGCATTTGAGGTCTTCTCCTCCAGCCTTTCTCAGCAGTCGAGTGGAGCTACTGACTTGTTCCCTTCCCTTGCGGGCTGTAGGATGTGCTCCACAGCTGCCGGGCATCTCTGGCCAGGCTTCCTGGTTGGATGGGGCTGGATGCTATGCTCAGCATCTGGGTGGTACTGAGAACTTGCTTCTCTGTCCAGCTGTGGCTCTAGAATTGGCTAGAATTGGCTCTGCAGTTGTGATGGCCCACTGGCCAGGGATCCAAATTGATCAGAACTATACCCCAAGCTCCCTGTGTTTTCAAACACAGGGATACAAGTATAAATTCTCAATATTTTATTGAAGAATTTTCTCTTGTAAGTGCCACTCTTAAGAAAATTTAGGAACAGAATCATATTGAGACAGAATCTTGGGTACTTTTCCTCAATAACAATTTCTCAAGCAGTATTAGGTCCTACCTATTTCTTCTGGTGAATGTTTGTTGTGATTTTACAATTTCTGGTTCCCTTTGGTCTTAGGAGAGACCATTTCTGTAATCTGGCTTTATCCTAACATCTGTACTTGGAAAAGCAAATGTGTTGATTTTTCTTTCCTTTTTCATTTCTTTGTCCTTTCATTCCCTTTCCTCTTTCACTTTATTATGTTTTCTTTTAATTTAACTTCTTTGTAAATGTAATACACTAACATGATTAAAAACCTAACAAGTTTATTAAAAAGATATGTCTCATTTCTATTCCCTTCCTTTAAGTTCCCATTCATCTCCCATAAATATAAGCTTCTATTACTCTTATATATATATACTTCCAAAGATTCTTTCTGTATATAAAAACACAAATGAATATTGCATCTAATTTTTCCCATTTTACACAAAACATGCCGTATTATATACTTTGTTATACATATATTTTTCCAGTGCTTTAGATATTTTTTCATATCAGAACATAGAAAGCCCCCTCATTATTTTTCCTTTGCATGATATATCACCACTTTACTTAATCAGTTTACTATTTATAGACATTTGGGTTGGTTTCAAATTTTGACGTTATAAATAATACTAAAAACTGTTACATGCAATTTTAAATTTGATGTTCATAGGGTTTTAATAGTTTATACTCCTCATTAACTACATATGTGAGTATTTCCTACAGCTTCACCAACATAGTCTGTTATCAAACTTCTGGATTTTTGCTCGTATGATCTGTGAAAAGTGATACATTAGTATAGTTTTAATTCATGCATGTCTTGTTTTGAGTACATTTGGGCATGTTTTCATATGTTTAAAGGCCATTTATATTTTCTTATTCCTTGTTCATTTATCTATTGGGTTCTTTGTATTATGTTTTAATTTCAAATAGCTTTTTATACATTATGGAGATTCCTATAGCACATTCTTAACTCATTGGTTGGGGTGCTCCGTCACTGAGGCAGATCTATGTCTACAGTGGGCATCAAGTTTAAGAACAACTGAGTTAGAGTATACATCCATGTATTTCCACTATATGTGTGTATGAGTTTAATGTACATATTAATATAACTACCATTTGTAATGCTGATCTTTCCATCTTGAGACAGCAAAAATGATTATAGTTTCTTTTTATTTCTTATTATAATGTGATTTCTTCCTCATTTCATTGCTAAATATTAGTTTTTCTCCCAGTGCTGTATGGCCCATTATGGAAGTGCTGATGCCATGTGCTATAGAACTAGATAATTACCTTGCCAAAGGGTATATATACCATATGGTCCTGGTAGAACAAAGGCAAGTTCTGCCCAAGGCAATTTTATTCATTATCCTAGAAGGCAGAAATTGATCCCAATCTCATAAATAACATTATTTCTATTTTCTAAAAATATATTTGGATTTTACAAAGGGAAATATGATGCTCACACAAACAAACACAAACATGCATACACACACACTCACATCTGATGGCTAGAAATTGTATGTGCAATTCTCTATCATCTATAATCTATTTTTACATTTATATATCCATTAAGATGAAGAGCAGAGATAAATAAGGAGCTAGCAGAGGTAAAAGTAAAAATCACCTACTTTTTCTCTTTACTTTCCTTTAAAGCCAGTTGGGACTACATTTCTCTGCCCTTGACAGGATATCTTAGAAAGTTTCCTTTCTCTTCATTAATTTGTCGATAACATGTCCTATGGACTCTCACACAAATAGTCTCAATTAAGAATTAAAAGTTTTGTGCAGTTTAAAAATCACAATTTCAAATAATATTTTACAATAAACTTTCTTCCTCTCTCAGGTTGTAACTTTCGACTGGGGAGCCTGCAATGGGGAGGAAAGTGGTGGTGGTAGAGGAGACTGGGTCACACTTCTGCTATGCCGAGCTGGGGACGTGGAAGGGAGAGGAGCAAGGATAAGAAAAATGTGCAGGAGGACAGCAAAGGAAGCCATAAATGAAACGAAAAGACAATCTACAGGCCAGGAGAAAATATTTGCAAATGAAGTAACTGACAAGGGCTTAATTTTCAAAATATACAAACAGCTCATACAACTCAATAACAAAAAACCAAACAACCAAATCAGAAAATGGGCAGAAGACCTAAATAGACATTTCTCCTAAGAAGACATACAGATGGCCAAGAGGCACATGAAGATACTCATCCTTGCTAATTATTAGAGAAATACAAATCAAAACTACAACAAGGTACCACCTCACACCCGTCAGAGTGGCCATCATTAAAAAATTTACAAATGCTGAGAGGGTGTGAAGAAAAGGGAACCCTCCTACACTGTTGATAAGAATGTAAATTGGTGCAGCTGCTGTGGAAAACATTATGAAGGTTCCTCAAAAAACTAAAAATAGAGTCACCATATGATCCAGCAATCCTACTCCTGGGCATATATCTGGACAAAGCTATAATTGAAAAAGATACATGCACCCCTATGTTCATAGCAGCACTATTCACAATAGCCAATACATGGAAACAACCGAAATGTCCATCCATTCATCTGTCCCAACAGATGAATGGATGAAGAAAATGTGATATATATATATATGTATATATATATATATATATATATATATATATACATATATATATACACACACATATATAATGGAATACTACTCAGCCATTAGAAAGAATGAAATAATGCCATTTGCAGCAACATGGGTGGACCTAGAGATTATCATACTAAGTGAAGTCAGAAAGAGAAAGATAAATACCATATGATATCACTTATATGTGGAATCCAAAACACGACATAAATGAACTTATCCACGAAGCAGAAAGAGACTCACAGACATAGAGAACAGACTTGTGGTTGCCAAGGGGAAGGGAGGGGTGGGGGAGGGATAGCTTGGGAGTTTGGGATTAACAGATGCAAACTATTATATATAAATGGGTAAACAACAAGGTCCTACTCTATAGCACAGGGAACTATATTCAATATCCTATAATAAACCATAATGGAAAAGAATATGAAAAAGCATATATATATATAACTGAATCACTTTGCTGTACAGCCAAAACGAATACAGCATTGTAAATCAACTATACTTCAAAAAAATAAATTTTTAAAAAATGTGCAGGAGGAGGAATCTTCTTTGTCTGGTACTCTGAACCCTAGAGTTGGCGCTTTTATGTATATATTTATATAAGTAAATAGACAGCAAATGGTAAAACTGGCATTTCTAATTATTAAGCAAATGCTAGATTATTTAAGAAATAACCCTGAGAAAGCTGATTAACAATTTAGAAAAAAAAAGTAAGACCCTTACGTCACAACATACTGCAAAATAAAATTACATATTTAGAAAGAAACTGTAACAAATCAAAAAAAAAAAAAACCACTTAAAAGGACTAGGAGAAAAGTTATGTAAATATTTACCTTACTTAAGCCTGGGAAAGGTCATTCTCTGAAAAAAAGCACAGAAAGACAGGTCGTTAAATTTACTGCATGAATATTAATATATTCTACATTCAAAAAAGCCATAAAATTCATAGGCTATCTGAGAAACAGTATTTGCAAAGAAATAGATAGACAGATATTTCTCTGGAAAATAATTTTAAAAATAACAATCTCAATAGAAAAATTGCACTTTCAATCACGTTTAGAAAATGTTTAATGATACAGGAAATGCTAATGATTTAAAATTTAAAATTTAAAATTGTATAGAGAATCAATTGACAGAAGCACATTATGAAATGTTCATCGTCATTAGCTTTGCATGATGGGATTATGCAAACTGTTTATGTTTTCATACTTTTCTGAATTGTCTCAATTTTCTTTTATACTCAGAAAAAATTACTACATTTTTTAAAAGGCAAAAGTCTAGAATAAATAAAGACAATTATTTATCTTCAGTAAATCCTTTTCAGGGGAATGGTGTGGAGAGCTATTTGAATAATGTATGTGTTCTCCTTTTGTAGAAAGATTATTGTTAGAAATGTTCATCTTTGTCCTATTGAAAATGTGATTGAGATGACTCATTTTATTTCAGAAATACTGTATTTGAAAAGTTTGTTTGCATGTTTAGAACTGTATATCCTATTATCATTTTGTAAGGTTACAAAAATGTCACAAGCGGGAAAGATAACACAGTAGGTTAAGCGTTGCCTAAACTCCATCACTGGCTATGTGTCCTCGGGTGCATATTTTACCTTTCTACCTTTTATTTATTCTACACCTGGGGTTTGAGTTTTAAACTTAAGTAACATCTGGGCATGTCAGGGAGCCTCTTGATGTGGGCAGCTAGATGTCTATTTGCACGGAAGGCAGGGGACCATTCAGGCCATAATATCCCAATATTAGCAGGCAGTCAGGTGGGGCAGGAGTGCCTATTAACCAAGTTTTAGCCATAAGCGCAGAGAATTGAGTCTGAAAACACACAATTTCCCTTATTTGAACTTGTTTCTGACTTATTCCCCATAGTCTTATGACTTAAGAAAATAAGATTCAAGTAAAAACCATAAAAACAATTTTAGTAAAAATTCCATATGGTAATATGGAATTTAACAATTCATAATTCATAAACTGCCTTACTAAGGAACCCAATTGTTTATCCTATCACCAGAGATTTCCATGGAGCTCCACAAAGTCAGGGCAAATGATGATGCCTGATAGAGAGGACAGAGTAGCCATGATGCCAAAAAGATACGTACTGATAGACTCCCTAATGGGTCCTCCCAGAGGACTGGAGAGGAAAGACTTTTGCACAAGGTTAGAAAAACGCACCATTATTAGGGCAAGAAGAAGGAGCAAAGAGACATAATTTTATTTGAGGCACAAATGAGATAATGTGGAAGACCTGTGGGAAATATGGACTCTTACATTGTGTATTTGCTCAGTTCAGACATAACGTGACCAGCTGAAAAGAAGGAGAACAAAGCTTAGCCTTTGGATTGACTCTTCACTTTCTGTTCTGTCCTGCAGGGACCACAGCTCTTCACCATTAATGCTCTGTGAGGTGGTGTCTACATAAGTGATTGTAAAAAGATTAAAAAAAAAAAAACAGAAAGAATTTGAAAAATTAAAATAAGGCCACATTTAAAATGTTAATGATCTTCATAATATTTCCATATGTATAAACAAACTCATATATAATTTATGTATATTGGGTTATATCATGCATGCTATTTGGCAGCTTCATTTTTGCACCCAGTGCTATTCATTGACAGTTTCCTGGAAGACACATTCCTTTCAATTTATTTATCTATTTTTAAAATTAATTTCCCTTGAAGTATAGTTGCTTTACAATGTTATGTTAGTTTCTACTGTACAGCAAAGTGAATCAGCTATATGTATCCATACATCCTCTCTTTTTTTTTTTTAACTATATTTTTTTTCTTCCCTCTCTTTGTTTGCCAAGTGCTATTTAAATTTATTTATTTATTTTTATTTATGGCTGTGTTGGGTCTTCGTTTCTGTGCGAGGGCTTTCTCTAGTTGTGGCAAGTGGGGGCCGCTCTTCATCGCGGTGTGCGGGCCTCTCACTATCACGGCCTCTCTTGCTGAGCAGCACAGGCTCCAGACGTGCAGGCTCAGTAATTGTGGCTCACGGGCCCAGCTGCTCCGCGGCATGTGGGATCCTCCCAGATCAGGGCTCGAACCCGTGTACCCTGCATTGGCAGGCAGATTCTCAACCACTGCGCCACCAGGGAAGCCCCCATCCTCTCTTTTTTTGGATTTCCTTCCCATTTAGGTCACCACAGAACACTGAGTAGAGTTCCCTGAGCTATACAGTAGGTTCTCATTAGTTATCTATTCTGTACATAGTACCAATAGTGTATATATGTCAATCCTAATCTCCCAGTTCATCCCCTCTCCCTTTCCCCCATTGGTATCCATACATTTGTTCTCTATGTTTGTGTCTCTATTTCTGCTTTGCAAATAAAATCATCTATACCATTTTTCTAGATTCCACATATACGCGTTAATATTTCCATTCAATTTAGAGGCTGCATAGTATTTCATTGTATGGACAGATCATGTTTATTTAACCAGTCATGTACTGATGGTGATTCATTCATTCTACAAGTCTTTACTGAGCATCTACTAAGTGATAGACAACAGTGCTGAACTTTGTGGTACTACAGTGAGCAAGGTGGAGATTTTTTCTTCTGTAAGAGCGTATAGCCTCGTGCAGAGCTTCCAAACATGTGCAGAGACACAAAATGATGAGCCAGGAGATGCTGACCTCTTCTGCCTTCTCAGTAACTGGGCAGGGCCCAAGAGAGCAGGGAAGAATTTCGTTCAGTTGCCTCTGACTGTGAGCAGCCCTGTTTGGTGCTCCTCGGAGCAGGGCAGTGATTAACAAGGCAGTCCGTGGTCCTTGCAGACTGGGAGCAGAATGAGTGCACCAAGTACGTGCTGCTGCATTATGACATGGTGAAAAGGTCAAGAAGGTGCTTTCAGAGGCCAGCTGCTGAGTTCACCACTGCTGCCCGTTGTAACCAAGGGCATGTGGGGCTATTGAAAGCGTTTGTATTCCAGGTGCCAAGGAACATGCTGAAAAGACCAAGGTGTGGCCAGATGTGGTGGAGGGGAAAGGAGGCCGGATGGGGCAACCTGGCAATGGCAGCTCCAGGGATCACCCTCCAGTTCTGTTTCCACATAACAGAAAATTCTGTCCATTTGCTCTTGATGAGACTTCTGAGTGTTGGGTCCAGGGAACTGCGGCACAACTGCTCTGACAATGCCTGCTCATTCTGAAATTAGTGCAGCCTCAATATTTTGAAATGCTTGATATGAAAACAATCTAGTTGGACTAAAAATCCATTAGCATTCTTAAAGTAAGAAGTTTCAAAGTTTCATTTGTTGAAGGAATAAAAGGAAAATGTGTTCGATTCCTTAAAGTCAACTCTCATGTCTTGATACAAAGAATCACCTCCATGAAGACAAGTTCAAATTTCTCATTTAAAAAATATTGGAAAATATTTTATTTGGTTCAACAATTAATGTCTTCCCTGTTTTGAATTATGCTTTTCTTATTATAAATATATGGTATAAAGGTAATAACATTTTCACCCAAACCCAGTTAGAAAGCAATTAAATACCCTTGATTTTACTCCAGTGTCCCATATAAATATTATCAATGTTTTTTCATCTGTGCTGTGAAATGATACAGGCTAGGAAGCACTGGTCCAATCACTACTTCTTAAACTATCTGTGGTGAAGGATAATTTTTTTTTTTAATTTCTAGTCTGTAACGCATTATAACTTTTGTGACAAATTATAATGAATGTCAATAAAAATGAATGACTAAAAAAAGAATAAAAAGGCATAAAATACAAGCCTCTATTTTTTTAACCATTAAGTTCAATAGATATGACATTATCTTGTCAAATTGCTATGAAAGTTTAATGCTTACTCTCAATTCCTTAACTTACCATGTCATGGGCTCACTAAAAAACAGTTTGCAGACTAACGCTAGAAAGTGGGCCATACTTTGAGTAACTTATCTGTTAGTGTTTGATTCAAATGTGGGCTATTAGAAGAACTACTGTAATTTAAATTGTTAGGCATACAACTTAGTAAAAGTTTCTGATTATTTCCTTACAATAAATTCTTAGAAATGGAATAATAGTCTTTTAAAATTTCTTTCTTAGGTTATATAGATCAACTTTTTAAACTGATAGTGGGATATTTCTTGTTACTGTACATATGACTGCTGATCTTAGCATTTCTGTTATTATTTTTATGTATCAGTAGAGTATGTCTATTTTCTTCAAAAGTGATGGATTCTGGCATAACAAAAACAATTTTGAAAAAGAATAAGGGGAACGGGATCAGTCTTCCTAATGTTAAGACTACAATCATCAAGACAGTGTGGCACTGGTAAAGGGATACAGACATCTATTGAACAGAATAGAGGAGCCAGAAATGTTTCATCCACACATATATGTTCAATTAATTTTTTAAAATTTATTTGTTTAATTTATTTTTGGCTGCATTGGGTCTTCGTTGCTGTGCGTGGGCTTTCTCTAGTTGCAGTGAGCAGGGCTACTCTTCATTGTGGTGCGTGGGCTTCTCACTGCGGTGGCTTCTCTTGTTGCGGAGCACGGGCTCTAAGCACACGGGCTTCAGTAGTTGTGGAATGGGGGCTCAGTAGTTGTGGCTCGCCGGCTCTAGAGTGCAGCCTCAGTAGTTGTGGCTCACAGGCTTAGTTGCTTCGTGGCACGTGGGATCTTCCCGGCCCATGTCCCCTGCATTGGCAGGCAGATTCTTAACCACTGCACCACCAGGGAAGCCCCCTATTAATTTTTGAGAAAGAGCAAAAGCAGTTCAATGAAGAAGGGATAGGTTTTTCAATAAATGGTGCTGAAGCAATGGAAAAATCTATAGGGAAAATATGAATCTAACCTAAAACTCATATTTTATACAAAAATTATCTCAAAAATGGATCATGAACTTCAATATGAAACAAAACTAAAATTTCTAAAAAACCATGAGAGAAGATTTTTAAGACCTAGGATTAAGCAAAGAATTCTTACACTTCACACTAAAATAAACAACAAGGTCCTACTGCGTAGCACAGGGAAGTGTATTCAATATGCTAGGATAAATTGTAATGGAAAAGAATATAAAAATGAATGTATATATGTGTATAAGAGCCACTTTGCTGTACAGCAGAAATTGATACAACATTGTAAATCAACTATACATCAATAAAAAATTTTTAAAAGGAAATTTTGTTATATTGGACTTCATCAAAATTAAAATTTTGTACTGTGAAAGACAATAGGATGAAAAGACAAATTGTGAGCTTGGAAAAATATTTGCAAATTACACATACAAAAAAAGGACTTGTGTTTAGAATATATAAAGAACTCTGAAAACTCAGCATTAATTTAAAAAAATTAAATAATGAGCAAAAGGTACACATAGACATTTAACTAAAGAGAATATACAGATGAAAAATAAGCATATGAACAGATGTTCAACATTATCTCCGGGTCCAAATCTGAGGGCAAAGGAAAGGCAGAGTTTACCAGCAGTTCTCAAAGAAGGAGCTATGAAAAATATTACCATCATCGACATTGTAATTATCATTGTTAGTCATTAGAAAAATGGAAATTAAAACCAAAAGGAGATATCACAACATACCTACCAGAATAGCTATTTTTCTTTAAATAGTATTAACCCTAAACGTTGGAGAAGGTGCAAAGAAACTGGGTCATTCATTCACTGCCTTTAAGAAGGCAGTTACCTTCAATATGAAAAATAGACTTATTACAAGACCAGGACAAATATCACAGAGAAAAATTTTTTTAAATGTATGCAGAAGTGTGTATATGAATGCTTAGAGCAGCTTTTTTTCCCCTAATGACCAAGAACTGGAAACAACCCAGATGGTCCTTCAGTGGGTACATTAAAATCATGGAGTACTACTCAAAAATAAGGAAAAAAAGAGCTGTCAATGCAGACAACAACTTGGATGAACCTCAAAAAAATTAGTCTAAGTGCAAAAAGCCAGTTTCCAAAGGATACATCCTTTTGATCCATCCATGAATCCACTTATGTAATATTTATGAAGTGACATGATTATAGATATGGAGAACAAATTAGTGGTTGCTAGGGGTTAGGCATGGGATTGAGACGGCGTGGATATGGCTATAAAGAGGCAGGACAAAGGAATCTTGTGGCAGTGATACAGTTAAGCATCTTGATAGTTGTTGACAGTTACACAGAGATACACATGTAATCAAATTGCAGAGAACTACATACACACACTAACATGCACAAACAAGTGCATGTATGACTGGTGAAATCTGAATAAGGTCTATGGATTGTATTAATGCCAATTTTTCTGATTTTGATGTTGTATTATAGTTAGGCAAGACATTAACAATGGGGGAGGTGTTAAAAGTTATATATATATAATCAATTTTACAGTTTAACATTCTATTTTTTAACGACTCAACATTAAATCATTTGGAGAAAAAAGAAGTCACACAATGACGTGAGAAGAGGAGGCTGGGAGAATTTTTAAAACAAGAGAAAGAACATGACATTTACCAATATAAACTATATGTATTGACATCTCACTTTTATATCCCTATTTTATGGTAAAGAAAAATTTAAGAAAATAAATAGGGGCCTACTAACAGAAATTCCAGGCAGGCTGGTGAGTTGGCACTCAGCTAGTGAAAGCACTCAGCATTCCTTGGTATAAGGGCACTGTCCAAGTTCATGGCATTATTATGTCTCTGATTCCAAAAGCCTTATTGGGTAAAAGCAAGGGGACTTTCTATAAACATCCTGTTTCTTCCAAACGATTTCCTAGAATAATAATGAAAAGTGATAGTGAAATATTAAAGGAATAAACACCAAGTAAGGAGATGCTTTTGAAATGATGCCTGGGAATATTTATACTTTACTCACTAAGACTTGAAAGAATTCTCACTGCCTATCAGTGATAGCACTATTGGTATGACAGAATCACCAGCCCACCAAATATTTCCCTTTCTGTTATACTTTTCCTGAGTTGGTTGAAAGTCTAGGACCTTCCATTCCTGATGTGTATTGGGACCAATAGGAAAAGAGATCCCAAAGGAAACTTGAGAGGAAAAGAAAAGGGATTGAAGGTGAAGGGAAAGGGAATGATTCCAGCGAGAAAAACAAACAAACGACAACAACAAAACCAAAGAAACCCCATGCCCTCACATGAGTTTGTCAGAGAAAGCCAGGTATCTAGGACATAACTGATGGCTACAATTTCCTGTCCTGCATATTCTCAAAGGCAGAAGACAGAGAATAGGAAGCAGGCCCTGCCATATAAAAACCCATGTGGAAGATCTCCATCTCAGGCTTCCCAAGTGTGGCAACTCACCCATAACACCAAGGATGAAATGGCATGTGTAGGTTGTGGGGGAAGAGATAGGGAATGGGAATCTATCAGTATTTCCTTGGACCCCAAATTAAGTCTAACATTAGAATTTTTGCTGATTAACCTATCTATCTTAATAGATATTTAGAGTCATAACTTTTACTGAATAAAATAGACCTGTCATAACTTTAAATTAAACTCTTCAGGGGCCAGATAAAAATTACATTTGGGCAAAAGTGTAAGTGGATACTTAGAAAATCTAGTGAGAAATTTATTTGCATTATTGGTTACCTTTGAGAGGATTATAAGGTAGGAGTCTAATCAATCCACATCAACCGGTAAAAAATAAGAGATAATTCATTTTCTTTATAATATAACAATTAGTTTTTATGCTTCTGCCAAAGGAGATGGATTTGGAAGTGTGACTATGTGGTGAAACCAGTGAGAGAGACAGTTATGATGAAAAAAGAGAAAGAAAGAAAGGAGGGAAGGAGGGTGGGAGGGAGGAAGGAAGAAAGGAAGGAAAGAAAGGAAGAAAGGAAGGGAAGGAAAGGAAGGGAGGAAGGAAGGAAGGAAGGAAGGAAGAAAAAAGATGGATAGAGAGGAGGGAGGAAGAAAGAAAGAAGAAAATATTTACAAGAATATTATTCTCAGCTTTTTTTGGATAAGATAATGAACATTTGAACCTGTTTGCATGGGTTTAAATCCTGGCTTTACCACTTACCAGCTGTGTAAACTGGAGTAAGGTATATCTATAGAACATTACTTATAATCTCTAACTGTCTTGCATGATAGTTTGTGGTCTTGTGGAATAAAATTAAAATAGACACCTAGAGCTTTCTTTGCTAAAGGGTTGATATTTAATCTGCCTTTTCTCTCTTTATGTTAAGGTTGTTTCCTTTAATATAATGTTTAAAATTGTTTTCTGCCACTGAAAATGAATTTTGCTAGAAACCACCATCTATAGTCACTGCAGAATATGAGGGTCAAGGAAAGATAGGGTTTACCAGATATGCTTCAAACAAAGAGTAATGAAAAAATACCATCATCATCATCACACCATCAATAGCAGATGTAACACCCAATGAAAACATTATGGCTTATCAGAGCTTTCTAGAGAGTATCAATAAACACGAATGTTAAAGGAGCAGATATGACATTGATAAATAACATAAAGCAATGGAAATGGTAAGTAAGAATGGAAATATAAACAAATTGTATATATATATATATCACAGGAGCTATTTTGGAGGAAAATATCATATTCTATTGGAATTCGATATTACACTGAAGTAGATTGTGATGTTAGAAATGCAAATCACTAAGAAAATAACTCAAAAAATATAGCTAAAACAATCTACTGAGAAGTAAAAATGATACTCTAAAATATTTTTAACACAAAAAGGGCAGTAAGGGAAAAGGAATATTAAAGACATGAGACAGAAAAAAAAAAAAAACAATAAAATGACAGGCATTAATCCAACTATGTTGATAATTGCAGCATACGTAAATAAACACTCCAATCAAGAAGGCAGAGATGCAGTTATCTGTGTCTATGAGAGACAAATCTAAGGTTCAAAAACACAAATTTTTTGAAGTAAAAGAATGGAAAAAGATACATCATGCAAACAATACCCATAAAAGACCTGGAACGGCTACATTAGTATCAGTCAAAAAAGACTTTTAAGACAAGAAATATTACTAGATAAAAAGAGATCCATTTCTCAGTGCTAAAAGGATCAATACACCAGGAAGACATAACAATTGTAACAATTATAAAGATATATATATACACTTCAAAATAGAGCTACAACATACATGAAGCAAAACCGGAACATTCAAAG
The DNA here is from genome assembly GCF_028021215.1 of Eschrichtius robustus. Taxonomy (NCBI): domain Eukaryota; kingdom Metazoa; phylum Chordata; class Mammalia; order Artiodactyla; family Eschrichtiidae; genus Eschrichtius; species Eschrichtius robustus. Next base: position 32,814,355 of record NC_090825.1, read on the forward strand.
AAGAAATAGACAAAAATGTATAGATTGGAGATTTCGATACTTCACTTTAATAATTAGCACAATTAAAAACAAAATAAGCAAGGCCATTACTTTACATTACATTACTTTACATTACATTAGTTGTGAACCCAACTAACATATATAGAACACACCACCAAATGACTGAAGAATATGCATCCCTTTCAAGAATGCATGAGACATTTCTCAGGGTAGCCTATATGCTAATCCATAAAACAAATCAGTGGGGGCTTCCCTGGTGGCGCAGTGGTTGAGAATCTGCCTGCCAATGCAGGGGACACGGGTTCGAGCCCTGGTCTGGGAAGATCCCACATGCCGTAGAACAGCTAGGCCCGTGAGCCACAATTACTGAGCCTGTGCGTCTGGAGCCTGTGCTCCGCAACAAGAGAGGCCGTGATAGTGAGAGGCCCACGCACCGCGATGAAGAGTGGCCCCCGCTTGCCACAACTAGAGAAAGCCCTTGCACGGAAACGAAGACCCAACACAGCCATAAATAAATAAATAAACAAATAAATAAAAATTAAAAAAAAAAAACAAATCAGTGAAAGCAAAAGAAATGAAATCATACAAAATATGCTCTATGACAACAATAGACAAATTACTAATAAAGAAAAGATATCTGAGAAACTCCTAAATATATGGAAATCAAAAAACCAAATTCTAAATAACTCATGACTCAAGAAATTTAAAAAATTAAATTAGAAAATATCTTAAAATGAACACTAAAAAGTTATGTCAAAACATATGTAATGCTGCTAATACAGTGCTTAGAGGAAAAGTTTAAACTATAAATGCTTATATTAGAAAGAAATATGTAAAGTCAATAATCTAATCTTCCACTCCAAGAATTTAGAAAAAGTAGAGCAAATCAAACACATAGTAAGAAGGAAATAAAAAATAGAGCAGAAATTAATGACATAGAGAAAAATAGGAAAAAGAATCAATGAACCAAAAATTGGGTCTTTGCAAAAATCAACTTAATTGATATTCTAGCTAGACTGATCAAGAAAAAAGGTGAGAACTCATAAATCATCAAAATCAGGAATGAAAGAGGGGAATCACTTCATATCCAACAGAAGGTATTATAAGGGAATACTATAAATAACTTTATGCCAACGAAATAGACACCTTAGATAAAATAGAAGAACTGTTGTCATGTATAGATATACAGACTTTCTTTATTAATTGTGGGTACTGCTACAAATTTTCCAAATGTCAGAATAATGCACATCCTATTATAGACAGTGATAGCATGGTTTGTCATATTCCTCTTCAGTTTTATATATTGTAAATACATAGTAGAATCTATCTTGCCTAATGAGTGTATCTAAACCACCAGACATAATTCCATTCTTATTAAGTCACTGTGTCACATTCGGTAGGTTACACTGTCAACCACAATTAGCACTTTCATGTAGCTAATCCCAAATCCAGTTTGGCTGATGTTCCACTGGAGGAAGGGTTCAAGTTCTTGGTCCCTGTCGAGTTGGAGAAGAGCAGTCAGTTCTTTCTACCTCCTCAACTTTTTCTTCTCCTTCTTCACCTCAAATTTAGAGACAGGGATATGGAGTAAAAGGGTCTGATATGCTTCACAAACCTGCTGAGATTCACCCTGAGCAGGAGCTGGTTCAGAATCCATTGTGTGGGCATACCAAGAGAATATATTTTAATTTCAGTGTCACGGAGATTGCTCCAAAGATGGCAGGTAACATATTTGAAAGGTTTTTAGCAAATTTTTATAAGCTGCCCAAAGGAAAAGCCCGGGACTTGAAGCTAGACATACTAGGTTTAATCCTACTGCTTATTAGCTGCCTATCTGAATAAGTTATGACACCTCTCTGAGTCTCTGTTTTTTCAATCTGTAAAATGAGAATTTTATGTAATTAATAATCTCTGAGATGCCTTCCAGATCCTATATTCTGTAACTATTATGACTTTAAGCTTGGTGATGGTTCCACCCATCATCCCCTCCTCATACTAATCACAAGGGGATATTTCTGCAATGTGTCAAGGACTCAGGAAGGCCACCCCATGGGATTCTTTATTTATTTAATTATTTGTAAAGAGACTGAATGTCCCATTCTTCATGTACTCCCACTTATTTCTCAGTTTCTTTAAATGCTTGATATGAGGCTCGGCAGTGCTTTATCTTTGGGATCAAAGGCGGAGCAGAAGGAACAATGGAAAGAGGACAAAAAACATCTAGTTTCTCAGGTCTGCTGCTGGCTTCTGTCTAGCAGTAGAAACCTGAAGTGTGTCCCACAGAAACAAAGAGATCCCTCGATCACTGTCTCTATCTACCAACAGACAGTCTTCAGAAACACGCCCATTGCATTGAGTTAGGTTGGTCCTAGATGAGAAATTTATCCACATCTTTTCATAACCAATCCCAACATCCTCTCTCTGAATAGTATCAAAGACTGATTGGGCAACCAAGCTTCCTTCCCCTGCCCCTGTTTCCCCATTCTGAGACTCTCTTTCTCTTATGATACATATGACCAATTTACAGGAAAATGTTTACATGTATAACTACTTAAAATCTATATTTACTTACAATGTTTAGGCCTACCACTGTAAATGGATACTGAGTCGAAAAGCACAACAATTTGTATGCCTTGGCAAAAAGCAAGTCCTACATTTGTCAAGAACTGAAGGTCAAAGGAGATAGGCAGAGATCACTAGAAAAACAAGTTATAAAAACAGATTTCCCTAATAGTTTTACCAGATTTTCCCTATACATGCTACATTCTCTTGTTTGAAGTTTTTGGAATGCAGTGCTGTGTTTTCAGTAACTACAAAAGAATGATAATGCATTTTCTCATAGTTGGGAATTATCTTTGGAACCGATGATATGCTGAGTTTGCTATGTCCTTAAAAACTAAGCATTACGATAAAATGACTGCAGACTTTTGTCTGGGAACTGTAGTCTGGTAGAATGTGACTATAGAGGGCAAATTGTTTCTGCCTTCCAAGAAAGTCTAGTTTCCTCAATATTCCAAGTCAGTAAGACTCTTCCTTTAGGGGAAGCAGCTGGATTCCGTGTGAGCTCATGGGGGCAACACTTTCAGGAGTCGAGGGGCCTTTGCAGCTGCCTCCACCAAGCCAAGTATTTCTCTCCTGAACCCTGAAGTCAGCCCTGAAATACTTCCTCTTCCTTTCTGCCACCTTCAGACAGATCTTGAACTGGGTGAAATCTTTGCCCAAAAATTCATAGCTTTGAATCTTAAGTTGTTGATGCTGGTCAGTGGCTGAATGTGAATATCATTTGGCCATGTTTTAGCCAGACAGCTGTTGAAGTTTAGCTAAACTTAGAAACTCTTAAAAATGACTCCAAACATTCCATATGCATTCTTTAATTGTTTTTCCCTGAATCTGCTTGGGGGAAGTCTCTTGGCAGATGTCCTGACCATATGCAGCCATCCTGGCAATTAATTTTTATAACCCATGGGTCACCCCAATAGATGACCATGGATCTGGAGATTTTGAAACCCCCAATTAATTATCTCCATTCAAGGTCCACACTGATGGGCTTACTTTCTCTAATGTGTTATTTCCTCTCCTGGCAAGTAAGTACCCATTCTTCGGTGATTATAGGGAAGTTGTCTTTTATTTATTTATTTATACATTTTTTTGAACCAAGTAACATGATTTATTCTTGAGGACAAAAGGGTCACCCACCATGCACCCCACTTAATATTTATATTTGCACCTTGAGTGGAGGTTTATTTTTTTAATTAGAGAAAGTCGTGGTTTTATAACTCAGGCAAATACTGTTAACCCCATGAGGTTCGGGATCTCTCGCTGTGGCCTTTTCAATGCTCTGATCCCCTTCCAAGAGGGCTTTGAGGTGAAACAAAAACCTGTCTGGTGCCAAAGCCACCCAATCCTGGGCTGATGCGGGTGGTCGGGCGAGGTGGTTCGGACCAGCCACCTGGAACAGCCATCGCCATGATACCAAATGAGAAGTTGTCTTTTAGACTTCTATCAAAGTCATGCTAAAAATTTACAAGACAAACATTACTGAGAAGGCCAGAGCAGTGTTTTATGAGATCTTTGTTGGCTTCTTACAAATATAGATTGGTTATAAAAGAATTCTTATTTAATTAATGAATTGTATTACTTAATAGATTTGCATTTTTAAATTATTATTATTTTAATCTGTATGTCCTGGTTATTCCCTTAGCACCTTTAGGAATACAGAATCCCAGCATCTGAGGGCGGCTGAGAGTGAAGTTTGTTGTGTACACTGAGGAGGTCCAGAAGTACATCTTTTGTCACCACATAAAAGCGTCTGTCCCCCGATTTAAACTGTTCCAGATCCCATATTCTCTCCCTGTTTACTCCGTTAATGAGCTTTTCTGGGAAGTAAGTTTTGTTTTGTTTTCAATCAGCTTCTCTCACCTTAAGAAGTCCTGAGAAAAGTAGTGACCAATGAAGTAGGAGAAAAGCTAAGAGCAGTGGGGTCCTGGGAGCTGTGGGAGAAACGAGTGGTTACCATGTCCATCTGATGACAGCCCATGTGAGGTGACCGCTAAGAAGTCGCCTTTCACCTAGTAACAAGGAAGTCTTTTTAATAGAGTGGTGGCAGCAGCATAATTGTTGTGGATTTAAGGAAAAAGGAAGGAGAAAAACTGCAGGCAGGGAGCATAGCTAAAATCATCTAAGAAATTCTGTAGTGAGGAGAAGCAGAGAAATGGATCAGTGAATTTGGGGGTAAAAGCAGGCCAATGTTTTTGGTTCTGATTTTTCCTTTAATGGAAAATATTACTGGGGGTTTTTTTTCTTGGTTTTTTTTTTCTGATTGTAAAGTAATGATTCAAGAGAAAGAGAAAAAGTCATTGGGGTCACATCTAGGAGGAGGTGAGAGGGGATAGGCAGCAAGGGGTGCGCTTGGCCTTTATTGGAGAACAGACCATTCATCCACACCGGTGAGGGGGAGGGCAGGGTATGTGGTCACACACTCATGTAAGTGGGTAGATTGCTGGTGCAAGAAGGATTTCAAGGGAATCTTCTGATTGCTTCTATTTCTTCCATGAAATAGGAAGCAGTGATTTTAGCTAATTTACGTAAAGCCTCTGCAGAGAATATGAATCCCTTAATTCCATTCCAGTACTATAAAACTACTGAATGAACATTTGCCCAGACGCTTTTCATATATTTATGTATTTTACTTTCTGTTTATAAAACTTCTCATTCAACTCATTCCCTCCTCTTCTGTATAATTATAGCTTCAAACTCAACCCAGTACTCCCAAAATAAGGAAAAGCTTGCAGAGTATACTTGAAAGTAACGACTGTGTGCGTGTGTGTGTGTGTGTGTGTGTGTGTGTGTGTGCGTGTCTGCGTTTTTTTCTCCTCAACTATTTTCCAAAGGACTCTGAGAAGGGTTGTACCAAAAGGCACACATATAATATGACTGAGCAGATGTCCCTGGGGCCCTGCATCTGTCCCCCTGGCCCACCTCTGAGTTCAGCCACAGAAGTCGTAGGGATTCAGAATAACCTGGCACTCTTAGTATCCTGTGTCAAAGCTTTCCACCCAAAGGCCTCCTCTGAAGCCTCATCCAGAGCAAGAATAACCGAGGCGTCTCCATCAATGTGGGACAGGAGCTGCGGGATAATCTAAGTGATCAGTCTTCTTTATATGCAATTTGTTTCACTGGATAAAGGAGGCAATCTCATCCTTCAGTGGCATTTCAGCCACTCCCCATCGCTCGCGTTACTGGCTGAGCTCGGCCTCCTGTCAGCATTATGGTGAGTTGTATAATTATTTTATTATATATCACAATGTAATAATAATAGAAGTAAAGTGCACAATAAATGTGATGCTCTTGAAGCATCCCGAAGCCACCACCCTCCCACACTGGTCCGTGGAAAAATTGTCTTCCACGAAACCAGTCCCTGGTGCCAAAAATGTTGGGGGTCGCTGCTCTAAAATAAGCTAACGATGTTTGATTCACTTTGTAATTAAGCTGGTACATCCTCTCCCCTGGGAAATGGTACATACTTCAGATTTATAAAGCTATGAAAAGGCAAAGCATGTCACACCTGAAACAACACTGCCTTTCGGTTTAAATGAAGATGTTTGCTGAGATAAGAATGCCTAGACTAGTTCAAAAAGACCGTCCTATCCTACTGCTTGGGGCCAAACCTACACAACCAGAAGCAAGCAAGCTAACGCCTGTTGTTCCCGTGGAGCTGTTCAGTCTATAAATAGTAGTTTTGTGAACCATTACTAGAGAAACTTTTAATAATGCAGCACTCCAAGTAGGTAGAGTGAGTTTTGTTTTTTTCTGAGAAGTCTAAGATCTATTCCAAATATTGGTTCAGGGCTTCCTGGGTATGTTACCCCTTGTATCAGCTGGAGTTCAACCAGAGAAGCAGAACCAGTAGGAGATGTATATTAAGAAATTTATTGTGGGGCTGACTAGACAAGTCCAAAGTTTGAAGGAAGGCAGGCTGGAACATTTGAGCATTAAGCAAAGCTGTTTCCCACAAGTAGAAATTTCATCTTCAGGGAAGCCTCAGCTCCTCTCTTAAGGATTCTGAATGGATTAGATCAGGTCCACCAAGATTATCTAGGGTAATCTCTTTTACTAAAGTCAACTGATCACAGTTAAGTCACGTACAAAATACTTTCATAGCAACACCTATGTTAGTGTTTGTTTGAATCACCGGGGATTGTAGCTTAGCCCACTTGATACATCACACTGACCATCACACCCCTAAAGAAGAATTATAAACTTTTGTAGGCTTTAGCAACACAGAAGCAGTCTGCAAAGCTTGTTTGGATAAAAGTAAGCAAGAAAAAAGGAATCGTGAAAACCTCTCTTCTTGGCAGTATCTTTCTGATGAGGTACTTTGTAATTAACATGATCAGTTCTTCAAGTACAGCACTGATCCAGCTTAAGTATTAGAATGCCTGTAACTGAAGTGTCTCAAGGTCTCCAGGGATTCATGACTGAACCGGATATATTCCCCAGAGAATTCCAGTCACAAAGTTCTGATTTTCCAGGACATCTTTTGCAAATTGACTAATGATCTTTGAGTAGTTCACTTCAGAAAGATCCAAAAAATCTCTATCAGCGTAATCCCAGTGATATTACCACGCATGGTCCCAGAAGATGTTTGCATTAAGCAGATTTCTAGAGCATGGACTAGAGACACCTCTCATGTTACACGATACCTGCACTAATAACATCAGGACACCTATGACAAAGACTGGTAGCTTAGGGTGTGACACTGGCCCTTGTAAAGACGGTCTGACATCCAGGGAGGTCACCAGCACAGATTTCTGCAGTAACATCCTTACCTTGTTGAATCCTCATGCCTGAAATTCTTTATGTAAATTTCAAAGCCTAACCTGAATTTGTAAAATTTACTTTTCTGGAAATGCTACCTGGTTTAGCAATGATAGATCCATCGTGCAGAATAAAAGAATATGTCCTGCCAATCTGCTTGGCTTATAATCAGTCTCTATTCAGAGCTGAGTTCTGAGTGGGATTTAAAATTTTACAGAATTTTCAACTATCCTCTTGCGTTAACTCTAAATAAGTATGGTTGTAAAGTTAGAGAAATAACAAAAATTCTAAATACAAAGTTGGAACTAACATTGTACTTTCAAATGTATTATCCCTTCAGGTAGGCATTAGAGGCAAATAACTACACGTTCCATGATCAAGTTGTTAACACATTTCTGGAAATTTACTTGTTTAAATTTTCCTCAGAGACTGCATTAAATACTTCCACATATTTTTGAATAGATAAATAAAATATACACCCATATAAATAAAATTTGGAGTCAAGGCAAGTTATCAAGTGAATAATTTTACCTTTGATCAATGAGTTATGAAGTTAAAGCTATATACGGGTATGTATCACTTAACTGAATCTGAAAACAATTTTCAAGAAGGAGTTCCCCAAAAGTCTCTCCAGGTGTAATATACACATATACACTTACAGGAGTACAACATCAATTTGGATACATATTATTGGATATGGTTGTTTTAGAAAGTGATTTCATATGGGTAACGCTTTTCTTAGGTGCATTAAAATTGTTTATATCTAATTTAAAATTACCAATTCATTATCACTCTACTAGGGAGTGTGATGGGGCGAATTGTTGGTAGAATGTTTTGTTGTTCACCCATATGCACCCACATGTCCTTCTAGACACATGGCTGGATTTTACTTTTCCATTTTCTTGTAATTGGGCAGGGTCCTGAGACTAGTTCTGGACAATAGGTTGTGAGGGAAAGTGATATATGTAACTTACTGACAGTGATAGTACAAAGTCCATGTACAACTTCAGTCCCTGTTCTGCTGCTGTGACCAAGCAGACCATGTGTTCCATAAGATGCCGATAAATGGTTGTACAACATACGGCACCCTGAGCTCTGTGTGACTATGTGGAGCCGAGCCCCCTCCAGCCCATTCTGGACATGTTGGCTGAACAAGAAATAACTTTTCTTTTGTTCAAGTATGGAGTGGTCTTTGTAGTTGCCTGTTAGCACATATAAGGATGAAACCAAGCCAGACTCATGTTGTAAATATTTATATATTTTCTTACCTTATAATTTAAAGAATGTTGGGCATCATTTGATACTGTGGTGAGACCTAATTAATGTATCAGTTCCACTCTCTCTTTCACTACCAGGCATCAATTATCAGGTGATCACTGACAGGTAATAGAATTGTTGGGGTGAGTATTCAAAGGGACCTAGTTATTATTATGGTTAGGTGGTAGAAGACTGACTTCAAAGACCCATAACAGAACAAAAAGACCCATAAAATATAAAACTCTTTAGTTTACTAGGTTGATGCAGAATTAGATTATGCTTTAAAAGTCTTTCTGATTAGGAACTGGCTTTCCAAGATGCTCATCATCACTAATTATTAGAGAAAGGCAAATCAAAATTACAATGAGGTACCACCTCACACCAATCAGAATGGCCACCCTTAAAAAGTCTACAAATAATAAATGCTGGAGACGGTGTGGAGAAAAGGGAACCCTCTTACACTGTTGGTGGGAATGTACATTGGTGTAGCCACTATGGAGAATAATACAGAGGTTCCTCAAAAAACTAAAAGTAGAATTGTCATATGATCCAGCAATCCCACTCCTGGGTGTATACCTAGGCAAAACTATAATTTGAAAGGATACATGCACCCTATGATCATAGCAGCACTATTCACAATAGGCAAGACATGGAAACAACTTAAATGTCCATCGACATATGAATGGGTAAAGAAGATGTGATATATATATATAATGGAATATTACTCAGCCATGAAAAAGAATGAAATAATGCCATTTGCAGCAACATGGATGGACCTAGAGGTTATCATACTAAGTGAAGAAAGTCAGAAAGAGAAGACAAATACCATATGATATCATTTATATGTAGAATCTAAAATAGGACACAAATGAACATACCTATGAAACAACAAACTCATAGATACAGAGAACAGACTTGTGGTTGCCAAGGGAGAGGAGGGAGAGGAAGGGAAGGATTGGGAGTTTGGGATTAGCAGATGCAAACTCATATATGAGATGGATAAACAACAAGGTCCTATTGTACAGCACAGGGAACTATATTCAATAGTCTGTGATAAACCATAATGGAAAAATATGAAAAAGAACATATATATGTATAACTGAATCACTTTGCTCTACAGCAGAAATTAACACAACATTGTAAATCAACTATACTTCAATAAAATTTTAAAAATTATGTCTAGGAATTGGTTTTCCAAATTTCAATTTAAATTGAATTCATAGGCAATGTCTTATCTCGTAGAAGATAACGCCAAATTTACTTAAGCCAATTTTCACTAATGTATTTTAAAAAATGAACAAACATCACCACACTGAGAGAAGAGCCCTGGCAATAAATGGAGATAATCTGTGATGGGAGGCATCGTTTAGGATACCCGAGGTCCAGAATATATTCCAGTCTTGTTCCAGGTGGACACTCCTGTGTGGAAACTGACACTTTGCAAACAAGATGTGTCATGAGGATGGAAGGAAAGGGATCAAAAAGAACTGAAGAAGCAAGAGAGAAAATGGGATGGCATCCACATGTGCCTATTTTATAATTTTTGAGATATAGCTCACTGCCCATACTGACTTTCAATCTATTATTCTGGTTTTCTTTATCTCCAGCCTCTAGGTCCCTATGAAGCATTGTTAAGAAACACTTAATCCACTTTACTTCACTAAGGATGCTAATGAAGATTCAACAACACACACTAGTAATTACAGCCCCACTTTCAAATCCCTTTTCGCAGATTTTGCTCTTCAAACTGTCTCTTGATAGCCACAGTTTTTAAATGGCCAGATTAGGAACACCTTGACCCTAATACATTTGTGAATATTTTCCATTATTTCATCAGCGGTTATGCTAACCCTCTCCCTCTAGTTGGAGAGAGATATTAGATTTCATGAGACTGTCTTAATGTATTTAAAGAGCTTTTAAAATCAAATTGCAATTATTCGCTATATAATGACCTAACCAAAAGAAGCTATAGATATTAAAATTGCATCAGAAAATACATTCATAAGATAGTCAAGAAAAGCATTGCTTCTATTTTTGGAAAGACACTCTTTGAGCTAAAGTGAAAATGTTATTGTCTTAGTGGTTCTGTTTTTATTTTAACAGAAATGATCTTCATGCATTTACAACTGTTGGCTATATAAATGGAGCAATTAAAGCACATACCAAAGCATCAAAATTAAAATAATTAAATAGTCATGATCGGGCTTCCCTGGTGGCGCAGTGGTTGAGAATCTGCCTGCCAATGCAGGGGACACGGGTTCGAGCCCTGGTCTGGGAAGATCCCACATGCCGTGGAACGGCTGGGCCCGTGAGCCACAACTACTGAGCCTGCGCGTCTGGAGGCTGTGATCTGCAACAAGAGAGGCCGCGATAATGAGAGGCCCGCGCAGCGCGATGAAGGGTGGCCCCCACTTGCCGCAACTAGAGAAAGCCCTCGCACAGAAATGAAGACCCAACACAGCCAAAAATAAATAAATAAATAAATAAATAAATAAATAAATAAATAAATAAATAAACAAACCCAAAAGTTAAAAAAATAGTCATGATCATAGTCAGTGAGAATGAGCCAAAAACATCAGCAAAAGTCACATACCTAATGACACATAGGTTTGTTCAAATAAATAAATGTGAGTTCCCAGATATTGTAGAGACGAGTATTATTTTTGAGAAACGCAGACTGACCTATAATACCTCTGGTTGCCTAAACATAACGAGAGGACAGCATTCCGAAGTTAACTGTGCCAGAAACAGAGACAGAAAATAAAGCAATTTCCAGTATTTTTATTTTTAGTCTTTGTTTCAAGACCATCTTTTGGAAATCTGTAGTGCCATGTAAGAGAAGGCTATATAGTATTCATGAGTAATCAATTCAAAATATCCTTGAAAGGTTCTAATTTGTTTCAAAGTCCCTGAAAGTCACTGTCAAACTCAAGGTTATTACATAGTTATGAAATGATGACATAACCTCCTTTTGCATTAGTCTTCTGGGGCTGCCATAACAAAATATCACAGACTGCGTGGCTTAAACAACAGAAGTTCATTTTCTCACAGTTCTGGAGGCTGGAATTCCAAGATGAAGGTGTTGGAAGGTTTTGGTTTCTCCTGAGGCCTTTCTCCTTGGTCTGCAGTTGGCCACCTTCTTATGTGTCTTCACGTGTTCTTTCTTTTTCTGTGCCTTCACCTCCCTGGTGCCTCTTCCTCTTTTGGTAAGGACATCAGTCACACTGTATTGGATTAGGACCCACCCATATGACCTCATTTAACTTTAATTATTCTTTAAAGGCCCTGTCTCCAAATCCAGTCACATTGGGGTTTGTGGCTTCAACATATGGATTTGGTGGGGGACACAATTTAGTCCATAACACTTTTCAAATAAAATTAAGAAATCTGCTCTGAACTTCCAAATCAGAAAAGATGCAAAAATAAATTCTACTTCTCCACACGTTTTAACATACTTCACAAATTCATCAGTTTCCTTTCAATTAAAGGAAGAAGCAAACATACAATCCTAAGAATGGTGCATAAAAATATTGAGTATTTAAAAAATAGTGGTTATAGTTGTAATGATAAGGGGGCAAAGCTGTTTTGAAGGATGAAATTCCAGATTCCCAGAAAAATTTTTCCTGTGGGGTGGGAGGGGAAGTGCAGAGAGGTGGCCCTACCATGTGCAGCAGCTGCTGTCCGAGCTCTGGCCGTAACCCCTGGATCTTCCCTTGTGCTCCAGAGTCTGTATAAGTATTCCTGGGCGCTTTTTACAGGAAAGTGACTATCCAAGCAGATAAGAAATTCTGGGAAATTAGCTGCCTTATTCCACGTCCCCAGCATTGCTCACATGGGCTCTCTGGAGCTGCAACAATTCTTAGATAGGTGCTTAGCAGCTTCCAGAGTTCCACATGGGATTAAGCCTCAGATGTCCCCTGTGGTCGATGGCTTAACACTGTACCCTTTATTGGCTAGTTTCCCTTTCCTATATCTCTCTCCATCATCCCCTGTATTCCACAGGTAAAGTACTTGTACTTGAATCCTTGTAGCAGAAATCTGCTTCTGGGGAAACCCAGTATGAGATCTTATGGTCAATGTTTATTGAAGTATTGTTCACAATATTCAAGACATGGAAACAACCTAAATGGCTGCCAAGGGATGAATGGATAAAGAAGATGTGGTATATATATTGTATACAATGGAGTGTTGTTCAGCAATGAGAAAGAAGGAAATTCTGCCATTTGCAACAACATGGATGGACCCTAAGGGTATTACAGTTAGTGAGATAAGCCAGACAAAGACAAATACTGTATGATATCATTTATGTGGAATATAAAAAAACCCAAACTCAAAGAAACAGAGAGTAGAATGCTGGTTTTCAGAGGCTGGGTGGGGTGGCAGAGGAATTGAAGAGATGTTGTTAAAGCGTACAAACTTGCAACTAGAAGATGAATAAGGTCTGGACATCTAATGCACAGAATAGTAATTATGGTCAACAATATTGTGTTATATACTTCAAATTTTCTAAGAGATTGGATCTTAAATGTTCTCACCACAAAAAAGAAATGATAATTACATGATGTGATAGAGTTGTTAGGTAGTAATCGGTATAATATATAAATATATCAAATCAGCTCAAAACAACAGACAAAGGATTAATCTCCAAAATATACAAACAGCTCACAGAGCTCAATATCAAAAAAGCAAACAATCCAATTAAAAAATGGGTGGAAGACCTAAATAGACATTTCACCAAGGAAGACATACAGATGGCCAAGAGGCACATGAAAAGATGCTCAACATCACTAATCATTAGAGAAATGCAAATCAAAACTACAATGAGGTATCACCTCACGCCGATCAGAATGGCCATTATCAAAAAATCTACAAACAGTAAACGCTGGAAAGGGTGTGGTGAAAAAGGAACCCTCTTGCACTGTTGGTGGGAATGTAAATTGATACAACCACTATGGAAAACAGTATGGAGGTTCCTTAAAAAACTAAAAATAGAACTACCATATGACCCAGCAATCCCACTACTGGGCATATACACTGAGAAAACCATAATTCAAAAAGAGTCATGTACCACAATGTTCATTGCAGCTCTATTTACAACAGTCAGGACATGGAAGCAACCTAAGTATCCACTGACAGATGAATGGATAAAGAAGATGTGGCACATATATACAATGGAATATTAGCCATAAAAAGAAACAAAACTGAGTTATTTATAGTGTGGTGGATGGACCTAGAGTCTGTCATACAGAGTGAAGTAAGTCAGAAAGAAAAAAACAAATACTGTATGCTAACGCATATATATGGAATCTAAAAAAAAATGGTACTGATGAACCTAGTTGCAGGGCAGGAATAAAGATGTAGACATAGAGAATGGACTTGAGGACACGGAGTAGGAGGGGGGAGCTGGGGCGAAGTGAGAGTAACATCGGCATATATACACTACCGAATGTAAAATAGTTAGCTAGTGGGAAGCAGCAGCATAGCACAGGCAGATCAGCTCGGTGCTTTGTGAAGACCTAGAGGGGTGGGATAGGGAGGATGGGAGGGAGGCTCAAGAGGGAGGGGATATGCGGACATATGTATGCATATGGCTGATTCACTTTGGTGTACAACAGAAACTAACACAGCACTGTGAAGCAATTATACTCCAATAAAGATCTATTTTTTAAAAAAGCACATCAAAACGTACCCACAATGTGTCTCACAGGATGATTCTAATCATAAACAACAGAGCTTAGTAGTGAACACCATGAACATGGGATGGAAATCTTGTTCTGCCACGCACCTAACTTTATACATATTATTTAATCTCTCTTGATCTCAATTTTCTCTTCTGTAATGTAGAATAACATACGTTTCTTGAAGACATTGCGAATAAATAATCTGATTCATGTAAAGTGCGTAGCAAAGTAGCTGGCACACAGAAAATGCTCATCATGATTACCTGCACCGGGAAGGAAGTGACATCAGTAAAAATCCATCTTTGTAGGATGCATGACTTAGAAACTCTTTGAAAGTCACTAAAAAGCTGGAGCTCTTTGAGATGTAGAAGGTATGGGTGACAAGAGGAAGCTCAACTGTTAGCATAGACATAGAACTTTGTAAAATACTGCCCATTAATCTACTGATCTGGAAAGAAGCATTATTTCCCTTTGAGAAAGTGTTATTCCCCTCTAGCTTACACCCTACCTATATCACTACAGGTGTAAAAAGTCTACAGGCATACTTCATTTTATTGTGCTTCACAGATACTGCATTTTTTACCAGTTGAAGAGTTGTGGTGACGCTGCATCACAAGCAAGTCTATCGGTGCCATTTTTCCAACAGCATTTGGGTCTCTGTGTCACATTCTGGTAATTTTCTCAATATTTCCAACTTTTTGCCTGCGTATTCCTCACCAGCCAAAGTTCTCCATAAACTTCTCCAGATAACTGCCTACGTGCCTCACCTCCACTTGCTGACATCACATCACTCCTCACATCACTCCAACCTGAGTTGCACCCACCCCCATCCACCAACCACTTCAATGAATCTGCTTCAGCCAAGGTTACTAAATTGTTCTGGGACCCATTCAAAACTGGTGAACTTGAACTTGGAAATGGAGTTTTGACAATGCAACTTATCTTTGTATGTCTCTGTATGTCCATTTACGGGTTGTATCCACGGACCAGACCAGCCTGTTCCAGACCTTAGGCTTAAGTAAAGCCTAAGCTTTAGCCAAGCTTAGGCTTCCAGTTAACGAATATTTCATGGTCCTATCAGTATCCTAAGTGCTTGTTTGTTTTTTTAGTTCATCTAAGAAGCAGATACTGAGATGGGATTACATGTGCAAAGATGATATGACACAGGAAACGCCTGAGTAAGAGAAGATGATCCCTCATGGTCTCTCCTCCTCCAGCCACCCCATGCTGCACGCAAATGCACATACACTCCAGGGTCACCCGGAGCTGGTCTTCTGTGCTTTTACTCCACCCTTCAATTCTTTAAGTGCTGACATCTCCTCTGTACAGTCCCCCCACCACCCTGAAATTAAGTGGATTGTGGGAAGGGTGGGAGAGTTGACCTTAAACATTCTCTCCGAGGAGCAGAATTCCCACTCGACTGTGAGCAATTCCTCAGTGTTCTTATCCTGCCCT
The DNA here is from genome assembly GCF_028021215.1 of Eschrichtius robustus. Classification (NCBI taxonomy): domain Eukaryota; kingdom Metazoa; phylum Chordata; class Mammalia; order Artiodactyla; family Eschrichtiidae; genus Eschrichtius; species Eschrichtius robustus. The sequence continues at coordinate 32,830,065 of NC_090825.1, forward strand.
GCAGCCCTAGCACATGGTGCAGGGGTTGGCATAAGGTGGGGGTCAGTGACTGCTGGAACGATCTGGCAATCAAGTTCCCCAAACGTGGGTCACCTCAAAACTGCCATCACATAAGAATTACCAGAAATTATTGAGGAAGAGGCAGAAATGGCCTAGGCAATGAATTATGTGCCCAACACAAAATCCTTCTCAGCTTTGTGCCAGGAGCTCAAGCTTCAGTCTGGGGAGCTCCTTCAGCTGGGCCAGTTCCAGGTGTATTTCAGAAGCAGGGCCACTCACAACCGTTGCATGCGAATGTGTGTTTATCCTTTCACTGGCTTTCAGAGCTTCCACATAGCCTGGAGTTCCTTTCACTTAGTAGAAGGCACTTGGAGTTTTTCACTTTTTGGTAATTATCAAAAAGGTGCTATAAACATTCACATACAGGTTTTTGTGTGAACATGTTTTTGTTTACTTTGGACAAATACCTAGGAGTGGGACTAAAGGATCTGATGGAGTAAGTGTATGTTTAACTTTTTTTTTTTTTTAACAAGGGTTTTCAAGTAAACAATGTGGGTTGGAAGCTGCTGCAAATACTGCCTGAAATAATCTCACTTCTTGCTTCTTGAAAGATTGCAGATTAGTCTCCTTAATATTTTAAATGCAAAGAAACCTCAATTTTTTTTTTGCACTTCCTTTTTTTTACTTTTACCTGTTGAAACCTCTCGCTTATTTCTCCCACCACCTAACAACCTGTTTTCTGTATCTATGAACTTGGTATTTTTTTGTTTGTGTGGGTTTTTTGTTTGTTTCTTTTGCTTTTGATTCCTCATATAAGAGAAATCATATGGTAGTAGTCTTTTTCTGTCTGACTTACTTCACTTAGCATAATGCCGTCAAGGTCCCTCTATGTTGTTGCAAATAACAAACTTTTATTCTTTTTTATAGCTTAATAATATTCCACTGTATATATGTACCACTGGACACTTAGGTTGTTTCTGTATCTTGGCTACTGTAAATAGTGCTGCAATGAACATGGAGTGCATGCATCTTTTCGAGTTAGTGTTTTTGCTTTCTTTGGATAGATTCCCAGAAGTGGAATTGCTGGATCATATGGTAGTTCTATTTTTAATTTTTTGAGGGCCCTCTATACTGTTTTCCATATTGGCTGCACCAATTTACATTCCCACCAATAGAGCACAGGGGTTTCCTTTTCTCCACATCCTCGCCAAAATTTGTCGTAATGTAATAGAATAGCCATACTAACAGGTGTGAGGTGATAACTCATTGTGGTTTTCATTTGCATTTCCCTAGTGATTAATGATGCTGAGCATTTTTTCATGTACCTGATGGCCATCTGTATGTCTTCTTTCGAAAAATGTCTATTCAGATATTCTGCCCATTTTTTAATCAGATAGTTTGTTTCTTTGTTTGTTTTTTGCTGTTGAGTTGTATGTGTTCTTTATATTATATATTTTCGATATTAGCCCCTTATCAGATACAGGATTTGCAAATATTTTCTCCCACTCAGTAGGATGCCTTTTCATTTTGTTGATGATTTCCTTTGCTGTGCAGGAGTTTTTAGTTTGATGTCGTCCTGCTTATCTATTTTTGCTTTTGTTGCTTTTGCTTTTGGTGTCAAATTGAAAAATTTATTGCCAAGACCAATGTCAAGGAGCGTACTGCCCATCTTTTCTCCTAGGAGTTTTATGGTTTCGGGTCTTATGTTCAAGTCTTTAATTCATTTTGAGTTAAATTTTGTGTTTTGTGTAAGACAGTGGTTGAGTTTCATTCTTTTACTTGTGGCTGCCCAGTTTTCCCACACCATTTATTGAAGAGACTGCCCTTTTCCCACTGTATAATCTTGGCTCCCTTGATGTAAATTAATTGACCATATATACATGGGTTTATTTATGGGCTTTCCATTCTCTTCCATTGATCTATGTGTCTGTTCTTAATGCCAATAGCATACTGTTTCAATTACTATAGCTTTGTAATATACAGTTGAACCTTGAACAATGTGGGGGTTAGGGGCACCAACTCCCCATCCCCAACAGTGGAAAATTCAAGTATGACTTTGTAGTCAGCTCTCTGTATCCAAGGTTCCACATCTGTGGATTCAACCAACTGCAGATCCTGTGGTACCATAATACTTATTTACTGAAAAAAATCTGTGTGTAAGTTGATCTGCACAGTTCACACCCATATTGTTCAAGAGTCAAGTATAGTTTGAAATGATGCTTTCAGCTTTGTTCTTCTTTCTCAAGAGAACTTTGGCTATTCGAATTTTTTTGTGGTTCCATACAAACTTTGGAATTATTTGTTCTATTTCTTTAAAAATTGCCATTGAAATTTTGATAGGGATGGTAATCCCTATCAATCTGTAGATTGCTTTGGGTAGAATGGACCTTTTAACAACACTGATTCTTCCAATCCATGAGCAAAGGATATCTTTTCATTTATTTGTGTCTTCTTCAATTTCTTTTGTTCATGTCTTATAGCTTTTAACATACAGGTCTTTCACCTCCTTGGTTAAGTTTATTTCTAGGTATTTTATTCTTTTTGATATGTTTGACTTGTTAAGAAGAGATGGCCCCTTTATATTCAGCATCCTTCCTAAGGATGTGCCAATCCAAGAAAGTATAGTGGAACTCCAGGCCTTTCTGGGCTAACGTTTACATAAAAAGGAATTCTAATCTAGAATATCTGAATGATAATAAAGCCAGTGGAGTGAAAAAAAATGTTGCATATATATAATGGATGAACAATGGATAATTCTTTTGCAGGTGAGATTGAGAACAGAAATGTATGGGGTTCAATGTAAAAGGAAAGAAGTTTAACTTTTCTTATCTCTTGGGTTATGGAAGTAATGATGGCTAACTATAGCTATTTTGGGAGGTGGAAGAGGGAAGAAGGAGGCTTTTTGATACTGCCTCTCACTCTCTCTGCATCCACTAAAGATGAATGAGGCAACTGAGATTGACAAAGTACTTTGCATAGAATACTAGAGATGTAGAATATTTCTTGCTGTGGGGAATAAGGACAAGGATTGATTACAGATAAATCAAAGACTAGAAAGGTGTTCTAAGATCTTAAAATATTTAGACATCAAACATTTTTAATGGTGAAAATCAGCAGAGGTTTAGAGAAAAGCAGAGCACAATGGACAGCAAGAGCCCAGGTAAGTAATCAGTGGCCAAGAGATCTTCAGGAGTTGAAGGGTTGCACAAAACACAAAGGACAATGGACACATCACATGGGAGCCTACTAATTTAGATATCAATTAGGATTCACGCCACCTTTCTCAGACCTAGAATATATTTTCTGACTGCTGTTAAGGTTTAACCTAACTCAAACATTGGCACCAAAGAGATGCAGCAACTAGTGACAGTGAATATGGACATTTTCATGTGTGTCGATGAAAGAATAGGAGCTGTTTTACATACAGAGATGTGCAAGCTTGAAATCTTAGTCCTGCCCCTTGTTAGGTCTATACCTTAGATCCTGTTACTTAAATCATCTCATTCTATGTTTCCTTATCTGTAGAATTGGAATGCTAATATCTACCTCAAAGTGTCGATGTAATAGTTAGGTGAAACAACACAAACAGAATAGTTATTTTTAAATAAATATCACTTCCTTTAATAACCTTAAAATATTAAAATGATTGAAGTACTAACTAATAATGGTTCCAGAATTTCCATTTTGAGTGCCTGTAGACATTAACCTGGATGGGAGGCTGGAGGCTAAGAAACTTCTCCTGGAAAGTCATTTGTAGCAGGCATGCTGTTTTTTCATAGATGTTTTATTTATTTGCGTTGTCTTTGGGTGGCTGAATGGCTAGAGATACCAGGAAGTGCTAAAGCATCCCTAAGTCTGCAAGCCTCCCCTTGGCACTGCTGCTGGTGCTAAAGTTTGTTGCTTTGTGAAATGGACTGTATTTCACCATTTTTATAGACCCTAGCTGGTAGTAAATGAATGTACCAGTCAAAGGTCAAGGCTATAGTTACACTGCATGCTTGCTGAAAGCCCAAGCTGGTGACAACTATTAAATCATCCTGTAGACAAAGATTCCAAGAGGGAAATGAAAGGTTAGAAGTGCTGCTTATTAAATTCCTGAAATCATGGCTTCCTGTGACTTGTGGTCATAAGCCTCAATGACTCCAGCATAGTTCTGAATTTTCTCAACAGACCTTTCTAGGAGGCATTCAGGAGAGTGACTGAGTAACTTCTGACTGTGGATTCTGACTATTTTTATGAGCAGTCCTTGGACTGCTGTAAATAAACTCATAAAGTACGAAATTCTCCTCTGAAAGCAAATCAAAGGCTCTAAAGTATATGGTCAAAGTTTAACTCTGAAATGAGATTAAAAACTGTCTCCTAAAACCTGTTTGAAGAGTTTGAGTGAATCAGACATTTGGAAAAATCTGAGTATCAGAGAACAACCCACAAATCCTTCCCAGGAAGAAAATAATTGTAATAATACAGAATCTGAATTTTACCAGTTATCTACAAGGTTAGCTTTTAAATAAGGATTGCACAGTATTAAAGAAAAGGAAGTACTTACATACACATACATTTATGCAATTTAAGGCCTTATAATAAGGGCATAACAGTGTAATTGAGAAGGACCTCTAGAGGGTTTATGCCTAACCTCTAGTTGCCAATAGCAACTAAAAGAGAACACTTAATGTTTCAGGGATTTTGCTCTACTTTTTTTGCTGGCTGGGGGCAAATTGATCAACTCTGATGTTTGCATAAATAGATTGTAAAAGGTTTTGACATTTCCTCTTCGTCCCTTTTTCTCTTACTCATCTTTCTGGTTTGAAAAATTCTTTACGATACTACCTGATATCTTCAGTTTTCCCAAGCAGGATTTAAGAAATCCTCAAAGTGAATTTGAGTATTAACTAAATACGATTCTGAAATTTGTCATTGTTATGTTTCCCAGGCTGTTTGCGCTTATTTAACAAGCTGAGCAGATATCTACTTTCCCCCTCACTGTTTCATAAATCTCCCCTGAAACTGAGCTTAGTTATGATGATGAATGATCCCAGGTGGAGTATGGTCAGATGTATATAATGAGCTCCAAAGGAACACTCAAAATTAATTTCATTCCTTTGTACTCCTACTTGTATTAGTAATAACTATTATCTCTGCGTAATTTTTCCTAACTTGAGTACATATAGTCTTTCTCTGTTTGTTGACAGTTTTGTACTTGTTCTAATTGAATTTCCCTTTTTCATTTATTGTATCATATTTTTACAGACTATTTCACAATACACCTTTTTTTTCTATTCCACAACTAGATTTTGAATTTCCTCCATGTAGCCACAAGATCTCACTTATCTTGAATTCTAAGAACTTAGCTCCTAGCCCAAAAAAGATACTCAACTGATTTCTGATTAGTAATTAAATGAATTAACAAAATAAGTTGATATTATATTCAAAGTAAATGCAGATTTCAAAGTAATAATAATTAACATTTCAATGTTTCATTCAAAGTAATGTCCAATTACATTTTGGTCAATTACTTCTTAATTAAGTTGAGGCACTGAACCTTGTTAATCAATGACAGCTCACTGAGAGGAAAGTGTTTGGTGTTGAGAGGAAAGGTTTGAATTGGTGGGAAATTAGAATATTATCTTTTGCGTGCTATGGTGACAAGCAGTTAATGAAGAAGAGGGCTATTTTCAGGAGTACAAATAGAAATCTGACTCAGATACTTACTGATTTTCTTTCTGTTTAGTTATGTCTGGCACCAACATGTTGCTCATGGTGTACTATCAACGTCACAGTTGCTGCATGTTGGTGTTATTGTTATTTTTTAGTAATAGTAACAATGGATTCAAACCAATTCATCTGTATGCGCTCCCTCAGTACTGCTGGTGACCAGGAGAGATGGAGATGGTGTCTGAGACTAACTATATAGACTTTGCCCATAGATAGAGCAAATCTAAGTGTAATCTAATGCAGAAGGGCATTTAAGTAGGGAATTCACTATTATCTTGTCCTAAAACCTAGACAATGGTTTTAACAATGTATCAATGCTCTTCAAAAATAATGCTCAAAACATTATGGCTTTAGAAGAAAATAAGCAAATGAATGATAACTTTGAGTACATATGAGTGGTACAGTTCTTAAAAATGCCACAGGAAACACCAAAGACATTATCTATCAGGAAAATATTTGAAATACACATATGAGCAATCGGTAAATTGTTTGAATTCACAGAGTTTATATAAACCAATAAGAAAACAAACATAGTATAAATATAATATGAATATTATATAGAGAGAAATACAACAGAAAAAATAAAAAATTATGGATAAGAGATATGGATAAATGAATCTCAGAAAATATACAAATGGACAGGCAAATGAATAAATGGTAAATTTTACTTAAAACTAAAGGAATATAAAACAAATCACAAAAGTGATGTTTTAAATCTATAAATATATTGTCAAAAATAATATGTTTGGTATTATTTCTTATAGAAAAGACCGAGGTATAATAGGGCTCTCATACTTTGGTAGGAGAGTAAATTGGTGTCATATATTATATTTAGAGACTAAGTTGATATTTAACAAAACCAAAAATCCACACAGATTTTGACATATTTTTAGTGACTCATTCTGCAGTCATTCTTACAAAATAACACCAACATAGAATATACCTTATGTCAGCATTTTTAGTTATCAGGAAAAACCTGAAAATATCTTCATTTTCTCACCAATTAACCTAATTAGATCCTGATCTTCAAATGCCCCCTCCCTAGTTTTCTGTCAGTTTAGCATTTGTCACTCTTAAAAATATCTTGCTTTAGGTGATAAATTATATGGTCACCCCTCTAATACGGAAATGGTTAAATAAATTATGAAAGACAATTGGCATACATGAGTCTAATTTTACATTTGATACTTTTCTATACTATTTGAATTTCTGCCATGTGTATGTACTACTTTTATTCTTAAATATTTTTTGTAAAATATATGAAACTTATTATCTGAAATTCCATGAATGGGAATGATCTTTTATATATTCCTACACAGACTATTGGAAATCACTGTTTTTACGGTTACTTTCAGTGGAGGTAATACTTCCTGCTGAACCCTAAGTTTATAATCCTCTGATTTTGATGCCAACAGAATTCTAGTGAGTTAGGTTTTAATTATTTTATTGAGGACATGTGATTTATTCTATATAAGGCAATATCAAATCTCTTAGTTTGGTATTAGTGTAATGCTTGCTAATTTCGTGAGCAGGATGTTAATGATATCTAAATGAAGAAGTTTTATGCCTGAAATAACGTTCTCAATTTAAGCTTAGGTCATTTGGTGCTAAGTATTACGCTGAAAATCAGAAGACGTAGTTAGAAAGAAAAGCTCAGCAACCCCTTAACAGGGCCTTGACAGAGACTGGAATTGAAAGGATAAAATGGCTGAGAGGCTCCTTCACAACACTCAAGCCTTACTCATTGTTAATAGTGAAGGTGTCAGAGTCAAGCTGTGAGGGTTCAAATCCTGACTCTTATAACTTAGAAATTATGTGACTCTGGGCAAGATAGTTAACTTCTCTGTATCTGAGATCCTTTATCTATAAAATCAGAATAGTAACTGTTATAGACTTCACGTTTTTGCCTTCCTGAAAATTCATACGTTGAAACCTTAATCCCCAGTGTGATGGTATTTGGAGATGAGGCATTAGCAGGTCATTAGGTCGTGAGGGTGGGGCCCCCATGATAGAATTAATGCCCTTAAAGGAAGAGACAGGAGAGAGCTGGCTAGCTTGTGCTCTCTCTCTATCCTCAGCCACCTGCAAACCAGAAAGAGGGCTCTCGCCACGAACCTAATCGTCTGGCACCTTGATTTTGGACATTTCAGGCTCTAAAACTGTAAGAAATAAATGTTTGTTGTTTAAGTCATTCAGTCTATGTTTTCTGTATAGCAGCACAAGCTAAGACAGTAACTATATCTAATTCATAGATGTATTCATTTCCTATGGCTGCTGTTTTAACAAATTACCACAAATTCAGTGATTTAGAACATCACAAGTTTATTCTCTTTTAGTCTAGGGGTCAGAAGTCAGAAATGGGTTTCACTGAGACCAAAATCAAGGTATTAGCAGGGCTATGTTTCCTCTTTAGGCTCTAGGGGAGAATCTGCTTCCTTGCTTTTTCCCACTTCTAGAGTTACATTCCTTGGCTCATGGCCCCTTCATCCATCTTAAAGTTAGTAGTGTAGCATCTCTCTTTCTGACTCTGCTTCCATCTGTTTTCATCACACAGCCTTCTCTTCTGTGTAGTCATATCTCCCTTTATCTCCCTCTCATAAAGACACTTATAGTGCATTTAGGGCCTCCCCCCAGATAATCCAGGGTAATCTCCTCATCACAAGATCCCTAATTAATCACACCTGCAAAGTCTCTTTTGCCATATAAGGTGCAAAGTCTCTTTTGCCATATAAGGTAACATTCACGGGTTCCAGAGATTAGGAGCTGGGTACCTTTGGGGACCATTATTGAGCCTACCACAATAGTGTTACTATGGGAATTAAAGGAGATAATAAATGTAAATTTCTTGACACACAAACTGTTGTTCAACAAATACTAAATAGTATTATTATTTTTGTTACAGAGTTCTAAGTGGAAAAACAAAAGTATAACCTCCACATTTTATATCCAGTCAAATTGCCCTTCAAGTATACGGGTAACTGGTAACATGTAAGCAAACAAGAATTCAGGGAATAGCACCCAGGAAAACTTCCTTTAATCAAACAAACAAGCAAATAAATAAAATTACTGTGAAACTTAAGTAATCAAGATATACATTTTTTTTAAAGAAGAGAAAAAAGTAATAATGGTAACAGACCACTGGTGAGTATTGAATTTTTTTAAATACAAATTTTAGCTAAAAACTGTGCTCATTATGGTTAAAGAACAGCATATAATGTAATAAAAATATATATCATTAAAAAATTGGAAGGAGGTGAAGTAGGAGGAAATGAGTATGCTAATTTTTTCATTTCTCTTCTTAAAGATTCAATAAATGTGACCTAATGTTGCCATATGCATCTAACAAGAAATAGTGACTTTTCCTTTAAAATTTCCTATAATCTTATTAACTGTATAGATAAATTTGAAGGAAATAATATGTTTTTCTGTGGTTTAATGTTTATCTGAAAATATTGGAGATCTTAATTTTTTAATTTACTGATAAATTCAATGTTAATATTTAAATTATAAAATAGTGTTAAAGTTATGATCTTATACTGATAAAATTAGTTCATATACTTAGCTATGATTCTATCACCTATCTAAACATAAAAAATGACCATTCTGAATGAAATGGAAAAAATCTTGATGCTAGTTATTTTATAGCAAAATTTGAGTTTTTATATACTTTTCTACTTCACATTCCCCTTTATTATTAAGATTAATTCATAATCATTCTCATAAGTAATGAAGCTATTATTTTTTTTCAATAATAAAAGTAACAACTGTCCTGGAACCCCAAATAAAATGTCTTAAGATCACTATCAGCCTCCCAGTCACTAAATCTAATGTCATTTACTCTGGCTTCATGTTCTTTTTAAATCTCTAGAGTGTTTAATAATAATAGTTACCTTTTATTTGCTCTTCTGATTTGACTTTTACCCTCTTCCGATTTAACTTACTATAAAAACCTAACCTGTTGTCCTCTCATCTTTCTAGTGGCTCTTTTTCCTCATGGTCTTACTTTTCCCTTTTATACACCCATCTAAATGACTGTTTTTTCTCTTTCAAATTACCACTTTGACATCAGTTCTCAAACCTTGTAGCACATTAGAATTGCCTTGGGAGATAAATTACCATTCCCAGGCTGCACTTTAAACCAAAAATATAATTAGACTTTCTGGGGGTGAGAACAAGGCATTGTTTTTGTTTGTTTTTAATTTCTAAGATATTCCAATGAGTAATCACATTTGAGAACAAATGATATACTTTACTATCCAAAGCATGGTCATTAGACCAATAACTTGAGTATGACCTAGAAGCTTATTAGACATAAGGAATCTCATGCCCCATCTCAGACCTTTAGGCCAAAAAATGTATTTTTGAAATCCCAGATGATTCATATCCACATTAAAATTGAAAAGTGCTGATGTAGATTACTAAATTTACCACTTGTCCTAATTTATCTCCTACACTCTGTCCTTATGCTTCCAATGTCATTTGCTTGTGGAATATCTTCACCTATATAGTCCAGTAAGGACTTCAAACTCAATTTAAGCCTACAGTTGAACTAATATTTTGTTCTCTCAATCATGAATCAGCATTTTTCTTTGAGTCTTTATCCACTAACACTATCTCTGTTCACTGTATACCTTATAAAATTTTGTCCTTTTTTAAAAAAGAATTGGTCCACACACAGTCTCAATATCCTTTTATATTATCCTCTCCCGTATCTCTCAAGCTTTATTCCTTTCCATTTGCAGTAGTAACTCAGACATAATCACCTCACTTGAACTTTTGAGATGGTTTTCTAACTGACCTTACTGCCTTCAGACATTCCTTATTTCAATGTACTATGCACAGTTACACTGGATTAATTTTCCTAACACAAATCAGGATTAGCTAGCAGAGGTTAGCCTAATGTTAATGATCTCTAGAAGAGACTTTACATGAACAATTCCCTCATAAACTTCACTCTAATAAAAATATAATGTACCATTTTAATGACCAGATTAAAGCAATTTTCACATTTTCTGACTTCTTTGGAGATGAATAATTGGTGATTATAAAACATGGAGAGGTACAGATTGGCAAAATCTAAAACAGTCAAATCAAGAAAGCCACAATGTCCTTTGAGAGCAAATATAACAGTAATAAATTATTTTCACTTTTTAATTTAGAAAGAGCCCTGTATGTTTGCCATTTGATTTAGTTCTTTCCATCATTTATAATTCAAATAAAAAAGAAATTAACATTTCTAATTACAGCTGAAAGTACTTCATGTATTTCCTCAGCAACATAAGGTAATACAATTAGTTGTTCAGGTTATATCATTTTAATAAGTTTGAAATTTTTCTTCAACCAGTAACCATGCTATACAAGAATAATTAAATTATATCTGAACTTAGATATTAGTGATAATATAGTTTTCTACTTATCCTAGCCTTTACTTTTTAAAAATAAAATAAAATAAGCTCAACCTCAAAAAGATGATACTTTTACTTTTTATAATGTTTAAGCTCAATTTAAAAAATAAAGCAAAGAAGTCTTAAGAAAAAAGGATCTTTACATTTTTTAAATGGGAAATATTTAAAGTTTTTAAAGGACAGTGTTGGTAGAATTCCAGGAACTCAATTTGTAGGTGTGTTTACCTAGAGGAGGGATTGTTTGGAGGGTATGTGGAAGGATAGAGGTTGGCTAACACTAAAATAATTTCATTTAAATTGATTTTCATCTACACAGCTCTCTTGCATGTTTAGTAGCTATATAATTTATTAATCAGAGAATTGCAGAATAAAAGTCATGGGTCCTAGGAACTGCTTTTGAGTCCATGAAGAAACTTGAAAAAGTTTATTATCCATTTAATTCTGTTTCCTGATGGGTAAGCATGCTTCCTGAATGCTCAGGAGTACTATGAGAAGATACAATTAGATAGCCTTCGGAAGGAAAACAATGAAAATCAAGGCATAAACATTTTCTACATCATTGTTTTAACTTAGGAAAAAATAATTGGCTCCAAAAAACGTTCATTAGTTATGTATTTTTACTCATTATTTATATTATAGGACGAATTCATTTCCACTACCACTGGTTATTAAATATAGACAGATCCTGCTGATTTAACTGACTAGCAAATAATAAAATATCATAAGCCTTTGATTGCTACAGACACAGTAGGCAGCACATGTTAAAAAAAAAAAGGTAAAAGCACAAGTTCTAACCAACAAAAATTTAAAGGTTGAATCCTCCTCTGGGCAGAAATTGAGACAGCATTTTGGAATCTCCCTTGCCCCAAACCCTGCAAAAATTTTTAAAATGTGACTCTCATAGACACCAAAACAAATAAACGGTCTCTTCTCAATTCCATGGGAATTTGAGCCAAATTTTTGAAGTGAGCAAAGTAATAAGCTTATGCCCAAGTTGCAGGATCAGATGAACAGTGGTGGGGTCCAAACAATACTAATTTTTCTAACTACTGTGCACAGACCACATTGGGTGAATATGAAGTTTAAGTAAAAGGGTGAGGAGGACTGGAGCCATTGGTATGGAAGTGGGGGATGGCTGCCCCGGATGCCATGTTGACAACAAAGAAGAAAGTGTTACATTCTGTCTTATTAGGTTGTTGAGTTTTATTTGTAACCTGCCATGCTAATGCTCTAGGAAAGGAGAAGCCTGGGTTTAGATCCTTCTGGATAATAGGATAAAGCTTTCCTTCCCAAACAAATATATAAATTGATATGACTGGTGGTTTATTGCTTATTACAGAGCTAGGTTCATCGGGTTCAAAGGCCCTAAGTAAGAGATAGATAATGAAGGAAAGGTGACAGCATCCATATTCTGTTTATCCCCACAGATTCAGAAGTTTTAAAGATCTGAAGCTGAAGGAAGTGTTTTCTTGCCTTCTTTGTGCTGCTTTTGGCCCCCTATGGTGGGAGACCACCCAGCACACAGAGAAGGACAGAGCTGAACTCTTCACACCTCAGATGTAGAAAAAGGTATCAATTCCTCCTGGGCATGTGGAGGAGCAAAGAGAACAATGGCAATACTGATTTGGCCCAGAAAATGGCAAGGAGGCAGTGACTGCCCAGCTGGTATGAGCAGCCGTGACCTGAAAGTGGTTTAAGAGCACTGTTGAGTTGTACTAAGAGGCCAGACAGAGGAGCATTCTGCAGACCTATTCTGGACACATATGTGGCCTTACTCTGAAGATTCACTGAAATATTTGGGGATCTGGGCTCCTTAGTGGATAAGATAACCCATGCTCAAGTATATAGATACTTACACCCAAGAGTTTTGAATAAAAGTAAAAAGAAAAGTTTCTCTATTCCCTGATGAAACCCAAAACACTCAGATTTACATGTTCTTTAGAGTTAACAGTTCCCTATCCCCACCTTCTTCCTGTACTGTAAGTATCTAGGCAAATTAGTTGCTGCCCCCCTCCATAGCCACCATCTACCACGCCTTGTGTAGAATTCTGACCATGTGCTTGCAAATTTATCTGAGGAGAGCAGGTAAGTGACATTTTACAAATTTAATTCAAATCGTTTTTCTTCAACACATACTGCCTTGACAAAAATAGAAGGACCGAAAAGAAAACATTTCTTCCAATGTTCAGTTTGACTGGAATTGTTTGTTACTTTTCCAAATGGGAAATTCAGAGCATTGTATCCCTCTCTTTCCTTGATGTAAACGTCTATTCATTCAGCATATCCTTTACTCTACTTCCTAAGTATTATTTGATTCTGCCCCTTCTCTACATCTGCTGTAACTGCCTCAACTCAGGCCCTTAAATTTTCTTGTCTTGATTACTCCATTCGCTTTCTAACTGGGCACCATGTTTTCAGTTTTTCTTTCCTATGAATCATATACTTTGTCTTATAAAAATCCAAAATGGATTTTTCTCTGATTAAACCAAAACCAAGCCATACTAAAACAAATACAAACCTTCAAAAGCTTCATAATGTCTGCAGAATAAAATCTAAACCTGTCATTTAAGCTAAAGCCATCTCACAATCAGCATTTTGTTCTTCAAGCTCTCAGGTTTAGAGTAGAGTTTGAAACATGATAAAATTTTGTAATTATTTATTGACAGTATTTATAAATGAACTCAAAAGATCTGGTGTCCTACAAAGTCTACCATAATATTTCTTACTGCTTCTACTTAGTATTTTTGCTACCTATTTCTCTTTATCACACTGCAACTGTCTTCATCCCATATGAAGCCACGTAATTTAGGTATCTTTTCTTATAAAATAGCTAATACAGAGCTAAAAAATAATGATGTCACAGAACCTCCACAGTCTGCTTCATATATCTGCATGGTGCCTATTTCTCATGTGGAATTGTCTGGAAACAAAAAGTACAGGGTAAATGCAACCACTCAACATGCCATCAGGAAATAAAGTCCTACATGTTTTCTGACATCACAATTATAACTTTCAGGATAGAGTCAGGAACACAAGGTCACTAGATAGATTATAAGAAGATGTTCACTACACAAATCAGACCCAACACAAATATGGTAAGAACTGGAGAAAAGAGAGAATGTCAGAGAAGGTCATCAATCCAAGAAAGTATAAAATCAATGGTGTGGGTGGACATGTCGGAGCTTGCAGGAAGATCCAAACTATAGACTGCCCTTAAGTGATCCATATTTGTTGTTTTCTTTTAATCGTTTTGCGACTTTGGTTAAATGAATAAGTATTGTTTCACAGTGACCTATGATCCTGTTGTGTTTTAAAACCTTTTTGATATTTTTAACAAATTTCTCAAAATCTAACTAAAGCTCTTTTAGCCTCCAGCTGACTCTGGGATGCTTCAAAGGAACATCCTAAGACATCTCAGAGAATGAATTTTAAACTAAGTTTACTTGGTATGTTTAATTACTTCAGAAACATTGTCAACTGATTGGAGAGGAACCTTAGGTTATAGTGTACGGATACATATTATCAATATAGATATTCCAAAATTTATATGAAATCCCTAACATCTCATATGTCTTGATATAATGTCATAATTCTATTATTCTCAAATGTTATATGTCACAGAAATATCCAAGTTTCCTACTAATTGCATTATATTCAGATCTTTAACCATGCTATTTTCAGTTTTGTCATGACACTGTTACAAAATAAAGATTTTCAAGGAGACTCATAAACAGAACTTTTTAAACAAACATAAGTTTCTGATGGCCTTTAGATAATACCACTGAACTATGTAACAAATGACGGGAAACCTGATTACTTCATCCAAATCAACAGGAATCAATTACATGGGATTGAATGAACAGATGAATAAGATTTATAACTCTGTGACTTTGGGAAATATACTAGTTTTAATCTTTGTTTTTCAGAAAAACCTTTTATCTTACGCTATGACCTACAAGTTGATAAAGTATACACTTGTAAACAAAGATAAAGCATTTATCTTTTTCACTCTACCTGTTCCTGCCAGAATTTGGCTTCTCCAGCTGGCTCTCCTATGGACTTGATGGTTTGCTGCAACTGGATTACAGCTAGTTATACTAATTGTTTTAATTTGTTCTTTGTTTCCAAGTTGTTTATGATTGTGTCTCCCTGCTGCATTATGACTTTGTCAATATTACTAGCTACATTACTTATCCTATTTCATAAGATCATTGTCTCTTATAGTACTGAATGATAGTAACCAGGCTTAGCCTACTGAATTCTTAGGTCTCTATGATGAGAAAAGCAGTGCTGCAAAACCGCGTGGCCCTTGACATCCTTACAGCATCTCAGGGAGGTACCTGTGCCACAATTCAAACTCAATGCTGTGTTTTCATACCTGATGAATCCTCTAATATAACACGTTTAATTAACCATATGAAAAATCAGATTTCTGCCTTAAGTGATGCACTCCCAAGTCTTGACGACCTCTTAGAAAACTGGTTTGGCCTGGGAAGCTCTTGGCTTAAATATTTACTTATAACTCTATCAATGTTATTAGCGATATTATTTGTATTTTGCCTGTCTTACAAGATTATTGTTCTTTGTATTACCAAATGTGTGACTGAGCCTCCAGCAAAAATAATGATGACTAGGTGACTTGAAGCAGTTGATCAAATATACAGTTCTGTATGCGATCAATGATTGTAATAGTGCAACTCTAAATATGGGAAGATGCAACAGGGGAAACATTTCCTGGATCATAATAGACTAGTAAGACAGAGGATCCAGTGAATTTTTAATCTGATTATTAAACAGGGCCTAATCTTAAAATTAACACCTGAAGTGGCGTATCAACAAGAAACTTCGCCTGATCTGGGTTGAGCTGGTGAGCCCTGAGGAAACTCAGGATGTGAAAATACAGGCCCCAGATAGCTGAGGTGCATATCAAAGGAATGATTTCAGTGAGCCCAGATTCTTGCATCTTCCCATACATAGAAAAGCGCTAAATTCCTTAACTTGAGATATCTGGTTTTCTTTATTTAACAATAATCTTCGATGTTCGCAATTACATGCTCTTTGTTGCAAAACGCCTATATATCCTGGCTCCTCCCCTTGTCTCCTGGGAGCAGTTTCTCAGAGTTATCTGAAACGCTGTCTTCCAGGCTGCCGTCCTCATTTTGCCCCAAATAAAACTTAACTCACAAAAAATAAATAAATAAATAAATAAAATAATGATGTCCCAACATGGAAAGAACTAAATAGAGATTATTAAATCGTTAATGGTACAGTTGTCCCTTGGTATCCATGGGGTGATTGGTTCCAGGACCCTCCATGGATACTAAAATCTGTAGATGCTCAAGTTGCATGGTGGGCCCTCCATATCCGTGGTTCCACATTCACAGATTCAACCAACTGTGGATTGTGTACTGTTGTTTGCATTTATTGAAAAAAAAAAAAATCCACCTATAAGTGGACCCGCACAGTTCAAACTTGTGTAGTTCAAGAGTCAACTGTATATTCTGTTGTATACATAAGTATCAATAGGTAGGTAGGTAGGTAAATAGATCGATAGATAAATATTGATAGAAGAAATGAAGGGAGAAAGAAAGAAAGACGAGTTGGGTTTACCATTTAATTCTTCCTACCACCAAGCTGAGTGGATTGAATTGTTGGGCCCTGTGCCGGAATCCTATGTTTATCTGCCATTGTGTCCAACATATTAGGAAAACGTGGAAATAGATTTGTGATGCTTTGCTAGAAATAATCAGTCTTTTAAAAATTAGAAAAATTATTCGATGTAAGGGATCAATTTAGATAGCAAGTTCAGTGGAAGTAGCACTAGCTTGAAAACCAGAAAACATAAGTTTTAGTCATGTCTTTGATGCTTATTTACTCTAAGAACTTGGCAGATTACTATATGTTTTTTATTATTTAGTTTTGTTAATAATAAGCTGTATTTCTGAGACTATTACTTGAGCCTCAGTTGCTTGATAGATGAAATAAGGATATTAATACCTGCTCCATCTTCTGATACTCCATAGTTTGATACCATGAAGATCAAATCAGAGAAAGAAAACAAAATACCCCGACAACTGTAAAATACTATGGAAACTTATTTTCTCCACTCATTTAGCTGTTTAATAGATAAATTTAAAAGTACTTATTTAATACATTAACAAATAGTATTCCACAGAGCTTAGAAGTTTCAGATATATCTATGGCAATCTGGAAATTTGTTTTTTATAATGCTCTTCTGGGAATTTTATTATAAGGAAACTAACTGTCAAACATTTATTCCTTCTCAGCCTTCTCTCTAGGGGAGAGATGTGATAAAGGTGATGTTGATGTATATTGAAATTTACCATTTAAAAACTGGAATACTTTGAATCCACATGAAATAAAAATCTTTCAAAAACTTTTTTTTTTGTTAAACATTTTATTCCTAGGTTCCTATCAAATAATTCCTCTCTTCAGATTTAATGTTTTACTTTGAGAACAGGTTATACTTATGTATTTGATTACATTTGCTTTATTCTGAATATCTTTGAAGAGTGTATATAAAAATAAAACTTGCAAATTCTCCTTCACTTGGAGAATTTAATACATGGTGAAGAGTGGTGAACTACATATCTTCCTAAATGTGTTCTAGCCCCTACTTGCTCTACTTTAATATGTATTTCTCTCTCATAGTCACTTAGAGTGTTGCATTCTGACCTACGTATATTTTATGGGAAATAATGGGTTAAATCACAGCTGTTAACTGTGTCCCCTTTTGAAATCCACAGACCTGAGATGTGTATCTCCTTGATTTATTACACACAAATTGAAAATAACAAGTGGTTTTTCAGTTTCTCACAGTTTTATGAAGAATCCAAAGTGCACTGGTATTTCCTGTAAGGTCCTAAGTAGCAGAACAGGAGTTATTATTCCCATTTCACAGATGGCTGTTCCTGGAGAGTTTTAAGAGGCTTGTCTGACTGATTCTCACAACAGCACAAGGAACCTTCAAAGGGAAATGAATCAGATTTCCCAAAGTCTTTTTGGTAAACAACGTTGGTATTTACTGGCTGTGTGACCTTGAGTTACCCACCAGTCCCTGTGGACATTAGCATTCACATCTTTAAAACTAGAGGATTAGAAGATGATTGCTAAGGTCTCTTCTGACTTTAAAATTTTACCAACTTAATTTAAGTGTAAATCCGAATTTATGTAGTGAATTGAATATGCTCACATGGTTAAAAGTGTTTTACTGAAAATTTTGGGTAAAGAATCAAACTCAATTTCACGGCAGTCAATATTTTTATAGCACTTTAAAATGCTTTCTTCATTCATGGCTCTCTTTTCTGCTTGCCATTTGAAAAATTATCTTCTCATACTACAGAGAATATATTGAGTCAAGAGAATTTCAAATTAGAAGATCATTTACTACAACCACCATTAAATTTTTTTTTAACAAGGTCAATATTTATTTTAGAATGCAAAAGGAAATCACAACAAATTACAAATTTTGAAAAATTTGCAAGTATCAAGGGTATGACAAAATCCAGAAAACATACTTATTTTTCCTAAATACCTTCATCACACATCTCTCATACCTTTATCCTTCATGTTTTGGCTTCATGCTCTTTGATCACCTATTCAAGTGACAATAATTTTGTAATAGCATTTTTGATGGTGATGTTAGAGTGATAATTTAGTCATTCCTCTAACATGGTTGATTAAGATTTGTTTTTATTATTAATAATTGAGGAAACCTTTTTTTACAACTCCAGGACTCATCAGTGGTAATGTCAGCAAAATTTGCAGAATTGCTGTCACATTTGGGAAAACCTGGACTGAGTTCCTTTAATGTCCAAGTGGTAAGATTCCAGTCTGACACCAGGCGCCATGCATTTTAAACATTGTTTCTTCTCTGCAACCCACAAAAATGTAGACCCTTGTATATATATTGCTCAAGTCCCTCTCAGGGCAGGGCCTTGGAAGGAACCCTTGTAAATGAGCTTAATTAGCTTCTGTGTAAATCCAGCTGTCTATGAGGTAGCTGCTACAGTTGATAACCCCACCCATGTTTCAGATGAGAAAAGTCAGGTTTAGCGAAGTTGAATATTTCATAAAGCCAGGATATTAATGCTCACCTAGGAAAACCCAGAGACTATTCCTAACCTCCGTGATGTAGTCCCTCAAAGAAAACCACTTATAGTTTTCCAAAAACTGAATCTCTCAGATGACTTTGCAGCCATCCTTACATTCTATTTCCCTCCCCCCACCCCCCCCTTTTCCAACACACACACACACACACACACACACACACACACACACACCACCATTAAATTTTAAAGTCGACTTTCGTATTTATTTGTTGCTTTTATTTTACATTTTATTATGAAAATTTTCAAAGATATAAGAAAGTTGACTTAAACACAACCTAGATTCTAAAGTAAACATTTTGCCCTATTTTTTTTTATCACATATCTATCCAACCATCCTTTTCTCTGTCCATCCATCAATCTATCTCATTTTTGATACATTTTAAAGTAAGTCACAGATATCTGTACTCTTCAACCCTGAACACTTAAGGATGCATATCTTTAATTAGAGTCAATATTAGTTTGTAGATCTCTTTTTTTGTTTTTAAGGTTTAAATTGACATACAGTGAATTGCCCAAATCTTAAGTACACAATGTGATGAGTTTTGGTAAATATAAATATCTATGTAACCCAAAGCTTTGTCAAGATAAATAATAGTGCCATCTCCCCAGAAAGTTTTCTTGTGCTCCTTCCCACTCAATCCCTGTATTTCCCCCCAGAGGCAACTACTGTTTTGATTTTTTTCCTACCAGGGATTAATTTTACCTATTATGGAATTTCATATAAATAGAATCATACAGTATGTATATTTCTAGATAACATTTCTTTTACTTATGGACAAAAATTTTCAGATTCATTCATGTTGTGTTTATCAGTGGTTCATTCCTTTTTGTTGTTGAATAGTATTCCACTGTCTGAATACACCATATATATATATATATTTTTTTTTTTTTCATGGACTCTGAGCTGCTTCCAGTTTTCATCTAATATAAATAAACTGCAATGAACATTTGTTTTAGGTCTTTATGTGGACATATATTTTAATTTCTGTTTGGTGACTACCTAGGAGCTGGATTGCAGGGTTATAGGGTAAGGTATATGTCTAGTTTTATGAGAATCTACCAGAACTTTTTCTAAGATGTTTGTAACATTTTACACTCCAACCAACAGGGCTTGACATTCCAGTTGCTTAATATACTCACAGACATTTTGTGTTGTGTCTTTTAAAATTTTAGATATTCTGGTGTGTGTGGCGGCATCTTACCATGGTCTTAATTTTAATTTCACTGACGACTAATGATGTAGTTCACCTCTCCAGAAATGTATAGACCTTTGTCAGATACATATTTTGTGAATATTTTCTCTTGGGTTTGGGGTGTCTATTCATTTTTTAATTGTGTCTTTTGAGAACAAAGTTTTAAAAATTCTAATGAAGAGTAATTTATTTATCATCATAAAAATAAAATGATTTTTCTTTTATGGATATTGATTGCTGTGGCCTTCTAGGAAACATTTGCTTACCTCCAAGCCCAAAGACCTTCTCTTAAGTTTTCTTCTAGAAGTGTTGTTATAATTTTAGTTTTTATGCTCATATTTTCTAATAGAGTTGTCCAGTTATTCTAGAAGAAGACTTTCTTTTCTCCACTGAATTGCTTTAGTGTCTTTGTAGAAAATCAAATAATCTGATAAGAGTGGGCCTATTTAAGGGCTCTTTATTCTGTTCCATTGATTTATTTGTCTATCCTTACGCCAGGATTATTCTGTTTTAATTATTGCATGTTTATGGTAGGTGTTGAAGAAGTAAGGTACTCTACCTTTCTTCTTCTTTTTAAAGATTGTTTTGTCCATTCTGTGTCCTTTGAATTTCCCTGTAAATTTTAGAATCAGATAATCAATTTCTACCAAAACATCCTGATGAGATTATGATTGGGATTTTATCACATCTATAGATTAGTTTGAGGAAAATTGATATCTTAACAATATTGTTTTCTGGTCTATGGACATAGTATATTTATGTCAGGATTTTTGAGGAAAGTGATTGGAAGCTACATCTATTTTTAGAAACTAATGAGCAATGCAAATGAAAGCACAGTAGAAAATTGGGAAAAGAGGCAGCAAAAGGGAAGGTTGGAAAATACGGGTGTGGCTTATATTACATATTCAGACCATATACTTATGAGTACTTTGGATACACTATAAAGTCAAACCTGCAAAGCAGTAAACATCTCATTGTGCAAATTGCATAGCAACTTTATGCGTAGTTATTTTGTAAGAAAAAGTAATGAGGAGTAAAATACAATTTCTAGAAACTAATTTTAATCTTATCCTAAACAAATTTAAAAGACACATGCACCCCAATGTTCATTGCAGCACTATTTACAATAGCCAGGACATGGAAGTAACCTAAATGCCCATCGACAGACGAATGGATAAAGAAGATGTGGTACATATATACAATGGAATATTAGCCATAAAAAGGAACGAAACTGGGTCATTTGTAGAGACGTGGATGGACCTAGAGACTGTCATACAGAGTGAAGTAAGTCAGAAAGAGAAAAACAAATATCGTATATTAAAGCATATATGTGGAATCTAGAAAAATGGTATAGATGAACCGGTTTGCAAAGCAGAAATAGCGACACAGATGTAGAGAATAAACGTATGGACACCAAGGTGAGGAAGTGTGGGGTGGGTGGGATGAACTGGGAGATTGGGATTGACATATATACACTAATATGTATAAAATAGATAACTAATAAGAACCTGCTGTATAAAATAAATAAATAAATAAAATAAAATTCAAAAAAACAACCCCAAATGATAAGATTATGCATATAATTAGGTTTCCATTTTGAAGTTAATATGATTATCTCATACTCACAGCGATTATGGCAAAACCAGATCTATTGCTGGCTTGACTAATGAGAAACAATGGATAGTCAGTTAAGGTTCTGAGCTGGATTCCCCTCCTGATATTTCTGTTCCGTAAACATACTAAGTCATGAGGATACATAGAGTTATTAATGTTATGTATCAGTTGAAATTTTTATCAGCTCCATAAGCTTGATAATAATAGTTTATTAAGGAAACTCTTTAAAGAAAATTAAAATTTTTGAAGTGGAAAAATGACTTCATAGTGGTTTCAAATTTTCTACAAGATAGTCTATGACTAATAAACTTAAATGAGGTAAAGAAGTAACAACTGACATATCAGTAATGGCTACTGTTCTCTGAGTTCCACCATGATGCGCACACACACACACACACACACACACACACACAAATCTCTATTTTTTAACAAACCAATTTAACAGAATACTTGTTCAGCAAGTTAAGTAGCTTTCCAGACTTACAAAGCAAATGTAATTGGTATGAGGACTTTCTGGCTTTGATAAGGCATATTTCCATATGCCCCTCAGCTTCCTGAGTAACCTTAGAAGGTGGCTGAAAGGAGCTGTGTGAATGATGTATCCACCATCCTCTTCAGTATTGGTATATCAACTGGATATACAAAATTTTACTACTACAGAGACCATCTCTCAGCCAGACCCAGAAAAACTCTATTAGATTTTATTGGCTTAAGTTTATTTTAACTGAGCATTCTAAAATTATAGCTGAGCAGTAGAATGTTAAAATATTAAAACTTTTTGTAAATTGCTTTGAAGCAGATTCCATAAATCAAATGGAACTTCCATCCTTCGCATGAATGTTTCATCCCAATTCTAAAGCATAAGTTCTTTCCGTTTCTATCAATGTTCCGTTTTAATCCATTTCATCTGTATAATAGAAGCACAACACACTTTAAATTGTAGAGATATCCCAAATGGTATCAGTCTTAATAGGCTCTTTTGCTTCTATTTGGTGAATTTGTCTTTTATTGATCATTCCTCACATCCCATATTAGGTGAGCAGTGAGTTGTTCCCTTTACCATACTCAAAGAGTGAAAAACATACAGTTTTATGTTTTCTTCTCTAGACTACAGTTGGCGATCCATATCTGCAGGTTCTCATCTGTGGATTCAACCAACAGCAGATGGTAAACATAGTACATGATCCATGGTTGGTTGAATCCATGGATGCAAAACCGGGGAATACAGAGGGCCAACCAAGAGACTTGAACTTCCGCGGATTTTGGTATGGGGGCATCCTGGCACCAATTCCCCGCTGATACCAAGGGACAACTGTATGAATGAAATGCTACATTTTTTAAAAGCGTGAAATCTGTGGCTTCTTTTAAGTGTCATGTTTATAATACCTGTTCTTTTTTTTTTTTTTTCTTTTATAATAGTAATGCTGAAAAAGAACTTAGATATCAACTGTTTGGCCTCCTCATTTCATACGTAGGAAACTGAGAACCAGAGATATGTAGTAATCCATAGAGATAATAAATGCTGAGCTCAAATTCGAATTCATCTGGGTCTTCTGGCTTCTAAAGCAATGCTGTTTCCATGATAGGAGAGGGAACAACAATACACTTGTCCATTTACTGTCAAAATGGGGTGAGCAACAATCAAGAAGATCCCAAGCATACCATCTGGTCCCAAACATATTCCTCCCTGGCCCCCCTGTATGACCACCACAGCCTTACCAGTATCAATTACCCAAGGCAAAATGGTAAATTTCTTCTGCCTGAGGGTCCAGCACATCAATCCAATTTAGCAAGAGTCACCTAATTCCATAGTCCTCATAGATACTATTTCCTGTATATTTCTCAAGAGCCTGATATATTACACCATCTAACGAATTCTCTTCCACCGCTATTTCATCCCAGTTCGCCAGTGGAAGTTTTAACTATTACACCACCACCTTCTACCAGGGACCATCTGTGTTTCATATACCACCAGCGATTGGGATCTCACTGCCAGCCAAGTAGCAAATTCCATCCCACTGTCTGCTTTCTCAGACCACTTGTGGTGTGAAATTCTACACAATTGGTTCTTCAGAAGCAGATACTAACACAGTAATTAACATATAGATATAAGGGAGTGTTCTTGAGGTTAACAACTGTGGAAGGAAAAATAAAAAAGCCGGCCAGAGCAGCAGCTGAAATTGACCTGCAGTAGTCTCAGTGAGGCCTCAGATTAACTTTATGGGGAATTCTGCAGTCGGGATAAGTGAAGTGGCATTTATGTCCTGACATCAATTAGTCAGTATGTGTGGCCACCCTGGCAAGTCAGCATGTCCTTGAGTGATGTGGCTCTCCTCAGCTGAGTGAATCCTGTAGGGGCTGCCACCCGAAGTTTTTCTTTCAGCAGTGGGGGAATAAATCTTTCATTCCTAAAGGGGATACACGTGGTACATCACAGTGTCCACCATACTTCCTTGGAAGAGTCACAATTTATCGTTTGTTTTCCTTCTCATATCATGGTAATCTATTTATTTATATCATCTTGCTTACTAGATGGAAGACACCTTGAAGATACGATGGTGACTTTTTCAATTTTGATCTGCCTGGTAATGTCAGCTACTCACCTTATATTTGCATTATTATGCTTCATGAATGCATGCCCTTTTTTCTTTCATAAAATCGCTATACTAAATTATTTTTGCTTAGCTAAAGTCAAACCTGCCCAATAATTGCTCCATGTGACCCTTTCTTTCTTCTTCTTTTGCTGGTACCTTTTACTCTGTCTTAAAGATACAATTATGTTGTAAATTTCTTCTTCCATCTTTACTTAGCTCTGGCTTTATCCAGAATCCCTCCCTTGTCTTCTACTCTGCTTCCAATTTTTCTGTACCGAGTATCTTGCAAGAAACTAGTCTTGCTGTTCATCACATAATTCAAAATATTATACATAGCATAGAGTCTTCCAGATAGAACATAGTTAATAAATATATGTTGAATTTGAATGACTCTTATCAGACGCAGTTTATAAATTCTTAAATATTTGACTTTTAAGAGATGTCTAAAGTTTCTGTTAATTTATTTTATTATGACATTGTGTTTGTGTGTGTTGAGATCATGGAAAAGATAAAATCCAAATGAACGTGAGATCATTGGGAATTTATCTTTAATTACTTCTTCATTTCAGCATAAAGCTTGTTGCTATTGGATATTCAGAATTTCTCTCTATTGACTCCACATATCAGAATGCCCAATGCTTTGGAGACTGTATTCAACACTGATGGATTAAGTACTCAGCTCACTAAGTGACTAGCTTCCTAGCAATGAGAAGTACAAACTAACCTCATATGTACCTATAGTTCCCTCAGGACAATCTGCTCAAAATATGAGAACGATGGAAGGAAAGGGAAGCATTTGCAATGTCAAGCTTATATTTATAAACAATTCTAGTTGAACCAGAACTAACTGAACATTTGTCTAAGACTTCAAGGAGAAGAAAGTTAGAAAGAAAACTCCACATATAGACATGCCACAAGGAGTTCTAGCACCTTTTCAGCTTTGGCAAAGTAGTAGACAGGTTCCCATAAGAATTCCCTTTCTGTTGAGGCAGAGATATTATCTGTTCTACACTGCTTCTTTAAAACTGTGTTCTTTTGCATTTGTGTATTCTGCTAGGGGTTATCAGTCACAACTTGGTAAGATCACAGGTCCTTAGTAACTTGTTTGCTCTCCCTCTAGAAGCCAGCTAATAGTTGATGGGATTACACTCTTAGTGAGCTGGAGGCTGACAATATTTCATTATGACATAATAGCAACATTCACAAAAATAAGGCTTAAATAAGTTCAGGAAGCATTTTTTCCCCTAGGGAAACTGAGAATATGTATTATTTTGTCTGTGTGGAATCAATAACCAAGAATATTTAATACTGTACTATGACAGAATGTATATATGCATGAGCTCCTAAGTTAATAAACAACCAAATAATATTCTTCAAAATTCAAGGTTTACAAAGCTATGGAACTAAAGAGGGGGATGTGAATCTAATCTGATTTTGAAATGAATAAGGACATAGAAATGGTTGATGGCATCTGTTCTCTATTTAGCTGTCTGCTTTCCTATGCAAACGGCCATTTCTATTATTTGGAAAACAGACTTGTTACTGCTTTAATGTCACATATTTAAAGAAGAAACTGCAGCAATACAGAAGAATAAAGATTAGAAAATTCTCCACATTTTTCCACCTAGAACTAATCATGGTAGACATTAGGTACACAATATTCCAAGCATCTATATATTTATGGAGAGAGAGAGACATGAAGAAAGCACTTCTATAAAAATAAAATTACATCTTGCATGCTGTTTTTAATAAAATCATTAAACTTTATTTTTGTATTATACTTAATAGACAGAAAAGGGAACTGAACTGAAAATGAAGGAATGGTGAAGCTCAGATTCATTTTTTTAATCTGAGAAGATAGTACTTACTAAAATTTCCCTAAAATAAGGGAAAAAATTGAAATTTTAGAAACACTATTTTTTTCTTATTTCTTTTTTCTGTTTGTATGCTAAGGTTTATAACATTTACATTATTATGTGACTATAGGACCCATGGTTATTTACTCTTAATTCTGTATTCAAATGCTCAACACTGATATTTTAGCAAAGCTTATCTTATTAGTTAATTTACTTTTTATTTATCTTTTTTTGTCTAGATGTGGTCATCAAGCAGTTTTTAAAAGAAAGGATCCTGGGTGCTATATTTCCTCAATTCTTTCATGCTTGAGGAAATCTGTGATTTGAATAAGTCTGGGAATTAATAAAGAAAAATGTGGCTAGGTATAAATTTCTTGTTATACTTTCTATTTCTCAGGGCTTTATAAATGTAGATGTTGCTCTACTGTTCTCTGGCATGGCACAATGGTAAAAAGATATCTAAGGCCACCCTGATATTCCTCCTTATAAACAACTCAATTTTTTCATCTATACATCTAAGTAAACTATTATTTTCTAAGCTATGACTTAGCATCAACATATATTTATCTCTTTTCCTATAATTATGCATGCCCTATGACCTACAGGTCCATTTCAGTAAAAGTTTCAGCTATTATATCTTAGAATGGTTTTAAAAGACACCAATTATGCTTATGTTGGATGGTCTTTGTCTTTTATTTTTGTATTTTTCTGTTGATTACTTTAATCTCTTTCGATCTATATCCTACTTCTTTACATTTATTGCAGTGATCTTTTTCCCCAAATAAGTAATTAAAATTAAGCACTCCTAGTCCTTTAGATGCTATTTCTATTCAATTTATTGGTTTGAATAGATTTTAATTCTTTATTTTTACTTCTATAATATTTCTTTTAACGTTACTATGCTATTTTTAATAATCTTATCTTTGAGTACTTTTTCCTCAAAATTCATGTCTTCAGAGAGACCTTCAAGATGGCAGAGGAGTAAGACGGGAGTAAGACGTGGAGATCACCTTCCTCCCCACAAATACATCAGAAATACATCTATATGTGGAACAACTCCTACAGAACACCTACTGAACGCTGGCAGAAGACCTCAGACTTCCCAAAAGGCAAGAAACTCCCCACGCACCTGGGTATGGCAAAAGAAAAAAGAAAAAACACAGACAAAAGAATAGGGACAGGACCTACACCTCGGGTAGGGAGCTGTGAAGGAAGAAAAGTTTCCACACACTAGGAAGCCCCTTCACTGGCGGAGACGGGGGGTTGTGGGTTGGCACTGGGGAAGCATCAGAGACACAGATGAGAGCGCAGCACTGTGGTGCACAGGGCAAAGCAGAAAGATTCCCTCACAGAGAATTGCTGCCGACCAGCACTCACCAGCCTGAGAGGCTTGTGTGCTCACTCATCGGGGTAGGTGGGGGCTGGGAGCTGAGGCTCGGGCTTTGGAGGTCAGATCTCAGAGACAGGACTGGGGCTGGCTGCATGAACACAGCCTGAAGGGGGCTAGTGCACCACAGCTAGTCAGGAGGGAGTCTGGGAAAAAGTCTAAAACTGCCTAAGAGGCAAGAGACCATTGTTTCAGGGTGTGCGAGGAGAGGGGATTCAGAGCACTGGCTAAACGAGCTCCAGAGACGGGCACGAGCCGCGGCTATCAGCGCGGACACCAGAGACAGGCATGAGATGCTAAGGCTGCTGCTGCCGCCACCAAGAAGCCTGTGTGCGAGCATAGGTCACTATCCAACCTCCCCTCCCGGGAGTCTGTGCAGCCCGCCACTGCCGGGGTCCCGTGATCCAGGGACAACTTCCCTGGGAGAACACACGGCGCACCTCAGGCAGTTGCAACATCACACCCTGGCCTCTGCCGCCGCAGACTCGCCCCACATTCCGTACCCCTCCCTCCCCCCGGCCTGAGTGAGTCAGAGCCCCCTAATCAGCTGCTACTTTTACGCTGTCCTGTCTGAGCAAAGAACAGACACCCTCAGGAGACGTACATGCAGAGGCAGGGCCAAATCCAAAGCTGAACCCCAGGAGCTGTTCGAAAAAAGAAGAGAAAGGGAAATTTCTCCAAGCTGCCTCAGGAGCAGCGGATTAAACCTCCACAATCAACTTCATGTGCGCTGCATCTGTGGAAAACCTGAAGAAACAATGAGTCATCTCAAAATTGAGGTGGTGGACTTTGGGAGCAACTGTAGACTTGGGGTTTGCCTTCTGCATCTAATTTGTTTCTAGTCTTATGTTTATCTTAGTTTAGTATTTAGAGTTTATTATCATTGGTAGATTTGTTTATTGATTTGGTTTCTCTCTTCCTTTTATATATATAGATATATATATTTCTTTCCTTTTTCTCTTTTGTGAGTGTGTAAGTGTATGCTTCTTTGTGTGATTTTGTCTGTATAGCTTTGCTTTTACCATTTGACCTAGGGTTCTGTTTGTCCGTTTTTTTTTTTTTTTAGTATAGTTTTTAGTGCTTGTTATCATTGGTGGATTTGTTCTTTGGTTTGGTTGCTCTCTTCTTTCTTTCATTCTTTCTTTTTCTTTCTTTAAATTACTTTTTAATTTTTAATAATTTTTTATTTTAATAACTATATTTTCCTTTCTTTCTTTCTTTTTTCTTTCTTTCTTTTTTCTTTCTTTCTCTTTCTTTCTTTCTTTCTTTCTTTCTTTCTTTCTTTCTTTCTTTCTTTCTTTCTTTCTTTCTTTCTTCCTTCCTTCCTTCCTTCCTTTCTTCCTTTCTTCCTTTCTTCCTTTCTTCCTTTCTTTTTTTTCCCCATTTTCTTCTGACCGTGGGGCTGACAGAGTCTTGGTGCTCCAGCCAGGTGTCAGGCCTGTGCCTCTAAGGTGGGAGAGCCGAGTTCAGGACATTGGTCCACCACAGACCTCCCAGTCCCATGTAATAGCAAATGGCGAACGCCCTCCCAGAGATCTCCATCTCAACTCTAAGACCCAGCTCCACACAACAACCAGCAAGCTACAGTGCTGGACACCCTATGACAAACAACTAGAAAGACAGGAACACAACCCCACTCATTAGCAGATACGCTGCCTAAAATCATTATAACATCACAGGCACCCCAAAACACACCACTGGACGCGGTCCTGCCCCCCAGAAAGACAAGATCCAGCCGCATCCACCAGAACACAGGCACCAGTCCCCTCCACCAGGAAGCCCACACGACCCACTGAACCAATCTTAGCCACTGGGGGCAGACACCAAAAAACAATGGGAACGTTGAACCTGCAGCCTGTGAGAAGAAGACCCCAAACACAGTAAGTTAAGCAAAATGAGAAGATAGAGAAATACACAGCAGATGAAGGAGCAAGGTAAAAACCCATCAGACCAAACAAATGAAGAGGAAATAGGCAGACTACCTGAAAAAGAATTCAGAGTAATGATAGTAAAGATGATCCAAAATCTTGGAAATAGAACGGAGAAAATACAAAAAACGTTTAACAAGGTCCTAGAACAACTAAAGAGCAAACAAACAATGATGAACAACACAATAAATGAAATTAAAAATTCTCTAAAAGGAATCAGTAGCAGAATAACTGAGGCAGAAGAATGGATAAGTGACCTGGAAGATAAATCAGTGGAAATAACTACCACAGAGCAGAATAAGGAAAAAAGAATGAAAATAATTGAGGACTGTCTCAGAGACCTCTGGGACAACATTATATGCACCAACATTCGAATTATAGAGATCCCAGAAGAAGAAGAGAAAAAGAAAGGGACTGAGAAAATATTTGAAGAGATTATAGTTGAAAAAAATCCCTCATATGGGAAAGGAAATAGTCAACCAAGTCCAGGAAGCGCAGAGAGTCCCACACAGGATAAATCCAAGGAGAAACATGCCAAGACACATATTAATCAAACTGTCAAAAATTAAATACAAAGAAAAAATATTAAAACCAGCAGGGGAAAAACAACAAATAATATACAAAGGAATCCCCATAAGGATAAAAGCTGATCTTTCAGCAGAAACTTTGCAACCCAGAAGGGTGTGGCAGGACATATTTAAAGTGATGAAAGGGAAAAATCTACAACCAAAATTACTATACCCAGCAAGGATCTCATTCAGATTCAACAGAGAAATTAAAAGCTTTACAGACAAGCAGAAGTTACGAGAATTCAGCACCACCAAACTAGCTTTACAACAAATGCTAAAGGAACATCTCTAGGCAGGGGACACAAGAGAAGGAAAAGACCTACAATAACAAACACAAAAGAATTAAGAAAATGGTAATAGGAACATACATACTGATAATTACCTTAAATGTAAATGGATTAAATGCTCCAACCAAAAGACATAGACTGGCTGAACGGATACAAAAACAAGACCCGCATATATGCTGTCTACAAGAGACCCACTTCAGACCAAGGGACACAAACATACTGAAAGTGAGGGGATGGAAGAAGATATTCCATGCAAATGGAAATCAAAAGAAAGCTGGAGTAGCAATTCTCATATCAGACAAAATAGACTTTAAAATAAAGACTATTACAAGAGACAAGGACTGACAGTACATAATGATCAAGGGATCAATCCAAGCAGAAGATACAACAATGGTAAATATTTATGCACCCAGCATAGGAACACCTCAATACATAAGGCAAATGTTAACAGCCATAAAAAGGGAAATCGACAGTAACACAGTAAGAGTATTGTGGATTTATACTGTGTTAAAATCGGGATTTTAACACCCCACTTTCACCAATAGACAGATCATACAAAATGAAAATAAATAAGGAAACACAAGCTTTAAATGATACATTAAACAAGGTGGACTTAATTGATATTTGTAGAACATTCCATCCAAAAACAAAAGAATACACTTTCTTCTCAAGTGCTCATGGAACTTTCTCCAGGATAGATCATATTTTGGGTCACAGATCAAGCCTTGGTAAATTTAAGAAAATTGAAATTGTATCAAGTATTTTTTCAACCACAATGCTATGAGACTAGATATCAATTACAGGAAAAAAATCTGTAAAAAATACAAACACATTGAGGCTAAACAGTAGCTACTAAATAACCAAGAGATCACTGAAGAAATCAAAGAAGAAATCAAAAAATACCTAGAAACAAATGACAATGAAAACACAATGACTCAAAACCTATGGGAGCAGCGAAAACAGTTCTAAGAGGGAAGTTTATAGCAATACAATCCTACCTCAAGAAACAAGAAACATCTCAAATAAACAATCTAACATTACACCTAAAGCAATTAGAGAAAGAAGAACAAAAAATCCCCAAAGTTAGCATACGGGAAGAAATCATAAAGGTCAGATCAGAAATAAATTAAAAATAAATGAAGGAAACAATAGCAAAGATCAATAAAACTAAAAGCTGGTTCTTTGAGAAGATAAACAAAATTGATAAACCATTAGCCAGACTCATCAAGAAAAAAAAGGGAGAAGACTCAAATCAATAGAATTAGAAATGAATACAGCGAAGTAACAACAGACACGGTAGAAATACAAAGAACCATGAGAGATAACTACAAGCAACTATATGCCAATAAAATGGACGACCTGGAAGAAATGGACAAATTCTTAGAAAAGCACAACCTTCCGAGACTGAACCAGGAAGAAATAGTAAATATAAACAGACCAACAACAAGCACTGAAATTGAAACTGTCATTAAAAATCTTCCAACAAACAAAAGCCCAGGACCAAATGGCTTCACAGGCGAATTCTATCAAACATTTAGAGAAGAGGTAACACCTATCCTTCTGAAAGTCTTCCAAAATATAGCAGAGGGAGGAACACTCCCAAACTCAGTCTACGAGTCCACCATCACCCTGATACCAAAACCAGACAAAGATGTCACAAAAATAGAAAACTACAGGCCAATATCACTGACGAACATAGATGCGAAAATCCTCAACAAAATACTAGCAAACAGAATCCAACAGCACATGAAAAGGCTCATACACCATGATCAAGTAGGGTTTATCCCAGGAATGCAAGGATTCTTCAATATATGCAAATCAATCAATGTGATACACCATATTAACAAACTAAAGGAGAAAACCCATATGATCATCTCAATAGATGCAGAAAAAGCTTTTGACAAAATTCAACACCCATTTATGATAAAAACCCTCAAGAAAGTAGGCATAGAGGGAACTTAGCTCAACATAATAAAGGCCATACATGAAAAACCCACACCCAACATCTTTCTCAATGGTGAAAAACTGAAACCATTTTCACTAAGATCAGGAACAAGACAAGGTTGTCCATTCTCACCACTATTATTCAACATCATTTTGGAAGTTTCAGCCACAGCAATCAGAGAAGAAAAAGAAATAAAAGGAATCCAATTCGGAAAAGAAGAAGTAAAGCTGTCACTCTTTGCCGATGATATGATACTATACATAGAGAATCCTAACGATGCTACCAGAAAACTACTAGAGCTAATCAATGAATTTGGTAAAGTTACAGGATACAAAATTAATGCACAGAAATCTCTTGCATTCCTATACACTAATGATGAAATATCTGAAAGAGAAATTAAGGAAACACTCCCATTTACCATTTCAACAAAAAGAATAAAATACCTAGGACTAAACCTACCTAAGGAGACAAAAGACGTGTATGCAGAAAACTATAAGACACTGACAAAAGAAATTAAAGATGATACAAACAGATGGAGAGATATACCATGTTCTTGGATTGGAAGAATCAATATTGTGAAAATAACTATACTACCCAAAGCAATCTACAGATTCAATGCAATCCCTATCAAACTACCACTGGCATTTTTCACAGAACTAGAACCAAATAGATCACAATTAATATGGAAACACAAAAGACCCCAAATAGCCAAAGCAATCTTGAGAAAGAAAAACGGAGCTGGAGGAATCAGTCTCCCAGATTTCAGACTATATTACAAATCTACAGTAATCAACACAATATGGTGCTGGCACAAAAAAAGAAATACAGATCTATGGAACAGGATAGAAAGCCCAGAGATAAACCCACGCACCTATGGTCACCTTATTTTTGATAAAGAAGGCAAGAATACACAATGGAGAAAAGACAGCCTCTTCAGTAAGTGGTGCTGGGAAAACTGGACAGCTACATGTAAAAGAATGACATTAGAACACTCCCTAACACCATACACAAAAATAAACTCAAAATGGATTAAAGACTTAAATGGAAGGCCACACACTATCAAACTCTTAGAGGAAAACATAGGCAGAACACTCTATGACATAAATCACAGGAAGATCCTTTTTGACCCACTTCCTACACAAATGCAAATAAAAAGAAAGATAAACAAATGGGACCTAATGAAACTTAAAAGCTTTTGCACAGCAAAGGAAACCATAAACAAGATGAAAAGACAACACTCAGAATGGGAGAAAATATTTGCAAATGAAGCAACTGACAAAGGAGTAACCAAAATTTACAAGCAGCTCATGCAGCTCCATATCAAAAAAACAGAAAACCCAATCCAAAAATGGGCAGAAGACCTAAACAGACATTTCTCCAAAGAAGATATACAGATTGCCAACAAACACATGAAAGAATGCTCAACATCATTAATCACTAGAGAAATGCAAATCAAAACTACAATGAGATATCATCTCACACCGGTCAGAATGGCCATCATCAAAACATCTACAAACAATAAATGCTAGAGAGGGTGTGGAGAAAAGGGAACCCTCTTGCACTGTTGGTGGGAATGTAAATTGATACAGCCACTATGGAGAACAGTATGGAGATTCATTAATAAACTAAAAATAGAACTATCATACGACCCAGCAATCCCACTACTGGGCATATACCCTGAGAAAATCATAATTCAAAAAGATTCATGTACCACAATGTTCATTGCAGCTCTATTTACAATAACCAGGACATGGAAGCAACCTAAGTGTTCATTGACAGATGAATGGATATAGAAGATATGGCACATATATACAATGGAATATTACTCAGCCATTAAAAGAAACGAAATTGAGTTATTTGTAGTGAAGTGGATGGACCTAGTAGAGTCTGTCATACAGAGTGAAATAAGTCAGAAAGAAAAAAACAAATACCATATGCTAACACATATATATGGAATCTAACAAAAAAAAAATGGTTCTGAAGAACCTAGAGGCAGGACAGGAATAAAGACACAGACGTAGAGAATGGACTTGAGGACACGGGGAGTGGGAAGTGTAAGCTGGGACGAAGTGAGAGAGTGCCAAGGACATATATACACTACCAAATGTAAAATGGATTGCTAGTGGGAAGCAGCCGCATAGCACAGGGAGATCAGCTGGGTGCTTTGCAACCACCTAGAGAGGTAGGATAGGGAGGGTGGGAGGGAGATGCAAAAGGGAGTGGATATGGGGATATATGTATATGTATAGCTGATTCACTTTGTTATAAAGCAGAAACTAACACACCATTGTAAAGCAATTATACTCCAAAAAAGATGCCAAATAAATAAATAAATAATTCATGTCTTCGCTGAATTCTCCTTTAATATGGAGCAGTCATGAAGGTTTTCTTTTGATGTTTAATTTGTTCATCTATCTTTTGCTTAATATATTACCTATTTTTGCTGTAGAACGTTTTCCTGTTTTCAGTAACAATTTTTCACTCACCCAGACTTATTTACTTTTATTTAACTTTGATGATCTGTTCTTGACTCTTTGAAGCCCTTTTTAAGTTCTTGAACATGGAATCTGTGGAATAAATCGTTGCCTTCTAAACACACCCCACTCAAGTCTGAAGGCACAGGATTGGGAGTAGATTATCTAGAACTTTGTGCAGTTGGAGGATTGAGCTTTACTGGTTCTTTTCAGATTTTGTTGAAATCCTTCAGTTACGTTCAGTCTATATAATGTTATGAGTTGAATTGTGTCTTCCAAAAGATGTTGAAATCCTAACCCCCAGTACCTGTGAATGTGACCTTATCTAGAAAAAGAATATTTCCACATGATCAAGTTAAGATAAGGTTATAAGGATGGACCCTAACCCAATGTGATTGTATCTTTACAAAAAGGGAAATTTGGACATAGTGACAGACACATATAAAGGGAGAATGCCATGCAATGATGAAAGCCAAGATTGGGGTGATATATCTACAAGTAAAGGAGTACCAAAGATTGCCACAAAACTACAGGAAACTATGGGAGAATCATGGAATGGAACAGATTCTCCCTCACAGCTCTCAGAAGGAACCAAGTCTGCTGACACTTTGATCTCAGACTTCTACTCTCCAGAACTGTAAGATAATACATTTTTGTTGTTTAAGCCATCCAGCTTGTGGTACTTTGTTATGGCAGCCCTAGGAAACTAATACATCTACTTAGGAGTGTTTCTTTTTCTCCTGGGAAAAAAGAAAATTCAGCTTTGGCTCAGTCTTCCAATTTAACCTAGAGTTCTGAAAGTTTAGGAAAAAGTTATTTTTAATTTATTCTCAAAAGCTCATTAGACTTAGAAATTTTTCTAAATGTAGATTTTTACCTAAATCCTTTATCTGAATTCATGGTTTGATTTAGAATGCTCTTGAAAGAAAAGTTGTCTATGTGGTGCTGAATGTATTGTAGTAAGTCTTATGCCAAGGATCCTCTGAGCCCTGGAGTGGATCCCTAGTATGGGCCCTATGCAGATGTACCTTCTTAATTTCTTTGGTCTCTAGGTTAGTATAATTAAAGGGCAGGGTGAGTAGACAAAGCATCCAATAAATTGGAAAGGAGAGAAACTGGGAAGACATTGGAATACAATAAGAACTGGAGTCCCCAAGCTTCTCAATTAGTGTCCTGATTTAAATTTATAATGTAACGTCTTTTATGCTAACTGCCGGTAAAATTAAGGATAATTATTTTCCTTAGCATTCCCCCAAACTCAAAGAAGAACTACACTCAAGCTTAGGAGAATTGCATTGTAACAAAAACAAACAAACAAACAGAAGGCTTAATCATTAATGAATAAAATCTCTGTGCTGCTTCATTGTAATTAATACACAACTGATTAATGCCATTTGAATAAAGTAACATTCGCTCAGTACAGGACACTTTGTAAGAAGGGTATTTCTATTCCACTGTTAGGCAGAGTTGTAGTTGTCTATAGCTTCCTTTTGCACGTTGTTCTGTGGAGGACATTGATCCTCAGTGGCTTACACTGGTCCTGGCAGCATGTATTTTGAACACGAAGGTGTAGCAGTTTGGATATGCACACAGTAAATGAAACCCAATCGATAAGGGGTTAGACAAATAGAACTTAATTTTTTCCGTAATTACAGAATCTTTAATGAAGGAAGATTTCATTATATTGTTGATGGGCTGAAGGACAGAGCGGTGGTGCCAATCAGGATGGTCCCTTTTATTAAGAAAGCAAAGGAGATGGAGAAACAAGTATTTGGCTAATTCTGTAAAGAAAAGCAGGAAGACAGGATTTGGGAATGCTTATTGAATCAACCATGCATCAGGAGACAATATGAAAATAACATGTTCTACATGCTCTTGGTTTTCCTTTTAGCATATTTCCCACATTTGTCAGCAAGCTTCAACTGAGTAATGAATATTCATTGGTTTGATTAAATTTTTTGGATTTAAGGTATTCAAAGATCTGAAATTTTCTAATTAGAAAATAATCAAAACTGACTCGCCGGTCAACTCATTTTAGATTCTTCTAACATTTCCATTTGGAAAGGACTTTTGTAAAATATTTGCTGACTGAAAGCTGGACTTTTACTTGCTTTAGTTAAAATAGATTTAGCAATCAAATGAAAAATATGATGGTCATAAATACTCAAATTTCTATACTGATCCATTTCACATACATATTTGTGAGATCAAAACAAAACAAAACAACAACAGCAAAACCAGGATCAGTGAGCCAAACAAATGGAGAGTTGAAGAAATAATTCCAGAACTCTGAACTGATTTTAAAACTGAACAGTGCTCCTGAGGATTTGCCTCAGGGGAGCCAAGTTATTGGACTCTGTGGGTTAAACTAACAATGGGAAGCCCTAGATGTAAGAGATTAAAGTTAATATTTATGTGAGCTTTGAACTGTTGGGGCCCCTTAGGTTAACTAGCTACGTAATATTAATGGGAAAATTTGGTTCTATCACTGTTTCCCATAGAATAGGAATATATTAAATATGCTTATAAATATTTAACAAAAATATTTTAAAATATCAGATTTACCTAGGAAAAAGTGCATTGTGGGAGGCACTCAAGGTGCTCAGAACATCAAGCTGTTTTCAAAAATAATAATAATAAAAAGAAAGAAAAAATGTTTGAACAATATCAAAAAAGCAATTAGATTGATTACCTTGAGTGGCAGGAACGAGCCTCTTAAAAATCTCAAGACCTACTGAGCCCAGTAGAGGGTTCTCTTAACATTAAATCATAATGGAATCTATGGCTTGTGGGTGGTTGCGATAAGAAAATAAACTAAGCGTTGACTTTTTAAGATGTTTTTGGAAGCCTTAGAGCTTGGGAGTAAAGCGTTTGCTAAAGAGAACAGAGCACAAACACTTTGGGTGATTATGTACATATGCGTGTAAAAATATAAAAACCTTTCATTGTCAGTAAGCAGGAGCAGGAAGTAGAGGAAAGAACAGACGTGTGAAGGAAACAAAAAGCAAAGCCTTTTATAAAAGCAGGAAAACAACAAATTCTCCCAGATAGGATATATTATTGTGACCTAGATCTGCCCTTGCTACCCACCCCAAGCTTACTCATTTTTCCCTTTGAGAAGGTACACAAATCAGAGAAAACGTACAGTCTGATTTGTAAGTCAGAAGACCTTGCTTCCTGCCCTTAATGCGGTCACCATCCTACCAGAGCTCCGTTTCTTTATGTACGAAGTTCCTTGGTGCAATCTTGATCTATGATTCTGTGCAGGCTGAGCAGGGCATGGCAGAGAGTTAAAGTACTCTGGTCAATCAGCCTAGGTTTACCCTTTTCTATAAGTAAAATGGGCAGTGTTTTACTAAAATGACCTCAATAATTCATGTGCTGTTGCCCTTAAGGAATGATTTTAACCACTTGTGAAATTAATGAGGTATGCTTAAATTGTAAAAAGGCCACATGCCTTTGACCAGTAGCAAGCTGGACAAAGCGAAGGGGCAGCAGAGTGCCAGCCCTCACAGCTCCACATCTTGTGCAATCTCCAGGCAGCACTGACTCACGTATAAAGATTGTGTTCAGCATCAGATCATCTCTCTCCTCAGTGTTTCTCTTAGCACTCCACCCTGTAGGCCTCAGGACATCCCCTGATGAAAGAACTCCATCTTGCCTGTTCTTTCTTCGGGTTACTCAGCTCTTGTCTGACCAAGCTAGCCCCAGTTTCTCATCCCAATAACCACCACAAAAGGTATTTATTTCTGTAACAAAGACTAGTATCTACAATGGTGATATGTTGAACTGTGAATTTCTTGCATCAGTGCTATTTTGGGTTACAGGCCTTTTTGAGCACTCTTGGCATTTCGCCATTTGAGTAATTCTTGCTTTGTTTTAATGGATGTTTTAGCTTTGGGTGTCCCCCCTCCGAAAAAGCCTGGGACAAAGACTTGTTTGTGGGTAATTCATCAGGGAAGGAAAGAGATAAGACAGAAAGTAGAAGAAAGAAGGAAAAAAGCCAATAGAAGAATGTGTTACCTAATTACCCATGGTAGGTGGCTGGAGCTTGATCCAATGTGACTTTAAGAAGAGTCATACGAAATAGGCCTCAGAACTGTCCACCATGGGACAAAGGAGAAAACATTCATCCATCGGCTCCCAGTCTCATTGGCCAGGAGTGGGCTCCTGGGTGTTAACTCCCCAATCTCCCCGTGTGCCTGGGTGAGTGCCCAGAACACCCTGCAGCACAGGAGAAGCCCCGTGGCAGAAGCAGAGCTCTGAGATGAGTCTGAGCAAGTTGTTGTCAGGATGCACTTGAAGGAAACTTAAGCAAAGGTTCACTGAACTGGTTTTTGTAGCAGTGGCTAGAGGAAGAGGTGGGACAAACAGAATGCAAAGTAGTACATAAGAGGTGTCAGATCCACTGGAGAAGGCCAGTTCTGATAACCCTAGCTTCCAGGGTAGTCTCTTCTCAAGACGCACAGTGTGGGGCTGGATAAAATACTTTCCCTAAGGGCGCTTAACCAAATAACCAAGTCAGACATCTTTTTGCTCCCATTTGGCTTCATTAACAAGAGAGCCCTGGGTGACAAATGGGCCTCCCTGGCCATGAGTTATTCTCAGATGTAGGCAAGTTCTGAAATGTCACCAACTGTTCAATAAAATGAATAAGGGTAAAAGCATTACATGGTCTATAATAAAATCTAAATCTTGAGAGGGATTACAGAGTAAAACATTCTGATTTCTTCATTTCTCATGTTTTCTTTTTCTTTTTTTTTAAAGGAAGGCAAGCTCTAAGAAACACTAAGAAAAGCAAAGAACTGCTTTGAAATAAACCAAGGTATTTAAGTGGGTGAACAGAGGATTCAGAAATCTAATTCCATGGAGGATTGTGTCTAAAAATCAGGAAGTTAGGATTTCTTAGTGCCCCCATGAAGCTATATAATTCCAGGTTTCCTGCCTCTGTAGCTTTGCATGGTTTACTCATCATTTCTTCTTAACCCTTCCATGCTAACCCAGTTCCACATTTCTTTCAACTTACCTCAAGACCTTTCTTCTACATTAACCTGTCCCTGAATCTATCAGCCTGTGCCAGCCTCTACTTTTCTTCAACTTTGTTAATAGCCAGTGTTTCCAAACTGCTGCTTCACACACTGAGCAGATAGAATATTTAACAACATACCTCCATTTGCCTCATGTCTCCTTCACTGATGATAGAATTCATGGCCCAATTCTTCTCATCTCTACTTCATTACCTGATGTATATTTATATGCAGCATTATATAGTTTGGAAAACATCAGGTTACCTTTTAAAAAGTGGTCGTGCATTTATTCAGGTATTCATTCAACAAAAATATATTAAGCACTTACTCCAAAGCAGGTGCTTGGGCTGTGAGACATATGGAGAAGACAAACAGCGTTCCTGCTTCAAAGAACTTAAGTGGGGCAAGGAATGGGGTACACACAAAGCATGCAACCTGGTTTTAAAAATTCAAAACTTGAAAGCTGAATAATGTTCTAAGAATGAAACAGTGCTGAGGTGGAGAATGACAGAGTGGACTTTGAACCCAGTGTTCAAGGAAGTGCTCTCTGGGAAGGTGACACTTAAGCTGACCTAGCTCAAAGGAGGGCTTGGGAGGAGAGTATATTAGGAGAGGGTACAGCATGGGAAAATCCCCTGAGTTGAGTGGGCATATGAAGGAGGACAGTGCCCAAGAGAAGCCTGGAGGGATGGGCAGGGCTGTCTCATGCTGGGCCTTGTGGCATGGTAAGGATTGTGGCTTTTTTCATATGTGTAATGGCAGTCCCTTGAAGGATTTTATGAAGAAGAATGGCATAATTGGATTTGCTTTAAAATGATTAGTTTACGGTGTGGAAATTTGGAGAGGGCAAAGACAGAAATGCAGGAATCAGTTGAAGAAGGTGGTTCAGGCAAAAGATGATTGGTGACCTTCACTAAGAAAGAAAATGAAAGAGTCAACATGTATTTTTGAAAATAAATTGTCAGGTATTGAAGAAGAGTAAGAAAAAATCCTTTCCTTGTTGTGTACTGTCTTGGGTGCAATTAAATTTTTTGGTATGCTTATCTTCTCTCATCCACCAAATTAATGGCTCTTCAGAGTAGGGTCAATTTTTTATATGTATTGTATATTTTTCTTAAATTTGTGAGAACAAGACAGATGTTCAATAAATACTTTTTTCCTGTCCATCTTATATTAACTAGGCTACAAGACACTTTGTTGAAATTATATTAGATGCCAGAATAAAATATCTTGAGTGCTTTCAAGTCCTTCCAATGTTGTTATTACTCTGTTACTTGGTGAATGGGTGCTAAAAACCAGAATGTTGACTTTTTTGTGAGTGTTTCATAAAAATGGGAAATCTCTCTGTTGGTTTAGCATTGATACTGTCAAACTATTAAGTGTGGTTTCCAAAAGAACACTAACTTGGCACCTAAAATAGGGCACAGTGTGTCCTTGAAGTTGGAAAAGATCAAAGAATACCTAATCCGTGTAGACTCTGGAAAACTTTTATAAAACAAAGTCAAAATCTACTCAAGATAGTTGGAAGCAGAGCCTTTGTAGAGTAGGAACACTTTCTCCAGGCACGTTCTAAAGGGAAAACTCATCTACACACTTCCCTGTCGTAGACCTTCCCTCTTAGTGACATCTGTTTTCTTCCCAGGTACCAACATTCACTCTCAAGTAAAAGCCCAATAAATTTATTCACAATTCTTGAAGGGTTATATTTCCCAGGAATATTTGGTGCCAAAAGTACTTCCATAGGTTAATTTTCAGATGTGGAAGAGCTAAAGGGATAGTGCTCTTCCTAAGGAAATCCTAAGGGCAAAGATGACTCTGTCTGCTGCTCTGACTTAAATGAAGTTTGGGAGTGTCTGAATCCAAAACTCCTAAGTGGACCTGGCTGAGGACAAGTTGGGAGGATCTTGGCAGCCCACATATCCAGGGACTTTCCTTCAAATTCAGAGGCCCCCTGTTTTCTCTACAGCATCCCTTCATCTATAGCTTTTAAAGAATTCCAGAAAAACTATACTGCCTTCAACCATAGAGGCTCTCAGCCTCTCTGCTTAGAACTGGAAGATCTAGATGCAGAGGGAAGTTCTTCTCTCTTGTGTTGATCAGGTTTATCATTTATGCTGTCTAACATTTGAAGAGACTAGTCAAATATTTGGAAGTATCAGATAACAGCCAACATACTCAGACTTAAAAGCTCAGCTTGGGAATCAGAGTCGTCACATTTATTAATGGTCCCACAAGAGTAAGAGTGTCTACTGGACCCAAGTTGACCTGCATGATTCTCTCCTTACTGATTAGCATGTTGCTACTATGTCCAGTGGTTCCCTGATTCTGATACTAACACTGACTCTGACTTAGAAATTTTCATGTTATGCTGTTGACATCACCTCTATGGAACATTAGTACATGACTCTAGCTTCACACCTTTTGTCACCTCTTGCATACTGACAGGCCTTCATATGTGAACAGTGATCACCTATCATGAGCCTTTCCTATACCCTCTAATGTTTCAACCCTTAGTAGTCCTCTATGCTATGCTTGTGTAACTTTAATGACATGGTAATGACCTCTAAAAGCTCTTTGCAAAGCTCTAGGTCATATGAAATTTCTCTCTATGATGAGAAATGTTCCATCTCCATGCAGACCCATTCATACTAGTTTTAACCTCTGAGCCACATGAGGCAAATATCCCTTTCTTTTATGAGAGTCTTTCAAATATTTTGAGTCAGCCATATTTCAGCCAAATATTTTGGAGTCGGTCAGTGTTCAACTATTTGTCTTCTTTACCCTAATTGGCCCCAATTATTTCAACCATTCCTGTTAAGAAAGGTTTCAAGATGTTTTACTGTCCTGTGTGCTCCCCAATCACTATAGCTTTTCAAACATTTCTTTCACTGAATGAAGCATACCACAGAATACCATAACCCAAATAAGGAACAGGGAAATGACAAAACTTCCTCCTCCTTCATACTAGGTCCTATTCAGATCAAGGTGACACTTTCTTATCACGGGATCACTTCTCAGATGTTGATATTTATTTGCCATAACTCCAACTAAAAACTCTAAACAGTCTTCAAGGTATTCCTGCCATGTTCTTCTCATGCTCTTAAGCTATTATTACTTGTTTCATGAATGTATAACTTAATTTTATTTATCTTTGTTTGATAAATATTCCTTTTTTATATTGACTTGTTTCTTACAAAAATTTTTTTCGTAGTACCTGCTATATGATATTCACTATGCTACTCAGTGGGAAGATAACTTTGAACTAGATATCATAGTCCCTACTTTTCGGAGTTTATAATCTAAGGGAAACGAAAGAAGTAACTATTTTATTACAAATGACTATAATGAGCACTTGAAGTAAAGGAGTAACTAAGGGTGTTATTGGAGTATATAGGAGGCAGGCTTTTTATTTTTAATTTTTTTTTTTTTATAATTGACAAGTTTATTATCAAGAAACTTCAGTAGGTTTTTTAAAAGACTGTGTTGGTTTTACAAGACTGAA
The DNA here is from genome assembly GCF_028021215.1 of Eschrichtius robustus. Lineage (NCBI taxonomy): Eukaryota > Metazoa > Chordata > Mammalia > Artiodactyla > Eschrichtiidae > Eschrichtius > Eschrichtius robustus. Next base: position 32,873,690 of record NC_090825.1, read on the forward strand.
AGATGACAATCCATGACAGGACAAATATAAACAAGGATAATTAAAATATTAAATACCATCTAAATTAAAAGACCATAATTCAAATTGTTAATTATAATCTTTGTGTCTTGTTAGAATCAGCCTGACCTGATTCTTATTTCTGGAATAAGTGGCACCTGACTTAAGAAGTTAGCAATATGAAGCAGGAAAGGAGGAACACTTCAAGCAAAGGAACTTCTCAGCAAATGTCCAGATATGAGACTGAGTGTGGTGTTTGTTGAGACATAGATCAGTAGGTAGAGCTTATACTGATATATAGGCTAAGCAGAGGATACCACTGGGAGATGACTCTAGGAATATAAGTAGGTTCCAAATTCTGAAGAACTTTGGAGTATAACCTGAAAGAAATTGGTAGCCATTAAAGGCTTTGATAGAAGGAAGTGATATGATCACTCTCATATTTTAGAAAAATTACTTTGGCTATTGTGTTAAAAATAAACTCAAGTCAGGGAAATAAGATAGGAAATTATGGCAGCTATCTAGGCAAAAGATTATGGGGACCTAAACTAGGGAGTTGGTAGAGGGTAGGCTTAAAGGACATGAGAGTTATAAGGACATATGTTATCAGGGTGTATTTGTTATATTAGATGACATTTGTCTGATAGAATTCATAGGTATAGGTGCTTGTGTATTGGTAGATTGCTGAGGATGAGCCAAGTAAGGACTAATAGCTAGCTCTCTGGCTTGGAGAAGTGTATTGGTTGTATTATCCATTGAAAAAAGAATCAGGGTTGGAAATCAATAAGAATAAGAGAAATTTGGATATACTGGGTTAAAATTAATGTATTGTTAAAATTAAAAAAAAATAAGAGTAAGGGATTAGTTTTGGACATCTTGTATTTGGGTTCCTATGGGTCATTCAAATGTAGATGTTCAAAAAGCACATATATATATGGGTTTGGAGCTTAGTTACCTAACCTGGGATATAAAAATAAATAATAAATCTGTGAGTCAGTATACATGCACTAATTGGAATAAGAGACTGAGTGAGTCAAGAGGGAGAATTGTAGAATGAGAAAAAAATAAGCTCTGGACAGAATGCAGATAAATTTCACCACTGTGAAAAGATGAGGGTAAGAATGGGAAATCCAAAAGGAGGATGCAAGGTATGGTCATAGAGATAATGTTAAAAAACAAACAAACAGCAGAATGTGTTATCATGGAAGCTGAAGGAAGAGAGTGTTTCAGTGGAAGCAGTAAAGAGTGTCATATGGTGCAGAGACTCATGACCATTAGATTTAAAAATAGGAATTTATTAGAGACCATGATGAGAGCAGCTTCAGTGGAGTGGTGAGGAAAAAAGCATCGGGTTAAAGAGTAGAGGGGATGATGAAATAGAATAATAATATAATATAATAATATGATAGTGATATTACAGACAACAGGCTACAAAAGGAAGATGAGATATAGGATAGTAGCAAAAATAGGATTTTTTAAAGGTAGAAAAGATGACAGCAAATTTAAATGATAATGGGGAAAAGCCTCTAGTGGAGAAAGGAGAATGAGCGGATGCAAAATAAAACAAGGTGCCTGTGAAAGCGAGGATTTTCTTTTCTGATGCTTCTGAAAATAGCGATGTAGATTTTGCTTAAATCATTCCAGTGACTACATTGTCATCATTTCCATTTTTTTTAGACAGGTTTTGTTTCTTCTGGGTTTTTTGTTTGTTTTTAACTTAAAATCATTTTATTCTGGTATAAAGTTGCACATATGTAGGACCAATAAGTCTAACGATCTAATGTACAGCATGATGACCACAGTCAAGACTGTACTGGAACCTGGAAATGTGCCAAAAGGGTAGGTCAGGTGCTCTCACCACACACACCCAAAGGTAACCATGTGAGAAGGTGAATATGTCAATCAGCTTGACTGTAGTAATCATTTCACTGAGTATATGTGCATCAGATCATCATGTTGCACACCTTAAATATATACAATTTTTAAAAATAAAAGATGAAAATGACAAAATACTCCTTATGGGATCAAAATATTCCTAGTGAACAGTTTTGTTAAAAATAATGTCTTATATTTAGGAAATTCTGTGTTTCTCTATTCATTTATTCATTACACCAACATTCACAAATGCTAACTAAATATTACAGACACTGGGCCAAGTGCTGGAAATTGAAGAATAAGGCATATCCAAGCCTTCAAAGAGACAAGAGCATATATAGAAAAGAGACATTAATAATCACTGTCTTTAGTGCTCATTTTGCCTTCTGATGCCTCATTGAATGAAGTTAATTCACTTTAAAAAGCTCTTCAACAGCAGCTCTTCAACATTTGAGGATATATATTATGCCTCCATTTGATTACTCTGGCAACCATGCAAAATTCTAAGATATTCAATGCAGAAAACAAATCTATCATTATCTAGATAGTCTTTGTGTAATGAGCTGTTAAAATGTGACAAGGATGGAAAACAATACTAATCATAATTAAATATGAACAGATTGTTAATCTAGACACAATTGATCCTGAATCATATTAAAATGGCATTAGCTTAGGACTTCCCTGGTGGCGCAGTGGTTAAGAATTCGCCTGCCAATGCCGGGAACACATGTTCAAGCCCTGGTCCGGGAAGATCCCACATGACGCGGAGCAACTAAGCCTGTGTGCCACAACTACTAAGCCCGTGCTCTAGAGCCCACGAGCCACAACTACTGAAGCCCGCCTGCCTAGAGCCCGTGCTCCACAACAAAGGAAGCCACTGCAATGAGAAGCCTGCGCACCACAACGAAGAGGAGCCCCCTCTCACTGCAACTAGAGAAAGCCTGCGCCCAGCAACGCAGCCAAAAATAAAATAAATAAATTTATTTTTAAAAATGGCATTAGGGCTTCCCTGGTGGCGCAGTGGTTGAGAATCTGCCTGCCAATGCAGGGGACACGGGTTCGAGCCCTGGTCTGGGAAGATCCCACATGCCGCGGAGCAACTAAGCCCGTGAGCCACAATTACTGAGCCTGCGCGTCTGGAGCCTGTGCTCCGCAACAAGAGAGGCCGCGACAGCGAGAGGCCCGCGCACCGCGATGAAGAGTGGCCCCCGCTTGCCGCAACTGGAGAAAGCCCTCGCACAGAAACGAAGACCCAACACAGCCATAAATAAATAAATAAATAATTAAAAAAAAAAAAAAAAAAAAAAAATGGCATTAGCTTATTTTGGCAACTGAGTCTTGATCTTGGCAAATAATGAGATTTTAGTCACGTATTCTTGAATTTTATGCACAACATTTAAGCCAATACTCTCCTATCTTGCTCATATTCAGTTGATATTGACTGTGAAAATATATGACTTCTCAACTATTTTTTAACACATTTCATTTCAGTTTATAACATTGTTACAAATTTTGTTAACCTTTAAAATTTTCATTCTATTATTAAATGCACTGCTTTCTTTAGAAAATTTAACTTATTTTGATATCAATTAAAATGATCTATTAAGACATCAAATAGCACAGGACCGAATATAAATTTGAGAACTATTTAGCCTGATGTCAATAGATAATATTCTTTAGGGATTTTGGTTTAATTATTCAGAAAGTGGTCCAACAGAGCTCATCTAAATTGCGTTTTTCACCACTTATACTAAAGACTATTATGAGAGACTTTTAAAGTTTCTGATAGAAATTCCAGAAATCTGAGTCTTAGAGGAAATATGTTAACCACAGGGAAAAAAATCCACCATTTTGTAGTCAAAGGTTAATTTAATGGTAGAAGAAGGTCAGTGGGTCATAGAACTTCCATTACTTTAACCAAAGAAACCAATACCAAAACTAAAGCAAAAGAAACAAAAACACAAAAACCATCAACATAGCAAAACAAAATATAAACAATTTTCTGCAGGCATAACAAGGCTTGTCCTACTCAAACAGTGATTTTCCTGTCTTCACTTTGAGGTTTTAAATGTCAGCTAACAACCTTCTTGGCTTCTTTTTCTGGTACCAGCTATTTCTAAAACCTCATGGAGACTGCTTCCCCATATACATATAATCAGGAGTTTTATAGCTAAAAATATTGTTTCCATTTAATATTCTGATTACATTTGTAAAGTTCTAAGCCATATCTGCCTCTACATTTTAGTCTTATGTTTGCTATATAGAGAAATATTGCTCATCTTGATGTCTAATTTTAAATAACTATGGCAAAATTCTTTCAAAATCACAAGTTTGTTTTTATTAATATATATTAATGTTAATATATTAATATATTAATATTATATTAATATAGAAAATGTGAAAATAGAGAAAATATGAAGATGAAAATAATGTAATTGTTTTATTTAATAATGTAATTGTTAACATTTTTTTTGTTAATAATTGTTAACATTCTGGTAAAATATCTAGTGACATTTTAAATACTACTTAATATGTTTACAAAATATGGATCATATATTACAAATTTACTTTACTTAGAAATATATCTTGAATTTTCAGGGTTGCTTAAATTTTTTCCTACAGAATGATATGGAGGATAATAGAAGTTAATCACATGGATGTACTATAATATATTTAATCCATGTGCTTATTTATAGATTTTATGTTTATTTTTCACTATCTTTAAACATTACGTAATAAATTGCTGTTTGTATCTCTGATTATTTTACAAGACACATTTCTAGAAGTAGAACACTGTACCTAGGTCAAAAAATCTGCATTTTTTAATGCTTTTAATACATATTTCCAAACACCTCTACAAAGTTACCATTATCATAAACTGTATGGCTTTTAGCAATATTATTGATATTTACTTGGCTTATTTTATCATGTATCTGTTCATTCATTCATCCCTCTATCTTTCCATGAATCCATCTTATTTTTTGAAGTATTTCAAAGTAAACTGCAGATATCAGTACACTCTCCCCTAAATACTTCAGCATACAGAATTAGTATTCAATGTCTGTTTACAGGTTTTTCTTTTAATATAAAAATGCTCAAATCATAGGCTATTTTTGGTGAGTTTTGCCTAATGCATATGCCTGTGTAGCCCAAACTACTATCAAGATGTACAACACTACAGTGTAAGTTCTGCCCTCCTGTGTTTTGACTGATCCTTTTTTTTTTTTTTTTTTGGCTGCGTGGTATGTGGGATCTTAGTTCCCCGACCAGGGATCCAGCCCATGCCCCCTTCAGTGGGGGGTGTGGAGCCTTAACCACTGGACCGCCAGGGAAGTCCCCATGACTGATCCTTTTTAAAACTTCTCTTTTTCTCACCTCTCACATGAATTGATAACATGATAACAAGTCTGACCAAGTCTACCTCAAATTGGCTTTCATTTTCTTCTGCTGCTCCTCTCATTATCCCCTTTGCTTTGCCAGACTTCTACAAAAGCGCTCCAAACAATTCCTTTACTTTTGATCAGGTTCCCCTTCAGTCCATTTTTCATATGGCAGATTGAAAGATCTTTCACAAATATAAATTGAGTTTTGTCACTCTCCTGCTTTCAGTTCGTTCAGACTTCTTACTATGGTTTCCATCTCCTGCATGACCTATTCACAGCTTCCTTTCCACCTGCATTCCTCGTCCAGTTCCCACTTGGTCTTTACACTTTAGCCTTACTGGTCTGCTTCCAGTACTTTCTTTTCTCAGGACTTTTCACACCTGTTTATTCCCCCCCCTCACCCCCCACCTGGAACGCTGTAGCTCCCTCTCATTAAACTGTTGTCTTTATCCATCTCTTTTCAATGGAGTCCTCCCTGACAACTTACTATACCCTCCCAACTCCTCCCCCTCCATTGCTGATCTCTCGGATCACCCCTTGTGTTCTGTTCTTCAAGCACTTATTGTTGTGTACAATTAGAGAATGCACTTTCTTATTTCCTGTGTTTCTCAGCCACTAGACTGTACACTCTACAAAGGTAATGCAGGTTCGTGTACCACTTTCTCACGCTTTTCTCCTCACACCACAGTGGGTGCTTAATATATTATCAGCAAATTGTGCAACAAATGAATGAACTGACAAATCCTTAAGTTTTGCCTTCTCAGCCACAAGCTGCTAAGGAAATCTCTAGTGAAATTTCTTTCACATGTTTATTATATATATATATATATATATGTGTGTGTATATATACATATTATTTATATATATATATATATGTGTAATCCATGTATTCTAAACATGACTGAAAATGTACAAATGCTTCATAAGATATATGATGAAGAAAAATAATAATCTAATTTGGGGCTGACAGACAGAAGGAAGGAGTGGTTAGTCCTGATCTACACTCAGTAACATGATTTCTTCCCATTACACTGTGAAGAATCTTTCTGTATCAGCCCGTTTTTTTTTTCTTTCATCTGAAATCTATAGCTTTAACATACCCTAGCACCAATATTAACACACAATATTACTTAATTAACACTTTACAAGTGTACAAAGGCAACAGGATACACAATTATAAAGAATCTATCATGAAACAGAAACTGTTGATGGGGAAGGTGTTAATTTTTCTTCCTGCTTCATACCAATAGCTGAAAAATCATACCACGGCTTTAGCAACTTGTTAATTTTTTATGACATGTGGATAAAAATATGATATGTGGACAAAAATTACATATGAAGTAGCAACAGCATTTTTAAGTAGAGAAGTTCTTTCTGACAACTGTTCTTGTAAACTGTGACCATATAATTGTCAAAGTGAATGTGTTGAGATTTCAAGTACATCATCGTGAATTACCTCCCCATGCCTAATATTCTGGCCACTGGAAAAGAAGGTGCAAGAAACGCTAAATTGCAACGTGGCAGAGGTGAGTAAAGAAATATCCATTTGCCTGCTCTATTCTGCTACAAAGAAAGGAGTAGAGAATTGAGTTCTGATTCACTTCCTTAATTTTTAGTCTCTAATGTGAGCTCCAAACTATTCTTATTTTCTAGCAACACAGCATGGTGGAAGGGAAATGGATGCAAAGCCAACATCTAACAGCTTTGTCATGTCTCTATTTCTTGAGTTTCATTCAATTTGTGAAGAAATCCCATTCATTCTTTGAAGGAACTAATAATCTGCTTTAATGTCCTCACAGGATGATATAATTAAGAAGATTTGGGGACTAGAAAGACTCAAAATACTGTTCCAACTCTACTTCTAAGAAGTTTATGACTAGGAAAATTATGACTTTGCTAAATCTCAACTTCATTAGCTTTAAAACAGGGTAAAATTAGTACTCAACTCTCAGAAGTAGGTTTTGAATATTAAAAGATATGATGTATATACATTGCTTTCCAATTTACCCAAATGTTAATTACTATTGTTCTTGGTGATATTATTTTTACTCCCATTGCTTTGGACTCAATGAGTTATGGGAATGAACTTTACATTCTTGCCTAGGATCATACCAAAGTTATAAAATTCCTCTGAATCAAAGAAGAAAACAATCCAAAGAGAAGACAGTAGTTTGTATATTTAAATTCAAATTAATGTTGCTCCTTGGTTAGACAGAATATTAAACAGCCATATAATATAGTAAGTCATGTCATAAGCTGGTCTATGGTGAACAGCACAAGATTAAAGAAAATAGAAGTATTGATAGGCTAAAGATATTGTGTTTTCTAAGCCTTGTTCAGCATTATGATGTTCAGTACTAATTTGACAGCCAAAGTGGAATTCATAAAAACAGAGTTTTCAAGGCTTCAGAAATCACCCAAGCCATTTGTCTTATTTTACAGATGAGAAAACTGGGGGATTAAGAGGTACAAACAACTATATATAAAATACATAAACTACAAGGATATATTGTACAGCACAGGGAATATAGTCAATATTTTATAATAATTGTAAATGGAGTATAACCTTTTAAAATTGTGAATCACTATGTTATACAACTGAAACTTATATAATACTGTAAATCAACTATACCTCAATAAAAAAAAAAGAAAACTGATTGTTTAGCTAACCAAATAAAGTTACTTGAGGAGGTCATACACTTGGTTAGTAAAAAAGACAGGACTTCAACTTGATAACCTTCTCTCACATTTAGGCACTAGTAACATTCACACCAACCACTGCTCTAGTCTCCCAGTTTGGAAACCATCTTTAAACTTTCCTTTTATGCTATTTCTTATATATAACCTAGCACCAGCCCTGGTTGTTTATTTCTTTGAAATGTCTATCAGGTTGATCTTCTCCTCTCTGTTCATACCTGAATTGCAACAAAAGCTTCCTTGCTGGTTTCTTTTCCATTGTTTTTCTTCCTCCTCAAATTTATCCTAACTATAATTACCAGTCTCTCTATAATGTAACTTTCATCATGGCTCTCCAGTGTTCAAGAATTTCCAAAGGCTTTATACCAATCATTTTAACAAGTGTAAAGTTCTCGACCCTAATTTGCATGTCTTTAGAACATGGTACTTCCCAGCCAGTCTTATTTCTGACATTGCTCATGCAGGCACAAATCTTGCACTCAGTTGTGCTGGTTTCCTCACTATCCCCTAAATATGCCATTTTCATTTCCATTCCTGAGTCTTTATTTGCACTATTATCATAAACCATGCCTCTGCCCACATCCCATTCAATTTATCTAAATCTTTCTCATTCTTCGAGGCTCAGATACTTTTTTTCCTCGATGATATTTCTAACACACAGGTTTTGTAACTCTCTAAGCATTTATTGCCTGTGTATTGGCTGCATACCTCTAAGTTCTTTGTCTTTCTATTATTTTATTATTGGTAGTGTGTCCCTTAATAGTGACAGGGAGGGTTTCTACAGCCCGTTTTCAAACAGCTTTATGGTTAGATAGTAATATCTAATTCAGAAAAATGTTCAAGATCTTTGCCTCCTTCATATGTCCCAATCCACAGAGAGAAATGGAGGCCTCTTCTAGTCAATACAGCTCCAGGTGTGAATTCTTCAAACTGGGATTTGGTGTCATCTTCACGACAATTACTCTGTGGTCATTAACAACTGTCTGCCTTTGAGAGTCTCTCTCTTTTCTCTTTTCCCTCCATGGTTTTTGAGTAACTAGAATCTCTCTGTTTGACCCAGAAGGTGCCACTTCACCTCCTTCAGCTGTGAATTAGTTACCTCCATCTTGCTTCACCTGAGATTGGAGGTAGGAAAGCACCTGGATTTTGTATGTAGAGAGTATAAGAAAAACAAAACTTCATACTACTTCTCTTTATATGGCCCCTGGCTCTTATTCTAAGAGAGTATTTTTCCCTTCTTCTGTCTTAAATATCATCATCATCTCATGTTTGTTCCCAAGTGTAACCTTGATTCAGAGAAAGGGGATGAGCATGTGCCAGACTGAAGGAAGGGGAGAGAGGAGAAAAATAATCTGACTCACCACATGCTGTAGTGTTTTCTCTTTTTAACTTGATTGTAAGCTACTTGAATGCAAAAACTTGCCTCTGAATTCTTCTGCCTAACACACTGCTCTACATAGTAAAATTTCAATGAACACTTTCTTATCAAAAACTGATATTCGAGGATTGGTTCCAGATGGTGGAGTAGAAGGAAGTGCACTCATTCCCTCTTGTGAGAGCCCCGGAATCACAACTAACTGCTGAACAATCATCGACAGGAAGACACTGGAACTCACCAAAGAAGACACCCCACATCCAAAGACAAAGGAGAAGCCACAATGAGATGGTAGGAGGAGCGCAATCACAATGAAATCAAAATCCATAACCGTTGGGTGGGTGACTCACAAACTGGAGAACAATTATACCACAAAAGTTCACCAACTGGAGTGAAGGTTCTAGGTCCCATGTAAAGGCTTCCAAACCTGGGGCTCTGGCAATGGGAGAAGGAATTTCCAAAGAATCAGACTTTGAAGGCCAGCGAGATTTGATTGCAGGACTTTGACAGGACTGGGGGAAACAGAGATTCCACTCTTGGAGGGCACACACAAAATAGTGTGTGCATCAGGACCCAGGGGGAAGGAGCAGTGACCCTGTAGGAGACTGTACCAGACCTACCTGCTAGTGTTGGAGGGTCTCCTGCAGAGGTGGGGGATGGCTGTGGCTTACTGTGGGGACAAGGACACTGGCAGCAGAAGTTCTGGGAAGTACTCCTCCCAGAGCCCTCCCAGCCCCACCAAAGAGCCTGTAGCCTCCGGTGCTGGCTCATCTCAGGGCACCGATCCCATCAGCAGACAAGCAGATTAAAGTTTTACTGAGCTCTGCCCACCAGAGCAACACCCAGCTCTACCCACCACCAGTCCCTCCCATCAGGAAACTTGCACAAGCCTCTTAGATAGCCTCATCCACCAGAGGGCAGACAGCAGAAGCAAGAAGAACTACAATCTTGCAGCCCGTGGAAAGAAAACCACATTCACAGGAAAACAAAATGAAAAGCAGAGGACTATGTACCAGATGAAGGAACAAGATAAAACCCCAGAAAAACAATTAAATGAAGTGGAGATAGGCAAACTTCCAGAAAAAGAATTCAGAATAATGATAGTGAAGATGATCAAGGACTCAGAAAAAAATGGGGGCAAAGATCGAGAAGACACAAGAAATGTTTAACAAAGACCTAGAATTAAAGAATAAACACCTAGAAGAATTAAAGAACAAACAAACAGAGATAAGCAATACAATAACTGAAATGAAAAATACACTAGAAGGAATCAATAGCAGAATAACTGAGGCAGAAGAATGGATAAGTGACCTGGAAGACAGAATGGTGGAATTCACTGCCGCGGAACAGAAAAAAGAAAAGAAGAATGAAAAGAAATGAAGACAGCCTAAGGGACCTGTGGGACAACATTAAACACACCAACATTTGCATTATAGGGGTCCCAGGAGGAGAAGAGAGAGAGAAAGGACCAGAGAAAATATTTGAAGAGATTATAGTCGAAAACTTCCCTAATATGGGAAAGTAAATAGCCACCCAAGTCCAGGAAGTGCAGAGAGTCCCATACAGAATAAACCCAAGGAGAAACATGCCAAAACACATATTAATGAAACTATCAATAATTAAATACAAAGAAAAATTATGAAAAGCAACAAGGGAAAAATGACAAATAACATACAAGGGAACTCCCATAAGGTTAACAGCTGATTTCTCAGCAGAAATTCTACAAGCCAGAAGGGGGTGGCACAGTATATTTAAAGTGATGAAAGGGAAGAACCTACAACCGAGATTACTCTACCCAGCAATGATCTCATTCAGATTCGGTAGAGAAATCAATAGCTTTACAGAAAGCAGAGGCTGAGTGAATTCAGCACTATCAAACCAGCTCTACAACAAATGCTAAAGGAACTTCTCTAAGTGGGAAACACAAGAGAAGAAAAGGACCTACAAATAAAAACCCAAAACAATTAAGAAAATGGTATTAAGAACACACATATCGATAATTACCTTAATTGTGAATGGATTAAATGCTCCAACCAAAAGAAACAGGCTTGCTGAATGGATAAAAAAACAAGAACCATATATATGCTGTCTACAAGAAGCAGACTTCAGACCTAGGAATACATACAGACTGAAAATGAGGGGATGGAAAAATATTCTCCATGGAAATGGAAATCAAAAGAAAGCTGGAATAGCAATACTCATAGCAGATAAAATAACTTTAAAATAAAGAATGTTACAAGAGACAAGGAAGGACATTACATAATGATCAAGGGGTCAATCCAAGAAGAAGATATAACAATTATAAATATATATGCATCCAACATAGGGGCGCCTCAATACATAAGGCAAATGCTAACAGCTATAAAAGAGGAAATCGATAGTAACACAATAATAGTGGGAGACTTTAACACCTCACTTACACCAAAGGACAGATCATCCAGACAGAATATTAATAAGGAAACACAAGCTTTAAATGACACGATAGACCAGATAGATTTAATTGATATTTATGCAACATTCCATCTGAAAACAGCAAATTACACATTCTTCTCAAGTGCACATGGAACATTGTCCAGGACAGAGCACATCTTGAGTCACAAATCAAGCCTCAGTAAATTTAAGAAAACTGAAATCATATCAAGCATCTTTTCTGACCACAATGCTATGAGATTAGACATCAATTACCGGGGAAAAAACGTAAAAAACACGAACACAGGGAGGCTAAACAATACGTTACTAAATAATCAAGAGATCACTGAAGAAATCAAAGAGGAAAATACCTAGAGACAAATGACAATGAAAACACGATGATCCAAAACCTATGGGATGCAACAAAAGCAGTTCTAAGAGGGAAGTTTATAGCAATACAATCCTACCTCAAGAAACAAGAAAAATCTCAAATAAACAACCTAACCTTACACCTAAAGGAACTAGAGGAAGAAGAACAAACAAAACCCAAAGTTAGTAGAAGGAAAGAAATCATAAAGATCAGAGCATAAATAAATGAACTAGAAACAAAGAAAACAATAGCAAAGAACAATAAAACTAAAAGCTGATTCTGAGAAGATAAACAAAATTGATAAACCTTCAACCAGACTCATCAAGAAAAAGAGGGAGAGGACTGAAATCAATAAAATTAGAAATGAAAGAGGAGAAGTTACAATGGACACCACAGAAATACAAAGCATCCTAAGAGACTACTACAAGCAACTCTATGCCAATAAAATGGACAACCTGGAAGAAAGGAACAAATTCTTAGAAAGGTATAAGGTATAACCTTTCAAGACTAAATCAGGAAGAAATAAAAAATATGAACAGACCAATCACAAGTAATGAAGTTGACACTGTAATTAAAAATCTTCCAACAAACAAAAGTCCAGGACCAGATGGCTTCACAGGTGAATTCTAATAAAACATTTACAGAAGAGATAACACCCATCCTTCTCAAACTCTTCCAAAAAATTGCAGAGGAAGGAACACTTCCAAACTCATTCTAAGAGGCCATCATTACCCTGATACCAAAACCAGACAAAGATACTACAAAAAAAGAAAATTATGCACCAATATCACTGATGAATATAGATGTAAAAATCCTCAACAAAACACTAGCCAACAGAATCCAACAACACATTAAAAGGATGATATGCCATGGTCAAGTGGGATTTATCCCAGGGAGGCAAGGATTCTTCAATATATGCAAATCAATCAATGTAATACACCATAAAACAAATTGATACACTTTGTGATCAACTCAATAGATGCAGAAGAAGCTTTTGACAAAATTCAACACCGATTTATGATAAAAACTCTCCAGAAAGTGGGCATAGAGGGAACCTACTTCAAGATAATAAAGGCCATATACAACAAACCCACAGCGAACATCATTCTCAATGGTGAAAAACTGAAAGCATTTCCTCTAAGATCAAGAACAAGACCAGGATGTCCACTCTCACCAATATTATTCAACATAGTTTTGGATGTCCTAGCCACAGCAATCAGAGAAGAAAAAGAAATAAAAGGAATACAAATTGGAGAAGAAGAAGTAAAACTGTCACTGTTTGCAGATGACATGATACTATACATAGAGAATCCTAAAGATGCCACCAGAAAACTACTAGAGCTAATCAATGAATCTGGTAAAGTTGTTGGATACAAAATTAATGCACAGAAATCTCTTGCATTCTTATAAACTAACAACAAAAGATCAGAAAGAGAAATTAAGGAAACAATCCCATTCACAATTGCAACATAAAGAATAAAATACCTAGGAATAAACCTACCGAAGGAGGTAAAAACCTGTACTCAGAAAACTATAAGACACTGATGAGAGAAATCAAAGATGACAAAAACTGATGGACAGATATGTCATGTTCTTGGATTGGAAGAATCAGTATTGTGAAAATGACTATACTACCCAAAGCAATCTACAGATTCAATGCAATCCCTATCAAATTACCAATGGCATTTTTTACAGAACTAGAAGAAAAAGTCTTAAAATTTGTATGAAGACACAAAAGACCCCAAATAGCCAAAGCAATCTTGAGGGAAAAAATCAGAGCTGGGGAATCAGATTCCCTGACTTCAGATTACACTACAAAGCTACGGTAATCAAGACAACACGGTTTTCACAAAAACAGAAATACAGATCAATGGAACAGGATAGAAAGCCCAGAGGTAAACCCATGCACATATGGTCAACTAATCTATGATAAAGGAGAAAAGACAGTCTCTTCAATAAGTTGTGCTGGGAAAACTGGACAGCTACATGTAAAAGAATGAAATTAGAACACTCCCTAACACCATACACAAAAATAAACTCAAAATGGATTAAAGGCCTAAATGTAAGACCGGACACTATAAAACTCTTAGAGGAAAGCTTAGGAAGAACAGTCTTTGACATAAATCACAACAAGATCTTTTTGATCCACCTTATAGAGTAATGGAAATAAACAAACAAAAATAAATAAATGGGACCTAATGAAACTTAAAAGCTTTTTCACAGCAAAGGAAACTATAAACAAGACGAAAAGACAACCCTCCGAATGGGGGAAGATATTTGCAAACAGATCAATGGACAAAGGATTAATCTCCAAAATATATAAACAGCTCATGCAGCTCAATATTAAAAAAACAAACAACCCAATCAAAAAAATGGTCAGAATACCTAAATAGACATTTCTCCGAAGAAGACATACAGATGTCCAAGAGGCACATGAAAAGCTACTCACATCACTAACTATTATAGATATGCAAATCAAAACTACAATGAGGTATCACCTCACACCGGTTAGAATAGGCATCATCAGAAAATCTACAAACAACAAATGCTGGAGAGCGTGTGGAGAAAAGGGAACCCTCTTGCACGGTTGGTGGGAATGTAAATTGATAAAGCCACTATGGAGAACAGTGTGGAGTTTCCTTTAAAAACTAAAAATAGAACTACCATATGACCCAGCAATCCCACTACTGGGCATATACCCTGAGAAAACCATAATTCAAAAAGATTCATGTACCACAATGTTCATTGCAGCTCTATTTACAATAGCCAGGACATGGAAGCAACCTAAATGCCCATTGACAGACAAATGGATAAAGAAGAAGTGGTACATATATACAATGGAATATCACTCAGCCATAAAAAGGAATGAAATTGGGTCATTTGTAGAAATGTGGACGGACCGAGAGACTGTCATACAGAGTGAAGTCAGTCAGAAAGAGAAAAACAAATATCATATATTAACACATATATGTGGAATCTAGAAAAATGGTAAAGATGAACCAGTTTGCAAGGCAGAAATAGAGACACAGATTTAGAGAACAAATGTATAGACATCAAGGGGGGAAAGTGCAGGGGAGGGGGTGGAGGTGGTGGGATGAATTGGGAGATTGGGATTGACATATATATACTAATATGTATAAAATAGATAACTAATAAGAAACTGCTGTATAAAAAGAATAAATTAAATTAAATTAAAAAAAACTTATATTCATGACTCTTTCTTAAAAAGGGAACATTGATATATCATTATCCATGAGAATTTTTTGATTTTTTCATAGAAAATTGTTGATTAAACACACACACACACAGTTAGCAAAAATAATAGATCATGCAAGCCTTGGCCCACAGAATAGGAAGAAATGTTTTAAGATCTCTTTCAGGGTTTAAAATGCCTTACCAATATTTCTTTGCTGTTTGTACTATCACTTCCTGCATTTGTGGCTCTAATTTTATTGTGGTATAAAGATAATGGAAAAAATCTTGAGAATTTCATTAAATATCAAATCTTGGGAAGAAAAACATTTTCACATGCACCCAGAAACTATACAGTTCAAAAATAGCATCTAATTGTCACTACAATGGCCATGTTTGCAGCCTGGCAAATATGGAACTAGTCAAAGCTGAGGTGGTGCCTGGAGTATGCTAAATTCATTTAGTCCCTCTCTTAATTGAAATGTTGTCTCTGTTTATGGGCTGTGTACCTAACCTCTTGCTTGCATTTATGTTACAGATTACCCAGTTGCTAAGCTATTTTCTAAATGCGTCATTTATTTCTGAGATAGGGCATTTCGCTGTGGATGCAAAGTACCCAGAGTATCCCAAACACTCCTCTTTGCCATTTTATTTAATTATATCTCTGGAACTAAGCAGCAATAAATTGAGACATCTCCCACCTTAGAGCCAGTGCCAAGCTCAGTGGATCAGGACAAAAACGCAGCTTTAGAAGCTAGTCTAAACCCAGTATTGCCAACTGCTCACGGTCTGCTTGGTTCCTGAAAGTCTAAGCTGGGCTGGAATGATGACTTGACAGTCAGCAGGAGTGATACTCTACTCTGAGTAGAAAATTCTTCTGATTATTACTAATATTTATTAAAAACGTACAAAGTCCCAGTAAGAGTTTAACATTCACTTCAGTTAACCCTCATAATAATATTTGAGGCAGGTGCTATTATTATGCCCATTTTATAAGTGAAGAAATGAGGCTTCGCCCAAAGTCACAGAATCATTAAGCACTGGTAATAGAACTTGATTCCTGATGTGTCTGGCTGTAGAGTTCCTGCTCCTCCTCCTTGTACTCCACTCCCTCCATCTGTATGGAAAGGAGGAGGCTCTGGCTCATTTCTCCTAGTGGCTCTGCTTTTCCCAAAGAGGGGGAGGAGAGACACCTTGGCATTGCCTGAGCTTTGCTGGGTTACCCTTTGTTTAATGATGTTAAAGAAAAATTTTACACCAGTCACTTGTTAAAAATGTCAAGGAAAACATTGTTCAAGCCATTGGCAATAGGGTTCAAGACTACTGTAATAGAGAATAAAGATTGAATTAAATTCTGTGGATGCTCAAGTCCCTTATATAAAATTGTGTGGCATTTGCATGTAACCTATACATATCCTCCCATATACCTTAAATCATCTCTAGATTACTTATAATACCTAATACTATGTAAATGCTATGTAAATAGTTGGTGTGCAGCAAATTCAAATTCTGCTTTTTGGAACTTTCTGGACTTTTTTTTTCTTATATTTTTGATCCATGGTTGGTTGAATCCATGGATGTAGTATGGAGCGTCGACTGTACTGACTTAAAAAGAGAGGAGACATCGTGATGAAATTTCATATAATACCAATCTGTACTTGAATACAAGATCTGAACCATATTTACTGTGATTAAGCTCTCTGAGCTTTACTTTTCTTCAAAGGAAACACCCATGTAGAAGATAACACCATCCCCTCCTCAATTCCTTTCTTAAACGTAGAAAATAGAAATTCCCAGGGGGAAATAATCCCAAAGGTTGTCTATTCCAACCTTCTTGTTTCATAGATAATGAAACAAGGACCTGGAGAAGTGAATAATTTAAATTTAAAAAGCTAATAAAGAGGTGTTTTGATTCCCTCCCTGTCTTTCCTAGATATTCCTTTGTCCCAGAGCCATTCACAGTGCATTATTTCTTCTCTAAAAGGAAATATTTGAAGATAGAAGATTTTTCCCTTTGCCATGTTGTATTCTGAACATTATTTTTAAAACATTAATTACCTTTATAAGTACTCTCTTGGATAATAATCAGAATCATTATTATTTTTAATGTTACTTTTTAATACTATCACATTTCTGTTTCCCCAAACTTGAGTTTAATCCTGATTCTCGCTATTAGTACTGCTAAGGGCTCCTTTTGCTGCCTTACACAATACAAATCTAAAATAATTTTGTGTCTTCAAGTCTGCAGTGTAACTCTATTTTGAAGCATCTGAATTTGAGAAAAACAAAAGGAAATAAACATCTTAAGAGTAATGTGAGTTTACCTTAGCCTACTTTTCCACGGAACTTACACGTATATTATATCTAAAGTTTAATTAGATTTCATTAGTTTTTAGATTTTTCATTTTGTTACTAACTGCGAAAGGAAAGCTGAAGATGTAATTACATTTTATTATCTCAGTGCTATAATCCATAACTTGAGGGTTAATGCCCAATCTACAATAAAAAAAGGAAAACAAATCTCATTAGATACACAAATTAATACAAGTAACATTTTCATCAATGCAAAAAGATGTATTAATTCAGAGGAAAAACTCTCATCTAAATTTCACTTTAATTTTTTCCACATGTCCAAATCTGAGAAAACATTTGAATATTTGACTTTGGCCCTATTACTGCATACCCACAACCTCAACCTGTATGTCTTTGTCACTTTTTATTTTTGTATATTCTTTGTGACTCTCCTTTCCAAACCCTGGTAAACTTCTTAGGATTAGCCAGAGAACAAGGAACAGCCTTGAAGTGGTAGGTAAGTCTTTTATAAACAAATACTTGGCAAATAGATGTGTATATTCATATGGTTACCAGTTTCCATTAGGCTGAAATGGCAGCCTCCGCAGGATTGTGATGGATGGAGTGACTAGGTGTGCTGGTTCTTTCTGGAAAATTTTAACTCACTTCTGTGCAGAGAACACACGTTTATCATTTCTGCACTTTTGCCCCATCCTATTTTATCCTGCTTCTCCCTTTCAACTTTCTGCCCTACCTCATACCTGGCTTCTCTGATAAAACACCTGGGGAGAGGTTGAAACTTTCAGCTGTGAGCTTCCATAATTACAAATTGCACTAAAGAGGTCTCCAAGGACAGTTGAGACGTCAATAAAGCACCATTATGGAAAGTCAGTCTACCAGCTGCTTTGTTCATTGCCAACACTCAGGGCTGGGCTGGTTCCTTTGCTTAAAAGCGAGAAGAAAGTTCAGGTTCTGGCTCAGGGCTTGGGCATGGCTCCGAAATTCATGGTTAAAAATTGAGTCAAGTGTTAGAAAGAATTCAATTCCTTTCAAAGTTCTACTTCAGTCTGTATCTAAAACCGCCACCGTTATAGTAAGATCTATGGTCTCAAATCTCTAGGCCAAAGTTTCTAAAGGTAGAAAAGTATGTTGCCTTATTGCACTTTTTAATTTTTTTTTTCTGGAGCATCTTTCTTCATTGGTATGTCAACCGTAAATACTTCATGTAACTTTAAGACCTAACCCAACTACATAACTATAGGGAATAAGACATGCAGCTTCTGCAAATATCAAAATGTAAGACAAATTTGATTTCAAAATAGCGTTTTAGGATTCTTTTTCTATTCTTTGTCATATTGCCCAAACTATCCATGAGGGAGGGATTAAGAAGTTCAAATTTTTTATGGAATTTGGTATTTTTCGCTCTCCTCTTTTCTACAGTATATCACATATTTTCTAATTTATCACTTTTAATTTTACACATATACCAACAGACTAAATAGGAGATGGGTGACTTTTATTTAAGGCTATTATTTTCCTAGTTGCATTTCTTTAGTATGAGATTTATCAGGTGGTGATACATTGGTATGTCTTACCTGCACTTGCCACCCCAAAGCATAGTGTAGTAGATGAAAAAAATTATATAAATTATAAAAATTATAATAAAAATTATTATAAAAATTATATAAATTCTTTCCTCTAAGGCAGCAGTCCCCAGCCTTTCTGGCGCCAGTGACCCATTTCGTGGAAGACAATTTTTCCACGGACAGTGCGGGGGGATGGTTCAGGCTGTAATGTGAGCGATGATTCAGGCGGTAATGCGAGCGATGGGGAGCAATGGGGAGCGGCAGATAAAAGCTTCACTCCCTCGCCCACCGCTCACCTCCTGTTGTGCGGCCCGGTTCCTAACAGGCTGCGGACCACTAATGGTCCGCGGCCTGGGGGTTGGGGACCCTTGCTCTAAGGTAAGTATGCTTGTGGCCAGTTCTACAATAGAACAATTTAGTTGAAGAACAAGATATCATCCAGAGGAGTTAAGTTAAAGAAATATCCTCTCTCAGGCTTAATAGTCTACGTATTTATGGAAACGAAAGAAGTTCTTCACTAAAATTAAGTATTATGTTTATGAGTGTGTGTGTGTATGAAATCTTGCATATAATTTGTATTTTCCAACTTAGATGGCTAATTAAATACTTTTAAATATTTCCATTAAATATATAAATATAGAAATTTAATATTGAAATCCATTCATAAATGCTAATATCAAATCTTTATAAATAATCAATTATCCAATCTATATGAGTGTCCACTTTGAGCCAGCACAATATCCTTAGCACTTGAAATTTACCTGTGAAGAAAACTATAGGACTGCTGCCCTATGGAACTTATATTTTGGTGGACAGAAAGTATCAATAAGAAATAAGCATAATAAATAGATTAAATAGTGTGTTAGAATTCAATGAGTGCCCTAAAGCTAGAGCAAGTTAAGTATGTTATGAATGCTAAGGGAAAAGGGTATGTTGTAATTTGAACAAGGTGGTCAAGGAAGGCCTTAGTGAGAAAATGACTTTTGTAAAAGACTTGAAGAAGGTGAGAGAGTGAGCCATGTGGATATAGGCAGACCTCGGAAACATTGTGGGTTGGGTTTCAGACCACCGCAATAAAGTGAATATCATGATAAAGTAAGTCACACACATTTTTTTGTTTCCCAGTGCACATAAAAGTCATATTTACACTATACTGTAGTCTATTAAGTATGCAATAGCATTATGTCTTAAAAAAAATGTACATGCTCTAATTTTATAAAACGTTATTGCTAAAAAATGCTATCACCTGTGCTTTCAGCGACTCATAATCTTTTTGCAACAGTAACATCGTAAATCACTGATATAGATCACCATAACAAATATAATAATAATGGAAAAGTTTGAAATATTATGAGGAGAGCCAAAATGTGACACAGACACAAAGTGAGTAAATGCTGTTGGAAAAATGGCGCTGATAGACTTGTGGTAGGGTTTCCACAAACCTTCAATTTGTAAAAAACACACTGACTGCAAAGTACAATAAGGCAAAGCATAATAAAACAAGGTATGCCCATATATGAAGGAAGATTGGTCTGGGCAGACAAAGGGAAAAGCAAATGTAAAATCCTAACATTACAGTGTTCCTAGTGTGTTCCAGGGACCAAAAGGAAGAAAGAGGGCTGGAAAGGAGTGAACGAAGTAGAAAGATAATAGGGTGACAGACAACAGGAGTTCAGCACATATAATGGCTTGCAGGCTGTTATAATGTTGTTGGCTTTACTCTAAGTAAGATGGGGAGCTACTGATAAGATTTGAGCAGGGGAGTTCCGTGATCTGACTTATGTACTGAAAGAATCACTTTGTAATGAGACTAGATAAGGGTGATACACAAGGGTAAAAGCAGGGAGATCAGCTAGGTTAGGCTGGAATCCTGATGATGATGAAGGCTCAGACAAGGGTGGCAGCATTAAAGACGGAGAGAAGTAGCTTTAGATAAGCTTATGGGTAGTTTATCAATGGGGAGGCTGAGCCTGTGGGTATGGATGGCAATTAGAGGGTAAATGTAGTTTATCTGATCACTTCAAAATTCTCAAGTAAGAAGTAAGATCAGCTGAGAGTGAGAATTGGGGATGAGGTCTTGGGAGTGTCTAGAGAAATGAGAAGATATGAAATAGTCATCAAGAGAATAAGAGACTGAAAGGATTGGGGAATATAAAAATGATTTCCTGAGAATATTAAGGGCCCTCTGTGAGTTTCATGCTCATAAATATGAAGTAAAACAAACTCATCATGGCTGTGTATTTCTCCACAAGAAGAAACCACACAGGGGCTGGCAAAAGGGGGCAGAGAGTTGGATTTAACCAGGGTTGAGGTTTTGCCAAGTGTGTAAGACAAAGGGAGTTATGAACAAGAGACTGATTATGATTGACTATGGAACTTAAGCTTGCTAAGGAGAGCCAGAGAATATCAAGTGGATGAAGAACATTGAAACAGTGATCATATCAGTGGAGCAAGTGGAGGGGTTGAAAAGTTTGAGGGAGTGAGTTGAAAATTTAGGAGATGGTCATCAAAGTGTGAGGTGCATGAAACTGGGATTATGATGTGTTGCCCTTATTGGCTATGACTAGGCGTAGAATATGACCATGGAAGGGAATGGCTAAAATAGGTTGAAAGTCAAGATTATAGAATTGAGAGGAGTTCAATCTGATGACATGAGATTCAAGTTGCATTTTTGGTTGGTGAGTTTCATGGTTTTTTGTTTTCCATGGATATGGTGAGAAAGAAGGGAGACATGAGAAAATGGTTCTGAGGAGCAAGGGGGATCCTGAGCGTTCCTCTGTGTGCAGTGCGATGCCCTGGGGAAGTCACGCTCTAAGTCCCTAGTGTGGTTCACTTTCAACCCCTGTTGGTTGAGAGATGCACTTAATTCAGTGAGTGGACACTCTTTTGACTTCTGTTGATAGAGCCAAGATTTATGGGGAACCAAGACCTGGATCTCTTCTGCCAAGCCCAGTGCTCTTTCTCCTACAAACTCCTATCAAACTGGTTTTAGTTTTCTATGGAAAATGATAATACATTGTTTCAAATAGTCCTTTGGATCTTTTAAAAAATTAAAACCCCCCAAAAACTGTTAAACATTATTTTAAGAGCCTTAATTTATTACTAAATTAATGTTTTTCATCTGTTGCACTGGCATTATTACAGCCAAAAATATGCTTCTGGTTTAACTAATATTATTGATGTCAATGTTGATAAAATATGTTTTTCCCAAGATTCTGGTTTAAACTCTTCTCATGGCAAGTGTGATAGCAATTTAGTGAGACTCAAATCACCTTCTATTTGGTCAAGGAACAGATGGTAATCTAGAAATCATCACTTACAAAATAGAAGCCACTAAGTATGACCCATGGAAACATTAAAGAAGGAGTACAACATGGATCTCTTTTCCTAATTGCAGAAGGAAATAGCTTACTTAAATGGCTGATACAAAAAGTGAATTTTTTTTTTTCAGGAGGATTGTGATAATTTGAACTGAATTAGGAAGTGGAGTCTCAAAATAGCCATTTAGAATTCAGGAGACAGATGTTTCCTTTTTTTTTTTTGTTTTTTTGTTTTTACATAAACTAAAATACTTGGGCATCAGGAGAGTTTTTTCTTCCTAGAGGAATTAGAATATTCTAGTTTTCATCAGTGAACTGCTTCTATTTTAGCTCAGTAAGTTTTACAACTCATCACTTTAGGACTAATCACAGCTAATTCATAGCATTCTGAGTAATGGAAAAGTTTTCTTTCACTTCCGGATTATAAGTGTTATTAAAACACCCCTTGAGCCAATACACACACACACACACACACACACACACACACACTCCTTCTACTTTCAAGAAAAAAAAAAAACCTTTCTATGGTATAGTGCAGTAGTCAGGGCTAAAGGGTAAATGAAGAATTAATAGCAAGAGAGAGAGAGAGAGATAAGAAAAGAAAAAAATAAGAAAAATCAGACACAGCAGCAAGTATAGTTTGCTCACAGATTTATAGGCACAGTGTTTCATCTTTTTATTATTAGAAATCAGGTGAGAATAAAAGTCACTAAAGAGAAAGACAAGACTGGAACTAGGGGAAAATAAATATAGCACAGTCTATTTTTCTTTTTTAATTCTAATTCTTTCACCATATTCTACTTTCCCACCAACACACGGGGCCATCAAATTCTCTCCTAATTAATCCGTTTCTTGGGAAAGTATATGTAAATTATTGAAGTAGAATTTCTCTTAGACTTTTTTAGTTCATTATTTCTAATAGTAAAGATATGGTCCCTCCAACATCGTACAATTCAATGCTACATTTTTTTGGTTTATTACCTAATTCACATATTGACTCTTTAAATAATTGAAACCAGTGTAAGAATATAACACTTTTAAAAATAGGAAAGTCCATTATTAGGCAGCTAATAATTTTAATAGATACTTCAATGGCTCCAATAGACTTGAGCAGTTGGAAATTTGGACGAAGAGGGATCAAAGTGATGACCTATTATATTTGAGCCCTTGAACTCAAGAAGAAAAATGTCTGATGAATTAATTTACTATAAGTTTATTTAAGTAATAATTATGCAGCATTTACCATGTAGCAGGCATTGTTTTAGAAACAATTAAACTAATAAATTTAACCTTCATAAGGACCCTATAAGATAAGGTCTAGTATGTTTATCTTTATTTAAAAGAAGACAATCCTGAGGCACCTAAGGGTTAAGAAACTTACTCAAGATCACAAAGACTGTGTGTTGGACATCTTTACTCCAGAAGCCAGGATCTTGATCAGTGTGCTATGCTTTCTTGAGATAAGTTTAAAATAGGGTTTCATGGGTTTTGAAAAATCTTGAAATCCCCTGACTTTGTACAAAGAATTTGTACAACTACATCTATAAATATTTGATGGGGATGAGGTTAAAATTTTGTAGTGGTGAGCCATAACTTTGATCAGTTTTATAGAAAAATCTAGAACAATAAAATGTACAAACCCTAGCAAGAAAGATTTCACTTCAAGCAAGGAGAAAATATAATAACGAGCCCAACTTTGTGTTCCACCTTAGAAAATGGAAGCCTCAACTATTTTGTAAGTGTTGTTTTCTCAATTTATTTATTTTAACTCAGAGAATGGGTCAGCTTTGAGATTGACCACCCACATGAAATTTTAGCAATTACATGCAACAAGTCATTGACCAAAAGAATTATCATGCAGGAAATAGTTGAGAAATCAGGCTTGACCACATAGAAGCCCAGGGAAATATTCCAAAATCTCTTGCCAGAGGCAATCATTGAACATTTATGTGTTTATTCAAATTGGCTGCTCTGCATGGGAAAGAAAGGTAAGGTCTAAAGGAAATGCTTTTACTATAATACAACTTACCAGAGTGGATGAATTGATATTAGATACACAATATAAGGTAATATAAAAAAATAAGAGGCATGAGAGTTTGAACCCCATGTTAAGGTGAGAAAATGACAGGGAAAAAAAAAAAAAGAGGGAAGGAAGGGCAGCTCTGCTGGAGCTACAAGATAAGCATGAAAGTCTTCTTGCAACTGAGGAGACCAGGCTTCTGCATTCAAAGAAAACAAAAATCTAATATTTGATGAGACAGTACTGGGGAGAAAGATGAGAATTAAAGCTACAGTCATATTCAAAGGATTAACCTCCAAAATTTACAAGCAGTTCATGCAGCTCAATATCAAAAAAACAAACGACCCAATCCAAAAATGGGCAGAAGACCTAAATAGACATTTCTCCAAAGAAGACATACAGATTGCCAACAAACACATGAAAGAATGCTCAGCATCATTAATCATTAGAGAAATGGAAATCAAAACTACAATGAGGTATCACCTCACACCGGTCAGAATGGCCATCATCAAAAAATCTACAAATAAATGCTGGAGAGGGTGTGGAGAAAAGGGAACTCTCTTGCACTGTTGGTGGGAATGTAAATTGATACAGCCACTATGGAGAACAGTATGGAGGTTCCTTAAAAAACTAAAAATAGAACTACCATATGACCCAGCAATCCCACTGCTGGGCATATACCCTGAGAAAACCATAATTCAAAAAGAGCCATGTACCACAATGTTCATTGCAGCTCTATTTACGATAGCCAGGACATGGAAGCAACCTAAGTGTCCATCAACAGATGAATGGATAAAGATGTGGCACATATATACAATGGAATAGTACTCAGCCATAAAAAGAAATGAAATTGAGTTATTTGTAGTGAGGTGGATGGACCTAGAGTCTGTCATACAGAGTGAAATAAGTCAGAAGGAGAAAAACAAATACCATATGCTAACACATATATATGGAATCTAAAAAAAAAAAAATGGTCATGAAGAACCTGGGGCAGGACGGGAATAAAGATGCAGGCCTACTAGAGAATGGACTTGAGGACACGGGGAGGGGGAAGGGTAAGATGGGACGAAGTGAGAGAGTGGCAGGGACATATATACACTACCAAATGTAAAATAGATAGCTAGTGGGAAGCAGCCGCATAGCACAGGGAGATCAGCTTGGTGCTTTGTGACCACCTAGAGGGGTGGGATAGGGAGGGTGGGAGGGAGGGAGATGCAAGAGGGAAGAGATATGGTGATAGATGTATATGTATAGCTGATTCACTTTGTTATAAAGCAGAAAGTAACACACCATTGTAAAGCAATTATACTCCAATAAAGATGTTAAAAATAAAATAAAATGCAAATTTAAATAAATAAATTAATTAATTAAAACAAAGCTACAGTCATATCATAGTATGCATTAATGAATGTGTCATAGAGGAGGGATACATATAATCCACATGTCCAAAACCACCCCATGTACATGAGCCTTTCTCCATTCATATGAGAAGAGTGCAGAATTTCCAGTGAAGCATCGTGGAGGACTGAGAAAGATCCTGATGGTGGTGGAGGGTACGGAGGGGAAGGCATGGGGAAGAGCCAGCCAAGAAGTGTGCTGTGGTTGAGATGGTTAGAGATCCACCCATGTTCATGCTCTCCCTTCCACGGTGTAGAGTTGTCACTGGCAAGCAGCTGTCCATCCATGAACTGTGTTTCCAAGTTCTCCATCTGTGGCCATAAGACTAGTTCATACCAATAAACTCTGAGTGGAATTTATGCATGTCACTCCTAGGCAGTTCATAAAAACTCCCAGGCATTATATCCCCAGTTTCCCCTTCAAGGCCTTACAGACTGACAGAGCTCCAAGGTAGAAGGAATCTGAGTCCCTGAATTACCACATAGAGAAGTTACTTGCCAATCAGATATACAATCACATTGGACTATTTGCTAGTGAGATATAAAATTCTCACATAATATGTTGAGACACTAAAACTTTGAGGGTTATTTATTACGGAAGCTAGTATTATCCTGACACAAACACACAGACACAAATCCACCAGGAATGAAAAAATAGAATGCGAGTGTAAGCAGATTGTCAGTTAACTAAAACTTCTGTCTGCTACCCTTTACTTCTTGTTCATAGATTCATGATTGACACCTACAAAAATAAGTGATTAAGACTATAAAGGTTATTAAGAGCTTCTGAACTCTTGAAAAAGAAACAGAACAGTGGCAAGGAGTGATGAAAATATTTTTATTCTTCACTAAACATTAGTACTTTAACAAGAAAGAATGAATGGCATGAGAAATACATGGGTGGCTAATAAAAGACTGAAGCCCAAGGTCTTTCTTAAAACTTCAATCTCTGGAAGCAAGTCATTTGCTCAAAGGAAGCTTTAAAGTAAACGCAAAGAAGAGAGAAGATGCCCAAACAAAACTGGGAAGCAAGTGACTATGGGGAAAGTGTCGTGACAGGAACAAAGGGCTACCAATAAAGGAGATGCCCAGAGTTTCCAACAAAAACGTCGTTCGGTAAAAACAAGTAAACAAACAAAGAAACAAATAAATTAATACCAGTATGGTAAGCAGAATAATTGCTTCCAAAAGATATCCATGTTCTAATTCCCAGAATCTGTGAATATGTTACTTACATGGAAAGAAAAAATTAAGGTTGCCGATGGAATTAATATTGCTAATCAGCCGGCCTTAAGACAAAGAGATTATCCTGGAGTAGCCAGTGGGTCCAATGTAATCAGAGTCCTTTAAACGTGGATAAAGGAGGCAGAAGAGCAGAGTCAAAGAGAGATGTGAAGATGCCACCATGCTGGCTGCAACGATGGAGGAAGAGACCATAAACCAATGAACACAGGTGGCTGTAGAAGCCGGAAGAGACAAGAGATGGATTCTCCTGTAAAGACTGAAGAAAGGAATGCCGTCCTGACAAAACCTTGATTTTAGCCCAGTGAGACCCATTTCAGACTTTTAACCTCCAGAACTAAAAGATTATAAGTTTGTGTTGTTTTAAGCCACTAAGTTTGTGGTGATTTATTACAACAGCAATAGGAAAATAATACAACTGATTTTTTGCATATCTCCATGCTAATTAACACAGTATAAATAATAAACAATGTGAATTTGAGATTAGAACACATTTTGGTAAGTATAACTCCATGGATACGATGCAAACCTGGAGAGATGAGATTAAAAAATGGGAATAAGGTGATGGAAGAGAGTTCTGGACCAAAGAAACAGACATGTTTGCAATATTTTGTGCAATATTTCGTGAAGATATACACTTGTGTGGACCAAGACATTGAACATGAAGTGTTTCGAAGAGCACTGAGAAAAGTTTCAAAAAAAAAAAAAAAGGGTATGTGTTATTATTACTGATACTATACCCTCACAATGTCTTACTTTTGCTTAGATTTTAAGGAAGTGTGCCACCATACCTTTTTCCCCCATGATATTGTGAAGTAGTCAGGAACACAAATTAGGAAATGAGGACTTTGAAAATCATAGCCCAAGAGACAGAGATGGGACTAGAATGAGTGCCTTTTGCCCAGTTCACTTTCCACAATATTGATTGCAGAGGAAAAAAAAACCAATATGTTCACAAAACTATAAAAACAACAAATAACAGTAATGAAGGACTTAAACCACCATAATATCTTCTAAAAGCCCTATACAAAAAATTAAGTGCAATCATCTCCTCTTCAAAGATTTTCATGACTCTTCTCCCATTCCATCAAGTAAATTTTACCCTTCCTTCCTCTTGCCCTCCCTATGCCATATATAAGCAACCAAAATAGTATTATAAAATGTACACATAGCTATTCACACATCTGTCTCTTGTTAAGACAATTTAGGACAGGAATTATGACATTTATTTATTTAACCATCAACCTTAAAAATTTTTCTAGACCTTATTAGGTACTCGCAAACGCCTGTTGAATTACTAATGAAATAAAATGCTCCTAGGCAGAGTTCAAAACTAACGTAAAATTTAGATACAATACAAAGAACATTTATTAAGAGGAATTACTTTTAAATGTTATATTTAGAGGAAGAGGAACAAATATCTTTGGATATTAGGCTTGGGAATTTTATTTTCTATTTTTCTGCAACTTCTCAAGTGAAAGGAATGGTATTTAACTGAATGGGTTGACATAAACACAAAGCATAGTTTAAAGGCTTGTGAAAACCACAGTGAGATACCACTTTGGAAAAGGTCTGGAAGTTTATTGTAAAAGTAAACTTACATGTTCCTATGATCCAGTAATTCTACTCCTAGATATTTACCCAAAAGAAATTAAAACATATGTCCACAAAAAGACTTGAACAAGAATATTTATAGCAGCTTTGTTAATAATAGTCAAAAATTAAAACAGTGCATGCCTATCAATAAAAGAATGGTTAAATAAATGGTATATTCATACAATGGAAGACATCAATAAAAAGGAACAGACTACTAATGCAAAACAACATGGACGAATCTCAAACCATCCAAAGTGAAAAAAATACTTGGGATGACAGAATCAAAATTAAACAATTCTTAAGCAGCAATAATGAGCTAAATTCAACATTTTTTAAGCCCCTAATCAGTACCTGGCAATGGGGGGTAAAAAGTCACTTTTCACCTAAATTCCTTTACATTTATCATATTAAAGACTTATATTTGTTTCCAAAAATTCAAATAAATGTCCAAGAACAGACTGTATAAATGTGATTTATAGGTACTAAGTATGTTAGTGCCTTAGTTAAGTGTAAGCTCAGGATGGGTCACGTGGTGCTAGAGCTACCCAAATTCTACAGTGAACTACAGATACATTAACAGAATATGAAATTTAGCAGAGGAAATGATAGACCTGTTGTCACTGCTTTGGCCAGACTACCTCTGGAATATTGTAATCAATTTTTAAAGTATTTCTTGCCTTCTTAAACAAAAAAACCTACACAAAATGTTTCAATCAGATAACTCAAATCATGATGAGAAAAACTAATATTTCCCAAAAGTAATTTTCCGTTAAAAGATACCATTATTTTTTCTCTCTTTAAAACATTTAAAGGTCCTGCTGTGGGTCTAAAAATTATTTACAGATTAAGTTTGGAATAACAGCCTGATGAAAGGTTCCGATCTTGTCAAGTAATTCACAGCTAAATGTGTGCGTGTGTGTGTGTGTGTGTGTGTATGTGGGTGTGTGTGTCTGGGTAGGGAGAAAACCCAAAGGAATAAGCCTGCCTACTAATTCCAGACTAATTTTAGTTCAATTAGAGTAACAGAAAATTAGTTCTTTATTTCTCTACTCAAAACAGTTACAACAATTAAACTTACATAGAATTTGAGTGATATTAATCATATCAACACATAAGCTTTATTTCAAAATCCTATTCCATTCTCTTTGTAAGCTAATTTAGGGTTAAAACCAGAGGGAAGGCTTTACAAAGTACAATCACAATAGAAGCTTAAAAAGAAAAGGATATTTATCTTCATGACGGTTTTATATATAGGTCAAAACGCACACATTTACACAGATGTCGGCAGCCTCTCTATTGTGTGTCCTATTATGTGTCCATGGGAACTGACTTTGTAAGGCTTTCTAGCAGAAATAATAAACGTATGGCTTAGGAAATTTCTTTTACACAACTGTCCCACTGGTCACTGTTGTATATGAAAATCTTGAAGAATTTCTGTCCCAGATCTCTGCTGTTGCTGACCTTGTAAAGGTCATAGAATTAAAAGTACAGATTTTGCTCAGACGTCTCAACCATGGAATGTGTCTTCGGCTCTGGTTCCCTTATTCATATGTGTGGTGCATTTGGAAAAGTCCTGATGACTTAGAAATAAAGAAACAAACTAATTAAAACTTCTTCAGGAAAATACCTACTATTGCACAACTAGAAGCCATCTTTTCAACTTAGAGCCCAGATCCCTAGTTAGTGGTAATTTCACCTTCTCTTGGGAGACATGAGAATATTCAACAACTGTATTATTAGTCAATTATACTTTAGCATGAATTAAGACTTTAAAAGCAATTTTAGGAAGGGAGGTAGATACAAGGCATCCATGCTTCTTAGATTGTCTGTCCTCCTCCCCTGCTAACTCAGGCACCCATCATCTCTCACCTGTACTCCTTGAATAGCCTCCCAAGTTAGTCTAGTTTCCTCTCTACTTTCTTTTTATAATGTTATCTTTTTGTTATCTATTTTGCAGTGTCAATGACCCCAAATATAAATATGTTCATATCATTCCTTTTGCAAAGAGCTCCCATGTCCTCCCTCATCTACAGGATAAAAGTCAATCTTCTTCATATGGCTTTCAGGGCTCTCCATGTTCTGACCCCATCAAGTTCTCCAGGCACTCCTTTTATCCCACTGTTTTCCACATTTTTCTGTCTATTCATAATACCCATCTGCTTATAATTTTTACAGATGTTTCCTCTGTTCACATTATTCTTTCAATTTAAAATTTAGTTCTGTCCCCCACATTACCCATCACTCACTCTAATTCTTTGCAGAAACCGTACCCTCTCCAGGAAGATTTCTATGACTTTCTGGGTTGGAAGAGGTACCCCTCCACTCACTCCCATAAACACTATTGCCTGCTATTGCACACTATGTTTGTGAGATTCATTCATGCTGTTGTATTTGTACTTTTTTCATTCTCATTTCTGAATTCAGTTATAAGAATATACCACAGTTTATTCTATTATTGTTGAATAATTTCTCCAGATTTTTGCTAATATGAGTATTCCTACTACTAGCATTCTTGTGCATGTATTTTGGTGAACATATGCATGCATTTCTGTTGGGTATATGTCTAGGACTGGAACTGCTCAGTCATAGGAGGAGGTAGGCAGAATACTAAAAATGTCCTCCACGATTCCACGCCCCAGTGAAAGGGAGATTATCCACATGGGCTTTAGGGTTAGGGAGATGCCCAGGTGGGCCTAATCTAATCACAACAGTTGCTTTAAAAGCAGAGAATTTTCTCCAGGAGCAGAAGAGGAAGTCTGGGAGATTTGAAGCCTATGGGATACTTGCTGCCTCACTGCTGAATTGATGATACAGGGGTCCTCCTATAAGGACTAGAGCCACACTGTGTTGGACTTCTGACCTACAGAACTGTGAGCTAATAGCAGGTGTATTTTCAGCCACTGTTTGTGGTAATTTGGTGCACAGCAAGAGAAAACTAATACCTAGAGTTTGCATGTATTTCATAGATGCTGCCAACAGTTTTTCAAAGTACCACTTTATATTCTCACCAGAAGTATATGAGAGTTTCAGTTGCTCTATAAAATTTACAAATGTTGCCTTTAGTGCAGTCACAGAATATGAAGCATCTAGTAGAAACTCGCCTGTTTAATGTCTAAGTTTTAATCATTAATGAAATAAAACTAAAAATAAAATGTAGCATTCAATTTCCCATGTAAAACAAAGAAAATTTTAATAAATTATAATATTCACTTCTCAAATTTAGTCAAACACACACACACATCAAATTTTAGCAGTTGATCATTCAAGGGAAATAGTAATGAGTATTTACTATTATTTAATGTGACTGGTGGATATTAAAATGATGTCATTGTCTTTTTCATAAATCAAATAGCTGTAATAATAGGAAAGTTTAAAAAATCCTATAGCTATTTCATTCAACTTGTTTCACTGCTCTTTGGTGAACTTATCCCTAAAGAGATATTGGATAATGCCTTTTAAATATCAAGGATATATTATGTAAAACTTCCACAGGGACTCTGAAGAAAGACTATATTTTTTCTAAATTTAACATCATTTGGCCATTGGTGTTTTCATCTTTTCTATTGATACTTTTCTTACTAACTGTTCTAAATGTTATTCTTGTCATTTTGAATAGGTATACTTGTATAATTTTTTAGAGCTTACTCTAGGAATTAAAAAATTCATACTTATTACTTACAGTCTATTTAGAATCAATATTTGACCACCTAACTGGAATGTAGAAACTATAAATTCCCTTTAACGTCTCTCCTTTTTGCTACAGTCGTCTAACATAGTACCGCTACATACATGGAAACTTCCATCTGAGAATGTTGTATTTTATACTTTCAACCATCAAACATATTCTGCAAAATTCAAGAGGAGAAAAATAATGTATTGTGTACATATATATATATATATATATATATATATATATATATATATATATATATATATATACCTAAACATTTTCCCTCTGTGTTTCTCTTTCTTCGTTCCTGATGTTCCATGTTTCCTTCTGGTATCATTTCCCTTCTGTGTGAAGAACTTCCTTTAGCAAGTCTTTTAAAGCAGGTTTGCTGCCAACAACTGCTGTAGTTTCCTTTCATCTGAGAATGTCTTTATTTCACCTTAAGTCCTGAGGGACATTTTCACTGACATAAAATTCTGAGTTGTCAGTACTCTTCTTTCAGCACTTTAAAGATGTCATGCCACGTCCTTCTGGTACAACACACAGTGGGGGTGAGCCCAGGAGTTCATAAACAACTTTGCAGAGTGACCATCCTGAACTCTTCTTTCTTATTATCCCCCAGGCACGTCCCCATTCCACAGACTGCCCTTTCCAGACGTCCAACCAGAAACTGCCCCCTTCCACCCTGTTTAGGATTACGTATAGCAGGACAGAGAGAGAAGGAAAAAGTCATCACAGTGGGTCTGGTGACAACTTCTTGGAGCCACACTTCAACTGCAGGAGAGGAAGCTTCCCCTCCCTCTAAGTTTTGGCTCTTGCTGGTTTCTCACTTGTCAGTTGTACTTAGTGGAGCTTATTTTATGATTTAAATATTGTACTGTACATAGGAAGCATGTTACCTTCTCCTTATTTGCCTGTTTACCATATACTTTAATATTTGAAATGTTATGTCCTGGAAAAGCCATTGATATTTCTAGAGCATACCAAATTTTATGCCATATTTTCTCCTTCCAGGAAAGAATTTTTTTCTTCAAGGAATAATTAATAGCAATAGTATAAATAATAAATAGGAATAATATAAATAATAATAAATATTATTATTATTTTATGCTATTATTTTATTATTAATAGCAATAATATAAATAATAAATTTTATTATTATTTTATTATTTATTTATTTATTTAAATACATACATAAATAAAAAATTTAAAAGCCTCTTGTTATTACTATTCTCTCTAAATAATGGAGGTAAAAAAGGGGGAAAAATTCCAAGAAATCCACCCCCCCACACACACACACAACTGTATCTGAGTTTTAAGAGTTTCCTTTCTGGTTCCATGAGCTAGAACCAGAAAGTTTCTCCTAGATCTCTCTTTCTCTTCACCACAGTGCTCATTTCTGGGTTTTGAAATGTGCTGAGTTCTGGCCAGGGCATACCAGAGGAGGAAAACAATGGCAAACTCACAGTTGGCTCAGTAGTACTTTGAATTCTGTTTGAATTTTCTTTGAATTCAACTGCCTTCTTATATTTACTTCCCAGGGCTCTCAAATAGCTGGCCACCCATTCTGTCCAGGTTCTGTAATTGAGTTCAGTGGAAGATAAAGGGGTGTTTATCTTATCCACAAGCAAAAGTCTATAACTTACATTTTTTATTTTTAACATCTTTATTGGGGTATAATTGCTTTATAATGGTGTGTTAGTTTCTGCTTTATAACAAAGTGAATCAGCTATACATATACGTATATCCCCATATCTCCTCCCTCTTGCGCCTCCCTCCCACCCTCCCTAGCCCACCCCTCTAGGTGGTCACAAAGCACCGAGCTGATCTCCCTGTGCTATGCGGCTGCTTCCCACTAGCTATCTATTTTACATTTGGTAGTGTATATATGTCCATGCCACTCTCTCACTTCGTCCCAGCTTACCCTTCCCCCTCCCCGTGTCCTCAAGTCCATTCTCTACGTCTGTGTCTTTATTCCTGTCCTGCCCCTAGGTTCTTCAGAACCATTTTTTATTTTAGATTCCATATATATGTGTTAGCATACGGTACTTGTTTTTCTCTTTCTGACTTACTTCACTCTGTATGACAGCTTAAGGTATCTTTCTCGATACGAACTGACTTGTTTTTAACTTTCAAGCAAGTAAATCTATCTTCATGTCTTCTGAATATGGTGCCAGTGTATGTTTCCCATCACAATTTTTAAACATTTTCTCCTAATTCATTCATAGATTAATATACATATACATATATATATCTCTTTCTCTAGCTAGACTCTTTTATATTGTTTTTATATAATCTTTTATATAATGTTTTATATTAATGTTTTTTCTTCTTTGATATCATAAGGTAGTAAGTTGCAGTAATAGATTTTCTAATGTTGAAACATGCTTGTATTTTTTCAGATAGACTCTCTCTGTCCATGGTAAATTATTCATTCAATATATCACTGCTTAATGATTTCTTATGTTTAATTGGTTATTTATATTTTTTGTTTATTTATGAGTAAGGTGAGTTTATAGTTTCCTTTTTGTATATGCCATTCTTATCCTGTTTTTGTATCAGGATTCTGCTAGACTGACAGAGTGGCTTGGAAAATAGACCATTTTTTGTTATTATTTTAAGCATTCTGAACAGTTTAAACATTGTGTCCTTTTTAATCTTTTTTTTCTCTAACATAAAATATGAAGTCTGGCATATAGAAAGTGTTCAAGAAATATGGGTTCATTGATGAAAGAATGGATGAATAAATGAATAATGAATTCATTTACTTTTAAATTATCTTGGCAATGATGTTCATTGGAAATGCAGCCATTTTACCAGGTTCGTATAATCTATCAAGTATTATACTTGGTATTATATTCTAGAAAAATAAAAGGCATTCTCAGCCTTCAGTTTTCTTATCCTGTTAAAAATCCTAAAAATATGCCCCCTCCCAAATACTTGTGCCCCCAATAGAACAATAAACTAATTAATGTAATAGACACCATAACTAATAATGTATTTCCACATCATAAGCATATTTCTCATACGTATTTTTCCATAAGTATATTTTTTAAATTAAATTTCATCTGCCCACTGACTTTTATTGTGTAAGTAGTACTGTGTTATTTTAAGAAAATAAACTTGGCCCCCAAATATGCTAATATAAAAGTTAGAAATATAGACTATTCTCTCTTGAGAAAATATAACAGAAAAATAATTTTCTATTAAAATATAAATTATACCATTTTAATTATCACCAAATATGAATGTGTATTAGCTAATTTTTTTTCTTTAGGCCTTTAAACTGTATTACCAAACAAAAAATAAATAAATAGGAATTTCAAGAAAATAGTTTGAGAACTAATAATTGATGAGTTTCTCATGTGAGATCAATTTTATAGTTATGATCAAGAGAAAAATACAAAGTAAAATCATTATAAGCATTCCCCCAAATTCATATTAAAAACCTAAATGAAAAATTTCTGGGAGCTTAATAAAATCTTTAGTGTTTTTACAAAAACTAACTTAATATTTTTCTCCTGTGTGTTCTTTTCATGAACCTTTTAGATTTCTTCCTAGAAATTAATGAATTTCTCAAACAGACAGAGAAAAATAGAGCACTTTATTTATATCCGAACAAGTAGAAACAAATTAACTAAACTGAGTCAGTGACACAGATGTTAACTTTAAACTATAAGGTCCAGTAATAGCTATCAAAAGTACCAAAAAGTGCATAAATCCACTGTTCGTTCTCTAATCTCCGAATTTTCTTTTAAAAGAGATGATCAGGTGTGGCAGAAGCATATTGCCTTAATGTTGTTCTCAATATAACTTCTTTCAGAGGTGTGTCGTAAAAAGAATGGTGTACTACTAAGTGTAAACTAAATAAGCTACAGGGATATATTGTACGGCACAGGGAATATAGACAATATTTTATAAGAAGTTTAAATAGAGTATAATCTATAAAAATATTGAATCATTATGTTGTACACCTGAAACTAACATAATATGTAAGTCAACTATACTTCAATTAAAAAGAATAATGGTGTACCATCGATGCTGCTGAAATTAAGTTGAACAAATCCTCTGATAAACAACTGTTAATTGAGATAATTGAGACAGAATCATACAGCTACCCAGCTGCCAAGGCCCCAAGGTCCTCAGGGAGAAATAACTACCAGAAACTTCAGAGCGAGGATGATGGAAATGATTATTCATGAGCCTACCTTGGAAACAGCAGGTAGTAAGTGGTCTGGTCAAAGCACCATTATTGCTTACAAGTCTCTGGCTTTCTCTGCTTTAGGAGAATGAATTATCTTTGACATTGGGCAAAGGTACAGATTGTAGATATTCCTCTGCTCTCCCCTGAAATAATTATTCCCCAGGAAGAAATGGGTAAGGTTAGAGATGCAACTCTGGCAGCAACTAAAGTTAAAAGATCATCGTTTTAAGCTTGCTCTGGCCTTCATAGTTCTAGCAGTTGATGCCCCTCTTCCCCACCAAGGAGAATTATGGGAATATCTGAAGTTGTTCAATCTCATATCACACAGCTGCTCCTGAGAGGTTCATCTTAGACCTTCCTCTCTTTATTTTTTTTAATGGTATTTCTAGAAAAATTTAGCTGAAAGTGCTATTGAGCAACTTGGCAAAATTGTGCTTAGTTCTAAATGTACACCCCAGATACAGCATCTGCTAGAGATGGTTCTGATTCTAACAAGAATACTATGACTGCTGCATATTTGATCCTTAATTTGCACAGTGTCTTGTGACGATTCTTATATTTTTGTCTTAAATTAAATTTATGAAAGAGCCATTTTGGAGAATGCAGTCTTTGAGGTTAATAAAGATTTAACTAAATAAATCTCAATAATGAAAATAAACTATTTTGAATTGAAAACCTTTCAAATAAATTCACACATAGAGGATGCATTAAACCTCTTACTGATAACTGGGGATCATTGTTATACATTTCTGGACTATGCTCTAAAACACTGATTCGGCATGGCCTATGGGAGGCTGTGGGAGTGTTTTGGATGTGATTCCTGTGAGCATTTCAATCTTGCATTATTCTGCTTATTGTCTGACTGTTAAGTAGTCTACTTTTATTCCTTAATATTCTTAAAGTTCTTGCACATTGATGGTCCTCCACTTTCTAACTTGTTACTTTTAATCAGCTGAGGGTTGGAATAAGATATGATCAAATTCATTAAGAGTGTATGTAAGCTAAGAACAACTAGGTTCTGAGTGAAAATCTGGGGAGGTATCCAGGAACAAAATATGTGTGTTTAAGTACTTACTAGTTGGCATCTAATTCAGCTGTTTTTTTCTTTTCTTGTTTATTCTTAGCAAACCAGCAATTTTATATCTACCCAGATAAGAAAAGTTCCAGGAACTGTGATGTATCACTGAATTGGATTATTCTATTTGTATTTGACTTTTCCTTCATATTTTTCTAATCCACCTATTATACTTCACTTCCTTAGAGCTAGAAATTTTCCTGGCATCTTTGACAGTTTATTCCCAATAGTTCAACTCCTAATAAGCTCTGTAAGTTCAGTGACTATGTGAAAAGAAAAAGGAAAACCCTATGAGTTCCATCACTAGAAAATAAAGCTTTCTTTCAAACATTTACGATGCAGAATGACTATTTAAATGTCATCATAGTGATTAACTGGCAATGTGTTCAGATGCAAACTCATCCGCATTTCATCCTTGTCTCAGGCAAAATTGAAAACGTCTTGCACCAATGGTGAGTCAGCCTGATGTGTCCCTCTTCCCTCTATTAGCGGACATGAGCTCACACATTCACATAGGAGCAGGTGCTGATTAACTCATCCTCTAAAGCTTCTAACTTCATAAAGTTGAGCTTATAAATTGTAATTCAGTTTTGTAAGTCCTTTGCTAGTTGCCTGCTTAAAATTCAACTTCAAACCACTTTTAAGAGTTTTGTCACTCCACTAAAAGACCAATTTCAAATGTGCTATTCTTGAAACAGCGAAGCTCTACGGCTCTAGAATTCAGTGTAAAATCTCCAGGTCTCTTCCTCTATAAACCCAATTCATTTTTTCTTTTCCTTCTAAGACAAACCAGTTGTCTTAGGCCACCTCTTTTTCCTTATGTTGTGCTTCCTTATACCCTAAATAGTCAGGAGAAGAGTGAGAAATTCAGTTCATCTTGTGAGTTAGTTGAGTGAAAGACAAAAATTTATACTTGAGGAATCCAATCATAACTTACATTTTTTCAAAGCAGACATTATCTTTTGAACTGTTTCTGTGAGTTTTCAGAAAAACAAGATGGTGCTTAGAACTTGTCACTTTTTCTCTGACTTCTTGACCCATCACCCTTGATGACACAGGCCCAAATAACTGGCCCCAAATATTCCCTCATTTTCATCATCCAGGGAATTCTAGAGCTGGAAGTAAAACTCAAGATTGAAATCTTAGTGTGGAGAAACCCATAGAAGTTCAAGTGACTGATAATTGAATTACACATAGGACCCTATAATTGAAGTTATATAGGTGTATACAAGGACAATAAGTATTAAGGTAATATGCTTCCTCAACCCTGCTCTAAGAATTCTGCAAGCTCTTTCTTGGGCTCTCTTCATGCTGACCTGTGTTTAGTACATGTAGAGATGTTGTATTGGACAAGCTAGAGGAATTAAACCAACTCAAAAGAGAAAGACATATAGCCTCCAGGGAAGAATGAAATATATTTGGGAGGTGGCAAAAGGACAGGTGGGGAAGATATATAAAAAAGCCATTCAGCTGGCATCTAGGGAAAGAAAGAGAGAAAAAGAGAATAAGAATGAGCAGATTGATAAGCCGCTTTTATTCTGTGTGACTTTTTTTTAGAGGAAGATGGCAAGGGAGAGAATAAGACGTTTCGTTTTGTGTTATAAATATAAACCTTATTTGCCTTTTCAAGAGGCTCTACTTCAATACACTCCACTCAAGGACTTTGCTCAAATTGGTCGAGAAGGGCAGAATAGTGTGATGTTTACAAGCACAGGATCTGAAGCCAGACTGCCTGGTATAAATCCTGGCTCTTCTATTCTGTTTAATCTTGAAAAAGTTACTTAACCTCTCTTCCTAGTTATTTCATCTGTAAAACAGAAATAACATTTGTGTTGACCTTATAGTATTTGAGAAATAAATGAATTAATACATGAAACATATTTAGAATAGTCCTTGGCATATATTAGGGGATCCAAAAAATTAGTAATTTGCATTTATATATTTTTTTGGAATCTGATACTATGTGACATGAATAGTTAGGAAGAATCAAGTCTTACTTATGTTATAAATAATGACAAAATATATTCTTTGAAGTATTTAGAAGCTGCTGAAATAGCCATCTATTAAAACATACTTTTTTCTTTTTTAAAAACAGTACCCTAGAAGTACTTTCTAAAACAACCTTATCAGAAGAAAAAACAACAAAAAGATTATTTAAACTCCAGTTATTCACTTACCGATATTCATTTATCTGAAAGTCGCTATAACCACGGCCCAAACTGGTGAATGTGTACATCAGTGTTAGCAACTAAGTTCTATTGACACATCAAAAGGAAAGGCTCCGAGTACCACTGAGCTTCTTATTTTTTAGTGAGAAAATTGAGAACAAAGAGATTAAGAGAGACTTGTTCCAGTTCAGACAGCTAACTGTTGTCACATTGGAACAGCGTGTAGCGTCGATTTTGGAGATGGGCCAGGAATCTATTTTCGCAGAACAAAGATTAGGAAATTAGAGGGTACTTAGATAAGGTAAGCAGTCAAAATTCAGAACTACTCAAGTATAAGAAAACGGGGGAAAACAATGGGTTGGAAAGAGGCAAGAAGTCCAAATAGGAAACACAGGACATGAGCAACAAGGAGAACTTGAAATTGGAGCAATGCTGCGTCAGCTCCAAGCTCTTGAGGTGGTTGGAGTGAGAGAGGTGGCGTCCACAGAAAGAGAAAATCCTGACAGAGGAAGGCACTAGGGGAAATGGGGATGGGCTCCAGGTAGGATGGGTGGCTGAATAACTGAGTGATAGCCTAAAACTAGGTATTTGTATGGAAAATTCTTGGTGATAAATCAATATTTGGAAATTTGGGGGAAATTGTTTTGCCTGAAGATTACTCCTCACAACTGAACCAGTTGCTTCTCTTATCCACCTATCACACGACAAATGTAACCCATATGAATGCACCCAAGTTTATCAGGGACATGGCAATA
Source organism: Eschrichtius robustus (assembly GCF_028021215.1). Lineage (NCBI taxonomy): Eukaryota > Metazoa > Chordata > Mammalia > Artiodactyla > Eschrichtiidae > Eschrichtius > Eschrichtius robustus. The sequence continues at coordinate 32,914,313 of NC_090825.1, forward strand.
ATTTCCATCTAATATAGGTCAGTGTGAGAAGACAGGTGTCAACTCGAATATAACATATTAGCATATAGTTTGTTGAAATTTCCCTCTTTACATCATCTTTCCAGAAAGGATCAGAAATCATAAGACTTAAAAGACATAACCAGAATCTCTAACAGCTCTACTACATGCCCAAATAAGAGAATTAGACAGATTATTCTTCGTTGGGTTTTTAGAGACAATGAACTCTCGAACTCTCAGTAATTATTTTTGACGGGAATTTTTAACTGATGCTCAGATCACCCTAGAGTGCAATGGGAAAGAGAAAAACCACAAGAACTTTTCTCTTCTCATAAGGCACATGTTGTACACTTCTGGCTACTGCAGGGCAGTGGGCTATCACTGACACTTAACATTTGGATAAGAATTGCACTAACCCTAACCTCTCCAATTTTAGTGAACTTGAATGGCTTATTTGTACAATAATTTACTGCTGCAGATAATTCACAGCCCATACAATTCTACTTAAAGCCCATCCTTCAGTGCCTGAGAATTATGACTTTGTCCTTTCACTGTAATCTGCTGGCAGGGAAGGAGGGTAAGTGACATTGGTGCACATTCTTTGCAAATGTAAGTATTTTGTCCTGACAGATGTACAGAAAGAGAGTTCATCAGATCTCAGTTAAAAAACTATTGGCCAAAAGCACTGAGGGCATGTTCTCTGAGTGTTAGATAGGTTGAATATTAGATTAGAATAGTTAATGCAATTACCCTTAATCTTTTGCTGTAGTTTTCTGAGAGTCTGTGATGAATTTGTCTAATTCCTTAAAATTATAACCATAATAGTAATAATCCCAGTTTTCCTATCCATGAGTAGAATCTTTATGCATACATCTGAACCTCTGTGACTACCTTTGCAGGATGGAGAGTTTGAATATTCTCTACTCTTGCATGACTGGTACAGCATGATGCAAGGTCCCTACTCTTATATTCTTCACCTAGCACTTCCTAGGCCAAGACCTAGGGGCATTTAGATTTTCCTCAAAGGACTAGTCCTATAAATTGCCTATCCCTATAAAAAAGAGTCAGATTCTGCAGAAAGTTGAAACGTGTCAGAATCTACAGCCATGGAAAGGAATGCAGAAACTGGCAAGGAAAACCTTCTTTCTTTCTGCACTTGGAGACAGTGTGTCCTCTGTACATAAAGAAGAGAGAAGTATGGGATGGTACCAGGAAATATATTTTGTTTTAGCATTCTGGAATTATGGAAGCCAATCCATTAAATTGTTGCCAAATTGGAGGCTTCCTGAGCCTTTTTTTGCAACTGTTTATAGTAGTAAGTATGCAGTTTTGATAAGACTAGCATTATGAAAATTATGTCAAAATTGTCATACTATACATTACATGCAAAAGAGATCACATCTGTCTTTTTGACTTCTGTATCCCTAATCTTTAGCAGAATATCTGGAACATAATCAGAACTCAATTTATATACCTACTTCCTTATTGAAGAATGAAAGTTATAGCTGTCTTATTTATTTACAACATTCAAAATAGATGATTGGCACAGTATTTTACATTTTACAAAGTGTTTTTCACTTATTACATGCTCATTTTTTTTTTACTTCATTGGAAAATGGTTATAGGGCATGCCTGTTCCCTGCAACTCAAGTGAGTCAATGACACAGTAAGAAATAGAACCTGGAAGCATGTAATTGTGGTTCAGTAAGAATTTTCATATTGGAAATAGAGTGGAGACTTGAATACTGAAGTTCCACACCTCCATCAACCTCATCCATGTCCACCATCTTCAGTTTCAAAGATTGTACATAAGCTATGGTTGGGAATCCTCTGAACTGATAGAGTTTCAGTCTCCCTGGTGAGCCCACCAGCCTCTGGACATGCTTCTGGGAAGAAGAAAGGGGGGTGACAGAGAGCCATGTCCACTCATTTGTAGCCTTGATCTGCTGTATATTTTTGATTGTATGTTTCTGGTTTGGTTGTAAAGCGAAGAGGAAATGACCTTGTATCTGAGTGATCATTCTATCTAGTCCTCAAACCTAAATTAACTTTTGTGGTCTGGCTTGGTTCAAATGCCCAGAGTATTCCAGTGTGGATGGTTTCTGTTTTGACTGAACATAGAATGCTATTTCTTTATGGGATCTTCAGGACAAGAAAGTTTTATTTCATATATATGTGATGCAAAGAGTTCTTGAATTATCGGATGCAAGGATTCTTCAATATACGCAAATCAATCAGTGTGATACACCGTATTAACAAATTGAAGAATAAAAACCATATGATCGTCTCAATAGATGCAGAATATGTATGGAGCAGCTCATGAACAAGTCAATTTCTGCTAGGAATTGTGAAGAAGAGAAATGAGGAAAATAGTTGTTATGGTCTGAATTGTGTCCCCCACCTCCAGAATGATATATTGAAGTCCTAACTGAGTCCTAGTACCTCAGAATATGACTCTGCTTTGGAGATAGGGTCTTTGCAGAGGTAATTAATTTAAAATGAGATCACTGGAGTGGGCTCAAATGCAACATGGTGTCCTTATAAGATTTGGACACAGACACACACAGAGGGAAGGCAATGTGAAGACAGAGGGGGAAATTATCCATCTACAAGTCAAGAAGAGAAGCCTAGAACAGATCCTTCCCTCATGACCCTCAGAAGAAACCAATCCTGCCAACACCTTGATCTTGAACTTCAAGCTTCCAGAACTGTGAGAAGATAAATTTCTGTTGTTTAAGTCACCCAGTCTGTGTGGGATACTTTGTTATGGCAGCCACAGCAAACTAACACCACTTCATTTATGATTCTCCTTCACTAAGATCTTACACTTATTTCTATATCCATGGAAATGGGATAAAAATGAATAAAATTTAGACTACTTAGCAGTTAAATACATATATAATGAAATAACATATTTCCAATAGCAGCCTTATGGTAGCATAAGAGGATTGTTTTTTTCTGTTACCAATCAGAAGAGGATTTACAGAATGATCGTATTCTTATGTGCAAAAAGCACTTAACACAATTTCTAGAACACATAATTCAACAAGTGTTAGTCCCTTTCTGCTCTGTTTCTCTACTACAGTATACTGGTAGAACCTGAAAAAAAATCAAGTATAGCTAATATAATTTATCTTGAAGCACTCGCTAACTTTTCCTTTCAGTTACCCTGTCCTTAATTTTGATAAGCTCTTTCCAAATAACCAATACTCTTAGATTTAGTAACCAAGCCATAGATCTAACCACAGAGATACTATCAGTTCCAAGTCACATTATTCTTGACCTTTCACTTCTCTACCAAAAGTTACATGTCCTAGTGCCCATTTATTCAGGGCTGTGCTCTGCTATCTTATATGATAAATGTTCCATCCTATATAAAGTATGTTTGCTCCTGCATGTTTGTTACTTCATTCCCTAGGTAATTATAACTTAATGCATATTGTAAATTTCACATCATGCCAAAAACAATGACTTACTCTAGTTCTAACTATAATGGTGAAAAAAGATATCTTGGAGTGAACTGACCTTTTGTTATTTATAAAATCACATTCATATTCAGTTAACATTTTTCTAAATACCCATTATGTATTAGATATAGAATTTTAATAACCATTTCACATATGTATTACAATCTCTATGTTACAAGGAAAATAAGCTTTAAAGAGATGTAGTAATCTGTTCTATACCACACAGTTGGTAAAAGTGGAATTGAAACTCAAACTTAAATTCTGACCTAGGTTTATTTTTTAAATTATTATTATTATGCTCTACTGTTTCCCACTTTTGATGTCCCAATATGCTCATAACTATTAGTAGAAATCAGGGGAAAGAGAAGAGAAAATATTGAAACCAAGTATTTATTTTTCTATCTCCCATTCCCTGTTCTGTATTTGCATCCCCAGGGAGAAACACAAAAATTGTTTGGAAGCCTAAGAATGTGGTAAGAAATAGCAGGCATCACAGTGGCTCTTGTTATAAACAAGAGGTCCTGGGTGCTCCCCTAGGATAAATGCTGTTTAAAACACACATCAGTGAACTATCTGGAAAGCATTCTAAAAACAGAGACACCTATTTAAATTCCTTCAGTCAAACAAATTGCATAGATATTTCATCTCAACACTTTGCTTACTTGGAAGAATAAGCAAACTTAGAAAGGCTATGTGTTCTAAAAAAATAAAACAAAACTTGTCCACAGAATTTTCCTTGGAGCAAAACATTATTGATTTTTCCAGAAGTCATCCTGAAGGAGGTAAAAATTATTCCAGCTCAAGAGCAAAAGCATACTTGACAAATGTAAGCTTCTGGTTTTAGGGTGGGGAAACTATCTAACTATGTCTGAGCTGCATAAAAAACAAGTAAGCAAACACTTAACCCTGCAGTTTTCTTTTTTTTTTTAATTTCTAGAAAACCTCCTCTAGGAAAAAAAAAGACGATTCAGAAATTCTCTGAAAGGATTTTGATTTTATAACTTAAACTTTGAAGCACAATTCTAAAGAGAAGGATGTGTTCAAAAGGGAAAAAAAGAGCACTTTGCAGTCAAAAATCAATTATAAGTGTTTAGAAAAATAATAAACTTTAATAATAATAAACCTCTCAACCTTGATCTCTCCTTGATATTTACTAGGTATGGAAATTACCTTTGCCTTCCTCAAACGTGCAGCGCAGCCAGCCTATTAACAAATAAACAAACTTCAGTGAAGAAAGACTGCAGCATACATCAGGCAAGACAAATATACTTAATTTTGAGTGCTAATTGTGTTACTAGTTACTAATTGATATCAGTGGATTGAGAATAATGAGAACACTGTGATTGATTTGCTGAATTCACCTAAGCATCTACAAGTTTGAGTTTCTGCATCTGTGCACACATTTGTGATCCCCAACGTAGTCACTTGCATATATTATATCCAAATACTCTCATAGATAGAAAATGTGATGACAATACCATTGCAAAATTATAGCTGGATATTTTTCTGTCCTGTTCCATTAGTATAAGTGTAACTATGAAAACTCATGACCTTGGATGGTTAAGTTCAAATTGTTCTTGTTTTTCCTGGAAGTAGAAACTAGCTCTGCCTAAAGAAAACTGATTAATGTAAGAGAAAGGAGTCCAATTTAAGAAACCAAAGAGTGCAGCCAAAAGAGAGAGAGAAAAAAAAGGAGGGGTCTAGAGCATCAACTGAGTAATTCAGTCTCAGTCCCTGGATAATTCACTGATGACTGCACCTCTCACAGTAGGAGAATATTTTCAATGATATCCCTTGAAAAAGACAGCAAATTATAGAAAGGGGACAAACTTTGGGATTAAATTCTCCTGGTGAAATATCAACTCAGGTATTTACTAGAAATGTACTCGATTAGTACCCAATTTCTTCATAATAAAATAGTGAGCATATCAATTATCTAGTTAGGTTGTTGAGAGTATTAACGATAATGCAAGAACAAAGCCTGCCATATGGTAGATGAATGGTAGTTAATATCATTGGCCTTTCTTTACACAGTCTTGGAAAATGTCAAGCAGAAATTTATTTCAATTGAGAAATGGTAATTTAAAAATGAGCATGAAAGTATGCATCTTCACATGAAAAAAGGGTTATTATCTGCAAGGATGTAAACATATTCTATGTAATATTCATAACCAACTTATTCCATTTCTTATGTTAGCATCTAATCCTGTATCACTTATTCCATTTCTTATGTTAGCATCTAATCCTGTATCTCTCTCTCGATACCTGTCACTGATCTAAACCTCCCCATCCCCAGACATGAAAAGATTCTGGAAAAAAAGAGGGATTAGTAAACAAAACAGAGATTTTTGTTTTTTGTTTTTAATTAAGCCAAGCCCTGCGAATTGAACTGCTGAGAAACACAGACCTTACGCTCCACCCCACTTCTTACCCCATGCTTTAAAAAGTGGTATATTGTTTATTGGAAAATTTGTTTCTTGGCTTGAAGAGAATGATCTCTGCCCTCAATGTGCATAAATTTAGAATTGGGAACTAAATGTGAAATCTTTAATCTCCTGGTGAAATAATTCTTCATGACACTTTGATAATTAAAAGGCTACCTCAGGTCACTGGGAGAGAAAAAAGACAATGCAATTCCTGTCCTCAGTTTTCAGTGCTACTATTGGTTCTTTATTAGCCCCACCTTTAGACAGTTGATTTGAGTCCAACGTCTCAGATGTGTAATTTAGAATCATTCCTGGAATCTCGTATGGAGTGAAGGGAGGGTGATAAATGGGCGTTTATGAACAAAAATAAAATTGAAACTGGGCTTTAATTGACTGTCCTGAACAGACCTGAGAAATGGAACACACACTGAGGCTTGCAGAATAATGTTTTTCCGCAAGGAAGTGCCTCTGCTCTCCTAGGAGGTTTCCCCATAGAATTCCCAGGGCTCACTTCACACATCATAAGACCCAAACAGAAGGAAGGCCTTCCTTCACTGAGGCCACAGAGAACAGGCATCCAGTTCTCTCTCCTGTTTCTGCTTAGAAACATTCCTCTAATTCCTTTCTCTTTTGCTCACATTCTATCTCCCATAAATTCCACCTTTCTGCTCAAAATCTTCGGTGGAAAATTGGGAAGAGTCCCTTGGAATATATCCATCAGTAGTCTAGAACTATCCTTTCACATGGGGTTTTCATGCCTGTGCCATTGTCCTTGGAGTAGATGAAGAAGCACTACTAATGGCTGCCAGTGTGGACAGAATGTCCCAGAGTGTGTGGGTCCAGCCACTGCCGGAAGATCTCATAGCTGCTTACTACTCCGCCCTCATTTCACACAGAGCATGCACTTATTTCCAGTTGCTTGGAAGAGACTGTTACCATCACTCATGACCACCCACTTGCTTGCTGCTATACGTCACCTAAACTGTAATTTCATAGAAATCCTCCTAAAAAATGAACATTAAAAAATGCATGCTGCAAAAAATGTTCTCAGGTAAAAGTTTTCCATTATCTTTCTAGGAACTGAATGGTTTCATCAGTTCTGATAAGGGTCTCACTGCCTCTCTGATTTTGAAAAACTCTTTCCTAAAAAGAGGGGTGTTGGGAAATAATGCAAATTTACCTACGGATTGTAAGTTTGGGGTTCACCTATTGCTCTTAGTATCTCCTTTGCAAAGTTCGATTGTGACGGCTCCAGTTCTTCACAGGGTATGGCAGGGATACGGTAGGCAGAATAATGAACACCGCCCACCCCCCAAGTGGCCACATCCTAATCCTTGAAACCTGTGAATATGTTCTCTTACAAGGCAGGAGACTTTACAGATGTGACTAAGTTAAGGATTTGGGGATGAGGAGATATCCTGGATGATCCGAGTGTGTCCCATGTAATCATAAGGATCCTTATAAGTAAAAGAGTAGAGGGGAGAGTCAGAGTCAGAGAAGCAGAGGTCTTGGGGTGATGTGATTACTGGATTTGAAGATGGAAGGGGGTTACAAGCCAAGGTATGCAGGCAGCTTCTAGAAGCTGGAATAGACAAGGAATGGATTCTCCCCTAAAACTTCCAGAAGGAATGCAGCCCTGCCTGCATCTTGTATGTTTCTATCTTACCTCATGCCTCATCCTAGTGCTTGACAAAGATCCTGGCACTTGGTTAGAGCTTATAATTGTCTATAAATTAATAAATAAAGCAATGATATCTCCAAGCTTTGTCAAATTAGAGACCCCAACACTCCTCATCATATCTTCATTCTACAAGACCCATATTGTGGGCTGTGAATGCAGAGCCCCGATATACAATATATGTCAAACTTTGTGCCTTGCATTCTTACTATTTCCACTACCTGGACTTAGTTTTATCCCTCATTCCATCTGCACCACTGAGCGCTGTGCCCTGCAGACAGCAATACACATGTTTCATTATCAATGATGGTTACAATAACAGAAGAGGTTGTGTGATAAGTAAGAGTACTGTGTGATTTTACCAACTGTCAGGTGAAGACAGAGGAAATGGAGTGAATAAGTCATGATCGAAACAGGAAAAAATCATTTCAAGCAGTTAAGACAGTGGTGGCATCGATTTAATAGATAGAGTTGAGACTCCAATGGAACGAAGGGAATAGATGGGGTTTTGGGAACACAGAAGCTTGGCTTCCCTGGGGAAAGCTAGGTGGGCATGTTGGGTAGAAGCTGGAGTCAGGGAGAGCCACAGGTATGGATGAACATGCCATTTGAGGCAAAGGGAGAGGGGAAAATGCCTTGAATTCTCCTTTCTACCACCTGCCAATCTCCTGATAGTGCCTACCACTAGCCAAACCCATCCAGAGGCCACCTGACACATGGATAAGGAAGATCATCTTGGGCCCTTTAAAATACAGAGCAGAGCAGGGGATGCAAGGGGGAGTAAGTCTGAGTACAAACACACCAAGAAACAGCATGCAGAAGGAAAAGATTTCAACGTCTTCTTAAGTGAAAGCATATAGTAAATACATAAAACCTAATTACCTCTTAACCGGTTTGCAATTCACTTTTAGTAAAATGATTAAAATAATCTTAATTACTGTCATCTATAACAGAGTCTGGAAAAACTGTAATAAATGAATGTGAAAACCTGAGTTTAAGAGGCATACCTCTTAAACTTTTCAAAGCAATAAAAATAATATGTTATTTTAAAATGTCAAATGGAAACTAGTTTAGAACTCTTCGTACTTCTAATTTGCATTTTGTGTTAGGACATATATCTCCTAAGATAAACATGAGAGAAATGTAAACCATGCCAAGTCAAAGAAAAAAAGAAATGCAGCCAACATCAACTGATAGATATGTATTTCCCAAGAGATCTACCTAAAGTGTGGGCTGATTCTTCTGTTGAAGAAAATATAAACTGACATTCAGGCCGTGAAGAGTTGGAAACAACACCTAGAGCTAAAAAGATTTTTTAAAAAATTAAGTAATGTCATGGAATGTGTATATGATAAAGTGACATAGAGTACTTGCCAATTGTCAGGTTTTAAGGTAACGGGAATTTTCCTATAAGCTTAGAATAGTAGATTCCTGGCATCAAGATATCCTAAGTATTGCTCTATAGTTACCATTTTTCTTCCCTGCTTATTATCTGGGAGAGGAAAAAAAACCCTATCAACACCTGATGATTCATGACCTAAGTCTCAGAACTTTAACTCCAATGCCAGCTAGACAAAAGGATAAGTCATTTTGTTTTGACTAATTAGCTACTTATCCATTGAAAACATTGGGCTTATGCTGGGTAGACTTAATTTATGTTATCATTGAAATGTTTATGACAGTTCATTTTTCAGAGTTGAAAGAACATTTTTTAAAATGTACTATGTTAGTCAATAGAATAATTACAAGTTTTCTGCTGTGAAAGCTATGTGGGTTTTTCTTTTTCAACTGTCTCCTGATAATTTCACCATCACTGATTTCCACACACTGGAACCAACAATTTTAACTGTGCCACTTTATCCCCTTTATTCTTTTTTTTTTTTTTTTTTTTTTTTAATTATTTATTTATTTATTTCTAGCTGTGTTGGGTCTTCGTTTCTGTGCGAGGGCTTTCTCTAGTTGCGGCAAGCGGGGGCCACTCTTCATTGCGGTGCGCGGGCCTCTCACTATCGCGGCCTCTCTTGTTGCGGGGCACAGGCTCCAGACGCGCAGGCTCAGTAATTGTGGCTCACGGGCCCAGTTGCTCCGCGGCATGTGGGATCCTCCCAGACCAGGGCTCGAACCCGTGTCCCCTGCTTCGGCAGGCGGATTCTCAACCACTGCGCCACCACGGAAGCCCTATCCCCTTTATTCTTAAAGGCCCAATTCTAACCTAGCATCCTTGGTATAAAGTCATGACTTTTTGTCACCCAAACCAGGCACTTTTTTAAACCACAGTGGAATTTGGTCTCTGTTAATCCTTATGGCACTTGCTACCACCTTCCCATTGATACATATTTTGTCCATATTTTTTTCCTAAGGATTCCTAAACATTTGAATATATTTGTTCCTAAGTTAGTTATGAGCTCTTTGAAGGTACAATGGCTTATTTTATCTGACATAGAAACCAATGTATGTTAAATTACAGCCTCTCCTAATATATATTTATTCTTACATGTTCTCTCATGATTTCTTTCCTTATGTTATTTTTAAATAGAAAAGTATATTCCTCACTATCCCTGAATATATAACAAGATCAGGAGTTTCTTTATGAGAGTAATTTAGTTGAAGGTAAGTCCCTTGGACACCCATCATTCCCAACCAAATGCATCAGGACTAGATAAAACTTCTTTAAAAGCGACAAAACATCATAGTTATATTCTTAAGCTTGTTGAATTCCATAAATATGTCTTTAGAATCAAAGTGATGGCTATAAAGAACACAAAGGTAAGTATGACGTGATTCCTGCCTTCAAGTAGTTCATTTTAGTTCAAGTAGAGAGTGATCAAATGAGCAAATGCAATATATTTAGTGTTATGGGCTAAATTTGCCCCTCCCTCCAATTCATATGTTGAAGACCTCACCCACAATACCTCAGAGTGTGACTTAATTTGCAGATAGAGTCTTTAAAAGATGAATAAGTTAAAACGAGGTTGTTAGGGTGGGCCTTAATCCAACCTGATTAGTGCCATTATAAGAAGAGAAAATTTGGACATATAAGGAGACACCAGGGAGGCAAGAGCACAGAGAAAGATCCATGTGAAGACACAAAGAGAAAATGGACATCTGCACACCAAGGAGAGAAGCCTCAGTAGAAACCCAAACTGCCCACACCTTAATCTTGGTCTTCCAGAACTGTGAGCAGTAAATTCCTGTGGTTTAAGCACCCGGTCTGGGGTGTTTTGTTATGGCAGCCTTAGCAAACTAATTCTTACCACTGTTAAGTTCCGCAGGGGAACGCACAGCATACAATCCTGTAAGAGCAAATATAAGGAGATCATAATGTAGTTTGCAGTGTATTATTACCAAAGCTGTGAAAAAAAACTTCCTCTACGTTGTACTACATGTTATCTGGGTACTCCCTGAGGAATATTACTGGTTTTCAGTAGATATTTATCTCTATGGGTATGTGTACATATATAGAAATATACTATAATTCAAACTGGTGATTTCCAAGATAATGTGCTAAAGATAGCCAGGAGGCAGAAAGCCCAAATAACTACTAGGTTTGGCTAATGGCATTCAAAATCTGAATGTATGACCGGACTGCACAAACGGAAATTTAGAGAACAGATTAGTAATTGTAAGGTCTTATGTAAAGTTATACCAAAAAATGATGAAAGACTCGTTTTAGAATTCTTTTTGTTGGTTAGCTTTTCAACAAACAGGGCTACCTGTTTAAACAGCTACCATAGAATGATATTGTTCAGGCTGCTGCCTGATTTGCATCCTAATGCCTTTAATACTTAACACTCAATTTGTGCCCACTGAAACAAGGGGCAGCTCTACTGGTGCAGAAGGCAACCGAGGAATTCCTTCAAGCTCAAGGTAATTTGCCTTAGCCCTAGAACTGAATTTTAGAGAGACTCCAAGGCCCACAAGTATGTATACCCTCATGCAAAAAGGGCAGGGAGATGACATAGGCCTGATGCTGTCCAGTAGTGGAGCAAGGCTTTAAGATAAATGTCCAGCACAATTAGAAAGAAAGTGAAATCCGCCATCAGCACCCTCTGTGCTCCCGTTGTCTGCCTCCCAAACTCTCTTTGGCATCTGTTCTCCAGGTGCCCATGGCTCTTTGCTGCTGCCTAACTTTGCAGAACTCCTGTATCTGCCCCCTACTCACTCCCCAGAGGGCTCAAAAGTATGTTTGCTAAAAAGTACTTTGCTTTGCCAGAAAATACTTAATCTGATAAAACTAATGTGCAATAAAGTGTTTATGGTAGATATTCATAAGGCATCACTGTAATAGAGATATTGCTTTTTAATCCAAAGATGTGACAATTCAGTGATGGTGTTACAGCACCATGAGAGTTTAGATCAGGGGTCACTAACTCAGGGAATAGGCAAAGAGTATGAATGAGTAAGGCAGCGAGGTGGGGACTAGTGAACCGGCAACAATGCTCCACCTAAAGGGACACAGTAGCTACTCATCTGTGCGTTATTATTGCCAGGCTTGATAGTGGACTATTTTTTCCAAGTGTTGCAGTCTGTTTTGTTTTGTTTTTCTTTATTTTAAATCTCTCATTTTTAGTAGTAGAAACCATGTAAAAATATTAACTCTAAGTGGGCCAAATAAATATATGTACTGTCCAGATCAACCTTATGGGCCACAACTAATCTACAATTGAAGATATTTTGAGACAACTTTTTCTGTCAATGAGAATAACAACGGTCTTTGTTTTCAGCAGAATTTAGTGAACGTTTTGTATGAGGATCAAGCAAGTGTAGTAGAGAAAAGAGAAGTAAAAAAAATTGGATTGTAGTTTTCTATCTTCCACTCACCAAATGTGTGACACTGTATACGTTACTTGTCCTTTCTGAATTTAAACTTTATTTTTTATAAAAGGAAAGGGTTTCCTGTGACTTCATGTGGTTTCATGATTCTAATTAATATGTCACTGTAAAATTTCTGTTCAAGATGGTTTGTGAGCTTCTTTTTTCATTTATAAAAAATAATCTTATTGAATAGGTTAAATCTTTAAAAAATATTAAATATGTCTTTATCTTATTTAGATATTTAAAATATATAGTCAGACTCAAAACCAAAATCACTGTCTCAGTGGACCAGCGTCAGAATAAAAGCTGGAGAGAGGATCTAGTGGGGAGGTTACAAAGATTCCCAGGCAAACCACCAACCTAAGACTTGCATCAAAAGTTGGCTGCGTAGAAACAACTGAAAAAGCAGTAGATACGGAAAACTAGGTGTTGGAACAGGATTTAAAAAGAAAGACTTGGAACAATCTTGTAAACTAAAATTTCATACTTCTTGATGAAAATTAAGGTCATGAAAGGTAACTTAACACATTTTACAAATAGTAAACTTATTTCCTGAGAAATTAGAAATATCATGGCAGTCTGAAATTTAAACATACTGTATATATTAACAGAGATAGAAAAATAAACCATATTCATTACAAAAGAACAATTTTCAGGGGAAAAAAGCATGTGGCTATGAATCAAAAACAAACAAAAAAGAATCAATTTGAAATCCTGGGAATAAAAAGCATTTTGATATTGAAATAAAAACGTCAATAGACAAAAGAATAAATTAGAGGGATAAAGAGATAATTAATAAACCGAATGATATTATAGAAGGCAATGCACAGAGATAGAAAACGTGTTTAATTCTTGAGAGTAGAGTTAAGAGACATGGAAACCAGAATGAGAAGTGTCCACATATGCATAAAAGGGGTTCTAGATTTTGGAAAAGATGAGTTGATAAGAAGGCAATAGTAAAAGGAACATTTATTTGGTGTTTTTCAGAATTTTAAAAAGATGTTTCCTCAGATAGGAAGTGAATATCAAATGCCAAGAAGAATAAATAAAATAAATCTACATCTAAACACACTGCAATAACATTTCAGAACATCAAAGAGGAAAACAAAAAAACTACTAAAAGTTCTCTCTCAAATAGTACTTCCCAACAAAGAAATTTCACCTATATGAAAAGGGCTATTAGATTGACAGCAGACTTCTCAATAGTAACAACAAATGTTGAGGGGAAATAGCAGTCAACCTAGAATTTCATAGGCAGTTCAAATTTCTCATGACAAAATCAAGACATTTCAGACATAGAGGGAATAATGGATTTTAATACCCACAGAACACCATTAAAAAGAACCATTAGAGCAGTACTTCATTGAGAACCATGATCCCAAACAGAGAAATGCAATGAGCAAAGGTAAATGAAATTAGTTATTTAAAAATATATAAATAGGGCTTCCCTGGTGGCGCAGTGGTTGAGAATCTGCCTGCCAATGCAGGGGACACGGGTTCGAGCCCTGGTCTGGGAAGATCCCACATGCCGCGGAGCAGCTAGGCCCGTGAGCCACAATTACTGAGCCTGAGCGTCTGGAGCCTGTGCTCCGCAGCAAAGAGAGGCCGCGATAATGAGAGGCCCACGCACCACGATGAAGAGTGGCCCCCACTTGCCGCAACTAGAGAAAGCCCTCGCACAGAAACGAAGACCCAACACAGCCATAAATAAATAAATAAAGAAAGAAAGAAAGAAAGAAAGAATCCTGGTCAAAAAAGGTGATGATTTACTTTCTTCTAGAAATAGAAAAGGAGAAATGCCAAAAGACAGTACCAGAGTAAATCATCTTTAAAAAAAAAAAAAAATATATATATATATATATATATATATATATATAAATAGTTACTATGGACAATTACTTTTTTTTTGCTTTTATAAAATTAGAATTAAAATTCTAGATGTGGAAGATGGCATGGGGGACAGTTCAGATGGTAGTTGCTAAGTTCCATGTCTTTCTCTGGTAGAGGATAGGAATACTGAATATTTTAGACTTAGAAATGTAAAATATTGAAAGAATAAGAAAACTTCTTTTTTTGTATTATGTTAAACAATTTTTTAAAGATTCTTCTAAATTCAATCCTTAAGTATCTGTAAATAAAGACAAAGTTTAACATACTTTAGTTGAATTATAAATTTTTCACAAAAAGAGGCCAGTGATGTAACTGAAAGTAATATTTTATTACATCAATAGTAAAAGTGGCACAAGCACATGAACGTTATTAGAGCAAGATAATTCTATCACCTATTCAGAAAATATTCAAGAACAGGTAGGCCTTATATTCAGACAAAGCTATGCTCCCCCAAACCCAAACACCTGGGTGACCATAGGCAGACTTCTCAATCTTTCTGATGTTCAGTTAACTTATCTGTTATAAGGAGTAATAACATCCACCTTGCATGGTTGTGGGGTGAAGATTTGAGCTAAGGTTTGTAAAGAGCTTGGCACATGGTAAACATTCAATAAGGGGAAGCAAGTTCTATTTTTTACTTAACAACAAATAGGAATCAAATAACACTGGTGAATACATGGGACATGAGTGTAATCACAACATTCATGTACTGACTAGACTGCAGAGAGAAAAAGGATGAGAATTAAATGCAAAGTGAACCATCAATATACAAACAATTCCTAATTTGTGTCTCAAGTATAGAATGAGCACATAATTTACAGAAAAAGTAATGTAGAAAGAATAAATATGTTCCAGAGTAAAATACTTTTTACTTTTGTCCTTTTTCTTAAGTCTTCAGGCCAAATGGATTGGCAAATGTGACCTCAGATCACCATTTTTAAAAAAGTTAAATTGGGACCCATGGGAACTGAGTCAGCAGAGCTGTAAACCTTAGAAATGGGTTTTTAAATGAAATTTTTGACAGACTTTTGCTTATGGTCATAGAACCAGATGTCCTTGCAGCTGGCTTTCAGACATTCTTCTACCTCATAAACAATCTCTAATTCCTGTCACAGTGACTGTTTTCTCAATTATTTTTTGCTGATATTTTTGTTTCCCAAAGTATGATTGAGAGAATTTTAGCAAAGCCTCTGAAGGAGTAATTGGAAGGCAGACATTTTTCACTAGCTTCATTATGGACAAGAGATATAAAATAACTTGATAAAAATACTCTATTGGGCAAAGATGAGGACCGATGGAAGGGTTAAAATAAATTGAATCTATAATGAAAAGCAGGATTTCACAGTGTAGAGTTGTTAATTTTTTTTCTTTTTTTGATGCTCTTCAGAAATATTTATTGAGTATTAGGAACTCATTCTGGGTTCTGGGATTCAAATTCAGTCCAACTGATTCCAGAGGCATGCTTTTAACCATATAAGGTAATAGTGCACATACATTTTTAAACTCATGGCCAATTGATTTCTTCAGCTAAATGTGGAATGTATTTTGTGGAAGATAACGCTTCTGATAGAGTTGAAAGTTCAGTGAGTAGAGGCTTAAGTTTGCATTTATATAAATCTAGACAAATTCCAAAACTGTATAAATTTAGTACAACCAGAGAGCAGGTAGAACTGTTAGAGTTCATTAATTGACACACTCTGTGTAAATTTGTCTGAATTCCAATTTTTTTCAAAACATATTTATTGGAGTATAATTGCTTTACAATGGTGCGTTAGTTTCTGCTTTATAACAAAGTGAATCAGCTATACATATACATCTATCACCATATCTCTTCCCTCTTGCGTCTCCCTCCCTCCCACCCTCCCTATCCCACCACTCTAGGTGGTCACAAAGCACCGAGCTGATCTCCCTGTGCAATGTGGCTGCTTCCACTAGCTATCTATTTTACATTTGGTAGTATATTTACGTGCATGCCACTCTCTCACTTCGTCCCAGCTTCCCCTTCCCCTTCCCGGTGTCCTCAAGTCCATTCTCTAGTAGGTGTGCATCTTTATTCCCATCTTTCCCCTAGGTTCTTCGAAACCATTTTTTTTTTTTTTTTGTTCCATATATATATGTTAGCATACGGTATTTATTTTTCTCTTTCTGACTTACTTCACTCTGTATGACAGACTCTAAGTCCATCCACCTCACTACAAATAACTCAATTTCGTTTCTTTTTCTGGCTGAGTAATATTCCATTGTATGTATGTGCCATATCTTTTTTTTTTTTAAACATCTTTATTGAAGTATAATTGCCTTACAATGGTGTGTTAGCTTCTGCTTTATAACAAAGTGAATCAGTTATACATATACAATATGTTCCCGTATCTCTTCCCTCTTGCATCTCCCTCCCTCCCACCCTCCCCATCCCACCCCTCTAGGTGGTCACAAAGCACCGAGCTGATCTCCCTGTGCTATGCGGCTGCTTCCCACTAGCTATCTATTTTACATTTGGTAGTGTATATATGTCCATGCCACTCTCTTACCCTGTCACATCTCACCCCACCCCCTCCCCATATCCTCAAGTCCATTCTCTAGTAGGCCTGTGTCTTTATTCCCGTCTTGCCACTAGGTTCTTCATGGCCTTTTTTTTTTTTTTTCCTTAGATTCTGTATATATGTGTTAGCATACTGTATTTGTTTTTCTCTTTCTGACTTACTTCACTCTGTATGACAGACTCTAATTCCATCCACCTCATTACAAATACCTCCATTTCATTTCTTTTTATGGCTGAGTAATATTCCATTGTATATATGTGCCACATCTTCTTTATCCATTCATCTGTCGATGGACATTTAGGTTGCTTCCATGTCCTGGCTATTGTAAATAGAGCTGCAATGAACATTGTGGTACATGACTCTTTTTGACCTATGGTTTTCTCAGGGTATATGCCCAGTAGTGGGATTGCTGGGTCGTATGGTAGTTCTATTTGTAGTTTTTTAAGGAACCTCCATACTGTTCTCCATAGTGGCTGTATCAATTTACATTCCCACCAACAGTGCAGGAGGGTTCCCTCTTCTCTACACCCTCTCCAGCATTTATTGTTTGTAGATTTTTTGATGATGGCAATTCTGACTTGTCTCAGGTGATACCTCATTGTAGTTTTGATTTGCATTTCTCTAATGATTAATGATGTTGAGCATTCTTTCATGTGTTTGTTGGCAATCTGTATATCTTCTTTGGAGGAATGTCTATTTAAGACTTCTGCCCATTTGCGGATTGCGTTGTTTTTTTTTTTTGATATTGAGCTGCATGAGCTGCTTGTAAATTTTGGAGATTAATTCTTTGTCAGTTGCTTCATTTGCAAATATTTTCTCCCATTCTGAGGGTTGTCATTTCATCTTGTTTATGGTTTCCTTTGCTGTGAAAAAGCTTTTAAGTTTCATTAGGTCCCATTTGTTTATTTTTGTTTTTATTGCCATTTCTCTAGGAGGTGGGTCAAAAGGATCTTGCTGTGATTTATGTCATAGAGTGTTCTGCCTATGTTTTCCTCTAAGAGTTTTATAGTGTCTGGCCTTACATTTACGTCTTTAATCCATTTTGAGTTTATTTTTGTGTATGGTGTTACGGAGTATTCTAATTTCATTCTTTTACATGTAGCTGTCCAGTTTTCCCAGCACCATTTATTGAAGAAGCTGTCTTTTCTCCATTGCATATTCTTGCCTCCTTTATCAAAAATAAGATGACCATATGTGCGTGGGTTTATCTCTGGGTTTTCTATCCTGTTCCATTGATCTATATTTCTGTTTCTGTGCCAGTACCAGACTGTCTTGATTACCATAGCTTTGTAGTATAGTCTGACATCAGGGAGCCTAATTCCTCAAGCTATGGTTTTCTTTCTCAAGATTGCTTTGGCTATTCGGGGTCTTTTGTGTTTCCATACAAATTGTGAAAGTTTTTGTTCTAGTTCTGTGAAAAATGTCAGTGGTAGTTTGATAGGGATTGCATTGAATCTGTAGATTGCTTTAGGTAGTATAGTCATTTTCACAATGTTGATTCTTCCATTCAAAGAACATGGTATATCTCTCCATCTGTTAGTATCATCTTTAATTTCTTTCATCAGTGTCTTATAGTTTTCTGTATACAGGTCTTTTGTCTCCTTAGGTAGGCTTATTCTGAGGTATTTTGTTGTTTTTGTTGCAATGGTAGATGCGAGTGTTTCCTTAATTTCTCTTTCAGATTTTTCATCATCAGTGTATAGGAATGAAAGAGATTTCTGTGCATTAATTTTGTATCTTGCTACTTTACCAAATTCATTGATTAGCTCTAGTCATTTTCTGGTAGCATCTTTAGGATTTTCTATGAATAGTATCATGTCATCTGCAAACGGTGACAGCTTTACTTCTTCTTTTCCAATCTGGGTTCTTTTTGTTTCTTTTTCTTCTCTGATTGCTGTGGCTAAAACTTCCAAAACTGTGTTGAATAGTAATGGTGAGAGTGGGCAACCGTGTCTTGTTGCTAATCTTAGTGGAAATGGTTTCAGCTTTTCACCATTGAGGATATTGGCTGTGGGTTTGTCATATAGGGCCTTTATTATGTTGAGGTAAGTTCCCTCTATGCCTACTTTCTGGAAAGTTTTTATCATAAGTGAGTGTTGAATTTTGTCAAAAACTTTTGCTGCATCTATTGAGATGATGATATGGTTTTTCTCCTTCAATTTGTTAATATGGTGTATCACACTGATTGATTGGCATATATTGAAGAATCCTTGCATTCCTGGGATAAACCCCACTTGATCATGGTGTATGATCCTTTTAATGTGCTGTTGGACACTGTTTGCTAGTATTTTGTTGAGGATTTTTTCATCTATGGTCATCAGTGATATTGGCCTGTAGTTTTCTTTCTTTGTGATATCTTTGTCTGGTTTTGGTATCAAGGTGATAGTGGCCTCGTAGAATGAGTTTGGGAGTGTTCCTCCCTCTGCTATATTTTGGAAGAGTTCGAGAAGGATAGGTATTAGCTCTTCTCTAAATGTTTGACAGAATTCGCCTATGAAGCCATCTGGTCATGCGCTTTTGTTCGTTGGAAAATTTTTAATCACAGTCTCAATTTCAGTGCTTGTGATTGGTCTGTTTATGTTTTCTATTTCTTCCTGGTTCAGTCTCGGAAGGTTGTGCTTTTCTAAGAATTTGTCCATTTCTTCCAGGTTGTCCACTGTATTGGCGTATAGTTGCTTGAGGTAATCTTTCATGATTCTTTGTATTTCTGCAGTGTCAGTTGTTACTTCTCTTTTTCATTTCTAATTCTATTTTTTTGAGTCTTCTCCCTTTTTTTCTTGATGAGTCTGGCTAATGGTTTATCAATTTTGTTTGTCTTCTCAAAGAACCAGCTTTTAGTTTTATTGATCTTTGCATTGTTTCCTTCATTTCTTTTTCATTTATTTCTGATCTCATCTTTATGATTTCTATCCTTCTGCTAACGTTGGGGTTTTTTGTTCTTCTTTCTCTAATTGCTTTAGGTGTAAGGTTAGGTTGTTTATTTGATATGTTTCTTGTTTCTTAAGATAGGATTGTATTGCTATAAACTGCCCTCTTAGAACTGCTTTTGTTGCATCCCATCGGTTTTGGGTAATCGTGTTTTCATTGTCATTTGTTTCTAGGTATTTTTTGATTTCCTCAGTGATCTCTTGGTTATTAAGTAGTGTACTGTTTAGCCTCCATGTGTTTGTATTTTTTACAGATTTTTTCCTGTAATTGATATGTAGTCTCATAGCCTTGTGGTAGGAAGAGATACTTGATATGATTTCAATTTTTAAAACTTTACCAAGGTTTGATTTGTGACCGAAGATATGCTCTATCCTGGAGAATGTTCCATGAGCACTTGAGAAGAAAGTGTATTCTTTTGTTTTTGGATGGAATGTCCTATAAATATCAATTAAGTCCATTTAGTTTAATGTATCATTTAAAGCTTGTGTTTCCTTATTTATTATCAGTTTGGATGATCTGTCCATTGGTGAAAGTGGGGTGTTAAAGTCCCCTACTATGATTGTGTTGCTGTCAATTTCCCCTTTTATGGCTGTTAGCATTTGTGTCATATTGAGGTGCTCCTATGTTGGGTGCATAAATATTTGCAACTGTTATACCTTCTTCTTGGATGGATCCCTTGATCATTATGCAGTGTCCTTCTTTGTCTCTTGTAATAGTCCTTATTTTAAAGTCTATTTCGTCTGATATGAGAATTGCTACTCCAGCTTTCTTTTGATTTCCATTTGCATGGAATATCTTTTTCCATCCCCTCACTTTCAGTCTGTATGTGTCCCTAGGTCTGAAGTGGGTCTCTTGTAGACAGCATATATACGGGTCTTGTTTTTGTATCCATTCAGCCAATCTATGTCTTTTGGTGGGAGCATTTAATCCATTTACATTTAAGGTAATTATCGATATGTATGTTCCTATTACCATTTTGTTAATTGTTTTGTGTTTGTTATTGTAGGTCTTTTCCTTCTCTTTTGTTTCCTGCCTATATAATTCCCTTCAGCATTTGTTGTAAAGTTGGTTTGGTGGTGCTGAATTCTCTTAGCTTTTGTTTGTCTCTAAAGGTGTTAATTTCTCCGTCGAATCTGAATGAGATCCTTGCTGGGTAGAGTAATGTTGGTTGTAGGTTTTTCCCTTTCATCACTTTAAATATGTCCTGCCACTGCCTTCTGGCTTGCAGAGTTTCTGCTGAACGATCAGCTGTTAACCTTATGGGGATTCCCTTGTATGTTATTTGTTGTTTTTCCCTTGCTGCTTTTAACATTTTTTCTTTGTATTTAATTTTTGATAGTTTTATTAATATGTGTCTTGGCATGTTTCTCCTTGGATTTATCCTGCATGGGACTCTCTGAGCTACCTGGACTTGATTAACTATTTTCTTTCCCATATTAGGGAAGTTTTCAACTATAATCTCTTCAAATATTTTCTCAGTCCCTTTCTTTATCTCTTCTTCTGGGACCCCCTATAATTCGAATGTTGGTGCGTTTAATGTTGTCTCAGAGGTCTCTGAGACTGTCCTCAATTCTTTTTATTTATTTATTTTTTTTATTCTGCTCTGCAGTAGTTATTTCCACTGTTTTATCTTCCAGGTAACTTATCCATTCTTCTGCCTCAGTTATTCTGCTATTGTCCTTCTAGAGAATTTTTAATTTCATTTATTGTGTTGTTATTATTGTTTGCTCTTTAGTTCTTTTAGGTCCTTGTTAAACGTTTCTTGTATTTTCTCCATTTTATTTCCAAGATTTTGGATCATCTTTACTATCATTTTTCTGAATTCTTTTTCAGGTAGACTGCCTATTTCCTCTTCATTTGTTTGGTCTGGTCGGTTTTTGCCTTGCTCCTTCATCTGCTGTGTGTTTCTCTGTCTTCTCATTTTGCTTAACTTACTGTGTTAGTGGTCTCCTTTTTGCAGGCTACAGGTTTGTAGTTCCTGTTGTTTTTGGTGTCTGCCCCCAGTGGCTAAGGTTGGTTCAGTGGGTTGTGTAGGCTTCCTGCTGGAGGGGACTAGTGCCTGTGTTCTGGTGGATGAGGCTGGATCTTGGCTTTCTGGTGGGCAGGTGTCCGTGTGGCGGTGTGTTTTGTGGTGTCCGTAACCTTATTATGATTTTAGGCAGCGTTTCTGCTAATGGGTGGGCTTGTGTTCCTGTGTTGCTAGTTGTTTGGCATAGGGTGTCCAGCACTGTAGCTTCCTGGTCGTTGAGTGGTGTTGGGTCTTGGTGGTGAGATGGAGATCTCTGGGAGATTTTCGCCATTCGATATTACATGGAGCTGGGAGGTCTCTGGTAGACCAATGTCCTGAACTTGGCTCTCCCACCTCAGAGGCACAGGCCTGACACCTGACCAGAGCACCAAGACCCTGTCACCCACAATTCTCAGAATAAAAGGGAGAAAAAAAGAAAAAAAGAAAGAAAAATAAAATACAGTTATTAAAATAAAAATTAAAAATTTTTTAAAAATTAAAATAAAAAAGAAAGAGGAGAGCAACCAAACCAAAAAATAAATCCACCAATGATAACAAGATGACAAGTGTTAAAAACTATACACACACACACACAAAAAAACGGACAGAGAGAACCCTAGGACAAATGGCAAAAGCAAAGCTATACAGACAAAATCACATACAGAAGCCTATACATACACACTCACAAAAAGAGAAAAAAGAAAAAAATATATATATCGTTGCTCCCAAAGACACTGCCTCAATTTTGGGATGATTAGTTAGTTGTCTATTCAGGTATTCCACAGATGCAGGGTACATCAAGTTGATTGTGGAGTTTTAATCCGCTGCTTCTGAGGCTGCTGGGAGAGATTTCCCTTTCTCTTCTTTGTTTGCACAGCTCCCGGGGTTCAGCTTTGGATTGGCCCCGCCTCTGCGTGTAGGTCGCCTGAGGGCATCTGTTCTTCCCTCAGACAGGACGGGGTTAAAGGAGCAGCTGCTTCGGGGGCTCTGGCTCACTCAGGCCGGGGGGAGGGAGGGGTACGGATGCAGGACGAGCCTGTGGCGGCAGAGGCCGGCGTGACGTTGCAGCAGCCTGAGGCGCGCCGTGCGTTCTCCCAGGGAAGTTGTGCCCGGATCACGGGACCCTGGCAGTGGCGGGCTGCACCGGCTCCCGGGAGGGGCGGTGTGGAGAGTGACCTGTGCTCGCACACAGGCTTCTTGGTGGCTGCAGCAGCAGCCTTAGCGTCTCATGCCCGTCTCTGGGGTCCGCGCTGATCGCCGCGGCTCACACCCGTCTCTGGAGCTCGTTTAGGCGGTGCTCTGAATCCCCTCTCCTGGCACACTTTTGGGAGGTTTGAGGTCTTCTGCCAGCATTCAGTAGGTGTTCTGTAGGAGTTGTTCCACATGTAGACGTATTTCTGATGTATTTGTGGGGAGGAAGGTGATCTCCACGTCTTACTCTTCTGCCATCTTGAAGGTCTCTCTCTAGAGCTGTTAATATTTTAAGATAAACAGTGTGTTCGTTTTCTGATGCTTGCATCAGAACTCTCAAATGTGTCTTTATCTCTGTAATTTATTGTGTTTTGAAAATTATCAGTTGCAGATTTTATGGTTTCAAAGTGATTAATACCAGAGACTTGTTTTTTCATTAATCTGGTGATATATTTTGTATGTCAATGTGTCATGTAAATATAGAGAATCTTGTTGAGGATTCAGCAGCATAGAATTCGAGGAAGCCTCATATGGCACAGATGTTCCTGTGAGAGCACTGCTACTTTTTTCTTCTTAACATAATCATAGAAGAGTGTGGATGTTCTGGTCAGTAACATGGTGATACGATTCCAATTATAACAAGATTTTTTTATATAAGCAAAATATGGTTCATGATAAGACTGAAAACATTCAAATACTGAAAGTAATGTTTAGATGAAATGATATAGTGATTGGAGCTGAGGGAAGTAGAAACAGTTTCAGATGAAATATTAGCCACTTTAATGCTATGTAATGAGTACATGGGGTGCACTATACTATTCTATTTTTGTCTCTGTTTGAAATGTTCCTTACTATAGAAGTTTTTAATATGATGTTTAGAATGTTTTCAATAACAGTAGAATAAAAAAAAAAACAAAGCGGGTCACAAAATGGTAAATGCAATGTAAACTTGATATAGAAAATATAGAGAGGAAAGAATTAAAACAGTTCAAGATATAAATAATAATTGACTCTTGAATGTGAAATAAAATATTTTCTATATAATTATTTCTAAATTTTATGAAATTAATCTTAGGCATGAGAAATAATTGGAAGCATTGAAAAAATTTCGTTTGCCTATTACTCATAAGAAAGAACTGGAAGAAAGTATGTATTGATACGAAAGTCAATATTAAAAAAAAAACATACAAAGCAGAAACTTCCTTAATCATGTTACTACCATACAGGAGACTGTAAAAGACAATCTTTGTTCAAAACAGAGCTGTGGGGATTCAGGTTTAGCCTTGTGGTTTAGCCTTTGAACCCTGGATTGAGTTTAGCCATTTTCAATCTTTGTGACTATGGACAATTTACTTAATCCAAGTTTTCATTTCCTCAGAATTGTAAACATACAATAGTACAATTATGCAATTGGACAAACAATAATAGGACATACTTCATTGGGCTTTATGAGGAAGAAATGAGATAATCTGGCAAAGCACTTATTCCAGGGTCTCAAATATGTTAACTAACAGTCACAGCATGGCCTTGTCAGTGGCTCCCTAGTATTTCATTCATATAATTTAATGTCTTTGTATTTTACTTTCTTTTGATGTAAAGTTAATCAGTTTAACTGTTGGTAAGACTATTTAATGCCTATGACACTTTGATGTGGTGAAGAAGGAATGCTAACCATTGTTTGCAATGTAATTAATGACCAGTCTATTAAAGTCTGCTATATAAAATCAGTTTGATGTGGAAAAATAATTTATTAAGATATTGAGAAAATTTTAGAAAGAATCTCTGGGGAAAAATTCTCATGTAGTTAATGTGGTAGAATAAAGATGGCTGCAAATTCCTTGTACTTATTCCACTGAGATGTGGAGTCTAATCCCTTTCCCTTTGAATGTCAACTTGCCTTAGTGTCTTGATGACCAGTGATGCTGTGGGACTTCCAAGGCTGGATGATAAGAAGCCTTGACACTTCTGTCCAAGTCTCTTGGAATATTCACTCTTGGAACCCAGACACCATGCAGTGAGAAACCTAAGCTATATGGAGAGGCCACATATAGATGCTCCAGTTTCAGTATCAACTCTAATTGAGCTCCTGGCTACTACTACTTCTAGTCATGTGAGTAAGCCTTCTTGGATGTCCAAACCAGTTGAGGCTTCAGAAGATTCTAACATCTGCATCTATTTGATGGCAATACAAAAGATCCCATGGAAGAACTAACCAGCCTGAGCTAAGTCAACCCACAGAACTACAAGAGATAACAAGAAATTTTTGTTGTAAGCCACTAAATTTGGGGGTTGTTTTGCCATGCAACAATGAAATACTTATTTAATTAAATTCTATTTTTAAGGATAAAAGCAAAGATGTTATAACAAAGAGACCTGAAAATGCAATGGCTTAAATTAAGACACATGTGTATTTCTTTCTTATATAAAATTCCACCCTTTCTGCCTGGGAGGGCAGCTCTTCCATAACGTCATTCAGGAAGGGAAGTTCCTGCTATCTTCCCCTAGGCCTAGAGTATTGCCCATTGCTCTATAACAGAACTTGGGTCACTGCACATCTGTGTTCCCACCTGTGGGGAGAAAGAGGAAGTCCATAGTAAGCAGCTTGTCTTTAAGCTGAACATGATCCATAAATTGCAAACATAAATCTGTTCATATGCTTTTGACCCAAATTTAATCACATGGCCCCATTTGGCTGCAAGGAAGACTGAAAATGTTTGTACTTTACAGCTGGGCAGCCAAGTGCCAGCTTAAGATCTGAGGATTCTATTATTAAAAAAGAAGAAGAAAGTGAGAATAGACCCTGAGGAAGGCTAGCAGTTTCCACTATGTCTGAAAAAAAAAAAAAGTGGAAATTTAACCAGTTTAAAAGTGGAAATGACCAGTTTTCTTAAACACTTAAAAGAGGAGGCAAAACATACACAAATATGAAAACTACAAAATGCATTACTTTTAAAAACTATCAGTGCTGTGGGTTTTCTCGTCATTATTTCTACCCTTATAATTTTCAGTCTGATAATAAGTATTTCAATACTGTTCTGGATTATAACAATTTTACAAGACTTCTCCCAGTCCCCAACATGCACACAATTATATTGCCTATAACCCGCTAAGGGTATATGACTTGTGTTCCCAAGCAGTCAATTCGTGGTCACCGCATAGGATCACAGTGATGCAAACCTGAGTGACTAATGATGAGTCTGAGTACTGGTGCTTTTCTTTGAAATCATGTTTTTAAAGTTTCATTTGGCCAACGTTACAAAACCCATTCTCTTGCTATTCCCTATATTACTCCAATGCACTAGCATTATGAGAAACATTTGTGCCTAATAGGATAGTAACATAATATTGTGTTGACCCAAAGGCAACAGATTTCAGATATCAAAATGAGGTGGAAAACAGATTGCCATTCAGATATTTCAAAAAAGATGGTCAAAGGAGAACAAGTTAGAGACCTTGCCCAGATTGCGAACATAAAAATTGTTCAGAAACTGAGGACAGAAAAGAGTTTTGAGCTGTGTAAGGAGAAGTTCTTGAGAGACGCAGCAAAGAGCGGGGCTTGAGGGCTCTTCTCCCTTCACCGCAAGGCAAGAGAGAGGGGTTTCAATGGGATATCTCAGAGAAGTTGCTGCGTGCTATCTGTAGTTAGGGGGTGTTGCGGTTTACTGTTAAACCTGCCAGAAAAGGTACAAGAAAGCAGAGACCTACACGATCTACTGCCAAAACAGAGTGGAATATGAGAAAAGGGTTCGAGCACAAGCCAAGAAGTTTGCTCCCTCATAAGCAGCGACCTGTGGCATCATAAAAAGGAAGGGATTGGTGTGGCAAGAACTTGTTTACAAAATTTTTGCAAATCTAACGTTGCTCTCTACAATTACTGGTCACCTGGGGAGGGTTGGGCGGGCGCCACGTTCCATTTCCGCCACTGGTACAGTCTCGGCTCGCTGAATCGCCCAGTTTTTCATACAGGGTCTCTTCCTTCAGTCTTTTGTATTTTTGATTGTTATGTAAAACTTGCATAGAAGCTCTAGAAGCAGAAGCAAAGGAGAAAGCAAAGGTGGCTGCACTGGGCAGTCCTTACTCCCTACGTTTTCAAGGCAAGGATGGATAACTACTTCCCACGAACCAGATGTGGAGCCACATAGGTGAGGATAAACAGATCTGGAGCCATTCTAAATGCTGCCTAAGAGGTCACCTTGGAGTGACAATGGGACCCTTAAGGAGAGAATCTCTGTTTATTGGGCCACCAGAAAAGCAGGGTTAAGGGTAGGGGAAGTAGCCAGCTGGAGGAAGATGGGTAACCAACATCATACACCATGATTCTCACCATGAGCCTTGGAGGAACTCACAAAAGTATTCAATACCAATGAGGAAAAAAACAACCCACAACCTGCTTTAAGGATCTGACATGCCTAGGAATTCTATGGCCATTGTATAGAGTACCCGCAGATAAAACCTTTCACAACTCTATTTATACAGCTAGAAATTCAATCTACATTTTATAAATTAGTATGTACTTAATAAAAGATACAAAATACCCATATCTGTTAAAACTCTTCTGCTCACTAAGTTTTAGATTAAGCATATCCTAATATGGTCACTCTTCTTTTATAGTATAACAACCCTGCAACATGTTCTACCTATTAATTTTTATCTTTTAGGCATCATTATGATTCATATCACAACCTCAACTTTCCATTTAACTATAATTATGATCCTATTTGAGGTGTTTGATCATCACAAACTGAAGTAGGAGCACTTTAAGCTAACTGCATTACCTTTTTGTATGCTCTGAGATTTTTTTGAAAGCACACTTGATTTCTAGCAAAACCAAGATTTTCAAACCCATATTGACTTTTCCCTACCCCAAGACATGGAATTAGCTACTTTTCGAAGATACTTGATGCCTACAAATGGAGAATAGTATTAGAGGTCAGATATATGAAGAATCCATATGTGGTTGTTCCCACTGAACATTAGTGATGGTCAGGATGATACTATTAGTGGACCACATGGGTCACAACACTGAAAAGAGATATTTTAAAATCATGAATTAAAACTAATATATGCAATGTAACACTAACATTATTACATCCTTTTCAAAATTTTTCCAATATAAAAACTTCACATTTATTTTCTTTAAAACATACTCATATAATTTTTTAGTCTCTCCCTTGAACTGTATTTCTCAGTTATAATCCATTTATATCTCACTGATCACCATCCTGTGGTCACTTTATTGACACGTTTACATGGGAATGTTGTAATTGCTGTACTGGAATCTGATTCTCAGACTCTGGAGCCTGACCTCTGATGCTATACCTGGTAGAGACTAAAGTCTTCCCCCACAAGAAGTTTAAAATAAATGAGGGAAACAAGACAAATATTTCAAAACAAATCACCCAGTAACAAAATGCTAAAAAATGTGCAGTATGATGTAACACAATATGTGAGTTGGCTCTCTCCACTGCTGAGCACAAATGTGTCACATTTCCAGTAAGACCTCATACTCAATCTTTTTTGCCCCCAACTATGAGTAGGAGTCATTTCAGTTGTTTTCTGAAAATCCTCTCTTCCAAGTCCTCTCCTTTAGCAGTTTGGCAGAACTTTATATATATGATCAGAATTGCTGCCCAAAGGTCTTCTATCTACTACTCTTAGGATCTTCTGTTGGGAAAGCAGACAAGGAATCCTGTAGATATAATGAAATAACAAGGAGATTCACAAAGTATTATGTGCAGAGAGGAGGGCCAGCCAATGCATTTACAGGTTACTGGTCAAGGTTACTTGCCAGAAGGTAGGACTTTGAAACTGAATCTACAGAACAAGTGGAGATTATTCCAGAGAATAGGGATAGAGAGTGTATTATAAGCAAGGGAAAGTATGGACAAAGGCCTGGAGGAAGTGGTAGTGAAGAGCAATTTTGACTGTAGCTTTGACAGGAAAGAGAAAGATTCTGGATGGAGAGAAGAGATAAGTCTAAGAAATGGGAAGAGAAAGGTTTGAGAAGGCCTCCATGAAGGCCCTTCAGGAGCATTACTCTGGGTGTAGTGTGGAAATGTGTTTGGAGAGTGACAAGATCCAAGGCAGGGAGACTGGAGTTAGAGAGCTGTTCTAGAATTCGAGAAACAATGGAGGTAAAACTAAGGTGGTGATGTGGTAATTGCAAAAAGCAGAGCAATTTGAGAGCTTATTAAGGAGTACAATGAACAGAATTTGATGGAATGATTAAGGAACAGAATTCAGGACAGCTTTCAGGCTGTTGTTTTGGGAAAATGGGCATATGAATTTTTCTGTTTACTAAAATGGAAAAACTCAGAGGAGGAGCACGTTGGGATTGAATAAGGGTGTGCATAGCACATCCAAGGGGAGATTTCTGTATGCAATAGATAGATGGATCTAAGGGAAGGGTTCTGAGCTAGAGATATGGACTAGGTAGTCAGAAGCATGTAGCCTATGAGAGTAGGATTGCCAAAAGATAGTATATAGAGTGAGGAAATCAGAGGAGTGAGGAAAGGAGAGCAGAGGAGAGTCTAAGACAAAATTCTGAGCAACATTTATTTAAGGGACGGTCATACGGAAAATAAACCACCAAGTTTAACCAAGGAAGTCAAAGGAAAACCAATAGTATGAAAGTAACTGGAGGCAATGAAAAAATGTCTTTGTTGAAGGAAGAAGTGACCAACAATGTCTAATAGTTTTACAAATAAAATTTCAGAAAGACACTACCATAAATTAGGTGTCAAACTGGGTACCTTGTCAGAGGAAACTCTAGGAGTCTTTGAAGTCAGTAGAGATGAGAGAGAGAAAGGTTAAGGTGTGGATAAATATTCTAAATATAATGTGCAATGTCTAGGAACAATTACTACATTTTTTATTGTTAAAGGAGGTAAAGTTTTCAACACAAGTGTTTTTTTAAATTAATTTATTTATTTTTGGCTGCTTTGGGTCTTCTTTGCTGCGTGCAGGCTTTCTCTAGTTGTGGCGAGTGGGGTTACTCTTTGTTACAGTGCGTGGGCTTCTCATTGCGGAGGCTTCTCTTGTTGCAGAGCCCAGGCTCTAGGCGCGCAGGCTTCAGTAGTTGTGGCCCACGGGCTCTAGAGCACAGACTCAGTAGTTGTGGCGCACGGGCTTAGTTGCTCCGCAGCATGTGGGATCTTCCCAGACCAGGGCTCGAACCCGTGTCCCCTGCATTGGCAGGCAGATTCTTAGCCACTGCAGCAC
The DNA here is from genome assembly GCF_028021215.1 of Eschrichtius robustus. Lineage (NCBI taxonomy): Eukaryota > Metazoa > Chordata > Mammalia > Artiodactyla > Eschrichtiidae > Eschrichtius > Eschrichtius robustus. The sequence goes on from NC_090825.1 coordinate 32,944,474, forward strand.
CAGGGAAGCCCAACATAAGTGGTTTAAAATGCAACAATGTGTTTTGCAATCACTGGCAATCCTACTGTTTGGCATGTTGGCTGGTTAGTGATGCAGTACATCCCAAAGGAAGACAGAGTTCATTTTATTGGCAAGACTTTCCACAGTGTCTTAATCCATTTAATTAAACAGGAACTAGGTTTCCTTAACTGTGTTTAAGGTTAACTGCCATTTTAAACCCTTCTTATAAATTCTCAAAAGCCCACTGACCCACATTGCTCCTCTAAATATGAAATTGAAATGAAAAGAATTATTTTGAGTTAAAATTTCTAACTTTTAACATTATCCCCCATTTAAACATGTCTTTTCCTAATTTCTGTGAAAAATGACACGTTTGAATCACATTGCTTACCTGTGTATAGAGTGAGTTTTTGGTGGTGGCAGGTGATATTAATCAATGTTAAAAAGGAATAAAAGTCAGGGCCTCAGATGCAACACAAATAGGAAATTATCAAATGTATCTATCCACATTTTTGCACTACCTCACCTCCTTATCAATTGCTCCAAAGGCGATTAGTCTAACAGAAAAGCCACTTCAAGGCGAAAATATCAAAGAACAAGTGACTAGTGCAATAAAAGTTATTGAAGGTATTGAAATGATAGTGCTTTATTACTTTACAGATTATTAAACAGCTATTCAATATTTTTTTTCTAAAATCACCATTAAAATTAGTCATTAGAAACCTCAAGAAGCAAAACCATCAAACTCCAGAAAGAATGATTTTCCATGGTTAAGTGTCCAAGTGAAAAGAATCAATGATTCTTTGTGAAATGTGTGTTTCCATGGAAATAAACCGCCATGTTTGGTTGGCATGTATGATATACACGGTCCACTGTAAATTCTTCTTAATAAGAAGATACTCAGAATTTTCTAAAAAAGTGTTTTGCTTATCTGGTAAACTTTCTGGATACTATTAATAGCAGTTAGAACAAAGAAACCCCAAGATCAATTATAAACACCATTTAGCTGATAGTGCTGTGAACTAGGCAACTTTCCAAAATTTAATGAACAAAGCAGGGATCACAAATTCGGATACCTGCAGGAAACAGGAAGTTAGTCATCAACTGAGGAGAGGACCAAGTACTTCAATGCAAGCAGGATGATCAACAACAGAACTCAGTATTGGGGATCTATATAATAAGGAGTGGCAGAGATTAAGTAAAGTAACATTATCTCAGTTTTCAATACAAATAATATTTTAATGCAATATATTTTTTAAAAAATCCAAATGAATGCAAAACAAGCCATGATGAACAAAATATCAAAAGGCTAAATACAGAATTAGTAATAATGCCCTGCAGAGTCACGTTGAAACCTGAGGCAAAGGGAAAAATCGGTAATACTGATCCTGTCATCAAATATATTTGCTCCATATGAATGATTATAGCAGAATCAATTGTGCATGCATGCATATATATATATATATATATATATATATATATATATATATTTACAAAGCTATACTAATTTTATAAGTGGCTATAGTCATTTATCTTGCATTTCAATGCCATTTTTTTGTGCTTCATGAGAGCTGATATTTTCAAAGGACAGCTAAAATGATGCTTTCGTTACTATCAAGTTTAGGGAGTCCAAAAGGAGAATCAATTCAACAACTTGTCTTTGAAGTTGTTTAATTATGTAGTATGATTCCTGCTTATTAGATACATCACCTGGGATTCATTTAGAGGTTTGCATCAAGAAATAATTCAGTAAGTTTATTGTTTTGCCCTATGAAATTACATGATATTTCTTCCCTAATAGGCAAAAAAAAAAGGTGGTCATTAAACTTAATCTTCTAATATATACCCATTAAAACGCAGCTTTCTTTTCAGTTCAAGAGCATATCTGTTCTGTCATTGATCTAATAAAGTTAAGGACTGTGATAAATAATGGTGTTTAGAAAAGTTTGAAAATTTTCTATATCTAGCCATTTCACTTAAAATCAATGTTTACTAAGCCAGTCAAGCTTATAGCCTAAATTCTGAAATTTCTGATTCATTAAATTGTACCATCCAAGTTCAAATTCAACTGCAATCAAAATCTCTTTCAAGTGTCTCTAGTTATACCCCTATAATACCAAAATATGAATTAGTTGAAATTCTTTTGTTAACCACATATTTTTAGTTCACATGACCAAATATTTAATTCACTTAAATAATTTTTCAATTAGCACTGCATGAGTGTTACAAAGATTATAAATTCTTAGTTCATAAACTCAATATCTCATGATTGAGTTCATGACTCTTCCCATGAACTAATCTTAGACCCCAAGTGCTTTCAGGCACTTATTATATAAGGGGGTAGATAAAACTAATACACATTAAACATTTAAATCATTATAAACACTAATATAAGAAAGTACTAAATTTGATCTAACAAACTGACAGATTATAAAGGATAGTCAACAAATCTTGTGTAGATAAAAATGATTAATATTTTTGTTGATGATGTGTTGTCTTCATATGTTAACTAATTTAACTTTATAATTACCTAATAACAAAGGTAGTGTCATTTTCCCATTGTTCAATGAGGAAAATTAAGTTCTGGAAGTGTAAGTGACTTACCCAAGGCTGCTTGACTGCGAAGTCCAGTGGGTAGCAAAACAAGGATGTAGTGTGTGTGTGTGTGGCTCCGTATGTATATATGTGTGACTGTGTTTAGCATTTATGGGTGATGGGGAGACAATCACAAGTATATTAAATATAAAAAATCACACGCAGATGGCAATGTGCATTTCTTCTTTTTATTAAATACCACCCTAATAATTCCACATCCTTTTGAAGCTCTTGGGTATATCTCCTTAACTCACATTAATTTCACAATTTGATCCTAGAGAACTGAGTTAAAGATAGCTTTAGGACTTGTCGATTTAAAAGAAGAATCTTGGAACAGTAAAGTGAAAGTTGAAGCACAACTTTTAAGTTCAGCTCAGCTTAACATTAATAAGACTTTAAAAGAGAGTATCAGACACCTATCAAACACCATCACTGACACTAACGTAGGATCTGTGACAAATATAGTGAAACACATAAAAGCCATATTGAAAAAATGAAAATGTTTACAACTCTTGACAATGCAGGACTATAAAATCAAACTACATTTTCACATTTACTATTGCAACCTTTAATGAAAAGTCATCATTTCTTGAGATCTGGAAACTATTAAAGAAAAAAGGGAATTTTATTAATATAAAATTAGAAAATTAAATAACTTCTGAGTGAATTTCTGCTATGTCCCTATAACATCATTTCTTGTTTTCAGCCAATTTCCTCACTGGAGAAATCTTACATGCAAACTCAAGTAGAAATATAGTTACTAATTTTGGTTTGGCTTAACATTCACAAAGCACTACAAACCTTCTTGCATTATCACAAGAAGCTTGTTGGGGGAGGAAAATGATGTCTTAGAAAGTTGAAGAAGAGACTAAGTCATGCTAGATAGACTCTTACAGGGGGCCACCATATTGCAACCTCAGGAACTGCCATTTATATTGTTTTCTCTGTTTGCCCAGGTAATGTCTATTATAGAACACAAAGATCAGGCAAGTTTCTTAATTTCTCTTTTAATTTGCTGTTATTTGAGATGAATGATAACTATCTTTTGGGGTTGTCTGAGATGTAAAGGAAATAACATACAAAATAGTTCTCACGGTGCTTACATAACGTATGTACCCCAAAACTTGCTCCTTTCCTCTCCACTCATTCCTACAGGATGCCTGCATCTCATGGAGCAAATCTTATTACTTTTGCTACCAGATACAATGCAAATATCTTGGAATCTTTGGTTTGTTACAGCCACTGGAGCTCAGCCAGTCACTGGTCTATTTTTGCCTAAGATTAGTAAGAAATTCTATCACTCATAGCAGAGGAAGCCAACAAAGGTTTTCTTTCCATTAAAAAGATAATATGCTTTTAGGTAATCATGTCACTCCTATTTAAGGCAGCATATCTCTTCAAACATCCTTTATTTTCTTTAATTTATTGCATTAGAGTTCTGCTTTATCTTTAGGTATCTGTGCTAGACAAAGGAGAACTGTCTAGATTGGAGTGTCTCTGTTACTTCTGACATGAATAAATATTGGACTGACTGGAACATGTGCTAATATCAGAATCCCAAATACTTCCTTAAACACCATATTATGAAACTTCGTGGTTTTGCATATATATTTTTCCACTGTAATTATATAATGACTACGCTTGGTTAGTCAAAAAGCATTCTTAGGAATACTGCCTGCCTTAGAAAACTACCTTTGTGTTGTATGAATGAATGAATCTGAACATTTTACTACTAAAAAGATAAAAGCTGATAATGCCAAATAACAGATGACTTTAGTTAATCCAGTGGGGATGAAAGTCACATTTTCATTAAAATCATACTTACTGGTTGCTGGGCTAAGTTTTTTTTTCTATTTTTAAAGTATCTTTGTTTGCAAAACGATACAAAATTTCCTTAAAAATAATGAATAAAATAATGATACATATCGATTCCTGTAGGGTTTTATTTCTAAATAAGAGTATACAAATTAGAGTTCATCATGCTGAGCCAATCATTTCTTACACTGGTATGAATTATAATATTATTTATTAAGCAACTTGCGTCAAGTTTCATCTGTGCAATGACTCTCATATAAGAATACATAATAGAGAAGCTACAGTTGAGATCATTGGTGGCATCACTGGGATAAAAGTCCCAAAGTAAATTGGAAGTGATTCTTTGGACAGACAAAGAAAACTAATAGAAAGAGGAATATTTGGTGACTATAAGCAAATTTGGTGACTCCTCCTGCTTCCTTCCTGAGTAATTCGGTCCTAATGCCCTGAAGTCACACAGGACAAATTAGGCGTCTAGGTGGAGGCAGGGCCCCGTGTGGAGTCTTGAGGACCAAGCAGGGTGAGGAAAGCAGCTATGTGTCAGCAGTGACCAGTGTAGGATGTCAAAGTCCAACAGAAGGAGAAAGGCAGGAAAGCCTAAAATGAGGAGTCAGAGTCTGAGTAGGATGAGAATAAAATAATCCATGTGGAGAGATGGCCTGGCTGCGGGCTTTGGAGCTTGAGCAGGATGAGGAGGGTACCTTTGCAAAGGGATGGCTTGTCAGAATCTAGGTGGAGCGATGAGGCTGGCCACACGTGGAAAATATTTTGATGTGGGTGACAGAGCCCAAATAGTAAAGGATGCATCTGCTTGAAGAGGAAGCCAGTTGTGGGTGTCAGAGGGACAACGGTACAGAGGAGACCTCCAGCAGTGTGGACGTTCCAGTGTGAAGAGGGTGCCCATACAGAGGGGGCCTGAAGTGGGGAGCAGTCAGAGTCTGAGCCCAGTGAGATGGGATTTGATGAGGGTGGTGGGGAGGGGACAGCGTGAGAAATCAGAACCTGAGAAGTGAGAGTGGGGACGGGGTACAAGCAGCAGTGGGAAACTGGTTACATGCCGGGGTATCGAACAAATTCAAGATATTAAGGTTAATGGAAGCTAGATTGGTATTGCCAGAGAAGGGAGCTGCAAATACAGAACTGGAGAAAAGTAGAATGAACTCTGTGGGTTGGAGTTGGAATTGAAGATATTGATATGAAATGTGTGGTTTTCAATACATGTTGATAGATTTACTTATGACATAAATATGTGTGTATATGAAATATGTATGAATGTGTATACATATACTCTAAGTTCTGTCCACCAAGACAGTCTGCAAATAATGATAGCCCGATAGCAATGAGTACATCTTCCACTCCAACGTCAACTCTGGCTTCTAATTATTATTCTCCACTTGGAGGAACTAGGGTTCCTTGGAGAAATGGCTGAGTTCAGCTTGGGCAAGGAGAATACAAAAGGAACCTGGAACATCATTTTATGCCAGAAAACAAGTACATACTCAAGAATGATAGGGATATGTCAAGAGTTCACAGAAGCTAGCTTGAAGGGTCTTCACTGGACAAATCTGAAACAAGTTGAGCATCAAAGTAAATAATCATAGTAATGTCCTGTGACCCACTGAATGAAACTGGAAATCGTGAGTTCATATTAATATTCCCAAAGTAACAAATGAAAACTTTCATGAGGAACTGGATATTTACATATTTTAAAATACATCCCCACCATATACTTAAGAATTGAAAAGAGAAAAATAGTTAAGTTTTTGGTGGAGAAGACTGGCAGATACCACCCTTAATCAAGGGATCAAAGTATATATTAATAATATTTAGAATATTAAGATCATGTACCACATAATATAATATAATAAGTAGAATACAACATCGCTTCTGTGATATTCCTCTCAAAGATGTACAACTTAAATCATGAGTAAACATCAAACTCAAATTGATGGATAGTTTGCAAAGTAATAGGACTGTAATCTTTGAAAATATCAGAGATTAAAGAGACATGAAAACAAAATACAGCACCTGATTATGAACTGGAACCTTTGCTGTAAAGGACAATATTGAAATTGGCAAAACTGGAATGGATCTAAGGTTTAAAAGGTAGAAACGTATCGGCTCTAACTTCCTAATGTTGATGGTTGTATTGTGATTATGCAGGAGAAGGTCTTTGTACGAATTACACAGTGGAATATTTGGAGGTGACTGGGCATCAGGTTGGTTACTTTTCCTCAAATAGTTCAGGGAAAAAATTCTTATATTGTACATGTAGCTCTTCTGTAACCTTGATATTGCTTCAAATTTAGCATTTATTTTTAAAAGAAGAGCAAAAATCTACTAACCTAATTTATGAAGCAAGGGTCTCAGAATGTACTGACATAGGTGTAATACAACAGTCAATCAATTAACATTTATCTGTTGAGTTTTCACATGGGTTCCAGCAGTCTGCATGACAAGACATGGCTGCTATTTAATCAAAACTAAGACAGAAATATATGGAAATAGTGGATCACTTGATATATGTATACTGGCATTAGATGAAATCAGCAGTCAAGAAGAAAGTGACCCGTGTGACCTGGAAAGGACTCCAGGTGAGATAATCAGTACAGGCAGGATTTCAGGGTGCAGAATGAGCATGGGTTCAGCAAAGGATGGTCAGGACCCCAACTTGACAAAGAGCAGAAGGTTTGCAATGGAAAGTAGTACGAGATAAAGCAAAGGCAGACAGAACATGGAGATCCTTAAAAGTGATATTAAGGTGTGATGGTGAGGTGGGTAGCTTGCTACTCCAAGCAAAAGACCCACCTTAGCAGGTAAAATCAATTAGAACAAAAATCTGTATCACCTTCCTCTTGATTAGCTGGCAACTAAAGCAATAATTTTCAAGTGTCTTTCCTCAAAGGTAATCCTATTTAGAAGCCCAATGTATACAGTAGATAAAAATGAAGCTGCTATCATTGAATATAGAGTGGGAAGCCCAGAGCCTCGCCTCTTGACCTGTCTTTGCAACTATCACCACTGACATTCTGCTGAGGAAGACCTAGGACTCAAGGATCTCAGATGGAAGATCGCTACAGTAGAGCAGTCTGAAGAGGATCTCAGAGGTATTTACGCTTTGAAAGGTGCATCTTCAAGTGGAAAGGTCCACAATAACAAGCATATATGCTGTTTCTCTTTATCTCTATGCACTAATGTATCAGTCTGCATACAAACCACCCATTCTTACTTTTGCCTGAACTTTCTAGGCCAAATGGAGTTGTTTTAATCAAGAAACTTTAAAATCTTTTCTTTCTCCATAAAATGATCATTTGGCACCTCTCTGTAGAAATATATATGGAGATAATACATTTAGCATTCAATTAAATACTTTTGAGTCAAATTAAAAATATATCAAATTATTTTCTCTATCAGGTAGACATAGTTTGTGAAAATCTGGTTATATAGTCATTACCTTCAGGGATCTTCCTGAAAATATATGAGACTCTGGTCCTGGAAAAGAGACCCCTTAACTGATTCCAGATTTCAGCACCCCAGAGTAATTACAAATTATAGACTAAAGTTTCTTCAAACTTCATATAATTAACATAATTTCAGAATATTAAAATAACAGAATATTGGGAAAAATATACTCAGAAATAAAATAATATTTAACTGTAATTTCCTCTGAATAAAGTAATTTTCATTTTTAATAGGCATTGATAAAATATAATAGAGTTATCAAATATAGACTATTATGTTTAAATTTTCATTTACTTGATAAGATCTTAAAACTGAGTCAGAACTTTTAATTTATCTAAGCCATAATTGGGAAACGTAAAAATACCTGTAGCTAAAATTGAAACAATGCACTGTTTTAAAACCATCACACGATGTTAATAATCTTGAGGTATCTTGAAGTTTGTATGTCTCTGTTTATACTTCCAGAATCACAACTATTAATAATTATGTTGACCACTGAGTTTCTTGCCAATCCATGTTAGCCAGATTCTACAATTTCTTTGGTGTGTAATTCTTCTTCCCTAACAGATGCAACACTTCCACTGTCAGATCATCCTAAGATTTAATCCTAATTATGGACCCTGGTGGTCAAGGAAATGTATGAAAGCAGGTGCTGAAGAAGGAGAGCATTGTCTTGTAAGACACTTACCTCACTGGAGGTAAGCAAGGGAGGTCTAATCTTCCAACAAGGGGAGCAGGCCAATTTTGCAGACTCAGAGGGTTCAGGAAATCAAGGAATTGAAGGATTTTAAGTGCATCTAGCCTAATATGCCCCGTTTCAGGTCTCAGGATCATACTTTCTCCCTATCAAAGCCATTATCGGTGATGGATACTTTCCTAAGCTGAGAACAGTTTTCTCTCTTTTATAGTCAAGTACCATGCCTGGTTTTCAGATCTGTCTTTTCTCTGGCTTCAAGACATGAGAGTCTCTTTAAATACTGCCAAGTAGACTCTCTACCTTTCATACTTTGCTTTAAATTCATAATGAATAGATCTGAGCTTGTCATTTTCTCTTTTCAACACACAAATAGTGTTTAGCAATAGCTACGCAATTCCAGTAATACTTATAGTTACCAGTTTCCTCATAGTTCTCAAACATCATAGACATTGACCAGTTAATCTATGCCCTTCCACCTGCATCTTATCTAAGTTCACCATAGGTGAAAGTTTTAGCAATCACAAAACCAAAGCAAGCCACAGACTATCAACTCTTCGCCTACCAAGTGATTGGGCTCTCACTGCCATCCAGCTAGTGAATTATCTAACCCTAGAGTCCCATCTTTAAAGACTGCTTCCTGGCACCAATTTCAGCACTATCTCTCTTAGGTTCTGTGTAAATAATTTATTGATTAAGGATTCTCAGGAGAAAGGGAGTAAGTGAAACAGTGTAAGGTAGAAAACAAAACAAAAATACAAACCAAACCAAAACAAACCAGAATGTGGCCTCAGCTAGAGACTAGCTTTTGTCTGATTCCATGGGGAGTCTGAAGCACAAATTGCATCTTAGAGTTGGCTCTACCTTGGGCAAGGGAATCAATCTGGCCCATTTGTCAGCTTTCAGCCTCTGGCTGCCAGGGATGGAGGGTAGGGAAGTGGAGCCACAACCTCCTATGTAATGTGGTATCTGATTCAGCTGAGGTTAATCCTCCTGGGAAGGACCAGCTGTGAGTTTTCAGCAACCAGTCCTTGTGACTAGTGTGGGATAAGAGCTCCAGCCTGGTGAAGGAGATCTGGGCCACTCCACCGTTCAAACCAGGATACTCTTGAGAGTAAAAGGGACAGCTACTGATAAGCATGCAAAAAAAAAACAAAAACAAATCAAGCATAAACCAGATGAAGACCATCCCAGGCAAACAGGAATGTGTGCTCATCCTACCTCCATCCCATTATTCCCTTGCTACATGGAATACAGCACTGCGTACGCAAAGGCCAGGTTTCCCTAAAGGACACGCAGCCTTCTCCACTGAGGTCTAGGGGTGAAAGACCCCACATCTCTATAAATCTTCTCCCATGGGCTTGGGCTTGATGTAAGGGTGGAGATGATTGAGGGACTGATTTCCTTTCTTTTACTCCTCATTACAGTCCCTCAAGACCAAGAAGAGAATTGTTTACTTTATACTGAACTACTGAAAAGTTTTAATCAGAGAAATAAGGATTATTCTTCATTTAAACATGAAATAAATTCAAGCCCATACTGCAAAATACACTTTGCTAATTTAATGTTTTTAAATGATATGTCCAGAATCAAAAGGAAAAAGTGCAATAAATCTTTTAAAAATGGTATTAGACGTGCTAGGGTTACAACAAATGTTAAAAAATAAAGAAAATTGAGATGGAGTATCTTTTAAAAACACTACATTCAAGAAACCAAAGGACTTGAAAGAATTGTGAAATGTTAAAACATGTTTTAGAAGTTGCAGATGTGAAGTCATTTTGTAGTATTTTCAATATATAATTTTAAGACATCTGTTTCTGGGAAAATTTTATGAGGAAACAAAACATAGTAAGAAAAAAATCGATTTTCCAAATCCATGAAAAACAGATCCTTGCAAAGAAAAAGAAAAAATATATATGTATTTAATACTGTTTCCTGGAAGTTTACTTAGAAACTAGGGAGAAGTATTTTCTGTTGAAAGGCAGCGATTCCAACTTAGGTGGGAGAGTTTAAGGCAGAAGGGTACACATTTTGCAACTTGTCACCACATTAGCAAGGCTTCATTGTTAATTCTCAGAGTTCTCTCGTCCTGAGTGAAAAATTACTGGACAAATCCATGAAACTAGTGCTGTTTTGATTTTGAGTGAATTATCTGATCAAATCACAAGAATAAGCAGTATGTTGTTTTTGTTTTTCTGTTTTTTTGTTTTTTCGGTTTTTTTAGTTGAATTGGTATTTTGGGATGTTGAAGTGTAAAAATAATATTTAACAGCTTTGTTGAGATTCAATTTGACAAACAGCAAGCTGCACATGTACAATTTTTGACCTACAAGTATACCCATGAAAACTCACTGCAATCAAAATAATAAACATATTCAATCGTCCCCCCAAATTTCTTCCTACCTCTTTGTAATCGTCCTCCTTGTCCCTCCCTGGCCCTACCCTGTGCCCCCAAAAACCTCTCATCTTTCTTCTGTTACTATAGGTTAGTTTGCATTTTATAGAATTTTATATAAATGAGATCAGACAATATACACTCATTTTTCATCTGGCTTCTTTCATGCCATATAATTATTTTAAAGTCATCCAGTTGGTACATATGTCAATAATATGTTTCTCTTTATAGGTGGGTAATATTCCATTGCACGGATATACCACAATTTGTTCATCCATTCAACTATTGATGGATATTTGGGCTATTTCCTTTTTTTTCTTTTTTTGGCTATTACAAATAAAGTTGCTGTGAATATTTATGTGCAAGTCCTTGTGTGCACATATGCTCTCATTTCTCTTAGGTAAATACCTAGGAATAGAATGGCTGGATCACACAGTAGATGGATGCTTAAGTTTTAAAGACATTGTCATACTGGTTTTCCAAAGTGATTGCATATTTAACATTACCACGAACAAATTAGGCAAAGATTTCTTAGCTACAACAACAAAACCATGATCCATAAAGTTTTAAAAAATAATAAATTGGATTCCATTGAAATGTAAAACTCTATTCCTCAAAAGACATTATTAAGTGAATAAAAAGATAATCCACAGATTGAAAGAAGATATTTGTAAATTCTATATCTGATAAATCTGTGCTCCGCTTCTCTTGTTGCGGAGCACAGGCTCAGTAGGTGTGGCTCACAGGCTCTAGAACACAGGCTCAGTAGTTGTGGTGTACGGGCTTAGTTGCTCCGCAGCATGTGTGATCTTCCTGGACCAGGGCTCGAACCCGTGTCCCCTGCATTGGCAGGCGGATTCTTAACCACTGCACCACCAGGGAAGTCCAAAAAAATTAAATAACTTCTATCAGTCTACTGCTTCAAATATTTCAATGACTTCTCCTAGCCCTTAGGATACAGTCCCTTTAAAATGATAAACTCTTCATAAATGGTAAAAAAAATAAAAGATAAAAACAAAAACAAGTAAATTAGCCTTAGACCTAGCTTTACCTTACCTATTTTTCTTAATATCGTCTCTCATGCACTTTATTCTCAGTCCTACCAAATTCCTTCCTCAAACCTTCTATATTCTCTTCTATTTCACAGCCTTCCATAAGTTGTTCCAACTACTTGGAACATTTTCTTAGTTTTTCTTGACCTCTTTGCCTTGTGAACTTATATATAACTTCTACTTATCCTTCTACATAATTATCTTGGTGGTCATTTCCAACAGGAAGCTTTCACAGATCTTAACAATATTTGGGTAAGTTAGTTGTTTGCACTGTGTGCATTCACATCACCTCAGACATGGTATCTAAAAATTATAGCTATATTGAGCCATCTGAATCAGAAAGTACTGTGGGGACATGTATCATATCTGCCTTTTCCACAACTATATCCTTATGCTTAGAACATAATATGCATTTAATTAATATTAGTTTGCTTGAATGGATGAATGCATTAATGAATGAATACAGAAATGAGAATCCCTGTGCTCACAGAAGGGAGGCTCACAGAGAAGTGGAAAGACAAAAAGAAGTTAAAGGGTAGGAATGAGTGTGAGCAGAAACAAAGATGAATAAGCATTTGGTAGATGGCAAAAGGTTTGTCTAATCAGCTCTCACAAATAAATACAAAAGCCTTTGCTACCCCTACTTCAAGGCAGTCTAATATGACTCTGTTCACATTTGAGGATGTACACTAAGCTTTAGGAGTAACAAATTAAATGCAGCCAGGAAGCAAAACATAGACAAAGAAATTCTAAATAATTGCCCCTAATGACATTGGTACACACCGCAGAAAGAATAGAGGATGGCTGGAGGTAAGAGAAAGAGGGAAGCTGTCTGATTGAAGTATGGCAATCCTAAGTGAACAAAAGCATGGCATGTATTTCTTAGCCAAAAGAAGTTCACCAACACTAAGTAAATGCGCCTTCTTGAAGGTTGTACTTTAAAAAAGAAGAAAAATACACAAGATATCATTTTCAGGGCTAAAGACAAAACTTACCATTATCTTATTAAAATTTGACCCAGGATATCAAACTATTCAATGTATTATTGTCCTTTCCCAAACCTTTTATTTTACTCAGTCCTTTTACTTCTATTGAACTTAAAGTTTTGCCAATATTTTCAAAGATTCCAGTGGACCATATGTTCTTCAGACAAAAACGGTAGCACTCAGTTTTATTAAATATTTTGTGTATATGAAATTATACATTGGATACCTGACTTTTATTGTTTATTGGGGATAATTTAAAAGTGCATTACCTGTAGGATAATTCATAATAATATGAAGAATTCTACAGATTTGGAAAACAGGAAATGGAGGATTGATGCCTTTTCCTGGGAATTAATCAATGACGAGTGAATGATTTCAAAGATTATGTGGCAAAGGGGCAGACTAAAGGTGCTTAGCAGGAAAAAGAATTATCTACTAATCTTTGCTTAGTTGAATTGGTAAATACTGTTGAACTTCCTTCAGGGAAAGAATAAGTCCTAGAAATGTTTACCTACAGATATTGGCAAAGCTAATCCAAAACTGCCATTTTTATACAGACACAAATCCTTGCCTAGACTTGATTTCAGGCTGATAGAAACATTTTTTAAACACTTTTTTGTTCAATACATAACTATCTATGAATATGATTATTTCTTCCAAATCTACTTTGCTCATTGACATAGTTTTCCTTTGATAGGGTAACCTAAATACAATATATAAAGATATTTTCTTAGTATCCATATATAGATCTGTGCTCTAATATATGCCAATGTCATGTTGAATTTGTCTATGAAAAAACACTAGTGATTCAACTGAAATAATGAGCCAAATCAATTTTATAGTGTTTTATATACAAAGAATAGCCATCTGATTCAGCATTTTACTTTTTTATTGGTATTGTGGAATGTTGAGGGTTAGGGGAGGGAAAGGAAGATGAGGACTCCATGCAGGAGATTAAAGATCCAGCCTGGAGTCCATCACCAATGAAATCAGTGAAATCATATTAATAAGCTAATGATAAAATATCCATTTAAAAAATTCATAAATTTTGGTCATATTTGAGACCTAGTAGTATTAATGCTACTGTTCAGAGTCACTCTCCAACCTTCTCTTAACTGTTGTTTTATAGCCTACATTTCCCCAGACCATGATAGCTGGGGTTTTACATAAACACATGTTAATGGTAATTGATCAGCCACTGACTTTCACTCCTACCTGCTACTGTGAGACCATAATTTTCCTGCAAATGCCACCCTCCATAGTCATTTCCAGACATTCATTAAAGAATATTTCAAGTTTGCTTGTGTACAAAGTTTATCAGATACCACATGGCACCACCATCATCTTACTATTTAGCTCTGGACCCCTCTCTTGTGATGCGGGAAGCCAGGGACTGTGTTTTTATTGCCCACAAGCTGTCCTCCTCTGTCCACTGTTCCACCACTACCACCCCCATACTCTGAAGCTCTTTCAGGCACGAACCAGTGCTGAGTTTGGGATTCCTCAAAGTCTAAACACTGTGCTGGTTTCTTTTCTTCATTTGTATGCTAGCCTATAAATGACCAGGTTTAAAAAGAAACAAGATAAAGATTCTAATTCTAAAATGATAATATAATAATTTTAATGTGAAAGGTACTAGATAGGTTAAATGGCAGATAAGACATAGCTAGAGAAGGAAAAATAAGTTGAGAGAGAACAGAAAAGAGAAATTACACATAGTGCAGCATAAAGAGTTAAAAACATGGAAAGTATTAAACTGAAGGTAAGGGAAGACTTAACAGAGAGAACAGGAAAAATGTAATATTCAAAGAGATTAATGACTGAGAATGATCCAAAATGGCTGCAAGACAAAAAATCAGACTCTTAAAGCGTAATAAATTCCAAGCAGTGTATATACAATAAAACCTATTTCTAAGCACATTTCTGTGAATACTAAGGATATGCAAATTCTAAAAATAGCAAAAGAGAAAGAAAAAATTAAAGACAGACATATTTGTCATCTTATCATAAAATTAAACCTGTAAAAGAGTAGAATAATATCTCTAAGAGCTAATAGAAAATAGTTGATTGACTAGAACACCCTTTGAAATTATTTTTAAGGAATAAGGATAAAATAAACTTTTCAACCAAACAAAAAGTAGCCTTGAAGAAGAAGAGAATGAAAGCTAGAAGAAAGGACTAATATATAAAAATAAAAGATAGGGAATAGAGTTTGTAAAATCATGGGAAATACAGAGAAACAACTTTTTTATAAAATAATAATAGCAATAAATAGTAATCATTAATCATGGATGATAAAATACAAGATAAAACTAATATAGTATACTCCCTTCTTAACATTTATGAACAGGATATTCTAGTGAGCTTATAATAGTAGGAGGGGAAAAATGAATTAAATTTAGACTTCGTAAATTATGCTAAATGTCTAGATAATCAACAGAACAATGATAGTTTTATTTCTTCACACCAACAGAAGGGGAAAATCGAATTTTTAAAACTTAGTCATTCCAAAAGAAGTCAGGAAAAGATAAAAAAAGAAAACATGGGAAAAGCTGGAAACAAAAATTACCAAGTAAGATGTAAAATTAAAACTGAATAAAAAACCACAATAAATATAAATGGACTGCATCTGCCAACATCAGAAGTTATCATATAGAAATCACACATAGATTATGACAGCTTAGTATAATTGCTATTATGTAGGCATACACAACTGGCTGAGAAGAAAGACAACTAATATTAACGAGACCATAAAAAGGCTTTTTAGAGAAGGTGATGTATGAGCTGAGTATCTGAGTATGCATGGGAGTTTGCCAAGGACACAAAATGGACAAGAACATTCCAGAAATAAAATAGGCATTTGTGAAGAATAATTGTGGTGTATTTTTATCTTTTTCCCTCATTCAATGGAAAAATGAAAGGGTAGGAGAAAAAAGGGAAAAAAATGTTAAAGTCCTTTTCCTATTTATAAAAGATTTACCTGTTCTTGAAAATTTTCCCTGATGATCTTTTAAAATAAAAGATATTTTCATTATCTGGGTTAGTTCTATAGAACTTTAGATAAGTGATTATAAACATTGGCAGTAGCTCTCATAATAAAGTTTGCATGGTATATTAAATGTTTCATACATTCAATACTCTTGGATTTTTGGTATTAAGAAGATCTTCACCTTGTGAATAAAGGTGGTAATATGCAATAGATTTTTGTTTGCTTCTTTGTTAGTTTTTAATGTCCTTTTTGGCAAAATAAGGAGTTGGCAATAAAATCAAATCTCTTTTTCCTTTGTATTAAATTGCATTTTATTGTCCACAAAATCCAGAAGTCTGGAAACCACTAGATTAAATGACTCTCAAAACTTTTTTTGCAAAGAACTACGCAACTTGAAATATAATGTTTTCCAAAGACTACAGACGAAATTTGAAGACTTGGCTTTAAGTAGAACCAATCTGAAAACTATACAAGTAGTTTTCTCCCCAGTTTCATAAATGCACTTCTTCAGTAATGAATATACTGTGTCTCTTGTGTTCAGAATAGTAAACCAAAAACCAGGCATAAAAACTTCACATCCTGTTGTTTTCCTCCAGGGGGAAAAAGTCTCATTTAATAATTCAGTTGCTATGCATGTACGTATGCTTTTAAAAATCATTCAATATTTGCATATAAGCTTATCAATAAAAGACCGTAATGATCAACTAGTTTCCTGGAATGATTAAATTATTTAACATTATATGCCCACTGATACTTAGCAAATACACTATGCTTGTCTAAGAATTAAATACGATATTAGACCATGGAAACTTATCATACCCTATTCAATATGGAGCTCATGTTTAGTTTCCAAAAACAAAGAGATAAAAGGTGGAATTTGGAGAACTTTCAAGATGGCGGAGGAGTAAGACATGGAGCTCACCTTCCTCCCCACAAATACATCAGAAATACATCTACATGTGTAACAACTCCTACAGACCACCTACTGAACGCTGACAGAAGACCTCAGACTTCCCAAAAGGCAAGAAACTCCCAACGTACCTGGCCATGTGGCTGACAGGGTCTTGGTGCTCTGGCCAGGTGTCAGGTCTGACACTCTGAGGTGGGAGAGTCAAGTTCAAGACACTGGACCACCAGAGACCTCCCAGCCCCACATAATATCAATTGGCAAGAGCTCTTCCAGAGATTTCTGTCTCAACGCTAAGACCCAGCTCCACTCAACAATGAGCAAGCTCCACTGCTGGACACCCCATGCCAAACAACTAGCAAGACAGGAACACAACCCCACCCATTAGCACACAGGCTGCCTAAAATCATAATAAGTTCACAGACAACTCAAAATACATTACCGGATGCAGTCCTGCCCACCAGAAAGACAAGATCCAGCCTCATCCACCAGAACACAGGCACCAGTCCCCTCCCCTACACAAACCACTGAACCAACCTCACCAACTGGGAGCAGACACCAAAAACAACAGGAACTAAAAACTTGTAGCCTGAAAAAAGGAGACCCCAAACACAGTAAGTTAAGCAAAATGAGAAGACAGAGAAATACACAGCAGATGAAGGAGCAAGGTAAAAACCCATCAGACCAAACAAATGAAGAGGAAATAGGCAGTCTACTGAAAAAGAATTCAGAGTAATGAAAGTAAAAATGATACAAAATCTTGGAAATAGAATGGAGAAAATACAAAAAATGTTTAACATGGACCTAGAAGAACTAAAGAGCAAACAAACAATGATGAACAACACAATAAATGAAAATAAAAATTCTCTAGAAGGAATCAATAGCAGAACAACTGAGGCAGAAGAACAGATAAGTGACCTGGAAGAGAAAATAGTGGAAATAACCACCGCAGAGCAGAATAAAGAAAAAAGAATGAAAAGACTTGAGGACAGTCTCAGAGACCTCTGGGACAACATTAAACACACCAACATTCAAATTATAGGGGTCTCAGAAGAAGAAGAGAAAAAGAAAGGGACTGAGAAAATATTTGAAGAGATTATAGTTGAAAACTTCCCTAATATGGGAAAGGAAATAGTTATCAAGTCCAGAAAACACAGCGAGTCCCATACAGGATAAATCCAAGGAGGAACATGCCAAGACACATATTAATCAAACTATCAAAAATTAACTACAAAAAAAAATTTTTAAAGCAGCAAGGGAAAAACAACAAATAACATACAAGGGAATCCCCATAAGGTTAACAGCTGATCTTTCAGCAGAAACTCTGCAAGCCAGAAAGGGGTGGCAGGACATATTTAAAGTGATGAAAGGGAAAACCTACAGCCAAGATTACTCTACCCAGCAAGGATCTCATTCAGATTCGAGGGAGAAATTAAAACCTTTACAGACAAACAAAAGCTAAGAGAATTCAGCACCACCAAGCCAGCTTTACAACAAATGCTAAAGGAACTTCTCTAGGCAGGAAACACAAGAGAAGGAAAAGGCCTGCAAAAACAAACCCAAACAATTAAGGCAATGGTAATAGGAACATACATACCGATAATTACCTTAAATGTAAATGGATTAAATGCTCCCACCAAAAGACATAGACTGGCTGCATGGATACAAAAACAAGATCCATACATATGCTGTCTACAGAGACCCACTTCAGACCTAGGGACACATACAGACTGAAAGTGAGGCAATGGAAAAAGATATTCCATGCAAAGGGAAATCAAAAGAAAGCTGGAGTAGCAATTCTCATATCAGACAAAATAAACTTTAAAATAAGGACTATTACAAGAGACAAAGAAGGACACTACATAATGATCAAGGGATCAATCCAAGAAGAAGATAAAACAATTGTAAATATGCACCCAACATAGGAGCACCTCAATACATAAGGCAAATGCTAACAGCCATAAAAGGGAAAATCAACAGTAACACAGTAATAGTAGGGGACTTTGACACCCCACTTTCACCAATGGACAGATCATTGAAATGAAAATAAATAAGGAAAAACAAGCTTTAAGTGATACATTAAACAAGATGGATTTAATTGAAATTTATAGGACATTCCATCCACAAACAACAGAATACAATTTCTTCTCAAGTGCTCATGGAACATTCTCCAGGATAGATCAT
Organism: Eschrichtius robustus; assembly: GCF_028021215.1. Taxonomy (NCBI): domain Eukaryota; kingdom Metazoa; phylum Chordata; class Mammalia; order Artiodactyla; family Eschrichtiidae; genus Eschrichtius; species Eschrichtius robustus. Next base: position 32,963,553 of record NC_090825.1, read on the forward strand.
AGGTTGGGTCACAAATCAAACCTTGGTAAATTTAAGAAAATTGAAATCGTATCAAGTATCTTTTCCAATCACAATGCTATGAGCCTAGATATCAACTACAGGAAAAAAAAACTGTAAAAAATACAAACAAATGGAGGCTAAACAATACACTACTAAATAACCAAGAGATCACTGCAGAAATCAAAGAGGAAATCAAAAAATACCTAGAAACAAATGACAATGAAAACACGATGACCCAAAACCTATGGGTTGCAGCAAAGGCAGTTCTAAGATGGAAGGTTACAGCAATACAATCCTTCCTCAAGAAACAAGAAAAATCTCAAATAAACAACCTAACCTTACAGCTAAAGCAATTAGAGAAAGAAGAACAAAAAAACCTCGCAAAGTTAGCAGAAGGAAGAAATCATAAAGAGAAGATCAGAAATAAATGAAAAAGAAATAAAGGAAATGATAGCAAAGATCAGTAAAACCAAAAGCTGGTTCTTTGAGAAGATAAATGAAATTGATAAACCATTAGCCAGACTCAACAAGAAAAAAAGGGAGAAGACTCAAATCAACAGAATTAGAAATGAAAAAGGAGAAGTAACAACTGCCACTGCAGAAATACAAAGGATTATGAGAGATTACTACAAGCAATAATATGTCAATAAAATGGACAACCTGGAAAAAATTGACAAATTCTTAGAAAAGCACAATCTTCCGAGACTGAGGCAGGAAGAAATAGAAAATATAAACAGACCAATCACAAGCACTGAAATTGAAACTGTCATTAAAAATCTTCCAACAATGTATAGCTGATTCACTTTGTTATAAAGCAGAAACTAACACATCATTGTAAAGCAATTATACTCCAATAAAGATGTTAAAAAAAAAATCTTCCAAAAAACAAAAGCCCAGGACCAGATGGCTTCACATGCGAATGGTGTCAAACATTCAGTGAAGAGCTAACACCCATCCTTCTCAAACTCTTCCAAAATATAGCAGAGGAAGGAACACTCCCAAACTCAATCTACGAGGCCACCATCACCCTGATACCAAAACAAGACAAAGATGTCACAAAAAACGAAAACTACAGACCAATATCACTGATGAACGTAGATGCAAAAATCCTCAACAAAATACTAGCAAACAGAATCCAACAGCACATTGAAAGGATCATACACCATGATCAAATGGAGTATATCCCAGAAATGCAAGGATTCTTCAATATATGCAAATCAATCAATGTGATACACCATATTAACAAATTGAAAGATAAACACCATATGATAATCTCAATAGATGCAGAAAAAGCTTTCGACAAAATTCAACACCCATTTATGATGACACCCCTCCCAAATGTAGGCATAGAGGGAACTTACCTCAACATAATAAAGGCCGTATATGACAAACGCACAGCCAACAACATCCTCAATGGTGAAAAACTGAAACCATTTCCACTAAGATCAGGAACAATACAAGGCCCACTATCACCATTATGATTCAACACAGTTTTGGAAGTTTTAGTCACAGCAATCAGAGAAGAAAAGGAAATAAAAGGAATCCAAATCAGAAAAGAAGTAAAGCTGTCACTGTTTGCAGATGACCTGATACTATACATAGAGAATCCTAAAGATGCTACCAGGAAACTACTAGAGCTAATCAATGAATTTGGTAAAGTAGTGGGATACAAAATTAATGCACAGAAATCTCTTACATTCCTATACACTAATGATGAAAAATCTGAAAGAGAAATTAAGGAAACACTCCCATTTACCACTGCAACAAAAAGAATAAAATACCTAGGAATAAACCTACATAAGGAGACAAAAGACCTGTATGCAGAAAATTATAAGACACTGATAAAAGAAATAAAGATGATAGAAACAGATGGAGAGATATACCATGTTCTTAGATTGGAAGAATCAACATTATGAAAATGAGTACACTACCCAAAGCAATCTACCGATTCATTGCAATCCCTATCAAACTACCAATGGCATTTTTCACAGAACTAGAACAAAAAATTTCACAATTTGTACGAAAACACAAAAGACCCCGAATAGCCACAGCAATCTTGAGAAAGAAAAGCAGAGCTGGAGGAATCAGGCTCCCTGACTTCAGACTATACTACAAAGCTACAGTAATAAAGACAGTGCGGTACTGGCAGAAAAACAGAAATATAGATCAATGGAACAGGATAGAAAGCCCAGAGATAAACCCACGCACATATGGTCACCGTATCTTTGATAAAGGAGGTAAGAATATACAATGGAGAAATGACAGCCTCTTCAATAAGTGGTGCTGGGAAAACTGGACAGCTACATGTAAAAGAATGAAATTAGAACACTCCCTAACACCATACACAAAAATAAACTCCAAATGGATTAAAGGCCTAAATGTAAGGCCAGACACTATAAAACTCTTAGAGGAAAACACAGGCAGAACACTCTATGACATAAATCACAGCAAGATCCTTTTTGACCCACCTCCTACAGAAACGAAAATAAAAACAAAAATAAACAAATGGGACCTAATGAAACTTAAAAGCTTTTGCACAGCAAAAGAAACCATAAACAAGACGAGAAGTCAACCCTCAGAATGGGAGAAAATATTTGCAAACGAAGCAACTGACAAAGGATTAATCTCCAAAACGTACAAGCAACTCATGCAGCTCAATATCAAAGAAACAAACAACCCAATCCAAAAATGGTCAGAAGACCTAAATAGACATTTCTCCAAAGAAGATATACAGATTGCCAACAAACACATGAAAGGATGCTCAACATCACCAATCATTAGAGAAATGCAAATCAAAACTACAATGAGGTATCACCTCACACCTGTCAGAATGGACATCATCAAAAAATCTACAAACAATAAATGCTGGAGAGGGTGTGGAGAAAAGGGAACCCTCTTGCACTGCTGGTGGGAATGTAAATTGATACAGCCACGGTGGAGAACAGTATGGAGAATCCTTAAAAAACTAAAAATAGAACTACTCTAAGACCCAGCAATTGCACTACTGGGCATATATTCAGAAAACCATAATTCAAAAAGAGTCATGTACCACAGTGTTCATTGCAGCTCTATTTACAATAGCCAGGACATGGAAGCAACCTAAGTGTTCACTGACAGATGAATGGATAAAGAAGATGTGGCACATATATATACAATGGAATATTACTCAGCCATAAAAAGGAACGAAGCTGAGTTATTTGTAGTGAGGTGGTGGATGGACCTAGAGACTGTCATACAGAGTGAAGTAAGTCAGAAAGAGAAAAACAAATACCGTATGCTAACACGTATATATGGAATCTAACAACAACAAAAAATTGTTATGAAGAACCTAGGGGCAGGACAGGAATAAAGATGCAGACCTACTAAAGAATGGACTTGAGGACATGGGGAGGGGGAAGGGTAAACTGGGACAAAGTGAGAAATTGGCATGGACATATATACACTACCAAATGTAAAATAGCTAGCTAGTGGGAAGCAGCCACATAGCACAGGGAGATCAGCTCGGTGCTTTGTGACCACCTAGAGGGGTGGGATAGGGAAGGTGGAAGGGAGACGCAAGAGGGAGGGGACATGGGGATATATGTATAGGTATAGCTGATTCACTTTGCTTTACAGCAGAAACTAACACAACATTGTAATGCAATTATACTCTAATAAAGATGTTTAAAAATGTTTTTTAATAAAGTGGAATTTAACTAAGTCCATGCCCATTATATCTAAGTTAGCTTACAGATTAAAGTACTAAAAGATTTAATGGAGTCATAATTGTACATTTTATCCTAGTTCTTTCATATTTATTCTCTGCATAGACCATACTGAATTCTCTGTATTTCCCTCATTCTTCGAGAACATCATTTTCTTACACAGTAGATCTCTCATACCTTATGGCTAGAATACTTGAATAGTAATACCTACTAGGCTTGCCATGATGAAATGAGAGTGTATATAATCTATGTCATGTGATTCATTCATGAAAGAATCATGATGTGCTTGATCATAAGGAATGGAATGTAAGCACGGGTGTATGTACACAATTTTCACAGACATCGTTGTATGATGTCAATGATCCTTGTTAGGATCCCTAAATCTACTAACACCTATTATTTTCACTTTATTAGTAAATTAAGAAAAAAAGAAACGAGAGAACATAGATGAGCCAAAGATAAAACTTTGCTTACAGTTTTGTTTTCTTTTTAAAAGGAAGCCAATTTCATAGAATATTAATTTTCAAAGTGTGGTCCACAAACCCTTAGGGGTCCCCAAACCCCTACAGGGTTTCTCCTGTCATGATCAAGACATTATTTGCCTTTTTCATACACCCTCTCACACAAGTGTACAGTGAAGTTTCCTAGAAGCTATGTTAGGTACAATTCAGTTTTTGATGGTAATTATCAATTTCTTCTGTCTCTGTTCCCCTCTCCCTTAAACATGGCATCAGTTAGGCATCTCACGTAGATAACTCATATGCAACCCAAGTTCAACGTGTCCAATGCCATGTGTTTACTCATGTTCCCCTTCATCCTCCACCCTGTTTTCCCCCCTCTGTTAATGATTACCCAAACCAAAAATCTGAGGGTCTTCTCTACCATTTTTCAAAAGCAAACAATTGAACAAATCTATTGATTTGATTTTCTAGAGATATCTATTCTTCATTTCCTCCTTCCTTTCTATCCCTCTACTCTGCCCTAGGTCCCGACTTAATAATTACTACTTGGCTACTGAAAGAGCCTGCTTCTCATCCTGCCACCTTCAAATATACCCTCCATGCCACACCTGGGTTGCTCTAATTAAAATGCAAATCTAATTGTGTATCACTCACTAGTTTGCTTAAAATGCTTACTCACAATGGAATAATTCCAAGATACTTAGCTCAGCATAGAATGTGATATGATTACCATCTTTTCAGTCACATTGCCACTACTCCCTATCTCACAATTAATGCTCTCAATATGGAAATGCCTGTAATGTCCCCTCACCCTTATGCTTCTTATATCCTTTTGCCTTTGGTCATGGTATTCCCTCTTTCCAGAGTTTCTTCTTCACCTTTATTTATCTGGCTAACCCTTACTAATTTTCAAGTACTTAATACCTATAACATTATCCTACTTTGTGCATGTACTGCCCCTAAAACTTATCAAGACTCTTCAGTACTGGATTTGTGCCTGGGTAGAAAACTGCATTCATTAATCTCAAGTGACCTTCCAATTCTAAAATTTTAAACTGCATGATTTCCCTTACTACTCATACCCTCCCCAATCCTCTCAAATCTGGATCCTCCTCTCCTTCCAAGCTTTATGCAAGTCTTTGCCAACTCAGAAAGAAAATGAATTCAAAGAAAACATGTCTCTCAGTTATCTGGATTCTGATAACTCATGTATAAGGTGCCAAATTTAGATAAGCATCTACATAAACAAGATCCACTTCCTTCTTGAAACTTCCTGGCAGGAGATTTGGCTGATATTCATTATTCTGCCAATTCCAAAATTTCCCAGTCTTTCTGCCAAAACACTTTTATATACAAGTAACATTGGCTGAGTACACAGACTCATAGAAATTTAGGTCTATAGGAGACATTACATTTAAGTAGCCTAAACTTCTCCTTTATACAGGAAATGGAATAAGCCCAAAGATTTTCTGGAGGACACATTGCTCACGAGTTTATCTGTTTCTGCTACATGTGTGTGATGTGTGTATCACCATACTCCCATATATATTTACCCACACATCTGTATCCCTATCCTATCACAGGTTTTAGAAGGATAGAAATAATAGCTTCTCCTTTTTCACCCCTTTCTTTAAAAAAAATCAACTCTCTGATTTTGTTCTTGCTCTACAGGTGAAGGAAAATGTTGACTGACTGAGTAACTGACACCTCTACCACATCTCTCCTAACTGCTGTTAAGGCATCTCCCTGACCCTGACTTTGTTTCTACTGGCATGAATCTCAATCACTCACGTCAATGGCAGCCATATCCAGGGACCTGTGGTCAGAATGGAGTCTAGTGTGTTGTTTTTCTCTAATGATTCTACTCGACATTGTTCTGGCTTTTCTTCCTCCAGTGTGTGACTGGAAGTTTAACAGTTGAAATACTGGTTATATATGCACATTGGACAGATGGACAGTATTCAGTGTGATTTGTCATTTACAGACCACTGCTCTGTCCTTTCCTAGCTTCAATAAATGCTTCACAATCAATGTTAACTTCTGTGATGACTCTAAAGACAATAAAAGTTAACACTTTCCTCAAGAGGAGCAGGGCCAGAATGGATTCTCCTTCTCTGTGATCTTTAATGAAAGGTATCTGAGTTACATATGATTTGCACCTGTAATAAGTAAAAGGACCAACATCTTATCTCCTATAAAAAACTGGAGTTCAGAAGCTTTGCCACAAGCTTCCTGAAAGGAAATCAGGGAGATTCAGAAAGAATGGATTCCAGGTATAGGTATCAGGTTTATGGCTGCTTCTACCCAAAGCCTACAGTTTGAGCAATTTGTTACTCACATACAACTTCCAAATGGGTCCAATGCCCAAACCACTTCTGACTGAGGAAGTAGGCATTGAAGAAGCTCTTCTTTATGCTATGATAGGCTTTGTTCAACCTGTCTCAGTTCCTCAGTCTGGTTTCCTGGGCCTTTGCTTTGTCCCCATGTAAGAAGTGAGTTATGATAATGTATGTGAAGAACTAGGATTTTTTCCGATAGAGGTATTTCCAAACTATACATTCAAATTAAAGTAATATAAGTATTTAACATGATTACAATAATAATTTTTAAATGTTAAATGCCCCTATGAGAAGTGGGTATTTAAAATTCATCATTATATTTTTATATTTAAATAATTAATTTTTTAAAATTTGTTTAGAAAGTTGTATTTCCACATAACAAACTCTTAAAACAATGCTGTAAATCTTTACATAGCCAAGGTCATGTGGTAAACTGAATTATGTCTCACAAGTAAAAGACCCCTGGTCTGCTGGATACTATAATTTAGACTAGAAAGATAAGTTAAATACCCAGTATAGAATTAAACGTTTATTTTAGAGCAGTGAGGATAATTTTTTTTCAACTTCTTTTTCCATAGAAGATTTTTGAGTCACGTGTTTAGTGACCAGTGGAGGGCACCACATACACAGCTGTGGATCTAAGTCCTTAATGACTAGTCGTTTCCATTCCCATCCCCACCCACAGGCACTCACAGCACGACCACCACTATAAGGTACAACCCAGACTCAACAAATGAAAAGAAACATATCTGTGCTTGCTTGCTTGTTCCATCACACCAAAAGTTAACCTTTAGCTGGAGAATAAATTACATCAATATAATTGTTCTGATATAAATATAGCTTTAAGCTGGAACTTCTTATATATTCAGGGAAAATAGGTAGATCTCTCTGTACTTTGTTTTAACTATCAACTGCAATTAAAAATTCAAATTACATTTTGCAAAAACCATTTCTTCCTATTATACATAAATTCTCACATATATAAAGTAAAATTTAATTGATATGTTTCTGATATTACATCATTTAAAACGTACCTTTTTTATAGCTCTTTTGCTTCTAGAAAAACTTGGAAGGCTTTTTATAGCTGATGGCCAAGATGGCAAAATCAGAAGACTCTGAGCTCATCTCCTCCCATGCACACGCCAAAATTACATTTTACAGAGCAACTATGTAGGAGAAGACCTAAAGACTAGCAGAAAATATTTTCAATAACTAAGATATAAAGAAGGAACCACCACAAGACGGGTAGGGGGGTGGAGACGTGGTATTCTTAAGACCACATGCCCAGGTAAATGACCCATAAGCAGGAGGATAATCACAATTGCAGAAGTTCTCCCCAAGGAGTAAGGGGTCTCCAGTCCAAGGATCCTGCATCAGGAAGACAAGCATTCAGAACACCTGGCTTTAAAAACCAGCAGGACTTGAGTATGGGAGAGCCAGAGGGCTATAGGAAACAGACTCCACTCTTAAAGGCCATGCACAAAATCTCACACATTCCAAGTCCCAGACCAGATGCTGGCTGCAGCCATTTTGGGGAACTTGTTCTATCACAAGGACACTTGTGAGTCCTTCTCCTAGCCTATTAGCACCAGGAGGTTACTTGCCCACCAAGCTCTACCTGGCGGGGCTCCCATTCAGATCTGAAGGAGAGATAAAGAGTTTTATAGACAAGCAAAAGCTAAAAGAGTTCAATATCACTAAACCAACTTTATAAGAAATGTTAAAGGGACTTCCCTAAGTGGAAAAGAAAAGAACACAACTAGAAAAATAAAATTATGAAAGGAAAAATCTCATTGGTAAAGGTGAACATAGAGTAAAGGTAGTAGATCAACCACTTTTAAAGCTAGTAGGAAGGTTAAAAGATAAAAGTAGCAAAATCATCTATATACACAATAAGTAGTTAAATTATATACAAGACAGAAAGATGTAAAATATGATAACAAAACCAGTAAACATGGAGAGAGCAGTAGAAATGCAAGATTGTTAAAAGGCATTTGAACTTAAGAGAGCTGCAATATAACATAATCATGCATATACATAGGTTGTTAAATATAAAACACATGGTAACTGCAAACCAAAAACCTATAACAGATACGAACAAACAAAGAGAAAGGAAACCAAACATAACAATAAAGATAGTCATCAAATCACTAGTAAAGAGAGCAGAAGAAGAAGAAAGGAACAAAAAAAAAAAAAGACTACAAAAATAACCTGGAAACAATGAATATGACTGCAACAAGTACATACCTATTAACTATTACTTTAAACATAAATAGACTAAATGCTCCAATCAAAAGACACAGGGCGGCTGAATGGATTAAAAAAAAAACAAAACCCATATAATGCTGCCTAAAAGAGACTCACTTCACATCTAAAGACACACAGAGAGAGACAGTGAGGGGATAGAAAAAGGTATTCCATGCAAATAGAAATAAAAGAAAGCTGAGGTAGCAATACTTATATCAGACAAAACAGACTTTAAAACAGACTGTAACAAGAGACAAAGAAGACCATTACATAATGATTAAGGAATCAATCCAACAAGAAGATATAACACATAAATATATATGTACCTAATATAAGAGAAATTGACAGTAACACAATGATACTAGGGGACTTTAACACCCCATTTATATCAATGGACAGAATATCCAGACAGAAAATAAGTAAGGAAACATTGGCCTTAAAAGACACTTTAGACCAGGTCAACTTAATAAATATACATATAGAACATTCCAGCCCCAAACAGCAGGATACACATTCTTTTTGAGTATACATGGAACATTCTTCAGGATAGATCACAGGATAGGCCACAAATAAGCTTCAGTAAATTTAAGAAGATTGAAATCATATTAAACATCTTTTCTGACCACAACACCATGAGACTAAAATCAACCACAAGAAAAAAACTGCAAAAAACACAAATATGTGGAGGCTAAACAATGTGATACTAAAAGCTAATGGGACATTGAAGAACTCAAAGAGAAAATTAAAAATACCCGAGACAAATGAAAATGAAAACACAACAATCCAAAATTTATAGGATTCAGCAAAAGCAGGTCTAAGAGGGAGTTTACAGCAATACAAGCCTATCTCAGGAAACAAGAAAAGTCTCAAATAAACAATCTAACCTTAAACCTAACAGAACTAGAAAAAGAAGAACAAACAAAACCTAAAGTTAGTAGAAGGAAAGAACTGATAAAGAGCAGAGCAGAAATACATGAGACACTAATAAAACCATAGAAAATATCAAGTAAACTAAGAGCTCATTCTTTGAAAAGATAAACAAAATTGATAAACCTTTAGCCAGATTCATCAAGAAAAAAAAGGCCTGTACTCAGAAAATTTTAAGACACTGATGAACATAATTTATGATGAAACAAACAGAAAGATATACCATGCTCATGAGTTGGAAGAATTAATATTGTTGAAATGACCATACTACCCAAGGCACTCTATAGATTCAATGCAATCCCTATCAAAATACCAATGGCATTTTTCACAGAACTAGAACAAATAATTCTAAGATTTGTATAGAAACACTAAAGACTCCAAATAGCCGAAACAATCTTGAGAAAAACAAAGCTGGAGGGATCATGTTCCCTGATTTCAAGCTATACTACAAGTTATAGTAATCAAAACAGTATGGTACTGGCACAAAAACAGACACATAGAACAATGGAACAGAATGAGAGCCCAGAAATAAACCCATACTTATACATCCAATTAGTCTACAGCAAAGAAGGCAAGAATACACAATGGTGAAAAGACAGCCCTTTCAATAATTGGTATTGGGAAGACTGGATAGCTACATGCAAAAGAATCAAACAGGACCACTTTCTCACACCATTTGCAAAAATAAACTCCAAATGGATTAAAGACAATGTAAGACATAAAACTCCTAGAAGAAAACACAGGCAGTATGTACTCTGACATTGGTCTTGGCAATATTTTTTCACTATGTCTCCTCACGTGGGGGAAGCAAGAGCAAAAATAATCATCAAACTAAAAAGCTTTTGCATAGTGAGGGAGACTATCAACAAAAAGGCCACCTACTGAATGGAAAAAGATATTTGCAAATGATATGTCCAATAAGGCATTAATATGCAAAATTGCAAAGAACTTATACAACTCAGCATCAGAAAAACAAACAACCCAATTAAAAAATGAGCAGAGGACCTGAACAGACATTTTTCCAAGTAAGACATATAGATGGCCAACAGGCATATGAAAAGATGCTCAACATCGTTAATCATCAGAGAAATGCAAATTAAAACCACAGTGAGATACCTGTCAGAATGGCTATCATCAAAAAGCCCACAAATAAATGTTGGCAAGGATATGAAGAAAAGGGAACCCTCGTACACTGTTGATGAGAATGTAAATTAGTGCAAATACTATGAAAAACAGCATGAAGACTTCTTTAAAAATTAAAAATAGAACAACCAAACGATCTAGCAATGCCACATCTGGGTATGAAAAAAACTAAAACACTAATTCAAAAAGATATATTGTACTCCTATATTCATTGCAGCATTATTTACAGTAGCCAGGATATGGAAGCCACCTAAGTCCCACTGGTTGATGAATGGATAAAAAAGATGTGAGATATATATATATATATATATATATATATATATATATATATATATATATATATATATATATATATATATATATATATATATTATATACATACACACACACACACACACACACACTTGCATATATATATATATGTTGTGTTATCGGCCTTAAAAAAGGAATAAAATCTTGCCATTTGTGACAGAATGGATGGACCTAGAGGGTGTTTTGCTAAATGAAATAAGTCAGACAAAGTCACATACCATGTGATTTTACTTATATGTGGAATCTAAAAAACAAAACAAGTGAACAAATGTAACAAACCAAAAACAAACTTATAGATACAGAGAACAAACGGGTAGTTGCCAGAGGGGATGCAGGAAGGAGGATCAGTGAAATAGGTGAGGGATATTAAGAGGTACAAACTACCAACTATAAAATAAATGTCATGGGGATGTAATGTACATCGTAGGGAAGATAGTCAATAATATTATAATAACTTTATATGGTGACCGATGGTAATTAGACTTACTGTGGTGATTTTTTTGCAATGTATAAAAATATCGAATCACTATGTTCTACACCTGAAACTAATATAATATTCTAAGTCAATCATACTTCAATTTTTAAAAGGTTTTTAATAGCTTTCTTATGCTATCTCCTTTTAACAGGAGACCGGTTTTTGGTAAATCTTTAATGTTTTTATTTAAAAAACTCAAAGGGCAAATTCATAGTTCTATTTCATGTGAGAAAGATTTATTTTCCTAGATATAGCCTTGCTGAAAAATTATGCACTGAAAAACTTCATAACATTGGAGGAAAATTAGAAATGAATAATGGATAGTGGACCTGACCTAGGTTATTGAACAGAACTATTCTAAAAATGAAGACAAGACCCTCCCTTTCCTCAACCTTGGGAGTGGGAATCTTCTGAAAGAACCCCAAAGGAGAGAATAAGTGGAAAAAGTGAACCTTAGAAGAAGCAAATCACACGTTGATTAATTCTCATAGTTTCCATCTTTTGTATGCATAATCATTCTGCTTACATATTTATCCCACTACCAGCCCTGAAACAGGAATACACACACTTCCCTGTCCAAACTTAGCGACAGTCTTAGGAAGAACCCAGGGTTCTTAGGGTTCTTAGAAACCTCTGGGTTCCCAATCATGTCCATGAGGAAAATGATCCTAGCTTCCTCTCTCCCCCACTCCAGGTCTCCCTGCTGTCCCACATGGAGGAAATGAAGGGACAGAGTGGCTTTTTTCAAACTCCCCTTCCCCTCAAAACACAGATTACACCCACAAACACACCCATTCATACTCTGCCCTTTGGGACTTCCATAGGATAAAATAAATTAGAACTGTCATTGTTTGTCTTACCATATGCTGTCATCATTAGACCATATGAAATCACTGATATTTGGTCATTTTTTAACCTACGTCACCTTCTTGTGGTTCATATTTCTTCAGCTTTATATGAACTCATAGGATTAAACACAAACCATTACATAGTTTACATGAACAAATATAAAGGAAAACAGAAAATCAATTTGACCAATTTTTTCCATATGTTTAATAGGCAGATTGGTTAGCTGCCCAATCCTTCTACAGAGATTGTTCTTATAATAACCAGTGTTTGGTAAAGGCCAATAGATGATCATTTCTATTCATTTTACTTGAATTCTCAGGGACATTTGATGCTATAGACCACTCCTTTTTCTTAGATTGCTAACTACTTCCAATTCATCCTACTTTCTGTCATACATTCAATTCTATCACATCTTTATGTTTTTTTCCTTCATCTCTGACCTCCCCTTTCTCAGTCTTCTTCAGAAAAAAAAACTGCTGATTCTATCCTCTCCCTGAGTGATGCCCTCTCCTTTTATGACTTCAAGTGAGATATCTAGCTGAGAACTCTTTACTGAGAATTAAACCCACTTGTGGTCCTCTCATTAACCTCTCACTTCTAGTTCATCACCGAGTTTTCCAAGTTCTCCTGATCAGTAGATTTTTTTTTTTTTTGCTTTTTTATTGTTGCCTATAATAAAAATTATAGCTGGCATTTACATAGCACTTAGTATGTGCAAGACATTGCTCTAAGGGCTTTACGAATATTAACATGCTGAATTTTTATAAAACTTTACAAAATAGACATTGTTATCCCCATTTAACAGACAAGGAATTTGAGGCAAACAAGGTAATTTTCTCAGTGTCATACAGCTAGTAAATATAGAAGTCAGAATTCAAACCTAGAAAAAGTCTTTCCAGAGCCCATGCTCTTAACTTAGCCTTTACAATATTCTCCATGAAACACATTTTCTGCCATGACCTAGTAAACACACGCACACACAAATACACAAACTCCACATATATAAATAAAACAAAGTTTCATAAAAGAATGTGTGTCCTTATTATGCATGATAAAGTAAAAGCATAAATATTAAATATAATTTAATTAATATTCAAATAAATACAAAAGATCCCAAAGTGTACCACAAAAAAAAAAAAAAAAAGAGTACTAGGTAAGGCACACTAAATTGATTTTACCAACAACTAGTAGGTAGCAATCTGTAGTTTGAAAAACAACATTAGATTTGATCTCTTTAGCAGTTCTCAATTCCATCATCTCTTTCCACCGTCACCATCACTGTCATAATTCTGGCTCTTGGCAATTTTCGCACGAATAATTATTGGCTCCTAACTGACCTACTTACCTTAAGCCTGCTTACTCATTTTTCCATCCCTCACAAAATACATACTTGCACATGTGATTCGCTGGTTTAGAATTCTTGCCTCCCAATACCTTTCATGCACAAGAAGTCAAGACCAAAGGGTGAAGTTCATACTCTGAAACAAGGCTACACAATACCTTAGGTTCTGGCCTCCACTTCAACTCTCAGGCTCTCCAAACACTCATGCCTTCCTTCCCCACCTTTCTCCATCCTCCTTCCCTTCATTCCAGCCATATATGGAGGTCTTAGGTAAAGGGAAGCAGTAGAAATTAGATATAAGATAATAAGACATGCACCTGCTTTCAAAGAACACCAAGTCTCACTGGAATGTTTAAAAAATATACATAGTTCACATAATAAAAGTGAAAACTAAGAAATCAAAGAAATGATACATAGATGGAAAGGTAATAGAATTTCTTCAAGCCCAAAGGGTGATAAACATGGGAATTTTGAAAAGTCACTGGGACATTGTATCAAAGGTTTTAAAGTAGAGCCTGATGAGTCTAAGAGATATTTTTATAGATACTTTTAGTCTGAGTCAGACTTAATAACAGACAGCGTAAAACAGTAACAAAATTATTAGGAATTTCACCAAAGGGATGAGAATTATAATGATATTTTTCAAGCTGCTAGGAAAAGGAAAGACAGCTATATAGTATGTATATATTATAGATATTATATATTATAGAAAATAATAATTTACAGGAAAGGATTAGGGGGTATGATGAAATTTGGAATGATATGGAGAAAATTCAAAATTTCCCCTTTAGCTCTAAATAGTAAAAAATTTTAAATTAGCAAGAGAAGGAGAGAGCAAAGCTTAGAAAGAAAATGAGAAGAGGGGACTTGTTTCTCAAACTTATTGATATGAATGTATATATTACTAGTAATGCAGCTTCTGGCTCATCTTCAAAAAGATACTGATTTTATCCTGATTCTTGGAAGGTTGCGTTACTGATGAAACGTGGTTTCGACTGGCATAATATTTAGATAAACTAATTATGTCACTGAGCAACTTCCTTGCAGTGAATGAATATATCTACAGTTGGCAAGTAGATGAAGTCATAATTGCATACTCTGGATGAATCCAAACACACTCTACTGTACATAGGTTATTATAAGGCCACTGTGGATTTTAGCACCACATGAGTGGGCTGAGCAAAAACTTCAAAGCATTCTGCTTTTGATACACAGACTGTTAGAGATGAAAGAAGTGTGAAGATCAGTCTAATTTCTCAATTTACGTATGAAAAACTGAGGCCAACCATGATTCGGAAACTTTCTAAGTGAGATATATTTTACTATAACAGCTAAGAATAGAACACAGAGCTCCTGGATTCTCATCAAATGTTCATTCTACTTGTTCTCCTATATTCTTGTCTAAATGCAATCAGTATTTCTTTTTTTAAAAAATAAATTTATTTATTTATTTTTGGCTGCGTTGGGTCTTCGTTGCTGCATGCGGGCTTTCTCTGGTTGAGGTGAGCGGGGGTTACTCTTCGTTGCGGTGCTCGGGCTTCTCATTGCAGTGACTTCTCTTGTTGCGGAGCATGGGCTCTAAGCACGTGGGCTTCAGTAGTTGCAGCTTGTGGGCTCAGTAGTTGTGGCTTGCAGGCTCTAGAGCACAGGCTCAGTAGTTGTGGTGCATGGGCTTAGTTGCTCCGCGGCATGTGGGATCTTCCCGGACCAGGGATCAAACCCATGTCCCCTGCATTGGCAGGCAGATTCTTAAACACTGTGCCACCAGGGAAGTCCCTACAATCAGTATTTTTAACAAAGATAAAACTTTTAGATCTAACAGTGTCTAAACTTAGTTCTCCGGAAGTATTTAATTTACTTCTACTTTATTTAAATGACTAGGTAAGCAACCATGGATAAGTCAGCTTTTCCTCTTCAAAAATAACTTACTTTGATCTAGAAAAAAAGGTAACATTAAGTGATGATTTAACATTTACCATATTTCATTTGAGTCCAAAATGAATGTCCATGCAAAAATCTTTACACGTTTAGCAATGATGGTGCTATCCTGGAAAGTTAACGTATCTTTAGAAAGGGATATATTTTAGAAAAGGATATAAATTATTTCCCAATTCAAATTGCTTTGTTAAAAAAAAAGTTACTATAATTAAATTTATTGCAAAGATATTTTTATACTGAGAAGAGATCACTGTAAGGCAAAATGGAAACAGTTTATTTGTAGTCAATTACAGGGCTTCAGTGAGAATATATAGGCTGGGCTCCCCAAAATCTCAAATATGGGATTAGGCCAGGGAAAACTGTATAAAAATTTAAGATAATAACTATCGTGGATAAAAACAGTTTAATATTTGCAACATATTTTGAAAATATACTTTAGTATTATCATCTGGTTTAAGAGATGATATTCAACTCAGATATACAACCAAAACTATTTTATTATTTTCAAGAGGGCTTCCTATGTGTTATATTAATATTCCTGTCTATTATATTATTCCAAAAGGAAGGCCATCAAAAGACATGGAGGAAAGCAACAAAATAAACATTTTCCACCATAACATTTACTTGTTTCCATCTGGGCCTGGGCAATATGTGAAGACCTCAATCATATTAACTATATGGCTACAGTTATGTCCTATATCCTCCATGCCACTGATATGTAGATATAGATATTTGTTTCTATTCACCCCCAATTCTACCCTAGCCCAACCCAACTTGTGTTGAATATCCTCCTTATTTGTCTCCCTGGTGCTCTCATACTCCTACAATCCACTGTTCACAGTGAACCAGTATAATCTTTTGAAAACAAAAATCAGACTTTATGTTTCCCTCAGTGAATACATACTTACATATACCCTCTACAAGCCAAGCTCAGTTCTAAATGCTTTACAAATATTAACTCATTTGATTTTCACCACAACCCTATGAGGTTGATGCCACTGACATCTACATTTTACAGTGAGGAAATTGAGACCCAGAGAAGTAATATAACTTACCCATATCACATAGCTAGGAAATGGAGCTGGGATCTGCTCCCAGGCAGGCTGGCTCCAGAGGCCATGCCTTTTACACAAGCTCTATACAGCCACATTCCCGGTGAAAGCCCTCAGTAGTTTCCCCTCGTGCTCAGAATGAATTCCTTACTCTGGCCCCACAGTAAGGATCTTTTCAAGCTCATTTCCTCTGCTTCCCTCTTGCCTACAGTGTTGCAATCACACAGGTCTTTCTTTTCCTGTGACAAGCCAACTATCCAATCTCAGGCCGTTTTCATGGCTGTTCTCTCTGTCATAACACCCAACCTCTTGATCATCAGGTGGCTGGCTTCTCTTTGGTCTTCAGACCCAACTTTAAATGTTACCTCCTAACAGAGATCTTCATGATCACAAATTGAAAGAAGCCACCCCATTACTGCCTAATAGAACAACCTATTTTATATTTCTTTGTAGAAAGTACAACTGTTATTTTTCTTGTTTGTACATTTATCTGCTATTATATTTTTTCTTCCCATGAGAATGAGAGCTTCATGAGAACAGGGACTTTGCCTTCTCATTCATTTCTGTAGTCCCAATAACATTGCTTTTCAGCCTTTTGACATCATAGGAGAGATAGAAATAATAAAATTTGCTTGCCACATTCGGGTAAATTAGAGGGTATTTGGTATATCTACGTGGGGCTTAATGAAAAATTATTATGTTTGTTATGTAATTATGATAGGACACATAGGATACAAATACTAGGGATCACATTAAGTATTAAACATGTATAAAATTTTCAAATAAAACCTTTATAAAATTTTAATATGGAATATGAGCTGGCTTTCATGAATATACTATCTTACAGTAGGCTCTGTAACAGCAAAACTGATGACTTTTTAATGATAGTATCTTCAAATTCTTGACAGTATCAATAAAAAATTTTTCACAAAATAGATGATAAAAAATTTGCAACGGAAGAAATGTATTTATAGTAACTAGCAGATCTTTCTCATTTTCAGTAATAAACATAATGTTGGAATATCTTGTTATAATACAAATGTTCAAACTTTTCATACCCAGTATTTCAGAATAACAAAGAAGCTCTAATTTGCAGAATGTGTATTCAACATCAGAAAAGTCAGCCTTCAGCTAGCCAGGCTGCTATTGCATGGACATACCTGCCTCAAGTGAGCGTAAGTGTCTACCATATGTCAGGACAATATTCAACGATGCCATCTGGTGCTCTACTCATTTGGAGGCTTCACCTGGTTTTTTACTTCTCCCTCTGTGATGGGCTGCAGGTTGAGCTGCACATTTTCTCCATGGGTATCAGGAACACATATTCTTCATCAGTTCAATGGGTCCCATGTTCATGATAGGAGAGAAGAGCTCTTAGCTAATTGTCCTAATAGTAGATTTTCTCTTTGGCCAGGCTCAGTGAATTGGGGCAAATTCATAAGCACTGGATGTTGCTTCTTATGCAATGAAAGGACCACAGGGTGCTCTCTGAGGACCTCTTGATGAGGGCACTCAGGTAGTGGCTACTGACTCCAGTGAGCTCTGACCTCTCAGAGGGCCAAGGGAAGTAATACTCTGAGGCAGACCAATGGTGACCTGAGAAGCTTTACTTAGACACTTGCTTCTCAAAGCATGGCCTATACCAGCTTTACTGACATCACTTTGGAGTTTGTTAGAAATGCAGAATCTTGGTCTCCACCCCATTGTATATTAACATGCATTTTAACAAGATCCCCTCATCATTATGGTGTACATTAAAAATTTAAGAACTGATTTAGAACACTACTTAAACAGAGGATGTTGGCAATTAATATTTGTGGAGTCATATTGTATGAATTATATAATGAAAGTCCAGAGAACTGAAAATATATTTCATTGTTTCATATTATTTTTAAGGACTTCACCAGGACTTACCCTACATAAACACACATGGTTTATTTGAAAACGACATGCAAAATGTAGATGACTGCAAGCAAGACAAAACTTGTCATGACGGTGCTACTTACAGTTTTTGTATGCTATCTAAGTAACCAAGTCATTACTTTTTTTTGTCCAGTTATCTCTCTGAAAGTAGTTATTTTCATAAAACACATGCCAGCCTGCCTCCTTTGCTTTTCGTCATGTTTCTGTATATAATATGTACATGTATTAAATGCATAAATACATATAGATATAATGTGTAAGCACATTTCAGACTGTCTCAAAGTAAGACCAATAATTTTTTTTTAAAATCACTGTTCAATTTGTTCAGTCACACAATTTGCCAACTCTATAAAACATCCGGCTTTCCAGTTTTTCCTTTCTTACCTCCTCCCCATTTCCGAACTGGGCTTTGAAATGAATATTCCAGGAATTGAGACGTCAAGTATTTGCAACTTCAGGCTGTTCCGGACTCATTCAGTACTTCCAAGGTCAATCAGAGTTAAGGGAAATTATTAAGCTTTATTTTGTATGTCAGTACAAAATCATCTTTTTGTTGTTGTTGTTGCTGTTTTCACTTTCTCACTCATATCCTTGATTATGCTTGCTAGTTATCACTGGGACTTTTCCAAAATGAATTATAAGTTGTAATTTCTAGTTAATTTTTTTAACTCTTCACTCTGCAAATATTTACTGAATATCCACTATAGGTATGACACTTATCTAGGTTGTTTAATCAGAGAGGATATCATAGGTTATGCTGCAGAAACCAAGAACGCCCAAATCTTAGTGGTATATCAAAGGCACTATTTATTTCTCACTCAAGAGTACATACCCCTCACAGTTCAACAATAAGCTCTAACACTGTTGCCATGCAAGGATCCAAACTGATGGAGATTCTATCTTCATATTTGTTTCCATGGTATCACGGCAGGGGATGGGAATGAGGTAAACCACACACTGGCTCTTAAAGTGTGTGCCTAGAAGTGACATATATCCCTTATCTCACATTTCATTGTCCAAAGCAAGTCATAAGGCTGTACCTAACTTTAAAGGGATTGAAAAACTACAATCCAACCATGTGTGCAAAAGGAGAAGAACCATGTCTGAATAGTCCTAACACCACAGCCCTGTCTCAGGAAAAACCAAATGATACATAGGCACCAGCCTGTTTTCAAAGACCTGAGAAACTAGTTATAGAATACAGATTACATAAACAGAGTCAGGTATCAGGTACAAGTATCAGATATTCTCACTGTAAGACAGAGTGCGGTGCCAAAAAAAAAGTGTTCAAGAATTTCAAAGATAGAAGAGATAAATGTGGATGAGTGAGTCAGGAAAGTATACAGACAAGGTGAGACTATGTATAAATTGTTGGATTCAGAGTGGGAAATGGAAGGAGTGAGGACATTCACAGTAGTAACCATATTGGATGAAGCAGGGATGAAGAGCAGGTTACTGGAAAGTGGGTATGAGTTAACCTTAAAAAACACTGAAAATATTTGTTTCAATAGAAGCAAAAAGTTTCTTATGTCTGATATAAGGTAAACCTGGATAGGCCAAGCAGAAAAAAAGGTTATTAAGTGCCTTGAATGCCAAGATTCGATGTTTGTACATAACCTTTGATGGTCTCCTTTGGAGATGCTCATCTTGGTTCCTCTTCAGCATGTGAAGAGGGTCCACCACACTACAATGTATTGATGATTGACCACTACATTGCAGACTGATTGAGAAAATAAAGACCAGGGAAACATGTGGAGCATTGTTAGAGAACAGGGTTACATAGACATTTGCACCACTCTTCATGGAATGTAGGTACATTAACAATTTAGTAAGAAAGAAATGGCCATGAAACCAATTTGGCCCTGAGCACTTCAGGGTCATTAGAAACAATACAAAGGCCAAAAAAGCAAAAACTCTAGTTTCAAAGCAACATAGCTGGTAATGTTTCATCAGAGCGGCAAGAAACAGGCTTCTTGCATCAGATAAAGAGGAAGAACAGGAGAGGAATGGGAAAAGCAGAGGTCTGGACTTCAGGAGTCCTATAGTCCTATAGCCCTCTTACTAGCAGTAGGATTTGGGGGTGTCGATTTTGCAGCATCGTTCTGGATATCGGTTTCCCCATTTGTGAAAATAAAGGTATTGAATTTATAATCCTCAAGGCTATAATTTTAAATATTTTCCTTCTTGGTTCATCAATAATAAATATTAAGGACAAAATATAAGGCATTGAATCAACGGAGATACACCAGAAGATTGACATCTTTTTGATTGGGAAACATTTAGCAGATGAGAAAATATGTAACAAGATAACAATTAATGAAGCATAACTAACAACATCAAACTCTTCCCAATCAATTTCCAAAGCAGTATTAATGAGAGTTTAGTGGTAATGATGGTTTAGTGGGTAGAACCTCATTGTGGGACTTAGAACAATCTCTTCCCATCAGCACCACAATCTTGCTTTATGACTTGTGCAAGTTGCCAAAGGCAAACCACCCATCTCATGTACAACTGGATGGGAGTCAGCTTTTAATCAGCTGCCCGATAGAAAGATGAAATAATATAAGTGCACATTTAAAGAGAAATTTGAATTTTCTCTTCTGCTATGTTATCTTTGCCAATTCACCTTATTGTCACATACATCCAATGACTTTGTCTTAAATTCCTCGTCAGTTTTTTTTGTGTAACTCTTACACTTCTGTTAAATTCTGACTAAAGCATAGTGTTCTGTAGTTTTTTTGTGTGTGTGAGAATAGCATACTAATGTCCATTTTGGAGGCAAAAGCAAACTCAAACAAGATAAAGAATATGGGAGGCTTCCTCTGTCGTTTAAAAATAAATTTGGCGATCTTTCATTCACCCTGCTGCTTTGATAAATGGATAAAGAGAAAGAATTTTACCAATCATGGATTAAAATCTGCCCAGAATAGACCAAAAAATTCCCTGGCAAGATGTACTGATCACAGATG
This sequence comes from Eschrichtius robustus, assembly GCF_028021215.1. Taxonomy (NCBI): domain Eukaryota; kingdom Metazoa; phylum Chordata; class Mammalia; order Artiodactyla; family Eschrichtiidae; genus Eschrichtius; species Eschrichtius robustus. The sequence continues at coordinate 32,985,234 of NC_090825.1, forward strand.
TTCTGTCAGTTGTTGCTAATTCAAATTTTGACCCTTTATTATCTCAGGGAAAACTGAAGTCTCCTTTGTGAAGGTCCTCACGTTACTTTATTCTTTATACCTGGAATTCTAGGTAAGCCCAGAATGAAAAGCTTTGATAAGGATTTTATTGTTATGCAAATCATTTGATCAACCATAATTTTTTTCAATAGAAATTCTGATCTTCAAAGCAAGGAAAGACATCCTTCCACTGGACTTTTCATAACTAGCTAAAGACTATTTTTAAAATAACTTAGTTTCACCCTTTACTTAGCTTTGTTACCATCATGCTCTGAATATGATTCATCTTCCTGGGACTTTTATTAACACATATACAAAATTGGATCAGTTTAAAAAACTGAATTAGTTTAATTCATCTTAATTAGGACTCTATAAGGAACCAGAAGCCATTACCAAGCTCAACATTCTCGGAGCCATTGTTGGGAGCCATAATGAATAAAACAGGTGGATTTTGGAGTCATATTCTGAGTGGCAAACTGAGGTCACCTTGCTTCTCTCTAGTCTGCTTGTCAACTTCCCCACCCCATGTCCCAGTCACCAAGGACTTCTCAATAGAAAAGTCCTTTCCATTCTCTCCTCCTGTTCAGTCCCTATTCACTTCTCTCCTAGATTATTGTAACAACCTCCTAACTATTCTCCCTCTCTCCCAATTTGCTTTTCTCCCCACTCATACTCCTTCCCTCCCACCATCATTCCTCCCAGTTTGCTTGAGGTTATGCTCATGTCCTCTGAAACATCTTTCTTGATTCCCCCAGTCTGAATTATGTGTTAACTCCTGAGTGTAACCTCTGGGTACCCTGTGCTTTCCACAGTCCTAGCCCTTTTCATATCGTACAGTAACTGTGCATTTCTCTGCTCCCTACCAGACTGGAAGCTATTAGAGGTCAAGGATACTATCTTCTTTGGATCTTTAAAGCCTAGCACAATATTGGTACAGAACAGTGCCTAAATAAATATTTGTTGGCCGACTATATGACTAAATGAGTTATTGATAAGTTAATAAATAGTCAAACAAACAAAAGAAATAGAAATACAAGAAATTAGTTATACAAGTAAAATTCCAAATCAAGGAACTTTGATTTGATTTCTGTCTACCGCTTGCCCAGTTTCCCAACAATTTAAGATGCAGCTCCAAATCATGGCTGGATAACAGTAAATATACTATTATGAAGCATGCTAAGCAGTTCATCCCAGTTATTTTGTACAACAGCTGTCAACAGTGCATTAATCAATATAAAAACTTTGCAATAAGCATTGCTTGGAAGTTTATTTCAAGAGTGCAGAAGTTGGGAAATGGGAGCCATAAAGCTCCCATACTCTATTATCAAACTGTAAATCACTTCTTAGAATAGAAAAAAAAAATCATATAAATTTCCTTCTTTTCTGCACCAAAATAGCAAGGTTTTCACTGTTCGTTCTTTTTCTCAGCCATGAAATTTTGATTGATCTGATAACCCTGAAATAGATTACCCAGGAAATTGATCAAACTTTCCCATGGTGACCAGTCAGGTGAAATTTTTCTTCATCTTTTCTCTTGGAAACAAAAGGAAAAAAATCTCTTTTTCTTAAATTGCAAATGCTTGATTCCAACTTCACCGTTAGAAGGTCTCTTTAATACAAAAGCATATTTACAGGGTATAAAATAACAGGGATGTTTGTTACCCTCAAGGTTGGTGACCATACTAATGAATATCATCATAATTATGTGTATGACCTTGCATATGAAAAAAGATGACATCTGTTATTGATATCATCATTGCAAATGTGAAACACACCTTGATAGTTTCCTTATTTACACTCGAAGAGTACTCAGAGTATATCTTTGTCCATTCAGGCTGGGCTGCAATAACAGAATACCATAGACTGGGAGACTTATAAACAACATAAATTTGTTTCTCATAGTTGTGGAGTCTGGGAAGTCCAAAATCAGGATGCCGGCAGATCCCACGTTTGGTGAGGAACCACTTTCTGGTTCATAGATGGCCGTCTTCTAGCTGGGTCCTCACACGGTAGAAGGGGCAAAATTGCTCTCTGGGGTTTATTTCATAAGAGTGCTAATCCCATTCATAAGGGTTTTGCCCTTATGACCTAATTAATTACCTCCCAAAAGCCCCACCTCCTAATACCATCACATTGGGGGTTAAGATTTCAACATACAAATTTTAGGGTGATTCATTCAGTCCATAATAGAATCCTTCAGGGAAAAGGGTTTACACATAATATGATTTGTGTACAAAACGATTCCTGTCTCGGTCTTTTTTGACGTTTTTTGTTTGTTCATTTTTGTTTTCTGTTTTGTTTTGTTTTCTGATGGGTTAGAGATAGGTGTAATGTTCAGTTCCATTTAAGACATTCTCATCATCCCCCTTAGATTTTGTATATTGAATTTGGATTGACTTAATGACCAAATCAGCTTCCTCTTATTCATACCCAGGATGTGGGCATCTACATTAAGAGTAACTCAATTTTATTCCTTAAAAGCCACATCAAAATTACAGTGAAAAATTCAGAATACATCAAAAGACACATGCCCCCTACTATAGTAATGAATATTTGAATCCTAATGTATCTTTCTTGAAACTACTATCCTGAACATAATGGCTGATTCAAATGATACTTCCTATGAATAAAAAAAAAAAAAAAGGCTTTTTGCAAAAGAACATTATGATCAGTTCATTTTGAACAAATGAGTAGTAGGTAGGCTTCTCATGCGTTTTGTATGAGCTCAAGTTCTCTTTCATATTGAGGACAACCACCTGGGTCCTTAGCGATAAGTGCCATAAATGTGAAAATTCAGACAGTCAGTTGCTCTGTGATGCCAGTGAAACAAGATATCAGCTCTCCAGTGTGATATTCCTACCCTGCTATTTGAGCATTAGGCTTGGATTGGATCACTTCCATGTGACAGTTCAGAAAGTACAGTAGTACAGTGATTTTTAAACAAATTGAGTCATACTAAGTGATAGAAGGGTGATGGAAACCAAGAACATATTGATTCTATTTCCACACTAATCACTCACTGCAACAGCTGGTTCATTACCGCATACCTCTCACCTATGAGGACCAAAAGCCAAGGGAGAATGAGTGTGCCAGTAATTTCCAGTTCACCACGTACACACATACTTCACGGCACACGGCAGAGCGTCATCTGAAAGCTGTGTTCTGAGAAATGTTAATAGATGTAACTAAACCAAAAAAGAAAAACTGTTGTGTTTGTTAGATTGCATAAAATTAAATGTGCTTCTTTACCAAAGGAGCTTTTTAAGATTTCTTGAATATGAAAATGTGCATAAATAGAGTATGCACTGTGACTCACACTTGATCACAAAGCTTTCTTTTTGCAAAATAACCTACTTACATTTCAGAAAACACTGGAATGGAGTTAGAAAACACTGAAACAAATGGAGCCATGAATTAAGAATAAGGGCCCATGTTTTTCTTCCTGCCTCTGAAACTGATTTATCAAGTTGTCAGAAGCTGGGCTCTGATTTCTCTTCACACTAACTCCAGATCTTAAAATGTTCCCACTTTTTTCAGAAGGAAAAAGAAAAAGCTGAGTAAAACAATCTAGATATAATCATTAAGATGGGCAGTATAATTATATTTTGACTTTTTAAGACAGTCCTTCTCTTTAGGAGAGTATCATTTTAAATCTGTATGTCTTTCCCAATTATAGATTGCTGGTAATACACTTACAAGCCCTCTTACTGGCTTGTTCCTCAGTTTCCCTCATAATTTGGAGTAGATTATGAAAAATCACTTCATTCAGGAAGGATGGCATACATACAACAATCAGTACCATTGACCTCCACAGTATTGGTCTGCTTTTCTGTCGAAATAGTCAGTTGACCTGTTACAGTGATGACATAAGTTGACTCAATAAAGTTAATGGTGTCCCAACTCCCTCTTTTTTTTTGAAATTATTGCTGCTACCAGTAGACAATTTCTTTGAATTATAACCAGTGGAGAGCTAAGAAACAGAAAGAACATTTATCAATGTCTTTGACAACTGCTACTTCTAATTTGCATCATTCTTTGAAACTTGGTACATTGTGCTGTTATTGACCAACAGATTAATCAGTAATATGTGGGTGAAACTTAAACACAATGACTGCACCTGCCTAAGCTCCCAGGAATGGTTATATTTTAACAGGCAAGGAGTTAAATTTGTTTTATTTAAAATTAGTTTTGATAACTAAAGAGCCCCAGCTCCCCAAATATCTATAAAAGTAAACTACTGAATATATTGTAAGCTATAAGGGAGGTGACAATCAGTCAATGGTATATTTTGAGGAAATATATCCCAAGTTTGTAGAAAGTTGTTTCTATTCGTATTGGCCTTTCCCAGCATACTACACCTAAGAGTTAACAAGGGCACCTACTTGTGAAAGAACACTAAGATCTTCCTATTGATAGATTGGAAGTGCTTGGCATATACTTCATACTTCATCATGTAATGATATACAAATTAAACACAAAAAACAGAACCAGTAAACTTAACTTGGACAAAAACTAAATGATATAGAAATGATTGAAAGCTGGCTGGCAGATTTTATTAATCCAATCAGTTTTAAATAAAGAAATAACCAGAGAGATTATTAATTACACTATTTTTACTTCTCTGACCATCCTTCATAGATGAAATAATTTAAAAGGGTTTCAAACTGAGACTGTTCTGATTCATTGGTTGCCAAGTTTTCTATTTACTGTGCCATGTATGTAAACAAATGTAAGCAGTCAACCTCAAGAATGAAGGCTCCAGATATATTTGTGGGCTCAATCTGACAGATGTTAAATTCCTCACATAAGGTCCTGTGGCAGAGACATTTATTTACTTTTCATCAAGTGTCCATGTTCTCCCCACATCCCTGTCCTTGAAAGGTTAGGAAGCTTGTGTGACAAGTTGTGTTTTATAGATTATGAAAAAAGTGGCATGGGTCATGCCATACTAAAACATTCAAGAGAAGCTCCCTATTTAACCTTGATGCCTTAAGTTGAGATGTCAGAGCATGTGTCTGCCTAGCTTTTGAGTAGCTGCATGTGGCAAAGCCGTGAACCAACCTATGTTGTCTATGTAATATAAGCAAAAAAAATCTTTCATTGTGATAAGCCATTGAGATTGGAAGTTAAATAGTTACCTCAGCATAATCCAGCCTACTTAGACCATGACCAGTATTCCTTTGCTGTAAATTCTCTAAGCATACAGGGATATAAGGCAAGAGGGCCCCTTTAACCTACTCTTAATTTTTTTTTCAATTTCACTTGATTTACTGAGCACTTAGTAGTTGCCAGGCTATACACTAGATGCTACAGATGTAAACATTCAATAAACAATCCATAATGCCCAGGAGTTCATAGACTAGTATAAGAGGCAGAGACTTAGGCCTAGGCCACATATTTTAAGATCAGTAGAGGTACGCGTTGGATGCTACTGAAGGAAAGGTAACTAACCCAGACTAGACAAAATCAGTAAAGACACCAGGTAGGAGTACCACTTGATCTGCACCATGAAGGAAGAGAAGGTGCTGACCAAGTTAAGAATATGTGAAACACAATAAGGAGCATGGTCTGTACTGGGAAACTAGGGTGAGATAGAGGCAAGGTCTGGAGCACAGAGAGCCTTGAACACCACTTTGAGAAGATAGATTTTTATTCTGAATGCAGTGAATTATTTTAAGCCACAAGAATTAAATAGGTGTTCTGGAAAAAAAATAGTTCTAGTTACTCTTCAGACAAGGAATTCTGCAGTTTCTCAAAGGATGGGTCAAAATTACCCAGGAAGCTTCTTAAAAGATGAACCAGCCAACAGAGTCCCAAACCGCACCCAAAATGAACTGAATCACAGCCTAACTGGTACATGACTGGTACACGGAGCCTAGAAATCCATGTTTGTAAAAAACACACCGCGTGTTATTTGTACACAGTAAAATGTGAAAACTACTAGAGCAGAAGAGAATTGAGACTGGAAACCTAGAGTCCAGCCCAGAGTTAAGAAAAATGAGGACCTACATGAAAGGAGGACCAGAGAGAATGAAAGGAAGGCATTGATTGTATTCTGGGGGGGTTAGGAGAGAATGTTTAGATTGATGAAAGGAGAGTGTGACCTGAGTCTTCTGGCCTGGAAACCAGATTTCTGGGTGTTATGTTGCTATGTATTGAATATGATACAATAGAAAGATACAAAGAATCTGCAGAAGAATTTCATATGTTCAGCCATACACAAAAATAAAAGCCTAACCCTACATTACTGTTTTAAAAAGCATTTAAATACACGTGGAAAATATAGTAGAGAAAAAAAAAAATAACAGTGGGATTCAGCACTACCAGGGTATAGCATTAAAAAGAAAATAATAGATAAATAAGACTATGCATATGTGAATTCAATAAAACAATAGTATTTCTAATGTAGAGAGAATAGCCTAAAAAGAAAGAGGGTTCATGAGTAAACAAAATGATTTTTTTCCAATAGAAAAAAAAAAAAATAACTCAGATTGAATGGCTTTTCAAAATGTGTTTTTTCTTTTCCTCAGGAAAAAAAAAATGGCACAATTATGTTAGCTTTTACTCACTTGGTTTTTAGTCTTATATTTCCAGGTTTATTGGTATAGTCAGTACAATAATAAGTAATCGTTAATTTTAGTAACAAACAGCATATTTGATTTAGAAAAACAAAGCCAAATAGCTAAAGAGAGTTCTTTAGATTTACCGACCAAGAAAAACCTCTCTTGGTTTTTTCCATGGAAAAGAAATGATTTGTGCTTATTTCGATCAAAAGAGAGAGGGAGTGCAATTCCTTCAGATTGCCAAGGTTATTTCTCCTGAATTTAAATGAAAATCTAAATCAGAAAAGGGTGTTCAAGGAGTGTTTTGTTTTCCAGACATGCCAGGATTTTTGCAAATGCACCTAATAAAATGATAAAAAAATTCACCTGTAGAGACCTTTCTTTTTCTGGGTTATAGTTAAGAATTTAGAAGTGTGTGTCTGAGGCTTGTTTTAAACTCCTTGAAGTCCATTGGGCACAAAAGGTAAATTGCATTTCAATTCAGAAAGATTACTGTTGCCTTGGAAAGTAAAATGCGGCTCTACACCATTCCTATCTTCAAGAAAACATATGCAACGGGAAAACGCATTTGAGTACTATAATCATCAAGGTAAGAGGGCCTGATGTGAGTGAACATTTCTCTCCTTGAGTTTTGATGATTCGACTTACATTTTCTGATGGTTTTACATGTCTACTTTCAAAAACACTTATGCCACCTTTTGATAAATCCAGAATATTCAGAACACAAGGGCAAGTCACTTGATGTCAAATATTTCAGTTCTCTGGCTTTGGCCTCATACTTTCATGCTCCTCTGGTTACATTGCATTAAGTTTATTGCTTTAGAAAGAATGCATGTGACCATGACCATAAAAGAAGTAACTTATCTAGAATACTCCCCTTTAGGAAATGCATCTAACACAGCAGATACTTTTGTTCCTTACCTTAAAATATTAACAACTCAAAGTAACCACCAGAATTTCTTCTTTCCTCCACAGCTGACATACTCTTGAGGGATCCTTAGATTCCTTATCAATTTGTCCCAAATTCCATGTCCTGCCCTCAAAATAAGAAGCTAAACGTTTTCTATCCTCTTTCTCTTCCTGTTTCAGGTACTTCCTGTGTTTCCCAAACAGGCACTTAATCTTCTCATAAAACTATACGGCTTATGTTTCCCTTCAAGTGCGTGCTGCTTGATTTGCCTTTTTTCCTTCTCATACTTTCCAAGTTCTGTATGTTTTTAAAGACCAAGTTCGAATATAATCACCTCTCTGAAACCTTCCCTGGTCATCCCCACCAAGAATCAATTCACTTTGGTAGCATAGAACCAAGTGTCTTAGGGTTAGGAGATGGGGAGGATGGCAGATGTGCAGTATTTTACTTTTTACACTATTTAGCTCATGTCCAAAAATCTTAACTGTGATAGCACAGTTTACTGCGCTCAAAGACTGAAGTGATAGATCTTTCTTATCTATTGGCTTTTTAGTTTGGGTTTGCTCAAGTTTGTAGGAACAATGTAACCACTATGGAAGGTTTCAGTGATCTCAGTGGTTGTTCCTCAGTGATTTATTTTAAAGTATCCAATGAGGTTATACTTATTTAATTGTACTTGCACTTCCGGACACTTCTTCTTGCTACTTATACAAGTAAGGCTATTTTTTTATCCATTGGTCTTCACTTCATGTCACTATTTTTACAGTTCTGACTTTTAGGGCTCGAAAGTTTTTGTTCCAAGTACAATGTTTGGGAATTCAGAAGCATTTGTGTTTAGAAATCCCCCATCTTTAAAGATTCTCATGAACTTGGATAGAATTCCAGAACGTCTTTACAAATACATCCCTTTGGAGATATGTTGTCATGCATGCTATTTTTAGATGGTTCTGTGAAAAGAGTAGACAAGTAGGTTCCAGCTTCAGTAACTCCTATGTTTTTTATGCTTTTCCCAAAACTTGCCCACAAATAGCATTTTGTTATGATTTCCCCTATTCTCACTTGTCCAGCAGAAATAGAAAGATACATGCAAATTTTTAAGGTTAGAAAACAGTAGAGGAAATGAAAATCACACTCAAGGATTAATTTTAGAACTTGCCCCTCCTTTGTGTACAAGACCCCTACTAAATGTGATAGGAAGTGATTTGGTGCATACAAACTTAAGTGGAATTAGATTTTTAAAATAGTCTAAAATAGAGCCCTGGATTATTCAAAAATAGGGACAATCATTTATTAATTTCATTCCTGATTTTCAGTGTCTCTAGAGGGAGGTAATTCACAAATCTTTGATTCTTGTCTTGAAATGGTGCATTTTTTATGGTCAAGTTTTGAAACCTAGTTTTTAATGCCCAGTTCATTATAATGCCCAGACTTCAGTTTCACATAATAACATTATTAAGCCTAGAGATCTAACTTAGCAAGAGTTTAAAAGCCTTCTAACCATTTTAATCATCACCATATCCAAAAACCATATTTTATGAAATAGAAAATAAGCATTCTGTGAAAGATATTTCATTTGAATTTTTAAAAACTCAACCTCATACTGTAAGAATTAACACCAACCTTGCATCAAATATTTGGCTGACATTTGCTTTGGGATATACATACACAGTATACATGGCTTCTTATTTCCTAAAAATTCACCATATTTAAAGAGTAAAGAGATACTGAGAAGGTCACATCCACAAAGCACTCTCTAGTTTCTAGTTTTGCACCCAAATCTCTATTCTCATTTGCAGACAGATGGCCTCACCTCTCAGACCTGGGCAAAGTGGTGTTGCAAGAGCCTCAGCCTAACTGGAACAGAAAATGCCAGTGGCAGTGTACGAGCCTGGGTAAGGAAAATGAAAACACTCTAAGTAGTTCCAAAACATGAATTTAACACAGGGAATTGGCTACATAGGTTTTGGAAGAACAAGAACAAAAGGAAGTAGGTGGGGGAGGAGGGAGCTATAGAAGCAGAAAAGAAGGGGTGACACCGTGATGTGAAGCTGCTGAAACCACTGGGCTGGAGCCTGATAGCCTGTACCTGCTTCTGTGCCCTTGGAGACATTTGTCACAGTCACTCCTGGACTGCTGAAGAGGTGTTGTATCCATCAAAGCTGGGACCTACCAAAGGTGCGACCCCTACCAGCTTCCTGTAGTCAAGAATCACCCGACCCCCAACTGCATCCACCATAATATAATCCGAAGTAGGAACTTTCACTTCTTCCTCCACCTTTTCTCACTAGTGCCTCTTATTGTCAGAACCTAATAAGAATCGAATTTTCATAGGAGGCTGGTAAATGCAATCTGCAGGCTCCTGTTCCACAAAAATACATAGCAGAGTCCAGAGGGAGATGGGACCTGAGAGTATCCAGATGCTTGTCCAGCACAGGAGGCAATCTGCTATTCTGCCCACGATGAGTTGTTTTCCTAGAATTAGAAGTAGCTGCCTGCACATCCATCATACTCTTTCAACTGGTGCTTTTTGTTTCCTGCAGCACATAGTGATGGGTCAAGTGAACAATTTATCCCATCAAACTGACCTGATCTGGTTGGCCCATAGGGAAGAGAAAGACATTTTGGGGCTTACCACTTCCATCCTATTATCGACTTGTGTAACAGAAACGTAAAGCAGAGGTTAATATTAGGGAGCAAGCATTTGCTACTGGACAGCTCTTTGAAATCTAGACATCTCAGTGGAAGACAATCCAATCCCCAATCTCTTGATCTCTGGTTGATGTTCCTGGAATAGCAGAACATCACCCTAGAGGACAGAAAAGCAGAAAGGGTAGAAGACCAAATCATCCAGTAGGGAAATGTTTATTTATCCTTGAGAATATTTAGCTTAGATTGGAACCCCTAAATGGAGAAACTTGTTTAATTTATTTTTCTTAAATACAAAACAGCCACAAAGTAATATTTACAAATTATATACAAGGTATAAAGCAAAAATACAATAAACACCTGAATATTTTTGTTCCATTCTCCCTCCCTTCTTCTACTATTATCAATTCTGTATTTATTTTCCTCTTGCTTATTGTTAGAATATTACCATGTATGTTTGTATCCCCAAACAAGACACTTATTTTGCATATTTTAATATTCATGTAAATGGATTATAATCTATATAATCTCATAAAATTAGCACTTTTACTCTAAAATATGTTCTGTTATTAATGTTTAATCTTGCATGTAGCTATGTTTCATTCACATCCACTGCTGAGTAATATTTCTATTTCAATTTTAAATGTAAGGGGTCAAAATTTCATGCTTCATTTATTCTTTCAACTCCTTATGGACTTTGTTTTATGTTTCAATTTCTCTTAATATTCAGACAGTACTGCTACAGAATCTTTGTCATCATATCCTAGTGCAAACAGGCAATTGTGGGTGTACCCTTAGAGATAGAATTTCTGAATATCAAGAAGTAATGCATGTATTTAATTTCATTTAAGAATTAAAAGCTGTTTTTCAAAGTGGATGAACACCTTTAAAATCCTTCCAGTTCTTTCAACTTCTCAGTAATACTGAAATTTTTCACACTTAAAAATTTTTTTTCCAATGTGGTTCATGTATCAGTTGTCTTCAGAACTATAAAACATTCACCAGAATATTGGCCAGTATAGGTTTATGACCAGATTACTTACTGAAAAATGCATGCTGTTACCAATTGTCATTACTTCACAACTTGAACATATGTCTTTCTGAGAGTGCTTTGGCAGTCGAATACAGTCAATGCATAGAAAATGTACAATGTGTCTCAAAAAGAAATTTTTAAAAATTATAAATTGTTGAAATAAATATTATCATTTATTAAACATCTTCCAAGGCTGGATTTTTTTTTTTTTTAAAGGAACTCCTTTATTTATTTATTTATTTATTTTTGGCTGTGTTGGGTCTTCGTTTCTGTGCGAGGGCTTTCTCTAGTTGCAGCAAGCGGGGGCCACTCTTCATCGCAGTGCGCAGGCCTCTCACTATCGCGGCCTCTCTTGTTGCGGAGCATAGGCTCCAGACGCGCAGGCTCAGTAGTTGTGGCTCACGGGCCTAGTTGCTCCGCGGCATGTGGGATCTTCCCAGACCAGGGCTCGAACCCGTGTCCCCTACATTGGCAGGCAGATTCTCAACCACTGCGCCACCAGGAAGCCTCAAGGCTGGATTTTTGTACAAGGATTTTTTACTTATAAAAGATGATGAAATGGTGATGTTTAATTTGTTTTTAGTGGTTTTTTTGCATGTTAATTTACCTTTATTTATAGTAGCAAAAAGGTTGTTCTCAGTTGTGTCCAGTTACCTGGTCAAGCAAGTAAACTGTCAGATGTCTTAGGTGTAAAAAACAGATCACAAGCTCCACAGATGCTACCATCAGCTTTCAGTTTGCTAAGAGAAGCTTCATTTGTTACTGGGTTAATGCCTTACAAGATTATTGAAAAATTCATCAAACACACTAAAAGGGCCCATTTTATCTGTGGATTGACAGAGTTCTGAATTTTGTGTTGAAGCACATTGAAATAAAATATTAGTTTGGTAAGCTAATTGTGACTTTTGTACTTTTGTACTTAGCTTCTTGAGGAATTATAATATCAAAAATACTCATAGGTACATTAGCATTTGTGCTACTAGATGGAGGATGAATTATTTATTCTTGTTCAAAAAATAATTTATAAATTTCTAAATCCATTTAGTTAGGGAATATGTTGAACAATGCAGATAGATATGGGCCTGAACATATGCAGGTACTTTTTCTTGAGTTTGTGCTATTATTTTCAGAAATGTAGAGAAGAACATGAAGACAAATTCTGTATTCCTAGTTTGTGGTCTTATTCCTTCAAGTATCATAGTATAATCACAAATAGAATAAAATTTCAAGTAAATCAAGGCATTTTAATGTGAATCCTTCCTAATTTTAGTTTAATTCCTATTAAAAACTTTTTAAGTCTAATCTAAGATCACAGAGCTTCTGTCACACTATGAGATAAACGGTTTTCATTAACCCTTTCAATAACTAAAGAATATGATGGAAACAAGCCTTTTTGGTGAGAATATACACTAGTATAATTTTTATGGAAGGTATAAAGGCATTTTTTTTCTGAGTCGAATCTTTATTTGGCAAAGTGTCTTCTTCATAATGCAGCCACATGATAGAAGAAGCCGTGGGCCATCACCCAGCCTCCAAAAGCATGCTCTCCAGAAAATGAGGAACGAAGAGTCCTCCTCCTCCACTGTCACTTCATGTCATGACGGAGACAGTACGGAGGACAGAACAGCAGCGAAGTCCCTCTGAGATGTTCACTCCTCCCCAGTCACAGAGCAGCAGTGGGAACTGGACCCATGGGCTGGGAACCTCATACCCTTGGTTCACTGGGCTGCAGGGGGCTGGGCAGGAAGGAGGGACTGCCTACCATATGCAAAGTTTATTAAAAGTTTAACATTTATATAAATTTGATTCAGTCCTCTCCCTTTCAAACTGGAGCCATGAAAGGAAGAATGGAAGGTGCAAAATACAAAAGCTTCTGAAGACAACTCTCCCAAGACATTTTCTGTTAAGAGTTGCATAGAAATTGGCTTTAGTTAGAGAATCCGTGAGAATAAGGAAGAAGAAATTGTTAAAAGTTATTTGTCCATAGGACTGATTCAGCAGAGAAGGAGAAAGTGACTGTGCAGAAGAGACTGGGGGTGGCAGGAAGACAACTGCAGGAACAACGCCAACGAGCAGGTGAGAGGGGTTAGGATCAGATGCAGGGTGGATGCGAGGTCTTTGTGGGAAGCAGGGACCCTTTGTCCATTACATACACGTAGAGCGCAGAAGCGGTATGCGTGCAAGTGGGTTATAGATTTCGCGGAAGGAAGATGAGTGGTCCCCATGTGTATGTCACAATGACCGAGTCACCAGCTGAGATAATCAGCCAGGAATGAGAAGAGAGGAGATGCTGAAGATAGACAAAAGATTGAGAAGGATAAAATAATGATCTAGGTAGGTGGGAAAAATATAAATGCAGTAGGTTTTCCAGAAATTGCTGAATGGCCACCTGATATTTGAGGTCATCTGATTAAAGTAGGGCTGCTCAGCATGGCAGTGAGATTATCTCCAGAAACGGCAGCTGCTCGGGTGCAGAGCTTGGGCATGGAGCAGATGACTATTGGGTTGAACTAAGGTTGACATTTTTTTTTTCTGATAAGTATCACAGAGGCAGGAGGGCAAGAGAGTAAAGATAACTTGAGAGGAGGAGATTTGGGGCTGTTCCATGAAATCGAATCTGGGTGGGGAGGGGTGTGAGAAGAAAAGGTAGGGATGATAAGTAAAGAAAAAATGGAAATACCAATGATTCCTGTGGGGTGGGAGAATCATTTCCAAAGTGGTTTCATAAGTGAGTTCAGAGATGGAAACCACCTCTTATTTATGCCAATGAAACAAGGAATATACAGCAAATCATGGAGTGACAAAAGATGGTAAACACTCAGTGAATTGTGGACTTTTTAAAAGACTCTTTGCCAAGATGCAAAGGATGCAAATGACTTAGTGGTACAGTTGGTTAGGGAAGGTGTTTTCCAAAAGAGTGTTGCTCCTGTAGTTAACTAGGAAAAAACAAAACAAAACACATATTCTCCAGTCAGGCAAACAGAGGAACAAGAAAGATCTGCTGTTGCATATTAGTGTACATCTGCTGTGGTAGCTGAAAATCTTCAGCTTTGAATATAAGCAGTACTATGTATATTTCTCTTTCACTGAGCAACTCCAGAAATAAGAATGCCAAACACTCAGCATGGCTCATTTTTCATCTTGTTCGGAACTTGGCATAACTTTGCAAAATTCAGAGCTCCTGTTGAATTCTCAAGGGCACTTCAGCCTTGGCTCAGATGCATGAGCAAAATGGGAAATGGCCTCTTTGTCCTTTGATCACATAAATCCAAACCAAATAAGGGACAGCATGCAACAGGCTGGATGAGCAAACTTCAAAAGAGAGACAACATGCATATAGCAATGTTACTTCAGCATTTCCCCCATTCCTCAAAAGTAGGAAGCCTGATGAATCAGTGGTAATTCTACTCAGCAGAGGTTATGTTCCTTCCATGCAACCATTATTATTCTCTAACTAAAAATAAAAAGTTTGGGGGTTTAGCTTTTGGAGTAAGACTTTAGGAATGGTGAGGTCACTGTAAAGTATCAAACCAAAAAGGCATGGCTTTTAATCTGGGGCTATTTATTTCAGCGTGAAGACTATTGAAACTCACTTTGATTTATCTAAAGTTGTATGAAAACAGATAGAAGTAATTATTCCTCCCTCTAATGATCCTCACCTCAGCTCCCAACCATGTATTTCGTATGTCATTAGATTTCTATTCCTTCATATCTTATTTCACTACCACCATTCTCTACCCCTCCTCACATTTAAAAACTTTCACTAGCTCTCATCGATACAGAAAATAATACAAAATCCTTTTAGCCTGGTATTAAAGGCTAATCCATTGATTCAAAGTCTACAAAAATAGTTACAATGTGTATGTAATGTTCTAAGAAATGCATGGTGAATGAGATAGGGAAAGTCTCTATGTGCATGGAGTTTACATTATAAGAGGAACGAACAGAAGCAGCAGAGGAGACCATTTCAATAGCATTAAAGTCACATAGCACCATTAAAAAGTGGTGATGCACATCATCTCATTTACTCCTTAAAACAATCTCATAAAGAAGACGCAATATTATCTCCATTTTACAGTTAAGAAAATTGAGGTTCAGATTAAGTAACTTGCCCACTTTCACTCGACCAGCAAGAGATGGGGCCAAGATGTGAATCTATCTCTACTTGACTCCACAGCTCTTAACCACTAAGTTTTTCCTTCCAGTACTGATTGTACTCAGGTGTGTACAAAATTTTACCTTTACTATTCTGCAGCACCAAACACATACGTGTCCAGAATAAAGAAATGTTAATGTTTTAAATGGCTTACTTTTGAACTGAACTTAGAGTAATTGAATATAAAGAATTGTTGAGAAATATTTTTCCTTTTCTTGGTGATTTTTTTGTATTCTTATATATATTGTGTATTCCTCATACATGTGATTTTTTCTTGCTTTGTTTTGTTGATTCACTGACTTGTAAATCCTGGGAATCCTGAGAAACCAAGTACATTTTCCATTTTAAACTAAAAACCACAATATGTTAAACTTACTAAAACGGTGGAAACCTTGTACTAAATATAACTTTTGAAATTCATACATAATTCTGTCACTATATGTGTTTACAACATTTATTCAAGAGTTAAGTATCACATCAAAGTTGCAACTAACTTTAGATTTATAGAGAGGATGAAAACTTTAGTCTACCAAAGAAATAACCAAATAAGAACTTGATATGGGTTGTTTAAAAGTGGTTCAACTTTGAAAATTCCCAAGTTGGAAAATGATTCATAGCTAGATGCTTTGAAGAAAAAAATAAATGCACATCGTTATTTTGTTAAGCAATAATGAAAACACAAGTGTACATGTAGGGCATATTTTTAAATTTCTCCATCTTCTCTTCATAAAAACCATCTCAAAGTTCTCCAGCATTACATTCTCAAAAGCTGGCTATCTTTCCAACCTGACAGTTACAATTATTATTTGTAACTAAAATAATAATGCATAAGGACAAATTAATCAAGTGAAAAAACAAAATGTAAAAGCACCTTTCAATATCTTTCTTTACAAATAAATACACTTCTGGCCCACACTAAATAAACATCTTCACCAGTACAACCTGCCACAAGTATTTCTGGATGCTTTTGTTAGAGATGTTAAGAAAACATGCAGATTCAAGGGGAGAAAAGGAATCTTCTCTGGTCTTGGAAAGGAAAGAATTGTTTGGTTTGGTTTGCTTAGGTTTTAATTTAGACACATGAAATAGATTTTACCTTCAGACATAAGTTAAAAAAGAGGCACAGTAAGCAATTGGCTGAGACACAAATACTTAGGTTAACCTGACAGTACTCTTTGCATTAGAATTTATTGCATTAAATCAAGGCAATAACGAGGAAGAAGTAAAGATGGCAAAGTAGGAGGATGTGGAACTCTCCTCCTGCCACAAACACATCAAAAATACATCTACATGTGGGGCAATTCTCACTGAGAACAAACTGGAGACTGGCAGAAAAACTCTTATACAACCAAGGCTGTAACAAAGATCCACACAGTCAGGTCAGAAAGGAAGAAAAGCAACCAGGTAGGGACCTGTGTTCCTAGGAGGTGACACAGAGGAGAAAGGGGATTACCTGGATTGGGAGATCCTCCCTGGGGAGTGAGCAGTTCAAACAACATATTGGGTGCTCCAGCCCTGGGGTCTGAAACTGGGAGGATGAGTTCCCTTAGCTGGTTTGTTAACCAGTGGGACTGACTCACAGCAGGGCTATAAGAAACCTAGACTCTGCTTTTGAAGAGTGTGCACACACTTGCTTACTCCCAAAACAAAGTGGAGGAAGCAGATTGAAACTGCCTAGGACCCTGGTCGATTTCCTGTGACAGCGCCAGCACATGCCCCAGCCCAAGCCCCATGCCCACTCAGGCCCCTCTTGCTCCAGCACTTCTCCCCTCTGGGGTGAAGGTGCCATTGCTGGGAGTGGGGAGAGCACACACTTAGGCAGAACAGAACCAGCTTGGACCCAAGCCTTAGGGCTTCTTCTCCAGCAACTTGGTACCTGACACACCCCCAGTAGGGTAGTATTGGCCACTGAGCAGAGGAGAGCCTTGGCTCACACCTGGCTCTGGCTTTAGCCCCTCCATATCCAGCCCCACCTCCTAGCAAGGTGATAGCTGCCAGCACACGCTGGGGGAAGACTTGACTTGTGCTCAGTTAAGATCAAGCTCTCCCACCAAAGCCACTGGGCACATGCAGACTGTATAGGGATACTCCCATACAAGGACACCCCTTCAAGACCAACATAGGTAACTCTTCCACCTAGTTTCATAGAAACAGAGAAAGTTAAGCAAAATGAGAAGACAGAGAAATTTGCTTCAAACCAAAGAATAAAGGAAAAAACAAGTAATGAAAGACAGATAAACAATTTACCAGATAGAGTTCAAAGCATTAGTAATAAGAATGCTAGCTGAACCAGGAAAAAGAATAGATGAACATAGTGAGAATTTTAACAATGAACTAGAAAATATAAAAAAGAACCAGTCAGAACCAAAGAATACAATTACTGAAATGAAAAACACACTAAAAGGAATTAACAGCAGACTAGGTGATATAGAAGAAAGCATAAGCGACCTGAAAGATAGAATAATGGAAATCACCCAATCAGAACAGCCAAAAGAAAAACAAATTTAAAAATGAAAACAGTTCAAGGGACCTCTGAGACAACATGAAGTGTACTAACATTAGAGTTATAGGGGTCCCAGAAGGAGAAGAGAGAGAGAAATGGGTCGAAAAAGTATTTGATGAAATCATGGCTGAAAACATCCCAAACCTGAAGAAGGAAACATATATGCAGGTACAGGAATCACAGAGAGTCCCAAACAAAGAGACCCACATCAAGACATATCATAATTAAAATGGCAAAAGTTAAAGAGAGAATTCTAGAGGCAGAAAAAGAAAAACAGAAAAATCACATCAAGGGAACCTTCATAAGGTCATCAGCCAATTTTTATGCAGACAAGAAGGGAGTGGCGTAATACAATTGCTAAAAGGGAAAAACTTGCAACCTAGGATACTCTACCCAGCATGATTATCATTTAGAATTGAAAGAGAGATTAAGAACTCAGGCAAACAAAAACTAAGAGTTCATCAAGACTAAATCTACCCTAAAGAAATGTTAAAGGATCTTCTCCAAGTGGAAGAGAAAAAGGCTACAAGAAGAAGTAAGAATCTATAGGAAAGGAAAATCCCAGTAATAAAGGCAAATATATAGTAAAGGCAATAACAACAATTCACATGATGATGATAATAATAATAATAATAAAAACATGATAGGAATAGGGCCATAATTTCTTCCACTCATTCCCTGACTCTCTCCTGTTCCTTGGCTTCTTGTTTTCATACACATATTCTTCCTAGCATAGATTGCTAGGGAGACTGTCACAGATCATTTGACTCTGAGGTTTTTATTTTGAGATTCATGAGCAGACTTTAGGCAGGATCCAGAAACCCCTCTGAAATTGAATGGTATTTGTTTATACATAGGTATGTTCACTTTTCTGGAAATGGAAGCACATTCTCAAAGAGTTCTCTATGCTCTAATAATTATAACAAAATTCTAGACCAACATATACTTATTTTATAAATGAGGAAACTGAGGTCAAGAGAAGTGAAATGAGATTCAGGTCGGGTATTACATTATGCTGATCTGAAAGCTTTTACCTACATCCTAAATTTAGGCTTACTATTAAAAAAAAATGTGCTTTTGCCTTAAACATCACACTTGGTTAGGTAGACCTTATGTAAAAAGAATGATCAAATTGAATTTCAATGTGGAGGGAAGATCACTCATGTACCTGAGAGTGGATGGGTGAAGTAAGGTGTTACTTAGATTTCTGAAACTGATACCTAATATTTTCTTGGAAATTGCTTTAAGACATAATACCTTTTTAAAGCTTTAGGCACTAAGTCAATTATGGAGATGATACAGGAAATCATAAAAATATTCCTGAAGGATGTTAAGGAACAGGTTGTGTTATTTCGTGCCCTGAGTTAGCCAACCCAGAAATTTGTGAGTCACCCTCTATCCTATGTTCTCCCTCACGTGCCAGTTGGTTCCACCACCTTAATCCCTCTCTCCTGCCACTTGTCTTTGCCTTTTCTGTCAGCACTTTAGTGTGTGTCATCCTCATTTTCACCTGGATTACAGCAACAACATTCTTAGTGGGTTTTTGTTTGGTTTTGTTCTTTTAAATCCGCCCATGCTCCCCCTTCTCTTTATTCATTCACTCTTATCTTGTCAAAGGTCTGCTTTCAAGACTGAACCCACATCCTTTTATGTATCTCTTTTCCTGGACAGTCCGTTCTCTTATCACATTCCCAAAGCAATACTTCCTATAAGGCGTTCCGACACCTACTGATATTGATAAACTTGCCATACATTTTCAGGCTTCTGCATCTTGGTTCATCCTGTTTCTCTGTCTAGAACTCATCCCCCCACCCTTTCCTACCACAGACACTCAGCTCAGGCATCCTTTAATTTAAGAAGTGTTTCTGGACACTTAAATCCTACCCTTGCCTCATGGTGCTGCTGATTCAGACTTAGGTGTCTCTTCTCTGAAATTCCATGACAGCTCCATCAGGGCATCAGTTGCGCTGTGAAGTCACTGATTCTCATGCCGTGACCCCAAGCACGCTAAACTTCTTCACACAGTGATCACACCCTACTCGTCTTCCTAACCCTGAAGCATAGTGTTAAGCAAAATAAATGGACAAAATTGATTAATGTTCAATTTAAATATTTATCAGTTCTCTTTATCTTTGAACCAAAGCCATAAGGCTGATTACATACTTTATTCAGTTGGCCCAATCAGAGTGTTTTTGAAAGTTTAAGGGAATACAGTCTTCTAAATAATAGCCAGTATTAATAGCTAACATTTATAGTGTGCTTTCTATGGAGCCAGGAACAATATCAAATATTTTACATGCATTATGTCTTTTTAACCTCGAAACATAGACCCATCACACCTCTCCAAACCCCACTCCCAGCTCTCACTCCCTTCTCCCCACCCCAGAGCCTCAGGAATTCATTCCTTAAACTGCATATGTGAAGCTTTGGAAAGCTAAATGGCTAGAACACAGAGTGTCCAATGTGGCACATTAATATTTTCAAGTTCAACCAGATTTATTTGAAAACTGGCTCATGTTTATAAATCCCGCTGGCATCTGGCATTTGTTATGAAAGTAACTCAGCTTTAAAAATGTCTGCCAGCCCCGTGGCAAGTCAAGTTGCACCCACTTAATGAGAAATATAGCTGTTAGCTTCTCTCCAAGGTAGCCAGATGCCATGTGCTACCAACTCGTCTACCGCCAGAATATTAACAAAGTGCTGACACTTCCATGATTTGCATTTGGATCCAGATTACAAAATAGAGTTGTGATATCAGCAAGCTGAATGATGACCCTTAAGTCAGAAACATCTGTTTATGTGGGTCCCCTGACATTTCGAGGAACTTTTTTTTTTTTTTTTTTGCATTTTACTATATCCCATACCCATGCTTTTATGAGGTGCAAAGGATCCTGTTTCAATGCCCCATGGAGAGCTGACTCACAGGGCACATTATATGGGCTCCAAAACAAACCTCTACATGCTTGAATATTAAAGCATAAGACATGAAATAAAATTATGTAAATGGAAATTTAACAAATATTCCAAAAACTAGCTCAGGTTGGCAGAGAAGGTATGTGTACTTCAATTCTTCCCAATAATGGGATCTCTGCACATGTTGAGATCTCAATCTCTTACCAAGGTGTTTTCAAAACTGGTAAGTGCCTTCATATCTCTTACTGTCCCCCCAGATATGAACTCTCCGGCAGCTGGCAGCTGTAATTTTTCTTCAGAAGAAGCATGATACATCTTTGGGGTGGTGGGTATGATGAAATAGTCAAGAATTTTTATAGTAGAGATAAAAAGCTAACAAAACACAGAAGTCACATTTTCATTTTCAATTATGTTTTTGACAGAGCAGAAGCTTCCCAAGGGGTGGAAGTTTAATCCTAATCTGACATGTTTTGACCAATAGCATGAGATTTGGAGGGAAAACAGAGAAATGATGGTTAGAACTGAGGAAATTCTCTCTCTAGGATTATATGTGATTTGCTCTCTTCTCTACAGAGATGTCTTAATTTTGTGATATTTTATGAATACCCTATTCCCAAATTGGGTAAGATTCAAGAAAATTTAAGATTGAGCAAATTTACATTCTCAGAGAATTTTTTTTTTAACTCTTTGGAAGTGAATATATCCTCTTCCAAGGTATTCAGTATTTACTTACCACAACAATTTATTTTATTTTATTTATAAGTGTGGTACACAGATGAGACCAGACCTTAGCCTAATACAGAGACAATATAAATGAGTTGTGTGAAAACTGCCTCCCTCATTCTTCTGCAAAAGCAGCAGATTTTCCAAAAAGATTGCCTTAGTCTGGTAGTCCCAGTTCTCTTACCTGAAACTGGTAGGTAGGATCTGTTTTCATCCCTCCTCACCTGGCCACAGAATTATTTTTGTACTATATGATGCTTGTCTATATTTAATTTAGCATTTTGTCATTTACCTGTGGCTCTTGTGTCATGTGCATAAATCTTGACTCCCCCAAACTATTGTTTAAGGACCACATCACATATTGCTTTTGCTTCCCCGAAAAGGGAGACCCAAGGGAATACTAGAAATCCTGACGTTTAATAAATTATGGTTAAATCAAATTTTCCCTTAGTGTTTAAATAGTATGTATGGTTCTTTTACGTACAGAAGGGTTGCTTCTTCCCAAGAAGGGAGGGAAAGAGGAGAGAAGAGGGAGGGGGAAAGGCAAAGAAGGTAATTAGCAGGAAAGGAAGAAGTGACAGAGAAAAGGAAAGATCATATGTAAAGCCACTAGGCTGCGTACTTACTAATTTAGCTATCTCAACAAATCTCATTATTATTATCTGTGTTTTAGAGATGAGGCAACTGAGTTTACAAGAGGTTAAGTAACCAGCTGAGCCAGAATTTTATTTCAAAGGCCATAAACTCTCTTGTGAGAACATAGGGCTCTGGTCTTTCCTGAAAAACATAAAACCAAAAAGTAACTTAATATTGTTTTGCCTTTTCATATTGGTGCAGAGTTCATGTAAAGAATAGAAAAATTTTGGTATGAAAAATGGGGGATATCTTTTATTTTAGGTTCTACAGATAAGTGATGTCATATTTTATTTGTCTTTGTCTAGCTTACTTCACTTAGTATGATAATCTCTAGGTCCATCTATGTTGCTGCAAATGGCATTATTTCATTTTTTATGGCGGAGTAATATTCCATTGTATAAATATACTACATCTTCTTTATTGATTCATCTGTTGATGGACATTTAGGTTGCTTCCATGTCTTGGCTATTGTAAATAGTGATGCAGTGAACATTGGGGTGCACGTATTTTTTCAAATTATGGTTTTCTCCAGGTATATGCCCAAGAGTGGGATTGCAGGATTATATAGTAGCTCTGTTTTTAGTTTTTTAAGGAACCTCCATACTGTTCTCCATATAGTGGCTGCACCAATTTACATTCCCACCAACAGTGTAGGAGGGATCCTTTTTCTCCACACCCTCTCCAGCATTTATTATCTGTAGACTTTTTGATGCTGGCCATTTTGCCTGGTGTGAAATGACACCTCTGAACTTATATTCAAAACAGAAATAGACCCAAAGACACAGAAGAAAAACTAATGGTTACCAAAGAGGTAAGCGGGGGGTGGATAAATTAGGAGTGCGAGATTTAACATATACACATTACTGTATATAAAATAGATAACCAAAAAGGACCTACTGTATAGCACAGAGAACTATACTCGATAATTTTTAATAACCTATAAAATAAAAGAATCTGATAAAGAATAGATATATGTATGTATAACTGAATCACTTTGCTGTACACCTGAAACTAATATAATGTATATCAACTATACTTCAATTTTTTAAAATTTGAAAAAACATGGGGGAAACTCTTCTTTTTAAGATTCTGCCCATGTTCCTCTCTAGGTCTTCATTATATCTTTAGTCCTTATGTTTTCTTTGTTTAAACACCTTGTCTCAGAAATTATCTCCTATAATTTTTCCTATTACCTATTTTATTTTCTGTCCCCATATGTTCTACCTCCTCCAGAATCCTTTGATGCCTGAGTTAGACAGAGTAAAGTTTTGCTCCTTTTCTCTACAAAACTTGAATTCTCATTGTTCTATTTCTCTCCCCTCTCCATCTACCACCTGCCTGGACACCAACAAAGGAAACTCTAAGAAAGGTTTTTCTACATATCTCCTGGTATCATTTCTAAAATTCTTGATACACAGTGTATAGTAATCTATCAACCACATCCTTTCCAAATACACATAAATGACTTTTAGTAGTAGTAACTTGTTTGGGTTCTCCCTATAAAAGCCAGACTTCATTTATTCAACAATATCTGTTGAATCTTATTATATGCTAGGTAGTGTTCTAAGTACTGTAGATTTAACAGTAAAGGAGTTGAGAGAGATCTTCCTTTCTTAAACAAAGTGAACAACAACAACAACAAGACCTCTTAAAGATTACATAAAGTCATAACAATGGCATCTCCCATATTTTATCAAGACCTGACATGACTTTGCTATTTTTAAGGACCCTAGGGAATTAGTAGGTTTATGCCTACAACTAAAAATCACATATGCCCCTTAAAATTCCTTCCTCTTGTAGCTGCAAGTGGAAAACCAGCAGCAATGAAAGACATACTTAACCACGGTAAAAATGATAGATCTTTTACTTACTTAAAACATAAACAGAGGAGCTTGGTGTAGGCGAGAGGCTATACAATCTAGAGTGGAGAATATTCAGAGGGCTTAGTAGGGTGCTTCTGAAATATTATATTAAAAATGTCTATTTATGAGAATTGTTTATTTGACTTTGGATGAGAAATAAACCAGGACTTTGGTTTCCTCATCTGTAAAAGGACAGCTTTGGAGCAGATAGTAACAACCCAAATCTATAGCGTGCTTCACTAATCACAGAGCATCTTCACATTCATTATCTTCTTGGATTCCCACAATAATGTGTGAGGTTAGAAAAACAGGAACTGAATTTCCATTGTATACATGCAGAAAATGAAGCTCAAAAAAATACACTAAAGGTCACATTGATAGGAATTGGTGAAACCAGAACCCAAATCCAGGTTTTCTGACTCTTCATCCAGTGCTCATTTCACTACCATTATGAGCTCCAAATTACCTTGGAGCTACAAAACATAAGAATTTGTAGGTTTTATGCATTCAACGTGTTCTATAAATACACTCTTTTTTTAACTTAAAAATCAATGAAAGATCTATCAAATATAAGACTCTTAGATAATCCTCCTAATTGTCACATTTTATTCATACTTGTATGAAGTTCATCAAAGATTACAATTTGAGGAACTCAATCTGGAAAGACTTCGAGGAGTACTTTGGGGAGTAATTTATGTGAAGGGATAGAGGGACAGGGAATGATGGAGAGCAAAAGCTACCTTTCCTACTCACAAACATTGCAAATAACATTTATAGTGAAAGATGGAAAGGGAATACATCAAATAGAGGTTAAAATTTGGACCTCTTTCTGTAACAATTTCATAGTGGCTTTGAAACCTAAACTATTAGTATAGTTTTCCCTATTTATAATAGAGCATTTAATTGCTCACTTGCAATCCCTAATTCTACTCATGTAGAAAGGTAGCTATAGGAGATAGAAGCCTTAGGGAAAACACTGTCTAGGGCATCCCTTTGGGAATTTTACAATTGTTTACTTAGCTCTTTTTGCTGTTTGACAAGATTTTTCAAAACCAAAAAAGAAGCATCTCAAAATAGTAACAAACAGTAACTATCTCTGTTGATTAGCAGACTTGGCTTCTGTGGAGATTAGGTTCTGGATTGAGTATCTGAAACATTCTCTCTTGCCTAGACCTTACATTCCTTTGCCAAAAACAAAAGCAGTATTTCCAACGGCCTGCCACTTGAACCAGAAAAGTTTTCATACTTATAAAGGAAATGATACCTATTATAACAGGGATACTCTACACATCACCAAAATTAGATCTGGGCAAACTGTTTCACCTTCAACACCCTAATCTATTCATCGGTACCACTGTGATGGTCACACATTAGTTCTCAGACTTCTATTCATTGAGAAGAATGGATATATAATCCCTCACTTTGGTGGCATCAAGGGTTTCTTTATTGTTTTATCATTTCTGTAGAACTGTAAGACTTTCACTCAAAATGGACATTGACCACTTACTCATTGGTCAGTCCAAGTACGTGAAACATTTCTGGCAATTTTAGAAGACATATACCGTAAACTCATATATTCAAGAAATTCATATCTTTTTACTTTCCTTAAATCAATTTAAATCTGATGCATAGTTATTACTTTAGGCCAGTGGAAGCTGCAATTATGAACAAAGACCGCCTGGTATCCTTTTCACATTGATCCAAGCATTCACAGTCCATCTAAACCAATGACCGCTGCTTCCATGTCACACTAAGACAGCATAGGACAGAATATTTTCTAAGGTTGGCAATAAGACTAAGTTTCAAAGTCCCTAGATGAACTTCAAAACCATAGGCCCTGTAGTCAGTATCTCTCTTTCAACTCCTGCTGTCCTTCGGACAATTCCATCCTCTAAGACCCTTTCTCACTATCTTCAACTACATGGCTCAGGCTTTCACAAAACATAAGGAAGTAGTGTGACTTCTAACAACTTTTGTTTTCAGCCCTGAAATATTCCTGAGAATATTTATATTATTTATTCCAGAAAATAAATACCAGAGGAGAGAGATTACAGACAGGACAAATACAAATGTATAGCCTTATATGTTATCCTATCACACAAGCAAAGAGCAGACAATAAAATCAATCACCAACTATATTTTTTGTTTTGATTGCCTCCTTTTTACCCCATTAGTGAGGGAGGGGTTCCTACCTTAGGGTTTTGGGAGGACTAAACACACAACATCTGACATTAGAACAATGAGACAGACAGCAGTTCATTAGCGCATATACTCAAAGCACAGGGGAAGACATAGCATCCCATGCAGGACTACATGGGGGTTGCACTCAGGAACTGAGTGAACAAGCAAGATCTGTGGGCGGCAAACTTTGTAGTAACAAGAAAATGGAGTAACCTCTGTTTACCATGGAAAGATGTGATTGGCTTAGATGTGATTGGCTTGTTTGAATAATTTGACAGCCTGGCAGGGTGGAGCCTTAATGCAATAGAACTGGTGTCTTACAAGAAGAGGAAGAGAAAATGGAGCACTCCCTCTCCCTCACCCTCTCTTTTTCTTTCCCCTAGCTTTCCCCCCAAACATTTGCACAAAGGAAAGGCCATTGTGAGGACACAGCAGGAAGGTGAGTGGCTGTAAACCAAGAGGAGACATAACTTATTTACAAAACAGAAACAGATTCACAGATTTACAGAACGAACTTATAGTTACTGGGGGGAGGGTGGGGGGAGGGATAGACTGGGAGTTTGGGACTGACACCTACACACTGCTATATTTAAAACAGGTAACCTACAAGGACCTACTGTATAGCACAGGGAACGCTGCTCAATATTTTGTAATAACCTAAATGGGAAAAGAATTTGAAAACGAATATACATGTATATGTATAACTGAATCACTTTGCTATACACCTGAAACTAACACAAAATTGTTAATCAACTATGCTCCAATATCAAATTAAATTTTTTTAAAAATCAAAGATTTATTGAAAAAAAAGAAGAGAGGTATCACCAAAAGCCAAATCTGCTGGCACCTTGATATTGGTCTTTGGACCTCCAGAACTGAGTGAAAATAAATATCTGTTGTTTAAGCCACCAGTCTGTGGTGTTCTGTTTGGCAGCCTGAGCTGACTAATACAGTCATGTTTATGAACAGAATGATTCAATAGTATTAAGATGTCAATTTTCCCCAAATTGATCTAAAGATTCAACATAATCCCAATCAACATCTCAGAAGGTCTTTTTGTAGAAATTGATTAGCTAATTCTAAATTTACATTGAAATACAAAAGATCTAGAATTGCCAAAGTGACCTGAAAAGAAGAGCAAAACTAGAAGACTCATATTAAATGATGACAAGGGGAGACCTCCGAGATGGCGGAGGAGTAAGACGTGGAGATCACCTTCCTCTCCACAAATACATCAGAAATACATCTACGTGTGGAACGACTCCTACAGAACACCTACTGAACGCTGGCAGAAGACCTCAGACTTCCCAAAAGGAACAGATGCCCTCAGGCAACCTACACGCAGAGGTGGGGTCATTCCAAAGCTGAACCCCAGGAGCTGTGCGAACAAAGAAGAGAAAGGGAAATCTCTCCCAGCAGCCTCAGGAACAGTGGGTTAAATCTCCACAATCAACTTGATGTACCCTGCATCTGTGGAATACCTGAAGAGTCAACGAATCATCCCAAAATTGAGGCGGTGGACTGTGGGAGAACCTGTAGACTTGGGGTTTGCTGTATGTGACTGATTAGTTTCTGGTTTTATGTTTATCTTAGTTTAGTATTTAGAGTTTATTAGCATTGGTAGATTAGTTTATTGATATGGTTGCTCTCTTCCTTTATATATATATATATGTTTTCCTTCTTCTCTTTTGGTGAGTGTCTATGTGTATGCTTCTTTCTGTGATTTTGTCTGTATAGCTTTGCTTTTCCGATGGTTCTGTTTTTTTTTTTAACACAGTTTTTTGCACTTGTTTTCATTTGTGGATTTGTTTTTTGGTTTAGTTGCTCTCTTCTTTCCTTCATTCTTTGTTCTTTTCTTTTATTACTTAAAATTTTTTTTATTTTTAATAATTTTTTTATTTTGCATTTTAATATCTGTATTTCTTTAATTATATTTTTTCTTTCATTCTTTTTTTCTCGCTTTTCTTCTGAGCCATGTGGCTGACAGGGTTTTGGTGCTCCGGCCGGGTGTCAGACCTGTGCCTCTGAGGTGGGAGAGTTGAGTTCAGGACATTGGTCCAGCAGAGACCTCCAAGCTCCATGTAATATGAAACAGTGAAAGCTCGCCCAGAGATTTCCAACTCAATGCTAAGACCCAGCTCCACTCAACAACCAGGAAGCTACAGTGCTGGACACCCTATGCCAAACAACTAGAAAGACAGGAACACAACCACAGCCATATCAGAGGCTGCCTAAAATCATAATAAAGTCACAGACACCCAAAAACACACCACCAGATGCGGTCCTGCCAACAGAAAGGCAAGATCCAGACTCATCCACCAGAATACAGGCACTAGTCCCATCCACCAGGAAGCCTACACAACCCACTGAACCACCCGTAGCCACTAGGGGCAGACACCAAAAACAACGGAAACTACGAACCTTCAGCCTGCAAAAAGGAGACCCCAAACACAGGAAGTTAAGCAAAATGAGAAGACAGAGACACACACAGCAGATGAAGGAGTAAGATAAAAACCCACCAAACCAAACAAATGAAGAGGAAATAGGCAGTCTACCTGAAAAAGAATTCAGAGTAATAACAGTAAAGATGATCCAAAATCTTGGAAATAGAATGAAGAAAATACAAGAAACTTTTCACAAGGACCTAAAAGAACTAAAGAGCAAACAAACGATGAACAAAAGAATAAATGAAATTAAAAATTCTCTAGAAGGAACCAATAGCAGAATAAGTGAGGCAGAAGAAAGGATAAGTGACCTGGAAGATAAAATAGTGGAAATAACTACTGCAGAACAGAATAAAGAATAAAGAATGAAAAGAATTGAGGACAGTCTTAGAGACCTCTGAGACAACATTAAATGCACCAACATTCGAATTACAGGGGTCCCAGGAGAAGAAGAGAAAAAGAAAGGGACTGAGAATATATTTGAAGAGATTATAGATGAAAACTTTCCTAACATGGGAAAGGAAATAGTCAATCAAGTCCAGAAGCACAGAGAGTCCCATACAGGATAAATCCAAGGAGAAACATGCCAAGACACATATTAATCAAACTATCAAAAATTAAATACAAATAAACAATATGAAAAGCAGCAAGGGAAAAACAACAAATAACATACAAGGGAATCCCCATAAGGTTAAAAGCTGATCTTTCAGCAGAAACTCTGCAAGCCAGAAGGGAGTGGCAAGACATATCTAAAGAGATGAAAGGGAAAGACCTACAACCAAGATTACTCTACCCAGCAAGGATCTCATTCAGATTCGACAGAGAAGTCAAAAGCTTTTCAGACAAGCAAAAGCTAAGAGAATTCAGCACCACCAAACCAGCTTTACAACAAATGCTAAAGGAACTTCTCCAGGCAGGAAGCACAAGAGAAGGAAAATACATACAATAACAAACCCAAACCAATAAAGAAAATGGTAATAGGAACATACATATCGATAATTACCTTAAAGTAAATGGATTAAACGCTCCCACCAAAAGACATAGACTGGCTGAATGGATACAAAAACAAAACCCATATATATGCTGTCTACAAGAGACCCACTTCAGACCTAGGGACACATATAGCCTGAAAGTGAGGGGATGAAAAAAGATATTCCATGCAAATGGAAATCAAAGGAAAGCTGGAGTAGCAATTCTCATATCAGACAAAATAGACTTTAAAATAAAGACTGTTACAAGAGACAAAGAAAGACACTATATAATGATCAAGGGACCAATCCAACAAGAAGATAGAACAATTGTAAATATTTATGCACCCAACATAGGAGCACCTCAATACACAACACAAATGTTAACAGCCATAAAGGGGAAAATGACAGTAACACAATCATAGTAGGGGACTTTAACACCCCACTTTCACCAATGGACAGATGATCCAAATGAATGTAAATAAGGAAACACAAGCTTTACATGATACATTAAACAAGATGGACTTAATTGATATTTATAGGCCATTCCATCCAAAAACAAAAGAATACACTTTCTTCCCAAGTGCTCAAGGAGCATTCTCCAGGATGGATCATACCTTGGGTCACAAATCAAGCCTTGAAAAATTGAAGAAAACTGAAATCGTATCAAGTATCTTTTATGACCACAACACTATGAGACTAGATATTAATTACAGGAAAAAATCAGTAAAAATATAAATACATGGAGGCTAAACATTACACTACTTAATAACCAAGAGATTACTGAAGAAATCAAAGAGGAAATCAAAAAATACCTAGAAAAAAATGACAATGGAAATACGACAACCCAAAACCTATGGGATGCAGTAAAAACAGTGCTAAGAGGGAAGTTTATAGCAATACAAGCCTATCTCAAAAAACAAGAAACATCTGAAATAAACAACATAACCTTATACGTAAAGCAATCAGAGAAAGAAGAATAAAAAAACCCAAAGTTAGCAGAAGGAAAGAAATCATAAAGATCAGATCAGAAATAAATGAAAAAGAAATGAAGGAAACGATAGCAAAGATCAATAAAACTAAATGCTGGTTCTTTGAGAAGATAAACAAAATTGATAAACCATTAGCCAGACTCATCAAGAATAAAGGGAGAAGACTCAAATCAATAGAATTAAAAATGAAAAAGGAGAAGTAAAAACTAACACTGTGAAATACAAAGGATCACGAGAGATTACTACAAGCAACAATATTCCAATAAAATGGACAACCTGGAAGAAATGAACAAATTCTTAGAAAAGCACAACCTTCTGAGACTGAACCAGGAAGAATAGAAAATATAAACAGACCAATCACAAGCACTGAAATTGAAAGTGTGATTAAAAACCTTCCAACAAACAAAAGCCCAGCACCAGACAGCTTCACAGGATAATTCTATCAAACATTTAGAGAAGAGTTAACACCTATCCTTCTCAAACTCTTCCAAAATATAGCAGAAGGAGGAACACTCCCAAATTCATTCTACGAGGCCACCATCACCCTGATACCAAAACCAGACAAAGATGTCACAAAGAAAGAAAACTACAGGCCAATATCACTGATGAACATAGCTTCAGAAATCCTCAACAAAATACTAGCAAACAGAATCCAACAGCACTTTAAAAGTATCATACACCATGATCAATTGGGGTTTATCCCAGGAATGCAAGGATTCTTCAGTATAAGCAAATCAATCAATGTGATAAAACATATTAACAAATTGAAGGAGAAAAACCATATGATCATCTCAAAAGGTGCAGAAAAGCTTTCGACAAAATTCAACACCTATGTATGATAAAAACCCTCCAGAAAGTAGGCATAGAGGGAATTCACCTCAACATAATAAAGGCCATATATGACAAACCCACAGCCAGCATCGTTCTCAATGGTGAAAAACTGAAACCATTTCCTCTAAGATTAGGAAAAAGACAAGGCTGTACACACTCACCACTATTATTCAACATAGTTTTGGAAGTTTTAGCCACAGCAATCAGAGAAGAAAAAGAAATTAAAGGAATCCAAATCAGAAAAGAAGCTGTCACTGTTTGCAGATGACATGATACTATACATAAAGAATCCTAAAGATGCTACCAGAAAACTACTAGAGCTAATCAATGAATTTGCTAAAGTAGCAGTATACAAAATTAATTCACAGAAATCTCTTGCAGTCCTATACACTAATGATGAAAAATCTGAAAGAGAAATTAAGGAAACACTCCCATATACCATTGCAACAAAAAGAATAAAATACCTGGGAATAAACCTACCTAAGGAGACAAAAGATCTGTATGCAGAAAACTATAAGACACTGATGAAAGAAATTAAAGATGATACAAATAAATGGAGAGATATATACCATGTTCTTGGACTGGAAGAGTCAACATTGTGAAAATGACTATACTAACCAAAGCAATCTACAGATTCAATGCAATCCCTATCAAACTACCATTGGCATTTTTCACAGAAGCAGAACAAAAAAATCTCACAATTTGTACGGAAACACAAAAGACCCTGAAAAGCCAAAGCAATATTGAGAAAGAAAAACAGAGCTGGAGGAATCAGGCTGCTGGACTTCAGACTATACTACAAAGCTACAGTAATCAAGACAGTATGGTACTGGCACAAAAACAGAAATATAGATCAATGGAACAGGATAGAAAGCCCAGAGATAAACCCATGCACATATGGTCACCTTATTTTTGATAAAGGAGGCAAGAATATACAATGGAGAAAAGACAGCCTCTTCAATAATTGGTGCTGGGAAAACTGGACAGCTACATGTAAAAGAATGAAATTAGAACACTCCCTAACACCATACACAAAAATAAACTCCAAATGGATTAAAGACCTAAATGTAAGACCAGACACTATTAAACTCTTAGAGGAAAACATAGGCAGAACACTCTACGACAGAAATCACAGCAAGATCCTTTTTGACCCACCTCCTAGAGAAATGGAAATAAAAACAAAAATAAACAAATGGGACTTAATGAAACTTAAAAGCTTTTGCACAGCAAAGGAAACCATAAACAAGACGAAAAGACAACCCTCAGAATGGGAGAAAATATTTGCAAATGAAGCATCTGACAAAGGATTAATCTCCAAAATTTACAAGCATGTCATGAAGCTGAATATGAAAATAAAAAACAACCCAATCCAAAAATGGGCAGAAGACCTGAATAGACATTTCTCCAAAGAAGACATACAGAT
Source organism: Eschrichtius robustus (assembly GCF_028021215.1). NCBI lineage: Eukaryota > Metazoa > Chordata > Mammalia > Artiodactyla > Eschrichtiidae > Eschrichtius > Eschrichtius robustus. Next base: position 33,018,057 of record NC_090825.1, read on the forward strand.
TGCCAACAAACACATGTAAGGATGCTCAACATTACTAATCGTTAGAGAAACGCAAATCAAAACTACAGTGAGGTATGACCTCACACCAGTCAGAATGGCCATCATCAAAAAACCTACAAACAATAAGTGCGGGAGAGGGTGTGGACAAGAGGGAACCCTCTTGCACTGTTGGAGGGAATGTAAATTGGTACAGCCCCTATGGAGAACAGTATGGAGTTTCATTAAAAAACTAAAAATAGAACTACCACATGACCCAGCAAGCCCACTACTGGGCCTGTACCCTGAGAAAACCATAACTCAAAAGGAGTCAGGTACCACAATGTTCATTGCAGCTGTATTTACAATAGCCATGACATGGAAGCAGCATAAGTGTCCATCAGCAGATGAATGGATAAAGAAGATGTGGCACATACCTACAGTGCAATATTACTCAGCCATAAAAAGAAAGAAAATTGAGTTATTTGTAGTGAGGTGGATGGACCTAGAGTCTGTCATACAGAGTGAAGTAAGTCAGAAAGAGAAAAACAAATACCGTATGCTAACACATATATATGGAATCTAAGAAAAAAAATAAAAACAGGTCATGAAGAACCAGGGGCAGGACGGGAATAAAGACACAGACCTACTAGAGAATGGACTTGAGGATGTGGGGAGGGGGAAGGGTAAGCTGTGACAAAGTGAGAGAGTGGCATGGACATATATACACTACCAAACATAAAATAGATAGCTAGTGGGAAGCAGCTGCATAGCACAGGGAGATCAGCTTGGTGCTTTGTGACCACCTAGAGGGGTGGGATAGCGAGGGTGGGAGGGAGGGAGATGCATGAGGGAAGAGATATGGGAACATATGCATATGTATAACTGATTCACTTTGTTATAAAGCAGAAACTAACACACCATTGTAAAGCAATTATACTCCAATAAAGATGTTAAAAAAATAAAAATAAAAATAAATTAAAAGAAAAAAGATGGTGAAGTAGAAAGATCCTGAGCTCACCTCCTCCCATATACATACCAAAACTACAGATACATATAGAACAACTATTTCTGAGAATGACATGAAGACTAGAACAAATTTTCTACCACTAAGGATATTAAAAAAGGCCAATCAAGATGGGTGGGAGTGTCAAAGGCATGTTCCAGTCAGAACCAAAACCCCCAGTGTGGCAACCCACAAGCAGAAGGTATGTCACTACTCTGTAGGTTGTCCCTGAGGAGCGAGGGTTCCTGGCCCCATGTCTGGCTCCCCAGCCCAGGGGACCCACAATGGGAAGACAAGCCCCTATAACATCTGGCTTTGAAAACCAGTAGGGCCTATGTTCAGGAGAGCTGGAGGGCTTTGGAAAATGAGACTCCACCCTTTAAGGGCTCTTGTACAAACACATTTGCTCTGAGTCCCAAGGCAGAGGCAACCGCTTGAAAAGAACTTGAGTCACATTAAAAGGAAATTCATTGAGAAATATTAGGGCATGTGCCAGAGGGGCAGGAATTTGGTTGAATTCCTTCAGGGATGAAAGCATTGGCAGTCACCACTTTTTTTTTTAACTCTCCTTCCAACTAGCTGGCTGGTCCAGGGCTGGTAGGCAACATTTCCTTCACTCTCAATCAACCTACCACCATGCACCCTACCCTGGCAGTCCCCTGAGGATCCAATCCTCCCAACTCATGCCAACCCAGTCAACTCTGGTGTTTCTGAAAGTGGCTCTGGCTCTGTCCCACAAAGAGAACTGCCCTGGTTGGCCTGCACCTTTCCAAAGTGGCTCCCACTCCAGGGCCAGCCCTACACACCAGAACACCCACAGCAATCACAGCCAGGGATTATAGACAGCCAGGCCAGAGGCCAGCCCTACCCACCAGCATTCCCACAGCAACTGCAGTCTAACCACAACATGGAGACACACACAGCTCACAAGAGGCATACCCCTGGAGCACCTGGCTCTGGAAACCAGGAGGGAGTGTGCCACTAGGCTCCACAGGACACCTAAATAAAGCCACTCTTTTAAAACTGGGAGATGTAGCTGATATACCTAATGCATAGAAACAAGCACAGAAAGTTAGGCAAGATGAAGAGACAAAGGAATGCCTTCCAAATGAAAGAACAAGACAAAACCTTAGAAAAAAAACTAAATGAAATGGAGATAATCAACTTACTAGATAAAGAGTTCAAAATAATAGTATACAGATCTTACCAAACTTGGACAAGAATGTATAAACTCAGTGAAAACTTCAACAAAGAGATAGAAAATATAAAAAAACAACTAATCAGAACTGAAGAATACAATAACTGAAATGAAAAACACACTAGAAGGAATCAAAAGCAAACTAGAGGATGCAGAAGTACAGACCAGTAATCTGGAAGATAGGGTAGTGAAAAATCACTCAATTGGAACAGTAAAAAGAAAAAAAGAACCCCCCCCCAAAATTGGATAGTTTAAGGGATTTCTGAGGCAACATCAAGTATATTAACGTATGTATTATAGGAGTCCCAGGAGGAAAAAGGGACATAAAACCTATTTGAAGAAATAATGGCTGAAAACTTCCCTAATCTGGTGATGGAAATAGATATCCAAAGTCAGGAAGCACAGAAAGTCCCAAACAAGATGAACCCAAAGAGACCTACACCAACATACCTTATAATTAAAATGTCAAAAGTTAAAGATAAAAATAAAATTTTAAAAGCAGCAAGAGAAGAATAGCTACTAACATACAAAGGAACCCCTATTAGACTACTAGCTGATTTTCAGCAGAAATTTTATAAGCCAGAAGGAATAGGCACGATATACTCAAAGTACTGAAAGGAAAAAATTTACAAGCAAGAATACTCTACCCAGCAAAGTTATCATTCAGAATTGAAGGAAAGATAAAAGAGTTTCCCAGACAAGCAAAAGCTAAAGGAATTCTCACCACTAAACCAGTCTTACAAGAAATGTTAAAGGGACTTCTTTAAATAGAAAAGAAAAGGCCATAATTAGAAACAGGAAAATTATGAAAGAAAAAGAAATCTCACTGGTAAAGGCAAACATATAGTAAGGGTAGTGGATTAACCACCTGTAAAGTTAGTATGAAGGTTAAAAGACAAAAGTGGTAAAATCATATACATATAATTAGTTAAGCAATATACAAAATAAAAAGATATAAAATATAATGTAAAATACATAAAATGTGTGTGGGGGGAGTAAAAGTGTAGTTCTTTTAGAAGGCACTTGTACTTAAGGGACCATCAACTTAAAATAAACTGATATATACATAGGTTGTTATGTATAAACCTCATGGTAACCACAAACAAATAACCTATAACATTAAATCACAAGGGAGAACAAGAGAAGAAAGAAACAAAGAAGGACTACAAAACAACTAGAAAACAATTAACAAAATAGCAATAAGAACATACCTATTAATAATTACTTTAAATGTAAAGGACCAAATGCTCCAATCAAAAGACATAGGGTGCAGAATGGATTAAGAAAAATAAGACCCATAAAATGCTGCCTACAAAAGACTCACTTCAGCTCTCAAGAGACATACAGACTGAAAATATAGGGATGAAAAGATATTCCATGCAAATAAAAATAAAAAGGAAGCTGAGACAGCAATACTTATATCAGACAAAATAGACTTTAAAATAAAACCTGTAACAAGAGGCAAAGAAGGGCATTACGTAATGATAAAGGGATCAATCCAACAAGACGATTTAACACTTCTAAATATCTATGCACTCAACATAGGGACACCTAAATACATAAAGCAAGTATTAAGAGATAAAAAGGGAAATATTTACAGTAATACAATAATAGTATGGGATTATACATCAGTAGATAGCTAATCAGACAGAAAATCAATAAGGAATCATTAGCCTTAAATGACACTGTAGACCAGATTGAGTTAATAGATATATAGAGAGAGAACATTTCACCTACAAAAATGGCATAATACGTACTTTTTTCAAGTGCACATGGAACATTCTCCAGGATAGATTATGTTATACCACAAAACAAGTCTCAATAAACTGAAGAAGACTGAAATCATATCAAGTATCTTTTCCAACCAAAATGGTATGAAACTAAAAATTAATTACAAGAAGCAAATGGAAAAAAACCACAAACACATGAAGGTTAGACAATGTTCTACTAAATAACCAAGCATCAATGATGAAATCAAAGAGGAAATCAAAAATACCTTGAGACTAATGAAAATAGAAACAAACATTCCAAAGCTGATGGGACACAGCAAAAGCAGTTATAAGAGGAAAGTGTGTAGCTATACATGCCTACCTCAGGAAACAAGAAAAATGTCAAAAAAAAAATTTAACCTTACATCTGAAGGAACTAGCAAAAGAAGAAAAAACAAAATCCAAAGTTAGTAGAAGGAAGGAAACAATAAAGATCAGAATGGAAATAAATAAAATACAGACTAAGAAAACAGTAGAAAAGATCAATTAAACTAAGAGCTTGATCTTTGAAAAGATAAACACAATTAACAAACCTTTACCCAGACTCATCAAGAAAAAAAAAGAGAGAGGGCCCAATTCAATAAAATAAGAAATGAAAGTGGAGAAGTTACAACCAACCCCACATAAACACCATGGATCATTAGAGATTAATATGAACAATTATATGCCAACAAATTGGACAACCTAGAAGAAATGGATGCATTCCTAGAAACATACAATCTTCCAAGACTGAATCAGAAAGAAATAGAAAGTCCAAACACACAAATCACTGGTAACAAAATTGAATAATAAAAAAACTCTCAAAAAGCAAAAGTCCCAGACCTGACAGCTTCACAGGTGGATTCAACCAAAGTTTTAAAGAAGAGCTAATACATAACCTTCTCAAATTATTCCAAAAATTGAAAAGGAAGAAACACTTCCAAACTAATTCTATTAGACCAGCATTACCCTGACACCAAAACCAAATAAGAACACTACAAATAAAGGAAATTACAGGCCAATATCCCTGATGAACATACATTCAGAAATCCTCAACAAAATATTAGCAAGCTGAATTCAACAATACGTTAACGGATTCACACACACACCATGAGTAAGTGGGATTTATTCCAGGAATGCAAGGATTGTTCAACATCTGCAAATCAATCAACATGATACACAGAATTAACAAAACAAAGGATAAAAATAATACAATTATCTTAACAGATGCAGAAAAAGTATTCGTCAAAATTCAAATCCATTTATGTTAAAAACTCTCAATGAAGTGAGTATAGAGGGAACATACCTCAACATAATAAAGGCTGTATATGACAAACCCACAGCTAACATCATACTTAATGGTGAAAAGCTGAAAACTTTTCCTCTAAAATCAGGAAGAAGACAAGGATGTCCACTACCACCATTTATTCAATGTAGTATTGAAAGTCTTAGCCACACAATCAGATAAAAATAAGAAATAAAAGGCATCCAAATTGGAAAGGAAGAAGTAAAACTGTCATTATTTGAAGATGACATGATACCATATACTGAAAACCCTAAAGAGTTCACCAAAATAACTATTCTACTAATAAATAAATTCAGAAGTTTGCAGGATACAAAATCAATAAACAGAAAATTGCATTTCTATACACTAATAATGAATCACTAGAAAGAGAAATTAAAAAATAAATAATAATCCCATTTGCAGTTGCATCAAAAAGAATAAAATATCTAGCAATCAATTTAACCAAGGAGGTGAAAGACCTGTACTCTGAAAACTATAAGACATTGATGGAAGAATTTGAAGATGACACAAATAAATGGAAAGATATACCATCCCCATGGATTGGAAGAATTAATATTATTAAAATGTCCCTAATACCCAAAGCAATATACAGGTTCAATGAAATCCCTATTAAAATATCAATGCCATTTTTCACAGAACTGGAACAAATAATGCTAAAATTTGTATGGAACCACAAAAGACCCTGAATAGACAAAACAATCTTAAAAAGGAAGAACCAAGCTAAAGGTATCACACTCCCTGATTTCAAGCTATGCTACAAAGCTATAGTAATCAAAAACTGTATGGTACTGGCACATATAGATCAATGGAACAGAACAGAGAGCCCAGATTTTAACCCATGCTTAAACAGTCAAGAAATTTATAACAAAGAAGGCAAAAATATACAGTAGGGAAAAGACAGTCACTTCAACAAGTGGTATTAGAAAAACTGGACAGCTACATCCAAAAGAATGAAACTGGGCCATTTTCTTACACCATATACAAAAATAAACTCAACATGGATTAGAGACTTAAATGTAAGACCTGAAACTATAAAACTCCTAGAAGAAAACATAGGCAGTATACTCTTGGACATCAGCCTTAGCAGTATTTTTTTTGATATGTCCCCTCAGGCAAGGGGAACGAAAAACATAAACAAATAGGACTACATCAAACTAAAAAGCTTCTATGCAGTGTAGGAAACAACCAACAAAACAAAAAGGCAGCCTACTGTATGCAAGAAGATATCTGCAAATGGTATATCCAAATAAGGGGTTAATATCCGAAATATATAAAGAACTCACATAACTCAGTATTTAAAAAAAAAACAATCCAATTTAAAAATGGGCAGAGGACCTGAATAGACATTTTTCCAAGTAAGACATACAGATGGCACATGAAAAGATGCTCAACACCACTAATCATCAGAGAAATGCAAATCAAAATCACGAGATAGCACCTCAACACCTGTCAGTATGGCTACCAACAAAAAGACAACAAATAATGTCACTTCTGTGTATTTAACCAAAGAAAATGAAAACACTAATTTGAAAATATATATGCACCCTATGTTCACTGAAGCATATTTACAATAGCCAAGATATGGAAGCAACTTAAATGTCTATCGATAAATGAAAGGATAAAGAAGGTGTGGTGTGCATATATATATATATATCTATATACATGCAAATATACATACAGTGGAATATTGTTCAGCCCTAAAAAGGAATGAGTTCTTGCATTTGTAACAACATGAATGAACCTAGACAGTATTATGCTAAGTGAAATAAGTCAGACAGAGAAAGACGAACACCAGATGATTTCACTTATATGTGGAATCTAAAAAAAACAAAAGAACAAACAAAACAAAACAGATACAGACTCATAGATATAGAGAAGTAATGGGTGGTCCCCAGAGAGGAGAGTGGTTGGGGGTGTGGTGAAATAGGTGAAGAAGATCACGAGGTGCACACTTCCAGTTATTAAACAAATAATTCACAGGGATGCAGTGTAATTCACAGGGATGTAACATATGTAATGTATAGCATAGGGAATATAGTCTAATAACCACAGATGGTTATTAGACATATTTTGGTGATTGATTCGGAATGTATATAAATGTTGAATCACTACATTGTACTCTGAAAGTAATACAATATTGTATGCCAACTATACTACAAGAAAAAAATAAAAAGGAAAAAAGAATCTATAGTAGTCCAGACAAGTATAATAGTGGTATAATGATAACCATATATAATAGATAGATAAATGATGGATCAGAACAGGAAATTCAGAAATAGATCTACATATATATAGACATTTGATTTTCAAGAAAGACACCAAGGTAATTTTGTGGTGAAAGAATTGTCTTTTCAATAAATGCAAAAACATTTGGATATGCATGTGAAAAAAGCAAAACAGAGCAAACAAGCAAACAAACAAAAACTCAACCTTAACTCTACACATAAAAAAGTTAACTCATAATAGGTTATATACCTAATTCTATGAGCCAAACTTATATATAACCACTAGACGAAAAGTTGAAGAATATTCTTTTGATTCTGGGTTTGACAAAGATTTCTTAGTACACACACCAAAAATTGTATAATAAAAAAAAAGACAAATTAGACCTCATCAAAGTAAAAGAAAAAAAAAAACGAGTGCCTTTTGAAATAAGGCAATATTAAGAAAAATGAAAAAGAAAGACAGATTTGGAGAAGACGTTTTTCAAGACACATATCCAGTAAACGACCTGTACTCAGAATATGTGTAGAATACTTACAGTGCAATTTAAAGAAGACAAAGGACTCAATAAAAGATAGACAAAAGATTTGAACAGATCTTCTTATAAAGAATATATTACAAATAACAAGTGCTGTATATGAAAAGATGGTTAAAATGATCAGTCATCAGTCACAATGAGATACCCTCTACAATAGCTTAAATTAAAATGACTGAAAATATCAAGTGTTAGCATGGATATAGAGTAACTGGGACTCTTGTATATTATTTGTGGGAATTTAAAAGAGGCTTGAAGTCTTGGTATTACTGAAAAAGTAAATGAGGTTATCTAGATTTCATGTAATACAGTCAATTATCAGGGTGCAGGTCTGATTGACTTGCATATGCAGGTAGACAGATCCAGGCTACAATATAGGGGAGATATACTACACTAGCCTAGGGAAGAAATGGAAAAGATGGAGTGGAGGAGAAAGCAAGAAAGGCAGTTAGAGACTCTGGAACATTATGAAGAGTTAGAGCAAGGAGGACAAATACTCATATCCTTACTTTTCCCCTTTTGGAATCTGTAGGGGTCTTGGGACACATTGTGGAGAGTTCTCAAGTGGCATAGAGGCACCTGAAAACACTGGGCCCACACTAGGAGGGAGCAGTTCCCATATAGCTTTGTATAACGTGCCTTGTATAATGTGGTACAGTGCCATAAGTACAGAATTTGAAGAGAGAAATGATTAGATAACTAATGATGTAGCAACACTTTGATTTCCCCAAGACCTGTACAAGAAATACAGGAGATCTAAAAGATGTCTAGTGCCCTGGTTTGAGGGACCCAGAGACTCAGAGAAGAATGATCTGCAGAGGCCCAGGGCTGAGACAACAAGGCTGCGGGATGCAAGAACTTTAACACTAGAGGAAACAACATCATAAAGTTACAGTCCCTATTGTAAGAATGAGGAAACTCTGGGTTAAAGAGATAAAATAACTTGCCTGAAGTCACAGTTAGTAGATGGTGGAATCAAGACTCTGAGGTGAATTATCCCCAAGCCCACAACCCTTAGTGTACACCCCTTAGTGTATATTTACAGCCATTTCTTGGTGCATAATCAATTGTGAAGATAGCAAAAATACCAGAAAAATCAATTTTATCTCACACAATTAGGTGTTTTTGCAATCACCCACCATAACAAGGGAATGAATTCAGAGATGAATTCTGGCCTGTATCTAACAATGAAACTAAATATTCAGTAGCAGAAAGGATGGGTACATCATGCTAATCAAAGCTTTCCATCAAGTTCATATGGTTACCAGGGGGTAAGGGTGGGGAAGAGGGATAGATTGGGAGTTTGGGATTGACATGTACACACTGTTATATTTAAAACAGATAACCAACATGGACCTACTCTATAGCACAGGGAACTCTGCTCAATATTCAGTAATAACCTAAATGGGAAAAGAATTTGAAAAAGAGTAAATACATGTATAACTGAATCACTTTGCTGTACATCTGAAACTAACACAACACTGTTAATCAACTAAACTCCAATATAAAATAAAATTAAAAAGCTTTCCATCAAGTTCAGAAGAGTAGCCTGTTTATAAGGAGATACAACCATTGGAGACAAACCTTTTATCTCTTTCAGATATAGTACCATGTATGAGAGACTGCAAAGCTATTCACTTCACCAAGAAGTCTCTTGGTTACACCATCACTTTGCCTAATCTACTCAGGAGGTACAATTATTAAAGTATTGCTCAGCCTCAAAAGCCACTGGCTCCTCATCCTGCTTCTATGTTATATGAAGAAACAAGACTATGCCAGGAAGTTTTAACACTACATAGAAAAGGGCCAAAGCCATAGGCTTTTGTTATGGCTAAAGACATGATCTACTAAAGCTTATCTCAGTCTGGCAACCATTTGGGCTCAAAGCATAGAATCAGAAGGATATCTAATTTTTACTTAATTGTGAATTACAGAAATGCTTTACCCTCATTGAAGAATAGAAATTCATTGCTATATCTTGACTGGAGAAGAGATAGATGTAAGACATATCCTAGGCAGGATTTAGAAGCAATCAGACAACAAATATTTATTAAGTGCCTACCATATTCTAGGTAATCCACAGGCACCATTCATCCTTGGCATCCTCCAATTTTTAAAAAATGTTCCCATCCTCTGTAACATACTTGAAATGCCTGATGGCCCCTTGCTGAACCACGGATCTCCTAAGCCTCCTATTATTTCACTTCTTTAATGAATATTTTAATCATAATAAAGAATTCCATAAAATCAGCATATTGAAACATGAATCTCTTTAACAACAAATTGAGGGAAATGTATTTGTCAAAAAAAAAAAGAATAATAAAGTGAAAGCAGAAATCCTTGATATATGTAAAACACTTATAATTGATTAAAAAATACAGAGTCTCAATAGTCAAAATAAATAAATAATTTTACACATACACGTGCGCACACACACACACACACATGCATAAAACCCAGAGTATTTGAATAGATACAAAAATAAGTAAAAAGTAAAGCAACAATGTGATGCTGGTGTTTTGTTTTTCACCCTATTAAATTAGCAAGTTTTATTTTCTTGCTTGTCTGTTTTCACGGGAGTATTCAACGTAGAAGGTATGGTAAACAGGGATTCTGAAACACTGCTTGAGAATGTACACATTGGCATAATTCTTCTGAGAAATAGAAGCCACATAACAGTTGGCTTAAAAGAAACATAATTGTTGCAATAATAACATTTTTGAGACTATTCTAGGTAATAATCAGAAATTTAATTAAAGATTATACACAAAAATATTTCAGATTATGCTGATTTAATAATAATAATAATGGCAAATTAAAATGAATCACATTGCCCTAAAGTGAGGAAATGGTATAATTATGTAAGACTATTCTGCACATATTTAAATAGCTATTAATTTTAAAAGTTTATTAATATGAAGATGTATTCATATTAAGTATAAAATGGTTTTTAAAACTGTACTTAAAATAATATCTCAACTCTTAAAATAATACCTCAAGATCTTGAGTAGGCTAAAAAAATATACTTTAAACTGTTAGTATCAGTTGCCCTCTAGGGGTATGGGAATTTTTTCTGCTTTTAATACTTTTTAAATCTCCCATGTGGACCATTTCCTCCAGAAAACTGTTCTTTGTCCCAACTCCCATTTTCCTATTTGGCAGTACCTTCCTCCTAGGCAATAGACACAGTAATTTACAATCAACGTTAGTAACATCTCCTCTTACGGGCAATAAATTAACTGCCAAACCTTCTACATTTTTGAAAAACACTTAGTTGGAGCTTCTTGTATCTCTGCTTTTCTCTTTTACATTTCACTGCTTCTTATAGGTTAATGTAAAAACTTGCTAAATTGTCTAAGCACCCAATTTTACTTTTTCTTCCAACTGACTTCAAAACTGCTTCCTTATTAATATTCTTAAATTATATATCCCATCATGGTCATTATAAAATGAAGATTAAATATACACATACTATATATAAATGTGTATATATATATGAAATTACATCTAAAATAAAATATACTAGTCTATTTTTTGCAATGAAATATTAAAAATTAAGTTTATAAAAAGAGCTCATAAAATATAAAAAAATATAAACAGAGATATAAGGAGAGAGGCAAAGGACTTGATAGGAAATTTATAATTAAACATAGACACATATATACAGATATATCCATACATCCATTCCAAAGTTCACAAACATTTATAAAGTAAAAAGTTTGTCCTTATAGGTTCCACAAAAAATTCGGATTAAAGCAATATGGTATTTTTCCCACTCACTGACAAAACTGAAAAAAAAATCCCTAATAATAAAATAGGTGGTGATCATGGAATCAGTGTTTTCCCATCAGACCTGAGTGAACTCCACTATTTGGATTAGTTCATCCATGGCCTCATCTGGATTCAGGGAGAGATCAGAGGATCTTGGTAAAAAGGAAAATATAGAAAAAAATCCAATTTTTTGAAATGAGTTGTTTTTCTGGGAAAATTATAATTGAAAAGTTTGGTGAAACTAAAACAAAAATATATAACATCTCAGCATTAATTTTTAGTTCTTTCTACTTGAGGAGAATTAGTAATAAAGCTTATACAGGTTGGAAACAATAGAAATTTAAAACTCTAAGTGGGTGACTTTATTTAAAGAATATTGGATACGTTTTTCTTCGTGAAAATTTTCTCCCAGTTTTAAGTATTTATATGGGTATATATTTATACTAGGAGATGAGGTAAAGTACACTTTTTATACTGAGTTTTAAAAAGTGCAGGAGAGACCTTCAAGATGGTGGAAGAGTAAGACGTGGAGATCACCTTCCTCCACACAAGTACATCAGAAATACATCTACATGTGGAACAAATCCTAAAGAATACCTACTGAACGCTGGCAGAAGACCTCAGACATCCCAAAAGGCAAGAATCTCCCCACGTACCTGGGTAGGGCAAAAGAAAAAAGAAAAAAAAGAGACAAAAAAATACGGATGGGACCTGCACCTCTGGGAGGGAGCTGTGAAGGAGGAAAAGTTTCCACACACTAGAAGCCCCTTCGCGGGAGGAGACTGCGGGTGGTGGAGGAGGGAAGCTTCGGAGCCGCGGAGGAGAGCGCAGCAACAGGGGTGCAGAGGGCAAAGTGGAGAGATTCCCGCACAGAGGATTGGTGCCGACCAGCACTCACCAGCCCGAGAGGCTTGTCTGCTCACCCGCTGGGACGGGCGGGGGCTGGGAGCTGAGGCTCGGGCTTCGGAGGTCGGATCCCAGGGAGAGGACTAGTCTTGGCTGCATGAACACAGCCTGAAGGGGGCTAGTGTGCCACGGCTAGCCGGGAGGGAGTCAGGGGAAAAGTCTGGACCTGCATAAGAGGCAGGGGACCACTGATTTGGGGTGTGCGAGGACAGGGGATTCAGGGCACCGCCTAAACAAGCTGCAGAGACGGGCGTGAGCCGCGGCTATCAGCACAGACACCAGAGATAGGCATGAAATGCTAAGGCTGCTGCTGTAGCCACCAAGAAGCCTGTGTGCAAGCACAGGTCACTATCCACACCACCCCTCCCGGGAGCCTGTGCAGCCCGCCACTACCAGGGTCCCATGATACAGTGACAACTTCCGTAGGAAAACACAAGGCACGCCTCAGGCTGGTGCAATGTCATGCCAGCCACTACCGCTGCAGGCTCACCCCCCATTCCGTACCCCTCCCTCCCCATGGCCTGAGTGAGCCAGAGCCCCCAAATCAGCTGCTCTTTTAACCCCATCCTGTCTGAGTGAAGAACAGATGCCCTCAGGTGACCTACACACAGAGGCGGGGCCAGATCCAAAGCTGAATCCCAGGAGCTGTGCGAACAAAGAAGACAAAAGGAAATCTCTCCCAGCAACATCACGAGCAGCAGACTAAATCTCCACAATCAACTTGGTGTACCGTGCATCTGTGGAATACCTGAATAGACAACAAATCATCCTAAGATTGAGGCGGTGGACTTTTGGAAAACTGATATATATATCTTCTTCCTTTCTCTCTTTTTGTGAGTACGTATGTGTATGCTTCTTTGTGTGATTTTGTCTGTATAGCTTTGCTTTTACCATTTGTCCTGGGGTTCTGTATGTCTTTTTGTTTGTTTGTTTGTTAGTTTAGTTTTTAGTGCTTGTTATCATTGGCGGATTTGTTTTTTCGTTTGGTTGCTCTTTTCTTTCTATCTTTTTTTTTCTTATTACTTTTTAATTTTTTTATTTTCAATAATTTTTAATTTTTTATTTTAATAACTTTATTGTATTTTTGTCTTTATTTAGTTTTCTCTCCCTTTTCTTCTGAGCCGTGTGGCTCACAGGGTCTTGGTGCTCCAGCCAGGTGTCAGGACTGTGCCTATGAGGTGGGAGGGTCGAGTTCAGGACATTGGTCTACCAGAGACCTCCCGGCTCCGTGTAATATCAAACAGTGAAAGCTCTCCCAGATTTCTCCATCTCGACGCTAAGACCCAGCTCCACTCAATGACCAGCAAGCTACAGTGCTGGACACCCTATGCCAAACAACTAGCAAGACAGGAACACAACACCACCCATTAGCAGAGAGGCTGCCTAAAATCAAAATAAGGTCACAGACAGCCCAAAACACAACACCAAACGCGGTCCTGCCCACCAGAAAGACAAGATCCAGCCTCATCCACGAGAACACAGGTATCAGTCTGCTCCATCAGGAAGCCTACACAACCCACTGAACCAGAGAAACACAGAGCAGATGAAGGAGCAAGGTAAAAACTCACCAGACCAACCAAACAAAGAGGAAATAGGCAGTCTACCTGAAAAAGAATTCAGAGTAATGATAGTAAAGATGATCCAAAATCTAGCAAATAGAATGCAGAAAATACAAGAAACGTTTAACAAGGAGCTAGAAGAACTGAAGAGCAAACAAACAATGATGAACAACACAATAAAGGAAATGAAAAACTCTCTAGAAGGAATCAATAGCAGAATAACTGAGGCAGAAGAACGGATAAGCGACCTGGAAGATAAAATAGTGGAAATAACTACTGCAGAGCAGAATAAAGAAAAAAAATGAAAAGAATTGAGGACAGTCTCAGACACCTCTGGGGCAACATTAGACGCACCAACATTCGAATTACAGGGGTCCCAGAAGAAGAAGAGAAAAAGAAAGGGACTGAGAAAATATTTGAAGAGATTATACTTGAAAACTGCCCTAATATGAGAAAGGAAATAGTCAATCAAGTCCAGGAAGCACAGAGAGTCCCATACAGGATAAATCCAAGGAGAAACACACCAAGACACATATTAATCAAACTATCAAAAATTAAATACAAAGAAAAAATATTAAAAGCAGCAAGGGAAAAAATAACAAATAAGATACAAGGGAATCCCCATAAGGGTAAAAGCTGATCTTTCAGCAGGAACCCTGCAAGCCAGAAGGGGGTGGCAGGACATATTTAAAGTGATGAAAGGGAAAAACCTACAACCAAGATTACTCTACCCAGCAAGGATCTCATTCAGATTCAACGGAGAAATTAAAACCTTTAGAGACAAACAAAAGCTGAGAGAGTTCAGCACCACCAAACCAGCTTTACAAGAAATGCTAAAGGAACTTCTCTAGGCAGGAAACACAAGAGAAGGAAAAGACCTAAAATAACAAACCCAAACCAATTAAGAAAATGGTAATAGGAACATACATATCGATAATTACCTTAAATGTAAATGGATTAAATTCTCCCACCAAAAGACAAAGAATGGTTGAATGGATACAGAAACAAGACCCACATATATGCTGTCTACAAGAGACCCACTTCAGACCTAGGGACACATACAGACTGAAAGTGAGGGGATGGAAAAAGATATTCCATGCAAACGGAAATCAAAAGAAAGCTGGAGTAGCAATTCTCATATCAGAAAAAATAGACTTTACAACAAAGACTATTACAAGAGACAAAGAAGGACACTACATAATGATCAAGGGAACAATCCAAGAAGAAGATAGAACAATTGTAAATATTTATGCACCCAACATAGGAGCACCACAATACATAATGCAAATGTGAACAGCCATAAAAGGGGAAATCGACAGTAACACAATAATAGTAGGGGACTTTAACATACCACTTTCACAAATGGACAGATCTTCCAAAATGAAAACAAATAAGGAAACACAAGGTTTAAATGATACATTAAACAAGATGGACTTAATTGATAATTATAGGACATTCAATCCAAAAACAACAGAATACACTTTGTTCTCAAGTGCTCATGGAAGATTCTCCAGGGTAGATCATATCTTGCGTCACAAATCAAGCTTTGGTAAATTTAAGAAAATTGAAATCGTATCAAATATCTTTTCTGACCACAACACTATGAGACTAGATATAAATTACAGGAAACTTCTGTAAAAAATACAAACACATGGAGGCTAAACAATACACTACTTAATAACGAAGTGATCACTGAAGAAATCAAAGAGGAAATCAAAAAATACTAAAAACAAATGACAATGAAAACACGATGACCCAAAACCTATGGGATGCAGCAAAAACAGTGCTAAGAGGGAAGTTCATAGGAACACAATCCTACCTCAAGAAACAAGAAACATCTCAAATAAACAACCTAACCTTACACCTAAAGCAATTAGAGGAAGAAGAACAAAAAACCCCCAAAGTTAGCAGAAGGATAGAAACCATAAAGATCAGATCAGAAATAAATGAAAAAGAAATGAAGGAAACAATAGGAAAGAACCATAAAACTAAAAGCTGGTTCTCTGAGAAGATAAACGAAATTGATAAACCATTAGCCAGACTCATCAAGAAAAAAAGGGAGAAGACTCAAATCAATAGAGTTAGAAATGAAAAAGGAGGAGTAACAACTGACACTGCAGAAATACAAAGCATCATGAGAGATTACTACAAGCAACCATATGCCAATAAAATGGACAACCTGGAAGAAATGGACAAATTCTCAGAAAAGCACAACCTTCTGTGACTGAACCAGGAAGAAATAGAAAATATAAACAGACCAATCACAAGCACTGAAATTGAGACTGTGATTTAAAATCTTCCAACAAGCAAAAGCCCAGCACCAGACGGCTTCACAGAATAATTCTACAAAACATTTAGAGAAGAGCTAACACCTATCCTTCTCAAACTCTTTCAAAATATAGCAGAGGAAGGAACACTCCCAAACTCATTCTATGAGGCCACCTTCAACCTGATATCAAAACCAGACAAAGATGTCACAAAGAAAGAAAACTGCAGGCCAATAACATGGATGAACATAGATGCAAAAATCCTCAACAAAATACTAGCAAACAGAATCCAACAGCACATTAAAAGGATCATACACCTTGATCAAGTGGGGTTTATTCTAGGAATGCAAGGATTCTTCAATATATGCAAATCAATCAATGTGATAAAACATATTAACAAATTGAAGGATAAAAATCATATGATCATCTCAATAAATGCAGAAAAAGCTTTCAACAAAATTCAACACCCATTTATGATTAAAAACCCTCTAGAAAGTAGGCATAGAGGGAACTTTCCTCAACATAATAAAGGCCATATATGACAAACCCACAGCCAACATCGTTCTCAATGCTGAAAAACTGAAACCATTTCCACTAAGATCAGGAACAAGACAAGGTTGCCCACTCTCACCACTATTGTTCAACATAGTTTTGGAAGTTTTAGCGACAGCAATCAGAGATGAAAAAGAAATACAAGGAATCCAAATCGGAAACGAAGAAGTAAAGCTGTCACTGTTTGCAGATGACATGATACTATACATACAGAATCCTAAAGACGCTACCAGAAAACTACTAGAGCTAATCAATGAATTTGCTAAAGTTGCAGGATACAAAATTAATGCACAGAAATCTCTTGCATTCCTATACATTAATGATGAAAAATCTGAAAGAGAAATTAAGGAAACACTCCAAATTACCAATGCAGCAAAACGAATAGAATACCTCGGAATAAACCTACCTAAGGAGACAAAAGACCTGTATGAAGAAAATTATAAGACACTGATGAAAGAAAGTAAAGATGATAAAAACAGATGGAGAGATATACCATGTTCTTGGATTGGAAGAATCAACATTGTGAAAATGACTCTACTACCCAAAGCAATCTACAGATTCAATGCAATCCTTACCAAACTACCAATGGCATTTTTCACAGAATTAGAACAAAAAATGTCACAATTTGTATGGAAACACAAAGGACCCCGAATAGCCAAAACAATCTTGAGAAAGAAAAATGGAGCTGGAGGAATCAGGCTCCCTGACTCAGACCATACTACAAAGCTACAGAAATCAAGACAATATGGTACTGGCACAAAAACAGAAATATAGATCAATGGAACAGGATAGAAAGCCCAGAGATAAACCCACACACATATGGTCACCTTTATTTTTGATAAAGGAGGCAAGAATATACAATGGAGAAAAGACAGCTTCTTCAATATGTGGTGCTGGGAAAACTGGACAGCTACATGTAAAAGAATGAAATTAGAACACTCCCTAACACCATACACAAAAATAAACTCCAAATGGATTAAAGATCTAAATGTAAGGGCAGACACTATAAAAGTCTTAGAGGAAAACATAGGCAGAACTCTCTATGACATAAATCACAGCAAGATCCTTTTTGACCCACCTCCTAGAGAAATGAAAATAAAAACAAAAATAAACAAATGGGACCTAATGAAACTTAAAAGCTTTTGCACAGCAGAGGAAACCATAAAGAAGATGAAAAGACAACACTCAGAATGGGAGAAAATATTTGCAAATGAAGCAACTGACAAACAATTAATCTCCAAAATTTACAAGCAGCTCATGCAGCTCAATATCAAAAAAACAAACAACCCAATCCTAAAATGGGCAGAAGACGTAAATAGACATTTCTCTAAAGAAGATATACAGATTGCCAACAAACACATGAAAGAATGCTCAACGTCGCTAATTATTAGAGAAAAGCAAATCAAAACTACAATGAGGTATCACCTCACACCAGTCAGATTGGACATCATCAGAAAATCTACAAACAATAAATGCTGGAGAGGGTGTTTTTTAAAAAGGGAACCCTCTTGCACTGTTGGTGGGAATGCAAATTGATACAGCCCCTGTGGAGAACAGTACGGAGGTTCCTTCAAAACTAAAAATAGAACTACCACACGACCCAGCAATTCCACTACCTGGCGTATACCCTGAGAAAACCATAATTCAAAAAGTGTCATGTACCACAATGTTCATTGCAGCTCTATTTACAATAGCCAGGACATGGAAGCAACCTAAGTGTCCATCAACAGATGAATGGATAAAGAAGATGTGGCACATATATACAATGGAATATTACTCAGCCATAAAAAGAAATGAAATTGAGTTATTTGTAGTGAGCTGGATGGACCTAGAGTCTGTCATACAGAGTGAAGTAAGTTAGAAAGAGAGAAACAAATACCATATGCTAACACAAATATAGGGAATCTTAAAAAATAAAAAAATAAATAAAATAAAACGTTATGAAGAATCTAGGGGCAGGACAGGAATAAAGATGCAGACGTAGAGAATGGACTTGAGGACACAGGGAGGGGGAAGGGTAAGCTGAGATGACTTGAGAGAGTGTCATGGACTTATATATACTATCAAATGTAAAATAGACAGCTAGTGAGAAGCAGCTGCATAGCACAGGGAGATCAGCTCAGTGCTTTGTGACCACCTAGAGGGGTGGATTGGGAGGGTTGGAGGGAGAAGCAAAAGGGAGGAGATATGGGGATATATGTATATGTATAGCTGATTCACTTTGTTATAATGCAGATACTAACACACCATTGTAAAGCAATTATACTCCAATAAAGATGTTAAAAAAAAAAAAAGGCAATCGCCAAAAAAAAATAAAGTGCAAAAGCTTGTGTATAAGAGAAATTCATGGACGTGGACATTGAGAAACATAAAAGAATATCTAGAGCAGCTCAATTGTAAGAAAGGAATACAATTTAAATGTTAATCACAGTATTATGGTATAGTAGAGAGTATGTCACGTGTTTTCCAAACTACTTTATTTTCATACTGGGCACATAAAAACACTATATTTTCCAGCCTTTCTGCCATCTAGGTGGGACCATGTAATTAAGTTCCATCTAAAATGTGGGAAATATTATGTACACCAGTTTTATTAATGGTCATAAATGTCTCTGTTCTGTTCTTGCAGTAATTTTTCTTCCTCTCTCTCTCTCTCTTCTCTATCTTTGTCTTTCTATTTTTTTCTCTAACTCTCTCTCAGTCTCATGCGGGCACAACATTTATGATGGCAGCTACCTTTCAGTGGTAGTAATGGAATAAGTTAGGATGCCAAGGCATACCCACAGGGAATTTTGATTTAATAATAATGTTTTTTCAAAAATGGGTAGTGGATGTGTGGGCAATTTTTTGTATCTCCCATCTTTATACCTTATATGTATTTTATTTAAAAAAAATTTTATATCTACTTAGTTTTTCATATTTTTAGAGAAGTGTAATTGAAAATCAGTCCAATTATTGCAAAATAGAAAAAAAAGAGTTTCCAGTTAGCAATTCCTCCAAAAGAATTTGGCAAGAAGAAATATTACCAGGCAGACATTCTGAAGAACTCTACTATATACAGCCAATAGAAATTGCAACAGAGTTATTCTGGAAAAACAAAAACATGTTAATCAAAAGTCAATTGAAATAATTAATTTAACTTATAATTTGCCCAAAGTGGAGGAATCCACAATCATCTGCTTCACTGAGATATGGTTCTCAAATGGAGAAATATAAGCAGAAGTTCACTGAGTTTGAAGGTTCTTATAAAATCCCATCTGGCAGAAGATGATTGGAGAATATTTTTCCTTAGAAATTTTTAAAATAGCAGATAGAATAATAACATTTTAAAACTGAATGAGCCCTTAGGGAAGTTTTAGACGAAGATTTTCAATCTTGCCTACATATTAGAATCACCTAGGCAGCTATTTTAAAAATCCCAGTGCTCAAGTTGCATTAGAGACAAATTAAATCAGAATATCTGGGGGGTGGGACCTAGGCATTTGTGCTTTTAAAGATCACCAGATGATTCCACTGTTCAGCTAACATTAATTCCTTCATTCACAGCTGAAGGGTCTAAGGTTGCAAGAAGTGAATTGCATTGTGTGAGGTCACACTGCTTATTTGTTCTCTGTCTCGTTCTCTGTCTTCTGTCTTCCTTTTTTTTTTTTTTTTTCTTTCTTTTTAAGGTTGCTGCTTTCCCTGTATTTTAAACATTTATTTACACCACTTGAGGTTCTCTTGGCCTCACCTGTTTCTTAGTCTGGCCACCTGGCTTCATGCCAGTGCAACCTGATGGTATCTCACCTCAGATTTGGACCACATACCACTGACTTTCTGCCCAGGAGCATTTTAATGACACTGTAGTAGTAGATCCCATGGAAAAGCTCTTGGTGTTCAAAAATGTGCAATTTTAAAATGCTGAAGAGTTATCGTTCCATGGGGTGAACCTATGACTAATGGGGAATGTAAATGGATGGATTTGCTTTCCTTTTTTATTCCCTGATCCTGGTAATCTTGAGATGCATTTCATATGCCTCTTTATAGGCAAAGGTAGGAGTTCCAACAACTAGTCACCTGTCGCAGTGGCCAACTTCATAATGAATCTTTGCTCTGCTCTCCCTCCTTCCCTGCTGACCCAGCCCTCTCTTCATCTCCTTGAATCTCACTCCTTAATAAAGCACTAGGTCTTAAGCCTTTGTTTCAAGTTCTACTTTCTAAAAAATCCAAGTGAAGATATCACCTTTCTTTTGTTATCTATAATCTTAATTTCATGGTCAATACCCAATTTTCATACTCCAGAGGCTTTAATGATCTCATCACCATCATCATTAAAACATCAGCCTCACAACATCATCTACCTATGCCCTTCATGTATTTGTTCTTCTCAAAAGTCTCAGCAGACTCAGTGAGTGCAATGTATTTGTTGCTCTGACATCCTTCCATTCTCATTCTCTGGAGAAGGTGAAGATAGTAGAGAAATGTCAATGAAAAGTAAAAAGCACCCAGAAAAAATGGGAGACCACAGAGAAAAATGAACTGATTAATAGATGAAAGGAGATTGAGGAAGAGAAAAAGATGAAGAAAAACTTGGAATGGGAGAAAGAGTGTGGTGCTCTCGCTATCCAAACTACTCTCAAAACATTTCTTTTCCCCATGTTATTTCAACTATCATCAATATATCCAGTCATTTTCTTTACCTATCCCTCTATCTTTCTAGTAACTATATTCACATACAAGGTACTTACTCATTCTATACTGATCCAGCATTAACTGGGTACAAATGATATTCTAAAAATCCATAAAGTTACTACATTGATGAGATTAGGAATGAGTAATTATTGAATTTCTACCTAAGTCCCAAGACAACAAGAGTCTGGAAACTACATTAAATATATCTGACTGACAAGTAGAAAAAAGATGGATTGTCCACTCTTCCAAAGATTGTCATAACCATATCTGGGCACTATATCCTTACTTGCTCCTACTCCTGAATATATCCACACCTACAGTTGGCTCACTGGTCATGATGGAACACACCACCTTTCTTGTTAACATCTGTCTAGAATTTGCCACTTGATAGAGCCTCTATTTTCTCAACCATCTGTCCCCAGATTGCTCCCTTTGAAATTCAAGAACTTTTTCCTCCCCTGGTATTTCCTGGCCCATATTTTTCGTTTATTCAACAAATACTCTCCATTATATGAAACAAATCTGGTAAGAAAGCAGATAATATGACCACATATTTTATCCTTTCATTGACTTTTCTTTCTAGTGGAGGTGTCAAATAGGGATGAGATAAAGGAATAAGCAAGCTCAATACAGATTACAATAAATAGGACAAAATATACTGTAAATGCAGGAGCCAATTTTACAAAGATTAGTCAGGAAAAGTGTATCTGAGGAGGGAAATAAAGACCTAAAGAATGAGACTGAGTCAGCCAGGCAAATGCCTAGGTTTTTTTTTTTTTTTTAAGTGATCAAGGTAGAGATAGGCAAGTGCAAAGGTCCCAAGGTGGGAAAAGGTTTGATAAATTTCAGGAACAGAAACTGGGCCAGAATAGCTGAAGTATGGTAAGAAAAAAAATCAGGAGAAATGCATAAGATTAAGTTGGAGAGATTATAGGTACCAGATCCTTTAGGGGTTTGGAAACCATAATATGGAGTTCAGATTTCATTATAAGAACAATTAGAAGGCTTTGAAAATTTTTCAGTCAAGAGGCAAGATGGTTTGCTTTTCACCCAAGTTGCTCTATGGAGAAAGTTTTGGAGGAGGGCAGAAGAGGCTGATATAGTACAGGAAAGAACTGCAAATAGTGTTAAAGAATAATTTTTTTTCAGGATATTTTCTGAGGGCAGCTGTTAATTTTTTCTTTTTTTCAATCTTAAAGAATAATTTTTAAGTCAAATCATGACTCTTGTAGAAACATAAAATGAACCTGTGTCAAAGATGGTGCTTAATTAATTAATGAGGAAGCCAGTAAGATGTTACAACTAATTTACAGGAGAAGTCAAAAAGCTCACACGTATCAGCACTCAGAAATGCAGAAATGAATTTCAAATATTGTATATGCAAACCTGGCCAATATCCACATGGAAATAATCAACTGCAGTTGTATGAATAAGAATCATTTGCATTACTATCAGTTTTCTACAATTTAAAAGAGTTGTAAAATAGCTCAAAGACTATAAATGTCACAGATAACCAGGAAAATTATGCTAGACAAGACATCTGGTTTTCTGGTGGGTTTTTTTTTTTTTTTTTTTTTTTTTGCTCATTTCAGAGTCTTTCACAATGTTTCCCATCAGGAGTTTGGACAAGGACAGTGATAGCAAGCACAGAAAACTGCGCTGAATTATAGAGATGTTCTGAAATCTTAACTGATTGGACTTGCTGATGGGTTAGCAGGGGTGTGTGTGTGTGTGTGTTTCTGTGTGAACGTGCGCGTGTGTGCATGTGAGGTGGGTAGATGACAAAGAGAGGAATCAAGGATGACTCTGAGTTTGTTCATTAAACCTCGTTCTTGCGGAACAGTCTCACTTGATGCTGGATCCCAGCTAAATTCCTTCACTGGAATGGGGCATATAGAGACCCAGGTAGAAGATAAGATGATGTTTATAGAAGAGAAACAAGAGAAAATTGGCAGATTCTCAGACAGAAATAAGATGACAGAAATAAGATATCTTCATAAGCAAGTTATACATTTAAAGCTAAAAGAGAAAGAGAAAGGGGGTCCCTTCTCTGAAGCACCAATACTGTGAATATTTTCTAATCAGTTCTTATGTAGTTTCAACTAAGGACTCTAAATACAACACGGTGGGATTTGGGGACCTCTCAATCCATCAGTCATCAGTAGGTCATACGTGCAAGTTTTGTCATCAATGGGTTCTGGGTATTTGAAAAATCCCTATTCGAATATGTATATGTTACTGAATTTGGGGTAGGAGTGTGGGATGGGGGTGAGGGAATATCTACCAAGGAAGACAGGGAGGCGCAGTAGCCGACAAGATGAAACGGGGAGGGAGGACTGAAGCAACACCAAGTGAAGCCCTCGGAGCGGGAAAGTCAGGAAAGCAAAGCTGAAAATATAAGAGGCAGAAGAGACAATTTGGTCTACTTAAAACATCGCTGAGAATCAGTACTGGCTTATTACAGCCCTCTTTAATAAGGGGAAATAAGAATCATGTCCGATTTTTAAATTAAAAAAATTTTGCTAACAATATGTTCTATGATTTACAGAGCCAACAAAAACAACCACAAAAAAGTGTTTCCAAATGTTAATAGCAGTGGCATCTGGTGGTGAAACTATTGGTAATATAATTTTTACATCATATTCTGTACTTTTTAAGATCTCTATAATGAGCATGGTTACAAGAAAAATAATGACAAAATATGATTGTGGATAACATGGCAAAATAATTCAAGAATACACCTACTCAGTTTACTTTTGCATCTCCTCTCTAAACTGCATGATACAAGACTGAACACATAAAACAAACCCAAACAAGGCCTATCCTTGAAATAATGATTAGTCCCCAAGCAATCATACCAGATTAATTACATATTGTTCCTTAGCATCATGAAGATAAAGAGATGAAGGAAAAATAATATTATTGCCTATTTTTACTCTCCTCCATTGTTTTCAATTAAGAGTTTTGTCTGTAGATATGACCTAATTCAGCATTTATGAAGATACCACGTAATGTGTCACACCAGAGGATCTCATGAGATCTTACTATAGTGAAACTCATTATAAACCTCCCACGTGTCTGTCCTAAGCAATTTAGTATATAAGATTGGCTTCCATTGAGAGCTCCTTTCTTGGAGTCTCTAACTGAAGAAGATATAATTATAATAGCATCTTCACCCTGTTGGCCCTACCAGCCTTCTGGCCCTACCCCACCAGCATGAAAGGCAGTCTGTCTCTGGACTGGGTCTTCTGATTCCCAGGCTTCACATGAGCTGACTTTTACATATTCTTGCAAGGACAGTCAATAGGCAGCCTCCTGATTTGATACCACACACCCTGGCCCCAGACACTTTCCAGCTATGACAGAGAAGCCATCATTTGCCAGCTCATCTCTGCATCACAGCTTCTGCACACCGCTACCTTTTCCACACCCTCCCAACTCCATTCACTTATTCTTATTGACAAGCTGTGCACTGGTATCTTTTTTTCTAATGGAATTACTGATCTGTTGTAAAAGACATGCCCCAAATCCTCCATATTTGAATAAAACTTCATCTTTGTGTTTTGAAAGCCCCCCAAATGTTGGACCAATCTGCTAGTAATTTAGAGGCAAGAAACATGTGCTTATTACAAAAAGAAAATCTGTGGGTTCTTACAGAAGGCATTAAAATTGTTTCTGTCACACATTATCAAAACTCAAGTAGACTTGGAGACAACCCAACATAATCACTTCATGTTGAACATGAAGAAACACAAGCCCAGTTGATGCACCTATTGAGGGGCGGTCAGAACTGAAATCATGTGGTTTTTATTTATTTTCTTCTCTCTTGCCTCAGGGAGACCCACACTACAGAGAAGATCACAGAAAATCTGAAAAGTCTCATGAAGCCCATTGTTCTGAATGCTCCAATTCTACTTATCAAGGATGCCTGGAAAGAGGGAGGCTCAAGAGGGAGGGGATATATGTATACATATAGCTGATTCACTTTGTTGTACAGCAGAAACTAACAAAACATTGTAAAGCAATTATAATCCAATAAAAATGTAAAAAAAAAAAAAAAAAAGAGATGCTAAAGAGAACAGCAATGAACATGGAAACCCAAGAGAAGAGAGAACAACTTCATTGCTAAGATCAAAATCATCCTCGTTTGGATATAACCACCACAAACAAGGTGAAAGAAAGGTATTGAATCAACATGAGAGAAATGTCTGAGGAACTAAGTGGTGTCAATCCTTCTAGAGGACAGGTGGTGGTTTTGTTTTTTTTTTTTCTCCCGTTTGATGTCAGCTTTCCGGGATGGGGTAGCGAGACTTACAGTAGTGTTTGCTCAGACTTGACAAGCCAGTCAGGCCTGAGTCCTGTGATGGCTGTGTCACTGAGGTCAGTTTGGACTCCTCCGGGTTTTGCATAGCTGGCCATCAGATCCTGAGTGCTGAATGAGGTGACGGCACATGAGCTGTCCAGCTGTGCTTCCCCAGGGCCAAAGAGCTGAATGAAACACATGTGGGCCTTCATCAGGGTTCCAAACCCTGCAAGGCTTGAAGTTTGTTTTCAGGCCACAGTTCACACGGACTAGTAAGTAAAAGCAGCCTGCAGAGCTGTTCTTTTCTGAAATCTTTGCACTAGCTTTTCCCAAACATTCTTAACTAAGTTTGGGGTCTAGACTGTGAAATATCAGTGCTCTCCAATCTGCTGCATCTCTTTTCAAGATGCCTAAAAGCATTTACAGCAAACAACAGTCATTGGTTGATTAGATTAGTGATAAGGTACCAGGTTCCCTCAGTTAACTGCCATTCTCTATGTTTCTTACTTTTTCACTAGTCCCCACCCACAGGCACTGTTTTCCCTGTATAATTCTCTCTATATTCTCTATTCTTTCCTATTCACTCTCTCCACGTTTCCTCCTAATTGTGGTCACTGACGCTTACTCTCTTCATTCTGAGACAACGTATGCAAAAACACTCTGTAAATTCTAAAACTCTATAACAATGTCAGATATCAGTGTTATCATTATAGCTCATCCTTTTCCAATTGTGGGTAGGTATGTGTGTGCAGTGTGGGTGAGTTTATGTGTCCATGAGAGAAAAGCTTAGCTGTCATGAACGGTTCTCCAACCTGAACTTAGGTCTCCATTACCCCTTCCTGCCCAGAGACAGCCTGAACTCACATAGATAGCAAGATATCTCTACCTAATGACAAATTCAGATGTGAGATTTTTTTGAAGGTACACAGCAGCAGAAGGTCTGTCCTAGTTAAGCTAAGAAGCAAAGAAAATGTGTTTGAATTCTCCCATCTTGCCTGTCTCCTGACATTTCTTTTTCTCCACTCAAGTAGCCCACTGCTCTCTGCTGTTCTCCAGCAAGTCCAAATCTTCCCTATTGGTTAATGCCTCCAGCACCACTGGAGGTGCACTCTCCTTCCAAACCCAAATTCCCATGCATTTAGGCTACAGAAGAAAAATGTCCTGTTAATCTGGTCCACATGGGAGTGTGACAAAAGAATAAGAAAATCCACATGGGAAATGTTATGTTTAATAACTTGTTAGTCATAGAAATAGAGAGTGGTTTTAAAAGGTCTATAGAAAACATTTTGGAAAAGAATACTTTCAAGAGATCCCTCAATTTTGGAGGTGGCTATCTGCTCTGACATGCATGAGGCAATCTTTAACCTGGAAAATGCAAAACAGCAAAATAAAGTGATAAATACCCTTTAAAAACCAGCTGGAGTACTGGTCAAATGCTGCATGGTGGCAGAGGCGACGCATGGCAGCTGTCAGAGCTGCCTGAAGGCAGCCGTTAAAGCTGGGCATCAATTATTTTAATATTGATTAGGCTATTTCTAACCAGGCTATTTACTTATAGAAAACATTAATGTAGGGCCATTCAACTTTTCTTTTAAAGTTTATTTTTTCTAGAAAGAAATCTAAATTGTCTTGTAGTCTATTTGAACATTAAGAATAGAGATCATAAAAATATATTCACTAAATGGATTAAAAAATTATAAAAAGCTATTTAGTCTCTTGGTCGTAAAATAGGAAGACAGTGGGGCAGACAAGCAAGAGACCAAGAGATGAGGGCACAGGAAGAGAAAGACAGAAAGTCAGGAGAAAAAATGGGCCCCAAAGAAACAGCAACAAAGAGATACACTAAGCAGACAAATGCAAACGTGTTCGAAACCTGCACAAAGAGGAGAAGAGAAAGACAAGAAAGGCTATACCTATGTACTCCATGACACTATGCACAGAGGATGGATTGAAAAGCATTTTTAAGAAGACACACATGAGAAGACACTGCAGCGGCTTTGTACTGTGTCCACTTGGCTAGGATGAACTACATTCCCAGATTTCCTATCCCTGTATGTTTCCACTGACGGCGACCACAGAGAGACTCAGGTTTGGAGGATGAAAAGTAAAGCAGCAGCCACTTTCCTAGGTCACACAAGTCATCACTTATCCTCTGGCTCACCTTGTTGGTGTGAGACAGGGGCTGGGCCTGAAACAGCTACCCCTTCCACTGATTTCTCTTTCTGCTTTTCCAACGTGTATGTGTGTGTGTGTGTGTGTGTGTGTGTGTGTGTGTAGCTCCAGGATGAAGAAGGGCCCCAGCTTCTGCAGGAAACCCAGGCCATGGAAGTGAAAGGCAATAAGAATGTATGCTTGTGGCTTCCAGCTTCTTCCTGCTCACCTCCACTTTACACGCACCTCCCTTAACCTTGTGAACTTCCAGCTGTAGGATCAGACCCAACAGCCTCACGGTGCCTGTTCATCAGCTCCCACAACTGTGTAAGGTCAAACCCCTGTAATAAAACCCTTAATATAAATACATGAATGAATGAATGAATTAATTAATATAGCTCCCAGTGGTTCTGCTTTTCTGACTGTATCCTGACTGATATGGACATATAAACCAAAAATTTGGTTTCCAAAAGTTGATGGAATAACACCCCTACTGTTTAACCTTTAAGAACTGTAGGCCTGCTAGTGTAAACCTCTCTTTATCTAATGGAGTTCAGTTCAGAACCAGATTCCTGTGCATGTGAATTCCCCTACCCCTAATCTGACAGAGTAGTTGTTTTATCAATCAGAATATGAAGAGAGAATAACCAGAAAGATATATCCACAGGGAATCAGAATGTTCCTAAGATTTACTTAGACACTGTCACTACTGACATCACTTCTGATTAAACATTAAGAGTAAGTATAGGACAAGAGTATTTCAAAGATACATGCTCTGACATTTAATACTGAAATTAAGTATCTCATCATTGCTGCCTCGAAGGGTTACTGAGTCACAAATCATCTTCTTATTTGAATCATTCTTAATACTGATGCTATTTGAAATGCACATAATTTAACTACAACTTACACAGTCCCAGGTACTATCGACCATAAATGTTTCTTCTTTATGATTTTGATCAACAATAATAAAGCTCCTAGAGTCAGTTAGCAGTAGTCGAGAGTCTACGTAATTCATCTTGCTCTGGCAAATTATATTTCTACTACATGCTTCTATGAAGAAAGCATCTGCCTATTTCTTGAAATGGTCTTCAACTTCACTGGGACCTGGACAGTTGAAATTTATATCCCCACATGGCTTGGGTCCATCGAATCTACTGCAGTTCTGTCCAATGGAAATACTTGCCACATATGTAATTTTAAGTTTCCTACTAGCTGCATTTTAAAAAAAGTAAAAATGGAAAACAAACGAAATTGATTTTAACAATGTATTTTATTTAATTCAGTATTTCCAAAATCCTTTCACATCATCAATATAAAAAACTGTTTAGTGATATTTAAATTTTTTTCATATTAAGCGTATCTTTGAGACTTCGCAGGTATTCAAAATTTCAGTACATCTCCATTAAGATCAGCCACATTTAAAGAGCTCAGTAGCCACATGTAGTCCAATACTACATTGGGCAACAGTTCTAGCGAGCTTCTTGGGTGAAGGGAGTCATAAGCTTGAATATGCTTACTAGACTCAGGCAGCGAAAGCACAAGATAATCTCCACCTGCCAGAGACTGCGAAATCATACAGGCCAGGAAACTTTCAGTGAAAAGTTCGGGTTCTTCTTCACTGAGGATGGCAGCTCCCTGAACAAGCTAGATGAAATCCATTCTACCTCCTTTGAGAGCAGGCAAGGTAGCGAGCGAGTTTGGAGCCGAAAAGCATTTGTGAGCCCCTGTCTTGGCTCATTGTAAAGTTGTCCACACAGGCCTGCTTTGGGATGCCTGAGACCACAGAACTCTACGGGGTGGTCAGGGGCTGAATAAGGCAAGCTGCTAGAGCTCTGCAAGAAGAGATCTTCTTCTGTCACGAGCACTCTCAACTGCACACCTGACAGACAATTACATGGCTTGCGCTAGGCAGCTTTAGTACCACTGTGGGGGGCGTGCTGGGGAGCAGGGAAGAGCAACACTGATAGAAGTCAGGCTGCAAGAACAAGTGAGGCCCAAGGAGGCTCAAGGCGACCAAATCCAGTATGTGACACAGCAAACGTGCTTGGGGCGCCGGGGCATGGTGTGAGGAGGGACAAGGGAGAGGTGTGGGAAAGCAAGAGTTCCTTCTTAGGATCTTATTCAAGTGGGAAGCTAGATCTCAGGTTCACTCCAACAATAACAACAGCCTGAATAGTACCTGCCACTCAATGCTTGTCCCCTGCCATTACGATACAAAACCGAGGCAATGACTACAATTGCAATAGGATACGCGGACCAGATGCTTAGCATGCGCCAGCCAATGTTTCAAGGGCTTACACAAACATTTCATTGTATTTTATAACTCTCCAAGGTGAGTATTTTAGTTTTCACTTTAAAGATAAGGCAACTGAGACTCCAGAGTTACTCGTCTGATGTCACACTACTAAAAAGTGATAAACTGAAGTAGCAACACTACACATGATTTCTCCAAATTTACATTAGTGATTAGAAGCAATATAGAAGTTGCAATAGCATAAGAGTGAAAGGGGTTTTGTCTTCAGGTAGAGAAGAGGTTGAGAGAGGCCCTTTTCCTTCCAGTACATTGTAGGTGCTGTAGATTTTCACAGTTGAAGTTGAGGACTTGGCTGCCCAACTAGAGACTACATTTCCCAGGCCCCCTTGCAGTTAGCTATGGCCATGTGACTAAGTTCTCAATAATGATATGTGAACAGAAGTGACAGGAGTCACTTCCTGGCTGGATCCTTAAAACTGTAGGGATGACTCTGCTTTCTCATCCCTCTTCCACTGGCTGAGACCTGAGCATGTCATGCATTTAGTTTTAACCATATGACATGATAGCAGAGTTCTATTTGATGGCAGAGTTATGTCTCAGAAGAAGCTTGATCACACCAGTGACCATGAGGATCAGAGTTGTTGTCTCTTCCAGAATGCCTCATTCAAAACTATTACTACTATTAAACTATGACAGAGAAATAAGCAACCATGTTCTTTCATCTTCTATTTTGTGGTATTTTTTTTTTACTTCAGCTTATCTCAACCTTACATACACAGAGAAAGCTGAAACTGTCAAGTGAAGGTTATGCATATTAGCACTGCGGAAGATGCAGAGCTCTACGCACCACCCCTATCCCCATATTTCAGCAACATAACTAAACCAGTACTCTAGATCTCTTCCAATGAAGAGAGACCTCAAGGACTTTGAGTGCCCAGAATTTTCTGAAAATCTTCTGTTGCCTGATGTCAGTAGGTGTGGCTTAAGAGGAGGACCATGCCTGTCATAAGCAAATTTCATAAATGGCATCACAGAGATAAAGTATATGTAAAATTAGTCTATTTGTATTCTATATTTTTAAATAAATATAATGAAACATACCAAGCTTCATGAAAAATATACAAAATTATGTTAAGGCACATGATCTAATGTTAAAAGATATTTTGTTTCTTAGTCCACGGATTTCCATGAATGTACAGAGAGAATATTATAGCCATGACCTTCCAGACACGTGAAGAAATTAGATTTAAAACCATCTGAACAGCTTTGGGAAAAATCACTTCTGCATTCAAGATAATTGAGTGGGACTATATAGTAGTCAACTAGTGCTAAGATAATGCTAGGTAACAACTCTAAAATTCTCACCAGCCAATAACAACCAGCACTCATTTATCATTTACTGGCCTAAAGATAAACTGTGGATCATCCACTTGGCTCTGATTTGCAGTTTGGGTTAAGTTTACTCTGCATGCCTCCTCATCCTTTTTGAAGCAGCAGACTAACTTGGACATGCTCTCCTCATGACAACGCAAAAGCATAAGAGAGAGAATGGGAACACATGCTACTTCCCATAGCCTTGACACTTCCACGAACACTCCATTGGTCAAAGCAATTCCCATGGCCAAATACAACATCAAGGGGAAAGGAAATTTATTCCAGCCATAGCAGGAAATACTTCCAAGTCACATGGTAACCAATAATAACCTAGTCTCTCACTGGTCAAGTGTAAATTTGTGTCTGTCTAGTTCTAAGACTCATGCACTTTTCCCTGAGTCTTGTTTTCCTGAAATATTATTTTGTTTTTTCAGTATATGTCCTCACTTAATCTTAACAATGTTTTTATGAAGTAAGTACCATGATTCTATTTTAGAGACGAGGAGTTCACTAAGGTTGAATAATTCAGCCAATAACAAACAGTTAAGCAACAGCAGAACTGAAGTTCAAATCAGTCTCTTTGAATGAGTGTTCTTTTAAAATGTAAAAGGATTGAATGATTTTACAGTATGTGTCCCCAAAAGGCATTCATTGCATGGACAACTCAGAAAGCCTTTATCTAGCACTTACAGTGTGAGGGGCACCACACACAGCACTAGCACCACAACAAGACCTCAGGATAAACAAATCAGTGAACACATAACCTTTAACTTGAGCGCCGTGTCCAGGTCAAGTAAACAACATCCTCAGTCAATCCAAATCACTCGTGTCTTGCTTGATAAACAATGAGCTATTTTACAGCGTTATAATAATTCCCAGTCACACACAGCCCACCTCCTTTTAGTCACTGGTATTTGTTTTGGCTTTACTTGCATGGCCACTTCAAGACATATTCTTTCTCCAAGAATCAAGTATTCATTTATTTTTGCCCATAATGATACATACATATAATGTCAGAAAGGTATCCTTGCTACAAATATGTACTAGTTAGCTTGCCCTTTAAGACACATTTTCCCTCTTTTGGTGATTTTGAATTCTAGATTTGATCTAGCATACTCTATTTGGTCATAATTGTGATTAAAAAAAAAAAAACAGCCACAATCTTCTGTTGTATATATTTTAAAGAAATCTTAGCTGAATTTATGCAATTCATGCAATGATAAATAAAACCGAATATTTTCTGCAAATAGCTATCATAATCCTGGTGAATAGAGAAAAGAGGAGAGACTTTGGTATTAATAAAAATGTTGGACAGATGAGACATTTTGGATAAGACAGATAAAGAAGGCAGATTCATATTTGAATTAAGGAAAAAATATTAGAAATGAATAAATGTATTCTTTTGACAAGCATAAGACTGAGCTGAACCATTTTTAATCATTTCTAAATGGAATACAAGGTAAGAAGTTCCTATGTGTGCTTTGTGAATGTCAGGCACTTCAAATCTCATTTTACGTGTTCTACTAATGAAATGGATACCACCAGTTGACGTAACATATTTTGTTTCTCGCAAATTAGTTTTCCCTTATTTTTTAAATTTTGTTTTAAAAGAATTCCTATAGTATGTTTCCCTCTCATTAAAAACAACTTATAGAGAACCTACTCTGCACCAGCTACTCTGCTAGGTCCTCTCCATTGTTAGAGTCACACAAATCTAGTCAATGGTTCCCACTTTTAATAAAGTAACTGCCTTTGAGTGCTCATAAATTTCTATTGATATCACAATAAGCAGCTAAGAAAAATTGATTATTTTATGTATAACCAATATTTTAAGCTTTCTTTCCTTCTTTCTTTTGTTCCTTCTTTCTTCATTCAGTCATTCATTTTTTGGTAATTTATTTATTTACTTATTTAATTTATTTACTTACTATAATTTGTTTAGCTACTGGCATCCTTGACTGACAACAAATAAATGTATATATTCTAACAGCAGTAGCTGCTTTATCAAAAATCCAAGTAACTTGATTTGCCTGTGAATATCACCTACTTGGTTATTTTCCTTCTAAATAAGATTAAAGTATGATATTCTGTTACCAAAAGAAAATGGTCTATAGAATGTGCTTAGATTTTCAAAGGACATTACCACTTAATAAAATAAGTCAGTAAAAGTATATAGTTTTGCTAAAATTTGACAAGGGAAAGTCAATTATTTGTGAGTGATTATACCCTCCAGATATAACAAACACATTCCCCACTTCAGCACTGAAAAGCTATTTGGATATGATACTCTTCCAACAGAGGCTAATCCTAATTCTTGTTTCTTGTCAGCACCATTAGCACTTAGCAGCTGTTAGACAAATTCTAAGGACAATCTAACAAAAGATTTCTGTCATAGCAGGAAAGAAAAAAAACAACTGATTTCTGGGATGAGTCACTCAAGGCAGAGAAGTAGAGAGAGCAGCTTTTACAAAGCCACCTCCTTCCATTTCATTTTATAGGTTGAGTTCTATTGATAAGGAAATTGACTCAAACAGCTTTTGGCTTTAAAACCACCCCAGACATGTTTATCTTAGGCAATGTGGTGCCATCGCTAAAAAGGAATATGTTAATAGAAAAAAACCAGCAGCTCATGCAGCTCGATATCAAAAAAACAAACAACCCGATCAAAAAATAGGTGGAAGACCTAAATAGACATTTCTCCAAAAAGACATACAGATGGCCAACAAACACATGAAAAGATGCTCAACATCATTAATTATTAGAGAAATGCAAATCAAAACTACAATGAGGTATCACCACACACTGGTCAGAATGGCCATCATCAAAAAATCTACAAACAATAAATGCTGGAGAGAGAGGGTGTGGAGAAAAGGGAACACTCTTGCACTGCTGGTGGGAATGTAAATTGATACAGCCACTATATAAAACAGTATGGAGGTTCCTTAAAAAACTAAAAATAGAATCACCATATGACCCAGAAATCTCACTACTGGGCATATACCCTGAGAAAACCGAAATTCAAAAAGACACATGCACCCCAGTGTTCATTGCAGCACTATTTACAATAGCCAGGACGTGGAAGTAACCTAAATGCCCATCAACAGAGGAATGGATAAAGAAGATGTGGTACATGTATACAATGGAATATTACTTAGCCATAAAAAAGGAATGAAATTGGGTCATTTGTAGAGATGTGGATGGATGGACCTAGAGAGTGTCATACAGAGTGAAGTAAGTCAGAAAGAGAAAAACAAATATTGTATATTAACGCATATATGTGGAATCTAGAAAAATGGTATAGATGATCTTATTTGCAAAACAGAAATAGAGACACAGATGTAGAGAACAAATGTATGGATTCCAGGAGGGAAAGGTGGAGGGATGAGAGGAGTTGGGAGACTGGGATTGACACATATACACTATGGATACTATGTATAAAATAGACAACTAATGAGAACATACTGAATAGCACAGGGAACTCTACTAAATGCACTGTGGTGACCTAAATGGGTAGGAAATTCAAAAAAGAGGGGATATATGTATATGCATAGCTGATTCATTTTGCTGTACAGTAGAAACTAACACAACATTGCAAAGCAACTATACTCCAATAAAAATTAATTAAAAAGAAAAAATAACATAAAAGCTATAAAGTTCTCTCTCATATTGAGCACCAGAACCTCATTAGAGAGTTACTGTCAGTTTCAATTCCTCTCTTTTAATTAGAATATGGGAAAACTGAAGATCCTGGCATAGAAAGAGAGTAATGTTAAATGGAAAAGCAGGAATTACACATTATATGAACATAATTGGTGAAATTTTTGCACGTGGGTATGTGTGTACAGAGAAATAGAGAAAGGATGGAGGTATGGGAAAATACTGATAGAAATAGTCAAATATTTACAACTGTGATTATGGGTAGCATTTTTCCATTTTTCCTTTTTTTTTCTTTACAACTAACATACTTTTATGATCAGGATTTTAATTATTCCATATATTTTCAAAATTTTCTGCTGAAGTACAAAGCGAATTAAGAAAACACAATTAAGTAATTCCCTAATTCCTCTATTCTATACTAAACAAAGTAAAGCAAGCAGAATTCATTCATGGAATTAAAATCACTTTTTGTTAAACTATCTATACTTGTGCATGTATGCAGGCAACTGTATACATAAATTAGGGAAACTTCAACTTGTTTCAAAGCCAATGAATAATACTGTCTATCTATTTTAGACCCACTTTTGATAAAATGACTCAGAAAGGAAAACAATAATCAAACTTTCTTCAGCTGTGTTTAGGGGCCAGCAAGTTTGGAGTTAAATAAGGCCAAGTAAATTCATTTGTAGTTTGTCTCATACTTGCACAATCCAAAATCCCCATACAGAATTCTCTTCAAAAATGTAGAAATGTAACCAGTGTTCAGAATTCTGACCTCGAAACATGTGGATGGCCTAATTTTAAAACCAAAGCATATTCTCTTGATATGTTTCAGTGGTTGAAATTAATTTTGGAAGCACAAGCTGCAAAGTGACAAGAACTATCTCCATATTGGTTGTTGTTAATGATGTTCTATAATGTTTCAGTGGGAGTTGGCTATAATTGGCCTTGTTTTGTAGAATAGAATTGTTCATCTAACACGTGCTTTTGAAACCTACTGTACTTTCAGCCCAACATAGACGTTTTTGCTGCAGACTATCAGTAACCATATGTTTTGCTTCAGAAGATAAAGATCTAAGAATAAGATAGGAAAATTATTACTGAAAAACATCATTATACAAGAGAGTATAGAACTAGATGCTAAAATTGTTTCATAATTTATAGGTTAAGATGTTTCAAAGAGAGGTAAATATTTATGAACTGGAAAAGTCAGGTAAAACTTCATGAAGATAGGATTTGTTTGGACCTGAAAAGATGATAATGTTGTTGTTTATGCTGCTGCTGCTGGTGATATTAGTATGAATTGAGCATATACTTATGCCACGCACTGTGCTTTACATAATTATTTCATTTAGTCTTCATAGTACCTTATAAAGTCGAAATATGATTGTCTTTATGTTACAGATGAGGAAACTGAGGTATAAAAGATGGTTACTTGCCAAGTGGGGGTAGAATTCCAACCCTGCCAGCCTGTTTTCAAATTTCTATTCTGATTTCCTGTCCTCGTTCAAATAATCAGATAAGTTATGCAAGTACCATCCAAGATGATTATCGCACACAAGCTTGCCTAGATTTCTCAGAATCCCCTTTCCTGCTGGCCTACGCTCTTCTCAACTGACTTGTCGGGACCTGGCTAGTTCATCTTGGGCACTCTAATACTAAACTTGTGTTGAGTCACTAGTAAACTGCCAAGAGCTTTAGAACTGCCAAAGAAAAATCTGACTGTACATTAGAATAACCTAGGGAGCTTGTTAAAACTATATTCACAGTTCCCCATTTCTTGAAGTCTGTAGTTTAAAAAATAATTCTCATATTAATCTAGGGTTGCTAAAAGGGCATTTGAGATCAATAGCTTGTGGCTTACCCATAGCTCAGTTGCCCCAAGACTTAACTAACTCTGGGGACAAAATCTCTCTCAGGTCAGTGTCTCTGAGGCCATTCTATTATTCGTTTAACAAACAAACATTTAATCAAGACTAACTATGAGTCAGCCACTGTGCCAAATTCTGAAATAAAAATGAAAAAGAAAAAAAAAAGACAGTGCCTTCCTTTAAGAAGTTCATTGTTTACTGACATAGAGAGATAAGCCGAAAAGCACAGTCCAGTAGGTTAGTTTCAGAATCGATTCTTGCATGGGGTTCAGTGAGAGCACATAATAAGGGCATTACAATCTCCTGGCTCATTACAATTTCACTTTCTCTGGCTCTTCCTTCCCACGCAGTCTACTGGAGGTTTTATTTACGTCATTTCATTTAATCTTCACAACAACCCTAAGGAGACAGACATTAGTGATTTCAAAGATAAGGAAATTGGGACTCAGAGGGATTTAAAAAATTGTCCAAGGATATACACCTAAGCATCAGAAAGAGAATTTAAAACCACAGCTATGTATCCCCAAATCCAAAAGTACACTCTTCACATTTTGCAAATTGCCAACAATTTTAAGGATGTTTATCTCAGAAAATGAATAGTACAGTCAATCCTTTACACAAGGAAATAGCTAGGATTTTAAACCCTTTGCCTAGTTCCAATAAGTAACACATCCAGTCAATCTGAACAGTTTACGTCTTGCTTGGTGAACAATGAGTTATGTTACAATGACTATAACAACAATTCTAAGTCAGACACAGCCCTCTTCATTCTGTGGGCTCATATTTGCTTTGGCCCCTGATATGAGTCAAGCCACAACTCATGTTCCGTTCCCAGGGAGCCATTTTGTTTTCTCTCAGCAGAACCTGTGCCCATATTTTTTGCAAGCTGCTGTTTATAAAGCATTTTGTGGTGGTTCAAGAAAATAAGATTGTAGATTAAAAGACTAGACTGAAATTATCCCATATTCAAACTAATCCTTCCTCTAGAAGGTAACATATTTCATGTGGTACTAGCAAATCTTGTTAATTAATGTTAAGGTTAGAGCTATTATGATCTTTTTAATCTTTTGGCAGGGTCTACTTTAAAAGGAATTAGGAGTTCAATGAATTGAATAGATGAACACATTTTAAAATAGCATGAGAGTAAGATCATATGGCATTATCAGAACACAGTTAAGATAAAATACCATCTAGAACTATCACTTCATCAACAGGATTTGGGTGAAGGTCATAAATTGAGGGAGACGATTTTGAGGATGAGATTTGGAATTCAAATATTTACCACCCTACTTGATGAGGAACAGAGAGAAGATGGTTATAAGAGTTGAAATGTAACTATTGAGTTATATGGGAACAATGGATTTTATGCGTGCCTATGTGTGGATTTCAACTCTCCACCTGTCATCTTTCATATTTGTCTCCCTATATTAATTTTTTCCTTCTCATCATATTTCTCCTAGGAATCCAGGAGTAAAAATATACACTATTGGCATTTAACAATTGAACCACATAATAAGAAACATACATAGCATGTAAACAATTAGAAAATATTTAAATTTTTAAAATCTGTATTTCAATGTATATTTTCTTTTTAAAAAAAATCTAGTCTCAACATAGAAAAATTTCCTAAATGTTTGAAGCATTTTGAAGTCTTACCAAATATCCCAAAAGAAATTCTAAAAT
The DNA here is from genome assembly GCF_028021215.1 of Eschrichtius robustus. NCBI lineage: Eukaryota > Metazoa > Chordata > Mammalia > Artiodactyla > Eschrichtiidae > Eschrichtius > Eschrichtius robustus. The sequence goes on from NC_090825.1 coordinate 33,057,071, forward strand.
ATCTTAAAAAATTCTAAAGGTACCTACAATACTTTTACTTAAATTAATTCTAACAATTTCTCAGAATTAATGTAATAGGTTATATTAAAAGAGTTTTAATAATGCAAATATCAAACAATGAGGTTTTCTTTTTTTCATTTTCCCAGTAGATTAATTCAGTCTGACCTCACTACTAAGAAATTCTGCTTCAAATAGTTTTTGTTTTCCTTTGTTCCAGAAGCTTAGGCATGAATTTTCTCCACTAGTTGTATTCAGTTTCTCCAATAGTTTTATTCATCTTATCTGATGATAAAGTAATGAAATCCATTTCTTATCTTGAACAACCACACCAAAAATTTATTTCAAGGATTCTGAAAGAAAAATACTTTGAGTATAAAGAACCATGGTTAGAGCTGTTAGAGGTTAAAATATGACCAAATATAGATCGAAAGCCTGTTCTGAAGACTTTATGGTTTGGGATAGAGGAAAGCCAAAATCATGAAAAATAACTATAAGACACAAAATAATTCACATAAAATGTCCAAATGGCTATGGTAAGGTTTCTACAATATCAGGCTGTGAGAAATCAAGAAGGCTTCTTAGAGAAACTGGCATTTAATAAAAAATTGTTTAATAGAAGAATAGGGTTTAGAAGAACAGATTAGAGGTGGGGATTGTGGTCCGGTAGGAAACAGTATCAACAAACTATCAGAGGAAGAAAAAAAAGTGCATTTAGGGGAATCAAGGCATTCATTTCCTCCATGGTGTTCTGTACCTACCACCACTTGGTATTTGTCACAATATATGGTGGTCTTTTTTAATGTGTCCCCACAAAGAAGTTACATGTGTTACTCAAAAAGAGAGACTTGATTTTATCATCTTTTATCTCTATAATCTAGCATAATTCTTTGTATACCAAAAGTTACTGGTTTTCATAAATTTTTAATTCATTTGAGAAATGTTCCTAAGGCATTTGCTAAGAAGGGTAATAATAAAAAAAAAAAAAAAGGTAGACCATCCTCAACTCAGTTTTTAGTTGGTAAGAGATGTACATAGTTCAGGATAATATGTAATCAAGATAAGAGAACTACAATTTGCTAAATGCTTTTCATTGCCAGCCTAGAAACATAACCCTCTCACTCACCCTGCAAAGTAGGCATTAATTTTACAGATGAAGAAACTGAGTTTCAAAAAGAAGTAATTTGTTCAAACTTTATTTGGCTGGAAAGTGGCTAAACTCAAGTTTGATCCTCTAACTACTCCACACTGCTAATGTAGTACAGATGTACCTTGAAGAGCTACAGGAAACTACTTAAGATATTTTATTCTAAGTGGGAGTTAGCTTGGTAAGGTTTCATGAAAGAAAAAGAGCCAAAGTATTTCTGTAAATATCCTTCCATCCTCCCTGAAGCACTCTCTCTAAATAGCTTTTGATTTTTTACTTTAGGTAATTCACACCCGGCCACCAATCCCCACCCTTGTGGAAATGTGATGATTCCCAATGCAAACAATTCTCCCTCAGAGCTGCAATTCCAAGCACCTTATCACACAGAATAACTCTTTGGACTCCTGATTATTCTGCCTCATCTTACTATTAGCTCCCCCAGAAGATGTATTCTTCCACCATTGCGCTAGCCACAAAGACTTTGCTCTGTAAACAGCACTCACCTCTACTGCTGTGTGTATAGGTGCCCCATCTTATCTAATTCAGTTGCTACAAGGACCATGCCTTCATGGCAATAAATAAGGCATGGGGAATGGGCGGGAAGCAATAATAACAACCTCAAAAACTGGTTGTGAAATTTGACGGCCTGCGTTTAAATTCCAGCTCTGGCCCTTGGTAGCTATGTGACCACAAAAAAGTTACTTATCTCTCGGGACTTGCCTGGTGGTCTGGTGGTAAAGAATCTGCCTTCCAATGCAGGGGACGCAGGTTCAATCCCTGGTAGGGGAACTAAGATCCCACATGCCGCGGGGCAACTAAGCCCGCGCGCCACAACTATTGGGCTCACCCGCCTCAACTAGGGAGCCCACGTGCCGCAAACTACAGAGTCTACATGCCCCGGAGCCCGTGTGCCACAACTAGAGAGAGAAAACCCACGCGCCACAACTAGAGAGAAGCCAGCACACCGCAACTAGAGAAACCTGAACAGACAACACACTGAAATGAAAAGATGCTGCATGCCTCAACAAAGATCCCATGTGCTGCAACTAAGACCTGACGCAGCCAAAAAAAAAAAAAAAAAAAAAGTTACTTATCTCTCTATATCTTCAGGATTGTGTGGATTATAAAGAAATGACATCATCATGTACATAAAGCACAACGTTTCTATGAGGAGGGACTGGGAATAAGGTTTCTGTCACCTGCAGAGACCCCTTAAACATGTGAAACACCATCTTAGATCCTATTAAAACCCCACACCTTGGGTAAGGGAATGAAAAATGGGCTATCTCTTAATTGTTCGTATGAATTTACCTTGAATTTCGGATATTTTACCCTCTGCTATAGATTTAATCTGTTTTGGTTTCTATCTGTCCTGACTCTCTTAACCCTGATCTGCGCTACTCACTTGCTATCTTCACCCTCCAATTCAGCACAAATCTAGGTTATGTCATCTCTTTCATGATATATGGTGCTCACACACTCCTTTCCAGATCACGTCCTTCTTGTGACTTCTTGTCTGAGTGTCATGTGGTCCATTTTGTTCCTTTAGCCAAGTCAAACCTCCAGTCCTGGATCCTCCTGTTTTACCCTGCACGTGACCTGCACATGACTCAGTGCCCACGTTGATAACCCGACTTTTGCTGCGACATTTAGGATTCCTGACTTTCTTCCCAACCCTATTCATGGTCATCCAAGATTCCTTGACTTTGGTAGAGGAGCTCTCAGTGCTGGATTCCCCGTCATCCCCAGTAGCCTATAACATTATTCTGGGCATCTAACGCAGAATATACACATTCTTTGCATTGCATGGTCTTCCAATATCCTTAACTTTCCCTCCAAAAGGCCAAACATAAAAGCCTTCTTTTGGTCTGGAAATCACCAAAACCATCTCTGTTTGACTATCCACTAGGTCACAGGTTTTGGCAAGGTAGTAATAACAAGAAAGGCTCCTCTTAGAAATGGAATAAAAAGGTGTGTGTGGTCAATTTATCATAAACTCTTCGGATAATTTATTTTCATTAGATCACCTAATTATTATGCTATACTGTTTAATGAGCTTGACTAAAAGACAATGGAGTAAGCACAGGTCTTAGAATCAGGTAATGTTTTATAATTTGTTCAAAAGAGACAGTGACACTTTCCTTGAAGTGTTTATATGAATTGTATTAGTTTCCTAAAACAGAAGAAATTACCACAAACTGGCAGCTTAAAAAAACCTAAAATTTATTTTCTCACAGTCATGGAGACCAGAAGTCTGAAATCAAGGTACTAGCAGGGTTGGTTCTTCTATAGGCTATGAGGGAGAGACTATCCTATGCCCTTCTCCTAGCTTCTGGAGGTTGTTGGCAATCTTGGTGTACCTTGGTTTGTAGATGTCAGCACTCCAATCTCTGCCTCTGTGGCCACCTGCCATTCTTCTATGTGCCTCTGTTTTCTCTTCATATAAAGACATCAGTCATTGGATTAGGGCCCATCCTAATCCAGTATGACCTCATCTTAACCAATTACATCTGCGAAGACCTCATTTCCAAATAAGGTCACATTCTGAGGTTCTGGCGTGGACATGAATTTTGGGGGGGACACTATTCAACCCAATGCAGGAATATTAGTGGGAAGGATTGTAAAGCACCTAGCATAATGCCTGGCACATAATTAGGGCTCAATAAAGAGTAATTATTGGCATTTGTAGTACACTAAATTAGCTAGTTAGCCTTGAGTGATGTTTGAGAGTGCTGAGCATGTAGCAGAGGTCCACAGCAAATTACCACAACCATGTCAGCAGATCTTTTCCAGTGTTCTTTCTTCCAAACCCAGATAATTTAAGCGCAGTGCTCAAGGCAAGTAAATTCAACCCTGAAGTCAATCAGTTTGCTCTACTTTCTTGAAAGCCACATTAGTGCCACTGAAATATAAGCAGGGAATTAGCAAAGACCTCTAATGCTTTGAATTAAATTTTGTGCCAAACAGCTCTGGGCACTAACAACGGATTGTCCATTGTTCATTAATAAAGGGAGGGTCCATAAGCGCTTCACATTAAGCTGTGGGTTTTTTATTTGTTTGGTTTAATTGTATGCTTTTCTTTGCTCAGTTTTTGTGGAGCCAATGGCTGCTACTTCTATGTTCCTTTCATACATTTTTTTCTGGGTGCTGAAATTAAAATTGTGGCATTCTTAGATATAGGGATTTTAAGGAAAAAATACAATTTTTTCCCCAGAAAGTTAACTGTGAGTACACTGAGAAATAGGTAACTGCACTCCAGGAACCTGGAGAATCCTTCTTTCAAGGTCTTTCTGTGTCTTAGACTTGCTGCCATCCTCTTTTCCAAAACAATTCTTAATTTGTTCTCCACTTCTTTCAAATCAGCTGTTATCTCTTCTTGAAACTTTCAAAATCTTCTTACTGTACATTACAGTTCAAAATCTAACCTCTACTATTTCAGTGTCCAACGAATATTATTTAGCCTTAAAAAAGAAGGAAATCCTGCCATACACAACAATATGGAATGAATTGGAGGACATTTTGCTAAGTGAATGAGCCAGATGGAGAAAGATAAATACTGCTTGATTCCACTTACATGCAGTATCTAAAAGAGTCAAACTCATAGAAGCAGAGAATAGAGTGGTGGTTGCCAGAGGCTGAGGGGAGAGGAAATGGAGAGTCGTTGTTCAATGGGTATAAAGTTATAAAGTTTTAGTTATGCAAGCTGAATAAGCTCTAAAGATCTGCTGTACAACACTGTGTCTGTAGTTAACAAAACTATATTGTGCACTTACAAATTTGTTAAAGTGGTAGAACTCATATGAAGTATTCTTACCAAAAAAAATCTAGCTTCTACTATTTCAGTGTCCAATTAAATATAAAATATAAAACTGACTAAATAAAAACTGTCCAATATAAAACTGATTAAATAAAACATAAATTAGAGTATATTCCCAAAGCAGTCAGTAAAAAGAATAAGCTGTATAGCAATAATAACAATGTTTTGGATGGTGTATAGTGCCAGCCATTGTTATAAATGTCTTATAAGTATTACCTCATTTAATCATTATAACACTCCTATAAACTAAATATTATTACTATTTCCATTTTTCAAATGAGGAAATAAAATGCAGAGTGATTAAGTAACTTGCCCAAGTCACACAGCTAGCAAATTGTACAGCTTTAGGAAAGGTATGGTGAAGCCAGGAAGGCACAGAAGAAGTCCAGAATGTAGTGTTAGCTTTAAAAAGTAAATTACAAAACAGAAGGATGTATATTAGTATTCCATCTTATTAAAAATTAAATAGTGATAAATAGATTATACTTTTTTTTGGTCTAAATGAGTAAACATTCTTTTTGCATATATGTATTTATTTTTGTATACAGCAGGTTCTTATTAGTTATCTATTTTATACATAATAGTGTATATATATGCCAACCCCAATCTCCCAATTCATCCCACCACCACCACCCACCCCCTTTCCCCCCCTTGGTGTCCATACATTTGTTCTCTATATCTGTGTCTCTATTTCTGACTCGCAAACTGGTTCATCTGTACCATTAGTGATAAATAGATTATACTTTTAAAAAATGCTCTGAAAAGATAGAATTAAAATAGCTAAGAAAGTTAACTCTCGGAAGTGATGCTAAGAGGTGGAGAAATTTCAACTTCTTACTTTATACAGTCCTGTGCTGTTTTTAATTGTTCAAAATGAGTATACTTTAGAGTAAACAGGTAATTCAAAATTGTACTCACTACTTCTTTAATTTGATATCAAATTTTTTATATGTGTAGAGCATTGTATGATGTACCATAAGACATTTTGAGGTCAGGTGGTGACTATACAGATAAATTTCTCTATCTACACTATTTTTTCCATGAATTAAGGCAGACTATGAGAAAACTTCATATTGTTTTACCACCCTGTACAACCTTTTTGCTTTCTCTTTTTTCCCCTTAATTCTTCCATGATCCAATGTCTTTAATCCACTTTGAGGGACATTATTAAAAAATAGGTTCCTGAAACATACTTTTCATTTATTAAAAGAATGCTGTGGAGAGCACTGTTTAACACATTGCACCATAGTTTTTTTCTGAGAATGTACTGCAAAAATATTTCTTTAGATTCAATTTAGAGAATTGTTTTATTCTTCTGAGTAACTGCTTTGTTCTTATTGTATGGACACTTTGAGATAGTTAACCAACCATGATCCTGTGTTTTCATGATCTGCCAGAAAGTTTAAGATGTATCTGTTTCTTATCACTGGAAAATGTCCTCTCAGCATATGCTTTGCTTCTAATCACACCCTTAATTTCATCTTATTTTTCTCACCTTCATTCTCCCAGATTTGTTAGTCTACTTTTTAATCCCTCCCTCCCCCATTTTCTTGGTCTTATTTATATGCATTTTGGTAAATGCCTTAAACCATTCTAGAACAAGGCAAACTAAAAGGAAAAAAATATTTAAATTAATAAATGCAATTCACACATGTATTAGTTTCAAGAAAACCCAGTTGAGTTAGGCCTAGTTGAATTTAAAATACCCATTATTTCTAGGAGAGTTTATGCACTTTTCCAATACACTTACGAAAGTCTACTCAAAGTGCAGCAAGAACATCTCATAATTTGAAAGAAAAAATGAGACTGCAATTCTAAATCATTGTCATTAAAAAAGTTATTAGGACCTAATTTTGCAAGGCCTTGAAGGCATTCTGTAGGGAGAACAGACCTAGCATCTGTCCCTAGGAATTTAATATGAATCATGGATACACCATATCCAAATCTAGCAATTTGGGATCCAAAATGATTCAAACTATATTTATATCACTCTAAGAACACGAAGGGCATATTTATTCAGTTCTAGCTGAAAGTAGGTGCTGCAAAACATTTTCATAAAAGGGCTTATCTTGAGGTAAACAAAGGACAGTTCCCATGAGCTACCAGGGTTTAAACAACTTCTGAATTAATTCAAATGACATAAGTGGAACATTCCAAGAATTATCTTACGGTTTTCTATTTGCCTATTAATTTCTTCAGACATCAGTTCACTAAGAGAAAGTAATAACCTCTAAAGAGTGATGCAAAATCTGTAATAAGTCTGCAGTTTTAATTTAAATATTTCAAATAAACATCCAAGTTATAAAAGCATTAAAATATTTCCAGTGCTTGGTTCATTAGAAATGAAATTTTCCAGGCTAAAGTCCAGTGGGAGAGGAATGATTGCTCCATAAATTCATCTTTTCCTCATCCCTAATGCCAAAGATCCTTCTCCCTTTTATAATGAAAATATGGTTATCATCTCAAGTTGTCAGCATATGTAATGCCATGTAATTGCCATGACATGCCAAAAATGTAGGCAAATATGCCTTTGGATTATTATTTTCCAGCTGCCAGGCCCATTACAACTTGACCACACAAGGTGTTGGTACCATATTGCCATTCTGGCTGTTATGTGATTATAACTAATCATCATGGCAAAACCAAGAGGCTTTGCTCACTATCACCATCATTTTCTGAAGATGTTACAGCAGGACCAAGGCAAAGAGATAATGTTGTGTAGAATTGGCTATGACAGACATTATAAGCAACTTCAAATTTAGAAATTCTGGGGAAAACTCAGTTATATGTTAACACATAAACAGTTCCACAAAGAAGGCAATTAAACATTGAAACAGTGCAAATGCAATTTGGTTGACAAATGTAATAACTAAAATTCATTAAACCTTATTTCCATTAACTTTTACATGATTTTAGGATCAAGCAGATCTATTCTGAAATCGCTACCTCACACTTTCAAGTGATTCCAGTTATTGAAATAACTCAATAATATACTTGCAAAAATGAATTTGACATCCAAATCTTCAATAATTCACACAAGTGTTAAAAGAGCATTTGTTCTTACTTGGGGGAATTGAATTTCCTATCTGGATGAGAATTCCTACTTTAAAATATTTTTTTAGCTGGTAAATATTTAAAACATGATGCTGTTGTTTCTAAATAAGATGCTCTCTCCTCAAAGTAAATGAAAAATATCCCCTGAACTGCAAACTTCCCCAAGTAGAGATACCCAGCCAGAATATTATATTGAGGAAAAAACATTTAAATCAAATGTCCAATTACTCTTTTATAGGATATAACTCTAAGCTAATACTGCTTACACTTGAAGCCATCTGAAGATTTTCGTATTGGAAAATTGTACTTGAAATGTGTTCTTGATTGATTTGCTTTTATTTAATTAGAGATGCCTAGAACTAAAGCTAACAATTGCATGTATCTTCATTCAAAATTAAACAGTTGCTATTGTAAGATTATCTAAGCATTTTTTAAAAAGTTAATTTTTTTGCCAAAATGTATTCTCAAACTGTCCACCAGACCACACTATTGAAATAGTTAACCGAGCATTGGATGATAATAATCATATATTCTCACTCGGGTGGTTCCGGATTTCAGCAGTCTATGATCAGTTTTTAACTCAGCAGAAATTCTCCCCCTTTATTTATTGCTGTAGATTGGTATTGACTTTCAAATGCCTCATGACAGTTGTGATTAATTATGTTCCTTAAATAAAGAGTTTTCAAACTGGAGCTTAAAGGAGCCAGAAGCTCAGGGCTTCCATGTGTTCTACAAATTCTTTCAGCAGCTTTTCATTAGTGGGTCCTGGTTTTCATAACACAGAGAAAGGCTTATCGTTTCAACATGCTGACTTTGTTTTTAAATACCTAGTATTGTATTACCTTTTATTGCTATTCCATAATTTAAAATATAGCCATGAATGTGAAGAAATAATTTTGAAAAAAGAATATATTGTTTTAAATATGTATCTCCAAAGTTGGAATATATATATTTCCATTCTATCTTTTTCGTGTCCTCTAAATAATATTTAATCATTTGTAGGTACTCGATAGGCATTTACTCCTAAGAAATATACTATAGGTTAGTCCTTTGTTTCCATCTGAAAGGAGAAAGTATAAATCAATATAAAAAAGGGTAATCAGAAAATTGAAGTTTTCTTATGCTTTTTTAAGGAAAATGCAATTGGGGAGATCCAAAATAAAGTCTGTTTTATTCAAAGATATTTAAACTTTAAAAATCATCCATCTGAGTCTATTGAGTTCAAATCAATTTTGTAACCATTGCACCACATTAACTATATCTATTTTTTTAAACTTAAAAAGTGTAAGAACATGTTCTCCAGTGTAGAGAGATTCAGTTCAGTTCAGCAAGTATTTGTCCTCATATGAACTAGGCATGATAGGTAACGGTGAAATAAAGACATGGTAGAAAATGTTCTGTCTTCTAAGAACTTCCACATGTGGAACCACAAGACCGCACATCTCGGGAGGGTATCAGTACTGGCTAGAGGCAGGCCTAAGAAAATCAGAAGCATTCCAGAGATGAGAGTAACTGCAAACAAAGAAATCAAGATGAGGCAGTACCGTTGAGCCCCTCTGCATTCTAGACACCAAGCTGGGGATACCAACATGGAGAAGACAAAGATTTTTGTCGCCAAGAGGAACACAGGAAGGAGTCTGATAACAGATGTGTACACAGGAAACCATGGAAACCCTGGGGAAAGTGCGTCCCGTGACTGAAGGTATGAGTGTTGGAGAGTTTGGGAATCCAACAGATGGGAGAGCAGATCTATACCCCTCATTCTCCAGATGACAAATCTGAACTAATATGAATAAACCCAACATTCTTGAAATGGGCATTTAGAAAGACATGTAGAATGGAACTAATTCCTTTTAGACCTGACTTTCATTAGGCCCATAACTTAAATTTCAGTAAGTACCAGCTGATTTTATTTTCTCTTAGGAAGTCAATGCTTATTTTTATGGGCAAATTGATATAGGTATACACTGGCACATTTTAGGTTTTTGGATTATTTTCTGCATTTCAGTAATGCCAGTATGAAAATATCAAATATCTTGAGGGTTGATCAACTTCCAAAACAAAAATGATAGTTAAGTCCACGTTGAAGAGGTAGAGGAAGAATATTTTGAGATCAACCTTCAAATATACTAAAAATGTTTTAAAAATTGTTTCTGGTAAGTTCTAAATTAGTTGTTCCCAAACTTATGCATCTAAATCAATTGGGAAACTTTAAAAAATACAGATTTTTAAGCACACCCCAGACTTCTTGTATCTGAATCTTCATGGATAGAACTGGGAATTTATATGTTTTACAAACTCTTTAAATGAGTCTGGTGCACAGCCAGGTGTGGAAGCTCCCATCTAAATAATGCTACCTGTTAGTGGAAAATATGTGTCAAGAAGAGATTGTTTTATAAGATCTATTTCTGAGTAAAGATGTAGTGAGTGACAAAAGATGATTTAGCTATAAAGCAATATATGGAATATGTAAATTAAAATAAAGATTTGCCCTAACTGGAACTTTGGATATAATAGTTGCTATTAAAGATATAATTAATATCTGATTATGGGTTAACACACAGAATATATAAAGAACTTATACAACTCAACAACAAAAAAATAATCTGATTCCAACCACTATGGAAAAAAATATGGAGGTTCCTCAAAAAAATTAAAACAGGACTGCCATATGATTCAGCAATTCCACTTCTGGTTATTTACCTGAAGGAAACTAAAACACTAATATGAAAAGATATAGGCAGCCCTGTGTTTATCACAGCATTATTTACAATAGCCAAGATATGAAAGCAAACAAAGTGTCCATAGATAGGTGAATGGATAAAGAAGATGTGACATGTGTGTGTATACACATATGGACTATTACTCAGTCATTAAAAAAAGAATAAAATCCTGCCATTTGTAACATGATGAATGGGCCTAGAGGGTATCACACTGAGTGAAATAAGTCAGGCAGGCAAGGACAAATACTGTATGATTTCACTTATATGTGGAATCTAAAAAAACAAAACAAACAAAACAGAATCAGATTCATAGATACAAAGAACAAACTGGTGGTTGCCAGAATGCAGGGGGTGGGGGGATGGGCACGATAGGTGAAGAGCACTAAGAGACACAAACTTCCAGTTATAAAATAAATAAGTCACAGAGATGTAATATACAGAATAGGGGATATAGTCAATAATACTTAATAACTTTGTGTGGTACAGATGGTAACTAGATTATCACGGTGATTATCTCATGTATATAAATGTTGAATCATTATGTTGTACACCTGAATTAATGTAATATTATATGTCAATTATACTTCACTTTTTTTAAAAGTTAAAAAATATATAATTAGATGCAGATGAAATTGAAGAAATATTAGAAAAAGAATTGATGTAGAAGAAAGTTCAAGTTATAAAAGATAGGAGTTAGGAGAGAAAATGCCCTTTCAATAGTGGATGTGCATATTATCTGTAACTATTATCCAAATGAAAAAATGAAATCATACTTTACATACCAATTTGCATTATTTTTACTAAAAAATATGGTATAATAATATTTCTATTTTATTCATGTAATTTCCCCATTCTCCTTAATGTTGGAATACTATTTCATTGTACTGAAGTACCGTACCTCAAGTAATTCTAATAGTCAACAGAAAAACATCAAAAGCATAAAAGCAAGTAAATCATCCATTATGGCCAATAAATTCATGAAAAATGATTCAGCCTCCTTTAGGAATTTCTAATAAATATGAAAACAACAATGAAGTATCATTTCTCATCAAGCAGACTGGTCAAATATCAAAATAACTTACAATACTCAGTTTGGGCCAGGGTTTGGGAAATTGGGTGGGAATACTCAAATGATATTGGTTGAAATGTAATGAAATAATTCCCTTTTTTTGTTTAAAGGGAATTGTGGAGTTGCTGTAAGTATTAAAAATTTCAGTTCTAGGAATTCATCATATTTGCACACATGTATAAAGATTTCCACAGATATTCATTGTATCAGTGATCGAGCTATACATAGATGTACAACTGCTGGTGGGACAAGAAAGCTGGTCTGCAAGCAGGAAAAAAAGAAATTTGGCTTTAAATTCAAATCCTCTGCTTATCTTGACCTCATGTAAATAGACACCACCATCTCAAGCCAGACCTCAAGTACCACACTCTTTACCCAATTTATATTTTAGTTACTACTAATAAAATAGCACAAGTTCATATTGTAAACACAGCATAGTACTTACATCTGCTTAAATTTTTCTTATGGTTCCCCATTATATACTGCTATGCAAGTTCCTTATCCTAGTTTACAGAGTACTACATAATCTGCCCCTCCCTTTTATTTTTTATGTTAGCCTCCTCTCTCACACTCTCCACTTCACCCTCTCTGTTCCAGCCACATTGGCCTTCTTTGCTTCCTCCAAACCACAAACTTTGTTCCTTCCTAAGAGCCTTTGCTCTAACCACACTCTCTGATGGCAATGCCATGTCCCCAGTTTTTGCCTGGCTTCGGCTTGTTAGATCTCAAGTAACCATCACCTTTACTGCATGATTCCTCCAACCAGCCAAACAGCACAGATATGCTGACACTCATTATCACATTGCCTAGTTTAAATATTTGCAATGTACACATCACTACCTGATGTTTATGTTGCTTGGTTATTTTTTAGAAATTTACTTATTTTTTTTAACATCTTTATTGGAGTATAATTGCTTTACAATGGTGTGTTAGTTTCTGCTTAATAACAAAGTGAATCAGTTATACATATACACATATCCCCATGTCTCTTCCCTCCTGCATCTCCCTCCCTCCCACCCTCCCTATCCCACCCCTCTAGGTGGTCACAAAGCACCAAGCTGATCTCCCTGTGCTATGCGGCTGCTTCCCACTAGCTATCTATTTTACATTTGGTAGTGTATATATGTCCATGCCACTCTCTCACTTCGTCCCAGCTTACCCTTCCCCCTCCCCACATCCTCAAGTCCATTCTCTACGTCTCCGTCTTTATTCCTGTCCTGCCCCTAGGTTCTTCAGAACCTTTTTGTTTTTTTTTTTTTAGATTCCACATACATCTGTTAGCATACAGTATTTGTTTTTCTCTTTCTGACTTACTTCACTCTGTATGACAGTCTCTAGGTCCATCCACCTCACTACAAATAACTCAGTTCCGTTTCTTTTCATGGCTGAGTGATATTCCATTGTATGTATGTGCCACATCTTCTTTATCCATTCATCTGTTGATGGGCACTTAGGTTGCTTCCATGTCCTGGCTATTGTAAATAGAGCTGCAATGAACACTGTGGTACATGACTCTTTTTGAATTACGGTTTAGAAATTTAATTATTATTATTATCTACCTATCAGTGATTCCCCCACAAAAAAAATAATGCAAATTCTATGAAAGCAAAGACCTACCATGGTCACTACTATAAGCCCAGTTCTTACTTGGTACATAGCAGGTAATAAATAGATGTTTGTTGAATAAAGGAATGACTACATAAAAGAATAAATATTCTAGTCCATCCTTCCTGACAACATGGCCTGAGAAGCCAGCACACCTTATCTTCCACTGACCATATCCATGTTGGTCTTTACTTCACCATTCCCACTACCCTCCACTATGGCTTTTACAACTTCAAGTTCAGGTTGATCTTGGGAGTCCTACCAGTCTACTCCAGGTCTCTTGTGTCCTTCTTTTCTTCAAAGGGTCCATGATATAGAAAAATAATTCAATTCAGCTCCATTGATAAATACTCCAAACACCATGTTCTCACTCTAAATATCTCTGAAAAGAGGTAGCTTGAAATCCAGAGGGGAAATGGTAGGTTTTGCTCTGGAATACTCTCCTCTGTCTGAGGCCTTACTTTAGATCACTGTAAAAAGAGAGGACTCAGTTACTGGGGACCCCACACGTTGCATCCTGCAGGAGAAGCAACTGAAGAGCCACCTATTCCATCATCAAGCTAATCCAAGAGCTTAATCTAAATTAATCGAAATCCAGGAGCTTCTGGGTTGGCGAACATGTGGTACACTCAGACAGGGCGTGGATGCTCCCTGCCCTTTTCCATATCTTGCCCTATTCATCTCTTCTGTCTGGCTGTTTTAGAGTTATATCCTTTTACAACAAACCAGCAATCTAAATGAGTCTTCCGACCCCTGGCCTGGCTTAGAACCTCACCAGTTCTACTGATGCCCTACATTCCTCCCAGATCACATACCAGCCTCCCACTGCTTCTCAAGAGGCTGAGCAACCACCCAGGAGGATTTAGGGTTCAGTAACAATGATGCCATTATAGAATAAGATGAAGTATAGTTTCAACTGAATAAAGTGAATCTCTTTTAAGTGAAATTTCAAGCTGTTTCTTCCCTTTATAATAGTTCATGGCAATAGCTAAGAAAGAGAGTCACAGGGTACTGTGGGAGCACATGATCAAGAGACCTTGCTTAATCTGGGGGAGTGAGAAGGTTGTCCCCAGGAAGTGACACTGAAGGCAAGATTTGAGACGTGAGTATACATTAGCCAGGAGTCTCACATGAGAACCTTGTGTTAACCTTTTTAAAATCTGCAAAACAGGCTGGGCCTTCAAGATGGCGGAGGAGTAAGACGTGGAGATCACCTTCCTCCCCATAAATACATCAAAAATACATCTATATGTGGAACAGCTCCTACAGAACACTTACTGAACACTGGCAGAAGACCTCAGACTTCCCAAAAGGCAAGAAAATCCCCACATACCTGGGTAGGGCAAAAGAAAAAAGAAAAAACAGAGACAAAAGAATAGGGATGGGACCTGCACCTCTGGGAGGGAGCTGTGAAGGAGGAAAAGTTTCCACACACTAGGAAGCCCTGGTGGAGACGGGGGTGGGGGCCGGGGTGGGGGAAGCTTTGGAGCCACGGAGGAGAGCGCAGCAACAGGGGTGCAGAGGGCAAAGTGGAGAGATTCCCACACAAAGGATTGGTGCCGACCAGCACTCACCAGCCTGAGAGGCTTGTCTGCTCACCCGCCGGGACGGGTCGGGGCTGGGAGTTGAGGCTCGGGCTTCGGAGGTCAGACCCCAGGGAGAGGACTGGGGTTGGCTGCATGAACACAGCCTGAAGGGGGCTACTGCACCACGGCTAGCCAGGAGGGAGTCCGGGAAAAAGTCTGGACCTGCTGGAGAGTCAAGAGACCTTTGTTTCAGGGTGCACGAGGAAAGGGGATTCCTCCCCACTGTGCCCACAGAAAGCAGAGCGCTGCCTAAATGAGCTCCAGAGATGGGCATGAGCTGTGGCTATCAGCTCGGACCCCAGAGACAGGCATGAAATGCTAAGGCTGCTTCCACTGCCACCAAGAATCCTGTGTGCAAGCACGGGTCACTATCCACACCCCCCTGGGAGCCTGTGCAGCCCGCCACCGCCAGGGTCCCAAGCTCCAGGGACAACTTCCCCGGGAGAACACACGGCACACCTCAGGCTGTTGCAATGTCATGCCGGCCACTGCCGCCTCAGGCTCGCCCCGTATTCCACTTATGACTACCTTACCCCTCCCTCCCCCCGGCCTGAGTGAGCAAGAGCACCCTAGTAAGTCGCTGCTTTAACCCCCTCCTGTCTGGGCAGGAACAGATGTCTGAGGGCGACCGACACGCAGAGGCAGGGCCAAAACCAAAGCTGAACCCCAGGAGCAGTGCGAACAAAGAAAAGAGAGGTAAATTTCACTGTGCAGCCTCAGGAGCAGCAGATTAAATCCCCACAATCAACTTGATAAACCCTGCACCTGAAGAATACCTGAATAGACACTGACTGTTCCCAAAACTGAGGCGGTGAACTTTGGGAGCAACTGTAGACTTGTGGTTTGCCTTCTGCGTCTAATTTTTTTCTACTTTTATGTTGATCTTAATATAGTATTTAGTGCATATTATCATTGGTGGATTTGTTTACTGGTTTGGTTGTTCTCTTTCTTTTTTTTATATACATATATATTTTTTCTTTATCTCTTTTTGTGAGTGTGTATGTGTATGCTACAGATTTTGTCTGTATAGGTTTGCTTTTACCATTTGTTCGATGGTCTGGCTGTTCGTTTTTGTTTTTTCATTTTTTTTCTCTCTCATCCTTTTCTTCTGAGCCGTGTGGCTGGCAGGGTCACGGTGTTCCTGCCGGGTGTCGGGCCTGAGCCTTCAAGGTGGGAGGGCCAAGACCAGGTCATTAGACAACCAGAAACCTACCGGCCACACGTAATATCAGTTGGTGAGAGCTCTCCCAGAGATCTTCATCTCAACACTAAGACCCAGCTCCACCCAACGGCCAGCAAGCTCCAGTGCTAGACACCCCATGCCAAACAACTAGCAAGGCAGGAACACAACCCCATCCATTAGCAGAGAGGCTGCCTAAAATCATACTAAGCTCACAGACACTCCAAAACACACCACTGGATGTGGTCCTGCCCTCCAGAAGGACAAGATCAAGCCACAACCACCAGAACACAGGCACCAGTTCCCTCCACCAGGAAGCCTACACAACCCACTGAACAAACCTCACCCACTGAGGGAAAACACCAAAAATAACAGGAACTACAAACCTGCAGCCTGTGAAAAGGAGATCCCAAACACAGTAAGTTAAACAAAATGAGAAGACAGGGAAATATGCAGCAGATAAAGGAGCAAAGTAAAAACACACCACACCAAACAAATGAGGAGGAAATGGGCAGTCTACCTGAAAAAGAATTCAGAGTAATGACAGTAGGGGTGATCCAAAATCTCAGAAATAGAATGGAAAAACTACAAGAAACATTTAACAAGGACTTAGAAGAACTAAAGAGCAAACGAACAGTGATGAACAAAACAATAAATGAAATTAAAAATACTCTAGATGGAATCAATAGCAGAAAAACTGAGGCAGAAGAACGGATAAGTGACCTGGAAGATAAAATAGTGGAAATAACTGCCACAGAGCATAATAAAGAAAAAGGAATGAAAAGAATTGAGGACAGTCTCAGAGACATCTGGCACAACATTAAATGCACCAACATTCGAATTAAAGGGGTCCCAGAAAAAGAAGAGAAAAATAAAGGGTCTGAGAAAATATTTGAAGAGATTATTGTTGAAAACTTCCTAACAAGGGAAAGGAAATAATCAATCAAGTCCAGGAAGCGCAGAGAGTCCCACACAGGATAACCACAAGGAGAAACACACCTAGACGCATATTAATCAAACTATCAAAAATTAAATTCGAAGAAAAAATATTAAAAGCAGCAAGGGAAAAGCAACAAATAACATACAAGGGAAACCCCATAAGGTTAACAGCTGATCTTACAGCAGAAACTCTGCGAGTCAGAAGGGAGTGGCAGGACATATTTAAAGTGATGAAAGGGGACTTCCCTGGTGGTGCAGTGGTTAGGAATCCACCTGCCAATGCAGGGGACACAGGTTCGAGCCCTGGTCCAGGAAGATCCCACATGCCATGGAGCAACTAAGACCATGTGCCACAGCTACTGAGCCTGCACTCTAGAGCCCGCAAGCCACAACTACTGAGCCTGCATGCCACAACTACTAAAGGCTGTGCATCTAGAGCCCATGCTACACAACAAGAGAAGCCACCGCAATGAGAATCCCACTCACCGCAATGAAGAGTAGCCCTGGCTCGCTGCAACTAGAGAAAAGCCCACGTGCAGCTACGAAGACCCAACGCAGGCAAAAATAAAATAAAATAAATAAATAAATTTATAAATAAATAAATAAATAAAGTGATGAAAGGGAAAAACCTAAAACTTAGATTACTCTACCCAGCAAGGGTCTCATTCAGATTTGACAGAAAAATTAAAACCTTTACAAACAAGCAAACCCTAAGAGAATTCAGCACCACCAAACCAGCTCTACAACAAATGCTAAAGGAACTTCTCTAGGCAGGAAACACAAGGGGAGGAAAAGACCTACAATAACAAACCCAAGACAATTAAGAAAATGGTAATAGGAACATACATATCCATAATTAACTTAAATGTAAATGGAACGCTCCAACCAAAAGACACAGACTGGCTGAATGGATACAAAAACAAGACCCATAAATATTCTGTCTACAAGAGATCCACTTCAGACCTAGGGACACATACAGACTGAAAGTGAGGGGATGGAAAAAGATATTCCATGTAAGTGGAAATCAAAAGAAAGCTGGAGTAGCAATTCTCATATCAGGCAAAATAGACTTTAAAATAAAGACTATTACAAGAGACAAAGAAGGACACTACATAATGATCAAGGGATCAATCCAAGAAGAAGATAGAACAACTGTAAATATTTATGCACCTGACATAGGAGCACCACAATACATAATGCAAATGCTAACAGCCATAAAATGGGAAATTGACATTAACACAATCATAGTAGGGGACTTTAACACCCCACTTAAACCAATGGACAGAACATCCAAAATGAAAACAAATAAGGAAACACAAGCTTTAAATGACACATTAAACAAGATGGACCTAATTTATATTTATAAGACATTCCATCTAAAAAGAACAGAATACACTTTCTTCTCAAGGGCTCAGGGAACATTCTCCAAGATAGATCATATGTTGGGTCACAAATCAAGCCTTAGTAAATTTAAGAAAATTGAAATCATATCAAGTACCTCTTCCAACCACAACGTTATGAGACTAGATATCAATTACAGGAAAAAAA
Source organism: Eschrichtius robustus (assembly GCF_028021215.1). Lineage (NCBI taxonomy): Eukaryota > Metazoa > Chordata > Mammalia > Artiodactyla > Eschrichtiidae > Eschrichtius > Eschrichtius robustus. The sequence goes on from NC_090825.1 coordinate 33,075,736, forward strand.
AAACTGTAAAAAATACAAACACATGGAGGCTAAACAATACGCTATTAAATAACCAAGAGACCACTGAAGAGATCAAAGAGGAAATAAAAAAATACCTAAAAACAAATGACAATGAAAACACGACGACCCAAAACCTATGAATGCAGCAAAAGCAGTTCTAAGATGGAAGTTTATAGCAATACAATCCTACCTCAAGAAGCAAGAAAATCTCGAATAAACAACCTAACTTGACACCTAAAGCAATTAGAGAAAGAAGAACAAAAATAACCCAAAGTTAGCAGAAGGAAAGAAATCATAAAGATCAGATCAGAAATAAATGAAAAAATATACAGGAAACGATAGCAAAGACCAAGAAAATTAAAAGCTGCCTCTTTGAGAAGAGAAACAAAATTGATAAACCATTAGCCAGACTCATCAAGAAAAAGAGGGAGAAGACTCAAATCAACAGAATTAGAAATGAAAAAGGAGAAGTAACAACTGACACTGCAGGAATACAAAGGATCATGAGAGGTTACTACAAGCAACTATATGCCAATAAAATGGACAACCTGGAAGAAATGGACAAATTCTTAGAAAAGTACAAACTTCCAAGACAGAACCAGGAAGAAATAGAAACTATGAACAGACCAATCACAAGAACTGAAATTGAAACTGTGATTAAAAATCTTCCAACGAACAAAAGCCCAGGACCAGGTGGCTTCACAGGCGAATTCTATCAAACATTTAAAGAAGAGCTAACACCTATCCTTCTCAAACTCTTCCAAAATATAGCAGAGGGAGGAACACTCCCAAACTCATTCTACAAGGCTACAATCATCAGCCTGATTCCAAAACCACACAAAGATATCACAAAGAAAGAAAACTACAGGCCAATATCACTGATGAACAAAGATGCAAAAATCCTCAACAAAATACTAGCAAACAGAATCCAACAGCACATTAAAAGGATCACACACCATGATCAAGTGGGGTTTAACGCAGGAATGCAAGGATTCTTTAACACACAAATCAATGTGATAGACCATATTAACAAATTGAAGGATAAAAAACCATATGATAATCTCAATAGATGCAGAAAAAGCTTTCAACAAAATTCAACACCCATTTATGATAAAGACTCTCCAGAAAGTGGGCACAGAGGGTACCTACCTCAACATAATAAAGGCCATATATGACAAACCCACAGCAAACATCATTCTCAAAGGTGAAAAACTGAAACCATTTCCTCTAAGGTCAGGAACAAGACAAGGCTGCCCACTCTCACCACTATTATTCAACATAGTTTTGGAATTTTAGCCACAGCAATCAGAGAAGGAAAAGAAATTAAAGGAATCCAATGTGGAAAAGAAGTGAAACTGTCACTGTTTGGAGATGACATGATACTACACATGGAGAATCCTAAAGACGCTACCAGAAAACTACTAGAGCTAATCAATGAATCTGGTAAAGCAGCAGGATACAAAATGCACAGAAATCTCTTGCATTCCTACACACTAATGATGAAAAATCTGAAAGAGAAGTTAAGGAAACACTCCCATTTACCATTACAACAAAAAGAATAAAACACCTAGGAATAAACGTACCTAAGGAGACAGAAGACCTGTATGCAGAAAACTATAAGACACTGATGAAAGAAATTAAAGATGATACAAACAGATGGAGAGATATACCATGTTCTTGGATTGGAGGAAGAATTAACATTGTGAAAATGACTATACTACCCAAAGCAACCTACAGATTCAATGCAATCCCTATCAAGCTACCAGTGGCATTTTTCACAGAACTAGAACCCAAAATTTTACAATTTATATGGAAACACAAAAGACCCCAAATAGCCAGAGCAATCTTGAGAAAGAAAAATGGTGCTGGAGGAATCAGGCTCCCTGACTTCAGACTATACTACAAAGCTACAGTAACCAAGATAGTATGGTACTGGCACAAAAACAGAAACATAGATCAATGGAACAGGATAGAAAGCCCAGAGATAAACCCATGCACATATGGTCACCTTATCTTTGACAAAGGAGGCAAGAATTTACAATGTAGAAAAGACAGCCTCTTCAATAAATGGTGGTGGGAAAACTGGACAGCTACACGTAAAAGAATGAAATTAGAACAGTCCCTAACACCATACACAAAAATAAACTCAAAAAGGATTAAAGACCTAAATGTAAGGCCAGACACTATAAAACTCTTAGAGGAAAACATAGGCAGAACACTCTATGATGTAAATCACAGCAAGATCCTTGTTGACCCACCTCCCAGAGAAATGGAAATAAAAACAAAAATAAACAAATGGGACCTAATGAAAGTTAAAAGCTTTTGCACAGCAAAGGAAACCATAAACAAGACAAAAAGGCAACCCTCAGAATGGGAGAAAATATTTGCAAAAGAAACAACAGACAAATGCTTAATCTCCAAAATATACAAACAGCTCATAGAGCTTAATATCAAAAAAACAAACAATCCAGTTAAAAAATGGGCAGAAGTCCTAAATAGACATTTCACCAAGGAAGACATACAGATGGCCAAGAGGCACATGAAAAGATGCTCAACATCACTAATCATTAGAGATATGCAAATTAAAACTACAATGAGGTATCACCTCACAACGGTCAGAATGGCCATCATCAAAAAATCTACAAACAATAAATGCTGGAGAGGGTGTGGAGAAAAGGGAGCCCTCTTGTAATGTTGGTGGGAATGTAAATTGATACAGCCACTATGGAGAACAGTATGGAGGTTCCTTAAAAAACTAAAAATAGAACTACCATATGACCCAGCAATCCCACTACTGGGCATATACCCTGAGAAAACCATAATTCAAAAGGAGACACGTACCACAATGTTCTTCGCAGCACTATTTACAATAGCCAGGACATGGAAGCAACCTAACTGTCCATCAACAGATGAATGGATAAAGAAGACGTAGCACATATATAGAATGGAATATTACTTGACCATAGAAAGAAACAAAACTGAGTTATTTGTAGTGAGGTGGATGGACCTAGAGTCTGTCATACAGAGTGAAGTAAGTCAGAGAAAAACAAATACCGTACACTAACACATATATATGAAATAAAAAAAAAAAAAAAAAAAAAAGGTTCTAATGAACCTAGGGGCAGGACAGGAAAAAAAAGACACAGACGTAGAGAATGGACTTGAAGACACCAGGGGTGGGAAGGGTAAGCTGCTACGAAATGAGAGAGTAGCATTGACATATATACACTACCAAATGTAAAATAGATAGCTAGTGGGAAGCAGCCACATAGCACAGGGAGATCAGCTCGTTGCTTTGTGTCCACCTAGAGGGGTGGGATAGGGAGGGTGGGAGGGAGATACAAGAGGGAGGGATATGGGGATATATGTATATGTATAGCTGATTCACTTTGCTATACAGCAGAAACTAACACACGACTGTAAAGCAATTATACTCCAATAAAGATGTTAAAATAAATAAATGAAATGCAATCTGCAAATTAATTAATTAATCCAAATCCAGAGGCAAAGACTATCTTCCGTACTGATCAAGCTGCTCTGAATTCTTGATGGATTTTCAGAACCAAGGTTTAATTCAGTGGGAATTTCCAAAGGAACAGAGTACCTGTGATGGGCCACCAAAATCAAGCCCTGGATGTGATAGCATTTGAAGAACACTTTCTAATCCGGAATAAATTGAAGAGACAACTGTGAATCATGTTGCAATAAAGACTTAATTCCTTTTGCAATAAATACGTAATTTATTGAGGTTTCCCTGGTTTACCAACTATTGCACAGCATTAATATAGATGACCTTAGGGAACTCCCTGGTGGTCCAGTGTTTAGGACTCCGCGCTCTCACTGCCAAGGGCCCAAGTTCAATTCCCTGGTTGGGGAACTAAGATCCCACAAGCTTCGCGGTGCAGCCAAAAACAAAACAAAACACACATAGATGACCTTTGAGCAAAGTCTTTCAGGAAATAAACTAGACTGAACTTAAATGCATCTACTTTTCTTATTATATTTTGATATGATGATATTAATTTATAAGTGGCTATATCCATGTCAAGGAGAGTCTGTTTCACATTGTCCTGTGGTGATTTATGTATAGGATAAATGATATAAACTCTTGGATAGAAGCACAAATTTAATATTCAAAGATCAAATCAAGAATCCAGGAGTCATGACAGACCGAAAGACAAACTGTAAGGTTAAAGTTATTAAATATTAATAACAATCCTTTCTCAAACTTAAATTTTATTATATTTTATAGTTTATAAAAGTAACATTTTTCATTTTTTTTAATTTAAGTATTACTAAATTCTATGAGGCTTAAAGGAAGCTTTTATTATGTACACTTTATAGATCATCAAAAATCTGACTCTCATAAGGGTTGAACTGTGCAAGTTTAAGTTCCGTATTTCAGTTTATTATGTACTTCCTAGGTGTCTCCAGTGTGCCAGTCAGCATGCTAGATGCTACAGAATCAAAGATGAACACGACTGGATTCCTGATAAGATCTGATTAGGGAAACAGATGGTTAAATAGTTCAATTAAATATAATAAGTGCTGGAGTGGAGGTTATCACAATTAACTGATCACATATCTCTGTATAAAAGTTCCATGTCATTATGTAGACATGTGAACTGTATTACGTACAGCTTACGTACTATTTAGCCATGTGATTTGGTTGAAAGTCTGATATAATCCATCTTCTGAAAAACAAATGGACTCATATGGAAGGGATATTCTTTCCAAAGAAAGATCCCATATTAATAAGAGAAGATTAAAAACTACTTCTGAGAAGGATTCTTAGAATCAGAAAGTCAAGGTAGAGTCACCAGCCATCCTGGTTTTCCCAGAACTGAGGGGTTTACCAGGACATTGGACTTTCATTGCTAAAATTCAGTAAACCCTGGACAAATTAGGGTAGTTGGTCAAGTTAAGTCAAGGTTAAGAAATCATAAAACAAGTTTGTTATCCCAAGAACCAAATTCATTTAGGCTCAAGCCCATGGTTGAGATCCATTTATTTTTGGATTAGGTTGGATTATAAAAACCAACAAGGAAGAGGAAGCCAAATAATAATTTATATTTGTAGAACATTTAAGATTTATAACAATTGGTCACCATCTTTGTAAATTACCCATGTGCGTTTCATGACACTGATAAGAACAAGTATCCTTATCTTCATTTTACAGATAAAGAAACAGACTGAAAGAGATAAGAAATTTGGCCAAGGACATAAAACTCTAAGGGTCAGGAAAAAACCTAGAAGCCAAGACTATGTAAGGATCCTAGATTACTTCAATGCCTGGCGGTAAAAAGTCCAATTATATAATAGCTTAGCTCACCCAGTCAAAAATGTTATTCATGAGTATTAGTATATTAGGGTTGTACTTAAAGTGCAATCCATCAACAGGAGAACAAGGAGTGACATAAACTCAAAGTCAAGTGGAAGTTTATAAATACTAGGAACACTCAACTCCTGGGGCAATTTAACCAAAAGATTTGTGCATACATAACTTCTCTGAAGTGCTCAACTTTATAACTGTCTGACTATCTTTATTGCTGTGTCGCAACGGTGATAAATATCAACCCCAGATGGTGCTTTGGAAATCACAAAGCACTACACAGATATAATATTTTACCATTGTTTTTTAATTTATGTACATCAGGTCAGGATCTCAGCACCTGGTGCTTTATCGCTCTTAGGCTAAAGTAATAATTCTGGTTAGTTTTTCACCCTTGAATAGATGAGTCAGATATTGTTCCTGCTCTCAATGTTTCCGGGGCTAAAGTCACATTTGCCACTTATTCCAGCGCTAGGGTGGCACAATGTGCAGTAATTTCTCTGCTTTAGTAGTCTTCTCACCTACTTATCTGATCTCTAAAGCTCCTTTTGGGCGGACCAAACACACACACACTTTTGTGGTATTTCCCATTATAAATTTTGACCATAAAAAACTTTCCCATTATAAATTTTACCGTAAAAAAAGTTCAGATGAACCCATGAGTTTTTAAGAATGATAAAAATAAAATACCTCAAACTGAACCTTTCACACATTCAAATTCTGTTTAGTTTCCTGTTATAACTGAAGAGGTTTACAGTTAGAAAGGAAATTATAACTGCTTATTTAAGAATGTCCTCTGTACTCACTTGCATTCGATTTAGGATCCATCCATATAACTAGTTGCTCAAGGCTTGAGAAACATTATTAAAGACCATGTTTCTAAACAAGATAAACAATTCTAACTAATTTCTCTCCTCCTGCTAGGGAGTGATTTTTCCTCTTATAAATATATCATAAAAATATCTGTGATCATGAAGATCTGTATACCTCATTCCAAAATGCCAAATAGCGTATGTGTTTATTTTTCACATTGAAAAATCAATATGTTGTTTTGAAAGTTTCACATAATTGCCCAGAGAGTTATGAAATTCAAGGTCAGGGGTATAATGACATAACCAACCAGCAGTTTGCATTCATTCAGTAAGTATGGCAAAGATGCTAGCCGTCGTGAAAAAACTTATGCTCCACCTTCTAGAATATGGTAGGTGTTTCTCAGAGGCATCTTCCCAGGCAGTGAGTATATTCCCCGGCACCCCCTTGCATAAAGGTACAGTCACATGACTAGTTCACAAAAATAAAATATGAGCAAAATGATGTGTGTTACTTCGGAGCCTGGATTTTTAAAAGAAATGGTTGTGCCCTCTTCCCTCTGTCTCCCTCCACCTGTTGGAGGCTAGTGGATGGTGGAGCCACAAGATGGAAGGATACTGAGTCTCTGAAACACTACGTGGAAGGCCACCACCAAGCAGTAACATCCTCAATAGACTGTTCCAGGAACGAGAAAGAAAATTCTATCACGTTAAGCCACTGGAATTTTAAGGTTCATTTCTTTCAATATCCTAATTGAATACTCTAGGCAAATAAATTCCCACCACTAGCATCCACTTGTTGTTCTGTCCAGGAAAATATGATGCTTGAAAAAGCCAGATCAACACTCAAGTTCTTAACTGGGTGTAGACATAATAGGCCTCATCTACCCCTGATGTTTAACCACACTTCCTGCTGCAAGGTGCCATTCACCTGAGCTATTTTCTCAGGCTGGAAAACCTCTTACCTATCTCTACCCTTCTGATTTTAGCTATTACTACTTGTCTTTCAGATTTCTGTTTGAATATTACTTCCAAGGAGAGGAGTCTTTTCTACTTCCCACCTAAGTCACATCCCTTCTTCATGGCTTCCACAGTACCATGCGTCTGTTCTTAGCAATTATTACCAATGTAATTTTACATTGACTTTTTGGAATTATTTTATTGATGTCTGTTTTCCTTACTAGACTATAAACCTTTTAACTTCAGAAATCATGTCTTTTTGTTTTGCTCAGTATTGTGTCCACCATATCTAACACAGATCCCAAAAGAGAGAAGTCCCCAAATATCCATTTGTTAAATGGATATAATGAATAATTAGCTCAGTGTGGTATTGTGACAGATGAAGACCAAAGAATGCAAAGAACTTGATAAAGGTACTTTTATGGAGTTCACACTTTTCTCTTTTCCTTCAGGTTAATTACTGGTCTTTTAGTATCTCAATGGAGAAAATAATGAGTTGACCACAGATAAATTGGCATTAAGTAGAAGAGAAGTTGACTACTTACAGCAACAAATTTAAGATTTTATTCCTGACAAAAGACCATGTCTATAACCTTACTCATCAAAAGCTTCACTTTTTTTTGCCCTGCTAAGAATCATAAATCACAGTCAAAGAATCTGTGCACCTATTTTATGATATTTTGGGTGTCCAAAATATCATAGTAACAGTTACTGATTTTATGACCTGTAAAATTTCCCAGAATGTTGATCATTGTAAAAAAATGTGGAAAATACAACTTCACTAAGACCCTATTTTGGTCCATTTGTGGAGTGGTTTTCCCTTAACTGCCCTCTCTGGGGAAGAGGTATGACTCTCCTAAGGGTGAAATTGAGAAAAGAACTTGAACATATACAATTTAGCCTTTTCCCCTCTCTCTTTGGACTCTTCCTGCTGAGAAGCAGGATGCATTGTGCACCCCCTGCTTCCAAAAAGTAGGCACACCAGGGTCACTGCCTATAGGGTCAGCATTCTGGAGAAATTTTTGGGTCATCTTGCTTTTTCTCTCTACTTACCTTAGGAAGCTTCATGGTTGTAAGGCTGGAATTCTGGGTAAACGCATGTTACTCCTTAGGGTGAGACACCTCTTACCTATTCACAAGTTTCCTATTTCATCTAGTTAGTCCTTAGTATCGTTTAGATCTGAGCTCAATTATTAGTTCCTTACAGTAGCCTTCCTAACACCCTCCTAAGTGAATTCAAGATTTCCTCCTCCTCCCCGCAATAAGGAGACCTCAGGAGAGGCACCTGGAGTTGACCTCTGCCTAAGGCCTCAGATAAAGAGAGCTTGAATGCAGGTGCCCACCGAAAACCAAGAATGCAAATATATGAAGGACGTGACTGGCCAGGGGGCCTGAGTCCTTGACTGCAACTCCCTTCAGAGACCGTAATGCATTGGCTGTACACAGGTCTGGCCTGGAGAGGACAGCTTTCTCTCATCAGGTCTGCCAGGCAAAGCCTTAGAAATTACCTGTGATCAGGAGCCAGATTTCTCAGTGTTTGCTTCCAAGAGGTTCCCTCACATAGCTGTGGGAAGGAAGTCCAGTTCCTTACCATGTGGACGTTGCCATGGATTGGTTGAGTGTCCTCATGACATGGCAGCAGCTGTCTTTCCTCAAAGTGAATGGTCTAAGAGAAAGAACAAGGAGGGAATAACGGTGCCTTTTATTGACTGAGTGTCAAAAGTCACAGTCATCATGTCTGCCATATTTTCCTTTTTAGAAGCAAGTCACTGAATCTATCTACACTCAAGGGGAGAGGAAGTGGATTCCACTTTTTGAAGGCAGAAATGTCAAAGAATCTGTGCACCTATTTTTAAACAACAACACTTGAGTAGATCATCATAAGGTTTAGATTAAAACAAGATAAGAGAAATTCTGCTCATGGTCATACATTTAAGTCACACAGCTTAGCTGCTACTTTGACCTCCATTTGTTCAACTCCAGTTCCAAACTTAGGATAGGGAAGAAGATTTAATTAAATATCAACCTTAAGCCCAATAAGTCAGGTTTTAAATACAGTTTTTTACACTATTAACTGATTTCATTTAATCTGTAAGTTTACACAATCTATCAATTCAATGGTAGAAAGATGATCAAATTATTCATGTATCAGTTGACTGATTATTTAAGGTTATTGCAGATTCAGAAGTTTGTTATAATGGTCTAAAGTGGGGTCATTTTCTCTTTTAACCAACCAATACAAAATATCCACCATAGTTAACATAGCAATTCCAACAAAGATAGAAAGGCTTCATCCAAAATATTAACCTCAGAAAACAGTGATCATCAGCATCTTTTTCAACCACATTTTCAGATGTCAAGACCAAAAAGTGTAATGTTAGAATTTATTCTTCTTACTGGAATGCTAGCAAACAAGTGAACTGAGTTTAATGTCTTTATTACTGAAGGAAAGATGGCAACAATCTCTGAGGATTTGGAGTTTTGTTTTATTTAATGTTAGGAAATGTTAGGGAACTGTCGTTTCCTCTCTACTTACAACTACTGTTGCAGTGTATTTACTGGAACAAAAATTCAGTTTATAAACTCTGCTGAGGAAATAAAAGCAACTTTACATTGGTGGTGGCATTACTTTTAACATGAGATTTCCAGAATAACATTGTGCAACACATTGTTATTTGAGATCCTCTTCCTGTATTAGTAAGTAATCCAAACAGAATGCACCAAATCCCCTACAGATTTAGGGAAAATTACTGGCCTATGGACTTCTCAACATTTTTCTTCCAAAATGCTGATTTTTTTCTTAATTCTGTGGTTCATTGTTCGAGAAATAATTTTTCTCTGTTTCTTTTAGTTGAGTAAAAATTAGAAATATTAGAAACTGACACCAGTTCTCAAGTAAGAAACACAATAGCTGTGGGTCTTCATAGTTTCTCCCTGAAGATCATCTCTGTGTTTTCCAACTGCAAGTTTCATCAAAGAAAAACTGGTCTGTCTTGTTCACCATTGTCTCACCAGGTTCTTGCCCCATGCCTGGCTGACCGGAGTAAATAACTGTGGAAGAAATTAGGGAAAGCTACACTTTAGAACTAAATTACTGACCTGCCATGAAAAGAAAAAAAGGTGTCTTTACTATAAACTCCTCCTTGTAGGTGGGAGGAATTTTCTCAAACTGAGCTTTGAGAAGAGGACAACTGTTTCCTAACTACTGTGTGACTTTTAATTCCTTAAACCTTCAGGACTGTCTAGATATTTATCTACTTAATGACTGCAAAGCTTTCTGAAAATGGAAAATCCCAGACACATACTGAATTTTTAAAATTTAAGTAATGAAAACTTTTTATGTAGTCCGACACTTGGTGAGTACCGGGAGGGAGGTTGGGAGATCAGTGATGAAAGAGATCGACCCTGACCTTAAGAAGCTTGCATTCTAGCAATGGATAGAGATTGTTTAGTATTAAACAATTAACTACACAACCATTAGCTTAATTATAAATGCAACGGCTGAACATCAAGGAGAACAGAGGGAGTACAACAGTGTATATAGTGTAAGAGGGTCTGATCTGGTATGGGGAGTCAGAGAGGACTTCCTTGACTAAATATTTGAGCTGAGTTCTAAAAGATAAATAGGAATTCATGGATAGGCAAGGAGTTCTTGAGAATAGAAGATGGGAGATTGTGAAGGGAGAAAAAAAAATGGTCCTGGGCAGAAAGAAGAGCAGTAGAAAAGTATCTGAGTAGAAATGGAATATGGTGTATGCATAAATTTGAAAGAAGACCATGTGACTGGAATTCAGAAGGCCTATTGATGATTTATAATGATGCTGATAAGGGGTAAAGCAATCCAAACACATTTACTTTCTTAAAAGATTATTTTGGCTCCTGTTCTACAGCAAGATGGTGTAGAATTCTTTATTCTGTGCTCCTCTATAAATACAACAAAATACCCAGGAAATTGTCCATTAGACAATGAAGAAAGAACACTGAAAGTAAGCTGAAAGAGTGTCAACAGCACTGGCTAGGAAGGAAGAAAGAAGGCAGACTGCTGAGAATAGAACTTGAGGACATGGGGACTGACTACGTGGTGAAATTTCCTAGATTTTCCTTTTATCTCCCGTATGCTCCTAGACTGGGCACAGGAGAGGTCTAAAGCCCAGAACCACCCACAGGCATAGGCAAAACAAAAACGACCCAAAAGAAAAGCTTGTCCTTTCTGGCCGAGGACTGGGGAAGGAAAGCATGACAGACACAGTGGAGAGTCGTAACCCTCATTCTACAATCTGGACCTGGCGGTGGTCCAATCCACTGGCAGCATCAATAGCAAGAAGGCCCAACCACCCCAGTCCTCACTGCCCAACCCAGCTTCCCGTGGCAGTCCTGTCCGTGGCAGGGGCAGCAGCAGCCGCTGCCTGCGTCTCCCTGCCATTCACTCAGGATCATAGGAGGGCCAGACCCGGTGGCTTCCACTCTCCTATCCCAATGCAAAAGCTGGCCCAGTGACACCAGGTGGACAAGGGAAGGGCCTTCTATACCTGTAGATGGCACCAGCAGGGACTGAGTTGGGGTGGCTGAAACAACAGATATTTTTTTATTACAGTGCTGGAGGCTAAAAATCCAAGATCGAAGCACCAGCAGTATTCTGTGAAGAACACATGAGTGGTTGCTAGGGATTCAATACAGGGGAGGCGATGGGTATGGTTATAAAGGGGTAACATGAGGAAGTCTTGTGATGGTACAGTCTAGTATTTTGACCGTGGTGGTGGTTACACAAAGCTTACACATGTGATAAAATTGCATAGAACTACACACACACACACACACACACACACACACACACAACTGCGTGAATAACTGGTGGAGTCTGAATTAATTCTATGGATTATGTCAATGTCAACTTCTTGTTTTTGATATTGTACTCTAGTTGTGTAAGGAGTTAGCATTGAGGGAGGCTGAAGGAAGGATGCATAGGACTTCTCTGTACATTTCTCTATAAGCGCCTATGAATCTATAATCACTTCAAAATAAAAAGTTGAAAAAAAAAGATGTTTGGCTTTTATGAGAAAATTGGAACACAAAGGGCAAGAACAAGTAGGGGAAGACCTGTAGCAGGTTGTTAGGGAAAGATGATGTGTGACGGCAGTAGAGAAGGAAGTAAGTGAATTGATAAAATATTTAAGAAATGTCTGTATAATATCAATAAGGCATAATAATGATTTAGGTATGAAGGTGATGGAGAAGGAAACACTGAGGTTTCTGACCTGTAAAGCTTGTGGAATTTGCTACCACTCGCTGAGACAAAAAATAATGAATGAAAATCCACTTAGAGTAGGTGAATATAACGAATACTATTTGGGACATGTTCGTTTTGAAATACGTAGAAAGTATAATAATGTAAATGCTATTGGTTGACTGTATGGGCCAGTGCTCAGAAGTTAGGGTTAAAATACATAAGCTTGAGTTGTCAGTGGAGAGATGACTATGGGTGTGGCTATCCTAGATTGCCTAGGAAAAGAAAGCATGGAGTGACAAGTGAAGAAGACCTAGGATAGAACTTTAGGAAACTACATTATTTTGAGTTCAAGAAGTAAAGAAAAGAAGGATGAAATTACAAAAGAAATGAGGAAAGAGAGGTCAGTAGGATAAGATATCAGAATATATGAATTTAAGTCAGATTGAACTCAGCAAATTTAAGGTCTTAGGATGGTTGCATTACTCTTCAAATCAGGTAGAATTTGAAGAGGATTAAGGAGAAGGTGGGAAGTATATCCTCAGTTGGAAAGGAATTGCCCATTCTCTTCTATTTTACTATTACGCAGTTAGAAAAGAGGCTCTTCATAACTCAACGTGGTTGTCCTGCATTGTATTACACTCAGAAGAATGCTGCAACTAGACAGGGGAATGTCTGTGCTGCATCTCAAAGTTAGTTTGAACATTTTAAGTAGCACTGCACGGACTCTTTATTGTTTTCCAGGTCCTTCAATAGATTCCTACTTGACTTAAGAAAAACAAGAGAAAACAGGACCTTATTTGGCTATAACTCTTTTTCTTTTCTGGAAGATCCTAAGTATTCTTTGACCTTCATTCTATAAACAAGACACGTATATAAAAACTCATATATAGAAATATGCTCATAAATATATGCCAGTTCTGCCAAGAATTTAAAATATACCAGGCCATACCTAATATAAAAATATTAATCAGTCTTCTCATTAGACTCTGTTATACAAGCACCAACATCACCATCATCACTGTAATGACTTACAAGTCTTGAGTGTTTACTATATTCCCATGTTCCAGGCACTACAATAAGTTATTTATAAAACATTAGATTCAGTCCTCAAAGATGCCTGTTAGGTAGTGTAAATCTCTTCATCTCTATTTTACAGATGAAATGAAGACAGAGATTTGAAGCACCTTGCTTGAGTTTCCAGAACTGGTTAAATGGCAAAGTAAGGATCCAAATCCACATGCCCAAGTTCTTAAACGTTATATAATACTGCCTTTCCTAGCATAAGTAAAGAGTGCTTTATTTCACATTATTACAACTTTGGAGAAAAGATAATCACATGAAGTATGTGTACAGAGATAGCACACATCTCCAGTCTGCCTATGTTCACCTCTTTTTCAGAGAACATATAAATTACAAAATGAAATTCAAGGACTGCAGGAATGAAATGTGGAAATAAAGCCTCTCGTGGGTGTGGCTAAAAACAGAGATGTGGCATAGAGTATATGGTCTGGAACTGGAGTTCTCATTTTTCCACCTGGAGAGAGGGAGAGCCAAGGGCCAGGATGAGAGCCAGGTCAGAATCAGGCTCAGCAGGGTGAGACCCTTCACAGATCTGTAAGGACCATACACAAAGAGAACTGAAGGTCTTGCCTAAACTGGTCTCTCTCTCTCTCTCTTTTTTAAAGACAGCATTGTCCTTCATACCACTAGAAAGTGGTCATCTCCATCTCAAGTGTAATAAATCAAGTCCATAGCAGCAATGGCACCTTTAAAGTAAGCAACACTGATTTTGTTTACATGGAGAAGTTCTACCTATTTAGAATCACATAAGCATAATCCTTTCCCATCCTCACTGAAAAAAAAAATTAATCTTGAATCCTTGAGAAATTGTTTCCTTCAATTTTGATATTTACTGCAGATAACATCTTTGAAAGTTTTAAAAAATTACTATAAATGAAATCTCATTTTCCCTTATTACACATGATTACAGCAAATCATATTTCAAACTAAACAATCAATAACTAACTTTTTATGTCAGATTGCAAACAGAAGCTCATTTAATTACTCATAACCAAGGGTATTTAATGCAGGAGATTGGTTACACAGGTAATGGAAGTCCAAGGCCACCAAACATTCCTAGGCTGGAGGTTCAACTCGAGAAGATAATGTTATTTGAATCCTAGAGCCAGAATCACTCCATAGAATCTGGAACCCAGTGACCTTGATCAAAAGATGCTGGAGTCACAGAGCTATATAGGAAAATACTGCACAGGCGAAATAGGAGGAAAGGAATATCTGGCTTTTTCATTTGTTCACCCTCAAGTATCTGTGGGTGCCTCCTCTTGGCCAATCCCAGGGAGAAACTAGCTGTTACGGGAGCCAGGGAATTGCAGCCTATAGGGGTCAGCTTTCCTGTGATACAGAAGAGAGCCAAAGAAGGAAACATCTGAAGGCAAATAGGCCCAGGATAGGCACAAGTCATGGGAGCAAGTGCTATATTCAACCAACCATATTGTTCCATGTCATGGTATATGTGATCAAAACTTAAGTCATAGAATTCAGAAGTACATGCTTGAGAAGATTTTGGCAAGTATAAAGCAAGAGATATAAGCTTTAGAAAAAGTCAGATCAGTACTTCATCCAGCAAGTGTTTTGAGTAACTTTAGTGATTCTAATTTTAGAACCTGTAACTACAACAAATAAGTAAAGAATAAATAGTAAACAGTAAAGAGTAAACAAGACAGAGAAATTTGCTGTTTTGCAGATAGTAAAGCCTTTGATGGGTATTTATTTTGATACACTCTGATTTAAATCATATATTACCCTGGAGCTGATTTCAGCTTCAACATTCAATTTATTGATCGTTAGGCTCATGTTCACAGATGCATTCCAACCAAATTGCATCTGTGGCTTGCATTTACAAAGGCAGTGAGTAGGAGAGGAAGAAAGAGCATTGACAGCTAACAGCATGGTCCTTCTGTGCCTTCTCTACGTTATTCAAAAGGTAAAGCTGTTAGCACAGCATTTCTCTTATTCTACTCTCGCCCGTAAGCCTTCTCCTCACAATTTTATGACTTCTCTTTTTGGTCTGTCTTCAATGTTTATTATAATGATTCTACTCCTATAAATATTTTTTGGTACTCTGTATATTCTTTTGATGAATATATCATTTTGCTAAAATAGAATCATTCGTACTGTATCATTTTTTACTTACCAATATATTTTGGATATCCTTGCATGGTACTTTTAAACAGATAAAGATATGGATATGTATATATAATTATATAAAAGTATATATATGTAAATATATACCATAACAATTTTAATGACTGCATAGTTTTCCATCGTATAGATGTGTTGTCATTTAATGAAATCACTGTTAAATTTTGGTTCTAATTTTTCGAAATTTTTGGAACAATATGATGAGTATCACTGATCCTGTATGTTTTCTCACTTGTTAAGTTATTGCTGCGAATGAATTCCCAGAGTTGTAACTGTTAAGTCAAGGGGTTTTATTAGTCAATTTAGTCTACATTTTTCCACAGTAACAACCAACCTGAAAGATGTCAGTGACTTACAACAGTTTTCTCTCTTGTTCTCGCAGACTGAGGGTAGCCTCTATCTGGGATTCGTAGGGAGAAAAGAGATTGATAACTACAAGCTGATTTGGAAAACTTCTGGTCAGAAATATCCCACATTATTACAACTCACAATTCACTATCCAGAGCCTGTGCCAGAATAAATTCAAAAGGACAGAAAAGCAAAATCCTCCTGCAGAAATGAGCTCTAAAGTATAATCCTTCCAGGGAAGAGAAGCAAGTATTTTGAACAACAGTATACCAGAGGTGCCCATAACAATACATACTGCTATCATCGCTACTATTATTGTAAAAAAAAAGGGGGGGGGGGCATGGATAAATAGAAAACAAAGATTCTGAAAGAGAAAGAATATCAAATGTCCCAATCAATTCCTAGCAGATAATTTAAAGCCACATTATGGAGAAGTAATATGAATGAAAGACCCTGTAGATACAAATAACACAGGATAATCATGTCCATTTCCACTTGGCAAACAAACTCTCTCCAAAATATGACCACCACATATTTTCAACCCCACCATTGGATGACCACAAGCCATAGTCATTGGCGTCTCATCCAAATTTGTTCAGAAGAGATTTGTGTGCAATAGAATTTAACCATGAAATGAGAGGCTTTGTATCAAATAAACCAAACTAACAACCTACTGATATGTTTGGATTTATAGCTTCAAGTTACGTTTTTACTCTTGAAAAGATCTGGCGGTAACGTCAGAGTAAACTAGGTAAGATTGTTAAAATAATTGACAATTGATAGCCACACCTAATGTAGGTAGAGACATCTGATCAGTAGAGGATAATTAAATTGGCTACGGTTTAAAGCTAACCACTCTGGAGAAAGAAATTTTCCTATTTACATTTCAAACTAACACAGAGATGCACGGAGAAAGAAACAGTGAAAAAGAGAGATGCGGGGGTTTTAGACTTATGTTAACAACTTGGCTGTTAATCCGATATGGCCACAGTTGTCGCTGTAATAGAAGGCAGCATAAATTTTGATTAATAGGAGATGACGTATTTTCACATTAAAGTAACCAACAGGAAGGCTCTCTTCAAGTCTGTGAAGCTTTATGCTGAGAAAGAAGTGCTTAACCAAGAACAGGTGTGTGGATGACATACTCAAGGACATCCTTTTGATTGATTGATTGGTTTTTGCTTATAAACCATATCTAAACCCTCTGAGAACAGATTAATACACAGCTCCCAAATCATTCTCTAGGCAGCCACTTCCAAGTATATTGCTTCCTACAGGTCAGAGGTTAGAGAAGCCTAATTTTTCACTCCTTATCCCCTTTGGGTTCCAACTACTAAAGGACACACGCAAGGGTCTAAGTGAGGAGTGTCTAGGTATCAACTGTCTAAAGCTGTAGAAGGAACCATGTTTTCTTGTATTGCTAGAGTGGAAAATACAGTAGGAGTTCTATTTCCCACCTTAAATACAACTAACTCCCCAGTTGCCGTCATAGAAGCCTGAGACAGCCATAGATCTTCCAAACAGAAGGATTTAGATGGGTCAGACATTTAAATATGCCACTGTAGTTTTCAATTTGATAATTGGAAATAGAGAAAAACAGCTGATTCTGCTTGAGAGCAAGCTGGGTATGTGTGAGTGTGTGTGTCTGCGTGTGTGGGGGGGGGGAAGAGAGAGAGACAGGAAAGCATAAGGAGTGAGAGGAAGACACAACAGTGAAGATAGAAAGGAAGCTGGAGATAATAACAAAGGGAGGAAAAGTTTTCTATTCCTGATTGAATGATGAGGGTGAAGAGGAAGATAAGAATTTTACACAGTACGGTTCTTCATGAGGTTGGAGAGGAAGTTTCCTTGTGAACATAGGGGAACAGGATTTTCCAAAGTAGAAGTTTCAATATCCAGAATCATTTTATTCTTGAAAGAGGGAAGACGTTGTTCTAGAAAAATATTCAGTGAGAACTTAGTAGTGTCACTTGTGGAAGAGTCATTTGTATCACAGTAATATATACTAATGGCACCAGATCACAATTTCATTTCCATATCTAGGCCCAAAGAGAGCTGTTTTCACAAATGTAGGAAATTAGTATTTCAGCCAGCCCTCTCTTTCAGACCACATTAAACAGCATGTTGAAAGCTCTTTGGGAGAAGCAGAGACTGAAAATCTGACAACATAATTTGAATAAGGGAATAGTAACTGAATTATTTACTTCTTCCAATTACAATTAAAGTTTGTGAAGTAAAAGTGACACTCCATGTTCCTTGATGATTAACCACATTGCACACCTGTTAGTTCTCTGACATCTTTATTAGGAGATCCACAAACTATTGTTACCCTGAACATAACAACAATGGGCAGAACCAGCTGAGAAATCAAAAAGTCACCACCACAGCGTCATTTAAGTTGATGCTTCCAATGTGCAAGCTGTCACTAGAGGCTGGAATGAGTTAGGAATGGGGGGCCACCACTAATCGTGTCCCTCCTAAAATGCATACTTCACCCAGGCTTGAACAAAACCATAGTGACAGTTAAAAGTCGCTGCTAACGCCATTGAACCATTTTTTTTGGTTCCTTACAATGTACCCCTTAGCGACATTATAAGTCCATTTGGAGGTATATTGGGAAATTTCTTTGTACCAAATCCACCATCTTTTCTTTCATCATCTGATACTTGCTAAAACTACTAGATAAACAATCGATACAATTTGACATGAATTTATTGAATGTTACTGAATACCTATTACTGTGTCAGGTTTTTTGGTGATTAGAAAGAGATATAAGGATTATTCCTGCAGAAGAAAAGACCTCTCATGGTATCAGTTATTTAAAGAAAATTTAGCTATTACTTAGGCAGATGGATCAAGATTGTGAAAATGAGAATTGATGAGTCAGCTCTTTAGATGCCAAATAAGACCACTCTTATACGTTCTCACAAAAGTTGCAGAACAAGCTATATGGAAATCCATTACCAAATATGCAGGAGTTTCCCTATCATTGGTGAATCTGTAAGCTACTTTACAAAAGAACAATTTCTCACCATCTCTAATCATCAATTTTCACATCTAAGTTAAAGGGAGATGCAGAGAGGTGTTTCTAGTAGGATGTCATGCCTCCAAACTCTTGTTTGTCTTAGTTCCTGGAGGAGGGCGAACCCATATAATTCAAGTCACAAGAGAACTTTCACAAACCCTAACACCCAAGAGGCAAGCATCAGAAAAGACAAAGCCACATAGAAAAGTTTGAGTATACCTAGAAGAAAATAATTGAACAGCAGTTAGAAAAGGAGAACACTTATTCTTAGAAACTCCATTATAGAGTGTTCTATCAAATAATCAATGTAGTATATGCAGTGCTTGATAGTTGAGCTCTGGAATCAGACTGCAATAGTTTAAATCTAAGCTTTATCTCCTACCATGTGTATAGTCTTAAACTAATATTTTCTTTTGGTTCTCTTCTCTCTAAAATCAGAATAAACAATATCAAACTAGAACAGTGGCAGATTAAAAGAGTGAATCCATAGCCTGGCTATAGGAGTATAATAGCACTTAGAAATTGAATGAAATGATGATACAAATATCTTCTTGTCTAGATTACTGGCTGCTCAATTGAAGGAACTATACATTTTATAATTTTTGTGTCCCAGGGTTAAGCATCGTATCTATAGAGCACAGCTGGTGCTCTATAGATGTTTTTAAAATGAATGAATGATGTATTTATACAATTATGTGCAATATAGGTGGCAAAATACAGTGAATTCAGTGAAAATGTAAAGAAACCCAACTTACTTTATTTTTTCCATTATTAATTAACGTCCTAGGACCAATCCAGGTTTTTACTTTTTATGAAATATGGTTAATTTGACATACACAGAAATTTGAAGAGAAATATAGTCATTCAAACTCTCTGGGTAGGACACCTGATCATAAGAGTGACTGTGGTAGGCTGAAAAAAAAAAATGGCTTCTTAAAGATATATCCACTTCCCGATCCCTGAAACCTATGAATATTATGGGACAAGAGAGTGAATGTTACCTTATATGGTAGACAATGTGATTAAAGATCTTGAGATAAGGAATTTATCCTGGATTACCCAGGTGGGTTCTAAATGCCAGCACAATTATCCTCATAAGAGAGGCACAGAGTAAAGTTAAATACAAACAAAGGAGAGGCAACATGAGATGAAGGAGGGGTTGGAGTGATACAACCACAAACCAGGAAATGCTGAGCATCTACTAGAAGCTAGAAGAGGCAGGACTGGGTTCTTTCCCAGAGACTCTATAGAGGGTACAGCTCTGATAACACTCTGATTTCAGACTTCTGGCTTCCAGAACTAAGAGAGAATACCCCAGACCTAGTAAACCAACACACACACACACACACACACACACACACACACACACACACACAGTCCGGGGGCTCATGTTTGAAAATACTTCCTCTATATCTGATATATGGATAAAAAGGGATTCTCTAGGACTCAAGTGTTCCTGAAATGCTGCTAAGAGCTGAGAAATTCTGGATATAAAGACTGTTTATAATTTATCCCCATCCTGTTCAACCCTGGGAAGGCAGTATGGAGACTTGTCCACGGTGAACACACAGGGTTTGAGAATAACGGGAAGAAAAAAACACAAACTTTTATGGAATTTTTTAAATGTACTTAGGATTTTACAGAGGCATGTATAAAAAATCTGGAACTGATTTTCTTAGACAGTGGTTCTTGACACTTAACCAAGTCACCAGTAGAGATTTTCTAAATTACACACTTAATGAATTAGAATCTCTGCGAAATGGGGCCTAGACCTTTGTGGTTCCAGAGGTAGGAGTTGGGTAAAAGAACAGTAGCTATTCCTTTGACTGTTGGAAATAATTATCTTTATATATCCTTAGCTATAGAAAGTCAACTCTAAAAGTGAGTGCCCTAGAGAAAGAGGATGGAAAAGAACAAATTGTATCATGAAATTTCAGTACCATGCCATCTACCTTTACTTGGAAACCAAGTACAGGTTCAAGTACAGAATATTCCATTAGTCATCTCAAACAAAGCTGTGAGTCTCATTAATTTCCCATTTTAGTCCTTCAAAACACAGTATAACGTTCTAACCAGAGAATATGAGAAGTTACGGTTAATTGAGAAAAGAAAAATAGAAGTACCCTTAACTCATAACAAGAGCCTCTTATCTTTGACTAGACTGAATAAAAACTTCACTTTCCTTTTATTCATGATTACAAATGTAGGGGAAAAATTCTTTTGTTCATCTGCCATGTTCTATTTCAAATCAACAGATACACCATTGAGACACTTTTTGTTTTTGTTGGTATTAAATAAACTGACAAAATGTATCTTCACTGTTCAGCTCTAACAATGAATTGAACAATTTAACCAGTATCTTGAGAAAATTTTCATTTACGAAGCATCTGCCTTGTACACAGTAACCTTGTACCAAAGCTTGGGCTTTGAAATCAAACAGAACTGGGTTCAAATCCTGGCCCATCCATTTGATAGCTTTGTGACATTGAGCAAGTTACTAAGATACCTAAACTTTTGTTTCTTTTCCATAAAGTCAGATTATTAAATCTCCTTTATTAAAGAAATTATGGGTATAAAGCACCTAGTGCATAGTAAGCACTGAGTCAATCTAAGTTCTTGTTCTTGTTATGAGCTAAATGAACAGAAATCTAGTCACTCACCCAAGATGTTAGTGGTGAAAACTGACAGTCACTGGAAGATAATTAGATAAGCTCAGAGAGAATCTATCCAGGCTAAGGATATTATTATTCTTAGTGTCCATTACCAGCCTGTTGGAAGAACTGAAGTCATAAAAGCACCCAGAATGCAAGTTAAATTAAGAATCAGACTCCATAGGACACAGAATTAATATTCAGTTCTGTTGTCTTCTTGGACACCCAACAAGACTGTCACAAAATGAGACAGTGGCTTTTGAGCCTAACTGGCTACTTGAGACATAAAAACCGATTTTGTTTATAGAATGAATCACCCTCTGGAACTAGTTGATCTTTTAATCTGTAAGCATGAATCATAAAGTCATTTGTAACAATAGTGAAATCAAGACAAAATTAAAACTCAAGAAGTTCTCTCATACATATATACAAGTCTTCTCTCTAAATAATAGCAATCCTGAAAACCACCATTCCTATCTTGAAAATATCCATTTCCTTATTGGAGAGAAAAATATCGTTATCCATCAGGTAGTAACATGAATATATCTTTCCCTTTCCCTGTAAATCTTTCCCTGCAACTTCCCTTTCCCTGTAACTTCCCTTTCCCTGTAAATATTTTCTCAGCATGATCTCCCTTTAACCAAAAACTAAAATTGTGTTAGCTAATGCAATGAAGTTAGAAAGTACACAGTTCGAACTCCAGATGCATGCTCTTCTCCAAACTATAAAAAGAAGGAAATATGTTGGTGCTGAATTATGTACTATCTGTGCCATGAAGAATTTAGTTCTATGGGTGGATGTCCATTCTTTTATAATTTGTTGGAAATTGCAAAGAGCAATGAAGAAGGCCAAGAAAGAAAGTGAATATGGATGTAGGATTTTGAGAAAGAGCCCAATGTTTTAGAGACAAACAAAAATCGTAACAAGAGAAGGCATTTTATAACATGAAATAGGAAATATTATACTTATATCTTTTTATTAATATAGGTAACATAATAAGGATTGTTTGACAAAACTACCTGGTAGGTTTTGTATTAATTTTACATCTCTACATCTTTAGACTTTAAAAAACACAATTTCCTGTATATACATAGAAGTTAAGAAATCATAGCATCTCCTAGATTTTTATTGTAAGATCAGTAATTCATCTGTGGATACATCTCCAATAAAAGCTAAGCTATGGGGCTTCCCTGGTGGCGCAGTGGGTGAGAATCTGCCTGCTAATGCAGGGGACACGGGTTCGAGCCCTGGTCTGGGAAGATCCCACATGCCGCGGAGCAACTAGGCCCGTGAGCCACAACTACTGAGCCTGCGCGTCTGGAGCCTGTGCTCCGCAACAGGAGAGGCCACGATAGTGAGAGGCCCGCGCACCGCAATGAAGAGTGGCCCCCGCTTGCCACAACTAGAGGAAGCCCTCGCACAGAAACGAAGACCCAACACAGCCAAATAAACAAATAAAAATAAATAAATAAATAATAATTAAAAAGGTGCTAATAATTAAAAAAAAAAAAAAGCTATGTTATTCCATTACCCTCACCAGAGACAAATAAATCTGTTATGATTAAGCACGAGTACTTTTCATAATAAACAAGCAGACAAAAGTCAAAGTCTTTACAAATTGGGATCTGACACCATGGCTCCCACCCTCACCTCCTCACCTCTCTGCCATCACCTCCTACTGTTCTCTTCTTCACTCACTCTGCTCAATTTACTCCATGCACATTGGCTTCTTGGCTGTTGCTCAAACATTTGGAACACTCTACTACTTCCCAGTGCTACCGCACTTGCTGTTCTTTTCCCCTGGGCCACTTTCCTCCCAAACATCTGTACGCCTTGCTCCCTTACCTCCCTGAGGTCCCTACCCAAACACTGTATTCTTGATGTCCTGATCACCTTACGTAAAACAGCAGTGCACCTTCCCAATATTTCCCGTTCCTTCTTCTCGGATCGATTTATCCCTTTGATCCTTATTGTCTGTAAGTTCAATGACATCAGGGATTTTTATCTGTTTTGTTTACTAGTGTATCCTCAGTGTTCAAAAAGATCCTGGCACATGGAAGTCATCAAAAATATCTGTTGAATGAAGCAGGTTGCTTAGTTGTGCTTCCAAGTTCAATTGTCTTCATAAAATATTTGAGCTAATCTTACCCTAAACAACATGTAGGTACAGTGTTGAAACTCAAGGAGGCCTTCAAAGAATGCAGGACAGAGTGTGTGTCAGGTACTTGCAAGCAGAGGTTGGGACTAAGAACAAATTCCACGAGCCTCTGCTGTTGCAGTAAAGATGGGGGTTAGGAGAATCCGCAGCAAGCCCAGAATGGCCTGCAGAGTGTCAGCCCAGGCTCTGATGAGCCAAATATAACACATTGGCACTGGATTTCTGTAGGGCAGCAATTATGGGGTGGTGGAGAGCAGGTTGGACTGGGAGTTTGGAGACCTGGGCTTTTTCTCTCATAAGATGTGAGATTAAGGGCCAATTTCTTAAACTCCCCAGGCCTCAGTTTCCTCTGTTAAGCACAGAAGTCAACCAGATGAGTGATTTTAAAACTTTTTTAAAAAGATAGGTAACCGGTACTCCTCTTCCCCGCCCCCCGCAACGAAATATACAGAAGACTGAAAGCAAAGAGAAGTGAAGTTGTCTAAGCGGATTGTGGGGAGCAGTGAACTGATGCGCTGACTTTCCCCCCTCACCTCCCTTTATCACGACAACACTGAGCCACTTCCATGCAACCCCTGGAGAACACGGGAATGGAGTCTGGAAACCCTGGCTTGGAAGTCACCTCAGACCACATCATTTCAATTGTCTTCTTCTAAAGTAAAGATAGTATTAGCTGGATGGGAAAAGAAGACAAAGAATTTATTACAAAAGCAGGCTTAGGCAAAGGTCAGAAATGTCCTTTTTAAGTTGCATTACCTCCTACAAGGTATAGCTAGTAAGTTACTGCATCAGTACATTTTCTTATGACCTAGAAGTCTAATGAGCTAGGGTTGGTGAAAGATGGCATGATGAACTTGAATATCAAAACTCTCTTTTAGGGTGCTACCGCTTACTATGTGTCATGCAAGTTTCTTAATATTCTTCAATTGCACAGCCAGACAATGTCTACCTTATATAGTTGTTTTGAAAATCCAATGAGATGATTTAAGAGAGTTTAGAATAGGACCTGACACACAGTCAGTGCTCAATAAATTGTTCTTATTGGTGTCATTCCTTCTAAAAATATGCTGTGCTATTGTTGGAAATACCACAATAGCCGTGACTCCAACATGGCATTGAAGAGGATAGAAAAAGTTACTGAACTAAAAGTTTGGCTAAATTGTGGCTCCAAAATAAGGTAAAACTTTTACTAAGATAGCAAAGAAGACCAAGAGTTAAACAAGGATTTCCATTATCAATATGTAATTCTGCTAATGTCCCTTCCTAAAATATATTTTTATTAATATACTACATATAGACAGTTGGTTATTTTCAGATTTATTAATATTAGATACCTTTGAAATACAGAGCCATAGGTTTTCATATGGCAGCTCACAAAATCCTCCCATATTTGCTCTCTAGGTAACACACACCATAAAGCTAAGAATGTCATACAGAGAAATTGACTTGTTTATCTAAGTCCAAAGCTTTGAAATCAAGCTATATGAAATCATTCTGCATACACAATGTTACTTCAATTCTCTCAAGTTATTTTAATCAATAAACCTATAAGCATTTATTGCATCACTTTAAATCACTTCTGAGTATTAAAAAACAGAATAAATTTGTCAGGTATACAACCGAAAAACTTCTTGAAGGTGAACGCCTATAGGGTAGATCCTCTATCACATTCACCGTTGTAATCCTTCAAGATCCAGTTTTACAACTGACTTGAAATTTGAAGAGACTCTGAAGGGAGATTGGTGGTTTCCAGGAAGGGCCTCTAAGTAGCCTCGTAATGTGGTATTTGTTCTGTCATTTCCCATATGCTAAGTCCTTGGCTTTATGGTTCAGAACTCTGATTCTGTCAGTATAATGGGAGAGGTTCATCTCTTAAACACTGCCTTAGATGAACTAGGCTCACAAGAGATGAATGAACAAAATTAGGGTACTTAAGTATTAATCCACAGTAAGTACTATAGCAATCATGGATCCAGACAACCAGGTTAGCATGACCAGTATATTCTTTCCTTCCAGGCAAACTGGAATATTAGATAGAAAGTTAAATTCTAATCAGAGGGTTGCTTTGACTGCATGGAAATCAGTTGTATATTTCAAACACGCAGCATGTAAAGGTTACTCTACATGGAGACATTGAGTAGTTGTGTAAGTTTATCCAGCCTTTGGGTGATAGAACCTTAAGTAGAGTCCACATCTGTTTAACTCCAAAGACTATGCTCCTTTTTAATGAATGTGACACTATATTTGATGTCATGAGAGATAAAAGAGAAGTATGTTGCCCGCAGAGAGCTTGTAATCTCACTGGGTAGCCAATGCTAATATTTTTGTACTATCAGAAAATAATACAAGGCAATATGTAATTGATGCCCAAGGTTTAGATGCGAATGATGGTAAGAGAAAGTACAATGAAATCCAGAAGAGTCAAGCAAATGCTTCAAAAAGAAGGCAGAACATATTTTGATGAGAACACTAAAGGTATTAAAAATTCTGGCTAGAGATCTGACTATCAAAACCCTTTACTTTTGCTCATGTCTGAGTTCACGACCACTCACACGAAGTCAGAGCAGGAATCAGTTTGGGAATGAAAATTCTTAAAGTGTAAGTTTGTTTTTACAAAGGCTCATCTGTATATAGTAAACGTTGGTAAAAATGCTATACTGGGATACTGTGGTCTTCCCCAAAATACATGGCACCAATTATCTTTAATGATTAACGAGCAGCAATCAACTTTAGTTGTCTGTATTCTGCTTTTCAATCACAAACCCAGCTGGAAAGCAAAAGGTATGTGTAGCTTTCACTGCAGCAAAGTTATCCTAAAGTAAGAGGTTCTCAATCTGGGAGATTTTACCCTCCAGGAGCCCTTTGGCAATATATCTGAAGATATTTTTGTTAGTCTCTACTGGGGTGGCAGAAGATGCCACTGGAAAATAGTTAAGTCCCGACACCAGGTGAATGATTTTAATTACAAGACAGGGGGTTCGAGTCCCAGCCCATGGGCTCAAGTCCTAATCTGAGTTTTGGCAGGGTTCAAATCCCATCTGAGGTGCCAATCTGAGACCAGGTGTGCAGTTTCAATTATATTGAAAATTCACATTAAAAGAAAACGTTATCTACATTTTACAGATTTTTTAAAAATAAGGCTCAGAAAAGACATGCAATCTGTTCAAAGTCATGCAATTAGTAATAGGCAGGGTTAGGGTGTGAACTTAGGTCTGTCTGAACCAATACTGTTCAGCCTCTCCAAAGGATAATTAGAGAGTGATTAGGGTACAGATGGCAGAGGCGATGACCACAGAGACATCATAATTGAAATGTGATCTGATAGAGGCCTTGAGGAAAGTGTCAAGAGGTCATGAAAAAGGATAACTGCAAGAGTACCATCAGCAAGGCAAGTTCTGAATCACTCTTGTCTCAAACCATGATTAAAATCTTGATTTTAATGGGAAAAGCCATGAGTTCATTTCACTTGTTGAGTAGCTCAATAGTAAGAGAAGATATCAGAAAATTAAGCTCTGGCTAAACTGTACTTTATCAGCCTAAGAAGTTGTTACTATTATTTTTAATGCAAGGCATATAATGGGGTGACAGGGTTAGAAATGATCTGTCAGGTTTTGTAATATCATCCTGTTACTGAAACAACACTAGGCTGGTATAGACATAAGTATTTTATGAGGGTCAACAGAATAATCTCAGGTAGCTAAAATAGTCTAGGCCTCTTTTCTTAATTTATTTATTTATTTATTTTGGGCTGCGCTGGGTCTTGTTGCTGCGCGTAGGCTCTCTCTAGTTGCAGTGAACGGGGGCTACTCTTTGCTGCAGTGCGCAGGCTTCTCATTGTGGTGGCTTCTCTTGTTGCAGAGCACGGGCTCTAGGTGCGTGGGCTTCAGTAGTTGTGGCATGCGGGCTCAGTAGTTGTGGCTCGTTGGCTCTAGAGCACAGGCTCAGTAGTTGTGGTGCACAGGCCTAGTTGCTCTGCAGCATGTGGGATCTTCCCGGACCAGGGCTCAAACCCGTGTCCCCTGCATTGGCAGTCAGATTCTTAACTACTGCGCCAGGGAAATCTCTAGGCCTCTTAAAAGCTGAAATTATTTTATAGTCAAAATACCTACAGAGGCATATACTGCAAGTACCTAAGTAATTTATGAGCAAGTCTTTTTATTCACGTTAAAAAAAACAGAACCAGAAGATCACTAGGAAATTTCCATCAGCCTTTCTGGTTCCACTGATGTTGGAGATTGTAAATAGGTATTTCTCCTGCACAACTTGTCTTGATAAGTAGATACCTCTCAGAGATCATGTCCACTTATTTAACTTTTGAAGATGGAAAAAGAGTAAGGAAGGAAACGGCTAAGACACCTAAATATCAACAGAAGGAGAACTAAATTTACCTAAATTGTTATTTGGGAAACAAGGGCACAATCAGTGTGGCCAGTGAGGAAAACCAACAGAGGGATATCAGCGAAATGTCCAAAGAAAATTTCTCCCAATAACCCGGTGACTCAGCTATTCCTTAAGCCTGTTGCCAGCACTATAAATAGGTTTTTTTTTAATGGAGATGCTTAGTTGTAATTATTTCTGTTTCTGGAAATAGGGGAATACTCTTGGCAATGAAATTCCATGATAATGGACAACGGCAGGTGAGGAGAGACTAAAGAGAAGAAAAGACCCATCAGATCATGCCTGGGGGGAGGAATTAAAATGACATGTTTACGTCATTATCTGCACTGTGTATGGAAAAGAAAGGAAAGCTTATTTGAGATCTGAGATGCATTTTAAACTATATTTACGGTGTTTGGAGGAAATAAGTTTGAAGTCCATGTAGTAAAAAAAATCACTCAAGAGGTTAAACACTAAATTAAAATTTACAAATGGAAAAAAGTGAATTTTCAGTTGGATTTTGGGGGTTTTTCTTTCTTTTCATTAATAGAAATTAACTGGAGCATATACTGATGTCTATAAGTCCTAATCAAGGCCAGCCTTAGAAATATGTGGTACAAATTAAGGAGCTTTGTAAAAGTCGTCCTCAAAAGAAAATCCTCTATCCGCTTGCCACTGATACAGGAATTCCGTAATTACAGATGTCATCATTCATTTATCTTCACAGAATCTCTAAAAGACTTCTTTTTGAAATGGGAATTTTCCTGAAAGTGACTCATATTATTACCTTTTTATCAGTCATTCACATTACAGAGAGAAAAAGATCCTAAGGAACAGCTACACGAAGGGAATGAAGCTTAGCAAAGAGACAGTATACTGCTTGGAGACAGTATAAATGGAAAAGGGGAAGAGTTGTGGGTTCAACAAGATGAGGAAAATCCTGCAGACTCTGACCAGAACACATGATTTCGTGATCATTTCTTTAAAGTTAAACCTCACTTGTTTTTTTTGTTTGTTTTGTTTTGTTTTTTCTGGAGTCTTCTGAGATTTGTTTGCCTATTCTTCTTTTCCACAACAAAACTTTCTTCCCTGGGATTCCATGTACTTGAGAAATGAGGTTCTGAAGCATAAATTTTCCCCAGATCCTCACGTCCTACAATGAACCTATAAATCCTGTTTGCGTTTGCTAGGGTTTTTTACCTTAAATAACTACTGGGGAAAAGACAGGTTCAGACAATATACCTTGAGGAAGTTACAGAACATAAGAGCTCTATTATTTAATCAGTAGCCTTATCTTCATTGGAATATGACTGGGGCTGAGCCACATAGTATTTTAAGATTGAGACTCAGTCCTGCCCAGTCCTCAACTAATCTAGATAACCCCCAAGCAACTATTTCTCAACTTTGTACCAGTAATCCACCACCTTCAACGCTTTCCAAAATGATAACTCATTGTCAACTGTAGAATCAAGGAGAAATTCCAGACCAGTACCAGGCCTCTGCTTTTCCAAACAGAATTTCACATTTAGCCATTTCCTGCCATCTTCTACTTTGTATAAAATAAATGAGAAACAGAATCTACATTCTTAGAATTAAAATGATTGCAAACTTTCTACACAGAATTGTTCTCATTCTTTCTTCCACCTTATAAACTGCATTTTAGAATAATGTAAGTTTTTCTGGTCTGTTTTTCAAGTAAAAATTAGCGCACCTTGACTAGTACTGGGGACCTGGAATTTTGGAGTGGGATATGATTCCTGTGCTCTTTGGGCTTAGTTCACGATGATCTTATAAAACAATTAAAAAGCACCCCTGCTGTTTCAAGCAAGCAGGTCTGAAGGATTTATCGAGCATTTATCAGGCTCCCCATCATTTGGCATAGGCCTGCTTTCTATTCCCTAATCAGCTCCTCTGCAGAAACCAGCCTGAACCGTGGACACATAGTAGAGAAAGAGAATGGTCACCACTGTCATTCCTCACTGTCCGTAGCATTCCTTATTTCCCTATTTCTTGGGGACTTGGAGGAGAACCTTTAGGTGAAAAAAATACATAAATACATCTGGAAAGTTTATAAATCAGAAGTTTTGGTAACGAGAGTGTCATTACCATGTAATTTCTGGGCTTAGACAAAGGTGGGATGGAAATAGAAGGTCCTGGAAGCTCCACAGTGTACTGGTGTCTGCCCCCCATCCCCATCTCCAGTCTTTTCAACCGAACCCTTCTATTTTGGACCCTAGATTGAGAAATTTTTATAAGTTATGGGCTATTAGCCCCCTCCAAGTGACAATCTATACATACATACACAATTTTTGGCATCGAACGGAAAGTCACATTAGGGGTTTCCAGAACAAAGATCAATGGAGGGAGGAGGAGAATAAAGATAGACGATAGATAAAGAAGGGAAATTTCACAGGCAAAGTGAGACTATCTGAGTTCCACCTCTATCCATCATAGTTTCTCCGTCAACAAAAGATGTCTACATTTACATGTAGTGGTATGCTGGATCTCGCTCAAACCTGCTTCCAAGAGACATGAAAGTATGCACCTAATTCCCAGTTTCTAGTTCTCTAATGTCACATTTGCAGTTTGAAATAAGGCATGGTGGGAGTATTCATACCATGGAAATCGGCAAATGTTTCAAATCAGGCTGTTTTATTTTTGGACAGCCAAATTACCAGCACACTGCAAAGTATAATTTATATTAGAGAAAAGGAAATGCAAAAGAAGTCCTATCCAATACACATACAGAGCTCTTCCTGAAGGGAAGTCCGATGAATATTATTTTTCTAATTTCTAGCAATGTCTCCATGTGCCTTATTCCCTGGTGACTCTTTGATTAGAAGGATCAACATCACCTAAAAATTCATGAATCAGAAACTCTGGGTTGGAAAGCAACAGCAAAACCCTCCAGGGGATTCTGAAGCTTGCTAAAGTTTGAGAACCTCAACCTTCTACATTGCATCTGGAGAATCCCTTTAATCTAGTGTGTGTGTGTGTGTGTGTGTGTGTGCGTGTGCGCGCGCGCGCACGTGCGTGCTGAGGGAACAGCACACATCAAGGTGTATTACTTAAGGTTTGATTTTAAGGTAGAAGGGACATGAGCACATATCAAGGCTTATTTGTGGTCTGTTTTTAAGACAGAAAAGATGCAAGCTAATGAGAAAGAAACAGTATTGGGGAAAATACAAAAGATATAAGAAAGGACAAGTAATTCAACCAACTTCCTTGAAAGGCAGAAGATAGGACCTAAAACATAGATAATGAAATTAACCATGGACAAAAAACAAGGGCACATTTTTCACCAAGACATTAAATCTCATCCTTTAAAGACTTGCCCCACTCCCACCCCCACCTATCTTTTTAAGGGTAGGATGCCTACATCACCTAAAGAAAAACACCTTTTTTTAAGCAGATGCAAACCTATTCAGGTCTATGAACAACTGGTCTGTTGAATGCTGAGATAACACAAAAAGTTAGTTGGATTCACACGAAAGCTAGATGAAAGCTTCTTGTCATAGTCATTATTAAGCAAATTAATTTGATGAGTCATTTCTTCGATATTTGAAGTAGAACGAAATTTACAGAGGGCAAATATGAACCTTGTATAAGAGTTGTCATTTACTAAATACTTAGTAATTGTGAGCTAGGCATATTATGTGTATTATTTTGTTTCTTCATAATATTTGTACCAGTTGGGTGTTATTAGCTATATTTTCTGAATTAACTAAGTAAAGTTCAGAAATATCTAAGTTAATCAATTGCCCATGATTGTGTCATGTATTCCTTAGTGTAATCGATGGCAAAGTTTGCATACTCCACTTACTTATTTTTATTGATATTATTGGCAGAATTGGCAATCTTAAGGAAATGTTTCAAAGTAAATTTTATAAGTTTATAGAATAGAGTCAATATAGGAAAACCCACACAAGGGAGACTCCCACACAATAATTTTCCATGGAAATCATTACAAAAACCTTGATCCTTCCTAGGACATTACAAAGAGTAACTGTGAATCATATTTGATGAAAATATTTTCATATTCACATTGCTCAGGACCTAAAAGTTATAGAAATAAATATCTTACCAGAATTTTATAACCTTTTGGTATGGGGACCAGCATTTAGCAATGTAAAATTGTCAGAGATTTTCGCAGGCTTTATGCTAAACTCAACCCCTTAATATGGGCACAAATCAGACTTCTCAATAACTCAAGTAAAATATTTTCAGCAATCTCAGGTTTAATTGCTTGGCTTTGTTTTTTTCCTGTCCATTGGGTTTTCATAAAATTATGAGAAAGAACTATTAATGATCACAAGGCAATGTAAGGCCACTGCTTCAGCCAATTCAGTGTGACACTGACCATAATAAACACATAGAAGTACCCTCGCTTTCCTCATACTGGCATGTGGTTTACACTGGAGAAACACCAGACTGACCAGATCATGTATCTTCTCTGGATCACAGCTCTGCCAACCATGAGGAAGCATATTTTTCCCCTCCCTTTTGGGAAGCTGGTTTTTTATCCTCTAAGCATACTTGGTTTTGAAGGAATTATGTCTTAGTCTAGAGACTGTGACCTTGCCACTATGAATACTTTCCATTCAATACACTAGAACCAGATAGAACCACCCCACTGTATTATTATTAAAAACATATTATTTTAAAATGTATTATTTTTACCTTGGTATACTTCAATGCATAAAGAGTAGAAAGGTTTTTCATCTACCTGTGATTTACCTTTTGCCAAATGAATTAAACATGAACTGATACTCTAGGGCTCGTTGAAGTTTACCGTGAAATCTAAATTATTACAAAATATTCACTCTCTTTCCCGTTACTGGCCTACAGCCTCCTCAGTTTTCCCTTGTTTAAAGTGTTTCCTCCAATTAATCACTTCTAAGGAATAAAGAAGGGACAGATACCAATGTTACAACAATAAATTCCATCTATTTCCCTCCCCTAGTTTGAAATCAGTTGAATTTTGTTAGCAGCCTAAAAAGAGCAGTCTTGTAATTTCTTTACTTTGCACAAGAAAAATTACAAATGTGTGTATATTTGTCTGTGTGTGTGCCTCTATACTGATGAAAGATGGCAATTCATAAGAACTAGAGCTACAGACATTGTCTAGCCTTGGCCAATCAATTGTCTGTATGTGAGGAAGAGAGATTTTTGTTTAGAATTATAATATTCAGTATTTACTATTATATTTGGTATTGTAGTATTACAATTTCCTGGCATAGTTTTTTAAAATGACATTGTGTGCTAAGTCTTTTTTAAGCACTTCAAGTGGATATTGCAAAAGGAATGCTCTTTTTAATACAGTTTTCCCCTGCTATCTGAAAGAAAAGAGTGTTCCTATGAAACCTATCATAAGCAAAATGGTGTAAACTGAACGGTATCACCACTTTCCAAAAATTTTCATTAGGCTACTTCTCTTCTACAAAACACCTATGTGAGTAGGGTATTGGGGTTTTTTGGTAAAAGCAAAAATACTGTGTGCCCCACCCTAGCATGCCCCTGAGGACCAGCCCTGCCCCACTTGCCTGCCCCAGCCAGTTCCTCCAAAATAGTTCCTGCCTTGCTCCACCAGGTAGCCTGCCACAGCAAGCACTGGCACCCCTCCAAATTGGCTGTTGTCCACCCCACCTAGTGGGCCACCATGGCTGGCACCAGTGCTCCTCCCAAGTGTCTCCCTCTCTGGGGGACCTGCTCTGCATACCAGCACGCCAGAAACAGTTATGACCAGCCCTCATGGACAGTCACGCTGGGGGCCATCCCCAAACATCAGCATGCCCAAAGCAGTTGTAGCCAAGCCAGCTGGCCAGGGGCCAACCCAACCCACCGGAGTGCCCACATAAATGCAGCCCAGCCACAACAGGCAGGAGCACACAATCCACACAGGGGATACACCTGGAGCACCTGACTCGTGACCAGGGGAGTGTGCCACTGGACCCCACAGGAGTCTTCTACATAAGGCCACTCTTTCAATACTGGGAGACACAGTTGATATACCTAATACATAGAAACAAACACAGAGAGTTAGGCAAAATGAGGAGACAAAAGAATACCTTCCAAATGAAAGAACAAGGTAAAACCTCAGAAAAAGAACTAAATGAAATGGAGATAGCCATTTACCACATAAAGAGTTCAAAGAAATAGTTAAAAAGATGCTCACTGTACTCAGGAGAATGAATGAACTCAGTGAGAACTGCAAAACAGAGATAAATCTCTAAAAGAATGAATCAGGAGGAGCTTCAAGATGGCAGAGGAGTAAGACGTGGAGATCACCTTCTTCCCCATAAATACATCAGAAATACATCTACATGTGGAACAACTCCTACAGAACACCTACTGAATGCTGGCAGAAGACCTCAGACCTCCCAAAAGGCAAGAAACTCCCCCACGTACCTGGGTAGGGCAAAAGAAAAAAGAAAAGTCAGAGACAAAGAATAGGGACGGGACGTGCACCAATGGGAGGGAGCTGTGAAGGAGGAAAGGTTTCCACACACTAGGAAGCCCCTTCGCAGGCGGAGACTGTGGGGGGCGGAGGGGGGAAGCTTCGGAGCCGCGGAGGAATGAGACCGCAGCAACCGGGGTACAGAGGGCAAAGCGGAGAGATTCCCGCACAGAGGAGCAGTGCCGACCGGCACTCACCAGCCCGAGAGGCTTGTCTGCTCACCCACCGGGGCGGGCGGGGGCTGGGAGCCAAGGCTCGGGCTTTAGAGGTCAGATCCCAGGGAGAGGACTGGGGTTGGCGGCGTGAACACAGCCTGAAGGGGCTAGTGCACCACAGCTGGCCGGGAGGGAGTCAGGGGAAAAGTGTGGAGCGGCCGAAGAGGCAGAAGACTTTTTCTTACCTCTTTGTTTCCTGGTGTGTGAGGAGACGGGATTAAGAGCACCGCTTAAAGGAGCTCCAGAGACGGGCACGAGCCGCAGCTATAAGCGCGGACCCCAGAGACAGGCATGAGACGCTAAGGCTGCTGCTGCTGCCACCAAGAAGCCTGTGTGCAAGCACAGGTCACTACCCACACCGCCCCTCCCGGGAGCCTGTGCAGCCCGCCACTGCCAGGGTCCCGTGATCCAGGGACAACTTCCCCAGGAGAACGCACGGCGCGCATCAGGCTGCTGCAACGTCACGCTGACCTCTGCCGCGCAGGCTCAGTGGGCATCCGTACCCCTCCCTCCCCCCGGGCCTGAGTGAGCCAGAGCCCCCGAATCAGCTGCTCCTTTAACCCCGTCCTGTCTGAGTGAAGAACAGACGCCCTCAGGAGACCTACAAGCAGAGGCGGGTCCAAATCCAAAGCTGAACTCCGGGAGCTGTGCGAACAAAGAAGAGAAAGGGAAATCTCTCCCAGCAGCCTGAGGAGCAGCGGATTAAATCTCCACAATCAACTTGATGTACCCTACATCTGTGGAATACCTGAATGGACAACAAATCATCCCAAATTGAGGAGGTGGACTTTGGGAGCAACGATATATATAATTTTTTCCCTTTTTCTCTTTTTGTGAGGGTGTATGTGTATGCTTCTATGTGTGATTTTGTCTGTAGAGCTTTGCTTTTACCATTTGTCCTAGGGTTCTGTCTGTCCGTTTTTTTTCGTTTTGTTTTTTTTTTAGTATAGTTTTTAGCACTTGTTATCATTGGTGGATTTCTTTTTTGGGTTTCATTGCTCTCTTCTTTCTTTTTTTCTTGTATTACTTAAAAATTTTTTTTTAATAATTATGTTTTATTTTAATAACTTTATTATTTTTATTTTATGTTATTTTATTTTATTTTATCTTCTTCTTTCTTTCTTTTTTTTTCTCCCTTTTATTCCGAGCCATGGGGATGACAGGATCTTGGTGCTCGAGGCAGGCATTCAGGGCTGTGCCTCTGAGGTGGGAGAGCCAAGTTCAGGACACTGGTCCACAAGAGACCTCCCAGCTCCATGTAATATCAAACGGTGAAAATCTCCCAGAGATCTCCATCTCAACGCCAAGACCCAGCTCCACTCAACGACCAGCAAGCTACAGTGCTGGATACCCTATGCCAAACAATTCGCAAGACAGGAACAAAACCCCATCCATTAGCAGAGAGGCTGCCCAAAATCATAATAAGGCCACAGACACCCCAAAACACACCACCGGACGTAGACCTGCCCACCAGAAAGACAAGATCCAGCCTCATCCACCAGAACACAGGCACCAGTCCCCTCCACCAGGAAGCCTACACAACCCACTGAAACAACCTTAGCCACTGGGGACAGAAACCAAAAACAACAGGAACTACAAACCTGCAGCCTGTGAAAAGGAGACCCCAAACACAGTTAGTTAAGCAAAATGAGAAGACAGAGAAACACACAGCAGATGAAGGAGCAAGGTAAAAACCCACCAGACCTAACAAATAAAGAGGAAGAAGGCAGTCAACCTAAAAAAGAATTCAGAATAATGATAGTAAAGACGATCCAAAATCTTGGAAATAGAATGGAGAAAATACAAGAAACGTTTAACAAGGAACTAGAAGAACTAAAGAGCAAACAAAGAGTGATGAACAACACAGTAAATGAAATTAACAATTCTCTAGAAGGGATCAATAGCAGAAGAACGGAGAAGTGACCTGGAAGATAAAATAGTGGAAACAACTACTGCAGAGCAGAATAAAGAAAAAAGAATGAAAAGAACTGAGGACAGCTTCAGAGACCTCTGGGACAACATTAAATGCACCAACATTCGAATTATAGGGGTCCCAGAAGAAGAAGAGAAAAAGAAAGGGACTGAGAAAATATTTGAAGAGATTATAGTTGAAAACTGCCCTAATATGGGAAAGGAAACAGTTAATCAAGTCCAGGAAGCACAGAGAGTCCCATACAGGATAAATCAAGGAGAAACACAGCAAGACACATATTAATCAAACTATCAAAAATTAAATACAAAGAATAAATATTAAAAGCAGCAAGGGAAAAACAACAGATAATACACAAGGGAATCCCCATAAGGTTAACAGCTGATCTTTCAGCAGAAACTCTGCAAGGCAGAAAGGAGTGGAAGATGTATTTAAAGTGATGAAAGAGAAAAACCTACAACCAAGATTACTCTACCCAGCAAGGATCTCATTCAGATTTGACGGAGAAATAAAAACCTTTATAGACAAGCAAAAGTTAAGAGAACTGAGCACCACCAAACCAGCTTTACAACAAATGCTAAAGGAACTTCTCTAGGCAGGAAACACAAGAGAAGGAAAAGACGTACAATAACAAGCCCAAGACAATTAAGAAAATGGTAATAGGAACATACATATCGATAATTACCTTAAATGTAAATGGACTAAACGCACCAGGCAGAAGACATAGACTGGCTGAATGGATAAAAATACAAGACCCGTATATATGCTGTCTAAATGAGACCCACTTCAGACCTAGGGACACATACAGACTGAAAGTGAGGGCATGGAAAAAGATATTCCATGCAAATGGAAATCAAAAGAAAGCTGGAGTAACAATTCTCATATCAGACAAAATAGAGTTTAAAACAAAGACTATTAGAAGAGACAAAGAGGACACTACATAATGATCAAGGGATCAATCCAAGAAGAAGATATAACAATTGTAAATATTTATGCACCCAACATAGGAGCACCTCAATACATAAGGCAAATACAAACAGCCGTAGAAGAGGAAATCGACAGTAACACAATCACAGTAGGGGACTTTAACACCCCACTTTCACCAATGGACAGATCATCCAAAATGAAAATAAATAAGGAAACACAAGCTTTAAATGATACATTAAACAAGATGGAGTTAATTGACATTTATAGGACATTCCATCCAAAAACAACAGAATATACATTCTTCTCAAGTGCTCATGGAACATTCTCCAGGATAGATCATATCTTAGGTCACAAACCAAGCCTTGGTAAACTTAAGAAAATTGAAATCGTATCAAGTATCTTCTCGGACCACAAGGCTATGAGACTAGATATCAACTACAGGAAAAAAAAAACTGTAAAAAATACAAACACATGGAGGCTAAACAGTACACTACTTGATAACCAAGAGATAACTGAAGAAATCAAAGAGGAAATCAAAAAATACCTAGAAAAAATGACAATGAATACAGTATGACCCAAAACCTACGGGATGCAGCAAAAGCAGTTCTAAGAGAGACGTTTATAGCAATACAATCCTACCTTAAGAAACAAGAAACATCTGAAATAAACAACCTAACCTTACACCTAAAGCAATTAGAGAAAGAAGAACACTAAAACCCCAAAGTTAGCAGAATGAAAGAAATCATAAAGATCAGATCAGAAATAAATGAAAAAGAAATGAAGGAAATGATAGCAAAGATCAATAAAACTAAAAGCTGGTTCTTTGAGAAGATAAACAAAATTGATAAACCATTAGCCAGACTTATCAAGAAAAAAAGGGAGAAGACTCAAATCAACAGAATTAGAAGTGAAAAAGGAGAAGTAACAACTGACACTGCAGAAATTCAAAGGTTCATTACTACAAGCAACTATATGCCAATAAAATGGACAACCTGGAAGAAATGGACAAATTCTTAGAAATGCACAACCTTCTGAGACTGAACCTGGAAGAAATAGAAAATATGAACAGACCAATCACAAGCACTGAAATTGAAACTGTGATTAAAAACCTTCCAACAAACAAAAGCCCAGGACCAGATGGCTTCACAGGTGAATTCTATCAAACATTTAGAGAAGAGCTAACACCTATCCTTCTCAAACTCTTCCAAAATATAGCAGAGGGAGGAACACTCCCAAACTCATTCTACGAGGCCAATACCAAAACGAGACAAAGATGTCACAAAGAGAGAAAACTACAGGCCAATATCACTGGTGAACATAGATGCAAAAATCCTAAAGAAAATACTAGCAAACAGAATCCAACAGCACATTAAAACGATCATACACCATGATCAAGTGGAGTTTATCCCAGGAATGCAAGGATTCTTCAATATACGCAAATCAATCAATGTGATACACCATATTAACAAATTGAAGGAGAAAAACCAAATGATCATCTCAATAGATGCAGAGAAAGCTTTCGACAAAATTCAACACCCATTTATGATATAAACTCTCCAGAAAGTAGGCATAGAGAGAAGTTTCCTTAATGTAATAAAGGCCACATATGACAAACCCACAGCCAACATCGTCCTCAATGGTGAAAAACTGAAACCATTTCCACTAAGATCAGGAAGAAGACAAGGATGTCCACTCCCAACACTATTATTCAACATAGTTTTGGAAGTTTTAGCCACAGCAATCAGAGAAGAAAAAGAAATACAAGGAATCCAAATCGGAAAAGAAGAAGGAAAGCTGTCACTGTTTGCAGATGACATGATACTACACATAGAGAATCCTAAAGATGCAACCAGAGGGCTTCCCTGGTGGCGCAGTGGTTGGGAGTCTGCCTGCTGATGCAGGGGACACGGGTTCGAGCCCTGGTCTGGGAGGATCCCACATGCCGCGGAGCAACTGGGCCCGGGAGCCACAGCTACTGAGCCTGCGCGTCTGGAGCCTGTGCTCCGCAACAAGAGAGGCCACGATAGTGAGAGGCCTGCACACCGTGATGAAGAGTGGCCCCCACTTGCCGCAAGTGGAGAAAGCCCTTGCACAGAAACGAAGACCCAACACAGCCAAAAATAAATAAATAAAATAATAATTTAAAAAAAAAAAGAATGTAGCTCTTGATTGGCAAGTTTAACTTAATTGTAAGTAAAGTATAGCATTTAAAAAAAAAAAAAAAAGATGCAACCAGAAAACTACTAGAGCTAATCAATGAACTTGGTAAAGTAGCAGGATACAAAATTAATGCACAGAAATCTCTTGCATTCCTATACACTAATGATGAAAAATCTGTAGGTGAAATTATGAAAACACTCCCATTTACCATTGCAACAAAAAGAATAAAATACCTAGGAATAAACCTACCTAAGGTGACAAAAGACCTGTATGCAGAAAACTATAAGACACTTATGAAAGAAATTAAGGATGATACAAATAGATGGAGAGATATACCATGTTCTTGGACTGGCAGAATCAACATTGTGAAAATGACTATACTTCCCAAAGCAATCTAGAGATTCAATGCAATCCCTATCAAACTACCACTGGCATTTTTCACAGAACTAGAACAAAAAGTTTCACAATTTGTAATGGAAACACAAGAGACCCCGAATAGCCAGAGCAATCTTGAGAAAGAAAAACGGAGCTGGAGGAATCAGGCTCCTTACCTTCAGACTAGACTACAAAGCTACAGTAATCAAGACAGTATGGTACTGGCACAAAAAGAGAAACCCAGATCAATGGAACAGGATAGAAAGGCCAGAGATAAACCCACACATGTATGGTCACCTTATCTTTGATAAAGGAGGCAAGAATATACAGTGGAGAAAAGACAGCATCTTCAATAAGTGGTGCTGGGAAAACTGGACAGCTACATGTAAAAGAATGAAATTAGAACACTCCCTAACACCATACACAAAAATAAACTCAAAATGGATTAAAGACTTAAATGGCAGGCCACACACTATCAAACTCTTAGAGGAAAACATAGGCAGAACACTCTACGACATAAATCATAGGAAGATCCTTTTTGACCCACCTCCTACACAAATGCAAATAAAAAGAAAGATAAACAAATGGGACCTAATGAAACTTAAAAGCTTTTGCACAGCAAAGGAAACCATAAACAAGATGAAAAGACAACACTCAGAATGGGAGAAAATATTTGCAAATGAAGCAACTGACAAAGGAGTAACCAAAATTTACAAGCAGCTCATGCGGCTCTATATCAAAAAAACAGACAACCCAATCCAAAAATGGGCAGAAGACCTAAACAGACATTTCTCCAAAGAAGATATACAGATTGCCAACAAACACATGAAAGAATGCTCAACATCATTAATCACTAGAGAAACGCAAATCAAAACTACAATGAGGTATCACCTCACACCAGTCAGAATGGACATCATCAAAAAATCTACAAACAACAAATGCTGGAGAGGGTGTGGAGAAAAGGGAACCCTCTTGCACTGTTGGTGGGAATGCAAATTGATACAGCCACTATGGAGAACACTATGGAGGTTCCTGAAAAAACTAAAAATAGAACTACCATATGACACAGCAATCCCACTACTGGGCATATACCCTGACAAAAACCATAATTCAAAAAGAGTCATGTACCACAATGTTCATTGCAGCTCTATTTACAACAGTCAGGACATGGAAGCAACCTAAGTATCCACTGACAGATGAATGGATAAAGAAGATGTGGCACATATATACAATGGAATATTACTCAGCCATAAAAAGAAACAAAACTGAGTTATTTGTAGTGAGGTGGATGGACCTAGAGCCTGTCATACAGAGTGAAGTAAGTCAGAAAGAGAAAAACAAATACCATACAGTAACACATATATATGGAATCTAAAATACAAAAAGGAAAATGGTCATGAAGAACCTAGGGGTAAGATGGGAATAAAGACGCAGACCTACTAGAGAATGGACTTGAGGATATGGGGAGGAGGAAGGGTAAGCTGGGACAAAGTGAGAGTGGCATGGACACATATACACTACCAAATGTAAAATAGACAGTTAGTGGGAAGCAGCCCCATAGCACAGGGAGATCAGCTTGGTGCTTTGTGACCACCTAGAGGGGTGGGATAGGGAGGGTGGGAGGGAGACACAAGAGGGAGGAGATATGGGGATATATGTGTATGTATAGCTGATTCACTTTGTTATACAGCAGAAACTAACACAACATTGTAAAGCAATTATACTCCAATAAAGATGTTAAAAATAAATAAA
The DNA here is from genome assembly GCF_028021215.1 of Eschrichtius robustus. Taxonomy (NCBI): domain Eukaryota; kingdom Metazoa; phylum Chordata; class Mammalia; order Artiodactyla; family Eschrichtiidae; genus Eschrichtius; species Eschrichtius robustus. Next base: position 33,117,661 of record NC_090825.1, read on the forward strand.
TTATTTAATTAAAAAGAAAAAAAGACTCTCCGTGTATTTTTTAGCAGAAACTTCACAGGCCAGAAGGGACTGGCGCAATACATTCAAACTACTGAAAGGTAATAACTTACAACCAAGAACCTAACAATGGAAAGGTTAACATTCATAACTGAAGGAGAGAGAGAGAGTTTTACAGACAAGCAAAAGCTAAAGGAGCTCATCACCACTAAACTAACCTTTCTAAAAATGTTAAAGGGACTTGTTTAAAAGGAAAACAACAGGCCTAAACTAGAAACAAGAAAATTATAAATGAAAAAAATCTCAATGCTGAAGGCAAACATATAGTAAAGGTAGTGGATCCACTAGATGATTTTACTAGTTTTGTCTTTATCCTTCATACTATCTTTATATCTAAAATAAGTAGTTGTGATACACAAAATAAAAAGATGTAAAATATGATGTCAAATCATAAAATGTGGTAGTGGTTGGGCAGTAAAAGTGCAGTATTTAGAATGTGCTTGAACTTAAGTGACCATCAATTTAAAATAGACTAGTATATAAATAGGTTGTTATACAAGAACCTCATGATAAATTACAAACCAAAAACCTAAAAAATATACAAAAAGTAAAGAGAAAGTAAAACAAACATTACACTAAAAAAAGGTCGTCAGATCACAGGGGAAGAGAACATGAGAAGAAAGGAACAGAGAAGAACTAACCACACATAGAAATAGAAAACAATTAACAAAATGGCAGTAAGTATATCATTATCAATAATTACTTTAAATTTGAATGGACTAAATGTTCCAATCAAAAGACACTGAATGGATTAAAAAAAAAGACCCATGTAACACTGCATACAAGAGGCTCACTTCGGATCTAAAGACACACAGAGACTGTGTGAAAAGATGAAAAAAGATATTCCATGCACATTGAAACAAAAAGAAGCTGGGGTAGCAATAGTTATATAAGACAAAATAAACTTTAAAACAAAGAGTATAACAAGAAACAAAGAAGGTCATTACATAATGATAAACAAATCAATTTAACAACAGAATAAAACAAGCAGACATGGAATATTCTCCAGGAGGGATCACATGTTAGGGACAACAACATGGCCTAACATGTGATCAATAAATTTAAGAAGACTGAAATTGTATCAAGCATCTTTTCCAGCCACAATGATATAAAACTAGAAATCAACTACAAGAAAAAAACCGAGAAAAATTTTTTTAAAAACTAAACTAAACACATGAAGGTGAAACAACATACTAGTAAACAAACAAGGGTGAATGAAGAAATAAAGCAGAGAAAAAAATACCTTGAGAGAAATGAAAATGGAAACACAATGTTCCAAAATCTATGGGATGCAACAAAAACAGTTCTAAGAAGGAAATCTGCAACATTCCATGCCTACCTCAGGAAACAAAAAATTCTTAAATAAACAAACTAACCTTATACCTAAAGGAACCAGAAAAAGAAGAGCAAACAAAGCTCAAAGTTAGTAGAAGGAAGGACATGATAAAGAACAGAACAGAAAGAAATAAAACAGACAAAAAAAGTTTTTTTAATCAATGAAACTAAGAATTGGTTCTTTAAAAAGATAAAGAAAATTGATATACCTTTAGCCAGACTCAGCAAGAAAAAAAGAAAAGGCTCACATAAAAAAAATCATAAATGAAACAGAAGTTACAACAGACAGCACAGAAATAGAATCATGAGACCACTACAAACAATTATACACCAAAAAATTGGACAACCTAGAAGAAATGGCTAAATTCCCAGAAATGTAAAGTTTTCTAATATTGAATAAGGAAGAAATAGAAAATCTGAACAGATAAATCACTAGCAATTAATTTGAATCAGTAATTTTAAAAATCTCCTAACAAACAAAAGTCCAGAACCAGATGGCTTCACAAGCAAATACCACAAAACATTTAAAAAAGAGTTCATCCTTCTCAAACTATTCCAAAAAATGAAAAAAGAAGAAACGCTTCCAAATTCATTCTATGAATCTAGCATTACCTTGACACAAAAACCAGATAAAGACACCTGAAAAGAAAAAAAAAAAAAAATTATAGGCCAATATCCCTGATCAACACAGATGCAAAAATCCTCAACAGATTATTGACAAACTGAATTCAACAATACATTAAAAGGGCCATACACCATGATCAACTGGGACTTATTGCAGGGATGTAAGGATAGTTCAATATCTGCAAATCAATCAATATGATATATCACATTAACAAAACAGAGGATAAAAATCATATAATCATCTCAATAAATGCAAAAAAAGCTTTTGACAAAATTCAACATCCATTTATAACAAAAATTCTCAACAAAGTGGGTGTAGAGGGTACATAATTCAACATAATAAAGGCCATATATGACAAACCCATAGCTAACCTAATACTCAACAGTGAAAAGCTAAAAGCTTTTCCTCTAAGATCAGGAATAAGACAAGGATGCCCAACATAGTATTGGAAATTCTAGCCACAGCAATTAGACAAGAAAAAGAAATAAAAGTCAGCTAAGTTGAAAAGAAGTAAAACTGTTACTATTTGCAGATAACAGGATACTGTATATTAAAAACCCTAAAAAAATTACCAAAAAACTATTAGAACTAATAAACGAATTCAGTGAAGTTGAAGGATACAAAATCAATATACAGAAATCTGCTGTGCTTCTATACATGAATAAGGAACTGCCAGAAAGAGAAAGTAAGATAACAACCCCATTTACAGTTGCATCATAAAGAATAAAATAGGAGTAAATCTAACAAGGAGGTGAAAGACCTGACTTTGAATACTATAAGACATTGATGAAGAAATTAAAAACTACACAAATAAATAGAAAGATATATACCTTGTTCATAGATTGGAAGAATTAAAATTGTTAAAATGTCCATACTACCCAAGACAATCTACTGATTCTATGTAATCCTTATCAAAATATCAATGACACTTTTCACAGGAATGGAAATAATTGTAAAATTTATATGGAACCAGAAAGACCCCAAATAGCCAAAGCAATCTTGAGAAACAACAAAGGTGGAGGTATCACTCTCCCTGATTTCAAGTTATACTACAAAACCAAAGTAATTAAAACAGTATTGTACTAGCACAAAAACAGACACATAGATCAGTGGAACACAATAGAGAGCTCAGAAATAGACCCACACTTATATGGCCAATTAATGACAAAGGAGGCAAGAATACACAATAAGGAAAAGCCAGTCTTTTCAATAAATGGTGTTAGAAAACTGAACAGTTACATGTAAAAGAATCAGGACCATTTTCTCACAAAATGCACAAAAATAAAATCAAAATGGATCAAAGATGCAAATGTAAGACCTGAAACCATTATTATTGTTTCTCAGAATCCTTTGCATGCTAAAGATTTTGCAGTCAAGTTGATGGTGATTTTGCAGTTTATTTCCAGTAGGAGTACAGCTGCTCACCTATCCTTTCATACTCTGACCTTATAACTGGAGCTGAAAGACTCAAGCTACATTTCCCAGATCCTTTTTCATCTGGCTTCCTGGTAATGGGAGGGTCCTGCTAATGGGAAGCACTGGTAGGAGAACACAAGGTGCGAGGAAGAGAGAAGCTTCCAGTTTCTGATACTGATAACAGTGGCAGTAGTTAGAGGTTGCTTAGCAGCAGCAGCGCTGGCTTATGTAGACTCTTGGTGCCCCAGCACTGGCAACATTTCCTGTTGGTCCAGCATTTCCAGCAGTGCAGCAGCAGGAACAGCCCCAGGAGCTCCAGCCTAGGGGTATTAGCTGTTTCTAATGCAGGGTATCATCCCTTCTTCCCTTTTTCTCCTCCTATTCTCTCTTTTATTCCTCTAGCCCTTCCAGAACTTTGTTAGAAAGTTTCTATACAAAGTTTTCCCATTTTGAAATACTTAGCTCCCTTTCTATTTCCTTTACTGTGCCCCCACTGATATGGTGCCCAAAATACTTTTTCTTCCTCTCTTTTGATGACCACAATTTATCTGCCCCCCACACACATCCATTACTTACCTTAGGCCCTCAAAATCTTTGTTGCTGTTCTTACATTCATATCATGAATTCTGAGTCATTCATTGCCACTCAGGCTTCAGTGTGGTATAATGTATAAAGAAAAAATAGGCACTCAGAGTCAGTAAGAGGGTACGGACTTCAGTGATCATGCTTCAGTGATTTATGAAACTGTAACAATACATTCCTTTGGTTTTTCCTTTTAGCTATATTGGAATCTTGCTTGATACTAAATTTAGAAGAGAATACTGTGGAAATGTATAAATTAGAATTGCAAAGTAAAAACTGAACATAACAATAATAATCAAGCAAGTAAACAGCACTAGCATTGTAACTGTAACCACAAAACTAGGCATCTTGTCATTCTAATTTAATAATAGCTGAAAATTCTGTCCGCAGTATTGTTAATGGTCCCCATGCTCAACATGACACTCCTGTCTTTTTACTTTTAAGTCATCATACAGAATTAAGGGACCTAGATGCTTCGGCCCCCTAGGTTTCCTGCACTACTTGGATATTCTGAGCACATTTCCTGTCTCTAATGACACATACAAGTTTGATCTTTGGAAAATCATTTCTCACATTCTCCATTTACCTACAAAATGTTTCTATCTATCTTGTTCCCAAAAAGGATCTGGAGGAGAAGAAAATTACCATTAAAGTTAAAAATTACTATGACTTTAAGAAGATCAAAAATGAAGTATACTTTACTATCTAACCACATTATATCATTAGACTAAAAATAATGTACATTTATTCCTTTGTGATATTTTTTCCTTCTGTATAAGCTGTTCTTCATTCTACCTCAAACCATATTTTAAAGATTTGCTTGGCTACTCTGTAAATCTATTTAGTTCTGAAGTATAAAAGTCACAGCTCTTCTTAGATTCGGTACAGTTTGTATTTTAAAAAACTTCATCAGTACTTTCCTGCCCAAAAGATGGGGGATTCTTTTATGATCCCAACTAGATTCAAACAAAGAGAGGGACTTTAAACAATGTGGTAACATACTCTTAATAAAAGGCTAACAACTCCAGGGCTGTAAGTCATAACAGAATCCGTTATTTACATTTTCTTATTTTATTGCATGATGCTATTTCTCCTGTGAAATACTAGAATGTAGCATTTTTCATTTAAAAAATTATGCACTTAAAGCTATTCATCATGTTTACTCCCCTCTTCTTGTTGGATTCAATTACACTTCGCACATTTACATAGTGCTGAACATTTGCTCTCTAGAGCCAGGTGGACACCAATGCATTGAAACCCCTGCTGTGAACACCTTCCTATCTGTGTGACCTTGGGCAGGTAACTGAACATCTCAGTGCCCGTAATCTTGTCAGCACAATAGAGATAAGAATAGCTTAACATTTTCAGTTTCTGAGATGCTCTAAGCTTTCTAGCACCTATGTTTACTATTTGAAAAAATTAATCTCTCAGAAGAAAAGAATAATAAGGAAATCAAGGAAATTCTGTAGTACAGTAGAAAGAGTATAAGGCTGAACAGGGGAGCCTGGTTCTAATTTGACCATTAGGACGTTGAGCTAAGCCCTTGCTCTTTAGGCCTGCAAGACAAAAGTTGGATAAAATCATCACAAAGGACTTTTCCAGGTGTAAAATCCTTTGAACATGACTAATTTCAAATACAGAAATATATTTGCCTCTTGGCCGTTAACTGTAACTAGGCTGAATTCTATTCTGACACAGATATCATTTCTGCCTCTTCTCTGATTTTCCAGCTTGAAGTCCCAAAGAATCAATTTTTGACCAAATTCCCCAGTGATTAACGTGTGATTTTCTCATCTCCATATTTTACCCTTGTTTTCATCTATCAACCAAAACAGAGTATTAATATTTATAGCATGTAATACCTGTGGTCAAATTACCCATCTCTCTAATGGATTTACCATAAGCACATGCATTTATTTCCAGGAAAACATCCATTTCAAATCTTCAGAGCAGAATGTTTTTAAGGTGTGTTAATGAGACATTGCTTATTCCAGGGTTCAGTATATGGCCCTGGCCTGAACTAGTGCCAATATTACTGATCCAAATGCAGACCTATGCCTGGATGGGGAATAAAATGCAGAGAAACCTAAAACCATGTGATGTTACCATTCTAAGGAATCCTGATACCTTAACCATTTTAATCTCTACCAGTAAGTAAATCCCATGATTTGAAATATTCTGAAACTAAAATAATGCTGGCTTTCACCTGACGGCTCAATTTAATTTAGTTCCCACCTCCCCATCCTTTAAAATGTTGGAAAGCTCCCTTATATCTTACTTAAGACTTAAGACTAGGACTTGAGACACTGCTAACCTTACTCTGCCAAGACATGTGGATTCTTCTGATAAACCCATTTAGGTTCTCTGAAACCAGTCACTAACCAGGTGGTCATGTCTATTCTCACGGGACACCTGCACATTCACCCTAATAGTACTCTGCCTGCACACATGACATTCAAATTATGCCCTCCAGGTCTCAGTAGCCATGATTGATTGACTTAAATGAGACAGAACAAGACTCCTGGCTTTATTCTCACTGATTTAATTTGATCAGGTATTTAATCAAGGCTGCAGAGATTAAGCCAACTTTTGTGACTCTGTAGCCTAACAGCCTTGGGGTGGTTTTGTTGTTCTTTAGGTCTGAAATGTTGCCAATGTAAATCAGGTGCCCTCTCATCACCACCAACCTCAGTCTCCACTAATCACTCCTCCCCTGGGTCTTCTCAGAGCCCCGTAGACCTGTAGAGTTTATACTAAAATGAATTTTAATTTGCTTTTCGGCAGGCCCCAAATAGGTCTTTTAAATGTTAGTGGGATAGCTGGCTATGGCCAGCTACTCACAAAATATGACAGTGTCAACTGATACCTCAGATGAAATGGACTAGGACTGCTCTGCTTGCTGGGCCCTGAATCCTGGATATGCACTTGCACTTACCAGACCCTGGTAAGTCTAGCCTCATTTCCTTCATATGATATTACCTGTTTCATGAATCCTTATGCCTGTGACATTGTGTGTTCTCATATTTAACCCATTAGACTCTGGCTCTGCTCTGTCTAAAGGCCCAGCTTTTTCATACTGTTCATACAACTACTAGTTACAGGGTATGTTTGTCATGAGCCATAAACTCGGATCAGCAAAAAATGCGATCTTCCTTATTTTTCTTTTCTATCTTATAAATCCAACTGTACCTGAAAACAAAAGGCTTTCCCTAGAATTTTCCAGGTATACTCAGTAACTGAAGAGATTTCTTCAGTCATTTCAAGTTTAAACTCAGTCAAAAATTATAATTTCCTCTCTGACATCACTTATCTCTAAATTAGAGCCCAAAACTCTGGGTCTTTCACCAAACTGAAGCACTGATAGGAGATCTGTCCACTTCGTAGTCTCTGCATATTATATGCTACTGCTACTGAGATGTTAAATAACTCTGTCATGGACTTTGCTTGATGGCACGTCTAGCCCAGTGCTATCCAATAGGAATATAAGCCACAGTTGTAATTTTTAATTTTCTAGGAGGCACTTTAGAAAAGGTAGTACTTCTTTGAAATCTGGTATATATTTTACACATGCAGTCTATCTCAATTCAAACTAGTCACATTTCAAATGTGCTAGTGGCTAAAATACTGGACGACAGTTCTAGAGTGAAGCCACTCCCCCAGGTGGCATCTGCTGGCACGTTCATTTACAACGTTCGCTGAGCCTGCCATCCAAGACTGGGGAGAATGGGCCAGTCCCAGTGATTGAAGGGCTTGGGAGATCCCATCATAGTCCAAGCAACATGGGACACTCACATTTCTAGTTAGGGAGGCAACATACCAGTATCAGGATTAAGATTTTAAGACAGTCATTGTAGGACATCGTATGTGGTTTTCAGGACTCCAACTGTCAGGGCTACACCTCTAAGGAAAAAAAAAATCAATAGGAGATGCTAGGTAACTCCCTCTGCCAGTTTCTGTGGGAGCCCTGAGGCTATCACTGGGCCTTCTCTACTTTGTTCTGCCTACAGCCTCTATATCGTTGTGGCAAAGAGCAAATGCAATGTCTCTTCCAGAACTAGACTCAGGTACTACACCTATCTCCTCTACTCTTAAGCCCCTACATTTAAAGGTTGATATTTGGCCTCTAGCCCCCACTAGGAAACTCAGGTACAAGAAGAAAGGGGCACCTATCTTCACTCAGTTTCTTTTTCTTCCCCTTCCAAGCTCAGACTTTCATGTAGGGGGATGGAGAGAAGCAGAGCAGCAGAATATGTGGACAACCCTGCTTGATCAAATATTCCTCTAATCTTTCCTTCCGTATACCTGGAACAATGCTTCTGTGGTTAAAACTCGAGACATTTGAAGTTTCTCTCCTGTATTCCCCTATGATTCTTCCCCTGTGATATTTCTAGTATCACATCTCCAGGCAAAAGTGTATGGTATGTACACGTGGAGGGAATCCTGGGAGCAGAATATATACCCATTACTACTTCACATGCAGTCCTGTCACACGTATGTCATGGTGGTTTCTCCTTCCAGGCTATGCTTCATCTTTCTCAAGGTGAGTCCCTCCCCAAGGCACTGGTTGCCTCCACTACCACGTGGCTTCCTGAGGTCTCCCAGCACATTGCAGGAGCCCATTTCTGGGTCTTCTGATCCCAGTCCTCTGTTATAATCACCTAGCAACTTATGGCACAGCGTTCTTACTCCACAGGCTTAATTCTTCCAGTGAGAATGACACACTGGGCTTGACACTTCCAGGCGCTAGTACGTTTACACTGCCTTCCTCACTCAGTAGTACACTCCTCAGGGTCAGCAGCTGTCAGGTATTAAGACTAAAATGAGGCTTAACAGTGAGCCCGAGGCAACTCACAGATGGGAAAGAGAGGGACACTGAAGAGAATGGATATTTTGAAGGGCACAGGAGGTCAAGTACTATGATAGAAGATGCTGAGATGTTTGAGGTGCAAGATATTTACTGGGGATCAAGGCCTCTGAGAAGAAGGAAGAGGATGCGAGATTGGGCAGAGGGAGAAGGTGAACTGTCATGCAGACCCTACAACCTTCAGCCAACTATATGCAGAGCTCTGGAGCAAATGCTGCTCATCAGGGTTATCCTGTTATCAGGCCAGAATGGTCAGATGGTTAATCCCCTACCTCACTGCATACAGGCTGATCCAGGAAGGAAATGGTCTTGGATGAAGCAGCTCTGCACAGCTGAGGCTGACCTTGAAGGAGATGGCAACTGGAGGTCCTTTCTTAGAGGAGAACTGGGGAGGGGTATCTCCTTGCTTATCAGAGTTCTAGCCACAATTCAATTTTTGGCACGTAGATTGCTAACTGTATGGACAAGGTACCATGAGAGAGGATTCAGGTCTTGAGGGTCAGACAAATATTATAGAAAGACTGTCCCTGGAGTTCAGGATCCCAGCTACTAGGATTGACATTTTTGAGAAGGAAAACTAACAAAACCAAGGCAGAGTAGTAGAGTGCCTGGGTGAGTGGTTGGCCTTCAGGGTGTGGCTCTTGTTCTAGACAAAGGTTAGAGAACAAGGGAGACTAGAACTTAAGAGCAGAGACCAATGCAAGGCTCAGTCAAGTACAGCAAACCAACAGCACAGGCAGGAGAGCGAGGCAGTGAGTAGAGAAGAAGACCCAGTACTGGAAATGACTGCACAGAAGAGGAGTTAATGAAGGACAGAGGTCTAGAGAACCACACCATTACTATAAGCAACAATGCTAAGGTAGGGCAAGTAATTCTTCCTAATACGAGTAGTATTAGGAATTCTTCCTAATACTACTCAAGAAGCATCCAATTGAGTAGTATATTCTATTACTTCAATATTAAAAGGATATAAAGTCATTACTAAAATAAGAGTTATCAACTATTTATCCAAGATTCTGGTTTTTTCCAACAATCTCTCAATAAACAGACACGCTACATCTCAATGAGTACTTGTGATTCATAAATATTTTCACATTTTGTGAAGGTTTTAGTGGCACAAGAAGATTGCAGTCTTTCAAAGCATCAAAATTAATACTTTGGAGAATAGGTGCAGGTCCTGTTGCTTTAACTTAAAATAATTCTAAGAACCCTGACTTAATTTTCAAAATAGCAAAATTGGCTCTGCTTTAGGAAATACAACCAGGCATGCTTAGTCAGTTCAGTTGGCTTGGCCAGTCATATAGAGGGAAAACAACATCCTGAAAATTTGATTAAAATGCTTATTTCCACCCTCATATTGCTGGGGGAAAAAAAGACAACACTTTATTTTCAATTTTAGAGAAAACTGAACTGATACAAAACATTGAAAGCTAAAGCAATCTTTTATAGATAAATCTGTTCATGCATGAACAAAAAGATTAACAAGAAGATTGCTGCTACTGGTAACATGCATTTTATGACCACGTGAGGGGGAAGATAGGATTTTTCTCTGCCTAGAATACTGAAGAGATCATAGCTCTCATGGGATAAGCAAACAGCTGCTGCTTTTTCACAGGAAAAAAAATTCATTTGATTTTCCATGTTGTCCACCAAACTAACTTATGCATTCATCTTTTAAGGAAAAGATGCTAGGTAGGCTCTTTTAAAATATGAAGCAAATACCTTTTCTTTTTGTCAAATGAAATCTCATGCACAAGAGTGTTATTATAAAAAGCTACTAAAGCAAAAACCAGGAGTAAACATCACCAGATGGTTAGAAAATAAAGACATTAATATTTTAGGGATTAAATGGCTTAAGAAATCTTGATTTTGGGACTTCCCTGGTGGTCCAGTGGTTAAGAACTGCATGTTTCTCAATTTAAATCAAAAGCTAGAAACGATTAAGCTTAGTGAGGAAGGCATGTCAAAAGCTGAAACAGGCCAAAAGCTAGGCCTGTTGCACCAGTTAGCCAAGTTGTGAATGCAAAGGAAAAGTTCTTGAAGGAAATTAAAAGTGCTACTCCAGGGACACACAAATGATAACAAAGCAAAACTGCATTATTGCTGATGTGGAGAAAGTTTTAGTGGCCTGTATAGAAGATCAAACCAGCCACAACATTCCCTTGAGTCAATGCCTAATTCAGAGCAAGGTCCTAACTCTCTGCAATTCTGTGAAGGCTGAGAGAGGTGAGGAAGCTGCAGAAGAAAAGTTTGAAGCTAGCAGAGGTTGTTTCATGAGGTTGAAGGAAAGAAGCCATCTCCATAACATAAAAGTGCAAGGTGAAGCAGCAAGCGCTGATGCAGAAGCTGCAGAAAGTTATCCAGAAGGTCTAGCTAAGATAATGAATGAAGGTGGCTACACTAAACAACAGATATTCAGTGTAGATGAAACAGCCTTATATTGGTAGAAGATACCATCCAGGACTTTCATGGCTAGGGAGGAGAAATCAATGCCTGGCTTCAAAGCTTCAAAGGACGGGCTAACTCTGTTGTTAGGGGCTAATGCAGCTGGTGACTTGAAGTTTAAGCCAATGCTCACCATTCCAAAAACCCTACGGGGCTTCCCTGGTGGTGCAGTGGTTAAGAATCCACCTGCCAATGTAGGGCACACGGGTTCGAGCCCTGGTCCGGGAAGATCCCACATGATGCGGAGCAACTAAGCCCACGAGCCACAACTACTGAAGCCCGCGTATCTAGAGCCCGTGATCCGCAACAGGAGAAGTCACCACAGTGAGAAGCCCGCGCACTGCAACGAAGAGTAGCCCCCGCTCACTGCAACTAGAGAAAGCCCACGCTCAGCAACGAAGACACAACGCAGCCAAAAATAATTTAAAAAAAAAACCCTACGGCCTTGAGAATTATGCTATATCTACCCTGCCTGTGCTCTATTAATGGAACAACAAAGCCCAAATGACAGCATATCTGTTGACAACAGGGTTTACTGAATATTTTAAGCCCACTGTTGAGACGTACTGCTCAGAAAAAGATTCCTTTCAAAATATTACTGCTCATTGACAATGCACCTGGTCACCCAAGAGCTCTGATGGAGATGGACAACAAAATAATGTTGTCTTCATGCCTCCCAACACAACATCCATTCTGCAGCCCCTGGATTAAGGAATAATTTCAACTTTCAAGTCTTATTATTTAAGAAATACATTTTGTAAGGTCATAGCTGTCATAGATAGTGTTTCCTCTGATGGATCTGGGCAAAGTGAGCTGAGAACTAATCGATTCACCATTCTGTGTGCCATTAAGAATATTTGTGACTCATGGGAAGAGGTCAAAATAACAACATTAACAGGAGTTTAGAAGTTGATTCCAACCCTCATGGATGACTCTGAGGGGTTCAAGACCTCAGTGGAGAAAGTAACTGCAGATGTACAAATAGCAAGAGAAATAGAAGTGGAGCCTGAAGATGGAACTTAATTGCTGCAATTAAAACTTTAATGGATGATAAAACTTTAACGGATGAGGAGTTACTTCTTATGGATGAGCAAAGAAAGTACTTTCTTGAGATGGAATCTACTCCTAGCGAAGATACCATGAAGGTAGTTGAAATGACAACAAAGGATTTAGAATATTATATAAAGGTAGTTGATAAAGCAGTGACAGGGTTTGAGAGGACTGACTCAAATTTTAAAAGATGTTCTACTGTGGGTAAAATGCTATCAAACAGCACAGCATGCTACAGAGAAATTGTTCAAGAAAAGTCAATCAATGTGGCAAACTTCAGGTTGTCAGTCACCTCAACCTTCAGTAACTACCAGCCTGATCAGTCAGCTGCCATCAACACTGAGGTAAGACCCTGCAGTGGCGAAAAGACTGCAACTCACTGAAGCCTCAGAAGATGGTTAGCACTTTTTTAGCAATAAAGTATTTTTTAGTTAATGTATCTACATTGTTTTTTAAGACATAATGCTACTGCACACTTAATAGACTACAGTATGGTGTGAACATAACTTTTATATGCACCGGAAAGCAAAAAAAATTCATGTGACTCGCTTTACTGCAACATTCACTTATTGCAGTGGCCTGGAAATGAACCCACAGTATTTCTGAGGTATGCCTGTACTTGTTCAAGGTAATTAGACTTATTGGTTGATAGATTTATTATGAGGTAAATTACTTAGTACCTACTAATAAGATGTCTTTAGAGGTGATGAGACCAGATAGAAACTTCATTTGCTTTTTTTCTAGTCTGCTTACATAAATATATGTATGTATATGTGTATGTATTGTGTGTGTGTGTGTGTACAAGTACAATCAAAGTTTATTTGGAATTCTTTCAGCTGGAAATCTACTGTAATCAGTGTTTTCCCCTATTTATAATACAATGGCAAATAACATCCTTGGCAATACCAAGAAGACTGGTAAGATACCAAAGCACTGTCGGAATAATTAAAATTGCTTAACTCATGGTCAATAGATTTGTAGTGTTTTGAGTGTTCTTAAATACATTTTTTAATCCCTTAAATTAATAATACATAAATTCTTTGCATATCTAAAATATTTATTAAAATATCCCATCTCCTAACTCTAATATATGTTTATTATTTGTTAGAAAGTAAAATTGGTAAGTATCAATTCACTTAATATTCCAAGTACATAAGACAAAAGAAATTTAGAAAAAAAATTTTTTTCCCATTTTAGGTTAGACTTCTAGGAGTCTAATGCGGCTGATTAAAAAAAAATATTTGCACAACTCAGGCTGAAATCCACATATTCAGATTTGACTTTCAAAGACATACCTTGGGCCAGGAAAAGAAATCACTTGACACAAGCTATAAACACAGATCTTTAGGGAGAATGGAAATTTTATATCAGTTCTTCTTTTACTGTGTTAGAACAGAGGAAAAACAGATCTGAGGTGGGGAGTTTGTGGGTAAAGATGAAACATACAACTCAACTTCAGACAAAAAAGAATGGAATTAATATTTATTGGATGCAAAAAGGGCCAGAAAATGTGCTGGTTATTTTTGGTACCTTGAGTACAATTAATGGACAACTGAACTCAGTTTGAAATTCAAAATTGTAGTGCTGTGGTCATCCTAGTATTTTGCAATATAATTACTAGTTCCATCTAACACATATTTAATAATAAATTCTAACTTTAATCATCAAATCTTATTTCCAGACTTTCTTTCTACAGGTTACTGTAAAATCATCAAAATGGACACTTGTCTTTCCCAAGTCCTACCCTCATAACTTGGCCTCAGAGTAAGACTTAAGGAACCTCAGAAGTTAAAATTCTCTCAGAAAATTATCTTCGTAGAATAACAACTTTGTCTTTTGCTTATCCTTTTTATGATCTGCTATAAAATAAAAACTCGGTCACTGGATGTCCCTGTAAAAACAACAATAATAAAATGATTAAAAGTTCCAATTCCTTTCCACCATCACTTGTAGGTGATCTGTGGAAGGCCAAACAGAGTGTGCATTTGACTCAGGAAATGGTGACTAACTATTTTAATAGGATGTAATAGAGCTGAGTCTCATCACTTCATGACTAAACCCTTTGACTTACTAATACAGACTGCTGGACTATAAGAAGATAGTGTTTCCCCTTAAATGGACTAAATAAAAAAGATAAGCATTAGTTGGCTATACTTATGATCCATTTTTTCTTCCAAGAAATACTCCCCTTTTCAATGAGTCATTTGATTGATCATATAAATGATCAATCTGATAAAAATAAGTATACTATTTTATTTTGTCATTTTTTTCCATCTGCTGTCAACGTATACTGAAAAATGTACTGTAATAATCCACGGGTATTATGTAAAATGGATTTCAAAAAAATGACATAGCAAACAGATCCAGAATAGAGATAGCAAAAGGATCACAATAATGGGACAGATTGGTCCCCAATTTCAGCATCCTCAAAATGTGAAATGAGAGAGAATAATTAAGATTTCTTATAACAGATTTTTCTATCACTGTGACTTTTCTTCATAGTTCTGTGGTTTTTATTTAATATCTATTGGTCTAAACTAAAGGATATAACTTAACAAAACTAAGTAAATAAAACCATAAGTATAGGTATGAGATTTATAGAATTTCAATAGCTCCTTAAAAAATTTCAATTCAAAAGTCCTAAGGTCAACACCTCATCTGACCTGGCATCTTGTAGATGCAGTCTTC
The DNA here is from genome assembly GCF_028021215.1 of Eschrichtius robustus. Classification (NCBI taxonomy): domain Eukaryota; kingdom Metazoa; phylum Chordata; class Mammalia; order Artiodactyla; family Eschrichtiidae; genus Eschrichtius; species Eschrichtius robustus. Next base: position 33,132,723 of record NC_090825.1, read on the forward strand.
ACCCAGGTACTTCCATGTCATGGAGGTAAATTACTACTGGTCACAAGTGTGACTGGCGGAAAAGAACTGGGATGACTCATTACAACCTATTACCACTGTAAGGAAAAGAACACACAAATGTCTTTTAAAAATAGCTTACAGAAGCTATTTGGATGAGGACTTTTTAAAGGCAGAAGCAGATAGTGTGATCTTCAAATACTAACCCTCCCCCTCTCTCCACCTCAGTTGAGGTTTAATTCAAATGAAGGGATAGGGAGGATGGTTGTTAAGGACTATGCTAACTCAAAACACATGTAGGTTCCAGAAGGCACTGCTTGTTGGTCAAAATATGGTTCTTGACAGGTCACCAACTATTTGTTTATTCAATAAACTTTTATTGGGTGGCCTGTAGTGCCAGTTACTGTGCCAAGTAATTGACATACAAAGATGAATAAAACAGAGTTCTTAGCCTTAAGGAACCTTTATTCAAGTCAGGGAACCAGATTAAAAAACACAATGACAACACAGTGAAGTGAGTGCCATGATTCACTTAAGCTGAGGGCAAAGTGAGAGGTCAAGGAAGCCTTCATTGAAAGGTAATATAGGAACCAAATTTGAAAAAATTGAGATAGAAAAAAAAAGTTACATATGAGGAAAGTACTCCAGATGAATGAAGAAGATGCTCAAAGTGTGTAAAGAAAGCCTAGCACTGGGGAGACTTTGCTCAGTTCATGATGACTGGATTGTGTAGTGAAGAGCTATATTGTGAGGGCCCTTGTAAGCCACATTAGTTCAGAGGAAGGCTTTGAGGAGCAATTGAAAGATGTCAAGCAGGAAATATTTTTAGAAAGTTCATTCTACATTAGAGTGGAGGGAACCATAAAAGAAAAACATCTTGGAGATATAGCAAAGGCCTCCTCATGATAGGGGAAAAAAGTGTTGGATGTGAAAAATATTAATGATGTCGAATTAAAATCCTACTGCACATGGGTATCCTGTATGTCTGTCCTGGTTTCCAAAAGTGAAGCAGCTCTTACTATTTATGAACTCTTAAAGACTTCCTAAACTGACTCTTTTTCCTGCTTGCTTGGTAGTGTTCCCAGAGCATGAGTAAGCCCTGAGTGCAAGTGATACTTCTCTCTCAAACCTTAATGAGTCACAATTAATCTAAACATACAAATTATGTTAAATAACAGATTTATCTTCAGCAATGTGTGACCCAATTAAATATTTTATTAGATACACTGTTCACATCAGGTTGTAGACTCAGAATTATAAATGCTTTGTCAGAACTCCTCAACGTTCAAAATATTAATCAGCTTTGACAATATAGGATTTTTTTTTCCTCTCATTTTTTTAACTACTCACTTCTGTATTCTAGATAAACAAGCATATCTTTAAATGCTCTGATTTATGATTATGTCCTATCTTAATTTCTCCTTCCTGGTAGAACCTTAATCTGACATTATCTCACCCTCTCTTTCGGCTTTTGTTCACCCATCTCTTGCCTATTATTGACACCCAAACTCCATATCTGTCCACTTCTTTCTAACTCATCTCCTCAATCACCATTCATCTGTACATACCCTAAATTGTGATATGCACACGTGTGTTAGCATATGCACATGTGTGTATGAAGACAGCCTTTGTAACCAATCAACGTCCTCTCTAGCATCCTAGACCTGAGGCTATTCATTTGCTAGCAGAGTCTGGGACTCTAAAGTGACCCTGATATTAAAGTCTTCACCCAAGACATTAAAGATTCTATCTGTAGAGAGAAACTGATATTCTACCATGTCTGATCATGGCAGGAAAGTGAAAAATCAGACTCAAAATAGTTACCACACATAGAACAAAAGATTTATCACCACAGGATACTCTACATCCAAGTCTAACAATGCTGCCAGTGAAGGTTCAACCCTTGCCTGCCATCTGATCTTCTTTCTAAAATTACCCATATGCTCCTCATCCTTTGGCTTTGTACCTGGTTACTTTTCATTTTTACCTCATCATCACTGCATCCACTCCCTTATAGTCTCTTGCTACCAAGATGGTTTTTCCTGCTTTTCCTTCCGATTTCATGCAATGTCTCTCTCAGCTTAGTTAGCACTGAGTTCTTCTAGGCATGCTTTCTGGTTAACCCCGGAGATCTATTCATTCCCTCATTCTGAGAATAAAACTCACTTTCCCCTCATAGCCTCGTGTCATTCCTCAAGAACTGACGCACCTTGGCAATCCTACAATTTTTATGTGTGCACATAAAGTCAGTATGAGCTGCCATGATTTTTCACCTCATAAACGGGGAATAACCTCAAGCATTGGTCATGGAGATGATTTACAGAGATTTTTTTTGTTTTGTTTGGATTGCTTTGGTTTGTTTTTTTATCACAACCTTCAAGGTCTTTGACTTCCTGCTGTTTCTCACCTATATAATTAATTCTAGTTTGCATCAAGCTCTTAAAGAAATGTTAGAAAAATCATTTCCATAGTGTAATTCATTATTTTTCTAATAAATTAGAAGCTGCATAATAAAGAATGTTTATTCCAATAACTATATTCTATAAAAAAAGGAAATTTTCTACTCAAGCGCAATATTTTATCATCTTAATATTCCTGGAAGATATCTGTATATCTCTTTCAAGTCAAAGGACAAAAGACATTAATGCCTGAGTTCAAGCAGATGAGCGTGCTGTTTTTGTAGTAGGTTGTGTCTTCAGTGCAGTTACAGTTTTAGTCATGGTTCCACATTCACATATGGAATTCACTTCTACATCTAAACCTTGTTTGGTTAGTATATGTGTGTTTATGTTATACAAGTCTCCTTGTTCCCCTAAGAAGGCAAACTCGACCAAGATCATTATCCGGTGGCAACTGTGATGAAAGGCATAGGAGACTTAATCTGAAAATACTTACTTTGGGGAATATATATTTCAAGGGAGAAATAGATTGTCCTTTTCTTTTTTCCTCTGGAGCAATTTGGTAATTCTCCATTTGCTTAATAGAGCCACTAATCCCAACATTATCTGTACAGAGAACAAATTACTAATTCTATATAATTATAAATTGTAAGCAATTCAAAGTAACTGTGTCTTTAAGAAGTTATTTTAATATTCTTCCTTTATTGTCCCAATCCCAGCACTCAGAGAGCAATCCCTCAGCCAGCTCTACCAGTTCCTGAATTACAAAGACGTGCTTATATCAATTAGTCAAGTAAATGACACTAGGCAAAGTTTATCTTAAAATTACATATGTTGAAAAAAATGTATTCACCAAGATTATTTTAAGAATAAGTACTTTACTTTAAGAAGGTCAGAATTTAGATTTAATATGACATTTAGCTAGCATCCCGCATTATAGTCTCGCCTAACTTCCCATTAAATACTTATGACAAAATAGAAAAATAAAATTGCAGTTTTATAATCAATTGTGAATGCAAGAAAAGGATATAGCCAGCAAAATAAATGGAGATGAAGCCATCCATGTACTCTCTTTATTGTTTGTTTGTTTTTGTTTTGGCCATGCTGCGCAGCATGTTGGATCTTAGTTGCCCGACCAGGGATTGAATCCACGCCCCCTTCAGTGGAAGCGTGGGGTCCCAACCACTGGACCGCCAGGGAAGTCCCTATGGTAAGGTTTTGATGAAATATCAGGCAACTATTTAAAAAAAAGATTTAAAAGTCTTGTAGAAAAACCAGTGATAGTTTCATAGCAACACAAATATTAAGTCAAAAGCAGAATATATAATAAAAAAAATAGCTATGTATTCATACATTAATATTCATATATGAAGTCATGCTCATAACTACACAAAATACTAGAATGAAATCGGTGAAAATATTAGCAATTTGTTTTACGGATGATGACAGTCTACTGTTTTCTTTATCTTTTACTGTTATCTACCTTTTCTACAATGAGAATATATTAACTTTGTAATGAGCAAACTAATAGTATTTTATATAACTGTTATTTCATTTTAAAAATACTGTTTTCAGATATTATTTTAGGCCACACATGAGCTGGTCTGCTTCCTTCTGACTCCAAGTAATCATAAGCATATGAAATTGGTAGCTTGTAGATCTAGATAAGAGCTGAGCAAAATCAATATGAATAGCTCTAGCTAAGACAATACAAATAAATAGATTTAGTGAGCTTTGTTTGTGACGTGGTGGGATGAATCCCTGGGTAGATCATTATTTCTTTACATTCTACCTTCCAGAGCTGTCTTAGATTCTAGGATAGTGTTCCAGTATGTGTGGCCAGTAGTTACAAGGTGCCATTTGAGGGTTGCAAAGAAAAAACTCAACCAAAATATTTACCGTATTCATGTCTAAAATGTAACAATCATTTGTTTCTGTAGGTTCCTTGAAGCCAAAGACCATTTTTATTAACCTTTGAATGTTCAACACTGGCACATATTTTGGTGAATAAATGGATAGATGAAATACTAGGAAACCCCTAGCACTCACTGATCCTCTAACTGCAAGTGCTTTTCCAAGGGATAACACAGCATTCTCTAATACCTAACAATAAACAGTTTATCAGATTAACTTCCTCTGTGTTAAGAGACCATGAAAATGTTCCCTATGGTCACTCCAGATTCAAACCTGGCATCTGCTCCACAATCTTGATGCACATTCCTCAAGATCCAGGGAGCAGGAGAGAGGGCTGGGTCTTATCAGACTATGGAATTTGATACTGAATTTATTTAAGTCAGACATATGCACAGTGTGCAGGAAACTAGAGGAAATATATCATTATGACAAGAATGGTGCTTCTCACTCCAGATCCTCCATCACAATTGCCAAATTCTTTATGTACCCCAAAGTCTGGGAGGTCACATTTTCACATCTGTCAAGTTTTCACGACACCGAAAGTAACTAATGAATCCACTGCAATATAAGCAAAGCATCAGTCTGCTACGGCTGACTATAATTTGGTAGTTCTCTGTATTCAGTTACTTATTCACCCATGTCCTTAAACAACACTGAGTATTCACTGTCAGCTAAATCTTGCAAGGATATAAATGTGTAGAAGACATGATCTCTGCTTTTCAGTATCGCCATAAAGAAGATAATTTCTCCTTCTCTTCTTGCTTTCCTCTTCCTCCTTCTCATGCTTAATATTAAAGATTTAATGACTGCCTATAATTCAACTGCACTGTTCAAATATTTTATGTCCATGAACTCATTGAATCCTCACTATTCCCCACTTTACAGATGAAAAAACTGAGTCATCCAGAGGTTAAAGAACTTGCCAAGGATTAACAGCCTATAGACGGAAATTGAATCCAAGAAATCGGTCTTCAGAGCTTGAGCTTCTAATCATTACGTAAGTGCGTGTATTATATTTATATATAAATATATAAAAGTAAATATATTTGGAGCTCTCACCAATGTACCACTCTATGCCAACACAGACCCCAACAGGAAGAGACAGACTTTGCAACTCTGGCAGAAAGTGACACTACTACCACCAGCAGGAGGAAGAAAGATTTTCTCCCTGCTTGGAAACAGCTCATCCAATGAGAGACTGTCACAACTCAGCCAATGAAAAGCCACTTTGAGCTCCTGGTTTCCTCCAATGAACTTTTTGTTTCTATTAGTCCTTCCCAACTTCCCCTTCTCCTCTATAGAAGAGCATTTTCTTTTATAGGAATTTATTTCTCCTTTCCTTTACAGGACTTGCATGTGGTTCATCCATAGTTGCATGTCCTGAATTTCAATTCTTTGCTGTTCCCGAATAAGCCACTTTTGCTGGTAAAATAACTGGCTGTTTTATTGTTTTAGGTTAACTCCAGTCAAAGGGTTTCACATCCCATTTACTCCTCAGAACTACCCTATTATTCACACTGCTTTCATCCCTCAGCCTGAAGGTGATAACATCACTTTTCAGAAGGGTCCAGAGTCTCAGTGTGGCCTTGCTCATTTCTGTGACTGTGGATCAAATATCTTTGATAACGGAGACTGGGAACATGATGATGATGATGGTCCCTGGGCACTTATAGAAGAGACAAAGAGCTTGATTTATCTTCCTTCCCAGCAAGGGAGAAGAGGGTACTTTCCTAGTTATAGAAGCTTGCCTGGGCTAAGAGTAACTAAAAATGAAATTAGAGCACAGACTCCCCTAACTCTAATCTCAGAAGAAATTGCCCAGGGAAATTCCCAGTCCTTGCCCAGAGAAATCCCATCAGGCTTTGGACAAAGGGAATAACTTCTCCCTAATAAATTAAAGAAGCATGCATTCAAGGAAAATATTTGCATACATTATTCATCATCCCTCTTTGTGGCTGCCTTACTCTACACAGAATGATGGCCACAATTTAATACATGTAGTCAGGGTTTTTCCTGAGTTTTCCCAAGAATTTCTTTTAATATCATACTGTATGGGAAAAAAAAAATTTTTTTTTAAATAGGGAAAATGAAAGCTAAGCATATAGGGCCCAGAGACAAGGAGATAGCACATTTTGATCCAGTAGGTCAGGGAAGTCCCCCTGGTTGAGAATAATTTAGGTTAGAAATAGCGGTTAAGAAATTAGAGGTAAGTGACTAAGTAAGGAGATGGCTATCACCGGCTAAGGGAGAAGTGTAATGATGTGACCTTGGATAGAGGTGGTGGAGATGGAGAGGAAAGTATAAGATCCAAAGATACCAGTAATATATAGTCAAATGACTAGACAACTGATTGGCATGTGGAGGGTCAGAGAGGTGAAAATATAAAGATTTCGCCCAAGTGTCTGGCCTGTTTGGAAGAACTGATGATGCCTTAAAGAGAAGTAAATTCCCTTTTTTTGAGGAGAAAAAATTTGGACTTGTTAACTTTCAGGCACTAGTCAGATATGCTTACGGGGATATCCAGTAGGCATGCACACAAAAAGCGATGAAAGGGTCAAAGCCAATAATTGTGGTGCTGTTTCTTTTTGGAATGCATTAGAGTCTTCCAAGTGCTTATTTGATTTGACTCTCACAAATAACCCCATTAGGCAACCAGGAAAGCCATATTTACTCTCAATTTACACATTTCAAAATTGAGGCATTGTGATAAGAAATTTTACACTGTACATGGCAGAACTGGCAACCTAAATACTCCTGGTACATTCACTACATTTATGACACATGCTACCATGTCCCAGAGCCTGAATATACCATCAGCTGAGATACTATTCAGATAAGGAGAATAGACCATTCAAAACAGAAAACCAATAACTTAGTTCTCAGTACATTTCATATAGATTATTTAAATGCAAAGTAAAATGCTGACCATTTTCTCTCCAAATGGTTCTAACATTATTAAATCATTTGTAACCAATGTGTTTGTCCAAACACCTAGTATACCACTATATTAGTGACGCCTTTTATTTTCTGATGCTTTCATATCTTGGGGTCTTGCTGACTCTGGAGGGCTTCCCCTTCCCCGAGGTATCTAATTCCTGGAGATAGCAAACTACTTTCCTGGAGCATGCCTTTAAGATGCAAATCAAGCCAGAGCCCATACCCCAACCACTTCCTTAAACAGTTTCTCACATTCAGCCACTATCCACCTTCCCAATTACCCCAGGGCCAGGTAGCAGACCACTAGGGACAGCCCTTATGCCTCAGAGCCTAGTGAAATTATTCAAACCATCCAACCTAAACCTGCTTCCCTGCTTCACCTGTTCTTTCCTTTGGAAACCACAATAAAGGCTCTTTTCAAATGCTTCCCCCCTACTCACATGTACCTCTTAGCAGATCCCGTTGCTTCCCTGTGTAGTTCTCAATGGCATGGCATACCGCCTTCTCTTTGGATCTGTGAGTTTAACAAACTATCATTTTAATGGTTGTCATCTCCTGACATGTTGGCCTTACCTACCTAAATAATAATAAAATCTATATTTTAAAACAAACAGTCAGAAACTAGAACCCAAAATAATTAAGAAAACCCAAAGTGAACAGATGCCCATGTGATCGTGTTATTGAACCAAACTTGGATCAGCTCACCTGACATGCAGCAAAGCCAATCTACTGACACGGGGTTGTGGTGAAGGAAAGTACAGCATTTATTGTAGGGCACCAAGCAAAGAGAACAGGCAGCTACTGCCCAAAAGACTCACACTCTCCGATGGCTTTCAGGCAAGGTTTTACAAAGGCAACATTAGGGGTGAGGGTCACAGGGTAGTGATCAACTCACGGTTGGTTGATGGTGATGTAACATGGTAATGTTTCTGGAATCTTAATCATCAACCTTCTGATTCCAACCAGTCTAGGTCTACTTGCTTGTGGGCAGCAGGTAGCCTCCATCCTCCACCAGGTAGGGGTCGTAGTTTCTACAGAACAACGCAGAGATATGCCTCAGACTGTCATCTGTATCCCTTCAGGGGGAACTAGGAGTCCTGACACTGTATTGTTCTAATCATTAACTGTTTGAGTCTGCTCTTTGAAATGTGGGGAAGGTCAAACAAGAAGTGGGGGACACAGAGGGACTTGTACCTAGGAGGGCCCCACAGCGTCTTGCTTGGTTTCAATCCCCCGTTTTCTTTGATACTCCTCAATCCTGAGGAGAACAAGGGTGGGACAAGAAAAGGAATAAAGTTTTGGATAGAGAGGTTAATCGCAAACTCCGCAGGGGAATTCACTTTTAGGGGGACTCGGTTACAACTGGTAACATGAAGAACACAGCCATCATTAAAACAACAACCAAAACACCAAAACTGACATGATGATACTTATAATAACTACATAAAAGAAATTATGTATATCTTATGTGACTATTATGTAGAAAAAAATTATTTCAACATTGTTTTATGCATCTAAATGCACATATTAAAAATTTTAGTTTTTAAACTGTTTCCTAATACTAGATATTTTTTATTTTTAAATCATTTTATGTTTGTACCTTGATATACATATATGTACAATATCACAAAAGATAATTTCACCAGCAATAACCAGTGTTCATATTTTAACACTTTTCTATGTATCTTTCAGTCATATAGTTTTCATGTAATCAAATGATATTACACATACCAATATATAATGAGTTTTTTCATATAATAAAATATTTCAATACAGAGAACCTTTGAAACATGGGCAAATCTGCCCTGCTGCCTATGTTTGTAGATAAAGTTTAATCGGAACAAAGCCATGCTCTCTCATGCATTGTCTATAGCTATTTCACTGCTGTAACAGTAGAGTTGACTAGTTGCAACAGAGATCACAAAGCCTGCAAAGCCTAAAATATTTACTATCTGACCCTTACAAAAAAAGTTTGCCAACCCTGATATATTGTGTACAATTTTCATATAATTTCTATTATAACACAGTATTATTTTAAATCCTACAGTAATCGATTACATGTTATAATTTCATCTATTAAATCTTAATTTTCAGGTCATAATCTGGCTTTGTGATTGTCAGAAATAAACTTTTTCAATTTGATTATGCATCATGAAGATTTACAGAAGTTTGAAAAGGCTACATCTTAAATAATAGAATTATTTTTGTATTCTTAAACTTAAAACTATAATTAAAAAGCAAAATATTGATTCTGTGTATTAGGGCTTAAAATCCATTGCACTTTCAGAGAATATAAAACAATAGCATAGCCAATACTGAATATGAAGTGGAGAAACCATTTCAACACACACAGACATTCAAAATTCCCATGTTCTGAGAATCGGAACCAAGATGGCAGAGTAGAAGGATGTGCTCTCACTCCCTCTTGCGAGAACACCAGAATCACAACTAGCTGCTGCACAATAATTGACAGGAAGACACTGGAACTCACAAAAAAAGATAACCCACATCCAAAGACAAAGGAGAAGCCACAATGAGATGGTAGGAGGGGCGCAACCACAGTAAAATCAAATCCCATAACTGCTGGGTGGGTGACTCTCAGACTGGAGAACACTTATACCACAGAAGTTCACCCACTGGCGTGAAGGTTCTGAGGCCCACGTCAGGCTTCCCAACGTGGGGGTCCAGCAACAGATGGCGGAATGCCTAGAGAATCACACTTTGAAGGCTAGTGGGATTTGATTGCAGGACTTCAACAGGACTGGGGGAAACAGAGACTACACTCTAGGAGGGCAAACACAAAGTAGTGTGCCCATCAGGACCCAGGGGAAGCAGCAGTGACCCCGGGGGAGACTGAACCAGACCTACCTGCTAGTGTTGGAGGGTCTCCTGCAGAGGCCGGGGTGGCTGTGGCTCACCGTGAAGACAAGGACACTGGCAGCAGAAGTTCTGGGAAGTACTCCCTGCCATGAGCCCTCCCAGAGTCTGCCATTAGCCCCATCAAAGAGCCCCAGCAGGCTCCAGTGTTGGGTTGCCTCAGGCCAAACAACCAACAGGGCGGGTACCCAGCCCCACCCATCAGCAGTCAAATGGATTAAAGTTTTACTGAGCTCTGCCCACCAGAGCAACAGTCAGCTCTACCCACCACCAGTCCCTCCCATCAGGAAACTTGCACAAGCCTCTTAGATAGCCTCATCCACCAGAGGGCAGACAGCAGAAGCAAGAAGAACTACAATCCTGCAGCCTGTGGAACAAAAACCACATTCACAGAAAGATAGACAAGATGAAAAGGCAGAGGGCTATGTACCAGACGAAGGAACAACATAAAACCCCAGAAATACAACTAAATGAAGTGGAGATAGGCAACCTTCCAGAAAAAGAATTCAGAATAATGATAGTGAAGATGATCCAGGAACTTCGAAAAAGAATGGAGGCAGAGATAGAGAAGATGCAAGAAATGTTTAACAAAGACTTAGAAGAATTAAAGAACAAACAAACAGAGATGAATAATACAATAACTGAAATGAAAACTACACTAGAAGGAATCAATAGCAGAATAACTGAGGAAGAAGAACGGATAAGTGATCCATAAGACAGAACAGTAGAATTCACTGCTGCGGAACAGAATAAAGAAAAAAGAATGAAAAGAAATGAAGACAGCCTAAGAGACCTCTGGGACAACATTAAATGCAACAATATTAGCATTACAGGGTCCCAGAAGAAGAAGAGACAGAGAAAGGACCAGAGAAAATATTCAAAGAGATTATAATCGAAAACTTCCCTAACATGGGAAAGGAAACAGCCACCCAAGTCCAGGAAGTGAAGAGAGTCCCATACAGGATAAACCTAAGGAGAAACACGCTGAGACACATAGTAATCAAACTGGCAAAAATTAAAGACAAAGAAAAATTACTGAAAGCAGCAAGGGAAAAATGACAAATAACATACAAGGGAACTCCCATAAGGTTAACAGCTGACTTCTCAGCAGAAACTCTACAAGCCAGAAGGGAGTGGCATGATATACTTAAAGTGATGAAAGGGAAGAACCTACAACCAAGATTACTCTACCCGGCAAGGATCTCATTCAGATTCGATGGAGAAATCAAAAGCTTTGAGAGAAGCAAAAGCTAAGAGAATTCAGCACCACCAAACCAGCTCTACAACAAATGCTAAAGGAACTTCTCTAAGTGGGAAACACAAGAGAAGAAAAGGACCTACAAAAACAAACCCAAAACAATTAAGAAAATGGTCATAGGAACATACATATTGATAATTAACTTAAACGTGAATAGATTAAATGCTCCAAACAAAAGACACAGGTTTGCTGAATGGATACAAAAACAAGACCCATATATATGCTGTCTACAAGAGACCCACTTCAGACCCAGGGACACATACAGACTGAAAGTAAAGGGATGGAAAAAGATATTCCATGCAAATGGAAATCAAAAGAAAGCTGGAGTAGCCATACTCGTATCAGATAAAATAGACTTTAAAGTAAAGAATGTTACAAGAGACAAGGAAGGACACTACGTAATGATCAAGGGAGCAATCCACGAAGAAGATGTAACAATTATAGATATATATACACCCAACATAGGAGCACCTCAATACATAAGGCGACTGCTAACAGCTATAAAACAGGAAAACGACAGTAACACAGTAATAGTGGGGGACTTTAACACCTCACTTACACCAATGGACAGATCATCCAAAATGAAAATAAATAAGGAAACAGAAGCTTTAAATGACACAATAGACCAGATAGATTTAATTGATATTTATAGGACAGTCCACCCAAAAACAGCAGATTACACGTTCTTCTCAAGTGCGCACGGAACATTCTCCAGGATAGATCACATCTTGGGTGACAAATCAAGCCTCAGTAAATGTAAGAAAATTGAAATCATATCAAGCATCTTTTCTGACCACAAAGCTATGAGATTAGAAATGAATTACATGGAAAAAATAAAAACACATGGAGGCTAAACAATATGCTACTAAATAACCAAGAGATCACTGAAGAAATCAAAGAGGAAATCAAAAAATACCTAGAGACAAATGACAATGAAAACATGACGACCCAAAACCTATGGGATGCAGCAAAAGCAGTTCTAAGAGGGAAATTTATAGTTATACAAGCCTACCTCAAGAAACAAGAAACATCTCAAATAAACAATATAACCTTACACTTAAAGGAACTAGAGAAAGAAGAACAAAACCCAAAGTTAGCAGAAGGAAAGAAATCATAAAGATCAGAGGAGAAATAAATGAAATAGAAACAAAGAAAACAATAGCAAACATCAATAAAACTAAAAGCTGGTTGAGAAGATAAACAAAATTGATAAACCATTAGCCAGACTCATCAAGAAAAAGAGGGAGAGGAATCAAAACAATAAAATTAGAAATGAAAAAGGAGAAGTTACAACAGACACCACAGAAATACAAAGCATCCTAAGAGACTACTACAAGCAACTCTATGCCAATAAAATGGACAACCTGGAAGAAATGGACAAATTCTTAGAAATGCATAACCTTCCAAGACTGAACCTGGAAGAAACAGAAAATATGAACTGACCAATCACAAGTAATGAAATTGAAACTGTGATTAAATATCTTCCAACCAACAAAAGTCCAGGACCAGATGGCTTCACAGGTGAATTCTATCATTTAGAGAAGAGCTAACACCCATCCTTCTCAAACTCTTCCAAAAAACTGTGGAGGAGGGAACACTCCCAAACTCATTCTATGAGGCCACCATCACCCTGATACCAAAACCAGACAAAGATACTACAAAAAAAGAAAATTACAGACCAATATCACTGATGAATATAGATGCAAAAATCCTCAACAAAATACTAGCAAACAGAATCCAACAACACATTAAAAAGATCATACACCATGATCAAGTGGGATTTACCCCAGGGATGCAAGGATTCTTCAATATACGCAAATCAATCAATGTGATACACCATATTAACAAATTGAAAAAGAAAAACCATATGATCATCTCAATAGATGCAGAAAAAGCTTTTGACAAAATTCATCACCCGTTTATGATAAAAACCCTCCAGAAAGTGGGCATAGAGGGAACCTACCTCAACATAATAAAGGCCATATACGACAAACCCACAGCAAACATCATTCACAAGGGTGAAAAACTGAAGGCATTTCCTCTAAGATCAGGAACGAGACAAGGATGTCCACTCTCGCCACAATTATTCAACATAGTTTTGGAAGTCCTAGCCATGGCAATCAGAGAAGAAAAAGAAATAAGGGGAATACAAATTGGAAAAGAAGAAGTAAAACTGTCACTGTTTGCAGATGACATGATACTATACATAGAGAATCCTAAAGATGCTACTGGAAAACTACGGGAGCTAATCAATGAATTTGGTAAAGTAGCAGGATATGAAATTAATGCACAGAAATCTCTTGCATTCTTATACACTAATGATGAAAAATCTGAAAGAGAAATTAAGGAAACACTCCCATTTAACATTGCAACAAAAAGAATAAAATACCAAGGAATAAACCTACCTAGGGAGACCTGTATGCAGAAAACTATAAGACACTGATGAAAGAAATTAAAGATGATACCAACAGATGGAGAGATATACCATGTTCTTGGATTGGAAGAATCAACATTGTGAAAATGACTATACTACCCAAAGCAACCTACAGATTCAGTGCAATCCCTATCAAATTACCAATGGCATATTTTATGGAACTAGAACAAAAAATCTTAAAATCTGTATGGAGACAGAAAAGACCCCAAATAGCCAAAGCAGTCTTGAGGGAAAAAAACAGAACTGGAGCAATCAGACTCCCTGACCTCAGACTATACTACAAAGCTACAGTAATCAAGACAATATGGTACTGGCACAAAAACAGAAACATAGATCAATGGAACAGGATAGAAAGCCCAGAGATAAACCCACGCACCTATGGTCAACTAATCTACGACAAAGGAGGCAAGGATATGCAATGGAGAAAAGACAGTCTCTTCAATAAGTGATGTTGGGAAAACTGGACAGCTACATGTAAAAGAATGAAATTGGAACACTCCCTAACACCATACACAAAAATAAACTCATAATGGATTCGAGACCTAAATGTAAGACCGGACACTATAAAACTCTTAAGAGGAAAACATAGGAAGAACACTCTTTGACATAAATCACAGCAAGATCTTTTTTGATCCACCTCCTACAGTAATGGAAATAAAAATAAACAAATGGGACCTAATGAAACTTCAAAGCTTTTGCACAGCAAAGGTAACCATAAACAAGAGGAAAAGACAACCCTCAGAATGGGAGAAAATATTTGCAAATGAATCAATGGACAAAAGATTAATATCCAAAATATATAAACAGCTCATTCAGCTCAATATTAAAAAAAGAAACAACCCAATCCAAAAATGGGCAGAAGACCTAAATAGGCATTTCTCCAAAGAAGACATACAGATTGCCAACAAACACATGAAAGAATGCTCAACATCATTAATCACTAGAGCAACGCAAATCAAAACTACAATGAGGTATCACCTCACACCAGTTAGAATGGGCATCATCAGAAAATCTACAAACAACAAATGCTGGAGAGGGTGTGGAGAAAAGGGAACCCTCTTGCACTGTTGGTGGGAATGTAAATTGATACAGCCACTATGGAGAACAGTATGGAGGTTCCTTAAAAAACTAAAAATTGAATTACCATATGATCCAGCAATCCCACTACTGGGCATATACCCAGAGAAAACCATAATTCAAGAAGACACATGCACCCCAATGTTCATTGCAGCACTGTTTAAAATAGCCAGGTCATGGAAGCAACCTAAATGCCCATTGACAGACGAATGGATAAAGAAGATGTGGTACATATATACAATGGAATATTACTCAGCCATAAAAAGGAACAAAATTGGGTCACTTGTTGAGACATGGATGGATCTAGAGACTGTCATACAGAGTGAAGTAAGTGAGAAAGAGAAAAACAAATATTGTATATTAACGCATATATATGGAACCCAGAAAAATGGTACAGATGAACCGGTTTGCAGGGCAGAAATTGAGACACAGTTGTGGAGAGCAAACGTATGGACACCAAGGGGGGAAAGTGGCGGGTGGGGTGGGGTGGGGGGGTGTGATGAATTGGGCGATTGAGATTGACATGTATACACTGATGTGCATAAAATGGATGACTAATAAGAATCTGCTGTATAAAAAAAGAAATAAAATTCAAAAATTTCAAAAATAAATAAATAAATAAAAGATAAAAGGAAAAAACACCAACAACAAAATTCCCATGTTCTCCTAATCACAAGGTATTCTCTCCTCTTGATTGTTACCTGTTTAAAGGAAGCTGATACAGCACATTAATAGTTCCCAAACTCCTCTATAAAGCTCCTTCACATTTTTGGTCAATTTGATATGGTAGAACATGTTTAAGAAGGAGGAAGAGTAGGAGAAGGAGACTAATACTCTGTACGCTAAGCAATTCTTCCTCAAAATATTCATCAACGACTATGTTAAAAATCTAAATATGTTGGATGGCATAGGGAAGACTGGTGCTCTCACTCTGGACCCAAGTTCATTCCAAATAAAACTCTCAACTCAGCTCTACAGAATGAAACAGGATGTCAAAGGTAACATACAGGATGGGCTGTACACCAAGAAGACATTTACACTATGGTAATAGTAATAAAATATTTGGGACTGTGCTTACTTTTTAAATGAACTATAGGTAATAAATATTGAGCTTGAATATGCCATATTTGGATAAATTGACTTACTGTGGAGACTCTAACTCATGTAAAGTAACTACAGGCTCATAAAAGTCATTTTACTATAAAATACAGTTCACCTACCTATCTAGCTATCTACATCAAACCGCACTATGTTTAAACAAAGTACTGCATATGTGCCTCTCTCCCACATTCAGATTTTGATGAGATTCCTTGGCTTTATAATTTCTTATAAACCCTATATATCATTTTTTCATGAAATTAATAGTGGAAGAGTAATATGATAAGGGTAAATAAGGGAGTCAACACTGTCATACATAGGCTGGGCAGGAAAGAGATGATCAAGGCCACTGAGCAGACAAGCTGTGAGGGATTCTGAACTGTCATCCATGTCCTTAGAGGCAAGATTATGGAATCATCTATAATCACAGGGCGATTAACTTAACCTTGAGAATTAGTGGGTCATTGGCTCATGATTTGTATAAGTACCTACATTTTGAAAACCATAGCTTCCCAACACTGATAAATGCAAAGATAAGTAGGCATTATATGTACTTGTAAAATAAAGTTAAATAAATATATTCAACAAATGAATCAACATAAAAGAGGAGAACTAAAGCTTTCCTTTCCTTTCTCTGCCTTTTCACATTTTTTCCTTAATCTTTGTTTTAACATCACTAATATTTAGGAGACAAGGTAAATTCAGGGCGGGAATGATTCTATAAAACCATGCTTCTGGTTTATATTATAAGACATACTTCTTTAATCTGTCACAAGATGTGCTTCAAAGTGACGCAGAAAGCATTACCAAAGAGGACAGCTGAGGTTAGACTGTTCATAAATACTTGTAAACAAATGAATTGTTTACTTTGTCTGTAATGTTTGGGGACTCAATTATGCTCCAATTTTCAAAGCCCTGCAACCCCCCAACCAGTTTACCTCCAGATTCTTTTCCCTATGCAAATCACAGGTTCTTACTGTATCACGCTCATAACTCACAACTAAAGATTTCAGTCCTACATATGTTATGCTCTACTTATTTGCAAAAGCGCACAGCAGTAATGAACTTATCAGTAAATCACTGGAATATCAGACTCCAGTTGGGTAGTAGTGCCTTGGAGAAATATATCCAGGGCTTAGCTTAGTAAATGGGTCTAGCTGTGTCATTATTTCAGAGTGTGTGAAAGAAGCCACTTAACATACGCACAGTACACAGGTAAGAGGCAGATTTCTTCCCCTTTACATAATGTATTCCCTGGTATGTAAAGAGGAGCATTACTCCTATAGGTTATCTAATGTCACTTAAATACTCTCCTGACCTGAAAGAAACACAAGTCCATTTTTTCCTTAAGGATGGGAGTGAGTGAGCTTCCAAGATCAACTTGGAGATATTATGGGTAACAGTTAATATCAAAGATCTTCTTTATTACCGAGGAGCTCCTGCAGTCATCAGCATCTTGCCTCTAACTCCTCATAACTTTACCTTATTTACTACTGTATTCTTTTCACCCCAGATCTTACTAGATTTATGCTATTTTTAAAAATATGTTTGCTAGCTGAAAAATAATCCAAATATTACAGAAGTAAAAAAAGGAAAATAAGTTTTTCCCATGGCTCCTCCCTGCCACTGCCACCCGTGCAACAATGTCAGTCCTCAGGGGAAACCACTCAACAGACTGGTGTTAAAACACCAAGATAAAAAAAAAAAAGATAAAAAAAAACAAAAAACAAAAAAACACTAAGATATTTGGGACACACACAGATAACATAGATTTTTTAATATTTCAATAAAAATTATATCATCCTGTTGTATTGTTTAAATATTGACTTAAAATATTCACCATATATCATAGGTGGCACTTATGGACACACCTCATATTCTTTAACAGTAATATGCTCCTTTGTATGGCTATAATGTAATCTATTTAACTAGCCCCTCATAAAGGATTTTTTCAATTGTTTCCAATTCTTTAATTCTATAAATATGTTGCAGTGAACATCTTTGTACATATGTCAGCAGAATATCTATTAGCTATCATTTATATAGTGTTTATTGTCTTCCCAGCACAAGTGTCTCACTTACTCAATCCTCATAACAAGTGTTTGGATTCAGTACTGTTATTATCTTGTGTTTGGAATTAGAAAAAAAGGAATCACAGAAAAAGCAATTTTCTCACATCGCTACTGAGTGACAGAGTCAGAATTCAGACTTAGGTTGTCTGTCTCCAAAACCAAAATCCTTAACCACCGTGCCACACTGCCCGTAGGTGCCTTTGATTTTGGTGAAGATCCAAAATTTTAAAATATATCTCTGCTTTGTTCTGAGTGTGCTTAGACCCTTAATTACCAGTCCATTGTCAGGTTAAATTCTCCTCCTTGATATTAAGCTTAGATGGGCAAACCATTCTTCTGATTGTATCCCTATTCTTTATTCTCAGCCCAGGCCTTGCTCTCCTGCTCCAGAATTCCAACCTTGCTTACGTGATTTAAGCCCACCCATAGCCTTCACTTGGAAACAAAATATAAATTTTATCATAGTCATCAATATGAAGAACAGTGAACAGTGCAGTTGTGGGGAAAACCATGAATATTTAGGACACTAAATAATATCTTTGTCACAGAATCATTGACCTGAGCTTAATATGTGGGTTTGTGACCTTGGAACTCCATTTCCTCATCCATATAATGATGGGATTTACCTAAATTACCCTGAGATTTCTTTCAGTATGAAAATTCAGTGGTAAGTCTCTAAGTTTCCTGATTCAGACATCAGTTTTCCAGTTTGCAGATTTCTGCTGAGCCTATGAATCTGAATCTCCTAACCATCTCAGGCATCCTAAATATCAAAACAAGAAATACAAACAAGCCATCAATTCTAACTTTTACTGATCTGGCCGAGCTGACGGTGCAGTGTAGATGCGTTGGCCTTCTCCTTCCTCTACTTAAAAGGATGTTACTCAAGAGCATTCACATGAAATAAGAAAAAAAGTATCTCTGATATGGCGTTTTCAGATGATTTATAATGAGCTTCAGGGAAAGATGCATTTGGTGTATAATTTGAAAGTGTCTCCTGTATTTGTGCAAGAGATTGGGCCCCTGGGCTAAGACCAGGCGTGGAGGTGGGAGCCAGCCAGGTCTTCAGACTACAGAGCATGAAAATAAGGGAGCTGTGAAAGTTGTAGAGGAGGAGGTCAACAGTTGAGAACTAAAGAAACAGTCCACATGCAATGGCATTCCATAGAAAGAGGGTTAGGGGCTCAAGGGCAGAGACCAGAGGCTGAGCAAGTGGGTTTGGGTGCTGTCAGGTGATAGAAAACCACGACAAAGATATTTTGTAAGGGACGTTTATAGCTTTGCCCAGGGTTCAAGATGATGTACTGGTCAGACTGGACAGAAACTATTCCTTAAGGTGAACTTCTAAGTGTTATATGGCAGATGAAGTCCAAGAAAAAAAAGTAAGGATGAAAAAGATATCTTATTTAGAAGTCATTTTTCTTACACAAATCCCAACTCATCAGTTGTGTGAGCTCAGAAAAAGCACTTAACTTCTATGACCCTCCACCTCAAGTTTATGAAAGGAAGAGATTGGTTTCTGCCTCGTAGATCTTTTTGGAGGTATTAGCTGAGTTAACATATTGTAAAGGATTTGTCAACTGTCAATATCAAGCAAATATAGGATTTGTTATCTTGTTATCACTGGATTGCAAGTTCTCAAAGTAGAACTCCAACTGTATGAAAACTTATTGCTGGGTTTCTTTTCTACTGTCCTTGGCCTTTTGCCTTTGCTTACCGTATGCAAATGACATATTACAGCTGGCCCATAAGTAGCTACCAGAGAAAATATTACAATAAATTTTATTTGTTCCTTGGTATTCTCAACCAGCTGTTCTTCTCCTAGATTTCAAGACCTGATCCTAGCTCTTTCAGTTTTCATAACCCATTCATTGAATTACTGGAACATGATCCTTGTCTTTGAACCTGATAGTTTCGTTTTCTTGGAATTTTTTCCCGAGCTTTGTCACAAATAATTATAGAACAAGGGGGAGGCGAATTCCTTTAAGTTGTGAAGAAATAAAATCCAACAGTTAGCAACCTAGAATTTTTTTCCTCACGAATTGTGCAACCATTGAATGTTAGTGGCCTACAAATCAGCAGCATTCACAGAGATTAATTAGAACGAATTTGGGCTTTAGAAATAAAGGTATAAACAATGCACTTTTTCTTTTGAGTAAAGGAGGACAATCACAACGATAATATACACATCAAAGCTACTTCTATCATATTTAATCTAAGATACCTCAATAAGACGAGTGGTCCCCTGTTGCCTTTCCTGGAACCAGTGCTAGGCCAGTTGCATCAAAATTATCTTGGGAGCTTTGGAAAAAATGACTAAAGTCCTCAGCCTGGATGATGATGTACTGAATCATGATCTCTGGATAAGGAACTCAGGAAACTAAATAGTGTTTGAAGTTTCTCAGGTTATTCTGATATCAAGCCAGTTTGCGGTAGCATCTTTGAGTACCAGATTTGATGATGGGCATATGGTTATGGCTTTGATTCCCTAATTCTAGGTATTACAATCTCTTCATCTTAAGTAGCTGTGAAGGATAGTTTTTTCAGCCACATAGGTCCATCACGTCGCACAATGTGTAGTACATGGTACTTACTTTATGCAGCATTCAATGCACAAAGACTGAATTCTAATGTTTTATCCAAACATTATTTAAGAACAAAACTCAGAGTAATGTAAGAAAAGAAAGGGGAAATGAGTGACACCACTGAGGCAAGTACATCTTCCACTGTTGTTATCTAAACAACTGAATTTCTGCAGCTACTTAAACTTATCTGCTGTTTTTTTCCAGTGAAATAAAAAGTAGCTAAAAAGGAAATATCAAGATCCATGGAAAATCATGTACAACTTTGGATGTCAGAGAGAATAAAACTTGCAGACAATGTGAAAAAGGATACGGTCTGTGAATAAAGTCATTCAAAAATACATCAGGGAAAAGTTAAATTATTTAATCCATATAAAATTAAAATCAAGTCCACTATTAGCCACAGTGACTGCCATAAAGTAAATTGAGTTACATAATTTCACTTAAGAAATGGTACTTTGGAGACAAATTTTCTCAAAATGCCCCATTTCTCTTTCTGGTCCTTTTGGCCATAAAAAAAAAATTTACCCAGACAAATAATTTCTAGTTTTAGGTGACTCCATTCCTCTTCCCCAATACTGGAACAACTCAATTAGGTTTCATAAATTACTGAAAGAGGGATAGAATCCAATGTACTCACGGCTCAGAATATAAAATATATGTTGGTTTTACTCATTTAAAACAGTAATTTGTTAAATATCCTATTCTTCCCATTATCTAATAGGTCAAGAAAGAAATATATATGTGTATTTCCAGGTCATTAGAGCAATTTCATTGCTTTTCTTCTTAGACAGCTTTTAGCATCTACCATTTCTCCAAGGTTAAACCCATTCTCTCTTAAAGAATATATATCAGGTTTTGTAAAGTACTAATGTTATTCATGATGAGCACAAAATCTGGAACATAGTTGGTCTTAAAATAAGTTAATTAATAATTTAAGGGTTTGAACAAGTAGAGCTCCAGGAAAAAAAATTTTTTTAGTTAAAATAATGTTATTGTAGAACCTCAGTTTCCAAGCACCAAAGAATAAAAGCGGAAGGATTCTCCAATACTCTACTGACAATGAATAATATTACCCCACAAGACACATAACAGTCACTAGTGTCTCCTTATGAAGCATCTTTTTTTAATCATCCAGGGAAAATCCTATTATAAGACTATTGCTAGATTCTATCAAAGGATTAAAATGGATCTACCTGTGAAGCAGTAGACAGAAAAGAATTGCTTTTTCAGTTTGTTTTCAACAGTGTGGTAGACTGTAAAAATGACCATAAATCTTTCCCTTCCTACATCCACCCTTGTTATGTAACATTGCAGCAGCTCCCATCAAAAGGTGGAATCTGTATCTCACGCCTTGAGCCTGAGTTGACCAAGCAACCTCCTTTGTCCGATGAAACATGAGGAAGCCTTTTGCAAACAGAGGCATCCAAAATGCTGTACACTGGTCTTCCTTCTCTCTTGCTCATCTTGAAAACACTGAAACTGCCACCATGTGGACAAGCCTGGATGTCCTAATGGGTGATGAGAGACATGTGGCCCAGTTCCCCTCATCCTGCTAGCTGTCATCCCAGCCAACAGAGACAGCTGCTAGACTATAAGGCCATGAACTACCACCTGAGTGCAGCAGCATGAGTGATCACAGATAAAGAATGGCCCCACTAAACCCAGCACAAATTGCAGCTACAATAGAACTGTGAGCTAAATAAATGGTGGTTGTTTCAAGCCATCAAGTTTCAGAGCAACGAAAATGTTTGTTAAGCAGCAAAAACTAACTGACAAAAGAAGATAAAGTCAAATTCATTAATAAGGAAGAGGCAGAGGAAAAAATTAAGTTCTGCTCTTGTTTGATTACTCCAGGAAAGCCTTCAGAGTCTATCAAATGGAGAGGTTATTCCAGCACGCTAGACCTTGAATGGTTCTTTGTTTCTTTACAAAAGAATAAAGAAGGGAGTTAACATTTGATGCATGTCTTCTATGTAATATAGCCATAGTTTTATATCCATTATCTCATTTAATCTTTGAAGGAACCTGTGAGTTAAGATCCAATATTGCTATTTTAAAGATGACAAGAGTACTGCTTATAGCGATTGCCCCAAAGCGACATTCTTAGAAAGTGGCATAACTGAAATTCTAATGTAGTTCTGCCTAACTCCAAAGCCTATTAAATCATGCCATAAATGCAACCTTATCAGGAGAAGCAAACATGACTTTTTAAACTGGCGACTGAACGCCTGCCACAAATCCAGTAGAGGTTTGACTTGGCATTGGTCTCTCTGGCCACACCATTAACAGAATTAAGTTTCTGAAAGACAGAGCTGGTCTCACTGCTTTTACATGAAAGACTCTGTCACTACCATGAGGTACCCCTGTCTCACTTTCTCTTCTGGATGACTACTCTAGTAATTCATATCTGTCTAAAGAAAGTTTCTGAAGTTGTCCAGGGTTTACAATATACACCTTTCAGGAATCACAATCCACTTTCAAATAATTTTATACTGTTTCACATGTAATATAAACACATTGTACCAGTAGACTCCCAATTCCTCCCTCCGTTCCTTCTGCTACTGTTGTCATACATTCCTACACTCACATATGTCATAAACATACAGTATATTCCCACTATTTTTGCTTTACAGCGTCAATTACCTTTTAGGACAATTGAAAATAATAAAATAATTTTTATTTCCTTTTTCAATGCCATTTATAATATTCTTCATTTCTTTGTATGAATTCAAGTTTCTGTCTGATATCATATGTCTTCTCCCTGAATAACCTTATTTTATATCTCTTATAGTTCAGATCTGCTGATAATGAATGTTCTCTGTTTCTATTTGTTTGGAAATATATTTCTTTCTACTCAATTTTTGAAAGATAATTTTTCTATGAATAAAATTCTGGGTTGACACTTTTTTTCCTTTCATCACTTGAAAAAATGTCAGTACCTTATTTTCTGGCTTGCATCATTTCCAACAAGAAGTCTGATATAATTCTTACCTTTGTTCCTCTGTATGTAATGTGTCCTATTTCTCTGGCTGACTTCAACATTTTATTTTTTATCTTTGGTTTGAGCAGTTTGAATACAATTTGTCTAGTTGTGTTTTTTAATTAATTAATTAATTAATTAGGCATTAAGCCTGTTTGGTGCTGTCTTATCTTCTTGTATTTAGTGTTTGATGCTTTAATTATTTTTATAAAATTTTTTGCCATTGTGCTTGCAAATATTTCTTCTGCCCAACTTCTACCTTCCTCTCCTCCTAGGATGTCAGTTAAATATATGATAGACTAGTTCCTATCATCCCACAGCTCTTGAATACTATGTTCTATTTTCTTCACCTTTTTTCTCTTTGTGTCAGTTTGAGTAATTTCTTTTTTTTTTTTTTTTAAATACATTTATTTATTTATTTTTGGCTGTTTTGGGTTTTTGTTGCTGCGCACGGGCTTTGTCTAGTTATGGCGAGCGGGGGCCACTCTTCGTTGCGGTGCACGGGCTTCTCACTGCGGTGGCTTCTCTTGTTGCAGAGCACAGGCTCTAGGTGCACGGGCTTCGGTAGTTGCAGCACACGGGCTCTCGAGCGCAGGCTCAGTAGTTGTGGCGCACGGGCTTAGTTGCTCCGCAGCATGTGGGATCTTCCCGGACCAGGGCTCAAACCCATGTCCCCTGCATTGGCAGGCGGATTCTTAACCACTGCGCCACCAGGGAAGCTCAGTTTGAGTAATTTCTAATGACCTTTCCTCAAGTTTATTGATTCCTTCCTCCATCAGCAGGGTTCATCCTAATGATGAGTTCATTGAAGGCATTCTTCATCTTTGTCACCATGTTCCTATTTGATCCTTTCTTAAGAGTTTCCATATCTTTGCTGAAATTCCCCATCTAATACATTGCCCATCTTTTACAGTAGAGCCTTTTCCATATATTAATTACAAGTATTTCAAATTCCCCATCTATAGTTCTCTACATGTGGATAGATTGATTGCTTTGCCTCTTCACTGGGTGGCGTATCTTTCTTGCTTCTCTGTGACTTGCAGCTTTTGGTTGAAAGCTACATATTTTGTGTAGGACAGTAGCGCCTGAAGAAGATAGTGTTTACGGCTAGAAAGGGACATACTTCCTTTTCCTTGGCCCTTAGTTTTGGGAGTTAATTCAATCTAGACAGATGATGAGCTAGATCTTAGTTTTGTTGTTTCTCAGACCACTACCAGTTTCAGATTGCTTTAGCATTACCTGTAGGTGAGGGCTGGCTTCCAGAGAGGTCGCCTCAATATTACTCTTCCACTGTCAACTTTCGGTTTTTCCCATGAGTATATACCTCAGAGAAGTTTTTTCTCCATGCTCTAGACTCTCTCCTAGCAGTAGACTGCTGCTGTTTGCTACTCACTGTTTGCTTTGCTGGCAGTCTGGAGTGAGGGGGCGGGGAGTGTTCTCTGTTGTCCTAGTTCACCCTAGTCTTAAGACAGATGCTGTGTCTAAGTCTTGGTTGTGTGCCTTAGTGATTCTGCCCTTCTTCCAGTAGTAGGTGATTTCTGATGGTTTAGGCCTAGAAGGTATTTCTACCCCACCCCCAGAAAAAGGAATTTCTAGTTTTGTTTTGTTTTGCTGTTCTCCTCTGCCGGCAGCAATAGTCTTTAACTCTGTGCTAGACAGAGTTTGCTGATCTCCCCTTAGTGGTTTAAGGCGTTTGTTTCATAGAGGAGATAAGGGAAGAAGGATATGTGTGGAGCTTCATGCTTTTCCCATAGTGGCTGCTGTCCCCACACCTCTAGGCCTGTACCACAAGACAGGCTTTTTCTGTACTGTACTCCCCTTTGCCCCCTCTCACATCTTTCTTGTGATCATTCAGTGAGCATCCATGGAGAATACCCTTGAGTCTGCAGCCCCAGGAGTTCTATTCTCTCACACTAGCTCACATTCAACTTTCAATAATTCATAAAAAATTTAGCTGATTTTAATGTGTTTGTATGGTGTCTAGTGTCTCTTCCTTCTATGCTATGCTTTAGGTAAGCAATTGTTCGCATGTCTTTTCTCCTTGAAGACGTCTGTCTTTCCTTAGATTTCAGGCTAGTTGATTGCCCTTTGATGTTAGCTCCTAACTGGATTCAAAAAAGGTTATTATTTTGTAGATTATCTGGCTTTTTCATGTCATAAAATGAGGAGTTATACTCTTTCAGCTTTCTACATTGTAAGTGAATTCTACCTTAGTAATTTTTACCAACATTCCCTGTTTTTGCCTGCCCTATTCAGATTAAAGAATGGAACATTGCAAGTCTCCTATCTCCCAGAAACTTGAATAGAAAATGCCAAACTATTTTCCAAAGTGGTTGTACTAGTTTACAGTTTCAGCAGCAATGGATAAGAGTTCTCAATGCTCATAATCCTTACCAATACTAATTATTGTCAGACTTCTAATTTTTGCCAACCTTGTATAAATCTGTATGTCATTTTGATTCTAATTTCCATTTCTCTCATCACTGATGAGGTTCAGCATCTTTCTGTTTGTTTATTGGTAATCTGAGTTTGTCTTTATGTGAAGTTCCCATTCAAGTCTCATTTTCATTTTACCTTTGGACAAATGGATTACCTCTTCTTTGGTACTGGTTGACTTTCTTTTTCTTATATAGTTTAGAAACTCTTTATATATTCTGGTTATTAAACCTTCAGTTATATGTGTTGAAAATAATGTCCCCCCCCCCATTATGGCTTATTTGTTTGTTTGTTTTTGCTTTTTATTATTACTCTGATGGAAATAAATTACTAGATTTAATATAATCAAATTTCCCAAACTTTTACTTTACTATTACTACATCCTATGTATTGTTTAAGAAATCCTTACCTAACCAAATCCATGAAAATATTATCCTATACACACATTATGTTCTTTCACTTAAATCCTTCATCCACATAGAATTAATTTTTTTTTCACAGTAGTCATGTTCTCTACTGATCAGTAAGCACATACTATTTGTTATGTCCTCTTCCTACTCATTTTACAGGAGTTCATTCAAACGTTACCTCATGGTGAATCTTTCCACTAAGTCATAGATTATTGCTTCAGGCTTGTTATTTTCATAGGAAGAAGTCATTCAACAATGATTTCTTTTTTAGAACAAACTATGTTCTAGGCACTAAATTCTGGAGACACAAAGAATAAGTTAACAGCTACTACCTTTAGCATGTCATAGCCCACTCACAGTTTTCTTTCTTTCTTCTTTCTTTCTCTTTCTTTTTCTTCCTTCCTTCCTTCCTTCCCTTCCTTTCTTTCTTCCTTCCTTCCTTTCTTCCTCCCTTCCCTTCTTCCTTCCTTCCTCTCCCTCTCTCTTTCTTTCTCTTCCTTCCTTCCTCTCTCTCTCTCTCTCTCTCTTTCTTTCTCTCTTTCTTTCTCTCTCTCTCTCTCTCTCTCTCTGTCTCTTTCTTTCTTGGTGTCCTGGGCCCTTGGGCAGTCTGGTGACTATATGATTACATTCTTAAAATATTATTTTTATTAATATAAAAATAAAGCAAACAATATAACAAAGGAACCTAATGTATTGCAATAGTTATCAAAATGTTAAAAATTATGATACAGTAATATATGTGCTTCTTAATGATCACATTAAATAACAAGATCGAGGGGCAATTAGAGTAACTACTGTAATTCTGTAATGTTGAGCCTAAACAATATTTTGAGATATTTGCAACAATAATAATATGATATAAAATCCCCTACTTATTGGTGACATAGTCACAAGTACTGCTAATACTATAGGAGTGTGTTGCCTGCAGTCTTAATTGAAGGCAGTGCTAAATTTTAATTCAATTTTAGTAAAAATAGCGATGCCATTTTTTTCCGTTCAAGTGCGTGACTCAGTTTTCTATAGCCTCAGGTTAAGGGCCTCTGGTCTTCTGGAGCAATCTGAAACATCTGTGATCATGGCCTGCAGTTAGATATATATTTGGCATCACAAAAAAAAGAAAAAAATAATAAAAAACTTCAAGACTTATTCTTCGTATATGTAATGCAGTCTGTTGTCCGTTCTATTTCATTTTTAAAAAATATTTGGATAGAAACTACTAAATTATTTCACTATTTACTAATAAAATATATGAAGTTTGAAAACAGTAGTCTAGTGGAGATGATAGAGCTCAGCCTCATGTTATTCTTTAAAAAAATGAAAGTGTTTCTTCTTCTATATACCAGGGTTATTTTTAACAAAACTCTTTTAGAATTTTTTTCTTTGTATTGTAATTATGGGTTTTCATGTCTGTTGCATTGAACCATAACGATGTATTCATTAACTGTTTTATTTTTATGACTCTTTGGACCTAATGACGTGGTACAGACCTGGTACAAAGCCTATAATACAATATCCTCATCTCGTGTTATCAGACACATGCAGAGTAGACACATTAGCCAAGTTGTTAGCTGCTTAAGCGTGATTTGGCTTATTAAATGTGCATTAGTCACACATTTTCCATAATCATCTACCACATGGAACAGAATCTCCAGCTATTCCAGGCTTGCTCCCTACTGTTAACAAACCTGAGAGAACACATATATGTAGTCTTAACAGAGGGAATTTGCATTCCCCCTGTGATCCCTTAATCCCACCAAAAACCAAAGGCTTATTATCTGTCCCTCACTGGGCTCTAGTGTCGTTTATCACAGTGGGATTATGTACGCACTAAGATTTCCAACTTTTAACTCATAGGTATTTTAAGAAAAGAGCTGCTCCAGAGACATGAAGGTGAACTGAGTCTTGCAGTGCCCACAATCTTTTGATCTTATTCTCATCTCTTCCTCCTCTGCTTAATGGTGGCCCCCCTCCTGCTTCATAGAGCATCCTTCTTCACCACTTCTCCTTTCTCTCCTTTAGCATGCCTTTCTGACATTCTTTCACACTAAATGTAAAGTATTAAAATGCAAATACTCTTACTAAGAGAAATACAGCTGTGGAATTTCAGGTATAAGTAAGCAGATGGGGAAGTTTTAGGCAAAAGGTGAGTTCTTGAGTTTTTGGACAAATTCGTATCACACAACAAAAACATGACTCTCTGGTCCCATCACACATATTGAGAGCCAAGGTTTCTTATCAATGAAAGTAAATAAATCTCACAGACTTGGATATATGATAGTTTTCATAATTGAAATCAGAGCCAAGCTTTGTGGGTTAAAAGATAGCAATATGATTACATTATTATTGTGTACACTTACCTCTCTTGCCTTCAACGAGAGGTTCTATGAGAACAATCACATTTTGAATATACTAATATGGAAGAATATTTTAGACAAGTGAAAATTTAAATTTTCAAAAACTTCAGCTTAAAAATGAAGAGATTTTCATTGTTTTGCCTTTTTCTTTCTCAGGAATGAATGTAAAAGGAAAATTGCTAAGTGATCCAGAGTTCTTTTAATTAGACTCTTGTATGGCTGTATTATCAAAAATTCATTTACTTAACATATATTTATTAAGAGCCTACTGAATGCCAGGAATTTTTTTAAACACTGAGGAAACATCAAGGAACAAGACTGAGAGTGCTATTGTACTTGGAGAATACAGTAAATAAATATATATGCATTTCAACATATATATTTAAAATTAAATATTCAGTTAGTAAGTGCGAAAGAAAAATACTGTTTTAAAAATGAGAAAATATATATTCACCAACAGACATAACCGTATTAAGGGGATTAAACTTTCTTGCTTTTAAAATAATTTGTATCGTTTTTTCTTATTATTACTAACTATGTTCATATTATTACTAATTATGTTCATTGTAGAAAATACAACAAAGTGTATCGAGAATAACAATAATACCATGGTTAACCTTTATTGAGAATTGCACCATATGCTTTTAATGTAGTATCTCATATAATCTTCATAAATGTCCAATGAAATAGGTATAATTCTGATCCCCATTTTATGCATGAGATAATTGGAATGTGAATGAATTAACTTCCCCAAAGTCAACATATATTGGGTTGCAGCTTTGGGAGTACAAACAGGGTCTGTCTGTCATCTGTCTTCAAAGCTCATGCCATTAGCCATTACACTATTTGTTGCAGTCCAGACAATTTCCTCCCCCACAAAGATGTTTCTATCGTAATCCATAGGTCCTCTGACTATGTTATGCTAAACTAGAAAAAGGACTTTGAAGATGAAATTAAGGTGTTAATCCGTAGAATTTTAGAAAATCTTGGATTACCCAAGTGGTCCCAAACTAATCCTTCCAAGGCCTTAGAAGCAGAGAAATTTTTCTAGCTGGATTCAGTCAGAGAGAAGCCATGGGGGGAAAAAGGCAAAGGAGATACAAAGCACGAGAGAGATTTCACCCACTCTTACTGACTTTGAAGATGAAGGGGGCTATGAGCCAGAAAATGCTGACAGTCTCTAGAAGCTGGGAATAACTACCTGTGGTGACAGCTAGCCAGGAAATGGGGGCCTTAGTCTTATAAGCACATGCAGCTGAATTCTTTCAACAAAGTGAAAGAGCCTAGAAAAGCATTTTCCTCCAGAGCCTTCAGGTAAGAGCCCTGGCTGGCAGATACCTTGATTTTGGCCTTATGGGACCCAGGGCAGAGAAATCAGCTGGGCCTGCTAGACTTCTGACCTATGGAACTGTGAGATGATAAGTTCATGTAGTTTTAAGCTGCTAAATGTGTGGTAATTTGTTATACCAGCAATAAACAATGAATATGATATTCTACCTCTCAATAAACAAATACCAAGTCTCTAATCCTACCATCCAGAGATAATCACTGCAAGCATCTGAGTGTATACCTTTTTATCCTTCTTTGTAGGTATCTAGATATACTGGCATAAATTTTAGATTATGCTGAACATACTGTCTTTCAAACCTAGAACTTCACTGTGACTATCGTCTCATGTTTTTAAAACATTCTTCTAAAAGAATTTTAATGGCTAATACTATGCCACTGAAGAGTTATGCCACAGTTTAATGCCCTACACTTGAATATTTAAGTTGCTCTGAATATTTTACTAATATTCACATAAACTCGATATTTAATGGACCATCTTATCCCCTGAGATTCAGACTGGTTTTCTTGAAAACACTATTTCCATAGCCTGAAAGAGCCAAGATTCCAAGAAACAACCAGGAACTTGTAGTTTTAAGGTGGCATCTGCTTTTCCATGCTATCACTAGGCTATGCAGCTTTTTTCCTCAGATATGAGATTTACCTTTTCAAATTCTCCAGAATGAGTGTTCTGACCTTAAATCATTAATGGCTAATTTAGACTTTATTGAAAGTTTTATATGTGAACTTATATAGATAATAAGCTCAATTTCCTCCCAAATCGTTCACCATTTAACATGATCCTCCTTTCTTAAGCTGAAGTCAGAGTTACAGATTAAATTTTTTTCCATGTTTCACAGCATTGCGATAAATATTCTTATACATACATCTTTATACATATTATTGAGTAGATTTTTAGGATGAAGGCCTTGATGTGGAATTACTGAATCCCAAATTATGCACGTTTAAAGCTTTTCTTCTTCTTCAGAATATCCCAGCTTCTTTTTACAGATGTCTTTAGATAAAATCAAATGCTAAAAGGTTTATTGAAGCAATCTTTGCATTAAAGCCCAAGAGAACTATTTTTGACTCTCAGGTCTGTAAACAGTTAGGTTTCTCTAATTTTCTGGCTTCATCTTTTCCTCAAGCGCAAAATGAGGGTCTTAGTTGTAATGCTTTCAAAAGCAAGCTGAGGATTTTATGTTCTAAGCAGTATGTGAAAATAATGAGCTGGGATTAAATGTATTTCTTATAACAGTTGCCAGTCTCATGTTGAATCTACTCAGTGAGAAGTAACAAATATGCCTCTACTGAAACCTCTTATCTTATTAAAGCATATTTCCTTCACAAATGTTTACCATGCAGGAAAAAGAAAGGTTGGACCTATCAGAAAATTTTGTGCATTGCTCATTTCCCTAATTATTAATGAATATTGTTCTCCCACATCACAAATTCATTTCTGAACTCATAATTAAATGACTAATAAAGGTAAGGTTTGTATCCGGTAAAGGAAATACCAAATAATTTCCTATATTTGATGGCATTTGGGTTTATTAAAAGCACATGACCTCATTCTTCCTGATGCCGACATCAGGGTGCCCCACAGAGAAGTGGTGGGAAGAAAGCTTGTCATTTTTTGGTTAGGATTTTAAGTATGACACCCCAAAATTTACCTTTTTGTAAAAGAAACCTTAAGAACAAAAGCCAGTTTTTATGAACTGAAAGAGGAAGTTTCTAATTTGTTAAACAAAGAAATGTAATGACTTTATATACAACTTCATGGAGAAGTTTCCTAAATATAAGCTGAACTTTAATCCTTTCCCTGCTCCAATAAATAGTTATCAGAGCTATTCCCACCATTTACAAAGACCTAGGAATTTCTTTGTTTCTTAGTAGATTATCCTCACTGGACTATTCTCACAGATGTATTATTTTTTCTTATAGTTTTCTTGTAGGAAAAAATATGATCTTACCATGTGCTAGATATGTTCTCAGGTGACTGAAATTCTAGGTGTCATAAAATCCTCGTGGCTTTGTAATTGTAATGGGTGAATTCCAGTTAAAACAGCACACACAGTTTGATTCTGTAATACAACCAGAGCTTTCAAGAGAATACATCTCTTTAATGTGTACAAGTTTTGAGCTTATGGATCCTGAGTAGGAGAAGCATGTTCTACAATAGTGGTTCTTTAGCTTTGGTCAGTATCAGAATCTCCTGGGGAACTTGGTAAAAATACAAAAGTCCAAGCCTTATTATACCCCCAATGAGTCTGGAACTCTAACTCACCAGTTGATTCTGTTACACATCAAAATTGGAGAACCACTATTCTAGAACCTGGCTTTAAAACTGTTATTTCTTCTTTAATGTGTGTATGAAAAACCTGAGGACCCTACTAAAATGCAGGTTCTGATTCAGTAGAACTGGAGGGGGCAGGGTCTAAGAATCTGTACCTCCAGCAAATACCCAGGTAATGCCTATGCTCTGTCCACAGACCACATTTTGAGCTATAAGGCAGAGTCTAGGGGCATAGTTTCAACCCCTTTACATATGACGTCGGCCTCAAGCCAATGTGAATAAAAATTTTCCACTTCCAGCAGCACTTGCCTAGGAGATATCAAAACTGATTGTTGTGTTTTATCACAGCTGGCTCTAAACAAGTGAAGTTTCCCTGAACTTTGGGTGACCTGGATGCCAGATCTTTACTGAACCTAATTGAAGACACTTTCTGGAAAAAAGAAAAATGAGACTATTTTAACCAAGTGTACACAGACCTATGGACTTACCCTGTCAGAGTGCTTGTTTTCTATCTATGCTTAGTGGGGTTATGAACTCTTCCTCTCCAGCATATAAAGACCCTTGATTTTCTCCTTCAGCAAATGACTCAGTGCATTGAATTTCTTCACTGTTCTGTGTTCTCTTGCCTGGCAAGTTAATGGGTTAGACTTGGTTTATTGTTGTTGGTTTTGCTCTGGAGTTCTTTGTTTTATTCTTTGACACTAGTTTTAAGACATTGTTTTTCCATAAAATCTTTGTTAAGTCCATTATGCTTTTCTAAAATCATCTGCCTAAGGAACCCCTCTTTTCACAAAAGGATTTTGCTCTGGTGTTATCACTTAGTGAAAGCTTCCATCACCTCCCAATTGGGGCAATGTGACTATTCTCCTCTCTGTGCCAGCACTGGACCTCATTCTCTGCCTGAGGTGCACACCTAGCCCATGATGGGCCATTTGTGAGTTTACATCTTGTATTCTGCACTGCAAAGTGAGTACCTTGAAAGTAAGGGTCATTTTTGTTGTATTGTTTTTGTTATTGTTTTTATATCTATATCTCTGTTGAATTGAAATAGGTGGTGGTAAATAGTAATATTGTCTTATTACTTGGTACATCAGAATTCACAAAGTACTTTTATATACGTTATATAATATGACCTTTGTAACAGGAAAGGTTTTTTATGACGTAAATTAGAAAGCAAAAACATTCAGAATATAAATTATAACCTTGGAATCCCATGTAATTAAATGTCAGAAAAAAGGATTTAAATTCACATCTTTTTCCTCTAGATACACATTAATCCATTTTCAATCACAAGCAAAGAAACAGAACTTTTCTTACCAATTTTTATTTTTAATTTTTTATCAAGATACAATAAAATAAAGTTCTGGGAGAAGATGAAAGCCAAATAAGATTTGATGGGGCATAATGTATCCCCAAGCTATCATGCACAGGGGAAGCAGACTGAGCTAGAACAGAAGCAGGTACATGGAAGAAATGGGAACTCTAACTACCCCAATATGTGTGTAAAGATTAAAACAGAGCAGGAGAGAATAGATACCATAGTCTGCAAAGAAGTCAAGGAGAATTTTAGCCTGAGTTCCTAGCAATAGCTTCTTTGGGCTCCAGTCCACTTCCTATTATTCAATTCTACCTTGCAGCTGTAGAATTTATTTGTTCACTGATTTTTATTTGATTGTGTGTTT
Organism: Eschrichtius robustus; assembly: GCF_028021215.1. NCBI lineage: Eukaryota > Metazoa > Chordata > Mammalia > Artiodactyla > Eschrichtiidae > Eschrichtius > Eschrichtius robustus. The sequence goes on from NC_090825.1 coordinate 33,166,855, forward strand.
TAAAGCATTTAAGACTGAGTTTTATTTAAAGCATTGTGGGTAGATTATATATTTTTAAAGCATCCAACTACAGAACACCAAAAAAATGATAGAAACAATACAGCAAAGTTTTTTCTTTTGTTTTGTTTTGTTTTGTTTTTAAAGCCAAGCTCACAGGAAACTAAAAGACTGTCCTGTGAACAAAAAAATGCTGAAACTATAGTGGTGGACAAGCTCAGAAAAGATGGGTTTACCTAGGGAGTATTTGTCAATAACAAAAACTTAGTGCTTTGTTTTGTAAGATTATTCAGGGAAAAAGGAAGGCCTTGGGCCCTTTGGGTAAGCCAAAGGAAAAATTACCTGCTTCTGAAAAAAGAGAGATGGCGAATAAACTTAATCATCTCTGCCTCAGCTCCAGGTGAAGAAAAGCGTCTTCCCTAAGGATTAGCTGCATCCTCATGGATTACATTACCTACTTGGGCAATGTATAACCAAAACAGGGGGGAGGAATAAATTAGGAGTTTGGGATTAACATATATACCTTACTATATATAAAATAGGTAACCAACACGGACCTATTGTATGGCACAGAGAACGATACTCAATATTTTGTAATAACCTATAAGGGAAAAGAATCTGAAAAAGAATATAAATTTGTATATATGTTTGTATGTATAACTGAATCACTTTGCTGTATAGCTGAAACTAAGACAACATTGTAAATCAACTATACTTCAATAAACAAAGGAAAAAAATGTGTAACCAAAAAGAACTCCAAAGCAAGAAATAAGCTTCACATGATCCTGAGTTTAATATCCTGAGCATCTTGCAAAAGCAAAGGTAAGTAGAATCTACCATCAAACCAAAGTTGCCAAACTATAGCAAAAAAAGTCTCAAAGAGGAAGAGCTAGCAGAAACAAAAACTAGATTTGAAAATTAGATTTGAAAGCACTTTAGGTATTATAATTATCAGAATCAAAGTACAAAATAAATATGTTGCAAATGTCTGGGGAAACAAAAGAAGAAAATAAAAACAAGCAAAACGTCAAGTAAGAAACAAAAAAAAAGCAGGTGAACTAAATGGATTAAATTTACAGGAAGATAGAATTGATGTGGTAGACTGATTACAAAATGGATTTAACACTTCATGCCTCTCTATAATTACACCCTTTTTGATGTAACTTGCAGATCCTCCCATCAAATGGTGGAGTCTACTACCCCAGTCTTACAGTCCGGGCTTGTGCAGAAGTGATGGTGCGCAGGGCTGACTTATCCATTAGGTATGGTGGTCACAATGCTGAGAGTCCACAATACTTTTAGAGGCTCACAAAAATGTGTTAATCTTAATTTCTTTTAAAAGCAGAATAAAGATAAATAGAATAACAAACGTATAGTAATGAGTCCAGTCTGGATTATACCCATCTTTATGCCAAGGCAGTTGGTAAAATATAATTTTTAATACTTTTGTATGGCATGAGATCCACAAAGGCAAAAGTACCTAGGGCTTTCAAAAGTAATAATGAAACCTGATAATGTGCTCATTTTAGCCTAGGCCTCAATAGGCCTTGTGTGCTTCTGTTTGTTCTATTGTAACCCTGTAACCACGACAAAAAAATATTCATGGCCTAACCCACTGGAGGAGGAGAGGTACCCGGAGCAGAGCTGACTCATTCCAGATGAGGCCCCATACATTTTGGCTGAAACCAGCAAAATCAGCAAAGCCACACAGACAACCCACAGCTGCCTATAATGTGTAAGTGAGCCCAATCAAGACCAGAAGGATCAGTCTACTGACCTGGTTCATGAGCGATAATACATGCTTGTTGTTTTAAGGCACTGAGTTTTGGGGTGGTTTGTTATGCAGCAGTAACAAACTGATACAATTAGTGAGCTGAAATAAAATTCCTAGAATGAAGCCAAGAGAGACAAAGTGAAATTATACAACTAAAAGCATGGAAGATAAGAAGGAAGAGTTTAAAATACATCTATTGGAGTTCAACATGACAGCAGTAGGGAGACTATAGTCGAAATGATGATGACTAAATATTGGTAAAGGACTTGGATTATAAATCCAGGAAGGACAATAAATCCTAAAAAGTAGAATAAATGGAGTCCATATTTAACATGTCAAAGTGAAAAAGCAAAACATCAAAAACAAAATACATTAAAGCAGCTAGAAAGAGAAGATTACTAAAAGGAGGCAATGTCACAAAGGTATGGCAGATAATATAAAGCTTTCTATATTCACTGTATGGATACAAACTTCATGCAAATCACCTGCTCCATTTAATCTTCCCTCATTACCTAACGTTGGGAAAGTTTTATTCTCTTCTGAGCTTTCAGGACACTCTGCGAGAACCTCTTATACAGTATGTACCTCATAATTCTTAGTATCATCATTATTTGTGGACAGGCCCAAACTTTTTATTTAGTAAGGGAAACTACCTTCTTTAATTCAAAAGCATCTTGGAAATAATAGTAATACAGTTGGCCCTCAATATTCAACCAACTGCAGATCAAAAGATTTGAAAAAAGAAACCAGAAAGTTCCAAAAAGCAAAACTTGAATTTGCTGTGTGCTTGAGCAACTGTTTACATAGCATTTATGTTGTATTTAGAACTATTTGTATATCATTGCATTGTATTTACAACTATTTATATAGCATTTACATTGTATTAGGTATTATAAAATAATCTAGAAATAATTGAAAGTATACAGGAGGGTGTGCATAGCTTATATGCAAATACAACCCACTTAACATAAGGGACTTGAGCATTCAAGGATATTGGTATCCGAAGGAAATCCTGGAACCAATCTCCTGCAGATACCAAGAAATGACTGTATTAACACACTGTTATTTGCTTTTGGATAGTCAGTCGTATCAAAATATTGTTATTTCTTCTCATTTTTTTCACAATATTCACCTAGTCAAAGACCTTAAAAGATTTAATTGGCAGGAGCCCAATGTTTTATTATATTCCTCAATAAATGTCCACATTTAAAACATATTACAATTCTAGTTAATAGCAGTACATCAATAGAAAATGCAAATAAACAGTAGAGAACATCTAGAAGGAGAGTGCATGTTAAAGATACTTAAAAAAATTTTACTATATAGGGTTCAATATGTGTTCAATAGAACTGTAATTTTCCCTATTATACAGACACATACTTCCTGTCTCTTCATCTTCCCAATATATTTATTTTGCAATTTGGGGATAGGTAAGTTTTCACTTTCTACATTATTATGCACATGAAATGCTGTTCACAGCTGTGTCATGCGGTACAAGGTGATTACCTTCCTTTTTTTGCATATTTTATTTTTCTCTATAGATATTTGTCTTAATTTTTAAAAGAGACTTTATTTTTTAGAGCAGTTTTACATTCCCAGCAAAATTGAGTAGAATAATTGTCCTAAGTTTTCACTTCTTAAAAAGGTTTTGTATGTTTTTATAATTCAGACCCAAGGTCTCCCCAAAGCATTTCAATACCCTCTCAAAACATTTAAGTACATTACTCTATCAATTTTGTCATTTGGAAGACACCTCTCTTGAACTTTTATGACTTCTCCTATCTTGATTGTCTCCTGTGGTGACTAAACAATCCTCTAGATCAAGGATCGTATTTTTTTATGTCTTTGAAGCCTTTGCCGCCAGCATAATGACTTGCATATTGTGAGCCTTCAGTAAATTACTAAATAAATAATGACCCTACTACAAAAAGAAAGCAAATGGGAAGAGTCTGTGTGACTGAACTACTTACTCTGGAATATTCAGTCAACTGACCAGACAGAGCTTTTAGCTCCATTCTGTAGTGACAGGGGTTCCCAGATCTGGAACTTTGCCTCACTGATCAGTTCAGTCTAACAACTGACAAGACCATTTGTTTAACTGACCTGTTATTTGGGTATCATATAGCTAGTGCCTATAACATATTTATTTGAATTGACAACTAGATCATTCAGTATCCTTCTTGGTCTCCGAGTCTTCCATTTTACAGAAATAGATAATGAAAAACAAAACACGTAAGTTCCATTGCATTATTGTGGTCTGCCGAGCACATTTCAATGTCCCTCAAGATAATCACTGCAGATAATTTGATCTCTGAAATCAAGAGAGAGTATCTCATTTCTTTCAACTTGACCGAAACTGTCCCACAACTCAAATGTACTAACAGCTGAGAAATGCAATTATATAATTCTTTTATGAATTTCATGTATATGTTTCTCCTCTTTGCTGTAGAAACTATTGTGTTTATAAGTAGTTCAACAGAAAAAGCAATGAGCAGATCAAATTTTAAAGCTCTAAAATCTATTCATGAAAGCTGGGCAAACACCTAATTTCTCTGGCTCTATTTGATCACATAAAAAATAATGATAAGAATATCCACTCTCACTTTCCAGGGTTGCTTTGACTATATGACAAAACAAAGAGTAGAATAAGGCCCACTGAAAATACTTTTATTAGATATTTAGACAAAACCATTTGCTAAAGATTCACAACATAGGGCTTCCCTGGTGGAGCAGTGGTTAAGAATCCGCCTGCCAATGCAGGGGACATGGGTTCAAGCCCTGGTCTGGGAAGATCCCACATGCCGCGGAGCAACTAAGCCTGTGCGCCACAACTACTGAGCCTGCGCTCTAGAGCCCGCGAGCCACAACTACTGAAGCCCACGTGCCTAGAGCCCGTGCTCCACAACAAGAGAAGTCACCAGAATGTGAAGCCTGTGCACCGCAACAAAGAGTAACCCCTGCTCACTGCAACTAGAGAAAGCCCGCGCAAAGCAAAGAAGACCCAACAGAGACAAAAATAAATTAATTAATTAAATAAATTAAAAAAAAAAAAAGATTCACAACATACATAAGAAAATAATAAAAGACCATAGATAGTAAAATACAGTGTAGGCTAGCAGTGAAGGATAATGGTTAATGAGCATGGGATCTAGAGAAAATTAACTCTGGTTCAAATCCCAGCTTTACCACATACTATCTGAGTGACTATAGATAACTTACATATGCTTTCTTTTCTCGGTATTTTTATCTGTAAAATAGGAATAATAATAGAATAATAATAATAGCATCCACCCCATAGGAATGTAAGTAAAAGAAGTATATAAAGCATGTAACCCAGTGTCTAGCATATGGTAATCATACAGTGTACATTAGATATTTTTCATTTGTTATTATGACTGCTGAACACTAACTATGACTGGTATTAGAGTTCAATTTACCTTAATTCTCCTGCCAAAACCTACATCATTCTGTAAGACTATTTTATAGTTATAGGGAAACATACAGTTATTTCATTAAAATCATTGATGACATTATACAATAAAATCATAGAATTTTAAGTTAAAATAAAACTTTAGAGGAGATTTAATCTAACTTAATGTTTTGCAGATAAGAAAAAATGGAGGCACAGTGAGTGCAACCACTTGATTAAAATCACACCACTTGTTACTGGCAGAGTTTACAGTAGAATCTAGGGCCCCTGACATCTGAGTACCAAAGATTGCTGCCTTCTGTATACCTTTAGTTATTTCCAAAATTGTACCAAAAGCATAATCTTCTAAGCCATAAGAATTACTAGTTATATATCCTGTTTTAGCAGTCAGCGGGCCTTTTCTGCAACTGTTCTTTTGTGCACTGGTTCACAAAATGTAAAAGAATAGAATGTAAAAGAATATTCAAACTACTATGTATTATATGTGCATGTGTATATGTATTATTGATATATATGCATGTATGGGAAGATAGAAACTGACATTTTGCTACAGTTCCCTGTTACCACTTACTGGAAGTAGAGTTGCCTTGAGAAAGTCAAGCAACAACTCATAATGTATTTTCAGTTAGCTCATGTAACTTTTCATTTTCAAACTTTAGAATACCAGCTAGATCCACTTACACTCATCTCTGGTTTGAATTATGATAATCCCCATTTGAAATGTGACTATAAAAATAGCTGGCTCTGCCAAAAAATAATAGCTAGCTTTGCACTTACCCTACAATCTGTTGTATACTTCAAGGTGGTATGTTTAGTAGCACCCATATACAAAAATAATAAAACTAAATAGAATAATAAACAAAAGAGAGGCAATTGAAAAACAGTAACCTGTAAGTAGCCTCAACAGTTTTCCAGACTTTAATAACTTCTGTCTGGTCTAAAGAACCCATACAACCTCAAAACATTTCTGCCCAAATCCTGAGTCTCCCTGTGAGATAGGAGGATGACAGGTATATCCATCCTAGAATACAGTTAACCATGACAATTGCCCCAGCATAGTCCTCCGGGGACTTAATACCGGCCGCTGCTGCTAGGTGGACAAGCAAAAACTGAAGCAAGCAACCAGTGAGGAAAGCCGTATCTCAACAAGCTCATCCGGCTTTCATGGGAGCTCCCTGGTGTTTGTTTCAACACGGTTTTATTTGGATACCACGTGGTGGAGACTTGAAGGAGGAAAATTCAAGAGGATTTGCACTGAGTTCCATACCTCCCTCTTCGTATTTTTTAATCTTTGAAATCCCATAGGAAAGTACAGAAAAGTAGACTGTTCATTGATAAGCCATGAAAGCAAGGCCATGATTTTTCTAACTGTAATTTCATAAATTAATGATAATCTTGAACTGTGACTGAATTGTAAGATCATCTAGAGCAGGACTGATACTCCTTGCTGTCTTCTTCCCTGACTCACTGTGTGACCTACGAGAGCCCTCAGTAAACTGGAACTGGAGCTCATCGCTGTGCTGTTTCTGTTCCACCTGGACCACCTCCCGGATGCAGCAGCGTGCGCTCTCTCCTAAGCCCCAGTGCGCACTGTCCTCCATGTTTTCAATGGATTACTCTTTTTGTCATGAATTCCCTTCGAGTTCAGCGAAGGTAATGGAGGCAGTTAGTACTGGTTGTGCCTCTGTATTAAGAAGGTCTTTTTCTTTATTTTCAGTATGTGGTTGGTTTTTGACAGAAGTTGCTTTACTTAGTCTATTTCTCAAAGGATAAGCTCATGCCTGTTGAATAGAAACCAAGAGTACAAAGCCCACGTTATTTATTACACTTTGTATTATAGGAAATTTTAAGCATATATACAAAAGTGGAAAGAACACTATGACTCATTCCCATATGCCCATCACCCAGCCTCAACAATTATGAACTCAAAGCAAATCTTGTTTCATCTTCATCCATTACCTACTCATCCTCCCCATCATGATTTTGAAGAGAACACAATTATGTAAGTATTTCAAATATTTCAAATATTAAAAGATAGGGATACTTATCAAAACATACATAATCGTAATACCATTATAGACTTAAAATAATCAAGAATAATTCCCCAGTACCAGCCAACATATCCAGTCAGTGAGAACCTCTGCTTGTGGCTACAACAGAGTAGCTTGTAACAGAATAGTGCAGTTCACCAAGGACTAGAAAAGATGGATGAGATACATCTCGGATGCTTGAAGTCGTCCAGGAGCCTTTGGGGCAGACAGGACGTGAAAGGTCAAGACCCCGGGAAGAATGCTCATTGAGGGAAGTCAACATTCTTCACGCCGCTACTTCTTTTGCAGCATACACCAGTTCTTCGGCTTCAAAAGCGAGAGGTTGAGAAGTTAGGTAGAGTAGATAGAGGCCCCTGCTAAGAAGCAAACAAGCCCACAGAGACTGGCATCTCCCTGGACTGGAAAGAGAAAAGCTGGATTTCAGACCTGCCGAAACAACCAGGACTTGAGAAACTAAGATCCTCGGGCAAAGGGAGAACAAGAAAACAAGCCAGCCCAACCCTCTCTGTTGGTTTTCTCCCTGAGGCAGGTGCCACATCTTTAGATGTGCAGGGCAAGAAGCTAAGAACCCACGTAAAATGCAGCTGGAAAGCTGAGTAGTACTTTCACCACTCTTACAATGCTAGGGAGAACAAAAAAAAATGGAGTTTGGAGTCTTACCAGACTTCTGAGATTCTCAATCTGAACCCCAGAGGGCTACACCCTAGCAGGGGTAAAACAGAGGTAAACTGAATGATATGGGGTGATCTGTTCATATTTAACCAGATAATAGGTTGTCTCCTTTTGAAAGGAAGAGTGGCAGCAACTTTTTATAAACAATGTTGGATGATATGCCAAGAAACACGACCAAACTAAAAAGAAAAATGCTCACAGGTGTTTTAGATATTGGAATTACCAGAAACAGTTTTTAAAAATAGCTGTGATTAATACATTCACAAAAATATACAACAAAGTGGAAAATTCGAGAACTGGAAAATATGTTTCCTTAGAAAAAAAATTATATATTCTAGAACTGAAACATGTGATAGGTAAAGTTAATATCCAGTTGTATTCAGATTCCTTTGTCTTATAACCGTTTTGTGGGTCTTTTTAAAGTAACGTGTTTTAAATGGGATTTAAATAAAGTGCATAGGCTTCGCTTGCTTGATATATCTCTTAATTAAGTCTTTTAAACTATAGGTTTAAAACTACAGGCTTTAATCTATAGGTTTCCTTTTCATCTCTTTTCTTTATAAGTTTTCTCTATAAAGCCAGGTTTTTTGTTCTACAGTTTCTTCAGTTTGGATTTTGCCATTTATCTTCCCAAGGTGTATGTAGTACGTTCCTCTGTCCTCTGTATTGCTGTGTATTGGTAGTTAGATCTGGATGTTTCACGAGATGTAGGTCCAATTTCTTTGGTGAGGCTATTTCGTATGGGGTGATATGTGCTTCCATCAGGAGGTATATGACGAAGAATTACCTTCTGATTGACAATGTTATCAGCCGTCAGTTGGTATTGCCTAGATCCATTATTTCATAAAGAGTTGCAAAATGGTGATATTCTAATTTTGTCATTTCTTCCTTATTATTAACTGGAATACTTCAATAAAGAGAGGATTCGTCTCACTACTGTTTTGGCTACCCTGAGGTATAGTTCATACGAAAAGATAGGCTAAACAAATGATGTTTTTCTTTATTTACAAATTTTGAAATAGTAGTTTGGTTCACTAGCATCCTTCAACAGTGGCCATTTATATTTGAAGTATCATTATGAATTAATGGATTTAAAACATTTGCTATGTCTAACCCATTTTATTTATAACCCATTTTGGTGCTCCAATTAATGGAAGCCTATTCAAGTTGACTCCTGAGCCTTCGTGCTATAATCTCAGTTTTCACTGATAACTTCCCAGGCCACAGACTTTTAGTCCAAACCATTTTCAAGGAAATAGATAGAAGCATTATTAGAACATACACATGTGCATACACACATATGTTTGTGTGTATGTATATATACATATGTGTGTGTGTGTATATATATATATATATATATATATATATATATATATATATATATATAGTGGAAAATTTTCCAGGTGAGTCACAGTTACTGAATGAAAACAAATGAAGAAAATCTAACATTAAAGGATAGATTAAATCCTTTACTTATGCATAAGGCAGTGAAACAAAAATTTCCATCAACTACCTGCTATTTCCCCTAATTACCATATATTTTGTAGCCCAGTATATGTTCTACAATAGAACAAGGAGAAGAGATGCCAATGTTACTTCTCCTTTGAGGACTGAGAAAGAGGAAACTGTCTTAAGACACAGTGAAATAACTATTTTTCAGCTCTTGCATCAGGCAGGCTGGGTTTGGTCTATGCAAAAAATTTATGTGAGTATAGGAAGGTAGGGAAAGTGGAGGAAAAACAGAATTTCTGAAGAAGATTATAGCATTGCCTTTTAAAGAAGAAAAATGTTTCTTGCGTGCCTATGATGGTGTGGAGACAAACCCTCTGGAAAAAAAGAAGATAAACAGGATGATTTTTAAGCATGTGGTTCTTTCCAAACTTCTAATTTCATAGGATCAGTTCACCAAAAATAAAATTGTCATAGTTTCTTATTGTTTGTCATGTTAAGGCTGGATAATTGGCATCCTATTGTTTGTACAGGACAAAATATTACAGGAAAAAACACCATGTGACTTGGGTGCCTCTGGGTTCTCGTGGGAACGAGCAGTTTCTTAGCGAGAGGGGGAAAATATTCAAACAGTATAACCACAAGCTCACTAATGGCCATTTTCTGCTTAAATGTGGAAATTGAGGGTAGTTTGCATGTTTCATTTATTTTTTCAAACATTTGAAAATACATATTTTTTTCGAAAGTAAAGCAGGAAGACTGGAATATTTATTATAATTCTTGTCATCGTTTTTGCCTTGGTATAAGAGGCTGCAGTGTTCAGAGAAAAGTGTAATTAAAACTATGCACTTTGTAATCTGTTCTGATTCAGTTTTATATATTTGCCTTACTCAGGTAAACCTTTCTCAATTATTTGTGGTTGTGAAGAATAATAATGGTAAGATTTATCGAGTATTATATTAGTTTCCTCTTACTGCTATAACAGATTACCACAAACTTAGTGGCTTAAAACAACACAGATTTATTATTGTACAGTTCTGGAGGTCAGAGGTGTACAATGGGTCTCACGAGGCTAACATCCAGGTGTCAGGAGGGCTGCACTCCCGAAGGCTCTAAGAGATAACCCATTTCCTTGCCTTTCACAGCTTCTAGATGCTGCCTACGTTTCCCGGCTTACAGCCCTCTATCACTGTAACCTGTGCCCCCCTGGTCACGTCTCCTTCCCTGGTTCTGACTCTCCAGCCTCCATCTTTCACTTATAAAGACCCTGTGGTTACACTGCGCTCAAATGGATAATTCAGGATAATCTTCCCACCTGAAGATGCTTAATCTAATCACATCTACATTTACAGGTTCCCAGGATCAGTACACAGACATCTTTCGGAGGGAGTGGTTATTCTGCCTATCACAAGTACTTTGTATATTCCGGACACTCTTATAAACTCTTCACATGTATTAATTCAGTTAATCTGCACAACAGACTGGGTAGTAAGGTAGTTACTATTATTATTTCCAGTTTACCAATGAGAAAACAGAGGTACAAAGGTTGCATTTCTAGGAAATGGTAGAGCTGATGTACAAAATTACCTAGGCTCAAGGACCCGATCTTTTTTTTTCTTTTTTAACATCTTTATTGGAGTATAATTGCTTTACAATGGTGTGTTAGTTTCTGCTTTATAACAAAGTGAATCAGCTATACATATACATATATCCCCATATCTCTTCCCTCTTGCGTCTCCCTCCCTCCCACCCTCCCTATCCCACGCCTCTAGGTGGTCACAAGGGGACCGATCTTTACCCTTTAAACCACACTACCTCTTTGAGAATAAAAATAGCATGGAAAATTGAAATACATGGATATTCGCAAACCCCACTTTAATCAAAAACGTCAAATATTCCACGCACATCTTTTACAAGACCTGCAACTAGAAACTTGCTGTTTTAACTCTGTTATTCAGCTATGTTATTAAATGCCCAGAATTGTGATAAATGTTGAGAATTCAAAAAATCCCGCCCTTTCAAAAATTTACTTGGAAAAACAAAATGAAAACATTCAGGAACCATTAGAAAACACTACAAAAGTATATATACTCAAATGCTAGATGGAATGATATAGTCCTTCAAGTATTTTTTGGTAGAATTCAAGACACAAATAGCACCATCAGTGTTTGAACTGAAGTGCTCCAAAGGAAAACAAAATCTGAGAATCAGCCAGGGACTGGGCAACATAGAATGAATATCCACACCTAGGTAGTTGTAATGTTGATTCATTCTTAACTTTTGTTACAATGGAAGTTATTTCATAGTCAAATTAACATCATTTATAATGGTTACATGACAGAAACGCCTTAGTTTAGACAACTTGGTCAGTCATTTTCCCCCCATTGGTGTGTAATGAGAGGGTTTTCAACTACACCTTGATTGTTTTGACTGCTTCCAGACCTTATTATTTTCAGATACACTCCTTTCCATAACAGAAATATAGAATCATTTTATCATCATTCACCAGGAAAGGTTCCTAGGGAAAAGAATATTGTGTTACCACGTTAAAAAGCAGATATTCAAGTTATTAGCAACACATGAATTTTATAGTCTACAAGTAAGTAATAAAGGAATAGATAACCAAAAAAAAAAAAAAAAAAAAAAAAAAAAAAAACAGAAAACAACCAAACTAACTAAAAAAGAAGTAAATGGTGTATTAAGCCAGATTATGGTAATGCAACTGATTGTACAAGAGCTGAAATTCTTGGAAACTAGGGATAACTTGCCCTGAAAGTCTCAGAAATGAATTATGTTAAGTTTGGCTTCAAAGCAGGTGATAGAACCTATTCATCTATATACTTTGAAGTAATTATATATTCCTTATTAACACTTTTAATATTCAGGGTGAATGATGTGGGTTTTTAACATGCTATTGCATTTCAGGATCTTTTCTATTCTTTCTTCTTTTGGAGGGGTCTTCTTTAATTATTTCAGTCAGCTACCTTTTACTACTCTCTGCCTAAACTTTATAGAGTATGTTTTCTTGAATTTTTATTGAGAAACAAAATTGTCTTCAAGTTTTATAATTTTCTCTATTATATTCTTCCTTTGAGTCTTCATGAAGCATCTCCCTTTTCCTATACTATATATATATATATATATTTTTTTTTTTTTTCTGTTTACTCATCCTTAAACACAAAAAATCCATCCAGATGTGGTATATTGAAAATGGCCATCAATTCTTTGAAATTTTTTCCCACCAAGAGGTTGGATCTGTCTTCCTTCCTCTGAATCTAGACTGGTCTGTAACTGCATTGACCAAGGGATGCTGTGCCAGTTCTGGGCTTAGGCTTTAAGAGGCCCAGTAGCATCCTTCTTTGTCTCCTAGAGTCCTGAGCCATCATGTAAGAAATCAAACTCTACTGAGGTTGACATGCTGTAAGGAAGCCCAAGCTAGCCATGTGGAGAGGCCTGTCAGTTTCCAGATGCTCCAGGCCCCAGACATTCAAGTTATGTTACCTGAGCCCAGCTTTCCAGCCATCCCTTCCTACGTGCCAGACCTAAGAATTAAGCTGTCTTTGACTCCAGACCAAATCAATACCAGCCAAACAGCACTGAGTGACTCCTATCTAGGCATCATGAAGAAGAAGCACTTAACTAATAACTGACTGAATTCCTGACACACAACATCATGATGTAATAAATATGGTTGCTGTCGTAAACCACTAATATTTGGAATAATAGATGAACTAGATCAAACAACAGACACCAGGTTTAACACTTCTCAACATACAGGATCCATAAGGAGATCCTTAACACTTCTTAATCTCTGTTAATCTCTAATGGCTAACAGAAATTATCTAATACAGTGTACTAATCACAGCAGTGAAGTGTTATAATGAATCCCCAAATCTCACTGACTTAACAGAATAAAGGTTTATTTTTTCCCTCATATCACAGTCCTGTGAAGCCCTGAAAAGCTCTCTGTTTCACAGTCTAAAGTTACTGCAGGCTATTTGCATCTAGTGGTTCGTCAATTTCCCAGGGTCTTTGAATCCTTCACTGGATCTTCTGTATTTGGCCCCCAAAAAAGGGAACAGAGAAAGGACAGGAGACAGTGCAGAAAGTTTTGTGCTTAGGCCTTCAGGTGGCTTATATTACTTTTATCCAATATCCATTGTCTAGAATGTAGTCATATGCTGCACCTAACTGTAGGAGGTTAAAAAAAAAAAAAAAGCAGTCTACTCTCTGCTTAGGATGAAAAGGAAACAGGGTTAATACACATATAACAGTCTCTCCACATATGTCCACATTAACATGGAACGGCATCTTCTCCTGATTTGACTGTCAAGTTTGCCGCTATGCAAGCAAGCCAGATGCACAACAGGGTACTTTTTGTGTGTACATACAGAAAATACTACATCCCCACATGCCTGCTTTCCGGGAACTTCCTGTCTCCCTGACTACAAATCCCAGGAGTGATGTTCATTATATTTTTTTCTCTCTAACATGCTACCTACTCAAATGTAAATTCTCCAAATAGGCATTAAAAGAGAACAGCTCACGTGGTCAGAATGTGAGGGGAGAACAGAGCAGGACTCTGGCCAGTTCAGAAGTCAGCTGCCTGAGTTTCCATCAGGGGTCAAAGACTGGACTTGAGCCAAAGCCATTTCATGCTATCCCTCAGGTCTATATTTTTTTCTGACTTGTTTACCCTGTCAAACCCATCAAAGCTGTAGTCTCCCAAATACCTGTGAGTTGGGCCTATGGTAGTCTCTGTAGTTTTCAGTATTGCTATCCACTTTGGGGTGAGTGTCGTGTATGTGTGTGTGTCCGTGTGTGTTTGTGTGTGTGTGTAAGTATGTGTGACTTCATACATCTTTAGTTGGAAGTTGAGAGAATGATCATGGACTGCCACCAAGACAACGAAAAGTCTTCCGGTCCTCATTGAGTTTGAGTTGTTATTGTCATTACTGTTTTTTGTTTTGTTTTGTTCTGTTTTTCAGTTTTCTGAATGTCACTTCCACTTTAGGATTTATGTTCACTGTAAACAATATATCATGGAATCTAAGGCTAGCATTTCTTCAAGACATCTCTCTGTTCAGTGTAAACAAAATCAAAGACATGTTTTAGAGCAGGCACAACACTTCAGACATCACTATTTGACTCAGGTTCTATTTACCACTGAGCTCTACTGCAGCCTCAAAGTCCTTCTCAACCCATCCTTTTGGGCAGCCACTACCAATCAGTGTGGGCAAGTGACAGAAAGTTTGTGTGCTATCGTGGGTAGAATGATCTCATTTTGCTTGAATGGTTTGTTCGGTTAACAAGCACTTATTAAGCATTTACTATGTGGCAGGCATTGTGATCTTTGCTGGAGATAAACAGTAAAGAAGAGCATATCCCATATCGTCAAGGAGCACTCAGCTTATTGGTGGAGACAAACAAAGTTACACACAGAGTGAAAGGTACTAGAGTAGATGTAAGCCCAGGATGCTCTAGGAGCACCTGGACCAAGCATCCATCATTGTGCTGAGGGTCAGGAATGTCCTCTTAGAGGACACAGAGACCGGAAGAATAAATGGGAGTTAATCAAGCAAAGAGAAGAGGCAGAGCCATCCAGGTATTCCTTAAGCATTTACCCCATTTACCCCATTGCTCTATTTAACCACTTCCCTGGGAAATTCTTTCTCCGAAGGACTCCTGTGCCTCAGGTATTACATGGAAGCATGGATGCCAGAAATGTTATTATCTCATGGTGAATCACTTCTCTTTGATCATGGTGCTGAAATTGCAAAGGGATGACATAAACTCGCTGCGGTTCTTACTTGGGAAAACCTCCAAAATGCCTCTTTACTCTTCTTTCTTTTTGTAGAACTCTGCCCTCCATTTTCTCCTTTGGCAGAGGCATTCCTGGAGCCAAGTTCTTCAGCCTCAGGAAACTTTTCTGAACTCCTTCACTTTGGTCTAATATGAGACACATCTACCCACCAAAGTCTGCTTTTATTGGTGACTCCAAAGCAAAGAGGTTTTGAGACTTTAAATCAGAAAGACAACCTTTTATTGTATCCTCATTAGTGTACAGATTGATTTAGTAATCCTATGGGAAGAGATGTGCTTTGAGGGTATGTCTTTCTCTAATAGTTTCCCCATGGAAATGGCCATAAGGAGAGTTTAGAAGAGTCAACAACATACAAACATATGGAATAACGGACACTGCAAGGATCCACTGCCCTCGAACTTCTTTTTCTCTGTGTCAGCCTAGCATTTGATTCCTTAATTCAATATCGCTACTTTTGAGTTGCCCAAATGAACGTTGCTAAAATGAATCATACCAGATCTAGTACAACCTTAGTAACATCAACTTCTATTAATATTCTAGCTTAGATGTCGCCCAGTTTTGTTTTTGTTTGTTTTTGTTTTTTAATTAGCTACAACTGGCAGAGAAGTGGTCTTGTGAAAATAGAACCCTGGACAGAAATTGTCAAGTAGGAAGTGTTTAAAAGTATTTGAACAAAAAAACACCATCTGAGCAGGACATTTCTGGATGGGCACTCCGGTTATACTCTCTGTTAAATATTAAATATGCAATGGGGAAACAAATTGAAATTATAAATATATAATAATTGAATTTTTAGGTGTTTAGAAGCCAAAAAGACACACAAATATGTTTCATATTTGAACTAAATATCTCCTCCTCCTCTATTTTCACTGCCAGGAAATACATTAGTATATGCTATTTCAGCTTAAGCCTGAGAAGAAAAGGGAAGTTAGACCAAGTAACATTTTTAAAAGTTGACCTTGAATAAGTTATTGGTTGTAGTGGTTCTCTGAATCTTGGACTCAATTTACCCTATTTAAGTGTAGCCTCTTTATGTTTATGCTTAGATATTTTAATAAAGCATCATAATGTTACTTTTTATAGTGTAATCACATGGACAAACATATTGCTTTTAACGCTCATGTAATCATCTGTGGGAAACCTGGTTGGTGAGTCTAGGAGAGTACAGCCAAGTTATTAGCCTAAAACTGATGAAGGTTTTACAGTAATTGCAAACCAGAGAGTTAAAAAATAATAAAACAAAATTTAAAAAATTTAAAAAGCAACCCTACAAGCCAGAGTTATGAAACAATTGCAAGCATCTCAAAATATACATTGAGATACTAAAATCTCAATTAACTGAACCTAAACTGCTAGATCCTTCAACTATTAGCAGTAGTTTTAGTATTTAACTTTTTACAAGGGGTGGGGCATGAGAAAGTGAGAAAAACAGGCTATATTAAGAGATTCATAAACATAGCAGTTTTCAGCATAAATCCTGTGGACAAGAACACATTCAGTCTATCCTCCCAAGCTTCTGTACTATAGTGCTCTGTGCTAAATAGGCAGGCTTCAAAGTCAGGAGAGTGATTTAATGCATTAGAAACATTTTGAATAACAGTTTTAAAGCAAAAAGGGGCTTTCCACGTTAGCCACAGCTGACCACAAAATACGAATTAACTATTTGCCCCACTTCCTAGCCATTCTGGTTGAAGTTTTAATGTACGCGGCTAATGAAGCATTTTCCATGTTGTATTTGGAGCATCCCAACCCACTTATGGACCGCTGACTTAGAAACAACCTCAGTCTGCCCTTGCTTCTGTTGCACGAGGTCTTCTGATTATCAGTTATCTAGTAGGGTGACTCACATCTCACCAGCTCAATGGGGTTTCACGCTGCCGAGAGAACACAGTGCCAGCACATGCCCAGTAGTTCACAGCATAGTAATTTCCCTGAAATCTTTATAAGGAGTGCCCCTCAATCAGGCATAAACACACATTATTCACTCAGTACACATCCTATTCACTAAATAGGGGTAATATCACCCCTACACTTCCATTTATACCCAAACCCTGTCATTTGGGTAGTATTGACTTCTCTGGTTTTATACTTTGAGATCTTGCATGCATTTTATATCTTCCTTTTGAAAATTACGTTTTATTAAATATTTGACCAGAGATTTAATTTTCCATTTCCTTTTCTCTCCCCTGAGTCTCTGTATCATGCTCACAGTTAAGTCACAGGTGCGCTTGGAAAGCTTAACTTTACTTCTGAGTCATGTTGCTGAGCAACTAAAATCTCCCTCCCATCCCAAGAGGCTCACTCCTCTCCAGTTTCTCTTCTCTAAGGACACCAGAATAGAATGAGTAAACTGCACTCACTGTGTTTCCAACTATGTGGGGTTTTAGTGTTATCTGTATCCAGGAACATTTATGACAATACTTAGATTCTAGGATCCACTCTAATACATATAATCTAGTAAAAACTGGAAGAGTCTTTAGGTGTTCATATATATATATATATATATATATATATATTTAACATATACATATATTTTATATTTTATATATATTTATATATTTCATTCTGATAGAAAAAACTAGTACTCAGGTTAGGAGATCTGGGTTTAAAGTTGAGAATCTACGCGACCTTGTGTTTGGGAACAAGAGACCTTCTGCTACTGCATCACCTGGTCTCTGGGACCAAAGGCAGTGGGAAGAGTTTGTGAATACAAACCCCAAAGAACCCCATGAAGAGAGTAAGACCACAAGAGCAACATCAAGAGGAAGAGTCCTATAGAACCAAGAAATGATATAGAAGAGATTTTGATTATTAATTTCACCAGGATGATTTATTATATCTAGGGATCTGAGTAACTCATAGATCTGTCAATTTCTCTTCATTCCTATTGTTAGTTTCCTAATTCAAGCTATCCACATGGCCTTCCCAGATTACTACAATGTCCTCTACATGGTCTCCCTAACTCCCAGGTCTGATCCCCTCTTATCCACTATCCACTTTCTAGCCTGAGACATTCTCCTCATTATAATGCTTAAGCGGCTCCTCACTGCCCTCAAGGTAAAGCTGATCTCCTTAGTATGGAATACAAGAGCTTTCTTCCTTTACTCCTGCCTTACTTTCCTAGCCTTACCCATTGACCACCTCCTACTGCCTTGCCATCTAATCTCCAGTCTGACTGAATTATACACACACACTCCTACTTCCAAGATCTTTGCATCATCTATGCTTTCTACCGGGGATAGCACCTCACTCCTAACACCTCCACCATTACCTAGACAAATCTTATTCATTTTCCAGATTAGATGATACTTCTTAGATGTCACTTCCCTTACATCTGAAAACTGAGTTAGGTGGCCCTCCAAAGTCCACATACCAAGATAGCAACAGGTACTGACGCACAATGCAGCTTTTCACTCTATGAGTTCCGAACAACTCACTAAACTCTGAAGTCCATAAGGGAAGGGACTGTAACAGTCAGATGAGTGTTGAGACCACATGTTCAGACTCTAAAGCTGCAACAGGTATATTTTCCTTCTCCCTTTGGAGGAGTCGAGAGATAAACTCCTGTACTCATTCAATCATCTTTAGTGAGAAGTTCTGGTGCCACAGCTTTAAATGGCTTTTTCTCAACACATGAGATGACTTTGACAGTAAACCCACAAACTCAGGATACAAGAAATGTAACATCTTTATTTTTTCATGCTCATATTCCACTCTGTGGTAGAAACTTAATCTTGTCAATTCTGGGTCATCTCATTCAAGTCAGTTCCATCTTTTCCCTGGAGTTGCACCGAGCTGAAAGGGCTGCTTTTGCACTTAGAAGATGGGAATGGGGATGGAAAACTGATCCTTACTCATCACCAGATACCCAAACATGCACTGGCTCCTTTGGTCATTGGTCTATACCAGGGGTCCCCAACCCCCTGGGCCGTGGCCCAGTAGCGGGACACGGCCTGTTAGGAACCGGGCCGCACAGCAGAAGGTGAGCGGCGAGGGAGCAAAGTTTCATCTGCTGCCCCCCCATCGCTGGCATTACTGCCTGAACCACCCCCCAACGTCACCCCCCCCCACCCCCCGCCGTCCATGGACAAATTGTCTTCCACGAAACCGGTCCCTGGTGCCAAAAAGGTTGGGGACCACTGGTCTATACTAGTCAGCAGCATCCTCCTTATTCCATCCCAAGGCCTCTCCGGATCTGATTCTATCTCAGTTACGCGGAAACTCTCTCAGGCATACTGAAAACACCCCGTTTTTCCCTGAACCAGCAGAGCATGGGTAAATTCTGTGAAGTTTCCTCAGGTTTGTATGCCTAAACATTCTGTAAACTATCTGACTCAAATGTTTCTAGGCCATTCTGGGTATAAAAACCTCGACAAGTCTTACCAGCCCTCTGACTTTACTTAGTAAGCAAGATACAAATAGCTTTCTTGCAGGCCATCCTGAATCTAGTGAGATTTTTGTTTTGTGTGTTTCCTATATGTTTTGTCCAACCCTGTATTCAACACAAGACAGAAAGTTCATAGGGTCTCCTTTCAGTGACCCATCATTGTCTAGCTTACTCTCTAACTTTAATTTTCTTCTTTTTCCTAGTCAGGAAAAATTTCTCTGCTCTGGGTGCCAATCACATATTCTTCTCTAACATTTGTCTTACGTCTTGAACTCAGGGGGTTTTCTTAAAAGCCATATTTAAACCCATCTATGTTCTCTGCTTTCTGCTGTGTAATTTATTCCCTGAGGCATAGGTATAGAATGTCATAGTTTTCTGGGTATGAAGAAGAGTCACAAGACACAAGGAGCTATGGGAAGGGGATATCAATTAGTATCTGGAGATATTATTCTACCTCATAAATCACTAGATAAACACCTAAACTTCTAAAAGCAGAGTTTTCTAGTAAGTGTTGGTAGAGTTCAGTAGGAGACCTCATGGAAATGTCCTGCTTTCTCCTTGCTCTTCCCTCCCAAATTAAAGAAGAGTTCAATTTCACCCGCTTATTTTGGGGAAAGGTGTTCTGATGCAAATCAACAGAATTAGAGGGAGATGACTAAGATAAATAGCAAGAAAGAATAAATTTGCTCATGAAGCCTCTTGTGTCTACCTAGGCCCTTTTTAGACTCAGTCCTTGCCTGTGACAGGCCAGAAGCCCAGGCCATGCTTCCACAACAAAGAGGAGAAAACAGAGAATAGATTTCTGCACCAATCTTCTGAAGAATCCATGAAGCAGAAAGTGAAAGAGGTAGAAAAGCATTGCCCCTCGAATTTCAATAACCTTTTTTCATCAAAAAATTGAAAGAAGAAGTAAATGAATAAGTGACTAAATGAATAAATAAATCAGTGAGGGAATAAAAAAGTATAAAAGGTAGGAAAATGTAAAAGGAAAGGAAAATGAGAAAAAACTGGAATTTGGGGTTTCTAAGACATAACAAACACATTTGCCTGGAAATTCCATTGGCTTTGATCAAGATTTATAAATCGTTAAACAAATATTGCTCTAAGTCTGTTTGAATACAAAAAATAATGTATTTGAAAGTATGTCATAGGCTATAAAATGCCATAAAAGGACAGTTATTGCTATTTTCACTAGTGTTACCATATGTTAATTCTGTTGATTTCAAAAAAGAAAGAGCTCCATCTCAACACATGAGTATTTGTGGAGTGCCTAATGTGACTGATTTGCTACAGAGCTTAGAGCATTTTCAAAACACAGGAGAACGTGGGAAAGAAGCCCATATGGGCAGTTGGTTTGTCAAGCAAGACTTTCACCAGATGAGCAAACAAGAATCCAGTCATCCAAAAGAGCAGAAATACCACAGCTGAAATTTCCAAACCAGCCATTGATGTTGAACATTTACAAATGGCTGTGCAACAGGGTATTAATTCACTCAGACTTTTTCCTGTTATATCTAAAGAAGCAGACATGTATACAGATTAAGGCTGTGCCCAGCCATTTGTTCGGGGACACAAATGCTTGTATTTGTTTTCATTCTTTTCTGTTTCTCCTTTACTCTTTTTTTCTTCGTCTCATTCTAAAAAGGAATCTGAAATTGGTGGCCAAATGCTCAAAATACAACGAAATAGAAATAAATACATGAAGAAATCAACACAATTCAAGCCTCATTGATAGTGGTATTTTGGCTCCGAGCATCTTAGCATTAAGATCTTAGCCACTGAAGCAATATGATTGTTACAAGAGCCACAATGTCTGTAAGATAACCAGCCAAGTTTTCAGGAGAAACGTTTCGGATAGAAGCAGTGTTGAGCCATTTGTCTGCATCACTCTACACACTGTAGACCACTGCAGTAGAAACTTCCAGGCTTCCCTGCCACATATTAGAAACAAATTCCAGCCTAATCTGAATCTTATGGACAAAACCTCTTTGCTGATGTACCATTAAACACAAGGGACATTGACAGAGAATAATTCTTAACTTGCTGAGGAATATGTTCGTTACGTCACTAATCTGAAGCATCTGCTGCTTTAATAGAGGGTGGAGCTTTTTTGTTTTTACTTTATTTCATTGAATGTTTTTTGCTTGTCTCATGATTTATACCCCTGTGATGAGCCTATTTTCATGCTGTGACCCTGGCTTTTGTGGGTGTTAACTGATGAAGTTTATTGTCTTCTATTCCTACCCTCTTTTATTGTCTAAATGTCAACCCTTTCTTCATCTCATCCCTTTCCAGCTGCTCTCAGTACCCTTATAGGGGCCTGAGGGCTGGGGTGGGCTGAAACTGTCCCAGATCAATGAGAAGGCCAGAGGCTAGTATAAACTAGGCTCCACCGAGCAGCCTTCTCATTTCAGAAAATTGGCCTTGCACTACCTGGTGGATGAGTTGGTTCCTTCTATGGGTATTTCTTATGTTCTTTGCTGTGTGTGCTGAACTCCTTAGGTAGGTAGAACCTTGTGGACACCTTAGATTCCCTACTTCCCTCAAACACTGCTACACTAAGGGGAATTCCACCTACCACTTTTAACCAGGTGCCTTGCTTTACTCCTGACTACTCTTTAAAAACCTCAAGAGATTTGCCTCGCTCACTCTGTATTAATTTTCTATTGTTGCCATAACAAATTACCACAAATTTAGTAGCTTATAACAGCATCCATTTATTGTCTCACAGATCTGTGTGGAAGTACAGCGCAAGCCTCACCAGGCTAAAAGCAATATGTCAACAGGGCATTGTCCTTTACGGGGGGTTCTGGGGAAGAATCTGAAGAATCTGCTTCCAAACCCACAAAGGTTGTTGGTAGAATCCAGATCTTCTCAGTTGTAGGACTGAGGGCCTATTTCCTTGCTGGCTGTCAGCTGGGGGCTACCCTCAGCTCTTGGAGGCCTCTCTCTAGTCCTCCCATGTGGGCCCTACATCTCAACACCAGCAAGAGCACACCAAATCCTTCTCATGCTTGGAAGCTCTCTGATTTCCCTTTCTGTCACATCTCTTTTCTGACTCCACGATAGAAAGTTCTATGTTTTTAAGGATTTATTTAAGATTGGACTCACCTCAAAAAATCCAAAATAATCCTCTATTTTAATGTCTGTAACTCATTAAATCTGCAAGTCCCTTTTGCCATGTAAAGTAACATATGCACAGGTTCCACGTGATTAGGGCATGAATATCGTCTGTGGACCATTATTCAGCCTATCACACACTGTCTCCAATCCTCAGTTAGAAGTCTGCATACAATTCCCATTTGGAGTTTCTCAAACTGCCTGAACTCTCAAAGACTTCTGTGCATTCCTGCCAGTCTGCCTGTAAGCTCCAATCAAACTAGGTAATAAAGCCATTAGCCATTTCTCAAAGTGATGTGGATTTACCTTGTTTCCCTGTGTTCCTGGGAGCAGCCCCACCACCTCCCAGAAAAACATCTGCCTCCCTGCTGCGCGAGGTATATTAACAAGTCTCCCCCACCCTCCTCTTTCACCAACCACCAAGCCAGCTCTTTTGACACTTGTTTTTAATAAAGAGGCTAGGAAAAGAACATACATCCTGAATTTGCCTAAGCAGCTATTATTTTCACAAAAATAAACACATTAGGGCTCATGACTTTCTACGGAACATTTTATTACAAACACCGAACCAAGTTATTCAAGCACTCCCTAACAGGAAAAGAGACAATAAATTTGAAGTCTAAGAGATCTGGAATTGTTTCTAGGCTGTGTTTGGTCAGCAAAGTTACCAAATATCTCAAGAAATGTTGTCCATTTAGCAAGGCCAAATGTAATTTGACATAGAGTGATGAGATCTAAATGGCCCAAATCTACACAAACAACTTAACATCAAAACAACTTATCAAATTTTTTTTTTTAATTTTATTTATTTATTTATTTTTATTTATGGCTGTGTTGGGTCTTTGCTTCTGTGCGAGGGCTTTTCTCTAGTTGTGGCAAGTAGGGGCCACTCTTCATCGCGGCGCACGGGCCTCTCACTATCGTGGCCTGTCTTGTTGCGGAGCACACAGGCTCCAGACGCGCAGGCTCAGTAATTGTGGCTCACGGGCCTAGTTGCTCCGCGGCATGTGGGATCTTCCCAGACCAGGGCTCGAACCCGTGTCCCCTGCATTGGCAGGCAGATTCTCAACCACTGCGCCACCAGGGAAGCCCTCAAATTTTTATGAGATACTTATCAAGTATAAATCATGTGATTCTTAGATAATTATTTGTGTGTGTGTGTGAATCCGTCTGTAGATGGAGTGCAGTAAGATAAGGCAAGCAAACACTGAGATCACCTCCCACAATAATTCCCACCGCCTCCTCTTCACGCTTTCGAGTTTAGCTGGAATGACTGATTAGCTACTAATAAGTAGAATACAGCTCACCTGATGGGAATTTCCATAATTAGGTTATAAAAGACCACAGCTTCTATATAGGTGTTCTCTCTTTGTCTCTCTTGGAGGAAGCAGTGGCCATTTCATGAAGCCTGTCTATGAAGAAGTCTATGTGAGTGATTTTGGAAGAAGAACCTCCCTCAAGTAACCTCTGAAATGCCCCTAGGCTTGGCCAGCTGCCGACTGCAAGCACGTGAGAGGCCTTGGAGCTACCAGCTACATGCACCACGTTGATTCCTGCCCCATGAAGCTCTGAGATAATGTTTTCATTTCAAGCTGCTAAGTTTGGGGTAATGTTTTACACAGCATCTGATAACTAATATAACAGATACAGTGCAAATCGATCCTCAAAACCAGCACTTTATGGAGAGTAGTTCCTAATAGTCTTTTTATCCAAAGCACTCCAAACAGCGTGACTAAAAGAAAAAAATTAATGATTATCTTTTCACACATTTGGAATTGATGAGTCGGTCTCTATACTAAGGTAGTACTTGCTTGATCTACTCATCCATGACATCATACTTTTCTTTCAGAACTGCGGGATCTGCTTAAAAAGTTTCTTAGAATCTGCTACAATAAATGAGCAAAGGTGATTTAGAAGACTTGGAATTAGCCTTACCTCCACTCTGTATAGTTGCCTATACTATTTCATGCTTCTACAGTTAGTAAGTCTAGTCCGTTGTAATTCTTTTACAAGAATTTAAAAATTGCTGACTTCTCAATTAAGGAGTATCAAAACACGCTAGGTGTTAAAAGGGCTATATCATAAAATATCACTCATAGCAATAAGGAATAAAAAACTAAAGTCACAGTGCGAAATCATGACACATGATTAAAATGTTTTACCAATTCCCTTAGAACTGTAATGGAGCCTTGAAATAGTAAGAGGTATAGTAAGAATCTCACAGATAACTGGACTGAAAGGATAAATAAAAAATCACAGAAATAGAAATTTGAATACACAAGAAATATGAAAAGTATTAAAAACCTCATTAGTAATCAAAGAGATGCAAATTACCCCATGATTAAGGGAGTACCCTACCAAGTTGGCAATGATAAAGATTATAATGAAATACTGGTGAAGCTGTAGTGGTGTGAGCACTCTAGTAGGTTTCTGGCAGCAAGGAATTTCTGGAGAGTTATTTCACACTGTGCATAAACTACCATAAGAAGTTCAGCACTTTGTTTCCTGAAGGCCACTACTAGAAATCTTTCCTAATGATGTAATTTGAGATGTAGTCAAACATTTATGTAAAAAGGTATCACAATTAATATTACATATGTAGTGGGATGGAATTAATAATAAAGAAAAAAATGGAAGGCAGGAAAGACGGCAGAAGCCATCTGAATGTTTATTTAGGGAATTACAGAAGGAAATATGACAGAAGCATACCATGGGGCATTATGCAGATATTAAAAGTGATGTTTTTAAAGACCATGTAATAGAAATAATAATAGCATACTTTAAAAGATTATTATTTTTAAAGAATATAATATTTTAAGTACTATATGATAGAAATAATAGCATGAAAAAGTTTATGCTCTATTTAATGTTAAGCAAAAATGATAGCACATAAAAATATTAAATATCCTAATTTTGTGTAAATAAAAGACTTAAAAGTTATTATCTCTGCTGATGGGATTTCAGGAACTTTTAAAAAATTTTATACCATGTTATCTGTATAACCTGAAAAACAAGGTTTCCAATAAATTAATGTAGACACTTATTTCTTCCTTCTTTTCACTGATTCCATCTCAGAAAGTTTTACTAAAAAAGAGCACTTGCTGAATTTCATTAAGCTGTCATTTAGTTTGTCTTACACATCATTTTATTCTCTGACATTAATATCAAGATCAGGACTTAAGACTTAGATCATATCTGCATCATTATAAAGCTGGTATGCCACTTCCTCAAATGTAGTTTTTCACTATGCTTATTTTTTTTAAGCTACAGAATTTTTGCAAATTAAAATGCATAAAAGAATGGGGAAAATAAGACATAAAATGGATTCTTCAGTTTTCACTGGGAGAAACATTAGCCATGATTAAAAGAATCGGTTAAAAGACAATTTACAAATGGCCATATATGAAGCATTTCAGTCAACTATGGCTTTTGGAAAGGAAATAGAGGTGTATGGATTATTTGCTGTTTGACATGTACACATTATTTTATGCATTTGTGGATTGCTGGAATAAAGCTGGTTCAGACTTTATTGCTACCCTCATCATTTTTATCTCAGTAATAACTCTTGATAATTGACCAAGAAAAATTTCTTATTTTGAAATTCAAATTACAAGTCTAGTAGAAGTAAATAAACTCTTGAGCTACTGAACGTAAGAGGCAGAAAAAAGAAGCAGACTTGTCATCATCCCCAGAAGGCTAGAATCACATCAGTCTCACTTACTACGCTTGCCTGTTGAAAAGCAAATGGAACACTAATGGAGAGAAAACAAAGTGAGGCCGTGCCAGAGTTTCTAAAACATGGCATGAAGGTTGCTATCAGTAAGTGGAAACATGGTCATCTATCGATGTGAGGGTCACTAAAAATTTTAAAAGAAAAGAGACTATTATAATTGCTGAATCACTTCTCGGCCTTTTGGCTAAGATCAAGTGTATAATTGCTGAAAAGCAGCAGCAATACCAAAATGCCAGAACAATAGTCTCAAAAAAAAGAAAGAAAGAAAAAGAGGGTGAGAGAGACAGAGAGTATGAGAGAGAGAAACATTATGTCTTTCAAAATGAAAGCATGAAAATGTCTTATGCAAGGATAAAAGGGGCCACAGAGGTGAGTTTGTGCTGTTTTCCTTTCTGGTCTGGTCTTCTTATGAATGGATAAAGTCATGATGAATCACATTTAACTGACTTTTTCTTTGATTTCCAAAGACAAGAGCCTAATAAGGCTGCCAGTGCTATCAATGCAGATAGAAGGCATCTACAATGAGGGGGATTTTGCTCTTTACAAAATGTGATGGACTCGGGGAAAAACAATGAACATTCTAGAACACTGAGAAATGAGAGAATTCAGGATATATTTTGAGATTCACAACTCATATATTTTTAACAAGTCATTCTAAGCATAGCTTACATACACACACACACACACAAACACACACACACAAACACACACACACACACACAATTTAACTGCTAACCAGGGCTTAAACTACCAACCTGCTCAACTCACAGAAAGGCACTTGAGTACAGATAGTTTATTTGTGAGGTGATCTCAAAAAGGAAAAAGGTAGGGTTGAGGAATCATGGAGAGAGAGAGATGGAAGGAAGAAAAACCAAGGTAAGGATGTGTTGTCCAGGCTACTGCTACAAGCAATGGGAGTCCCCTCTGTTGCTGTTTGGCTTTTTGTTTGTTTGTGTTTTAGGTAGTCCAGGGGTTTTTTGTTTTTACTCTTGTTTTAGGTTTTGATTTTGTTTTAGAAAATGTTCCAGGACCTTGGAGAAGTGAACACAGTATTTCTCAGAAATGTCCACCTGAGGACTGGCACTAGGGCACTGGGACACTGATTTCTGTCTGCTGTCTTTGAAGAGTGCCTCCTAAGGACACAAACACGCTCTCGTGTGCTCCACAGCCTCAGCGAGGGCTCTGGGTAGAAGAGTAGGCTGGTCCCTGAGGCTAGGCTGTCATCCTGCACAGGTGGCCCATCCTTGCAGAGGTAAGTGAGGAGATAGGTCTTGGGCCACCAAAGCCCCAGCTACACAGTACTCATCCTGTCTTACACATTGTCACTCCCGTCGCCCTGCTGGACACTTCATAAATAGGTGAGGGAATAGCACATAAGTCCTAATAACAGGGCTCACTCAACAGGTGACAAGCCAACCAAACTTTGATCTGGAGCGGCAGCAAACTGTTTTTTAAGAATGTATCTCCGGGCTTCCCTGGTGGCGCAGTGGTTAAGAATCCACCTGCCAATGCAGGGGACATGGGTTCAATCCCTGGTCCAGGAAGATCCCACATGCGGCGGAGCAACTAAGCCTGTGTGCCACAACTACTGAGCCTGTGCTCTAGAGCCGGCGAGCACAACTACTGAGCCCACGTGCCACAACTACTGAAGCCCGCACGCCTAGAGCCTGTGCTTTGCAACAAGAGAAGCCACTGAGAAGTCCACGCACCACAACGAAGAGTAGACCCCACTCACCGCAACTAAAGAAAGCCCACGAGCAGCAATGAAGACCCAATGCAGCCAAAAATAAATAAATAAAATAAATTTATTAAAAAAAAAAGAATGTATCTGAATCACAAAGTACCCAATAACCAACACTAGTTTTACTTAGAACTAGGAAACGAAAGAACCTTATACTGCTATTTTCAGAATCAATCTATATTTTGGGGAAGCCAAATAGGTAAAAAAGTCTTAAGGCAG
Source organism: Eschrichtius robustus (assembly GCF_028021215.1). Taxonomy (NCBI): domain Eukaryota; kingdom Metazoa; phylum Chordata; class Mammalia; order Artiodactyla; family Eschrichtiidae; genus Eschrichtius; species Eschrichtius robustus. The sequence goes on from NC_090825.1 coordinate 33,195,252, forward strand.
AGATTTCCTAATTCATCTCTCATAGTACCTAACACCCCACATTATAATAGTACCATATGTCGGAAATGTTAACGATTAAACAAAGGATGATTTGAATAGCCTAGCTCATGAAAGTCAGTGATGACGCCTTAGCTACAGTTCATTCCTCCATCTTAGTACTTATCATATTATATTTTAAATATCTCATTTGTCTCCTTCTCCCACTAGACTGTGAGCTCATTAAGAGCATAAAGTATTTCATCTTTGTACTCCTAACACATAGCCCACTGCGTCCTGCTTAATGACCTCTCAGTAAATATTAAATTAATGAACTAATGTTTGACATCTGTTCTTGGAGATGTCTTTATTTGGTAAGGCTTTGCTCCCCAGAGAAATACTCTTTTTATATCAGGTCCAAATCATTTTACAAATCTTGTTATATCACTGTTGTTTTTAATATAAAGCACGATGTTTCAGCCTACATAGTATTCAATAAGTTTTGGTCAGGGTTATATGGATGTCAAGATGTTATGAAAAGTCTCTGTGTTTCAATATGGTAACCATTAGCCAAATATGCACATTTAAAATTTTAGTTAATTAAAATTAAATATAATTAAAAATTCAGTCCGTCAGTCACACATTTCAAGTGTTCAATAGCCACATGTGATTAGTGACTACCCTACTGAACCGCACAGATTATAGAACATTTCTTCCATCATGGCAAAAAGTTGTATCATATAGTACTATCATAGAGTTTGGGGGAAAAAAAAAATCCCAGTTCCTACAGAGTGGACCATTCAATTCTGAGGTAGGTCTGGCCATTGGTTCTCCCCATCCTTCCCACCAAACAGATCTCTTTTGCCCACATGGTGGCCAGCGAGCCTGAGCAGCTTATGGCCCCCTACCCCTTCCAGAAATCTGACTCAGGAAGCAGAGAATGGGGCTAAGGCAAGGTCTGCAGCACTGGGATGGCAGGGAAGCCAAATTCTCCTCTTCACCTCTGTCTGAAGAACAGTATCACTTCTGATTAGTTCCCTTTTGTGCTTTCAGAAAACGAGAGTGAAGTCCCTAGGACAATCCTTCCTATTTATATTCCGTGACAGACAAAGAGAAGCTGATCAATTGGTATTAGCTGTAAAGAACTTACAGTAGTAATGTTATCAGCTCTGAACAGACTCCCCGATGCATTTTGTGGCTCTGAAGTTCTCTGGTTGTGTTCATTCCAGTGGTAAACACCATGCTGTTGTCTGCACTATGTGACCTTTGGAATTTCATTTACTAACCTTAGGTCTTAAATGGGACGGTGCAATAATCTTCCTAGATTTCTTTGGGTAAGTATTGCCTTTTAGGTTGACTTTTGTGTTAAGACATTTAAATTCAAGTGACCTTTAACTTAACCTTTAGAGTCTTAAATCAACCGTTTCAGGCTAGGAAATGCCGGGCTCACTTCCCTCTCAGTGTTTTAATTCTGCAAACCCACCTGGTGCTTATCTTACTACAGGCCAAGACATGTCTCCTTTAGTGGAGTAAATTAGCAATGATGATTGAGTTAGCACTTTTTCAAAGTGGCATGTAGACAGTGCCCATCCCTTGCTGAAAGCAAAACTCCCTTTTTTAATTAGAAGAGCCAAAAACTGTAAAACATCCAAACATTTATGGTAAAGCCCGGAGTCCTGCTATGGTGAGTGAAGTCTCATCTGTAAATATAAATGAATCATCCTGCAGTTTATACTCACGTGTTCCCAAACAACTTTGTGTTTATTTCAGTTTAACTAACACTACATTTAGACACTATTATTAAGACAGTTAAAGACAGCATAAAATTGGAGAATGGGAACTTTACTGTTGTTGTCAGTCAAATAATTCTTTTGTTGAAAATCCTAATAACTCTATTTCCTTGCGTTTTGTTTTGTTTCGTGTGTGTGTGTGTGTGTGTGTGTGTGTGTGTATTTCACTTGAGGCTCTCATCCTAATTCTTTCTATTCTCACAATTCCACATCCCTCTGGTATTCTGGGAAATTATTTAAAATCCAGATCTTTTTGGAAGTCTTTGTTGATTTACCAAGTTAAACTTTGATTAAACTCTCAGTTTTGCTGAAGCAATTTCTGTTAACAAGTGAGGAGCCATTCACTGAGTCTGATATATATACACATAAGTTTATGTATGCCATACAAATACATCACAAGACTTATCAGCTCATAATCAGATAATGATCACAAAATATATTTTAAAATCATATATAAAAGATCTAACAATTCTAATTATAAGCAAGTCACCAATTCAGGATATAAACAACAAAAGCAACCAGACATATATGATAGGGTAAATGCTTCTTAAGATCATTTTAATCTGATGCACAACCTCTCTGACTCCAATACATAAGTGTTAGAATTCTTACCTCAGATGAATGAAGGAGAAAACTCAGTCTGTGACTTCTAATTTAAACAGATCATCAGGGAAAATGTTAAGAAAAATGTTAAGTGAAAAGGATGAACTTACACACACATTCATGAATCCCACACAGTTTCTCTCTTTAGAAAAATGGAGCAATATAAATATGATCTGAAGAACTGGTGCTTTTTAAAAAGCAGATTATGATTGGTCAATTACAAGATTGAATCCATTACTTACCATGATATATGGCTGACACTACAGAGGCCCCAGAAGTGTGTGGAGCATGTTTATTGCTTTTGATTTTCCACCTTGTGGACATCAGTGCTTATTTTATTTGTAAGCTTCTGCTTGGATTGGAGTTATCCAGAATGAAGTCCAACCCAGCTGAATTAGGGTAGCTCAGTATCTTTCTTAGAGCGAAGTTACGCTGAATTTTTTTCTCTAGTCCCTCGCATGGGGCCTACAGTTAGTGGAAACAGGAAAGAAAGAAGGACCTATGTGTTGGCAATATCATAAAGAAAGTAATAGCACCCCAGGCTAATCACAAACATCCTATAAACCAAAAATGTCATATGGCCAGGGCAACATGTCTGCTTTCTATAACAAAATACTGAAAATCTCAATTTCTTTCTGTTGTTGTGATAAATGATGTTCTTTCTTTAAGCTGTATCCCAGGGACCAAGTTTAGCCTTCAGACAAAAGTATGACTACAGACTAATAATATCCTCATTTAGTTACTGGCTCTGTGAGTTCTTCTAATATGTCTCAACATTCAGACAGTATTCTTTCCACCTTCACATTACCTGAAATCTTCTAACAGCTTGCCTCAGCTGCTCTAAAGTTAATTCCACTTGGAAAAATAACTGTGGAACTGCCTCCCCTTCAATAAATTCTGATTCTTGTGAGTACTCTTTTCAACTTTTGACCGTGAGTACAAAAAATTCTGGATTCTAGACTTAAATATGTCACCAACTTCTTCTATCCTTCAAAAAATTATTTAATCTTTCTGGACCTCAGGTTTCTGATCTTTGAAGTGAGGGTAGCAGTTTAAGTTCCTTCCAGTTCTACATTCTATTATTTTCTACTTATATTTAATCTGTATTATTAAATAGCATCTTTATCTGCTCTAAGAAGGCTGTAAACTCCCCAAAAGAAGTAATGACTCCCAACCTAAATTATATAAACTTTGCAGCACCTAAACCAGTGTCAGGCAGCCTGTGGAAGTTCCATACATGCATAATGATGGTTCTCAGAGACCACTGGTTTCAGGATTGAGCTCCTACTTAAACAGCTTCATCATGTCTGCTTAGAGTTACTGTTTTGAAGTGAGGTGGTAGGAAAAGGATCAAACAAAAACTGTTGGGATAATTGTGCAATGTTTTAGTCTTCAGTCAGGAACTTGCCTTGTGACTTATCAAATCAATATTACATGTAGATATGGTCACCTTATCTTTGATAAAGACACATATATGTATATGTATAGCTGATTCACTTTGTTATAAAGCAGAAACTAACACACCATCGTAAAGCAATTATACTCCAATAAAGATGTTAAAAAAAAAAGTATTTCCATAACATGCTATCTAATCCTATAACTGAGTGATAAAACAACATATATGATCACACATTTATATGTCTCTGTATGCAGAGAAATGACTAAAACCACATCAAGAAAAGTCTGAGTAGTTGCCTCTGGAGTTGTGACTTGGGATGACTTATATTTTACTCCTTTTATTAGATATTTATTTTCTTTGGAGAGCCAGAGTTCTTTCTTGAGCCATTTCTGTTTATAAATTCTGTCTTCATTTAACCCCACCTGTCTAGTAGCCTGCTGACATTCCTTGCCATCTATTTTGTCTTTGACTCAAATCAAAGAGCCCCCATTTGGAGAGGAGGGAGACTTGAGGGTCCACAGACTCAACAGTCAAAGTATGTATTGACAGATAACTTCAGTCAGTCACTCCTTTCTTCAATTTCTATATGGCAAAAAATTTCACAACAAACTGTATTAATAATTATAAAAGATACATTAATTTGAAAGCTTTTCATTTTTAATTTCAAAAATACAATTTTTTTAAACAAAAAAAGAAAAAAATATATTACATGTAGAAAGAGAACAATTTTCTCAAGGAGGAATATAAAATTCTAATTTTGGTCTTCTGTCCATTCAGTTGGGTAAACTACTAAGTAAATACTGAATTATTAAATTATCATTCAATAAAAATTCACTCTGCCTCTCCTTTCACTCTAGTTAGAGTACACTTCTCTGCCCCAGTGGTGTTAGGCTTAGCCATAGGACCTGCTCTGGCCAGTGGAATGTTGGTTCTGATGTCAGCAGAGCCCTCACACATATTTGCACAACTTGGCAGTGACTAGCCATGAGTAGAGTATGCCCTAGACAGCCACTGTTTTCAAACAGTCTGGACTCTAGAAAAAAACATATGAAGAACAGAACTGAACCCAACCTACAGCCTGAAATAAACCCATCCAACCTGCAGCCTAAAGCAGAGCTGCCTAGCTGAGTAAAGTCTAGATGAGCAGAACTCCAGCTGACCCACAGATTCTTGAGCATAAGAAAGAACACTTTTGCTCTCAGGCACTGGGTTTTTAATTGGTTTATTATGCAGCATTATTATGGCAATACCTGATCAACAAAGTGTGGTTTGAACACAATATATGTGCCTCTAATATTTGGCAAGCAATTATTCATCTCTGCCTTTAGAACAACTGCTAAGAACGTAAGTTTCCCAAAGCCCTGGACAGAACCAAGATGTTTTAACCCAGAAAGATAACCAGGAACAAAATTAGGGGAAAAAGTCAAGCTAAAAACTACTTAAGTGACAGTGAGCTGCAGTGGGGGTCAGAAGACCAGGACTACCCACGATTTATACTATCACTATAAATCTTGTAATTTCAGCAAATCAATACATTTTTTCTGAAGCCCATTCCTTAGTTTACTCATTTGTAAAGTAAAGTTAGGCCTTGTTTCCTACCTCACACCTTTTACAAAAGTGAAAAAAAAAAAAAAAAACTGCACTGGGCATATGTGAATTTCAGTTAACCCATGGCCATGAATTGGGCACGTGACAAAGAACTTGTACAGCCAGTGAGCAGACTGTTTATCTTTTTTTTTTTTTAATTATTTTTATTTATTTATTTCTTTGGCTGCGTTGGGTCTTCATTTCCATGTGTGGGCTTTCCCTAGTTGCGGCGAGCAGGGGCTACTCTTCGTTGAGGTGCGCGGGCCTCTCTCTGTGGTGGCTTCTCGTTGCGGAGCACAGGCTCTAGGCACGCAGGCCTCAGTAGTTGTGGCACGTGGGCTCAGTAGTTGTGGATCGCGGGCTCTAGAGCACAGGCTCAGTAGTTGTGGCGCACGGGCTTAGTTGCTCCGCGGCATGTGGGATCTTCCCAGACCAGGGCTCGAACCCGTGTCCCCTGCATTGGCAGGAGGATTCTTAACCACTGCGCCACCAGGGAAGCCCCAGACTGTTTATCTTAAGAGTCCATGTGTCTTCTCAAGAAGGACTACCTCTTTTAGTTTAAGATAAACTGGTAAAGCTTATTTCTTGCAGAGAGCACGGGCCTTTAGATGCAACAGTAAGACCAAAAGCAAAGGCATTGTCTTTGGCTCCTGATCTGTACTCCTGTGGTAGCCAGCCTGCAAGATGGCCCCAATGATTCCTGCCTCCTGGTATTTGCACTTTTTTTTAGTCCCTTTCTTTATTGTACCAGGGACAGTCTCTGTGACCAATAGCATTTGAGAGAAGTGATGGCATGTCACCTCTGATATCAGGTTATAAAACACTTCAGCTTTTTATTGGCGTGTGCACTCTCCACTCTTGAATCGCTTACTCTGGGGGAAGCTATGTCTTAAGTAGTCCTATGGTGAGCCTCATGTACCAAGAAACTGAAGCCTCCTGCCAACAACTGCATGAGTAATATTGCTGGATTCTCCCCCAGGCATGCTTTCATATGAAACCACAATCCTGCTGACAGTATAACTGCAACTTCTTGAGAGAGCTTAAGCCAGTATCACCCAGCTAAGCAGCTCCCAGATTCCTGACTCACAAAAATGGCAAGATGATAATTTTTCATCAGGGGCAATTTATTATGCAACAACACATGACTAATACAATAATATATCCCCACACATATACTTAAACAAGAGATTCTGGGTTGTTGGCCTTGCCAAGGTCTTTCACCTCAGTGAATTCTGCTAAGAATTCATACCACTTGGCTACTTTTAGCTATGGTTTTGTTTGTTTGATCAGTTTTAGCTTCTTATCATTATTGAAAATGTGGATATCCTATTTTTTTTAATTACTCAGTATTCTGCTTTGATGGAAGGTTTTAATAGTTTGTGTCTGCTTTTCATTTTTTTCTGCATTCTTACCACATTTTAACATCTATTTTACCATATGTGGCAGATTAAAGATGGCCACAAATTTTTTGAAACTTCTCCCTTCTAGATATGATGTCTATTTCTCCTCCCCTATTACTTCCCCCACAAATTTTTTTATTATTAAGCATCAAATCAATCTTTTCCTTAAGATGGACCAACTTTAACATGATTTAGTGGAACTAGTTCATTTACCTATAGCTACATATAAATCTAAAGAATATAAGATATAAATCTACTTTTTCTCAATCTTACAAAAATTAAAATTTTGCACATTTTGAATCAGAGGGGGAGATTTTGTATGAAGAAGTTAAAATAAGTCAATGGATAAGAAAAAAGGCAATAAAATATACCCAATGTTTTATTTTTTACAATTAAAATTGGGTCACCTAGAACACTCAAATATCTGAATTTCTATATCACAGGACACTAGACAATGTAAATTTTTTTTACCAAAAAGATCTTCTAATAAAAAAAGACAGGAATATAGAAGTTGAAGACTTCCTCAAATTCCAGTCTCTCTAACCAATTAGAGAAAATCTGCCTAATCTGATCAAAGTCCTCAGCTACAACTAACATAAATGAATATATGAATTTAAGTCAATATTTTTATAAATATATATACAGTTAAAGCTAAGGAATAAAGACGCAGACATAGAGAATGGACTTGAGGACACAGAGGCAGAGGGGAAAGCTGGGGTAAAGTGAGAGTAGCATCTACATAGATACACTACTAAATGTAAAATAGCTAGCTACTGGGAAGCAGGAGCATAACACAGGGAGATCGGCTCGGTGCTTTGCGACGACCTAGAGGGGTGAGATAGGGAGCGTGGGAGGGAGGCTCAAGAGGGAGGGGATATGGGGACATATATATGCATATGGCTGATTCACTTTGGTGTACAACAGAAACTAACAGCATTATGAAGCAATTATACTCCAATAAAGATGTATAATACACACACACACACACACACACACACACACACACACACAGTTAAAGCTAAGACAGAGGCCATTACAGAAAACATCCTATTTCCATAAAAGCTGAGGTTAGTGCCTTTTTGGAATGCTACTTAGAGTGCACAGAGAAAAGATGCCACATCTTCAGATAAAAGCCTGAAAAGGGAAGCAAGTGTGATCTGTCTCTTAGAATTGGTGATGGTGGGAATCAAGAGTCACCTGATACACTAGTTAAGGCAGAATAGTGAATTCAATCTTGCTACTGACTTAAGAACAGCAAAGCACAGTCCAGCTTTCTATAATCCTTAAAATAAGGATTAGAAATAAAGTCTCAGGGCATCTTGCAATATGAATGTTTCCAGAGAACTGATCTTTATCATATTTCTACAGAAAAATCAGGTTTAAAAGTTTAAGAGGCTCCTACAAAGAACGTAAAAGTGAGTCAGTAATTGAGATACAAAAAGCATTCAAGACTCTGCACTCCAAGATGTTGAGACTTTACCCGAGTTCCTTCTATAGGATAAAACCAATTAGACTAGTGTTTGATCCTGGGCCTCCTAATGTAGGACATGTAGAACCAGAAACACATGTAGATCCCCTGCGGTCATTAGCCTCTTGATTTCCCAGAACACTTGGCTGAGCTAGAGACCCATAAATGGTAAAGGGTGGGTTTGGGCTTTTAACCAATTTTCTGCTTCTCTGTCCATTGTTTTCCATCTGGCTCTATGAGTATTTACTTCCCTGTTGATATCAGAAATATTCATCCACACATTAGTCTGTGCTGAGAATGAATGACGTTTCCTTGAGGTGCCTGTCTCCCCATTTGGAGACAACAGGAGTACATTCGTATGGTCCAGATCAAGGCATCCGCATTGAAAGAGACCTCTAGCCTGGAAATCATTAAACTTCAGCTCCAGTCCTGCCTTTTCCATTAGGCTAGCACAAGTTACTTGACTTCTGTGGGTGTCAACATTTCATAGTCATTCTGAGGACTTTGGAGTAAATCATATTTTTAACAAAGAGTATGGACTTAGGAAGGTGGTAGTGATGGGAGAGAGAACTGCAAACATCTGGAAATGTAGTAGAACTTTTAAGTTGCTCTTTTTGCTGACAAGTTTAATCAGATTTTTAGAAGCTTGTGACTTAAAATTGAAAACCACTGGACTAAATACTTTTATTCTATAGATATAAGTTGAATATGCTCAAGGCATTGGGTCAGGCAAGGTAGAAAATACAAAAATGAGTAGGACAAGTAACCAAATCATCAAAATCAAATGTACAACACATTACTGCCACAGAGAAGAACAGACTGTAGTTAAGTATTTAAGGAAGTGAGAGATTACATCTGTCTGGAGGCAGGGGAGTGGGAATTAGAGAAAATAATTCAGGTTTGTGCATGTTAAGGGAGCAAAGCATTTTAAGTAGAGAGCATAACATGAGCCAAACATAGCAGCCAAAAAAAAAACGTATGGTATGTGAGGTAGAGCATGCAGTCAGACACATTTGGCTAGATCAGTGAGGGAAGCAAAGGATGAGAGGAATAAAGCAGAAAGCCAAACAATGTAAGAATCTAAAAAATAAAATAACACCTACACCTGAAAATAGGATCCTGGCTATGACTTATGCTAAGTCTACCTCAGTGCTTGGCTCTCCCAGTGGCTTTTGATTTTGTGGGAATATGTGCTTAGCTTCCACTAATGGGGAACATCTCACCCCTCAAAGAAAAAAAAAAAAATATATATATATATATGCATTCTCCTTTGCACAGAAATGCAAATCATGCACTAACTAGATCATGGAAGGATACTTGTTTGCAATATGAGAGCTGAAACAAGAAGGCAAAGCATTGCTTTGTTTAACCCCAATTGGAAATCTGTGCAATTCAAAATTTTTGTCACTTTGCACATCTTGGTGAATGACTGAAAAATTGCCCCAAGTATTGGTTTGGGACTACAGATAAATTTTAGTGAGTAGGTGAATTTGCAAATGTGAAATACATGAGTAATGAGGATTGACTGTGTATATGTATGTATGTATGTGTATGCGTGTGTATATACATATATTTTTTTACATATATACCCTCCTTGCAACTTAATAGAATTACTAAATAGAAATCTTTGTATATTGTAAATGATTATGTTATTTGATTGTCTTCTAAAGACCTTCATTATCATTGTGACATTGTCATTTTAGCCATCAGCCTCCTAGACACAGAAATGTTTTGTAAGCAGATAGAAACAGGTCCATCTCTCAGGGACAGACTCTCATTAACCAGCTCAGGACAGATGACTAAATTCAGTACATTCCTTTATGAAGAAAACTACTCAGGGGACAAGGCATTACACTCCTCTAGCCAACACATTCTTTTTCTAAGCCATTCCAAATGGGAGACCAAATAATACTCTGAAGGTGGCTTGGTAAGGATGCTAGTTATATGATTTGACTATTTACTAGTATCAAGCCAAAGGAGCTAGGCCCTAAGAACAATGAAGAATTAATTATTGGGTAAATTAATGTAAAGGAATATGCTTTGGGTAAAGTTACCCAAGTACCTGCTTGGCTATGGTAGCCTGGATTTTTTTTATTAGCATACGGTGAATAAGTATTTTTGTAGCAATGTTTTAAGAAAGAGGGCTTGTTTTCAAGTGGCACCCACATCTCCAGTTTTATAAGTTAAATGTTTTCTTAGAGAACGTCCATAGAGAAAAATAAAATCATTTCCTGCTTTACCCAGGGGAGAAAATATTGCAACCCACAAGGAGAAAGTACAGCTGAGTTCTGGCAGAGATGAGCAGAGAGAATCGGGAGGCAAGGTACTGGATTCAGGTACTGATAATTGTCCATTAGCTCCAGACTTCTACTGGGTGATAGACAGGTACCATCCGGAGTGAGTCTCAATTACTCCCTCGTCCCTCTCACCTAGCCCTACCAGTCTTACCTTGAAAACATATCTCAATGTACACACATTTCTCTCTACTCCCTACTCTTGGTACTCCAGCCACACTGAATTTCTTTATTCCTTGAATGATCCAAGCTCTCTCCTTCTCATCATTCTCTCTGCTTGAAAAGAATATCATTTAGCTCCTCAATGGATGACTGATCACCCTCCCTCAGGCCCCAGCTTAAATTTCTCCTCCTCAATGAGGCCTCTCTTGTCTTGTCCATCCAATCCTAAATGGCCTTTGCTAGGTCCTCTCTCTTCGTTTCCTTCGTATACTTATACAGGCTACAGTGGTCTTGCTTATCTACTTGTTCACATGATCATCATCTAGCTCCAGCCCCTGGCATATAAGCACCAAGAAGATTAGACACATACTCCCTCATTCACCACTGTGATCCCCAAAATCTGAAAAAAGTGTCTGCTTCACATCAGATACTCGCTGTTTGTTGAATAAATAAACATAAAGTCTACCTAAGTCACTTATTTTTCTTAATAATCCTACAAAATAAAGATAAATGAATGAAATCATAGTTTTTAATTATAAGATTTCGAACCTCTTGTTGTTTTTTATGGCTTTTCAAATTGAGTTCAGGAAAGTTTAGCACATAATCCTAATCACGATGGTAAATCTGGGAAGTAGGCTGTTGAATGCCAGCTCTCCAAAGTTATTTTTCTTGCTGACAAATTTTCAACAGATATAAGATCTTATTTGACTTCTAAACTTCGGTGCAATAAAAGTAAGTATAAAAATAATTTGATGTAATTAAATTTTTGTAAGTAAATTAAATGTAAAGCAGATAAGAGCTTTTAGGTAAACTTTTTAGGAATAATTATGTTTTAGAAATGTCTACTTTAAAATAGTCTTTCCAGATTTTGGTAACTTGAAACTTTAGAGTTTTGCTACATTAAATTAAATGATGGAAGTTTATTAAATACCTAGGTCATTTCCAATGAAATAAAACACTGGAACGTTAATTACTGAACGTAAGCTTCCTTTTACAGAGAAACTAAAGATACTTAGAACTATTAATAAATGTGTTTGGTGTCACACAGAAATTTTCTATATAAAAAACACATGTTATTAAGGAACTACAAATAGTATTTATAAGTTTGCCAATCTGCAGAATACTAATGTAAAAGTTCACAATTGCTTACTCAGTTTTAACTAGAAATTAAAGTTTTTAAAAGTTGAGAATTTAATTAATGTATGTAATTAAAACTTAAAATTAATGAAAAAACATCTTTGTATGCAAGAAAAGAAGGTATAATAAATGGAAATGCATTTTCTTAAGGCAAAAGTCAGTAATTTTTTCTAAAGTTATTTCTAAATGGGAAAAAATAAAGAATAAATTAATATGGATATAGAAAGTTGTAGGTTTGTGAGGAAAAATTAACTTTAGAAATTCTATGTCTGGGCAGGAATGACTAAAATTAAAATAAATTTAATTGAGTGAATGAATTTTAATGTTAAAGGTAAAGAGAGGCAAAACCTGAATTTGGTTTTCCCTTGGTTAAGAGAACAAAATTTTCTTGGAATGTTGAACTGCCCTTGATAACTGATTATGAGTTACCTTGCCTTTTAAGTGATCTGTTGTAATTTTCTTGTTGTTGTATTTGCCCTTGAAATCTTTTATTGTCACTTTGGTTAAGTGAATAAGTACTGTTTCACAGGGACCTATAATCCTATCTCACCAAGTGTTTATTTTAAAGCCTTTTTGATATTTTTGACAAGCTTCCCAAGGATCAAATTCTAGGTGAAGTTCTTTTGACCTCTGGCTAACTTTGGGATGCTTCAAATGACCTCTTAAACATCTCAAAGAAATATTAAACTAATTAAGATGATTTGGTATGATAAATTACATGGGAAGAATTGTCAAATGACTGGTGATAAACTTTCTTAGGTTATACTATATGAGTAAATGTTATTAATATAAATGTTCTAGAAATTATATGAAGTTTTTAAAAATCTGGTATGTACCAGTAAAATTTATCAGTCATAATTCTAGTTATTATCTTAAAATATTGTATGTCACAGCAGTAACCAAGTTTTTTTATCAAGTGCATTGTAATCAGATTTTTAACTGTGCCTTTTTAAGTCATTTGTCATTCATAGACAATTATTGTTTCACTTTGATGCTTTTGCAAAAATGCTTCATCTTCCAGAAGATTCATAGAAAGAACTTTTTGATGAGTACAGGTTTCTGATAACTTTCAGATCATACCACTGAACTGGGCAAGAAATTAAAGCCTGATGGCTTCATAAACTGATAACAAAAGATTAAGATCAAGGATTAATTATACAAGACTGAGTGAACAGATAAATACAGTTATAATTTTTATGTTTTCTTTTCTGAACTACTGCTGGCTTTTAATCTGTTTTCCAGATATAAGGAAACCTTTTCCCTTAAGCCATTTATAATACTACAATTTAGTAAGTTATACCTTTGTAAGCAGAATTGAAACATTTTTATTTTCTCTCTACTTGATCCCTCCAGAAATTGGAAACTCTTAGGTTGCCAACAACATTATCAGGTAAATAAGGAAGGCCACCTCCTGACTGGTGTAGGAATCTCAAGATATTTTGGGGACCTTGAGAAGAGAGGAATTCACCCAAATCTATGAATACTGCAAGCAGAATCTGATGACCAGCCCTTGACATGTGTTTCCTAGCCTGGAGAAGCCTTCCAATCAGAGCTTCCTTATAAAAAGTTTCAGCACAGGTAACTTAAAAGAGCCTGGGGGACTTCCCTGGCAGTCCAATGGTTAAGACTTCACCTTCCAATGCAGGGGGTAGGGGTTCAATCCCTGGTCAGGGAGCTAGGATCCCACATGCCTCGTGGCCAAAAAACCAAAACATAAAACAGAAGCAATATTGTAATAAATTCAATAAAGATTTTTAAGATGGTCCACATCAAAAATAAAATCTTAAAAATAAAAAATAAAATAAAATAAATAAAAGAGCCTGTATGATCAATTCTACTTATGTATATAATATCAAGCCAAGCTTAATGAAACCAGACTTATTTTGCAAACAAATTAGTCTTAATTTGGCTATATTTGGTAGGAATGAGGGTAATTTTAGAGAGAAAAAAAGATTGTTTCAGTGGATGTTTTAGTGCCAATTGTTTTGAGGTTTTGTGTCTACTGAGGTCTTGTCCTTATTACCTACATCCTAGAATGCTCCTTATTGCTATGTTGCATTATTTTAAAGTTTAATTAAATTAATAAAAGACCATTCTTGGGCTTCCCTGGTGGTGCAGTGGTTAAGAGTCTGCCTGCCAGTGCAGGGGACGTGGGTTCGAGCCCTGGTCTGGGAAGATCCCACATGCCATGGTGCAGCTGGGCCCGTGCCAGGGCCCGCAAGATGCAACTGCTGAACCCATGTGCTACAACTACTGAAGCCCATGTGCCTAGAGCCCGTGCTCCACAACAAGAGAAGCCACAGCAATGAGAAGCCCATGCACCGCACCAAAGAGTAGCCCCCGCTAGCTGCAACTAGAGAAAGCACGCGTGCAGCCAAAAATAAAAATAAATTAAATAAATTTTTAAAAAGCCAAATAACTAAAATATTTGTTTTAATTAATAAAAGGACATTCTAAATTTGCTTCTGAAACTCATCTATCTTTGGATGAAGGTCAGATGCCCCCATGACCCACAACTAGGTGATCATGTGTACTGCAAATGACATCATTTAATGGACTCTGTCTTTAACCTAGATGTAAGGACCCTAGTCAGGTACTCTTAACTAGCTTGTGCTCAATAAAACTGAAGGAAATTGACTCTTGAATTCATATTTCCCACTTAAGAAGGGCCTCTGCACTGGACTGGTCTATAGAAAGGACTACTGACCCCAAATGACACCCACACCAGGATGAGAAAAAGATGACAGCAGTGGTGGACAACTGATCCAAGTATCCGGACCAGGCCTGTAAGAATCATCCTACTAATTCAGTAGATTGTTTACCGAATGTTTACCTCCCTATCAAAATTGAAAGTTATTGTTTTGCTCCTAAACCTACTGTTGCCCCCAATGTTCAAGATGAGAAGAAAATTCTCTAGTGTAGTTGTCAGAGAGTAACTACTCACGTATCACTGCTTGCTTTAAGTCTACTGCTAAAAGCATATGCACAATGTTTGTGTGACAATTCAGTATAGCTGATAAATTGTATAGCCTATAAAATGATTGTATAGCCTATAAAATATTTCCCCATTAGCATACCTCTGAGCTTGTTCACTATGCCTGATTAGTTTTCCTCCAACATGGATAACTAGGCAAACAAACAAATAAGCAAACAAACAAATAAACATACAAACAAAAAGGAGGCCTAGCACCAAGGGACATGAATCCATGACAACCACTCTGACATTAAAGGATAAGTATTTTGATCATCAATGCTTTCTTTTGAAAGATTTGCAAACAAAGGGGAAATGATAGAAGAAATTTTCACATTTTGAGGTATGGGAAAGTCATTCTGGCTTATACATGACCTGACTTAAACTTTATGCTAACCAGAACAACCTGTTTTGTGGCCTATCAAACATGCATCGTACATCTGCTTTAACCATTAGGAAAAAGAATGCATTTTAAAAATCAAAATAGAGAAACTGTGATTCAGGCATCCAAAATAGAGCTGGGTGGCCATTGTGGATGTGGCTTCAGACATGTTCCTGTATTACTGAGTACTTGAATTTTCTGAACTGTATCAGAATCAAGGACACCCCCAGCCATTTTCAAAACAATAGCTGCTAGTAGCTGCCAACTGCAACATTTTGGTCTCGAGGTCTCCTCTTGTAACTATCAAATTTTTTCTTACTTTAGGAGTAGTAACAAGCAAGATAGCTTAAGCCATACCCTCCCAGCAGAAGGCACTATATTTTTTAGCAAGAATAGTACTAGACACTAAAATTGTTTTTTACTAGATTTCAGCAGAAAAATGAGACATATATGTTGTGGCCAATAGCTCCTGTAATGTATATATTAATACCACATCAGGGGAGTTCTCTGGTGGACCAGTGGTTAAGACTTCGCCTTCTAGTGCAGGGGTGCAGGGAGCTGGGATCCCAGGTGCCTCGTGGCCAAAAAAAAAAAAAAAAAAACCAACACATAAAACAGAAGCAATATTGTACCAAATTCAATAAAGACTTTAAAAATGTCCCATATCAAAAAAAAAAAAAATCTAAAAAAAAAACCACATCAGAAGTTAAAACCTACTTAGATAGAATTAGGCAGCTGGCTACCTGGCTATAAGTCTACACAGAAGTGCCAGGTCCAGGCTAGTTTTCAGGAATATTCTCCTGGATTCCCCAGAGAATAAGATTTATTTTCCAAGGTTTATTAAAGTGCAGGCTGTCACTCTTCCTCCTACTTCTAATTGGGTACCTGATTACAAAATGTGCTTTAAGCTGTTGCATCAAAATGGTGTACCAAGGGACTAAGATCTTAATCATGTAAGATTCAGATCCAAAACCTGGAACATGGGAATATTTGTGGCTTGGTGTACAGAATTTCCATTCAACAAATTGAGGCAGAACTATGCCCTGGTTCAGCAGGAAGTAGCCAGAGCAGTCGTCACCCCTTTCCTTCAAAGATTTGGGGAAAATTAAAACATGAGTGCGGATTGAAGCCGAGTGCCCCTAAAATTGAGTTCCCCTGCTGAGTTTATGATTAACCTCTCTATGAAAAACTTTATTCCCTTTCTTGTCCCCTCTGACCCCAATCCTATGCTAACTGAACACTAGTCAACCAGAGTCAGATGACTAAAATTGCTGTTGTTGATAACACTGTTAAAGGACAAACTCAGGTTGTTTCTCCAGGGCAAGATGATCTCACAGACCTCCAAGCCATAGACCACCATAAACCATAGACATTCTGACTCCTGAAACTATGATTAAGAAATGTCACACGACGATGATTAATCCCAGCCTCTTTGTTCATCCCCTTTTGAAAACCCCTAACTCAAAGACCAGGCTTGTCTCCCACTCCCTTGCTTGGTACCCTGCAGTAAACCCTTACTTTGCTTTACATGCCAGGGACACACAATGCCTCCTGCTTGGTTACATTACTTGTAGTCATTAATTAGGATATTCAATCTTCCATGTCAAAAAGTCTCAAAGGAGATTTTTACAGGCATCCATAAATCCTCTCAATATTATAATAATTCAGGTTGAACCACATGATATAGGATTTCTGAAGGCAAAATCAGTCAAATATTGCAATTTCATACCATACACTTTAATAGAATTTGAGAACTGGATGGGATCTTAAAAATTATATGGTGCCACAGAACTCCTACTGGAAGATAAACTTATCAGAGAAAAACAGTTTGCCAGAATCACCCAGTCAGCTTGTGGCTAGACATGGCTCTGAGTACCAGACCTTCTGACGTTTGTCCCACTGCATTCTGCTCATGAAACGTGCCTTGAATTCCTGACAACTTTTTAAAAGTAAAATATTTTTTTAAAAAAAAGTGTTGCATTTTGGACAAGCTGGCTACTGATTTATTCAATATGTTTAGCTTGGAGATGGTTGGATGATAGTACACCAATTTTTGCTTCAGTTCTTAATTAACAGGATATTATTTCACAATAAAGTGAGACTGTCATGTCACTCCAGCTGGGGCTCACAGGCCCTTTGGGAAATTTATTTTGGAACAGCTAATCTTTGCAGTAGACTCACTGTTCTTTAACTAAGATTCACTGTGCCCAGCCACATAAGAAGTAGTTTCTGCTAATTGGCTAATGATACACACACGACTCACTTCAAAGTCATTCACAACACTTTCTTCAGCAGTGATGTCTGTAGAGCATTCAGTTCCCTAGGGCATTTAAACAATGGCACATCAAATTGATACTTTTCCAAGAATTTCTTTTATAAAGGTCTTTTAACAGGTTGGAAATCACTGCATAATTCACAAGACAGTCCCTTTTGCAAATGTTAATGGAGGTCCGGTTGTGCCTCTGAGCTAACCTTACATTAGACTCTGGGCTTGAGTCACACCACAGATCATGAGACACTCAGAGCAGCATTCTCTGCATCAGCCCTGTGTCCCTGTGGCTTCACACAAGGATGGAAGATTGTAACTGCTACAAAAGGAAATGAATACACTCAGTAGCCTCCCATGCCATTTGACTGCATGTTTATAACAGTGCATTAGAAAGAAAATCTCCCTATTTATGTCTACTACTACTCCTGCTGATTTATGGCTCTCTAATGCACTGTGTTTTAACTATCAGTGTTTAATATCTACCATTTTTCATGATACTCTACTTGACTTCATGTAATGAAAACTCCTGTTAGGAACTTTTGCGATGGCAGAAAATATGTCTAGGGTGACAGTAAACAGGCATTCCCAGTTGATGGTCTTGGACCATCAGTATTGTAGCAAGTTATAACATTCACAGCAAAATAGTTTATAATAAGGGTAATGTCCAGAAGAAACTTTTCCCCGAAATCTGGAGGCAGACATTAAAATTGTTTGATGCCCAACAGTAATGTTATTCTTAGTAGTTCTAAGGTATTTTTGTGGTTAATAATTAAAAGTGAATTTAAGGAAATGGATTACACATCACCTTTCAGAGCTTTTGCCTCTATCAAGCAACCAAGATACCTTTACCCACTAAAATTGATTTTCAAAACTGAACTATTTGTTTTTCTCTGTTCTTGTCTTTTATTTCTTCTTGATCTTTATCTCATGTTTTATTTGCACTTGCTTTGTACATAGATGGACTGGCAGAATTCTGAAGTATAAGAGTTGCTGACACTGCAACCCCACTCAGTCTTCCTACTTTGCAAGCTCAAGGACTCAGATGAAAGAATGGGGATGGTAATAGAGCAAAACTGCAAAAATCTGCTCATTAATGTGCTGTAGTGCCCCTCTCCCCTTCCTTGTCTCATTTCCTCAGGTCCTACAAGTGCTTCTTAGGATTACCCCACAAATAAACTATGTATACTCAAATCCTTTTGTCAGGGTCCACTTCAGGGTAAATCCAAACGAAAACATGTATATGTATTAGATATGATGTTTTGTCAGTTATATGTGTTGTAAATATTTTCTCTAATTCTTTATCTTGATTTTTCAAGACATTTGATGTCTCTTGATTGACAGAAGTTCTTGTTTCTAATGTAGATAAGTTTATCAATCTTGTCCATTAAGGACAGTGCTTTGTATTTTACTTATTTTCCTACTACAAATTCATGAAAATGGTATCTTATACTGTATTATAGAAATTTATTGGTTTACCTTTCATGTTTAGATTTAAAATTCATCCATCTGGAATTTATTTTTATGTATGGTATGAGGTAAGAATCAGATTGATCTCCTTTTTTTCCCTTATGAATATCCAATTTTCTCAGTATCACTTGTTAAGACTGATCCTTTGTGACTTTGCCATAAATCGAATGTCCTTATGTACACTGGTCTGTTTCTAAGCTTTCTATTCTATCCCAATGGTTTACTTGTCTATGTTTGCAAGACTCTCTTGTTCCCCCTTACCTCTTTAATGCGACAACATCTGGGATCTCAACCCAGTGTAACTGAACTCATCAGGGTTTACAAATCCCACCTGGGAAATCTAGACGCCAGTGTATCTCTTTTAACCTCACTGTCAAAAATGCTGCTGGGCCTCATGT
Organism: Eschrichtius robustus; assembly: GCF_028021215.1. NCBI lineage: Eukaryota > Metazoa > Chordata > Mammalia > Artiodactyla > Eschrichtiidae > Eschrichtius > Eschrichtius robustus. The sequence continues at coordinate 33,214,555 of NC_090825.1, forward strand.
TTGCCCACCACAAAATCAGCGACTATACCCAGGAGAAAAATATCCTTATGTGCAGATCCTTTATTCGCTCCCAAATACTGGCCTGGTAATTCTCATATCTTGTTAGCATTTCAGTTACTTTAAGTAAACTTTTAAATGTATTTTGACCAGATTTTCCCATTGTCCTCAATAGAAAGGTTGTTCCAAATTACCTATTTTGTCACCATATTTAAATCATCCATATTTGTTTTACAGAACTCTAAAGATTGAAAAACAATAAATAGTATTTCCATTATCATGACTGTGTAAATATTTACTACAGAACCCAGCAAACTTTGGGATAACATTTTCTTCTCTTTGTTGTAAATGTCACAATCTTTGTGCCATGTAAAGATCTTCCTAACATACTAAGAAAACCAGGGCTCTTTCCTTACACTGCTTTCGATCTGTAAAACCACATGATCATTTTCTTGAAATCTGAACCATGTATTTCTCACGGAGCTTTTTATTTCCCCCTGGAAACCAACTGGCTTTTTCTCCCCTTTGTGAGATAAGAAGCAGATGTTATTTCACCGTTTCATTAATGCCTCCCAGCTCTTTAGTTGATTTTTCCATTACTAGAATCCACTCCACTCCTCTTGTTAAGGACATTATTCTTGGAGCCAGTTGACTTCCTGTTCTAATTTGGAAGAATTCCTTTCTTATTTATTAGTTTTATTTTGAGAAAAATGCATAAAAGTGTAAATCATAATATAAAAAAACAAATACCCTACACCCAGAATTAATAACTGCTTGTCACATTTGCCTTATCTTTCTTCTAATAAGTAGATTAAAGCATACTAGATAAACATAAAACCCCATTTATTTTCATTTCCTAGTCTCCTTCTTCTACCAATCCTGCACGTACCTACCACCACTGTCATGAATTTAGTGTCTGTATATTTCCAGCGTTCATACTTCTCATACATAGGCATAACAATATAGAATATTGTCTGAAAACCATGTATATCTATTGAATATATATATAATGAAGAGTAAAGTGTTCTAGTTTTTACTTTTGTGTTTTCCACAATCTGTTGCAGACCATGTCTGATGCTACCATAGGTGTGTGATACGTAGCTTGAGCCACAGGCAATCCACTAGTGAGTTCAACTACACTAAACTAGTCTATACCTTAATTGTTTAATGAGACAAACCCACTGAATGCATACTTGGATGTTGTGGCAATATCAAATAGCCATAAAATTTCTGAACTCATTCCTGATTTCTCATAATGGGCCATAAGGAACAGTCCACAAACCCACAATGATTCTCAGAACATATTTTGAGTAGCAATGTCTAGAGGATGCTGTTTTTAAATTTACATTACATGGTTTAATACTAACCATACAATTTGACATTGACAATTTGATTTATTTCACTTAGCACTATGTTTTTTACCTAGTGCATACTCTTTAATTTCTAGTTATTTTTATATCTGATATAATGGCATCTAATATTGATGTATATTTAATTTGTTTCCAGTATTTTGCTTTAACAAGCAATATTATCACTCATTAAATATTTGAGTGTCTAATATGCCAGGCTCTGTTAGAGGTCCTACTTACAAAAGGAGGTAGAAAAGGTCATCGCTCTCCTGCTAGGTAGGAAGAAGTTCTAACTTAGATTGGATAGTTAGGGAAGGCCTCAGAGTAGAAGCAATGTTTGTACTAACATAGATGAAAAGGAGAGCCAACCATATGAAGATCTTTTACAGATTCAGAAAAGTGCAAGTAGAAAAACTGCAAGGCTGGTATAAGCTCCTTATTCAGATTTCCTATTATAGAGATACAGAATTTTTCATAGTATATGCCTAGAAATGGAATTGCTGGGTCATATGGAATGGACATATATCATTTTCAAGATCCTCTTATATTGTTTTCTAAGAGTTTTTTTCCAAATTACATTCCTACCCTGAAGTCTTAATTTTTCCACATTTTACGCAACACATATTCAAAATTTTTGTCAATAGGATGTGAAGTGTTATCCAGTATTGTATAAAGTTAAATATTACTGACAATTCTAGGGTTTGAATACTTTCTTATTTTTGTGGGTAAGGGAGAGCCATTAAAGTTCTCTCTTCTATAAATTGTCTTTTTTATTTTCTTGCCCATTATTAGTCGTGTTGTTTGTCTTTGTCTTATTATTTAGAAGGCATTTTCTTTTTTTTAAGTCTAGGTTATTGAGGCATATTTCCATACAAAAAGTTTACCAGTTTTAAGTGTACAGTTGAAAGAGTTTTGACAAATATACAATTATTTAACCAACACTACAATCAAGATATAAAATATTTCCGTTATCCCAAAAATTTTGTGTCCATTTGCAGCCAATCTCCTTGCTGCCGTCCAGTCTATGACAACCTGGGATCATTTTGTTTCTCTGAGGGCTTTGATTATTTTCCCCTGGAGTCTGACAATCTTCCAAAAGAAGCTTTGTCACCATTTCCTCTTAAATGACAAACGCATTATGGCAAGAGCTAGACCTACCTCTACGGGTACTCTTGTCTTAGATTTGGACACATCCTGGATTCCCGAACCACCTGGCTTCCAGCTAGGTTTGGTTAATGGGATGTTAAAGTTCCTCCTGGGTGACCCCTTCTTCATGGCTCCAATTCTCACTAAGCTCCAGTAATACTTTACCATAATTAGCCCAGCAGCTGAAAACTCTGTCTTGGCCTTCACTTCCTGCTTGCACAGAGCCTCAGAAAGAACCAGAAGTGAAAACCTAGGGCCTTCTTGGGTCTTTTCTGAGCATACTCGCATCCCTATGCATGTACATGGCATTACAGACTCCCAGGAATATGTTAACACTTTTCAAAGCCCCTGTGGAAATCTTATTCGCTCAATTTTGCTTTACAGCTTTATGGCTGATATATTGTTTGCCCCAATAGTTATCCACTGCATCAGGCAGCTGTGCAATTAAGCAATTTCCTGTGTTTTTGACAAGTACCCTCAGAGAAGAGGCTTTTTTGCACTGGTGACCTCTGACTGAGCTCAAATAATGACAATTTTGCAGGTATGATCTCCTGGTGAACAACCAAATAGGAAAAAAAATGGCAATGCTCTGGAAACTAGTTCTTGAAGGAGCTACTACCTACCCATTTATACCCCTTCCAGTTGCTGTCATGCTGCTGATTTCACTGTGATTACACAGTGATGGTTTTCAAGTCTACCACAGAGCTGGAGATTAGAGGGTGGGATTATGATAAGTTAAAACATCACAGAGTGCTCTGTTCTTACTGAGATTCAGCCGCGCTTCTTGAATAAATGTACTCGGATTGCCTTTTATTAATTTCCAGAGTTCTGAAAATTTTAATACTGACAATTTTTGCCAGTTTTCTCGTTGCCTTTTGGAAGAAAGAATTTTCAAAAGTCTTTAACCTGCCATTTTCAGTAAAGTACTATAAATCAATTTTAAAGTCCCCAATTATCCAAATAATTCAAGTTAATAAGCATATTGCCCCACTCTAAATTTATTTGACAACTGAAAAAAGGAAGGATTTTTCCTCCCCTTTTAGATAGGAATTATTATTCTGATTGATTATGCTGCCTGAAATCTCTGGTTAATAGCTAACTGTGCACCTGGCATGAGCTACATAGTTTATAAAGATTGTGCTTGAAGTATAAACTCTTTGGAGTTACAAAAAACAAGGACATAAATGTTATTTTAAGTATTAAAAGAAATTATCTATATAGGTCTTTCTTCAAGACGAACAAAACCTAACTGAGAGAGTGATTTTCACTGTCTTAAAAATCCAGGATTCTGATTTCAGTTGGAACTTTTAAATAATGAGACACCTCAAAATAAATCAGTTGTTGAAATTATAAATATGCTATCTTTTATACTGACATCTCTGAGTTACTTTAAATTAAATAAGTGTGATTTGATGCATCTTATTCAGGCAACACTTGTTGCTGTGAAATGTGCTAGTACATTCTCTTGTCTTCCCCCACCATGTTCTGAGACTTAAAGCCATCCTGTGAGTATCATGGAAAACAAAAATAATTCTTGTTTTAATCTTCGTGGCTTCAAACAAAACTTTTACGTAGCCACAATGACACTTGCCATGTACTCTCCACTGTCTCTTGAAATGCACTCTGCATGGTCCAATTCATCAAAGAGACCCTCATAAATGTGACGTATTTCAGGAAGATACACCGTATGCTGTATTTTATTACAATTTATGAACCATCTATGGTTGGAAAAAATTACACGTCCAGTCATTTTACAACCTCCCACATCTGCAGATGTCTTTGATACTTGTACTTTTTGAAAAACTTATATAACAAATGCCATTTGGCACAGTAGAGAAGATCAAAATAATCAGTCTATCTGAAAGAATCAGCATTAAATTCCAATCTTCTTGTCCTTGCCCAATGTATCTAATTTTTCCCTTTTATCTAGGTGAGTTTTATGGAACTAAGAATGTAGCTTCTCTGCAGAGGCCGCGCTGGGAAGATGGATGATAGAAGAATGTGCTGATTTTGTCAAACAATCAGTAACCACAACAAGAATGCAATTAAGCACACAAGAGATGCATTTCCACATGACTTTTAAAACTGTATAATTGTTGGATAATTCTGGGAAATTATAGTTTACTGGAAAACAAACTGAGTTGGCACTTCTTATGGTCAAAGTGCCAAAGATGGATCATGAATAGAGGAATTGAAATCTCAAGAGGAATTTATCCTCACTGGCTGCTTTCATGACTTCACACACATATTATGGTTAGATGGTGAATACTTCACATCATTTTTGTCAGGTGTGAGAACTGCAAGGTAAAGAGAGGCTGTAGAATTTTGCCTCTAAAGGTATGTCAATCTCTATAAAAATACATCTAAAAATTCGGAAGCTAGAAAAGCAGTAAAACCTTTACTCCAAGTGGAAGATAAAGCTTACAGTCAGAGGGAAAGGCAAGAGTCTGAGGAGAGAGGTAAGCAAATAAAATTAGCTCTAAAATAGCCAGGATGTTTCTTAATAATCTGTTATATCACTGCCAGATTGAATAAACTGAGAAATTATAAACTCCAAAAACTAAGAATAATATCCTTATGCTGAGAGTATCTGGGTTCTAGAAATACTTTCTTCATCTCTGAATCTCCTTAGTAAATTCCAGAGTTCTCTTATGCAAGCTGGATGATATCATGAATTGGACTGTCTAACAAATTACAGAGATAACCAGCAGCACATTAGAATTGAGGACTACCTTTCACCTAATTTTCTCCACTTTGGAGTTTGGCAAAAATTCCAAAACAATTAGAGAAGTCCCACTGCACATCCTGTTAAACATATATTTAGTGACAATAGTGAGACAATAATTAGAGTTGTCGAGGCAGGGAAATGGCAACTTGAACCAAGGTTCTGATGAGATAAATAGACTTTGACAGAGCTATTATAGAATTAATATCTATTTGTAAATAAACTAGGTAAATACATTGCACTTATGTTGGGGGATGGGGAAAGTGACAAGTTAAACCTTAGATTTAGGAGATGGCTAAATGTATGGATGATGGTTAGAAGATGGGTCTGGCCTAGAAAAACAAATCTGGGAGTCATCAGTATATAGATGCATGGTCACTGAAGCCATGGATGAGGGTGGCCATGGACTTTTCTTAAGAAAAGTGTGTAGAATAAGAAGGAAAAAGGCCTACAAATGAGATTTGAGGAATTCCAAAATTAATGGCTAACATGAGGTGAAAAAGTCCCTAATGAGATGTGAGATGAAATGCCAAAGAGGGAGGTGGGAAAACCAGGATATATTACTTCCATTACCAAGAAAAAGTTAATTTCAATAAATGAGGAGTAGTCAATAATGTTGGATGATGCTGAAGTGTTTAAAAATAACTGAAACTGAGCAGAAGCAAGAAGAACTACAATCCTGCAGCCTGTGAAACAAAAACCACATTCACAGAAAGATAGACAAGATGAAAAGGCAGAGAGCTATGTACCAGATGAAGGAACAAGATAAAACCATAGAAAAACAATTAAATGAAGTGGAGATAGGCAACCTTCCAGAAAAAGAATTCAGAATAATGATAGTGAAGATGATCCAGGACCTCGGAAAAAGAATAGAGGCAAAGATCGAGAAGATGCAAGAAATGTTTAAAAAAGACCTAGAAGAATTAAACAACAAACAAACAGAGATGAACAATACAATAACTGAAATGAAAACTACACTAGAAGGAATCAATAGCAGAATAACTGAGGCAGAAGAACGGTAAGTGACCTGGAAGACAGAATGGTGGAATTCACTGCTGAGGAACAGAATAAAGAAAAAAGAATGAAAAGAAATGAAGACAGCCTAAGAGACCTCTGGGACAACATTAAATGCAACAACATTCTCATTATAGGGGTCCCAGAACGAGAAGAGAGAGAGAAAGGACCAGAGAAAATATTTGAAGAGATTATACTCGAAAAATTCCCTAACATGGGAAAGGAAATAGCCACCCAACTCCAGGAAGCGCAGAGACTCCCATACAGGAAAAACCCAAGGAGAAACACGAAGAGACACATAGTAATCAAATTGGCAAAAATTAAAGACAAAGAAAAATTATTGAAAGCAGCAAGGGAAAAATGACAAATAACATACAAGGGAACTCCCATAAGGTTAACAGCTGACTTCTCAGCAGAAACTCTACAAGCCAGAAGGGAGTGGCATGATATACTTAAAGTGATGAAAGGGAAGAACCTACAACCAAGATTATTCTACCCGGCAAAGATCTCATTCAGATTCGATGGAGAAATCAAAAGCTTTACAGAGAAGCAAAAACTAAGAGAATTCAGCACCACCAAACGAGCTCCACAACAAATGCTAAACGAACTTCTCTAAGTGGGAAACACAAGAGAAGAAAAGGACCTACAAAAACAAACCCAAAACAATTAAGAAAATGATCATAGGAACATACATATCAATAATTACCTTAAACGTGAATGGATTAAATGCTCCAACCAAAAGACACAGCCTTGCTGAATGGATACAAAAACAAGACCCATATATATGCTGTCTACAAGAGACCCACTTCAGACCCAGGGACACACACAGACTGAAAGTAAGGGGATGGAAAAAGATATTCCATGCAACTGGAAATCAAACGAAAGCTGGAGTAGCCATACTCATATCAGATAAAATAGACTTTAAAGTAAAGAATGTTACAAGAGACAAGGAAGGACACTACATAATGATCAAGGGAGCAATCCACGAAGAAGATGTAACAATTCTAAATATATATGCACCCAACATAGGAGCACATCAATACATAAGGCAACTGCTAACAGCTATAAAAGAGGAAATTGACAGTAACACAATAATCGTGGGGGACTTTAACACCTCACTTACACCAATGGACAGATCATCCAAAATGAAAATAAATAAGGAAACAGAAGCTTTAAATGACACAATAGACCAGATAGATTTAATTGATATTCACAGGACAGTGCATCCAAAAACAGCAGATTACACTTTCTTCTCAAGTGCACACAGAACATTCTCCAGGATAGACCACATCTTGGGTCACAAATCAAGCCTCAGTAAATGTAAGAAAATTGAAATCATATCAAGCATCTTTTCTGACCACAAAGCTATGAGCTTAGAAATGAATTACATGGAAAAAAACAAAAACACATGGAGGCTAAACGATATGTTACTAAATAACCAAGAGATCACTGAAGAAATCAAAGAGGAAATCAAAAAATACCTAGAGACAAATGACAATGAAAACATGACGACCCAAAACCTATGGGATGCAGCAAAAGCAGTTCTAAGAGGGAAATTTATAGCTATACAAGCCTACCTCAAGAAACAAGAAACATCTCAAATAAACAATATAACCTTACACTTAAAAGAACTAGAGAAAGAAGAACAAAACCCAAAGTTAGTAGAAGGAAAGAAATCATAAAGATCAGAGGAGAAATAAATGAAATAGAAACAAAGAAAACAATAGCAAACATCAATAAAACTAAAAGCTGGTTGAGAAGATAAACAAAATTGATAAACCATTAGCCAGACTCATCAAGAAAAAGAGGGAGAGGAATCAAAACAATAAAATTAGAAATGAAAAAGGAGAAGTTACAACAGACACCACAGAAATACAAAGCATCCTAAGAGACTACTACAAGCAACTCTATGCCAATAAAATGGACAACCTAGAAGAAATGGACAAATTCTTAGAAATGCATAACCTTCCAAGACTGAACCAGGAAGAAATAGAAAATATGAACAGACTAATCACAAGTAATGAAATTGAAACTGTGATTAAAAATCTTCCAACAAACAAAAGTCCAGGACCAGATGGCTTCACAGGTGAATTCTATCAAACATTTAGAGAAGAGCTAGCACCCATCCTTCTCAAACTCTTCCAAATAATTGCAGAGGAAGGAACACTCCCAAACTCATTCTATGAGGCCACCATCACTCTGATACCAAAACCAGACAAAGATACTACAAAAAAAGAAAATTACAGACCACTATCACTGATGAATACAGATGCAAAAATCCTCAACAAAATACTAGCAAACAGAATCCAACAACACATTAAAAGGATCATATACCATGATCAAGTGGGATTTATCCCAGGGATGCAAGGATTCTTCAATATATGCAAATCAATCAATGTGATAAATCATATTAACAAATTGAAGAATAAAAACCATAAGACCATCTCAATAGATGCAGAAAAAGCTTTTGACAAACTTCAACACCCATTTATGATAAAAACTCTCCAGAAAGTGGGCACAGAGGGAACCTACCTCAACATAATAAAGGCCATATACAACAAACTCACAGCAAACATCATTCTCAATGGTGAAAAACTGAATGCATTTCCCCTAAGATCGGGAAGAAGACAAGGATGTCCACTCTCACCACTATTATTCAACATAGTTTTGGAAGTCCTAGCCACGGCAATCAAAGAAAAAGAAATAAAAGGAATACAAATTGGAAAAGCAGAAGTAAAACTGTCACTGTTTGCAGAGGACATGATACTATACATGGAGAATCCTAAAGATGTCACCAGAAAACTACTAGAGCTAATCAATGAATTTGGTAACGTTGCAGGATACAAAATTAATGCACAGAAATCTCTTGCATTCCTATACACTAATGATGAAAAATCTGAAAGAGAAATTAAGGAAACACTCCCATTTACCACTGCAACAAAAAGAATAAACTATCTAGGAATAAACGTACCTAGGGAGACAAAAGACCTGTATGCAGAAAACTATAAGACACTGATGAAAGAAGTTAAAGACGATACCAACAGATGGAGAGATATACCATGTTCTTGGATAGGAAGAATCAATATTGTGAAAATGACTATACTACCCAAAGCAATCTACAGATTCAATGCAATCCCTATCAAACTACCGATGGCATTTTTTACGGAACTAGAACAAAAAATCTTAAAATTTGTATGGAGACACAAAAGACCCTGAATAGCCAAAGCAGTCTTGAGGAAAAATAACGGAGCTGGAGGAATCAGACTCCCTGACTTCAGACTATACTACAAAGCTACAGTAATCAAGACAGTATGGTACTGGCACAAAAACAGAAATATAGATCAATGGAACACGATAGGAAGCCCAGAGATAAACCCACACACATATGGTCACCTTATCTTTGATAAAGGAGACAAGAATATACAATGGAGAAAAGACAGCCTCTTCAATAAGCGGTGCTGGGAAAACTGGACAGCTACACGTAAAAGAATGAATTTAGAACACGCTCTAACACCATACACAAAAATAAACTCAAAATGGATTAGAGACCTAAATGTAAGACCGGACACTATAAAACTCTTAGAGGAAAACATAGGCAGAACACTCTTTGACATAAGTCAGAGCAAGATCTTTTTTGATCCACCTCCTAGAGTAATGGAAATAGAAATAGAAATTAACAAATGGGACCTAATGAAACTTCAAAGCTTTTGCACTGCAAAGGAAACCATAAACAAGACTAAAAGACAGCCCTCAGAACGGGAGAAAATATTTGCAAACGAATCAACGGACAAAGGATTAATCTCCAAAATATATAAACAGCTCATGCAGCTCAATATTAAAGAAACAAACAACCCAATCCAAAAATGGGCAGAAGACCTGAATAGACATTTCTCCAAAGAAGACATACAGATGGCCAAGAAGCACATGAAAAGCTGCTCAACATCACTAATTATTAGAGAAATGCAAATCAAAACTACAATGAGGTAGCACCTCACACCGGTTAGAATGGCGTCATCAGAAAATCTACAAACAACAAATGATGGAGAGGGTGTGGAGAAAAGGGAACCCTCTTGCACTGTTGGTGGGAATGTAAATTGATACAGCCACTATGGAGAACAGTATGGAGGTTCCTTTAAAAACTAAAAATAGAATTACCATATGATCCAGCAATCCCACTACTGGGCATATAACCAGAGAAAACCATAATTCAAAAAGACACATGCACCCCAATGTTCACTGCAGCCCTATTCACAATAGCCAGGTCATGGAAGCAACCTAAATGCCCATCGACAGACGAATGGATAAAGAAGATGTGGTGCATGTATACAACGGAATATTACTCAGCTATAAAAAGGAACGAAATTGGATGGATCTAGAGACTGTCATACAGAGTGAAGTAAGTCAGAAAGAGAAAAACAAATATTGTACATTAATGCATATATGTGGAACCTAGAAAAATGGTACAGATGAACTGGTTTGCAGGGCGGATATTGAGACACAGATGTAGAGAACAAAGGTATTGACACCAAGGGGGGAAGAGGCAGGGGTGGTGGGGGTGGTGATGGGATGAATTGGGCGATTGTGATTGACATATACACACTAATATGTGTAAAATTGATAACTAATAAGGACCTGCTGTATAAAAAAATAAATACAATAAAATTCAAAAAAAAAATATAACTGAAACTATCCATTGCACTTGGCAACATGAAGGTGACTAGTGAACTTAGCAAGAGTCAGATTGGAATAGGTTAAGGAGTGAGTGAGTTGAGAGTTGAGGAAACAGAAAACTGCAGGTAGGTCCAACTCCCCTGAGAGAGAGGCTGGGAAATGAAGGGGAAGTAAGGATGATAGTTAGGAGAGTATGTGGGATGAGATGGATGAAATGTGTTTTTTTAAGAGGTGAATGGACCTGAGAATAATTAATTGCTGCCAGTAAGTACACCGTTGAGGGACAAAGTGTTAATACTCAAGAAAGTGCAGTAAAACCAAAAGGGTAAGTTTCTTTGGAAGGCAGAGGGAAACAAACAAAATTGAAAGGAGAAACCTTTGATAGGAGGTAGAAAAGGGGAAAGCACTCGAATATTACCAAAGAGAAGAAAGAGGTGGAGATGGATGGAAGTGTGTTTGTTGGTTTGGTAACAAGAAGCAAGAGCTTTCTCAACTAATATTTTCTGTTTCACTGTGAAGAAGAAAAGGACATCTGCTGAAAGTGGAGAGTGAGTGGGAAGTGATGGGGTTCAGTCTTGAGGAGAGTAAAGGTTCTCTCAGGCATAGACAGAAAGTCATAGTTTGGTTCATCCAGGTTAGGATTCTGCCATACAGTTACAAGGGAAAGATGGAAGCAAAGAAAATTATGGTCTGAGTAAAACAGCTATTGAAATGTCATATTAATGTAAGTTTGGTAGAGTTTCTGGTACCAGAAAAACTCTCCCAACAAAGTATATAATATAACTGTTTTCTGGTGTAAATAAATAGGTAATTTGGAATTGTGAACTGTGAAATGAAGGACTATCCCTCTCGTGGAAGAATGACGGGAAACAGGTGGATAATGATGCCCAAAAGACCAGAAAATCTGGCTTCATTCCCGACACAGGCACCAAAAAGCTTTAATCCTTAATTACTAAGGGAACATCCTCACTGATCGCATTCAAAAATAGCTAATGTGTAACTAAGAACTGATCTCAGTGCCCACGCTTGGAAGTCCAGACATGCATAAAGAAAAACATAGTGGCCCATGAAGCAACATACGTTCTGGGCCTTCTCAACATTACTTTTTATTTTGGAGCTTATTAATTTTAGATTTCTGGGGTTGGGTATGAGCACAGTTGCAAGATATGGCTCAGAGTAACTAATTTCATTTTATCTACTTCTACCTAAAGTATTAGAACTAGAGGAGATTATAAAGGTTGAGAAATTCCTTCACTTTTACTTACAAAGAATTAAAGCTCAGAGAAGCTTTACCAATATCATGAGGCTAATTACTGGTAAAAGTATAAGAAATGTGATTGTGTATGAAAGTGCCTTAAAATGTTCAAGAACAATATATAGATGTAAAAGTGACATAAAAACACTAAGCCAAGCCAGTTTAACCCTCCTCATCTGCATCTTTATAAGATGCTGTGCCTGCCTCTATCACGATGCTTCCCTTGTGGATTATAGTTTCTTCTCCTGACACACTGACCCACCTCATACAAAGTTATACTTCCTTTGAAGGCAGGGACTGGTCTGATCCATCCTTGTTTCCACAATGTAGAATGCAGTAGGTGCTCAATAATTACTGGATAAATTTATTCATGACTAAAACCCAAGTTCCATGACTCTCAACCCCAATTCTCTTAGTATTTATATAATACTAGTTAAGGCCTTTTGTAAACATGCATATATGCTGAAAGAGGAAAATTAGCTGGTCTTCAGAGTGGCTGAAGACAAAACAAATTAAAAAATGACGTACTGAATATTTTGTAATTATCTATAAGGGAAAAGAATCTGAAAAAGAATAGATACATACATACATATATATATATATATATATATATATATATATATATATATATATATATATATATATATATATATGTATAACTGAATCCCTTTGCTGTACACCGGAAACTAACAAAACATTGTAAGTCAAATATACTCTGATCAAAAAGAGCTATGAAAAACGTTGTTAACTGTATCTTTTAAAATATCTTAAAAATTATAGATGATACAGCAGAACTCCTTCTCAAAGGACCATATATTTTGAGATTCTGATCCTCAGAAAACTGCATTTCCATTTGGTAGAAGCAAAAAAAAAAAACAAAATGCTGACATTCTAGGCTGCTTTTATGTATAATTCCAATATCCCTTCTTTTCTTCATAAAGTCCTAAAATTAAGTTGTTCTCCACATGCTAGCACCAGAGACTACATCTGACCCATTAACAGTTTACAAAGACAAGACCAGACTGTCACAGACTCAGTGAGACAAGACTCTCTTTAATACATTACTACATTCTTAATTGAGCTTTTCAAGCTAACCCATTTAGTAGTGGTTTTCCACTTTTTTATCCTGCTATACCTCATACCTTGCTACACCCATTAAGTATACCACAATACACTCTGCACCTCACATTTTAGTTTCTCAAGAACTTTCACGGCAAGCAGAAAACACACACTGACACCTACTCACTCCCCACCCTGTCCCCTCTACTCATATCACTGGATATGTGTCCTAGACCTTTAGATATGCTGGAAACACTAGAGGGACAAAGAACAAAATCTTTATGTTTTACATTCAGTTCTCCTCGCCTGGGAGATTGAGATACACAGGTGTGCGGAAAATGAGTTTTGAAAAAGGAGTAGATTTGTCCATGATCCAAAATCTTTTTTTTTTAATTAATTAATTTATTTATTTATTTATTTATTTTTGGCTGTGTTGGGTCTTCGTTTCTGTGCGAGGGCTTTCTCTAGTTGCGGCAAGCGGGGGCCACTCTTCATCGCAGTGCACGGGCCTCTCACCATCGTGGCCTCTCTTGTTGCGGAGCACAGGCTCCAGGCGCGCAGGCTCAGTAACTGTGGCTCACGGGCCCAGTTGCTCCGCGGCATGTGGGATCTTCCCAGACCAGGGCTCGAACCCGTGTCCCCTGCATTGGCAGGCAGATTCTCAACCACTGCGCCACCAGGGAAGCCCCCAAAATCTTTTATCTAAGTAGCAATTCAACTTCCAAATCTACATTTACCCATGAGACTACTTCACACGTAAGAACCTATATCACAGTAAATTCAAGGTGAAGAGCCGTAATTATTAGGTAAATCTCAATTGCTTCCAAAATCTCTTCAAGTGTTCCACTAGGAAAAGTTGGCCCAACGGTAAAATGTTTCTCCCTCTTAGAAAATGTTGAATTGCAAGTTTATCACATAGGCTACCAACAACTGCCTGATGTCCCTGAGTTATATAATTCTTCTTTCAATTCCTCAAAAAATGAAGTTCATGGCTAGTGAGATAAGAGTGATCTCCCTTTCAAATGATAGTCCAGAACTTAGTGTGCCCTGTGAATCTACGAGATGAGTATAGTGTGTGTCGACAAGATCTTCCTGGCCAGCGGTGGTGAGTGGAGGCCTATAGTCATCACCTGGCTTCAGTGCCAAGCCAAGCAAATGTGGTAATCTAGTGCCCACATTCTCGCTTCTTTGCTCTGGTCCCTGAAAACTCATTGAGACTCAGAAGACTAAGGAGGTGAATTACAGTTTAGCACAACTTGATCCTTTTTCTAGGCAGGTGGCCTGGTTTGGAATAAGAAATGACTTAAGGAATGGTCAGCGACCTAGCAGAGAACTAAACTGTTGTCAGTGGATTTAATATCATTTTCACTTGAATGATGCTGACTTCTGAGGCCAGTCCACCAGCATACCCCTTTTTTTCTCCTGAAATGAGGACATGCAAAGAGGAAATGTTGCCCCTGGCAGATTGTCCACACTACCTGGTCTTCATTTGAGTCCCAGGGCCTTGGGATGTCTATATAATGACAGAGGCCTAAGAGCCAAGACCTGGGAATGCCCAACCTACATTCAATGGGGATAATTGGGGAAAAAAGCAGATGAAAATGTTCTCTGTGTGTAAAGAACAAATAAAGGTTAATTCTCACTAGAAAACTAAAATAAGTAGCTGTCAATTCAAATTTCTCAATAGCATGGTCGCCTTGCTCTTCTGGTGTGTTTCATGAAAGCCTTAAAACCCAGAGAAATACCACCTTGTTTGTAATCCTTTCCCCAGTACCACCAGGAGACTCAGTCACCCTTTACTCTGGACCCCCAAAATCATCACCCATCTTTCTAACATTTACTCCACTGTGATATACTTGTGTGATTCTCCACTTACCGATGTGCTTAAGTAGTCAGTGAGTTTGCAAACTTGTAAAAGATTTTGTAAGGAATGGGCAGTTGCTTAGGACCGTCTCAGTTTTAGAAGTGAACCATGAACCACAGCATCAGAGCCAAATGAGAGCCCTTTTGCTCAAGCTGTATCCTCATGGGCCATATAAAAGGCAGTGCTTCTCTTTGATTTTTGGCTTACATTTTCCAGGTAGCAACAGTTTTCTCATCAGACTGACATTTATCAAATGACTGGTGTCAACTGCCATCTTGTAAATAAAACATAAGCTTCGATTTGAGCCATTTACAGGGCATATAATAACCTCATTTGTTCAGAAGAACTACCCAAGTCACAGTCAGTTCTTGGACTGGTCACTTTTAAGCTATTAAGTGCCAAATAATGAGCTTGTTAAATAGCAAATGTCAAAAACAGATTTTTATCTGACTAACAGGTGTTCACTGAAAGCAAAAAAAAGAACAAATATTTGAACCCAGTGGAATGCTAATCTAATATAAATGTGCTTATGCTAGTAAACACTAAATCGAGATGAAAAGCACAACATGTTTTTAAAAAGAGTAATATATAAATATGCTTATACTATAAAATGCTAAAATTCAGATGGATAGCATTTTTTAAATGGCAAGCTACGCATATTTTCACATACAATATGTAAAATGTCATCTAATTTAAATTTATTTTAAATCAGTCTAATTTCAGAATTACAATGTTTCGATTTGTAACCATCAGACTGAACTGAATACAAACTAAGTCAGGAGAATTGGCTTAATTTCCAAGATGTACAGAGATTCCTGACAGATGTTTGGATTGAACTTTCCTAAGAGACAGTTAAAGGAAACAATGGATGCAGAAAAAGCAATCCAGTGACTAAAATAAAAGATGTGGAGTTAGATAGATATAGGTTAAAATTCTAGTAAAATAGATAGCTAGTGGGAGGCAGCTGCATAGCACAGGGAGATCAGCTCGGTGCTTTGTGACCACCTAAAGGGGTGGGATAGTGAGGATGGAAGGGAGACGCAAGAGGGAGGAGATATGGGGATATATGTATATGTATAGCTGATTCACTTTGTTATAAAGCAGAAACTAACACACCATTGTAAAGCAATTATACTCCAATAAAGATGTTAAAAAAAAAATTCTAGTTCACCTTTTAGCTCTAAGGCTTCAGACATGTTACTTAACCTTTCTAAGCCTCCATTTCCTTTTTCTGTAAAATAAGAGTAAAAACATCTGATTCACTAGATTGTCATAAGGATTAAGTTAGATATCATTTGTAAAATCCTAACCTGGAACTTGGTCCATAGCAAGTGCCAAGTAAATGAGAGTTTCTATTATAACTTCAATTGCTTTGCATACAGATTTTCCATGAACTCTTACTGGAAGATATTCCCAGATGCTTGTTGTAGTCTCTGCACTGTAATCCTAGAAAAGTAAGTTATTCTCATTTACTGCAGTTTCTCCCATTCCCTTTAATAAGATTAATTTAATTCATCTTTTGCCATCATACTAAAATTTTCCAAATTTGAGTGTTTCTTCTGCATAGTTCTTATCTTTCTACCACTGAATAGTATTATAGTTCTTTATAAGTGAAGATACTTGATTCCATTCATTTCCTAAATTTCCTCTTTCAGGAAACTTCTTGTCCCCTAAATCTTTTAGGATTCGTAAAATATCTATTTACTAATTATACACTATCTATTATTAATTTATTCAAAGCTTTTCAGACAAAAGCTGCTTGAAGAAGTAAACTCATTTATTTCAGGACGATACTGGGTTATCTTGACCTTAGTTCAAATTCAAGTGGAAATTCAGTTCAATTTTTTGGAGCCAAAAAGAACTTCTTCACTCAGGAATCCCAAACATCACTAGGAAGCTTTATCATCAATCCATGTCCCATTAAGAATTGCTTTGATCCTCAGTCAGCCTGCTTAATCTAATGTTGTAGAAAAGAGATTTTGTTCTCTGTCTGGAAGCCTATCCTTATTTTCTTACATCTGATGAGGAAAAAAAAATTGTCAAAGGCCTCAGAGGCTGAGAAAAATACTGAAAGAAGCCATAGGTTCACACAGCTTTTCTGATGTCTTTTACAATTTTTTTGTATGTGCATTGGTTTTCATGACTCTTCCCTCCATCTCACTCTTGGTTCACTGTCATTGGAAAAGCAGACAGAATCTCTCCCTGTATCATGAGGTAGGTTCAACTTTACGTTTTGACCCTTATGAAAGCATTTTGCTATCTAGTCTCTGATGTGCAACGGTCAACCACAAAAAAAAAATCTAAATGGGAGTGAACATTTCTGGCTCTCGGGAGGAAAAAAGAAAAGCGTCAGATATCTTGGTAAGTGAGAACAAGCAACAAGCATGAGGATGAGGTCAAAGAGCACTGCCTCGCTGGACGGAGCACGAATTATCTCTGTAGTCTAGACGGGAAAGGCGGGATGGCGGGGGGGACAGCAAACAGCTGAAAAACGTTCTTGCCACTGTCATACGGGCTCCTCCTGATAAATGGAGCTCTTTCTGCAGCAGCTAATGGTCTTCATTTGTACTCTTCAGTCTGATTCTCAGCCCTCTTTACTCCCTCATTTTTAAAAAGTGCTGGCAATGGTACAGCAGTGAGTGAAAGTCATGGAAATCCCATCGCGGATATAAACAGGAAGTGGCGGAAAGCTGTAGGATCTTAAACAAATCATTTCCCCTTTCTTGATATCATTTTTTTTTTTACCTTATAATGAGTGGCCGGTGGCAGGGGGAGAGGGGGGCGTGGGCAGAATTCTAAGGCCACTTTTCGGTCTGGCATTTTATCTTTATCTTCTTTTTTTTTCAATTCTACTGGTATTTTACACTAAAGACTTTCTCAAACACATTGTCATTTGTAATTGTTATTTTTAACTTTCATACATATACAGATACACACACAAATGTACACAAAGTTTAAATCTTTCCGTTAGCCAACTGTCCAACCACTGCTAAATGTGAAGACAGCCTTCACATTTGATGAAATGAACCTTCACCAATTCAGACCCCAGTTAACAGACCAAGGCCATAGATGTTGGAATGTAGTCCAAGAGCCTAACTTGGAGACTGCTGGACATTTGGCAGCTCCTATTTTATAACTTACCATATTCATGTGGTGTTCTCAAAAAGGCTCCCATTGTTACTTACTCTTTTGTATTTGATGTTAAACATCAAAAGAACCAAAACACCAAAATGTCAAGTCCAGGGAGCAAATGTTTCAAGAGAAGTTCTTTTTGTACCAATTTAACTTTTCTCTGAATTTGAACAAAGATGTGGGCCTGAGGTCAGGCCACTACATTAAATGGGATTCATCCAGTTCTAATTACTACTCCTTATTACAAGGCCCAAGGTTGCCATGCTACTTTTGGCACATGTAAGTTATTGTCTGGACAGATTGTACTAAACAAAGAAATCTCCCTAATTACAAATTATTTAAAAAAAAAAAAAAAGAAGAAAGAAAGAAAGAAAGAAAACAAAAACCCTGCACTACCACTCTGAAATCTCTATTAGCGTATCTTGGGGTATAAAGGATTTGAGAGACAGCAAGGAGAGGAGACTCCAATTGTTTAAAACATTTCTCTGGTGTATTTCTTCTGAACTTAGAATGCCAGGAGCTTTGTCCTGTAGCAGTTACTTGTACACAGTTTTTTGTTTTGTTTTTTTTAATTTTCTTTTGCAATCTCTTTCATCTTTTCAATGAAAAACAGCCCAGGAATAGTTTTATTAGTTCTGAGTATATAGGTAGTAGTTTCTTGAGTGGCTGTTTTCACAACTTATTCCAAACAAATTGTCTTTTTTAAAGAGTCTTGCTTCTTTTCCGCTTGTTAATTACTATATTAGTCTTTCTCTGCCATCTGTTTTCTTATTTTCTTTGATTTGTTTTAGTCTCATGATTTGATTGTTTTAGTCTCAAGATAGGGGAAAAAAGAACAACTGAAAATTCACAAACTTATCTTTATGAAGCCTAATGTGTGCAGACAGCTGGGCCAGCAAGCCTCCCATATGCAAAGAAACTAGAGTCAGACATTCAATAAGTGGCAAGGGCATTAGGGTCAAGAGGAGTTCAGGGAAAAGAAGAAACCTCACAATATCTGATCTATTATGCAGACACTGTTAAAGTCAAGGATACAGGTTCATCCAGGGGATTAAGTTTGCCCGGCGAAGTTAAGTAAGGAACAAGGACTTCAAAATATTAGTCCCGAAGTTATGAGAGCTGTGTGAAGCTCCCACAATAGATTAACCGGAACGTATAATTTCATCCGATTCTACTCCACTTATCTAAATGATATTGCATTTTCCCAGCTTAAAATACTTTTTCTCTTTCAAAGAGTGAGGGCTTTCAAATGTCAAAAGTTCTGCAATCTCTTAAGAGACTAGGAAAAAGCAGGTAATGTTAACCTGAAGAGCCTCAAAGTCCATGGAACTAAAACAAAGGTACACAAAGGTACGCAGCACCCATTACAACATTATGCTAATGTGCTTTAAAACAGGTAGTGGGCAGGGGGTGGGCCATCTTTAATTTTTCCCAAAGCCATGAAATTTCTTTGGCATGGGATACTGAAGACAACTCTCGGAGGAAGGGAGTGAAACAAGGAAAAACATGATCAGGACAAATAACAAGGGATTAAAAGACTGCCCCTAGGAAAACGGTTGTAGGTCAAAAAGCATGAGTTCGAAAGCTAAGTGTAACACATAGGCCGCCTACCGAGTTTCAAATGAATCATAGTTTACAGCTGAGCGCTCCATCATGGTTGACTGCTTTTAAAGCATCATAACACTTACAGAAGTGGTTATCGCATTTGCTTGGCTTACTAACCACTTGTGAAGTTTGGTACTTGGCTTGCAAACAAAGACACCATTTAATCTCTCAAAAAATATAAAATGCAGACTTTCTATCATATAATAGGGAACAAAGAAAAAGGGTCACATTCTCGACAGCAGTGGTTCACCAAGGGTGGTCCCTGGGTCAGCAATAGCAGCTGAACTTGTTAAAAATGAAAATTCTAACAGAATCAGAAGCAGAAACTCTGGGGAATGGGACCCAGCAATCTCTGAATAACAAACCCTTCAACTAAGGTTTGAGAACCACTTCTCGGTGGTAGGTAGAAAACAACATCACACTTAAAAGTTCAACTTTTAAGAGATCAAGATTCTAAATCAATTTGTAAGAAGTTGCTGTGTATTTACTCTGTTGCTGTGAAAGGCATAAACCCTGGCCCAAAGTAGCAGCTTCAGCAGTGCACAGAGAATGATGAAAGGACAGGTCAAAGGTCTGAGGAGTGCTGTGAAGAGGCAGGAAGGAGATAACGGGAGTATGTGCTGGAGGCTCACAAGGATGGGGTCCTTATAGGAGGCTTACCTAATCAGCATTTCCTATTCATGACAGAATACTTATTCCAATTATCAAAAAAAAAGATTAAAAAAAAAAAAAAGACTCTACCCTCCTCATCACAGCTATAAGGGGCAGATGATGCCCTGCCGTATACACAAACTTACAACCATCTTCACCATCCACTTTGCCTCGGATGTAGTAGAGTTTACAGCCAGTCATGGAGTGAAAGCTGGACACCCTCCTGGCTGGGTGGCCTAAGACAACAACTTGCAAACCAAGTGGCCTCAAAAAAACTGCCAGGTCTGAGTAGGAAGGCTGAAAAGAGTGTGCTGTGTTTGCTTCTAGCCAGAGACCATTCAGAATTCCACAGCCAATCTTTTCTTTGGACTGTGTTTAGAGTTCACAAACAAAATAGATGGTGAGAAGTGCCCGGTCATGAACCAAAACTGACAAAGACATTTCTCCCTTGAATGGCACGACCCTGAGGCAGAAGCAAAAACTGGCCCAAGCAGTTCTGTTCAGTCTTCTCTCCCAGGCACTGGCAACAAGGCATGTGCTGGAAAATAGCATGTGGGCCTCTCTCAGCTTTTAATTCAGTGTCAAGGAAACAAGTATCCTTGTGTTGCCCACTGTGCATGGTTAAATGTAAATCTAACTAAATCCTTTTAATGTTACCTACATTTTCACAAAGGCCTGGGCATAGACATTACTTACTGGATTTTAATGGGCTTCTGGACTCACAACTCCATAACACAAATCTACATCAGTTTGTGATAGCAGACTAAGGGAGTCCTGCCTTATTTCAATGTTTGCCAAAGTGTGGATAGATGCCAATCTATGTAAGAATCTCTCAGTGGCTTGTTTAAAAAGTAGGTTCCTAGGTCCCATTCCAGACCAATAAAATCAGAAATGTCTTAGGGTAGAGTTCAGGAATCCACATTTTTAACAAAATTCCCAAATGATTTGTATGTCCATCAAACTTTAAAACATGTTTAGTTTGGCTTAACAATCAAAACGACTTTGCAAAAGTCTAATCATAACCTTATGTAATAATTATGAGGAGGGACCTTCAAGATGGCAGAGGAGTAAGACGTGGAGATCACCTTCCTCCCCACAAATACATCAGAAATACATCTACATGTGGAACAAACCCTACAGAACACCTACTGAACGCTGGCAGAAGACCTCAGACCTCCCAAAAGACAAGAAACTCCCCACGTACCTGGGTAGGGCAAAAGAAAAAAGAAAAAACAGAGACAAAAGAATAGGGATGGGACCCACACCAGTGGGAGGGAGCTGTGAAGGAGGAAAGGTTTCCACACCCTAGGAAGCCCCTTCACAGGCGGAGACTGCGGGTGGCAGAGGGGGGAGCTTCAGAGCCACGGAGGAGAGCGCAGCCACAGGGGTGCGGAGGGCAAAGCGGAGAGATTCCCGCACAGAGGATCGGTGCCGACCAGCACTCACCAGCCCGAGAGGCTTGTCTGCTCACCCACCGGGGAGGGCGGTGGCTGGGAGCTGAGGCTCGGGCTTCAGAGGTCAGATCCCAGGGAGAGGACTGGGGTTGGCGGCGTGAACACAGCCTGAAGGGGCTAGTGCACCACAGCTAGCCGGGAGGGAGTCCGGGAAAAAGTCTGGACCTACCAAAGAGACGAGAATTTTTCTTGCCTCTTTGTTTCCTGGTGCGCGAGGAGAGGGGATTAAGAGCGCCGCTTAAAGGAGCTCCAGAGACGGGCATGAGCCGCGGCTATCAGCGCGGACCCCAGAGACGGGCACGAGACGCTAAGGCTGCTGCTGCCGCCACCAAGAAGCCTGTGTGCAAGCACAGGTCACTACCCACACCGCCCCTCCCGGGAGCCTGTGCAGCCCGCCACTGCCAGGGTCCCGTGATCCGGGGACAACTTCCCCGGGAGAACGCACGGCGCGCCTCAGGCTGCTGCAACGTCACGCAGGCCGCTGCCGCCGCAGACTCGCCCCGCATCCGTACCCCTCCCTCCCCCCGGCCTGAGTGAGCCAGAGACCCTGAATCAGCTGCTCCTTTAACCCCGTCCTGTCTGAGGGAAGAACAGACGCCCTCAGGCGACCTACACACAGAGGCAGGGCCAAATCCAAAGCTGAACACCAGGAGCTGTGCGAACAAAGAAGAGAAAGGGAAATCTCTCCCAGCAGGCTCAGGAGCAGCGGGTTAAATCTCCACAATCAACTCGACGTGCCTGCATCTGTGGAATACCTGAATAGACAATGAATCACCCCAAAACTGAGGAGGTAGACTTTGGGAGCAACTGTACACTTGGGGTTTGCTTTCTGCATCAAATTTGTTTCTAGTGTTATGTTTACTTAGTTTAGTATTTAGAGTTTATTATCAGCGGTAGATTTGTTTATTGACTTGGTTGCTCTCTTCCTTTTTTTATATATAGATATATATATTTCTTTCCTTTTTCTCTTTCTGAGAGTGTGTATGTGTATGCTTCTTTGTGTGATTTTGTCTGTATAACTTTGCTTTTACCATTTGTCCTAGGGTTCTGTCTGTGCCGTTTCTTTTTTTTTTTTTTTTAGTATAGTTTTTAGCGCTTGTTATCACTGGTAGATTTGTTTTTTGGTTCGGTTGTCTCTTCTTTCTTTCCCTTTTTTTATTACTTTTTAATTTTTAATTTTTAATAATTTTTTTTTATTTTAATAACTTTATTTTATTTTATTTTATTCTTTCTTTATTCTTTTCTCCCTTTTCTTCTGAGCTGTGTGGATGACAGGGTCTTCATGCTCCAGCCGGGTATCAGCCCTGTGCCTCTGAGGTGGGAGAGCCAAGTTCAGGACATTGGTCCACCAGAGACCTCCCAGATCCATGTAATATCAAATGGCAAAAGCTATCCCAGAGATCTGTTTCTCAACGCTAAGACCCAGCTCCACTAAAGGATCAGCAAGCTAAAGTACTGGACACCCTATGCCAAACAACTAGCAAGACAGGAACCCAACCCCATCCATTAGCAGAGAGATTGCCTAAAATCATAATAAGGTCACAGACACACCACCGGACGCAGTCCTGCCCACCAGAAAGACGATATCCAGCCTCATCCACCAGAACACAGGCACCAGTGCCCTCCACCACGAAGCCTACACAACCCACTGAACCAACCTTCGCCACTGGGGGCAGACACCAAAAACAATGGGAACTATGAACCTGCAGGCTGTGACAAGGAGATCCCAGACACAGTAAGTTAAGCAAAATGAGAAGATAGAGAAATACACAGCAGATGAAGGAGCAAGGTAAAAACACACCAGACCAAACAAATGAAGAGGAAATAGGCAGTGTGCCTGAAAAACAATTCAGAGTAATGAGAGTAAAGATGATCCAAAATCTTGGAAATACAATGGAAAAAATACAAGAAACGTTTAACAAGGACCTAGAAGAACTAAAGAGCAAACAAACAATGATGAAAAACACAATAAATGAAATTAAAAATTCTCTAGAAGGAATCAATAGCAGAATAACTGAGGCAGAAGAATGGAGAAGTGACTTGGAAGAGAAAATAGTGGAAATAACTACCACAGAGCAGAATAAAGAAAACAGAATGAAAAGAATTGAGGACAGTCTCAGAGACTTCTGGGACAACAGTAAAGGCACCAACATTCGAATTACGGGGGTCCCAGAAGAAGAAGAGAAAAAGAAAGGGACTGAGAAAATATCTGAAGAGATTATAGTTGAAAACTTCCCTAATATGGGATAGGAAATAGTCAATCAAGTCCAGGAAACGCAGAGAGTCCCATACAGGATAAATCCAAGGAAAAACATGCCAAGACACATATTAATCAACCTCACAAAAATTAAATACAAAGAAAAAATATTAAAAGCAGCAAGGGAAAAACAACAAATAGCATACAAGGGAATCCCCATAAGGTTAACAGCTGATCTTTCAGCGGAAACTCTGCAAGCCAGAAGGCAGTGGCAGGACATATTTAAAGTGATGAAAGGGAAAAACCTACAACCAAGATTACTCTACCCAGCAAGGATCTCATTCAGATTCTACAGAGAAATTAAAACCTTTACAGACAAGCAAAAGGTAAGAGAATTCAGCACCACCAAACCAGCTTTACAACAAATGCTAAAGAAACTTCTCTAGGCAGGAAACACAAGAGAAGGAAAAGACGTACAATAACAAACCCAAGACAATTAAGAAAATGGTAATAATGACATAGATATCGATAACTACCTTAAATGTAAATAGATTAAATGCTCTGAACAAAAGACGTAGACTGGCTGAATGGATACAAAAACAAGACCCGTATATATGCTGTCTACAACGGACCCACTTCAGACCTATGGACACATATAGACTGAAAGTGGGGGGATGGAAAAAGATATTCCATGCAAATGGAGATCAAAAGAAAGCTGGAGGAGCAATTCTCATATCAGACAAAATAAACTTTAAAATAAGGACTATTACAAGAGACAAAGAAGGACACTACATAATGATCAAGGGATCAATCCAAGAAGAAGATAAAACAACTGTAAATATTTATGCACCCAACATAGGAGCACCTCAATACATAAGGCAAATGCTAACAGCCATGAAAGGGGAAATCAACAATAACACAATCGTAGTAGGGGACTTTAACACCCCAATTTCACCATGGACAGAGCATCCAAAATGAAAATAAATACGGAAACACTAGTTTTAAATGATACATTAAACAAGATGGACTTAATCGACAGTTATAGGACATTCCATCCAAAAACAACAGAATACACTCTCTTCTCAAATGCTCATGGAACATTCTCCAGAATAGATCATATCTTGGGACACAAATCAAGCCTTGGTAAATTTAAGAAAATGGAAATCATATCAAGTATCTTATCCGACCACAATGTTTTGAGACTAGATATCAATCACAGGAAAAAATCTATAAAATTACAAATACATGGAGGCTAAACAATACACTTCTAACTAACCAAGAGATCACTGAAGAAATCAAAGAGGAAATCAAAAAATACCTAGAAACAAATGACAAGAAAACACGATGACCCAAAACCTTTGGGATGCAGAAAAAGCAGTTCTCAGAGGGAAGTTAATAGCAATACAATCCTACCTCAAGAAACAACAAAAATCTCAAATAAAAAACCTAACCTTACACCTAAAGCAATTAGAGAAAGAAGAACAAAAAAACCCCAAAGTTAGCAGAAGAAAAGACATCATAAAGATCAGATCAGAAATAAATGAGAAAGAAATGAAGGAAACAATAGCAAAGATCAATAAAGCTAAAAGCTGGTTCTTTGAGAAGATAAACAAAATTGATAAACCCTTAGCCAGACGCATCAAGAAAAACAGAGAGAAGACTCAAATCAATAGAATTAGAAATGAAAAAGGAGAAGTACCAACTGACACTGCAGAATTACAAAGGATCATGAGAGATTACTACAAGCAACTATATGTCAATTAAATGGACAACCTGGAAGAAATGGACAAATTCTTAGAAAAGCACAACCTTCTGTGACTGAACCAGGAAGAAATAGAAAATATAAACAGACCAATCACAAGCAATGAAATTGAGACTGTGATTAAAAATCTTCCAACAAACAGAAGTCCAGGACCAGATGGCTTCATAGGCGAATTCTATCAAACATTTAGAGAAGAGCTAACAACTATCCTTCTCAAACTCTTCCAAAATACAGCAGAGGGAGGAACACTCCCAAACTCATTCTACAAGGACACCATCACCCTGATACCAAAAGCAGACAAAGATGTCACAAAGAAAGAAAACTACAGGCCAATAACATGGATGAACATAGATGCAAAACTCCTCAACAAAATACTAGCAAACAGAATCCAACAGCACATTAAAAGAAGCATACACCATGATCAAGTGGGGTTTATCCCAGAAATGCAAGGATTCTTCAATACATGCAAATCCATCAATGTGATAAATCACATTAACAAATTGAAGGAGTAAACCATATGATCATGTCAATAGATGAAGTAAAAGTTTCAACAAAATTCTATACCGATTTATGATAAAAAACCCTCCAGAAAGTAGGCATAGAGGGAACTTACCTCAACATAATAAAGGCCATACATGACAAACCCACAGCCAACATCGTTCTCAATGGTGAAAAACTGAAACCATTTCCACTAAGATCAGGAACAAGACAAGGTTGCCCACTCTCACCACTATTATGCAACATAGTTTTGGAAGTTTTAGCCACAGCAATCAGAGAAGAAAAAGAAATACAAGGAATACAAATCGGAAAAGAAGAAGTAAAGCTGTCACTGTTTGCAGATGACATGATACTATACATAGAGAATCCTAAAGATGCTACCAGAAAACTACTAGAGCTAATCAATGAATTTGGTAAAGTAGCAGGACACAAAATTAATGCACAGAAATCTCTTGCATTCCTTAACACTAATGATGAAAAATCTGAAAGAGAAATTAAGGAAACCCTCCTATTTACCATTGCAACAAAAAGAATAAAATACCTAGGAATAAACCTACCTAAGGAGACAAAAGACTTGTATGCAGAAAACTATAAGACACTGATGAAAGAAATTAAAGCTGATACAAACAGATGGAGAGATATACCATGTTCTTGGACTGGAAGAAACAACATGGTGAAAATGACTATACTACCCAAAGCAATCTACAGATTCAATGCAATCCTTCTCAAACTACCACTGGCATTCTTCACAGAACTACAACAAAAAATTTCACAATTTGTATGGAAACACAAACGACCCTGAATAGCCAAAGCAATCTTGAGAAAGAAAAACGGAGCTGGAGGAATCAGGCTCCCTGAATTCAGACTATACTACGAAGCTACAGTAATCAAGACAGTATGGTAATGGCACAAAAACAGAAATATACATCAATGGAACAGGATAGAAAGCCCAGAGGTAAACCCACGCACATATGGTCACCTTATCTTTGATAAAGGAGGCAAAAATAAACAATGGAGAGAAGACAGCCTCTTCAATAAGTGGTGCTGGGAAAACTGGACAGCTACATATAAAAGAATGAAATTAGAACACTCCCTAACACCGCACACAAAAATAAACTCAAAATGGGATTAAAGACCTAAATGTAAGTCCAGACACTATAAAACTCTTAGAGGAAAACATAGGCAGAACACTCTATGACATAAATCACAGCAAGATCCTTTTTGAGCTACCTCTGACAGAAAGGGGAAATAAAAACAAAAATAAACAAATAGGACCTAACGAAACTTAAAAGCTTTTGCTCAGCAATGGAAACCATAAACGATATGAAAAGACAACCCTCAGAATGGGAGAAAATATTTGCAAATGAAGCCACTGACAAAGGGTTAATCTCCAAAATTTACAAGGAGCTCATGCAGCTCAGTATCAAAAAAACACACAACCCAATCCAAAAATGGGGAGAAGACCTAAACAGACATTTCTCCATAGAAGATATACAGATTGCCAACAAACACATGAAAGGATGCTCAGCATCATTAATCATTAGAGAAATGCAAATCAAAACTACAATGAGATATCATCTGACACCAGTCAGAATGGCCATCATCAAAAAATCTACAAACAATAAATGCTCGAGAGGGTGTGGAGAAAAGGGAATCGTCTTGCACTGTCGGTGGGAATGTAAAGTGATACAGCCACCATGGAGAACAGTATGGAGGTTCCTTAAAAAACTAAAAGTAGAACTACCATATGACCCAGCAATCCCACTACTGGGCATATACCCTGAGAAAACCATAATTCAAAAAGAGTCATGTACCAAAATGTTCATTGCAGCTCTATTTACAATAGCCAGGACACGGAAGCAACCTAAGTGTCCATCGACAGATGAATGGATAAAGAAGATGTGGCACATATATACAATGGAATATTACTCAGCCATTAAAAGAAATGAAATTCAGTGATTTGTAGTGAGGTGGATGGACCTAGAGTCTGTCATACAGAGTGCAGTAAGGCAGAAAGAGAAAAACAACTACCGTATGCTAACACATATATATGGCATTTAAAAATAAATAAATAAATAAATGGTTCTGAGGAACCTAGGGGCAGGACAGCAAGAAAGATGCAGACGTAAAGAATGGACTTGAGGACACAGGGAGGGGGAAGGGTAAGCTGGGATGAAGTGAGAGAGTGGCATGGACATATATATACGCTACCAAATGTAAAACAGATAGCTAGTGGGAAGCAGCTCAATAGCACAGGGAGATCAGCTCGGTGCTTTTTGACCACTTAGAGGGGTGGGACAGGGAGGATTGGAGGGAGACGCAAGAGGGAGGAGATATGGGCATACGTGTGTATGTATAGTTGATTCACTTTGTTAGCAGAAACTAACACACCATTGTAAAGCAATTAACCCCCAATAAAGATGTTAAAAAGAAAAAAAGAAGAAGAAAGCCATTTGGAGAGAGAGTAAAAATAATAAGAATAATAATAATTATCAGTACATGATTTGTCTTGGCAGTAATGTGACAATGAGAGAAAGAGAGACAGAGAGACACACAGAGACAGATCATTTTGATGGAAGGCATAAGTGGGCAAGTGCACAAAAGGATAGAGGAATTAAAATGGGGCAAAAGAGAAAGTAATAAGGAAGCTATATGCAGCAGTATCTTGTGGCCTGTATAACAAATTGCCACAAAGTGGGTGGCTTAAAATGACAGATATTTATTCTCGCACAGTTCTGGAAGCCAGAAGACTGAAATCAAGGCATCAGCAGGGCCACGCCCCCTCCAAAGGCTCTCGGGAAGAACTCCTCCTTGCCTCTTCGAGCTTCTGGTGGCTCTTGGCAGTCATTGGTTTACGGCTACATCACTCCAGTCTCTGCCTTGTGGCCACATTGCCTCCTTCTTTTCTCTGTGTGTCTTCCCCTCACTGCCTCTTCTCTTCTAAGGATACTTGTGATTGTATTTTGGGTTCACCTGAATAATCCAAGATAATCCAAGCTCCTCCCCTCAAGATGCTTAATTTAATTACATCTGCAAAGACCCTTTTCCCAAATAAGGTCATATACAAAAGTTCTGGGGATTAGGACATGAACATATCTTTTGTGGAGGCTACGATTTCAGCCCACCATAGAGACAAAGAAGGGAACGAAGTGAGAAAGGAGTAAGGAGAGAAGCTTCCCTGTCCTATGCACATTCATCCAGGAAGGTGGGGGTGTCTTGGATTGTAGATGAGACCCTGGTGCCAACAGACTGAAATTTAAATTAGTAAAAAAGATCTCTATGTCCTGCCTCTTCATTGGCATGCTTCTTTGTTCCACATGAAACTGAGGAAATTCAACGCTTTTTGAGGTCAGTAATGATTTGGTCAAAGGGAAATTACAAGCTGAAAAAGCTAAAAGTACAACTAATCAGATGCAATGGTTTAGGCTGAGTAAGAAGCGCTCTGGAAATGTGATGTCCACATAGTGACAAAACATCTGTCAGTACCAACCATTTCCCTCATCCTTGGAGAGGGGGTACCTAAAATGAAAGCTTCACCCCCTCATATTTGCCAAATCCTCTAGTCTTGAAAACTTACTCCACATGTTAAAATCATGTGAGCCAGGCAGTAAAATCTCATTGTGCAAATCATATGTCCTATTTGCAATGAGTCAGTAACACTTGACACAAATTATTTTTGAGTAGGATAAATTGCTTTAGGGGTATAGGAAGCCACAGTCTAATTTACGCCTAAGATACAAGGAACTTCAGAAACTGCCACTTAAATATTCTGGTTCCAAAAACCTTCCAATGCACAGGAAGTCACTACAGATACAAATGGAAAGTCACGTATTGTCATTGCATTGTCACATGTGACTCACCCATACTGAACAGTGCATGGCCCAAAATATAGTTCTTCAGAATTCTGCTGCTTCAAATTAAACAAGTCACAAAACAGAATTTCCTATGTGTCGGAAATTAGATCATATTTTGGACTTCATGAATGCATGTAAAGGGGGAGAGAATCCTATGCCCAAGGGATCCTGGCAAGATGGCAAAATGTCTTCCAGATCTTTCTGGAAATTCTTAGGCCCTGGGCCCTTACCAGGAATTCTCTGTGCCTGAACACTGGACACAGGCAAAAATTGCTGCTGGCTCACCTCTTCCAGTGGCAAGAGGCAAGAAGAACAAACTGCAATTAGCAAAGCCAATCCTGGGAGTTAGTCTCTTGCTAACCTAGAATATTTGGGAAGAATTTTTAATTATTTCACCTATTTGATGTGTCCACCTAAGGACAGAGTTTTACTGCTAATGATACTACTAACAAATCTTTACTGAGGAAGAGTGATGTCTCCTTTTCACACATTGTTTCACTTCATACCCAACTCTAAAAGGTAGATGGTGACCCCAGTTTTACAGAGAATGAAACAGACACAGAGGTTAAGCAACCTGCCCAAATGCACACAGTTAGGAGGGAGAGAGTCAAGTTTCACTTCCAGTCTATCTAATACCAGAACTAGGCTCTTCTGTTTGACTCCCACTGAAGCGATTTCTTCCCCTGCCAAAATATCACTTAAAATTGTTCCTCATTTTCTGGTTCTGCTGGCACCACTGCTGTACGATACGCTTATCTGTCTTGATTAATTTTTTTCTTTTCAGCCCCTTTGATGTGGATTCAGATTTCAAAACTGTGAAACGAAGAGTAAGCATCTTTGCTTCCTTCCTTGATTGGGTTTGTAGCATACACCTCTAAATCCTCACCTACTTTCTTCTACGATAATATAACCCTTCCAGGAAGTAAGATAAACCATGTGGAAACTGATTGTTGTAACTTTGAAGTGAGTCATCTAAGCCCTACCAACATTTTGGACCCTTTAGAGAAAGAGCCATTTTCTTCCAGCATCAGACAGCTTTTTAAAAAAAAAACATAAAGTGAGTTTGGCCTGGAGCTGCCCCATCTTTCAGCCTCTACACCTTCCTCAGCATCTAAAACCCCGAGGCCCAAGTTATTATGACCCAAGTTATTATGTTCAGTGGCTTTTGATGAACATACACAATTTTGTCAATTCCTCCTAAATTGTGCCAAGTTAGCAACTATTTATTCCTACCTTAGATCTGCCACCTTTGATAAGTATTCAAATATCTTATCTAAAATTGATGTCTTCTCAGTTTTTTCACAGTACTAAGAATCAAACAAGCATTCAAACAAGACAGTCTTTCCATGGGAGCTTTCAGGGAGTCTTATTTCAACATTAAAAAATAAAATCCATATAAGCACAAGATGGAAACTTATAATCTCTCTGTGTTTTCTTTTGTTAAGATAGAAGGCTTCCTGAACACAGATCAAGTCATTTTAAAAGCCAAATACAATGGCCCAATTCAGGCTCTGTTCATAGAGCCAGGTCAGCTGTATGGCTGCTATTGTTCTATGTGGTCTGTATTTGGTCTGTATTAATGCCTCACACTTCGTGGGGTGGCCTTCATCTGTCATCAGGTAGCAGGGAGAACACTGACATAACCTCACTCTGTTGGCATTCTTGCTGACCAACTCCCAAATGTCCCCCAAAGTCTTTTACAAGACTTTCCCAGTAAGTGATGAATGCTGCAAGGGAAAACCCAGGACACTGAAGAGGGGAAACTGGTAAGAATTTCGAGTCAGAATTAAGGGCTGGAAAAGAAAATCCTAGAAATAGACAGAGATGAGGGCTAGGCAGGCAGTAGAGAAAACCAGAGATGGTGTGAGCATACCTGGATTCAACTATTTAAGTGAAGAAGCAGGAAGGCCTAATGATACTTTTATGGAAGGGGTGGCTGACGGAGCTAAAGGGACTGGGTGACATGCCTCAAACCTGCAGCTCTGCTGTTCTTGGTCAGACCAGAGGAACGTAGCAGCATGTTTCCTCCACGGTCCTTCTCCCCACCTCCCTTCTTTATCCACTTCCCATCCATAATCACAGAGAAAGAAAGGGCTCCATTTGGATAACTTTTTCCCTTCTTACAGGACTAAACAAAGAGTAGTTGACTATTTAAGCATACTCTCTGGGGTTGCTTATTTTAACACACTCTCTGGAGAGGAGATTAGCTCTAGATTAGGGCAAGAGGAAAGGTCATCCCTTTAACAATTCCCTCTGTGTCCCCTCCCTTAAGAGACTGCTCAATGCCTCAACTAATGGATACTTGTAGATTGGGAAAGAGTAAGGACTTACTAAGAAAACCCACTGAACACCAACACACTAAATTCCCTACTCTATTTGCCTTATCCATCCCAATTTCCTCCTCTTTTATAAAAGTAAAGGAGAGCAAGACATATTTCTTGAAAAAGACTGAATTTGAGGGATGACTGAAGTTGAACTTATATTCTGATCTCTTTTACATTCATCACATAATTTATTATAGCCATGTTAATGTAATCATTTACCCTTGGAATCAAACCAAAAAAAAAAATAAGTTATCATAGATCCAGAAATGATGCTAATAGTTCTGATGCAAAGTTTGCTTAAATAACCTGGTGATGCATCTGAAGCTATCCCCAACGAAGTTTAAAGAATCTTTTGTGATGAATGCTACCCAAAGTCCTAACTACCATCTGGGATTTTCTCAATGCCACTTACTACACCTAATTTACTGTGGTTAGCTTTACTTAAACAAGCTGAAAGTGCTCAGAACCATTATGGGAAAATAAAATAATTTACAGGGCTGTGCAGTCAAAGTTTGGTTTGGTTCTAAAATAATTTGAATTCTGTTGTTGGTAATACATATGAAAAAACAAGACATTAACGAATATGCAACTTTTTTAAAAATTCCTATAAAATCTAATCAGTCAGTTGCTACATACACAGAGAATGAGAGAAAAAGCAAACAGAAACTTGAAAATTGGAAAATACCCCAAAAATCCTTATAAAAAATGAGTCGGCCTCACCCAGAATGAGTCTTTCAGACAAACTCTTCATCTTGGTATAACAGGCCTGGAGTCATACCAAAGGACACTGGTCTACTGAGCCTGCGCGTCTGGAGCCTGTGCTCCGCAGCAAGAGAGGCCACGACAGTGAGAGGCCCGCGCACCGCGATGAAGAGTGGCCCCCGCTTGCCACAACTAGAGAAAGCCCTCGCACAGAAATGAAGACCCAACACAGCCATAAATAAAATAAATTTAAAAAAAAAAAAAAAAATAAAAAAGGACACTGGTAAGAAAACACTGTCTTTTTTTTTTTTTTTTTTTTTTGATAAAACTGAAATTCATCAAAGGATCATTTGATGATCCATGGGAACCATTTAAAAATAACA
Source organism: Eschrichtius robustus (assembly GCF_028021215.1). Lineage (NCBI taxonomy): Eukaryota > Metazoa > Chordata > Mammalia > Artiodactyla > Eschrichtiidae > Eschrichtius > Eschrichtius robustus. The sequence goes on from NC_090825.1 coordinate 33,248,197, forward strand.
CATAACAAAAGAAATATTTAGAGCCTTTGTTCTATTAATGATTTGAAACATATGTGGTAATACCAAAATACCAAACTCAACTGCGGCAGCTCCACACGTGTTCTATCAAGGTCAGCTTTGTGAGGTAGACGCTGGATCACACATGACTTTAGCAGAAGAACAGAGTTATCTGCTTCAGTCAAATCTATGTAAGTATTAAAAATCAACAATTCATGGTGTTGTGGTAATCTCTGAACCCATCTGAGACTCTGGATCTTCTGGAAAAAAAATGGGCCTTCACATGCACTGTTGCACACAGTTCTGAGGGCTATGAATTCCTGAAGTTAATTTATAAAATTCACGCTAAGAACACCTGATGCTAACTTAAACTTCTAGTGGAAAGAAACAGAGGTTAAGTAAGCATTTAGGTAGTATTCTGTAACAACCATTCATCCATCAGCCCAGCACCAACTGAGGGCTTGGTGGCTCCTCTAACTGCACGAGGATTCCAAGAGAGCTGCAGGAGGTCATGAATGAATGGCCCCTGCAAGACTGAGAGAGTGGCCTGGGTTGCTGGTGATGATCAAAGGAATGGGATGTTTTTCAGATGCCCAGAAAATTGGCTGACTTGGAGGTTGTGGGCAGGTGCTGGAAGTTGTCCATTGAGCAGTGACGATAGGGTGATGGTCATTTTCCCTCCACCTCTCAACCTCCCCCAGGTCTCTTAGAAATAGGTGGCTTAGAAGCAAACTATTATATATAGGATGTATAAACAACAAGGTCCTACGATTTAGCACAGGGAACTATATTCAATATCCTATGATAAACCATAGTGGAAAATAATATGAAAAAGAATATATACATGTATAACTGAATCACTTTGCCGTACAGCAGAAATTAACCCAACATTATAAATCAACTATACTTCAATAAATTTTTTTTAAAAAAGAAAGAAATAGGTGGTTTACAGTTGGCTTGCCTTCTTGCTAAGAAATAGGTGGTTTCTTTGGACCTGGAAAGATGTGGGACTAGCTTTTTCCAGTTACACATCTGAGAAAGAAGGCAGGAGTAAAATCCCAATAGTGGGAAAGAGAAGTTCTGTGACACCGGAGTCTTCATTTTAAGTACATCTTCCACTAATATGCTCGGGGTGGATTTTGCCCTCTGCCACAGGCAGGAAGAAACAAAAGAACCCAACATCACCTCTCCAGCAGATAAGAGACAAGACCAGAGATTCACAAAAGGAAGAAGCAACAGCCAACATCAATATTTCCCAGAGTGAGTCTGGCCACAGCACATAGTGGGACACGGTGGCAATGTAACCTCTAGCAACGTGGCAGGCATCAAGGATGAACAGGCACCGCTCTAATTCCTAGGATAGGGTGTGCACAAGGTAGGTGCTTTCCAAACATAGCTGGAAGGAAGGGATAGAAGGAGGAAGTCAGGAAGAAAGGGAGGGGTGGAAGAAGGGAGAAATCTATGAAGTAATGGAGATACACAGGGAATGAGATCAGAGGGTGTATTTATTCACTAGCGCTGTCATAACAAAACACCACAATCTGGGTGGTTTAAACAACAGAAATTTATTTCCTCACAATTCTGGAGGCTGGAAGCCCAAGATTAAGGTGTTAGCAGGTTTAGATTCTTCTGGGGTCTCTCTCCTTGGCTTGCCTTCTTGCTATGTCCTCACATGGCCTTTTCTCTGTGCATGCACCCCCGACCTGGTGTCTCCCTGTGTCCAAATTTCCTCTTCTTATAAGGGTACCAGTCAGATTGGATTAGGTCCCACACGAATGGCCTCATTCGTCTCTTTAGAAGCCCCATCTCCAAATACAGTCACATGCTGAGGTACTGGGGGTTAGAGCTTCAACACAAGATTTGGGGGGAGACATAATTCAGCCCATAACAGAGGAGAGTATCAGGTTTTCTGCACTTTAGCCCCACCTCTTCTCCCCCTTACACCCAAAATCTTGACTGGGAGAAACGATTCCCAGAGGTGAGGCACAGAGAACCTGGGCCTTCAGGTGACACAAGCACTGATGGCATGAACGCTCTCCAGCTCTCCCTGTAGGATACCCTACTGACTCAGCAGACGGTCACCACTACCAGGAATGGCTATGGGCAAATACAGAGACAAAGAACAGAGGACCAACCTCAGAAGTTGCCTAAGACTTTTTTTCTAACATAAGAGGGCAAAAGGGTCAAATGACCCTTTTCACCCTTTCATAAGGGTGAAAGGGTCAAATGGTTTACTGATGGCTGAGAATCTCACTATCTCTGGGAGTATCTTTATTCCCCAACCAGAGAAGAAGCCGAAAGGAGAGAAATTTAATCTCCATTCAAGGGTAAACTGAGGAAACTTGTCAGGACCATGATCATGTGATTGTCTAGACATACTGGGAAACAAACAAAGCATCTCACACTGCTAGATGGAGCTTGACTGATGCCATTGTAAAGGCAATGGAAATACGAGACCCTTAAAAAATTCTGCCCTTCTCCTAGAGTTCCTACAGGATGTGTTTTCATTATGCTTATCTAAATGAAGACATCTAGTAGGAAATCCCCTGTCTTGTGGACTTCAGGGCTTCCTATTTTGGGTTGCACCCTGGCACAGTATGCAGTGGATGAGAGTCACGAGCTCCAGCGATGACCCCACCACACAGACCGTACGTGCAACTGCTACCAGTCCCTTAACCTTTCCGATCTTTCATTTCCACATCCATAATTGTGGGCAGTTAATAACCTCAGTCCTGGAGCTGCCATGCCGTTAACGCAAGCAGTAAAAATCTCCCAAAGTGAAGTCATATAGTACAGAATTCAGTAGATGCCACACCCACCCACTCTCTTATAATTATTTAATTTCTCTGTGGAAATCTTTGACCCTTAGGGATCGTTTGCTACAGTATTTATTTTAAAACTTGCTCCCCTCACCCTATGAGAGGTTAACTGAGGTTATTACCATTACTAAAGGGTTACTTGTACCTTAGAATTTTCAGACTAAAAACAAGAAATGTTCTTTAGAGTCAACTAGAGGCTGCTGAGAGTGGAGACAGAAACAGCAGAACATAAGAAGGTTCTATTCTGCTACCTCTATTTCTTTCCCAGCTTCCCTTCAAAATTTGTAAGATCTGTTTTACTAAGATAGTTATAGTGGCACTAATAATTGTAATAATAATAATAATAAAAAGACACATTTCTGGAACTTCACTGGTCTTCTTCTTGTAATGCTGTTCTTTTCTGGATGGAGTTATACTGTAACAAAAAAGATTTTTTAAATAATCAATCTAATTTTTATATCAGTATCCAAATATCAGTAATGGATTAAAGAAGGAAAACCATCCCACTAGTTACAGAAAAAAAAATTGATAAAATTTCACATGCATTCATGATTTTAAAAAAAATTAAACTATTAGTAAACAAGAAATAGAGAACTTTACTAATCTGGTACAGAGTATTGCAAAAGAACCTATAGCTAACATCATAATTAGTGAATAAATACTTAAATGCTTTTCTTCTAAAATTGGGAAGTTCATAATAATGTACTGGAGTTCATAATTAGTGAAAAAAATAAAATACATAAATTAATAAAAAGCATAAATAATGGAAAATAAGAAATAAAACTATCAAATCTGAAGATAGCATGGTTGTATATGTAGAAAATCCAAAAAATATTACAGTAAATCATCAGAATTAATAATCGAAACTTTGAAGGCTGATAGATACAAAATAAATCAACTATAATTCTATATACCAGAGACAGTTAGAAAATAATTTAAAATTTGTATTAAAATTACATAAAATTACCATATACCAAGTAATATATCTAACAAAATATGTGTAAAACCTTGACTTAATATGTGCTTGTGAAATCAAACTCATACAGATCATAACTTTTGCCCTTTATTAGGCTTTACTAGTAATATCAAGCATACAAGCAATCAACAGGCACTAGCATGGGCTTCCCTGGTGGTGCAGCGGTTAAGAATCCACCTGCCAATGCAGGGGACATGGGTTCGAGCCCTGGACCGGGAAGATCCCACATGCCGCGGAGCAGCTAAGCCCGTGTGCCACAACTACTGAGCCTGCGCTCTACAGCCCGCGAACCACAACTACTGAAGCCTGCAAGCATAGAGCCTGTGCTCCACAACAAGAGAAGCCACCGCAGTGAGAAGCCTGAGCACCTCAACGAAGAGTAGCCCCCGCTCTTTGCAACTACAGAAAGCCAGTGTGCAGCAACAAAGAGCCAACTCAACCAAATAAATAAATAAATAAGAGGCGCCAGCAAAGCTGGAAAAGGTCTGAAATATTCTATGTGGCTCCCTAAGTTCTTCCTTCTTGCATCAGACAGGAGTTCTCTAGTCTTAAATAATAGATATCTCTAATGAGATTTATAGGTCACTTCATACATGGGGACATTTTAAGTCATGAAACATCTCATTTTATAACCAGGGGAGATTTGTAACTTAGGTGACATTCTCCAAGGAGCCGGAGCCATGCCTCATAAATCCATAAACTGTAGGTCTGTTTACAAGAGGCAATCCTAAACCAGTGATATCCTGCTCTAATCATTCCATAGATAAGGACTCTTCTCCTAGCAATTACCATTATTCTATTTGTCTGGAGATCTAGTTATCATGTTTATAAGACTAGACCAACTAGGGCTTCCCTGGTGGCGCAGTGGTTGAGAATCCGCCTGCCAATGCAGGGGACACGGGTTCGAGCCCTGGTCTGGGAAGATCCCACATGCCGCGGAGCAACTAGGCCCGTGAGCCACAATTACTGAGCCTGCGGGTCTGGAGCCTGTGCTCCTCAACAAGAGAGGCCGCGATAGTGAGAGGCTCGCACACCGCGGTGAAGAGTGGCCCCCACTCGCCACAACTAGAGAAAGCGCTCGCACAGAAACGAAGACCCAACACAGCCATAAATAAATAAATAAATAAATAATTTTAAAAAAAAAGAATAGACCAATTAGTAATCAGAGGGAAGTCTGCTTTAAATCCTTCCTAGATCTCTAATCAGAAAACTAGAAAACAATGACAGACATCAAATAAACAGATTTGTTATTCTTATGGATAAAATTACACAAAATTCAGAAATATCAATTATTTTAATTGGATTTATAGGTTTATTGTCATGTTAATCAAATTCCCGACAGTTTTTTTCTGCAAAGCTTGACAAAGCACATCCTAAAATTTATATGGAAATGCAATAACCAAAAGTAGCCAAGTCTTTCTTCTTTCTTTTTTTTAAACATCTTTATTGGAGTATAATTGCTTAACAATGGTTAGTTTCTGCTTTATAACAAAGTGAATGAGCTATACATATACATATATCCCTATATCCCCTCCCTCTTGCATCTCCCTCCCACCCTCCATATCCCACCCCTCTAAATGGTCACAAAGCACCGAGCTGATCTCCCTGTGCTAGGTGGCTGCTTTCCAATAGCTATCTATTTTACATTTGGTAGTGTATACATGTCCACACCAGCTTACCCTCACTTCATCCCGGCTTACCCTTCCTCCTCCCCGTGTGCCCAAGTCCATTCTCTACCTCTGCGTCTTTATTCCTGTCCTGCCCCTAGGTTCTTCAGAACCTTTTTTTTTTTTTTTTTGTAGATTCCATATATATGTGTTAGCATATGGTATTTGTTTTTCTCTTTCTGACTTACTTCACTCTGTATGATAGACTCTAGGTCCATCCACCGCATGACAAATAATTCAATTTCGTTTCTTTTTATGGCTGAGTAATATCCCTTTGTATATATGTGCCACATCTTCTTTATCCATTCATCTACCGATGGACACTTAGGTTGCTTCCATGTCCTGGCTATTGTAAATAGAACTGTAATGAACATTGTGGTACGTGATTCTTTTTGAATTATGGTTTTCTCAGGGTATATGCCCAGTAGTGGGATTGCTGGGTCATATGGTAGTTCTATTTTTAGTTTTCTAAGGAACCTCCACACTGTTCTCCATAGTAGCTGTATCAATTTACATTCCCACCAACAGTGCAAGAGGGTTCCCTTTTCTCCACACCCTCTTCCACATTTATTGTTTGTAGATTTTTTGATGATGGCCATTCTGACTGGTGTGAGATGATATCTCATTGTAGTTTTGATTTGCATTTCTCTGATGATTAGTGATGTTGAGCATCCTTTCATGTGTTTTTTGGCAATCTGTATCTCTTCTTTGGAGAAATGTCTATTTAGGTCTTCTGCCCATTTTTGGATTGGGTTGTTTGTTTTTTTGATATTGAGTTGCATGAGCTGCTTGTAAATTTCGGAGATTAACCCTTTGTCAGTGGCTTCATTTGCAAATATTTTCAACATTCTGAGGATTGTCTTTTCGGCTTGTTTATGGTTTCTTTTGCTATGCAAAAGCTTTTAAGTTTCATTAGGTCCCATTTGTTTATCTTTATTTACATTTCTCTAGGAGGTGGGTCAAAAAGGATCTTGCTGTGATTTATGTCATAGAGTGTTCTGCCTATGTTTTCCTCTAAGAGTTTTATAGTGTCTGGCTTTACATTTAGGTCTTTAATTCATTTTGAGTTTATTTTTGTGTATGGTGTTAGAGAGTGTTCTAATTTCATTCTTTTACATGTAGCTGTCCAGTTTTCCCAGCACCACTTATTGAAGAGGCTGTCTTTTCTCCACTGTATATGCTTGCCTCCTTTATCAAAGATAAGGTGACCATATGTGCGTGGGTTTATCTTTGGGTTTCCTATCCTGTTCCATTGATCTATATTTCTGTTTTTGTGCCATTACCATACTGTCTTGATTACTGTAGCTTCGTAGTATAGTCTGAAGTCAGGGAGCCTGATTCCTCCAGCTCCGTTTTTCTTTCTCAAGACTGCTTTGGCTATTCAGGGTCTTTTGTGTTTCCATACAAATTGTGAAATTTTTTGTTCTAGTTCTGTGAAAAGTGCCAGTGGTAGTTTGAGAAGGACTGCACTGAATCTGTAGATTGCTTTGGGTAGTGTAGTCATTTTCACAATGTTGATTCTTCCAATCCAGGAACATGGTATATCTCTCCAGCTGTCTGTATCATCTTTAATTTCTTTCATCAGTGTCATATAGTTTTCTGCATACAGGTCTTTTGTCTCCTTAGGTAGGTTTATTCCTAGGTGTTTTATTCTTTTTGTTGCAATGGTAAATTGGAGTGTTTCCTTAATTTCTCTTTCACATTTTTCATCATTAGTGTATAGGAATGCAAGAGATTTCTGTGCATTAATTTTGTATCCTGTTACTTTACCAAATTCATTGATTAGCCCTAGTAGTTTTCTGGTAGCATCTTTAGGATTCTCCATGTATAATATCATGTCATGTGCAAACAATGACAGCTTTACTTCTTTTCTGATTAGGATTCCTTTTATTTCTTTTTCTTCTCTGATTGCTGTGGCTAAAACTGCCAAAACTATGTTGTTGGCAATAATAGTGATGAGAGTGGACAGCCTTGTCTAGCCGAGTCATTCTTGAAGAATAGGGTGAGTGGCTTGCTCTACCAGATGTCAATCTAATGTAAAGCTACAGTTATTAAGACTGTGTGCTCTTGGCCAAAGCTTGATAGTAGTCTTAGGAAACAGAATACAATATGGAGAAATAGCAGTCACACATTTGTTGATACTTGAATTAAAATAAAGATGTTTTGCAGAGTACTGGGGAAAAGGCCATCTTTCCAACACCTGCTAGGTAAACTGGATATCCACAGGAAACAAATTAAATTTTTACCCCTTTCTCACACCATACACAAAAATCAGCTTCAGGTGGAATAGGGAAAGTTGTAAATGTGAATAAAGCTTCTAAAAATCATTTTAAGAAAATATCTTTGTGACTTTGGAATAGACAAATATTCCTGAAATAGGACACAGACAGTACTGTTCTTAAGGGAGAATAATATAACTACACTAAATTTTAGAACTTCTGTTCCTGGAAAGGCAGTATAAGAGACTAAAAAGGCAAACTACAGAGTGGGAAGTGATGTTTCAATTCAATAACCAACAAAGGTCTTGTATCCAGAATATATAAATTACTACTTCAATAAGAAAAACATAGTCATTAAGAAAAATGAGGAAGATATTTCAATGGGTCCTTCAAAAAAAAAAACAAGCCCAAATGGGTAATAAATACATGAAAAGATACTCAAAGAAATGCAAATAATAACCACTTTCAGATACCAGTACAAATCTTCCTAAATGGCTAAAAAAAAAAAAGACTACCAACGTCAAATTTTGGCAATGACATGGAGCAACAAGAATGTGCTTTTCTAGGAGGTGGAAGTGTAAACTGGCACAATTATTCTGAAACACTGTAACTTTCAGCTATTAATTTAAAAATAAATAGGGGCTTCCCTGGTGGCACAGTGGTTGAGAATCTGCCTGCTAATGCAGGGGACACGGGTTCGAGCCCTGGTCTGGGAAGATCCCACATGCCGCAGAGCAACTAGGCCCATGAGCCACAACTACTGAGCCTGCGCGTCTGGAGCCTGGGCTCCGCAACAAGAGAGGCCACGATAGTGAGAGGCCCGCGCAGCGCGATGAAGAGTGGCTCCCGCTTGCCGCAGCTAGAGGAAGCCCTCGCACAGAAACGAAGACCCAACACAGCAAAAATAATTAATTAATTAAAAAAATAAAAATAAATAAATAAATAAATACAGAAAATAGTATTTTGAAATAGTCATCCCCCCTTATCCACAGGGGATAGATCCACAGGGGGTACATTCCCCCTTATCCACAGGCACCCCCGAAGGTGCCTGAAACCATAGGTAGTACCAAACCCTGTATATACTATGTTTTCCTATACTATCTGGCGGGTAGTGTATACAGCATGGACAGGATGGACAAAGGGATGATTCACACCCAGGCAGGACAGGGTGGGACTGTGCAAGATTCCATCATGCTGCTCAGGATGGCATGCAGCTTAAAACTTATTGTTTATTTTTGGAGTTTTCCATTTAATATTTATGTGCCACAGTTGACTGGGTAACTGAAACTGCAGAAAACAAAACCAAGGATAAGGAGGGACTACTGTAGTATATCTTGTAGGGGGAGAGATGTGTCGTTTGTTTGTTTTTTTTTTTAACATCTTTATTGGAGTATAATTGCCTTACAATGTTGTGTTAGTTTCTGCCATATAGCAAAGTGAATCAGCTATATGTATACATATATCCCCAAACCCCCTCCCTCTTGCATCTCCCTCCCACCCTCCCTATCCCACCCCTCTAGGTGGTCACAAAGCACCAAGCTGATCTCCCTGTGCTATGTGGTTGCTTCCCACTAGCTATCTATTTTACATTTGGTAGTGTATATATGTCAATGCCACTCTCTCACTTGGTCCCAGCTTACCTTCCCCCTCCCTGTGTCCTCAAGTCCATTCTCTACCTCTGCGTCTTTATTCCTGTCCTGCCCTTAGGTTCTTCATAACCATTTATTTTTTAATTTTTTAATTTTTTTAGATTCCACATATATGTGTTAGCATATGGTATTTGTTTTTCTCTTTCTGACTTACTGCACTCTGTATGACAGGCTCTAGGTCCCTCCACCTCACTACAAATAACTCAATTTCATTTCTTTTTATGGCTAATATTCCATTGTATATATGTGCCACATCTTCTTTATCCATTCATCTGTCAATGGACACTTAGGTTGCTTCCATGTCCTGGCTATTGTAAATAGAGCTGCAGTGAACATGTGGTACAAGACTCTTTTTGAATTATGGTTTTCTCAAGGTATATGCCCAGTAGTGGGATTGCTGGGTCGTATGGTAGTTCTATTTTTAGTTTTTTAAGGAATCTCCATACTGTTTTCCATAGTGGCTGTACAAATTTACATTCCCATCAACAGTGCAAGAGGGTTCCCTTTTCGCCACACCCTCTCCCACATTTATTGTTTGTACACTCTTTGATGATGGCCATTCTGACCGGTGTGAGGTGATACCTATTGCAGTTTTGATTTGCATTTCTCTAATGTTTAGTGATGTTGAGCATCCTTTCATGTGTTTGTTGGCAATCTATATATCTTCTTTGGAGAAATGTCTATTGAGGTCTTCTGCCCATTTTTGGATTGGGTTGTTTGTTTTTTTGATATTGAGCTGCATGAGCTGCTTGTATATTTTGCAGATTAATCCTTTGTCAGTGGTTTCATTTGCAAATATTTTCTCCCATTCTGAGGGTTGTCTTTTTGTATTGTTTATGGTTTCCTTTGCTGTGCAAAAGCTTTTAAGTTTCATTAGGTCCCATTTGTTTATTTTTGTTTTTATTTCCATTTTTCTAGGAGGTGGGTGTGTCATTTGGTTTTGGTATTCAATATAAAGTTATATATGAGTGTCATTATACTAACACAAGTTGTGTGGTTACATTTTAACGGTACATTCTGTATGTTAGACCAGAAAGCTGAGATCCTGCCTTTTTCACATATTTGTTCAATTTCTATTTCTTGAGAACACTCAGAGCAAGCCTAATGTCTCTTTTACGTGACAATCCCTCAGAAATTAGAAATCTCCCCCGAGCGTTCTTTTCCCTGAGTGGTTCCTTCACCTATATTTTCCTTCACCAATTTCCGTCACCAATTCTGATCACCATCCTATGAATGTATTCTAATTTGGTTCATGACTTGAAGTGCTGGGGTCCAGAATTAAACGCATCATTGTATGTATGTTTTGACAAAGCAGATTCGAGTGGTACAAACATTTCTCTTTTATTAGATACTATATTTCCCGTTAACTTTTTGATAGTCACTTCAGACTTTTATATTTTTGAATATACACTGGTTCCTATGAACTAAAACTTTTAAGTCTTTTCTACACATATTATTGCAAAGCCCTCTCTCTAGTGCATTTTAACACATTTGCAGACATTTATATTTATGAACTCTTAAATGCACTTTGTTAAACAGCACAATACTACAATCTCCCTTTGGGATTCTATTTTTGCCATAGAAAATATTCATCGACTGACAAAACATGACATGATCTCTGTGTGTTTGGGGGTGGGATGGAGGGAGGAGAGTGTGTTGTGTGTGTGTATACAGATGGATATAAATAAATAGAGACAGGCATAGACAAAGACATAGATATATAGTACCACAAAGATATATGGCAAGTTTTGATTAGAGTCATTTTGAGGGGGTGGGATTATGTGTGATTCATATTTTCTCATATTTGATTTTGATATTCTTTTGTCATAAGTATCTAGTAAGGTAGACTTCTCAAAATTAATGACACCTTCTATGCTTAGAGGTAGAGAAGGCAAGTCACATTGGGACAGGTTAGCCCCAGCTAATATTTGTGTTACAAATACTTGAGATGAATCTTAAAAATGAATAGGTTGCTCCAGGTAAATAAATTACCATCAGCAAAGAATATAGATTTGTGGAGAGATTAAATAGAAAGTGTGTTGTGGCTCCATCATCAATGACTTTGACACCACATCAAAGAGTATAATATAGGTATTTTATGCTGGAGACATTGGGGAAAATTTAATGGTTTTCAAAAGGAAAGTAACATAATCTTACCTATACATTGGAGAGAGACCAATAGTGAAAAAGGCCTACGTTAGAGATAAGAGATTGGAGAGGACAGCTGTTAAACCTCCATTACAGGACTCCTGAGCAAGGTGATTGGATCTGAATAGAAAAATGTCAAGGAAATCAAGAGAGTGGATTCAAGCAGTATTTCCCAAACTACAGCACTAGTATTGACTAATGAACATCTTCGAATATTCATTAGTATCAATGTTATTATTAATATTTATATAATTGGTGAACTGGAGGAATTGTTTTTTGTCAAATAAACTTTAGAAATGTCACATGTTGCATTCCACTTTTGAACATTTGAAATGCACACAAATATATAAAAGATATGAGAAGTCTTGCCATAAAGAAACATGTTAACTTTTCCTAATACATCATTTCCTAAACTCATCTGATCCCATGGAAATCCTATAAATACCTAACAATGTGCAAGTATTCCGTGCACTCAATTTGGGAAATACAGCATTAGAGAAACACTGAAAGGCAGAAACAACAAAACATAGTATTTGGTTACCTAAGGAGGAAGAGAGATGAGGAGAATTAAAAGATGTTGTTTGGTTTTTAGTTCCCGGACTAGGAAAACAGTGCTATATGGTTAACAGGTTTATGAGAGCCGGTTTGGTTGGGAATTATCAGTGCAAGTTTGCATTATTTAGGTGTCAGGTGTCAGCATACCAACATTTGAAGATATTCATGTAATAAATCTACATATCTGCAAAAGACATGTCAAAAGCAGCATTAGAAATTCTGATGAGCTATTCACAGAACTTTGCTACTAATCAAAATGCATTGCCTCACAGCGTTCCAGCACGACTGCTAAAGAAGTCAACAGTAAATGGTTCTCATAAACGTGGAAGCTGAAATGCATATATATGGAATCTAAAAAAGCGGTACTGATGAACCTAGTAGCAGGGCAAGAATAAAGACGCAGATGTAGAGAATGGACTTGAGGACACAGCGGGGGAAGGGGAAGCTGGGATGAAGTGAGAAAGTAGCATTGACATATATACACTACCAAATGTAAAATGGATGGCTAATGGGAAACTGCTGCATAGCACAGGGAGATCAGCTCGGTGCATTGTGACCACCTAGAGGGGTGGGATAGGGAGGGTGGGAGGGAGGCTCAAGAGGGAGGGGATATGGGGATATATGTATACATATAGCTGATTCAGTTTGTTGTACAGCAGAAACTAACACAACATTGTAAAGCAGTTATACTCCAATATAGATGTGAAAAAAAAAAGAAAATGATGACAAAAAAAAATGTGGAAGCTGAAATTATTTCCATGGGATATTCTTTTCCTAGATACCGTAACTAAGGGATTTGGAGCCTCTTGCCCACTGGCATGTGAGATTCTGGGAAATACTTTTAATCTGTATTGCCGTTTCCTGTTATTTAAGAGCTTAATTGGTGTGACTGTGCTAAGATAAACCCAAGAAGGTAAAACAAGATGTGAACTGCTGGGGGCTAAAATCACAGAGCATGAAGCAAATTCTCAGAAAGAATAGTAACACTTAGTAGCCGTCAATATATTTCACACCTGCGAGAGGCAGGGAGATTTACCATCTTCTGGCCTGCCCAGTCAGACTGAGCTCTGAAAATGTGTAAGAAATCTACTTCCCTTCTAAAAGGAGAAAGTGAGAAGGCAAGGACAGCTTGTTCCCATTCCAGGTGTTTTGCTGATCTGCTTTGTGAGCTGAAGCAATTCCAGGAATTGATCTTCCTCAATCCCACATCTGCAGAAGGAAAAGAACAGCAATAGCAACGTGCCTTGGCTGTCCACTCCGCAGGTTTGCCAAAAATTACCAGACCACCAATAATTATGGTGGCTGGAAAAGGCTTCAGGGTTAGGAGAAGGTTTAAATCCCACAACCCCTTTAACAAATTTTAAAAAGAAATGAAAAAAAGAATGAAACTCTGCCATTTGCAGCAACATGGATGGACTTGGAGGGCATTATGCTAAGTGAAATGTCAGACAGAGAAAGACAAATATTGTATGATATCACTTACATGTGGAATCTTAAAACTATAACAAAATAATAAATATAACAAAAAAGAAGCACACTCACAGATTTAGAGAACTAGTGATTACCAGTGGGGAGAGGGAAGTGGGGGCCATATAGGGGTAGGGGAAAAAGGGGTTATTATGGGATTATATGAAATCACGTGTATAAACTTCTGAAAATTGTAAAGCACTATAGAATTTAAAGAATCTTTCATTCAATAAAAAAAAGTGACTTTGGGTAAATGTTAGCTTTTTGGTCCTCTACTTTTCTCATGTGTAAAATAAGAATAATAATTCTAAAATATGGGAAGCTGTAGAACTAAATAATATTTATGCATATATTTTTTAAATCATCAAATTATAAAAAGCAAAACATAAAATCATAAAAATCAAACTATGCGCTGAATAAATTATTGTGGTGATTTTTCCTATTTATATTTTCTATTCTATACAAGTAATTGTAATGAAAATACACCTGAGGTTTCTCTGTTCCATAGTTTCCAATACTAAATGCTAAACCATTTAGCTCCAAGGTTGAATGCCTTTCCTCATGCTTAACTCAATGGTTTTCAAAAGTCCATTTCATAAGTAAAGTACTTGTCTATGCTTCCTTGTCCCACATTCTCTGCTTCTAAGTGATATTTTATTCAACCTGACTTTAAGTCATTCATCCAAAGAAGAAATACTTTTTCCCTTAAGAAGGGTATTTCTTCAGCACTTTCTGTTAGATACAAAGTTGTTCCTAAAGAAAGAGCTCTTTCAAAGATCCCTTTGCCCCTCTTATAGATCTGATTAATAATCTTTACCAAGAATCCTCAGTGTGCAGACTTTTCTTGTTAATCAGATTTCCTAGTTAATAAGAGAATAAATCAGAAAACATTTTCTCTCATCCATTTATGTTTACATTAAGTTTTTCTCCCTCTCTTGTAAACATAATTGATTCAATCTTACTACCTGAAGCTTTTACCTGAGTCAGGCCTATCATTTTAAATGATATTTTAAAATATTTTAATTATAAAATATATTTAAATATATTTTTATTTAAAATATAAAATCTATTGACAGAGATTTTATCTCCCAGGAGTCAGGGAGCAACTATAAACTCAGTACATTTTACAGCATTAACCATGTGGATGCAAATTCTTCAAAGACGTTGCAGTGACTATAGACAAGCCCCAAGATAAAGTGAGAAATTTGTGTTTTTTTAATTGAGCAAATTTCTTAATAGTTTATTTTGCTACTTTTTCTTACTTCTTTCTAAAAGTGACGTACCCAAAAAACTGTGTTGATTAGTTAAGGTTTTGTGTAAAATTCAAGTCCCTTCTCAGATCTAAAATAGTTCACAAAAGGACTTTTATTCATCAAATTTTTATTCCCTACCCACAGTGAACAATGCACTATGGGGGTCTAATTTCAAGTAAAAAGACTTTCCAAAGTGTTTATATCCTGTGGAAACATATGCCTCCTCCTCACCTCTAACCTTTCCTAAAAGTTTACCTGGCACTATATGCCAACGAAAGTCCCCACGATAAATATTCCCATTTACTAAAAACAAAAAATGGTCAAGAGAAATGGAAGCTTGGGAAGTGCAATTTTAACCCTCTATCTAGAACCACTAATGAAAGCATCCTGCCCACAGATCGATTTCCCACTTGTACCAGCTGAAGACACCTACTTCCCTAATAACAAGCTGGAACAAAATAGCAGAAATTACTTCCATTCATACATATTTACAGTCCCTTGCCCCTCAAGTGAGCTTGTAACCAGCTGCCGCCTGGCAAAAACACCCTCCCCCTACCCTAGTGTAGGGGGGACACCTGCTTTAATAAAATACAGAGGCACCATCCTTCCTGCTTTGGCACTACTTTTCATCCTCCTAAAAAACAGGTTGGACTTCCTTGGTGGTGCAGTGGTTAAGAATCTGCCTGCCAATGCAGGGGACATGGGTCTGAGCCCTGGTCCGCGAAGATCCCACATGCCATGGAGCAACTAAGCCCATGCGCCACAACTACTGAGCCTGCGCACTAGAGCCCACGAGCCACAACTACTGAAGCCTGCATGCCTACAATACGTGCTCCACAAGAGAAGCCACCGCAACGAGAGGCCTATGCACCACAACGAAGAGTAGCCCCCGCTCACCGCAACTAGAGAAAGCCCGCACGTAGTAACAAAGACCCATCGCAGCCAAAAATAAATAAATAAATAAATTTATTTAACAAAAAAGCAGGTTGACTTTTTAAACATATTTTCCTATGTACAGCATTGCCCAACATGCAAATAGATGATGATATTGGACAATACATTTCAGCTAACAGGAAAAAGGCAAATATTTATGTTCCAGGTTCAGTTTCCTGGAAAGCAGACTAAGATAAAGTTTTGCATGCAAGATGTTTATTTAGGAGTACCCTTGGGATCAATATTTGGGGGAGAGAGGGAGTGGAAGCAAAAATGGATGAAACAGAAAGTCAAACTATAGTGACAGCCCAAAAAGAGACTTGGCCAATGCCATGGGGAACGCTGGAAATAGAATGGACCTTCAGAGTAGTCCTGAATTCAACCAAGATAATTAAACTTTTATGCTCCATTAGACATTGTACATGGGTCCTCTTGGAAAGGGTATGATCTTGGGCAAGACAGCTGTCTATAACTGAGGTAATCTCTGGAGGGGTTGACACTGAAGGATGTCTGCTGACAGCACTCCTAACAAGTCCTTCATTAAAGAGGATCAGGGCTGTGCATGACAACGTCCCCTCCAAACTTGACAGTGCTTAAATTTGATATGAGATAGCCCTTTTCAAGTTCATCAGGTCATATTATGGGATCACTGCTAGCTCTGGCTATAGTGTCCACATGATAGAATTGAATGTGCTAAAGTTTCTGAAGTACCTATTTTGTGGACTATTCCATGAGGTCTATTGAGCTGGAAACAGCTATCATGCATCTGAAAGCATGTTTTAATGCATCCTTCATGGGTCCTGGTGCTTCCTTGAAGAAGCCTGCAGGAGTACACTGAATTAAGCTGGACGTATCAGACAATTCTCCATCATCCCATTATCAATGGGCCACACATAGGACTGGGCACCACCACTTACAACAGTGGTTGTAAAAACAGCAGACTCAGCTCAGAAATCTAAACTATGAAATGTTACTAATCTTGATCAAAATATAAAATTAGTCAAGAATAATTCTAATAAACTAAATAAAGTTAATGCTATTTCAGCAGTTTGCTTTGCTTCATAAACTTTCAAGAGCCAGGATGATACGGTGCAGCTGTTCCATGGCGTTTATAAAGAACAGGGTCTCCTTAGCTGCTGTGAACTATGTTCACATCCCAATTATGAAGAGACAAAGCACACAGTCACAAGAAGTATTAATCACATTATTTATGCGAACCCCTACTTAACCTTATAGCTGGAAACGTTGAAAAATAAAGCCATTCTAGTCATTTTAAATCAGAGTCTGGCTGTGCTCCCTTAGATGTTTAAGAAGGGATAATCGCAGACCAGTGTAGCAAGGAGAGAATATTTCTGGGCTGAGAATTGGTACAAGTTCCTGATATGCCTCCAACTCAGTGACCTTGGGCAATTCAGCTTTATTTTCTTCATCTGTAAAGGGAGAGGATTAAAATTTTAGGTAGTCTCTAAGGGTCCTTCTGATATAAAAGCCTATAATCCTCTTCATCTTTCAGATTAGTTAGTAGTTGAGTAGAAGCAGATTTAGATTCAATAACACAAGAAGAAATTTTTTTAACTATGTATAGTGACTGATAGTAATCATTACTGTGATGATCATTTCACAATATATACATGATGTATCACATCATTATGCTGTACACCTGGAACTAATATAATGTTATATGTCAATTATACCTCAATTTTAAAAGATGCAATAAGAGTAACTTCAAGATTTCCCCTTAGAGAGATGAATTATAAAAATCCCGTATGTGAAATATTCAGGATATGGGCTGATATCATCCTTCTGATCACCCATCAGGAGTAAAAACATTTTCTTTCATTATCAAAGATGTTTAATAAGATAGTCTTAAATTGAGAGACTGTTCTGTGAGTTGAATATCATAATTTTGCATGATGACCAGCTCTAGTTTTTCATTAGAACTGAAAAAGATGGTTAATGAACCATCTTTTCTTTTTCCTATTACAATAATCTCATTTCAAAGTGTTAATATTGCTGTAATATATCTCTTACAAATGTTGACCCAGACAACAGAATCACCCAAGTCAATATTATTCATGTACTTCATATTTAAGAATATCTTTTAAAATGCCTTTTTTTTGTTTACTAACTCATCAGTTTCAAAGTTAGATCTCACCAGAAAAGTAAGGTTAACTTCCAAATAATAGATTCTAGGATCTGGATCCTGTAACCCACTTATAGACTTATAGCTGGGTTATGTTCCCACAGGTGCCTTATATGGCTTTTTAAAAATAACAGTACCAACACAATTTGGGAAACTACTCTCACATGTATGAATTCAGGCTTTGTTTCCGTCACGTTGCTACTAATTTGGACCAATCCTATGAAGAGGGAAATCCCAAGCTATGATTCCTCAGATCTGAGCTTCATGTCTACCCTTGTGCCAACACGCAGGCAGAACACTGGGATTATTAGCAACTTTGGAACTATACGGGCTAGCTGGGGGGTGGTTCCCACAGAGAGAGAGCTTTGATGAGCAGGCAATACAACGGATTATCATCTACATGGTAAACAGTCTATTTCTCTTGAAACTCTCCCCTTCTATGGCTTCTGTAAGGCTGCCCTCCCCTGGTTTTCTCTTACCTCTCTAGTAACTTTTCCTCAACATTCTTCCAAGGTTCTCTTCTTCCACTTTGCTTTCAAAAGTGGGTGTTACCCTGAGCTCCATCTTCAGCCCTCTCCCTCAATCTGTACACATCTCTTGGATAAACTCAGATAAACTCATGGCTTCAACAGCCACTTTTGTTGCTAAATCTTATTACTAACCTAGACTTTTCTACAAGCTACAAACCCATACTCTCAATTGTCTGCTATCTATTCTATAAACACTTAAGATTCAACATATTTGAAACCTGAGTTTATCAATTTCCTCAAAAATCTGATCATCCCACTTTTAGTCAGTAGCACCATCATTTCCATCATAGGCCAAGTATGAAGAGGTAATGCTACAATCCTCTCTTCCCCTCCTGGTCTATATTTGAATAATATAGATAGAAAACAAGTCAAAGCAAGAGCACTCCTCAAGAGAGCACTGGCCTGAGGTCACGCCACAGACAGCCAGGGGATCATATGGATATGCCGGTAGCAGGGACCACTGGGCAGGGTTTGGGTTGAGAAATGGCTATTACGGGATTAAGAAGAAAGAGAGAAGTACAAGAAGGATGGACAGCCTCAAAGACAAATGTCTTTGACAAATGTCAAAAACAAACGGAGATATGAGAGAAGATATTAAAGATGTTGTGGTGAAATCAACAGACAATAGATAAGAAAAGCAGGAAAAGAAAAGAAGTTGAGATAATACCACGATTTCTGATTTGAATGGTAAGGTAGATTTGGGTGGTTTTTTTTTGTCTCTGTCTCCAAGACTACCACCCTTTCTAAACAAGAGTAATGAAAAATAATACTATCATCTCTCACTTAGAGCACTGAAATCTCCTCCTCATTGGTTTCCCTGAATCTATTCTTTCCCCCTCCAATTCAGTCTTCAAAAAGCAGCCAGAGTAATATTTCCAAGCATAAGTTTTATTCTTTCACTACAGTGACTAAGCCCCTGTAATGGCTTTTCATTGGTCACAGGAAGAGAGGAGAATACTTAGTACATACTAGAAGGCCCTACATGGTCCTGTCCTTGCTTGCCTAGTCTACACCTGCAACTTTTACTACTCCTCCAGATACGCCAATCTTCTTTTGCAAACCCTCTAATATGCTATGCTTTCCCCATCACCCCACCTCAGGGCCTTTGCAGATGTTGTAATTTCTTCCTGGAAGTCGCTCTCTGCCTAGTTAACTACTACTCATCCTCCTGATCTCCGCTGAATTAGCAATCTGTCAGGGAAACCTTTCTTGCCCTCCTTCTGCTCCTCAAAGAAGGCACCTTTCCTGTTAGATGCTCTCACAGCATTTTGCATCTGCCCCTCTTAGCACTTCTCCCAGCTTATAATTAATTCTTCATCTGCATAATATTGTGATTAATGAGTCTCCCCTTTTAACTTTTTAAAATTTCTTTCTTCCTTCCTTCCTTCCTTTCTTTTTGGCTGTGTTGGGTCTTCGTTGCTGCACATGGGTTTTCTCTAGTTGCGGCGAGCGGGGGTTACTCTTCGTTATGGTGCGCGAGCTTCTCATTGTGGTGGCTTCTCTTGTTGCAGAGCATGGGCTCTAGGCACGCAGGCTTCAGTAGTTATGGCAATGCAGGCTCAGTAGTTGTGGCTCGCAGGCTCAGTAGTTGTGGCTCGCAGGCTCAGTAGTTGTGGCGCATGGGCTTAGTTGCTCCGCGGCATGTGGGGTCTTCCTGGACCAGGGCTCAAACCCATGTCCCCTGCATTGGCAGGTGGATTCTTAACCACTGCGCCACCAGGGAAGTCCTGAGTCTCCCCTCTTTAAATAATAAACTCTGTAAATACAGGGAACACTATTGTTCAGTTCAACATTTTATCCTTTATGCATAGGCAGTGGTCTGGCTCTCAGTGATGCGTGATAAATTCCTTATTGGTTGAATGAATGCATGAGTTAATTGCCAAAAGGGAAGCAGATTTGTATACTGGCTTTGAGAGGCCTGTAGAAGATTCAAAGGAAGATGCTTAGCATGTGGTTGACAGGCAGGTCTCTGTGGTTGAAAAAGCACTCACTGTAGAATCGAACTGTCAGGGTTTAAAACCCAGCTTAGTCATTTACTATCTGTGCAACCATAAGCAAATTTTGTTATATGGCTAAACTTTAGTTTCCTCCTCTGTAAAATGAAGATGATAATAGCGTCTACCTCACTGGTGGTGGTTGTAAGAGTTAATGAAATCATGAACATACACTAGTTAACCCAGTACCTTGCACATAGTAGGGACACATGAATATTGTCATTGTTGTTGTTATCATTCTGGATGTCTGAACTACAAGGAAATGTTGAAACTAACTACAGTTTTCAAATCATTCAGGATGGTTGAAGTGACGAGAGTGGTTGAGATTGCCTAGAGAGAGAATACAGAGAGGAAAAAAGGCCAAAAGAGAGAATACCAAAAGATTCAGAGGGAAAGAAAACCATCTACAAGGGGTTAATCAGAGAATCAGAAAAAAGGCAAGGAAAGTTTGGCATGAAAGAAGACAAGAGATCTGATTCTTTCCTATTTGTTATTACTTTAAAATAAATCTATGCTTTGGCAGCTAGACCTTAAAATGACTGGGAAGCAACGTCACCATAAACAGTCAAAGTACTTATTGAGTTCTCTAGAAATTATGTACTTTGGCTTAAGAACATCCTTACCATTAGAAACCAGGAAGTCAATGTTCTTCCTCATTATTATACTGGAGAATATCTTCCTTGGTTCTTAGTTGATCTAAAAGACTGGGATGAAACAACACATTGACGGAAGAGGGAAATGGCTTAAAGAGTTTTCCAGCAAGCAGTGCACAGACCTACATCAACACCAGGGTCCTTTGTGTACCAAAGAATTTGCTGCAGGAAACCAAATGACTGAGTATATGTCATTTTTTAATGATTGAAAAAACAGCAGCCTGCTGACATGTTTCATATCCAATTCAATGCACTGGATTTTCACTCCTAACTACTCTCTATTACCTCTGACATTTCCAGAGTCAATGGAAAATCAGAAATTGCACACTTTGTTTATGGTATTGTCTACTTTTTCTTCAGGAAAATAAATGACTGTTCAAAAAGATTTTATGAGAAATTCATCTGCAAGGGCTGCTACTCTACCAAGTGACTATGCCCTGTTGTAACCACAGCATACAGGGGATGATCTGGCAATCAGGAGCACACACACACACACACACACACACACACGCAAAATGACTCCTCACAGTGCTTGCTTCCAGATGTAAACAAAATAATCAAGTCTCAGAATCAGAATACACTTTTAGTTAGATTTTAAAATGGTACTTGGGTTATGTTATGGCCTTTTCTACAAATAAATAAAAGCTCTTATAATTTTACAAATGTGGATATGACAAGAGCAAAACCAGAGTGGTTCCAATTCTCTTACCAGATTGAAAGTGCTGAATCAGAGTTCCAAAGTGTGCCCAGCCATCTATTCCCCGTGAATAATTCAGAGAACTATGGCTATATATTATTCTGATCCAACTCTGGTCCAAAATTTACAGTTGCTATGCAGGACTTCTATGGACTGTGGACTGTTCTCTTGACTAGCTATTTCCGGAATTTGTATCTTTGTATATGCAAATTCCAGAAAGAATGTAAGCAAAGAGATAACAGATTTGCCTCCATTCATGAAAACTTCCAGTTTCATTAAAGAGACCACATCAACAAATATAGTCTGTATGGGATAAGACACAAAGATCATGCTCTGTCAATATTCGCTGTACTAATTTAGAGAATTTATCACTGAAAGGAATATCTACACAATGTCATCAGTCTAATGATATTATATCCAGTGGAAAAGAATCTCCTTTTTGAGCTGCCTTGTATTTTATAGAGTTATTGCAAGAGTCACAGTCGCTCTAGAATATATTTTGAAGTCGTAGTGAACAGAAGTACTGGCTTTGATTTGGAAGTTGCAAATATTAGTTCTCTGGGTTCTCACGTACCTCAGTCAGAGGTAGTCTTACTACTGGAATCAGTTTTACCCATTAGAGTTGCACATAGAACCCAGAACAGGAATGGTGGGTAGGGAAAGAAAAACAGAATAATTATGAGTGTCAAATACCGTACTTGAGCAGTCAGCAAGCTTGTCAATTGTATTATGACCAATGGCTTTAAAACCATCATCATCATCCTCTGAATGATAGATGGCAAAGTAGAAATTTATCTCCAGTGTTACAACAGCCCATTTGGGCTTATCCAGTGCATATCACTTTCCACACAGGAAACACATTCTGGGAAGCAGTAAGTGAATTCAGAGAAGACAGAAAATGGGCGGGGGAGGGGGCGGTGGGGGGAAGCAGTTCATATTGGAATTTGCTTATCTTTATACAGTCAACAAATGTGAGAACCTGCTACAGACAAGGTGCTGAAGGCAGTACTGAGACCATGGTCTCTGCCTTCCAGAAGCCTAGAATCTAGGCTAGTTAAATTCATGGAGCTACACCCTCCTCATAAATCTATGTTCTGCATGATCTCTTATTTCACTAGCAGCAAGCTTTTGTCCCTGTGCGGTTTCCTGGAACTATAATTTGAGGACCAATTTATTCCTTTTTAGTAGATTTCTGTTCTCTTCCTTTGAATTCTCAGCAATAATAATCTGATTAGCAAGAAGGCCAGGACCAAATATTAATGAGATAATTATGATGTTTTCTTACACCAGGCAACCAGGGACTTCTGGCAAGGACGAGTAGGATGGAAAGCAAGAGGACAAGGATAAAATGCTGGTTTCCAGAAATGACTTAGGCTCTCTGATATCCTCACTGAAGAAGCAAAATCTAATAATAAACATCAAAAAGACAATAGCATACACCAGTGAGGGGGAAAACAGGGAGTAGAAGTCTCTGAGAAGAAAAAGTACTTGTTGAAAGTTCACCTGTAGCATGGGGACCTAGCTTATGGAACTTCTCTGCACATACTCTTGTAAATATATCTCCTAAAACTAAAGTATGTTTTCTAAAATATTTTTTTTCTTATGGGCATGTAACAAAGTCACAAAATTTAAGTCATGCTACCATTTAGATATACATAGAAAATTTAATTTCTTAATTTCTCTTTAGACAATGCCTTTCTCTTGAGCCCCATATATTGCCTAGCATAAAAAGAGACAAAATATCTGAGCTAATTTAATACTTAATTAAATCCAATAATTTACACATCTTTCCCTAAAATAGGGAGTGGATGCTGGTGAAAGAAGTGTGTGGCTTACACTTCTTTTGGTGTGAGTCCTCAGGGAATGTTCTGGCACCCATTGGTACCCAACAAAATACCACTTATTCTCTTAGTCAGTAGGCAGTGCTAAAGTCAGCCCCTGGCTATTCAACGTCTACGTTGTGCCTAGAGAAACTGCTCCCAAGGAGCATCTGCAGTTTCCTCTCTTTCTGACTCAACGCTAAGCTTTATAGACCCAAATAGATCCCTTCCTCATTCCTCATGGTCCTAAGACCTTGCAGGTCACCTCCAACGTTGGCTATGGGATCACCTCATCCCACTGTCATCGCCCTGTGTGTTTTATTAGTCCATCCTTTGACAAAGGTTTTACTGACAACTCCCCACACAGTTAGTCAAAAAAACTTTTTAAAAATACATAACACAACAGACAGTATCTGTACACTAGATATCAATCTAACAGGAGTCCCTTCTCATGACTGTGAAAACAAAGCAAAACCTAAAAACTTAGTTTGGTGGTGGACAGGACCTCTGGTTCCCCAACAAATGAAAATATCCCAGCAGAGAATTAAAACCAAGGTGCAAGACAGGGAAGGGATGAGATTTTAAAATAACTGCTTTTGTGACACACAAAAAAAATGGAATTGGAAAAGACAGGTTTGGGCTAGGCAGTGTCTCTGACTGTAACTATTACTCTATGTTCTTCCTCTAGTTTGCCCAATGTCCTCAGTGCTGATTGGAAGTACTGCTGTGAAAGGTTGCAAGGCAGGAATACATATAAGGCAGCATGTTTGTGCTTCATTTCCCCCTCCCCCATGGACCCACTCACTGGCAGGCTGATCACCCCTACAGCCTGCTTCTGTTTCAAGTAGGAGACCAGATTCCTGAGGTAGGCCTTGCTCCATCGTGGGCATCTCCTCACCACCAGGCCCACTGGGGTCACCTGGTAACTAGGAGCACCACATGGCCGTTGGAGTTCCCCTGCTTGATGCATTGCATGCCCTTGTCGAGCCTGAGTTGATCCAGTTGAAGGGACTGGACAATCTTCAGCTGGGTCAGCTTACTCTCATGAGTATGATCTCTGAGGAAATCACTAATAACCCCCAATCTTCCTCTAGGATGTGCACTGATTTGAGAAGCAGCTTTTTTTTTTAACACAAGAAGCCCATTTCTACCCTATCATGGCACCTAGCTCTCAACTCAGTGTCCATGACATGCAGCAACTAAAGAAGGTTTAGGGGAGTTTTCTAGACCCAGGGGCACTCCATTCTCCTCACTCTGCTAGAATGGTCTCCACTATGCATACAGTGGTCTGCTCCCAAAGCCCCAAGCTGGGGAAACTAACTCAACATGGGGAGCATAAGAGAAGATCACCTGAGCTTAGTTTTAAAAGATAAGGATGAGTTAGGCAAAATCGGAGGGCAATGGAGAAAACTGTACCAGGTGAAGATGGAGATAAGTAAAAGAGCAAGGAAGCACACATAAGACATTTTCAAGGGAGCTACAGATGGTTCAGTAGGAATAGATAACAGAAGTTGATATGAGAATGTCAAACTATAGTTGGGCATGTACGCAAAGCCTGGGTCATTGAGAGTACTGTCTGCCATGCTTCACATTTAAGACCTGAAGGAGGTATTGAAGGATTGTAAGCAGAAGACAAAAAATTGGCATTTTAGAAAGACCACTCTAGAACCATATGAAAACATAATTGGAGGTGATTTAGAAGACTGTTATAATGAAGTCATAAACAAATACAGTAGCAAAAAGATAGAATGGGGAGACATTTGAAAATTGTTAATGTGGCAGAATGGAGGTCTTGGTACCTAAAGGGTTATGTGCAATTAGTGGGGAGAAAAAATGGCTTGAGGGAGACTATACAAGAAGATGAGCAGTTTGGGGAGGAGAAGAAGATTATTATTCCCAATGTGTTACTAATTTATTAAATATGATCAGCATCTGAGTAAAACCAGCCTCAATGAGATAGAACTTTGATAGCAAGGAAAGGAAGAAGAGAGAAAACACATTGAAAGGGATCCAAAACACGATAATGTGTTTCAAGAGACCCTTGAATCCTCAATTTTACACTCTCATTTATTATGCATACCCACCAAATCCTATTGATCTCCCAATCAGAAGCTTAGAATGCTTTTTACTCCTCTACATTTCAACTGAGCATTTTATTCATATCAATTAATATGAGAAGGGAATAAGTCTTATCCTGTACCCAAAGAAGCCACATAACAGCAAAATATCTTGAGCATATCACTCAATGTCTACCCCAAGCCTCCATAAATGTCTTTACACAATCGACCTTTAAAGACTTTGACTTTCACCGAGAGCCAATTTTAAAATGGAATACGTGTGAATTTTTAGTTAAAAAGAATGGTATTTAGTGCATAATTTTGTCTTTTAATATATTTAAAGACTATGTCAGCATATAGGTTGAGACTCATAATTTTGTTCAAAGCTTTCTGTATAAAGACCACATGATACTTTCACCTCAGATCAAAGTGACAGGAAAAAATTTCTTTTAATAAGTTAATATATGGTATGTCCTATTGTCAGACAATGAGAACTACATCATCATCTGATTTCCCTCTTGCCTGCGCTACTAAGAACCTGAGTATAAAGTTTGAGTATAAATAATATTATTCTCAATCTGAGATTTGTTTTATTTTTGCTTCTCTTCTTCATGCCCCTGCTCCCCAAATTTACTATTTAAAATTTGACTTTTGTTCCATGTTACAGGTCTCATCCATCTGTGCCATATTCTTATGATGAGCAAACTTACACCCTTTTAAGAACTCCCAATCCTGTTCTACTAGGGATCCTATAATCCTGCTTATTACTGAGGGCTTCCTAGAGTTTTCAAGCTATGTAAATATTTTGGTGCGATCCTTTTGTCCCTTCAAAAGCAACATCAGATCTCCAGCTGCTGGGAAACGGTGCTTTTCCCTATCACTGGAATCAATGAGTCAAGGCATATGTCCTTAATGGAGGTTTTGGCAAGCATGATATTAGAGTTATTATTAGATAGAAGTAAACCGAATAGTTTGTTTTCTGTGCTGCATATACAAATCGATGGTCTAAATCAAACACTGCAGTTTATAATGTGGTAGAAATACTTACATGGGAAAAAAGCACTAATCAATGTACAGCATTAAGAAAATGTAAGTTTTACAAATTCCAGAAGCCAAAATATTTTACAGACCACAAGAAAAGGAAGAACAAAGAAAACCCAAAGAAAGTATATAAACCCATGCTAGGAAATGGACTCTATCCTCAAAGAGTTTGGTTCAGTTAGTATCTTCTGGTTGCGAGGAAAAGGAGATTCACTTTAGTTATCCAAGAAACAGAGTGATGTTGGCGATAGTGAGGCAGTGCTGTATGAACATAAGTGCACAGGAATCTAGGAAAAGTCAAACAACTAGAGTGGGATCCATAGTAGAGCCCAGGCTGCAGAATCTCCACCTACAGCCTGGACACCAAGTCTGTAAAAATAACCAAATACATAATAAATGGTTTATTGGTATTCCATTTCAATGCATGATGAAATAATATTATCAGTTTTCAGACTTTATGCCTACCCTGAAGTAATATGTCACTAATATTTCTGCTTGCCCTTCTCTATCCCATCACCAATTTCTCGATTCTTTTTTTTTCACCTTCATACATTTTCTTATGTTTCTCCTTTAATAATCTATTTTCTTCTAACTCCAGCTTGACCTTGACTTATGATTTCAACCACATAGCTTAATTCTCTATATATGTCCTTTGATATGCCTTCCACTTCTCTCTGCATTTCCTAATTTGGTCCAAACAAGACAAAGTCAGATTGGCCTATATATCTTTTTACACCAGGCCACAAAATAGGTCATTGGCCAGTCTCTGAATTTGGGTAAGGAAGACTATGTGGTTACCTGGTACTCCTAGACCTGCCTTATTAGCTATGAGCAAAAAAGTTTCAGTTAAGAAGGACCAAGGGCATGGCACAAAGACTGGTGGATTGAATATGCAGCCCTATAATTCACTCATGTGATCAGAAAGTAACAGAATTCTACCACCTTGCTCCTTCCAAAAAAATTATTCTTTTCATCTTGAGTTTTTGGCAGATTTCCCTGGTACTAAACATGGACTTCCAGAATGTATACATGTAGCCTAATCAAAATAATCAATGAAAAAAATAATAATAATCAATGAATTAAGGCATGTGTCTCTAATGAAAACAAGCTGCTACCTTTTATTTTAAAAAGTGTCCTATGCATTCCAAAGATAAATGCAAGTGAATTTCTGATTATTGGGTGTTGTTCTTTATCCTCATCACCCTCCCTGTGGATGCCATAGTTTCCTGCTGCAACCGATCACCTCTATGGGCATTCCTGCTCAAAACCTAATGCAGTCACTGCAACGAACTCAATCTGCATGTCTTGCATCTTGAAGGTTTCAAGTACTTTTGAAACAAAATAGTCTTGTTTCAAAATACGAAAGACATTAAAGCTATATGTACTTAATAAATGTGGATTAATAGAATATATATAATTATAACTGGACTTAAAGCTCATTGAAATAAAGGACTATCTCTCTTGTTCATTTCTCTGCCCCAGACACTGGTACAATTTCTGCCATGTAGTATGTGCTCAATATATTTTTCAAAATAAATAATCATTCAATAAATAAATGAACACCACACCTACTTGCCCACAACTTCCAAACAATGGAAGAACAGAGATTAGAATCTAGTGAGGACCATTTTTTGAATAGTATCAATATGTGTCTCTAGGTCCCATAGAATCACTGAGTAGACAATTAAACTAGAAATGAAACAGGTTTAGAATCAGGTCTCCTAATTTTAAATGAGTTTTTAGAGAAAGAGAGAAGTACAACAGAAATACTGCAGAGACTCTATCTCATAGGGAAAAAAAAGGTGCTTAATTATTCTTAGCCTAGATGGATGGATGGATGGATGGATGGATGGATGGATGGATGGATGGATGGATAGATAGATAGATAGATAGATAGATAGATAGATAGATAGATAGATAGATCGATCTATGTATATCTTTATTCCTGAAAGTAGCTTCCACTAGACAAAGTTTGATGTTTACTGTTTGGTGCTCTCAGATAAAGAGTCTCAGATAAAGAGACAGGATTCCTTGCCTCTTTCTGAGAAGGTAATATTCTTAAAAACACCCATGAAGCCGCTCATAACCCAGGGCACCACCCACCCTCCAGCACAGGAGTTAGATTCCCTTTGCCATCTTGGAGCTGAGTTCGTATAGTCCTTGCTCTCGTCTCACTTGGCAACAGTCATTAGATTTCTAAATTCACCTTAATTCTCTAAACAGGAAGAACAAAGGGCAGAAATCCCAAAGAATGTTATGTGTGACTCATTTTCAACTTTGTGTGAATAATTTGGCAGCACTTGATAAGGACAAAGGCATGATTTTGCTATTAACGAGGAATATTTACATTTGTTTTTCTCCCTTACAGTTAAGCACCCAAATGAGAGACCTACTGCTGTGAACAACGCTGCCACCTTCCTCCCAGTGCTGGTTGTCATTAATTAAAATCATAGAAAGGGGCTAATTCACTGAAGGGAAGCACTCACGTAATGGCCAAATTTCTAGAAGCTTGTGCCCTGGGGGCAAGGCACTGGATTCTTTCTGCTTCTGATTTGGACAGCTCTGAAGCCAGCTCAGTTGGTAAGGGTTGCAGAAACTCTTTACTGTCTTTAAATTAAAAAGCAATATACCTATTGAAATTACTTGAACCATGGTTCTGCAGCTAACTGAGAAAAAATAATGTAATAATAGCTCAGTGTTATGGAATTAATGTTTGTATTCCTCCCCTCCCCCCCCCAAAAAAAATTCATATGTTGAAGTCCTAACCCCTTTGGGAGGTAATTAGGTTTGGTGAGGTCATGAAAATGGTGCTCTCATGATGGAACTAGTGCCCTTATAAGAAGAGGAAGAGACACTAGAGCTCTCTTGCCCTCAGTGCTAGGACACAGACGAGGGCATGTGAGCACACAGAGAAACAGCGGCCATCTGCAAGCCAGGAGGAGGACTCTCACCGAGAACTGAATCTTCCAGCACCTTGACCTTGGACTTCCCAGCACCCGCAACTGTGAGAAATAAACATTTATTGTTTAAGCCACCCAGTCTATCATATTTTCTTATAGCAGCCCAAGCAGACTAAGACATGCAGGTAAGACAATTACGATTTGACTAGTTACAAAACTGACACAAACAGCGTTCTAAATTTCTACCTAAAAATTTACTTGAAAACTCCAGTCAAGATGCTGCATTAACTTCATAGTTTGATATACCCTTTTCCTTCAAAAAAATAATTGAAAAATCTAAAAGGAGAAAATCCAAAATATATAACCGGGCTTCAAAACGAAATAAATATTGTTATGGACTAGAATAGGAACAGAAATGCAAAGCAAAGAATATGGCTAAAACCCAGAATCTGCAGGGTTTGTAGTCTAGAAACAGGCAGGGCAGTTGAGATTCCAGTGAGCGAGAGGAAGAACTTAAAATCCTACAGCAGATGTGGGATAGGATTCAGGCTCACTGCCTGAAGCCAGGCGCTGCCATGGAAGTACTGCCCTCTGCCCACCCTCCCCTCTTCACTGCTCATAGAAGGAAGCTGAGAAAACTGCTTTCATCCAGGGCCCAAGACTTTATAAACCGTAGGCTCCGCGAGGCTGCTTGACAAAGCATAACCCGAAGCTCAGGAACCAGCTCCCAGTCTGGATCTACACTGTACCAAACATCACAGCAAAGCAGGAGCCCCAACCGATCAAAACACCTGATTCTAGACTGGAGGCTCAGAGGGCTAGATGGAGAGGACAGAGAAAACCACTGTTCAAGGAGGAGGTGAGCACAAAAGAGAAAAGAGAGAAGATAAAATCATCCCACTCAAAAAACTATCCTGCATGCCACAGGAAGTAACTTACTGCTAAGAAAGGCAGTCAACAAAACCTACAATGGGAAAACATCATTTAGGTAATGAATAATCAAAGAATGTTCCACCTAAGAATTTTAAAAAGTATTTTGAATGTTCATAGCAATAAAGAAAGGGAGAACATTTGTTTAAAGAGAATTATAAATTATCATAGAAAAACAGGAAAATAAAATAATAATAGATATACATTAAAAATAGGATATTTTTTAAATAATGAAAAATAACAACAAAAACCTAAATGAACTCAGGATTTTATAAAGAAGGAATTAATAAGTAAAAATGTTGTTCTAAGGAATTTCTCATACGCAGCACAGAGGGACAAGGATAAAAATTTTGAAAGAGCAGCTAGGACACAAAGAGGATAGGCCAAGAGACCCCAGCATATGCCTAAAAGGGCAGTGAGAATAATAACCAAGAGATATGCCATTTAAAATCCAGATGACATGTAGGCAGTCATTAAGGTCTGATGGGATGAGGACATGATGATTTAAGAGGGAGGTGCCAGGCTTAACTTCACTGTTGGTTCACAGCAGAGATTTGCAATGCCATCAGGCAGGCAGCAGCCCCTGGGCAGCTCAAGGGATTGGGGGTAGTTTTTAACAAGCACCAGTTTCCTAAAGATTTCTAGAAACCAAGAACAGTCTAACCTCCTTAGGGAGTTGTCAAGGGTCCCCTCAGGCAGAAGCAGGCAAAGGTTATGGCCACATCCAGTTGGTAAATAAAAGGAGATTATTGATAGACTGCCAGCTCGCTTCTCAGTAGTTTCAGGGCAGATGAAGCATGTCTAGGAATCTGGAGCAAACAGCTGGTACAGGTGCAGGAATTATTAATCCACAGCGATGATTGGAAAGCTAGAAACAAAGCAGGGACTGACAAAAAAAAACTTTTATTTTTAAAAACATAAAAAATAGAAGAAATGTAAATAGAAGAAAATCAAAAGAACAGTGAAGGAAAAGTAATGAATGCCACTCCTCCACTCAGACCACTTCACAACTTTCCATGTCACTCAGAATGAAATATCAAAGTCCTTAAAATGACGTTCAAAGCTCTACAAACTCCCCACCCAATCTCACCTGCCACCTTCCCAACCTCACCTCCTCCTGATTTTCTTTCTTTTTTCTTTTATTTTCTGATTTTCATTTTGCTGTTTTCTAGCCACATTATCTTCGCTGCTCTTCTTTGGACTTCTCAGCCATGTTTCCAGCATCAGAACTTCTGCACTTGCTGTCCCCTCCACTGGGAGATCTCCTCCTCCAGAATGCCACTTGGCTTTCTCCCTCACCTCCTTCGATTCTTTGCTCACGTGTTGCCTTCCTCAGGAGGATCTTCCCTGACCACCCTGTTTAAGCTTGCCTCCACCCCCGCCCTCCCTGTCCTCCTTCCCTGCCTTAGAGTGCCCCTCAGTACCCAGCACTATCTCATATCCTACATGCTTTATGCATTTACTGTGTCTCTCTTCCCCTGCTAGGCTGTAACTTTTTGAGGACAGTGGTGTTTATGTCTTGTAATTCAGTGCTGGCCTGACACACTGTAGGCACTCAGTAATGATTTGTTGATAGAATCAATAAATGATCCCGGGCATATGGGAAGCACTCAATAAAGGCCAAGTATTGTATTTAAGCACAGCCATTCAACTACCAATAACTCGCTACTTAGTCTGCTAATCACTCTGCTCCAGGAGGGTCAGTCAGATCATCAACATAATAATGATAACTGTCTGTGATGTGCCAAGTTCCCTTTTGACATTTTATATTTCTTATATCACTTTAACATTAATTCAAAAGGGGGGAAATTATTATTCCCATCTTACTGTGAGTATGAGACTGAGGCACAACAAAGTTAACTGATTTCCCCACATTAAAATAACTGGAGGGTGACAGAGCTGATTTGGAAACTGAGTCTGTCTTCCTCTTAAAATCATTCTGTCCTCTCCACTGACGGATCTGACCCAGGACCCTCCATGGCCACCCCCCCTCCTGCACCCACGATGCCGCTCTTTATTACAGTCGTCTCCCACAGTGACTCTAGTGAGCACTGCTGTCCATTCCTCCTTGCTAAGCTTGATTTATCCGGATTCTCTCTCTTCTAAAAATAACTTTATGCATCTCCAACTCCAATGGTAAATCTTAATCAATCTAAGCCAATCAGAAATCTAAGGTGACATCACCAAAACTGGCAGAGTAGGGAAATTCAGGACTCTGTCTCTTCAAAAGCAACTAATAAACGGGCAAAAACTGTCAGAATCTAAGCCAGTCATGGCAATCCATTCTCCTTGTCAGTGATTGGCTTATGGATAGATATTTAGTATAATTTAATACAATTCCAACCAATATGACATGAGGAGAGTGAGCTGGGGCACTTCTGGGAATAAACTCCTTACTCCTAAGTGGAGACAAGGCCGGAGGAAATGGATTCTCCCTCCATACATGTTCATATTTAAGTGGGATGCCTGAACTACTGCCACTATCTGTCACTCAACCAGAAGATGAAGCTAACATGGGAAAGAGAATGGAGCCAATAGAATCTCAGAGAAGTAAAGTTAGAGAACTTGTGTACCTAATGCTTACCTTACCCATAGAAGGGTAAGTTATGTGAAACTTTTTAAAAGGGCTTGTATGGTAGAAGCCAGGTCGAGTTAGTGTTTCATTACTTTAAGTGAAAGCATCCTGATACCACAGCACCCTCTTTCCACTTAAGAAGTAGCTCAACATCCAAAAATAACTAAAATGGACTTGTCTTCAGTTCTACTACTTGAACATGGACAATCATTTGGGTCTCATTATTTCTAAGATTGAGTTGGTTGCAGGGCTGCCACTAAAAGTAACTCAGAACTCTTCGGTTTCTTACTGAACAGTTAAAAGGAGGAGCGGGAGAGCTGAGGTCAAAGACCAGGCTCAGGCTTCCCTGGTGGCCCAGTGGTTGAGAGTCTGCCTGCCAACGCAGGGGACACGGGTTCGAGCCCTGTTCTGGGAAGATCCCACATGCCGTGGAGCAACTAGGCCCGTGAGCCACAACTACTGAGCCTGCGCGACTGGAGCCTGTGCTCCGCAACAAGAGAGGCCGCGACAGTGAGAGGCCCGCGCACCGCGATGAAGAGTGGCCCCCGCTCGCTGCAACTAGAGAAAGCCCTCGCACAGAAACGAACACCCAACACAGCCAAAAATAAATAAATAAATAAATAAAAGAGCAGGCTCTAGTCTGATAATGGAGGGCTACACAGTGAGGAGCACATTAAGGTGCAAAGAACTTAAGTAATTTGGTCAAGCTCACCAGGTTAGCTGACAGGCAAGCTGAGACTACAAGCCAAGTTTCTCAACTTCTGTTAGAGGACATTTATCCACACCCAGGTTAACCTAGCTATATTCATACTTGCATGTACATTATGTAGCTGATCTAAGGCAAAAAAAAAAAGGGGGGGGGGCCAAGATTTAATGTATTTCAATTATACCTAGGAAACGCAAACTTGAAATTTTGCTCACCCTGATTATTCCTCATAGTGAGGAACGAAGCTATCATGGAAAATATGATTCCAACAGAACTGCTGAAAGTTAGCTAAGCAAACAATTGGGGATAAACGTGCTACAGGCATGGAAATAAGGCTTCCTGTTTCTCTAGCCCTGTAATAACTAAAAACAGCTCCCCTGATGGCCCACCCTCATCACTGAACACGTTCGAAGTGTCTTAGATGCCTGTCATCGACCAGGTGGAGATGTGGTCCATTCTCCTTCCTCTGCCATGTGAACACATACCCTAGTAAGTTTCAATCAACTCTACTTCAGGTTCACAGTGGCAGAATTCAACTGTACTGAATTTCGGAAAGGGTTGAAATCAAGTACTTTTCACCTCTAGTCTATTTAATTCCTCCCAAAGCACTGTACACAAGCATGGAGATCACTACTCAGCCCTTCTAGGGATTCCCACATGGATGCTTCCTAGGTTAGCTGAGTCTATACATCCCCACCTTTCATTCTGCTACCCCCTTCCCACAATGCCTCACTCCTTTTAGCATCTTCTCCTAGCCCAAAGTCCCCCACACTTCCCTCCCTTCAAACAGAGCTGTGTTCATCAACCTACTGGTTAGCAAGCTCCAAGTTTTCCTGTTTCTTAGAAATTTTCCTAGCTTCCTGTGCTAATTATATGAAACTTCAGATAACTATTCTTCTACAGCTATTCTTTCTCTCATTCTGGTGTGGGATAGAGAATAGGGAAGCTTCCCATTCTAAGAGTAGACAGGAGAAGACAGAGCATTGGGAGTCATTTTGTTTCTGATATTCTTGTCTTTGGTTGCCTGAAAATAATAATAATAACAGCAGCAACAACAACAGCAATCAAAGACACCTTACACTAAGAGAGTTAATTTCCTTCTGAGAGTGCTTTCCAGTACTATGCATCCTTCTCGCCCCACCCCAACTCTAAGAGCATAGGTTTTAGGTCTTATTTTGCTAAAGAGAATGCTGTCTCCTTTCAAATCAAATTACAATACCTCCTCCTATTAATTTAACCCTAAAGTGTTTTCCCCAATTCCTGGATATCTGCCACACTCCTTTTCCTCCATCCCCACAGCTGAATAAGCAAGAGATAGAAAAGTCTTAATAAATGAAAAAGTGTGTATACGAACAGTAGCAGCAGCAATTTCTTAATAGTAGAATTCTGGGTGACTTAGTGTTTATTCATTGGATTTTTTCTTTATTTTTTACCTAACAACATTTCTATATAATTTTGGCAATATCAGGAGAAACACTATGCTTTTAAATGAATGGTCTTCAACCTCAAATGACACATAAGAAAAATGTAAGAACTTCTACTTATAGATCGTGGACACACACAATGTCTCATCTCCCTCAGCTCTGATCATCTTGGGTTTCTGAAAATTATAGAAAATCATCTTTTCCTTTTCCATTCATAACTACATTCAAAATCAAGAAAAGAAAACTCAGTGGGCCAGAAATCATGGGGAATCTCTGGGAGAGGGATAAGAAAAAAGAAGCCATCATCAAGGCTAAGAAGTAAAGTCAGGCTAGTAGAAAAAATAATAAATATCATGGGAAAATGGTGCTGAAATTAAAATTCAAACCTTTAAATAAAATGAATAGTAGAAAAGACACAGCTAAAGTTGAACCAGTAAGACAGAAGACTGAGCTGTTGAATTTCCATAACATATCATAAAGGGATAAAAATTGGAAGCTATGAAAGAACAGTCAAGAAATATGAAAGATAAATTCAGAACTTTTAACATCTACCTTCTAGGAATACCGAGAAGGAGAAACTAAAGAGATCTGTAGAGAGGGAACATTCAAAGGAAAAAAAATGTGGTTCTGGTTATTCCTAAACTTTTTTTTTTTTTTTACTAATGAGGGGACCATTTTTAGAATTGTTATTTCATTTGTAATTCACTCACCTAATATTTATTCAGATTCAACAATGTGCCAGGCACTGTGCAAGGTAATGGGAATCTAATAATAGTAATAAATCCTCTCCCTAGAAAATGTATATATGCACAGATCACAATTTTCCACATTATTTTAGAGGTTAAGAGTTCGCTGACCCATAATCTTTCATATTTTTATTGCAGTTCACCTGTTTTGACTGGAATGACTTGGCAAAAACCACACTATTTTTTCCCCTACTGAATTGCTGAATTGTTTAACAAAGAGTATCTTAGCAACTGATTGTTTGAAGGCATGAAATCATACAGAGACTCAGTCTATAATAAAACTGGAATTGGTAAACTCACAGTCCGAGGGTTATTTCACAATAGTTATGGAATGGTCATCTTTCATGAGGTAAACTGGAGTATTTTTCAAATTTCAGATGAAGTAAACTGAAGTCTTTGAAGAATTATGAACTACAGTGAGTAATAAAAATCACTAGTTTCCTACTCAGGGTTAGTAGATTGTCTCACAGATCATCTCAGCCACAGAGAAAATCAGCAACCAAAAAAAGAGGACAATCTCCTTACAGGATATTTAGTGAAGAGAAATTTGTTGTCCACTAGGGAAATTAAAAACAAGGAGTTTGTCTGAGATAATCAGATGTAAATAAAGAGTTGTCTTTTGTATTAATTTCTAGAAAATTAAATGTATTTAGAATATCACAAACTCATTTTGGGATATTTGGTGAATTTTAAGTCAGATACTGATTGACACAGAGAAGGGCTAAAGAAAAACAGGAAAGAACTATTGGAAAACAGAAGAAAACAGAAAGGACTTTGATAGTAACTGAAGACGGAAGACGAGCTTTATAAGTAAGTAAACAAACTTGAGGACAAAAAGGTCAGTCAAAAGACTGGATCTGCAACTGATAGAAGGAAATCACATGTTACACAATGGAACATAAGTGTATGATATAAAAAAGAAGAAAAGCTGACTCTACTTATGTAAGATATGAATGCATATGTGAAGAATTTAAATAGCTGAGATGAAGTTGACGTCTGGCTATGTGTCTATCTTGCCCTGACTTCTATACCCAGTGGTCATGAACATTTTACCAGAGGTATTATTTTCACAATGTCCGCTGATTGAATATGACATACCAGGTGAAAGGCATGGTGTTTTATCATCAGTTCCATAGTACGCCATGAAAGCAAAGATTATAATCTCTTAATTTTAGATATCAGGACAGGTGCTCTGAAGCAACACAAAGACAGAAGTGCCAATAGAATGCCATCAGATCTATATTTTTAGTTAACAACTCATACCTCTGCAAACTCTAGCCATTATTTTTACTCATTTAGCTTTTTCTCTTTTCTCAGCCTTTCCTGAGTGTTTATGGTTCTTTCTGAGCTGTTGATAAATTTTCACAACTTGTCATATGTGGTCTGACCAAAACACTGCAGAGAGGTGCTAAACTGAATTAAATCTGTGTGAAAAGAGCTTACAAAGTTGGCCACCAAAGGTATTTTATGTATTTAAAATAGCATGTTCAGGTCTTCAGAGTTTGTCAGAGTTTCAATTGGGCTTTTTTTTTTCTTTTTTTTGAGGACGATGACTAACTATACCTTGTGCTCATTCTTTGCTTGGTTTCTTTGTTATATGCAATATTTGACAGCCATCTACCCTCTCTTGCATTGCCACCAAATTATTCATTCAGCATAAGCAGCTGACTGAGTTTCCTGAAACATAAGAAACTTCATCACCTAGAAATTAACTATCATGTTGTAGAAGTTGTCAATTTTTTTAATCTGATAATGTTCAACATTATATCTTGCTCTGAAATAAATGTTAATTGTTAAAAGTTGGATTTTTAAGGACAACAAAGTGAATCTGATTTATCAGGAACAAATTTATGATGAAAAAAGTCCTTATCAGGAAAAGGATAATGGATCATGAGACCCAGTAACAACCTGGCAAACTCTGAATGCTATTATAGACCTCTTGTTCTTATGATCTACTAGTTTTGCAACAAAGGAATGTTGGGGGCCTTTTCTAAGTAACAATAATACTAATTACAACTAAACAGTCAAGTCCCTTACAAACCATGGGAAGGCCAGAACAAGCTCAGAATAAGCAGGAAGACGATAGGGGGGCCAAGACGGCAAGGAGGAATAGTAGGAGGTAAAACAAAATGACCCCCTGCAGCTGTCTGGGCACATCTCTTGTAGGAGTGTTGCACTGGGTTCTGAGTTAATGGTTTTGGATAGGCCTGCCACGGGTGAAGGCAGGTCTTCAGAAAGAAAACCTGCACTAATAAAGCCACACTATAGGTAGGAGACACAGTGTGGTCAGTGAGCCCTGCACTGGCTATCAGAAGACCTGGGTTCAAGTCTTAGGTTTATAGGTTCTTGTTTGCCTCACCTTGGATACAGTACAACCTGAGTCACAATTTCTCATCTGTGTAGAATGTATCCTCATATGATTATCATGCGAATTAGCTGATCTATGTATTTAAATTATCAAGTTTCTCTCATATGAAAATTTCTTATTTTTAATAATAAAACAGAAATTATTACTAACACTAGTAGTAATACCTACTAGAACGCAGCTACTGTGATAAGGGCAAAAGTTAAAAGCAAGAAACAAAGAGGTTGACATAAGGTGGAAGCAGTATAATATAGAAGAGGCATATAGTAAAACTGTTAAGAGTTTCGACTTTGAACCCAGCCTACCTGGATTCAAATCCTGACTCTGGGACTGTGTGACTATGGCAAAGTCACTTACACTCTTTGTGCTTCAGTTGCCATGTCTATAAAAGGTAGACAATGGTACCAACATCACGGGTTTGTTGTGAGGCTTAAGTGAGTATCTAGGTATTAGTGTTTAGCACAGTGTCAGGCACACAGGAGATATTAAACAAGTGTTTGCTAGTATTATAATGCTGAGCAAAGGCACTACACCACTTAAATCCTTCCTCATTGGGAACTGAGCTGATCAAAAACTCTAGAATTAAGCTGTGTGACCCCAGACATATAGAATTACAGGGACCTTGAGCAGGCCTCTTAAGCAGGTCACTACATAAGCTATCAAAAAGCCACCCTCATTGACCACAGTTCAGATTTTAATTCACAAGTGAGAAGAGGACAGGAAAAGTTCACTTTTCCATCATATCATGACTTTTTGGCTGTCCATTTGCATGTTAAGAAAACCAGTTAACTTGTTCAGGACACTAGTTGGGCCTTGGTCGTTATCTGTATTGACCAAGGAAGAAAAAGTATGCAGCTTCATTTAATCACCTCCACTACTCTTATTTTACTTAACTTCATGATTGTTAAGGGGCAAGGTATGTATTTTCCTTTATATAATATATACCAGTAGCATAAGACCCTTGGCTTTCTTTTCTTTTTTTTAATAGATCTTGATTGGAGTATAATTGCTTCAAAATACCATGTTAGTTTCTGTTGCACAACAAAGTGAATCAGCCATATGCATACACATGTCCCCATGTCCCCTCCCTCTTCAGCCTCCCTCACATCCTCCCTATCCCTCTCCTGAGGTCATCGCAAAGCACCAAGCCGATCTCCTGGTGCTATGCTGTTGCTTCGCACCAGCCAGCTATTTTACATTCGGTAGTGTATATAAGCCCATGCTACTCTCACTTCACCCCATATTCGTGCTCCCACCCCATGTCATCAAGTCTATTCTCTATGTCTACCTCTTTATTCCTGCCCTGCAACTAGGTTCATCAGTACCATTTTTTTTTTTAAGATTCCATATATATGCATTAGCATACGATATTTCTTTTTCTTTTTTTTTTTTTAACATCTTTACTGGAGTATAATTGCTTTACAATGGTGTGTTAGTTTCTGCTTTATAACAAAGTGAATCAGCTATACATATACATATATCCCCATATCTCCTCCCTCTTGTTTCTCCCTCCCACCCTCCCTATCTCACCCCTCTAGGTGGTCACAAAGCACCAAGCTGATCTCCCCGTGCTATGTGGCTGCTTCCCACTAGCTATCTATTTTACATTTGGTAGTGTATATAAGTCCATGCCACTCTCTCACTCCGTCCCAGCTTACCCTTGCCCCTCGCCGTGTCCTCAAGTCCATTCTCTACCTCTGCACCTTTATTCCTGTCCTGCCCTTAGGTTCTTCAGAACCTTTTTTTTTTGGATTCTACATATATGTGTTAGCATAAGGTACTTGTTTTGCTCTTTCTGACTTACTTCACTCTGTATGGCAGACTCTAGGTCCATCCACCTCACTACAAACAACTCAATTTCGTTTCCTTTTATGGCTGACTAATATTCCATTGTATATATGTGCCACATCTTCTTTATCCATTCATCTGTTGATGGACACTTAGGTTGCTTCCATGTCCTGGCTATTGTAAATAGTGCTGCAATGAACACTGTGGCACATGACCCTTTTTGAATTATGGTTTTCTCAGGGTATATGCCCAGTAGTGGGATTGCTGGGTCATATGGTAGTTCTATTTTTAGTTTTCTAAGGAACCTCCATAGTGTTCTCCATAGTGGCTGTATCCATTTACATTCCCACCAACAGTGCAAGAGGGTTCCCTTTTCTCCACACCCTCTCCAGCATTTATTGTTTGTAGATGCTTTGATGATGGCCGTTCTGACCGGTGTGAGATGATATCTCATTGTAGTTTTGATTTGCATTTCTCTAATGATTAATGATCTTGAGCATTCTTTCATGTGTTTGTTGGCAATCTGTATCTCTTCTTTGGAGAAATGTCTATTTAGGTCTTCTGCCCATTTTTGGATTGGGTTGTTTGTTTTTTTGATATTGAGCTGCATGAGCTGCTTGTATGTTTTAGAGATTAATCCTTTGTCAGCTGCTTCATTTGCAAATATTTTCTCCCATTCTGAGGGTTGTCTTTTCGTCTTGTTTATGGTTTCCTTTGCTGTGCAAAAGCTTTTAAGTTTCACTAGGGCCCATTTGTTTATTCTTGTTTTTATTTCCATTTCTCTAGGAGGTGGGTCAAAAAGGATCTTGCTGTGATTTCTGTCATCATACAGTGTTCTGCCTATGTTTTCCTCTAAGAGTTTGATAGTGTATGGCCTTACATTTAGGTCTTTAATCCATTTTGAGTTTATTTTTGTGTATGGTGTTAGGGAGTGTTCTAATTTCATTCTTTTACATGTAGCTGTCCAGTTTTCCCAGCACCACTTATTGAAGATGCTGTCTTTTCTCAATTGTATACTCTTGCCTCTTTTATCAAAAATAAGGTGACCATATGTGCATGGGTTTATCTCTGGGCTTTCTAAGCCCTGTTCCATTGATCTATTTCTGTTTTGGTGCCAGTACCATACTATCTTGGTTACTGTAGCTTTGTAGTATAGTCTGAAGTCAGGGAGCCTGATTCCTCCAGCTCCGTTTTTCTTTCTCAAGATTGCTTTGGCTATTCGGGGTCTTTTGTGTTTCCATACAGATTGTGAAATTTTTTGTTCTAGTTCTGTGGAAAATGCCATTGGTACTTTGATAGGGATTGCATCGATTCTGTAGATTGCTTTGGGCAGTACAGTCATTTTCACAATGTTGATTCTTCCAATCCAAGAACATGGTATATCTCTCCATCTGTCTGTATCATCTTTAATTGCTTTCATCAGCGTCTTATACTTTTCTGCATACAGGTCTCTTGTCTCCCTAGGTAGGTTTATTCCTAGGCACTTTATTCTTTTTGTTGCAGTGGTAAAGGGGAGTGTTTCCTTAATTTCTCTTTCAGATTCTTCATTATTAGTGTATAGGAATGCAAGAGATTTCTGTGCATTAATTTTGTATCCTGCAACATTACCAAATTCATTGATTAGTGCTCTAGTAGTT
Organism: Eschrichtius robustus; assembly: GCF_028021215.1. NCBI lineage: Eukaryota > Metazoa > Chordata > Mammalia > Artiodactyla > Eschrichtiidae > Eschrichtius > Eschrichtius robustus. The sequence goes on from NC_090825.1 coordinate 33,289,886, forward strand.
TTCTGGTGACATCTTTAGGATTCTCTATGTATAGTATCATGTCATCTGCAAACAGTGACCGCTTTACTTCTTCTTTTCCAATTTGGATTCCTTTTATTTCTTTTTCATCTCTGATTGCTGTGGCTAAAACTTCCAAAACTATGTTGAATAACGGTGGTGAGAGTGGGCAACCTTGTCTTGTTCCTGATCTTAGTGGAAATGGTTTCAGTTTTTCACCATTGAGAATGATGTTGCCTGTGGATTTGTCCTGTATGGCCTTCACTATGTTGAGGTAAGCTCCCTCTATGCCTACTTTCTGGAGGGTTTTTATCATAAATGGGTGTTGAATTTTGTCAAAAGCTTTTTCTGCATCTACTGAGATGATCATATGATTTTTATTCCTAAATTTGTTAATGTGGTGCATCACATTGATTGATCTGCGTATACTGAAGAATCCTTGCATCCCTGGGATAAATCCCACTTGATCATGCTGTATGATCCTTTTAATATGATGTTGGATTCTGTTTGCTAGTATTCTGTTCAGGATTTTTGCATGTATGTTCATCTGTGATATTGGTGTATAATTTTCTTTTTTTGTGATATCTTTTTCTGGTTTTGGTATCAGGGCGATGGTGGCTTCACAGAATGAATTCGCGAGTGTTTCTCCCTCTGCAGTTCTTTGGAAGAGTTTGAGAAGGATCGGTGTTAGCTCTTCTCTAAATGTTTGACAGAATTCGCCTGTGAACCCATCTGGTCCTGGACTTTTGTTGTTAGAAGATTTTTAATTAAGGTTTCAATTTCATTACTCGTGATAGGTCTGTTTATATTCTCTAATTCTTCCTGGTTCCGTCTTGGAAAATTGTACCTTTCCAAGAATTTGTCCATTTCTTCGTGGTTGTCCATTTTATTGGCATATAGTTGTTTATAGTAGTCTCTTATAATCCTTTGTACTTCTGCAGTGTCAGTTGTGATTTCTCCTTTTACATTTCTTATTTTATTGATTTGTATCCTTTCCCTTTTTTTCTTAAGGAGTCTGGCTAAGGGTTTATCAATTTTCTTTATCTTCTCAAAGAACCAGCTTTCAGTTTTATTGATATTTCCTATTGTTTTTTTCATTTCTATTTATTTCTGCTCTGAGCTTTATGATTTCTTTCCTTCTACTGACTTTGGGTTTTCTTTGTTCTTCTTTCTCTAGTTGTTTTAAGTGTAGGGTTAGATTGTTTATTTGAGATTTTTCTTGTTTCTTGAGGTGAGATTGAATTGCGATAAACTTCCCTCTTAGAACTGCTTTTGCTGCATCCCATAGGTTTTGGGTCATCGTGTTTTCATTGTCATTTGTTTCTATGTTTTTTTTTTTTATTTCTTCTTTGATTTCTTCAGTGATCTCTTGGTCATTTAGTAGTGCACTCTTTAGCCTCCATATATTTGTGGTTTTTACAGTTTTTTTCTTATAATTGATTTCCAATCTCATAGCATTGTGGTCAGAAAAGACACTTGATATGATTTACATTTTCTTAAAATTTTCCAAGGCTTGATTTGTGACCCAAGATGTGATCTATCCTGGAGAATGTTCCATATGCACTTGAGAAGAAAGTGTATTCTGCCACTTTGGAATGGTGGAATGGTCTATAAATATCAATTAGATTTATCTGGTCTATTGTGTCATTTAAAGCTTGTGTTTCCTTATTTATTTTCTGTTTGGATGATCTGTCCATTGGTGTAAGTGGTGTGTTAAGAGTCCCCTACTATTATTGCGTTACTGTCAATTTCTCCTTTCATGGTTGTTAGCATGTGCCTTATGTATTTGGGTACTCTTATGTTGGGTACATAAACTTTTATAATTGTTATATCTTCATTTTGGATTGATCCTTTGACCATTATCTAGTGTCCCTCCTTATCTCTTGTAACAGTCTTTATTTTAAAGCCTTTTTTATCTGATACGAGTATTGCTACTCCGGCTTCTTTTGATTTCCATTTGCATGGAATATCTTTTTCCATTCTTTCACTTTCAGTCTGTATGTGTCCCTAGGTCTGAAGTGGGTCTTTTGTAGACAGAACATATACGGATCTTGATTTTGTATCCATTCAGCCAGTCTGTGTCTTTTGCTTGGGGCATTTAATCCATTTACATTCAAGGTTATTATGAATATGTATGCTCCTATTACTATTTTCTTAATTGTTCTGGGTTTGTTTTTGTGGGTCTTTTTCTTCTCTTGTGTTTTCCACTTAGAGAAGTTACTTTAGCATTTGTTGTAAAGCTGGTTTGGTGGTGCTGAATTCTCTTAGCTTTTGCTTGTCTGAAAAGCTTCTGACTCCTCCATCAAATCTGAATGAGATCCTTGCTGGGTAGAGTAATCTTGGTTGTAGGTTTTTCTCTTTCATCACTTTAAGTATATACTGCCACTCCCTTCAGCTTGCAGAGTTTCTGCTGAAAGATCAGCTGTTAACTTTATGGGGATTTCATTGTATGTTATCTGTTGCTTTTCCCTTGCTGCTTTTAATATTTTTTCTTTGAATTTAATTTTTGTTAGTTTGTTATGTGCCTTGGTGTGTTTTTCCTAGGGTTTATCCTGTATGGGACTCTCTGTGCTTCCTGGACTTGGGTGACCATTTCCTTTCCCACGTTAGGGAAGTTTTCCACTATAATCTCTTCAAATATTTTCTCAGACCCTTTCTTTTTCTCTTCTTCTTCTGGGACCCCTGTAATCTGAATGTTGGTGCATTTAGTGTTGTCCTAGTGGTCTCTGAGATTGTCTTCAATTCTTTTCATTCTTTTTTCTTTATTCTGCTCCTCAGCAGTTATTTCCACCATTTTGTCTTCCAGCTCACGCACTGGTTCTTTTGCCTCAGTTTTTCTGTTATTGATTCCTTCTAGTGTATTTTTCATTTCAGTTATTGTGCTGTTCACCTCTGTTTGTTTGTTCTTTAGCTCTTGTAGATCTTTGTTAAACATTTCTCGTATTTTCTCAATCCACGCTTCCATTATATTCCTGGGATTCTGGATCATCTCTACTATCATTACTCTGAATTCTTTTTCAGGTAGATTGCCTATTTCCTCTTCACTTATTTGGTCTTGTAGGTTTTTACCTTGCTTCTTTATCTGTGACATATTTTTTTGCCATCTCATTTTCTTTTCTTTTTTATGAGTGGAATTGTGTTTCTGTTTTACTGGTTGTTTGGCCTGAGGCTTCCAACACTGGAGTTTGTAAGCTATTGGGTAGAGCTGGGTCATGGTGCTGAGACGAGGAGACCTCTGTGAGACCTCACTCTGATGAATATTCCCTGGGGTCTGAGGTTCTCTGTTAGTCTAGTGGTTCAGACTCAGAGCTCCCACCATGGGAGCTTCCACCCGACCCCAGGCTCGTGAACCAAGATCCACAAGCTGCATGGGGTGGCCAAAAAAAAAAAGAGAATAACAAAGTAAAAGATAAAATTAGACTAGGAAACTAACAGATATGTTTGAAAGAATGTAAAAATAAAAATACAGATGAATCAACAACCGGAAGGTACATCAGTACCACAATAGTAAAAATGAGGAGGAGGAAAAGAAAAAAAAAAGGGGGGGTGGGGGAAGGCCTTGGCTGTGGAGAGTGGGTCCTAAGCAAGGGTGAGGTTTGGGTGGTGGGCAGGGCCAATGCTTAGGACCCACAGGGCTTGAAAAGGACCTGGGGGCTGTGGGGGGTGGGGCTTAGGCTCAAGGAACAGAAGGGGCCCAGGCATGCTCCCCACTCCTGGTCTCAGAGGTCAGGGGACCTCACCCAGGAGCCCAGCAGGCTTCCTGGGCTCGAGTGGGTGGGGCAAACACCCTCCTCTCCTCTCCCCCTCCTCCTGAATGGCCCCTCCCGCCTGCCATTCCAGATCTCCTGGCCTCCCACCTATGCCCCTAGGACCCACGTGGCCTGGAGGGGGCTTTGGAGGAGGGTAACTGACTTGGGAGCTCAGCAGGCTCCCCAGGCCCGAGTGGGCCAGGTGATCACCCTCCACTCCTCTCCTGCTCTTCCCAGAGAGTCCCTCCCACCTGCCTCTCCTGATCTCCCCAGCCACAGGGGCGCCAATCTTGTCTGGCCTCCACTTCTCCTCCCCTCTCAGTCCCCCTACGTCCTACCAGTTCATTCTGGGGTCTCTCCTGTCTCCTTGGGCATCAGAGTCCCCCACCAGAGGCCAGCAGATGCCCTAGTTGTGGGGCGATGTTAACTCCGCATGTTCCCACACCGCCATCTTGACTCCTCCCTCCAGCTTTCTTTTTTTTAAGAACTACTCTCTTAACAACTTTTGAGTATGCAGTGCAGTATTATTAAAAATAGACCTTGGTTCTCTTATTTTGTTTTTACTGATTTCCATTTAGATAATAGATTTCTATAGTCTATTTTATAGTCATTTGTCCTTTATAACATCTAGAATCATGCAAATCACCACAAAATAAACAAGAAAAATTGGATCAATGGATAAATAAGACGGATGGATGAACGGCTTGAAAGATAAAAACAGAGATTTTTTTCTTTCTTTCTTTTTTTTTTTTTGGTGCTTTTTAGCAAGAAAAGAAAGGCTCAGAAATTGCCTAACTAGAATTATATCAACCCCCTCAGTTTTTAAAAAAAATTATTAATAGTGGAAAAATTAGAAAGAATCAGAAGTAGGATAGCTGGTAAGCAGATTAATTCATTTGTTAAATATCTGCTTAGAAAAAGTTAGAATTTATCAAAATACAAAATAAACTCATCCTTATTTTGTCCCTTTTAGTAGAACAGGTAAATAATAATACATAGTGAGTAACAGTAGTAAAAAATATATATATATAGATGGAGTCAATAAAATATAAAACCTTTGTCACATATAACAATTGAAACTACATATGCAGCAGCAGCTTTGCCTTTAAATGTGAGTGTAACTCTAAAATAATAAAAAATTTTTTGTGTGGTTTGTAAAGTAGACTTATTGTTGAATGAGAGAAATATAATGTTCAATCCATTTTGAGGAAAATAAAATGTAAGGTATCTTATATAAAAATCTTTCCAAGGAAGCTGTTCAACATTTAATGATAACAGCCACTAGTGATAGAATATGACATTTTTCATATAATTCACAGGAAAGTAACAAGATCTTCAGTCAGAATTTTCTAATTTCTAACACAACCCAGAAACAATGTATGTCAAAAATCACAAGTGAAGACAAAATGGGTTCAGTTTTGGAATATGAATGGTATTGGTCATATGAAATTAATTTCACAAAATAAAATATCCAATGGAACTATTCATTTTGGTTGGCATTCTTAACAATAAATCTCTAGGTCTCAGTTTCTTTTTAAAAAATAAGCTGGTTATTCATACAAAGACAACATAAAGGAAGGCACACTATAAAAGAGCTATAAAGCAAAGCACAAATGGAAGTTCTAAATGTAAAACACTGCACAGCCGTTGCACATATTAAATGTTCAATAAATACCTGAGTTAATGATTGAGGCATTGCAGGTAGTGAAGGGTGAGGCACTTGGGCTGAACACTTGGCCTGAACTGCCACACAAGGACTGTTTTTTTCACTATGACAATGGTTTGGTTGACAATATATTTTTTGTGTGAATGTTTTCAATCTAAACAGTATTACCTATTATGACAATCTATCTTATTCACCATTATTTAGTATTATTTCCAGTATTCAAATTCATTTTCAATAGATACTCATCATAATCAAACCTATTCAATGAAAAAAAACCACAAGCTCCAGGACAAATCCAAGATAAGAGTATACACCAGTACTGAGAAAGAGACATCATAAAAAACAGTACATAATATGTGAAAGTGATTACACTGAAGATATCAGCAGTCATAGAATGAAGAATTCTGGGCATCTACTTCATTCATCTTTCTACCACCTATAGGAGATACTGTGAGAGATAGGTATTGCAGAATAACTGTCTCAAAAAGCTTTTAACCCTTTTAGATGTACCTTCCTATAATGCAAAAACGGGAAACTAAAATGACGCTTCTCAGACTCCCCTGCAGCTAAATTTCCAAATGTAATTTAGACCCAGATGTAATTTAGACTTGGATAGCAGAATGAGATAGAGACCACTCTTCCACTGCTTCAAGTGTTCTGGCTGGCAAGCCTGGTGGTAGAGGTATTTGGATTTCTACTACAACAGTAACAGAAGTTGTAGTGATTGATTGGTCCCTCGTTTCCTGGCTATTAAGACAGTGAATCCACTCTGTTGGCATGGATGACAGAGGGTGTGATTTTAGAACCAACAATTGTGGTGGTGGCTTTCTGATCCTTGGACTGCTGCTGAGGCTGTGTGTACTGGCGACAACTGTTAGGCTGATTCCCAAGCTGAAGGAGAAGTCCCCCACGTGCCGGTCATGGCACAGGATGCAACCCCCTTGACAAGCCAGCTCTATGGTCTTTGTCAGAGACTCATTCCTGGAAGCTTGGCCCAAAGCCTGTATTCCAGCTCTTCTAATAAAATGGAAAGCATCCAGTTTCCTGTGTTAAATCTTGTTCTATTTAAACTAACTCAGATGGTTTCTGGTTTTTGCAACTGAAACTTGACCAATACAGCAGTCATGGTCCATGTATATGCAGACAGAATTGCTCTGACTTTATGAAGAATTACAGGCACATTGCCTGAACATACCAAACTTATATTTGTGGTTTGGTGGAAATGCATTCTGAATGCCAAGCCTGATCTACCTTCCTCAGGCCGATTTTGCCCTTTCTGGTCTTTCCTCCCCCAGCACACGTTCCTACCTTCACTATAATAGTTATTATACTGTATTCCGTTTCTGTCTGCATGTCTGCTTCCCAAATAGACTTTTAAAAGGCATGGCGTCTTTAAATCTCTGTATTCCCTATGGCTAGCTTATTTAGAGTAGGTCCTCAATAGCATTGGTGGAAAAAAGAGAGCAAAAGAAGGATCATAAATCAAAAAACTGGATTGAATTCATTACTTTAAAAATCCTCTCAGGATGAAAGCACCCTAAGTGATCATCAACTGATGAATGGATAAAGATGTGTGTGTGTGTGTGTGTATATATGTATATATATATACATATACACACACACACACACACACATATATATATATATATATATATATATATAATGGACTATTACTCAGCCATAAAAAGAATGAAATCTTGCCATTTGTGACAACATGGATGGATCTAGAGGGTATTAAGCTAAGTGAAATAAGTCAGACTGAGAAAGACAAATGCATATGATTTTACTTATATGTGAAATCTAAAAAGGAAAACAAACGAACAAGCAAAACAAAACAGAAACAGACTCATAGTTACAGAGAACAAACCAGTGGTCATCCATGGGGAGGGAAGTGGGGGGATAAGTGAAATAGGTGAGGGACATTAAGAGGTATAAACTTCCAGCTATAAAATAAATAAGTCACAAGGATGTAATGTACAGCATAGAGAATATAGTCAATAATATTGCAATAACTCTGTATGGTGACAGATGGCAACTAGAATTATGGTGATCATTTCGTAATGTATAAAAATATAGAATCACTATGTTGTACACCTGAAACTAGTAGAATACTGTATGTCAATTATAATTCAATAAAAAAGTAAAAAGAAATAAAAAATTATCTCAGGGACAACCAGAAACTAACAAATCATAACCATCACGTTTTAGTCTATCCACTGTCCAAAAAACTGTGGCAAAGTTTCACCTTTTATTTTTTCTTCAATTTGTTTTCATAGACAAGGGATCCCAAAGAGACCTCTCTCTGGGCTACTGGAAAATAGAATTCCAGTATTTCTTTTTTTTTTTTTTAATTTATTTTATTTATTTATTTTTGGCTGCATTGGGTCTTCGTTGCTGCGCATGGGCTTTCTCTAGTTGCGGCGAGCGGGGGCTACTCTTCGTTGTGGTGCTCAGGCTTCTCATTGCAGTGGCTTCTCTTGTTGTGGAGCATGGGCTCTAGGCATGTAGGCTTCAGTAGTTGTGGCACGTGGGCTCAGTAGTTGTGGCTTGCAGGCTCTAGAGCACAGGCTCAGTAGTTGTGGCGCACGGGCTTAGTTGCTCCGCAGCATGTGGAATCTTCCTGGACCAGGGCTCAAACCCGGGCCCCCTGCATTGTCAGGCAGATTCTTAACCACTGTGCCACCAGGGAAGCCCTAGAATTCCAGTATTTCTTCTAATCATTTCTCAAGGCTAACTTTTAGGAATCTTACTTATATTTCCAATATATCACAACGCAAAAAAAGTCTTCTGTATTGGATGTAAAATTGACTTCTACATCTAATAATGACTTACTAAAGCTTACATTTTATTTAAGTCCATAAATTTTATAGATACAAACAGAGCAGAATTTGAGTAAGTTTTGGTGGATAATTTATTACACAATAGGCTTGAAAAAATCTTAAGTATAAGCTATTTTTTTAAACCTCACGGAAATTTTAGAAGAAAAATATAAAACCAAAATAAAAACTCACTGGATGAACTTAATAGAGAATGACAATGATAGAGGAACAAAATTAGTAAACTGAAAGATGGATCAACTAAAATTATCTTATCTGAAGAATAGAGAATTTAAAAGATTTTTCTTTTAGTGAACAGACTCTCAAGGACCTATGGCACAATATAAACAAAAAAGCTAACAGTCATGTCATCAGGGTCCCAGAAAGAAAAGGAGAGTTTGGTGCAGAAAAATATTTGAAGAGATAATGAATGAAACTTTCCCAAATTGGGCAAAAGACATAAACATACAAATTCAAGGTAATCTATAAGTTAAATAAATGGGAATAATTAATTAAATTATTGCACATTGATTTGATGAAATGGAATAAAACCATCATAAAATAGTGTGCAATTATGCATGTAAATATGGAATAGATTTTTTAATGTAAACATGAAATTTGTTTTATTAGAATAGTGAGATCATAGGTACTATTTGGGAGGCAATCTTTCTGCAATTTTGTGACATTATTTTTACAATAAAAAAAAAACGAAGGAATGTGCCAGTACATTGGCATTCATTTGTTGAGGTATCACATCAAAGTATTCTGTTTCCCACACTACAGAGAAAAAATAAAACATCAGTTAACTACTGGAGGAACATAGCTTCTTCACTCAACTGTACATCCGTATGGATGATATCATTGGCCCAATGACACCCAGATTGCAGTGAAGACAGAAGCTTATAACACCCAGACATTATAGGGTTGGTTATTACAAAATACCCCTTAGAGTTCCCAAAATAGTTTCAGGAGTATTGACAGCTTTACTGGAAAATATGTTTCCTTAAGATGCATAGTCATGAAGCTAACCAACTCCAGATTACTACCGTTTGTTATTAAACATCTGCTTTCTCTTTATCTATGGCTTTCTCTCTACTTTCATGGAAAAGGGAAAATAATATGCTTAGACTTTGCCTAAAAGTGTTGATTATTGTATTAATAACTAGAAACATTTCAATACATAAAATTATTCAAGTTTCATATCATATCCTTTTTCATTAACCATATTCCCAATATGCTTATGGAATTAAAAGTAGTGTGAAGCTAAGCCGTAATGTCTACAAACTCATGGAACAATTGTCCAAATTTCTTCCTCTTAAAGTTTTATTTTCTGAGTTGGAAAACAGGACTTACCGAGCCAACCTTTCATTAAATACTAAATTCTTCTCAGCCAACTCCCGGGGGGAGGTAATTTTATTGCAGTATATCAATAGCAATGCACATGGAATTTGCAGAAATTCGTGGGCAAGCCGCACAACTATCTCGTAGTTCACTGTACCAATTTTTTATCTCACCAGCCGAATTTACATATCCCTCCACATCCAGGCTAGAGTTCCCCTCCAGAGGCTGACAGGAAAAAAGGAAGAAATATTGTATAGCACACCTAAACCTAAAAACTCAAAGCATGTTAAAACACCTTATTTTTCACAGCGATTTACTTTGAGTAGATGAGAAACTAATACCATGCTTCCAATTTTCAAAATTTAATCACAAGAATAATTACAGTCCTTTCAGAGCAATTTGATAACTCATCTATATACCTAACATTCATACTTATTTACTAATTCATCCATTCAACCACTGTTTTTTTAGTGCTATGAGTAAAGCACCTTCCTAGGCAATGGAGATATATTGCTGAATCAAAAGAAGATGGTCCCTATCCTTGTAGAGGTGAATAGGAACATTAGACACTCAATTACACAATTATGTATATCAATACATGTTGCGAAGACTATGGAGAAGTCTACTTCTATGAAAAAGACTAACACTACGTAGTGTTAATAGCATAAAACAGAGGGAGTTCTGAAGGACAAATAAACATTAGCAAAGCCAAATGGGAATGAGGAGATAGAGAAAGGAGAACAAAGGACATTACAGACAAGGGAGCAGCATGTGCAAAGGATCTGAGACAGAGAGTGTAATCTGAAAGATGGTCAGGGTTGCCAGAGAGGACAGGACGTGAAAGGAGGCTTAAGAATGGGTTCAGCAGAAACTAGCACAGCATTGTAAAGCAATTATACGCCAATAAAAAATATATATATATAAAAAAACAAAGAATGGGTAGAGGCAGATTGAGTCATGCCTTACAAGTCATATCAGGATTTGGCTTTTATTCGAAGAACAATGCAACAACACTGACGTTCTGGGAGCAGAGGAATGATGTAAACAGATTTATGGGTTATCGGGTTTTTTAAATCACTGTAGCAATAGATGAAAAATGATTCAAAGGAATCACATACGGAGACTAGGAAATCAGTTAGCCTATAACAGATCAAGGAAGAAATGATGGTGGCTTAGACAAAGCAGTGGTTCTCAAATGAGGACAATTTTACACCACAATCCCTCTCCCTCCCAAGAGTACACGCTGCAATGTCTGGAGACATTTCTGGTTGTCTTAAGTAGGAATAGTGGTACCACTGGCATACAGTGGGTAGAGGCCAGGGATACGTTCAACACCCTACAGTGCACAGGACAGCCCCACACAACAAAGAATTACCCAGTTCCCTAATGTCAACAGCGCCAAATCTGAGAACCTTGGACTAGAGTGATGGCAACAGAAATGAAGAGAAATAAACACATATTTAGAAATTAGAAATGACAAGTCTACAGTGACTGAACACAGGGTGAGTGTGATAAAAGGAATAAAAAATGACAAGAATAAACCTCAGGTTTCTGACTTGTGCAACTGAGTGAATTTGAGCCATTCACTGAAGACCCTTTAAGTTTGGAGGAAGATGATCAAGAATTTGGGTTTAGATGAACTGAGTTTGAGATGCACGCCTTAAAGGCATCAAGTAAAGTAAGCAGTCATACATACTGATTAGAATTTCAAAGTAGCAAGCACAGAATGTGCTGACAAGTCAAATAAAATGGGAGTCATGTCATTTGACAAAGTGGTTTGTTGCAAGTGAGGTCAAAAGAAGACTGGTAAGTGTAGCTGTGACTAAGAATTAAGAAAAATGGAAACAGTGAATACAATGACTTCTGGAAATTTGACTATGAGGTGAGGCAATGGCTAAGAGAAATATGATGTGAAAGAGTTTTTTTTTTAGGGTGTTTGTGTTTGTAAACTGGGAAAGCCTTGGGAATGTTTAAAAAGCTGATAAGGAAAGATCCAAAAGAAAGTGAGTGGAGGACACAAGCAGAAGAAGGAATAACAAAAATGACAAGATTTTTCCTCTCTAAAATCCAAATTCTTATTGACATCTGCATTCGGATGTCTCAAAAACATTTCAAATGTAACATATTAAAAACTGAGTTTTTCTCTCTCCCCTGCAGTGGTTTCCTTCTCAAAAGACATCACCATCCAGCCATTCAGACAATCCAGTAACAGAGGAGTCAGGCTTGACACCTCTCTCTCAGCCGCCCCTACACTCAATCCATCATAAGAATCTCTCGAATTATTTCATTTCTCTCTACAACCCCATGAGACTCTAGTCAAGGCAATCACTCATTCATCTAGACTACACAGCAGCTTCCTGTTATCTTGTCCTTTATGAGCTGTTCTCCCACTCTGTAACCACAAAATCCAATTTTGTCACCTCACAGCTTAAAACCCTTCAGTGACTTTTCGTTGTTTGCAGATTAAAAGCCAAATCATTAATATTGCCTACAAAGCCCTTTTTCTGTTTCAAGCCTCAGGTGACAGCAAGTTGCTCCTCACTCTTTCTGCTGTAGCCTCATATATCCGACTGGCCTTTGTACCAGCTGTTCCTTCTACTGGGACCTCTCTTCATTCCGTACTCCCTATTCATCCCTTAAACTGAAGCTCATAACCGTTTCCTCAGTGAAGCCTTAGCAAACTTGACAAGTCAATCCAGCTCCAGAACCATATTTTTCTCCATTGTGGAAACTCCTTTAGAAGTGATTCTACATGTATTCTTGTGTGTATCTGAGTGTGTGCCTATCTGTCTCTCAAGCTCTAGGAGAGCACAGATCCAGCCTGATTTTGTTCACTGCCATGTGGAAAATGTCCAGCGACACTTAGGAAGCACTCAATAACCACCTGCTAAATAAATAAATTTATTTTTATAATAACCCTATGAAATGTGTTCAGTTGGTATTTTGCTGTTACTGCTGTGTTTTTGTTTCTTACTGATGATAAATCAAAGGCTTAAGGATTTAAGTTACTTGCACAAGGGCAGCAGTCCTCACTGGTGGCCCAGTATTTGGATCCATCTCTCCTTAGTTCCTGAACTAATGCCTTTTCCACTCTGTCACAATGCCTCGTAAATTCAGTAAATTTCCAATCGAATGTACAGCTCAGTGACTCTTTAGACTAATTCAGAGTTTGGGTGTACCTCCCTCATGGTTCCACCTGCATTTTGTTTTATATCACCGACTTCAACTCATGATCTACCCCTGAGAACTGTGGTTTTTCTGTCAGAGCTTTCCAAGAGCACGTACAGTGAAACATTTCACTATAGCTTGATAATCTGTGTTCCCTGAAAATCCTAATTATCAAGAGTGCAGTATCAATTTGTAAAAGATTCAGAAATAACTTGTTTTGAGAATTAATGAGTCTAAATTAGAGATTATCTTTAATAAAACTGCTACTTCACATTAACTGTGTCACACTGAGTCCGTTAAATTCTACATGTACCAAAGATAAATCAGTCTTAGCCAGAAATTTCTGAGAAAGCAATTTAGAATATGCTTAAATTGAAATAAATAAACTATGTCATTTGTCCACTTTAACAACACAAAGCACTCAGACCACACTGAAATGCCAAGTATTCTGGAACCATAAGATTTGGCATATTCATTATTACCATTTTTCAAAGATGTAAAGTGCTATAAAATACACTGAATATTGAAGCTATAATAAATACCCTTCCTCCCAACATCAGCTCCACCAAACTGCCAGATCATGTCTCATTATAAACTGATTATGGCATCCAAGGACCTCTACTTCATTAGGGTCTCCTCTGCTTTTATTTTCTGCACCAGACATTAGACACTTAAGCAATTTATACCGTGTCTTATTCATGACTGTATGTCATTCTGTTGAAATTTCCAACATTGTCTTGGACTCAGAGTCAAGGGAAAATGGAAACCTCATTACTGAGTTCAGTTGTGAGCACTGTGTAGGAACTCTAAATATATCGTTTTACTTGATCCTCACAAAAGCCCATGAGATCAATATCTCCATATTATGGAAGAGAGAGGGTCAGGAATGATCCCTGATCAACAAGAGTCCAAATGTACGTATTTCTAGTAAATTGAGAGTTTGGGGACTTTTCCAGCAAGAGTGAAGAAGTGTTCAAACTCTGCATATATGACTAGTTTGGCTTCTTCCAGACCAAATAAGTCCAGTTCTTAATCAGTGCCATTTGATGAAAAGAGCAGTTTGACCTTCTTTATCAGTTTTATATTGCTTCTTACAAAGTCTCACTTGCTGGGGGATATAAGAAAGACAGAGAAATATTAATACTATGATTTCTTTAGGAAAATGGTATCACAAGACAAATTTTAGTTCAGCAAAAAGCGTCTAGTATCTATTTTTCATAGTAAAATCATCAACAAATGTCTATTTGCAAGGAAACAAACACATCCAGTGGCTATCTGACTTTCAAACATTCTTCAGGAAGATGATTTTAAAACATACGCTAGGAGACCTGCAAGATGGTGGAGGAGTAAGATGTAGAGATCACCTTCCTCCCCACAAATGCATCCGAAATACATCTACATGTGGAACAACTCCTACAGAACACCTACTGAATGCTGGCAGAAGACCTCAGACTTCCCAAAAGGCAAGAAACTCCCCACGTACCTGGGTAGGGCAAAAAAAAAAAAACAGAGACAAAAGAATAGGGACAGGACCTGCACCACTGGGAGGGAGCTGTCAAGGAGGAAAGGTTTAAACACACTAGGAAGCTCCTTCACTGGTGGAGACAGGGGCTGGGCGGGAGGGGGAAGCTTCAGAGCCACGGAGGAGAGCGCAGCAACAGGGGTGCAGAGGGCAAAGTGGAGAGATTCCCGCACAGAGGATCGGTGCCGACCAGCACTCACCAGCCCGAGAGGCTTGTCGGCTCACCCACCGGGGCAGGCGGGGGCTGGGAGCTGAGGCTAGGGCTTCGGTCGGATCCCAGGGAGAGGACTGGGGTTGGCTGCGTGAACACAGCCTGAAGGGGGCTAGTGCACCACAGCTAGCCGGGAGAGAGTCCGGGAGAAAGTCTGGACCTGCCTAAAAGGCAAGAGACCATTGTTCCAGGGTGCGTGAGGAGAGGGGATTCAGAGCACCACCTAAACGAGCTCCAGAGATGGGCGTGAGCCGCGGCTATCAGCGTGGACACGAGAGACGGTCATGAGATGCTAAGGCTGCTGCTGCAGCCACCAAGAAGCCTGTGTGCAACCACAGGTCACTATCCACACCTCCCCTCTCGGGAGCCTGTGCAGCCCGCCACTGCCAGGGTCCTGTGATCCAGGCACAACTTCCCCACGAGAACACACGGCGCGCCTCAGGCTGTTGCAACAACACACTGGCCTCTGTCGCCGAGGCTCACCCCACATTCTGTACCCATCCTTCCCCCCGGCCTGAGTGAGCCAGAGCCCCCGAATCAGCTGATCCTTGAACCCTGTCCTGTCTGGGAAGGAATAGATGCCCTCAGGCGACCTACATGCAGAGGCAGGGCCAAATCCAAAGCTGAACCCCAGGAGCTGTGCGAAGAAAGAAGAGGAAGGGAAATTTGTCCCAGCAGCCTCAGGAGCAGCGGATTAAAACTCCACAATCAACTTGATGTACCCTGCATCTGTGGAATACCTGAATAGACAACGAATCACCCCAAAATTGAGGTGGTGGACTTTGGGAGCAACTGAAGATTTGGGGTGTGCTTTCTGCATCTCATTTGTTCCTGGCTTTATGTTTACCTTAGTTTAGTATTTAGTGTTTATTATCATTGGTAGATTTTTTTACTGATTTGGTTGCTCTCTTCCTCCTTTTTTTGTTTTATGTATAGATATATATTTTTTTCCTTTTTCTTTTCTTATGAGTGTGTATGTGCATGCTTCTCTGTATGATTTTGTCTCTACAGCTTTGCTTGTACCATTTGTCCTGGGTTCTGTCTGTCTGTATTTGTTTTTGTTTTTTTGGTATAGTTTTTACCACTTGTTATCATTGGTGGATTTGTTTTTTGGTTTGGTTGCTCTCTTCTGTCTTTCTTTCTTTTTTATTCTACTTCTCATTACTTTTCAATATTTTTTAATAATTATTTTTTATTTTATGACTTTATTTTACCTTATTTTATTTTTCTTTCTTTCTTTCTTTTTTCTCCCTTTTCTTCTCAGCCGTGTGAATGACAGGGTCTTGGTGCTCTGACCGGGTGCCAGGCCTGTGCCTCTGAGGTGGGAGAGCTGAGTTCAGGACATTGGTCCACCAGAGAACTCATGGCTCCATGTAATATTAAACAGCGAAAGCTCTCCCATAGATCTCCAACTCAACACTAACACCCAGCTCCACTCAAAGACCAGCAAGCTACAGTGCTGGAGACCCTATCCCAAACAACTAGAAATACAGGAACACAACCCCACCCATTAGCAGACCAGCTGCCTAAAATCGTAAGGTCACAGACACATGAAAATACACCACCAGACGTGGTCCTGCCCACCAGAAAGACAAGATCCAGCCTCACCCACCAGAACAAAGGCACCAGTCCCCTCCACCACAAAGCCTACACAACCCAATGAACAAACCTTAGCCACTGGAGGCAGATACCAAAAACAACGGGAACCACAAACCTGCATCCTGCGAAAAGCAGACCCCAAATACAGTAAGTGAGGCAAAATGAGAAGACAGAGAAACACACAGCAGATGAAGGAACAAGGTAAAAACCCACCAGACCAAACGAAGAGGAAATAGGCAGTCTACCCAAAAAAGAATTCAGAATAATGTCAGTAAAGATAATCCAAAATCTTGGAAATAGAATGGAGAAAATACAAGAAATGTTTAACAATTACATAGAAGACCTAAAGAGTAAACAAACAATGATGAACAGTACAATAAATCAAATTAAAATTCTCTAGAAGGAATCAATAGGAGAATAACTGAGGCAGGAAAACAGATAAGTGACCTGGAAGGTAAACTGGTGGAAATAACTACTGCAGAGCAGAATAAAGAAAAACAATGAAAAGAATTCAGGACAGTGTTAGAGACATCTGGGACAACATTAAATGAACCAACATTCGAATTATAGGGGCTCCAGAAGAAGAAGAGAAAAAGAAATGGACTGAGAAAATATTTGAAGAGATTAGAGTTGAAAACTTCACTAATATGGGAAAGGAAATAGTCAATCAAGTCCAGGAAGCACAGAGAGTCCCACACAGGATAAATCCAAGGAGAAACACACCAAGACATATATTAATCAAACTATCAAAAATTAAATACAAAAAAAAATATTAAAAGCAGCAAGGGAAAAGCAACAAATAACATACAAGGGAATCCCCATAAGGTTAACAGCTGATCTTTCAGTAGAAACCCTGCAAGCCAGAAAGGAGTGGCAAGACATATTTAAAGTGATGAAAGGGGAAAACCGACAACCAAGATTACTCTACGCAACAAGGATCCCATTCAGATTTGACAGCGAAATTAAAACATTTACAGATAAGCAAAAGCTAAGAGAATTCAGCACCACCAAACCAGCTATACAACAGATGCTAAAGAAACGTCTCTAGGCAGGAAACACAAGGAAAAGACCTACAATAACAAACCCAAAACAATTAAGAAAATGGGAATAGGAACATACATATCGATAACTACCTTAAATGTAAATGGATTAAATGCTCCAACCAAAAGACACAGACTGGCTGAATGGATACAAAAACAAGACCCTTATATATGCTGTCTACAAGAGACCCACTTCAGACCTATGGACACATATAGAATGAAAGTGAGGGGATGGAAACAGATATTCCATGCAAATGGAAATCAACAGAAAACTGGAGCAGCAATTCTTATATCAGACAAAATAGTCTTTAAAATAAACACTATTACAAGAGACAAAGAAGGACACTACATAACGATCAAGGGATCAATCCAAGAAGAAGATAAAACAATTGTAAATATTTATGCACCCAACACAGGAGCACCTCAATACATAAGGCAATACATAAGCCATGAAAGGGAAAATCAACAGTAACACAATCGTAGTAGGGGACTTTAACACACCACTTTCACCAATGGACAGACCAACCAAAATGAAAATAAATAAGGAAACACAAGCTTTAAATGACACATTAAACAAGATGGACTTAATTGATATTTATAGGACATTCCATCCAAAAGCAACAGAATACACTTTCTTCTCAAGTGCTCAAGGAACATTCTCCAGGATACATCACATCTTGGGTCACAAATCAAGCCTTGGTAAATTTAAGGAAACTGAAATCATATCAAGGATCTTTTCTGACCACTGTGCTTTGAGACTAGATATCAATTACAGGAAAAAGTGTGTAAAAAATACAAACACATGGAGGCTAAACAATACACTACTTATAACCAAGAGATCACTGAAGAAATCAAAGAGGAAATCAAAAAATACCTAAAAACAAATGACAATGGAAACACGATGACCCAAAACCTATGGGATGCAGCAAAAGCAGTTCTAAGAGGGAAGTTTATAGCAGTACAATCCTACCTCAAGAAACAAGAAACATCTCAAATAAACAACCTAACCTTACACCTAGAGCAATAAGAGAAAGAAGAATAAAAAAACCCCAAAGTTAGCTGAAGGAATGAAACCATAAAGATCAGATCAGAAATAAACGAAAAAGAAATGAAGGAAACAATAGCAAAGATCAATAAAACTAAAAGCTGGTTCTTTGAGAAGATAAACAAAATTGATAAACCATTAGCCAGACTCATTAAGAAAAAAAGGGAGAAGACTCAAATCAATAGAATTCGAAATGAAAAAGGAGAAGTAACAACTGACACTGCAGAAATACAATGGATCATGAGAGATTACTACAAGCAACTGTAGGACAATAAAATGGACAACCTGGAAGAAATGGACAAATTCTTAGAAAAGCAAAACCTTCTGAGACTGCACCAGGAAGAAATTGAAAATATAAGCAGACCAATCACAAACACTGTATTGAAAATGTGATTAAAAATCTTCCAGCAAACAAAAGCCCAAGACCAGATGGCGTCACAGGTGAATTCTATCAAACATTTAGAGAAGAGCTAACACCTATCCTTCTCAAACTCTTCCAAAATATAGCAGAGGGAGAAGCACTCCCAAACTCATTCTACAAGGCCACCATCCCCCTTATAACAAAACCAGACAAAGATGTCACAAAAAAAGAAAACTACAGGCCTATAACACTGATGAACAAAGATGCAAAAGTCCTCAACAAAATACTAGCAAACAGAATCCAACAGCACATTAAAAGGATCATACACCATGATCAAGTGCGGTTTAACAAATTGAAGGAGTAAGCCATATGATCATCTCAATAGATGCAGAAAAAGTTTCGACAAAATTCAACACCCATTTATGATAAAAACCATCCAGAAAGTAGGCATAGAGGGAACTTACCTCAACATAATAAAGGCCATATATGACAAACCCACAGCCAACATCGTTCTCAATGGTGATAAACTGAAACCATTTCCTCTAAGATCAGGAACAAGACAAGGTTGCCTACCCTCACCACTATTATTCAACATAGTTCTGGAATTTTTAGCCACAGCAATCAGAGAAGAAAAAGAAATAAAAGGAATCCAAATCGGAAAAGAAGAAGTAAAGCTGCCACTGTTTGCAGATGACATGATACTATACATAGAGAATCCTAAAGATGCTACCAGAAAACTACTAGAGCTAATCAATGAATTTGGTAAAGTAGCAGGATACGAAATTAATGCACAGAAATCTCTTGCATTCCTATACACTAATGATGAAAAATCTGAAACAGAAATTAAGGAAACACTCCCCTTTACCACTGCAACAAAAAGAATAAAGTGCCTAGGAATAAACCTACCTAAGGAGAAAAAAGACCTGTATGCAAAAAACTATGAGATACTGATGAAAGAAATTAAAGATGATACAAACAGATGGAGAGATATACCATGTTCTTGGATTGGAAGAATCAATATTGTGAAAATGACTATACTACCCAAAGCAATCTACAGATTCAGTGCAATCCCTATCAAAGTACCAATGGCATTTTCCACAGAACTAGAACAAAAAATTTCACAATCTGTATGGAAACACAAAAGACCCCGAATAGCCAAAGCAATCTTGAGAAAGAAAAACGGAGCTGGAGGAATCAGGCTCCCTGACTTCAGACTATACTACAAAGCTACAGTAACCAAGAGAGTGGTACTGGCACAAAAACAGAAATAGATCAATGGAACAGGTTAGAAAGCCCAGAGATAAACCCATGCACATATGGTCACCTTATTTTTGATAAAAGAGGCAAGAATATACAATTGAGAAAAGACAGCATCTTCAATAAGTGGTGCTGGGAAAACTGGACAGCTACATGTAAAAGAATGAAATTAGAACACTCCCTAACACCATACACAAAAATAAACTCAAAATGGATTAAAGACCTAAATGTAAGGCCATACACTATCAAACTCTTAGAGGAAAACATAGGCAGAACACTGTATGATGACAGAAATCACAGCAAGATCCTTTTTGACCCACCTCCTAGAGAAATGGAAATAAAAACAAAAATAAACAAATGGGCCCTAGTGAAACTTAAAAGCTTTTGTGCGGCAAAGGAAACCATAAACAAGACGAAAAGACAGCCCTCAGAATGGGAGAAAATATTTGCAAATGAAGCAACTGACAAAGGATTAATCTCCAAAATATACAAGCAGCTCACGCAGCTCAATATCAAAAAAACAAACAACCCAATTCAAAAATGGGCAGACGACCTAAATACGCATTTCTCCAAAGAAGAGATACAGATTGCCAACAAACACATGAAAGAATGCTTAACATCACTAATCATTAGAGAAATACAAATCAAAACTACGAGGTATCACCTCACACCAGTCAGAATGGCCATCATCAAAAAATCTACAAACAATAAATGCTGGAGAGGGTATGGAGAAAGGGGAACCCTCTTGCACTGTTGGTGGGAATGTAAATTGATACAGCCACTGTGGAGAACAGTATGGAGGTTCCTTAAAAAACTAAAAATAGAACTACCATACGACCCAGCAATCCCACTACTGAGCATATAACCTGAGAAAACCATAATTCAAAAAGAGTTATGTACCACAGTGTTTACTGCAGCACTGTTTACAATAGCAAGGACATGGAAGCAACCTATGTGTCCATCGACAGATGAATGGATAAAGATGTGGCACATATATACAATGGAATATTACTCAGCCATAAAAAGAAACGAAATTGAGTTATTTGTAGTGAGGTGGATGGACCTAGAGTCTGCCATACAGAGTGAAGTAAGTCATAAAGAGAAAAACAAATACCATATGCTAACACATATATATGGAATCTAAAAAGAAAAAAAATAGGAAGAACCTAGGGGCAGGACAGGAATAAAGACACAGACGTAGAGAATGGACTTGAGAACACGGGGAGGGGGAAGGGTAAGCTGGGACGAAGTGAGAGAGTGGCATGGACTTATAAATAATACCAAATATAAAACAGATAGCTAGTGGGAAGCAGCCACATAGCACAGGGAGACCAGCTCGGTGCTTTGTGACCACCTAGAGGGGTAGGATAGGGAGGGTGGGAGGGAGACACAAGAGGGAGGAGATATGGAGATATATGTATATGTATAGCTGATTCACTTTGTTATAAAGCCGAAACTAACACACCATTGTAAAGCAATTATACTCCAATAAAGATGTTAAAAAAAAAAATAAGCTAAGCTGACAGAACAGCACTTGCCTGTTATTGTTAACCTTTACATATTAAAATCAACTAGTATTATTAACCCAACCCTTGCAGGATGTGTTCAAGATTTAAGATATGAACATGTCCTTAGACCAGTTTATCTTGCAAAATCATCAATTCTATTTGTAATGCAAATCCTCTGGCTATATTTGTTTGTGTGTTTGTTGGCTTGTTTGCTTTAAATCTATGATTCATTTTATAATGACAACCTAAGAATGTGCTTTAGCTTAGGTTTATAGTGAATTAATAGATTAAATTCACATAGTGCCATGGTGTCTGGAATTAGGAAATGATTTGCCTTTGCTATTCTTGAAAGGGAGGAAGTAGTTTTGTTTTCACATGCAAGTGCCGTGTTTTCTCAAAAACAACAAGCTGAAACTGATGTTTAACCTGGAGAGGCTTCTGTGAATTTATATGAATTTTCACTGGGATTTAAGAAAGATTGTATTCCCTGATTTAATCATACATATGATTGAGATAGGAAGGGCAATATTTTAATATTACTCTGAATTGGAATCTAACACAAAATTCTGAAGAAGGAAGGAAGGAAGGTAGGCAGGCTACGTGACTCAAACTTATTATAATACTGTGTGGATTTAAAGTTACTGATTTTGAAGTAGGTAACAGAAAGAGGCACACTACCTAGGCCCTTATTTTTAGTCTGACACCAATGATGCAGTAATAATCATAGTCACTATCATTTATTGAGCTCTAGCCAGGGGCTGGGCATTGTGGTAGGTACAATTCATCATTATGTCATCTGGTCCTCATCACACTCCAAGAAGTGGGTATGATTATCACACACATTTTATAGATGAGGCACCTGCAGCTTAACCAGAGTTATGGAACTTGACAAAGGTGGCAAAAGTAGAACTATAAAGCAAGAAGCCCTGCCACATCTGACTCCAGAGTTCATGTCCATTACATGCTTGTCCATTCATTTTACTTTTTTCATTCTTCATTTTGTTCTTCTATTTTAGACAGAGGTACACATAAAGTATTTCTAAGAAGAAAATCATCCTTTGTTTTAAGCCCTAAGCATCCAGAGGTGACATAATCAGTGACTACAAGATCCATTCAGATCTGTTTAAAACACACACACACACACACACACACACAGAGCGTTTCTTCCTGCACATCCTCACAAATCAGATCAAACACTGTAAGAGAAGAGTCATGCTACAATTATAAGACTCTGGATTTCATTTGTGCGTTATTTGCCCATGTCTCTCAGAATGCTGTGACATCTTAGGGAGTAAAGGAATAGATCATAGATCATAGGTGGGAATGTAAATTGACTATCGTCTAAGATATAGTCTTTTAACTCAAGTTTTACTATACTCTTTACATTAAATTATATTTGGTAAAACATCATTTTATTGTCCTAAAAATCTTACTAATAAAATGAAATGTAAAGTTCAAGGAGATAATTTTTGCAAAAAAAAAAAAATCCCAGTTTGCAATTTCATAAGACTAGCACCTAATTTCAAATCAATCAGTCTTTACGCTGAACTGTAGAGAATAAACATATTACCTAAAAGCCAAATCACTATATTCCACAGTGCTTTCTAGGACTATCTAGCATGTAATTTCTGAAAGGATCCAAATTATTTCTTTTCTCCATCCATGTCATCGTTTTACACACAGTGAAATTGATCATGTTTTGCTTGTTTAGGTGATCCACACTAGACTTAGGTCTACACCATGACAGAATATACTGAAGGGGACACACTTCCCCTTAAAAGCGCATAAAAATGAGGAAACCACCACCCTGTTCTACTTTTTTTAAATAAAAAAGAAAGGAAATGCCCAAGTCCCAGCAAAGAGGGAAATAAAGCTCTCCCCCATGCCAGGGCAGCGTTGTGAGGGAGGAGCGCAGGGTAGATACGGGCTAAGGCTGCGGTTTTTCCTTGGGCAGGGGCTGAGAAAAGATGCAACAAGCGCTGGCAATGCTCCCCACCCACATTTCTTTGGATTCTTTACTACATTGTGCCCCAGCTGCCCTGCGCACTTTCACTCCAACAGTCAGCACTTGTAATTTTTGGCAGGGAGTTGCTTCACGCTGCTAGAACCCCTTTGAGAGCTCAAGTAAAGCAGAAACCTCCCAGGAATTTACATCCCTCTGGGGAAGCCTTTAACAATGACTGGCATATAAATACTCTAGCTCCATCCCATCTGATGAGGAGGGCTCTAAGATGTAAACTTCAAATCTGCCCTTCAAACCTGAGAACATGTTTCCTGGGTGGGACTTTGCTTGATACCATGCCCTTGCTAGACAAAATTCCCTTTCCAGTCCTATTTCTCCAAACCCCTATCTTTTCTGGGAACAATTACTAATAAATTACTTTAACATGGATCCTCCCCTTAGAGCCTGATTCTGGGAAAGTCAATCTAAGACACAAGGTGTTGAGTCCTTACAAAGTAGGGACTGGAACTGGCTACCCCGCATAAAGCCAGGAGCCTGGAAGAACAGCCCTCTCGGCACAAGAAGCACCACCAGCCTCGTCAAACCGTAAGGAAGCTCTCTGGATGCAAATAAGCAAAAGAAAAGTCTACCATGAGAAAGTAAGAGCCTCCAAAACACACACATGAGGAACCCGAATTTACATGATTTATGAAATGCAAGAAGCCTCAAGCTAAGAAATTAACATAAACTAGTCTGGAGCAGGTGAGATGCAGATGGAAATGCAAAATTATTCTACAGCAACATTTCTGCCATGAATAAGACAGGCAACTCCCACAGGAATGCGGGTGGGGAGGAGGTGTGTTGGATGATGAGAAAGGCTCACAGTCTAAAAAATTACAAACCGGGCTTCCCTGGTGGCGCGGTGGTTAAGAATCCACCTGCCAATGCAGACTACATGGGTTCGAGCCCTGGTCCGGGAAGACCCCACATGCCGCGGAGTAACTAAGCCTGTGCGCCACAGCTACTGAGCCTGCGCTCTAGAGCCCGTGCTCTGCAACAAGAGAAGCCACCGCAATGAGAAGCCCATGGCACGGCAACAAAGAGTAGCCCCCGCTCACCGCAACTAGAGAAAGCCCACGTGCAGCAACGAAGACCCAACGCAGCCAAAAATAAAATAAAAATTAATTAATTAATTTTTTAAAAAAATTATAAACCACATTGGAAAATAGTTTCGCCTTGATAAAGTCTCACTTCAGCAACTGGAGGATTTCTACAAGGTGAAAAAATTAGAAAATCAGCATGTTTGAAATGATTAAAGAAAATAATAAGGAATGGAAACCATGATGAAATCATTACAAAAATAGACTTGAAGAAGAATATAAAGCATCTATATAAAGGTTATGCTGGCAGATCGAACACATGCATATAATTTTACTCACTCCTGCCAAATATAGGGGAAAAATGTTTAATCCATAAAGATGAAGAGAGCAGCAGGGGAGACAACAGTGACAGAATTTTGAAAGCTGGAAAGCAGGACCAGAGTAAATGACTTAGGAGATCCGAGAAAGATGAATACAAAATTGGCAGTCAGAAAAGCTGATAATCAAATCCATTCCATCACAGAATCCTAAGAGATTCTGGAACCAGCAATACTTAGTAACTCTGGAACTATGAGTGAAGGAGAAGTGATTCAATCAAGAAATTGCAAAAAGCTATTTCAGAAACAGCTCGATTTCTATTAAGACTAGATTCCCTCTCCTTTACCTTTCTAGTCCACTCTTTGGAACAATGATCTCTGCCCCAGAAGTTTGGAGGTTTCTGCTCTGACAGGATAAAGAAAGACTGTGTGGACAAATATATGCCAGTTAGAGTTGAGGGTCTGTATTCGATGTGTACCAAGAAGACCACAGTTAAGCGACCATGTGAATACCTCAAGCTGAATGGCTTGGCTCCCAAAACACAGTCAGACCTTTACCACCCAGTAGGATAACAGAACAGACTTCTCCGGAGTAGCTAACCCACGCTTGAGGTAAAACCTAGAGAGCCTGATCACCCCTTCAGTGATGTTCAAAGCCTCCCTCACGCACTCAGATCTTCCAATAAGCTTTTAAATCCCAGGCTCTTAACCATGAATTGTCAATCAACAGAGACTAAAAGAGCCACACACAAAACAGTCATTTTGGAAGAAACCAACACTATAAAGGGAGAAGAAAACTTTAGAAATGAATGAATAAATAAAACCATCATTACATTAATATCCCCAGAGAGAGAATAATATTTGGGAATCCATGTAAAAGAATAGATGCTATAAAAATAAAATAGACATTTAAATAACAAAAAAGAGAGCTTTTGTCTTTCTATTTTTTTAATGAAGTACAGCTGATTTACAATATTAGTTTCAGGTATACAACATAGTGGTTCAATATTTTTATAGATTATACTTCATTTAAAGTTATTACAAAATAATGGCTATATTTCTCTGTGCTCTATAATACATCCTTGTAGCTTATTTAATTTATACATGGTAGTGTGTACCTCTTAATCTCTTATCCCTATCTTGCCCCTCCCCTCTTCCCTCTGCTCACTGGTAACCACTGGTTTATTCTCCATATCTGAGTCTGTTTTTGTTTTGTTATATACACTCATTTGATTTATTTTTTTAGATCCCATATATAAGTGATAACATACAGTATTTGTCTTTATCTGTCTGACTTATTTCACTAAGCATAATATTCTCCAGGTCCATCCATGCTGTTGTAAATGGCAGAACATTCACTCTTTTTTATGACTTAGTAATATTCCTTTGCACATATACACCACATCTTTTTTATTGAAGTATAGTTGATTTACAATATCATGTTAGCTTCAGGTATGCAGCACAGCAATTCAGTTATGCATATATTCTTCTTCAGATTCTCTTCCCTTATAGATTATTACAAAATATTGAGTATAGTTCCCTGTGCTACACAGTAGGTCCTTGTTGGTTATCTATATAGGAGTGTGTATATCTTAATCCCAAACTCCCAATTTATCCCTCCCCTCCACCTCTCTTTCCCCTTTGATACCCATAATTTTTTTTTTCTAGGTCTGTGAGTCTCTTTCTGTTTTAGAAATAAGTTCATTTGTATCTATTTTTTTTAGATTCCACATATAAGTGATATCATATGCTATTTGTCTTTCTCTTTCTGACTTACTTCACTTAGTATGGTAATCTCTAGTTTCATCCATGTTGCTGCAAATGGCATTATTTCATTATTTTTTATGGCTGAGTAATATTCCATTGTATATATACACACCACATTTTCTTTATCCATTTGTCTATTGATGGACACTTAGATTACTTCCATATTTTGGCTATTGTAAATAATGATGAACTATGAACACTGATGTGCATGTATCTTTTCAAATTAGTGTTTTCATTTTCTTCAGATATACACCCAGTAGTGGAATTGCTGGATCATATGGTAGTTCCATTTTTAGTTTTTTGAGGGACCCCCATACTGTTTTCCATAATGGCTGCACCAATTTACATTTCCACCAACAGTGTACACAGGTTCCCTTTTCTCCACATCCTTGCCAACATTTGTTATTTGTAGTCTTTTTGATGATAGCCATTCTGACAGGTATGAAGTGATTATCTTGACTTGCATTTCTTTTGTGATTATCATTGTTGAGCACCTTTTCATGTGCCAAGAAGAGAGCTTTTGGAATTTTTTTTTTAATTATAGTGAAAATGAAACTCAATGATATAGTTGGAAGATAAAGTTAAGGAAATCTTCCAGAAGTAGAATGAAAAGAGATGAAAAAAGAGAAAAGATAAGAAAATTAGAAAATCATCCCATATGTCTAAGATCAAGGAATAGAAAATACAGAAAGAGAGAAAACATGAAAATTGAAGAAATGAAATCTTTAATGAACTATTGCAAAAAATATTGCTCCAAAATGAATGATATAAGTTTCCAGATTGAAAGGGGCCCAAGAGTCTCACCAACATACATCACTGCAACAATTGTGAACACAGGAGACAAACAAAGAAATAAAAAGGTTCTACAAACATCTAAATATAAAAAAATAGGTCACATATAATGTGAGTAAAGTGACCATATAATCTATCTATCATACTATCAAGGACACTTTAAAATTAGATAATTTTTATAAATTTCTTTACTGACAAATTGGTTTATTTCACTGACAGTTCTATTCAAAAACTAGCTTCAAAAATAAAATTGCTTCTAAGAAAAGTAACGTGTTTATTAAATTTAAAGCAAATTAACTTCTTTATATCGATTTTCTGAAAATTAAATAATAAGCAGAATGATTACTTTTGGTACATATTCATTTACATTAGCCATTTTCTTAGCCATCTCTGTCTCTAATAGTGTGTCATTTGTATTTCTATAAACAATGGGGTTTTTTTTGTTATGGTCATGTAGTTTTGTTTTCATAAAATTGACCTCATTACTCTACATTTAAGGGTTAATAAATTGGAAAATGGTGACACCTTTTGCTGATTTTTCTCTGTAAGCCATATTTTTAATTGAAAAACTACTTTCCCTACAGATGCTGAAGTACCTGGTAGCTTCAGAGTAATATTAATTTTTCCCTATTGCATCATATGATTATTTCAGACCAAATATTTTCATTCAGAGCACCTCGGCAAATATTTTTACAAAATAAAATTCATCATCTAAATTCTCTCCATAACTGATTGAAATTTAAATGCTAGAAAATTGAAATCCTTCTCAATATATCCCTTTCTGGTAAAAAAATAAATAAATTATCAAATTAACTAGGAACTCCATCAAAAGAGCCTTCCTATAAATCAAGATGATCCAAATCAAAATTATAGATTTAAAAAATTAAAACAGCATTTGAGCTCTCATCATTTACTTTGTTCAATAGCTCACTTGGTTTTATAGAATAAAGGCCACTGCCTTGCAATCGACTAAACAATTTCAAACCAAGTTTTTGTGCTTCATTCATTGAATACCTTGATTAAAAATTTCCAACAGGCTTTAAACAGGACTTGTTTCCCCAAACAAATCATACTATTGCAGGAAACTCAGGATGATTTATAAATTAATACCTTAAATGCTCAACCTCTTCTGAAATGGAATTGAAGAGCGATAAGAAAAGAGACTGCTGGCATACTAATGTATTTCCTGAGCTATGTTTTCTATTCTAACATTCTACATACAAAGGCACAATCAAATATGAGGGTAGAATAAAAATTGTAGGGTCTCAAATAATTTTTCCCATGCATTCACTCTCTGAAGCTATTAGAAGATGTATCCAACAAAAAGAGAAACAGAAAGAGAGAGGGAGAGAGAGAGAGAATGAAGAAAGAAGAAGACATCGTGTGGTAGGATGAAAAAATGCCCCTCCTCACAAAAGAATATTCACTTCCTAACCCCTGGAACCTAAAAATATTACCTATTTGAGAAAAAACATTTTTGCAGATGTGATTAACAATCTTGATATGCTTTATCCTGGGTTACCCAGGTGAACCCCAAGTACAGTCATATGTATCCTTATAAGAGGGAGGGAGATGGTAATTTGACACAGAGGAAAAGGAAATGCAGAGACACAGGGAGGAGAAGACCGTTGAGTTGGGAGATTTGAAGATTTGAATATTGGACTGACGTGGCCACAAGCCAAGGAAGGCTGGCAGCCACCAGAAGCTGGAAAAGCAAGGAACAGATTCTCCCCTGGAGCCTCTACAGAGAACATGGTCCTGTCAACATCTTGACTTCAGTTCAGTGAAACTAACTCAGGGCTCTGGCCTCCAGAACTGTAAGAGAATACATTTCTTTTGTTTTAAGCTACCAAGGCTATGGTGATTTGTTGCAGCTGCCACAGGAAACTAATACTAATGGCACACAAGGAGTAGGAACAGGAAAGCCAAAAAAGGAGGAGTGATGAGGATCCAAAGAAGAACAGAACATGATGACCTGAGAATGACAGCTGAACAAGAAATAGGTAAATGCACCAGTTTGTACTGGAACAAAAGGATTCAAGAGGCAGACACCTACTGCCATCATACTATCTTTTTAACCTGAAGAAGGATGCTTGGGTGAGCTTGGCTTCATTTCTTAATTCTATTTGACTTGTCTTAACCATATTCTAATAAAGTGCCTACTCTCCTCTCCATGCCAGGTGTTGGGTCAGCTGGGGATAGCCATTTCATCTCTTGAAATTACTCTTTTTATTTACTGTTGAGCAGTCAAGGTAAGCAATGGTGGATTTAGAAGCAGAAATTCAAAACGTCCTACTCCCTCTGATAATATCCCTATTAAAAGTTTAGTACCTGGGCCACAGTATAGCCCTGCCAGGTGCTCTATGCTTCCTAAGATCCAACCAGGACTTGAGCCAGTTTACAGACTCAGACCCCTTCAGTGAAGCAGGGGCTGGGTCCCTTTGAGGAAGGATCCTGGTACACTTCCAAAAATTTATGCTGTTAATCTTTCTCCCAACTTTTCCTAAAGGGACCTATAGCCTTTTACCAGAGTGACTGTGCACGGGGGAAAAGCAAATAATAAGACCTTTTGGGGACTACTAGACACTGTCTCTGAACTACACTAATTCCAGGAGACCCAAAACATCACTATGGTCCACTTGTCAGAGTAGAAGCTTATGAAGGGCAGGTGATCAATGGAGTTTTAGCTTAAGTCCATCTCACAGTGGACCCAGTGGGTCCCTAAACCCATCCTCTGGTTATTTGCCCAGTTCTGGAATGCATAATGAGAATAAACATACTTAGCAACTGGAAAAATTCCTACATCCTGTAGAGTGAGAGCTATCCTGGTGGGAAAGGCCAAGTGCAAGCCACTAGAACTGCCTCTACCTGAAAAGAAAGTAAACCAAAAGCAATACCATGCTCCTGGAGGGGTGTAACGATTAGTGCCACCATCAGAAAGTTGAAAGATCCAGGGGTGGTGATTCTCACCACATCTCCATTTCACTCACCTTTGTGGCCTGTGCAGACGAGAGATGGATCTTGGAGAATGACAGTAGATAACTGTAAGCCTAACAAGATGGTAACTCCAGTTTCAGTCATTGTACCAGGAGTGGTTTCATCGCCTGGGGAAATTAGCACATCTCTTGGTGCCTCTTAGGCAGCTAATAAAACGGCAAATGCTTCCTTCTCAATTTCTGTTAATAAAGACCACCAGGAGCAGTCTGCTTTCAGCTGGAAAGGCCAACGATTTACCTTCACTGCCCTACCTCAGGGGTATATCAACTTTTCAGCCCTACGTCATAACTTTGTTCAAAGAGGTCCTGATTGTCTTTCCTTTCCGCAAGTCTCACACTGATCATTACATTGATGACATTATGCTGATTGGACCTAGTGAGCAAGAAGTAGCAACTACTCTAGACTTATTGGTAAGAAATTTGCATGTCAGAGGGTAAGAAATAAATGTGATAAAAATTCAAGGGCCTTCTAGCTCAGTGAAATTTCTAGGGGCCAATGGTATAGTGCATGTTGAGATAACCCTTCTAAGGTGAAGGGTAAGTTGTTTCATCTGACCCTTCTTATAACGAGAGAGAGATACAATGCCTAGTACGTCTCTGGATTTTGGAGGCAATACATTCCTCATTTGGGTGTGCGACTCTGGCCCACTTACTAAGTGACTCGTAAGTTGCTAGTTTTGAGCAGGGTCCAGAAAAACAGAAGGCTCTACAACAGATCCATATTGCTATGCAATCTGCTTTGCCACTTGGACCATATGATCCAGAAAATCCAATGGTGATTGAAGTGTCATTGGCAGATAAGGATATTGGTTGGAGCCTGTGGCAGGCCTCTAACAGGTGAATCTCATAACAGATCCTTAGGATTTTGGAGCAAAGCCCTGCCATCCTCTGGGGTAACCACTCTCCTTTTAAGAAACAGCTCTTGGCCTGCTACTAGGGTTCAGTAGAGACTGAACACTTAACCATGGGCCAAGAAGTTACCATGTGACCTGAGCTGTCTATCACGTTCTAGGTATTATCTGACTCACCAAGCCATAAAGTTGGGCGTGCACAGCAGCACTCCATCATCAAATGGAAGTGGTATATATGAGGTCAAGCCCAAGCAGACCCTGGAGGCACAAGTAAATTACATGAAGTGGCCCAAATGCCATGGTCCCTACTCCTGCTGCACTACCTTGTGTCACCAGGCTGCACATACTTCCTCACTGGGAGTTCGCTACAATCAACTGACAGAGGAAAAGAAAATTTGGACCTGGTTTACAGATTACTCTCTCCAATATGCAGGCACCACTGAAAAATGGGCAGCTGCAGCACTACATCCTTTCTCTAGGACATCCCCGAGGGACAGTGGTGAAGGGAAATCCTCCCAGCAGGCAGTGTTCCTGGTCATTCATTTTGCTTGGAAGGAGAAATGGCAAGATGTGTGCTTATATACCAGTTCATGAGCTGTGGCCAATGATTTGGCTGGATAGTCAGGGACTTGGATGGAACCTGACTGGAAAATTGATGCCAAGGAAATCTGAGAAAGAGCTCTGAAGATAAGCCTCTATGAATGGGCAAAAAAGAAACTAAAGATATTTGTGTCCCATGTTAATACTCACCAAAAGGTGACCTTAGCAGAAGAGTATTTTAATAGTCAAGTGCATAGGATGGTCTGTTCTGTAGATACCCTTCAGCCTCTTTAGCAACCACTATCATCACCAATGGGCTCATGGATGTACTGTCCATGGTGGCAGAAATGGACGTTATGCATGGACACAGCAACGTGGATTTATGCTTTCCAAAGGAGGCCTGACCACAGCTACTGCTGAGTACTCAATGAGCCAGCAGCAGAAATCAACACTAAGTCCCTGGTATGGCACCATCCCCTGGGGTTATCAGCAAGCTACCTGGTGGCAGATTAATTACAATGAGCCACTTCCATTATGGAAGAGACAGCATTTTGTTCTTACTGAAATAGACACTCTGGATGTGGACTTAACTTCCCTGTATGTAATGTTTTTGCCAAAACTACCATCCATGGACTTAAAGAATGCCTTATCCACTGTCATGGTATTCCACACAGCAGTTCTTCTAAGAACTCACTTCACAGCAAATGAAATGCAGCAATGGGCCTATCCTCATGGAATTCACTAGACTTACCATTTTCCCCACCATCCTTCATCAGCTGGTTTGACAGAATAGAGGAATGGCTTTTTAATTGAATGAAAGATTCTTTAAATTCTATAGTGCTTCGCAATTTTCAACAGTTTCACACACATGATCTCACATAATCCCATAACAACCCTTTTTTTCCCCTACCTCTATATTTCCCCCTCTCTACTACCCTCTCCCTGCTGGCAACAACTAGTTTGTTACCTATATCTGTGAGTCACTAGTTTGTTGTATTTTTTAGATTCCACATATAAGTGATATCATACAGTATTTGTCCTTCTGTCTGATTTATTTCACTAAGCATAATGCCCTCCAAGTCCATCCATGTTACTGTAAACGGCAAAATTTCATTCTTTTTTAAGGCTGAGTAGTATCCCATTGTTATGTATATATGTATATACATACCACGTCTTCCTTATCCATTCATCTGTTGATGGACACTTAGGTTGCTTCCATGTCTTGGCAATTTTAAATAATGCTGCTTTGAACACTGGGGTGCATGTATCTTTTCAAATTAGTGTTTTTGGTGTTTCTGGATATATGCCCAGGAATGCAATTGCTGGGTCATATGGTAGTTCTATTTTTAGTTTTTTGAGAAACCTCCATATTGTTTTCCACAGTGGCTGAACCAATTTATGTTCCCACCATCAGTATTCCCTTTTCTCCTCATCCTCACCAACTTTTGTTATTTGTATTCTCTTTGATGATAGCCATTCTGACAGATGTGAGGTGATATCTCACTGTAGTTTTGACTTGCATTTCCCTGATGTTTAGTGATGTTGAGCATCTTTTC
The DNA here is from genome assembly GCF_028021215.1 of Eschrichtius robustus. Classification (NCBI taxonomy): domain Eukaryota; kingdom Metazoa; phylum Chordata; class Mammalia; order Artiodactyla; family Eschrichtiidae; genus Eschrichtius; species Eschrichtius robustus. The sequence goes on from NC_090825.1 coordinate 33,323,027, forward strand.
ATATGCCTGTCGGCCATGTGTAGTTCATCTTTGGAAAAATGTCTGTTAAGTTCTTCTGCCCATTTTTTAATCAGGTTGTTTGTTATTTTGATGTTGAGTTACATGAGCTGTTTACATATGTTGGGTATTAACCCCTTATCAGTCATACCATTTGCAAATATCTTCTCTCATTCATTAGGTTGCCTTTTCATTTTGTTAATGGTTTCCTTTGCTGTACAAAAGCTTTCAAGTTTAATTAGGTCCCATTTATTTATTTTTGCTTTTATTTTCTTTGCTTTAGGAGGCAGATCCAAGAAAACATTGCTGCAATTTATGTCAAAGTGTGTTCTGCCTATGTTTTCCTCTAGGAGTTTTATAGTATGCAGTCTTACATTTAGGTCTTTAATCCATTTTGAGTTTATTTTTGTATATGGTGTTAGAGAATGTTCTAATTTCATTCTTTTACATGTAGCTGTCCAGTTTTCCTAGCACCACTTATTGAAGAGACTGTCTTTCCTCCACTGTATATTTTTACCTCCTTTGTCATAGATTAATTGACCAGACATGTGTGGATTCATTTCTGGGCTCTCTATTCTGTTCCATTGATCTATGTGTCTGTTTTTGTGCCAGTAATATACTGTTTTAATTACTGTAGTTTTGTAGTATAGTCTGAAGTCAGGGAGCATGACTACTCCAGCTCTGTTCTTTCTCAAGATTGTTTTGGCTATTCAGGGCCTTTTGTCAATCAAATTTTAAAATTATTTGTACTGTGAAAAATGCCATTAGTATCTTGATAAGGATTGCATTGAATCTGTAGATTGCCTTGGGTGATATGATAATTTCAACAATATTAATTCTTCCAATGCAAACACACCAAATATTTTTCCATCTGTTTGTGTCATTTTCAATTTCTTTCATCAGTGTCTTATAGTTTTCCAAGTATAGGCCTTTCACCACCTTAGGTAGGTTTACTCTTAGGAATTTTATTCTTTTTTATGTGATGATAAATGGGACTGTTTCCTTAACTTCTCTTTCTGATAGTTCATTGTTAGTGTATAGAAATGCAACAGATTTCTGTATATTAATTTTGTATCCTACAACTTTACCAAATTCATTGATGAGCTCTAGTAGTTTTCCATTGGCGTCTTTAGGATTTTCTGTGTATAGTATCATGTCATCTGCAAACAGCAACAATTTTACTTCTTCCTTTCCAATTTGGATTCCTTTTATTTCTTTTTCTTCTCTGATTGCTATGTAGGACTGCAACAGCCTTTGGAAGACTTAGTTACAGTGACAGCTAGGTGAGAGTTCCTTTCAGAGCTGGGGCAAGGTTCTCCAGGAAGTCATATATGTTCTGCATCAGCATCCAATATATGGTTCTGTTTCTCCCATAGCAAGAATTCATGGGTCCAGGAATCAAGGGGTGGAAATGGGAGGGGTATCACTCACTAATACCTCTGGGGACCCAATGACAAAGTTTTTGCTACCTGTCCGCCACAACTTTATGTTCTGCTGGCCTAGAGATCTTACTTCTAAAGGAAAGAATGCTCCCACCAGGAAAACACAATGATTCCATTAAACTGGAAGTTAAGACTCCCAAGCAGCCACTTTGGATTCCTCATTCCTAAATCAACAGGCAAAGAAAAGAATTACTGTGCTGGCTGGCATGGTTAATCCTGATTACCAAGGAAAACTTGGATTGATACTGTACAGTGCAGATAAGGAAGAGTATGTCTAGAATACAGGAGATCCCGAGATTAAAGTCAATGGAAAAATATGACATCCTAATCCAGGCAGATCCTTCAGGAATGAAGGTTGAGGTCATCCCACCAGGTTAAGATCCATGACCAACTGAGGTGTTTACTGAGGGGAATGGGAATATGGATTGGGTAGTGAAAGAAGGTAGTTCTAAATACCAGCTACTTCCTTATTTTGTTATAAATATGTTTGTATCTGTGTGTATATGTCTCAAATATCTTTGTTTTCCTCTATCTTTTATTCCTTTATCATGTAACATAAAATATATTGACTTTGTATTATGTCATTTAGTATTGTTAACTTTACATCATAGTATTGAAGTTACAGGGTGTGGAGGAAAAGGGTAAATATCACACAGGAATTTTGTATCCTCTTAAGGGGAAAGTGTTAGTGCATTTTCAGTTGTATACAAAATGGTTGTATCATGTTAGGTGTAACTATAAACTTGTTATTGTCTTTATTTGGAGATTAAGTATAGTTTAAGGAGATGTGTATGGATGCCAAGTTGACAAGGGGTAGATGTGTGATGCTTAGTTTCATGTGTCAACTTCATTGGGCCACAGTGCCCGGATATTTAATCAAACATTATTCTGAATGTTTCCATGAGAATATTTTTGGATGAGATTAGCTTTTAAATCAGACTTTAAAGCAGACTTTGAATGAAGCAGAATACCCTCAATAACGTGGTTAAGCCTCATTTAATCTGTTGAAAGCTGAAATAAAACAAAAGACTGACCTCTGCTGAGCAAGAAGGAATTCTGCTATCAGACTCACTTTGGACTTAAACAGCAACTCTTCCTTGGGTTTCCAATCTGACAGCATTCAGACTTGAACTGCAACATAGGTTATTCTTCGGGTCTCTGGCCTGCTGGTCTATGCTACAGATTTTGCACTTGTCGGCCTCCATAATCACATAAGCCAATTCTTCTATATATATTTACACATACACATTCTATTAATTCTGCTTCTCTGGAGCCAATACAAATACTTAACAAAAAGTCAGAACAACGGTTACCTGGTGGTTGGTAGATGATTGGCGAGGGACAAACATGAGTCTAAGGTATTAGTAATATTCTGTTACCTAAGTAGAGAGTACATGCATTTCATATTATTGCTATATATGGTTGACACACTTTTCTGTGTGAATAATGTGTATCACACACACACAAAAGTTTAACTTAGGACAGGTAAAATAGCAGACTTCCAGCTGAAGATAGAAATAGCAAACTAGAAGATTCATGTAAGAAAATTATCAAAAATATAGCAGAAGAAGATAAGATGTAAAACATGAGAGATTAAGAAACAGGAACAAGAGAGAGAGAAACTCAAGCTCAAGTTTCATAAGGAAGCATATAGATAACGGTGAAGGAAAAATATTCAAAGAGATCATGGCTGATAAATTTTCATATAAAAGAAACAGGATTAATAAAATAAGTATAAATAAATATGTGTAAAATATCAAATACTAAAAGAAACTGTAGTAAAGGAAATCTTAAAGGAAACAAAAAGAAAAGAGAAACAACATTTAGATGTACAAGAGATTTCACATCAACAAGAGGTCAAAGAGATAACTACTAAAGTGTGCTAAGAGAAAAAAAACTGCCAATCTCAAACTCTATTCCCAGCTAAACAATCATTCAAAAGTTGAAAAACAGAAACATCTGATACAAGGGGGAAAAACTAGCTTACCCATTCAGACTCTGGCTAAAAGAATTAGTGGAAGAACACTTCTACAAAAAAGGAAATTGAACTGCTAATAAAGAAATAATTTACAAGAAGCAACAATGAGGAAATAAAATTAGAATTTGAAAAACAAAATTAGTAAGTCTTAATAAAAACTGATGGTAAAAATTATTAATTTGTAAGAAGAGGGTTAAAAAAAACAAGTTGGAAATAAAGTACTGGATAAGTATGACATAGACTACAGGAGAGTAGATGGAGTTTATCATTCTAACATCTTTGTATTATTTTGGAAAAGGGTAAAGATACTAATTAACTTCAAACTTTGCTTAACTATGTATACTAAAAATTTAAGAGAATCATGAAGTAGTAGACTGTGCAAGTTCCCAAAATGTGAAGGATAAAACAGAAACAAAAAAGTAAAAAGGGATAAAGCAACAAAAAAAGGATGATCATAATGGAAAATAATGATGGTAGGAATATATCCAAGTATATCAGTAACACAGTACATAGTAAATGCAAACAGTCGTAACTGACAAACCACAAACCTACTGGTATATTTTAGCATTAGAAGCTCTAACTCTTAGAAACTGAATAGACCAAGCACTCAAAAAGTTAACACTGCATGAGATTGAACACCACAATTTAGAAATTTGATAGAATGGACATATATGGTTCATTCTATGAGTGCACAGAATATCTGCAACCAACGATTAGAGATTAAGCATCTTTTTCAAGCACACAAAGAACACAAAAATCTTGGTCATCTACACAGATCATTTTTGAAAAGTAAAGGAGACACTGTCTCTTGTCTGCCCAGTACAATGACTAGTCCACTTCCCTATTAACAGAACCTGCTTTTGTGTTCAGGTAGCAAAAAGAATTCCCTTGATCTGCAGTAAGGGTTGCTTCGCTTCAGCTCCATGAAGTGAAAATGATCAACTCAAACCAGTTATTTTATAAGTGCACATTGTTGGTATACAGTCATGGAAACGATTTTCTCGTATCAATCCAGCAATTATATTTTTAAAGATACTCTTTTGAGTTTTTTATGTGGACAATCATATGTTATGCAAATTACTGTTTTGTTTCTTTTCAATCCTTATGCATCTTATTTCTTTTCCTTCCTTGGGCACAAGCTAAGACCTATGGTATATAGATGAAGTCATATATTATTGTCAAACACTGTTACCTTATTCCTAATTTTCAGGGGAATGCTTCTAATGTGTCACCAGGAATAATAATGTTTGTAGTAGATTTTTAATAGGTTCCCTTTAATGGATAAGTCTTTCCATTCTTTCATGGATAAGACTTCTCCTTTTAGTCTGCTATGAGTTTTCTTTTCTCATAAATGGTTATTGAAAGATAACACTTTTTTCTCCTGCATGTATTGAAATGATCATAAGCTTCTTTTTCCCTTTGATCTACTATTGTGTTAATTATATTAAATCATTTTAGTACTTGGGGATAAATCTAACTTGGTCAAGATGCATTTGTTTAAGTATATATTTATTATTTTATATTTTATATGTATCTGTCAATATATATACACATGTACATAATATATAACATACACATTCCTATTTTTGATTTACTAATATTTTGTTCAGGATTTTTAAATCTATGTTCATGAATGAGACTGATCTATAAATTTTCCTCTCTCATACTTTCTTTGTCTGTTTTTTTGTATCTAAGGCTTAGTATATTGTATTATTTATAAAAATCAGATGTTCCAAATCTTAAAATGTTCTCTAAATTTCGTTACATGGCGTATCAGATCTGTGAGACATTTCTGAAAATCTTGTCTTTTTTTCCTTGCAATTTTGTTGATTTTTGTTTTATATTATTTTAATTCTATGTTATTGTATGCCTACCTGTTTAGAATTATTATATTTTTCTGTTGAAATATATATTTCATCATTATGAAGTAACCACTTTCATCCCTAACAATACTTTTGCTTTAGAGTTATTTTGTCTGAAAATATTATAGATTTATAACTGACACTTGTTTTATTTAATCCTTGCCTGACATATACATATATATTGCATTCTTTAATTCTCAATGTTTCTTTGTCCTGTGTCATAGGTATGTTTCTTTTATTTACATATACTTTTTACAATAAAGCCTGACTATCTTTGTTTATTAACTGTTGGATTTAGAACATTTGTATTTATTATGATTACTGATGTGATTTAAATTAATTCTACCATCTTATTCTGTATTTTAATTCTTTCAACTTTTTGTAAGTTTTTGCCTCTCCTTTTCAAATATTGCATCTCCTCCATTCCCTCTTATACTTTCCTGATATATGTATGTTAGATCTTTCAATTCTTTCCTCCATGTTTCTTAACTTGTCTTTCAGGAGAGACTGAAGGAGGCACAATATCATTAAACTCCTTGCTTTATATGGGTATGTTTTTTCATAATTTCTCCAGATTCTAGCTTCTTATAAGTTCAGCCATACATTTTATTTCTTTTTTTAATTCATTCATTCATTTATTTATTTATTTATTTTTGGCTGCATTGGGTCTTCGTTGCTGCATGCGGGCTTTCTCTAGTTGCGTTGAGCAGGGGCTACTCTTTGTTGCGGCGCGCAGGCTTATTGTGGTGGCTTCTCTTGTTGCAGAGCATGGGCTCTAGGTGCATGGGCTTCAGTAGTTGTGGCACGCAGGCTCAGTAGTTGTGTCTCGTGGGCTCTAGAGCACAGGCTCAGTAGTTGTGGCACACGGGCTTAGTTGCTCCGCGGCATGTGGGATCTTCCCGGACGAGGGCTTAAACCCGTGTCCCCTGCATTGGCAGGCAGATTCTTAACCACTGAGCCATCAGGGAAGCCCCAGACATGCATTTTAACGAGTGATTGTTGTATTATATCCAGCATTTCTGGGTGTTTCAAGTAAAGATGATCGTATGACTTTGATTCATTTTCAACTGATAGATTACTCTGTCATATTGAATGTCCTTTTTTCTGTTTAGGTTCTACCAAATGCTAAAAATATTTACCCACCCTCTTTTAGGGTCTAGAGTTGAGTACGTATCTGGGGAGTCAGGAAACAGGCTGTGCCAAATTATGTGAATTTCACCTAGTCGCTTAAAGATTGTTTACCTGTACTTCCTTCCCACGGTTCTGGAAGTTATTGCTTTAAAAAATAAAGCATATAAATAGCACTGGACTAAAACACAGGGACCTAGTCTGCTTGTGAATAGGAAGTGAGGACCTTAAAAGAAAGAATAGGAAGAAAACAGGTGTCCCTTGTCTTCCTACTGCTGTTGGTGACCCCTTCTTTCAATTCTTCTTATCGAATTTTAGATAAAAGTGAAAGGAAGAGAAAAAACAGTATTTTAGCTCTATCACTGACCTTGAGTACAGGAAAAATAATCAGAAGTTTAATGGTGCAAGGAGCAATTTCAGCAATTCTGTGGACAGTGCCCAATATCACTGATGCACCAGGCTCTGCTAGGATCAATTTGAAAACTGGCTCACTGCAACAGAATCAGGAAGCTTGAGATAGAAGCAGAATGGGCAAGGAGCAATCCTTTCACTTTTTCTCAGCAGATCTTTGCCACATTGGCTTCAGAACCATCCCATTCTCAGTGAGGTCTCTAACATCTGTTCACTCCCCCCAAACCCCTGCTCTCCAGTAGTTCCTCTCCACACTTAAACAGTGATGAGGTCTCAGCTGGAGTCTAGTTTCAGCCTGATCCCACAGCAAGTGCTGGAGGCGAAGTGGTTCACAGAGTTATTCCACCTTTGGGCAAGGGAACTGGCTTAATGAATCCCTGTGTCAGTCCATCATTGGCTAAGGACTGCTCCTTAGTACTGGGCCCATAACCTCCCATGACATGTCTCTTATTTGACTGAGGGCACTTCTCCAGAAAACCAGGTAACAGCAAGCCTTAGCTGAAGCACTGAAAGTACCTCGGATGGGAGTGGGGAGTGCGCCAGCTGGCAATGGGGTCTAGATGGGGCACCTATAGAATTGACTACAGTTTCCAACACTTCATATTCCTATAGCATAGTCTGCTTGCAGGGTGATTGTGGCCCTGTGAGCAGTGTATTAAAAGGAACAATTAGGCTTTCCCACTCTCCTAAGACTTTTTTTTTGGAAGTCCTGGATAGAGTTTGCCATTCACTTCTCAATAGTCAATACCTCTTTATAGTTTGGAAATATGATATTTAGTCTGGAAAGAGTGAATAAAAGAAGAAGGATGTCCCTAAAAACATTTTTTTCAGAACTACAATTCCACCATGGGATTTTGCTGCCTTATTTCAGGGACCACTTTTTGAAACTCATTAAAAAAAACAGAGCTAATTTCAGACTTCCTATGTCTTGCAAAGGGCAGAATATTCTTTGTAAGGAAAATATATTTGCGTCAGGGTGCACATGTACCAGTCAATTTAATTAAGCACAGAAAGTCCTTTGTCATCTGGGCCTAACCATATTGAACTGCCATAGAAATTCAATATACAACAAGGTAATGTTTGGCACAAATACTAGAGCCATAAAATATGTCTCACAGTGCTGCAGCCTAGATGTAAGATAAATTTTAGATATGATCTTAGAAAAATTACAATAAACATACATGTATCAAAGTGACAGGACCTCAGGTCCTTATAGAAAACAATAATAATTCTTTGTATCAGTATAGATGGGAAATTTAGATTTTAAAACACTTTTTAAAGCAATTGGGGAAAAAATGCCTTTTTGCTTTTGCTTGCAGATGCATCAATTTTCTCTAGTAGAGTATTCAAGAAACTGGTAACATTGGTTACCTGTGGGAGGGAAATTTTCTGGCTGAAAAAGGTGAGTGATACGAAGGCTTTCAGCCACTTTATATAAAAAAATGAGCATCTGAAAATTTTGGTGTTTGGTATTGGAAACCAATCCCCTGTGCATATCAAGGAATGACTGTATGTTTAAAATGATTTTATATCAATACAGGTAGAGGTGGGGATAAACTTTCATTGAGGAATAAGTATAATGATGTTATAATTCATCAATTGCTTATTATATGCTAGCTATTTTGCTAAGGCATTTATGTATGTTCTTATTAATTTTTACCACAAAATTTGGGGTAGGTGATGTTACTTTCCCCATTGTATAAATGAGGGGAGTAAGAGTTATGATGAATAAGTAGCTTCCTTGAGATCTCAGAGCTAGTAAGTTAGCAGTCTAACTATAGGGCTTTCTGGTTAAAAACAAGTTAGTAGACATTTCCCAATCAGAGTTCTTTTTTTTTTTTAATTCTTTGATAGACTCTAGTTAATAGTTTTGTAATCATTCATTCCCCTTCAAGTTAGCATTAGGAAAATTAGTGTCTGTGACTGTGGTCCTGCTGGGATTTCTCTAAATCAGACCTGGAAGATGTAGGCCTCCAGGAGGTACTTCCCAAGTTAACCTTCCAAGCCAGAGGATGGCCTAACCGTGAGAAGATCACTTTCTCTCCAGTCTCATGTTTTACCTGAAGTTAGTTATGGACCTCAAAGCCACCTAACGAATGGGCATTTAACTTTCTAATAGGCGGTTGGGGCTGGTGAGACAAAGGGTGCAAAACAATCATCACCTGATCCATTTCATCTCATTATTGGACATTTTTCAGAAACTTGCCTAATTCGTGACCCTACTTTCATAATTGTATGGACATATTGTCAGCGTTAACCCATGGCAAGCAGAAGGGGAAGAAGAGACTTCCTAGATTGCGCTGACCTGTGTCCTTCTTTGTTCTAATTCTGGAATTGGAAATTACTCCAGCAGACCCACCCACTGCTGAAAACATTCTGGTCTCTTGCCTTGTCCACCCCAGGTGAGAAGGATCTGCTCACCGCTACCTGTGGATTCAGACACAGGCCCTAGCCACAGACCTAATTCTGCAGGAAAACGTGTAGAGTCTGTTTGTGTTGTTTCTTCATGAAATCAGTTAGAAATACCAAAAAGGAAACCTTTGGAATAATCCAGGCAAAATACAAAAGAACCTAATGTAAGACAGTGGCCATAAAGATGGAGAAAGAAGGAGATGAACTGTGGGTGTTCATGGGGGTGAAATCTATTGGCCCTGAATAGTCATAAAATGTAAAGGCTGAGGGAGAAAAAGAGTCAAAAAAGACTGTCAGATTTCTTAGCTGAATAACTTAGTAGGTGATCGATGCCATCCATGGAGACTCTGAGGGAGAAGCTGAAGTATGGGCAGTCATTTCTGTCTTTCATTTAGTTTCATTTATGCTTGTTTGCTTTTGATTTCGGTGAGTTAGAGTAAAATGATTGATTTCATTTCAACTATGACAAGCCCTAAATAACTCACTTCTTGTTCCCCTTTCTTTGGGTTCTATCCAAGTCTTCATGGTTTTTAAAGGAACACAAAAGGACCCAAAATACCCAGAAGACAGATGTCAGATTCCCACATGAAACTACCAATTGGAGCTGACCCTTCAAAAGAGGCATTTGCTCTTCAGGACATCACTGTCTACTCCACCCCAGTTTCAGTGTGTACTTCACCTGCTGGCTTCCCTAGGCAATTCATTGTCAATCTCCTGCCTTAGGCCAAAAGCCTTGACTAGCTTTGATACTCCTTCCCCACTCTAAATGTTACACCCCACCCCCACCCCAAATTTGTGATAACTGCCCCTCAGGACCAAGCAAAGTACAGGGAGAAAAAGATTTTCTTCTTAATTACAGATTGGACATTATTCTACCTATATCCACTGGATTCTGTGTAGGTACCGAAACTGTTTTGCACTATTATGGTAACCCTAATCCCAAACCCTCTCTCCACCGTTAGCCACTATTAGGTCTCTATAGTTAACCCCAAAAGAGACGTGGTTGAGAGAGAAAGATGTAGAACAAGTACTGCCCAGGTGTTAAGTGCCTGGAGCCCTGGATTTGGACCAGTCCTCATTTTGATAAGATCTCTTATTACCACTCTTTCTACCCTATGCTGATTTCCTAATCTAACCTTCCAGGTTAGATATCTGAATCTATCCACCCATTTAAAACACTTGATTTTAAATTCAGGATGTATTCTTGGTACCTATTATCTCTCAATGCCCTCCTGCCCCACTCAAAACACCAGACATTGATCCTACCATTTGTCTCAGTGAGTCTAAAAAGAAAAATGGGGTGTGGGTTATAGCAGAATTATATAGTTGAGGGAGAAGTCCCAATGAAAATCTGTTATAGTTAGCCATTCTTACAGCTGGAAATATGTCTAATCTCTTGGGTGTGCTGGGACAGAAAAAAGTATTCAGAATCCCTGGCACACATGGTCCCCTTAGGTGACTCTGCCCTCTCTCTTTGACCATTCACATATTAGAGACTAAATCCTTCCCTCATGAATTTTCCATCATGCCACTACCGTCTGGCTCCTATGTCCAACAGCCACTTCTTCCTCAACTATAGCCCTGGAAAGCTGGTTAATACCCTGTCTTCTATTCATTCCGACTTTGGATGTGTGAGAACACATAAGTCAGATGAAATCTAAGAAATATACATGTAGATCTGAACAACTAATTTTGCCACAGGCAAGTTTGTTTATTCACTCACTCAACATGAATTAAACATTCAATAAGTGCCAAGTGATAGGAGTGCAGAAATGAGTAAGATCTGATGACTAACCTGGAAGAATAGGCAAAAATTAATTATGCAATTCAATGTGGTAAGTGCTTTAATAGGGCCATCATCATAGTTTTATGCCACATTAGGAGGCCCAGATGAGGAGCACCTAACTTCTAGAACAGTGTTTCTGAAACTTTATTGTGCTTCCAACGCACCAGGCATCTTGTTAAAATGAAGACTCTGGGTCAGTAAGTCTTGAGTGGGACTTAGAATCTGCTCCTCTAACAAGCTCCCAAGTGATGCTGATGATGCTGGTACATGGACCAGACTCTGAGTAGCAAAGTCCTACAGGACCAGAAAATACTTCAAAACAGAGATGGTGCTTGAATCGACGGTCTAAGGAATAAATAGGACTTACCCAGTAGCACAGGATAAAAGTGGTCCAGGCAAAAAACGGCATATTTTGAAAATTATAAAAGGCTTTTCTGGTGACTTGAAAATTTGCAAGAAGAATATTAGAACTGGACACCCTCATTGGTAAAATTAACAGCATTCAAGACATGTAGATTGGCTAAAATATTTTAGAGATGCTTTCCACCTTTGCCTGAATAGGGTGTAAGAATCCATTGGGGCCTTTACCCTAAGTTCCTTAGGGACAGCAGCAATAGCTTCGGAGGGCACAAAACCCAACGTCTGAATCTTGATGTATGTGCCTCAAGTGTCTCTTTCTTATGAAGTGTGGTTAAAGAGCCTCAAAAGACAGTGACAGATAGTGGTACTGGAGCTTCGTCAGACTTTCAGACCCATTTTGTGCCTAATTCTCTAACAAATGTCTAGCAAGTGCTCCTGTATGTTCAAGACAATCATCGCTTTCATTACATTTTGGCCTTGTGGTTATGGGGAAGCAGTTAACCAGCCCTCATCACCCCAAAATCTTTTTGTTGTTGTTGTTCTCTATCTTTTTTTGGGGCATACCGTGGCTTGAGGGATCTTAGTTCCCTGACCAGAAGTCAAACCCGTGTCCCCTGAAGTGGAAGCACAGAGTCCTAACCACTGGACTGCCAGGGAATTCCTACTCCAAAATCTTTAATTGCTGCTGCTCTCAACCAAAACTTTAAGAATTGTTGGCTTCGTTAAGTTGACAGCATCATATCTGTAAAATGAAGGCAGCAGTTCTTGCCCTACCAACCTTACAGACCAAACGAAGATAGATGTAGTTGAAAAAATTACAGTGATGTATGTCAATTATTTCTCAATGAAACTAAAAAAAGGGGAGGAAAAAATAAAGTAAAAAAAATTAAAATATGACGAAAATGTTGGCTGTAATTAAAGAGAGCCTATGAGCGTCTTACAGTATCCATCAAGGTAGAAGTTCCCAAACTTACACAATCAGAAGAATAATCTAAGGTTCTTATTTAAAAAACACATATCCCCAGGTCCTACCATTGGAAATTCCAATTCTATTGTCTGTGGGGAAGCTCACGTATGTAATAAGTACCCCAAAGATACTTACAATCATGTCAGTTTAAGGATACTCCATGCTATGCAATGGAATTTGGGACACATAAGAGAGAATATGCAAACTCTACCCCCATCACCAATATTATCATACAGAAGAGCACATCTATATCATTACTGTAACTACAAATGACTCATGGTGAGTATTTCCCAGTCATGTAACTCCCTTCCCTTCCTCCTAACAGTTTGTGTAAAACATGAGACTGAGTTGATGTTATGTGCACTACAATCTATAAAAATGTTTGAGACGCAAACGCTTGAGACGTCCAATACAGTGAAGTATTTTTCCTAATAACCTTACAATCAGCAAATTGCTCCTACTTGAAGAAACTTCTTTAAACTTTATCCTCAAAAGTGAGCAACTTAATGAGTCACTTAAAGACATAATCTGGTAACTATTTCCTTCTGAAGCTGTGCTATATTAGGCTCCTAGAAGGTGTGGGAAGGTGTGTAAATGTTCAAGAGAAGAACATTTACATAACGACAACTAGGTATTCGGTATTATGCTTGCTATGGTTTATGTAACGTGTCCATGACTAAAACAACATCTATGTACCTATTTATAACTGCCATATAAAGACTCACAGGTGGAGAGCACAAGTACACATACACACATTGCATTACCTCAGAACATTTCTTACCTGGGAGTCACAACCAGCTCGATGGGTCCTCTTATATCTCCCTCACAGAACCAGACCCATAAGCTCTGTAACCAGGTTAGATTCAGACTAAATTGCTTAGAGAATCCAATCAAATAAAACTGTCAGTTCAATTGTAAAATACTGCTTTAGTCAGAAGGAGGTAAACGTCCAGATCTTATTATCCCTAGAGGTGCTGAAAACATCAGGCTGAAAACATCACTTGATTGAAGATAAATCTTTTGATAGATTGTGAATGGAGAAATTAAGGACCTTTGGGAACCAGCCTTTACCTTGAAGGCTGACTGAAGGAGGATGACCAGATGCCTGCAGGATGACCTGGGGTGAATGTTACAGGCAGACTGGGCAGACTGGGCAGACTGTGTATCTGAGCCAATCAGCAGTTGCTAAAGGTTTGTTGCTATTTGTTCTTAATCTCATTTCTCCAATGTGGTCAAAACTCTATAGGTTTAGCCCTATAAGCATCTCCCCGACTACTAATAACCAGAGCAAAAAATACGTGTGTAACACAACACGCTATCCAGAGAGCAAACCGTTTTATAGAAGCTTCAAGAACGTTAATTTCTTTTAGCAAACAAAGACACATCCTTCAAACACATGAATGTAATATTGTCCACTTTGCTCTCAGCCTGATTACAGATTAATTTCATCTCTAACAGATTTGATCTCTTCCCCAAATTATCACTTACAGAATCTTTTGAAAACTGAAGAAAAAGTAATGGTAACTGATTTATTAATAAAAGAAATATATTTTAAGTCCCTATGATTGCCGGACACCAGAGAATTAAAAAGATGTCAATAGGTACAGAAGACAAATTCAAAAAGCAGTTAAATTGCAGAGTACTTGCATGAAGCAATCAGGCCTGTTTCACTTCGCAATGAAAACTGTGTACTGATGATTTTAGATAAAAGGCAGCTAAGACCTAAACCAGGAAGTCAGTCTATTGCCCTGTTTTGAAAGGGCAGGGAGAGACGGACAAATGTTACACATCACAACTGTCCTCCTAGACCGAGTGTTTTCTTGGGAATGTTTGTGAGATGCTCATAAATGCTGACAACTACTCATAACCATCACACACTAGAAGAGATCCCTGAGAAGCTTTCAAAGAAAATTCAGGATCAAAGTTCTAGTTCTTGCTTATCCCCAGCCCTAAGTGAGCCTGGGCTTCCTCACCTACTTAATGGGAAGAATGTCTGTGCTCTGTGTCTTGGAGGATTACCATGGTGATGAATGAGTTCATGTATAAAGGTAGCACAATCTCAAATAATGTTGACTTTACCATAATTTTTCTGCTAAACACTATCAGCTTCTGAGTTTTTAGCCCATGTTTCAATTTAGTCTTTATTCTCCTCGCCTAATGCCCCTTGTAACTAGTGTGCTGATCTTCCTGGTTTGTAATTCCATAAGGTTCCCTTTATTTTCATTTTTTATTTCCCCTGCATAACCTCCAGCCCTTGCTCCAGTACAGTACTCCATTCTTGAAGCTACACCATCACTGGCCAACAGGACTTTTTTTTTTTTTTTTTTAAATTCTTTATTTTATTTATTTATTTTTGGCTGTGTTGGGTCTTCGTTTCTGTGCGAGGGCTTTCTCCAGTTGCGGCAAGCGGGGGCCACTCATCATCGCGGTGCGCGGGCCTCTTCACTATCGCGGCCTCTCTTGTTGCGGAGCACAGGCTCCAGACGCGCAGGCTCAGTAATTGTGGCTCACGGGCCTAGTTGCTCCGCGGCATGTGGGATCTTCCCAGACCAGGGTTCGAACCCGTGTCCCCTGCATTGGCAGGCAGACTCTCAACCACTGCGCCACCAGGGAAGCCCCCAACAGGACTTTTATGCTCACTGATTAGCCAGTAGAACATAGCCTGGTCAGGAGGTTTTCACACTTACCCAAAGGACCAGAGCAAAGGTGTTTCCCCAGATGAGTGGCTAAACTATGGGTGCCAGAGCAAAAAGCACTGGAGCAGAATTATTCATCTTCTAATAGTTAGAGCTGCATCAAGCAATTTTTATCAGAAGCTTCACAGCAAAGGTATTCCCATTAAACCATGAAGGAGTCTGGAGTAATGGCCTATTTCCAAAGCTGCCAAGTTCATTGAGTGAATTGGAGCAAATCTCACCTACACTTTCTCACTTCCTGATATATTTTTCAGAGATTAAGTAGTTATTTTCATCATAATCATAGACAAGCCTTGCCTATGAAGCATTCACTCACTATGTGTTTGTTATTACATGGTACAAATCTCCCCCCATCAACCCCTTTTAGACTTAACAGAAAAGTAGCTTGAAATCGAAAACAAACAACAAATTACACGCTCTTAAAAGTATGCACCCTTCAACTACAAAACATTGCAGTACATCTTTAGGACAGTGCGGTTAACAAAGAAAGGATGTCATTTCAGTCAGCTGTCACTCCACACTGCTTCCACCCCTAGGCAACAATTGACTTACTACAATCAAGCTCATTAATTTGGTCAATACCATTTAAATCCTTCCAATAAAACACAGAATATACACTTGACTCTCCCATAGTCTCAACTTTTTGAAAGTCTGGCATGAGGAAAAGGGAACTGAGTGAGAAAACGGGCAATGAAGTAGATTGCAAAGAATATTATGAAATTGTTCATTTCTGCTTTTTTATTATTTTTGCCCTCCTCTGAAAGTAACCACTGAATTACTTCATCTTTCTGTCTGTCTACATACAGGTTGTTTGTGCACATGGAGATACACAGTTAAAGCCAATGGTTAATTCACACAACACTAAATCTCAACAGAGGAGGGAAAACAGGTTTACTGTCTTTACCCAAAACAAACATGGAGAAACTATTTTCCATTACTAAAAGCATAGTAAAAAATGAAACCGATCCAAGAGTGAAGAAGAGTATTTTTTTATGTGAAATATATATGTATTTTAGCCAGGCATTGTAACATCAGTAAATCTCTTTGGAAACCAAATTTCCATTCTGTAACTGGGCCTCTGGTGATTTAGAACTGAGTCAATTCAAACGTGATGCCTTTGGAATGCCAACTGGCAGCAGAGTGCAAGGAAGCCTGCATAGTCACCGACACTTCTGAGGCACTTGCAGTCCTGAAGGAAGGACATCCCAGGAACACCTCCTAGGTGCTGTGTGAAGTCACAAACAGGTAGAGCATTTCCACTCCTCTAAAGGAAAGAGAATGTAGCCCGACCTTGCCAGGAGGAAGAATCTGACAAGCTTCCCAATAAGGCAATTCTCTCAACGTGAGTCGCCCACACTCCTTGGGCACAGGTGAAGTTTACAGGAAGTACCATTCCACCTTCCAGGCAGCAGGAACCATGTAATCAGGTTCTGAATCCCAGTATTCAACTCATCTCCAAACATATTTTTATTCAAATTTCTAAAGCCAAAGAATAACATACCTCATCACTGCCCCCAGCCTTCTCTCCTTTTATAGGATTGTTCATTCCATAAATATTTAAGTGCCTATTGTGTGCAAGACATTGTATTTGCTCCTAGATAGAGAATGATTAACAGAAGAAGAAAAAAAAAAATGTCCTGCATTCTTGAGTCAAGAGGGAAAAAAAAGAAAAAGAACTGAGACAAGTTCTAAGAAGGAAACAAACAGGCCAATTTAATAGAGATTCACAGGGAGGCATTACTCAGGGCAGTCCCCTGTTCTGCCTTTAATGTACATTCCTGGTCAAGGCGGGGACGAAGGATTATGCGTCTCTTACAGGCTCCAAGGTCTGCAGCTGCTCCACAAACCACATTTCTGAATAACAGAGGCATGATGGTTTCTCTGTACTGGTGGTTCTCAAAGTGTGGTCACCGGACCAGCAGCACCAGAATCACCTAGAAACGTGTGGGAAATGCAAATTCTCAGGCCCCACGCCAAACTTAATGAGTCAGAAGCTCTGGGGGCGGGCTAGCAGCTGACATTTTAACCAACCCTCAAGTTGATTCTGATGCCCACTAAACCCCAAGACAGTAGTCACTGGCCACATTTTGAGGCTACTGAGTACTCAAAACGTGGCTAGTCTGAACTGAAATATGCTGAGGTGTAAATCACACACCAGATTGCAAGGACTTGAAAAGAATGTAAAAATATCTTATTAATAATTTTTATATTGAATGCATGCTGAAATACTATTTTGAATATACTGGGTTAAATTAACTAAATTATTAACATTAATTTCATCTGTTTTTTTTAGTTTATTTTCATGGGGCTACTAAATTTTTTAATTGAGCTATAGTTGATTATTTACAATATTGCATTAGTTTAAGATGTACAGCATTGTGATTCAAAATTTTTATAGATTATACTCCATTTAAAGTTATCATAGAGGGAGACCTTCAAGATGGCAGAGGAGTAAGACATGGAGATCACCTTCCACCCCACAAATACATCAGAAATACATCTACATGTGGAACAACTCCTACAGAACACCTGCTGAACGCTGGCAGAAGACCTCAGACTTCCCAAAAGGCAAGAAACTCCCCACGTAGGTGGGTAAAACAAAAGAATAAAGAAAAAACAGAGACAAAAGAATAGGGTTCTCTGCACCTCGGGGAGGGAGCTGTGAAGGAGGAAAAGTTTCCACACACTAGGAAGCCCCTTCCCTGGTGGAGACGAGGGGTGGCGGGGAGAAGCTTCGGAGCCACGGAGGAGACCGCAGCCACAGGGGTGCGGAGGGCAAAGCGGAGAGATGCCCGCACAGAGGATCGGTGCCAACCAGCACTCACCAGCCTGAGAGGCTTGTCTGCTCACCCACCGGGGCGGGCAGGGGCTGGGAGCTGAGGCTCGAGCTTCGGAGGTCAGACCCCAGGGAGAGGACTGGTGTTGGCAGCGTGAACACAGCCTGAAGGGGCTAGTGTGCCACAGCTAGCCGGGAGGGAGTCCAGGAAAAGGTCTGGAGCTGCCGAAGAGGCAAGAGACTTCTTCTTGTCTCTTTGTTTCCTGGTGCGCGAGGAGAGGGAATTCAGAGCGCCGCCTAAACGAACTCCAGAGAAGGGCGCGAGCCGCGGCTATCAGCGCGGGCCCCACAGACGGGCACGAGACGCTAAGGCTGCTGCTGCCGCCACCAAAAAGCCTGTGTGCGAGCACAGGTCACTCTCCACACCGCCACTCCCGGGAGCCTGTGCAGCCCACCACTGCCAGGGTCCCGTGATCCGGGGACAACTTCCCCGGGAGAACACACGGCGCGCCTCGGGCTGGTGCAACGTCACGCCGGCCTCTGCCGCCGCAGGCTCGCCCCGCATCCGTACCCCTCCCTCCCCCGGGCCTGAGTGAGCCAGAGCCCCCGAAGCAGCTGCTCCTTTAACCCCGTCCTGTCTGAGTGGGAACAGATGCCCTCAGGCGACCTACACGCAGAGGCAGGGGCATATCCAAAGTTGAACCCCAGGAGCTGTGCGAACAAAGAAGAGAAAGGGAAATCTCTCCCAGCAGCCTCAGGAGCAGCAGATTAAATCTCCACAATCAACTTGATGTACGCTGCATCTGTGGAATACCTGAAGAGACAACAAATCATCCCAAAATTGAGGTGGTGGACTTTGGGAGCAACTGTAGACTTGGGGTTTGCTGTCTAATTTGTTTCTGGTTTTATATTTACCTTAGTTTAGTATTTAGAGTTTATTACCATTGGTATATTTGTTTATTGATTTGGTTGCTCTCTTCCTTTTTTTTTATATACAGATATATAATTTTTCCCCCTTTTTCTCTTTTTGTGAGTGTGTATGTGTATGCTTCTTTGTGTGATTCTGTCTGTACAGCTTTGCTTTTACCATTTGTCCTAGGGTTCTGTCGGTCCTTTTTTTTTTTGTATAATTTTTAGTACTTGTTATCATTGGTGGATTTCTTTTTTTTGTCATTAATCTTATTTATTTCAGGGACCAGCTGAAGTTCACCAAAATCCCCAAGATATTTTCCTACTTGACGGTGAAGTCTAGAGGTGCCACTTAAAATGTTAAAATACAGCGTGCCCAGTTAAATTTTAATTTTTCAGATAAACAATGGAAATTGGCAACCATTGGTATATTTTCTTTTTGGTTTGGTTGCTCTCTTCTTTCTTTCTTTTTTATTATTAATTTTTAATATTTTTATTTCTTTAATACTTTTTTTTAATTTTAATAACTTTATTTTACCTTTCTTTCTTCCTCCCTCCCTCCCTCCCTCCCTCCCTCCCTCCCTCCCTCCCTCCCTCCCTCCCTCCCTTCTTTCTTTCTTTCTTTCTTTCTTTCTTTCTTTCTTTCTTTCTTTCTTTCTTTCTTTCTTTCTTTCTTTCTTTCTTTCTTTCTTTCTTTCTTTCTTTCTTTCTTTCTTTCTTTCTCCCTTTTCTTCTGAGCCTTGTGGCTGACAGGGTCCTGGTGCTCTGGCCAGGTGTCAGGCCTGTGCCTCTGAGGTGAGAGAGCCAAGTTCAGGACATTGGTCCACCTGAGACATTCCAGCTCCACGTAATATCAAATGAAGAAAGCTCTCCCAGACATGTCCATCTCAACACTAAGACCCAGCTCCACGCAAAGACCAGCAAGCTACAGTGCTGGAAACCCTATGCCAAACAACTAGCAAGACAGGAACACAACCCCACCCATTAGCAGAGAGGTTGCCTAAAATCATAGTAAGGTCACAGACACCCCAAAACACACCACCAGACGTGGTCCTGCCCACCAGAAAGACAAGATCCAGCCTCATCCACCAGAACACAGGCAACAGTCCCCTCCACCAGGAAGCCTACACAAGCCACTGAACCAACCGTAGCCACTGGGAGCAGACACCAAAAACAACAGGAACTACGAACCTGCAGCCTGCGAAAAGGAGACCCCAAACACAGTAAGCTGAGCAAACTGAGAAGACAGGGAAACACACAGCAGATGAAAGAGCAAGGCAAAAACCCACTGGCCCAAACAAATGAAGAGGAAATAGGCAGTCTACCTGAAAAAGAATTCAGAGTAATGATAGTAAAGATGATCCAAAATCTTAGAAATAGAATGGAGAAAATACAAGAAACGTTTAACAAGGACCTAGAAGAACTAAAGTGCAAACAAACAATTATGAACAACACAATGAATGAAATTAAAAGCTCTCTAGATGGAATCAATAGAATAACTGAGGCAGAAGAACGGATAAGTTACCTGGAAGATAAAATAGTGGAAATAACTACCGCAGAGCAGAATAAAGAAAAAAGAATGAAAAGACTTGAGGACAGTCTCAGAGACTTCTGGGACAACAGTAAATGCACCAACATTTGAATTATAGGGGTCCCAGAAGAAGAAGAGAAAAAGAAAGGGTCTGAGAAAATATTTGAAGAGATTATAGTTGAAAACTTCCCTAATATGGGAAAGGAAATAGTTAATCAAGTCCAGGAAGCACAGAGAGTCCCATACAGGATAAATCCAAGGAGAAACATGCCAAGACACATATTAATCAAACTATGAAAAATTAAATACAAAGAAAAAGTATTAAAAGCAGCAAGGAAAAACCAACAAATAACATACAAGGGAATCCCCATAAGGTTAACAGCTGATCTTTCAGCAGAAACTCTGCAAGCCAGAAGGCAGTGGCAAGACATATTTAAAGTGATGAAAGGGAAAAACCTACAGCCAAGATTACTCTACCCAGCAAGGATCTAGTTTAAATTCGACAGAGAAATTAAAACCTTTACAGACAAGCAAAAGCTAAGAGAATTCAGCACCACCAAACCAGCTTTACAACAAGTGCTAAAGGAACTTCTCTAGGCAGGAAACACAAGAGAAGGAAAAGACCTACAAAAACAAACCCAAAACAATTAAGAAATGGTAATAGGAACATAAATTTTAATTTTTCAGATAAACAATGAATATTGGTAACAATGAATATTGATAACTACCTTAAATGTAAATGGATTAAACACTCCAAACAAAAGACACACACTGGCTGAATGGATACAAAAACAAGACCCCTATATATGCTGTCTACAAGAGACCCACTTCAGACCTAGGGACACATACAGACTGAAAGTGAGGGCATGGAAAAAGATATTCCATGCAAATGGAAATCAAAAGAAAGCTGGAGTAGCAATTCTCATATCAGACAAAATAGACTTTAAAACAAAGACTATTACAAGAGACAAAGAAGGACACTACATAATGATCAAGGGATCAATCCAAGAATAGGATATAACAATTTTAAATATTTACGCACCCAACATAGGAGCACCTCAGTACATAAGGCAAATACTAACAGCCATGAAAGGGGAAATCAACAGTAACACAGTCATAGTAGGGGACTTTAACACCCCACTTTCACCAATGGACACATCATCCAAAATGAAAATAAATAAGGAAACACAGCTTTAAATGATACATTAAACAAGATGGACTTAATTGATATTTATAGGACATTCCATCCAAAAACAAAAGAATACACTTTCTTCTCAAGTGCTCATGGAACATTCTCCAGGATAGATCATATGTTGGGTCACAAATCAAGCCTTGGTAAATTTAAGAAAATTGAAATCGTATCAAGTATCTTTTCAACCACAACGCTATGAGACTAGATATCAATTACAGGAAAACAACTGCAAAAAATATAAACACATGGAGACTAAACAATATGCTACTAAATAACCAAGAGATCACTGAAGAAATCAAAGAGGAAATGAAAAAATACCTATAAATAAATGACAATGAAAACGTGATGACCCAAAACAGTGCAAGAGGGAAAGGGAACCCTCTTGCACTGTTGGTAGGAATGTAACTTGATACAGCCACTATGGAGAACAGTATGGAGGTTCCTTAAAACACTAAAAATAGAACTGCCATACGACCCAGCAATCCCACTACTGGGCACATACCCTGAGAAACCCGTAATTCAAAAAGAGTCATGTACCAATGTTCATTGCAGCTCTATTTACAATAGCCAGGACATGCAAGTGTCCATCGACAGATGAATGGATAAAGAAGATGTGGCACATATATACAATGGAATATTACTCAGCCATAAAAGGAAACAAAATTGAGTTATTTGTAGTGACTTGGATGGACCTAGAGTCTGTCATACAGAGTGAAGTAAGTCAGAAAGAGAAAAACAAATACCATATGCTAACACATATACATGGAATCTAAAAAAAGAAAAAAAAAATGGTTCTGAAGAACCTAGGGGCAGGACAGGAATAAAGATGCAGACGTAGAGAATGGACTTGAGGACATAGGGATGGAGAAGGGTAAGCTGGGACGAAGTGAGAGAGTGGCGTGGACATATATACACTAGGGAGGGTGGGAGGGCAACACAAGACGGAGGAGATATGGGGATATATGTATATTATAGCTGATTCACTCTGTTATAAAGCAGAAACTAACACACCATTGTAAAGCAGTTATACTCCAATAAAGATGTTTAAAAAAAAAAAACATGATCGTAGAGCAAAGTATTGTCAAGCCCGGAGCAGCAATGTTAGGGGTCATTACGACTAGAGATGACTCCTTCAGGAGTTCCCTCACATGGAGATAATCAGATAAGGGTTAGCTCCTAAGTAATGTATTGCTTTATTCCCTCAAGTAGAATGGCAAGAGACTACCCTCTTCTATGTATCTCTGAGGTGGTCAAATAACAGTATTAAGTCATTGTTACAAATGTAAAAAGAATATTAAAAAATAAAGTTATCATAAAACATTGGCTATATTCCCTGTGCTGTACAATATATTCTTGCAGCTTATTTATTTTATACATAGTAGTTTGTACCTCTTAATCTCCTACCCCTAACTTGCCCCTTCCCTCATCTCTCTCTCCACTGGTAACCACTAGTTTGTTCTCTATAACTGTGAGTTTGTTTCTGTTTTATTATATTCATTCATTTGCTTTATTTTTTAGATTCTACATATAAGTGATAACTTACAATATTTGTCTTTCTCTGTCTGACTTATTTCACT
This sequence comes from Eschrichtius robustus, assembly GCF_028021215.1. Lineage (NCBI taxonomy): Eukaryota > Metazoa > Chordata > Mammalia > Artiodactyla > Eschrichtiidae > Eschrichtius > Eschrichtius robustus. The sequence goes on from NC_090825.1 coordinate 33,346,051, forward strand.
AAGCACAGTACCCGCCAGATCCATCCATGTTGTTGCAAATGTCAAAATGCCATTCTTTTTTGTGGCTGAGTAGTATTCCATTGTATACATATACCACATCTTCTTTATCCATTTATCTGCTGAAGGACACTTAGGTTGCTTTCATATCTTGGCTATTGTAAATAATACTGCTATGAACACTGGGGTGAATGTATCTTTTCAAATTAGTATTTTCATTTTCTTTGGTATATACCAAAGTGTGGAATTGCTGGTCATATGGTAATTCTATTTTTAGTTTTTTGAGAAACCTTCATATTGTTTTCCATAGTGGCTGTACCAATTTACATTCCCACCAATAGTATACAAGGGTTCCCTTTCTCCACATCCTTGCCAACATTTATTTGCAGTCTCTTTGATGACAGCCATTCTGACAGGTGTGAGGTTTTATTTTGCTTATTTTCATGTGGCAACTAAAAAGTTTTAAATTACACGAGACTAGTATTATAATTCTACTGGGCAGTTCTGCAGTAAACTTTGAGAATTATTCCTGTGGAGCAACAGTCCACAACTAGGACAATTTTGCTCCCCTGGGAACATCTGGAGATATCTGGAGACGTTTTTGGTTGTCACAGACTGGAGCAGGGGTTTGATGGACATCTCAGAGATAAAGGCCAGGGATGCGGCTAAACATCCTGTAATTCACGAAACAGTACCGCACAACAAAGAACCACCCAGCTCAAAATGTCAGTAGTGCCGAGGTTGAGAAATATGTTCTACCACAGTGATTCTGCACATCCGCATCACTCAGGGAGACTTGAAATATACAGTGGCCCTTGCCCTTGGCCTATCCCTAGACTAATTAAATTGGAATCTCTGGTACAGAGGCCATGGCATGGTTGTTCATTTTGTTTTGCTTTTTTAAATTCCTCAGGGATTCTAATGTATAGCCAGGGTTGAGAACCTCTGTTCTGGAGGGAAGGACAGAGGCCTCACTCATTTATAAATACTGTGTGCCGCCAGCACCCACCACCCCCTATCCCCAGACCTGAGAATTTACATTTCTTTCAAGTTTCCAGGTGATGCTTAAGCTGCTGGTTCAGTGTCCTATGGAGCATTTATGTACCATTCAACACAGCACCAGGCACTTCTACTCTCCGGATGGCCCATCACACAGAGAAAGCAGAGATCCTCATCAGACTAGGGCAGTCATTTCCTGCATAGGAGAGGACAACCCCACTACCAAACGTCTCCCTTGACTGGAATCTGAGGCTCTATCAAAGTGACTTCTCCATTTTGCTGAGACAGATGCAGCTCTTTTAGAGAGGGGAAGTGGGTAAAGCTGTTAAATATTTACTTAAATCTTGTCTGCCCTGCATTGCAAGCAGGAAACAAAAGTATCAGTGACTGGGTCATCTTAGTGAAACCCCTTTCGCTTTGCTCTTCAATTCCTGCCGGTACACAATTGAAATCACTTTAAGTTTTTACAGATTATGAAATTTTAAAGATTAAAACACCTTCTTCCTAACATTCCTAGGAAAGCAGGAGCCAGGGAAAACAAGCTTTAAACAGTTAATGGTTCTGTACTCAATAATTAACTTTTGAAAAATAGATATATAAATCTAAAATAGATGACCTCACACACACACACACACACACACACACACACACACACACACACACACCTCTTTACCTGCTGAACACTTTGCCCACTTGCTCTGCTCCAGTCACCCTGGGCTGGCATCCTGCCTGTGCCTCCCACCATGCCAGGCACAAAGACCCTTCCCCCAACATCGTCTGAATGGGGATAACTTCCCACATCCTCCTGGTCTTTGCTCAAATGTCACCTTCTCTCTTCCATCTGGACCCCTCTTCCTCAACCCCTTTTTCTCTGTTCTACTGTTTTTTCCATAGCACATATTACATATAACCAGTACTACGTGATTTACTTACTCTGTTTATTGTCTGTCTTTCATGAAGGAATCTAAGCTCTGTGAGGGTAGAAATCTTTGTTTTGTTCACTGACAGGACTCAAATGCCTAAAATAATGCCTGGCACATGGTAGGTCTGCAATAAATATTTGTTGACCAAATAGCTGTCTTTTAAAATCCAAAGATATTTCATTTTTCCCACAACTTTATTGCTTTTACTAAATTATTTCCAAAATTCTTTTTAGAGTGTGTATCTTTATACTGCATCCCAAGCAAACGAAGAGAAAGCCTACTTGACAGGCCATTACCAACTGAACTAAGAATTCAAGGACCTTCTGGAACTGAAATGCTGTCACTGTGACCGTACCACAGTGGATGAGGGGAAATGATCAAAGTCAAGGTCAAAGAAGCCAGGATATTAAGGGTCTCATGAAGCAGGGTAAAGAGTTTGAATTATGTTTTCAGGTCATTAGGAGGCCACCAAAGGTTTCAAGCAGTGGGTGAAACAAAGATACTGAGTATCATAACAGGTGATGGAATAAGGCCCCCCAGACTGCTCTAAGAGTGGCATTGACCGTGTTTTTATGCAACGATCTATCTGTCCTGATCATCTGATGATGCATAATTTAGCAGGCATGGCTGTTCTTAGTAGGACTGTATCAGCTAGAAGCGCAGAGTCAACCCATCTTCAGAGGAACTGATTTAAGCCCTAGATCCCTGCGACTCAATGTGTGGTCTATGGATAAACAGCAGCAGCATTGCCTGGGAGCTGGGAAGAAATACAGAATCCTAGGTCCCACTCTGGACCAAAGAAACTGAAATCTGCATTTTAACATGATCTCCAGGTGACTCGGATGCACGTTAGAGTTGAAGAAATACTGCCCTAGGGTACGGACTAGACTGATCCCTTCACTTCTAGCTCTGTGGGGACCGTAGTGGAAAGGGGTGGATAAGAGAACTTTCTCCCCATTCTCTAGGTTATAGGCTCATCAGCTAGCTGTCTGTGGCAGTGACTTACATCCTTAACTAAAGAGCCCAAAGAGACAACAAAACCTCCCTGCCTGGTGGTCCTTTCTGACTGCCACTGAAGCAGAAGCACTAGAAAGTTCTCTAAGTTCAAGGTTTCCTCAAGCAACATCATTATTTCCAAACTGTTTTCACAGACATTTTCTCTTCATCTTATTAACGCTTCAGAGTGTGGTCAGGGGACTCCGGTGGTCCCCAACACCCCTTCAGGGGTCTCAAAGTCAAAACTATTTTCACAGTAATACTATGACATCACGTGATGAGTGTACAAAGTATAAAAAGCTCATTGAAGGGGCTTCATATTCCACACTGCAATTAACCCTTCAGAAATAGTACCACTTGCCCATTTTGCAGTGTCAAGGAAGACTATCCTCAGTTATCTGAAAGGTTAATACAATACTTCTCACTCTTTCAACTATATATCTGGGTGAGGCCGGATTTTCTTCATATGCTGCAACCCAAACAACATAGTGCAACAGATTAAACACAGAAGCAGGTGTGAGAATCCAGCTGTCTTCTATCAAGCCAACCATTAAGGAGATTTGCAAAAATGTAAAATAATGCCACTATTCTCCCTATTTTGGGGGTTTTGGAAACAGTCACTTTTCATGAAAATATGTTATTTATATTAACATGCAACAGGTTTATCATTTTTAACAAATTAATCAATATTTTTTAAATTTGTTTTAAGTTCTAATACATTGTATGTCAATAAACATAGTCCATGTAAACAACAGCTCTGAGTCCTCAACAATTTTTAAGAGTGTAAAAGTGTCTGGAGATCAGAAAGTTCTGAGAACTGCTACATTAGAGCAAAGTAAAATAAAGACTGAAAAGCCTCTTGTGGGAAAGAAACTTTTCAAGTAAACTTCTGGGTAAGCAGGGTGGAACATACTGATAAGAAAGAAAAAAGTCAACCTGCTTATAAGATAAATAAATAACCATGAGCAGGAATGGAAGTGTCTAAATTAGGTTCTCAATGTTCTCTTTATTGTGGTTATTTCCTCTGTCATAAATAACCGAACTGCTAAAACCAGGCGCATTCCCCACTGAGGATCCTGCTGTTCTCTCTACCCAGAATGCTCTGCTAACAGCTATTTATATAACTAATTTCCTCACCCCACCCCCTCAGGTCCTTGATCAAAAATTATCATCCCAGTGATGCCCACCCTGAACTCCCAACCCAAAATTGCAACCCACCCCATTCCATTCACACACATTTCCAACTCCCTTCACCCAGCTCTGCTTTTTCTTTTTCACAGACTTACCACCTGCTAGAATACCAAATAACATGTTTGTTTATTACATCTGCTGATACTATCCTCTCTTGCTAGAATGTAAGCTGCATAAAGGAAACTTTGTTTCTGTTTTGTAATCTATCCCCATCATCTCTTCTAGAGCAGTGCCTGGTACCCGGTAACTTACAGTAAGTACTTGTTAAGTATAAGGAGAGTGAGTTTTGCAGATAGAGGTGGTAGAGCTTAGAAGATCAAGATTGGCTGTTAGACCCAAGCAAAACTTGGATTTGAATCCTGATTCAGACAATTACCAGGCTCAAGCTCTTCAGCAAGTTATTAAACACTCTAGCCCTCAATTTTCTCACATGTAAAATCTACGTCACAGGATTGTGGTGAGAATAAATAAGACAATATCTGAAAACAACATATTGCCTGGAACTTAGTAATTGATCATTAATCACACTGTTATGGTTATTGCACCATTATTAGCTACTTTATCTTTTACGCTCCCAGTAACTAGTGTTGAGGGTTTACTGATTGGATTAAAGGCAATGGACAGCCCCAGGTTCACTTTTGCTACATAAAGAGTAGCTCAATTTTCCATTGCTCAAGAAGATACCTTTCCAGACTCAGGGATATAAGTAAAATAGATTTAACTCATTACATGTCCGTGCTAGAAGCATCATGAGAGGTCATTTAGTTCAACCTTTATTTTATCTTAACAGGTAAGTAAATGGAGGCCTGAGGTGAAAAGGTGTTCTAAGATCACATAGCTTGTTAGTACAGAAAAGAACCTAAAAATCCAGATTTCTGGATTCCCAGGGCAATATTCTTTCAAATCCAACTGTCATGGAAACTGTTTATTGGAATACTTAAACAATTCTCAACTTTTCATCCTGTGCAAGATTAACAAAGAGAACTAGGAGATAATTGAGATTATGTCTGCATGGACCGAGGATGCCTCTCTAGCACTCAGTAGCCACTGATAAGACATGCCCACTTTCTTTACCACTCATAATTAATGGTTTGCACAGGAATAAACATTGAACAAATAAATCCTACTACACACTGAAAGAACACTAACTTCATTCACATAACCATCCAGAAGATTCTAATCAAGGAAAGATAAATCAGTGAAGTTATTCCTTCAGAGTTTTTTTCAACCTTAGTATGTTAATTTTAGCTCTTTCAGGCTGCATCTATAAACTGCACATTTGGACTAAAATTCATTAGTCAATTTAGTCAACTATTTTGGCTAACATTTTTCCCTGAATATTTCTAAAAAGTGTCAGAAATATTAAAATCCATGGAATTTAGTTCTACTCTTATTAGTAGCACCTCCAAAATATATGTTCAAAATTGGCCCACATACTTATATACAGGTAATTATAAAGTTGGCTCTTCCACTTGCATAGGCAAATGACCAAATCACATGCATAAAGCGAGAAGTTGTATAAAAATTCAAATATCTAAGATGTGACAGTCTAGTCTCTGATCAAGCCTCAAAAAAAAAAAAAAAGATATTAAAAATAAACCAAGGAAGCAAACAAAAGAGTTATGAAAACATACTTGAATCACTGAAAGCAAATTAAAGATCCCTCCTATTTGCCAAATATAACCACTTAGACTCTACTGCACAATACAGGCCTGTGCAAATCAACATCATAAAACAATACATGGAAGGCAGCACCATGGTAGACCTCCAAGGTAGCGCAAAACACTGAACAATAGGAAAAGTCCCCTCTGGTAGTTGATTATGAAGTGCTTTACCTGAAGAATCTAATCTTTAATCCAGCTTGAATTCATTCATTTAACAAGTATTTATTAAGCACCTGCCAAGGAGGGTTTGGAACATCTGGAGTTCAAAAATGAATGACATTTTGATATATTACCCAGCTTAGAATTTAGGAAAGAAAGTCCAGACCAAATCTGTTCTGAAAGCAATGGGTAGATAAGGAAATGAAAATAAAAACATCCAAGTTTAGCTGGGGTAGATGTCACACAACCCCCTCCACTGGGCAAAGGCTAAATATATAATTATACAGAGTTGATTTAAGAAAAAAAAACAAACAGGAAATGTAAACATTGTTCTAACAGATTAAATTTCAGGGGTTGAACAGGAGGTGCAAGCAGTAATTTCATCATGGCTAAACAGGAAACACATGATCAAGGAAAGGCAAACCAATGATAAGTACGTAGAATGAGAAGGGATGAATAAATGCTGTGTGAGTCTAAAGGATATTTAAGCATCCACTGAGGAAACCAATCATGATATAGTCACAGATGATGTTCTCCTACATGGGCAGTAGGACATCTCAGTAATAAAGTACATTTATTCCCACTCCATTTCTTACCCAACAAGATAATACTCAGACAGGGCCAACACAAAATACATAACAGATTAGGGGGTAATTGGCAAAATACCAAGTACTATGGAATAACAAAACATCTTGGGCCATTCTAGTCTTCTGGAAATCAAATGAATAAATGTCGCCTATTCACTGAGCTCTGGAAAGTTAAGGAATGGGCAGCATTTGGCAATGCAACTTACTTTCCCCAGCTGCAAATAAAAGATTCTGGAAAGGAGGGTTCTTTAGCTTTCAGGGCCCTAAACTTCTATCTACCAGCTCCGAAATCATGGCAGTCAACCAGTTTCTCAAATAATCCTATGAAAACAATTCAGAACTATTCATTCACATTTATCTGCTTGCATGTTTCTCCAGTTCTCCTTCCTGAGGAGATAACATACACTGTGGGTAGGGGCATGAACTCTGAAGTTGGACAGCCTGGATCAGAATCAGGCCCACCCCTGCTGGTTGTGTGATCTAAGAAGAGTTAATATTGCCAAGCTTCAACTTCCTCATCTGTAAAAGGGAAAAGATAGGAGGAAACTACCACTAGGGATTGTTGTGAGGCTTAAAAATGGCTATCACATGGTAGGAGTTCAATAATCTTGGCCATGATTAGCAAATGATATTCTTAGCAAAGATGAATGTCGTGCCAATGACTATCACTAGCCTGAAAAGAGAGTGCAGTCAGCATGGCTTTTTAATATTTTATTGTCCTTCTTACTAGGCTCCTGTTTAAATGAATTCAAATATAATTATGTATGCACTATTTAGTTCATCTGTGCTATATGGCCCTGTAGAGGTTTTGTGGGATCTTTCTGAACGTCCCCTTTCACCTGTGCTGATGCTCACATCTAGAAAGATTATGCGTCCATGTCCCTCATGAGTAAGGTTCTGAGAAGGTCAGTTCTCATTCTAGAACTTCTTTTGATGTCCAAGGAAGGCAGATTACACAACTTAGCCCTCACCTCCAACTTCATCCAGCAGGGGCATGGACAGTGTATATCTTCAGGGCACTGCCCTGTGCAGCCTGGCTCAGGGGCAAAGTGAAGCAAGAAGTGGGGAAAATGACTCTGAGAATGGTTTCAAGGACAGTGAAGGCTTCTAGAACCAAGGGCCCTGCTGGCCTTGGTTGGCTTGGTTTCCTTCTATCCTCGCCAGTGCCTGGACCACAAACTATCATTGAATCCATGGAGGAGAATTATTATAAGGCACTTTAATGAGTCCATGCGTGCTCAGAATGCACAAATTATGTTCAATGTACAGTAAGTAATTAGATCTTCAAATTATCAAACCAAAGGTAACTATCAAAGTAGAAACAAACCAAGAAAAAAAAGTCTTTTAAGCGGGGCGGGGCGGGGGGGGGGGTGGGGAAACAATAACAGGAAGCAGAGTCAACTTTCCTGACCTCCTGGGTATCTTTTACCAGGTTACTTATTTAATTAACTTTTTAACATTTTTATTGCAGTATAATTGCTTTACAATGTTGTCGTAGTTTCTGCTGTGTAACAAAAGTGAATCAGCTATATGTATACATATATCCCCATATCCCTTCCCTGTTGCATCTCCCTCCCACAATCCTTATCCCTCCCCTCTAGGTGGTCACAAAGCACCGAGCTGATCTCCCTGTGCTATGTAGCTGCTTCCCACTAGCTATCTATTTTATATTTGGTAGACTATATATGTCAATGCTACTCTCTCAGTTCGTCCCAGCTTACCCTTCCCAATCCCCGTGTCCTCAAGTCCATTCTCTACGGCTGCGTCTTTATTCCTGTCCTGCCCCTAGGTTCTTCAGAACCTTTCTTTTCTTTTTTTTTTTTAGATTCCATATATATGTCTTAGCATACGGTATTTTTCTCTTTCTGACTTAACTCACTCTGTATGACAGACTCTAGGTCCATCCACCTCACTACAAATAACTCAATTTCGTTTCTTTCTATGGCTGAGTAATAGTCCATTGTATATATGTGCCAATCTTCTTTATCCATTCATCTGTCGATGGACACCTAGGTTGTTTCCATGTCCTGGCTATTGTAAATAGTGCTGCAATGAACATTGTGCTACATGACTCTTTTTGAATTATGGTTTTCTCAGGGTATATGCCCAGTAGTGGGATTGCTGGGTCATGCAGTAGTTCTATTTTTAGTTTTTTAAGGAACCTCCATACTGTTCTCCATAGTAGCTGTTATCAATTTACACTCCCACCAACAGTGCAGGAGGGCTCCCTTTCCTCCACACCCTCTCGAGCATTTATTGTTTGTAGATGTTTTGATGACGGCCATTCCGACAGGTGTGAGGTGATACCTCATTGTAGTTCTGATTTGCATTTCTCTAATGATTAGTGATGTTGAGCACCCTTTCATGTGTTTGTTGGCAATCCGTATATCTTCTTTGGAGAAATGTCTATTTAGATCTTCTGCCCATTTTTGGATTGGGTTGTTTGTTTCTTTGATATTGAGCTGCATGAGCTGCTTCTATATTTTGCAGATTAATTCTTTGTCAGTTGCTTCATTTCCAAATATTTTCTCCCGTTCTGAGGGTTGTCTTTTCGTCTTGTTTATGGTTTCCTTTGCTGTGCAAAAGCTTTGAAGTTTCATTAGGTCCCATTTGTTTATTTTTGTTTTTATTTCTATTTCTCTAAGAGGTGGTCCAAAAAGGATCTCTCTGTGATTTATGTCAAAGAGTGTTCTGCCCACATTTTCCTCTATGTGTTTTATAGTGTCTGGCCTTATATTTAGGTCTTTTATCCATTTTGAGTTTATTTTTGTGTATGGTGTCAGGATGTGTTCTAATTTCATTCTTTTATATGTAGCTGTCCAGTTTTCCCGGCACCACTTATTGAAGAGGTGGTCTTTTCTCCATTGTATATTCTTGCCTCCTTTCTCAAAGATAAGGTGACCATATGTGCATGGGTTTATCTCTGGGCTTTCTATCCTGTTCCATTGATCTACATTTCTGTTTTTGTGCTAGTACCATACTGTCTTGATTACTGTAGCTTTGTAGTATAGTCTGAAGTCCAGAAGCCTGATTCCTCCACCTCCGTTTTTCTTTCTCAAGATTTCTTGGGCTATTCGGGGTCTTTTGTGCTTCCATACAAATTGTGAAATGTTTTGTTCTAGATCTGTGAAAAATGCTGTTGGTAGTTTGATAAGGATTGCTTTGAATCTGTAGATCGCTTTGGGCTGTATAGTCATTTTCACAATGTTGATTCTTCCAATCCAAGAACGTGGTATATCTCTCCATCTGTTTGTATCATCTTTAATTTCTTTCATCAGTGTCTTATAGTTTTCTGCATACATGTCTTTTTTCTCCTTAGGTAGGTTTATTCCTAGGTATTTTATTCTTTTTGTTGAAATGGTAAATGGGAGTGTTTCCTTAAATTCTGTTTCAGATTTTTCATCATTAGTGTATAGGAATGCAAGAGATTTCTGTGCATTAATTTTGTATCCTGCTACTTTACCAAATTCATTGATTAGCTCTAGTAGTTTTCTGATAGCATCTTTAGGATTCTCTATGTATAGTATCATGTCATCTGCAAACAGTAACAGCTTTATTTCTTCTTTTCCAATTTGGGTTCCTTTTATTTCTTTTTCTTCTCTGATTACTCGACTGCTGTGGCTAAAACTTCCAAAACTATGTTGGATAATAGTGGTGAGAGTGGGCATCCTTGTCTTGTACCTGACTTTAGAGGAAATGGTTTCAGTTTTTTACCATTGAGAATGATGTTGGCTGTGGGTTTGTCATATATGGCTTTATTATGTTGAGGTAAGTTCCCTCTATGTCTACTTTCAGAAGAGTTTTTAACATAAAGGGGTGTTGAATTTTGTCAAAAACTTTTTGTGCCTCTATTGAGATTATTATATGGTTTTATCCTTCATTTTGTTAATATAGTGTATCACATTGATTGATCTGCATATACTGAAGAATCCTTGCATTCCTGAGATAAACCCCACTTGATCATGGTGTATGATCCTTTTAAAGTGCTGTTGGATTCTGTTTGCTAGTATTTTGTTGAGGATTTTTGCATGTACGTTCATCAGTGATAATGGCCTGTAGTTTTCTTTTTTTGTGACATCTTTCTCTGGTTTTGGTGTCAGGGTGATGCTGGCCTCGTAGAATGAGTTTGGGAGTGCTCCTCCCTCTGCTATATTTTGGAAGAGTTTGAGAAGGACAGGTGTAAGCTCTTCTCTAAATGTTTGATAGAATTCGCCTGTGAAGCCATCTGGTCCTGGGCTTTGGTTTGTTGGAAGATTTTTAATCACAGTTTCAATTTCAGTGCTTGTGATTGGTCTGTTCATATTTTCGATTTCTTTCTGGGTCAGTCTCAGAAGGTTGTGCTTTTCTAAGAATTTGTCCATTTCTTCCAGGCTGTCCATATTATTGTCATATAGTTGCTTGTAGTAATCCCTCATGATTCTTTGTATTTCTGCAGGGTCAGTTGTTACTTCCTCTTTTTCATTTCTAATTCTGTTGATTTGAGTCTTATCCCTTTTTTTCTTGATGAATCTAGCTAGTGGTTTATCAGTTTTGTTTATCTTCTCAAAGAACCAGCTTTTAGTTTTATTGATCCTTGAGGATGACGAGAAGACCCAAGAATTTGCATTTAAAACAAGCATTCTAGGAATATGATACATATATAATTAAAGGGGTGGAAATAGGGCCTGCAGGTAAGAGCCAAGAATGTGACTTATTTAAAAAAATAGAGACAGGATTTCATTTTTTTCAAGTACTGTATATATAGATTATAGATTTATAAAGGAACAATTCTCTATTTCCACCACACTGAACAACTTCGAATTGCAACAGGAGACATTTAGTGCAATATAGACTGAAATATACCTGTTTCTGAAATGCCCTAATTAGCAGCATTTCAGAGTCTCTTCTTCTGTCCTGTTGTTTAGACATGGCAATACACTAGCAAGGATAGGTAAGCTTTCAGCAGCAGTCATGAGTAGGGCACACAAGACCAGGAAAATCATTGCAGATCATAACCCACCATATGAATTCCAAAGAGAGAGAAAACTGGTATAGAGCCAGCGTGTTCCCAGGTACCCATAACTCATCGACAACCAACAGTGGCCACAGAAAGGGACCAGAGTCATGGCTATGCCACTACCTGCCCTTTGCTCAGGCTGATCCTCTTCTGTACCCAGGCCTGAATGTACATAAAGATGTGATGTAAGCAGTGTTTGCTTTGGTTACCACCTTGGTAACTTGGTGTCCTCAAGTCATGGGTTTTCGAGTCACACTAACAGAAGTTCAGAGTTTAGTTTACTAGCTCTTGTGATCTTCCAACAAATTGCTTAACCTCTGCAAGTCTCAGTTCCCTCATCTGTAAGGTTAGAAAAATATAGTCAACCCCACAGGGTGTCATGAGGGGGAATTAAAGTATGTAAAACCCCACAGGGTGTCATGAGGGGGAATTAAAGTATGTAAAACAGAGGCCCAACATACACTCAACAAATTATAATTTTCTGTCATTTCTGTTATTGCTGTTGCACTATTGAAATCATTGATATTACTATTGTTATTATTATCAACATCATTATTCCAATGGATCCTGAAATTCTTAGACTCCAATGAGTTCAGGAATTCCAGGCCAGGGACCACTGCTTCAGCCCACTGGCACTTTTTCTCTTTCATATCTAGAAAATCCCCAAAATCTTCTAACTTAACTCCAATAAGTGAATTCATCGTAAAGTGTTATCCTCTTTGTCACCGACCCAATTGTCTTCACCAATTTTATGAATATCTTTAAAAGAGTGACTTCTATGTCTTAAATTGAAACCATAATCCTAATGATGGAAATTTCAGTCATTGCAACAGATTTGAGGTCAGAATTTGGGGGTTAGGAGGATGTATCAGTTATTCTTCACTCACAGCAGTTTGTAAGAGACCACCTAAGAATAAGCAGAATCAGTTCTTCCAGTATCTCCAACTTTATTTAGTGCTGGGATAAGAGAGGGTGAAGGTTGAGACTGGGACAGAGAGTTCGGCTACTGATAACGTCTGATTGTGATCTTCCAGTTTCAACACCCCTTTTATCCTTCCACCCGTGTCTACTTTCCAGAAAAAACTGCATACTTCTCACAGCCTGGAAAAGCCACGTCCCTCTTCCCTCCTAGAGAAATCTCAATCATTCTTCAAAGATCAACTCAGAAGTCTCCCTCTTTTAAAACTTCCCTGATAACACAAAGTTGAAGGTAATCACTCATAGAACTAAAGAGTTGGAAGAAAGCTTCTCTAATTTTATGGCTTGAATAAATTCCATGTTTTAAAGATGTAGTCAAGATGTAGGGCTTTTAGTAGGAAAAAACTGTCTGATTTCAACACTCAGCATTCTACTTAGAATTATGAATTGTTTTTTTTCAGTGTTCCAGCTGTTTTTTTCATCTGCACATACTTGCCTGGGGACCTGCTTTCACAGGAAACCAAGAAAAGCCAGTTCATAATATGCATGCTTTTGAGGGTGTCAGGAAATGATCAGACTCATATACTGTGTGGTAAGAACACACATTCTTACAGACCTTTTTAGGGTAATGAAATAGACTATCAATATTTTTTAAATGCATACCCTGTGAACAAGGCATTCTTCTAAGACTCTCTCTTAGAGTAATCCACATAGGAGCACAAAGAAAGAACTATGAGGATGCTCTCTGTAGAATACTATGTAATAGAGAAATGTTGGAAATATCTGTCAATATATCTGTCAAAATATCTGTAAATAGGAGAATGATTAAGTAAATTACAGTATAAGCATTCTATGAAACACTGTGAAGCTATTTAAAAAGCATGAGTTTGATCTATATTTACTGGTAAGGAAAGATGTTTATGATATACCAATAAGCAAAAAAATTAAATTAAAAAAGCATGGGTATTGTGTTCTATATCTGTTATTTTCCTCTCTCTTTCTGGAAATAACACACACACACACACACACACACACACACACATATCAAACTATTAGCATGGTTACCACTGGGGAGGCAGATGGCTTAGGGGTAGAAGTGTTAGAGATGGTACAGAAGGGATTATAAAGGGGAATATGCCTCTCTATTTTTTTTTATACGTGCATATTACCTTTAAAATTGAAAAAGAAAATAAAGGTAATGCATTTGGAAATTAACATCTGAAACATTCTTCACCATTTTAATTTTTCTTAAACTTCACAATCAACATTGGCAGCAAAAAAACTCAGGGGATTTTAGCTGTACATTCTCCTTCTGTCTCACATATATCAGTGTAAAAATGTGTTGTAACCAAATTTAAGCATATAAGTAACCTAAAAAGTAATTAATAAGGGAAATTATCTGTTGACACTATTGTCTTGTATACAATTGCTCGCTCTTTTAAGATGAGAAAATCCACACAAACAAAATATATTTCAAACACTATTATATTTTTCACAAGCAAAATAAGGAAAACCACAATTACAAGGGCAAACAGGAAATTAAAACCAACTATAAATGTACACCTAAACCTCCTGCATTTTTTTGTTTCTTTATTCAGGAAATTAAATGATACCGAATGACAAAGATCTGCAATCTCTCAAGTGTTTAAGAGGAAGTACAGCATTCACTTAGGAGAAAACTACAGCAAACGATGCTATTGTCAGGAGGATTTAATAGATTTGAAAAAAAAAATGCTGTGAAAGACTACCCCCAGAAGCCAACCCATCGTGGCCCATGTGTTTTTGTCTCCAGAATTTGCTTTCCATAGAATTCTATGAGTGCAGGTGAGTTTCAGAGAGAACCTACTGGCTAGTTACAGTGCATCCCATAATGCAATGAGAAAGGCATGGGGTGGTGGTGAGAAACATGGCCCCTGCTTGGCTGTGTGATTATGAGCAAAGAATACTAAGCCTTGACTTTCTGTAAACTAGGAATAAATATATAAAATGACAAGGTCGCTCTGAGGATTAACAGAAAAAATGTGCACCAAAGCACTTAATCTAGCTAACGCTACTCAGGTATTGATTTTTGTCATTATTCCATTTCTATTTTTAAAAACTCCTGTGTTGGGATGAATAATAGTAAGATGATCAAAAGATGTAAAAGATTTCAATAATATATCATTTTTGTAAAGCTACTCCTATTGACCTACAACTTGATCAATGTGACTGGCAGATATCTATGGAAACTTAAGAGGAATATATAGGCTGATATTGACAAGCAGCAGTAAATAATGTCTATTAAAACTGCTTGGTTAATGATACAGGGTCCATTCATTTGGCTAATGTTTACTGAATATGAACTATGCTTCACACACTGTGTTAGATGCTGTGGACAGACAGTATTGTGTAAAACAGGGCTCCTACCCTAACAACTTAGAATCTACTGCAGATGAAAGGTATTGAAAAAAATACATAATTCCAAGTATGCAGTAGTTTATTTAGGAGATGATCCCAGAAATCACTGTGAGAAAATGGGGAAGTGAGACAGGGAAGGGAGAAAAACCAATAAAGAGTACACTGACTAGCCAGTTACCTCTATGGTAGAATGGTCAACTATCCCAGTTTACCAGGATTGAGGGGCTTCCCAGGACACAGGACTTTCTATGCTAAAACTGGGACAGTTCCAAGAAATCTGGGATCAGTTGATCACCCTACTCTATGAACAGCTGGGTCTCAATCATTCTGGAAGCCTCCTGAGAGGCTGCATGGAACACAACTTAGAATTATCTCAATGAAAGGCAAGGAAGTAGAGTATTTATCCACCGACCCTCAACGGTTGAGGATCACTCCAAGGCATTATTTTTCAGTTACTCCCGATCTGACCTGTGCAGGGGCAGGGCATGCTCCTGTGCCCAGAGAATGCCCCCTGAAAGAAAGACACAGGAAGATGTTGGCATGTTTATGAAGTGTCTGCAGGCAAACTCTGGGGTCAGCCAAGGGGACATGGGCAGGGCATCAACACTATCTGATACATGATTATTTTTTTCCCAATCTGATGGGCAAAAGAATGAGCTCAGTGTTGTTTTCATTGGGATTCCCTATTTAGTGGGGAGTTTAGAACTAACTTCATATTTGCATCCGTTTTTGAGCATCTAAAGACAGTTTAAGGGTAGTTTATTTTCTCAGCCTCAGACAACTGCCCCCGTAATAGAAAACACTAAAAAAATTTCACTGAATTTATCTAGAATATGTGTGTATCGGGGTGGGGATAGAGGTGGGGAGCAGGGCAAACTCTTTCATGTGAACTGAAGGTGAGAACTGACAACTCAGTCATAGTGTTCCCAGTGCCATGATCCTTGCTACACTTCCCTTTACCTTTAAAGGAGAATTGAGATCCTTGAGTTTTATATATCACATTTTTTAGGTTCCCAATGAGTTGACTGATAGTCATGATTCATACTTGTTCCTCTTCCAAGGCTCTTCTCCCATACTCATTTCCTCCCAGGTATATTTTCAGATCACTCCTAATTCCCTGTAAGCCTGAAACCTGTAAGCCTGGGTGTGCACTGCTTCCTTTCACTTCTGCTGTGACCATAGCAGGCCATTTCTATTTTCTTCAAGCCTCACTCACTGCAGCCTATTTTGAATTATATTCTAGCTGACTACTAGGGAAATTGGGGATGTTTAATGGAGCTCTCGTAACAGTCATTACCGAAACCCAACATACTCAAATCTCTTGTGTAATTCAAAACCCATGATATGCTTAGTCTAAAAGCTACAGTCGGGGGGACTCACTGTATCATAATAAGAACATGAGCTTTGCACGCTCAGAAGATAACTAAATCATAAATTTAAACTGTAGATTCTGTCACTTCACTGATTAAGCTCTCAAACATTTCCCCAACTACCTAAGACCTGTCATTATTAATCCTACCTGGTTTTATGCATTCCGTCTCACATTTCTCAGCACGTGTTATGGCCTTTTACCAAGCTTATCCTCCAATCATGATTATAGACAGTATTTTAGAATGATAATCTTTTGATGGTTTTATTACCGAGCAGGAAGCAATCTGTATAATTCCTGTCCCATAAATTAATTGCCTAGACTTTTCTTGCTAACCTTTCATTTCAAAACTTGTCCCTTGGTTTCAAAGAATAAACCAGTCCTTATCTTACAAATACGGCAACTGAGATTCCAAGATGTGAAGTGACTTACCTGAGGTCACCCAACTCGCAGCCAAGGCCAGAAGTCCTCTTCCTAGGCTATCATCCATCTTCTCTTCTTGCTTCTCTGGAAAGAAGAGAACATCTCAGGCAGTCATCTTGCCATCCACGTGCCCGGCTTAGACCTCGGTGCTTTAAGACTCCGTCACCACCATTACCCACCCTTCAGTCATTCCATTTCAGAGAAGTTAATAGTAGCTTCTTTGCAAGTGCCCCGCAGGGCATGGGCCTCCATATGTGTGACATGAATGCCAGTTGCACTTACAGTCTCTTCCAGACATTTGGTACTTGCTGTGTCCTATGTGGATAGCTATTCACCTCTTTATAAATAATGCATCTGTCTGCACAACTCAAATTCAAGGCCCCTGAGGGCACAAATCATATTTATATATTTCTTTTCATTTTCCATCATGCCTAAATACCTGTCACTATGCATATGGAGATGTTTCACAAATATTTAATAAGGATGATAATGATAACTTCATGGGCACAATCAGTTTTCTTAAATGATGTTCTGGGGCCCAAAATTATATATATATATGCATAATTCATATGTATATATTATAAATAATAATATATATGCATTGTACACATAATAGCTTTAATTTTTTTATTCTTGAGATTAAAATTAATTATATTTAATATTGAAAAACTAATAAGAGATACTGGCTTCCAAATACAGTGCTGCGTGTGCAGAAACCAGAGCAGATCCCACACAAGTGCTCTATTATAATAAGGCAATAGAGTTGTTCTTTTTGTTATGTTTTGGTCTTTGTGTTTGTTACAAGCAATCACATTACAGAACTGAAGAGATACATTTGCATTTACAGAGCTGACAATTTTAGTAGACTCCTGATGCGATATGCTTTATTCGATTTACTTCCCCAGAGGTGACAAAGACCCTGAAGCTGAAGCCGCATTCTACAACATCTAGGAAACTGATGAAACCCAAAGGCGACTTTGTTCTAGAGTTAAAGGTCAAAGGAATACTAGACACAGAAGGACCCTTCTATGGGTCAGTGAACAACAGGGCCAGAGAAAAGCAACTCACATGTTTAATCTTGCCACTGCTTTGGCAAGGTGGTAGGAATTTGAAATTCTGCCTGCATTTCTTCTGTAAGGTACATGTGGAGACGTTTAAAGTGAGTGGTGAAGAAAAGGTTAAGATATAAGACTTAAAGTAGAAGATGTAAAGAAAAGGAAAAAAGAATGGGAGGCTTTAGCTAAACAAAGATCAGAGGTGGTTTTGATCTTCAGGTATTTAAAGGTAAGCCGTGGTTTTACATTTTTACCAAAGTAAGACAAGTGTGAATAGCCACAGGGAAATTAGGCATTTTGTAGGCAAAGGAGAAAGCATGTAATTATGAGAAGAAAATGTATTGCTAAGTTCACAAGGTACTATAAATGCTCCAAACTGGGATTTATGCAAAGCAAGGAGTTTGAGCTGCCATGTGGTAGACTGGTGCAATGAGAATAGAAGTTGGCATGCCTGGGTATGCACAAAATTGTCAAAGTGACTATCTTAGCTTGGATTTTTGACCCAAGTCTTCTACTTCCCTAAAGGAAGGTTAATAGTAAGAGCCCAGTGTTTCAGAGGCCGTGGAGTGGGTGGTATCTGGGGAAAACAGCTGCTGGCATGACACTGGGGGTAACTTACTCAGCATGCCTGAAGCCATCAACGTGTCTGTCAATCAAAGTCTAGACATTTGGGGCTTTCAGGACTTAAAATTATCATTTTGAAAGTAGCCGACAAAAATTAATGAATTTAATAAACTCTGCCCAACTACAAAACATACGACACCACAGAAGGATATGGACACTAACACTGATACCCATTCCATCAGATAACCATTCCATCTGTTCAGAAGCAGAGCTAGAAAGAATGAGGACCAGAAACTGTCACAGAAACCACTGATCTACATGGTTCTGTGGTGCTGGAGAGAAAGCAAAATAGAGATGTTCACATTTGTGAAAACTGGAAACACATGTACATACACATACAATTAATGAGGTAGTGTAAAGTGAGGAAATCTGGCTTTCCTACTTGGATAGAGTTGACGCGGTTTGGCATAATCCCATGGAAGAAGAAAGTGTCAAACTTTTCCTTATGTAAGGTGGTTTTAGAAAAAGACATTGTCTGGGGTATAATCTGCCTTTCTCTACAAGGAAGACCTCAGGACACCAAGGTCAACATGAGACTTTGCATGGAAAATACTTTGGTATTCTGCATCAAATTCTTTTTGGAAGTGGGTAGAGTATAAAGCATAATTTATTTTTTTTAATAATATGGAACTTAAAGGTTAAGCATGGTACAACGGCAAGGAAATGTATTTAATTCTGTCTTCACACCTGGACTTGAAAAAGAACAGTAACCATTCCGAACATTTGTCCTTCTCAGAACTAGACATCAAGTTCTAAAGGCCAAAAAGCTGGCACTGATGTTAGACCCCAAAAAGAACCTAGTAGGCTGGACTTCAGCAAGCTAAACTATGTTTACATTCTTAGATCAAGTTTATTCTGAGTTAACTCCCGCATTTTATAATAAGTTATCAAATGCATTTTATCACGAGTTATCCCATGTGGCTACCAGTCAGACCAGGGACAGCACTGCGATAAGAAAAACTTTCTCTTTTTCACCTTCCTGTGATTCAAGGAAATCCAATCCTAAAATATGACAGGACAGTACACTGACAAAGGGTCAACTTTTGAACCTCATGCTTTGGGTATTCAGAATTCACTGATTAGAACACAAACGCCCTTGTCACATCTATCACCTTAGGCCTTATCAGCAGACAACAAAGCTGCCTTGTATCTGTACACAGACAGCCTTTTAATCAAGCCTTCAGTATAACTCATATACATTTTTATAATTTCCTTGCTGGAAAAGTTATCTGAAAAATTTGAAAATAACTGGGGTATTACATAGAAGACTTGTTTAACCTTATAAAGTTGAATCATTATAATCATTGAATTTTAGGAAGAATTAATGATCAAGCATATATAAAATACTAAATTTAAGTAAACTTCATATTGGCCAACACCAGGATGTACTGTATGAAAGTAATGTTTAATGTTCCCAAATGTTTTAAGTGTTTGATATAATTTGTAAAAAAAACAAAAGTTTATTTTCAATGTTTTCTTTAAATTTAAAATAAAGCTTATATTCTTGGCCACCAGCAGACAGCAAAACTCTTGTGGGACTTGGGGTCCAAGTTTAGTACAGAGGTGGTGGTTTGGGACAGTGGGAAGTGGAGACCGAAAGAAGCCAAAAAGACAATCAAGGGCAATATTTGCCCCTTAACACTCAACCTAACTCAAAGTTAAGACCTTGCAAGTATAAATTCCAAAGAAAATGAACAATCAGAAATACAATCAGACTACCCGGAGAAAGACAGGTACTGAAGTCAGGATCCTGGAAAAAGCAGGGAGTGAGATATTCATAAACAAAGGAAATCTGGCCCAGGAAAGAGCAGAGGAGACACCAAGAGGCAAAGTGACCAATAGAAACAAGGGGAAATCACTGATTTAGGTGGTAGGGCAGGGGATGTTTTTAGTGAGCAGGCTGCAAGTGGCCATGTCTCTTCTATGCCTTGACACAAGCTTACTGTTCTTTGCTCAGCCAGCCTCATTCTCCACTGGGTTTCAACAATCTCAGTGACATCCTGGGTTCTTCTCTCCTTGGTACCAGTATAGCCAGAATAAAGTACCTAATTCTTACCTGTCATCTAGCATGTGCTCAAAAACTATTCATTGGTTTCCTTCCTCCTCTTAACCACAAAATAAGAACCCAGGTTCAGATGCATTTTCCAATTAAGAATTAGAATGAACATATACATACTAAAATCCCCAAAATATTTTTGAACAGTGGAGAGGGTAGGGCTATATCTGAGAAGTTTTACAGACACCTTTGAAGGCTGAGCTCTTAAAACCACCTTGTCAATGAATCTTGAAGAACCAGAAGTTTGGATAAAACTCCCTTGTGATGCTAACATGCTTCTGATTAGTCTCCAAACCACTGACACCCCAGAGAAGGAATTTGAGCTCTCCAGAGCCTTCTTCCCACAACCAAAGAACTTTAATTGTTCGTCTTTGAGGCAACGTGTGGCCACCGTTCCACTAGAAAGCTTCTTTTGAAATCTATGCAGCGTGTTACTGTGTCAAATTCTGAAATGCTGCATGTGCTAAAATAAGTCAGAGATGGTTGGCCAGATTAGGAAAATATACTGTGGGCAGGCAACCAGAAAAGATGTTGGCAAGAAAGGATGTCAGAGGGGATTTCCAAAGTCTCCACACTGAAGAATAGTGATACTGATTACAAATAATTCAACAGTGAGTGAGGAGAATCCACTCGTGGCAGAAACCATACTATTTTTGAAGGAAAAGGAACTTAAGGACTGTAAAGAACAAATATCAAGAAATTTCCCTATAATTATCAATTCTGCCATGAAGAAACAAGGGGAAAAAAAGCTGCTTCATGACAAACAATAAAACTCCTCTCCAGTCAAGGTCCTACCACAGATGTTTTTCGGGTCTCTGAAGAAGAGTTTCCAGTAGTTTTGATCTCCACTATACTAGAAAGCATTCTTCCAAGGTTTGTACTATCTCTGTTTATAATATCTGATAATCATGCAACAGACTTCATTTTCAGACAATGGAAGGACTCTTCACAAGGATATGAATTTGTTTGATCCCAGACAAGCTACCAAAAGTACAGGCTCAAATGAATGTTCAAAGTTCTCCAAACACACACACACACACACCCCAACAACAATATAGACAGGAACCAAAGATCAGTTTCCTCAGTTTTGAGTTGTTGCTTCATCATGAAGAGTTCCCCCCACCATGTATCTCTGCATCATAGAGAAAAGGAAAAGATGTGTATGAGATCCTAGTTTTACCACTACATCAGGTCCTTTCTTTGTGTGAAAACGTCAAGAGTTTCTCATTGCCCGCAGAAAATTTACTACCAAGCCTACAACCCTATGTGGCTTTTTAAAGAACAAGGAAGTGCTGGTGCCTTCCCGCGTGCTCCCACCACAGGCCACACGCTCAGGCTGCCCCACGTGGGCCACGGCACCTTCTGGGTGCTAACAATCCTGACCACCAGAGGAAATGTGCAGAGAGGCTCCCAGCCCCTAGCCATCGAAAGCGAAAACAAATACCCCCAAAGGGCACACAGAGAAAGCAACTGCTCTGGCAGGATGTGGTCTAGGGTGGCAAGAAAAGGAAATACAGTTACCAAACCAGACCCAGGGCAGCAGAAGGGCCTGGAATTGTCCTTCAGCTGGTGAACCCGTGTAGGGCTAATCACCTTGCTGACCTCATAACTCAACAAAATATAGCAGATGAATTGTCCTAGTAGATGGGGAAATACAACTCTTTGAAAGGCCTTCCATCTCCATAAAGTTTTGGTGTATTTCAATAATACTTATATCCTGTATGTTTATCACACGTGTTTTGTGTATTGTAAACAACTGCATTTTCTCTCAAAAACTCTGTAACACAAGCCAAGAAAATCGTCCAAAAGTTATTTCCATTGGAAAAATTACTAAGATTGTTCTCTCTCCTACACAGTCACATGTAGAAGGTAGCCTTTTGGATGGTTACAGCTCTCTGATTTCTAATCTCCAGGTCAGAAAATTAGCCTAAACAAAGGCATCGTCAGAAAACTTGACCTTATTTCTTTAGAGCAAATCACAACAGCATGCTAGCAATACTCCCAAGAATAGAAGATGGCAGACAGGAGGAAAACCAGGCCCTGAGCTGACATTACCTTGGCTTGTGTATTCTTTAGCTACCTGTCTCTATCCAGTGAGGGGAAGCGCTGATTTTTCTTTCCAATGAATGAAGAAACTGGTGTATCTTCCAAACTGTATGGCGTAAGATGTCATTAAGTATTATGGGAATGTACTTTAGGACTTCCCTCCCTGACAGCTGGAGTCAGAGTGAGCCTGCAGACCTCCTAGCTCCTATCTGAGGTATTGTAGGAGGCAGACAGGCTGCTTTGGGGCTGAATCACTTTCTTAAGAAGGTACTCAGTGTACTTCAGCCAATCCCTCATAGCTCTGCCTGTTCTGAGTGGGTCTTCTCCTTTTCTAGACACCTGACAATTCCAGAGCTCAGAGATGAGACCATGAAAAACAGCTGAAAAAAGATCATGTGTTAGGAACACTGGGAGGAAGCTATTGTAGTTAGTTAGAATTAATAAAGCTAAAAATCAAACTAGAAGCAGCCCATAGCAGATTAAAGATGGGCAGAAATTCCTTAACATTCTTCTCTTTGAGAGGTGGGGTCTCTTTTCCTTCCTCTTGAATCTGGGTTGGCTGGTAATCACTATCAGAGGAAGACAGTGTGGCAGGAATGACACTCTGCCAGCTCTGGACCTTATCTCTCAGGTAATGGGCAGTTTCCACCTTAGTCTCTACGAGTGCTAAGCTGCATGTTAGCAGTCTGACTACCCTGCTGGAGAGATCCTGAGACTACATGCAGAAGGACGGCGGCCCAGCTGAACCTTACCTTCCAGCCATCCCCTCCAAGGTAGCAGGCACGTGACCCAACAGAGCAGCCTGGACACCAGCTGAATACCACTAACTCCAGTGGATGCTGTGTGGAGCAGAGGAATCACCCAGCTAAGCCCTGCCTGAATTCCTAGCCACCAAAACAGTGCAATATAACAAAATGGTTGTTATTTTAAATCACCAGGTTTTAGGGTAGTTTGCATTCAGCAGTAGAAAACACATACACAGCCTCTGGGAAGAGTTCATAATTTTAAAAACAAAATCTCCAATTATGGAAAACTTGATATATTCTAAATTTTAGCCACCAGTTAAAAAGTAGATTACAACTAAGTGTATATGCTTCAAAATATGTAAGGAAGAGGAAAGCTAGAGAGAAAAGATAGGCACCTCTTGCCCATTGGCAAGGCTTCCCAAAACAAATGCCATATAATAGGTACGTTTCTGAAAGTTTTAAGTAAACTGTATTATTGTAAATCTTTGCAACAAATATCCATAGAGTAACTATTACACGTCAGTCACTGTGTTAACCACCAAGGTCATAATAATGATCAAAATAATGATCAGAATCTTGTTTTCTGGTAGGCAACTTAATATGTAAATGTAAAGATTGGCTTAAAACAGGAGTTGGCAAACTTTTTCTGTAAAGGCCCAGACAGCAAATGTTTCAGGCTTTGCAGGCCAACTTTGCCAAAATAGTGCAAAAGCAGCTTTAGACAATATATTAAAAAATGAGAGCAACTGAGTTCCAATAAAACCTTTTTTGTGGGGGGGGGGGGGGACACTAAAATTTGAATGTCATATAACTTTCATGTGCCTCAAAGTATTATTCTTCTTTTGATTTTTTTTCAACCATTTGAAAATGTAAAAATAATTCTTAGCTCCCAAGCTGTACAATAGGCAGTGGGCTGGATCTGACATTCATACCGTAGCCTGCCAACCTTTGGTTTTTCAATTTGATCAGATGGACCTAAAGCAGGTAGAACTTGCAAAACAAATAAATGAAAGGTTAGTACCATCAGATGAATTTACTGTTTTGGATTGCCATGGATACAAATATCTCCTTTCTATTTCTGATTTCTCCCATGAATAAGGGCATAAACCATCTGGAAGAGCAGGCTCAGATGATTTACCAGGGAGGAGCTCTGGGAAGCATCAAAAACCCAGACGAGAGGAGATGCTGGCCAAGGAGGGCAGGAACCATAGAGACTGAGAGGGAGGGAGCATCAGCAAAGGCAGCCTGGGGCTGTGTTAGCTTCAAGCAAGAAGCACACAAAGAGCAAAAGTGGGATTTGGACAGAGTGTGATATGTATGAAAAATCTCCCTGCTTTGCAAAATGCCCAGTGCCCGTAAGTATAGCTCCTCTTGGAACAAACTTTAGACGCCTAAAACCACATAAATTGGAAGCACAGAATTAAATAAAGAAGAGAATTTAAGAAGAAGACATGCTTCTTATTGAGTGGCTATTTCTGGGGTTTTTTCACCAGGTTGCCACCCACCTTTCCTTTAAACTTTGCCATTCCACTTTATGCTGAAATAAGCTTGCTTTGGCAAGAGACTTGCTAAAGGTTTGATGCTCTGCATATTACAATTTTGTTTTTGCTTTGTTTTTATACAAAGAGCCTTAAAAGTTATTGTAAAAATTGAAAAATCTATAGAGTAGCTCTCCACAGGAAGCCTGTTGCCCAGCCCACCTCCCCCAGCTAGCCCACCCTCTCTGTCCTCCAAGTATGACTGCACGAAAGAGCTATCCCTCCTGGGAGAGAGAATCTAACACACACACACATCTACCCTTTGTAGTTGAGAATGATGTGTATCCTAGCGTATATCCTTCCTGCCTCCTTCCCAAGCTTTCAGTGGCATGAAAGTGTGTTCCCTATGCCCTGGCTAGCAGCTGTGACCTACATTTTCACATTCTGATGTTCTTTGCGGCTTCCTCTTCCCCTCGTGGGGCCTATGATGCCTTCGTTCAAAAGACTCTTTCCAATAGCTGGTGGCTTCGTGTCAGGCAAGTCCCCAACTGCCTCCACCATTCTGTGTAGGCAGACACCCAAACAACAAAAATTAGGTAAGCACGTAAAACAAAACCAACCTAAAAGAGGTCTGAAATGCTTTGGAGAAAAAAAAAATGAAGCTTTTAACGATATTCAGGCAGCATTCTGCATGATTTATATAATAGCAACTAGATGACTAATGTCTTGTAGGTTCCTTTTCACTCAGAAGGTCACATGATTCTTCTCTTGGGTACAAATAAACCACTTCCACTTTGCTTAACTTATGAAAACAAAGGCCTCCAACAGTCAACAGTATCATTTTTTAAGTAGATTCTGTAACACCTCCCTCACCCTGAAAATCATGCTCTTTTTTCACTTAATGCTTTAGCTCTTATTGGCAGAACATAATAAAAATTTCAAAATGAGGATGTGGATAAAGTTTTGCTCTTATGTTTGTGTTTTATGTTAGAATAAGCCTAACTTCCACCCCATGGACACATAACCTATTAGATAAGAGCAGTGCTTATGTAATCATAGTTTCCCCAAACACATAGACAGCACTAATTTGAAAGCTAGAAGGAAGAAAAGAAGGAAGGGAGGGAGGGAGGGAGGAGGGAGGGAACATGAGCCAAATATATCAATCAAAGACACATTTGGCTCATATTTCCACCTTTTTAAATTGGGATTCCAACTCTATAAATGTTCTTCCCCACCCATCCCTCTATGCCTGACTTGGTGAGCAGCTTGGCTTTTCCCCTTATTAAGAGAAAAACTCTTCGTACCTTCCTTCTCTACAAACATTAGAAACACCACCATGAAGTCAGGGCATAGAAGGGAGTCCTCAGCCAACAAACAAGGACCTTTCAGCCCTTCCGACTATGACACCGCCTCTGCCCTCCTCGCTCTGCCAACCAGCTCACCGTCTTTCCACCATCGCTGCTCTTCCAGCATCTGCAGCTGTCAAGAAGAGGAGCAAGAGGCTTTCCTTTCAAGTCAAACGATAGCCTTGGATGATCAAGCCCTACGTCCTGGAACATGACCCTATTCCCCACTCATCTTACTCTAGGGAGCTGTGGTAGGCAGAGAGAGATCTCCCCAAAATATCCATGTCCACCTCCTACTGCCTGGAACCTGTGAATACATTGGGTTACACAGCAGAGAGGAATTTAAGGCTGCAGACAGAATAAAAGTTGTTAATAAACTGACCTTAGAAAGATCATCCTCCATTATCTGAGTGGGCGCAGCATAAGCACAAGTGTTCTTAACAGTGGAACGGGAAATCAGAGGGATGCAACGTGAAAACAACTCAACCTGCCAGGGCTGGCTTTGAAGATGGAGAGAGAGGGGCCATGAGCCAAGGAATGTGGGCAGCTTCTAAAAGCAGGAAAGGGCAAAGAAGAGGTTTCTCTCCTAGAGCCTCCAAAAAGGAAGACAGCTCTGCTGACACTTTAACTTTAGACCAGTGAGATCTGCATCATATTTCTGACCTACAGAGCTGAAGATTATAAATGTGTGGTTTCAAGCCACTAAGTTTGTGGTTATTTGTTACAGCAGCAATAGAAAACAAATACTGAAACCACTGGTACAAAGCACGTCAATGCTGCTTGGGTAGCCATCCTCCACTCATCCTAGACCCTCCCTCAGGTTGAGGCCCAGGCACACAGCTCATCCCACCTGGGCATGTGGTCCCAGTCTTCCCACTGCCCCCTTCCTGGAGGTTGACATTGGACCACATCTGCATGGCCTAATCCCTCTAGATTTGCTTGCTTCTAAAGCAACTTGCTTCTAAAGTTCCCTTCACAATTCTAAGGATGTTTATGCAAATTACTGTACTGACTGGTCTGCAGAACATCCCTGCAGATGTGCAGAATCCACCCAGTTCTTCATTCATTCATTGAAGAAACTCTTATTGTTGAGCTGAATGATCCCTAAAGACTCTAAAAGAAGTTAAGCACTCATATCAGTGCAAAGATTATAATTATTACTTCTGAGAGGGAATGTTCAAGAAAATAACTGCTTAAGTAAATGCCTTTGCTATTACTTTCATTTTCTCTCATGTTGATCTCTAGAAATCCTAAAAACTATAGATCAAAAAGCTCTAACTGGCATGCAGTTCATGGCTTTGCATTTGTAAGAATTCGTCTTAATATAAAAAGCCCTATGTTGAGTCGAAACATAAATGAGTTTCCCAGAGAACCAGTCCTTTACTGGTGGCCCAGGGCACTGGTGGAGGCCCAGATACTGTGTTAGACTGCTCAGGTTCACATCCATCCTGGATCTGTTTCTCACAAGCTATGAAGGGATCAAGTTACTGAACTTCTTACTGCCTCGATTTCCCCATTTGTAAAATGAGCAAAACAATAACATCTACTTTATAGGATAGTTGTAAGGTTCAATAAGTTAATACATATAAGAAGCTTAGCACACTGCCTGGCATAGAGTAAATGCCACTGACCACTGTCGTACTTTGTCACTCCTTCGGCTCTCTCATCATCATGGTTTTGGATATCCCGATAACTTGTGGTCTCACCAAAGGCCAGCATTTTTCCAAAACATGGCTGTCCAAAAGGAAACACGATGATGTACTTATTCCCAGTGGCCAACCAAATGCAAAATCTATGCTTGGAAAATTGTAAGGTTCCTTTTGTACTGCTAAACTCTTCTTAATTAAGGTTCCAAATAAGTTCCTCCAATGGTTTTAAAGCATAGGTCACTTGAAATTAACTCCCTTAAGCTGTTTTATAAAATTCCTTAGAGTAATTCTTTGAAGTATGGAAGTCGGGCCATCAGCATCAAAAGTACCTGGGTGTTTGTTAAAATTAAATTCCTAGGCCTCACTTAAGATTTAATGAATTGAAATGGAGGTCCATAAATCTGAATATTAATGAACACGTTATATAGTATGTAATTCTTACGCATACAGGGTTTAAGAAGCATTGCCTTAGCACATTTTTAATTAAGAACCTACACTCACTTTATTATGTTCAATAATTCAGCAGGTAAAAACAACTATGAAGAAAGGCCAGCCTTATTAGCTGACTTGTACATCATTCTCTTACAAGATTCTCTTAAAATAAATTACTCATCTGCTTTCTCAAGAAAGAGAAATACAAAAGCGTGACATACTGAAGAAAGTGACTCATTAACAGAGAAAAGCATTGTTACTTCATAGCTCAGACACCACTGAGATGAATGAATCTTAAAATTCAGTCTAGCAACACAATTACATGTGGTTTTCACAGTAAATATTCCATTATCAGAATCTAGATTCTAATATTAGAGTGTTTGAAACATACTCACATGTAATAATAATATTGAAAATTCTAGCTATAGCTGAATGCATTCCTTATTAATTTTCCTTCAACATGTGATATAATTAACTAGCAATCCTCAGCTCTAAAAATAAAAAGAACATTGCCTCAGCATGTTTATTGTGAAATAAAGGGTTACGTGTCAAAAATGTTCTAGGAATACAAGGACTGACATCATCTACAGCTTGGTGATAGGTTTTTCTTACATATCTCCAAAGAAGGAAAAGAAACACCATGTTTTGGTAAGCAATGCCAAATATTTCTTAATTTTTTTTTTCATTTTTATTGGGTTTGTTTTGTTTTATTTTGTTTCTATTGTGGTAGATTAATGTTCAACCCCAAATACTTAAGGTAAATAGTTTTGGGCACATATGTCTTCATGTGGCTGTCTCTAATTTTTCAAAGTATGAACAGTAGCCCAGCTGCATCAGAATCTTCTGTTTTCCTTCTGTCAAATGTAGATGTCCAAACCATACCTCTAGTCTTGGAGGTTAGGGCCAAGAAACCTGCATTTGTAATAAGCTTCCCAGGTGATTCCTACACCCATTACATTTTCAGAACCACTTCTTTGAGAATATATAACAAAATTTAAACTTAATGATGTATCTTTTTTCCTTATTTTTGAAGAACTTTAAAATTATCTTAATGGTGAGCTCAGTAAACAGAAATCCAGAAAATTCACTCATGACATATCCCATTTCACAAGAAATCAAGTCTAAGACTGTAATAAGAATCAATAAATGTTTTCCAAACAAATGAGTAAAATTAATTATTAATACATGAGGAAATAAAATTGAGACAATCACCTTATGAATTTTTTTTTTTTTAAAGTTTAATTTTTATTTATTTATTCATTTATGGCTGTGTTGGGTCTTCGTTTCCGTGCGAGGGCTCTCCCCAGTTGCGGCAAGCGGGGGCCACTCCTCATCGCGGTGCGCAGGTCTCCCGTTATCGCGGCCTCTCCCGCTGCGGAGCACAGGCTCCAGACGCGCAGGCTCAGCAATTGTGGCTCACGGGCCCAGTTGCTCCGCGGCACGTGGGATCCTCCCAGACCAGGGCTCGAACCCGTGTCCCCCGCACTGGCAGGCAGACTCTCAACCACTGCGCCACCAGGGAAGCCCACCTTATGAATTTTTGACTTCACCAGTATCAGAACAATGAGTCATTAAAACTATATCATCTCTATTAAACTTGTACTCACAGGCCAAAGTAACATATAATAACATTTAAACCTATGTATCCCACTGATAGTCTTCATTTTTTTTCACTTATCAAGGGGGAAAATAAAAGCCTATTATGTGCTGACCAGAAACATGAATAAAATGTAAACCAAACCAACAAAGTATTGCAATGTGTTATTGTTGTTGTTGTGTTTTTTTTTTAGTAGAGAGAATATGTTTTTAATATTATGAAATTATAAGAAACCTATTTATTAAACTATCAAATCTTGTAAAATGTGACCAACAAAAAGCAATATTTAGTAACTAAAGTTTAATACATCTTTTTTTTTTTAACATCTTTCTGGGAGTATAATTGCTTTACAATGGTGTGTTAGCTTCTGCTGTATCACAAAGTGAATCAGCTATATGTATACATATATCCCCAAATCCCCTCCCTCTTGCGTCTCCCTCCCACCCTCCCTATCCCAACTCTCTCAGCGGTCACAAAGTACCAAGGTGATCTCACTGTGCTACGTGGCTGCTTCCCACTAGCTATCTATTTTACATTTGGTAGTGTATATATGTCCGTGCCACTCTCTCACTTCATCCCAGCTTACCCTCCCCCTTTCCCGTGTCCTCAAGTCCATTCTCTACGACTGCATCTTTATTCCTGTCCTGCCCCTAGGTTCTTCAGAACCATTTTTTTTCTTATATTCCATATATATGTGTTAGCATACAGTATTTGTTTTTCTCTTTCTGACTTAATTCACTCTGTATGACAGACTCTAAGTCCACCCACCTCACTACAAATAACTCAATTTCGTTTCTTTTTATGGCTGAGTAATATTCCATTATATATATGTGCCACTTCTTCTTTATCCATTCATCTGTCGATGGACACTTAGGCTGCTTCCATATCCTGGCTACTGTAAATAGTGCTGCAATGAACATTGTGGTACATGAGTCTTTTTGAATTATGGTTTTCTCAGGGTATATGCCCAGTATTGGGATTGCTGGGTCATATGGTAGTTCTCTTTTCCGTTTTTTAAGGAAACTCCATACCGTTCTCCGTAGTGGATGCATCAATTTACATTCCCAACAACAGTGCAAGAGGGTTCCCTTTTCTCCACACCCTCTCCAGCATTTATTGTTTGTAGATTTTTTGATGATGGCCATTCTGACCAGTATGAGGTGATACCTCATTGTAGTTTTGATTTGCATTTCTCTAATGATAAGTGATGTTCAGCATCCTTTCATGCGTTTGTTGGCAATCTGTATATCTTCTTTGGAGAAAGGTCTATTTACGTCTTCTTCCCATTTTTGGAATGGTTTGTTTTTTTTGATATTGAGCTGCATGAGCTGCTTATATATCTTGGAGGCTAATCCTTTGTCAACTGCTCCATTTGCAAATATTTTCTCCCATTCTGAGGGTTGTCTTTTCATCTTGTTTATGGTTACCTTTGCTGTGCAAAAGCTTTTAAGTTTCATTAGGTCCCACTTGTCTATATTTGTTTTTATTTCCCCTTTCTCTAGGAGATGGGTCAAACAGGATGTTGCTGTGATTTATGCCATACAGTGTTCTGTTTTCATCTAAGAGTTTTACAGTGTCTGGTCTTACATTTAGGTCTTCAATCCATTTTGAGTTTATTTTTGTGTATGGTGTTAGGGAGTGTTCTAATTTCATTCTTCTACATGTAGCTGTCCAGTTTTCCCAGCACCACTTACTGAAGAGGCTGTCTTTTCTCCATTGTATATTCTTGCCTCCTTTATCAAAGATAAGGTGACCATATGTGCATGGGTTTATCTCTGGGCTTTCTATCCTGTTCCACTGATCTATATTTCTGTTATTGTGCAAGTACTATACTGTCTTGATTACTGTAGCTTTGTAGTATAGACTGAAGTCAGGGAGCCTGATTCCTCCAGCTCTGTTTCTCTTTCTCAAGATTGCTTTGGCTATTCGGGGTCATCTGTGTATCCACACAAATTGTGAAATTTTTTGTTCTAGTTCGGTGAAAAATACCATTGGTAGTTTGATAGGGATTGCATTGAAACTGTTGATTGCTTTGGGTAGTATACTCATTTTTACAATGTTGATTCTTCCAATCCAAGAACATGGTATATCTCTCCATCAGTTTGTATCATCTTTAATTTCTTTCATCAGTGTCTTATAGTTTTCTGCATACAGGTCTTTTGTCTTCTTAGGTAGGTTTATTCCTAGGTATTTTATTCTTTTTGTTGAAGTGGTAAATGGGAGTGTTTCCTTAAATTGTTTCAGATTTTTCACCATTAGTGTATAGGAATGCAAGAGATTTCTGTGCATTAATTTTGTATCCTGCTACTTTACCAAATTCATTGATTAGCTCTAGTAGTTTTCTGATAGCATCTTTAGGATTCTCTATGTACAGTATCATGTCATCTGCAAACAGTGACAGCTTTACTTCTTCTTTTCCGATTTGGATTCCTTTTATTTCTTTTTCTTCTCTGATTGCCATGGCTGAAACTTCCAAAACTATGTTGAATAATAGTGTTGAGAGTGGACAGCCTTGTTTTGTTCCTGATCTTAGTGGAAATGGTTTCAGTTTTTCACCATTGAGAATGATGCTGCCTGTGGGTTTCTCATATATGGCCTTTATTATGTTGAGGTAAGTTCCCTCTATGCCTACTTTCTGGAGGGTTTTTATCATAAATGGGTGATGAATTTTGTCAAAAGCTTTTTCTGCATCTATTGAGATGATCATAAGGTTTTTATTCTTCAGTTTGTTAATATGGTGTATCACATTGATTGATTTGCGTATATTGAAGAATCCTTGCATTCCTGACATAAACCCCACTTGAACATGGTATATGATGCTTTTAACGTGCTGTTGGATTCTGTTCGCTAGTATTTTGTTGAGGATTTTTGTATCTATGTTCATCACTGATATTGGCCTGTAGTTTTCTTTTTTTGTGACATCTTTGTGTGGTTTTGGTATCAGGGTGATTGTGGCCTTGTAGAATGAGTTTGGGAGTGTTCCTCCCCTTGCTATATTTTGGAAGAGTTTGAGAAGGATACGTGTTAGCGCTTCTCTAAATGTTTGATAGAATTCGCCTGTGAAGCCATCTGGTCCTGGGCTTTTGTTTGTTGGAAGATTTTTAATCACAGTCTCAATTTCAGTGCTTGTGACTGGTCTGTTTATATTTTCTATTTTTCCTGGGTCAATCTCAGAAGGTTGTGCTTTTCTAAGAATTTGTCCATTTCTTCCAAGTTGTCCATTTTATTGGCATATAGTTGCTTGTAGTAATCCCTCATGATTCTTTGCATTTCTGCTGGGTCAATTGTTACTTCCCCTTTGTCATTTCTCATTCTGTTGATGAGTCTTCTCCCTTTTTTTCTTGATGAATCTAGCTAGTGGTTTATCAGTTTTGTTTATCTTCTCAAAGAACCACCTTTTAATTTTATTGATCTTTGCTATCATTTCCTTCATTTCTTTCTCACTTATTTCTGATCTGATTTTTATGATTTCTTCTGCTAACTTTGGGGTTTTTTTGTTCTTCTTTCTCTAATTGCTTTAGTTGTAAGGTTTGGTTTTTTTATTTGAGATGTTTTCTTGTTTCTTGAGGTAGGATTGTATTGCTATAAACTTCCCTCTTAGAACTGCTTTTGCTGAATCCCATAGGTTTTGGGTCATCATGTTTTCACTGTCATTTGTTTCTAGGTACTTTTTGATTTCCTCTTTGATTTCTTCAGCGATCTCTTGCTTATTTAGTAGTGTATTGTTTAGCCTCAATGTGTTTGTATTTTTTACATTTTTTTCCTGTAACTGATATCTAGTCTTATAGCATTGTGGTCCAAAAAGATACTTGATATGATTTCAATTTTCTTAAATTTACCAAGGCTTGATTTGTGACCCAACATATGATCTATCCTGGAGAATGTTCCATGAGCACTTGAGAAGAAAGTGTATTCTTTTGTTTTTGGATGGAATGTCCTATAAATATCAATTAAGTCCATCTTGTTTAATGCATTATTTAAAGCTTGTGTTTCCTCATATATTTTCATTTTGGATGACCTGTCCATTGGTGAAAGTGGGGTGTTAAAGTCCCCTACTATTATTGTGTTACTGTCGATTTCCCCTTTTATGGCTGTTAGCATTTGCCTTATGTATTGAGGTGCTCCTAAGTTAGGTGCATAAATATTTACAATTGTTATACCTTCTACTTTGATTGATCCCTTGATCATTATGTAGTGTCCTTCCTTGTCTCTTTTAACATTCTTTATTTTAAAGTCCATTTTACCTAATATGAGTATGGCTACTCCAGCTTTCTTTTGATTTCCATTTGCATGCAATATCTTTTCCATCCCCTCACTTTCAGTCTGTATGTGTCCCTAGGTCTGAAGTGGGTCTCTTGTAGGCAGCATATATACGGTCTTGCTTTTGTATCCATTCAGCCAGTCTATGTCTTTTGGTTGGAGCATTTAATCCATTTACATTCAAGGTAATTATCAGTATGTATGTTCCTATTACCATTTTCTTAATTGTTTTCGGTTTGTTATTGTAGTCTTTTCTACTCTTGTGTTTCCTGCCTACAGAAGTTCCTTTAGCATTTGTTGTAAAGCTGGTTTAGTGGTGCTCAATTCTCTTAGCTTTTGCTTGTTTGTAAAGGTTTTAATTCCTCCATCAAATCTGAATGAGATCCTTGCTGGGTAGAGTAATCTTGGTTGTAGGTTCTTCCCTTTCATCACTTTAAATATGTCCTGCTACAGCCTTATGGCTTGCAGAGGTTCTGCTGAAAGATCAGCTGTTAACCTTATGGGGATTCCTTTGTATGTTATCTGTTGCTTTTCCCTTGCTGCTTTTAATATTTTTTCTTTGTATTTAATTTTTGATAGTTTGACTAATATGTGTCTTGGCGTGCTTCTCCTTGGATTTACCCTGTATCTGTGCTTCGTGGACTTGATTGACTATTTCCTTTCCCATATTAGGGAAGTTTTCAACTATAATCTCTTCAAATATTTTCTCAGTCCCTTTCTTTTTCTCTTCTTCTTCTGGGACCCCTATAATTCGAATATTGGTGCGCTTAATGGTGTCCCAGAGGTCTCTGACGCTGCCTTAAGTCTTTTCATTCTTTTTTCTTTATTCTGCTTTATGGTAGTTATTTCCACTATTTTATCTTCCAGGTCACTTATCCATTCTTCTGCTTCAGTTATTCTGCTATTATTTCCTTCTAGAGAATTTTTAATTTCATTTATTGTGTTGTTCATCATTGTTTGTTTGCACTTTAGTTCTTCTAGGTCCTTGTTAAACGTTTCTTGTATTTTCTCCATTCTATTTCCAAGATTTTGAATCATCTTTACTATCATTACTCTGAATTCTTTTTCAGGTAGACTGCCTATTTCCTCTTCATTTGTTTGGTCTGGCGGGTTTTTACCTTGCTCCTTCATCTGCTGTGTATTTCTCTGTCTTCTCACTTTGTTTAACTTACTGTGTTTGGGGTCTCCTTTTCACAGGCTGCAGGTTCGTAGTTCCCGTTGTTTTTGGTGCCTGCCCCCAGTGGCTAAGGTTAGTCAATGGGTTGTGTAGGCTTCCTGGCGGAGGGGACTGGTTGCCTGTGTTTTGATGGATGAGGCTGTATCTTGTCTTTCTGGTGGGCAGGACCGCGGCCGGTGGTGTGTTTTGGGGTGTCTGTGAACTTATTATGATTTTAGGCAGCCTCTCTGCTAATGGGTGGGGTTGTGTTCCTGTCTTGCTAGTTGTTTGGCATAGGGTGTCCAGAACTGGAGCTTGCTGCTCATTGAGTGGAGCGGCGTCTTAACGTTGAGATGGAGACCTCTGGGAGAGCTCTCACCGATTGATATTATGAGGGGCTGGGAGGTCTCCGGTGGACCAATGTCCTGAATTTGGCTCTCCTACCTCAGAGTCTCAGGCTTGACACCTGGCCAGATCACCAAGACCCTGTCAGCCACACAGCTCAGAAGAAAAGGGAGAAAAGAAAAAAAAAGAAAGAAAGAAAGAAAGAAAATAAAGTTATTAAAATAAAAAAATATATATATTATTAAAATAAAAATATTAAAAAGTAATTTAAAAAAAAGAGAGAGAGCTACCAAACCAATAAACAAATCCACCAACGATAACAAGCGTTAAAAACTATACTAAAAACAAATGGACAGACAGAACACTTGGAGAAATGGTAAAAGCAAACCTATACAGACAAAAATCACACAAAGAAGCATACACATACACACTGACAGAAAGAGAAAAAGAAAAAATATATGTGTACATATATATACTAAAAAAGGAAGAGAGCAACCAAATCAATAAACAAATCTACCAATGATAATAAGCTCTAAATACTAAACTAAGATAAACATATAAATCAGAAACTAGTCAGTCGCATACAGCAAACCCCAAGTCTACAGTTGCTCCCAAAGTCCACCACCTCAATTTTGGGATAATTCGTTGTCTATTCAGGTATTCCACAGATGCAGAGTACATCAAGTTGATTGTGGAGATTTAATCCACTGCTCCTGAGGCTACCTTGAGAGATTTCCCTTTCTCTTCTTTGTTCACACAGCTCCTGGGGTTCAGCTTTGGATCTGCCCCCGCCTCTGCGTGTAGGTCGCTTGAGGGTGTCTGTTCCCGCTCAGACAGGACGGGGTTAAAGTAGCAGCTGATTAGGGGGCTCTGGCTCACTCAGTCCACGGGGAGGGAGGGGTACAGAATGTGGGGCGAGCCTGTGGTGGCAAGGCCAACATGACGTTGCAACAGCCTGAGGCGTGCTGTGTCTTCTCCCGGGAAGTTGTCCCTGGATCACGGGACCCTGGCAGTGGGGGCTCCCAGGAGGGGAGGTGTGGATAGTGACCTGTGCTTGCACACAGGCTTCTTGGTGGCTGCAGCAGCAGCCTTAGCGTCTCATGCCTGTCTCTGGTGTCTGCGCTGATAGCCGTGGCTCACGCCTATCTCTGGAGCTCGTTTAGGTGGTGCTCTGAATCCCCTCTCCTCGTGCACCCCAAAACAATGGTCTCTTGCATCTTAGTCAGGTCCAGACTTTTTCCTGGACTCCCTCCCGGCTAGCTGTGATGCACTAGCCCCCTTCAGGTTGTGTTCACGCAGCCAACCCCAGTCCTCTCCCTGGGATCTGACCTCCGAAGCCCGAGCCTCAGCTCCCAGCTGCCACCCATCCCGGCCGGTGAGCCGACAAGTCTCTCAGGCTGGTGAGTGCTGGTCGGCACTGATCCTCTGTGCGGGAATCTCTCCGCTTTGCCCTCTGCACCCCTGTTGCTGCGCCCTCCTCCGTGGCTCTGATGCTTCCCCTATGCCACCCACCCCACCCACCCGCGTCTCCGCCAGTGAAGGGGCTTCCTAGTGTGTGGAAAGTTTTCCACCTTCACAGCTCCCTTCCAGAGGTTCAGGTCCCGGCCTTATTCTTTGTCTCTGTTTCCTCTTTTTTCTTTTGCCCTACCCAGGTACGTGGGGAGTTTCTTGCCCTTTGGGAGGTCTGAGGTCTTCTGCCAGCATTCAGTAGGTGTTCTGCAGGAGTTGTTCCACTTGTAGATGTATTTTTGATGTATTTGTGTGGAGCAAGGTGATCTCCACGTCTTAGTCCTCCACCATCTTGAAGGTCCTCTCTGTTGTGTTACCTTTGTTTTAACTTTTCAGATTTCTCTTGATGCAGGTAGTGTTACCATCCATCCAAGAATCAATACCCATCCAAATGGATTCTTCTTCATGGAGAAGAGTATCTATCTATGGTCAGGTGTTAGTCACTGGCCCCATAATTCATGAGTCCATTTCACTGGCAATGTATAATAAGTAGTAATCACCTGACTGATTACTCTTCCCATGATACTGGTTTGTCCTAGTCTGTTTGAGAAATGACACCTGCCCCCAACTTGCCTCCACCTAATGCCACAAGCATCACAGGCCCTATCCAGCCCCCAACAGATGAGCTAAGATATGTACAGCACCTCTCACCCAATTCTATCGATTACCTCGTTATATTAGTGTCTTCCTCATTTAAATTACAAAAAAAATTTTTTAATTATAGGAAAGTTACAATAGAAAAAAATTTAGATCATTTTGACATTACACCATTATGCTTATTACAACTGCATATGAATGCAATTATTAATCTCCTTTTCACTTAATATATCATAGATATCTATTATTATATCTACATTTATTTTGATAATTTTATCATGTTTCTTCAAAAGGGCAAACCATGGTTTACCTAAACTTTTAATACCTCTACTCTTAGGCTTTTATGTTGTTTCCAATGTTTTCCTATTATAAATCATGTTTTAATGAGTATTTGTGGTGTTTTCTGTAGTTCAAATTATTACTTTAGAACAGATTCCCAGTTCTGAGATGTATAAAGCAAAGGTATAATATTTTTATTGACTTTTGGGAAAGATTATGCCAGTTTACTGAGCTCCAACAAAGATACTATTATTCACTTTTTCACAGTATCCTTGTCAAAATTGAATATATTTCTTTGTTTTTGCTAATTAAATAAGGAAAAAACAGTCTCTTTGCTGATACTGTATTCTGTAGTACTTTGTTGGTTTTTTCTCCAAGTATTTGAACAGTAAAGCTTTTTGAAAATGAGAACTGGGAAAGCTGCAAACAAACAGAATCTGAATGGACGAAAAAACGCACAATTACAACCAGACAGTGAAGAAGGCTGGGAACATATGAGAATAACTGCAAAAAGAGGAAGATGCTGACTGAGTAAAAACAAAATGAGTTCAGGATCTGGAGGAGTTCCAAGTGGCCAAGAGAGGATACCATGGGGCTGGGGGTTGGAAAGGAAAGGAAAGAAAGGAAGGAAGAGAATATTTGTTGAGCACCTACTATGTGCCAGCAACCATGCTCTATTATTTACAGATAATGTATTATTTATTCCTTGCAATAGTCCTGTACCCTGGTGTACTGGGTTAAATAGTATCCCTCCAAAACTTCACGTCCACCCAGAACTTGACCTTGTTTGGAAACAGTCTTCGCAGATGTTAATTAGTTAAGATGAGGTCATACTGGATCAAAGTGGACCCTAAATCCAATGACTAATGTCCTTGCAGAAAAATCATGTGAAGACACAGACACCAAAACACCCTGGGGGAAAGACCATGTGACGACAGAGGCAGAAACTGGAGGGATACAGCTATATGCCAAGGAACCCCAAGGATTGCTGACAATCACCCCAAGAAACTTGGAAGAAATAAGGAAGCATCCTTCCTAGAGACTTCAGAGGGAGCAGGGCTCTGCTGACACCTTAATTCTGGACTTCTGGCCTCTAGAACTGTGAGACAATAATTTTTGTTGTTTTAAGGCACCAAGTTTGTGGTAATTAATTATAGCAGCATGAGGAAACTAATAAAAATCAGGGATTTTATTCTGGTTTTACAGATGAAAATGAAGTTCAGAGAGATTCAACATCCTCCAAGGACCTATGGCAGAACCAGGTTTCAAACAAAAGCAGCCTGACTCCAAACTGTGTTCTTTCTTCCACATTTTGCTGCTTCATAGGAACCTTTGGTTCTAAGCCTAGTAATGCCACCAATTAGCTATGTGAAACTAATTAAGAAGTTCATATAATCTCTTTTGGTCTTACTACCATATGTGTAAAACAAAGTTACTGGGTTGGGTGATTTTTGACAGCATGCTACCAATCAGCTGCCCAGCTACAGCTGCAATCCTAGGAACACCAACTAGAGAGGGAGGCTCTAGGACCCAAGGAATCCTTGACCATGGCTCCACTAAAGACATTTTCTATGCCCTATCTCCAACCCCCCAATCCAGGTCCACAGCAGCTC
This sequence comes from Eschrichtius robustus, assembly GCF_028021215.1. Taxonomy (NCBI): domain Eukaryota; kingdom Metazoa; phylum Chordata; class Mammalia; order Artiodactyla; family Eschrichtiidae; genus Eschrichtius; species Eschrichtius robustus. Next base: position 33,385,458 of record NC_090825.1, read on the forward strand.
TATAGATAGGGATCTACAAGGAAGAAAGGACGCTTGAGATCCTTAACATGATGGAGTTTGAGTCACAGACCTGCTGGTATCAGAGAGCAAACTGTATCTTATTAGAGAAACAGCTTGAGAATAAAGTCACCACTCTCAGAGCAGAACACTGTAACCAACTATATTTTTCTCTATTCCTGACTTCAGGGACAGCTTTTGCCAAAACAACACCATTCCTACGTTAGGATTTACAGTCCATTCCCGTGCTCTGGGAGTTGTAACCACCTTGTATTAGACTTACTACCTGTCTCCAAACTGTAAGTAAATACCATCATGAATAATTTCAAATCCTCTGAACCAGAATATTTAGTATCTCTCTCTCTTTTCAATGAGAAATAAAGTAACAATAACAGCTTCGATGGCAATGAATGAGTACTACATCGCTAGCATCTCATTCAACTCTCAGAACTCTGGATGCTATAGTTGCTGTCACTGTTTTCATTTTCTCTAGGAAGGTTCTGAAGACCAAGAAGTTCAAGGCCATTTATTCACTTAACATGCATTAATTAAACCAGGCACTAGGGATAAAAGACATGGTCATGAAATAACAACAATTTTGATTAACTATATACACACACAAAGGGAAAAATCTGGAAAGATGTGTCACAAAATGTTAAGGGCTATAATATTTGGCTAAAGGATGATTTTTATTTCCTACTTTGTTCTTCCATTTTCTACCATGAATACTGATTATATCTGTAATCATAAAAACGTTTTGTAAACGACAAAATCTCTGCCTTCCAGGGACTTATAGTGAGAGAAGCAGGCATATCAACAGCCTGCTCAGCCTCACTGCAGCTCATAAGTCATGAGCGCAGATTCCAACTTAGGGCTGCCAGAATTCCAAATCCCACTTTGTCTTCCCTACCTTATACTGCCTCTGGAGATATGTTCATTTGCCTGGAGGGTTGCTCATATTTATTTTGCTTCATTGAAATTAAGTTACAGACTTGTGAGGGCAGTGCCAACAACGCAATCTCAAAGATCTGCCGTTTGTGGCCTCACCCAAGGTTGCCAGGTGAGCAACCTCCTTTCCTTCTCCACCCACAGATCTTTGTACCAAAGGAAATGTGGAGGTGGTGACTGTGAGCATTTTATCTGACATCCCAGCCCCCTAGAGAGGTGTTTCAGACACAATTAAATCCTTCTAAAATATTCATCACACAAATTATATTTTGCCTGTCCTATCACTTAAATCTGAACTACACTACATATTCCTTAACAATAACTATGTCATCCTAATATCACTGCTGATAAGAGAAAGTTCAAAAAGAAACTCCAAACTCTTTCTCTTTATCTACTTTCTTCATCTACAAAAGAAATATTCAGTGAGAACCTAAGATCTCAAAATCTGTCCTTCTCAAAGACCCACTAAGTCATAGGATTTGAGTCTTGATACATGTTCATCTATGATTGATTTACTTTCCAGTCCTACAGCAAGAGTCTCATGGGAATAATTAAAATTATTTTGATTTTTCTAACTTTATAAACATTTTTAGTCTCTGTCCTTATAATTAGGTTAGGGATCATGGCCAATATGGCCACATTGCTGACAGTCGTTGTAGTACTGAGCACAGAATGAGTAATGGATAAACACTGACCAGTGGATGAATTTATTGTCACAATTAGGCTCAGGGGATCTTTTTTTAAATCTCAAAAATGATATAGAATAATTATTTTCCTATTGTAAACCATACAATGATTAACTCTTAATCTTGCAGTTATTCAGCAGCAAAGTCTCCCAAATTCCCTGCTTTACCTGCTAATATTTTTTCCTATGCTCCATCTCCTTCATCCACTTGATCCAGAATGGAATTCTTCACTGCTAAGTGGAAGAAGCAATCAAAGCATAAACATGATTCGGAGTCCATGTTGGACCAGTTTGTTTCCCTGTCCTCCCATAACCCTATCTTCCGTTATTCAGTTCAGTTTCTGTATAAAATATTGCTTGTCATTGAAAGTCTGTGTCAGTTAAGGTCACTCTCCTCAAAAATAAGCAGCAACGTGGGAGTATAATGAGCACATGTTATTTAGAACATGTATCACAGAGGGACTTGAGCTCACGTCTCATGCCACAGCCTGGCTCGCTCTGTAAAGTAAGGACCTGCTCATTATTTTTTCCTTTCTTAATCACAAAACGTACATTCCTAAAGGGAAAGAGATAAGAAACTGTGAGAAACGGGGGAAGTGGGGAATAGGATGGGGTGGCAAGAGACAATCACCTGGCAGATTCAGGATTTTATCGAACTCACCATACAAATATCTCACTATGAAAATTAAACTCACTATGGAAGTATCTGCATCATCCCGGAAGCTGCACTGGGCTTAGGTTTACACACAATGCTGAGAGCTGACATTAGCTGTTGAAGGTCTGAGAAAGGTATGTGAGGACTCAGAAAATTCGAGATAAATGTTTTCGCACACACATTCTCCAAGGCTCAGCCCCTGGCTAGTGTCACAGGGGCTGGCACGCTGGCTGGCCACGGCCCCTGCAGGCATCCAGGCCACACACTGGTACCGTCCCACAGTGTGGCTGCTGAGGACAATGATGGCGAGGGTCCCTGGTGATGAGGACACCCAGAGCATCATCGGAACCATTCTGCTCCTTCCCATTTAGGCCGCAAGTGGTGTTCATCACCGGAAGCCTCACCACATGGCCCAGGATCACAGTTCCTCTGGGCTTCGGAAGGAACCAACCTCTCCTGCAGTCAGTCATCAAAAAGAGGAAAAAAGAAAGAAAAAGAAAAAAAAAAAAAAAGAGTGAAGGGAAAGGGAAATATAAGAAAGAATGGAATACCGAATCCATTCACAAAATGGAGCTTTTCCCTGATCTATGCTAAAAGGATTATGAGGGGCTCCCCTGGTGGTGCAGTGGTTAAGAATCCGCCTGCCAATGCAGGGGACACAGGTTCGAGCTCTGGTCCGGGAAGATCCCACATGCCGTGGAGCAACTAAGCCCGCGAGCCACAACTACTGAACCCACACGCCACAACTACTGAAGGCCTCGCGCCTAGAGCCCGTGCTCTGCAATGAGAAGCCACTGCAATGAGAAGCACACTCACCGCGAGGAAGAGTAGCCCCCACTCGCGAGGAAGAGTAGCCCCCGCTCGCCGCAACTACAGAAAGTCCACACGCAGCAACGAAGACCCAACGCAGCCACAAGTAAGTAAATAAAATAAAAGGATTATCAGATTTACGAATAGTGAAGATATTTGGTTTTTTGATCTAAACCTGACTTCAGAGAAGCAGCACACCACTGGGAATATCTAGCAGAAACCCATGAAAAAGGTTTCATCCCTTTCCATGAGGGATGTTTCCAGGATTGCTGTTTCTACTTATAAACTGAATTATTTGAAATGCTATATGCCTTGGATGAAGAAGAAAAATTGCAGCCCCTAAGAAAAAAGATTTTATGCTATTGGTTAGGACCAAGGATGAATATAAGCTAAAATCTATTTTTAAGCAGCTATATAAGTCACAGGCATTTTTGAAGGCCAGCAGTACATTTAAGTACAATATATGATTATAAAACAAATACTTTCATATTTTGCAGAATAAGTACATTTGGCAAATTTAGCACAAAACAAAATATTGTAGGACAATTCTATTTTCCCTGAGAGTTAGATTTTTAAATCTCAGATTTAAATTTTCACATTTTAAAATGTCCTTTAGTGAACTCAATTGAAAACGACAGTAAAAAAAGATTGAGGTGATAGCACCTAAAAATCAAAGTCCAAAAGAGGAACATACCCACTGGCAGCCATAGCTTTTCCCCCAACCCACCCCCAACTTGTTCTTTTCATTTGCAGCTTTTCTGTGATTCATCTCCTTTCCTTTGCCTCACACCTCTAACTTCATCCGTCACCACAAATCACTTCCTGCCACACTTAAACCATAAAACCTGTCCCAGACTTGGGATTCTTAACAATGTCAGCTCCCTTGAGTCTGCCTCTTGTCTAGGACACCCTATATAATGTATGGCATGTACATATATATATATATATATATATATATATATTAAAGTATATATTTATTTTCATATATAATTATATATGATATATAATGTCACCCCAATAGTGGGTGCTACTTCCCAAAACTCCACATTCTAGAGTCTTAATTCTGTCCATTCAGGCTGCCAAGGTACGTAAAATAAGCTAACTACCTCATTTATTCTATGAAATTAAAAAATCTTCTATGGTTGGAATTTCTTTAGCAAAAACAATAATAACATTCACTGAGAACTAATATGTAAGGAATAATTCCTATGCATTATCTCATTTAATCCTCACACAACCCCATAAGGGGGATACTCATATTACGCCTCACTTGAAGTTATTCAGAAATCCCCTGTAGTTAAGTAGATAGTTGGTAATGGCAGAGATGAGTTTCAGTCAGCCATCCTTTAAGCCCCTCCTCCAACCCACTGCACTATACCACCTCGGAGATCTGATAGACAGTTGAAAAACCCACAAATTCCTGATATTACCAAAAGGTCTCACCACAGAAAGCAGGTACGTTGCAAGAAAATCAATTAAGAATAATCATCGTCTTGGCATTTTAATTATATCCTTTTTTGCTGTCAGTTATGAACTGTTGAGTTAATATACTACTTCACAACTGCCCTGATTGTTCCTTCTCCAAGCCCCAGTCAAAAGTAAATATTACAAAAAAAAAAAAAAAAAAAGTAAATATTACAAACTTGCAATTCTGGAATCCTGGGGTTATTACAGCTTTAGGAAAAGCTAAATTGAGAGAGACTGAGACCACTCAATCATTGTTTTGAGGATAAAATGATTTTCTGCCAGAACTGATACAGAGCCAGTAAAATACACACGCGATGATGCACCTGAGTCAGCCTTTGAAGCCATAAATCAGATGATATCACTTCCATGTGCAAATCCTTATAAGGTTTCCCAGCCAGCCGAGATCAAAGTCCTCCAGGATCTCGCCCCTGTCCCTCTCTCCCTAGTTTCCTTCCCTCCACACCCTCTCCCTCTCCCAGGTTTCCATCTGGTTGCCTCCTGCACTTCATTCAGGTTTCTACTTACTTTTCCTCGTCTCTCTCACCTTACCTGAAATTATATTTTATGTTCATATGTTTACTTGTTTGCTTTCTCTCCCCCCAGCACACTCCATGAGGTCTAGCCTTCATCCTGTTTACTACCGTAACCTCGGCACCTAATAAATATGTGTTGACAACATTCACTTGCCTTCTAATGCCCTTGCCCATCTCCACAGCAGCAAAGATCAGCCACATTTTAACTCAATACCCAAAAGCTGGAAGGTACAAATCAAACTTTTCCCTCTCAATCTTGCTTATTCGGCTCCTTCCTCTTTCTGTTAGTGGCAGCACTCACAGTCTCCCTTTAGAACCTGCCAGATGATAACTTCAAATTGTTGCCATTTTTCCACAGCAAAAGAACTACTCTGCTGAAACACTGAAGAGCTAGACTGCATTTGCATAGCTTACCCGCCACCCCACCGCACACACACGTACACAAAATTTGCAAACATGGTAGAAACTTATGGAAAACACCTACCCAGGGGTGCAGGATTAAGCAGAAGGAGACACAAGAAAATATACCACAATCACATACATTACTTTACAACTGAAAAACAAGGATTGTCAGTCATTCTACGACAGATAAAATGAAAATCTCACTGCCATTAAAGAAATAATTATTACCAAGCCACCCATATCTGTTTTTAAATCCGGTCCAACTCCAGAAATAGCCACAGATGTGATCAACAGAACCCTTCATGACCAGACTGGCGGTAAAGGGAACGTGGTCGTTTTAAGAACTTGCACACCCAAACCCCAAACGTGTTATAACAGCCACTGATAACTGCAGTCACCAAACCCTGCTTTTATCTTCAAAGAAACTTGTATCACCCACAAAACTGACCTAGATTATAAATCGTGGATAGTTGTAAAGATAAAATTTTTTAAGGTTTTGATGTCTTTAGTTTCCAGTTTCCCAGACATCACGGGCTTTTTCCAGAAAACTTAGTGCCTCTCTCTTTGTGTGCCCCCTGGTGCGGACTAAGGGGTGGCCAGCACCAGGGTGAGGTATCTGCCTCCTGGTGTCCATGACCTTGACTCTCTTCATGCTGCTCACCACTGGCTCCAGTTGTGGCTGCCAAGAAATGCCAAGAGATGGAGGACGCGAAGCAAATGCAGGCCACACACCAGCTTCAAAGACGGTTCACCACTGCCATTTACTTGGATTCTCCTAAAGCAAAAGTTCTTGTCCCATTACCCTGAGCTACTCATCTTCCTTTCTGAGACAAAAGCCCAAAAGGCATTTGGGAAGTGACTTGTCAGATGATATCACCAACAACTGAAGATAAAGCAGACTCAAAGGGGGAAAAAATTGTGTTTACTCAATTTATATCAGTGATACGGCTATCTCAAAGTTGCTCTGAAAGAGGAGTCAGCCACAAAGCAGTATAACAACAAACACAGCTACTCAGAGTCACTCATCAGGCCGAGAGCGTCCTCCTTCTGGAGTGCCTCTCCATCCAGCTGGGAGAACTCATTCCACTACCCCGGTTCTCACTAAACGCTCTACCCGCAGGACCACACACATTGCCTCGCCAAGGCAAAGGGGCAGGGAAATGATACAGGCTTCACTCTTGCCCTTGACCCATGCAGCTAATCCAAAGGAACAGAAAAATCCCTCATTTGAGACGTTCACCACATGGAGTAGGCCCCTGCTGGGAGTGAGTAAGAACTCTGGTCGCCTGTCCCCACATTCCCTTCAGGAAAGATCATCACATCGGCCAGGCAGAGGACAGCACGGCTGCCCAAACATGCTTTCTCTTTCACCCCTCAACCCTTCTTCCTTCGGTTGTCCATGGCAACCTGAGTTTCCCGAGAATTCCAAAGTGACTATGAGAAGTTGTCTGTACTCTCTCAATCTGCTGAAGACATTTAAAATAAGGCGTTACAGTGAATTAGGGAGTCGAAAAAAAAAATTCTTTGGAGTGTATGGCAAATTGACCCAAGCCATTTTGACCGTGCCCAGTTCTTAGATTCTTTCTGGCAGATAATGTTAGTTGCTAAAAATGTTGGATGTACACATGTATTAGCTACTATTCCCCAACCTCTCTACCAGGTTAGAAGGAAATCAAATCCTGTGCCCAATTCTGCCATCATGTTGACTAACCTCATTAGCAAGCAAGAACAAAGGAGTTGATTCAAACTTCTCTGTTAGCTCCAAGTCCTAGTTCTCTGTCCTTGTTGGTGTCGAACCATCCACTTCCATGACAGGTTTCTGTGAGGTGGACAGAACATTCCAAAGGCAGGGCTCTAGTACTCTGACATTGGTATTAACCAACCAGAAATCCTCCTCAATAACGGCTCGTCATAGGATTGTTTAAAGATTAAGCCTCAAGCACTATCCTACAGAATAGTCTATAGAACTCACTGACTCTAAGAATGTGTTCATGCAAAAGTGGAAAGTGTCTTTTAAAATATTTTAGCCCTCTTGCACCAAGCTGATCTCCCGGTGCTATGCGGCTGCTTCCCGCTATGCGGCTGCTTCCCACTAGCTATCGGTTTTACATTTGGTAGTGTATATATGTCCACGCCACTCTCTCACTTCGTCCCAGCTTACCCTTCCGCCTCCCCATGTCCTCAAGTCCATTCCATGGTAGGTCTGCGTCTTTATTCCCGTCCTGCCCCTAGGTTCTTCATGACCATTTTTTTTTTTTTTTAAGATTCCATATATTTGTGTAGAGATACGGGGATATATGTATACATATGGCTGATTCACTTTGTTACAAAGCAGAAACTAACACACCATTGTAAAGCAATTATACTCCAATAAAGATGTTAAATAAATAAATAAATTTAAATATATATATATATTTTAGCCACTCTATATGTCTTCATGACCTTCAATTTTACCAATGCAAGTCCATGTCTAGTATCCATTATGCTAACAAACCAAAAATTTCACCAAATAAAAAAATACATCTGACATTCACCATCTGGTGTTGATCAATGCAGGGACAGCTGAAGCACCTGTGTTAGCCAACTCTGGAGAGTGGCTTCTCTGATATAATGCCTGCTGTCCACCCTTCGGCTGGGGATTCTCCATTAGGGCACCTGACTACTCCAAGAGTAGACGCTCTAGCCAACCAGAAACTATATAATATCACACTGTTCTAGGCTGCAATATTTGGAATTAAGTTGCCCATATCATAACTGGATGAGGAAGAATAGAGTTTTAATAATGAATAATGAATCAGAATTATTTTCAAAACTAATTCAACCCTCATCCTCAGTCAGCTGGCAGACAAGAAAGAAGGCAATGCAGAAGCTCAGAGACCTCTGCCAATGGGCCAAAAAGTAGAGCCCTCTAAAACTCTATGTGAAAGGCCTCTCACTGCTGGAGAGTGAGGTCAGAGCGACAGAGTGGTGCGTGTGTGTGTGCAGGGGTGTGTGCGTGCATGCTGTGTGCGTGTACCCTGCCCAATGAGGTAAATATTTTCTTTTCATTTTTATTGTGGTTTGTTGGTTTGTTCCCTGTCTGGATTGAGTTTAACTTTCAATCTCAATTCCACCCTTGAGTGGAAGAATCCTTCCTGGAAGAGGAAACCAGAAATAAGGCAAAATCTTTGAGGTTAAATACCAAGAGACTATAGTGCTTAGAACTGTAGATACTTCCACTTAAAGCTGCTTCATCGTTTGAGTTTTAAAGGCAGAAAAGAGAAATTCAACAGGACTAACAACTGTTTATGAACATACTATTAAGCTGATACTTAATTCTAATATCATTGAAAAGGAATTGTTTGGAAATGTTTACACTATGTAATTTGATTAATGATGATTGTTTTCATCAACAGTTTTTCCTATAGAAGTCTTTGGATTGCGAACACATTCTTTGGTCCCTCAAAATTGTGCCAAATATAATCTTAGCTTTGAATTTGAGAAGTTGTCTTACCGAAGAAGGAATTTACTTGCTTTATTGTTCCTGGAGGCAAAACTTAACTCAGCAGGTAGAGATAACCTGAGAGAACCTTTCTCACCATTAGAGCTGTCCCACAATGGAATGAAATTTTTTAAAGAAAATTATATTCGGGTCACTACAGGTAAGTTGGTGTGGATTCTTTCTTTTCCTACATTTCCAGATGCTTTTCTTGCATTCTCCTTTTCTTCCTTGCCTAATGACACTCTTCCACCACCATCTTCAAACACAAATTCATAAACACAAGCCCTTACACAAGCAAGCACACATCATCCTGAACACATATGCATCTTGATTTCTTCTGAGATATGATTTCAAAAAAGCCTTTTGCTAACAAATTAAGCATATAGCATAAAGAGCAGGAAGAAATAAAGCACAGGAACATAGGAAGAGATCTATTTGTGAAATATAATTGGTCTGTAAGCTAAAGAAAGGCATTTTTCTAGCTCCAGTTGGGGCCTCAATGCCTCTTAAATTCTATTTCTTAATACCGCCAAGATTATCATTTCTAACTGTGATATACTTTGCCTACACAAATCCTGTTCTTACTTCTACCCCCAAAGATTCTCTCTGAACTGTGAATACTCTACAACTATCTTCTTTGTCTCCCTTGAAACTCACGATTACTGGACTCCAGGAGTACCTTGTCATGCTTATTGCCTGAAGTACATGTACTGGAGCAGGTTTTGGCTGATTATATCTTTTATGATACTTAGGTTATTTTGCCTACTGCTCCAAGCTGGTGCTATGTAGCCTTGATGGCATCCTGCCTCAGGTCTGTCCAACCACCAAGTCTCCCCTTATTGTGAAGCCCAATTGCCCTTTTGGGATGCCCACTAAGTACCTTTTTTTCCATTAGAGGGTGCTCCCAACTCTTAGCTCACTCAAAAACTGGAGATAATAGACATATCTTGAACCCACTTACTTAAGCCTTGCCTGACCCAGGGTGGTAACTGTTAACTTCCTCAGGTTCTCTTTTGGTGACTTAATCCTTGACAACTCTCAAGGAAATGGTTTACCAAACTTTTATTTCTATGATGTCAGAATACTTAATTATGTATTAAGAGACAGACGCATACTTTTCCCCTAAGGGAAGAAAGAAATTTCATTACTTCACTGAAAGATACCTTCCAACGAAGCATAATTAAATAATAAAAAGCACAGCCCCTGTCTACCTAAGAAGCTTTAAGGGCAGGTAGAATAAAGTCAATGCTAAAAATCCAATATGTGTGTTTAAAAACAGTGACGTTCTGAGAAACATTTAGAATGTGTGACCCCCGAGCTTGTGCAAAACTGTTGTAGAGCAATTGGGAAATCAAATAAAGAGGCCCTTCCTAGGGGGTCTGATACAAACCTGAGTTCCCATGACGCACACTGGAAAGTATTCCCAGGAAAAGAGACATGAAAAGTGAAGATCAAGAACACAATCAGCCTAATGGGACTATCTCAAACTAAACTAGTTTTTGGAAAGGAAAGTTAGAACAATTGTTGCTGTTGGGGAAAATTTTAGCCCTCCTTACTGCTGACAGATATAAAGAAAAGAAAGAAAACGCTGAGACTAGTAAGACTGAGAAAGCTGGAAAGCAAACAAAACAGAAGACCTGGAAGAAGCTGGTTAGACATACACATCAACCACAGTGGCACCCAACCAGCAGTCTGAAGCAGCAAAGATTTCTCAGAAAAATCTAATGTCACATGCATCATTCCTCTTCATCTCTCTCTCCATTTATCAGGGTTTTCAAGGAGCAGTCTGTGGTACAAATGAAACTTCAGTTCCACAACAGACCATTCCTGCATATTGAAGTATGTTTTCTCATTAATATGTTTATATTGCTATGTTTATTCTACCTTTTGAATTGATTCCTTTTAGGTATAAATTCTCTTCCTTCTCCCCTCTGACGTTTTGGTAGTGATATTCATGATACAATAAATTCAAGTAATGTTTAAAGATGTCTCTCCAGTGAATTTTTTGGTATTTACTGAGAGAGACACAAAAATAAATTTGGCAGTTCTTCATTCAAGTTATTTACATTCTAACATATAAAAGCATTATAAAATAAATTGAAGTAATAAATATAATATACAATCAATTCAAAATACATATATTTATACAAAGTACAATCAATTTAAGTAATAAATGCAATATACAAAACATAATGCAATATAAAACAGATAAATATTACACAATAAACACAATAAATACATGGATATACCAACAATATACAATAAATTCAAGTAATAAATACAATATACAATACATTCAAATAATTCAAGTAATTTACATGCTAGCATATACAGTGAAGAACAAATGTAATACCCACCATAAGCGATGTAAGCATTAAGTTTCCCATTTCTCTCTTCCCTGACTCTAAATAGAAAACTCAGTATTTCTGGTCTTTGGTGACCTTATCTGTAAAATGAGAAGGAAATATTGGTCTGCATTATCTCTAAGGTTTTTGTAACTAAATACAGTTCTACAAATATTTGATGTTTGAGAAGGAAAAGTGAGAGAGTGCAAACACTGCTGTTGGTCTACTCAATACCAGGGCTCCTTCTTCCTTACTAAGAGAGCCCCAATTTTATTAGGGACAGCAGTATGCATGTGCTAAAGGTGGCCATGTGAGATCTAGACAATGAGATATAAACAAATTGATGAGTGGAGTTTTAGGGAAAGTCTTTTAAGGTAGTGAGATTTGGCTGACATTCCCCTTGGGCCCTTTACACTTTATCCATATGCCTGGAACATGCATGTGAATCTGAAGGTGCAGCAGCCATCTTGTGACCATGAGTTGGCAAACAAGAGGTCAATATCTTACATTTTTGGAGAGAGGAATAGAATCAGCCTGAGTGCCTATGGCATCCCTGGATTATCGTCCCCCAGATTTATTGTATGTGTGTGTGTGTGTGTGTGTGTGTGTGTGTGTGTGTGTGTAAAACACAAATAAATTTCTATTTATCTAAGCCACTGCCAGTTGTAACTCCTAACAGAAACTCAATTCTAAGTGATACAGAGAGTGAAGGAAGATAGAATCACACCCATATAATTATCATTATATTATATTTAAAATGAAACTTAGATGTCTTCATCCAAAGGGGCTGAATTGTCTTTGGAAACAGGGATTAGATAAGAAAACACGAAGAGGAAAATTTCCTCACTATCCAAAAAAAAGTAACTGTATAATGAAGCACTTGTCAAGCACTCTTACTTTTGAAACCTGAATAATATCTAACACCACCCCTCATTTCAATCACAAATGACTCTTCATCAGGTGGGGCCTGACTTGGGATTTCAATTATGCCAACAGCCACCATCTCCAGCAGGTCATTCCTTTGGGATTAGAGCTTCTGCTTCCAGTGGAACTTGTGCTCACTGTGACTGGTCAGCAAGTGGTGGCCCCGTGTGGAGATGAAGTTTAGGAGGAGCACAAAGTGGAGGTGGGTTTAACATTATGAAAGACAGGAAGGAAACCCTGCAGATACCTAGACCTCAAATTCTGAATTGTATTGTTGTCCCCCCAAAAAATCAGCAGAACAGTCAAAAAGCTGATTTAAAAAAAAAAAAAATTAAATAATGAATGTTCCCTTAGGAAATCCTATAAGCTTTATTCAGGTGTTGGGTATAACCACACGGAAAGCTTTCATCCTCGTTTCCTTTCCCCTAGTGAAAATTAGAGCATCTTGGGGATATCAACCATGTCTTATTTCACCCTTCCTTCCCGCATGCACGCTCATGTGCATACACACACGCATGCACACACACATCCCTTCCCCAAATGGGAATTTGAGCACTTTGAAGAAAACATTTTTTTAATTTATATTTTTACCTCTATTTCCTATAGTGCTTAGCTCAATAAATGTATATGAAGCTTTTGAAAATATCTGTGGAGATGACTGAGCCAAACTGCCTAGGTCCAAATCTCAGTTCCACTCTTAGTAGCTGTGTGACCTAGCCAAGTTAATTAACTTCCTGTGCCTCAGACTTCTGATCTGTAAAATGGGGATATAATGGTTCCTGCCTCAATGTTGTGAGAATTAAATGAGTTGGGCAAGTCACTTAATCTTTCTGTGTCTCAAAGGCTCCAGGTTGTTAGTGGATTAAATAATTGTATACATCTGATGTACTTAGAACAGTATTAGGCAAAGAACAAGTGCTCATCAAAATGCCTGCTATAATTACCAAGACAATTTAGGGACAAATTGAAAAACTGTTTAAAAAACTGCTGAGCTTGATACAACGTTCTTTTTCTGTAATTACAAGAATTTATCCTTTAACAAGAGAGTACATATAGTATGTAATATTGCTTGTATATGTTTTCATAATGCCCTGTTTCTAAGCTCCATATTGGATTTTCCTTCCTGTAATGGCTGCCTTTGAAAGATTTTTCACCCTCCCATTCCTGGCTGAACACTGTTTCAGTTTCTTTATTCCAAAGCACCACTGACCAAATCGTGTCCAGCAAACTTTTACTAAGTTTTAGGGCGTTATGGACAGAGATTACAATACAGTTTGAAATTGTATATACAATACAGTATGAAAACTTAAGACTAAATATTAGACTCACTGTTTAAAAAAAAACCACTAGCCATTTCCTGCAATAAGTAATTTTTCTCTGGCTTGTTCCTCTCTCAACCACTCCATACCATCTCCTCAGCCTCTCTACCTTCCAAATACCCTTCTCTCCTTGCCTTTCTAGCTGCCGACTTCTAACGCCTCAGTTCTGTTCATTTCTTACCCTGTCTACAGGGTAGACATTTTAGTCCTCAACTGTCTACCTCAAGCTAAATTGCAAGCTTAGGTTTGTATATTCAAAATTTCTAAAGTCATCTTCCTTCAACCCTGTTCCAGCTCAAAGAACAGGCAGGTGCTTTGAAATTTGAAATTATGAAGTTAGATTCCCTCCCTACTAGTCTCTTTCAGTAGAGGCTCCTGTGCATCATGAGTTCTTGTTTCCTCTTTCTGCCTCCTATTCTTAAATAAGACACACTCAATACATCAAACCTTATAACTGCTCCGTAGGTAGCAGACACTGTTTAGTATTGGAGAAACAGAAAGAAAAATACACAGTACCTTCCTTGAGAAGCTCAAAGAGCAGCTGAAGACACGGATGTTGAAACATAACTAAAACACTGTGATCATTGCCACAAGAAAATTGTGTATAAAGTGTTATGGCAATAAAGCTAAGTTCTATCAAATATGATCTTCAAAAACTTAAATATGCCTTCGGCACAGAGGTAGCTACAACGCGCCTGCACAAATGCCTTCTGGCATACAACTGAATCTATGCAATTCTTTCCCACCGGATTGTGCTAAGCTTCACAATATAAATATTGTTAAAAGTAGGAAGTAACATTTTCACTTCTGCTGTGGGATTTCCTCCAGGTTTCACTAAAGCGATAACGTCAGTGGGTTCTCCTGACACTCTTTCTTATACCAAACCAGTGATGTATCTATCCTCTACAGTAGTTCATACAGAGATAGCCCAGCACCACAGGCTAACATCCACCAACTATGCTGCTCCCACCCTGCTTTTATCACTTACACAGTCAGCTTGATAAACACTGATTCAGCAATCCTTGGTACCCTGGTAGGGAAAGGGCCATCACCCTCAGTATTTCTCAAGAGAATTGTCTGGTGGTTAGAATGCGACCGTGAGTCACAGAGATGCTAATCCTAGCCCAGGCCCTGACTCATTCTGTGGCCCTTGCCCTACACTCTCCACCCCTGGGTTTCCCAAGATACTGGGATACACTCCTGTATTTACCTGTCACAAGTAAATGAGCTATATTCAGAGATTATTTGCAAGGCAGCTAAAGTTGTGGGATTTGTGGGACCTTAAGTGGTAGAGACTATGTGACACAGGTTCAGAAACATAAAATAGTTGCTCATAACAGTTTTCAACGCTCAAACATCTAGCAGAGAAAGAATTCAAATTTAGAAATTAGGCAAATATTACCAAAGTATACAAGGAGCAAGTCCGGCTGGTCACCTTTATCTCCTGCTTTTCAGGGATGTTTGTGCTGAAGCCCAGAAAGTTAAAAGACCTGTCCAAGAAGGCACAGCTCTGAAGTGCCCAGCTCAGCGTGATCCAATAGAAATATAATGCAAGCCACAAATGTGAACCACATGTATAATTTTAAATTTTCCAGTAAAGTAAAAAAAAAAAAAAAAAAAAAAAAAACAGGTGAAATTAACTTTAAAGATAGATTTTATTTAACCTAACATATTGTAAATAATATTATTTCAATATACACTTTTTTAAAATTATTAACTAAGGACCACATAACTTCTTTAAGCCTGTCAGAGCCCAATTCTGACCTATTCTTTTATTCCCTTATGACCCTTTTAAAAAAGAATTTCATCCTTTTACGTAACTCCTCTCCCCCATCCCATTCTGAGGCTTCTTCACTCTGATTAAATTCCTCTGAAATTCACTCTGAAAAATTCATTTTCTGTTTATCTGCGATCCCTGAGTATGTGTAGGGGGATTATTAGTAGGGATTCTCTTATTATTTAGCTATTCTCTTTAATTCCTAAAATTTCTGCCTGTCTGAAAGCATTCCCAACAGAAACGAGCCACAGAACCAGCTTCTGCTTCTTCCATCATCAGTTGGTGACCTCATGGGGAAAACAAAGAATTGTTATTTTCATTCCTTCCAGAAGGTTGATCGAACTATGTTAACAGGTTCATTCTCAACAATACCATGCCTTAAAATGATGTCTCCTTGGATTCTTAAGCAGAATGAGGCATGATTCTAAGTTTAGTGATTTCCAGCGATGAATATTTCAACTGAGTGGTATTACAAGAACCTAGATGTCCACAGAAAATTAGGTGGTAAATGGATAAGACTTGGGGATCATGTTCCTTTCTCTCTGCTCTACAAGACAGACCACATTCCAAGAACTGCCGGGTTCACCACGGACAGTTGCTAGGGTTGTAATGGCCCAAGTAAGCTATTCAATGTGCAACTGGGTTGTATTTCAAATTTCTTTTGATACCTTTTTTTTTTCCCACAAACAGCAGAATGTAACTAAAATAGGCCCTAGACAAAACTGTGAAATCTGTAGGCCTGGATTCCATGCCACCAGAATTCATTTTCCCACTTACAAAACCACTGTCTGATCTGTATTACACATAAGATGCTGAAATCCAGCTGAAGGTCAACAAGTTCATGGCAATAAGAAAAGGGTAATTTCAGGGAAGTCTTTCAAAGAATGAAAAGGCAGGACAATATGGGTCTCAGAGAAGAAACTGAAACCATGCCCCAAAGGGTTAAAAAAAGCCCATCCTGAAACCATGTTTCATAGAGTTAACAGAAACTGATGACTAACAGAAATTCCTGAGTTTGTCTTACAGACAAGCAGGTAAGGGAACAGCTTGTTAAAAACCTTTCTGCTTGTAACCTGCCTTCACTGACCAAGCTTGCCTTAATTATGACTCCTTAACCACCCCTATAGGTAACACCTCTGACTCTGGGTCACTATAGTAACAGGGGTCTTAAGTTGTGTTCCAGAATCTTGGAGTCAGCTTCTGCCGAGTTCAAGCCAGCTAAGACTGGTTGGGACCACCGTCCCTAAAACTGGGCCTGAGCAGATGTCCAATGAATGATCTTTTGATACCAGAGAGCCAAAAACTCCACCCTCAGAACATGCTAAGATCCTCCATTTTTGAACATGCATCCCATGAAGAAGCATGCAACTCAGATACACCTGCACAGAACACCAATTGCCTCACCTTTTCTCTACCTCCAATCACCTTTCTCCATGCCTAAGACCACCCTGCTTCTTTATCCCATAAATATCTCAAGCCCCTTGCCTTTGGGGAGGCAGATCTGAGATTTGTTCTACCATCTCCTCACTTGGTTGCTTCATGAATAAACCCTTTCTCTGCTGCCTCAGTGTCTCAGCATTTTACTTGCTGTGCATCAGCCAAACAAACCTGGTTTGGTAACAAAACTATCTCAATGGCTAACAAAATGTTTGTATGTGTGTGTTTGGAAAAGGAGGAGAATGTCTTAAAACATTTAAAACATTTTTTTTTAATCATGCTGAGACCTACCAGCTCTGCAAAACAGACTGCAGGATGCCAGAAAAGAGGCTACTATGGGCTATTAGAAAGATATACTGGATGGAGGACACCTGGATTCTCCTCACAGTTCTGTCTTTAAGGGGTTGTATGATTTAGATCACGTAGCTGATCTTCATTTGCAGAATTTAATCACCTTTTAAGTTCCCTTAATGTTCTATAATGTAAAATTTATGAATAGAAGCACAGAGATGCCTTGTAAAAAGAAAAGCTTATGAGACAGAGTTGGGAAGATTGGCAGGAAACAAACTAGATGTTGTTATCACCCTCCCACTTATTTCCAACCACAACACCTCCTTCCAGAGAGCAAATTTTCTCTTCTGGCACCCAGCTAGGTCTTGGCAAAGTTTAGGGAAAAAAATATCCTGCCCCCTCAATTCACATCCAGCCACATTTGCTATCACCAAGGAGATCCTGGAAACATAAAGGTAACACAACCAGGAAGAGTAGGAGGCAGGGCTAGACAGGGAAGTCCATGCTAACACAACACAAAGTATTTGTTACTACTGCCTCCTCCCACCCTCTTCTGGGTACTTCATGCCCAACTCTTTTTATTTACAGAGTTGTTATGAAAGCACCAAATATTGGACATAAAATATAAATTTGAGTTTTATTGTTCATAAAATTTACATTTCACAATTTTTAAGTCTATAAGCTATATTGAATGAAATAACCACTAACCAGTCAGGATGAAATCTACTTTTTGGTTATCAGCATTAGTTCCCAAGATAAATTCACCCAGCTCTGGTCCTTTGAGAGAGAAAGTCCTCCTTAATCCTTGAGGTCCCAAAGCAACAACATAAAGCAACAGAACATCAAATAGTATCTGTATGAGAAGCCCAAAACATCATATGATTAAAATTTGTTTCTATTTGTTTGCTATCATGATATGAATTTCCCTTCTCTGTGGTGTTGCTGACTTCATCCCTAACATCTGTACTGTTTTGAAATACATTGTATGCCTAGTAATAGAAACTATGGAAAGGTTTCAAGGCAGCCTTGTTGTTTCATGAGATTTGTGGCCACAAAAGCTAAACATTTAATCTGGCAGGAACTCAAAGTCCAGGCCACCTCTAGTTTTTGAGCAAACTGTGTTCTAAAAGTATGTAGATTTGTGCTTTGAACCTCGATACGAATTGCAATAGAAACAGTGCTGTGAATGGTGGTTAGGTTCCTTGGCCAGCCTACAATGCCCATGTTAGCTGGACACTGTATGTTTATAATAAATGAGATTAGAAAGAATATTACTTTTAAAATTCTGTACAGTGATTCAGGTTTGCGTATGTCCCTGCTTTCGATTGCTCCTTAGAATATTGTAATAAATCTTCATCCATTCAGGCTCAGGACATTAATCCAGTATAAACTATAATAAAGGACAGCTGATAAGTCTTTCATCTGATGTGGGAATAGAATATGTATTTTATTTGGGAAATATCCAAAATTCTTCAGATGTAGGTCTAATAAATCAATTAACCTTTATGATTTGGTTTGGTCTCAAGAACAAGATGCAATCATCAACCATATTAGTGATTTCCCCAGAAATTTCCTTCAGAAGGCAATAACAAAACAGGAGTTCTAGAAATTAGCAATTGTAGCATCGCCCTATATGTTGAGGTTACTGTTAAGAAAAGACACAGTTCATTTGAATCTAGAAATCTAGATATGTTTTATGTTTTCTTTTTTATAGTCTCATCACAGCTACTGTAAGACTACCTCAAGTCATTTAAACATCTACATTTTAAAGATGTAATAAGATAATCAATCCTATGAATTCCATGACCTAGAATACTAAGTTACCTAACCAGCTCCCTCACACTCAGTCAAAAGAGGACAGATTCACCTCACATGTTAACTCCCAATCCCTAACTACGTATATCTCTTTCTTAAGAGAGGGAGGAAATAGGAAGGATTTTCAAAGATAACAGATGGCTTAGGAGTATGAGTGTACCCAGTACACACACTTAAGTACAAACTGATCTTACAATTAAAGGAAAGGGATTAAAAAACTTTGACTGGGACTTCCCTGGTGGCACAGTGGTTAAGAATCCACCTGCCAATGCAGGGGACACGGGTTCAATCCCTGGCCCAGGAACATCCCACATGCTGCAGAGCAACTAAGCCCATGCGCCACAACTACTGAGCCCACGTGCCACAATGACTGAAGCCTGAGCACCCTAGAGCCCGTGCAGCACAACTACTGAGCCCACACACCACAACTACTAAAGCCCGTGTACTCTAGGGCCCGCATGCTGCAACTACTGAGCCTATGCGCTATAACTACTGAAGCCCACACACCTAGAGCCCGTGCTCCACAACAAGAGAAGCCACCGCAATGAGAAGCCCGCGCACTGCAACGAAGAGTAGCCCCCACTCACTGCAACCAGAGAAAGGCTGTGTGCAGCAACGAAGACCCAATGCAGCCAAAAATAAATAAAATTAAAAAAAAAAAAACTTCGGTCCCCAGTAAAAAACTAAGTTTCCTTTTCTGTAATTAGTTTATAATTACGGAAAGAAAAAAGTTAATTTCTCTACCTCAAAACACAAAATATAAACATAGGGTTCTGTTATGCACTGTTCTGTAGGTAAGAGGGAAGAAATGAATAAAATAATCAATACTTTCAAACTTTTAAGGATTTCATTTACAGACGCTTTCCCCTTGGGTGATCATTATTCCAATATCGAAGAATCACTGTTTTATTATCATCTCCCTCCTTTGGATCTGAGTAAGAACATGTTACCATCCACTTTATCATTTTTTGTGATAAAGCTGCTTCTTATATTTCTAATTAACAATGATTCCTCTTCATACGCTTGAAGCCCTAGGCAATCAGATATAACAAATTTGGGGTTATTAACTTTATCTTGATTATATTTGCAAATGAGCCTTGAACGTGAAGTTAAGAGTGGCCTAAATGAAAGAGTCCTCCTGCCAAAGATGTAGCAATACAGACAGAACTGAAAATCTGATATACTTCTAACTCCCAAAAATGAACAGGTTTAGCTTGCCACTGCAAATTCAAAATTCAATACCACAAAAAGAATAGTTGGAGACTTCAATATACCACTTTCAATAGTGGATAGAAAAAATAGGCAGAGGAACAACATGGTAATATGAGACTTAAATAACATTGAAAAACAACTAGACATAACAGACATCTATAAAACACTCCACCAAACAATGGCAGAATATATACTCTTCTCAAATGCACCTGGAACATTCTCCAGGATAGAACACATGCTAGGCCATAAAACAAACTTTGATACATTTTAATGGATTGAAATCATCCAAAGTATGTGCTCCAACCATAATAGAATGAAATTAGAAATCAGTAACAAAAAGAAGTTTGGGAAACTCAAAAACATGTGGAAGATAAACAACATGCTCCTCAACAACCAATGGGTCAAAGAAGAAATTTTAAAATATTTTGAGATGAATAAAAAATGAAGATATAACATACTAAAATATATGGGATTCAGCTAAAAAAGTGCTTAGAGGGAAATTTATAGCTGTAAATGCCTATTTTTTTTTTTTAAAAAAAAGAAATATCTCAAATCAAAAGCAAAGCTTCAACCTTAGGACATCAAAAAAGAAGAGCAAATTAAACCTAAAGCAAGAAGGAAGAAAATGATAAAGATTAGCAGGGAAATAAATAAAATATATAATTAAATACAGAGAAAATCAATGAAACAAAAAATGGGTACTCTGAAAATCAATAAAACTGACAAAATGGTAACTAGATTGATACTCAAATTACTAGAAATAATACTCAAATTACTAGAATCAAAAATGAAAGAGGAGACATTACTAAAAACCTTACAGAAATAAAAAGGATTCTAAAGGAATACTCTGAACAACTGTATGCCAATAAATTAGATAATCTAGAAAAAATGGACAAATTCATAGGAAAACTAAACTACAATACTGACTCAAGAAAAAATATACAATCTGAATAGATTTGTAACAAGAGATGGAATTAGTAATCAGAAAATTACCCACAAAGAAAAACCCAGGCCTAGGTGGTTCCACCAATAAGTTCTGCCAAACATTTAACAAAGAAGTAATACCAATTCTTCACAAACTCTTCACAAAATAGAAAAGGAACGAACACTCCCCGACTCTTTTTATGAGGACAGTATAACCCTGAATGACAAAACCAGGCAAAGACATCACAAGAAAAGAAAACTACAGACCAATATCTCTTATAAATATGGATGCAAAAATCCCCAACAAAATAGCAAACTGAATCCAGCTACATATGACTAGGTGAGGTTTACCCCAGGAATCCAAGGTTGGATAAACATCTGAAAATCAATTAATGTAATTAACTGATTACATATCAGTTGAATTAAGAAACAAAACCCCATGATCTTTTCAATAAAGCAGAAAAAGCATTAAAGCATTAAAATTTGTTTCTATTTGTTTGTTATCATGATATGAATTTCCCTTCTCTGTGGTGTTGCTGACTTCTTCCCTAACATCTGTACTGTTCTGAAATACACTGTATGCCTAGTAATAGAAACTATGGAAAGGTTTCAAGGCAAACGATAACGATAACGATTATTATAAAATCATTTTAATGATTAAAAGAAAAAAATCCAACTGAGAATAGAAGCGAACTTCTCCAACCTAAGGAAGGGCATCTATGAAAAACCCACAGCTAGCATCATACTTAATGATAAAAGACTGGACGCTTTTCCCCTAATATCAGGAACAAGGCAAGGACACTACCAAGAAAGTGAAAATACGAATTCCCTGGCAGTCCAGTGGTTAGGACTCCTCATGCTCACTGCCAAGGGCCCGGGTTCAAATCCTGGAACTAAGGCCCCACAAGCCATGCAGGATGACCAAAAAAAATAAAATAAAGTGAAAATACAAACCATGGAATGGAAGAAAATTTTTGAAAATTATTTATCTGATAAAAGACTTGTAGAGAACGCTTACAACTTAACAACAGAAGACAAATAACCCAATTTTAGAATGTGCAAAGGATCTGAACAGACATTTTCTTAAAACTGTATATGAGTTGCCAATAAGCACATAAAAAATGCTCAACATCATTAGTCATTAGGGAAATGCAAATCAAAATCACAATGATATACTACTTCACACCTACTAGGGTGGCTAGAATCAAAAAGTCTGACAAAAACAAGAACTGGCAAAGAGGTAGAGAAACCAGAACCTCCATATTTGTATGAGAATATGGGAAGGTAAGCTGTGGCAGCCACTTTGGATAACAGTTTGGCAGTTCCTCAAATGGTTAAATGGTTAAACATAAAGTTACCATTTGACCCAGAATTCCACTCCCAGGTATTTAAGAGACATGAAAACACATGTCCATACAAAAACCTGTACATAAATGTTTATGATAGCATTACTCTTAATAGCCAAAAACTAGAAACAATCCAAATGCCCATCAATTAATGAATATATAAACAGAATGTGGTATATCCATACAATGGAATATTATTATTTGTCTCTAAAAAGGAATGAAGTATAATACATGCTATGATATGAGTGAATCTTGAAAACATTCTGCTGCATAAAAGAAGCTAGTCACAGAAGATCACATATTACATGATTCCACTTACATGAAATATCCAGAATAAGCAAATCTAGAGACAGAAAGCAGGGGGCTAGGAGTATGAACTGTTAGGAGGATAGGGTGGTGACAGCTAAAAAATATAGGGTTTCTTTCTGAGGTGATGAGATATTTTAAAATTGATTGTGGTGATGTTTGCACATATCTGTGAACAGACTAAGAACCATTAAACTATATACCTTAAATTTGTAAGTTCTATGATAGGTGAAATATATCTCAATAAAGCTTTAAAAAAAAACCCAACTCAATACTGAACAAACATTAGAAATCTACCCAGACCTCTGCTACCTCTGAAAGCTTCCCTCGGCAACTCCCCCTCCTAGTCTCTCAGTTCAGAGTGTGTGGGCGATTTGAGTTTGTGCAAGCAGATTACATAGATTATAGTGAACAATAGATCTCACCATCTTCTCTATAAGCATGCTAACTTAATTCCATATCTTGATTGCCAAAAGACTGTAAGAGTTGTGTTTGGCTCACTAAAGGATATTAAGCCTTGTGCTGAATTGATGTGCTATAAATTAAAAATAGAGTACAAAGATAAATAAGGAATTAATCTCCAAGATTTTTCATGGCTATCTGAAGAAGAAAGAGAAAATAAAGAAAATGACTGGAGGATAAAATCATTTGTGGGACTTGTAAGGATCTTTAGCCATCTAATCCATCTTCTTCATTTTATACCTGAGAAAACTGAAACGCAGGAGAATTCAGTGTCCGATTCAAGGTCACGCATCTCATTGTTGACCAATCATCTCAGTTTGCCCGGGACTGGGACAGGCAAGGGGGAAGGAAGGTGAGTTCCCAGTGTTAAAACTGGGAAAGTCCTGTCAAACTGCAACAAGTTGATCACCCTATGCCGATAGTGGCAATCAGTTAGAGTATAAGGTAGCTGCTGACTCCTAACGCAGTGTTCTTCCTTCAAGGTCATGTTCTCTCAGAGAGAGAGCTCCCTGCTTTGAAGAAACTTCTTAGCCTACTTTCCCGTGACTGCCCTCTGGATGAGAATTTTTCAAAATCCAAATTAGACTGTGAGTTAATTTTATTATTTGAATAAATACTTAGATTTCAAGATCTAGTATTTTTGTCCATGAATCAATCATTTACCAAGATACTTAATATAAACTGAACATCATACCACTTTTCTTCTCAGGTATCACATTAATTCCAGTGAAATTTAAACTTCAAATGTCTAGAGCTGATGTTTGCTATAACATGCTTCTGTGGAATGGGCATGTGGTCTTCAGAGTCTTCGTTATCATTGATATAAATCACACCCAAAACACAAATATGTAAACAAAATCTGTTTTGAGTGACTAATCTGCCCCCTTTCCTAGAGGCTGCTATTATTTCATCACACGCACAAAGATATTTATATGGACTTAGTCTCTTTTTGCTTACTTCAACTAACTGCTTATCTAATGCCACATGGCCATCTTAGAACCAAATCTACCAAAAAGAATAAATAAAGCCCTTTATAGCCGGAGGCTCCTGGGCTTCCTAATCTGAGGTCTAGGGACAGAATTGGGAGGTATGGGGAGTCAATGCAGCATATGAAATAGCATGTCAAATGATGGACAGAGGAACAGTAGCATTTGTTACATTCTCAAAGGGGTCACTGAACCCCAAAATGAAATTTAGCCGTAAATCTTTCCTAAAACAATGTTATTTCATACTCCTTGCAAAGGACACAATAGGAGAATAAAATGGCTAAACCTGACTCAGTAGGGAAGACTGATTAATCCTTGATTAGCACTCCAGAGACTACAGAGAAATGAAGACATTCTCACAGTAAGAAAATGGATTGGGAATAAAGTTACTGAGAGGAAGAACAGAAACAAAACAGAAGCACAAAGTCATTTCTAATTCATAAGGGAAAAGAACAGAGTGAAGGGGGAAAGATCCAGTTACTGTTGAGGAGTCATCTACCTGAAGTGATTGAAACAGTTGATGCCATCATGAAATTCACTTAGGAAAAGCGTAAATGCCCCAAAGCACAATGAGGAATTGTTAACACCTGAAAGGTTTTCTCTAAGAACCCAGGGTAAGTAATTTCTCTTCATCACTTGAACATTTACCTCTCACTCTTGAAAAACACATTTTGATATTGAGATAAAGCAGCCTCCTTTTCCTGACAATCCTGAGGTGGCAAGTTAAAAAGCTTTAAATCTTATAAGCAATTGGAAGCAGGCAACAACATTTTCTTCCAAAACCAATCTTTGCATGATTGTGCCCAGAGGCAAGGGTACAGCTGGAAGATGATCAACTTGTCCTTTACGCTTTAATTTTCTTAGTGACTGGTATTAAAAAGAATGAGTCAACCATATTCTCATCAAGTTCCTCTTGTGTTCTCAAACTCTAAACATAGATTGAATATGTGAGCTACAACACAGTAAATGCACTGATGAATACTAATCGTAGTCAAGTAACTGATATTGCAATGAAGGAATGCTAAGAATTTAACACTAAATAAAATGTGTCATTCTTGTAATAAGAGAAGGAAAAACATTGGTGTCCAGTCAATAAATGTGATTTAGTAATGATAAATTTCTGAATATTTTACAAACCAGATTTAATTTTTGTTCCAAGGCCTTCTTTCTGCTCTATTTCTTCATCTTATGCTTGCCTTCATACATCAGTGGTTTCATTTAAAGGTTTTCAGCACACATTTTCTAAAATATATTCATAGACAGTGTATCACCAATGAGTGCATGAATATATTTACTATACTTGCACAGTAAAATTATTTTATGGCTTTCCATAACTGTTATATAGGAAAATATCAATATTTATTATAAATCTTGGCTCTTCTAAAAAAAAGATTATGCTCATTAGGCACAATGTTGATGTAAATATAATTTTCTAGGAGGCAGAAATTCCATCTTCTGAGTAATTTATGCATAGTCTAATTTCATGCATACCCAAGTACTTAACATTATTCAGTGAGACAAAACACTATCATGATGCTAGCTCACTGATACTCAAACATATCTCAGACTGATACTTTTCCATGCTAGTGGCTGGAAACTTTCAATGAGAACACTACTGTAAAATCAAACTCTGAAGAAAAAGCGCAATTCAATTTAACTAACCATTACTAGGATATTGCTATATGTTGAACAGTACGTTAAGCACTATCAAGTTTATAAAAGCAATATACAATGTTTTATATGCTCTCTAGGAATGTGAAAGACCCTTGAATATGCAGAACAAACAGGAACAAATTGGAAAAGAAAAAAAAAACCATGAACCAGTAAATGTCAAATGTGAGATGAAAACAATAAATGCTAGAGAATTCAGAGCAGAAAGCCATTTCCATGAAGAAAAGTTGAGGGAAGTTTCAGGGAAGAGGTCAGATCAGCACTGACTTTTAATTTAAAAATATGATTTAGAAATCTTAAAATATTACCCAGACAAGGAAATGGAATTAGTAGATTTAGGCATGGACTTATTAGTTCATGGAGGAAGATGAGGAAGAAATTGACTGGAAGAGATAGGCTTCATACAGCAAACCAGAGTATGGAGCTATAAGGTCAATAGTTAACACACTGCTATAATGGGAACAAGTGTTAGGAACATAAAACCTAATTAATATCACTTGAAATGGGCTCTAATTCTCAGCACATAAGGTGTCATAAAACAACCCTTTGTTTAATACCAAGAAAATCTCATTGTGGAAATTCCATTTTATAGTAGATCATTAGTTTTTCAATCAAGAATAAGGCAAGACAGAAAGAGGTATAAAATTACTTACAGAACTTATTCACATAACCTGTGCCTGTGTTTGGTGTCTAAAACAGCCCTTTAAACCCATGTGCCAGAATCTTTGGAGGGGAATATATCAATAGTATGTCTAATTGAAAAAAGCTGTACGTACACCCTACTTGAGAAGAGAACCACAGCAGAAGGGCTTTGGAAGACCACATAACACCGTCTTTAATCAACAACACACTGCAGGACCAATATATTTTCTTAGCCCAATGTGCCTGACATTTAGATGTACAGAGAAGCTCTCCCCACATCCTACTGTTCTCACCAAACACAAGGCTTGGGTTCTGTTTTCATTTGCTGTAACAAACCAAACATCTTAACCAGAAGCAAGCAATTGAAATTGAGCAATGTGACACCATGGGAACATAATAAAATCAGTTGTCATTAAAAAAAAAAAAGAAAAAAAAACTACCCAAAAGACAGTCAGAGGTCAGAGACACGACAGGTTTATAGCCTATGTTAACCTTCTATGACATAGTTTCTTGCATCATCTCTTGGCATTACTATTTCTCTTTAAAGATTTAGTAAGTGGAAGGAAAATTTTCTCTCATTGAAAGGGCATCAAATAGAAACATACAAAACAAATGAGCTCATCTTACTATTTATCTAGTAAATGAATATTTCATTTACTCTAAGGTTTAGTCAAGCATTTAGGGCTTTTGTCTTTGTCTTTTGTTTATCTTTACAGAGCTTAATATTTTCTGGGTTGAAGTGTCTTTACTAACATAGGGAAATACATAATTATAAAATGGTACATGCTGTGGAAACCCAGAAAATACCACATCTTGAATCGAGGACCACCGGCACAGACAACCCATGGCCCTGCTAGTTATTAGGGACTAAAGAAACAAGACTCTCTTCATACTCCTTTCTGAGGACACTTGAGAGGGCAGATTCAATTAGAAAAGAGAAAATGGTGGAGAAGTTTTGAGCAAATACCTCTTGTCCTTGATTCCTGGATACATTGTTTTCGTATTAATGTTTCTAAAATCGGGATCCCTCTTTCCATAGGCATATACATTTGATACAGAAGCTTTTTCCTGATGATGCTATTCAACGGATGACACATCTTAGAAGGAAGGAAGGAACCTTTTTTACAAATAAGAGTATTACAAAAAGAATTCCTGTGGGGGTTTGTGAGGGCACAGGTGGTTAAGACTGGACAGTCCATGGTCAGGTTGATGAGTGTATCCCGTGGCTTCTTTCCCACCTCCACCCTTCAACTACAAGCCCAGGTGATGTGATTAGAATAAAGCATTCCTGACAATGCCTCCTCACAACCACGTATTTATGATGAGATCCACCTCACATGTGGAGGATTGTGCATAAGAGATATGAAAGGATGTGGGCAATGCCCAGCACTGAAGGGCCAGAAACATAATGCAGGGGTCTGACTTCTTCCCAGAGGGACAACTAGCTCTGCCACACCCACCTCCCATTCATGGGATCACTTATCAATCCACTTATGACAAACAATGTAAACCTTTTTTCCTCTTGTTTGTGTCATGAAAACAAATATCAAGTCAACTGCTGATACTATATTGGGGACCAGAATGCTGTTTTAGAGAGAAAAATGATCCAGAGAGGAAGTGTGTCAGGATACAAGGACCTGGATTTTAACTCTGGCTTCTTCACCTGGGTTTTATACAAATGACTTGAACTTGCCGTGACTTCTTTTGATTGTCCCTAGCTAATAACATCCAATAGAAAATAATAAAACACTGACTCACTTCCCAGGGATGTTTTAAGTAGAAATGAGTAATATTTTCAAAGGCTTTTCACTGCTGTTACTAAAGTTTGGAATTTCAAAATCAAAATGGCTTAATTTTCTTTAAGTTACTTGCTTCTATAAAGGCACAATGCTCTTGGGTTTAATAGAGAATTCATCAGAGACCAAAGCAGAATTTGGGTTGGTGGGAGGGTCAGGGAGGGCAGAACAGAGTCTGTAGAAAAGGAAATAGCCAGAGAAGCCAAATTTGAAAGCTTATATGAATGATATACCACCAACTATGAGCTACTTAAAGCAATAAGCTTCCTTTCAAGTATAGAGCTTCTTTTTTTTTTTTTTTAAACGCTTCCTTTTTATTTTTTTAATTTTTTATTTATTTATTTATTTTTGGCTGTGTTGGGTCTTCGTTTCTGTGCGAGGGCTTTCTCTAGTTGTGGCAAGCGGGGGCCACCACTCTTCATCGCGGTGCGCGGGCCTCTCACTGTCGCGGCCTCTCCTGTTGCGGAGCACAAGTTCCAGATGCGCAGGCTCAGTAGTTGTGGCCCACGGGCCCAGCCGCTCTGCAGCACGTGGGATCCTCCCAGACCAGGGCTCGAACCTGTGTCCCCTGCATCGGCAGGCAGACTCCCAACCACTGCGTCACCAGGGAAGCCCAAGTATAGAGCTTCTTAACCACCCTCCATAGTCAACCCTGAATGTGCAGGATGGCAAAATTCACAGATCCAAAGCTTA
Organism: Eschrichtius robustus; assembly: GCF_028021215.1. Taxonomy (NCBI): domain Eukaryota; kingdom Metazoa; phylum Chordata; class Mammalia; order Artiodactyla; family Eschrichtiidae; genus Eschrichtius; species Eschrichtius robustus. The sequence continues at coordinate 33,414,382 of NC_090825.1, forward strand.
GCAGCTGCCTAGATCTGAAAAACAGGGCTTTCATTTGTGAGACTGTGCCAAGAACTGTTTTTGAGAAACAAAGTGAAGGGCAAACAGCTACAAATTAAAAAGGGCAAACAGCAGTCAATTACCTTGTGACCACTTCGAAGCCATTAATATAGATTTTTTTCCCTGAGGAAAAATGTGAGAAGCAATCATGATTGGATAGTCTCTACACTGGGGGAAAAAGCCCTAACTGTGTAAATTAAGCAGCTATCAGCAGATCAAGATCAGATTCAATCATGGAAACACTTCTACAAATACAAACAACCTTGACAAAAATCAATGCCACTCAAGGTGAAGAGGAAAGTTTGAAAGGTCAAAGCACACATAAAGGCTCTTTCTTCTTAATTACCAACCTAATCATTACTTACCTGGTATCTGTAAGCTACCCTGCTGGATAGATGTCAGCTTACCTGAAGACTCCCTCTGTGCTATGAATGAAATTGGAGTTTATTGCTTGAAGGACCTCCACTCTCCTCTCAACAATATTTCTACAAGAATCAAAAACGTCTGCCTGCACTCTTGCTCTCTCTCTTGCTCTCTCTCCCTTTTTCCTTCCCTCCCTATTTCTCCCTCCCCCACATACACACAAACATACTCATGCTTTCCCACACTGATGATTAATAAATATTGGTAAACCCATCCAACAATGCTATTTCCTCATACATAAGGAACTTCTTTATTTTATCAGAAAATAACCTTAAAATAGTGGGAAAAACTCTTTAAAGAAATTAAAATGTTAACTTTAGAAGCTATTTATTCAATGCATAAGAAGGCAGTAAAGGAGGAAGAGAGGAAGAGAGAAACAGGAGATATATAGAAAATAAATAGCAAAATAGCAAACCTAAGTCCAACTATATCAATAATAGCATTAAATGTAAATGAATTAAACAACTCAATCAAAGTCAGAGATTGTCAGACTGGATTAAAAACAAGGTCCAACTATTTGCTCTGCAGGAAACACACTGTAGATTCGAAGATACAAAATGCTGAAAGTAAAAGGACGGGGAAAGATACATGATCCAAAAAACAACCACAAGAAAGCTGGAGTAGTGACACTAATATCAGCCAAAACAGATGTTAAAACAAACAAGCAAAAAAGTTACTAAAGATAGATACTTTATAATGATAAAATGGTCAATCTATCAGAAACATAACAATTATAAACATATGCATTTAACAACAAAACCCCCAAAATACATAAAATAAAAACTGACAGAATTGAAGGGATTAATGACTCAACAATAGTTATTTCTTTCTAGAAGGATAGAAAAATTAGACAGAAGATCAAAAAGAAAACAGCAGAATTGAACAACACTATGAAACAACTAGACTTGACAGACGTGTATAGAATGCTCTATCCAACAACTGTAGTATGTGTATTCTTCCCAAGCACACACGAAAATTTCTTTAGGATCCACCATAAGCTAGATGATAAAACAAGCCTCAATAAATTTTAAAAAATTGAAATCCTACAAGGTGTGTCTGCCAATCACAATGGAATAAAGTTAGAAATCAATAACAAAGGAATTTAGAACACCTGCATATATGTGCACATTAAATAACACCTTTCTAAATAATCAGTGGATCAAAGAAGAAATCATAAAAGAGAAATTAAAAATCTTTGAGGTGAATGAAAATAAAAGCATAACATTAAAACAAGGTATGCAAATAAAGCAATGCTTAGAGGAATATTTAGAGTTGGAAATGTCTATATTAAAAAAAAAGAAGATCTCAAATCAGTGACTTAGCCTTCACCTTAAGATACCAAAAAAAGATCTCATTAAGCCAAAGCATGCAGAAGGTAGGAAATGATAAGCATTACACTGGAAATTAATGAAATAGGGAATAGAAAAGCGACAGAGAAAAATCACGAGAACAAAACTTGGTCTTTTGAAAAGATAAACAGTGTTAGCAAACTTTTGGTTAAATGACCAGAAAAAAAAAAATGAAAGAAGACTCAAATTACTAAAATCAGGAAGGAAAGAGGAAACATCACTACTGACCTCAAAAAATTCAAAAAGATTATAAGGGAATACTGGGAACACATGCTAACAAATGAGATAACTTTAAAAAATGGAAAAATTCTTAGAAAGACACAAACTACTAAAACTGACTTAAGAAGAAATAGAAATTCTAAACAGACCTATAACATTAAAGAAGCTGCATTAATAACTTTAAAACTTCCCACAAAGAAAAACCTAGATACAGATGGCTTCACTGGTGAATTCTACTGAAGACTATTTTTTTTAATTAATACCAATTTTTCATAAATTCTACCCCCCCAGAGAAAGAGGAGGAAACAGTTCCCAACTAATTCTATGATGCCAGTGTCATCCTCATAACAAACCAGACAAAGACATTGCAAGAAAAGAAACCTGCAGACCAATATATTCTACTTACATAGTCTCAAAAATTCTCAACAAAACAGTATCAAACCAAATCCAGTAACATATAAAAAGGATGATACATCATGTCCAAGAGGGATTTGTCTCAGGAATGCAAGGTTAGTTTAACATTCAAAAATCAATGTAATACTTCATATCAATAAAAAAAGGACAAAACCCAAATGATCATGTCAATAGATGCAGAAAAACCATCTGACAAAATCTAACACACTTCCCACGATAAAAAACACTCAACAAACTAGGCATAGAAGGAACCTCCTCAACCTGATAAAGGGCATTTATTAAACAAACAAATAAAACACCCACAGCTAACATTATATTTAAAGATGAAAGACTGAATACCTTCCTCATAAGATCAGAGCCAAGAAAAGAATATCAACTCTTGCTGCTTCTACTCAGTGTGGCACTGGAGGTTCTAGCCAGGGCAATTAGACAAGCAAAAGAAATAAAAGGCATGTAGATCAGAGAGGAAGAAGTGAATCAACCTCTATGTGCAGATGAGATGATCTTATATATGGAAAAATCCTAAGAAATCCATTAAAAAACTGTTCAAGCTACTAAATGAGTTTATAATGTTATAAGGTACAACAGCAATATATAAAAATCAATGTGTTTCTATACAGTAGCAATGAGCAATCAAAAATGAAGTTAAGAAAATAATTCCACTTACAGTAGCAATAAATAGAACAAAATACTTAGCTATAAATGTAACAAAAGTTGTGTAAAACTTGTACTCTGAAAATTATTAAACACAGTTGAAGAAATTTAAAATATCTAAATAAATGCAAAGCCATCTGTATTCATGGGTGAAAGACTTAATATCTTTGAGACGGCAATATTCCCCAATTGATGTACAGAATCAACACAATCTCTGTCAAAATCCCAGGTGAAGTTTTGCAGAATCTGATGAGTGAATCCTCAAATTCATATGCAAATGCAAAGGACCCAGTACAGTCAAGACAAACTTGAGAAAAAGAAGAACAAAATAGGAGGATTCACACATCCTGATTGCAAAACTTACTACAAATCTAACATAAACAAGACAGTGTGGTACTGGCATAAGATTAGACATACAGATCAATGGAATAAAATTAATAAAATTTAACTAAGAATAAAATTAATCACTAAAGTTAATACTTTTAGTAAAATTATTAAAAATAAATCCTCACATTGATGGCCAATTGATTTCAAACAGAGCGTAAGACAATTCAACGGGGGAAAAGTCTTTTCAAGAAATAGTGCTGGGACAACCGTATAACCACATCCTTACACCATACACAAAAATTAACTCCAAATGTATATTACATGTAAATATAAAAGCTAAAACAACAAAGATCCTAGAAGACATAGGATTAAATCTTAGTGACCTTGGGCAAGGCAAGGCTTTCTCAGATACAACGCCAAAAGTATAAGTGACTGGAAAAAAAATTGATAAATTAGGCTTCATCAAAATTAAAACCAGTTCATGACTTCCCTGGTGGTCCACTGATTAAGACTCCACATTCCCAATGCAGAGAGCCCAGGTTTGATCCCTGGTCAGGTAACTAGATACCACATGCATGCTGCAACTAAGAGCCCGTATGCCGCAACTAAAGATCCCACATGCCACAACTGAGACCCAGCGCAGCCACATAAATAAATAAATATTTTTAAAAATTTAAACCAGTTGTGTTTTGAAGGATACCTTCGAAAAACAATCCACAGAATGGGAGAATATTTTTGCAAATCATAAATACGATAGGAGACTTGTATCTAGAATATATAAAGAACACCTACTACTCAATAATAAAAAGAAAAATAGCCCAATTTAAAAATGGACAAAGGATTTGAATAGATATTTCTCTGAGGAAGCTGTATAAATGGTAAATATGCACATGAAAAGATGCTTAGGAATATTAGTCATTAGAAAAATGCAAATCAAAATCACAAAGACATACACACTAGGATGGGTATAAATAAAAAAGACAGACAGTAACAAGTGTTGGCTCGGATGTGGAGAAACTGGAACCCTCACACATTACTAGAGGAAATGTAAAATGGTGCAGCCACTTTGGAAAACAGTTTGACAGTTCTTTAAAATGTCAGAGTTATGATATGACCCAGGAATTCTACTTATAGGCATATACTCTAGAAAAATGAAAACACAGTCCACATAAAATCTTTAGATGAAAGTTCATAGCAACATTATTTGTAATAGCCAAAAAGGTAGAAATAACTCAAACATCCATGAACTTGTCAAGGGATAAACAAAATGTAGTACACATCCATACAATGTAATATTATTTGGCATTAAAAAGTCACAATATACTGGTAATACATGCTACAACACAGAGAAACCTTAAAAATATCATGCTAAGAAGCCAGACACAAAAAGGCCAAATACTACATTATTCTATTCATCTGAAATGTCCAGAATAGGAAAATCCATAGACACAAAGTAGATTAGTGGTTGCCTTAGACTGGGAGGTCAGGGAGGAAATGGGGTGTGAGTGCTGATGAGTACATGATCTTTTTTGAGGGATGATGAAAGTATCCAAAAATGGATTGTGGTGACAGTTTCTTAACTCTGTGGACATACTAAAAACCAGTGAGTTGCACACTTTAAATGAGTGAATTATTTGATGTATGAATTATATCTCCATAAAGCTCTGTGTGTCTGTATGTGTATGTATGTGACAGAGAAAGAGAGAACTTAGAACTTAACAATCATTTTCATATCATGCCCTAATTGTTGTACCAGTCTTTCAAGCCCCTTCCTGCTCCACAAGTAGATGTCACACTACCTCCTTCTCCTTTCAAAATTATTTCCAACTGTATGAGTTATCCCTGGCTGTGTAACAAACTACCTCCAAATTTAGCATCTTAAAACAACAAACATAATTATTTCACAGTTTCTGGGGGCCAGGAATCTGGGAGTGGCTTAGCTGCATCCTCTGGCTCAGCCCGCAACATCTGCCAAGGCTGTAGACATCTCAAGGTTTGACTCAGAAAGGATTTACTTCCAACTCACTCACACAGTTGCAACACCTCAGATCCTCGCTAGCTGTTGACATCACATCAGCTCCCTGCCACTGGGGCCTCTCTGCAGGGCAGCTCATCACATGTCAGCTGGCTTCCTTCAGAGAAAGTGACGGTGCAACAGAGTTAGCAGGACAGAAGTCAGGCTCTCGGTAACCTCATCTTGGCAATGGTGCCCCATTACTTTTGCTGTATTCAATTCCTTAGAAGCGAGTCACTAGACCCAGGCCACATACAATGCAGGGCATTACACAAGGGCATAAATACCAGAAGGGGGAGTCAATGTGGCCATCTTACCCCATCCAATCCAGGCAGCATGGTTTCCTCACCAACTCACAAGCACATTTCACTCATTCCTGCCCCTGTGCCTTCACTCTTAACTCACTTTATTCCTTTGTCTAATTCCTTTACCAATTCAAAGTCAGACCATTATTCAGGAGGAGCTCAAATTCCACGTGTTCCATGAAACTTTCCCTGATTACCCTTTATTACTCTCAACTCCCTCATGTTTCATAATTATGCTACACAATTTGCCCCTTAATTATCTCCTGCCTTCCCTTACTATTCAAAGTATGTCTCTTCTGACAGCATACGCTTCACATGAGAGTCTGTAAGAAATGTAGAATCTCAGGGCTCACCCCATGCCTACTGAATCAGAATCTGCATTTTAACAAGATTCCCAGTGATTTTCATGCACATAAAAGTTTGGGAAATATCACTGAACTGTACCATTCATTGCTTTACCTGTGTAGGTCTCATATCCCTGACTAGATTGTAAGTACTTGGGAGACTAGTACCATTTCTTATACCTCTTCTGCTCTTACCCACACACCTACACACACATACACACACACTGAAGCATATTAAATAGCTTAGTGTTGAACACATAGTAGAACATGTTAAACCTGCTGAAAAGGAAACATCACTGTGAACTGACTGAATTTTAAGATGTATCAAAAGACCTCAGTTTTAATCGCAGCTCTGCTACTCATCAGTTAGCGTAACTTTGCGCAAGTCACTTAATTACTTTGCATTTCCATTGCTTTATCTGAAAAATGAGGCGATTAACGTGGACGCTCCAATTTTCAATCCATTTCAAAATATTTATTAATCCACAATAAAATTAGAAAGAATATAATTTGTTGGGTTTTTTTTAATTTTTTTTTTTTTTTTTTTTTGTCTGTGTTGGGTCTTCGTTGCTGCGTGCAGGCTTTCTCTAGTTGCGGCGAGCGGGGGCTACTCTTCATTGCGGTGCATGGGCTTCTCATTGCCGGGGCTTCTCTTGTTGTGGAGCACAGGCTCCAGGCACGTGGGCTCAGGAGTTGTGGCTCACGGGCTTAGTTGCTCAGCGGCGTGTAGGATCTTCCCGGTCCAGGGTCGAACCTATGTCCCCTGCATTGGCAGGATGGATTCTTAACCACTGCGCCACCAGGGAAGCCCGGAAGAATATAATTTGATATTGCTTAAGGAGTAAGAAAGCATTTTGGAATCTTTTAGTGTCAAAATGTCATCCACATGAACATCAGTAACACCTGCATTGTAGATGTGGGAAGAGGTTGCTTAGTCCAGGATCATTTAGGAAAAACCATGTAACTGTATGTCGTGTATTTTATTTCTCTTAGAACTTACGCCATGCCAAATGTTTACTCAATTGAAATATAAAGCAAATTGTTAAAGAAGCTTAAAATAAAGTTTTGGTTGGAGAACAAGGGGCTAGCTAGGAGGACAAATGAAATCTCCCTTATTTTGCACTCTGGGAATCTCCCACACTCCTTAACTCCATTCTAGAAAAGAAGCTTTAAGCTCTATCTATAAAAATCAGATTAGAGACAAGGACTTTGACTTCAAAATAAAATCATGAATTTCTACCTGGGCTCCAAGATCTTCCACTGTAAAAAGAGGAGCTGGATTTGTTATCCAAAGCAGCAGAACTAGACTGAGTGAATAAAAGAGTGGACACCTAAATAAATTGTTTTGCTCTTTTTTTAAGGCAGGCAACTGAATTTCTTCTCCTCCCTCTAAGTAAGGTCCAGCCCCATTCGCAGAGCTTGAAATTGGCACTTCCCCTGAGGACCAGGACTCCAATTACATCTTATCTTTTTGATCTCTAAATCTATTCAAGTTCAAGGGCTCCACCTACTCTTCAGGAATAAAGGACTGCACTTTCCCTGTCACCACACTCCTGCCTCTTATTCCCTCGGCTTCAGCCTTCTATCCTCCCTTCTCCTGGAGAGAGTCCTAATTCCCCAATAGGATCTGTTTACTGTACACATTTTTTTAAGATTCTTTATTGCTAGAGCAAGGCCTGGGTGTGGAAAACTGGCATCACAGTGATAAAAAGACTGAACATTTGTGGGTGGGAGAGCGAAGAGCTGTGGTTTGACCTGAGGGGCTGAGTTATGGGGCCACACATGCCCCCATACTTACTTGTCTAAAATTCATCGTCGCTCTTCCTTCCTGCAGAAATGCTCCAAAAGACAGAGCCTGGTTGGTTACCTACCTTCAAATTTATGAGAGGAACGATGGTAGTGATGATGATAATAACAGTAATAACACTAGTAACTGATGCTGTCGGCTGCCTCTGAACAGAAGCATATTTTAGGTTTCTGTCCTCAGGCTCCAAAGTGTTTCACATGATCACATGATGCAAATTGGCTAAGCGTACTCAGCATTTTGGCATTTTTATTTAATCTATCTGCCTACTCCCCCATCTTGGCACTGAGTTGCACTTTGAAATGTATTAATTGTTCCTGTGAAAACTGGGCAGCGAGAACTATTACCAGACTTTGAGATTATTCGGGACATGCAGGTTCCCAGAGATCATTATCCCAGAAGCACAAAGTCAAGAATAAAAAAGGAAGCTCAAAATCTGCCTGAAGAAGATAACTCACGTACCCTTCTGGCAGATGAGTTATGCCTGCAGCCAAATGCTGATTTGGTAACACTGTCTTGAAATTGTTCATTCTATACAGCCAACCTCAGGCACCTGGACAGAAATGGCAGAGCCATCACAGAGAAAAGGGGTGAGCAAGAATAACCCTGGACCAGGGACAGGGACCTGGGTTCTAGTCACAATTCCACCACTAACTCTGACCTTGAGCCTGCAGTTTCTCCTCCCATGCAGTTTTCTAATCTGTGAAATGCAAGAGTTGAATACCACCATATTTCTCAACGTGTCTGCTCAAAAATATCCTGTAGGACACTTGTTATAAATACAGATTTCCATACTGCTTCCCTGGAGATGCCGGTTCAGTAAATCTAGCAGAAAGGTCTAGGAATTTGCATTTTAACAGATGACCCAGGAAAGCCTCCATAAAGGCAAATGTACGAGACATTGGAACACATGACAACTGAAAGCTCTCCCAGGTCTGCATTCTGCAGAAACCAGTTAATTAATGGTCACTATTAAGCTTCCACTCCCTACAAGGCCCTGCTAGATCCTCGAGATGATAAGAATAATAGCTGCCATTTATACAGTGTCAGCCACTATTCTAAATGCTTTGCATTTGTGAACTATTTTAATCTTCACAACAACCCTATGAGGCAGGTACCATTATTATCACTGCTTAAAGATGCAGAAACAGAGGCATAGAGATTGAGTGACTGGCTAAAGGTGAGCTGGACAACCAGGAAGTAGGGTTGAGATTCAAACTCAGGCATCCAGCTCCAGTTTCAGTCCTCCTGCAGATGTTGAACAGTTCAGAATCCCCAGCATTAGGCACTCAGAAAACAGTTAAGAAAAGCCCGGTAGCAACTAATAATAGTAATTTAACAAGCATCTACTTCATCTGGATCAGTGTCTCAGGAGCCACTTAAGGGAGAAACAGGGAGGCCAAGACGGCAATGCTCTGGGCCCCATACCTGCTTCAACCTGACTAAACTAACTTTGCCTGTTTGATACACTAAAGTCTATGTCCGATTTCATTTGAGGAAAAAAAAATTTCTTATAATTAAAAATCATTCATCTAGGCCACCTCTTTCATACAGAGGAGAAAAGTGACCTCAAAGGATTTAAGCAACTTCTCCAGCATCACACAAGAGACCACTGCTACCTTGAAAGCTTCAGGTTTCCTGACTTCTTTCTCAGAGTCAAAATGAACTTGTCAACCTGATAGACTTGAACCCATTAAAATTAATATACATTTACAAATAGCCATCAGAGAATTGAAGATCAGATGAAGAAATCAGGGCAGTGGCATTTGAAAGGTGGCATTCACAGTGACACCAAGCAGAAAGGAAGATGACCCAGATCAACGGTCCTGTTCACCCTACAGGATCTGTGAAGTCAAAATCCATGCCTGTCTCCTCTGTAGCGTCGTCAAAAATTAGGGAAAAGCCCAACCAACCTGTGTTGAAGTAGAAAGATGACTAGAATTGGAGTTAGAGGACCGGCATATAAACTCTAGCTATGCCACTTCCCACCTGGGTAATAATACTAGTGATCAGACAAGCCACTAAAATGAGGCTTTCACGAGACCATACATGTCCCTAAGTCTATCACTATAAAGGTGTTCAATAAATGTAATCATACAACTCACAGCTTGGTTTTACTGGCTGGAACTTGTGAAACAGAAGGAATCTGCTAATACAATTATTATACCATGATGTTGAGAGCAGCGCTGACCACATAAAGGAGGACTGGAGACCAGGAAATTTCCCTGGGCTCCCCCTTCCCTTGAACTTCTGTGGGCATGATGAAAATCATTAAAGAATAATAAGGAAATTCTGCAGTGCATAGGCACTGATGAGCTTCCAAGCAGATGCTGTGATCATTATCAGTGTGATTCTATAAGTAACTCAGTTTTACCATCTAGACACCACCCAAGGTCACCAGAAGTTTAAAATTAAGGGCACCTTGGCACAGAAGTCAGTCCTGCTGATACCACACACCTTTCTTGCTCTCCTCTGCCACTGGTTAGTAGGCAAACACAGAGGTGTATGTCAGCCTAAGAACAGATTGCAGAGAAAAGGCACTGGAACACCGAAGTAGTGCCATCAACAAGGAAGAGGTTTCATTGTAAATCAGGCCAGTATGTGTCTCCTCTCTGTGCCAGACTAAGAGCTCTTAGAAGGAACAAATGATAAAACAAGAAAGTCTCTCTTCACCCATCCTGAATTTTCATCATTCACTTTGTTGACAAATGGATCAAGAGTTGACTTAGTCCACTCAGGCTGCTATAACTATCATAAACTGGGTAGCTTGTAAACAAGAGAAATTCATTTCTCACAGTTCTGGAGGCTGGAAGTCCAAGGTGAGGGTGCCAGTATGATCAAGATCTGGTGAGGGCCCTCTTTTGGGTTACAGACTGCCGACTTCTCAATGTATCCTCACATGGCAGAATGAGGGTGAAATAAAGACATTTTCAAGCAAATATAAAGCTGAGTATTGTCCTCTAACAGTTGCTGATTAAAGGATATATTTCAAGAAAGGAGAAAATGATCCAAAAAGAAAATATGAAATATAAGAAGAAATAGTGAGCAAGGAAAATGGTAAATATAAGAAAAATTTGAACACAAGCTGTATAAAATAGTAATAGCAATGGGGGAAGGAGAGTAAAAATCAAGATTTAGCACTAAAACACTGGACAATATAACATAAAAACCAGGAGGCTGTGATTGACAATTGATGTTCAAATTTTCTAAAATCTCTGTATTGTTAAGAAGTATCTGAGGTTCAACTCTATTTGTCAATAAGTGTATAGGAACTTTGCTTAGTAAAATGGCCTCTCAGATGCAGTGAGTAAATCCTACAGACAAAATAAATACCACACACTGGATGCTCACCAAAGTAGGAAAAGAAGATAGTTGATGGGAAGGAAGTGTAAAGTGAGGGGGGAAAGAAAAGAATAACTTTCATTCTCAAAGTTCACTTAATAAAAGAATGCTTAGAAAAGAACAGTTCATTTATACATACTTTAAAAGACTGCGATCTGCTAGACATGCGTCGTGAACACCGGTGAAAACCTGGCGGCAGCGGAATACACGGCGTTTTATTTAATGAGAGTGGTGGCCTTGTGCATCATCTGGACCAGCCTGCCATCCTCCTGACCCACCTGGCACTCGTTCACTTTCCAACTTGCAGCACAGCTGTAACCCAGTCTGCAGTGAGCTGCCCTCAGAACCTTGAGACCTTGCCACTAAGCAGAGGTTCCCAAGGCCAGCCTGGCTCTCAGGGAACCAACCTGTAGAACTCAAGGTTGTGAGACAGGACTGGGAAGGCAGTCAGTTGAGTTTTGCAAAACGAATGGGAGGGGAGAACAGAAAGAGCCTATAATTTAAAACCAAGGTTCCAAAGTCCCAGCAGGAAATGTGGTGTTGTCCTAGACTCTAAATTCTCACTAAATACACTTGCCTTTCAGGTGGGTCACTCAGGTGACCCTGACTTGAAAAGACACAGCTCTGTGGCCCTGCCGTTTGCAGCCCCCGTCCCTGTTAGAGAGAGGCAGCTGAACTGAAGGACAGGTGAGCTCAAGATCATGCCCTGGGAAGCATGGCGCTTTAGGGATGCCTTTGTATTCCTTCCATTTTATTACAGACTGTTTTCAAGTTTATGGTTAGGAAGGGTAAAGTTGATCCCATTTTTTGAGGTGGAATCCAGCCGAGGGCAAGGTGGAACCTTTTCTTAGGGTAGGAATGTCTACAATCAGTCATTTCATCTAGCCTGCATCTTCAAACACAAACCCTTCCGTGGCTTTCTCTTAATGAACACATCTTTGCCAATGACAGAGGCTTGTACAGGATCCCTGTTTCACATGTCTATTATCTGTTATGCCCATCAGAGTGTTTTGGGGGTACGGGTTGGTTTGTCGTTTATTTTCTATTTTGTATCTGCCTTATCGAGAAGCAAGTGCCCTTCAATTCCAGGACTCCTCATACTGTACATGTTTCCTGCCAAATAGGGGGGATCATTTATATTTTAATTTTGTAATCTATGGCTCTGTACTGTTGAAAGGCTCTCAATTCTGTGGGGTCTCCTTAGTATGTATGTGACTTTTCATGTTGCAATATCACACAAATAGGATGGCCCAACTTTTGCTCTTAGTAAACGATCTGAATGAGAGACAAAAAAAAAAAAAAAGAAAAGAACAGTTCAGGGCATCAGCAAGATGACAGAATAGAAGTTTCCCAGCTCATGTCCCCACACAGAAATAATGATTTGGCAGCCATCCACGGACAAAAGTGCCTTTGTGGGAGCTTTGGTGGGAATCCAGGCAGGAGGTTGTGAAATTTTGGTGGAGCCCATCACTGAAAGTGATGTCCTCAAAGCCCAGGACTGCTCTGAGAAGGCAGGCACATGCCCCAATGGCAGACTTGCTGACTGTGGTCCCAACTGTGGACTCCATCCCCCTGGGACTTGGTTCCAGCCCTGCTCTGCCACGGTCCAGGAGCAGTCCTGCACCCCTGGTAATAGCTGGTCATCTAAAAACCCAGCTGTGAACCCAGAAGTAGCCCCAAGCCTAAGTTAGCAGAAGGAAGGAAATAGTAAGATTAGAGCAGAAATAAATCAAATAGAGAATAGAAAAACAATATAAAAAATTTTTTAAACTAAGAGTTGGTATTTGAAATATAAGCAAGACTGACATACCCTTAGCTAGACCAAGAAGAAAAGAAGACTCAAATAAATAAAATCAGAGATAAAAGAGGAGACATTACAACAGATGCCTCAGAAATAAAAAAGGTACTATTATAAACAATTATACTCCAACAAACTGGATAGATGAAATGGATAAATGCCTAGAAACATACAACCTATGAAATCAAGAACCTACTGAATCAAGAAGAAACAGAAAGCCTGAATAGATCAAAAACAAATAAGGAGATTGAATTAGCAATCAAAAACCTCCCAAAAAAGAAAAGATTCAGACCAGACAGCTTCATAGGTGAATTCTACAAGCGTTCAAAGAAGAATTAATACTAGTCCTTCTCAAATGCTTCCAAAAAAAGAGGAAACACTTCCAAACTCATTTTATGAGGCCAGCATCACCCTGATACCAAAGTCAGACAAAGACATCTCAAGAAAACTACAAGCCAATATCCCTAATGAACACAGATACAAAAATTCTCAATAAAAACACTAGCAAACCAAATTCAACAGCACATTAAGAGGACTATACACCATGACCAAGTTGGATTTATCCCCAAGATGCAAGGAGGGTTCAACATACGCAAATCACTTGATGTGATACACCACATTAATAGAATGAAAGATAAAACCCCACGATCACGTCAAACAGATGCAGAAAAAGATTTGACAAAATTCAACATCTAATCATGACAAAAACTCTCAAGAAAATGGGTATATAAGGAACTTACCTCAACACAATAAAGAGCATATATGAAAAGCCCACAGCTAACATCATAAATGATGAGGGAAAACAAAGCTTTCCTCTCACATCCAGAACAAGGCAAGGATGCCCACTCTGACCACTTTATTCAACACAGTAGTGGAAGTCCTGGCCAAAGCAATTAGACAAGTAAAAGAAATAAAAAACATCCAAATTGGAAAGGAAGAATAAAATTATCTGTGTTTGCAAATGACATGATCATGCGTGTAGAAAACTCTAAATATGAAACAGAAAAACGGCTAGAGCTAATAAATTTAGTGAAGTTTCAGTATAGAAAATCGACATACAAAAATTAGTGAATGCCTCTATGACATAAATCACAGCAAGATCCTTTTTGACCCACCTCCTACAGAAATGGAAATAAAAACAAAAATAAACAAATGGGACCTAACGAAACTTAAAAGCTTTTGCACAGCAAAGGAAACCACAAACAAGACAAAAAACAACCCTCAGAACGGGAGAAAATATTTGCAAATGAAGCGATTGACAAAGGATTAACCTCCAAAATATATAAGCAGTTCATGCAGCTCAATATCAAAAAAACAAACAACCCAATCCAAAAATGGGCAGAAGACCTAAATAGACATTTCTCCAAAGAAGATATACAGATTGCCAACAAACACATGAAAGGATGCTCAATGTCACTAATCATTAGAGGAATGCAAATCAAAACTACAATGAGGTATCACCTCACACCAGTCAGAATGGCCATCATCAAAAAATCTACAAACAATAAATGCTGGAGAGGGTGTGGAGAAAAGGGAACCCTCTTGCACTGTTGGTGGGAATGTAAATTGATACAGTCACTATGGAGAACAGTATGGAGGTTCCTTAAAAAACTAAAAATAGAACTACCAGACGACCCAGCAATCCCACTACTGGGCATATACCCTGAGAAAACCATAATTCAAAAAGAGTCATGTACCACAATGTTCATTGCAGTTCTATTTACAATAGCCAGGACATGGAAGCAACTTAAGTGTCCATCGACAGATAAATGGATAAAGAAGATGCAGCACATATATACAATGGAATATTACTCAGCCATTAAAAGAAACGAAATTGAGTTATTTGTAGTGAGGTGGATGGACCTAGAGTCTGTCATACAGAGTGAAGTAAGTCAGAAAGAGAAAAACAAATACCATATACTAACACATATATATGGAATCTAAAAAAAAAAAAACAATGGTTCTGAAGAACCTAGGGGCAGGACAGGAATAAAGACACAGACGTAGAGAATGGACTTGAGGACATGGGGAGGGGTAAGGGTAAGCTGTTTTACATTTTACTACCAAATGTAAAACAGATAGCTAATGGGAAGCAGCTGCATAACACAGGGAGATCAGCTCAGTGCTTTGTGACCACCTAGAGGGGTGGGATAGGGAGGGTGGGAGGGAGACGCAAGAGGGAGGGGGGGAGGGGATCTGGGGATATATGTATATGTATAGCTGATTCACTTTGTTATAAAGCAGAAACTAACACACCACTGTAACGCAATTATACTCCAATAAAGATGTTAAAAAAAATACAAATAAAAAAATAACAGAATAGATAACCCCCCACACACACAGAAAAAAATTAGTGAATGCTTCTATATATAAAAATAAACTATCTGAAAAGAAAATTAAGGAAAATATCCCATTTACAATAGGAACAAAAAGAAGAAACTACATAGGAATAACCTTAAGCAGAGATGAAAGACTTGTACACTGAACATTATAACACATTGATGAAGGAAATTGAAGACATAGATAAATGCAAAAACATGCCATGTTCACAGACTGGAAGAATTAATATTGCTAAAATGTCTGTAATACCCAAAATGATCTACAGATTCCATGTAATCCCTATCAAAATCACAGTGGCAATCTTTACAGAAATAGAAAAAACAATCCTAAAATTTATATGGAACCTCAAAAGACCCTAAAGAGCATGCAGTCTTAAGCAAGAAGGACAAAGCTGGAGTCATCACACTTCCCGATTTTAAAACATATTACAAAGCTAAAGTGATCAAAACACTATGATACTGGCATAAAAACAGACATATAGACCAATGGAAGAGAATAGACAGCCCAGAAATAAATGCATGCATTTACAGTCAACCAATATTCTATAGGAGTACCAAGAACACACAATGAGGAAGGGACAGTCTGTTCAATAAACAGTATTGGGAAAACTGGATATCCACTTGCAGAAGAAAACTGAACCCTTATCTCACTCTATACACAAAAATCACCCTTATCTCACTCTATACACAAAAATCAACTCAAAATGTATTAAAGACTTAGATGTAAGACCTGAAACTATAAAATTTCTAGAATAAAACATAGGAGAAAACTTCTTGACATTGGTCTGGGCAATAATTTTTTGGATATAACATCAAAAGAACAGGGAACAAAAGCAGAATAGACAAGTGAGACTGCATCAAACTAAAAAGCTTCTGCATAGCAAAGAAAACAATCAACAGAGTGCAAGGGAAACCAACAAAATGGGAGAAAATATTTGCAAATCATATATCTGATAAGGGGTTAATATCCAAAATATATAAGGAATTTATACAAGTCAATAGAAAAAAAATGCCATTAAAAAAGGGCTAAGGACCTGAATAAACATTTTTCAAAAGAAAACATACAAATGGCCAACAGGTATATGAAAAGATGCTCAACATCACTAATCATGAGGGACATACAAATCAAAACCACAATGAGATAGAATGGCTCACACCCGTTAGAATGGCTACTATCAAAGAGACAAAACATAACTAGTGTTGGTGAAGATGTGGAGAAAAGGGAACTCCTGCACACCGTTAGTGGGAATATAAATTTACACAGCCATATGGAAGAGTATGGTGGTTTCTCAAAAAAGTAAAAGTAGAACTACCATATGATCCAGCAATCCCACTTCTGGGTATATACCCGAAGGAAATGAAATCAGTGACTTGAAGAGATATCTGAAAGTAAATGTTTACTGCAGCATTATTCACAAAAGCCAAGATATGGAAACAACCTAAATATCTATTGACAGATGAATGGATAAAGAAAATGTGATATATATATGTGTGTGTGTGTGTGTATATATATATATATATATATATATATATATATATATATATATATATATAATTCAGTCTTAAAAAGAAGGAAATCCTGCCATTTGCAACAACATGATGAAACCGGAGGACATTATACTAAGTGAAATAAGCCAGACACAGAAAGACAAATACATGATCTCACTTAAATGTAGAATCTAAAAGAGTCAAACTAATACAAGCACGGAGTACAATGTTGGTTGCCAGGCGCTGGGAGGTGGGGGAAACAGGGAGATGTCAGTCAAAAGTACAAAGTCTTAGTTATGCAAGATGAATAGGTTGTGGAGATCTAATGTACAGCATGGTGACAAGAGTAACAATAGTGTATTGTACAACTGAAATTTGCCAAGAGAGTAGACCTTAAGTGTTCTCGAAGTAGAAACAAACAACATAAAAATGGTAACTGTGCAAGGTGATAGATATGTTAGCTAGCTTGATTGTGGTAATCATTTCATAATGTATATGTACATCAAAACATCAAGTTGTACACCTAAAAATATACAATTTCTATTTGTCAATTATATCCCACCCGATAAAGCTAGGGAAAAAAAAGAATAAGTCACCCAACCCCTCAAAAGTGAAGCTGTAATCTCCACCCTAGCCCAGAGAACTGACACCATAAACCTTCTTGACAATTTGGATCACATCTACCCTTCCACAATTGGGCATATGCATATGGATGATGATGGTTGTTCACATGTTTTTCATCTCCCAAATTCTCATCAAAGCTATGTGAATCTATCTGATTGAGCGCTAGAAACCTCCTGTGAACTCAGGCTTCTCATATTGGCGAGGCGGAGGTGGCAATTTCCTGGAAAAGTGAGTTCAAACACCCAAACTGAGATACTCTGGCTCTTACCAGATGGGATAAAAATGGTCTTACCCATACAGACATATTAAAAAAAAAACAAAAAAACTAACAACTATATAAATCACCTGTTCTCTTAACCAGAAATAAATAATCTAAGTTAACAAAAATATCTAGTTGAAATCAGTTTACTGTAGAGTTACATTCTGCACATTAAAATTATGCCCCTGGGATATTCTCAAAATTCATAAAGGTGTCAACTTTGTATTGTATAGAGTATCTAGGTTAAGGCATGATCTTTGGGGTCAGACAAGGCTGGATTTGAACATCAGCTTCACTACTTACTACCTGATCCTTAGCCTCAACTTCATCATCTATGAAACAGAGGTGATAACACCTGTTACATACAGCTGTTGTGAAAATAACTGAGATATGCCCATGAATTTCAGAAAGGAGCCGGCAGCAAGGAAGCAATCAGTCGGTGTTAGCTGTAAGTATTCATATCATTAATGGAGGCCGCGTGTGACTAATCTGTACCAGGCGTTAATTTAAATGTCACTAACATTGGACTTTGGAATGCACAGACACACAATGTTGGAGCCTGAGGACACTTAAAGTTGACGCACTCCGGCTCTCATTTTCCAGATGAGGATTTGAGACCCAAAAGATTCAAGGAGTTGTCCAAACTCACAGAGACAGTATGGGGAACTCAAATCGGAACCTCAGCTTCTGGGAACCAGTCTGACACTATTTCTTCTAAATCAGAGCTCATGTGTTTTCCTTTATCTTCCCAGGAAATAACTTGTGAGATTAATATAATTAAAATTGGAAGACTTCTCCTGAGTACAGCCCAGCATGGGGTCTGGCCAAGGCAAAACCAACTTTGAGGAAAAATGTGTTTACCTTCCCCGGCTATAATTCACCACATTGTGAAGCAAAAGAAACCAAAGAAGCCAACTATTGTAGGTGCATTTTGTTATCTTTTAGGCCTATTTATTCAGTGTGTATTCAATTTCATGGACAAATAATCCTATCTTTTCAGCAACTGCATTTTCTGAACAGAAAAAAAAATCTGGAAACTTGTACTAACAATGAGATGAAATATCTAAAGTACAGACATATTACTCTTGAAAATTCAGTCACAAAATTTTACCTACCAACCATTTCTGTCATTGCACCTTTTTTCTAACGCCCCCTCCCACGCAATTTAGACACATTTCTGAAAAATACATCACATTTTGGGGCTGACCTCATTCCTTTTACTTTAGCTACCATGAAGCCCCATTTTTAAAATCTTCTCTAAAGTGACTGTCTTTTATGTGCCATCACCAAATACCAACTGAGTGGTCCATGATACCACTCTGACAGCCATCTGATGGAAAATCATGCTCATTATGACTGAGTCCAAACTTAGCATATCATTATTTTCAAATTGTTTCAAGGAGCTATTTTTTTGAGCTGTTATAGCTATTGTAGGTTTTTTTGAGCTGTTATAGCTATTGTAGGTTGGATTCCATAAAGAATTTTTCCATCCTGTGGGAGCCCCCAGCAACTTCTCATTCACACCAAGAAGGTCCTCTTCTCACGCCAGGGCCTAAGATTGCTACATTCTGCTGAGAGACACAAAGCAGGTTCAAAAATCATAGTGCAGCCTCTCAGCTGATGGGGTGAAGGATTGGTATATCTGGAACTGAGACCTATTACATCATCCTTGCCATGGCTCCAGGTGGCAGAGGTCACTTCAAAGGTGGCCTCCTGTCCTAAACAAGCCCCTTCTAGTCATAAAACAGACAACAGCTGAAATCACCTAGTCTAACCCTCTCATGATACAGAAAGATGAACCAAGGTTCAGAAAGGTGAAATTACTCACCAGATGTAAATCCAGATCTCCTGACTTCTAACTCAGGGCTTTGACGTGGCATGACTAAGTCTACGGCATCCCTCACAGCTCTCACTTCTGCTCTGACGTCTCCGCAAAGTTCCAGGTGATTCCCTGAATCTCCCTCTTCTCACCTCACGCTTCCCCAGACTCACCCTGACTTCATTTTATGTATGTCTTCATTACAATCTTTTTTTAAGTAGCCCCAAGTCTTAAGTACATTAAAAACTGAGGTCAAATGAAATTTTTAATATAAAACCACAACATAGCTGTCAAAGGGAGATAATAAAAGCGACCTGACCTCCAGAGAAATGGAGAAGTGATCAAACCACACCGCTATTTTTACCTGCCTGTAATTATAAAAAGATTTGTATGTGTAACTGAACACATAGTCACATGGACAGTGGTTCAGAACGCTCAGGAACAGATCACATTAAAGCAACTAAATTCAATATAGCCTGATCTCTTTTTTTCTGCCACTGAGTTACATGCCCTGGGAGAATTAATAAATCAATCTGGGCCTCAATTTTCTCATCTGTAAAATAAAGTATTTGAAATGGGTGAAGGTGGTCAAAAGGTACAACTTCTAGTTATAAAATAAATAAATGCTGAGGTTGTAATGTACAGCATGCTGACTATAGTTAATAATACTGTATTGTATATTTTAAAGTTGCTAAGAAAGTAGATCTCAAAAATTCTCATGGCAAGAAAGAAATATTTGTAACTATCTGTGGTGATGGATGTTAACTAGACTTACTGCAGTTATTATTTTGCAGTATATACAAATCTCAAATCATTATGTGGTACAGCTGAAACTAATATAATGTTATATGTCGATTATACCGCGATTTAAAAAAGAAAAAAAATGAAGCATTTGGACTGCATGATTTCTAATTTCCCCTCTACGACTAAATACTATTGCATGTTTCTAAACACTCAGTACGAAGGATGATGCAGGAGGAGTCTGGAGGGCCAAGAAAAGAGTCTGAGGGTTGTAGGAACAGAGGAGACAATCTTCCTTCTTCTTTCAAACTTATAGTCTTAACCTTCATTATGAGCCAAGAGGCTTTAGCCCTGGTTCCTTCAAACCTATTCTCCTTCTTATCTCTTTCACCATTTTACCTATTGGAGTATACAAGCTCAATGGATGCTTTTACATGTAAATATTGATAAGGAGGTTAAATCTGTCAATCCTTTATACTTAATACGAATCAATTTAAGCAAATAATTAAGATGTTCCTTCTTAAGAACTAGTGGGCCTTTTGATGAATCCAATCATGAAAACTAGATACATTTTGGATATCAGAGAACATAAATGGGGAACAGGTCTTTGCAGGGAGATACGCGGGCACTGGGTCACAAAAGTGCTACATCAGTAGTAAGACAATTATCTAAAATGAAGAACAAAGCAGCAGAAACAGAGTCTGGAAAATGCTGCACAAACCCTGGGCTTAACTTGCAGTTTTTCTAGGGCCTTGGTATGAGCTACTACCTTGAGCTTTGAGCCTCTGTTCTGCCTATTCTGGGCTAAATTCCTTGATGCAGTGGTGGCAAATGAGGGGACTTCGCATTGCCCCAAATTTAGCAACACCTCAGTTCCATTTTCCGCTGGGAAGCAGGGGCAGAAAAGCCCTTGTCTGAGCCCAATCCATGAGCCAGGGAGTCCCAGGGTCCAAGCAACTGACAATATCACAGCATCTGAAGAATAGGACTTTGAGGACTACAAAATTACCAACTGTAAGGAGAAAAGGAACACCACCGCTCTGATGTAATCATTCATCAGCAACAGACTAACACTAATTTCATAGATTATCTGTAACAATATTCACCTTTGCCTTAAGAAGTCATTCAGCACAATCCCTAAATCATTTTAAAAAACCATATTCTATTAGTGCCTTTATGACTGTAAGAAACAGAAACTCACTGGGCCTAGCTAATGCAACAAAAAATGGGGGAGAGGGCTATAATATGTGGGGTAGACTCAGCTCCTCACTATGCAATCAATTACCCACTCTCTTTTTCTAGCATTAGGCAATGGATAACGATGGGCCTCAGCCAGGGCACACTCTCCCCGCTTTCCCAACCTCCTTTTCTGCTGGAGGTGGCCAAGTGATCCAGTTCTAACTGATAAGATGTAAAAGGGAAGCTTCTGGGAAAGTTTTCCTTTCCAGGCAAAAGGCACAGATAAAGCTGTTGCTATCCCTTCCTCCTTGAACAAGGACTAGATGTTTGGAACTACAGTATCCATCATGTAATTATGAGGGAACAAATATATGGGAAAGAGAATCACAGAGCTGCCACTCTGACATCACTGAGCCTCTGAATCTATGCCAGCAGCCAACTCCCTTCTGACTACCTATTTTGAAGGCAAAGTATTTGAATAGCCTCCATAACTTCAAGTATTCTCTTTTTCCTTCTGCTAAAACCATTCCTTACTAGTAGGAGGAATCTCAGGAAACCCAAGGCCAAAGTTGAAGCAACCTTGACCTAATCTCTTGATACCAACTGCATCCAATGACCTCACCGAAATTCCAGTCCAGCCTCCCTTGACCATGCTGATTTCACTCCTATTTTGTGTATTTCATAATAAACTACTCATTTTCTATCTTGCTTCTGAAAAATAAAGACGCATTTACCATTAAGATCTTTCTGAACTGTTTTTTTGTGGGGTTTTGTTTTTTCTGAAACATTAAATTTCAATTTACTTTAATTAAATTCAATAGAAGATAACATTTGTTTCTTTTTATGAAAAGTACCCAAAACTAATTGAATTGGATAATCCTGATGCATGCATTTCAAAGACTTGCAATTAGAGTAACATTTTAAGTGCAATGGGCAAATATCACATATCATAATTGACTTGTATACTTCTTCACCAATAGCATTAGTCATATACATTCATTAAGGAAGTTCATTAAAGCCATCAACCTTACCATGCTATCATTACTATGTGATAATTTTTAAAATAAAATAAGTTTATTCATGAAGAATGTTCTTGAAAGAAAAAGTTTATCCGCACATCCACCTATGGCACAGGACAGGGAATACTTACTGTACAAGGAGTCAGGAAATATGAGTTCTTGAACCAATTCCTTTCAATTTGATGCATACACTTGGGTAAATCGCTGAGCTCCAGACTTCTGTGTTCTAAGCAATAACAGAGCCATGAACCAAGTCTCTAAAACATATCTGATGCAGCTCTAAAATTCTTAGAGGCTAGGATCTTGCATCACATGGAATTCCCCGAGTTGTTTGTCTTAAACTCTAGCAAAGACCAAAATTAGCTAAGAGTGGCAGTTGGAATGAGCAGACATCAAAAGAGGGTACTTCCTAATTTAAAATGCTCTCAAAAGAAGTAAGGGCAGAAGCCTTTCCTAGCAGGAAAAAAAAAAAAAAAAAAAAAAAGTGAACTTCAAACTCAATGTGCTTTCTTAGGCATTTAATCACACAAAGGACCCTTCATGTACATTTTTAAATCACCCTCTTCCCTTCGTGTTCAAAACAAGACATACAAATTAAGGGAAAGGGAAAATCACCACTTTCTCTGCCTGATACTAAGATTTAGCATTTTGGTTTTGCTGCTCTATGTTAGAGATAAAGATGAGAAGGAAGAAGGGACTTGTTTTTTAATGCTACATAAAGAGATCTGAAGTTACTCAAGTGAGTGTGTATTCAATCTGAAAGCAGTCAAGCTGTTTCAGTTATACTGGAATGTCCCTTAAAATTGTTATCTCCATTTCTAATTGAGAAACTCCTGTGGGACAGAAGGAAAAGAAATAAGGACACTTTATGCACTACTTAGGAATCCCTAAAGGAAATTAAGAGAAAAGGCCCTAATAAGTTAGTATTTTGTCGGTAACTGGGAGGGATTTCAGAGATGATTAAAGGGAAGTGTGGAAAATGCAATCTCTCTTAAATTTATTTCAATTTTTAGAACGTTTTATATCATAGATTTGTTCCATATTGTAATCTTGAATAAACATATTAAATTTTATATATGGTGTCCTGATTCTTAATAATTACCATTTAAGAGATGAGTATTAAAAAAAAAACCTCAACACACATGCTCTTTATTTATTTTCATTTACATCACCAAACTGTAGTTCATAAGAGCCTCTTCACGTACTAAAACCGAATTAGGTTTTTTGAGTGTACTGAATGTCTTTGCAACCCTTTTATCTCAGAACGGGCAATATGAATTATGTGGCACAAATGAATCTTTGAAGCCACTGCCTCATAAAGCTGCTTAGGTTTAAAGTTATAATCTGAATTGTGCAGTCAGTTTTGAACTAAGCAAAATATGATTCCTCAATCCACTATCTCTTGGAATTTTAGAGCCCAAAGACCCTAGTGGTGATCAGATGCAACCACTAAGCTGATGCTGAAATTCCCCTAAGCTGATGCTCTGTATTCCCCTTGCTGTAACTTGTTCCAGCAAACAAGCTGCTCAGTACTGCCGACCACACCAGACAAACTGTACTATAGTAAAACAGCTCCAATCACTAGCCATGCCTTTGGATGACTAAGCCCAGATCTGTTTCCAGAGGCTTCCATCCTCTAGCCCTGCTTCTGCCCCCACAGATACTAAGGTGTTATCTTCCTTTCATACATCTGCCCTGTGGCTATAAAAACCACATTCTTGTTCCTACCTTGGATTTCTATTTTTCACATTAAAACATCACCTTCCCCTTCAACTCATGTGACTTGATTTTAAGCCTCCTTTCATCCTGGCTGCCCTCCTCTAACTCTCTAGGTTCCCAGTCATTTTTTAATACTGTATACACAGAGCAGAACACAATGACCCCAGTATAATCAGTTGGTCCACAGTCTCTACGTAGAAATGAATAATATACTTTTACTGTTGTGGTATCAATGATGTTATTATTATTTACCATAACAGGGACAAATGCCTTAATGTAATCTTTTTTCAAAAAGGATATTCCCGCATCTGTAAAATGAAGAGGTTGCAACAAAGGAGCTGTTTCATCAATTGCAACCTCATGCAAAGACCAATAGGCTAAAAAAAAAAAAAAAAAAAAAAAAAAAGGCCAGGCAGGGAGTTTCCTGGTTAAAAGCAGGAGTATGGAAAGCAATCTACAAATGCAATGCAATCCCTATTAAAATTCCAATGGCATTTTCACAGAAATAGAACAAATAAATCTAAAATTGGTATGGAACCACAGAAGACCGCAACAGCCAAAAGAATCTTCGGGAAGAACAAAGCAAGAAGCATCACAGATATAGTCCAGATTTCAAACTATACTACAAAGCTATAGTAATCAAAAGAGTATGGTACTGGTATAAACACAGACACATAGATCAATGGAACAGAATAGAGAGCCCAGAAATTAACCCACATTTACATGGTCAATTACTCTAAGACAAAGGAGGCAAGAATATACAATGGGGAAACAACCATCTCTTCAATAAATGGTATTGAGAAAACAGGACAGCTACATGCAAAAGAATTAAACTGGATTACTTTCTCATACTATATATAAAAATAAACTCAAAATGGATTAAAGACTTAAATGTAAGGCCCAAAACCATAAAACTCCTAGAAGAAAACATAGGCAGTATGGTCTTTGACATTGATCTTAGCAATATTTTTTTGGATATGTCTCCTCAGACAATGGAAACAAAAGCAAAAATAACAAATGGGACTACATCAAACTAAAAAGCTTCTGCACAGCAAAAGAAACCATCAACAAAATAAAAGGGCAAACTACTGAATGGGAGAAATATCTGCAAATCATATATCTGATAAGGTGTTAATATCCACAATATATAAATAACTCATACAATTCAGTAACCAAAAAAAACCAAACACACAATCCAAATAAAATATGAGCAAAGGATCTAAATCAACATTTTTCCAGATAAGACATACAGATGGCCAACAGATACATGAAAAGGTGCTCAACATTACTCGTCATCAGGGAAATGCAAATCAAAGCCACAATGAGATACCACCTGACACCTGTCAGAATGTCTATTAACAAAAAGACCACAAGTAACAGAAATAACAATTGTTTACAAGGATGCTGAGAAAAGGTAATACTTGTGCACTGTTCATGGGAATTTAAATTGGTGCAGCCACTATGGAAAACAGGATAGAGGTCCCTCGAAAAATTAAAAACAGAACTACCATAACGTCCAGCAATTCCACTTCTGAGTATTGATCCGAAGAAAACAAAAACACTAACTTAAAAAGATATATGCACCCCCATAATCATTGCAGCATTCTTTACAATAGCCAAGATATGGAAACAAACTAAGTGGAGATATATATTTGTGACAACATGGATGGACTTGAGGGTATTGTGCTAAGTGAAATAAGTCAGAGAAAGACAAATACCATGTGATCTCACTATATGTAGAATCTAAACAAAAAACAAAAACAAGAAGCAAAACAAAACTGAGCTCACAGATACAGATACAGAAACAGATCAGTGGTTGCCAGAGGCAAGGGGTGGCGGGGTGGGCAAAATGGTTGAAGAGGGTCAAAACGTACCAACTTCCAGTTATCAAATAAATGTCATGGAAATGTAATGTACAGCATAATGACTATAGTTAATAATACTATACTGTATATTTAAAAGTTGCTAAGAAAGTAAATCTTAAAAGTTCTCATCACAAGAAAAAAAAAATTTTTAACTATATGTGGCAATGGATGTTAACCAGACATTGTGGTGATCATTTTGCAATATATACAAATATCAAATCATTATGTTGTACACCTGAAACTAATACAATGTTACATCTCAATAAAATTTTTTAAACTTTTAAATTTAAAGTTTTTCTAAAAAGTAAGAGTATGGACAGGATAGGGGAAGCTGGATGTCTGCCTACTTGAACACCCCCTCACCACAATCCCCACTTTCAGCTTTCTCAAATGTTCTACGAAGCCTTAGACCCTTGTTCTGAAAACCCAACCCCGACCTCATGATCCTCTGGAAAATGAAGAAAAACTTTCTAACTCAGAGTGTTACTTGCCTCCAAAAACCTTCAAGCTGTGAGACAATTTACATTCCCCAGTCCTGGGTATTACACCAACACCATACTGTTCTCTTATACCTTTTTTTAACAGTAAATTCAAGAAGCTGTTTTTGTTGCTAGTTTTTGGGCTTTGATTGCTTTGTTTGGTTTTGGCTTTGCAAATCACTTTCATGCAGGAAAAATGTAAACGAGGGGCCATATACATGAAAATCAATTTAACTCCATCTTTATTTAATTTTTAATTCTTTTCATTAAGAATTAAGAACGATTAAAAAAAACAAAAGCAAAGAAATTTTAATAAGTAAGATAAGGAGCCCAAAAACAAACCCACACACTTATGGTCAATTAATCTATGACAAAAGAGGCAAGAATACACAATGAAGAAAAGACAACCTCTTCAATAAGTGGTGCTGGGAAAACTGAACAGCTATATGTTAAAAAAAAAAAAAAATGAGATCCGAACATTTCCTAACACCATATACAAAAATAAACTCAAAATGATTAAAGACCTAGATGTAAGACCTGAAACCCTAAAACTCCTAGAAGAGAACATAAGCAGAACACTTTTTGACATAAACCATAGCAATGTTTTTGGATCTGTCTCCTAAAGCAAAAGAAATAGGAGCAAAAATAAATAAATGGGGCCTAATTACGCTGAAAAGCTTTGGCACAGCAAAGGAAACCATCAACAAAACAAAAAGACAACTTACCAAATGGGAGAAAATATTTGCAAATGGATATTTGCAAATATTTGCAAATGACAAACAGGGGTTTAGTATCCAAAATATATAAACACCTCATCCAACTTAATATCAAAAAAAAAAGATTAAAAAATGGGCAAAAGATCTGAATAGACATTTTTCCAAAGAAGACATACCGATGGCCAACAGGTACATGAAAAGATGCTCAACATCACTAATCATCAGAGAAATGCAAATCAAAACCACAATGAGAGGGAATTCCCTGGTGGCCCGGTGGTTAGGACTCCACACTCTCACTGTTGAGGGCTCAGGTTCAATCCCTGGTCGGGGAACTAAAAGCCCACAAGCTGTGGGACGTGGCCAAAAAATAAAACACACAATGAGATATTACCTCACACCTATCAGAATGGCTATCATCAAAAAGACCACAAGTAACAAATGTTGGTGAGGATGCAGAGAAAAGGGAGCCCTCCTACACTGTTGATGGGAATATAAATTGGTGCAGCCACTAAGGAAAACAGGATGGAGGTCTCTCAAAAAATTAAAATAGAACTACCATATGACCCAGCAATTCCACTCCTTGGTACATATGTATACAAAGAAAACAAAAACACTAATTTGAAAAGATACACGCACCCCAATGTTCATAGCAGTATTATTTACAATAGCCAAGAGGCAACCTAAGTGTCCATCAAAAGATGGATAGATAAAAAAATGTGGTATGTATACATATATACATACACACATATATATACATGTACATGTATATATATGCAATGGAATATTACTCAGCCATGAAAAGAATGAAATTCTGCCATTTGTAACAATGTGGATGGTCCTAGATAGTTTTATACTTAGTGAAGTAAGTCAGAGAAAGACACTCTATGTTATCACTTACATGCGGAATCTAAAAAATAAAACAAATTTATATTATAAAACAGAAACAGACTCACAGATGTAAAGAACAAACTAGTGGTTACCAGTGAGGAGAGGGAATAGGGGAGGGGCAAAATAGGGGTTTGAGATTAAGAGACACAAACTACTATGTGTAAAATAAATAAGATACAAGGATATATTGTACAGCACAGAGAAATCCAGCCATTATTTGATAATAACTTTAGTGTATAATCTCTAAAAATAATGAATCACCATCTTGTACACCTGAAACAAACATAATATTATAAATCAACTATACTTCAATAAAAAAAAATAATAAGCTAAAAAAAGTAAAACAAGGGCTATAATATATGTCTAAAGAATAAGAGACAAACAAAAAGAGGAAAACAGGGAAAAGGGATGAAATGGGGAAAGGGATGAAATGGAGAAAGAAGAAAAGGTAATCAGAGATACAAAACCTCTTACACGGAAGCAAGAGAGGGAGAGAAGGAAAGGGGTAACACAAAGGATGGCAGTACATTGGAAGGCGATGGAGAGTCCAGTAGTGAAGGATGTAATCTTGTTTCTCTCCACACCCATCCAAGAGCAGAACCCCGACGTCCTGGGCACTACCTCCCAGAGGTTCATGGTAGTGAGAACCAGCCCTTCTAGATGAGATCACTGCCCTTCCCATACCTGTAGGAAAGAAGCGTCCATCCCAACACCCAACATTCTTCTCATCAGCTCACCCACAGCACTTAGAATGCTGACAAAGTCTAGTTTATACTTTTCGGATTCCTGGGTTTTGTGGGATTTTCACTTTTTTAACATAATATACAAAAAAGCCTCAAATTTTTTAAAAGATAATAATTGCAGCCATTAAAGATGAAAAACACATCTAGGGTCACATCTCCAATCCCTCATTTTGCAAATGGAGAAACTAAGGCTCGACACTGAGATGACTTTCCCAGGGTCTCATAGCCTGGCAAGGAGGAAGCCATGAACTAGATCAGGGAGGGAGCAGAGTATCTGTGCTATCAACATGAAGGCAGATCATTTTTTG
This sequence comes from Eschrichtius robustus, assembly GCF_028021215.1. Taxonomy (NCBI): domain Eukaryota; kingdom Metazoa; phylum Chordata; class Mammalia; order Artiodactyla; family Eschrichtiidae; genus Eschrichtius; species Eschrichtius robustus. The sequence continues at coordinate 33,443,600 of NC_090825.1, forward strand.
AAAAATGACACCACTAAAACAGCCTGAGTCTTTGTCACCTCAAGTTTTCTCCACCATACATCTGTAGACTTGGCTCTGTCACGTTACCACTTCCTGATGTGGGGATTGCTTTCCTTTCAAGAATAAATAAACAGTACAAGCCAATAAACTGTAGAATGATAAATGCCCTCTTATCTCAATATTTTCTTCCCAGAAGATGGAATATTACAAACAAGAAAAATTCTTTTCACCAAAATGATAAACATTTATTGTAAGGCACAAACAGGACACTAAAGAAAGCCTGGGGTGATTTTACTTTCCGTCAGTGCAACATTTTCTCCAAGTCCTTGGTGCTGTCAGCCCAGGGTGGACACACAGAGAGTGAGGCTGGTGAACTGATCCTGAATACCAGTTTGGCCACACTCTGAGTCCAATCGCCCACTGAGACATGGCACTGTGGCATCAGTTCCACTTAAGCAAATTCCAAGCAATTAGCTTGCCTGCCCCAAACCCACCCACCTAGAGGCAAATGCAACGCCCACATCAACCAAAAGTCCCAAGACCCACTCATTCCTACATCTCCAAAGAGACTGGTCCCAATGCCCAGAGGGCCGTAATGGAGAAAGTTTCCCTGCTCTACAATACAGGTTATTTCTGTGAGGTATTGCAAGCCACTCAACAACACACAGCGACAGCCTGGGATCTCATTCTACTCCCCAAGGAGATGATGGACCTTATATCATCTTTAGTCTTAAGTCCTCTCCAACTCTTACAGATACACTGAAAACTCCCATGATCCTGACCTCACAACTGAAAGAATCCAAGTCAAAAGACTCTTATTTCACTGATACACTGAACTGAAATGAACAGGTTATGAGCACTTATTGAGCACCTACTGTGTACAGGGCACCATACCAGTGGTTGCACAGGTGTGCCTGGGGAGAGTGAAAGGCAAGTACATCCTAACATAAAACTGTTCTCATTCCAGTTTTGTAGAAGTTGTTAATTCAGATTACTACTAGCCTTTTTCTTGTTCCCACTCCTGTCCCGCTTTGCACATTGTTCTTACTAAACCTCTCTAAGAAAGTAATATGGAAAATTTTAGGTTAAGCAAGACAATTCAAAAGAATTCTTTGCTAATATGAAACTCAAAGATGATACCTGAATATCGTTAACCCTTGCTATTGGAGTCCCTTATTACTCCTGTTGGCTTGGTTTTGTGGAGATGGGGGAGGGAACATGGTCACAGACCATCCCTGACAGAACAACAGCATTTCCCCAGCAGAGAACATTCCTGCTGCAGCTTCTAATCCACACTTTGGGTCTCAGCTTTTCTACTTAAAGCACAGGTGCTGAAGTTCCTTCCTCCCAACGATCCTGTCACTGCTCATGACGACCGTCTGCCAAGCACGTCAAAGTCTCCAGATGTTAGCTGGAAGACCTGGTGCCTCTTCTTGCCCTAAACAATCCTCTACAATAAACAGCCAATGCACAGAGAAATGACCTTTGTAATCTAGGATGCAGAGATGAGGGAACATGTGTGCAGGTGGGATCCCCCCCAGTGTAGGTGCACGTACCACTGGTACCCTTGGAAATTCAACTGCAATAGATTGACTAAGATGTGATCTTGCCAAAGGCAAGGAACATATTATGTGGCATTTGATGAATTCTTCTAGCCTTATAAATCTGATTCTTTATTCTGTGCCCCTAAAAGACCTGAAATTAAAGAGATCAGCATTATTGAATTTTGTAGAAAACACAGCTATAGGACTGATGCACTTAACTTCCTTTACTGAGCATTCTATTACAAAGAAAATGGATAACTTTGATTCAAGAAGCTGGAGGAAACAGGAGGGAAAAAAATATAGCCAACATCTTCTGCTAGAGGGTAATATGAGAAATAATTTATGCTGCCCCTTTCCTTTAAGTGCTAATAGTTTACAGGTAAAATTTCCCAAGATTCTTTCACATACTAATATATATTAAGCCCCCATTCATGTGCATCACAAGGTGCCAAGTATAGCAAGTCAAGAACAAGGGACAACAGAAAGCAATTGGTCACTGACTTAAAATGCTTACATTTTGCAAGTGATAAGCTTAGTACCAATTGCTTAGTATTTCTCAAAGAGTCACCTGTTGGTGCTCTGCATCAGAACCACCATGACGGCCTTACAGAAATGCAGAGGCCTGGGTCTCAGCTAATGTCAACGGTTTAGAATCTCTGAGCAAAAGGACTTTTTTCCAGGTTCCCTCGAGATTATGAAGTACACTAAAGTTTGAGACTGCTGCCATAGGAACGATCTCAAGTCTGTATTATTCAGGAGGTTCCACTACAGGCCTCAATGAGGGAATGACTCAATTACATGGGGCTGAAGTTTACTGAGTCTCATCCTCCCATTTCCGTCTTATATTCAAGCTCACATTCCAAAGGAATTCCTTTGACTTTTAAGGTTGAGAGGAAATTGTTGATGTTCCTGAATCACCCTTAATAATAGCTTAGCCACACTTGAAGAGCTGAACATAGTAATGCTTGATTAATTTGGACCTGTTAAAGGAGAGACTGCACTAATCTGGGAAAGGTCAAAACCTACTCCTTTTTACTAGAGACTTTTTTCCCCTCTGTGGAATAATAATAATGTATTCTAACTCACAAACTAAAGCTAAATTTTAGATCTGGGCTTTTGGCCTTTATGTGGTTTGAGATATACTTAAAAATTTCTCAACCACCTCACCTATCCCCTGGTCCATCACTACAAACTGCTGTGAATTTTTTTTCCTCTGGTTTAATAGGCATTCTGGTTCTGAATCCAAATAACTAATGGCAAAGAGAAAGAAATAATCATTATTAAAACACACAGGGACTTCCCTGGTGGTCCAGTGGTAAAGAATCTGCCTTCCAATGCAGGGGAGGCAGGTTTGATCCCTGGTCAGGGAACTAAGATCCCACATGCTGCAGGGCATAAGCCTGCGCACCACAACTACTGAGCTTGCGTGCCTCAAGTAGAGAGCCTGCGTGCCGCAAACTACAGAGCCCACACACTCTGGACCCCGCACACCACAACTACAGAGCCCACGCACCCTGGAGCCCGTGCACCACAACTAGAGAGAAGCCCACGCACCAAAACAAAGAGCCCACATGCCACAACGAAGACCCCACATGCCACAACTAAGACCCAATGCAGCCAAAAAATAATAATAATAATAAAATAAATAAATAAAACACACACACACACACATAATATGACAGGCACTGATTTCCTCAGTTCTTTCTCATATAGTTTATTCATCATCATCATAATCCTGGGGTAGATATTATTAGCCCTATTTTACAGTTGAGGATAGGGAATCACATGGCTACTAAATGATAAAACCAGATATGATGCCAGGTCTCAGACCTCCACATCAGGGAGACAGCATCTTCCTTCACTGCAAATACACTTGAAGGAAGCCGCATGTTTGTTACCCTAGGGAATAAATAATGCCCTGAAGAAAAGGGGACTTTAAAGTCCATCAGACTCAGTTTGAATCAAGAATGTGTTCCTCCAACCAGATGTATAACCTCGAGCAAAGTCACTTAATCTCTCTGTGGCTCAGTTTATAAAAGATAAACATCATCTATTAAAACAGGGTACTATTTATTCCCTTCTGATGAAAAGTACTTGAAATTAGGAAGTAACAATGTGAAAGCCTCTAATATCATAGGTGACAGTTAAAAAAAACTGTAGCTCGTGTTCTTCCTTTTCATTTTTTAAATATCAATTAAATAAAAGTATTTTTCTAAAATATCACTGAGGCAGCTCATGAAGAGAATGGAGAATCAAAAAGAGTAAATCAGGCAAGTAAAGAGTCCCCGGAGAGTGGAAGGAAAAGAAAGTATATGCAGATGGAATAAGAATACCTGTATAGAAGGAAACAACAGATGGACACCCAAACCAAACTTCTTCTATTTGACAAATTTGTGAGGATCATGCTGATAGAGGTCCCATCATGTCTTGATGAACACAGAAAGCTCACTTAGCAGCATCATATCATAAAGAACAGGTTAAAGAATTCTACGTTCTCACATGCAGTAAAAGTTCCTCCCTTTAAAAATAAGCATGCCCCCTTGAAATTTAAGTTTTGCTATTGCTGAAACACGTTAAGAATTTTTCTTCATAATACCATTCATCATACGGGACTCTATAGCTGACAAAATACTTGTAGCTTCACAAAGTCACCTGAGTAATAAGTACCACATCACCACACCATCAGATGATAAAGACACATCTCCGTATCTCCTGTCTTGGCCATCACAACACAATTCCTGAAAGGAGAAGTATTCCCAGCCTCATGTTCCAAGTGAGACAGGCCCTCCTAAGTCCACCACACCACCTCAGAAATAGAGAAGAAAATTCTCAGAGTTCCTCTTGTTCCTGAGGCCAGCATACTGAGGGCTATTTCTCTCCTCCCTTGGCCACCATCCTGCTGAGAGCTGCAGTAGAGAACACCTGTCCAATGGCCCCACATTGTCCTGCTTGGCCATCAGTTCTCATACATCACATCCCTATTACCTGTTAACCAGAAACCTGAGCTCCCACATCATCCATCATCCCAAGCCTTCTGTACATTTATGACTCTGAACAACTTTCCCAACCATCCTCTACCTCTAAACCCCTTCCCCTTATCTGTCATCAGCAAACACTCTTGTTATGGCTTGAACTGTGCCCCAACCCACCCAAATTCCTATGTGTAACTCCTAATCCTCAGTACCTCAGAGTGTGACCTAATTTAAAAGTAGGGTCATTACACACTGATGAAAGAAATTGAAGATGACACAAACAAATGGAAAGATATACTGTGCTCATGGATTGGAAGAATTAATAGTGTTAAAACGACTATACTATCCAAGGCAATCTACAGATTCAGTGCAATCCCTATCAAAATTCCAATGGCATTCTTCACAGAACTACAACAAATAACTCTAAAATTTGTATGGAAACACAACAGACCCTGAATAGCCAAAAAGTATTTGGGCATACTTTGAGAAAGTATGAACTTGAGAAAGAAGAACAAAGCTGAAAGCATCATGCGCCCTGATTTTAAACTATATTAAAAAGCTACAGTCATCAAAACAGTATGGCGTTGGCACAAAAACAGACCCATAAATCAATGGAACAGAAGAGAGAGCCCAGAAATGAACCCATACTTATATGGACAATTAATCTATGAAAAAAAGGGGCAAGAATACACAATAGGGAAAGGACAGACTCTTCAGTTAATGATGTTGAGAAAACTAGACAGCTACATGCAAAAGAATCAAACTGGACTACTTTCTCACACCATAAACAAAAATAAATTCAAAATGAATTAAAGACTTAAGTGTAAGACCTGAAACCATAAAACTCCTAGAAGAAACCATAGGCAGTAGGCTCTTTGATGTTGGTCTTAGCAATATTTTTTTTTAATATTTCTCCTCAGGCAAGGGAAACAAAAGCAAAAACAAACAAATGGGACCTAATTAAACTCAAAATCTTTTGCACATGAAAGGAAACTATCAACATATGAAAAGACTGCCTACTGAATGGTAGAAGATATTTGCAAATGATATGACAAGGGGTTAATATGTAAAATACACAAAGAACTCATACAACTTAATTTTTTTAAAAAATCCAATTTAAAAATGGGCAGAGAACTTGAATAGACATTATTCCAAAGAAGACATACAGATGACAAATAGGCACATGAAAACATCCTCAACATCACTAATCATCAGGAAAATGTAAATCAAAACCACAATGAGATATCACCTCACATTTGTCAGAATGGCTATTATCAAAAACACAGCAAATAACAAGTACTGGCAAGGATGTGGAGAAAAGGGAAGCCCTGTGCCCTGTTGGTGGGAATATAAATTGGTACAGCCACTAGGAAAACAGTATGGAGGTCCCTCAAAAAATTAAAAATAGAACTACCATACAATCCAGCAATTCCACTTCTGGATATTTTTCCAAGGAAAACAAAACTCTAATTTGAAAAGGTATATGCACCCCTATGTTCATTGTAGCATTATTCACAATAGTAAGATATGGAAGCAACCTAAGTGCCCATCAATATATGAGTGGATAAAGAAGATGTGGTGTGTATGCATGTGTGTGTGTGTATATATATATATATATATATATATATACACACACACACACACATATATATGTGTATACATATATATACACATATATATGTGTGTGTGTGTGTGTGTATATATATATGTATATAGTATATGCTCAGAATATTACTCAGCCATGAAAGAGAATGAAATCTTGCCTTTGCAGCAATGTGGATGAACCTAGAGAGTATTATACTAAGTGAAATAAGTCAGAGAAAAACAAATACTATATAATTTCACTTACATGTGGAATCTAAGAAAACAAAACAAATGAACAAACACAATAAAACAGAGACAGAGTCATAGATACAGAGAACAAACAGGTGGTTTCTGGGGGTGGGGTGGAAGATGAGAGAAATAGATGAGGGAGATTAAGAGGTACAAACTTTCAGTTACAAAATAAATGAGTCATGGTTATGAAATGTACAGTGTGGGAAATACAGTCAATAATTACATAAAACCTTTGTATGGTGACAGATGGTAACTAGACTTATTGTGGTGATCACTTTGAAACGTATAGAAATATCGAATCACTATGTTTTGCACCAGGAGCTAACATGGTGTTGCAGATCAATACTTCAAAAACGAACAAACAAACTCATAGAAAAAGAGATCTGATTTGTGGTGACCAGAGGCAGGGGTTGGGGGAAGGGTAATTGGATGAAGGTAGTCAAAAGGTACAAACTTCCAGTTATAAGGTAAATAAGTACCAGGAATGTAATATACAACATAAATATAATTAACTCTGCCATACGTTATATATGAATATTGTTAAGAGTAAATCCTAAGAGTTCTCATCAAAAGGAAAAAAATATATATTTTCTGTTTATTTAATCTTGTATCTATATGAGATGATGGATTTTCACTAGACTTATTATGGTAATCATTTCATGATGCATGTAAATCAAAGTATTATGCTGTACACCTTAAACTTGTATAGTGCTGTATGTCAATTATATCTCAATAAAACTGGAAGAAACAAAATTAAAATTTAAAAATAAAATGTAGGGCTTCCCTGGTGGCGCAGTGGTTGAGAATCTGCCTGCCAATGCAGGGGACACGGGTTCGAGCCCTGGTCTGGGAAGATCCCACATGCCACGGAGCAACTGGGCCCGTGAGCCACAATTACTGAGCCTGCGCGTCTGGGGCCTGTGCTCCGCAACAAGAGAGGCCGCGATGCTGAGAGGCCCGCGCACCGCGATGAAGAGTGGTCCCCACTTGCCGCAACTAGAGAAAGCCCTCGCACAGAAACGAAGACTCAACACAGTCATAAATAAATAAATAAATAAATAAATAAATAAAAGAACGTGAATTTCTTTAAAATAAATAAATAAATAAATAAATAAATAAATAAATAAATAAATAAATAAATAAATAAAATGTTAAAAAAATAGGGTCATCGCAAACATAATTAGTTAAGTTAGAATTAAGTCATACTGGAGTAGGGTGGACTTCTAACCCAATATGACTGGTATCCTTATAAAAAGGAGAAATTTGGAAACAGGCACACACTCAGGGAGAACGTCATGTTGGATTTATGTTGCCACAGGCAAGGAACTACCAGAAGCTAGGAGACAGGCCTGGAACAGATTTTTCCCTGATGGCTTCAGCAGGAACATGGCCCTGTCAACGTCTTGATTTCAGACTTCTGGCCTTCAAAACTATGAGACAATAAATTTCTGTTATTCTAAGTCACCCAGTTTGCGGTACTTTCTTATTCAGCTCCAGCCAGCTCATTCCATTCTTCTCTGAACACCTCCTTCTCCTGGCTGTGTTGTGGTGACACGAGTCTCCTCTACAGCCCTCCTGAGGGAAAGATTTATTCCTCTCGTACCCTTCCGTTCCTCAAAGTCTGGAAATGGAGTAGTTATCCACCTTGCTCCCATTGCTCCCTCTAAACCATTTCTTCTCTCTCTCTGCTCAAAAGCTCAGATCTTTTAAAGTTCAAGCCTAACACTCTCCCTACTTGTTACTGTCATCTACGAATCCTGGTCACTCTGCATCACTCACTGATTACTTTTTATCAGCTGTTACACAAGTTCCTTTCTGCCCCTACTCCTGTCAGAAAATAATTACAGTAATGGCATCAACACTCTGGTGTCTCAGTTCCTCCACCTCCTCAAGTCCAAAGATTGTTTCCACCAAGCCCAGTCACCCATTCTATCTTGTCATCACCATTAACTGTACCACCTTCAAAATAGCCTCAAACTTCCCACTCTTCGAACACCATGTTCTAAACTTTCAGCTCAGTCACTCTGTACACATTCTGCAGCAATTCTTCGCTTCCATTTACCGAGGCTTCCAACCCACTATCATCCTACTTTCCCTCTTGATCACTCTTCTCATGTCTTCCCTCTCTTCCTGCCCAGTTTGACTTCCATTAGTCCTTAACTAGAATGACTGCCTTGGAAATACCTTTCACTTTCTCCCTTTTTGTTTTAGCACAACTATATAGCAAAAGCTCCAACTCTGATAAAACCCATCAATCTGCCTACTGTAGATCTCTGTCTGACAAACCAAATTTGCCAGAGTAAACTATGTACGTAACTATGCTGTTTGATCTCCCTTTAAAGTTATGACTATAAAATTCGATTTTGCAGCTGCCATCCCTCCCTATCAATTATCTACCATCCTCCTAGTCATAACCTCTCATTGCTTGAGAAGTTGCACCCCTGGATTGTGTCTTCCATCACATTTCTTGTGAGTTACTGGTGATCATAATATTCAAATAACTGACCCATTTAATACTATGGAATACATGTCAGGTTCTTGACCTATTCCTGACAATTGACCTTGCCCTCAACCTTACCTCAAGCACACACTTCAGCGTTTATACCCTAGATTTTGTCATTACTGAGATCCATAATCTCAATTTCCAGCATATCAATCTCTAAAGTCTAACTTCTATCTTTCCAGCTCACTCTTTCTTTCATACTCACTCCAAAACTCCCTTGGCTCTGTTGGGACATCCAATCCATTGGTCCTACCACCTACCCTTCTCAAGTCCCTCCTTCACTGCTTACCAAATTTAGATCCAAGATCCATCATTTTAATCACTCCCTGCATACATCCTCACCTAGCTGGCTTCCTTCATACTTATCTGACAAAGCTTAAAACTACTAAAATCTGGACTTCCCTGGTGGCCCAGTGGTTAAGACTCTGCACTTCCACTGCAGGGGGCACGGGTTCAATCCCTGGTCAGGGAAGTTCCACACGCCATGTGGTGTGGCAAAAAAAAAAAAAACCTGCTAAAACCTAACTCAATACCTACTGCACATCTGCAACTGAGCAGCTGAATGTGGCTAGAGAAAAACACAGAACTATGCTGACTAGTCTTTCAAATATGACCTCAAATCTCAAAAATACTGCCCAGCAACCTTCTACATTCCTGACTTTCGCAATCCACAAACATCTCTTTTAATATCTCTCTTCTCTCCCCAAATTTCCATACTAGCTCCATCCTTACTCTTAGCTGAAATTCTTGCCTCTTATTTTCCCAATAAAATAGAATCATTTAGGAAATAATTTCCATACCCTTCCTATACCAAGCTTACCAGCCTATCTCCATCTGTACCCATACCCTCTCCCCTCCCTCGTGTCACATGGAAGAACTGTTCCTAATCCTATCTAAAGCTAACCCCTTCTTTTTTTTTTTAATTAATTAATTAATTTTGGGCTGCGTTGGGTCTTCACTGCTGTGTGCAGGCTTTCTCTAGTTGCGGTGAGCAGGGGCTACTCTTCGTTGCAGCGTGCGGGCTTCTCACTGTGGTGGCTTCTCTTGTTGTGGAGCACGGGCTCTAGGAGTGCAGGCTTCAGTAGTTGTGGTATGTGGGCTTCAGTAGTTGTGGCTTGCAGGCTCTAGAGTACAGGCTCAGTAGTTGTGGTACACGGGCTTAGTTGCTCTGCGGCATGTGGGATCTTCCCAGGGTTTGAACCCATGTCCCCTGCGTTGGCAGGAGGATTCTTAACCACTGCACCACCAGGGAAGCCCCTAACCCCTTCTTTAATTATCTTGATTCCATTTCCTTACCCCTACTCAAAAGACTTTGCTTCTACAATTATTCTTTCTTCTGATTGCAACACCAGTTTTCTCTTTACTATACAACTATGCTGTAATATGTCCATCTTAAAAATACCCTCTTTGGGGCTTCCCTGGTGGCGCAGTGGTTAAGAACCTGCCTGCCAATGCAGGGGACACTGGTTCGAGCCCTGGTCCAGGAAGATCCCATATGCCGTGGAGCAACTAAGCCCGGGCGCCACAACTACTGAGCCTGCGCCCTAGAGACCGCGAGCCACAACTACTGAAGCCCGCGTGCCTAGAGCCAGTGCTCCGAAACAACAGAAGCCACCACAATGAGAAGCCCGCGCACTGCCACAAAGAGTAGCCCCTGCTCGCCGCAACTAGAGAAAGCCCGCGCGCAGCAACGAAGACCCAGCGCAGCCAAAAATAAATAAATTAAAAAAAAAAAAATACCCTCTTTGACCCCACAATCTCCCTCCAGCAGCGGGTCCATTTTTCTATTCTTATTTATAGAAAAACTCCTAAAAAGAGATGCCTGTGATAGCTGTCTTCAGGTTCTCAATCCCTCTAATCAGATGTTAACTCAGCATTCCAGCAAGCTCACTCACATCACCAAGCCCAATCGTCAATGCTTGGTCCCCATCTCCTAACTCTCAGCAGCATCAAGCACAGTTAATCATGTCCCTCATGAAACACTTTCTTTTCTTGGCTTCCAGGACAGCACACTTTAAGACTTTACCTCCTGCTTCACAGGCTGCTCCTCTTCCATCTACTTCATAGAATCCTCCTTCTCTGCTAAAGAGAATGTGGTGGGGTGACCATATCTCAGGTCTAGACCTTCTTATCTAAGACTACACCTACTCCCCAGGTGCTTAATCTAGTCCAATAGCTTTGTATTCTGTCTATATGATGATGACTCCCAAATCACCATCCCTCATCACTCACACTCTAAATATGCATATCCAATCACCTACAGGACACTTCTTAGTAGCCCCAAAACCCAACTCGGGACTCCTACTCTACAGCCTCTAAAATATCTCCTTCTCCAGTCTCCCAGTAAATGAGAGACTATCCCATTACTACTCCATTTATCCAGCCAAAAACCTAAGGTTACTCTTTGATTTTTCCCTTTCTCAGACTCTCCATATTCAATCCATCGGCAAGGCTGGTTCACAGTACGATCTCAATACATCTGTATGGAATGAATGGATGGATGTATAAACGAGCAAATGTGAGCAACTGTATTGTACCAGGAGTAGAAATTATGAAAAACTACTCTTTACAGTCCAAAGATACAACCAACAGCATGCATTCTTAACATGCCTTTTTAAGAACATATGAGGTGGGCTTCCCTGGTGGCACAGTGGTTGAGAGTCTGCCTGCCAATGCAGGGGATACGAGTTCGAGCCCTGGTCTGGGAGGATCCCACAGGCCGCGGAGCGATTGGGCCCATGAGCCACAATTGCTGAGCCTGCGCGTCTGGAGCCTGTGCTCCGCAACAAGAGAGGCCGCGACGGTGAGAGGCCTGCGCACCGCGATGAGGAGTGGCCCCCGCTTGCCACAACTGGAGAGAGCCCTCGCGCAGAGACGAGGACCCAACACAGCCATAAATAAATAAATAAATAAATAAATAAATAAATAAATAAATAAAATTAAAAATACAATTAAAGCGAACTAAAATTAAATAAATTTAAAAAAAAAAAAAAAAGAACATATGAGGAAATGAAACCTGTAATAAAGATGCTGAGATTTATAGCAAGTCCTCACTTCTCAAATTTGGTCACTTCCCCTTAAATTACTGGTATGGTCTGCCCAGTGCTACTATTTTGGGAGATCTAATTTCCCTTCTGTTAACTAATTTAAATAAGTTCTGACATGCTGCATTTTCACATCCTTGCTCTCCAAATATAACAAATCCCCAAACTTCTATAACCTACTGATTGCCAGACACTGACTTTGTAACTGCTCAGGTGAAAACTTGGAGAACAAAACTAATTAGATGAAAGGAGCAATAGCTTTGGTGCACCAGAGCAGAAAGACAATGAGCCCTATCAAATTATCTCTGGGAACAACCTCTAAGAGTGGAATAAATACGGTATTTTCTTCAACTTCATATTTTAATGCAATATTTTTGATTTGCTTTTCAACCCAAATTCAATTAAATATGTAAACAATTAATATATTTAGGAATGAGAAACATTAATTCCCTTTTCTTCTATTAGTGCCTCTAAAAATGTCTTGGGTCATTGCTTTTTCCATAAAGGAGCAAAAATATTGAGCCAGGGTTGATTCAAGTAGCCGTTAGCATCTTAGTTTGCTGACTGTCATCCACACTCCTTTTAAGCTCTTTTGAATTCAGAAAGGAGCTACCAGATGGTAAGTGTACAAACCATACACTTTAACAAAATTTTGTCTAAAGCCCAGGTTGTAAACTTATTTCTCACACTGACAAGTCAGTCACGAGACAGTTCCTCTTGACCTGGCCTCCCACAGAGGTACCCAGAGGTCACAAGGGTACAGCCTAGCCACCACCCCTGGAAAATCATTTCATAACACATACACTCTTGACAGGAAGTCTATGGTATTATTTTGAAAATACTCTCACCTAGGTAATGAACCTAGTCATTTATTTCTTTTTTTCCATCCCCGGTATGACAAAGCTAATGTAAATGGAAAGATAGAGAAATTATGCTGAAAAAGAGTGAAGAAGCAAATGATTTGAAGAGGAGCAGAAACTTTCAATACGAGAAAATGGAAACTGTAGATCATCTCTGTGTCCACTGAAGGCATGACTGAAAGTGTTGAATGAAGCGTGCTTTTCAACCTTCAGAAAGAAATTCCTGAGAATAAATAGACACTGAAGAAAGCTATTAAGTAAAGCTGTGGTGACTTTTTTGCTACAGTGGGACTCACTGGCTTAAAACTTGGGTTCTTGCAGTCATTTATGAAAAAAATTAAAAAGTCTATGCAGCTGCTTCCTACGTAAGTCATGAAAAACTACCAGTTAAAGTCAAGGCCCTGTGCTCTATGACTAATAATGTGACCTTGAATAAGTCACTTAACTTCTCTACCTTCAGTTTTCTCCCTAGGAAAATGAACAACAATAGCACCTATCCTGTGGGGCTGATTTGAAGGCTGATGATAATAATAGCCAACAGTTGCTAAGTGCTACTATCTACCAGGCACTATTAAAGTACTTTGGTAGTAAAAAGCCACTTAATCCCTAGAGCAACTGTATGAGGTACATAAATACTATTATTATCCTTATTTTGTAGAAGAGGAAACTGAGGCACAGAAATATGCTCCAAGGACCAGAAGCATCAGCATCGTTTGGGAGCTTGTTAGAAATGCCAAATTTCAAGCCCCACCTCAGGGTACTGATTCAAAATCTACCTTTCAATAAGATTGACAGATGATTCCTATGCATGTTCAAGTTCCAAAAGCACCTAACTAAAACCACCTGGCTAGAAGTGGTGGAGGAGAGAGCTTGAACTTCACAGACTTCACTCCATAACCACTATACTACATGCCTCTTTGCATTAGAGGATGCTTGTACGGTGCCTAGCAAACACTAAGTAATAAATATTTGTTATCATTATAATATTTCAAAGGTGTTTTGTAAAAGAATAGATATCTGCATACATATATATATGAGTTTGGACTTAAAGGGCTGAAATTATTATCACCTAACACAGCACTGACAGGAATCTGACTCACAGAATTCCAGAACTTCAACATTGAAATGGAACATAAAGAGCTAAGAATTCAAATCTCTTGTTTTATTTCTATGGAAATTGATACTAAGAGATGGAGTAATTTGACCAAGGTCAACCAGTAAATTAGGGGCACAGCAAAGATCTGAGCCTGAGCTTCATAGGTCTGCAATTATGCAGTCATTACCAGCTTCTCTTTATTCCCTGCTACTGCACAGGTCAAAAAAAAAAGACAATTGAATAAGTAAGCAATTAGTAGATGCAAGTGGTTTCACATTACTGTTTAAAGAGTTCTGCCAACCACAGAGGCAAATTCTAATGTCTATGAATATAAAGTATCTGCAAAATGTGTTTCTTCAGAAACCAATTGTTTACTGGCTCCATAGTAGATTTAGTAGATTTTCTGTTGGGTGTTCTCCTGGCATTCAGCCAAAGCATTGATGCAAAATTGGTGTTGCGTAATACTGTAAATTTGGGGCAATAATGTAGCTAACCTTCCCTAACAAGCACTCTTTTATCCAGCATTAATCCTTATCTTTCTATCCATCTTCATAGGAAAACTTTTTTCAAGAATGACAATGTTTCCATCTTTTCTAAATTGCATCATATTCTCCCCCACAAACACAGGCGTCCCACCGCATAAATACTAGTCTTCCAATTAGTCCAGCTGAATTTTATTTTCTGCTTGCCATCTCCACACTAATATTCCTTTTGCCTCTGTAAAAACAGACACCTACGCTTGACTCTGCATTTCTCCTCATATCTCTATATTCTTCCAAGATTCTCAATCATGCAAAATATATTCAGATTATTCTTTGAGCAAGTTATTTTATTCTTCCTTCAAACTGCTCACTTCTTTCAAAAAGGCTTATCTTTACTAACATGAATTGTTGAGGAGACTAGGATTTCTTGAATATTAGGCATTTTATTAATCTTTACTATATAATCAACAGTAAAGACATAACATGCATAATCCCTGGCTTTACCTCTTATACAATATTATCTATACAGATACCAGCTGTCCTTAGTCTTATTAGTGAGTTTTAATTTGGATGGTTTGTGTGCATGTTCACTGTTCCTTGACGCCCCTCCCACCTTGTGTTCACTGCTCTCTGTGGTGATTCAGGATTTGCTGCAGACATCTGGTGAGAAGAAATAGTTTTGCCTTCCTATTGAAAGTGGGTGAATTATTTAGATCCACCCTTCCTAGATCATATTTTTCCTTCAAGTGAATTTCCTTAAGGGTTTAAAGACGTAGAAAGCTTAAGGTATGCGCAACTGTATTAAAAATTAACAGAAAAAACAGAAAACTATTCACCAAAATATTAATACTTTGGTGATCTAAGGATGTTTGAATTATGGATGATATTAATCTATTTATTTTTGCCTTTCTCTATGTTTTGAGATTAATAAAATAAAAGATTAACAATAATTTTGAGAAGGTCAAAGTTGTTAGAAACAGAAGGTTGGGTTCATATTGGCCTCTAGATAGTAATTCCTAACACACTGGACAAACACACCAAAATTCAAACAATTTTTTAAAAAAATAATAAAAATGATTTAAAAAAGAAAACAAACAGTCAACCTGGTAACTTAAGAGTAATAGGTGATCACAAAACAGAGAAAATTAGACTAAGATAAACCTACACAGAATTCTACTCACAGCACATTCCAACTTGACATCATGGAACAGAAATCACCAAAAGCAAGTAGGAAGACCTTTGTTATTTCTCCCCATATGTTCCCAGACTCAAAGATCCAAGGAGTTACAACTAAGGAACAAGGCTGATGTTACTTTCTACCTTCTCTATTCTACTCTGTGAAAATAGGAGTAACTATGCCCTTTTACCCTCCCCACCACCAGATATTCTACTCAGCTGCAAAAAAGAAAAACAATAAACTCATTTAATTCAAAAGACAAGAATTATATAAGTTAAATTTTCTCACCACAAAGTAGTTTATAATAATTTTTTTTATTTAAGTACCATTTGGAAATTAGAAGAGGAAAATTACTCTTAAGTACCCTTTGGATAGAAAAAGAAACCAAAATTACAACTACAGACCGTTTGGAAAATAACAAAAATAAGAACACTACATATAAAAACTTGGACAATACTGCTGTATAGTCAAAGTTACTTCAAAGATTTTAGAATTAATTTCTAAAAAATAAAATAAATGGGCAAAGTACTTAACTCAAGTTAGAAAGAGTAAAACAGAACAAACTTCAAGAAAACCAGCAGAAATGAGGAATAAAATACAAATCAAAAAACTAAGAAATAGTGAAATTGAGGTAAATTGGAATTCATAAATAAGTTCAAAAGCTATTTTAAAAGAACAATAAAATAAACCAACTAGGACAAATACAGTTTAAAAACAGAGAGATGAGAGGGAAAAAAACACAGATACATTTTATGAAATTAGAAAAAAGGGCTACAAGCTACAAAAAATGACAAAATTGTTTTCATTTGGAAAAAGTAAAAGAAGGATAACCATGGAATAAATTGGGAAAAGTTGTAAAGACATTCCTTCAAAAAATAATGCATGGCCTACACAGTTGATGGGAAAATGTTTCTATTCTTTGAAGTAACAGATAATTCCTTTGACAAGCTGTTAAAAAGTATAGAAAAAAATGAAACACATTGTAATTAATTTTACAATCTAAAATAATCCTTATGGACAAATCTGACAAAGCAGATAAAAGAAACTACAAACACATCTAGCTTATAAAGATTAGTATAAAATTTATAAATAAAATATTAGCAAGTACAAACCTTTAATGTAATGTAAACATTAAAAAAAAGACACCATGGTCATGGCCAGTTAGGAAACATTCCAAGAACGAGAGAATGGTTCTTTAATACATAAAAGAAAAAATCTTTAATGTAACTGATCACATCAATAACCAAGGGAATTAAAGCAACCATCTCAATAGATGCTGAACTAGCATTTGGAAAAAATTAAACATTCATTCTTGATAATTTTAAAATATATTAATAAAATAGAAAAAAAAGTTCTTGATTCAACAACCAATGGTCAATGTCATACCTACTGTCAAAACACAAGAGGAATTTCCATTGACAAGTGTGCCTGAAGGCACAATTATTTATCACTGTTTTAAAAGTCTGACCAAAATAAAATAAATTATACATTTAAAAGAAGCAGAGACAGAATTATCATTATTATTTGCATGTAGTGTGATTCTTTACCTGTAAAACCCAAGAGAATCAATTTTAAAATTTTTGATGAGCAAATTATCTATTGATAAAGAGCCATAGGTTAAAACATGTTTTTAGCTACTGGCTGCCCAGAAGAGTTCTCTAAAATTGTACATTCTACTTCCTAAGGTTAAGGTTTTCTATACCAGAGCAGTAAACGGAACATATGACCTACTACTTTTCTCTACTCATGTAATGAATTTGCACTTGGTGAGATGGTAGCTCTAATCTTTTTTTTTTTTTTTTTCTTAATTTTCTTCACTTTCATACTCAGTGAAGGAATTTAGGATCCACTGTTAAAGTTCTCCTGAGTCTTCTGAGAAAATCCCATCTTAAATGGCATCATATATTCAGCAGTCGCCATGTACTTACTTATTTATACCCCCAACAGAATACGTTCTCAGTCCTAGAGCAAGGTGATATACACTAAAGATACACAGATGAAGTTGTTCTCACCCGTCTTGTTACACTGCAGCAGAAAAAGACATGCATGAAAATTCAAGGGGTATAAAAACATGTTCTGTGAGACCATAAAAAAGGCAATTTTTACTCTTAGGTCCCTTTGAAATACACATTCAAGGATCTCTGCACATAACCATAGACCCACTGCTATGGAATAAGAATAATTTTGAAAATGACTGAGTTAATATTCCGTAAAATGTTATGGAAAAACCCGAACAAACTTTTTGGCCAAACCAATATATCAGCTACTCCAGGAAAAACAAGTGATGCCTTAGTGTTCAAAGTTATCACCATGTTAGAGTACATGGACAGCTACTTGCTTAAAAAACAAACAAAAACTGCCTGTCTGTTAGACAATCCCTTAAAAGACATTTTGGCCTTGATTTGATTTGCTATTTTGTTGTTAACAGTCCAGTGGATTGAAGCTCCTGCCCCATCAGCAAGCATACTGCAGTGGCATAATACTAACACGAAACTCCTTGAGTTCCAACAGCATTACCTACCAGCCCATTTAACCTTCACTGTAAATCCTGAAACACAGTCGAGCTGCTGAGGCCACCCTGAGCACCCTGAGCCACCATGTTAGATTTGTGGCAGGATGCTGGAGCAGCGGCCACCCGGCAGGTAGGGGAGGGGCAACTACACGAAGGGCAAGTCAAAGAACTGCTTTCAAACTCTACGGAGGCCCACTGAACAAAAACAGAGCTATGAACTGAGACCCAGTAACCAATCAACAGGATTCAGAGATCAAGAATTCAGCTGACCTTATTTAAACGTAGCCTCTGGCCTGAGCACAGGTCTAGGAGAAGGGTCACAACTTGGATGAGTTTTGCAAACAGTGACTTCAGATACAAATTACAGATTAAAATTACAGTACAGCCTTCACGTTTGTTCAGCGAGGAAGTAAAAATATTTGATTTGACATTAATCATTTCAGCCTCAAATACAGAGATGGTAATCAATGAAATATTTATTGAGCATCTAATACTCTATATTATGATCTATGTTAGGAGCTACAGAGAAACCCAAAAGAAGTATAGGAAGTGGTCCCTGACTTCAAGGAAATTACAACTCAGTTGACAACTCGTTCACTTACATAGTGCCTTAAAGTTATTCTTCAAAATTCTTAATACAATTATAAGTAGTTATTAGGCTATTTTTTTAATATCTATTGCCCTACGATGCTCTAAACTCCGTGAGCTCAAGGATAATTACCACCTGATCCACAACTTTATTTCCAATGCCAAGTACATAGCATTTGCACAATAAATATATCTTGAATAGATGAATAAATGGACATATGATTGACATGTTAGAAACTTTTTAAATGAGTATTATCTGAATTGTGCCTAGCATAAATAAGCACAAAGAATGGAGAGAGCTCCAAGGACTCTAAGTGAGAAAAAGCTAATTATTATCTTTAACATCATCTATAAAGATTAAGACAAAACCAAATACACCCACATATAGGAGCTTAAAATGTCTACTTGATTTGTTAATTAAAAGATAACACTGCAGCTTCAGAGCCCCACCAGTCAGGCCCTGCTACCTCCAGCTGCCTCCTCTTTATGCCGATTTGCTGAAAGTGGGAATACAGTCCCATTCTTGATTCCCCTACGATACAGAAAACCAGGATGTAAAGTATAATAAATCTTCAGTGAATCTGGAGACAGCATGAGTATGACCCAGAGAAACCTACACTGTTAGTAGGGGTGGCCACTCACAGTCACAGTCACTCAGTCTGCTGAGGCCTGCAGCATCCTTTCTGGTGGTGCCTGTGAGTGTGTAGGTGCCTGCGCAGGCTGCCTTGTCCCACGCTTTGATATTGTCCAGATGCTACCAGGCCTGAAATCTATTAAGAGGTCATAGAAACACTGCCACCAAGCTTAGGCTTTAAACTGCCCAAAACCTGCATGTCTTCTCCTGAATCATAATCTGATCATTGACCTGCAGTGGTGACAGGAATCCTCTAGCCACATGCTTAAAAGGTCACTGGGCTCCCCTGGTGGCGCAGTGGTTGAGAATCTGCCTGCCAATGCAGGGCACACGGGTTCGAGCCCCGGTCCGGGAAGATCCCACATGCCGCGGAGCAACTGGGCCCGTGAGCCACAATTGCTGAGCCTGCGCGTCTGGAGCCTGTGCTCCGCAACAAGAGAGGCTGCCATAGTGAGAGGCCCGCGCGCTGTGATGAAGAGTGGCCCCCACTTGCCGCAACTGGAGAAGGCCCTCGCGCAGAAACGAAGACCCAACACAGCCATAAATAAATTAAACAAATAAATAAATAAATAATTTTAAAAAGGTCAGTTTTCTTTTCTGGCTTTTTTTTTTTTTTTTTTTTTTCATTCAGTAAATACGTTTTCATCATCCCTTTTTCTGATATTGCTGGTAGGATACAATCAATACTTCTCACATTTGTTTGATTTGCCCGTTCTTCTTTCAGAATCATTCCTACACTGCATTCAGACATGAACTTTCTTATTTTCTCACTTTTTTAAAAAATTAGCTCGACCTTGATTTCTACTTTTATTTCCAGTGTAAATGCACATCCCTGCTTATGCACACACTCTATTATTCTCATGGCTTTTGTTCTATTGGATCATGATGGAATTCATAATGTTCATAAAACATGGCAAATAACTAGGGGTCTTTGAATGGGGGTGCAAGTACCCCTGAGTCATACAAAAATGTTCCAAGGCTAAGCAAGCACGGGTAACTTTAAAGCAATGATCTTCCCGATCCTCAGCTTCGTTCTGAGAATACAACCAAACTAGAGAGATCTTGCTGGACCTTCCCTTTCACAACTATATACGTGAAAATCCATATTCATTTTTCACTTGGGCACCAAGATTTCTGACAGCTATCCTCCGTCAATCGCTTCTGTGTTTGCTTATTTATTCTTATTACATATCCGGTAGATTTAGATTAATGAGAATAAGCTATCATTAATATACCTTTTGTATACCTAGTATCTTCCACTTTTTGGCTGTTTTATTCCACTGAACCGCGTCTCATTCCCATAATCAGTAATATTCAGATGCAGATGATAAGCTAAGCTATTTCATCATGAACCTTTTTCGGGGGTTCCAGTTTAAGATGACGTGGTTAACAGGTTCCTGAACTCACCTCCTTCCACAAACACACCAAACCTACAGCTACGTATGGAACAACTGCCTCTGCAAAAAAACCTAAACACTGTCTAAGCAACTCCTACCTGCCTGACAAACAAGAGAAGGTCCACATCAAACCGGGCAGGAGAGGCTGCGACACAACCTCACCATAAACCCCACCCCCTCCCAGCACAGTGCCCCACCGTCAGGAGGGAACACAAAATGGGAGATTCTCCCCGAGGAGACGAGGGCCTGAACCCCACATGGGACATCTTCAACCTTTAAGACCTGCACCTGAGAGACAAGCCCCTGAAATACCTGGCTTAGAAAACGCACACGACTCCAGCCCGGACTCACCTGCCCCACGGTTCCCGCCGACGACCGGGCTGCTCCGGGACTGTGTGTGGGACACGCTCAGCTTGTCTGGGAGCTTCGCCCAAGGGGCAAGCGTCTGAGTTGACACTCATTTGGCGGCCTGCTGGGGAGCGTTCCAGAAACAGAGGGCGGAGGCCGCCACCATGTTCGCGCTCTCCCTCGCCGCGCTCGGAGCGTGCGCGTCTCCGGAAATGCCCTATCACGCGCATCTGCGGTCCGGGTTCTGTGCCTGGTGCCGTGGTTTTTGAAACTGCCTCCCAGGGGACACATCTAGATTGCCTGGCACTGGTGGCCAGCGGGGCTTACCCTTGCAGTCCCATAGACCTGCATATGAATGCGTGAGCCTTTCTCATATCAAGTTTACTTCTATGTTTATAGATATAATTATATAACCATAAAAATTTGCAAAGTACGTTGCATTGTGTCATAACAACAGTAATAAAGTTAGATCTACTAGAGGCTTATAGAAAACATGTTAATTTCAGATTTCAATTCATATACTTAATTTTTACAGAGTGTATGTAATCAATATAAGACATCCAAGCATAAAAAAATTCCATTAGATTAAAAATTTGTGGAGGGAGTTGAATGGAAGGGAAATTCAAAAAGAAAAGGAATGGTATATATAAATTTTCTGATTATTAAAATAATCTTGTTCCCATATTTAAATGAGGTATTGTGGCTATTGAATTGCTATTGTTTCAAGATTCCACTGGAAATTTTTTTTAATTATTTGACAGTTTGTTGTAGGGCTAACACTTACAATTGGCCAGAAATTACATTATTTTCAACAACTTAACTTAGAGTAAATTACTTTAGCTGTTAACCTAATGTGGAAGAAATAAAAAGATTTTTCAGTATTATTTTAACTGATGTGCAAACAAAAAGTTCAAGGTCCCTTATGGTAGGCCATGGAAGACTAATGTGTATGTACTCCACCACGCATATTGGTACAAGCTTAACTGACATGCTTTTGCTCTGAAGCTTTGGTTCATCCTTAAGTTCCTCAGTTGGGGCGCTTCTCTAGCTGACATTAGATTTCTCAGAAATCTAGTCCAGGTAGCTCTGCACCAAGCCCAGGCTGATTCCTTTGCACATTCATTCGCCTAACGAGTGGAGAAAATGTCAGACCTTCAGATCCCTCCTGACAGGTTTCCAACTTTAAGATCCCCTAAAAACAATATTCATCAAAAATAACACACACAGACACACACAGAGCCAGATGAGTCTAATTCACTATTTCTCTAGCTCTATAATGATATGGTTTTACTAATGGTACACTCAGTTTACATTACTAAGCACAATACCTAACATATTCGTTTTCAACTTATGAATTTGGATTTAAGTGGGTTTACATTTTTTTCCTAAAAACGGTGAGTGGCTACATGTAGTATCTTAGTACTAGGGGGACAGCTTACGCACCATTTCAGATCTCCTCAGCTTCACTGTCCCTCAGTCCAGCCACAGCCCTGACAACCAGTACTGCATGGGTTCTGACCTACTTGTGCGGGTGCAGCCTGACGGTGCTTTTCCTCAGTCCTGTGCCAGGCACACCTTTCCTTCCACTCTGGGATGTCTCTGTTGACACCACAGAGTGAGACACCACAGGAACCTGTTCCATGCCAGGCCATATACAACCCAGAAGTGCAGGTGATTTGTCCCAGGAGGCGAACCTTTGACAAATGGGGAGTGGGAGCCTATGGATAATGGTTTCTCCTTTTCTTCCCCAGGAAAGATGATCCTAAGTTGCATTTCATAGGGTGGCTCTCTTATGAGTCAGATGGCGTTAAGGACCCCATTACTTACAGTAAATAGCTGGTGATAACCCATGGCATGCAGTAGCATCACAATTAGTAGGTATTGTTGTTTTTAACTGTGGTTTATTCAGATAAGATATAGTTGGATGTGAGGTATTGGGTTATGCTGCAGCTATAGCACTTGAATGGCACAGAGGCAATGATACTTATAGGATTGTAGAGCAGGTTGGCTTTTATTAACTTTCCCTGGTAGTAGCCAGCTTGATAATACTTCCTTGTATTGGTTCTCCTTGAAAAAATTAAATGATAAGCTTGGGGTATTAAACTGTCGACATACATAAGCTGTGAAAGCCAGAGAGCCAGACAGAGGTTGTGAAGGAGCCTTGTCTCTTGCAGCTGCAGGACAAATTGTGTTGAATATCAGGCACAGAATCCAACAGTAACACTAGCAAGATTGCAAAGGAAACTAAATGTATAGACTTAAGAGTCACCCATGCCAAACCATATCTCTCTTATAAGAAAAGGGGAATTCTGAGACCTGGGATGGGAATATTTCCTGGATGAGCCTGAGAATCTTCAACTCTCAGATTCCCCTAAACTTTCCATGAAGGCGAAAGAAGAGGAGAGCAGGCTGGATACCCTGAAAGGCCTTCACTTGATGCAGGTGCCTTACAAGTTGACACCTCCTCAAGACATGTCCTCCCCAAGAGCCAACCCCACGTCCTTCACTACCCGCAGGCCAGGAGCAGGGTCAAATCTTAGCACAGCTGATACAGGCATAGAGAGGTCATACTCTGGGAGGAAATACCTTACACTTGAAGGAACCACAGAACCTGGCTAATCTGTACCATAGGAACTGGGAGAACACATGTAGGAGTGGATCTTGAGGGTGTTGGTCCAAGGGAAGAAATATAAAACCAAACAAAGGAGAATTTATGGAAAAGGGGAACCAGTCCCTATACATTGCTGGGATGCTTTCTTGAAGTTTAAACATGATGGGTCCATAATAAACGAGGTAGACATGCCAGAACTTCCTTAGCATAGTACTAAGAAAGAGGCCAGAAGATTCAGGGAGGTTGGAATATTCAAGTGGATTTATTAGGTAAGAACCCAATCCATGTCTATGTTTCCTGGGAGGGCCCAGAGGATACCTTCACTAGAGCAACAGAATGCATGGATGG
This sequence comes from Eschrichtius robustus, assembly GCF_028021215.1. NCBI lineage: Eukaryota > Metazoa > Chordata > Mammalia > Artiodactyla > Eschrichtiidae > Eschrichtius > Eschrichtius robustus. The sequence goes on from NC_090825.1 coordinate 33,467,552, forward strand.
GGCATGAGGGGGATCCTTAAGAAATATCTTTAAGAAATTCAGTGAGGGATGTCCTCTGAAGCACAGTATTTATAGTAGAAGATGGTACCATACAGCTCTGCTCTCTAGTGCCAGAAGGTTTGATTCCAGAACAGCAGCGATCAGGTGTTACCTTTTAATTGTTGAAAGCAAGGTGGATGTAGTTAGCAAGTCATAAGATCAGAAGTGCATAGCAGTGATGTGTTAAGTTACTGATAGAATGATAGGAATAAATAATACTTTCAGGATCAGATCTAGAAGGCACCAGTAAATTATATGAAAAGGCAGCCCAGACTGCCGCATTACATACCTTTGTTGTATTAACACCAATCCCTCAGCTTATTTATAAGGTCTCATGGGGAAGGGAGAGCTGGTCCCTTCCAACCACCTGACCGAGGAAGAATAACAGTCCTGGTGCACAGATGAGTCAGTGCAATGTTGGTGCTGGCAAAAACGGACTTCTGTTGTGTCACAGTCCCACTCAGCATTGGTCCTCAAGGGCAGTGATGAAAGGAAATCTTTCCATTAGGCGCAACAGCAAGCAATCCAAATAGATTGTTTTTGTGTGTGTGGAAAGAGAAGTGGTCCAAAGTACAGATACACATGGATTCCCGCGCAGGTGAATGGCTTAGATGGTTGTTAGAGGTCTGAAAGGAATTATATTGAAAGATAGGGGCCAAAAAAAAACTGGTGAAGAGGTATGTGGATGACCCCTGGGGGATGGCCAAGACATGCATATTTTTTTGTTTCATGATAATACCCACCACTGCCCATTGCCTTCACGGTCAACAGAGTAAGCCATCTCAATGGTAAATCTGACCTCGTCACTCCCCTGCTCATAATTTTCAACTGCTATTTTAAATACTGAAAGTAAATTTCAAAAAGAAAAATCATGTTCAATATGATATTAATTTTGTTCAAAATACCACATGCATACATAAAAGATTAGAAAATATATATGAAATATTTTAAATAATTATGCAGAATAGAATTTTTCTTTATATTTTTATATATTTTCTAAATTTTCTTCAGTTTATGCATTACTTTAGCAAGTAGAAAAGAAACAATACATGCTAGTAAGTAATACCAATAGAAGTTAAAACCAAGCTAAAATCATCCCTCTCAAAAACAAAAATTTTGTACCACAGATTGTCCCTTTAAAACTTTTGTCAAGGGTTTCCATATTTTAAGAATCAAATTGTATGTTTCCTACCTGAGTCTGGCCTAGAACAGTGAATATTTTCATGTGTGGTAGATATTTATAGGCGGAATATTAAATTTTATTATTTTCAGGAGGGTTGAGGCAAACTAAAAGTTGGCTCTCTCAGTAAGAGCTTTGAAAAAAATTATGTTAAAAGAAAAAGGGTTCAAAAATAATTCTGTCTATCTGAAATAATGCTATAAAGGACTATGATTTCAGAGAAGGGAAAAAATACCTGGCAGGGGAAGCTAAACATGAGAATACTACCAGCCAGATTGCTTAATACAGACCCATGTGACAGGAAAATTAAGGAGTAAATCCTGAGTTCTCATCACAAGGGAATAAAAAATTTCTGTTTATTTATTTTGTATTTATATGAGATGATAGATGTTCGTTCACTAAAATTATTGTGTAACCATTTCATGATGTATGTAAGTCAAGTCATTATGCTATACACCTTAAACTTATACAGTGCTGTGTGTCAATTATATCTCAATAAAACTGGAAGAAAAAATATAAATAAATAAATAGAATGACACTAAGTTTCCTTATCCTGATACACAAGGCCCTCCTGGATCCAACCCTTGCTCATCTTTCTAATCTCATTGTCTTCCACTTCTTGGCAGTTCTTGCCTAACTGCTTACCATCTCTCACCTCCTATATTGGCCTTGCAGTCCTTCTGGCTAGAATGACCTCTTCCCCATTTTACATTGCCCCTCACCCCTGCCCATCTACCTGAATAAATGATACTCACCCATTACACTTCAGATTGTTGCTGTCCCACTGCAGGAAGCCTCATCCAGCTTCCTCATCCCAAATTGTGCCCTATACTACCCTAGGCTTCTCTCCCTGTTGAACTAACTACTTGATATTTTAAGTATCAGTTCATCCACCTGTTTGCTTCTAAAGGCAGGAATCATGTCATCTGTATCCCTTTATCCCAAGTGCACGGTTTGTTACCTGAGTCACAATATGCAATTAATAAATTTTGGAGTGAATATATTAAAGGAGAAAAGAAGGTATGACACTTTACTCAATAAATGCATTCCTAAAAATGTGAACAGCTTTGGAAAAAACCAAGTTCCACATATTTGAATTTCTGTGTTAGGGTAGACAGATTGCCCCTGTAATCATGTCTGACTTCCCACCCTTGTGTTACTCAAACATCTGCTATCGAGTGATTAAACTGCTCTGACGCAAGCATCGTCCTGGCCTGAGGCCTGACATCGTCCTGGCCTGAGGCCTGACACTCAAAGATGCCCTGGTTACCCACAGCTCTCCAAGTCACTGCCTAGCCGTTCTCACTGATGGCCCATGGTACCACAAGTCCCAACCTACTGGGTTCTAGTTTTCCATGTTGCTAGTATTCAGTTTTAGTTACTGCCTACTTTTTCATGTCTCTGCATGTTCTTCTATTTCCTCTAAAGTCTATGTCTTCCATCGTTTATCTTCTGGAAATTAAGTCTCTGATCCCTGCTGGCTGCCTTCCAACTGTACCTGGGTTAACTGTGTGACCTTTGAATCTCTATGAGTCACCTGCCCCAGATCTTGGGCTTGGTTTGGACCAAAGGTACATGTACGCTATCTGGTTTTCCTGCCTGCTGGATTGGCATCCAGTTCAGGACCTTCCTTCAGATTCATTTCATGGTGTATTGCCTGGATTTACAATCCTGACCTTCTCTGGCCATTCTCACCCTCCCTCTCAGTAACCAGATGCAACATCCCCAAATTATTACGCTTTTGTGTAGATCCATACTTTATTATACTGAGTTGGCTTAAAGTGAATTATAGTTGTGATACAGGGCAGAGCAACGTTTAGGAATGAATTCAGAGGCAATGACTCTCTCTGAGCAGATACAACAATTCAGAACTTTGTATGAGATGATTTAGAGGAGGAGTTGCCAAATAAGTCTGGTGAAAGGCACTTCTTAGAGACCACTGAGCGTGAGCAAGCTCTCTACATCAAGAACCTGACAGTGTGGCTGGGGAAAGCCAGCAGACAAGCTCCTATGACATCATCAGAAAGTGTGCATTAACATGACAGCCACTTGTTAGTTTATCAGCCTCCGTCTAGCTACCTGCCTTAAATTATTTCACTACCAATATTGACTTAGCTTATCCGAATGCCCTAACGTGGAGACCATTTTTGTTTCCCCCAAAATCTATGGAATAATATTGATAGGAAAAGGAAGTTGAAACTTTGTCCCAGATAAGACTTCAGCATTATGTATGTACTTATGTAACTAATGTTTCCATCATATTCGCGATCAATTTGTTGGTGTTTCCCTGACTTATCTGCATCCTTCCTTCAAATAATAAAAATGACTTCCCAGTTTAACAAGTCTTCTTTATTGTGCAGGATGATATTAGGTACATCGTGGGTGGCTGTCCTCTGCTTTTATGGATACCATGGAATTTGGCTATCTGCTCCAAGATCTCCTTCCTTGCTTCTCTTTTTTTTAATTCCCTGCAAAACTAAGCTTGGGGTTAATATGGATGCCCATACTATTTTCTCATCAGTCATTTATAAACCACAACAGGACAATGGTCATCTTTAGATCTTTGGCTATCTTTTTAAAGAAACATTTTTCCCTTCATTTCCTTGTTATTATTTAGTTGTTTTAAAGTCTACCTAGTCACTGAACTGTTTGATCTGCAACTTTTCATGGAAGAGAATTGTGTTATGCTGAGTCAAGTGCAGCATGCTGCATTCTCTATGCTGAAAATGTGGTATTGATTTTTTTTAATGATATTTGGTCTGGGGGGTATATATTACTGTTGAATTATTATGTCTTTTTGAATCGAACACTTCACAAATGGATTCGAGATGGTCCTTTATGGATTAAAATACTTCTGAACAGTACATTATCTGTAACAACAAAATAAATCACCAGTATGTGAATAAAATATTGATTATATCTTCCTCTCCCCATTAATTTGGACTTTACATCTAGTATTTCATTTTTTATGTAATGAGATGGCTTTATATCCACATTGATTACAGCCTAGAAACATTTTCAATTAAAATTTCAACAGAATAAGTATTCTTTGTTTCAGGTAGAGCTGAAAACAAAAATTTAAATGGCATTTTCACAATAATTTGTTTGATGTTAATAGCTTATCAATGACTTTTTCATGAACTCAGAACAATCTCATTAGAAAATTATCTATCTCATGAGCTGCCACAAATAGCTGAGAAAATAGATTTTAGGCTGGCTCTAGGCATTAGCTCTTGATTCAACCAAAAAGAAGAATTTGAAAATATCCATAACACATATCTCAGCTGATGGAAAAAGGTGCTTGTTTAACTCATGTTCTCCCACTTAGACTATACAAATGGACTCCTTTTCATATTGTGATTGCAGTCGGGGGTAGTGGAAATGACGTCACAGTTATCCTCAGCATAATCATCACCATCACCACCTATGGGCATAACAAGATTGAAACCAGGGATTTTCAAAGGGTTAGAAGAGGGTATAAATGTCAAATATAGTTCCAAAATGAACAGGAAAGACCTGGAAGTGTATCAAGGATGAGGTTAGTTATCAGGCATCTAATATAAAGATATTAAGAACTAAGTGAGGGAAGCACAGCTGACACAAGATCCCATTTCATGATTTTTGAACCACTGCTTTTTCATGGCTATTATCATCAACAATAGCAGGATATAAAGTGCTGCTGTGGAAATACATTTACATTTTAGGAGAACAAAAGAAAATACACTAATGGTTAAAAAAATGTTACCAGGGGGACTTCCCTGCTGGCACAGTGGTTAAGAACCTGCCTGCCAATGCAGGGGACACGGGTTCGAGCCCTTGTCCAGGAAGATCCCACATTCCGCAGAGCAACTAAGCCCGTGCGCCACAACTACTGAGCCTGCGCTCTAGAGCCCGCGAGCCACAACTACTGAGCTCACATGCCACAACTACTGAAGTCCGCGTGCCTAGAGCCTGTGCTCCACAACAAGAGAAGCCACCGCAAAGAGAAGCCCATGCACCGCAACAAAGAGTAGCCCCTCCTCGCCACAACTAGAGAAAGCCCACGCACAGCAACGAAGACCCAAAACGCAGCCAAAAATAAATAAATAAATAAATTTATTTTTAAAAAAATAAAAATGTTACCAAGGAAGAAAAATGAGAGAGACAGTCATGAAGAAGGGTTGTACTTGGGGTTAAACTTCTATCAGATCCTATAAAGTGCTAGACAAGTTAGGTTAAGTTATATACTCTTCAAAACAAGCTTTTGCAATCCCACTACTGGGCATATACCCTGAGAAAACCATAATTCAAAAAGAGTCATGTACCAAAATTTTCATTTCAGCTCTATTTACAATAGCCAGGACATGGAAGCAACCTAAGTGTCCATCATCGGATGAATGGATAAAGAAGATGTGGCACATATATACAATGGAATATTACTCAGCCATAAAAAGAAACGAAATAGAGGTATTTGTAGTGAGGTGGATGGAGTTAGAGTCTGTCATACAGAGTGAAGTAAGTCAGAAAGAGAAAAACAAACACAGTATGCTAACACATATATACGGAATCTAAGGGAAAAAAAAAAAAAGGCCATGAAGAACCTAGTGGCAAGACGGGAATAAAGACACAGACCTACTAGAGAATGGACTTGAGGATATGGGGAGGGGGAGGGGTAAGATGTGACAGGGTGAGAGAGTGGCATGGACATATATACACTACCAAATGTAAAATAGATAGCTAGTGGGAAGCAGCCGCATAGCACAGGGAGATCAGCTCGGTGCTTTGTGACCACCTTCAGGGGTGGGATAGGGAGGGTGGGAGGGAGGGAGACGCAAGAGGGAAGAGATATGGGAACATATATATATATGTATAACTGATTCACTTTGTTATAAAGCAGAAACACACCATTGTAAAGCAATTATACTCCAATAAAGATGTTAAAAAAAACAACAACAAGCTTTTGTGTTGCTGACACTATCCATCCTGTATTACAGAGGAGGAATTGGGCTCAGCAAGTTTAAGCAATATGCCCAAGATCACTCGGCTGAGAGAAATGAGGCAGAATTGAATACCATGCTCCATTAATGCAAAGATCGTTTGTTCTAGTACAGATGTCAGTGGTTCTCAAACTTTGCCTCATGTTCCTATCACCTAGGGATCTCTGAAAACATATCTCTACCTGGGCACTGCTCAGGGTCAATTGAATGTGAATCTCTAAAGGAGCTAAACATCAGCACTTTTCAAAAGCTCCCCATGTAATTATACATGTGTAGCTAAGATTGAGAACACTGTGCTAGTAGAAGGCCACCTAAAGGCTGAGAATTAATAGGCAGTGAAAAGGCCACCTGTCCAGGAACAAAGTAACCAATATTTATAAAGACCTTATTGACAGACTTCCTGTAAGTGGCAAAACAAATATTTTTGGCCAGAAGCATATCAGCAGATGATTCCTTTCAGCATGTTTACAGCTAATTTGTAGCCCCAAAAGGAAGTTGGAAGACAATGATAAGTGGATATAACTTCCTGATAAAAACTTAGAATTGCATACATATTTCCTGTAGGAAATTCTAAGTTAATTGAAGTCATAAGAATCCACTTGAAAGGCCACTGCAAGAAAATAAACAGAGCTTAAAACTTGTCCTTTCCCTTTTCAATAAGTCCCCTTTACTTTTCAGAATAATTCAGTATCTAAAGATTTAAGAAATGTGGGGAATAAGATCAAGAGAGAGGTCAAGATGGAAGCCTAGAGAAAACATAGAGAGCTTACTTAAAGATTGGGAATGGAAGACATCACTTCGAGAGAGAGGATAGCAGTGAAGAAGAAAGGTGCCTAGGACTGAACCTCAAGGACCTCCAGACACTCATGAAGGAGTAGCAGGAGGTAGAAGAAACACGGGAGAACGTAGGGCCTGGAAGCTAATAGAGGTGAAGGTTTCCGGAAGTGAGGAGTGTGCATCTGCTCAATCACTGCTGAGAAATCAGGGAAGCTTAAGACAGAGGAGTGTCCACTGCATTTGGCAAATAGAGATGTCACCAGTGACCAGTGTTATTTTTTTGTTGTCCACTTTATTCCAGGTGTACAGTTATACCTCATTTGTGCTCTGCCAAGAAATTAAAACTCCTCTTGTGTCTGACAGCCAAACAAGTTGGAAATACTGACCGAGATCAATTTTACATCCTGCAATTTTAAAGTTCTTTTAGCAACAGCTAAACCTTAGTTCTTTAGTGGGAGGGAAACAAGAGTTAGAAAAGCTGAGCTAGAAAAGAAAACAATACATATTTAACCTTAAATTTTTTTTCTTCGCGTTTTTACTGAGATATAATTGATACGCAGCACTGTATAAATTTAAGGTGTAAAACAAAATGATTTGACTTACGTACATCATGTAACGATGATCACTGTAAGTTTAGTGAATATCCATCATCTCCTGTAGGTACAAAATTAAAGAAATAGAAAAAAAACGGTTTTTTCTTGTGATGAGAACTCAGGATTTACTCTCTTACCAACTTTCATATATAACACACAGCAGTGTGAATTATATTTATCATGTTGTACATTACAGCCCTAGTACTTATTTATCTTATCACTGGAAGTTTGTACCTTTTGACTGCCTTCCTCCAATTCCCCCTCCCTCCACACCCCGCCTCTGGCCACCACAAATCTGATCTCTTTTTCTGTGAGTTTGTTTGTTTTATTTAACCTTAAAATTCATCTTACCGATTTTGAAGACTAAATCAGCACTGTACTTCGAGCTACTTCTCTTGACTCATAAAAATTTATAAGAAAGTATGCTTTAAATTTTTTAATTTCTTTACATCAAATGTCTGTGAATGACAAGATACTCTTCAGAAAATTGTGGTTGGAGGTATATTTAGAGAAGTGTGGGTTTTAGATCTTTATTTACTAATCTCTTTAAAAGTAGAGAGAGTCATACTATATGATTTCCATTATATGACATTCTGGAGAGCGAACAGTAAAAAGATCACTGGTCGCCAAGGCTTTCAGAGGGAGACGGGGAGGACTGAATAGGTGATGCAAATGGGATTTTTCAGGCAGTGAAACGATTCCGTATGATACTGTACTAGCAGATACATGACATTATGCATTTGTCAAAACCCATAGAACTTTATAGAACAAAGAGTAAACCTTAATGTATAAAAAAAAAATTTTAATCATTTATAAGGTCTGAGGATCTCTAGAAGGAATGAAACTATGATAAGAGAATATAACTGTATTACAAATACTGTATATGAAACAACTTCAATGAAGGGGAGTCGAGAGGGGAAATGTGCTGACCCAGATAAATTTAGAAATGAGTGGAGACTACAAGACTAAAGGCAAAAGGAAGTGCTTATAAGCACTGTACTAAAATTAATAAAGTTATTTCCCATAGGAGTACAGTAATAAAGTTATTTCCCATAGGATGATACTGCTATCCATGCGTACCATAACTGAACAGTAAATAAATGGATAGCCGATGGTGGGAGCCTGGTTTCTCAGTGTTGCTGCGGTGGGTTATAGAAGAACAAGGGGAAGAGGCTGGGATGACGCATTTAGTGACTGATTATAATGGGAGATATCAGTATGACCTCAAGTTTAGCTTAATATAGATGTATATGGTTACATATAGAAATATTTATAGATGTTATAAATATGTATACACATATATTTCCTTACTCCATCAGCAGAGAAGACCTAGAAGTGACAATACCCCAGTAATGATAAGCACACCTAGCATCCAAATCTTGGTTTCTAACACCATTCACTCAGAAAAGAAACCAAGGCTCCTTGGAGAAATGGCTGGTTCTAGGACTGGGGCAAGAAATATATAAAGTAAGTCTGGAGAATCTTATAGTGCCAGAAAGTACAGAAGTACTAAAAAACAAAACATTGATGGGGCTATGTCAAAAGGAAAGCAGGAGCCAAGGGAAAGAGCTCCCAATGGCCAAATGCTGGAACAATTTGAGCAACAAAATAAATAAAATAGCGTTAGCTTAGAACACAAAGTGTAAAATAGATATCCATGAGTCCATACTGATTTAAATAAACAATTGAATTAAATAAATAAGTGGAGGAGGCTCCTCCCTCTCCCCCAGCACCGCTCACACTTCAGACACGAGCCCAGGTTGTCACCTGTGCTTCTGACTGACTGGCTATAAATCAGAGGTTCCCAAGATTCCCTCCTCGGGTTTGATTAAATTGCTAGAGTGGCTCACAGAACACAGAGAAATATTTTACTTACTAGATTACTGGTTTTTTATAAAAAAGATACAGTTGAGAAACAGCCAGACCGAAGAGATGCACTGGGAGAGGTATGGAGAAAGGTCTCAGAGCTTCCAATCCCTCTCCAGGTGAGTCATTCTCCCCAAACCTCCACATGTTCACCAACCTGCAAACTCTCCAAACCCTGTCCTCTTAGGTTTTTATGGAGGCTTCATTCCATAGGCACAATTGATTAAATCATTAACTTTGATGATGGATTCAAACCTCAGGCCCTCTCCCCTTCCCAGAGGTTGGAGGAGTGGGGGATTGAGGGGGCGCTGAAAGTTCTAACCTTGACTGGTTCTCCTGGCAACAGCCCCCATCCTTAGATGCTTTCCAAAAGTCATCTCATTAACATAACAAAATACACCTTTTATCATCCTTAGCACTTAGGAAATTCCTAGGGTTTGGGGAGCTATGAGCCAGGAATATAGCTCATAGCTAAATATAGATGAGAAATATATATTTGAATGACCAAATATATATTTCTTAAAAATCACAGATATCACAGTGTGTCACCCCAAAATTCGTATGTCAAATCCTAACCTTTCAGGTGATAGTATTAGGAGATGAGACCTTTGGGAGGTGATTAGTGCCTTATGAGAGAGCCTCCAGAAAGCTCCAAAGCCCCTTCCACCATAGAAGGATATAGTCTGTGACCTGGAAGAGAGCCCTCACCCTACCTTGCTTGACACGCTCACCTCAGATTTCCAGCCTCCAGAATCCTGAGAAATAACTGTGTGTTGTTTATAAGCTACCCAGTCTATGGTATTTTGTTATAGCAGCCCAAATGGACTGCTGTATTTCAAAATTATTCTCTGATTTGATGATCATCACACATCTGAGAAGAACGGAAAAGAGAAAAAAAGCATTCCAGGTTTGTATTTATTGGAAAATATAAGAGATAATAAAATGCACAATGTATCCTTTTAGTCAAAATGCACATGAAATGAATAAAGCAAAGACCATGAAAAATACACCATGTGACTGAGTAGATATATTTCTTGACGATTGTGATGCAACTTGGATGAATTTCTCCCTGGTGAAATGTGCCTCTTTACAGAGCATCCTCGTTACCTAGCCTTTCCCAGGCCTATAAATTTCTACGCAGCCACCCAGGAGTAACAGTAATACACTGGATCCTACTTCTTAAGTGACTGTGAATATAGCTTGCCAAATCCGAAAATAGAAATCCAAACAAGTTTCATTAAATTGAATATTTGTGCCTTATACACTGGGCTACATGTTATATTTTTTAAAGTTAAGATTTTAAATTGTGAAATTCAAGTAAGTTTTAGTGCATTCTGGTATCTGACAATTAGTGATTAGATATCTGGAAGATTTACTACTAAAAGTTCCAAAATCCAAGGACTCCTTGACAAATGAAGAAGCTGAAATTCAAGAAAGTTCTCACTGCGGAAATAGCATGTGAAATTTCTTCTCAATTAGCTTAGTTTAGATATGTCAGCAAAGCACCTGAAATTGGCCACCGTGTCCAGGACCTGCTTTGTTACTGACTCTCAGATTGAGGCAGTGGATCAGTTCATGAGCAGATGGGGGTTTGGTGCTCTACAGCAGGGGTCCCCAACCACAGGTCCAAGGCCTGTTAGGAATCAGGCCGCACAGCAGGAGGTGAGCGGCAGGAGAGCGGAGTGAAACTCCATCTGCTGCTCCCCATCACTCCCCAACGCTCGCCTTACCGCCTGAACCACCACCATACCCCGCCACCGCCCACCACACCCCACGCTCCTCCATGGAAAAATTGTCTTCCACGAAACCGGTCCCTGGTGCCAAAAAGTTTGGGGACTGCTGCTCTACAGCACGGCTCCTGCAGGGCTCCTCTGCAGGTCACCCTCCCTCAGTTCTGCATGCGAGGAGATGAGAACTCAACTAAAATCTCAATTTTACCATAAGACAGAAAAGCCTGCATTCCAAATCCTAAAATCTTACCTTATTAAAAGGTAATTTTAATTACCTTTTGATAACAACTTCATAAGCACTTGTCTGAATTTTACAGATTTGAAATTTTTTAATACGGCATGATGCCGTATTTTGAAATTTTGAAACACACAAAACCATGGAATATTTTATGATGTTTACATAATTTTTTTCCTTTTTTTATTGAAGTATAGTTGACTTACAATGTTGTGTTAGTTTCAGGTGTACAGCAAAGTGATTCAGTTACACACATTTTTTTTCAGGTTCTTTTCCATTATAGGTTATTATAAAATATTGAGTATAGTTCCCCGTGCTATACAGTAGGTCCTTGTTGGTTACCTATTTTATATATAGAAGTGTGTATATGTTAACTTCAAACTCCTAATTTATCTCTTCCCCCACCTTTCCTCTTTGGTAACCATAAGTTTGTTTTCCATGTCTGTGGGTCTATTTGTTTTGTATAATTTCATTTTTATCAGTTTTTTCGATTCCACATATAAGCGATATCATATGATATTTGTCTTTGTCTGGCTTACTTCACTTAGTATGATAATCTCTAGGTCCATCCATGTTCCTGCAATTGGCATTATTTCATTCTTTTTTATGGCTGAGTAGTATTCCATTGTATAAATATACCACATCTTCTTTAATCATTCTGTTGTTGGAAATTTACATTGTTTCCATGTACAGACTTGAAATTTTAGACAGTGAGATTTATGGTTTGGTTTGAATATGCATAACATGGAATACATTTTCTAATGTATTTTCCTTCTCAAATTCTTTTGAAACTAAAAGACTATACCCTGTCCTGGGTAGCAAATTACCTAGAACTAACATCTTAGAGGAAGACTGAACTTTATAAGTTATCTTACTTACTTCCCTTTCCCCTTTTGACTGTTGGGGAAAAAACTTCATCTCCATCAGAAATCTCAAATATTTTCATATCAGAGTATACTTGTTGCAAATACCTTGAAATATTATTTGTGCTCATCACTACTAGAAGTTATGTAGTCATTAACTCTGTGTACTAGATCATGATTTAATGCATTATTTAAGCATGTATCACAAATTTTCAAAAATTTGACAAATGTCCTTCAACGGTGTCGGTTTTCTTTGAAATTTTAAGTGTTTTATTCTATGCATTAAAAATATTATTCTGTAGCCAAAGCAGTCTTGAGGGAAAAAAAAAGGAGCTGGAGGAATCAGACTCCCTGACTTCAGACTATACTACAAAGCTACAGTAATCAAGACAATATGGTACTGGCACAGAAACAGAAACATAGATCAATGGAACAAGATAGAAAGCTCAGAGACAAACCCAGACACCTATGGTCAGCTAATCTATGACAAAGGAGGCAAGGATATACAATGGAGAAAAGACAGTCTTTTCAATAAGTGGTGCTGGGAAAACTGGACAGCTACATATAAAAGAATGAAATTAGAACACTCCCTAACACCATACACAAAAATCAACTCAAAATGGATTAGAGACCTAAATGTAAGACTGGACACTATAAAACTCTTAGAGGAAAACATAGGAAGAACACTCTTGGACATAAATCACAGCAAGATCTTTTATGATCCACCTCCTAGAGGAATGGAAATAAAAACAAAAATAAACAAATGGGACCTAATGAAACTTAAAAGCTTTTGCACAGCAAAGGAAACCATAAACAAGACGAAAAGACAACCCTCAGAATAGGAGAAAATATTTGCAAACAAATCACCGGACAAAGGATTAATCTCCAAAATATATAAACAGCTGATGCAGCTCAATATTAAAGAAACAAACAACCCAATCCAAAAATGGGCAGAAGACCTAAATAGACATTTCTCCAAAGAAGACATACAGATGGCCAAGAGGCACATGAAAAGCTGCTCAACATCACTAATTATTAGAGAAATGCAAATCAAAACTACAATGAGGTATCACCTCACACCAGTTAGAATGGGCATCATCAGAAAATCTACAAACAACAAATGCTGGAGAGGGTGTGGAGAAAAGGGAACTCTCTTGCACTGTTGGTGGGAATGTAAATTGATACAGCTCCTCTGGAGAACAGTATGGAGGTTCCTTAAAAAACTAAAAATTGAATTACCACATGATCCAGCAATCCCGCTACTGGGTATATACCCAGAGAAAACCATAATTCAAAAAGACACATGCACCCCAATGTTCATTGCAGCACTATTTACAATAGCCAGGTCATGGAAGCAACCTAAATGCCCATTGACAGACGAATGGATAAAGAAGATGTGGTACATATGTACAATGGAATATTACTCAGCCATACAAAGGAACGAAATTGAGTCATTTGTTGAGACGTGGATGGATCTAGAGACTGTCATATAGAGTGAAGTAAGTCAGAAAGAGAAAAACAACTATCGTATATTAATGCATATATGTGGAACCTAGAAAAATGGTACAGATGAACCGGTTTGCAGGGCAGAAATTGAGACACAGATGTAGAGAACAAACATATGGACACCAAGGGGGGAAAGCCACGGGAGGTGGGGTTGGTGGTATGCTGCATTAGGTGATTGGGATTGACATGTATACACTGATGTGTATAAAATTGATGACTAATAAGAACCTGCTGTATAAAAAGAATAAATAAAATAAAATTCAAAAAAAAAATTATTCTGCAAAGGAACCCATAGATTTCATAGGACTGCCCAAAAGTTCAATGCACTAATGAGATTAAGAACCCATACATAGGGCTTCCCTGGTGGTGCAGTGGTTGAGAATCTGCCTGCTAATGCAGGGGACACGGGTTCGAGCCCTGGTCTGGGAAGATCCCACATGCCACGGAGCAACTAGGCCCGTGAGCCACAACTACTGAGCCTGCGCGTCTGGAGCCTGTGCTTCGCAACAAGAGAGGCCACGATAGTGAGAGGCCCGCGCACCGCTATGAAGAGTGGCCCCCGCTTGCCGCAACTAGAGAAAGCCCTAGCACAGAAACGAAGACCCAACATAGCAACCAATCAATCAATCAATTAAAAAAATAAATAAATCTTATAAGCAGAAACCTACCATTAAAAAAAAAAAAAGAACCCATACATAAGGCCATATAATTAGAAATATTTTAATATGTGATGATATACAAATTGGTTTTGTTTATTGCATTTTGACTGAACTAAGACATAAATTCTACTAATCTATATTGCCCAAACTGGGCATTACACAGTTCTCAAGTAATTTCTCATAATATATACTCCATGAAAGGACTTCTTTTGGTTAACTTAGTAAATCAGCCTTTCACACTTGCATCATCAGAAGAACTTCAGTTGTTCTCTACCACTTCACCTGTTCTTAGATACTTCACCTTACACAGAGCAGATCTGCATTGGGCTTTTAGGGACACCAGGGGAGATATAATTCCCATCTTTCTTCCTCTCCTAGCAGACTCATGTGAATTACTCATGCCTATTAATTCCTTTAGGAACTTAGGGTTCAGTATAGTCCTTTCAAATTTTTTCCATATCATAATTAGGGATAAGAATTAATAGTCATGTGCTCTATAGTGGGAGGACAGCTATTAACATTCAACAGAGGTATAAATGTCTAACAACAGGCCTTTTCCCAAAAGGAAGATTTTAACAGAACTGCACAATCCAAAAGAAACATCAAGCAGGGAGGAAGAAGAACACAGCAAGAAAACAGGACCCCAAAGTCTCTCACAATTTTGCCCAGAGTCAGCTCTAAACTTTGATGATTCATTTAATTCTAATTATTCATCCTTCAAAACCAAGTTGAACCATGCCTGCCACTATGACACTGCCATCCCGAAAAGTCATTCTTCCTCTGTGTTGCCACATTTAGCTCTTATCTCCAACATAACATTGATATCTTTATGTGACTCCCCCTTCGAAGATTAATGGTTATTTTTCAAGAATTTAGAATGGTTCCTGACAAATAAATCACTGAAGAATTAATCAGGAAATTAATTTTAATTTATTAAATTCTTAATAAAGAATTCATAAAGAATTATTCTCTGGTAAAATTGTTTTTCAGCAAGCGTTGATTTAGTGCTGTCATACCAGCAGTACTATGAGACATCTGGATGACCTAAACTTGTCATTTTAAGCCATCACTGTAGCTCAGAGATGAAGCTAAAGAAAAGATTAAAAGGTTAAGTGCAATTTTGTAACTTGAAGAAGCCTCAGAGTTCTCAAAACACAAAAGATGGAGCCACCAATCTGCCCAGTGACTTGACTTAACCATGGCCACACACTCTGTCTAGAGGGCATAGCAAGGTCACTCTGAGCCTGATTCAGTTTCACAAAAGCAGCACACAGCAACTCCCCACGTCACTTCTAACCCGCACCAACCAATACGCGGAAGCAAGAGAGAAGCTCAAATCTTAACCGGTCCCTGACGAACATGACCGAACACTCCAAACACCCAAGCCTGCACTCGACCACTAACTGGTGGAATCCTGAGTGTTCACATGTGGAAAGGATCTGGCAATCACCTGTTCTGACTTACCCACAAAGTAGGAATCGTCTCTACAATGTCTGGGGCAGATGGTCACCTACCTCTGCTTGAAAACATCTCTGGGCAGAAGCCCCTTACCCTGTGAGGTACCTACAAACCTCTGTTGGGCAACTGTTGAGATTAATGAGCAAACATATATAAAGCATATATCACTGGCACATAGTAGTTGCTCAATAAATGTTATTGACTTTATTATCAACTCCCAAATCCTTTTTATTTTGCTGACAATTTCTTCTTTAAGATATAAAACAATGTACAAGAGGGCAAAACAGTATTTCTAGTACACCTCAGTTTGTATAAAAGATAAAGAATAGATGTAAGAATGTGATGGTGTGTGTGAGCATGTATGTGTGACCATGTTTACAAAGCTTCCTGAAAGAATCCCCAGCTAGCACTGCAGATGATGCCCATTGTGAGAACCCGAATGTTTGTACCAAAGATGCATCCAATCCTCTAATGCCAGAAAGCTGCTAGGCTCTGAGCCAAAGGGGGGTGAAAAGCCCTTCCCCCAGTCTTATGCTATACATTGTCACCTGGACCTTGAAGCAATATTGCTATATCCCAGAGTGCCATAAAATCCATCACTCATCTAAGCCAGTCCGAGACATGGGGCAGGGAGTCATCTTCCTGTCTCTAACCTTTCCAAAGCTCAGCTGTGGACCACCTAAGGTATTTCACCTCATCATCACCAACTATCACTGAACCTCACTTGGGAAAAATGAACACACACAAAATATTTCCACTAGCATAAGTAACTGTTTCTGTATCTGTAGTAACAAATTCTCATGCGGGAAAAGAAATTATCTACAAGGCATGATGTCTACAGACATGCAGCTCTGGCTAGAATATAAACACCTTTCAACATTGTCACAGAGAGCAGTTCAGTTACTGAGAACTACAGCTCTTCAAACATACACTTTTCTAATTATGGGCTAAGCTCTGCAATTATAAAACCAACAACCCCATTCCTGTGGTTTCCTCAACAAGAGAACTGTTTCTGCCAAAAGTATATTCAAGTCTCCAGCTCATGGAGATACACTTTGAATTGACAGGTTGGTTTTGCCCTCACCTTCTACTATTCCCATGCAGGTTTAAAAGGCCTAGAGGGGTGGGATAGGGAGGGTGGGAGGGAGGCTCAAGAGGGAGGGGATATGGGGATATATGTACACATATAGCTGATTCACTTTGTTGTACAACAGAAACTAACACAACATTGTAAAGCAATTATACTCCAATAAAGATATTTTAAAAATAAAATAAAAGGCCTAAACTCTGTGATAAGAGCCAAGTTTCAGTCAGAACTCAGATCCGACGTATTTATCTTCTCCTCCTCAGAAGTTTCTGCGAGAGGCTCACAACCAAGGAATTGGATCTTAGCTTGGCTATCCAGCCACTTAAAATTTATTCATTAGTTCATTAAATAAACATTTTGAGTACCTTTCTTTGAGTGAACCATATATCCTTCCTAATTGTTTTTCCCTGGATATATTCTAATTTATGGGGTTCCTGTATGAAATGTGAAGAATCATGCATTGTTCCCACCAATTCCATTAACATTCTGTTTTGCTTATTTTTCATTACTGTGAAAACTCTTCTGAATCTAAGATAGAAGTCAGTGCAAAAGCGCCATGTGTCTAGGATGTTACTGTTGTGCAAGAGAAAAAGACTATACATCAGCACATGCTCATATAGACATGAAATGCCTCTGGAAGGACACACAGTTATTCGTTTCAGTGATGCCTCTGAAGACAGAAACTAGAGAGCTAAGTGACAGGTTAAAATCCTAGGTGGTCAGGCAAAAACAAAAGTTAAATACTGTTTCTGGTCTTGGAGTCTCAAGAAGCAAATGAAAAGCAAATACATGATTTTCATTGTATGCTCTTCTACTTTTTCATGCTTGATTTATGTTCATATATTGAGCATTCAAACAATTATAAAGAAACATGGCACGACACTGGCATACTCTCAATAAATTTAGAATTAACTTTTGAATAAAACAATTCTGGGGCAGCTCCTCCTTGACACAGAGACTCTTCTCATACTTTCTATCAGTGACAAAGCCCTCAAGCTGGGAGACAGGTCTCCCAGCCCACCTGTGAAATTGTCAGCTCCTCACTTATGGCAAATAAGTGAGTGTACTAGTTTCCTGTTGCCGCTGTAACAAATTACCACACACTTAACGGCTTAAAACAACACGAACGTATTACCTTGCTACATAGTATTGTATGTAAGAAGTCTGGCACAGATCTCACTGAGCTAAAATTAAAATGTGGCAGGGCTGCATTCCCTTCCAGAGGCTCTAGGGGAATAATCTATTTTTTTGTCTTTTCCAGCTTCTAGGAGGTGCCCATAATCCTAGGCACGTGGGCCCCTCCGTCCATCCAAAGCCTACAATGGCTGGTCAAGTCTTTCTCAAATTTCATGATTCTAACATTGACTGGTCTTCTGACTCTCAGTTCCTCTTTTAAGAACCCCTGTGACTGCCTTGGGCACACCTGAACAATTTAGGATAATCTCCCAATTTTATAGTCAGCTGATTAATTCTGCTTTTCTGTGTAACATAACAAGTCCACAAGCTCCAGAGATTGGGACATAGACATCTTTGGGTAGCCATTATTCTGCCTTCCATAGTAAATAGATATATACATACCTACAGTTTCTGAAGGGACAGAACCTCCTCCATGGGATAGCTTTTTGTGTTATAAAACACAATATTCAAAATCCTTGTCTGAAATAGATGCTTCTGGATTCCTTTGGTACTGTTAGGAGCCACTCCAAGATATATGACGGGGTATTTAAGACAGTCTGTTAATATAAACTCTGCAGCCGGACTTCCAATTCGAAATCCCAGATCCCTCACTCATCATGTGTGACTTATGCCTCAGTCTCCTCATTTGTAGAATGAAGATAGTATTAGTACCTATATCATAGGGTTGTTGTGAGGCTTAAATAAGTTACTACCATTTAGAACAGTGCCAGCACATAATAAGTACTCAATGCCTACTGCCTGGTTTGACTTGATTCCCACCTGTATGACAGAGAATGCTCACAAAGGAATCGTTCCCAGGATACAGAAATGGTCAGCCCCAAGACAACATCATGCTTCTGACTTAAGAGCCTTGAGAAAAAAATATTGACAATTTTTAAAAATCCACATTGATGTATTTAGTTAAGAAAAGCTAATTTATCTCCCTAGATTTTGATTTTACCAGACTGAAAGTTAAAATACCAGCCTGTCCAATTCAATCCTAAGAAGCCAGTAATCCTACTGGTTTTCTGCTATAGGTCATAAGGATTAAGCTAGACAGTCTTTGCCCTCAAGGAAATTGCCACATAATGGGTAGATAGTACAAACAGAGAGGAAACATTAAGTAAACAAATTGAACAAAAAGATTAATTTCTAGAGCCCCAGACAGCTTGGATCTAACAAAGCAAAGGGAGCAACTCTGCATTTTAGCCTATTTACCTCCAGTGTCCTGAGTCTAGAAGTTCTGCATAGCAACTCTCATTGCTGACACAAAGGAAACTGGACGAAAAAGTGTCATTAAAAGCACCTACTCTAGCACTGTAGTTACACAATTGGATCAAGCCACATTTCATTAATCTTTTGGTAAATCTTTCCACTAGTTTCTAGGGATTGTTTCTAGGAAAGAGCTAAAAAGAAAAGCTAATTTATCTCCCTAGATTTATTATGCTAAAGGATTATCCAATACACAAACTCAAAGACAATCACAGGAGCACATGGTATCTTAGTTCAACAACTAAGCATTATTCAAAACATAAAGATTGCACTGGAAATCCTTTGGATTTTCACTATTGGAACTTGGTAATAGGCTATCCACATTCCTAGGAAATTACTGCCAAATTAGAAGCACTAAATCTACCTCTATTTAGTCTCCTTTCAAGTATTTTGGCAGGCACTCTATCATATAATTTAAAGCACTTAGGAAACTAACAATACCTGAATGTCAGCACCAGGGAGCAGGAGTGAAAACTTGATGTTCTATACTTTATCATGACTGTCAATTTTATATTATACAGTCATTTCTCTCAATGTAGTAAGCTGTATAGTTAATGCGCTAAGGAGAAATTAAATACTGTCTGCCAAGTATTCCATCACAATCTGATTAAATCTAGTCTCCAGTAATTCCATAATTTTCATTACACCTGTGAAAATGTTTTGGGTTAGCAGTCTCCTATTTTGTTTTCTCTAAACAGATGAAATTTCCTTTAATGTGAATAATATAGCCGGACTATGAAACAAAAGATTTAATAATATTTGTCTATAGCTCCCATTTAGAAATATCAAACTTATAAAGCATACTAATTGGCAAAGTCATATTTATTGGGATTTATGTTATATCAGATTATAAGCACCTTTAAGCAAAAAACATATTTTTCCTCTTTGCTCAGAAATTGTCCAACACTCTTGGTCCAGTGAAGAGAAAAGCAAAGATTTATTTTTTAAAAATTAGCCGTAAGATTTATATTCAGAGATCTGAAGAGTGTCTTAGAGATTACGTGTTTCACCCTTCATTAAACTAAGCCCTGAATAAATTTTAAAAAAAAAAAAGAGAGAGAAAAGCAAAGATTTATCAAAGAGACTGAGTGTAAACCAAATAAGATACTGTCTACAGCAAAAGTCCTCATTTTGACTAACTTTTATTTGGATCACTTTATTTGGTCAAAGTGATTTTTTTATGAGGTTTTTAAAAACGCCTGAATTTATTCTTTCATTCAAGAAATATTAAACATCACCCACTAAGTGTCAGGCACTGTTCTAGGACCTCGGGATACACAGCTAAGGGCCATGGCCCAAAAAATGCATCACCAGGATTCCAAATATTGGGCAGCAAATAAAGTGAGTACTTGAGAGTAGCTGAACTGGCTGTTGGAAAAGAAGTGCCATATTTCAGGAGTAGGGTCCAGCCAACTACCTTTTTAAAAGACAGTGAGGGCTTGAAGATCCGGTATTAAAAATAACTGGACATGAATAAAAATTTGGAAGATAAGACAAAGATACAAAAAACATAAGACAGGCCCAAGAAGAAAACTGAGAGAAAGTAGTCAGCAAATACAAAAAATAAAAACAGAATGACTGGGCACAAAGATACTCGTACTAGAAATATCTAGTGTGACCAAGAATCTTCGAAGAAGTAAATCTGATGACTTTGAGTGTATCAGTCTTGTCTGACTGTGTTTATAAAAAAGAAAAGAATGATGAATTTGGGATTGTTTCCCTTCATATTCCAATCAATAGAAATTTCCCTTTCGCAATGAGACTTTAAACAATTAGGGAAACCTTTTGGTTTCCAGCTAATGGATTTAATAGTGATTGCCATTTCAGGAAAAGCACTTCATCCAATTGTAGGCATGCCAAAGGTGGAAGAGAGGGAAGCAGAAGAAGCGTAAACTGTACTAAAGGCCCTCACAGCTGGCTTTGAGTCACTGAGAAAATAATATCTTTCCTCTAACAACCCCTCAAAGACTTGGGTTTGCTTTCATTCGGGATGAGAATGCGCTGGACCAAGGACAACTGTTGTTTTAGCACTTGAGCACTGATGTTCTATTTACTGTGCCGATGCCAGGCATTCCTGAGTAATATGTGAGGATCCTTGAGAAAATATACATAGAGTAGAGGTTCAAATATTTAGACACCAGTTTTCTGGTTAATGGCATATCCAAACCTCCCACATTGTTTCTTCTAGCTCATCATCCTTGCGCTTCTGAATGTTTTCCTATTCCCTGCTCTTCACCAGACAGCAAAGTTGGGCAGAGAAAGGGCAAATACCCTGGGTCACCAACCCTCTGGCCAGAGATATCTTCAGCACCATGAATAATCTTTTAGTTTGGGGCCTGATTTTCCAAAATTCACCCTCACATTTGCCTCCACCAGTGATATATTATTTTAAATATATTGAAACATGTTCTTGCTTTACGTAGTCATCAATCTTTCAACTGACCTACAAATGTCAATATATCAAAATTTGCTACAAGTACAGACGTTAATGTGATATAGGAGGATGATAATTACGCTTGGATAACTTTATCAGTGAAAGGTAATTGGCATTGAACTAATAAGGCACATTTATGTGTTAGGTATTTGCTAAATTAATTTCTTGTTTAGTTTCTTAACACAATATTCAAGTGTCTTCTGTACTGATTTTTTTTATTAGATTATGCCATTTGCTGTATGAATGGATTGTCCTTTTAGTTATAGTGTAAGAGCTTCTTTAGTGTAAAATCAAAAATCTGGAAAAGCAAACTGTAATACACAAATCCCTTTTAGGATATTCTGTCAAGTAGGAACAGTTTTAGCCACAAGTAACAGAAAACCTGACTAGCAGACTTAAGCCACAGGAACATTACTTAACAAAAAGACCAGAGAGAAGCCATCCCAAGATTGAATCAATGGCTTAATAATATCATCAAGGATGCAGGCTCCTTCAAATTTTCTGCTCAGCCATCCTCAGTACGTACTTAATATTTTCCCTTCAGGTCAAAGATAATTATCAAAGCTCCAAACACCCTGTCCTCACACAATAGTAGGACTTTTCCAACATATTACATACGCTTATTTTCCAAAACAGGATCACATGTCCATCCAGACAAGGCACTGACAAGAAGCAATAAGATTGTCATAATTGCTTTACACAAAATGTAACTTTCACCCAGGGGCTGGGTACCTTGGCATGGAAGGTAAGCAACCAACAGAGCTGGCCACATGTGTGGCCCCTCTGAAGCCAGGCGTGTAATGGACGGCCTACTATGTAACTAAATGGTGACATTGTGAGTCTTGAAAACAAGAATCAAAGCAGAAGAGAAAAGATTATTAACGGCTTTGGTATTTGAGTGTCCCCATGGATTTAACTCGAAGTCAACAGGTCCTCTCCTGCATGAAGAAACCCCACCTCTGACGTCAATAATAAGAAACAAATACCGCTGTCCACTATGCCCTTCTGAGATTTGGCAAGGATAAGAGGGGAGGCAAGAAGACAAAAAAAAGGAGAACAATTTCATTTTTGCCCTTGGGAACTGCAAAAATCTATGTCTTAGGTCTAAGAATTTCATAGAGAACCCCAGATAATGTTTTCTTCTATCAGCTGCCAATCAGCCCTATTCAGCTCTCACTTGTAGCGTACTCGATGGCCAATGAGTTTCTGCCCTGTACTCTATATCCCACAGTGACTGTCCTGGGAAGTCTTCAAGAGCCCTGAAGCAAAGGCTACAAGAGCTCAGAACACTACTTCAACTCCAAGATCAAAGAGCTTAGGCACAACATCCTCCATACCCTCACCACTGTCAAGTCATCTTTGTGACATAATGTCTCTTTTTAAATAGGGAGCAAGGAGTCAAATGTCTGGGTTAAACAATGGTTCCTACTAACTACACACACGTTGCAAACTAATTCAAAATCTGCTTTAGAGCATAAATCTGGCAATTTGGCCTATCAAGAAAGAGCTTTCCAGATTTACAGTCAGAAATGTACTAAAGAGAAGGAAAACAAAATATGAAATTGAAACTATAATCAGCTTAAGTGGAAACAATACTATCTGTTCGTGATTGCTATTCCCATCATCAGTTGAATTAGCAAAAATCCCGGACTGCATGACACCAAGCTAAAGGCTTTCAAACGACCATGGACTGATGTTCAGCAATGCTGCATAGTCATTCATGGAGCTGGCCAGCGGTGCCCCTTTAGGAAAGTTGCTTAAACTTTATGAGTCTCAGTTTCTTTATTTACAAATTATGAAAGCAAAGTCTGTGCTGCAGGGTTGGAATGGGACCCAGTCAAATAAAATAAAAGGTGCTCATTTACTACCATATTGATAAAACAGGTTAAGTTCTTCTTAGGAACATCTTACTTATGTGGGGCACTAAATAAAATACATGTATCAGGAATGAAAAGCCAAGGGAAAGGTCTTCGTATGATATATTTTTGCGCCAATGCAGTGGTTTTTATCCAGATTGTCATAATATCCCATAAGATATGCTAACTAGAAATTCTGGACATTTCATATATTTGGAGAAACTGAACATGAAATGACATGAAATCCCAATGCAAGTTTATAAGCCAAATGTGGTTAGAAAATTTTTGATGTTAATACTGATATTGAAAATAAATCTCTGAAATTTAAGCAAATGCTTAGATGAAACAGGAGTTTAAATATTAAACCAATTGGCATTTCATACTCTTGTCCTTTTCATGCTATGTCAACCATGGACATAATTGGTACATTGTGGAGAAAACTCTGAATAAATACCTCTTCCCATATTCTAGGTCTTTCTATCTTACTTTCTGTCTTTATCTCAGTTTCTGTCTCTGTAACACACACACACACACACACACACACACACACACACACACACACACACACGTCTGGGCTAGTGAGCCAGGCATTGATTTAGAGAGGTGGAGCCAAGAGGCTAAAAGAGGTACGTTTCAAAGCAATCCATTGACAGTTGTCTCTCCACGGTTAAAGCCCCTTCTGTGTATGTGTTATGTGTGTAAGCCATTTGCTCTCAATTTCGTACTTCTTTTCTCCTTAAGTGCTACCCTTGGTGTTTATTTTAGTCTGCAAGAGACAGGCACGTGGGGAGGGAAGATAATTTCCAATGTAATCATGCTAGTTCCTTGTACCTATAGGTTCTACTGTCAGTGTCACTACTGCTGAACACATTATCTGGTTTATTTCTCTGGTTGGAAATTTACATACCATTTTCCCCCTGTCACTCTTCTCAAAACTGGCAGATTTTCTCCAAGCAACTATTTCATTTTTTATTATCTGCAAAGGCGGAACTTAACCGATACTTCAGAATCAAACTTTTATTTTCTTTCATGTTTAATGGTAAGCCACCTATGCTTCTATTCGGGGGACATTTTTTCAATTCTCTGCTTTTTTCCTGATTAAAGGCATGATTTCTTTAATGAAAGTCATTTTGTGATCTTAATTCTTAAACACTATGTGTCCATGTGGGAAACCTCTTCCTCCCTTGTAGACTCCAAATTCGGTTTTTTATAGGCATGCACCCTTTCGCTATGTAGGGTAGCTGGGTGCCAAAATCGACAGTGCAGAGATGAAAAATAATTGGAGAGAAAGTTATCTACATTTTCTTAGGCTCCTAGAACTTTATATTGAGAAGCGGCGCTACAGTTTAACTGTTTTGTAAAACACTTCCCCTTTCCGTTCTTCCTGTCACACCAGCCAAATCTATAACATGTTATGTAAATGAGGAAATTCAACAGATACATTCACAGAGTATTTAAGGTAATGTAAATCATCCACAAAAGACAACTGACCTTTTCCATGTTAGATCCTGAATTACAGAAGGTTCTGCTGTTCTAAACAGTCACACGCTTCAAGTGGTATATTTCCAATGGGATGAAATATGAAGAGGAGAAAATGGAATTTTTTCCTTCTTTTTTTTTTCATTTGGAGAAAATAAGGAAGTGGAGGAGTTGTCAATAGACTGTATCTCTTTAGGCACATCTTTTTAAAGATAGTGGGATTGTTTCAGATCCTGGAATTGTTTTCCTCCTGAAAGGAAAAAAAAAAGTGATAGAACCTTGGTCTCAGACCCACTTTCTCAAGTCCCTGCCTTTAGTTCTATGAGGAGACTTTTCAATTCATTCCACAAACCTGCATCAAGCACCTACTCTGTGTCAGGCCCTGAGCTAGGGATTGGGAAGAGTAAAACATAGTCATGTCTCTAACAAGTACCCAGTTTGGAAGGAGAAACAAACACATGGACTAATAATGAAAATACAATGTGCTGAGAAGCATAATAGAGATAAGTAAAGTGTTTGGGACTCATAGAAGGGATAAGACCAGTTATTCCAGTTGAAGGTCAGGGAAGGCATCCCAGAGGCAGTGGCATGTTACAGAGAAAAAAGACCTCTGCAAAATCTATGCAGGCAAGTCCTAGTTCTCCCTCCTAGTTTCCCCAGATTAATTCCAAAGACAGCAGCCCAACAGCATACAGTATCTCTTTAGGATGAATCATGAGAGTGCTTGGCAACTGCCAGCCCTAATAGCATCTCTAAGGAAAGCAATTAACTAGCAATTTTTCTTTATTATTTCACTCATCCACATAATTAAATATTCTTAACATACTTATTTCATAGTATTTCATGAAGAATGATAACACTGTGTAACTGTATACTAATGATAATATAATTATCCACCAGTTTCACATGCTTTGATGTGTTCTTTCAAAAAAATTATTCTAAAATACAAGTTTAATGTGAGGTTAAGATTGCACTAAGCCATTTCCTCTAAGACGCTGCTGCTTGCCTTTATTTCACAGTGGGGAAATGACGTGAAAGGCTTGCCTTAGATTCTTCTGGTTTTTGAGGAAGCTATAAATGTTTATATGAATTTATTAAAAATCTCACTGATCCTTCAAAAATCACTCCTAAGGGATTTTTGTCAGTTTTCCTATTTTGCTTTAAAATATATGATTATTGTCATTGTGCTATCTTTTTTTACACTATATAAATATGCACACACATAAAGCACATATATACATGCATACATATGTATAAATCTTTTCTATGTATTAATATTTTATATGTATAAACACATATACATATATAGTTCTAGGTATGATGTATATATCTATATATACAATAAAGAGCGCTTTAACCTTGCCTCAAATCTCGTCTCTATGTTACAAATATCAAAAGTTACTTTTCCCCAATCCCTTTCATAAAGTCTTTATGTGCCAAGATAAAAATGTTCAATTCTGGGCTTCCCTGGTGGCGCAGTCGTTGAGAATCCTCCTGCCAATGCAGGGGACACGGGTTCGAGCCCTGGTCTGGGAAGATCCCACATGACACGGAGCAACTAGGCCCGTGAGCCACAACTACTGAGCCTGCGCGTCTGGAGCCTGCGGTCCACAACGAGAGAGGCCGCGACAGTGAGAGGCCCGCGCACCGCGATGATGAGTGGCCCCCACTCACCGCAACTAGAGAAGGCCCTCGCACAGAAACGAAGACCCAACAAGCCAAAAATAAATAAATAAACAAACAAACAAAAATGTTCAATTCTATGAGATAATGCCATTTGCAGCAACATGGATGGACCTGGAGATTATCATACTAAGTGAAGTAAGTCAGACAGAGAAAGACGTATATATGATATCGTTTATATGTGGAATCTAAAAACGGATGATACAAATGAACTTATTTACAAAACAGAAACAGACACATATTTAGAGAGTGAATTTATGGTTACCAAGGGGGAAGGGAGGGGGGGAAGGATAGATTGGGAGTTTGGGATTGACATGTACGCACTGTTATGTTTAAAACAGATAACCAACAAGGACCTACTCTATAGCACAGGAAACGCTGCTCGATAGTCTTTAATAACCTAAATGGGAAAAAGAATTTGAAAAAGAATAAATACATGTCTACGTATAACTGAATCACTTTGCTGTACACCTGAAACTAACACAACATTGTTAATCAACTATACTCCAATATAAAATAAAATTTTTTAAAAAAATGTTCAATTCTAGATATGGTTTCCTCAGAGTAACGTGTTATGAGGAAGCATCCTGACTCTCTATTACAGCACCTCATGTATGTGATTTTAAACTCACTTTCCTAAAAGTGAGCAGGAGTCCATTCATTTCACTTACTTTCACTGTCATTTTCTGCAGTTTTGAGCTGTGTTGGAATCTAGTTCAGAGTGGCTGAGCAAGACTCACAACAAAGCAAACTGCCCCCAGCTGATAATTATTCACACAGCTTGGCCCCTTCTAACATCTCATATGAGCGCTTCCTTTGAAAGTTACAGCCTACTGAGGTGGATTAAAACCAGTTCTAGGTGTACTCAGTGTTTCAAGAGATGACTTAATATTTCACATAATAGTATCTCCCTTGTTTGGGATTGACATGTACACACTGCTATATTTAAAATAAAATGCTCTCCATGAAAAAAAATTATCTCCCTTAAATATAGCATTTTTA
This sequence comes from Eschrichtius robustus, assembly GCF_028021215.1. Classification (NCBI taxonomy): domain Eukaryota; kingdom Metazoa; phylum Chordata; class Mammalia; order Artiodactyla; family Eschrichtiidae; genus Eschrichtius; species Eschrichtius robustus. The sequence goes on from NC_090825.1 coordinate 33,495,423, forward strand.
TTTTCAATGCATGTTTATAACTAACATCTTATTTATGCCCACAAATATTACATGATAAGTGGTGAAGGAATTTAGGATAAATTAAAGGACCCCTTAAAAGTTGGGAGATGGGGAATTCCCTGGTGGTCCAGTGGTTAGGACGCCGCACTTTCACTGTCGAGGGCGCAGGTTCGATCCCTGGCCGGGGAAGTAAGATCCCTGGCCGGGGAACAAAGTCAAGCGGCGCAGCCAAAAAAAAAAAAAAAAGTCAGGAGATGAGCTTTAGTAGCTGTATTAAAAGCTGTGTTATAATAATTACTGAACCATAAGTTGGTTACATTAGAAGGGAACCAAAGGCAAGGATTTGCCTTAGGTGACAGTCCTTCGTGGAACTGAGGCCACAACCTCTGTGATTCCTTGCTCAAGATATACTGCCAGTGTCCTTTTCAAATATATACCTGGTACACAAAATTACAACTCCAGATGCTGAGCCAAACGTATGTGGTAACTTCTAGTTCACAAATACTATAAGACAGTTAACTTCACACTTCTCTTAAGCTGGCTTTGGGCTCAAGCAAGCTGGCCAGGATTGTGCCAAGAATGTTCTGTTGCGATTCATTTTTCTTTTTCTTTTCTTTTCTTTTTTAAATAAATTTATTTATTTATTTATTTTTGGCTGCATTGGGTCTTTGTTGCTGCACACGGGCTTTCTCTAGTTGTGGCAAGCAGGGGCTACTCTTCGCTGCGGCGCACAGGCTTCTCATTGCGGTGGTTTCTCTTGTTGTGGGTCACGGGCTCTAGGTGTGCAGGCTCAGTAGTTGTGGCTCGCGGGCTGTAGAGCACAGGCTCAGTAGCTGTGGCACACGGGCTTAGTTGCTCCGCGACATGTGGGATCTTCCCCGACCAGGGCTCTAACCCGTGTTGCCTGCATTGGCAGGCGGATTCTTTACCACTGCGCCGCCAGGGAAGTACGGGATTTTTTTTTCTTTTGTTTTGTACACAATTATTTTTTTTTTGTACTTTTTTTTTTTTTTTTTGGCTGTGCCACACAGCTTGCGGGATCTTAGTTCCCCCACCAGGGATCGAACCTGTGCCCTCGGCAGTGAAAGCGAGGAGTCCTAAGCACTGGACCACCAGGGAAGTCCCTGTACACAATTATTATTAAGGCCAATGCAGAACTATTTATCCAAAGAACTCATTTATCTGTGCAGTGGCTTAACAAAAATTAGGCTGTGTCATTCTTTAAATACCTCATTACTCAGTGTTGCTGATACTCCTATGTCATTAACCATAAACCACCTGAGATTTCCCAGCTCTGCTGTATATCTCTGGTTGCCTCACTAGAACAGAAGTGCATGACATAATCAAGGACCTATCTATTAATATCATGCAGGAGTGTAGAGTGTACACTTTACAGAACATTTTGTCTTAAGAGAGGAGGTTGGTTTTTCCAAAAGCCTAATTCACATGCTTCCATGATTCTGAACAGTAGCAATGCAGCATGAATACTGAGAGATAAGACACATGTGATTTCTAAGAATGCTTTCTCTAGCTGTTCCTGCCTATGAACACACACGTACTTTTTAAAGAAAGAAACGTTAAAAGGAAGATTACCAAACATGAAAGATCTACCACCAATTTCAAATCAGAATGGAAGCTTTGGTTTCTCTGAAAAGCATTTCCACATAACAGAAAGTTATTAATATTTTATCCCTTCTCTGCCCCTCATTATCCACCATCAGTCATTTGTCAACTCCTTCACAATATCCCTTATTTTCTTGCTCTTATTGCCTCCTTTCTATTCAAGCCCTCATTGCCAAAAGAAAAAAGAAACAGTAGAATAAACAGTTCTCAAGGCTCCCTCTTGTAGAACACTGAGGTTTCAAGAGATGGCCTAAGATTTCTTTTTAAATCAAATCGTAGTGGGTTTTTTTAAAGATTTTCAGGAGGTAGGACAATTAATGGATTGTTTTTTCTCAATGAAATGTGTTTGCCCCACACATTTTTCTTAAAAATTTAGTACATCTGCAGCTTGTATGTGATGGTAGAAGGTGGTATTTATAGCACAAAATTATATTCCTAGTTGTTTTAAGCTTAATATAACAATGGTTCATAATGTTGTACAAAGATGATTATGACTTTCAAGAGTTCTGGCACATGAACCGGTTTGGGCCTCTAAATCTTCTTCCTGCTTCTGATTTCTCCCGGAATCATCTTCCTAAAGCACCTCTGATCTCACTCCTCTATGAAAAAATTTAATTGGCTCCCCATTGCCTATGGCACAAAATCCAAACATCTGAGCAGAGCACTCAGGGGTCCCCTGAGCTACACCAGAATGCATAGCTTTTGCAATAATAAACTTTCCCTACTGCACACAAAAGGCTTGATACACGTGCATGTGTGTGTGTATGTGTGTGTGTGTGTGTGTGTGTGTAGGGTCATATTATACAGCACACTCAGAGAGAGAGAGACACCATTTTCACTCATAATATAGTCCTGAAATCTATGAGTTATTTCCCCAAAGAAGCCATATTTAACTACATATTGTATTCTGAACCAAGAAACTTGTACAAAATCAATTACAGATATGCTCACAGTAATAGGTGAGAAAATAAAGCTGAAGATATATATCTTAGGACTCCTAGATATAATAAAATTATCTTTCAAATCAAAAAGTAAATATGATCAAATATTGTATATCACTAAAGGACTGGTGCATTTATAGCAAACAAGACTACTCTAGCCCGTAACATTTTACTAAGATTAATATGCAGGCTATAACAAATACTACATTGCTCATTAATAATGATAATGCTTATATCCTGAGAATTTATAAATATTTAGTTGTGTAATTTGGACTCCTCAGATCTCTCTAAGAAAGCTGTCCAAAGAAAATTGGATGGATGTGTTTTCTCAAAATAAATTTCCTTGCTGTGAGGAAGTATTCAAACCCATTCTAGTTTCTTTAGAGATATTTTCAGGCTGGTATGTCAATATGTTTTCATAGGTGTTACGTTGTTTCTCCCAGTGAAAAGCATTTTTTCTTCAAATAAGAACTGTTCCAACATTCCACCATTTCACTTTCTCTTTCTTAGTTTAGTGGAAAGCGGTAGCAAATTGAATAAAGACCACCAAGAAAAAAAGGGCTTTACTTAACATTTTCTTGACACTACTTAGAGAGAAGTCATCCTTTCTATAGACTCATTTTTTTAAAGTTTTCATTAGTAAAGACCATGTAAAAATTATTTTAAACAGTTTCATATCTTATAAGAAAGTTCATAGCAACATCATTTAAGTGTCACCTTTAGTTGAACAAGAGAGACATAGGAATTAAGGATTTCATTAAATACGAGTTAGGAAAAGACCAGAGCTGTGGGATGAAAAGTGCATTCATCAGGGTTTTACCCTTTGTCACAATCTGGTTTTAATATCAGGGTCTTTTGTTGAACCATCCTTTCCCCTTTGCACCTTTTTTATACCAATCAAAAGAACCCTAGGATGAGATAGTAAATTGTACAAAAACTTTAGAAAACGTTTGGTAGTATCTACTAAAGCTGAACTTATGCATATCCTATGACCTAGCAATTCCACACCTAAGTATACATCCAATTCAAGCATCCATCTAGTCACCAAAGACATGTCCTAGCACGTTCATAGCCAAACTATTCATAATGGCCAGAAAAACGGAAATACCCAAATTCCATCAACAGTAAAATTGATAAGTAAATAATATACATTTACACATTATTCACAAATGAGAATGAACAGCAACTGTGTGCAACATGATGAATCTCATCAACATAATGTTGAATGAAAGAAGCCAGATACAAAAGAGCACATAGCGAATAATGTCTTTAATATGACCAAAATATGACTGAAAGCATAAGAACAGGCAAAAGTAGTCTACATTGTTAGAAATCAACACCATGGTTACCGTAGGTGGTAATAGGAGTTAAGGACTAGAGCAGAGCATGAAGGGGCTTGTGTGGTGCTGATAGCGTTTTGCTTTTTGATCTAAGAGCTGGCTAGATAGGTGTGTTCAGTAGCTGAAAATTTAATGTATTTTATACTGATGCTGTGTGTACTTTTCTGATATGTGTATATTTTACTTCGATCAAGTTTTTTTAAAAGGAACACAGAAAGTCAAAAGCACCTTCCTGTTGCCAAAGAGGAAATACGACCCTCTAAAGATTTTAAGGCTTTCTGAGAATTCCAGTAGGTACCAAATAGAAATATTATTCAAAGGAGGCACAAATCGGCAACATTCAACCCAATTGACTTAGGTTTTTTTGGTTGTTGTTTTTTTCTTTTTTTTAGGTAAAGATTATCAGAAAACTGAAAAGGGAAGTGTAAATATCTTACTCTATCTTAAATACACCAAATAGTTTGTTTAAGGATCACCTTAAACACAGTTCCCATGAAAAAAAGTATCTATGGCATACTACCCCAATTTTTAAAATCAGACCTAATTCCTACGAATTAGAAAAAATGATGGAGGATTAAACTTCATGGAGAACCTTAAAAAGTCAGGCAAGTGACAACTTGCCTTCCTCCGGAAATTTGCTGTGTCTTCATAACCATGAAAATATTTTTCTCCACCCTCACCATCACTTCCCCAAAACTGCTTTTCTTTAAAAGTCAAATATGCAGAAAAAACATTCTTACCAACTATTCTGCCATTGTAACACTGCTGTAAACTATACTTCCCAAGACCGAGACATGAACATTTGTAATGATAACAGCTGGACACTTGGAAGATGTTAGCAAGTGACCATGCTGATACTTTAAATCTGGACTTTCTTCGGGTGCCAAAAAACATATTTCTGAGATCACATTATCTTCTTCAGGAGTCAAACATACAATCTCTTAGCTCAGAAAGGCATAGGGACAAGATAAAGAACAAACCATAAATATTCAGATAAGAGAATGTATTGATGGGTCTCATTCTTACTCATTGAAAAATTAAATACTTAGACCTGGGTAAAAACTCTAGCTTCCTTCTTCATGGGAATAAATGCAAAAGATCCCTTCTGACTGGCTCCTTCTTTTAAATACTTTTTTCCATCCACTCCTAGAGGATCCAGAAACACAGGGCAGGCTGCTGCTACACAACATTATATATAGTCCTTTGGAACGTCTTTATTTCAGCAAATGATCTCTTTAATACCTAAAAGGACACGTGAGCCAAACCTGAGTATGAAAATAAACATAATAAACATATGCCTAAAGCATATCACACTCTTAACAACATATTCCTTTCAACCTCACAGATGCTGAGAGTGTTAAGATTTGGAAAGAATATTCAGATCATTTGTATTAAAGATTTGTTTTTTTGGCTGTGCCATGTGGCATGTGGGATGTTGGTTCCCCAACCAGGGATCGAACCCACACCCCCTGCAGTGGAAGCACAGAGTCCCAACCACTGAACTGCCAGGGAAGTCCCTGTATTAAAGCTTTCATTGTACAACCAATTTAAGAGACTTGGCTAAGGGCATGCAAATAATTAAAGCTTAAGTTAAGACTAGAACCCTGTGTTAGCTTGCTAATTTCTAGTCTAATATTTGATGTGCTATATCTAGATGCCTTTGAGTCAAAAGAAATTACATGAATGGATGACAATCTAGTTTTGTGGGTTGTGCATTGCTACTCAAGCAAAACCAAGAGCTGTGAGCCACAAAGGGTAAAATAAAACTCTCTATGAACTGGACATTCTTCAAGGAGGTACCTGATCTAGAGGAGATGCCCAAATCCACCAACTCACACAGTTGTTGTATCACATGATGAACACCAAAAATGAAATATAAAAAAAAGAAAACAAAGCACACACATGCTCTCCCTTACCCTGCCTTGTTCCATCCTCACAGCCACTTACATTCTAACAATAAAGCTCAAGAAAGAGATAAGCAACAGCTTCCCGTTGGAGGGATCAAGTAAATGCTTTGCATTTTACCTGGAGTAAGGTGTCTTGCATGGTGATCAACGTAGATGAAACTTCAGAAAGCACAGGAGGGTCTTACGAAACAAACTACAGAATATACTGATGGGACCACAGGGACTACGCCATTAAATGTCTCAGGTTACGTGGTACCTGATGTTCAGGGTCCACCTCTTTCCTTGCATCCCCTCTACAGAAACCCTTTTCTGCTTCAGCTTGTCTATAGTTTTGCCACACGTCCACCCTTCGCCCCAACTCTATTAGACCTGAGAGCTCCAGGATCTAGTATGTTTAGCTATACTCTCTAAGTATCTTGACATCATGCCTCTTGGTTCAAATTCTCAAGAGAAAGAATTTGATAGTCCCAATATGGTTCAATAGTTCACTTAGTTGTGGCCTCAGGTATTAATAAGGAAGACAGGGCAAAACAGAGGGCTGAGTGCTCAGAAAATCTAATACAGTAGAAATGACCCTTTTGGCCCCGGAGAGTTTCATCTAACTTCAGGACTCTCTGAAGCAACCACGTATCCTTAATTCTTATGAATCACCAACAGATGGTAGACAATCCATAGAAAAAAATTTAATTCTTGCAAGAGTTTTCGAAGAGATAATTTGATTACATATCAAAAGCCTTAATTTTATACATACCCTTCACCTCAGAAATTTAAATTCTAGGTTTTTTTTTTAATTGGGGTATAGTTGCTTTACAATGTTGTGTTAGTTTCTGCTGTACAGTGAAGTGAATCAGCTATATGTATACATATATCCCCTCTTTTTTGGATTTCCTTCTCACTTAGGTCATCACAGAGCATTGAGTTCCCTGTGCTACACAGCAGATTCTCACTAGTTACCTATTTTATACACAGTAGTGTATATATGTCAATCCCCATCTCCCAATTCATTCCACTCTCCTTTCCCCCTCCTTGGTGTCCCTACATTTGTTCTCTACATCTGTGTCTCTATTTCTGCCTTGCAAACAGGTTCATCTGTACCATTTTTCTAGATTCTATATATATGCATTAATATACAATATTTGTTTTTCCCTTTCTGACTTACTTCACTCTGTATGACACTCTCTAGATTCATCCACATCTCTACAAATGACCCAATTTCATTCCTTTTTATGGCTGAGTAATATTCCATTGTATATATGTACCACATTCTAGGCTTTCATTCTGAGGAAAAAATTAAGGTGTGTCCAGTAAGAAATAAGCCAAAAAAAAAAAAAAATCCTTGTCACAGCAGTTTTTCATAGAAAAATTATAAAAGGTAACTACCTAAATATCTAGAAAAAGAGATTGTTTTATTAATGAAAGTCATTTTTACTATTTTTGTTTCTACAAAAAAAAAAAAAAAACCATCATGATCCATCTTTGGTGAACATTTTCTTCTTCTTCAAAAAAAAAAAAAATCAGTAAGCCCTAGCATTGCTTTAATACTGGCACAAGGAAACTGCAAGTGGATTGCCTCCCATGCTATATTTTTCTTGTCTGGATTACAGTCACCGTGATGATCAAGCTGTTAACTGATCTCTTCCAGCTGCAGATTTGATCTGCTCCTACCAGTTCCTAATTGAATTTAGTTGCTTCCCCTCTGCCCTCCACTTTGGCTGAGGCCTCCCAATCTTAAAGTCCGAGTCTGCCTCCTTGCCTCCATCCTCCAGACCAGCAGCAGAAAAGTCCATGTCTTGGGCTCTAAAGCTTAACTAGTATGGATTTTAGACATTCTCGTTAATAATTTAATATCATTTTCAAAATCCTGGCTAAACAGCTATAGCCTTTGACTTGATATAAAATACTTGAGTTTCCATGTCCTCTAATTAACTTAGTGGATAAGAGCAATATGAGCTGGAATGCTACAAACACAGAGTGAGATGTATCTTTTCTTTAATATAGTGTCCAAGAAAGGCTACAGAATTATAGTGTTACAGCACAAACAGCTGGAATTAATAGAGTGATTTCCCCAACCCAGAATCTCCTCCTCTATCAGAGTGTTTATTAAGAGGACACGGAATTGGGGTTGCATGATAATTCTTAGTCTACTGCTGAGAATGTAACCTTGAAATTTTTTGACTGTAAATTCAGGACTTCAGCTGGAGACATTGGTAACAAACCCAAAAGCATCTGTTAAGACCTGGTAACGATACTGATAAAGGTCAAAGCAATTTACATCATATTCAATGACTGCAATTTCTTAATAACCCCAAAGTCACCACATCTGCCATTAGTCAATGCCTGTAACATGGCCATCTGAGTGCAATATGGCTGATTTGGCTGAGGATCTCAGACTTACAGTGAAAGCTAAACTCACTCCTAAGAAGGGTACGAAGAGCATGAAGAATACTATGCAGCTCATTGGTATGGCAAATGGAAGGATCCTACTGTTGCGCCTTCTTAACCCACCATGTTGTCAACCTCAGACACCCACTGTCCCTAAGTTTCTTCATTTGTAAAAGGATGAAACTACAAAAGGCCAATAAATAAAAGTTTAGAGCTGCTCTGGTTGAAGTGGGAAGGACAGAAACAGAATTCTATTACTCAGTCTCCCCTTTGGTTCCCTCCATTTCTTCCCTGTACCCAAAGATGGCCGTAGATAAAACTTGGCCGAACCTAAAGGTTCTGCAGAGCCCAGAGTGACAACCAATAGCCTATATGATTTCTGAGGCCCCTTCCCTAGTAAAACAACATTCACTTATGTGGCTGTGATTTGTCTGTAAAAATAGATATTGATTACCCAGCTTAATACACTGGCACCCAGCATATAGCAGGTGCTCAATGAATGTTGAGTGAATTGAACTTGAAATTGTATCTGTTTATCCAATGATCCAGTGAAACTTTGGAAAAGCAGAGAGTCCAAGACTTGGCTTACTCATTTTTTAGCCAATAAGAATAGAACCAAATTATAAGCCAATTTTATAAATTAGGGCACCTCTTAATTAATTACATTATTTTTGGTTCCTGTTGTTAATATCCACTTAGAGTTCCTTATATTTTATTATTCACTTAACTCACAGAATTTATCTTGTTTTCACCATATGCTGAATAGAATGGGTGGCAGAGTGTAAAGTGGCCTTTCTTTTTGGAGTCACTCTGAGCTGGGCTCTAGTCCCAGTTCTAACATTTACTACCTGTGGGACTTTGAGGAAATTTTAACCTATATACTTTCCTCATCTGAAAAACGGGTATAGGGAAATAGGGAATATGGAAAAGTTTTGACAATTACATGAAATAATACAATAACTGGCAACTAATAAGTGCTCCATAAATGCCAATAGTGGTTATAGTTATTTTTTTAATTGGTCAAAAAGGGACAGATTGCACAGCACATCCTAGAATACTATTCCTCTCTGTATTAAAATGTCATGAAGGAGAGATATTCAAGAGGTAGAGGAGAGATAGCTGCTTTACATCAGGAAAGGGAGCTAAGAAACAGGGGCATCACGATGACCATGACTGGTTAATGACCTGGGGAGAGTTTAACTCGAGCATCCCGCCTCCCAAATAATCATGTGTTTTCTTGCCAGGCCAAGTCTCTCCGATAATCCTTTTCTTCGGGGTCTTATTCTACCTTTGAAGAGGAAATAAAATATTGATCTTAGAAACTTACAGTGAAAAAGCAACTCACAAATTGTCTACTTCACCCATGGAAAATTCTCCATTAAGACATTAACATAAAGCTTTTTTTAGCTGTGTTATCTCTCCAAAGGGTTATGTCTTGGACATCTATTGTTTTGCCCTCCCAGTATTCTTCTGCTTCTGAGAATAATACAGAATGTCCAGAACTTCCCTTTACCCAGAACACAGTGATATGGTTAACAAGTAAGCTGCCATCTTCTTCCATAACTTTACCCGTGGCCACAGCTGATTGATGTAGGGTGTGCTTCTCAGCCCAGCTCATCAATTTGAGGATTTCAAGACGTGAAGCACCAGAATGAGAAACAGAAATAGTTTTACCTCCAATATTGCCAGGTAGTTTGGGATTTTTTTAATGTTGATAAAAGGGTGGTAAACAAAGGTACACAAATTGAAACTTGTAAATATTTTCTCTTAACACGGTCATTAGGAAGACAACGTTCTTTTATTTTTAAACAGGCAAAATTACCAGAAAGAAAGAGAGGAAAGTACAGAAGACACAAGTGTACCATTATTCAGTGATGGATGCTAAGAAACAAAATGTTATAGTCTCCTAGGATGATAAAAATAACTATTTATCAGTAATATTATGTTATATTTCATCAGACTCCTTCCCTTCCTCCCAGGTAGTCTCCCGTTCCACACATTAAGTCACATTAAGTCCTGTGTCATTTCAAAACATGAGGGCAAGGGGTAGTTATTAATAATAAATAAAAACACCCAGGATTTCTACACCAATTTTCCTCCCAAGAACATCAACACTATTATTTCACAACATTCCTTGGAGGAGAATACAGATGGGTATCATTACTGCCATTATATGGTTAGAGGAATTACACAAGGAAAGCTGAATAAACTATCTTATAACATGGTGGCTAAACTGGGGTTATAACACTTTTCTTTCTTAGTAAAGGGAAAAGGAAGGATGATGTAGGAAATATCACTGGCAAAATGGATAATTTGAATTGCCTATATGTATGTTATAGAATGGCTCATGGCACTCGTTTAACACAGAGAAACGTGGTAAATCCCAATTTCAACTTTGTAAATGTAACTTATGCATGTGGATGCGTGTTGCAAAAATCATATCATACTATACATATTATTTTATAGGCTGTTCTTTGTGTGTAACAGCATATTGTAAACAACTGACATACATCTATATCAACGATTACAATGGCTGCAAAGTAGACCACTTATAAATGTATCCTAATTTACTTATTTGGGGGAGGTTTTTTTTCCCAAAGCCAGGCATGAACATGCCTCTTTGAAAAACACAGAAAGAAACCCCTCACAAAAATTAATACAGGTTGATCCCATCAACAAATGATTACCAGACGCGCTCATGGGAATCTCCATGAAGACAACATCATCACACTCACGCACCAAAGGTTTAAGGAGCAGGACGAGTAAAAGCCAGCAATTACAATAGCATGTGATCAGCCACTCTTATAAACTAAGGTAACATTTTCTAGAGTTTAATTTGCTTAGATATATCACAAGTCGTGAAAATGTAAATACCCTTTGCCCCAGCAACTTCCCTGCTAGAAAGTTATCCTTAGCCTGTAATAGAACAAGTTACAAAGATATTTGTACAAGGGTATTTATGACAGTATGTTAATTAACAGGAGGAAGGGTGAGCAATAAAAACAGATCAGTTTAAATAAATTAAGATACATCCAAAGTGAATCCAGGGAAGCCTTAAAAATGGTAATGTGAATTATGAGAAAATACTCGAGACATACTTATGACTGATTATGTTTTATAAAAACAGGTTACATCAACATGTGTGTTTGTATGAGTATGAGAAAGATTAAACCCAACATACTGGTCGTGATCCTTTCTGGGTTATGAGTTTACTGGAAACTATTTTTCATGTTCACTGGATTTTCTAATTTATATATAATGAGCACAGAATACTTACCCAAAGTAGAAATTAACATGATGTGGTACATGCTATTATAAAGAGAAATACAGGGTGCTCTAGGAGCCCCTAACTCAGCCTGGAGCTTAGAGGAAGGTTGGGTATGGCCTCACATGTTAGTGACACACACTGAATCTTCAAGGATACATAGCAGTTGGCCAGTTAAAGGAAAGGGAAAGAGCATTCTAGGATGAGGAAAAGCCTTGGAGGAATGTGACAGCATGACCCAACCAAAGCAGTATGAATAGTTCACAGGCTGCAGAAAGGGTAATTAAAAGAAGAACTGGGCTTCCCTGGTGGCGCAGTGGTTGAGAGTCTGCCTGCTGATGCAGGGGACACGGGTTCGAGCCCTGGTCTGGGAGGATCCCACATGCCGCGGAGCAACTAGGCCCATGAGCCGCAATCGCTGAGCCTGCGCGTCTGGAGCCTGTGCTCCGCAACAAGAGAGGCCGCGACGGTGAGAGGCCCGCGCACCGCGATGAAGAGTGGCCCCCGCTTGCCGCAACTAGAGAAAGCCCTCGCACAGAAACGAAGACCCAACACAGCCAAAAATAAATAAATAAATAATTTTTTTAAAAAAAAAAGAAAAGGTTTGGTGAGGCTGGAACTTGAGCATGATTGTAGGTTGAGCCTATGGAGATAAAAAGCTAAAAAACAAAAGAGAGAGCAATAAGATTCAATGCGGAGAAAATTAAAAAAAAAAAAAAAAGAAGAACTAAAAGTGTCTGCTCGATTTTGAAATAGGAGAACTCAATTTTGACCTAAGTTTGTGTAGTTTCGGTGAAAAGATGAAGGCAGAAGCCAGATGGTCACAAGCTAAGGAAGGAACGGGAGGTGAGGAAGCGTGGGTGAAGGTGGACGCTAGCTCAAGGAGTGCTGATACAACCATGAAAAGAGGGAGAGGGGAATGGGAGTGGGATATCCAGTTGTAAAAAGGTTTTATTTTCTTAGATGGGAGATTTGAAGGATGTTAATGGGAGAAAGAGCCAATATAAAGGGAGAGGATGATTTAAAAAAAAAAAAAAAGGAATGGGAAGGTGTGGATGATAGTTTGATATTTCTAGTCGGGGATGGTGAGAGGGGCTGCAGGACAGGAGTGAAAGGCTGAGGAGTCCAGCAGTCAGGTCAGGTGACATCACAGGAAATCATCTCTTAGTTTCAAACTGCAGAGACAGTTCATAGAAAGAATCATAACTTCATTTTCATAGAAAATAGGACCAGTGAGTAGCTGTGGCCAGAAAAATCCAGAAAATGCTTAGTACAATCAGAAAAAGTGTTGGAAACAATACAGAACACTATTATCTCACTTCTGTATGACAACAAGAAACATTCCGTGTAATTTCTATAACCACACCTAAAGAAAGACGTAACAGTATTGGGAAAAGTACAGAAAACAGGAACTACCAAGTGCTAAAGCAGATGGGAAGCACATTATAGGAGTGCCGAAATACAAGATTTGGACTTTTCACCAAGAAAAAACAGAGCCTAACAAGGAACATGTTTCATTTCAGTGGCTTCTAGTCTGGGTATCAAAAATCTTTCTTAATATCAGAAATATTTGAGAACACACATGATAGTGTTTAAACATTTAATAATTTCTGATTGGGAAAATACATTATGACAAGAAGCATTCACAAACTGAATCATTTTTTAAATTAACTTGCATTTTAATAATCTCAGCAACACCTACATATTTTTGGTATGTGTGTATCTGTTATGTCTGACGTTATATGTTTATCCTATTAGAAACAGTGTTTGGGCACACATATGAAACTGCAATTCCCTTGCAATAATTCTGAACTACCACCCACCATCCCATACCTGTCCAGAAATTCTCAGACCACATTTGGGAACCACTGTCTTAATTTATAAAATCCTGAATTTGGCAAATATGTATCTTGTCACCTAATGTCCAAAAGCTAATATTTAATTTCATTTTTTAAAAATGAAACTTGAAAGAGCTATATTTAGAACACAGTAGTCTTTTGGAAGATTTGTAAACATTACCTCAGAAACAGCATAAAGTGAAAAATAGAAATTTTCCAAAATGTTTATATAAGTCACCAGATGATATCTCTGTAATAAGTTTTAAAGAAAATTGTTTTTTCAGAGGCCACAACCTTTAGGGTGACATGAGGGAGCAGAGCAGGGCTATGAGGGAGAATCACCGTAACAGGGCTATGTCATGACACTTCTTGGTGCAGCTAAGCCAAATACACTAAGTCTTGTCACTGTTAATTCTCACATTTGTGTCCTGATCAGGCATAATACAGAGGCACACATACACTCAAGATATTCTTGAATAAAGAGAAAAGTAATCAATGAAAACAGGGATGAAAACTGAAAGAAAAGAAACCCGGTTTTAGGACTTAGTAATTTCACCACCCTACAAATAATTTAAAGTACAGAAATGACTGAATGCAGGGTTCTAAGAATCAATTTCATCTGGATTTCCAGAAAGATAAAAACTATAGAGTAAAACAGAGAATGGCTTAGTTCACTTTTTCATGACTGAAAAAAATGCATTTTGGAATTTGCTTATACACAATCCCACTCAATTTATTTTCTAGGGAAACCTGGTCAGTTGACCCTTTTGCTGTTCCTTTCAGCAGATCTGAACCTGCCTTTTAAGCTCCCTGTGCAATCTGCCTTTGAATCCAGAGACCTCCCTATTGACCACAATCTCCATAACTTACCCTATGAGCTTCCCGACTAGCCATTCAAGAAAGACAAGCAGGGCTTCCCTGGTGGCGCAGTGGTTGAGAATCTGCCTGCCAATGCAGGGAATACGGGTTCGAGCCCTGGTCTGGGAGGATCCCACATGCCGCGGAGCAACAAAGCACGTGAGCCACAATTGCTGAGCCTGCGCGTCTGGAGCCCGTGCCCCGCAACAAGAGAGGCCGCGATAGCGAGAGGCCCGCGCACCGCGATGAAGAGTGGCCCCCGCTTGCTGCAGCTAGAGAAAGCCCTCGCACAGAAACGAAGACCCAACACAGCCAAAAATATTAATTAATTAATTAATTAATTAATTAATTTTTTTAAAAAAAGGAGCAGAATGAACAGAACACTTATAATCTTCATGAACAACCTGTATTCACGTTTTTGTCATTAAATAGGAAGAATGATAGGTCATTTCAGTCAGTCAATAGATAAATAAAATTCTAATATTTTAGTAAACTGAGGTGGGAAAATAAATTCACACAGTCTTCCTTTTTAAAATGAAAAACTAGCACTATGATGTTTTTCATTTTGTCTTGCCTTAAAGAGGACGCTACATAGTCCAGTTTCTGGCTGTAGCTCTGTTAATAGCTGCATGGCCTTGTTGAAACTCCTCACCCACTCTGGCCCTCAAGTTCCTCTTCAACAATATATGGAGGTTGAGTCGGGTGATCTTTAATGTTTCTATGAGCTCAAAAATTTAAATGACTCTCTGACTATTGAGAGATTTCATCTCTATTTCATATTGTTTATGTTAGGAAAAGATAATGGTGAAATTTCTAACTCTGGTTCACCATCTTCTCATTCATTAACTAAGCCCGTAAAATGTTCCTGAATTGCTCCCGGAATTAACAATTATCTTTCCACATTATGAAATATAAAGACAAGATTGGAATCACTATAGCCCAATCATTTTAGATCCATATTTAGAGAAAAGTGAATCCATTCATTAACACACAATTCAGCACTAAGTGGATGTTAGAATTAGCAAGAGAAGCACAGAGGTGAAACCTAGAACCGGCCCTCAAACACCTTAGAATTAAAACAGGGACAAACTGTTAACTGAACACTTACAATTCACTGTGATAATTGCTAGGATGGAGCAAATAATACACAGTTTGGTTGTACATTACATTTGACTGTTTGACTATGTCTTCTTCCACTAGATTCTAAGCTCCATGAGGGCAGGGACCTAGATTTTTCTGGTCACTATTCCCCTAGAGGTGGTCGTATGATTTGTTCTCAAAAAGCACTTGTTGAGTAAATAAAATAATGAATGAATGGCCGACTAACAGGGACTTAAAAGAAGTGAACCTAAGTCTACTAAGAAACAGGTACACTTAAGGGCAAGGTTAGTGGCCACATTCTAGAAGTCCAGATTATTTCCTTGTCAATTGTATTTTTCATTATATTGCAGACATAAAGAAAAAAATTCATATATTTCCATTTCCCTCGTTCATTCCAAAACACATTTTTAACATTATAGAGCTATAGAACATTTGTAAAAATAAAGAATTTTCTATGTGGAATTCAATGTCTAGAACCTATGAATTTATGTAAATGAAAAATGAATAGCCCGGATGGTAACCACTACCACTTTTGGTTTTGGTTCATTCATGTGACATTTGTCACATTATGTCAAACTCACCACCACCACCAGAAAAGGACAAACACCAAATTAAAAACCACTTTAGATTTATTACTATCATTTTTTTTTTATTTGCTGGTAGCTAAGAGCATGAATTCTGGAACCAAACTGGTTCTCTCCAGATATGTGACCTTCAGCAAGTTACTTAACCACTTTTTGCCTGAGTTTCCTCATCTGAGTAATAAGAACAATGATACTACCTCATAGGGTTGTTATGAAAATGAGTTAATATGTGTAAACCTCTTAGAAGAATACCTGTCACATGGTAAGCTCTAAGTGTTTGCTAAATATATAAAATCAAATCAATACACCGTCAGCGGAGTACTCCACTGGGTTAAGGCAGTGAAAGACAATGCATAATGAAGACAATTCTTTTGGAATTATTCTGGTGAAATTTTCAAAGAGGAAGGCCGTGGATTCAGAACAACCCACATTAAAATAAATTGGTTGAACAGAGAGCTTGAAGAGAAGAAAAAAAAATTCTAGAGCATGCTAAAATGGACTAAAACAAGTCACTTAACTCCTTCCATTTTCTCATTAGAAAAATTCCCCTCAGGGAAAAGTGATGACTCAAAGTTAGAAAGAATACCAACAGTAACATTATTTTTGAAATAGTGCATAAAGATGATATTTAAAGGTATTAGGTTTAACAAAATTTAGTGAAAAGGAGTAAAAATCTATCCAGTAAGTGCATTCATAATTAGTACCTAAAGATCATATATTAAGAGTTTCATGCTCTATGTATGTGGAACCTAGAAAAATGGCACAGATGAACTGGTTTGCAGGGCAGAAGTTGAGACACAGATGTAGATAACAAACGTATGGACACCAAGGGGGGGAAACCGCAGTGGGGTGGGGATGGTGGTGTGCTGAATTGGCCGATTGGGATTGACATGTATGCACTGATGTGTATAAAATTGATGACTAATAAGAACCTGCAGTATAAAAAACAAACAAACAAACAAAAAAAAACAACTAATACTAAACTTTCTTTGGGTTATTTGTATGGAAATATGTTAATATAAATGTTTCAGACATTACATGAAATTTCTAAAAATCTTATATGTTCAGGTATAATGTTATAAGTCATAATTCTAGTTATACTTTAAAGTGTATATCTCAGAAATAACTAAATGTCCTTGTCAATTGCATTATTATGAACTTTCATCAAATCTTTAACCGTGGTCATTTTTTTTTAATATATATTTTTATTCTTGGCTGTGTTGGGTCTTCGTTTCTGTGCAAGGGCCTTCTCCAGTTGCGGAGAGCGGGGGTCACTCTTCATCGCGGTACGCAGGCGGGCCTCTTCACTATCGCGGCCTCTCTTGTTGCGGAGCACAGGCTCCAGACGCGCAGGCTCCGTAATTGTGGCTCACGGGCCTAGTTGCTCCGCGGCATGTGGGATCTTCCCAGACCAGGGCTCGAACCCGTGTCCCCTGCATTAGCAGGCAGATTCTCAACCACTGCGCCACCAAGGAAGCCCGGGAAACCGCGGTCATTTTTAAGTCTTGTCATTTACAGACAGTTCTGTGTGTACGCTGATGCTTTCGCAAAAATGTTCCTATAAAAGGGTTTCATCTTCAAGGAATTCATGGAAAAGCCTCTGACAAGTACAGGTTTCTGGTAACTGACTATACTGCTGAACTGAATGAATAAGCATTTTCAGAACTCTAATGGAAAACTGATGAATTCATAAAAGTGCTAACAAAAGATCAAGATAAAAAAAAATTAACTACATGGGACTGAGTGAACTGACGAGGATGATTATAATTTTTGTGACTTTCTGTTTGAGCTAAGAAAAAAAAAAATCCCACAAGGACTCAGAGGCAAAAAATATACAAATCAATTTTCACTGCCAAGTAAAGGAGCTGTTACAGTGGAGGATTACTGGACTGAATGTCAATATTATGACATAGTATGAATGTGTTTCGTGTTTGGTAATTGCAATCATTGTTGCTTTTGTTGTGGTCATCCATTTACAATGCTTGGTGTCAGTTTATTTATCTCTTGTAAAAATAAAATACAGTGTGTGTGTGTGAGTTGTGGGAAAAAAAAGGAAACTTTTAAATTCCTGATTCTGGTTTTGTACAACTGTATAATTAATGGTGATGATCATATTATAAGGGCAGATTTATATGTGTGGGGGAGGTGGTGGTGATGGGGAGGCCCAAATAGAAATTACAAATAAAGGAAATAACATTTCATAAAAAAAAAAAAAAGTTTCATGCTCTATATAAAAAAGATAAACACCAACGATTTACTGTATAGCACAGGGAACTATATTCAATATCTTGTAATAAACTATAATGGAAAAGATTAGGAAAAAATGATATAGAGATATACATATATATATAACCAAATCACTTTGCTGTACACCTGGAACTAACACAATATTGCAAATCAACTATACTTCAATTTAAAAGAAAAAAAAAAAAGAGTCTCATGCTCTGCCGACAGCTGGCAGGGCGGGCAAGAGCATACGTTAAAGTTGTGATCCCTAAACCTGACCATGTGTCACAATTTCTGGGGAGTTTTGTAAAAACTGACACCCTGGAGATTCTGATTCAAGAGGTCTGAGGTAGAGTTCAGGTGTCATTTTTTCCCCAGTTCTCCCAAGTGATTTCCAAGGACAGCCAGGTCAGAATGCATGGCTAGAACACTTGCTGCCGAGAAGTCTCTAGCGGCATGCGGCTGAATTGTCTCTTCATTCCTACCTCCTGCGACCTTGTTATCAATAACTATGTCAAAAGCCATCAGCTGCAGACAGGATGAAGTCATGAGACAGGGGCACATGTTGCCTAACCAGCCTGAGAGTCCAAGATGAGCAGCAAAAAATGAACCATAAGTCTCATGATAAATGAACCTGCATTCAGGTTCAAAAGTCAAATGCAAAATTGCAATAAACAGGTACAATAAAAATGGTTTCACAGCTCTTCTGCTGAAAGTATTTCCAGACACACAGCTTACCGGGTGATGCAGAGGTCTGCAAACTGACACAGTCCAACCTACTCTGTGCCTCGGCCCTCGTGTTCTATACTGGATTTATAAGAGGTTGTAAGAGGGAGGTTGACTAGGCTGATACTTGGCAGGTGTGCACCAGTATGGCCAGGTTGAATGTTAAAATAATGAAATAGGGCTTCCCTGGTGGCGCAGTGGTTGAGAATCTGCCTGCCAATGCAGGGGACACGGGTTCGACCCCTGGTCTGGGAAGATCCCACGTGCCGTGGAGCAACTAGGCCCGTGAGCCACAACTACTGAGGCTGCGCTCCGCAACAAGAGAGGCCACGATAGTGAGAGGCCCGCGCACCGCGATGAAGAGTGGCCCCCGCTTGCCGCAACTGGGGAAAGCCCTCGCACAGAAACGAAGACCCAACACAGCCATAAATAAATAAATAAATAAATAAAATTTAAAAAAAAAATGAAATACTTTAGTACCGGTTGGTAAATAGCTACTTCTCACAGCCTCCAGTCATTTCAGCCCCTCCCCCAAGACCTCACCTCCCTCCCCAGCAACCAAAGGGTTACTACCAGACTCAGCCAGGGTTTCCATTCCATGCCAGATGCATTGTTAATATTTTCAAATTGGAAATAAATGAGAAAAGCTACTAGCCAGGAGTGGGAAGTGTGTGGAAATTACAGCAGAGGAAGAATCGAAGTTCAAGGGATCTTTAGCCTTGAAAGGAGAAGACTTGAAATGGGGTGGGTTCAGGGGGAATATGAGCACTGCCTTCAAATACATGATTGAGCTTCATGTGGGAAACAGATTAGATTTATTCCGAGTATCTCCGGTGGGGGGAATTATGCACAGTGATTGGAAATTACAAAGAAGGTGACGTCAATTTCATATAAGGAAGAACTTTGGAATCCTGGTGCCGCCCAACAATGGAAATGGCTTTGTGTGAATAGTGAGCTTCAGGAAGCAGCACAGGAAAGAGCAATGACTCTGAGAATAGTACAGCAGCTGCAGATGCTTCTGATCTGGATGGTGAGCTAGAGAGATCAGTGGTTACAAGCCTACGTGTTCATCTGAATCCTCAATGAAACTTTTTATAAAATTGACTTTTTTGGAGCAGTTTTAAGTTCACAGCAAATTAAGCAGAAAATACAGAGAATATCCATACATTCCCTGCCTTCACAAACACACAACCTTCCCTACTATCAACATCCTGCACCCAAGTGGTATATTTGTTACAACTGATGAACCTACATTAATACATCATTGTCACCAGAAGTCCATGTTCACATTAGAGTTTACTCTTAGTATTGTACATGCTATGGGTTTTGACAAATATATGACACCTATCCATCATTATCAATGGAACTTATAAAATATCAGACCTCTTACTCTCCACCCCAAACCTACTAAATTAGTATCTCTTGGCACTGGAGTTTGGGAATTTGCATATTTTAAAGCTCTTCACTTGATGTTGACACACAGACAGTTTTGGAAATCTGCATTCGATGATCTGTAAGGTTTTTTCCAATCTTCAGATTCTATAATTTTATTAAATAAAAATCACAATAACTTTTTTAAAGGAGTACATGACTCTTGAAAACTGACCAGGGCTTGGAGGAGAACCTGTGGAGTATATATAGCATGTCAAGCACTATGCTAGACTCCTTTAATTCTTACAAGAACCCTGCAAGGTAAGTATTAATATATATTCCCATTTAACAGAAAACAAAACTGAGGCTCAGACAAGTTAAGTAACCTTCCCAAGGTCCCAGAGCAAGTAAAAGAGTTGGAATTCAAATTGAGGGCTAATTCATGCACCTTCTTTCTCTTATACTATTAGACCTCCAACAAACTCTCAATTACCTGAAATTAGTGAATGAAGACACACAATTTCAGATTACTAATAGTGAATTATTTTGTGTTTGTTGGATTCTTAAACATATTATATTCAGCACATGGGAGGGATATTTAGTTATAGGACGACAGAAAACCAGATGATATTCCAGGAACTTGTAAGATTTTATGCACTAAATTTCCTTATATAAAGCCAAGGGCTAACATAGCCAATATATTTGCTCCATGAATTTGAAATGTTGGACTAAGGATACTCTGATACCTAAACATGTAATGAATCATCCAAAACAAGAGACAAGGACTCAACCACATCTTTCCTCTTCATCATGGACTCCAGACCAGAGAGGTGGCCAATTCCGTATTTTCACAACGGAACACTGACCTGTTCCCCAAGCCACAGAAAAGAACAACTCGTTTCCTAGAGCTGCACTTTGACTGCTCCTATGGGACATAGAAATAGAATGTAATGGTTATTAAGAGCACACACCTTTGTGTCAAACCTGGATTCAAATCTGGGTCTGCCGCTAACTAAATACAGAATCTTGGGGGAATTACTTAAGGTCTCTAGGTTAGTTTCCTATCTGTAAAATGGGACTGATGACATTTAATATGTGCCTCCCAGGGTTACTATGAGGATTAGATGAGATGCTGTATGTGAAGTACTTAACATTCTTTTAATACTTACCAAGCACTCAATAGATGTTCACATTATTACTTATCAATGGAGAAGTCAAGTCCAACATCATCTCTGAATCCTCCCAATTGTCTCCATGGTCCCAACTAAGGGGGAAGGAGTGTGTGTAGGTATTGGGGTAGATGGAGGAGGGGAGGGTGTTAACCTATCCTCAGGTCTACGAGGATTTGTTCCCAACCCTCAACTGTAAGAATCTCAAAATGCCTCCAGGTCCTGGAAGGTAAAGGTCATTAGGAGGAATGGAAGCAAGGTTAAGTACTTAAACTTGAGAAGTTAGAAACTGAGACAGTGAGAAAGAAGTGGGACTATATTAGAACATGGATAATACATTTCCTCCCTGCTAATGGATTAGGACAGGGTAAATGGGCTGATCAAAAAATATGTTCCATAACACATGACAAACACCAGTGCACATCTTTGGTGGACACGGATGCTGAGCTCTAGAGGCCCTCACTAAGGACTAGTGCTCCTTTCTCACCTAAATGTATTTCTTCTTTTCTGATAATCAAAAATCACCTTCTACAAGATGAAAGCTCTAATTAGAAAAGATACATGCACTCCAATGTTCATAGCAGCACTATTTACATTGGCCAAGACATGGAAGCGACCTAAGTGTCCATTGACAGATGAATGGGTAAAGAAGATGTGGTACATATATGCAATGGAATATTACTCAGCCATAAAAAAAGAATAAAATAATGCCATTTGTAGCAACATGGATGAAACTAGAGATTATCATTTAGTAAGTCAGAGAAAGACAAATATCATATGATATCACTTATATGTGGAATCTAAGAAAAATGATACAAATGAACTTATTTACAAAACAGACTCACAGACATAGAAAACAATCTTATGGTTACCAAAGGGGAAGTGGGGGGGAGGGATAAATTAGGAGTTTGGGATTAACAGATATACACTACTATATATAAAATAGATAAACAACAAGGACCTACTGTATAGCACAGGGAACTATATTCAATATCTTGTAATAACCTATAATGGAAAAGAATCTGGAAAAGAATATATATTTATACATATATATGGTATAACTGAATCAGTTTGCTGTACACATGAAACTAGCACAACATTGTAAGTCAACTATACTTCAGCTAACAAAATAAGTCACCTTCTACAAACTAAATCACCATCAACATCAACATCCATTAAGAAAATAACACTACTTCAGCACAACAAAAGGCCTCAGGTTTAGAATATAACACAACAATGTCTAAAGATCCACTATGATTATCAAGGACTGAAGAGCTTGCTGGGTGGGTAAGCAAACATTCTGAGAAAGCCTATGTGTTGGGAGGAGGGAAGTTCTATATAAAATCATTGATTAACACCCAGCAAATAAGGAGTTCCTTCATTGGGTGATTATACGATAAGTGGACCATCTGCTAACTTAACTTAAAAGGGAACCATTTCTGATTTATGAGGGCATACACAGCATAAGCTAATTTGTGAGGTCTGTTTGATGGGATAGAAGAAAATAACTCATTTAAACTCCTCTCACAGATTGTTTTGTTAAAATGCCTCTTTTTTAGACCATAAAATTTAAGGCAAACTAAAACTATATTGTTTAGGGCTACATAATTATGTGGTAAAACTACAGTGAAAAGCAAGGTCATGAATGCCTTGTTATCTTTGTCAAGATGCTTACCCATGGGAGGAAGGAAGAGGGCTAGATTAGGTGGGGTCATTCAGGAAGGTTTCAACAAATGTCTGTTTCTTGGCTTTAGTGATGATTTATACTGGCGTTTGTTTTTTAATAAACTGATGTTTGTTCTTGTTTTATATACACCTGTTTTTTTATATACAGTTGTTTGTTTCATAATTCATTAAACTAAATTAGTTTTTCACAGAAACATTAAGGCACTTATGAAAGAAGTAGATATCTAACAGTAGTTATTTCCAGTGGGGAGTGGTAGAATTGTGACAGTCTGTTACAGTGACTGTTATTTTCCTTAAAATACTTCAGTATCATATTATATAAGTGCTGATTAGCTCAAATTTTAATTCCAAAGATAATCAGCAACATTCTTTCAAGAATGAATAGTCCAGAGATGTCAGCTAGCATTACATCAGAAAGAGCCACTCTCCAGGGTTGGCTACTCTAAGCCCTGCTATCCATGTCTTGATGGATAACTGGTCCTCCGCTAATTAGCATATTATGTCAAAAATGGGTTTTTATCAGTGAAACTTATGATGATTTACTTTCATCATGCATGTAGAAATTTTCTCCCAGTAGTGCAATTAAAGGTATTCAAAGAATGTAAATTGTCTAGAGTTGTTAAAAAATCTATCCACCCTTGCATGCACAAAAGCAATAAATACCCTGTCCCCTTAGAGGACAGATAATCCCTAATATATCCTATATCCAGCCATTGACTTTGTGCCATAAGACTGACTAGAGGACACAGAATCATGGCAATGTGGACCCTGACACCTGAAAGGAAGATTTCAGGGACTTCATGGAGCCTACAGATGAAGTTTATGAATGGTTTTGTGCCTTCTTATTACTAAATGTTGTTGAATACATATTTGAATATACAGCAGAATTTAGTTTGTGATATGAATTCATTATAACCTGGTAGCGAGGTTGTGGGAAGAAACCAGTGCCACCTCAAATATCTTTTGTGGCTATTGATATCTACCAAAAAGAAAGAACCTAAAATTTCACATGACTAACATGACTTAGGTTGGTTCACAACAACAGTGTCTTTTGCTTTTTACTGACCTTTTTCTGAAGTTATTGACATCTTATAAATTGAGTGAGTGTTATTTTGCAAACAGAAAAGGAATTAAAATACTCAGTAAAAAATGTTCAAGAGACAAAAGCAGGTATTTCACAGAATAAATCAAATATGGTCAATAAATATATAAAGAACTGTTCAACATTGTTATTAATTAATCAAGTAATGATGACATGAGATACTATCTTAAACCCTTTCAGTTGGAAAATATGTATGTGTATTAAGTCTGACAAAGCCAAGTGTTGGAGAGGATTTGGATCCACAGAATCTTCTGTGCATTGCTGGAGGGAGTGTAAATTGGCTCAATCACTTTGGAAAATAATTTGTCATTATTTCATGAAGATGAATATTCACATGCCCTTTTTCATTCCTAGGTATATACCCAAGAGAAACTTTTGTGTCAGTATTTTAAAAGACACACTCAAGAATGTCTATAGCAGCACAAAAGCCCAAACCTAAGAATAACTCAAAAGCCCATCAACAGGAAAATGGATGAAAAAAACTGGTATATTCATGCAATGAAATACTATCCTAAAATCAGCATGAATTAACAACAACGCACAACAATATGGACAAATTTTAGCAATCTTCTGTTAAATACAAGTCTTATAAGATTTCATAAAGACACCTTATTTGGAAATAGATATAAATGCAATAAAGCTATATTAAAAGAAAAGAGAGAGATAGCAAAGGAAAGAAAAACACTGGATTAAGAATGATGCTTGCTCAGGAAAAGAAAAGTGAGGGTTTGTATGAGAAAGGGAAACCATGTAATTTGATGTAAGTTATTATCAATAACTTAGCTCTTACTTTTATGATGGATTCATGAATGATGACATTATTAATAATGATAGATGGGTAGATTGAAAGCAGGTCATACATAAGCCAATGATGAGATTGTATCATGAGACATGCATTAAGATTTATCCAATTCTATGCACTTTGAAGGCAAAATCAAGATAAAACTGAGAAAAGGTTAAAAATAAAGGTTAAATACCTATATATATTGTGCAACACTATTGTGTTAAAGTCTAGAAGCAAACTGATGTTTTTATCATGTTTCTCACATAAAAACACCTGGTCAATATTTGGTTGAATCAAATTATTTTTCGATACAAGCCTGAGTTTTTGTTAGTGTTTTGTTTTGTTTTGCATTTTTTGTTGCAGCAGTCAAATGCCAAGTAAAAGTCTGATAGTTCTCTGGCTCTCTGCAGTTTCTTAAGTGAAGACAATATCAAAAGAATTAGAAGAAACATCTAATAAAGGATTATTGTCTAAAACATACAAACAACTCATAAAACTCAACAATAAGAAAACCCAATTTAGATTGACGTGTATACACTGATGTGTATAAAATTGATGACTCATAAGGACCTGCTGTATAAAAAAAATAAATAAAATTAAATTAAAAAATTTTAAAAAAAAAGAAAACCCAGTTTAAAAACGGACCAAAGGGTTTAACAGACACCTCACCAAAGAAAATATGCAGATAGAAAGTAAGCATATGAAAAAATGCTCCATATCATATAACATCTGTGAATGCAAATTAAAACAACAATGAGATACCACTACACATTCTAGCAGTAGAATGGCCAAAATCCAGAACACTGATAAAACCAAATGTTGGCAAGGATGTGAAGAGCAGGAACACTCACACATTCCTGGTGGGAATGCAAAATGGTACAGCCACTTTGGAACACAGTTTGGCAGTTTCTTATAAAACTAAAAATACTCTTGCCATACAATCCAGCAATTGTGTTCCTTGGTATTTATGCAAACGAGATGAAAATTTACGTCCACACAAAAACCTAGACGCAGATGTTTCTAGCAGCTCTACTCATAATTGTCAGAACATGGACACAACCAAGATGTCCTTCAGCAGATGAATGGATAAATAAACAGTGTTATATCCAGACAATGGAATATTATTAGCACTAAAAAGAACTAAGCTATCAAGCCATGAAAAGACATGGAAGAAATTTAAATGCATATTATTAAGTTAAAGTAGTCGATCTGACAAGGCTACATAGGGTACGATTTCAACAATACGACATTCTGGAAAAGGCAAAATTATAAAAGCTATAAAAAGATCAGTAGTTGCCAGGGGAGGGGAGAAGGGGGAAAGATGAATAGACAGAGCACAGAAGCTTTTTATGGCTATGAAAACACTCTGTATGATATTATGATGGTTATATGTCATTATTCTTTTAACCAAACGCGCAGAATGTACAACACCAAGAGTGAATCCTGAGGTAAACTATGGACTTTGGGTGATTATAATGTGTCAATGTAGGTTCATCAACTATAACAATGTACCACTCTGGTCGAGCATGTTGATAATGAAGGAGGCTACGCCTGTGTGGGGGCAGTGGGTTTATGGGAAAATCTCTGTACCTTCCTCTCAATTTTGTTATAAATTTAAGAGAGCTCTAAAAAAAAGTCCTTAAATATACATATAAAATATATATGTATATATATATGTGTACATATATATACACATACACACACATAATCTTGAAGGTAATGTTGATGTGCTATTGTCAAAATTTTGCTTAGTTGAAACACTGTAGGATATTAAATAATGCCTTCTCTCTAGTAGTTTGCAATCTGCTGGGAATACAAACCAACCCACTTCATTTAACTTAAGACTAGTCAAAAACAACCCACTGAATAAATAACAAAAATGAATGTACAGACACATATCCATCATCCTGAGAGCTATTCGAATGCCACGTGGTGATGTGAGACAGCTGGTTTATTCAGGTTTGTCATCCATGAATCAGCACCAACTATGCACCAGGCTCTCTTCTAGATTCTGAGGATAGAGCAGTAAACAGCAAGGTACCTGCCTTCACGGAGCTTACATTCTAGTCATGTCATGAGCAATGATATAAAGAATGCAGGACATGGAAATAGGGAATAGATAATCTTGGAAGCCTCGCTGAGAAATGGGTCATTTGAAGAATGAAATGTGGAACCAAGTCATATCTAGGAAGGCGCATTCCAGAGGAGAAAACAGCAAGTACAAAGTCCTGAGGTGGAAGATTTCTTCAGGTATTGGAGGAACAGTAAGGCCAACATAGGGTGGAGGGAGACTGGTAAATGACAGGTTTGGGGTGGATCTATGGAGTGCACTGGAGATCTTGTTAAGCTGCATGGAGGGGAAGGAAGTCTATCTGGAGTGGCTTCATGAGAGTCTGGGGAGGGAGGAGTTTGAGATGGCAATACGGCCAATTCTCTTGTTTTGTTTTTGCTTTTTCCCTTTTTTTGCAATTCTTTTGAAGAGTTTATTCAAAATATATATCCTAGAGGTGAAAGAAAACATGCTGCATGCCAGAAACCTAGACATATTTCTCAAGACTTTGAAAGAGGACAGACTGTTCTACATGCAACACACCTTACTGTAGAAGATGGGTTAACAGAGATGCCATCTAGAGCAGGAGTCCCTCAAGGATCTGTCTTTAGCCTCATAATCCTTTCTTCTACTTCTCCTCCCTTGGAAAACCTTCATGACCCAAGTCTCTCCGCTTTCTTCTCCTCTCCTCTCCCCACCTCTGCTATCTTCTCCTGTCTCTCTCTTCATCTAGGCCCACTGATGACATGATTAATCACATATCTCCTCACCACCCCACCTTCCTCTGCATACCACCAGCCAGAAGCTAACAAGCTATTCCAGGTCAGGAGCTGTTTGTCCTCTGCCCTTCTCAGCCTGTAACCAGTCCCAGAAATGCCTTCAGGCAAAATTGCTCTCTTTCCCCAAGCCAGCTAAGCCAGCCTCAATTAGAGCAAAATTGGTTGACGACATGTTCTCTTGTCCTATCCTGTTCCTGGAGTCTCCAATAACTGTGGGAAGGTGGCTGCTGTCTGAGAGGCTGTCACTGAAATCTGATCTCTGGTAACAGGGGGCAGGGACTCCAGGCGTGGAGGCCAACTTGGGGGTGGGAGGAGTTACCCCTGCCCTCTTTCCCCTGGTGGAAAATGTGGGGATGCCAGTCATTCTATGTGTGCCACACCACCTCCCTTCCAAGCCTACTTAGGTCCCTGTAAGTGAAGCAAATGGGGAAACACCAAGGGCAGGCCTCTGCTAGCAGATTCCCATGGAACCTGAGAGGCAGACCTTGGTAGATATGTTTTGGCCCTTTGCCTAAATTGTTTTAAAGTCACTGACGTTTCTCTGAGGCTCAGAACCCTAAGATACTGCTGTTTCTGATGACCACGTAGATCTTCTGGTATTGACCAGATTAGAAGGTCTCTTAGAAAACCTGTCCTCCAGGAAGCAGACAGGAAAAGGGAGGGTGAATGGGGGGGGGGGCGTGGAGGGGAAGTCAAATTTATAGATACTGCAAACAACTGGGACTATTTCTAGCCAGAGGTGTCCTTTCTGATAGTGCTAAATGGGTTAAAAAGCCATCTCATCCCATCAGCTCAGTGGAACAAATGAGAAACAAAAACTGTGAATGAACAGGTATTGATTTACCCCTGTGGTGTTTTAATGAAGTTTCAAAAGAAAAATAATCCCCGACAGAGGCACACAGCAATAGGAACCAACTTTCCTGGGAAGGTTAATCAAGAGTACCATAAACCGTAAATTTTGGAGACTAATCCCTTGTTGGTCACATCATTTGCAAATGTTTTCTCCCACTCTGGGGGTTGTCTTTTCGTTTTGTTTATCGTTTCCTTTGCTGTGCAAAAGCTTTTGAGCTTAATTAGGTCCATTTGTTTATTTTTCTTTTTATTTCCATTACTCTGGGAGACGGATTGAAAAAGATATTGCTGCCATACATGTCAGAGAATGTTCTGCCTATGTTTTCCTCTAAGAGTTTTATAATGTCGGGTCTCACATTTAGGTCTTTAATCCATTTTGAGTTTATTTTTCCGTATGGTGTTAAAGAATGTTCTAATTTCATTTTTTTACATGTAGCTGTCCAGTTTTCCCAGCACCATTTATTGAAGAGACTGTCTTTCCTCCATTGTATAGTCTTGCTTCTTTTGTCATAGATTAATTGACCATACGTGCGTGGGTTTATTTCTGGCCATTCTATCCTGTTCCATTAGAGCTACCATATGATCCTGCAATCCCACTCCTGGGCATATACCCAGAGAAAAACATGGTCTGAAAGGATACATGCACCCCAATGTTCATTGCAGAGCTATTTACAATAGCCAAGACATGGAAGCAACCTAAATGTGCATTGACAGAAGAATGGATAAAGAAGATGTGGTACATATACACAATGGAATATTAGCCATTAAAAAGAATGAGATAATGCCATTTGCAGTAACAAGGATGGACCTAGAGATTGTCATACTGAGTGAAGTAAGTCAGACAGAGAAAGAGAAATATCATATGATATCGCTTATACGCGGAATCTAAAAAAAAAAAATGATACAAATGAACTTATTTACAAAACAGAAACAGACTCACAGGCTTAGAGAATGAATTTCCTCCAGGGAGGAAGGGTGGAGGGGGAGGGATAGTTAGGGAGTTTGGGATTGACATGTACCCACTGCTATATTTAAAATGTATAACAAACAAGGACCTACTGTATAGCACAGGGAACTCTGCTCAATATCATGTAACAACCTAATGGGGAAAGAATTTGAAGAAGAATAGCTACATGTATATGTATAACTGAATCACTTTGTTGTACAACTGAAACTAACATAACATTGTTAATCAACTATACTCCAATATAAAATAAAAAGTTTAAAAAAAAAGAGTACCACAAATTAACTGCATAGAATAGGAATGAAGTTTCTGTTTAAGCTTCATTGAAATAGAAATCCAAAGTTTTTGCAAATATGACATGTGGGACCAGGAAATTTGTCTTTTCAATTCATTAAATAATTACTATTTTAGCTAATTCAATAATAAGGGCACCAACTGAAGCAGGACCTAGAGTTGTGAATTAGCTCCAAGTTCCAGAAATCTTTTACATTGAGAAGAAACAAGGAAGGACCTGTGTATTTTTCCCCCACATACTGAGACTATTTAAATACTTCAGGATCATTTGAAATTATTCTGTATCTAAGGAAAAAAAATATTTAATTGCATTAGGTTTTTTTATGCATCCACTATATTCACAAATTCTGTCTAAATTTAAGGATCTCAGTGCTTATATACTGATAAGAAAAAAATACTCAGGAACCCAGCAAATTTTATGAAAAGGCACTCTATCCCATTAAGAAACTGCAGACAGAAACAGCTCCTGCTACGGACACCAAGCTTGTCAACAAAGAGACAGAAAGACCAGAAACTGGGAAGAAGAAGAGCAATGCCATCAGCCCGGTCAGGGGCAGAGATGGAGCATGGAGGGAATCCCTTGCTTATCACTTTCAGGGGAAAATCCCTTGCCCATTATTTTATCTTCTACAGAGTTTTCCTTCTCCAGCTGAAATGTATTGGCGTCACAGGGCCCCTAGCTCCTCTGGAAGCTTCCTTGAGGACATGTTGGGGCATGTTGATACCTCAAAGTATTCCCATAATTTTCGGAAAATGTGACCAAAGCTGTTGAGCCCAGCTTGCCAGGATGACGACTACAAAATGAAACAGGAAATGTGTTTCAAAAGCTCAGCAGGCTGGGCTTCTCTGGGCTCTGTTATGGTAAACACACACTCTAGAATGCTAACCCACACCTAAAACATACATTCCGCAAATCATAGGGAAGGCCAGTGAGTAACCCAGTGTCAGATCACTCAGTTAACACCTTCCAGTGCTAGGAAGATGAGGAAGAGGAATTATAGGAAGACAAAGGTGAAAATCAGCTAACTATCATCTTTTGGTAGACATTGAGTTTATACAAGGATAATCTCTAGGAGGAAAATTAAGCATGTCTCTCTACTAAATGAGCAGTTCATGACAAAGCTGCTTCTCATTTCCAGTGATGTTGAAACACTTCTTCCAAGAAGTCTTCTCTCTGACTAATGGGAAGAGAGTCGTAGCAAATCACTTCTAAGATTCCTCCCTCAGGCAAAGTTGCAAATTTAGCAAAAGACACTTTACAGATTTTCTGATCCCTCCTCAATGCTAAGCGCTGTGTAGTTCCTATGAGTACGGTGCTCCTCTCCATTCCTCGGACCTTACTAGGATGTAAACACACCCCATACTCTGAGTAGTTCCTATGAGTACGGTGCTCCTCTCCATTCCTCGGACCTTACTAGGATGTAAACACACCCCATACTCTGAGTATTTTCCTTCCTTTTCCCTTCCGTGTAAAATGTATCTGTCCTATGTTCTATTTCCTAAGTCCTGTCCTCAACCAAAGCCACAACAAATTAGTCATATAATCAAATCAGCCAGCAGATGTGCTACACTGATGTGCTACAGATTAATATCTGCAATCTTGTTTAAAAGCTTGTTTTTGTCAAAAGACATTTGATTGGGCTGGGTGACCTTCAAAATCTCTCCCAACTCTAATGTTATAAACTTTATGAGTATCTCTGATCAGAAAAATTTTAAACCTTGGGCCAAGCTAGTTGACAAGTTGACCTTTCAGGTCCCTTAATTAGATCATTTGTTTTTTTGCTACCTGTGGAAACATGTCCCATCTCTAGCTGCCTGTCAACCCAAAAGTTTAATAGCAATTTTTAGAGGTTATTATTGCTTGTCTTGCTGTATATTATATACCCTGTGGTGAACTGAAGATGACCCAAATTCTTTGCTGTTCCTCTCATCAATAAATTAGTCTATTTTCTCACTGACATGGAATCTGGGCTGACTTTGTGATTTCCTTAATCAAAAGGATATGGTAAAAGTGACACTCTCCCAGTTCTGGCCTAGGCTTTAAGAGATATGGGTGCTTTTGCTTTCATATCTTGGAGCCTTAAGCCGCTATGTGAAATATAATGAGAGAGAGATTGATTGATTGATTGATTGATTGATTCCCAGGCAGCCCCCAGCTATTCCAGACATTTCAACTGAGGTGCCAGACATATGAGTAAATCCATTTTGGACTTCCAGCCCTAGAAATCCTTCAGATAATTGCAGCTGCATAAATAACCCCAGACAAGATCACCAGAAGAACTACCCACCTGAGCTCAGTCTCTAGATGGTTGTTAATATTTCAAGCTGCTAAGTTTCAGAGTGGTTTGTTACACTGCAATTAGTAACTGAAACGCATCCCTGAAGCTGGCCTAATCCCTTCTTTGAACAAAGAAGGGATGGATAACAAACAAAAGGTGTTTTTAATGAAATTTCTAAACTATTATCATAGTCATTCCACCCTCCAGAATATACCTACTCCTTTCTGTCTACAATGGCACATCCATAAATTCATCCAACACTTTCTCAACTGTGCACATGTCTTTAATATCTGTTGCCATCCTTGCAGTCATAAATTGTAATCTCCTGATGGCCAGGAGCCAGAAACTCTTAATAAGTCTTTCATAAAGGCTTTATAGCAATAATGAATTTCAGCAGAGGCCTTCAGCAATGATCAATGTTGTTTCCTATAAGTCTTACTACTTTTCCACACTGAGAAGTCCAGAAATGGAACCTCAGAGAGAAACTCCACTTTGAAAATCCAATGTCATCCTTTTGACTCGAAAGGGCATTGAATTCATAAGCCCTTTTCAGTGTGGTCCTCCCAACAACAAAATTCATTACGCTGTGGCCATGGGCTTATTCTACAGAAGTATTTTTTATTCGTTAGTTTTGAGGTCGGTTATTCTGAAGAGAAATTTTAAATTCCTCTGCCATGCATTCATGTGTGACAAATCCCTGACACCTGTGTGGAGACTCCCAGGGCAGAGCTTGCGTTCTCATCTTGTCGCCCTATGCCAAGGAGTCATCCTGAAAGAATTCATGGATAAAAGAGATTATTACAGTGTACTCATTCAAAGGCTTAGAGTTGGGCTTCCCTGGTGGCGCAGTGGTTAAGAATCCGCCCGCCAATGCGAGGGACACAGGTTCAAGCCCTGGTCCGGGAAGATCCCACATGCTGTGGAGCAATTAAGCCCATGCGCCACAACTACTGAGCCTGTGCTCTAGAGCCCGTGAGCCACAACTACTGAAGCCTGCGCACCTAGAGCCCGTGCTCCACAACAAGAGAAGCCACCGCAACGAGAAGCCCGCGCACCACATCGAAGAGTAGCCCCCGCTCGACGCAACTAGAGAAAGCCCGCACGCAGCAATGAAGACCCAGCGTAGTCAAAAATAAGTAAATAAAATAAATTAAAAAAAAAAAAAAGCTTAGAGTTTACAAACCTTCACCAGAATACCACTAGGCCCCTCATCATCTTTCAAATGTCAAGGAAAAGCGAAATGTTGATTTAATTTTTAATGTTTTTCATAAAATTTTCAAAGTTAAAATGGTATGAATTTCTTTGGAGTAAAGGATATTCAATTTTTATTCTGTACACTTCTGAATTGTTGTGATTTTTAAGAATAAATGTGTATTATTTCAGTAATTTAAAAAAAATAAGTATGATCAGCAGGGAAATTAAATGTTGTCTAAAATAGTCATATCAATATTTTTTCATTCTTTCTGGAACAATCATAGCTCAAGTCCAGAAACTATGAAGTGTGATAATGGGGTTAGAAAAGCCCATTATATATGTCAACAAAGGACTAATATTGTCATGCTTTGTCTTAATGTAACAACAACTGATTTATAAATACATTTAGACGCTTCGTGTCCTTGCCTTTGCACTGTATTAATCCTCACATCAAACACCAAACTCTTAAACTCTGAAGAGTGTAAAATGCTGGTGTCTGTTTGTAATGCAAACTGTCCCCCATACAATGTGATCTAAAAGTCAAAAGTCAGTCATGCTCCCTAAATCTCTTCTCAACCAGCCTGACTCTGCTTGAAATCCTTTCCAAAGCCATTTGTTGGATTAAATTGTTGTAATGCCTACAGGAGACCTCTTCAAAATACAAATAGTGTTTTTTTTAAAGGAATAACCAATTAAACTATTAGAATCAACAGTGTTACCTGATTAAACCGTTATGGTGCAAGGCCCAACTCCAAATAATGGTCACTGCTGATACAGTTTACCTTCCTTATCTTTTTCTCAGGTTACTATTAATTATAATGATCACGATTATCAGTACAATTTACTAAGCACCCATAATGAATTGGACCAAGTAGTTAGTACTCGCCACACATTATTTCTAATACTGATACAATTTTATAAAGTACTATTTTCCCCATTTCATGGATTAGGAAGCTGAGATCAATGAGGCTAGGTGATTTGTCCAAGGTCTCATAGCTCCTAAGAAACAAAGTTAGGATTCCAACCAGAGCTGTTTGAAACCAAAGCCCACATTCCTTCTATACTGTACTTATAATACTTGAGGTCAAGAGAGGGCTGCACCTATGACAAAGTTATAGATTTAGCTGATTTGTGGGGAAAGTTCCCTTTTCTCCGTCATATTCTTGCCATCTAGAGCCAGTGGCAGAAAGAAGGTCATTGCAATCACTTACGCGCCCACCCCAGTCCTTTTCCTGCATGTACCTCCTTTCCAGCCCTGGTCCTTAGCCAAGCCTCTGGTCTATCCCATCCCCCTCTGGTTTCTCTGGTCTAATTATAACTTTAGGAGACTCACTAATTCAGATGATTATCACAATATCCTGTTGAGTTCAAACAAAATAATTTTCAAAAAAAACAAGGATAATTGCACTTCAAGGTGTTTTATAAACAATGAAAAGGTAGTAACTCAAACTCATACGATGGGTGCAAATTCCTTCTTAAAGACCTTTACAACCATTAACTAATTGGTACTTTAATATAATATTAAATGTCTTTTAACCCATGGAAATAAAAGTGTCTTAAAGTAGAGCAGTTCTGACTCTTGCCTGGCAGCAAAGGGGATTCTGACTCTCATTTTGTGGGGAGCTGCCTCCTGAATATGATGAGGACTGAGTAGAAAGTAAGAACAGAGACTGGAAATTTATGGAAATCTCTCCTTTTATTAGCCACGCTGCTCACAAGGCACATATGTTCCTTTAGCCATATAATTTGCTGTTTTAAAAAGTGGCTTCCATCAATTATTATGATGTGGTAAATGATGTAAGGGAAAGGTGAAATCCCAGTGACCTATTATATAAGAGTTGACCTCAGACTGGATAAAAGACTAAGCCAAAAGTAAACACATGTGAGTTTGTTGACAACCAGCCCTCTAAAACCTAAGGAAATGCTTCAAACGACCAAATGACAATTCCCTGGTTCGGTGCTGGCTTCTATATGGAATTGTGGCTAGTTTAACCTATTGTTTTATTGTAATGTGTTCTAATAGTTAACAAAACATTTCTCTATTAATTTCCCTATTATTTGAAGGCTCTCTTTAAGGACTTCCAAGTGACCATTATTTGCATGAAAACATGGTCTTTCGGGGGCACAACTTCGAAACTAACTCTGGAGAAATACATGAGACCCTTCTTGGGTTCCTAGAGCCAAAGACACACAAGTGTAATCCAAACTAAATAGAATGTTGTACAGAAATGTGACCACATGTAACATTCAAGAAACACCAGCTCTTAGAGCCAGTAAGAAAGAGATAAAATGTAGCCCACAGATCTCTTGACAGATGAATGGGCCTTTGAAAAATTGTAACAACAACTTGAACCAGCCTCCTTAAATCTTATTTCAACGTCCTGAACAATATAAAAATCCAGATTGACCTTTAGTATGAAACTTTGTTTCTCTTTTGGTTTATGGAGGATTCTTTTGAGAGACATTCTGGTAACTTCTCCTGTGTTCTTATTCTTCCCTTAGCCAAGAGGAACTCATCTCTTACAAGAAATCCTTAGACATTATAATAGACTGAATATTTATGCCCCCCCCAAATGCATATGCTGAATGCTTAACTCTCCATGTGACTGTATTTGGAGATAGGGCCTTTATGGAAGTAATTAAGGATAAATGAGCTCATTAAGGTATGGCCTTGACCTGATAGAATTAGTAGCCTTATAAGAAAAAGCACCAGAGAGTTAGGCTTATTCTCTCTGCCATGTGCAAACACAGTGAGAAGGTGACTGTCTGTCTTCACAGGAACCAGATTAGCTGGCCCCTCAATTTTTGCCTTCCCGGCCTCCAAAACTGCGAGAAAATTAATTTCTGTTGTTTAAGCCCCCAGCCTATGGTATTTTGTTATGGTAGCCCTAGTAGACTAATACAGATACTGAGTTAAAAAGAAAATATTCTGCTGGTTGAATGAGAACCATATAACAAAAGAACATTTGCAACTTAAAATCTACAATGTAACTCACTTGTATAGTTTTTTTCAGTTGGACTTCCATGGAAGAATCCAGTTAAAGATTCTGGAGAACCATGACAGGGCAAAAAAAAAAAAAAAAAAAAAAAAATTTTTAAAAATTGCCTTACATGTTTAATTTTCTTGTCAACTGCATTATTATGAACTTTCATCAAATCTTTAACAGTGGTCATTTTTAAGTCTTTTGTCATTTACAGACAGTTCTGGGTGTACTCTGATGCTTTTGCAAATCTGTTCCTATAAAAGGCTTTCGTCTTCAAGAAATTCATGGAAAAGACTCGGACAAGTACAGGTTTCTGGTAACTGACTATACTGCTGAACTGAATGAATAAGCATTTTCAGATCTCTAATGAAAAACTGATGAACTCATAAAAGTGCTAACAAAAGATCAAGATGAAAAAAAAATTTAATTACATGGGACTGAGTGAACTGATGAGGATGAGTATAATTTTTGTGACTTTCTGTCTGAATTAAAAAAAAAAATCCCACAAGGACTCAGAGGCAAAGAATATACAAATCAATTTTCACTGCAAAGTAAAGGAGCTGTTACAGTGGAGGATTACTGGACTGAATGTCAATATTATTACATAGTATGAATGTGTTTCGTGTTTGGTAATTGCAATCATTGTTGCTTTTGTTGTGGTCATCCATGTACAATGCTTGGTGTCAGTCTATTTATCTCTTGTAAAAATAAAATACAGTGTGTGTGTGTGAAAAAAAAAATTGCCTTACATGTTTAATTTATTTTAATAAAAGAATTTCCTGCATCCAAAAAAAAAATAAAACTAAGAATAAATTTAACCAAAAAGGTAAAAGACCTGTACACTGAAAATTATGACACTGATGGCAGAAATGGAAAAAGACAAAAATGTTCTGTCCTCATGGATTGGAAAAATCAATATTGTTAAAATGTACACACTACTCAAAGCTATCTACAGATTCAATGAAATCTCTATCAAAATTCCAATGGCATTTTTCACAGAAATAGAACAAACAAACCTAAAATTTGTATGGAACCACAAAAGACTCCAAATAGCCAACACAATCTTGAGAAAGAAGAATAAAGCTAGAGACATCATGCTCTCTGATTTCAAACTATATTACAAAGCAATATAACAAAACAGTATCAAAACAGTGTGGTACTGGCATAAAAACAGACACATAGATCAAGAAGAGAACAAAGAGCATAGAAATAAACCCATGTGTATATGGTCAATTAATTTACAACAAAAAAGCCAAGTATGTACAGTAAGGAAAGGACAGTCTCTTCAATAAATGGTGCTGGGAAAACTGGACAGCCATATGCAAAAGAATGAAACTGGACTGTTATCTTACACCTTACACAAAAATTAACTCAAAATGGATTAAAGACTTGTACTTAAGAACTAAAACCATAAAACTCCCAGAAGAAAACATAGGAGGTAATCTCCTTGACATTGGTCTTGGCAATGATTTTTTAAATCTGACACCAAAAGCAAAGGCAACAAAAGCAAAAAATAAACAAGTAAGACTACCTCAAACCAAAAAGCTTCTGCACAGCCAAGGAAACCACCAACAAAATGAAAACGCAACCTACTGAATGGGAGAAAATATTTGTAAATCATACAGCTGATAAGGCACAAATATCCAAAATATATAAAGAACTCATACAATTCAGTAGCAAAAAAAATCTGATTTTAAAATGGGCAGAAGATCTGAATAGACATTTTTTCCAAAGAAGATATGCAGATGACCAACAGGTACATGAAAAGACACTTTATATCATTAATCATTAGGGAAATGCAAATCAAAACTACAATGAGATATCACCTCACACCTGTTAGAATAGCTATTATCAAAAAGACAAAAAAATAACAAGTGTTGACAAGGATGTGGAGAAAAAGGAAGCCTTGTGCACTATCGGTGGGAAAACAGTATGAAGGTTCCTCAAAAAATTAAAAATAGAACTATCATATGATCCAATTCCACTTCTGGGTATTTACCCAAAGAAAATGAAGACTAACTTGAAAAGACATGTGCACCCTCACGTTCACTGCAGCATTATTTACAATAGCCAAGATATGGAAACAACCTAAGTGTCCATCGATGGACAAATGGACAAAGAAGATGTGGTATATGTATACAATGGAATATTATTCAACCATAGAAAAGAAGGAAATCTTGCCATTTGTGACATGAATGGATCTTGAGGGTATTATGCTAAGTGATATAAGTCAGACAGAGAAAGTCAAATACCATATGATCTCACTTATATGTGAAATCTTAAAAAACAAAAACAAAACAAAACAAAAACTGAACTCACATACAGAGATAGGTGGTTGCCAGAGGCAGGGGTGGGGAGCAGATAAAATAGGTGAAGGGCATCAAAGGGTACAAATTTCCAGTTATAAAATAAATAAGGGATGTAATACACAGGGATGTAATATACAGCATGGTGACTATAGTTAATAATACTGTATTGCATATTTGATTGTCACTAAGAGAGTAGATTTTAAAAGTTCTCATTACAAGAAAAAAAATTTTTGTAACCATGTGTGGTGACAGATGTTAACCACGCTTATTGCAGTGATTATTTTGCAATATATACACATACCGAATCAGGCTGTACACCTGAAACTAATATAATTTTATATGTCAATTATACCTCAATTTTAAACGTTAATAAGTATTAAAAACTGGGAATCACTATGTTTTAACCTGTAATTTATATAATAATATTGTACATCAACTATACCTCAAGTTAAAAAAAAGAAAAAAATTAATAAATAAATTTTAATTTTAAATTAAGAAAAAAAAGAATTTCCCACAGAACTAACTGGCTGGCTCATCTGTATGTTTACATTATTTGCCATTTATAGCTCAGTACCTAAAGGTATAGTGGAATCCCCTACAGAAATCCTAATGCGTCAAAGACAGTGCTCATCAAATATTCC
The DNA here is from genome assembly GCF_028021215.1 of Eschrichtius robustus. Lineage (NCBI taxonomy): Eukaryota > Metazoa > Chordata > Mammalia > Artiodactyla > Eschrichtiidae > Eschrichtius > Eschrichtius robustus. The sequence goes on from NC_090825.1 coordinate 33,534,672, forward strand.
TTAACTCCCCTATATTTCATAGCCCTCATTATAGGTACCTTTGATGTCACATAACTAATTCCAGCCAAAAGGACTCTGGGTGGAAAATGCATGTGACTTCCAGGCCAAGGCAGCTGAGAAAGCCAGTGCACCTCTGCCACCTCTGTTTTACCACCACCACCAACAACAGAGGCTGCATGTTCCAGATTCCACAGCTGCAGGATGGAATGGGAAGTAAGCAAGAAACAAGCATTTATTTGGCAAGCTCCTGAGATTTCAAGGTTTTATTTGTTGTGGCAGCTAGGATTTATTATCCTAATGCATCTTGGAACTCTCATTCTGCAGAAGCCTTTGTGACTTCAATGCTACTTGAAACTTGAATGTAGACTTCGACCTACCTGCCAAGTTACGAGAGACCATGAGCAACTAAACATGGAGATAACAAGGTAGATCAAGCATTAGTGTCTCCATAGGAACCATTTACACTCCTTCTATGTTCCTTGGCCTGAGCTAGGTGAGGTGGAAAGACAAGAAGGAAAAAGACACAGTCTAGCTTCTCATAATACTCGTAGTGTTGTTCCCAGTAAGGTTTTAGACTCCTGCCTCTCCTAACCAGGATGTTACTAATGAACTGGGGTTCTATTGCTTAAAAAATTACATAATTATGCCACACTGAGATTTTATACATACCTAGAATGATGGTCATATGAACCAAGAGGATAAGAAATGAGGATTTAATTGATCCTGTGGGCTTCTACTCCAATTAGAGCAATAAAATTCATAGTTTGATTTACAGCAACTTTCCCCACCATATCCCTGCCAAAGTGCTTAGGGTCTGAAAGAGTCATTAAAAATAATCAAAGAAAATAATGCTAACTAAATCCATAGGCTAGCACTAAGGTGATAGTTAGATTAATGGACATCTTAGCTAATGGTGCATTTTCTTATTCCAAAAGACCAAGGAACCTTCGGTGGTCACTCACCTTCTTTTTATTAATGGAAAAACTGAGGGACATGAAAGCTATCTGGATGGGAAACAGGGAAGACAGGCTAGACTGAAACCCACGTGGACCACTGAGTTTATTCGTAGACCTGTGCTCCCTCTCACTCCCCATGATCTTCCCCTTCGTCTTTTTCCATGCCATTCTCAGATGTCACTTCCCAGTTCTCAGAAGCTTAACAGTTACTTTTGTTTTTCTGTTTTTGCCTCTTTTGCCTCTACCCGATGCCTGTGAGTTACTGGGAAAGCAGGCGCACTGCCTGGCTCTCTTGTGACCTTCCTCCACTGGCTTCTTCCCGTGTCTGCTTTTGAAAGGAAAAGAGAGAAAAAGAGTGATTTACTTAATGGATCTTCCCGCTCTCTAAGACCCAGTGGAATCTTAATTATTAAAGCCTGATGTAGCAACCTGTCAAGAGTATGAACTAATCAGTTTATCCTCTTGAGAGAGTCGAGAGACCAACTCTCTCTACTAGAACCTCCCTTTAAGCAGAATAACTTCTTTTAAATTGTCAGTCGGTTCTTCCAGCTACGGTAACAAGCACTTCAGTTACTTCCTCTGAACGTCACAGGCCAGAAAAAAAAAAAACCTGGTTAAAGAACATTAAGGAAAAAAAAAAGGAATAAGAATATTGAGCACTTGCTACACTATGGGTCAAACACTGTTTTATTTGTATTATACAAGAAACTCATCTAACTCACAAAAATTGATGAATTATAAACATAGGCGTGACATCAGTCCAAATACGGCACTTAATAAAAGTTGTCGGTATGTGACATTAACACTAAAACATTACCTTTTTTTTTTTTTCTTGATTTAACTATTTATTCTTTTTTTTTAAAACATCTTTATTGGAGTATAATTGCTTTACAATGGTTTGTTAGTTTCTGCTTTATAACAAAGTGAATCAGTTATACATATACATATGTTTCCATATCTCTTCCCTCTTGCAGTCTTCCTCTGAGAAGATTCAGTTCTTTGATCTTCTCTGTGAAGTCTCATGATACCAAGAATCTTACATTGACTGTAAAGGTGTTTCTCCATTTGCTGTATTCTAAACATGCCAGAAGGAATCAACATACACCATAACATAAAGGAAGCTTATTTTGCTTGGTGTTTTCTCCACACAATCAGAAAATAACTTCTATTCCTCCATGGTTCTAAAGTGAATTACATTGAGGTGGATTGGAAAGAATGTGGAACTGAGAATTGGAAAACCTGCAGGCCGAATCTGGCTTTGTACCTTCGCCAGCTGTGTCACTTGAAGTCACTGAACCTCTCTATGACACACTTCCTCATCTACTATAAAATGAGGAGCACATTTCCACATTGTCTGTTTTGACCAAAAGAGCTAATACAGGATACATGCTATTTAGGATACATCCATTTAAGAAAATTTTCCATTTCTCTTACATCTCCACGTTTCCATAATCCAACAATCAATGATCAGTCACCTACTATATGTCAAACTCTGCCAGGCACTAGGGATACAATCTGAAAAATATTACCTTTGTCTTCTACAAGACCGTAATTGGGTGGAGGAACAGTCATGCACACAAGTAACTCTAATGCAATGTTATCATTGCTGTAATAGGGGGACAGTCCAAGTGCTGCAGGAGAACAAACAGGGAAGTTAGAGTGGCCAGGAAAGACTTCAGAAAGGGTATGACATTTGATTAGTGGCTTGATAGATGAATATTTCATATTTTTGCCTAATAACTTCTTTTTCCTCCCACCTACCACTAATTTAATGGATATTTGGTCTTCTTTCAGGATACATTGAAAACCAGTGCTTCAGCTAACCTAACGATGGCACTAAATAAAATTTCCTTCTGACTATACAGCAGCAACCCAGTTGCCAAAGTAAAACACCACATTTCATCTCTCTGTTGCTACGCAAATGGATCCAAAATATTAAACATAATGGAATATAGATGTGGCCTGAAAATATGCAGTCAGTTGAAGCCATCTGAAAAGCCCATGGTTCCCCCTCTTTCATAAGGAAACTATTTTTAGAAGTCTCTGAATGCCCTGTGACTTTATGGCTTCTTCTAGTTTAGACATCCAAACTCCTATATAAGGAATTCTAGCCAAAGAATTAAGCTTCAATTTCTTTTTAGGGGTATTCTCAACCTATAAGGACATAGGCTGACACACATGTGGCATGGTGGCTCAGGCATTTCTATTGGGACATCCGTAGCAGCACACTCCAACCAGCCTCTGTCACACACCCATAGCAATGCATTCAAACCAAGCCAAGTTGGTGTGGCAATATGCCAAAGTGAATACAGTAAAACCTTAAAGACATGTGCACATGGGACCCTCTAAGGGGAGCTTAGATAAAACTTAAATTACCCTTTTTGTATTAAAAATAAGTCCTCCATTGGGGCAACATACAGGATGTTACCTGGCGATTCTCTCATGTACAATTTACATTTTTAAAAATTACCAATTTTAAGTATACAATTCAATATGCTTTGACAAATGGATTCAGTTGTGTGACCACCACCACAATCATGACAAAGAATATTTCCATTTCCACAACAAATTCTCTCAAACATTTTTGTAGAGTCTCCTCGCCTCAGTCCCTGGTCCTTGGCAACTACTGATCTGCTTTCTATCACTATGGTTTTACCTTTTCTAGAACTTCATATAATTGAAATTATACAATATGAAGACTTCTGCACCTGGCTCTTTCACGTTTTAGATTTATCCATAATGTTGTATGTATCCATAGTTTATTCATTTTTATTGCTGAATACCAGTTCATTATATTTATACACCACAGTTTATCAATTCACAATTTATTTATGAAACAACATTTGGGTTGTTTCCAGTTTGGGGCTACTATGAACATCTGCATGCAAGTCTTTGTGAGGACATGTTTTCATTTCTCTTTGTTTAGTACCCAGAAGTGGAACTGCTGAGACATACACTAAACGTGTGTTCAAATTTTTAAGAAAGTAGCAAACTGTTTTCCAAAGTAGCTGTATATTTTTGCATTCCCACCAGCAATGCTCCAGTTGTTCTGCACCCGTACCAACAACTGGCTTGTCAATCTTTTTAATTTTAGCTATTCTAGTAGGTATGTAGTGGTATTTAATTTGCATTTTCTTAAGACTGATGGTAAGTATAAGATGTGACCGGCATTTAATGTGCTAATAAGAAAGAATGCTGCAATTAAACAATGGCACAATGCTTTCTTATCACATAGAAATTGCATTTTATAGCCTCCCTAAAAAGCTCTCTTAGACTTATTTAAGCATAGTCTTTTTATTATAAATCCCTCACATATAAACAAAAAAGGAGTATATAAGCAAAATTAATTGGTGAAGAAAACCCTAATACTTCTTCAAATTTAGAGTCCAGCTCTTCTAAATCACCTTTTGACTCAGTTATTGATGTTAGTGTTTTCCATATTACATTGATTTTATTTATTTATTTATTTTTTTAAAATTTTATTTATTTATTTATTTATTTATTTATGGCTGTGTTGGGTCTTCGTTTCTGTGCGAGGACTTTCTCTAGTTGTGGCAAGCGGGGGGCCACTCTTCATCGTGGTGCGCGGGCCCCTCATTATCACGGCCTTTCTTGTTGCGGAGCACAGGCTCCAGACGCGCAGGCTCAACAATTGTGGCTCATGGGCCCAGTTGCTCCACGGCATGCGGGATCTTCCCAGACCAGGGCTCGAACCCGTGTCCCCTGCATTGGCAGGCAGACTCTCAACCACTGCGCCACCAGGGAAGCCCTGACTTTATTTTTAATATTTATTCATTTATTTGGTTGCGTCAGGTCTTAGTTGCAGCAGGCGGGCTCCTTAGTTGTGGCATTCGAACTCTTAGTTGTGGCATGCATGTGGGATCTAGTTCCCTGACCAGGGATCGAACTCGGGCCCCCTGCATTGGGAGCACGGAGTCTTAACCACTGTGCCACCAGGGAAGTCCCTACATTGACTTTTGTGTCAACCGTGGTACTGGAAAGGCAGTCTTTTATTTTGGAAGTCTGCACCATTGTTGCTTCTGAGCTTTTTCTCCAAGCCACCAACAACATTCTGTAAATTTTGATGCTGACACTTACTTGATCTTATTAGACTGGATTGAATTCCTTATCAGAAAAGATTAATATTCCTTCTTCAAATGGTTTATAGATTAAAATGGTGAAATGGTTCAGTTGTCCAATCATGCTACCAGCAATGACAACCAAGATTGCACATGCCCAGGCAATGACAAATGAATTAGTTGTAAAATATAATCAATGGTAAGATAACACCCCAGTTTCAGAGATGTAAGACTATGTAAAAAGGTGCATCTTGGAAACATGAAATAGTTTCAGATAAGCATACTTTTTAAAAGTTGTCTTCTTTATCTTAGATTTGTGTATTTCGATACAGAAAACACACCAATAAAAGCTGAACATCCATCATTCTTAAACTGCATCATGCAATTTAGCAACTAATTAATCATAGTCTTAAAATACACTCAAAGGTTTGTTAAGTTAGTTTTCTCTCCCCAAGTAGACCACAAGTCCCTCTCCTTCAGGAACTTTACCTTTGATTCCTCTCATATTGATTATAGCATTGTTTCACAAATTTTATGTAATGATCCATTAGAGAGTCATGAAGTGATCTTAGTGGGTCATGACCAGCACTTTTTAAACAAAATAGCATAGAATAAAAAACATAAAAGTGAAATACATAGTAAAGGTAAGGGCCACTTCATAAACTTTTCAAACATTTCAAAAATGGTTTTTTGGTCAATTATATATTTGAGTGCTGGTTGTGATATCTAATGTATTTCTTAAAGCATGCTGTAATCAAAAATGTTTGAAAAATATTACTATAATAGCATGAGAAGCATTCAATAATATTGAATGATTGATTTTTGCAGTCAGAAGCCAATTTTAACTTTTTTAAGTGGCCCAAACTTTTGATCCAATTCTTTAAAAGTTATTATCAGGTTGGTATATTTTTACCTTCTTTCAGTGAGGGCAATATTAGAAAAAACCTTGCACTCTCTCAGTTTATATGATTACAATATAAATATATCTGTTTCTAAGGGAAAGAGTTTCAATTTCTGACTCACAAATGAGATAATCAGAGTTCAGTGATCTGGAATGGACCCAGACTTTTAAGTCCTGGGTGGTTAATTATTTAGCACCCTTTCAAAACTAAGATCCTTTAAACAATTATTCAACATTTGTTTGAAAGAAAGCTCTCTCCTCAATTCCCCAGTTAGTAAGTCTGGCCCCAAATCTGCAAACTCAAACCAATGACACAAAAAACTTGATCCATCTCCCTTGAAAGCAGTTCCAGGACTATTTATTTGCCAGTTTTTCAAACATACTATTTGGTGGGCCCTCACCTCCCATGCACGTGACTTATCAAAATAGCTATCATCTCCCTACCTCCTTCTTCCAACTAAATTTGATAGTCTTCCAGGAAGAATTCTGGTACATATGTTCAGATCTATGTTCAGATCTTCCATCTATGTTACTTTTCCAATAATGTCCTGATCAATTGGATTGCTCCAGAGCTGTCTGGCTAACTTACCTCTCACTCCCCTTAATCTAGCTCTGGCTGTAATAGGAAAGCCTCTGTCCTGGAGCCAGGAGATGTGAGTGCCTATCCTGGCCATATTGCACAACAAGTGACCTTTGGCATATTATTTAGACACACTGGGCCCCAAATTCTTTATCTACAGACAAAATGAGCTCTCTGACTTTATGTGGTCTGATGCTCTTTCTATCTCTATAATTCCATATCTTTGATGAATAGTTTTCATATCTGCTCCAATAGATAAGGGTTATAAGAAATGGAGGTATGGACTCAAGACCATGTCCTCCTTTTAGCCATAAAAAACTCTACTATAATAATTTTTGTTTGTTAATCCTGTGTAAGATTTCATTTGAATAAATGATTCCTTGAACACAATAAATAAATATAGGAAAACTATTCAAGTATTTTCTGAGTAGCCCCTATGTGCCTGGTGGATACTTGAGAGCGTGTTTATGTTATTTCATTTGCAAACTTGAAAGCACTACACAATGTAATATGATTACTTACATTTAATGGAGACAATTTTGTAAAAAATAATTTATTTTATCATTAAAATATGTCTATCAGACCTAGTATTGTTATGATCCATAAGAAGAATATAGTTGAAAACATTTGTATATTCAACTGGGAAATAAAAGCATTTTATAAAGAGAACTGAATTTCTGTAAACTATACCTCACTAAATCAAGTTAACAACATTATTACAGCATTTCCTTTCAAATAAGGAAGTGCTGAAAATCGTGAGAACAGAGCGAAATAAATAAGAATATACCAGATTATTTTGACTTTTAGTACCAGCTATCTCTTTCACAACTCCTTGAGGGCAGGAGAGGTATACCTATTTATACATCTGTTTCTCTCAACAGCACCTACAATGGGACTTTATTACACATCAGCTTAATGAACGAAATGTACCAGGCACTCAGCTCTGGGAGGTAACACCCCACAGCTCCCACCAGTATAAAGCAGAGTGACCACATGACTCTGGTTTACCCGGGACGGTCCCACTTTAAGCCTCTTGTAGGGTTATAGTACCCTTTTTCACTCTCAGAGGGTCGTGTTTTACAAGGTAAATCATATGCTTGCCCTAATTATAAGCCTCACTCACATTCATTCTGCCTTTCAGCTGCTGTTTTTTTTTTTTTTTTTTTGGCTGCGTTGGGTCTTCGTTGCTGCGCGTGGGCTTTCTCTAGTTGCGGCGAGCAGGGGCTACTCTTCATTGCGGTGCGCGGGCTTCTCACTGCGGTGGCTTCTCTTGTCGCGGAGCACGGGCTCTAGGAACGCGGGCTTCAGTAGTTGTGGCACGTGGTCTCAGTAGTTGTGGCTCACGGGCTCTAGAGCTCAGGCTCAGTAGTTGTGGCACACGGGCTTGGTTGCTCCGCGGCATGTGGGATCTTCCTGGACCAGGGCTCGAACCCGTGTCCCCTGCATTGGCAGGCGGATTCTTAACCACTGTGCCAACAAGGAAGTCCCAAACATTATCTTCTTACTTACCTTACTGAACAGAGTAAATGGATTGAAATAATTTCTTGACCACTCAGAACCATCATTATAAGCCAGCAGGAGAGCTATGTAGCATTATATAGATCCCTGAAAGAGTTTTTAAGGTATCTAAACTTTTCCTCCCATATATATTCAATTATCTCAGACATAAACACTTGGCATGAATACTGAAAGGAAGTAAAATAGGTAATGACCATCTTCCTTGTGCCTCAAACTTTTTGTACTTGTGACCAAGTGCCTATACCTTACTGTGCATATTCTGTGTATTATGGATGAAGACCTGAAGGTAACTCCTCCTCCGACCTCCAACAGCAGGCTTACATTCAGTGACAGACATTTTTCTCATGGCTTAGAGCCTTTTTTTAAAAAACATCTTTATTGGAGTATAATTGCTTTACATTGTTGTTAGTTTCTGCTGTATAACCAAGTGAATCAGCTATACATATACATATATCCCCATGCCCCTCCCTCTTGCATCTCCCTCCTATCCTCCCTATCCCACCCCTCTAGGTGGTCATAAAGCACCGAGCTGATCTCCCTGTGCTATGCAGCTGCTTCCCACTAGCTAACTATTTTACATTTGGTAGTGTATATATGTCCATGCCACTCTCTCACTTCGTCCCAGGTTACCCTTCCCAATCCCCATGTCTGCAAGTCCACTCCCTACGTCTGCATCTTTATTTCTGTCCTGCCCCTAGGTTCTTCAGAACCCTTTTTTTTTTTTTAGATTCCATATATATGTGTTAGCATATGGTATTTGTTTTTTTCTTTCTGACTTACTTCACTCTGTATGACAGGCTCTAGGTCCATCCACCTCACTACAAATAACTCAACTTCGTTTCTTTTTATGGCTGAGTAATATTCCATTGTATATATGTGCCACATCTTTATCCATTCATCTGTCGATGAACACTTAGGTTGCTTTCATGTCCTGGCAATTGTAAATAGGGCTGCAATGAACATTGTGGCACATGACTCTTTTTGAATTATGGTTTTCTCAGGGTATATGCCCAGTAGTGGGATTGCTGGGTCATATGGTAGTTCTATTTTTAGTTTTTTAAGGAACCTCCATACTGTTCTCCACAGTGGCTGTATCAATTTACATTCCCTCCAACAGTGCAAAAGGGTTTCCTTTTCTCCACACCCTCTCCAGCATTTATTGTTTGTAGATTTTTTGATGATGGCCATTCTGACTGTTGTGAGGTGATACCTCATTGTAGTTTTGATTTGCATTTCTCTAATGATTAGTGACGTTGAGCATCCTTTCATGTGTTTGTTGGCAATCTGTGAAACACAAAAGACACTGCATAGCCAAAGCAATCTTGAGAAAGAAAAATGGAGCTGGAGGAATCAGACTCCCTGACTTCAGACTATACTACAAAGCTACAGTAATCAAGACAGTATGGTACTGGCACAAAAACAGAAATATAGATCAATGGAACAGGATAGAAAGCCCAGAGATAAACCCACGCACATATGGTCACCTTATCTTTGATAAAGGAGGCAAGAATATACAATGGAGAAAAGACAGCCTCTTCAATAAGTGGTGCTGGGAAAACTGGACAGCTACATGTAAAAGAATGAATTTAGAACACTCCCTAGCACCATACACAAAAATAAACTCATAATGGATTAAAGACCTAAATGTAAGGCCAGACACTGTAAAACTCTTAGAGGAAAACCTAGGCAGAACACTCTATGACATAAATCACAGCAACATCCTATTTGACACACCTCCTAGAGAAATGGAAATAAAAACAAAAATAAACAAATGGGACCTAATGAAACTTAAAAGCTTTTGCACAGCAAAGGAGACCATAAACAAGATGAAAAGGCTACCCTCAGGATGGGAGAAAATATTTGCAAATGAAGCAACTGACAAAGGATTAATCTCCAAAATATACAAGCAGCTCATGCAGCTTAGAGCTTTTTTGTTTTATGAATCATTACCCCAAGATGGCCAGAAGCCTGAAATACAGTGAATGTGTAGGAGGGACCCACTTGGGTAACAATTACATTGCATTAATTACACAAGTAATTCTGGTCTTCTGGTGGGAAAATTGCAAGAGTCAATGACGTACAAGTGAGTATTAGAGCTAGTATCTCCACCCCTACCCTAATCATAAGACATAAAAATCTAAGTAGCTTTTGTATTACATTGCAAATTTGCTTGGATTTAGAGAGCCATGGGCTTAGAACATTTCCTAAAAATTTGCTTGGCCCCCAAAATGCCTAGCTAGATCCTCGAATGTACTCCATGACCCTCATATAATAAAGGCTCACAATTCCCTGGTTATAACCTTACACAAAAGCTCCTAGGGCCTTTCCAAAATACCCATCATATCCAGAATAAGACATGCTTCAGATTTAGGCCAAAGTAAGCACCCATATCTAATATGCTATCAGCTGCTACAGCCATAAGGTTTATTTGCCCTATTTGATAATTTTCTGATTGTTGAAATTTTGGTAAGTATTTTAATGCATGTATTATCTTCCTACTTGAAGCTCCTGTTCTTTCTCAAAGAAAAGTAAAAACCAAAATTATTTCTGCACCTACATTGCTGTTATGGCATCTTCAGATCTGCAAATAAATTCTCATTTGTACATTCTGTTGGTGGTTTCTCTCTGTCTTTCTTTCTCTCTTAATTATTGGAAACTTGAAGTGAAAATGAATCAGCAACCATGACTGCTGCACTTAAGGAAATGTATGATCTGGTTTATAATTTATGTATTAGCTCCCAAAGGAACTTAAGTACTTAGCTCCCAATTTATGATGAAAGGATGAGTAACAGCATCTCTTAATTTACATCTGATTCAACTTGCTCATTTTATCTAAATCTAATGTCTAGATTTAGTTCTCATTCTACACTCGTTTCACCAGCAGTTTAATCTCTAAATGTGGAGCTGCAATAAAATATTTATTTTACCCAATACCTTCTTTCTAGTTTTGAGATAAACCATAGCATCGTGTCTTTGATATTCTCAGAACACACAACTGCTCTACCTGATGGTGAATAGCATTAGACAAAGGAATTATTTTTCAGGAAACTATGAGGGAAAGAAGGAAGGGGAGGAGAGGGAACTCACATAGAGAAGCATTTTTTTTAATCTGATGAATTAATAACCAACTAAATATTGTTAAACTTTTCTAAGGGTCATTATATTCATTTCTTTCTTATCCCCACATCAAATCTAAACTTCCTGGTCTGCCATATAGCCACTGAGCATGCCAGCTTCCTGCTTTCATAGAAGCTATTGATAGCACACCATCATCTGAGGTGTTCTTGAACACCGACTTTTCACTACTCAGCAGCATGATGGAGAAATCAAGGATGGTCCATGGAAATAGCTAAAGGTCTTGTTTTAGGGCAAACTTGCTTATTCTGCAATATGTGCTTCTAAGTTTATTGGGGATAGGATGTCCTTTCTTTTATGAAATGATGTTGATAATGTTTGAAAAAATAAAAGATGGGCAACAACCCCCCCCCCCAAAAATTCCCTGTCTGGCTTTCCAGATTTGGCATTATCCTTCCCATCTAATCATATCTTCCACTTCCCCCCAACACAAAGTGTCTGCCCCCTCAAGTCCTACACAAGCTCTGCTCACTCCCACATCTTAAACTGTGTGACTTGACCATTTAGAATGTGTGTGCGTGATTGGAAAGAACATTATGTAGGAACTGGTGAGCCTGGATTTTATTCCTTTCTTGCTAATAAACTGGGTGACCTTATCTATGTTACTTAACCCCTCTGAGCCTCAGTTTCTTCATTTATAAAGTGAGAGTGTTAGCTTGATATGGTCAGATTATATCACTACTTGGATCATTCTCTAGTCCTACCTTACTGAAATATCCTTTTAATTCCATAGTTCTTATCATCACTTGATATAATATGTATTTTACTTATTTATTTTTTCTTACACACCTCTATTAGAATGAAAGCTCTGTGTGGGAAAAGTTTCTTCCCATTTTGCCCACTGCTGTATTCCCAGCATTTAGAGGAGTTCAATGCATTGTAGCCACTAAATAAATCTTTGTTGATTGAGTTAAGGCATTAAAGATTCATACATATTATTCTTCCTTAAATATGCTCTGCAAGTCAGAGTTCCTCCCTCAAATTCTGCTGACTACTCCAAACCCAAATCTCCCTTCCATGCACTTCTAATGCAATTACAGTTAGGGCTATACAGTTTGGCATTTAAGAATTCTCTGAATATTCCAGATACATCAGCACCAACTTTTTAAATAGAGAATATACATTCTTAGGGCCAAGTGCTATGCCTCGTCTGTCATATATTTGCTAGGTATCTGATTGATTAAATTGATGGAAAGTGTCAGCCTTGCATCAGGAAACTAACTCAAGCTTTAGCCATCTGCACCTCATGGGGGCTCATGGGGGTGATAAAACCACCCAAGATACATCTCTGCAAGCAGAAAAGGAGAAGAGAAGTCAACATTTCCTTTGCCAGCCAGTGTCCATGAAAGCGTGCAATAGTATCTGCTGGTAACAGAGAGACTATACAGGGCAGAGGGAGTTTTTTGGGGGAGAATCAGAATAAAAATAACTGGAAGGATCTTTCAAAACGAAGAAAGAAATGGTAGAGGACTTGAATTCAATTTTAGAGATAGAATAGAATTAGAATTTATAGAGATAGAATAGAAAGTAGAATTTAAGAGATAAAAAAGCATCTTAGACATTGTCTCTTACCCTATGTTTGTCTGAGAAAATGAGGATAACAGAAGTGAAGTGACTTGCATAAATGCGCACAGATTATTAGTGAAAGTACCACGAAACACTGCTCATCAAAATCTGGTCTGGAAAATTGAATTTTCTCATTAAAGTTTTACAGGAAATGCATTTGATTTGTAGGTATGACCAAAATGCTTTCTAGAATATACCTGCAAGGATATACAATATATTGGGACATTTTACTTCTAAGTATAGCTTAGTTTAAGTAATTGAGTCTGCCTTGGATATTTTAGGGACATGTTACTGAGCATCAACTATAACTGTAGCATATGAACAATGTGAAAATTATAGGAGCAAGAACTTGCTAGGCTCTGACAATGGATTTTGGGATATTGGTTTTTATAATAAATTGTTTTCTCTGGATTTGCTTCTTTCTCCTAAAAATCAAATGCTAAAAAAACCAAAACCATTGAATTAGAAGTCTAAATTAGTTCATTCCCAGTTCTTTAGTTCACTGTATAATCACAGAACAGGATTTTTTTAAAATATGAATTAACTATATCATTGTCCAAACTCTGATTTTGCTTTTATGAAGAGGTGTTGGTGAGTTAGTGAAATAGATCCTTATTGACTATGCTGCTATTTCCATTGCAGAATCATAGAACATTGGATTAGGAAGAGAATTTAAAGAACACCTTGCCCTATCCCCTCACTTACCCATGATGGAATGGAGGTCCAAAGAGGTTGAGTGACAAGCCCAAAGCTATACAACCAGTTAATGTTAGGACCTCTTATAAAATCCCAGTGGTTAACTTCAAGACTGTAACCAAAGAGAGGTATCCTAGCTGCCGGAGGAGGAAACCTCCTGCAGGCTTCCCGTATCTCTCAGTTACTGTAAGTCCAGACACAGGCACACAACTTCCTTATGATTCCATAGACCTATTGGTGAGAATGTACTCCTTAATTGCTGGACATTGCCCTGTTGGCCCCAGAAAGGTTGCCAAGTGAGGGTTCCTGATGTCCTGCCGAGTCTTCCATCCTTTCTGTTAAGTGATCCACAGCATGGAAGCCACACCTGAAAAAAAGCTCATTCTGTGCCCTAATCAAATTTCCGACGTGATTCCTTACTAGGGAACTCTGATCAATCCTGTCTGGACTTCACTTTAATCTGCTCATTTTTTTGAGCATTCATAGTACATAGTACTCACTAGAAGACCGAGGGAGCCACAGTTTCTGAATGAATGGATGCCGTTGTTGCTATGCTGGTAAACTCTCTCAGATTTGGCCTGGGAAGCATACATTTTAATGTCTCAGGTTAAAATTTACTTTACTTGTGGAATGCATTCATCAATGACATACTTTTATTTTGCTTGTTTAATTGAGTAACATCACAAGTGCGGGAGACAAATACATTAGTTGGGTTGGGGTTCAGGAAAGTGTCTACATCTATTTCAGGGAACTAATAATGACATCTAAAAAAGCAAACACTTACAGCACTTAGGATGCACTAGGCACTCTTCTAAGAGCTTTACACTGTTAGTTCACTTAATCTTCAGAAAAACCCTAAGAGGTAGGTATTAATATTATCCCATTGTACAGATAAGAAACTCAGCACAGATACAGTAACTTGCCCATTGTCACATGGCTAGTAAGTGGCAAGGCTGGGATTGTGAAACCAGAAGTTCATATTTTCACCACTATGCTATACCTAACAGGAAATTTGAGAAAAGAAATTAAAACAACCTTTTAACCTCCATTTTCTAGGCATTTCAGGTTAAAGTATTTGGGGATCTGAGATAATTATTTGGACAACTGACCTGAGAGCTAAAGATTCAACCATGCAATCACCTGATAATTTTTATCATAATTCAGTTTACATTTTCACAGTTTTTCAAAATAGAGTCAAATATATGAGAACATTTCTATACTACTTGACCTTGATAAGTAAAATATGTCACTAGCTACCTACTATATGCCAGGCTTTGGAGCAATAACCATGAATTAGTCACAGTTCTTCTCAAGATGCTTACTGTCTTATTGGTGGAGACAATATTTAAACATAGAAAAAATGCAACAACGTGAGCAATGCATGGTACATATCAAATTGGGAGGCTGACAGCAAGTGCAAAAAAAAAGATCCTTCTAGAAATAATTTGACATTCAGCATTCCAAACACTAAGGAATCTAAAAACCTCCTGGAATAACTCAAAAAGTTAGAAAATTGTGAAAAGTTTCTTATTTTCTATTATAATTTGTGGTGCTATTACTTTTCAATTCTTCGTATAGTCAAATAAACATTTTCTTAAATATACACTCATTAAAATACTTTGATTAGGATTTAAAAGGATTTCGAATTAGATACCAGCTGAATATTTTCTTTATTACTGAATAACATCTTCTATTAAAGCTTCAGTGTGTTTAATGTTTATAGTTTCTTTTCATGTCTGCTTTTCTTTAAAAAATAATAAACATAAGTCCCTTGACTATAATGGTAGCAAGTTTTCAAAATAAACCATACAAATATCAGAAATACCAGCATTCTTAACAAGGTAATTTCCCTCCCCTGTAAATGAACCATTTCTTGATCGTTTTTCATACATTAAATATTATCCCATTGTATGTAGAATGTGTAGACTAACTTTGTTTACATCTCAATTTAATTTTCAGTTTTAATTTTCTTTATTTTGCACAATGGGTTAGGGATTATCCATTGTTCTTCAGTAAACTACAATTCGTTTGAACAGTTATAATCATTTTCATTCCCAACTCATTCTCACTGAAATCTGTAAGAATAACAACAAGCTCTGGGAGAATTTATCCATTGTTATGGAATGAATTGTGTCCTCCCCCCTAAATTCATACGTTGACGCCTGAACCTCAGAATGTAAATTTAAAGAGGTAGATAAGACCTTTAAAGAGGTAATTAGGTTAAAGTGAGGCCATTAAGGCATGCCTTTATCCAACGTGACTGGTGAATTTATAAGAAGAGGAGATTAGAACACACCAGGGGTGTGCACCCACAGAGGAAAGACCACGTATGGACAATGTGAGAAAGAAGGCAGCCGTCCACAAGCCAGGAAGAGGGCCCTCACCAGGAACTGAATCTGCTGGCACCTATACCTTAGACATCCAGCCTCCAGAACTATGAGAAAATAAATTTCTGTTGCTTAAGCCACAGTCTGTGGTATTTTGTTATGGCAACCCTAGCAAATTAACACACTCATTTTGAGAGGCTTACCTTCCTCTCCAACAAAGCCAATTTCTTAGAGTCAGTGCTTCAAGAATTCTGGTTTGTACATATTATCTCATTTTCTACCTTCCTCTCTATGTCATATTTACTCTCCTTTTCTCTACTCAATCAAGCCTAATTCTAAACTACAAACTATAACCCTGGTGACAGGGTCATTCCTGAAATAACATGCAAAAACTGACAACTTTTTTATTTTTAGCAACGACAGTATACAGAGTCAGAGCACCTCTCCAAAATTAAAAACATTTTTAATTTTGAGAGCCACTAGTTTTTGTCATCATCATTTTCATTAAAAATGTAATTTGCATCAACAATTTTTTTAAAAAATCAAACAATGTGAGTATATATAAATTTAAAAGTGGAAGCTGACCATTCATCAAATCCTTCTTGCTGACCATTCACCAAATCCTTCTCCAAAGAAATATTCACAATTTGGTGTATAAATGCCCTGCTTTGTTTATTTATTTATTTATTTATTTATTTATTTATTTATTTATTTATTTAATTTTTTGGCTGTGTTGGGTCTTCGTTGCTGTGCACGGGCTTTCTCTAGTTGCAGCGAGCAGGGGCTACTCTTCGTTGAGGTGCACAGGCTTCTCAATGCAGTGGCTTCTCTTCATTGAGGTGCGCAGGCTTCTCACTGTGGTGGCTTCTCTTGTTGTGCACCACGGGCTCTAGGCGCACAGGTTTCAGTAGTTGCGGCTTGCAGGCTCTAGAGTGCAGGCTCAGTAGTTGTGGTGCACGGGCTTAGTTGCTCCACGGCATGTGGGATCTTCCCGGACCAGGACTTGAACCCGTGTCCCCTGCATTGGCAGGCAGATTCTTAACCACTGCGCCACCAGGGAAGCGCTGCCCTGCTTTAAATGAAGGACTCTCCTCTAAAACACATTTGCAATACTTGTACAGGCTACCTCCTTATTCTGTGAGCACCACTCTAGCAAATGTCTCACTCCTTGGAAGAAAAGATACCGTCTTCGTTTCTGGGGCTGGAGACCCAAGTCAAGGCCTCACAACCTGGATATCTGACAGCAAGAGCAGAATATCAGCCTTTGCAGACAGCCTTCCATAAAGTCCTAATGAAAGAAGCCCAGAATTGCTTAAACATTAGATTAGTAACTGTACAGATTTATTTGTTCCTGACACAATATGCCAACCCTTGCAGTTGAAAATTAAACGATAATATACTTCCCCCTCTGTTCTACACAGCAATAACCTGTTTCCCTGGTGGATAATCAGAGGCCAAAGGGTGGGTAATTTATCACAAAAGAGAAATGGGAGGATTGCCAAAAGTAACAAAGGGGCAGTGATATCCTTGCTCCTACTATACGGCACTGGTTTAATTAAGGCAAAGTTAATAAACTTTCCCAGCAATGTAAGGTCAAGTCCAGTCTTCTCCTTAAAGCCAAGGCAGCCAGCCAGATCACAAAAAATAGGAAGTAATAGATATCATGTTAATTGCCTTTTTTTTTTATGGTCAAGAGCTATATTCCTGGGAATCAAAAGACTAGTGTATTATAATCTAGCTGTTTTCTCTAAAACTCTCTAATAATATTTCGTACAATTACGCAAATTAATGTGGGCCATACTCTCAGAAACTAAAAGAAAGACAGGTTTCAGGAAAAAGATGCAAAGTCAGTAAGAAAATTAACTTCTGTCTGTTTTTTTTATTAAAGTTAATTTACAGGCTATTTTCCATGAGAATTGCTTATGTATGTGTGGGGGTGTGGGGGTGTGTGGTTAAGTGTTTGAAACCTCTGTGCTCTTTCTCATAGTCATGTGATAGCTGAGCCTGTTTAACAAGTTGCTGGAGATGATCCTGAGGAAACAAATTAGTATTAATAAGTAGATGGGGAGGTAATGCAAATTTTGTAGCTGCTAAATTTTGGTTGCAGGTTCAAACTTACATACATGGAAAGGGTGACTGTGGCTGTACACACAAAATGAAACAAGAGGATTCAAAGTCAATGTTTAGATAACTAATGTGAAAATATGTGTAATGATATACATAACGAAGAGATGAATTACACACTTCGTGTGGGGTAGGGAGGACACATCTTTAAGGACTATAGCAATAACAGCTAATATTTATTAAGTGCTTATTATATACCAGGCATTATTAACTATTTAACCCCCACTACAGCCCTGTTAGGTAGATTCTATTATTGTCCCCATTTTACTGACGAGGAAATCAAGTTCCAGAAAGGCTAAGTGACTTGCCCCAAGTCACACCATTAACAAGTGTGGGTTCAGTTGGTGAGTTGGCCATCTGATCCCAAGTCTCGATGTATCTTCAGGTCTTGGAATCCCAAAACTGAAAAACACCTTAGAGGCATACTATTTCAGTCGTCCACCAAAAACTTGAACAGGAAGTCCCCCAGCCTCCCACGGGATAGCTCTTCAGAAAGAGGAAGCTCACTGAGGAAACCCTTGTAGGAGCAACTCTCTTGGAAATTTCTTCCTTCTAGTTTGAGTGGTACTTGTTTCCCCTGCAACTTTCACTTATGCATTCAGTGTCTGGTCTGCACCCTACCCCTAGTGGAGCTAATCTCCCCATTCACAAGACAGCTTTTTTTTTCATTTTATTTTATATTGGAGTATAGTTGATTAACAGTGATATATAAGTTACAGGTGTACAGCAAAGTGATTCAGTTATACCCATACAAGTATTAATTCTTTTCCAAATTCTTTTCCCATTTAGGTTATTACAGAGTATTGAGACGTATTCCCTATGCTATACAGTAGGACCTTGTTGGTTATTTATTTTAAATACAGTAATGTATACACACACAAGACAACATCTGAACATTTGTGGAAGACTCTCACATTACCCCTTGAGACTTCTTTTTACTACATACTGAAAGTGATTTTCCCCTGAAAACAAACCAGATCACATCATTCCCTATTTGAAATGTCTGTTGACTCCTCTTTGCCTGTGAGATAACCAAATTCCAAATTTCTTTGCGTGGCATTCATATGCCATGGCTCAAACCAAACAGGAGTCTATCTCCTACTTATATTCAATCTAAGATGGATGTTCCTTATCCATGGGCACCTACGCTCCAAAAGGTAATTCAGGAACCCAGGTTTTGTCCATCTCCAACAAGTGGCTTCTAAGGTTGCCATGCATACCTACAGTGAGATGGAGATTAGCATGTAGGAGATGTAGACCTAGAATGGTGCGGATCACTTCCAACCACCTGGCAATTGTGAGGACTCTACCACATGGCTTCATTTAAGTGCAAAGGAAATGGCTGCACTCAGGAAGAGGAAGAAACAGCCTGTGAGCAGCCAGCCCGTCTCTGGTGACCTCCCTTCCCTTTTCTGCCTCATGCGCCACCACTTTTCCTTAAGCAACTATATTCAAATCTAACCCAACTTCCTATTATTCTAAAGCATGTCAGGTCCTCACTTTGCTTTATGCACGCTGCTTTGCTACATCTAAGTTCCCTTCTTTGTTTTGTAAAATCCTATTCATACTTCAAGTCCTAGTTCAAATATGACTCCCACTCTTCCCCATCTCTCATTCCCCCAACAGCTAGTGTTATTTTCTGACTCCACTGTGTTCTCACAAAACTTGAAACATTTATGCAGTCAATTTTACACATCTATATGCATATACATAAAAACCCCATTGTATTATATTCGTGTTCATGTTCTCTCCGTTATCTTTAAAACTCTCAATTTTCCTTTTTTCACCTCTGTAGGCCTTCAGTATCTCTTACCTGGACCATCGCAAAAGCCTCCATACTGATCTCCCTTTCTGACCATCTTACCACCCTCCACACAGCTCCTGGAGTAATTTATCAAAAATACAAATCATGCCGTGGAATCCACCTCCTACTGAAAACCTTCTAAGACCCATGGTCTAGAGCAGCTACTCTTAAAACTCAGGGATCCTTGAGTCCCTCCTCCAGAGAGTTTCATGCTGCAAGTCTAGAGTAGCATCCAGAAAGCTGCAGTTTTAAGAAATGCCCAAATGATTTCGATGCAGGAGGTTGGTAGACCATATTTTGAGAAATAATGAGTTACAGGAAAAACCCCAAAGTCTTGACGTGTCACATGTTCTACTAATACCAAGTTATGTGTATGTCCCTGTAGATATGTTACATTTTGAGTCCACTGTACTTCCGCACACACTCTACCTTATACTTAGATTGCTCCTCTCTGTGTGGTCTTCCTAATGGATTTTTATTCATTCTTGAAAAGGCCCCTTAGGCCTCATTCATCTTGGAGCCTTCCCAGTCCCTCCTTGCTCACGCAGAATTAATCTCTTCCTCCATATAATTTCTGTGCCTTGTAAATATTTATGTTTCTACATATATCACATTGGCAGAGATACCACCAGCCTGGACTGAGAGGGACAGAGAGAGTGAAAAATGAAAAAAAGGCCATTAGAACCCCAAACTTCTACGAGCAGGAAGTAAGCTGCAAGAAACTACTCAGGTGGACTTCCCCGGTGGCACAGTGGTTGGGAATCCGCCTACCGGTGCAGGGGACACGGGTTCAGGCCCTAGTCCGGGAGGATCCCGCATGCCACGGAGCAACTAGGCCCACGCGCCACAACTACTGAGGCTGCACGCCACAACTACTGAAGTCTATATGCCTAGAGCCCGTGCTCCACAACAGGAGAAGCTGCAGCAATGAGGCCGTGCATCACAGCAGAGAGTGGCCCCCCGCTCGCCGCAACTAGAGAAGGCCTGTGTGCAGCAGCGGAGACCCAATGCAGCCAAAAATAAATAATAAATAAATAAATTTATAAAAAAAAAAAAAAACTACTCAGCTGCAGACACATACTACCTTTCACTAAACAAAAAAAACCAATGGCTCACAGGTTGGAAATAAGAGCAGAGGGTGGAACCAAGAGCCATGAATAATTATTTCCAGGCCTTCCTTCCTAATCAAGAACTTCAGCCTGTGCCCAGCTGGATTTCAGAATTGCCATGGACCAAGGACTCCTGTGCACACTGCATGTTCCCCTTTCTTAACAGGAGGGTCTATAGTGGTTACGCCAGGCTCATCTCGCCATTGCATGTTGGCTGCAGGAGG
The DNA here is from genome assembly GCF_028021215.1 of Eschrichtius robustus. Taxonomy (NCBI): domain Eukaryota; kingdom Metazoa; phylum Chordata; class Mammalia; order Artiodactyla; family Eschrichtiidae; genus Eschrichtius; species Eschrichtius robustus. Next base: position 33,555,691 of record NC_090825.1, read on the forward strand.
AGTAGATAACATGTCTCTTCAGTTTATACGTCTTCAGATCAAGGTGAATGGTATTAAAGGGGACTATACCCAAGGAGTCTCTCCACACTTGGACCTGATTTTGAAGCCAACATCGTGGATTTTAAGCTGATAATTTAAGTGAATGAGACTCTTGGGGGGTAAGGGGAAGAGTTTAGTATATTTTGCATGTGGAGACATTAAAAGTAATTTGTGGCCAGAGGAAGAACTGTGATGGTTTTCAAATATGTCCACAAATTCTTTGATACTCCTCCCTTCCAAGATGGAGCTATTTTCTCTCCCTTTAAGAGTGACCTATACTTACTGACTTGCTTTTAATAAATAAGATGCAGTAAAAGTAACAATATGTGATAGCCAAAATTAGGTTATAGATGGCCTCCTCCTTAATCTCTTTCTCCCTTGGATCATCTCTCTAGGAGAAGCTAGCTATCACATTAGGAGAACACTCAAACAGCCCTACAGAGCAGCCCCTGTGGAAGGTAACTGAGGCCTCCTGCCAATAGCCTTAATAACCCACAGAAAAATTAGTTAGTAAGCCCTCTTGGAAAAGATCCTCCAGCCCCACCTGGGCCCTCAGATGTGTACACTCTTGGCTGACACCTTGACTACAACTCATGAGATTCTCTGAATGACAGCCATCCATTTTAAGTTAATATCTAAGTTTGTGCATTAATTTGTTACACAGCAGTAGATAACTAATACACTGGGTAATTACAAATCTTTACTTTTATTCATTCAGGGCCAGGTGCGCTCGTAGGCACTTGCATATAGTAATGAACAACGTGAGCATAATTTTTCTCTCAAGATAGACTAATGGGAAAGGCAGATATTAACAAACACATGCATTTATATGTACAGATCGTGGTAAGTACTGAGAGAAAAGAGTATGCAATGAGGAGAAAAATGGGAGAGATGTAATTTAGATTTGGAGGATCTCTATAAGGATGTGGCATTTAAGCACAGATCTAAAAGAGGGGCAGGCTTTAGCCAGCTGAAATTGTGGGAAGAGACTTTCAGGTAGAGCAAACGGCTTGCACCAAGGCCTTGAGTTAGGCGAAGGCATGGATGGATCAAAGAACCAAGGGGATGAGGAAGGCAATGTGACTCGAGTGTCATGAGCAGGAGGGAGATGGGATTGAGTTGAGGTTGGAAACGGAGGCCAGAAGCAGATCGTGCAGAAACTTGTGGGCCATGATGAGGACTTTTTAGCTGAGGAAATGCTCTGAAGGCTGAAGAATAACATGATCCAGTATATTTTATTAAATGACCACTCTGAAGTTCACATGGAGAATTGATTAGAAAGGGACACGAATAGAATGGGGAACCGTTAGGAGCCTCTGAATGTAGACCAGGAGGGGAAAGAAAGTGGATCAGCCTTGGTAGTGGATATGGAGAGAAGTAAATGGATTCAAGCAATACCAAGGGCGCAGAATCACTAAGACTTTAATCCATCAAGTCTAGCAGAAAAAGCAAAACTTCTAATTAAGAAAATTTAGGGGACTTCCCTGGCAGACCAGTGGTTAAGATGTCGCGCTTCCAATGCAGGGGACGCGGGTTCGATCCCTGGTCAAAAAGTCAAAGTCAAATCCCATATAAATTTTTCTGTGAGTTATTACCTAATATTTTACTGCTTAATAGTCATTCCGCTTTTTCTAAAATGACTCTCCAAAAGCATATGAACTCTAATGTTAGTGTCTAGAGAAAGGAAACAGAAGAATAATTTTCTGAACTTTTCTTTTGACTAAAAATGTGAATTATCAAGACTTTTATAAAATGATCCAATTACATAGCTGCAGCACCAAAGAGGTTAACTTAGGTTAAATAGAATACTATTTGGGAGGGAGTCCGTTGTTTGTCTGTTTCCATTTTATTGCTACTTGTATAGTCACGTAAAATCTTAAGTTACAGTGTTTTACCTGGCTACCACAATTATACAGATAATGTGCACATAAGATTGCCAAGGTAAATAAGCTAAGGGTGATCCTTTGAAAAGCTAGACCTATTCTACCAGGTCAGTTCCAAAGATGTTGCAATCAAGGGGTGTGTTTTGAGTTCGATGTTTCCTGTTCTGGTTACCTAAACTGCACCACTCCTGTGTTAAATACCATGTGTCTAGGTCTACACTAGGAAAGGCTAGAAAGGAAGAAAGGGCGAAACATACTTGACAGCACATTTAAAAAACTGAGGTCATGCTATGTAGAAGAGTTTTCTTGGACGGTAACTGCTTCAGAACTCCTTTCTTCAATTAGAGACATTTATCCTCTAGAGCAACATTCCTCAAAGTGTGGTTCAGGAGCCATTTGCATGCATCGGCAACACCCGAGATGCTCATGAAAATACAAGTGCTGATTCAGTAAGTCCTAGCTGGGCCCCTTGAACCTGTTTGTTTGTATGTATGTATGTATGTATGTATGTATTTATTTACTTACTTACTTATTTATTTATTTATGGCTGTGTTGGGTCTTCGTTTCTGTGTGAGGGCTTTCTCTAGTTGTGGCGAGCAGGGGCCACTCTTCATCGCGGTGCGCGGGCCTTTCACCGTCGCGGCCTCTCCCATTGCGGAGCACAGGCTCCAGACGCACAGGCTCAGTAATTGTGGCTCACGGGCCTAGTTGCTCCGCGGCATGTGAGATCTTCCCAGACCAGGGCTCGAACCCGTGTCCCCTGCATTGGCAGGCAGATTCTCAACCACTGCGCCACCAGGGGAGCCCGAACCTGTGTCTTAAAGAGCATTGAGGGAAACCTAATTTATATACACTAGAATTTAAGTATCTGTACTATAGGATACACTATCATGGCTTGATAAAAACTCTAAGTATATGCAAAGTTATCTGGTTTGATAGCTAAAGGACATCAAACCGTTTCCAAAGAAAGAGAGATTTTCAGGCAGAATTATACATCTATTACTTTACTTTGAGGAGAGTGACAGTGCTAAATTCATATAAATCTTTCAAAATCTTCCATTCTTCATAATTTGAAAACTTGCTGTTGGCTGTCAAAACTAAATTGGTCAAAGCAACGTCAATTTTCTTTCTTCAGAGGTTTTCGCATACAAAATGGTCTTCAAACGGAAAGTGAGCACAAGGACAGTTAATGTTCTGTTTGTTTTTTTTTTAATTATTATTTATTTATTTATTTATTTGGCTGTGTTGGGTCTTCGTTTCCGTGTGAGGGCTTCCTCTAGTTGCGGCAAGCGGGGGCCACTCTTCATTGCGGTGCGCGGGCCTCTCACTATCGTGGCCTCTCTTGTTGCGGAACACAGGCTCCAGACGCGCAGGCTCAGCAGTTGTGGCTCACAGGCCCAGTCGCTCCGCGGCATGTGGGATCTTCCCAGACCAGGGCTCGAACCCGTGTCCCCTGCATTGGCAGGCAGATTCTCAACCACTGCGCCACCAGGGGAGCCCGAACCTGTGTCTTAAAGAGCATTGAGGGAAACCTAATTTATATACACTAGAATTTAAGTATCTGTACTATAGGATACACTATCATGGCTTGATAAAAACTCTAAGTATATGCAAAGTTATCTGGTTTGATAGCTAAAGGACATCAAACCGTTTCCAAAGAAAGAGAGATTTTCAGGCAGAATTATACATCTATTACTTTACTTTGAGGAGAGTGACAGTGCTAAATTCATATAAATCTTTCAAAATCTTCCATTCTTCATAATTTGAAAACTTGCTGTTGGCTGTCAAAACTAAATTGGTCAAAGCAACGTCAATTTTCTTTCTTCAGAGGTTTTCGCATACAAAATGGTCTTCAAACGGAAAGTGAGCACAAGGACAGTTAATGTTCTGTTTGTTTTTTTTTTAATTATTATTTATTTATTTATTTATTTGGCTGTGTTGGGTCTTCGTTTCCGTGTGAGGGCTTCCTCTAGTTGCGGCAAGCGGGGGCCACTCTTCATTGCGGTGCGCGGGCCTCTCACTATCGTGGCCTCTCTTGTTGCGGAACACAGGCTCCAGACGCGCAGGCTCAGCAGTTGTGGCTCACAGGCCCAGTCGCTCCGCGGCATGTGGGATCTTCCCAGACCAGGGCTCGAACCCGTGTCCCCTGCATTAGCAGGCAGATTCTCACCCACTGCGCCACCAGGGAAGCCCTAATGTTCTGTTTTTATCTCCAGATAATGTTCTGCTTTTTTTTGATCTAGGTGTTAGTTACAAAAGCCATGTTCTCTTTATAAAAATTCTTCAAGAGACTTCCCTGGCGGTTCAGTGGTTAAGACTCTGCGCTTCCACTGCAGGGGGCATGGGTTCAATCCCAGGTCAGGGGAACTAAGATCCCATATGCTGCATGGCAAGGCCAAAAAAAAAAAAAAAAAAAATCTTCAAGCCAAACACTTGTGATATGGAAACACTTCTCTATACAAAGTATCCTTCAAAAAAAATTTAATTGGTCTTTAAAAAAAATTCAACCTCATTAGGAACTATATGAAACTACTTACTACTTTAACAAGATATTCTTGTCTTTCAAACTAATAACCCTTAGTATTGATGGCTGTTGAACTGAAATGGTCATCCTCATATACATTGTTTTTTGGAAATATAAACGGATGTAAGCCTTTTGGAAAGCATTTTGACAATATTTGTCCAAAGCTTTTTAAAACAGTCATACCCATTGACCTAGTAATTCTACTTCTTGAATCTATACCAAGGAAGTAATCTTCAGTATGAGAAAAGCTCTATTCCCAACATCCAAAATATAAACCCAACTAAATAATCACAATAGGGGAACTCTTACTGAAATCTTAATATATCTATATGGTGATAAGTATACACTGGTGATAAACGTAAAAAGAAAAGCACGGAAATAATTGATACAAAATTCTTTTTTTAAATTTTATTGAAGTATAGTTGATTTACAATGCTGTGTTTAATTTCTGCTGTACAGCAAAGTGACTCAGTTATACATATATATTCTTCTCATATTCTTTTCCATTATGGTTTATCACAGGATATTGAATATAGTTCCCTTTGCTATACAGTAGGACCCTGTTGTTAATCCTATATATAATAGTTTGCATCTGATACAAAACTCTTGCTGCAACTGGGAAAAGGCACAAGGGTCTCCTAAGTGCTTGCTAATATTCTATTTAAGTTTGCTGCATATACAGATAGTCTGATTATCATCATTATTTAAACTGTACATAAATTTTATATACTAATATATACAAATATATGTTATATTTTATAATTACAAATTTTTATAAAATTCATAACAAATCATATTTACCAAAAGTTTATCAACATGAAACATGCTCATGTATAATGGTGAGTTTTTTTTAAAAAAAGGACATAAAATTAATTATAAATTATTGTATATAGATTATGTCAAAGAAGCTTGGGATCATCACTACAAAGACACAGAAATCATCTCAAAACAAAAGAAAGGAAGAATGCACCTAACTGATATTCTTTTCATGTGATATAATTATACACCTAGAACTTTCAAGACAATCAACTGACAGTGTTACAGAACCAAACTGGGGTCTATTTGCCCAACACCCAGCAAAGCCAATCTACTGATACCAGGTTGTAGTGAAGGCAAGTAGAGCCTTTATTGCAGGGAGCTAAGCAAGGGAGTAGGAGACAAGCCTCAGATTCACTCCAACCTGGTCTTTGAGTTAGGGGGTTTTTAAAGGGGATGAACAAACAGGCTGGGATTAAACATCAGCTTGTGACATTTCTGACATTTCTTAATTGTAGTTTCAGGAGTCAGGATGTCTATGGTTTACAGTAGTCCACAACTTGGGGATGCGTTAGCTCATCTTGCCCTAGAGAAACAACCTGAGTTTGTACATTAATGATGATATCTATAACAGCAATTTTAGTCACCTGACTCTGGTTGACTAGTGTTCCATTAGTGCAGGATTGATGTCAGAGGGGACAAGGCTGTCCTGGACACCAGCTATAATAGTAACAGCTAACAATTTTTGAGGGCTATGTACCAAGCACTGTACTAAATGCTTTTTAATATATTAACTCATTTAATCCTGAGGGAGGTTAGTATTATTATCCTGATTTTAAGGATTAATAAAATCCTAAGGAATAGAGAGGTTAAGTAACTCTGTGAGATCACACAGCTAGTAAGTGACAGAGCCTTGCAGAGTTTGTGCACATAGCCAATACATTATATTGCCCTAACAATGAGCAGTTAGGAAATGTTATAGGTCACAGGATCTCATTCACAAAACAATACAGGATCATTAAAAACACTAACAAAAATCAAAACAAACAAAACCCTAGCAATAAATGTAACCAAAAAGTCACATTTTAAAAAATTTAAAACAAGACCAGATTGGAAGACTCAGTAAAATAAATGGATGTCAATTCTCCAAAATAACAAAAAAATTGGGGGGGGGGCATGAAAAAAAAGTGAGTAAGCTCTGTCTTCCAGATAGTCCAGTCCTCCAGCCAGTCACATAGGGAAGTCCCTGGAGCTTGAACTGCAGGGTGCTCCATTCACACAAAGGTAGCTCAAATCCAGCAATCTGGTTTGGCTACTTTGAGAAAAAGACAAAAGTAGGTCTCAAACAGTGGCAGGCCATAGAATGAAGCGTTCTGCTCCACTGCTACCCCGGAACCAAGGCATCAGCATGACAGCCTGGTTAACATTCATTCACTAAGGTGTGGTCAGGGCAACATTTGGCCACTATTTTCCTGGTAAAGATAGCAATGCAAGTTGTAATTCTCCAGCTATGCAGAAATAAGAGTCCTCCCTGAGTCTCAGAGTGCATAAAGGGGCTAGCAGATCAGACCACCACGATAACCTTCTGTCACACCAACAATGTTGAGCTGAAGTCAACCATAGATCTCCAATCCAGCTCTCCCTATTTACAAAGAAACTGAGGTCTAGAAAGGGCTTCTCCTCCCAGGTCACAAAATTATTTTAAGCCAGAACCAGAGCGTTAACTCCCTCCTCCCCCCAAGTTTTGAATAGGCACATCCAAAGTACTGCAACCTATTTATACAGGGGTCCCCAACCCCTGGGCCATGGACCGGTACTGGTCTGTGGCCTGTTAGGAACCAGACTGCACAGCAGGAGGTGAGCAGCGGGGTGAGCGAGTGAAGCTTCATCTGTATTTACAGCCGCTCCCCATCACTCGCATTACCGCCTGAGCTCCACCTCCTGTCAGCATTATGGTGAGTTGTATATTACAGTGTAATAATAATAAAGTGCACAATAAATGTAATGTGCTTGAATCATCCCAAAACCGTCCCCTCCTCCCCAGTCCACGGAAAAATTGTCTTCCAAGAAACCGGTCCCTGGTGACAAAAAGGTTGGGGACCGCTGTACTTATAGATAAAACCAGCATTTCCCAATCTTCAGACATTCACCTGAATGATTTTGCCACACTATATATTATCTCTACTATTATTCACTTTATATTTTCTTTGAATATACTCCTTTCTCATACATTAACTTAGCTTCATTCTAAGCAACAATATCCATTCAGTCATGAATGAGATGTGCATTTTTTCCTAACACATCAAAATAAATATGTATCTACTGAAATTACAATGTTTGTCTCTGAACTATTCCTCAGAAAAGTAAACCATCCTTTGCCATATTTGGAAAGATCTCCCACATGTGTTCCAAGGAATTCTAATCTTTATCATGTTAATAGGTGTTAGTGAGGAAAGAGTGCATGATCAATAAACCTAGGGGATGCTAACTGAAATGAAATTAAAGAGCTTTGAATTTTTTTAATGGTTAGACACCTCAGGGCCTAAGGAGGGAACATAGTACAATATTTCCAAAATTTACCTGACCATGAAATCCTTCTTTCTAGGCAGAATCAGTATTGAAAACATGTTTTAAGCTGTATTAATTTTCAAAAGGCAACAGTTTTTCTTTTTGAGCCCATAAATTACAAAACTAGATACTGTATATAATAATTTACCCTGTATCCCTATTAGAACACTTAGCATATTTTTATGGTCGGAAAAAAGAATGGGTAGAAAATCGATATTTCCTCCTGTCATTTTCAAAAGGTCAGGCTCTTGGGTAAAGGTAACTCACCTTGTTTATAATGAAACCGTGTAATAATATTGGCACTCTAAAAACGTATATATCGGGCTTCCCTGGTGGCGCAGTGGTTGAGAATCTGCCTGCCAATTCAGGGGACACGGGTTCGAGCCCTGGCCTGGGGAGATCCCACATGCCGCGGAGCAACTAGGCCCGTGAGCCACAATTACTGAGCCTGCGCGTCTGGAGCCCGTGCTCCGCAGCAAGAGAGGCCGCGATAGTGAGAGGCCCGCGCACCGCGATGAAGAGTGGCCCCCGCTCGCCGCAACTGGAGAAAGCCCTCGCACAGAAATGAAGACCCAACACAGCCATAAATAAATAAATAAATAAAAACGTATATATCACTTCTAATAAGTCATCTAAATCTCCTACATTATTGATTGTAGTTGATGACACACAGGCTTTTTATGAAGGCTTGTTTTTGTTGCCTTGGGGACTTCAAAGTGGAACTTCAAGAGTGACAGGTCCATAACATCACGCTGGTCTGTGGGTTTGACCATGGGAAAATGTGTAACAGATTTACCACCTAGGCATTTTTTTTTCTCTCTCTCTCTCCTGGTCCTTCCCTCCCTTCCTTCTTCCTTTCTCTCTTTCCCACCCTCCCCCTTTTCAAATGCTATGATATAAAAAACTAAAAAGTATTTTTCATCTTTAGGCATTTTAAAGTATTTTTGTTATCATGGGGAAAACATCCCATAGCTACTAAACTAGTGCTTTAAAGCCAAAGTGTACAAATATTTCTTTTGTTGCATTTTCAAATAAAATTAAGAACTAGGACTCAAGACAAAGAAAATGCTGCAATACCTTATCTTCAGTATTCCTGTTAATGAAATTAAGCAGTCCATTAGTCAGGAAGAATGCTAATGTGTTAAGAACAAGATAGTCCTTCATCCAACCATACACCAAGTCACAGACCATGTTGAGTATATTACTCTTAAATACTTACTTTTTTCCCAACGACCAAAATCTCAATATATTCTTCCTCTACACCTTACAGAGGTTATCAAGTTATCAAGTAAATCTTTATTCTGTAGAATGCTTTTTATGTTCTCATTCAAAAATATTTATTAACTAGAAAGTTGTGTTCTTCTGAGGTTCCTCACCAAACACTGGAGGCCAGGAAAACATTCAGAAAAATGAGTCAGTTCTTGCGAGTGTCCACATTAAACACTAATGCATTGCAACAGAATCATACTGAATAAGCTGAATTCCCTCGAATATTTAAGGCAGCTACAAACAAACTAAAGATTGAGTTTTCTACTCTCTCTGGTTCTAGAGTCAATTGTGCACTGCACTGCATTCATAATAAAGAAATGGTGTTTCACTCTTTCAGTAAGGGAGATAAACAAGAGTTCAACTTGTATAAATATAATTTAAAATGTGTCTCCTACCTTATATGAGTGAGAATTATTAAAATACACAAGCATCAAGAACAAAAGATAAAATAGAGATAATGAATAAATGTTTGATCCTTTAGGGAAATATTCCCCAAAGGGCTGTGTTATTATAGCAAACTTCTATGCCATAGGTTTCAAATGATTCAATTGTCCAAATATTCATTTTCGTGTATGTTTAAACATCACAAAGTATCTACTAAATAAAGTTAGGTTTTAATTATTGCAATTCATCTATTTTTAAAAATCATTTACTCCCTACTTGGCTCCCAAAATTCTATTTAAAGTATTGGAAGATTTAGCTGGTTCACAGAGTTGAAAACTTAAATGTCAGAGTTGGACCCAAATACAATCTGTTCCTGCCTCTTCAGTTTGTGTCCTGCTGCTCTCTGAATTGCAAATGTCGGTATTTTGCAGAAAGGCATGTATGATAATGTTAGATACATTCCAGACATTCTTGAGGTACTTTTTTTGTAGGTGAATATGCCTTGCAGGACCCTCCATCCTAGGTGAGATTTTTTTCTAGTTACATATTTAATGATCATGATCTCTCTCCTGCTACATCCCTTTCATATTCTGTTTGCAAAAAGTTCGCCCTACAAAGCAAAAAACCCTGATGAAAGATCTTCAGAGACCTTCCATAATCACCTAGGCAAGGAGGACCTCATCAACATACCTTCAAAGTTTACAAAACCACCTTGCATTAGGGTCTCTTGGAATCAATTCTACACACAGTATACGCTAGGTCAAGCATGGCAAAATCTCTTGTGCCATCACTAGTAGATGGTGGTGAGCCCTTGAAGGAAGGAATGGTGCTGTGGATTAGCAACGTCTATAATGAGAATAGAAAGACAAAAAGGGGTAGGTGATGTATCTCCCATTACCTCCATTTGCATCTGAGTTTATGCTAATCTTTCTTGCCTATGCCCATTCCAACCCCATCTCCCGTAAAAGAGATGTACCAAACGACTGCAGATTTTCTGACTGACTTTACATCCCAATAGAGCAGCAGGGGCAATAATGCCACCTCCCTTGTTGGTTTACCATAAGCTTATCTAAGATAAATACAAAGGATTTAGCATAATCCCTGGCACATAGTTTATACTCCATCGATGTTTTTTTCATGTTATTCAGTCTACTCTCCACTTTATCCATGCATATGTTCAGCTTAAGCAGGAAAACTGACTTTGGTTGGGTGCTTGTGAACAGAATAAGACAGAGTATAAGGAAGTATTTGATCATTTAAACTTCACAGAAGCTATTATAGATACCCTTGGTAGTTGCAGAAGTGGTAAACTACTCCACATAAAATAGAAAATTAAAATAAGTGCCTATAAGCTCCAATCAGAAATACTGTGAAGAATTTTCTACTTCCTGCTTTTTGTACCCGCTTCCTGGGTACCCAGGGATGGGTGGTGGGTAGCTAAACTAAGTACACCATTATTGCTCAGAGAAGTTTTACCTTTATCCTTTATTGAAATGTGGCGGCTTTGTCCTTTTGTGCTTTAAGGGATGGGGTGAAGTGTTAAGGAGTGGGCCCCTGATCAGCGCTGGGGAGGAGGAGATGCTGTAATTCAGTGGTCAGCAGCACACACTCTCTGCCACAGCACTTGTGAGCTCTGGGACCTTGGAAAAATTACATAACTTCTCTCAGTGTCCTTATTTGTAGCATAGGGAAAATAATTCACTAAAAGCACTTTGCACATTGCCTGGCACCATGGTTAGTGCTTACTAAATGTTAGTTATTGAGGTTGTTGATTTACTGAGAAGTGGAAAGAAAGGGGGAAAGAGAAGAAGGGAAGCTCTGCTTGGCATTGCTCTGTCAATCCTTTTAGACCAGTGGCCTTCTGGATTCCTGGGTTTGTTGATTCAGGGCTCAGGGACAGCTATCCTAAGAAGGGCGGGAGGCAGTTTTGCAGAGCAGAGAGAAGTCATATAAGAAGGAAGCTCCCAAGAGAGGGCCTTAATTTGAATTATAGGAAAGCTTTTATCATTATTATGGATGGAAGTGGGGAAAAAGACATGAGCATTTGCCCAAGCTTAAAATGACACTACAAGTAACACATTAGTTCAGGGATCATAGGATTGATACTGGCTTTGCAAGACAAATGATTTCCTCAAACTCCTAAAAAAAAAAAATGTGTCCCACTAATCACTACAGAGCAATGTAGGGATCACCTGGACAGAACTGAACACTTTCTAATAAATAGAGCTTTTACAAAGCAGCAGAGATCTCAGGCATCTTTCTGTAAAAGTGAATGCTTGGGCAGATCTGTAAAACAGCAGACCCAATCCTCCAACCCTCCTGCACAAATCTCATCTCAGAAAAATACAGGAAAAAATGTCAACTGCAAAAGCACATTTTGTCAATATCCAAAGAGAGAAAACTAACCCTTTAAAAACAGCAAGGGAGGCACACAGCCCAGCCTGCGAGCTGAGGTGTCAGCACAGCTATTTCTCACTAGGCACTCTGATCCAAAGTGCCGGGTATGAGGCCTCTGCATGAAGCACCCTGTGGACAAGTGAAACTAGATGAAGCACAAAGAAAAAGAAAAAAAAAAGGCAAGCCTCAAACCCTTTGAAAAAAACGCCTCTGCATCTCTAGCTCTTGCAGAGGTTGGCGTCTTTAGTGGAGTCTCCTATTGCAGGGGGACCTTCAAGATGCCGGAGGAGTAACACATAGAGATCACCTTCTTCCCCATAGATACATCAAACATACATCTACATCTGGAAAAACTCCTACAGAACACCTACTGAACGCTGGCAGAAGACCTCAGACTTCCCAAAAGGCAAGAAAATCCCCACGTACCTGGCTGTGTGGCTGACAGGGTCTTGGTGCTCCAGCTTGGTGTCAGGCCTGAGCCTCTGAGGTGGGAGAGCCGAGTTCAGAACACTGGACCACCAGACACCTCCTGGCACCATGTAATATCAATCAGCGAGAGCTCTCCCAGATATCTCCGTCTCAATGCTAAGACCCAGCTCCACCCAATGGCCAGCAAGCTCCAGTGCTGGACACCTCATGCCAAACAACTAACAAGACAGGAACACAACCCCACCCATTAGCAGAGAGCCTGCCTAAAATCATCCTAAAAGTTCACAGACACCCTAAAACACACCGCCGGATGCGGCCCTGCCCACTAGAAAGACAAGATCCAGCTCCAACCACCAGAACACAGGCACCAGTCCCCTCCACCAGAAAGCCTACACTACCCACTGAACCAACCTCACACACTGGGGGAAGACACGAAAAACAATGGGAACTACAAACCTGCAGCCTGCGAAAAGGAGAGCCCCAAAACAGTAAGTTAAACAAAATGAGAAGACAGAGAAATATGCAGCAGATGAAGGAGCTAGGTAAAAACCCAACAGACCAAATAAATAAAGAGGAAATAGGCAGTCTACCTGAAAAAGAATTCAGAGTAATAATAGTAAAGATGACCCAAAATCTTGGAAATAGAATGGAAAAAATACAAGAAACGTTTAACAAGGATCTAGAAGAACTAAAGAGCAAACAATGATGAACACAATAAATGAAGTTAAAAATGCTCTAGAAGGAATCAATAGCAGAATAACTGAGGCAGAAGAATAGATAAGTGACCTGGAAGATTAAATAGTGGAAATAACTACCACAGAGCAGAATAAAGAAAAAAGAACGAAAAGACTTGAGGACAGTCTCAGAGACCTCTGGGACAACATTAAACGCACCAACATTCAAATTATAGGTGTCCCAGAAGAAGAAGAGAAAAAAAAAGGGTCTGAGAAAATATTTGAAGAGATTATAGTTGAAAACTTCCCTAACATGGGAAAGGAAATAGTCAATCAAGTCCAGGAAGCGAAGAGAGTCCCATACAGGACAAATCCAGGGAGAAACACACCAAGATACATATTAACAAACTATCAAAAATTAAATACAAAGAGAAAATATTAAAGGCAGCAAGGGAAAAGCAACAAATAACATACAAGGGGATCCCCATAAGGTTAACAGCTGATCTTTCAGCAGAAACTCTGAAAGCCAGAAGGGAATGGCAGGACATATTTAGAGTGATGAAAGGGAAAAACCTACAACCAAGATTACTCTACCCAGCAAGGATCTCATTCGATGAGATTCGATGGAGAAATTAAAACCTTTACAGACAATCAGAAGTTAAGAGAACTCAGCAGCAAAAAACGAGCTTTAAAACAAATGCTAAAGGAACTTCTCTAGGCAGGAAATACAAGAGAAGTTAAAGACCAACAATAACAAACCCAAAACAATTAAGAAAATGGTAATAGGAACATACATATCAACAATTACTTTAAATGTAAATGGATTAAATGCTCCAACCAAAAGACACAGACTGGCTGAATGGATACAAAAACAAGACACATACAAATGCTGTCTACAAGAGACCCACTTCAGACCTAGGGACACATACAGACTGAAAGCGAGGGGATGGAAAAAGATATTCCATGCAAATGGAAATCAAAAGAAAGCTGGAGTAGCAATTCTCATATCAGACAAAATAGACTTTAAAATAAAGACTATGACAAGAGACAAAGAAGGACACTATATAATGATCAAGGGATCGATCCAAGAGGAAGCTATAACAATTGTAAATATTTATGCACCCAACATAGGAGCACCTCGATACATAAGGCAAATACTAACAGCCATAAAAGGGGAAATCGACAGCAACACAATCATAGTAGGGGACTTTAAACACCCCACTTTCACCAATAGAAAGATCATCCAAAATAAAAATAAATAAGGAAACACAAGCTTTAAATGACACATTAGACAAGACGGATTTAACTGATATTTACAGGACATTCCATCCAAAAACAACAGAATACACTTTCTTCTCAAGTGCTTATGAAACATTCTTCAGGGTAGATCATATCTTGGGTCACAAAACAAGCCTTGGTAAATTTAAGAAGACTGAAATCGTATGAAGTATCTTTTCCGACCACAATGCTATGAGACTAGATATCAATTACAGGAAAAAATCTGTAAAAAACACAAACACATGGAGGCTAAATAATACACTACTAAATAACCAAGAGATCACTGAAGAAATCAAAGAGGAAATCAAAAAATACCTAGAAACAAATGACAATGAAAACACAACAACCCAAAACCTATGGGATGCAGCAAAAGCAGTTCTAAGAGGGAAATTTATAGCAATACTGTCCTACCTCAAGAAACAAGAAAAATCTCAAATAAACAACCTAACCTTACACCTAAAGCAATTAGAGAAAGAAGAACAAAAAACTCTCAAAGTTAGCAGAAGGAAAGAAATCATAAAGATCAGATCAGAAGTAAATGAAAAAGAAATGAAGGAAACAATAGCAAAGATCAATAAAACTAAAAGCTGGTTCTTTGAGAAGATAAACAAAATTGATAAACCATTAGCCAGACTCATCAAGAAGAAAAGGGGGAAGACTCAGATCAACAGAATGGGAAATGAAAAAGGAGAAGTAACAACTGACACTGCAGAAATACAAAGGATCATGAGAGATTACTACAAGCAACTATATGCCAAAAAAATGGACAACCTGGAAGAAATGGACAAATTCTTAGAAAAGCACGACCTTCCAAGACTGAACCAGGAAGAAATAGAAAATATAAACAGACCAATCACAAGCACTTAAATTGAAACTGTGATTAAAAATCTTCCAGCAAACAAAAGCCCAGGATCAGATGGATTCACAGGTGATTTCTATCAACCATTTAGAGAAGAGCTAACACCTATCCTTCTCAAACTCTTCCAAAAAACTGCAGAGGAAGGAACACTCCCAAACTCATTCTACGAGGCCACTATCACCCTGATACCAAAACCAAAGATGTCAAAAAAAAGAAAACTACAGGCCAATATCACTGATGAACATAGGTGCAAAAATCCTCAACAAAAACCTAGCAAACAGAATCCAACAGCACATTAAAAGGATCAAACACCATGATCAAGTGGGGTTTATCCTAGGAATGCAAGGATTCGTCAATATACACAAATCAATCAATGTGATAAACCATATTAACAAACTGAAGAAGAAAAAACATATGATCATCTCAATAGATGCAGAAAAAGCTTCGGACAAAATTCAACACCCATTTATGATAAAAACTCTGCAGAAAGTAGGCATAGAGGGAACCTACCTCAACATAATAAAGGTCATATATGATAAACCGACAACCAACATTGTTCTCAGTGGTGAGAAACTGAAACCATTTCCTCTAAGATCAGGAAAAAGACAAGTTTGCCCACTCTCACCACTATTATTCTAGATAGTTTTGGAAGATTTAGCCACAGCAATCAGAGAAGAAAAAGAAATAAAAGGAATCCAAATCAGAAAAGAAGAAGTAAAACTGTCACTGTTTGCAGATGACATGATACTATACATAGAGAATGCTAAAGACTCTACCAGAAAACTACTAGAGCTAATCAATGAATTTGGTAAAGTACCAGGATACAAAATTAATGCACAGAAATCTCTCGCATTCCTATACACTAATGACGAAAAATCTGAAAGAGAAATTATGGAAACACTCCCATTTACCATTACAACAAAAAGAATAAAATACCTAGGAATAAACCTACCTAAGGAGACAAAAGACCTGTATGCAGAAAACTATAAGACACTGATGAAAACAATTAAAGATGATACAAACAGATGGAGAGATATACCATGTTCTTGGACTGGAAGAAACAACATTGTGAAAATGACTATACTACCCAAAGCAATCTACAGATTCAATGCAATCCTTATCAAACTACCAACAGCATTTTTCACAGATCTAGAACAAAAAATTTCACAATTTGTATGGAAGCACAAAAGACCCCGAATAGCCCAAGCAATCTTGAGAAAGAAAAACGGAGCTGGAGGAATCAGGCTCCTGGACTTCAGACTATACTACAAAGCTACAGTAATCAAGACAGTATGGTACTGGCACAAAAACAGAAATATAGATCAATGGAACAGGATAGAAAGCCCAGAGATAAACCCATGTACATATGGTCACCTTACCTTTGAGAAAGGAGGCAAGAATATACAATGGAGAGAAGACAGCCTCTTCAATAAGTGGTGCTGGGAAAACTGGACAGCTACATGTAAAAGAATGAAATTAGAACACTCCCTAACACCATACACAAAAATAAACTCAAAATGGATTAAAGACCTAAATGTAAGACCAGACACTGTAAAACTCTTAGAGGAAAACAGGCAGAACACTCTATGACATAAATCACAGCAACATCCTATTTGACCCACCTCCTAGAGAAACGGAAATACAAACAAATATAAACAAATGGGACCTAATGAAACTTAAAAGCTTTTGCACAGCAAAGGAAACCATAAACAAGACAAAAAGACAAGCCTCAGAATGGGAGAAAATATTTGCAAATGAAGCAACTGACAAAGGATTAATCTCCAAAATATATAAGCAGCTCATGCAGCTCAATATCAAAAAAACAAACAACCCATTCCAAAAATGGGCAGAAGACCTAAATAGACATTTCTCCAAAGAAGATATACAGATTGCCAACAAACACATGAAAGGATGCTCAACGTCACTAATCATTAGAGAAATGCAAATCAAAACTACAGTGAGGTATCATCTCACACCAGTCAGAATGGCCATCATCAAAAAATCTACAAACTGTAAGTGCTGGAGAGGGTGTGGAGAAAAGGGAACCCTCTTGCACTGTTGGTGGGAATGTAAATTGATACAGCCACTATGGAGAACAGTATGGAGGTTCCTTAAAAAACTAAAAATAGAACTACCATATGACCCAGCAATCCTACTACTGGGCATATACCCTGAGAAAACCATAATTCAAAAAGAGACATGCACCCAATGTTCATTGCAGCACTATTTACAATAGCCAGGACATGGAAGCAATCTAAGTGTCCACTGACAGATGAATGGATAAAGAAGATGTGGCACATATATACAAGGAATATTATTCAGCCATAAAAAGAAACGAATTTGAACTATTTGTAGGTGGGTGGACATAGAGTCTGTCATACAGAGTGAAGTAAGTCAGAAAGAGAAAAACAAATACCATATGCTAACACATATTTATGGAATCTAAAAAAAAAAAAGGTTCTGATGAACCTAGGGACACGACAGGAATAAAGACACAGACATAGATAATGGACTTGCAGACACGGGAAGGGGGAAGGGTAAGCTGGGACGAAGTGAGAGAGTAGCATTGACATATATACACTACCAAATGTAAAACAGATAGCTAGTGGGAAGCAGCTGCATGGCACAGGGAGAGCAGCTCAGTGCTTTGTGACCACCTAGAGGGGTGGGATAGGGAGGGTGGGAGGGAGACGCAAGAGGGAGGGGATATGGGGATATATGTATACATATAGCTGATTCACTTTGTTATACAGCAGAAACTAACACAACGTTGTAAATCAATTATACTCCAATAAAGATGTTAAAAAAAAAAAACTGCCAGGGAAAATCTTTAAAAAATAGAATGTACTGAATTTTTTTAAATGTGTTTTTTAATCTTTCTCAAGGCCAGTCCTTGGCAAGGGTTAAAAGATTTGATTTGGGGTTTAAAGCTGACTGGTATGTCATCTGGGCCAAAAAGAGAGACCTTTGTACTTTCTTTGACAATCAAGGACTTATGAACACTTCATAAAATGGGCATTTCTAGCGCCACACCTTCAAGTCCAAGTGACTGTGCAACGTATAAGAACCTAAAGGAGTCTGTAAACAGGATCTCCAAAATTATGTGAGTCCAGGCAAAACCTCACCTAGAGGATGGCCTCTTCCTCAAGAGGAAGATATATTTTATTTCTATTCCTTTGTGGCATTTTTTTTTTAATGTTCAATTTGGAAAACAAAATTTTAAATGAGATGCAAGCCAGGAAAAGGAAAACAAAACTAAATAATACTTTTTCTTCTTACAGTTTGTTTGGTTATAAAAAAAAGTTTAATCCATAGGTAGAACACTCAGTAAGAAGTGACTGCTATCAAAGCTTAAATTCAACATATATAGTTTAGAGTGGATTACACTTCAGACAATTTAGACTGTCAGCGGATCTTTTAAAATCCCTGCAGCATTAGTGTAATAGGATCAGAGATGAAGACAAATCATTAACACAACAGGACAGTTTTGAGAAGTGTATGCTGTTCTTTCAGCTACTAAAATTTCACAAAATTTTTACTTCTTAGCAACTGACACTTTTACACTAATTCGCGATTGAGAGAAAAAGAATTCATATTCAATTCTCAGTCCTCACATTCAATACCTTCAAAATGTACTTGCTTTTTCAACTTAAGTGTCCATCGATAGATGAACAGATAAAAGATGTACGATATATATATGTATATATATACACACACACACACAAAATGGAATATTACTCAGCAATAACAAAAATGAAATATTGCCATTTGTGACAATAAAAATAGATCTAGAGGGTATTACGCTAAATGAAATAAATCATAAAGAAAGAAATAGAAAGACAAAGTATGATCTCGTTTATATGTGGAAACTAAAAAGCAAAACAAACAAACAAACAAAACAAACACAGACTCAGAGAGAGAGAACAAATGGATGGTTGCCAGAGGGGACGGGAATGGTGGGGAGAAATATGTGAAGAGGATTAAGAAATACAAACCTCCAGTTAGAAAATAAATAAGCCACAGGATGTAATATACAGCATAAGGAATATGGTCAATAATATTGTAATAACTCTGTATGGTGACAGATGGTTAATAGGTCTGTCATCATTTCATAATGTATGCAAACGTCAAATCACTGTTGTATACCTGAAACTAACATAAAATTGTATGTCAACTATACTTCAATTTTCAAAAATGTACTTGCTTTTCTTCTGTTACATTAAATGAATGAATCTTACTGCAGAAATGTCTTAGGCAAATTTTATAGCTCTTTTAATATATAATCTATTATTTCATAGGAAAATACACGAAACAACTTGACATCAGAAAGTCATATTAAAAAACTGCTGCTGGGCTTGCCTGGTGGCGCAGGGGTTAAGAATCTGCCTGCCAATGCAGAGGACACGGGTTCGAGCCCTGGTCCGGGAAGATCCCACATGCTGCGGAGCAACTAAGCCTCTGTGCCACAACTACTGAGCCTGTGCTCTAGAGCCCGCGAGCCACAACTACTGAGCCTGAGTGCCACAACTACTGAAGCCCGCGCACCTAGAGCCCGTGCTCCACAAGACAAGTCACCACAATGAGAAGCCCACGCACCACAACGAAGAGTAGCCCCCGCTCGCCGCAACTAGAGAAAGCCTGCGCACAGCAACGAAGACCGAACGCAGCCAAAAATAAGTAAATAAATAAATTTATTTTTAAAATTGCTGTTTATACAATCAAATCTCATTTCTTGTTCGATCAAGCTCTGTAGCTTTTTGTTTTCCTATAAAACAAACAGCCTTATTCATTGACTTTGACTTTCATACTTTTAGGCCTTCTTAAACTACAGCAAAGTTTTAATTATACTTTTAGTCTCCTTTGTGACCGATACTTACTAACCTGAAATGCAAGGAGCAGGCCAGGCTTGAGACTAATTTTGGCTTGAATTTCAACAGACGGTGAAGTTGGTATTATCCTCAGAAAGAAATCCTGCTTCATTTCTCCTCCCACCTCGCCCTCCCCAGTTAAGAGCTTTGAACCTCTGTTTCAGGAGTTCACAGTCAAGTGGCAGATTCTCTCTGGTCATAGCTTCCTCTTTTCAAACTTTGATGATTTCCTTTACTTCAATGCACCTCACTCGGGTTATTCAGCTCCTAATTTCTTCAAGATCTGTTCTCTGAATTCTCAGAAACCTTCTCTGTTCTAGATATTGGCCTGTAGGATGTGCACCTGTCTTCTCTGAGGCATCAGACAGAGTGGATGTGAAGCTCTGAGCCAGAATATGCTTAAAGCTTCCTGTACTTGGAATGAAAGATAACCTGTTGTTAACTAGAGAGCCAATTTGGAGGGAAACAAACAATACCCTGGTTAGAAAATACAACTTCTTCAGAATGGCCATTCCTGCTTTAAATCTAAATGAAGGCTGTCCTTTCTTATCTTTCATAGCATTGATCCCAAGTTGTAAATATCTAAGTGTGTGTGCTTATTTGAATGTCTGTTTTCCTTTCTGGACAGTAAGCTTTCCCCCATTACACAGTTAAGCTGCGTGAGGGCAGGAACTGTTTATTTTGTTCAAAGGATGCACTCAGAGGTTATCCCAGCCTTTTACACAAGTACCTGTTGAATGGATGAATGAATGGCAGATTGAAAGGAAGAAATGTCTGTGGCTGGTCAATTCAAGCACAATGAGTACACCAGGTAAAGTACCTTGCTCACGGAAGAATGAAAACATCATGTTTTTCCATGTTCTGGGTCAACTGGAGAGATCTGTGTCTGAGGATGCATGCAGGGATGTGTTCATTGGTGGGATGAGGGCAGCAACTTGTGTATATGTCTCTTTAGGTTGGATGCGTATCTATATGCATATAGGTATTGAAAGTGAAGAGACTGCTGTGAGACCAGATGCAAAGTGGAATGTGTATGGATGACAAAGGTCAAGAGGCTAAGTTCTGAACACTCACTCTACTCTGGATGTGCCACGCATTGTGCTAGGGCACTAGCAGTTTTTGCAGGACAGGGCCCCAATGGTACCCTGGATAAGCTGATGCCAGGTCAAGGGACCCCATAGCTATAGATAGTATCTGGTAGGACAAGCTGAGTCCTTATGCCTGTCGAAGAACAGCTTCTTTCCTCAACACATCTTTCCTCACAAAGACGCTTGTTCTTTTTCTTTCCATTTTTGACTGGAAATGTTCCCCTCCTGGTCCTCCTTCCCTCTGCAAGGTCCCCACATTGGCTCCCTGCTTCCAGGCGGGTTTGCATTCATTTCTCCCAAATAAATGTGCTTCAGTTCTTCTTATAAACATCTCAAAATTTAAAAATTGGAAACTTATTTTGGAAGAAATCCAGATGAATTCTGTGTCTGGGTAAAATTCACTAATATCACCTCAATAGCTAGACTGTGATTACAGTCAGTATTAGGTATACCTTTGAGAAATTATCTAATAAAGTTAATCAATATAAGTAGGCAACAGAAATCATCTCTTTGAAAGTAATTCTTTCCTTTTCATCAAGGGAAGGGAGGGAGATTGCCTAAATTATCTGAAAAAGTACCTTAATTCTCTTTTTGTGATTATATACACAACCAGTCTTTGGATATTTGGGGCTAGGCCCAGGCAAAAATAAGTTCTATCAAAGTAATATATACTCAACTTATTATTATGCCCTCTAAACATTTTATGCACAACAACTAATCATATAATCATTAGAAATAAACCTGGGAAACATAACGGAATGTAATAATAATAACTACTGTTTTTAACATGTGCCAGATATTTTGTTTATATGGATTACTATATTACTTAAACTGCAAAGGAACCAACTTAGTAAAAATTCCTTTTTGCTAAGGCATAGGCAACTTAACTTACCTACTATGACCTTGAATCCAGATTTTCTTTATCCCAAGGCCAATGATATTGAGGGGGAAAAAAAGAAGACATAGAGTCATATGGTTGGAGTTCCAGTTTGCGCTAAGAAATATAGAGGTTAGGGATAGAGGTTTGGGGATCAGACAGACCTAGATTAAAATCTTTGCTCTGCCATTTATCAATACTGTGATCTGTAATTTACTCAATCTCTCTGTGCTATGTGGGGTTATTATTCGCAAGCAACAGAAACTGAGTATGGTCAATTTAAGCAGGAAAATAATTTATTGGAAAACAATCAATCACACAAGGAGTCAACAGGAAGGCTGGCAGCAGCAAACTCAGCCAAGGTCACACCTGACCAAGATGGTAAGGATGCCTCAACCAGCAGCCACTTACACTGTGGGACCCTTCACACCACCATCCCCAGATGCTGTGTAGTCTTTTAAGAAATGAGGGCTTCCCTGGTGGCACAGTGGTTGAGAATCTGCCTGCCAATGCAGGGGACACGGGTTCGAGCCCTGGTCTGGGAAGATCCCACATGCCGCGGAGCAACTAGGCCCGTGAGCCACAACTACTGAGCCTGCACGTCTGGAGCCTGTGCTCTGCAACAAGAGAGACTGCGAAAGTGAGAGGCCCGCGCACCGCAATGAAGAGTGGCCCCCTCTTGCCGCAACTAGAGAAAGCCCTCGCACAGAAACGAAGACCCAACACAGCCAAAAATAAAAAATAAATCAATAAATCAAAAAAAAAACCACTTTAAAAAAGAAATGACTATGTCCTCTTCCACATTCCTTAACCAAATATCAGTTTGCTTATCTGTAAACTGGGCCTACTAAGTGTAGTACCCTCCTCATAGGTTTCTTGTGAGCATTATATGACATATGCACAAATCATTCAGCACAGTGCCTCACTGACTAAGCACTGGATAAATTTCAGCTGGCCTCACTAATTTTTGTGCCTTTGAGCAAGTCACATAGCTTTTCTGTGCCCACAAGCTCATTACTGAAGACAGATGATTCCAATTATACTGTATTAGTCAGTATAAGCTAACTGCCCAAACAATCAGCCCCTCAAATCTCAGTGGATTATTTCTCTTGCACTTCATTGTCCAGTGAAGGTCGCTGGGATTGGAATGAGGTCCCTACTCCATGCAGGCATTCAGGGACCCGGTCAACTTCTATCTTGTGGTTCTGCCATACACCAGGGCCTTGCATCTTGTTGGCAGAAAAGGGAAGACAGAGAGCACAGAGGATCAGGGTCTTTTAGGCACCAGGCTTGGAAGTGGCACATATCACATCCTCCCGTTTTCCACTGGCCAGAATACAGTCACACGGGC
The DNA here is from genome assembly GCF_028021215.1 of Eschrichtius robustus. NCBI lineage: Eukaryota > Metazoa > Chordata > Mammalia > Artiodactyla > Eschrichtiidae > Eschrichtius > Eschrichtius robustus. The sequence goes on from NC_090825.1 coordinate 33,578,935, forward strand.
TTTACCTGACCACAAGAAGTCTGGGAAACACCATCCAGCTATGTGTTAAAGCAGAAATGGAAACAGCATTTGGTGAAACATGAGTCTCCATCACACCTACCTAACATCCTCAGGGGTTGCTAATAAGAACACATGCGAGTGCAATTGTGAAAGCTCTGTGGAAAGCAGCCAACAAGCTACAGATGATGCTGGTGTTGATGATTAAACCAGGGAGTCTCTGTGTTATTTTCTGAAGTGCTAAAAAATACAGCGATTCTGGGGGTGTGAGAAGAAACTAAAATATAATCAGAATGTCCATCTTCCTGTAGAAGAGACGCCTGGACTCGTAAGGCTTTATCTCTCCACCTGTATCTTCAAAAATGAGCAACACTAAGTAAGTAATCTCCTTTCTTTGTCCATTAGTCCAGTTCACAATGGGAGTGCAGTGGAAATATTTGTTTGGAGAAAAAAGAGGGGAAGAATACAAGGGTAGAAAGCCATGCCGTTAACGAGTGTAACTGTCGGAGAAGAAGGCAGCCTGAAACCGTCACTTGGTGGCCACCAGCCTCCACAGCAGTAATTTATCCCCACATGAAGACGCTGGGGAGTTAATCACAGTACTGACACGTGTAACAGCTCCAAGCACTAGACTCAGCACAAAATTTATGCTTACAAAATGAAAATAATTAGGTGCATATTTGAAATGCACCACTAAAAAGGGAGGGCAGTCCTTAGGACCACAACCACAACCGTGGACCTCTTTTCATGCCCAAGGTCAGGTTAACATCATGCTTCTAATTTACTGAACCAACTGGGTGAGGGTGTAGAAGGCAGATGTATCCAAAGGCACTGTGTTATTTGTACCAGACAGATGCCTTTTTCACTGTTTTGAATATCCGTATGGCCTGTCCAGAATGACAGAGAGCAAACACAGTTTGCACAGGCTTTGCTACATGAATGTTAGCGCTTTAGGAACGCTCTAAGATGTGGCCAACTTCGGCTTAGTAGGGGGTCCAGGCTAGATCTGATTCATCCTGCTGCCTTCCCTCCAGGAATTAGCCCCTTTATTACCCATTCCTTTGACCCAAGGAAGATTCAACCTAGTCAAAGGCAACGTGGTTGGTACCCTGCAAGCAGACTGTGGTTTTAAATGAGTTCCCCGCTTATGGTATTTACTTAAAAGAGTAGTCCAGTAATTAGCTAGCAGAGAGCAATCAAACTGATCAGTCAGGCCATCCTTAGACTAGTGCAAACCTTCAGAGAGGATTTAATGACAGTTCTAAAGAACTGAACTAGGGGCTTCCAGTGCAGAGAAATAGGGACTGAGGCAGCAACTGCAAGGGAGGATAGCAAACAATGCTTAGAAAAAAAATCTTTTCATTAAAATATACAAACAACGACAAGAATTGTCCACATTATCATGGCGATTCTTCATTTCCTTGTGCAATGTAGATTCCTGGTAGAGTGTGAGGGAAACTGAACTACACTGTCTCAGCTTTTCAAGTTAAGAAAATAAAATAATTATTTGTTTCCCAAATCTTCAACTTCTACTTCTGAAGGCTAAACTTAAGTTTTAAGAATCATGCACCAAAAGAAGTTACAGGTAAACCTGCATTTTTTCAGTCTTGTATTCTGGATTCTTATTTTCATTTTCCTAAAGCTACTGTGGAAAGAAAATGTAAAGGACTAGTAAGAAAAACAGCTCTATTGATAACAAGCCCAGTTTATCAACGACACGCTAAAACCTGTAATATTAATTCTCTCAACAGTGTGCCTCAATTTTTATATTTAATATACTCTTCATCGTGAAAAGTTGACAAGTACTAATCCTAATTGTTCTCCATTTTAGGAACTTCAAGTGGAAAGAGAACTGGAAAAAAATTTTTATTAGCAGAAAGTGATTGATTATAAGTGGAACTTCCCACTTGGTCTTCATATTATGACTGACAACCACGTGACAGGGTAATAGTGATACAATGTAGTCAGGGAAGACTGGGGGGTAGAAGGTGCAGTTTCCTTTTTCTAGTGTTGATTTGTTTTCAGTGCTGACACAATCCTAGAGCTTGCTACTCATGGGAAGCACAGACAACAGGAGTGGTTATAGTGATGATTAAGACTCCGAGAAACTGACAAATCGCCATCAATTATTTTATATTGGCTAACAAATGTGTGTTTTTCTTTCTGAATCCCTGATATTCACGAGGAAACAATACAAACAACAGAATGATGTTGTATCAATATATCCACATGGTGCCTTACGCAAAATGTGTAAATACAATTCTAATATGTCCTGTAATTAGTTGAAATCTGGAATGCCCTCTTTTGTTTCTCCTATTACTTATTTGTTACTGTGTCATTTGAGAATAACTGGAGAACCAGATAAATTCTTAGGTTTGTTCATTCATGAAATAATATTTAAGGCATGAGTGCCTGCTTTATCATAAGAAGAATCAAGTTATTTACCTACCCTGTGAGGAGATGCAATATGTTAAAATGCACGTATACAATCCCTGGAAAGAGGTTTTCTTAGGAACCGAAATTGTGAAGGCTCACACAATCTCACTTCATGGTTAAAAAAAAAAAAAAAATGGTGAAGCAGTTATAATTATGCCATAAAGTTTTACAATCACTTTTTTTAGTTTTCAGTTCTTACTTCAGGAAGTAGAATAGAAAGAAGTGAATAACGAGTAGTCGAAAAAAACTGTTCCCATCACAGAAGAAATTATAGTGTAATTCAAAGTAAAAAGAGCAATTAGGCTTTTCCAAGAGTTGACCAGGGTTAGGGTTAATTCCTTTACTCGAAAGACTTTTAAATCCCAGTCTCACTCTGCATCAGCCTTTCCAAGGATTCGTGGTGAAGGTATCTAAGCACGAACGTAACAGGGCCAAGACACGAAGCTCAGTCTAACCATTCTCACCAGGCGGAGAAGTTCCCCAGAGGAGGAGAAAGGCCTCCGCGGTTAGACAGGCAGCCCTCCCCCCTCACTACCCCTGCCCTGGGGGACCGCGCGCCACCTCTCCGCAGCCGCAGGGCCCTGCCACCTGCGCCGGGAGAGGTTGCTGTCCCGGCTCCTTTTTTCTGCCTGGGGCTGCCCTACCGAGCGCAGCCCACAGCCTGGGCGCTGCCAACTAACTCCTTTCATGGTGAGAAGATGGATTCTTCGTTGTTTCCCCGCCCATGCCGGGTGCCCACCCGCCCATCCACCCACCACAACCGTCGCGCGCACCCTACTTCTGACCCGGGGCCACGCGCGCACACACCCTATTTCTCCTCCCCGGACCACGCGCGGGCGCGCGCGCGCACACACACACCTCGGCCGTTCCAAAGTTGAGTCATAAGCCGCTGACCTCCCTTCCCAGCACCCAGATGTCGCGACCCGCGTGAAGTAGGTGCGAGAAACAGCCCACTTGGAGCGGGAGGCAGTGAGGAAGAAGAGATGCCGGTTTCAGAGCTGGCCCCCCTGGATGCCGACTTCAGAGTACCTAAGAGGGTGCACAGAAGAGCACTGGGGCTTCCCCAGGGTTCCCGCGGACCACTGCTTCTCCGCACCACCTGCCTGAGGCGAGGGGACCAAGTCTCCAACACTCCCCCCCCACCACCTCGTTGGAGGGCGGGAAAGCCGCAGGGAGCCGCCCCCCGAGGCGCGGTGGGATCCGCGCAGCCCGGAGCCCCTCCCTCCAGCCCGCGGAGCCTCCTCGCCGCGCAGAGGAGCGAGCACGCGCCCCGCCCCCTCCCGGTCTGGCCAATGGGCGCCCGGGCCGCGCACTGTGTGGCCCCGCCTCCGCCAGGGAAACTTGAAGCAGGAGAAAAGTTTGTACAGAGGCTGGAAGGGCAAGAGCGGAGCTCCGAACAGGCAGCGCGTGAGGAAAATGAACGGCCCCAGGTCAGAGCCTCAGGCCGAGTGGACCTCAAGCCGCCCCCAGGGCGCCAAAAGCGGCCTCAGCTGCTGCCGCCAGCCCCGGTAGCCGCCCGCGCTGCCTTGGGCTGGGAAGGAAGGCGGCCCGAGCCGAGGATCGAGGCTCGGTGCCACCTGCGCGCGCGGCAGTACACCTGAGCGCCGTCCGCCCGCGGACGAGACCCGCGGGCTTCGCAAAGCTTGGATCGTCTTTGAAGAAACGAAGGAAAAGAGAAAGAAAAAAAATCCCAAGATCAGGCTTCACTGACCCATTTCGCTGTCCTTCTGGTTCTCCAAGTTTTTGAAAGCTGACCACTCTGACCCCTGTTCCGGAAAATTGGCAGCCACCGAGAGAGCAGGCTCTGAGAAGGCAAAGGCTTGGTAAGCTCCACATTGAGCGGGGCAAGGCTGAGGGCAGGTTGAAGGCGTGTCCAGGATATCCGAGGCTTGACCCTGGGGGCTTACGTGGCTGCCATCTCCGCGGCTACCACAGGTGAGATAGGGTTGGAGGCACTGGGCAGAGAGCGGTGGGCGAGCGCCCCTTGAGCCGAGCCAGGGAGGGAGGAGCGCGCTCTCCAAATTATCTTCCGTAACCTGGTTTCAGTGAGACTTTTATTGACTCAGAATCTGTCGGGAAAACGAGCAAAACACTTTTCCCTTGAGATAAGTCTTGTTCATCTTGGCAGTGGATGAGTTGGCTTGGGGGGAGGAGGAGAGAATGGCAGTACCAACGTATAAATATTAATGCCAGTAGAGTGGTGCTGCTGGCAGGACGTATCCGGAGCCTGGAGATTTCGGTAGCCGCAGTTGGTAAGTGGCTACAATCCGCAAGGTAGGATCGAGTTGCTCCCCTGGTCTCCTCAGCATATTGTCTCTTGGGCGCGGGTCTGACACCTTTTTGCAAGTGGTAATTTCCGCTCACCGCGTCTTTGTCTCTCCCCTACTAACCGCAGACCCAGCCTCGCACTCCAAGGCAGTGTACCGCCGGCCACCACCATGGCCACCCCTGGAAGCAACGCATCCGCCCTGGCCTCCGACCGACTGAACAGCCCAGTGACCATCCCGGCGGTGATGTTCATCTTCGGGGTAGTGGGCAACCTGGTGGCCATCGTGGTGCTGTGCAAGTCGCGCAAAGAGCAGAAGGAGACGACTTTCTACACACTGGTATGCGGGCTGGCGGTCACCGACCTGCTGGGCACGTTGCTGGTGAGCCCGGTGACCATCGCCACGTACATGAAGGGCCAGTGGCCCGGGGGCCCCGCGCTGTGCGAGTACAGCACCTTCATCCTGCTCTTCTTCGGCCTGTCGGGGCTCAGCATCATCTGTGCCATGAGTATCGAGCGCTACCTGGCCATCAACCACGCCTACTTCTACAGCCACTACGTGGACAAGCGGCTGGCGGGCCTCACGCTCTTCGCGGTCTACGCGTCCAACGTGCTCTTCTGCGCGCTGCCCAACATGGGCCTCGGCAGCTCGCGGCTGCAGTACCCGGACACCTGGTGCTTCATCGACTGGACCACCAATGTGACGGCGCACGCCGCCTTCTCCTACATGTACGCGGGCTTCAGTTCCTTCCTCATTCTCGCCACCGTGCTCTGCAACGTGCTCGTGTGCGCGGCGCTGCTCCGCATGCACCGTCAGTTCATGCGCCGCACCTCGCTGGGCACCGAGCAGCACCACGCGGCCGCAACTGCTGTCGCCGTGGCCCAGGCCGCCTGCCGGGGCTCCTCGGCCGCCGCCTCCCCCGCCCTGCCGCGCCTCAGCGACTTTCGCCGCCGCCGGAGCTTCCGCCGCATCGCGGGCGCCGAGATCCAGATGGTCATCTTACTCATCGCCACCTCTCTGGTGGTGCTGATCTGCTCCATCCCGCTTGTGGTGAGTGGCTGGGGCCAGGGCCCCACTCGGCCCTTTTCCTGCATCCACCTCCCTCCTCCATCTCCCGCTCCCTCCTCTCCCTCTCATTCCTCGGCCACCAACGCGTCTCCTCCAGGTCGGGGCTGGATCTCCACGCTCTGCTTCTCAGAGCAGGCCCAACCTCTTTTTACGCCCCGTCGCTAAAGAGATGCAGCAGGTGCTTTTCCCCTACATCGCCGTTTCCTTCCCTGAAAGCCGGGTTCCTCTCTCTGTCTCTGTCTCTGTCTCTGTCTCTGTCTCTGTCTCTCTCTCGGGACAGCCCCTACCCCTTGCTGCCTGACACTGGTCTTGAGCCTTCCGGGAACACCCGCCGCACTGTCAGATGTGGAGGGGAAACCGTTGTAGTGTGACTTAGCCCCGTCCTCTGCACTGTCTAGGGCAGAATCCGAAACGTCAGGGGTGGTGATCTCTTTGGTGTACACTCCTTACAATAGTGGGGTTTTTAGTGTTTTGATTTATGTCGGGGTTTTTGGTAGCTTATGTAGAATTTTAGAGCTAGAATGGATATTGGATGCATTTTGGTCTAGTCTAACTCCTTCACTTTACACAGGGAGTGACTTGCTTAAAATAATCCAGCAGAGCTAATCTATCAAGCTGAACTCCCTGCTCTTTACCATGCTGGGAAGCACATCGCAGTGCACATGTGGCCCTACACAGGCATGGTCCAGACTCCGGTTCCTTCATTCTCTCTAGGGGCCAGGAAAGCAAGGTTTCTCAGGGGGCATATTAAGGGCAGGCTGATGGACATGGGGTATTGAATTCGAATCCTCAGCTGTGAGAGGTACAGTGCCTTTCTAGAGAAATGGGGTTTTAGAGATGGTCATCTTATTTATTGCCAAGACAAAGCCTTGCAGCTTGAAATGAACCTCAGACCCTTCTGACTCCAAACCCTGCTTCTGTTATATTATGTCATGTCTCCCTCCTAGAACGCTTCTACTTTTGGCCTTCGCAGCAGTGTGTGTATTTGAGTTTTGGTACACTTTATTTTCAGGACACCACCTTCTTTAAAATTGCCTTTGGATTAACTTTCAAAATGTTTTAAAATGTCATAAGCAGAAAGGTTGAAAGCCTACCTAGTTCTCCTCTATTTGCACTAGAAACCCGTGGGCAGATGCACATACTACTGTATCTAGAGTTTCTCATGAAAGCAACTAGTTCTGAGTTTTTCCATCTCTCAGAACACCGCATTCCTGGAAATTCTAAATTATCAACTCAAAAAAGTTTGGGTTTTTTTTATGCTGACTGGGAGCAAGAGAAAATGTAACAGGTTATTATTCCTTCTTTTCCCTTATTAATGCTGTTCAGAGATCTTTAATATAAAAATATTATATCTCTGGTAAAATTGACTGTACATGGAAGGAACTTCAAGGTGGCTGAGAGCCAGCATACAGTAGCTTCTTGCCAATTTGTATAAACAGAAGTAAATGTAATTGGCCAGAAGGGCCTTTAAACCATTGCAGGACCCAGTATAATTTACAGAGTTGATTGAGCCACATAAATATATTTTACTGTCTGTAATGGCAACTCAGAATAAAGTGAGATTTTGGAAGAAACAACTCTGCTCCTGCTGGGGCTTCCTTCTGTGGCCTCTGCCTTATGTTTTACAGAACAGTAAATGCCAAAGTGAATTGCTGTCGTTTGCAGAACATGCACTTTAAGGAACAGAGGAATTAGAGCTAGAAGCTTAGCAACATGCACATACTTTTAAAATGTGTTTTGGTTGGAGATAAGCATGTGAAGCTGTTGATTACCGCACACAGTCACAGATGAATTGTTTTCTTCAAGCCTCTTATGGGCTGAGATAGCAGATCTGACCCGATGGTGCAGGGCCATTTATCACAAAGCCTTTGACATTATTTGAGAAGCAAGAGGCAAGAAATTATAGGAGCTATATTTGTGGTTTGCAAATTAACCACATTTTAACTAACAGGGACTATACGCTATAGAAAGTCAGTATCTTGTAGTAGATATCAAGTCATTTTACCCTGAAAATTGACAATGGCTCAGCTGAGAATTAATCACATGGACATACCTTTGTAAGTAATAAGGAATCATACAAGTAATGGCAGCTTCAGTTTTTAGCCTTTAGTTTTGGCCACTAAAATCTAATTTCAGAATCAATTTAATTGTAAATTAATGATAAGAATGGTGTCATTGTACTACTCACCCAGCCACAGTTTAGCAATTACTGAAAGAATTAAAAGGGAAACATCCACAACTGTAGCCTTCCTTGGGTTACTTTTACAACTTCCTTGTTGTTTCATGTTTCTCTTATTCATATTGTAATTTAAGTTGAAAGTTTCTGAACTTTGACATTTAAAACAGTCAGATCTATCTTCAGTTCCAAGGAAACGAATGAAGCATCTCTTTTAACTTTATCAAATAAAGATGGTCATTAATCCTATTTGAGGCAAATCAAACCCTTCGAAACATTTAAAATGCTTTGGAAATAATAGAGCAAATACAGTTTATGTGCAGTTTAGCAAAGCTTGACTCACAACATGTAAGGAAAACAAGCAGTCACTGCAAAGGACCCACATTTTTTATATTTTGGACACCAGGGAAGGAGAAACTACAGTGGCTCTTAGAGGGCAGTTGATATTGAATTTAGGATCAAAAGTAAATTTTAATTTGTTATCCAAAATATATATGTCGCATAAATAGACCTTGGAATGGAAATTTGAGAAAGGCTGGAAAATTAGTTGTGGATATATAAGGAACTGTGCTGAAGTTGCAAAATTTTCTAAAGTGAGTCATAAACAATGAACAGAAAAGATGTAAATACAATGGACAGGGAACATTACATGACAAGGTTTAGTGGGAAGGCGGTGGTTGTCATTTTGTCTATTCTATTTATAACCAGGCTCTGGTTTTTAAAATACAAGAGAAGCTAAAGAAATGAAAGACTCTATGCTTAAGATAAATAAAAGGGATTGAATTCTTTAGAAATATGTGAGACAGCCTCCTAAGGTCCTGGTGTTAAATGCTGCAGCTGGATCAACGTCTGGTGCCTAATTTTGCAGTTACTAATGTTACGGTAATGATTAAAATCCAATCTTTTGCCTCAGGGCTAAACAGTTACACTGTAGGATTTGAAAAGGCATTTTCCCCCCATGCACAGGCAAGCCATGGCAGTATTTACTGCTTACTTGTTTCTTTATTTTCTTTCTTCTTACTCTGAAGTAGCAAGCATTCATCTCTGTTAAGGGCAGAATGGCCAATTTGACTCATCTTCTGCCTGGGACGGGTGAAACTTAGGTCTTCAGGAAAATAGCTTCCTGTAAGTGTTTATTTGTTTCCTTACTATAAACTAGTTGTCTGCATAAAGACTTCATCAGCATCTGATCAACAAAGGTTTATTAGAGCAGAAGAAAGCTGTGTAGACTTTTGTTTACTGTAGGCAGACTGGAAGTGGAATCTTAAAACAACTGATGGGGTTTCAGATGAGTAAAAATCACATCTAGAGGTACATGAGGAATACCATAAATCCAGGCACTATTACAGCAGAACCTGAAGGATCTGATTATTTTTTTCAAATATATTTGGCTAAATTAAAAAATAGCAATGCCCCAAAGCAGATTTTTAGCCATAACATAAAATTGCAGACCCAGCAGTAAGTACCTTGAAGACTGCAAAGCAGCACATAAAAGTAAGGTGTTTTCCCTGCATCTCATCTGAGTCTTAAAAAAAGCTCTAGGCAGAAAGGAGGGCTGACCAATATCTTCGCTCCTTCTGCACCTCAGATTCCTCAACTGCAGATGAAGACTATATCATGCTACTTCCTGGGTGGCTGTGGGTGAGTTCTAGTCTAATGTTCCTTTCGCCATGCTGTGCTGACCTGTCAAGGCTTGGTTATGGAACATTTGCTAATAAGATATTTTTCCCCCAGAGCTGAAGTGATTCTTGCAGGCTCCTATTAGAATGTTGAAAGTTAGAGTTTAAAAAAACAAACACTTGGGCCGGGAAGATCCCACATGCCACGGAGCAACTAAGCCCGTGCGCCACAACTACTGAGCCTGCGCTCTGGAGCCCACGAGCCACAACTGCTGAGCCCACGTGCCACAACTACTGAAGCCCACGCGCCTACTCTCGCCGTAACTATAGAAAGCCCGTGCACAGCAACGAAGACCCAACGCAGCCAAAAATAAATAAATTAAATAAAACAAATTTATTAAAAAAAAAACCAAACACTTCATAAATAAATTTTCAATGTACAGACCTGACCTACAGAGACGAGGCACTTCGCCTGCAGTTAAATGGCCAGTTAGTGAGGCAGAGGGAAGGAGAACAGAGCTGTCACTCTACCACACAGCCAAGCACTCTCTCCACTCTCCTTTACTTAGAGATTTTTTTGTCACTAAATTAAAAAAAAAAAAAAGGTAAGCATTTCTAGTACCAGCTGTGTCAATTTTGGACTCTTCACGGGGCAGTTAGATAACTGAGCACACACAGATCATTCCTTTTATGTGCTCAGAACAGAACAAGGAGCACACACACACAAATCCAGTTACAGGTTCTTGTCATTTGTTGGAAAACATTTCTACCTCGACAGTCAACTACCAAATGAGTCTAATCAAAATTTCAACATTCTTTTTCAATTAGACATTCCCCGCCAACAAGTTAATTCTTAAACAGGAAGTATGTGTTTTTGATACCGTGTCATTAACTATATACCCCAAAGCTGCCTCTAAGCTGTGGTTTAAAAATTATTGGTATATTCCACAGTGGCCAAGCCTCCACATATTTGTACTAAGCCCTTTCATAATTTGCTCATAAATTCTTTACGGAGCAGAGCCAGGATTTGAACAGAACGTGGGCATTCATCTTTACAACATGTAGCCCCCCTTATAGCTTTCCTGTCATCACATCTAATTTTGAATTTATCATCTTTTCTCCAAGTTATGTTCCAATGCTCCTGAATCCTAATGTCTAGTCATCTTTGAGAAGTTTAGAATATTGTCGTGTATGCCAATTTTAACAATAAGCCATAGGCGCAAATCTGCAGCTACTGAAAAATAGACTAACTTTTAAAATTGCAAGAGACTGTATGTGTTGTTTGTATTCAGTGAATTCTTTTAAGGTGTTTCCCCGCCCGCCTCTGACTCAGAGGTTCAGTTTTCTCAGCAGCACACTCTTCCAAAACTGAAAACTGCCTGAACGTGTTTATTTGTGTAACAAGAGCCCATTGGACAGGAATTGCAGAAAAGTGCTTTCCCCTCCCTACATGACACTGAAGTCCTGCTGCGGATGGTCCCATCTTAATCTGGGGTTTCCCCCCTTTCGGCAGAGCAAATCAAGTAGCCTTTAAAGCGAGGCAGAGATGGCTATATTTTTTTCAAACCTTATGAAGTGGGTGGGCATTTTGTTCTTTTTTGCCTTCTTTTTCTCTACTTCAAGTCAGTCTCCAATGAGAACATGCTGCAAAGGAAAACTCTTTCATCTTGATTTTTTTCAAATGATTTGACCAACTTTTGAGAATGTTTTTACCTGAATTTGGAATGTTGCTTTTCAAACTCATGTTTATTGCTACCCCATGAGCTCTCCTTTCCTGAGAAGACATTAAATGACCAGGTTCAGTAGCTTGTATTAATTGTAAGCACCCCCCGACCACGGAACTCTGAAATAAGGCTCTCTTTCATTCCCTTAACAGTACTCAGAATTAATTACTGCTGAACATGAAGTGAGCGACAAAGATGATTCTTTCCTTGCCTCTCGTCACCTTTGATTATGAAAGTCCATTATTAATTTTTTTACAACACTCTGACTTTTCTGAAAGGTCATGGGAATTTAAAAATTGAATGGTAACTCCTAATATTACATTCCCTTAAATAGCTACAAATTTCATTCCTTCTATATCCATTTCAGCTGTTCAAAATTCTTCCTCCTTTCAGTAGTAACCATGTTTCCCTAGAGGAAGCAGTGGGAGAAACAACTAGCAACAAAACATTTCTGTTAAAAATCTGAGAAATGCAAAGTTTAGAATTAACCAAGATTCTGTTCTGAAAGAGGGTCTTGGAGGTGGCTGGGCAAAACGCTTCCTTTTTATTTTTTTAATTTATTTATTTATTTATTTATTTTTGGCTGTGTTGGGTCTTCGTTTCTGTGCGAGGGCTTTCCCCAGTTGCGGCAAGCGGGGGCCGCTCTTCATCGCGGTGCGCGGGCCTCCCACGATCACGGCCTCTCTTGCTGCGGAGCACAGGCTCCAGACGCGCAGGCTCAGTAGTTGTGGCTCACAGGCCTAGTTGCTCCGCGGCATGTGGGATCTTCCCAGAAGAACCCGTGTCCCCTGCGTTGGCAGGCAGATTCTCAACCACTGCGCCACCAGGGAAGCCCGCACAACGCTTCTTAAGCGGCCCTTGGGACCAAAAACTCCCAAGTGGAGCAACACTGCCACCTAGAGGCTGGAAGTCTCAAATTCGCACAAATCCTGCCTTAGGTTTTTCACTAGAGGCTACTACACACCAGGGAGGGCCTGATACTAACAGATTTAAATCTATCCTTTCTTTCACCCTTAGGAACCTACTGTGTGATGTGAGTAAAATATAGATCTCACGCTTTTTACCAATAATTCCCTTGTCAGGAAATAATTCTTAAACAGAAAGCCAGCCGGCCTTAAAACAGAAAAAGCAACATGGAAGTCATCTGGAGACCTGGGGCCCAGACCAAAATCGCCCACCAACAGGGTGGGGGATCTAAATAAGGTTCTCAAAACGTCCAGGTTTCTGTAACACTTCATCTGAGAAAAGGTCCGTAGACCTGAGGGAATCTCGGTGCCCAGGCGCAGCTGAGAACCTCAATAAAGAGTATGGTGGAAGGAAACCAAGATGCTTTGTTTCACTGGTTTTTGAAAGGATAGAAAATCAGTCATCCTTTGTCTTGACAGTATCATTTATCCAAACATGGTTTCTAATAGTATTTTAAGAGTAGTCATCATAAACTGCTGTTCATTCTAGTTCAGTTTTTATTTAGCTGTCTTCCAGAGATCAAGGTAATTTCATCTTAGAGCCATTTGACCGCATTATTCTATGAGATTTGCAGGACTGTAATTGCTTATTCAAAACACTTAGCACCAGATGTGTTTTCAATTCAGAACTTCTTGGCTTTTAGAAGAGTTATTTAGTAATACACTAAATGTATAAATGTATAAAATGTAATATCCCCATCAGAACTGGAACAGGACCTCTGGAGCAAAACATAGGAATATTCACATTAAGTGGAATAAATAAAATTATAAATCACCTCATGGTCTAGTCAGTTCAGGTTTTACAACCAAAAACAAAACAAAGCAAATGAATAACAAAACAATAACAACTTCTTGATAAAGGATTATAAGCCTGTGGTTGATTGAGGTCTGAACTCCAGTGTAGGAAGAAACAGAAATGCAGTTACACCTCACTGATCTATAGCATCATCTAGAAATAAGTTTCATATAAGTTGAGTTTTGCAGATTAATGAAATTTATTCACACGTTTTAGGCTTTTTTATCCAATTTGTTATAAATCTTTCTAAAATATCCCTATTCTTTCTTAGTGACTCATACACCATGAATATTAATTATTATACTGTATGGCAAAGTGGCAATGTCATCAACTCTTATTAAAGTTAGAGATATTTGTCCCTAATTAAATGGCTCCAGCTATGCTTTTATGAGTTCTTTCTTCTTTTTATGGTTTTTAATGCATCCTCCTTGGCTGTGAGACTCACTTCTTACTTCTCCCTAACCTTAAATAATTACTGAAGGCAATAATAATTATCAAATAATTACTAAAGACAGATGGCAGTTACCTTAAAACCACTATTTTTATATGAATTACAGTGAGTTTTTTTTTTATTAATTAATTAATTACTTTTTAAATTTTTGGCTGTGTTGGGTCTTCGCTTCTGTGAGGGCTTTCTCTAGCTGTGGCAAGCGGGGGCCACTCTTCATTGCGGTGTGCGGGCCTCTCACTATCGCGGCCTCTCTTGTTGCGGAGCACAGGCTCCAGACGCGCAGGCTCAGTAGTTGTGGCTCACGGGCCTAGTTGCTCCGCGGCATGTGGGATCCTCCCAGACCAGGGCCCGAACCCGTGTCCCCCGCATTGGCAGGCAGACTCTCAACCACTGCACCACCAGGGAAGCCCCCTGCAGTGAGATTTTTATATAAAAGATCCTGGTGGAATTAGAGGTAAGACCCAGACATCATCATCATCATCATCATCATCATCATCACCATCATCATCATCATCATCATCATCATCATCCTCATCATCCTCATCATCCTCATCATCATCCTCCTTTAAGAGAAAAATTCTGGGGTTTTTTTTTCGTTTATATATATATATACACACACATATATTTATTTATTGAGATATAATTGTTATATAATATATTTGTTTCAGGTGCACAGCATAAGGATTCAATATTTTTATATATTGCAAAATAATCACCACAATAAGTCTAATTAACATCTATCCCCACACATAATTACAAGATGTTTTTCTTATGATGAGAGCTTCTAAGATCTGCTCTTCAGGAGTAAATGTGAAAGTGTACATTTAACAAGTACTTTTATGAAGCAGACTCACAGGTATAGAGAACAAACTAGTGGTTACTAGTGGGGAGAGGGAAGGGGGAGGGGCAACAAAGGGGTAGGGGATTAAGAGGTACAAGCTATTAGGTATTGAATAAGGTACAAGAATATATTCTACAACACAGGGAATACAGCCAATATTGTATAATAACTATAAATGGAGTATAACCTTTAAAAATTGTGAATCACTGTATTGTACACCTGTAATTTACATAACATTGTACATCAACTATACTTCAATTTTTTAAAAAGAGAAAAAAATAATAAGTGCTTCTACCTCTAAGGAATAAAATGATAGTCTTCCTTAAGTTTACACAAATTCATACTCTTTTCATTGAGTCATTTGAAGTTCCCAGAAGTTGGCATATCATTTCATTCTTCCATGACTTTGCACATAGAATTACTCTACTTAAAATGCTATGTCTGGGCTTCCCTGGTGGCGCAGTGGTTGAGAATCCGCCTGCCAATGCAGGGGACACGGGTTCGAGCCCTGGTCCAGGAAGATCCCACATGCCACAGAGCAACTAAAACCGTGCGCCACCAACTACTGAGCCTGTGCTCTAGAGCCCGCGAGCCACAACTACTGAGCCCACTTGCCACAACTACTGAAGCACGTGCGCCTAGAGCCCGTGCTCCGCAACAAGAGAAGCCACCACAATGAGAAGCCTGCGCACCGCAACGGAAGAGTAGCCCCTGCTCGCTGCAACTAGAGAAAGCCCGTGCGCAGCAACAAAGACCCAACGCAGCCAAAAATAAATAAAATAAAATGCTATGTCCTTCCTTCTAAATTCAGCAAACTCCCACTCATCCATCAAAACTCAGTCCAAGCTCCTCTCCCACAGGAAGCATCTTCTGATGCCCTCCCCTCCAGGTCTGGGTGAGCTGTGCCCCCTGTAAATGCCTCTCATCATTTACCCCCAGCAATAGTTGATCTACCTTCCTGTTTTGCATGCTGTAGGTTACTCTCTGCCTTCAAGTGTTGTTTGGTCTTTAATGCAGCTTTTTGTGCCCAGAACCTATCACAATGCCTAACACACAATAAAGGCTTACTATTAAATGATTAAATGCATGAAAGAATATGAGTAAATAAGTGATTACAGTAAGAGCAAAAACGTTTAACTGTCAAAAATAAGACTCCACAACAGCAAAAAGGCCATTAGGGTCTCCTTGTGTTTACTTCATTCATGCCATCCCGGCCTGTGCTGGGCTGGCAGACGTGCCCCTTCCCTTGAATAGCTCAAACTGCACTCGAATGAGCTGTCATCCCTGTTGGGCTGTCCAGAGTGCTCTTGGCTGTTTACTGGCTCAAATGCTCCACAGACACAAAGGAGGGATGGATTCCCTGAGTGGCAGTTGTTGAGCGAAACTATAGTTCCCAGGCAGCAGGGAGCCAGTGAAGGTTTAGCAGCCAAGTAGCATAATCAGATCTGCATTTTAGAAATAATCTCCTGGTGGTAGTTTGGAGGATGGATTGGAAAGAATAGAAATCGGAGGTGGGAAAGCTAGTTTGGTGGTTGATGCAGTTGTCCAGGTGAGGAATGCAGTTAGAGGGGAAAAAAGGGGAAAGGTTTTCTTTTTTTCTTCTTTTCATTTATTGTATTTATTTATTTATTGACATATAGTTAGCTTATAGAAAAGATTTTTGAAGGAAGAGTTGATAACACTAGATGATTATTATAACTGGGGAACAGATTCATATAGAGAAAATAAAAACTGTTCTCTGGTCATGCTAGATGATAATAGATTCAGATATTGGTTTAAAAGTTTCCAGGCTATTCTTTCTAGATCCTAAAATAAATTTCTGGGCTTTTCTGTGATTAGATGATTAGTTGACTTCCAAAATAAGTTTCATTTAAATATATACAAAGCCAACTGGCATAAAGGAAATCAGTGCCTATTGGGGAAAAAAGGATACTTCATTAGAATTACAAAAACTTGAAAGCACTCACAGAAATGAAGTTAATAAAATTCTTCTCCAGGGAACTTCATGCATATGTTACCTGTACACACATTGCATTCTTTTATACCATCTTTGATCTTGGGAAGATATTCATAAGGTAGTTACAAATATATTAAAGTTACACTGACTTGAAACATAAATGTTAATCGGTGGTTTTTCTGAAGCTAATTGTGTATGCTGCTCTTTTCCTGGCACTTATTAACAGAAAAGAGGGCAGCTACCTAATGTTACTAAGTTAGACGTTGCATAAAAATGTTTCTCCCAGTTGCTTAATGATAAACACTAAATGTGGGCATCTCATTTACACAGGTGCGGGTGTTCATCAACCAGTTATATCAACCAAATTTGGAGCGAGTAATCAGCAAAAACCCAGATTTGCAGGCCATCCGAATTGCTGCTGTGAACCCCATCCTGGATCCCTGGATATACATCCTCCTGCGGAAGACAGTGCTCAGTAAAGCGATAGAGAAGATCAAATGCCTCTTCTGCCGCATCGGGGGTTCGCGCAGAGAGCGTTCGGGGCAGCACTGCTCAGACAGTAGAAGGACATCCTCCGCCGTGTCCGGCCACTCTCGCTCCTTCCTCTCCCGGGAGCTGAAGGAGGTCAGCAGCACGTCTCAGACCCTCCTTTACATGCCAGACCTCAGTGAAAATGGCCTTGGAGGCAGGAATTTGCTTCCGGGCGTGCCTGGCATGGGCCTGACCCAAACAGACAGCACATCACTTAGGACTCTGCGAATATCAGAAACCTCAGACTCCTCACAGGGGCAGGACTCGGAGAGTGTCTTACTGGTGGACGAGGTTGGTGGGAGTGGCAGAGCTGGACCTGCCCCAAAGGGGAGCTCCCTGCAAGTCACATTTCCCAATGAAACACTGAACTTATCAGAAAAATGTATATAGTAGTGAAGGAAAGAAATACAGCACTATTTCTGGAAGCTTCTAAGATCCTGTGCAATAGACACATAAATGAACTGTTTAGCCGTGCTCAGAAGGGCCCTCTTCATTCTACAATGCACATTAGAGAATATCCTGGCTTTTGAGCACTTTTCAAACAATCAAGTTGATTCCTATGGGTCCCGAGGTCTGAAGCACATTGGTTGCCACCTCGCTATGATATAGGATTTCGGTTACAACTTGATGGCTGGGAAGATGTACCCTCAGTTTTTCTACTTGATAGGAGGATGGCATAAGTTTGTTATTTTCATAACATCAAGAGCTTTATATCTGGCACACAGCAGAAGGCCAGGTACAGAAGGGCTCCATTCCAATAAACTAGGAGGACTATCTTATGGATGATTTAAGTGTCTCACTAAAGCATGAAATGTGAATTTTATTGTTGTAAATATGATTTAAGGTATTTAAAGTATTGTCTTCTCTGTGAGAAGGTTTATTGTTAATACAAGGTATAATAAAATTATGGTAACCCCTCTCCCCCTAGTATAACCAGCTGAAGTTGCAGATGTTAGATATTTTTCATAACCAAGGTTCAGGCTATGGTGTTGAAAATTCACAGTGAGAGTCATATCTATAAAAAAGATATAAATTTTTAAAAGAAAGAGTTTAGCACTATTAAAGGAATAAAGCAAAATACTATTTAAGACATGAAAATTACAGGCCAAAATATTAAAGTTCTTTCTAAGCTATGTGTAATACATAGTGAAAAACGTTTAGTGATGCTGCATGCATTTATCCAGGAAACTGATTTCAGGAGAACCTAACATGCTGATAAATATTTTGTACTTCTGTCCTCTCTAGCTGGTACTTTTTAAAATGTAACATAAATTTTAAAAAGTGTTTAATAAGTAACCCATAATTGAAGTGTATAATATAAAAATAAAAAGTCTAAGCAGCTTGTTTTCCCCCCCAGAAGTGTGCATAGTTTTACTTTCCTAAGGAATGATCTAGAATATTCTTTAAAATTTAAGAGAAAGGCAGATTGCACCATGAAGGGCTTTACTTGGAGGCGTGGAAGGATTGGTTAAATTAGCCTTTCACAGATGTCACAACAGAAGGGGTACAGAAATTGGGCACGTAAGGGTCATCTTCTAAAAGTTTTGTGTTAACGCCCAGTAATGCTGTACACATATTTGAAGAACCTTCTCAAAGAAATATTAAGCATGTTTTGTTGCTTAAAGTGTTTGTTTTCGTGAATTGCTTGGTTGTAATTAAATTGAGCCTGATAGTGATGTGGTTTTAAGCAGTTGTACCAACTGAAATTATTTTGGAGATTAAAATAAATAAATACAGTCAGTCTGAGTTCCGTATCATCAGTTTCGGAAAACTCGTGTGATTTTTGTGTGTTTGTTTCAGGTCATCTTTCATCTTTTTAAATTGAAGTATTTAAAAATTTTTATTTTAAAATAATGTCGGAGGTAAAGTTACAAGAATAGCACAGAGCCTTGGATCCACTTAATGAAGACGGGCATTTAGAAACCAAGATCTGGGTGCGAAGTGTACTCAAAATTACCAGTCTGTATGGATAGTAGGGGAGACAGTATTATGCTTTACTTGCTACATGTAAAGGATCCAAATATTTAATATTAAACAATTAGCATAAACTTGTGACCCTTCCTACTTGTTAATTCTCTAGATCAGTGCTTTTCAAGCTTTAGCATGCATCACAGTCATCTGCAAGTCTTGTGAAAACACGAAGTTTCTGATTCAGTAGGTCTGGGGTATATCCTAGGTGATGCTGACGCTGGCAGTATTAAAACACGCTGAGTAGCAACAATCCCCAGGAGTGAGGTTATGATTTTTTGTGTGTGTGATTTTTTTTTTTTAGAGAGATTTTTGGATGATATCAGAAAAACAAGACTGTCATCTTCACAGTCCTGATGGCTTAGTGATTTTCGGCTGAGGGAGGGCTACCTCAGAAAAGGAGATCTGGCTCAAACTTCTGAAATGTTGTATTTTGCCGTGCTAACCAATGAATAAGAAACAATGTTTTCAGAGAATATTTTACTTGTGAGAGAAGCTTTTGTTTTTCTTCCATGTATACGGACAATGAGACAACATCTAAATTTATGTATAAATGAATATATATATTCATCACCCATGTTCATGGAGGAAAAACAAAGCCTCATTCAGAAGTTAGCATTACTAATAGTCAAGGCATAATCTCACTCATCCTTTACTTCGGGTTCACCACCCAGAATGCTGATCCTGGCTTATTCTTTTTTTTTTTTTTAATTGGAATAAAACTCACATATAATAAAATTTGCCTTGTAAAGTACTGTAGCGTATTCACAGAGTGCAACCATGACTCCTAATTCCGGAACATGTTCATCACCCCCAAAAGAAACCACATACCCATTTGCAGTCACTCCCAATTCACCTTTCCCCCTAGACCCTGGCAACCACTGTATCTCTATGGATTTGCCTATTCTGGACAGAAATGTAATCATACAATATATGGCCTTTACTGTCTGCATAATATTTTCAAAGTTCATCCATGTTGCAGCATGAATCAGTACTTCATTCCTGATTTATGGCTGGATAATATTTCATTGTGTGAATATACCACATTTCGTTCATCCATGCATCAGTTGATGAGCATTTGGGTTGATTCCATTATTTGGCTGTTATTAATACTGCTGATAGCCACAGTTGTGTACAAGTATTTGTGGGAACATACTGTTTTCAATTCCCTATATACCTGGGAGTGAAACTGCTGGGTCATTTATTAAGTATATATTTAACTTTTTGAGGAACTGCCAAATGTTTTCCCAAGTGACTGCACCATTTTACATTCCCACCAGCAATGTACAAGCGTTTCAAGTTCTCCACATCCTCATCAATACGTGTTATTGTCTTTTTAAATTATTACGGTCATCCTAATGGGTATGAAGTGGTGTCTCACTGTGGTTTCGATTTGCATTTCCCTAGTGACAAATGATGTTGAGAATCTTTTTCTTATAATTTTTTTTAAATGGTAATTTTATATGTATTTTTAATTTATTTATTTTTGGCTGCGTTGGGTCTCCGTTGCTGCACTCGGGCTTCCCGTTGTGGTGGCTTCTCTTGTTGCGGAGCAAGGGCTCTAGGCGCACGGGCTTCAGAAGTTGTGGCACGTGGGCTCAGTAGTTGTGGCTCACGGGCTCTGGAGCACAGGCTCACTGGTTGTGGTGCATGGGTTTAGTTGCTCTGTGGCATGTGGGATCTTCCCAGACCAGGGCTCAAACCCGTGTCCCCTGCATTGGCAGGCAGATTCTTAACCACTGCACCACCAGGGAAGTCCCAATGTTGAGAATCTTTTCGTATGCATACTGGCCATTTGTATATCTTCTCTGGAGAAATGCCCATTCAAATCATTTGTGCATTTTTAAATTGGATATTATGTCTGTATTAGTTTGCTAGGGCTGCCATAACAAAGTACCATAGACTGGTTGTCTTCAACAACAGAAATTTATTTTCTCACAGTTCTGGAGGTTGAAGGTCCAAGATAAAGGCACTGGCAGATTTGGTTTCTCCCAAGGCCTCTCTCCTTGGCTTGTGATGGTTGCCTCCTTGCTGTCTTGCCACGTGTACACATGCATCCCTGGTGTCTCTTTAAGAGGACACCAGTCAGGATCTTCCCTGGTGGCGCAGTGGTTAAGAATCCACCTGCCAATGCAGGGGACACGGGTTTGAGCCCTGGGCCGGGAAGATCCCACATGCCGCGGAACAACTAAGCCCATGTGCCACAACTACTGAGCCTGCGCTCTAGAACCCGCGAGCCACAACTACTGAAGCCCACACGTATAGAGCCTGTGCTCCTCAACAAGAGAAGCCACCGCAATGAGAAGCCCGCACGTCTCAACGAAGAGCAGCCCCCGCTCGCCGCAACTAGAGAAAGTCCGTGCACAGCAATGAAGACCCAATGCAGCCATAAATAAATAAATAAATAAATATATTAAAAAAAAAAAAAAAGAGGACACCGGTCACATTGGATTAAGGCCCACCCTTATGACTTCATTTAAACTTAATTACCTCCTTAAAGGCCCTATCTCCAAATACAGTCACACTGGGGGTTTTAGGGCTTCACCATGTTAATTTCGGGGGGGGGGGGATACAATTCAGCCCATAACACTATCTTTTTATTGTTGAGTCTGGCTTATTCTAAAAAGAACAACCAAAGGAAGAAAAACTTCAGCATTGTTCACCATCTATTCCACATTTACTTATAAAACTTACCAACTATGTTATGCAAAGACAGTTTTTTTGTTGTGGGAAACTTGTTTCTGATCATTTAGAGTGTCCAACTTTCCATGCAGGACAGTTCTGATTATCTAACTGGCTAGTATTAAATCCTACCTGGTCCCAGTAGGATATAGCAGACAGGAAGATAATTTTAACACCATCTCATAATCTTTAAGACAATCTCATAATCTAACCAACCAGGTCAAGTGTATTAGAAAAGATTGTGATATTGGTACAGCTATTAAAGTGGTACTTTGACTAGAAGACCATGGAATGCAAGAGTCTTTTCCCAAAGTACAGCCACCCCTCTGCACAAGTTTCTTATTGGAGCCACAAACACAAAGGGCCATGGAAAAATCAAGGCATAGTAGTATTCACTGTTAGCTATACCTTTGGCCTTAGACTTTAATGCAGAAATATCCGCACTACATGAAACAGTCATTTTTCCTAAACTACTTGTCATAGTTTCAGAACAAAACAAGCCATGAAGTTTGCTCTCTTTTCACTGCTTCCCCACCTCAGGCCCTTCCTACCACCACCGAACCTGAGTCTAAGATGCTGCAAGTGTGATCTTACGATTGCTCTCAAGGTACACCAGAAGTGGAACCAGAGAAAAATAGACTCAGCTCGAGAGAACATTCGACCCTATTGTTTAGCCTGAGCTGCCCTAGGCCACACATGGGGCTGTAGCCCTAGGTTGGAAGTGCTTTGGAAGAAAAGAAGAGAGAAAGATAGTTGGGCTTCTTGTCTTTGTATCAATATCAGCATCTCTACCATTCATTCACAACCTTATATTTACCCTCCCAGGTCATCCACCCCATTCCACACCACAGAAGAGGAGGACAGAGGAGCACACCAGACATAGCTGTGTCCTAACAACTTTCTACCACAGCAAGTCCATACACTAAAATCTGAACAACTGGGTAAATATTTCTCTTTCTTGAGTTCAATACAAGGAAGAAACAAAGAGAATTCCAAGAACAGTGATGAAAGAGAACTCAAGGCAACAGCTCTGCAGTAGAACACAGTGAAACTAGCCTAAGGCAGGAGAGGGGGTTCTGGATGTCTCTAGGTTAAAAAAAAAAAGAAAGAAAAAGAAAATCAATGGATTATTTTATATTTGGAATATTGAGGGGGAGTATTATATTTCTATTAGAGGGGATATTTGTAATATATACATGGAAAACTAAAGAACAAAAAAAAAGGCAATTATTGACTCCATGAAAAACAAAGAGAAGTATAAGAAAGGTAAAATAAA
Source organism: Eschrichtius robustus (assembly GCF_028021215.1). Lineage (NCBI taxonomy): Eukaryota > Metazoa > Chordata > Mammalia > Artiodactyla > Eschrichtiidae > Eschrichtius > Eschrichtius robustus. Next base: position 33,601,689 of record NC_090825.1, read on the forward strand.
AATAATAGACTAGGTGAGACTAACTATGTGTAATAATTACATAGTCATATTAAACAATGAATATAGATTGAGGCCAAAATTATAATCAACTGTATTGGAAATAGATGCAGAAGTAGTAAGTAAATATATTGAGGAAATGTAAGAGAGCCAAATCATATTCCAAATAGTTCATGTCGTAAATTTCTAAAAAAAAAAAAAAAAAAAATGAATAAGCAGTGAAATCGTAATTATATATACACACACATACGTATCTATGCAGTGAAATCACATGTGTGTATGTGTGTGTATATATATATATATATATTCACACCCTTATACACCAATCATATTTGTAAAAATTTTATAGTATGAAAATACCAAGTATGCTTTAGAAACTCTAATACATTGTTGGTGGGGTATAAAATTAGAACCATTTTGAAAAAATGAACTTGGCGTGATCTACTGAAATTGAGGATGTACACAACATCAATACGAATAATAACTGCAAGGACTGAAACATATATGTCTCAATGCATGACTTCATAATGATACAAAAACGAAACAGAACACCTCACTCATCACCTTTGGAGGGTGCTAGAGAACCAACGTATTATTTTGAAAAGTGCTACATAAAGGGGAAGAACAAAGCCTCCACTACATAAACTGCCTGTACTACATAAATTGTTTCCAAGGTAACAAAATAGTTGATGAGGGGAAGTTTTTCTTCAAAGATGTTTTCTAGCACCAGAATTCTAACAATTATCACCATTTGTAGCCTCTAATGAAACAATGAATCTAGGCAATGATAGTCAACAGCTGCTGACATTACAAAGAGAAAGAAATAGCCAGAAATATTTAACTTCTGGTCTAAATATCCAAAACCACCCATGATGTATTCTTACCAGAAAATTGAAGAATTCTAAACATTTTATAGGAAATGTAGGTACAGAGTAACATTAATGATGTTAGGTGGGCTGCAAGAGACAAAATACAAAAAGCAGAAAATTCTAAAGGACAAACAACTCAGTTTTGAAAAAAATAAACTGCAAGGAAAAAATGAAAGGGAACCTATAGATTATAAAAGACTAAGAGACATATCAACAATGCAACAAATGGACTTTTTTGGGATCCTAATTTAATCAAATCATACTATCACTCAATGTGACACAACTGACAAGGTCTACGTTGTAGCTATTTTTGACACTTAATTTGTAATTTTAAACTTTCCCAAAAAGGAAATGCTAGGTCTAGGTGACAATGCTTGTTAGTTCTATTAAACACTATTGAACAAAATACCAGATCTGTAGAAATTCTTTGAGAAAAGAGTAGGTGGAAATGCTTTTCAACCTCTATTTTTAACGAGGTCAGCATTACTCTGATTCAAGAGCTAAAAGAGTATTACAAGAAAGCTACAGACCAATATTTTTCATGAACATAGACATAAAAATCCTTAATAAAATATTACCACATTGAATCAAAAGGATCTAAAAAGGATAATCCATCATAACTAAATAGGGTTTATTTTATCCCAGAAATGCAGTTGATTTGACGTTTGAAAAATACATGTAATTCATCATATTAACAGAATAAAAGAGAAAAATCATATGATCTTCTGATGGATGCAGGAAATACATTTATCAAAATTCAATCCCCACTTGTTATAAAAGGTGTTTAGTAGACTAGAGAAGGAATTTCCTCAATTTAAAAAAGGACATATATAAAAACTACAGCTACCATCATACTTAATGGTGAAAGACCAAAAGATTATAAACAAGGCAAGAATGTCCATTCTCACAGCTTCTGTTTAACATTGTGCTGGAGGTTCTAGCTGGTGTAATAAGGCAAGAGATGGAAATAAAAGGCATTCAGTTTGGAAAAGAAGATGGAAAACTGTCTTCATTCACAACATGATAATATATGTAGAACAGCCTAAACAATCTACAAAAAAGTCAATGCAACTAAGAAATGAATTATCAAGGTTGTAGGCTACCAGGTCATTATTCAAAAATCGATTATATTTCTATGTAATAGTATCAAACTGGAAAATGAAAATTTAAAAACACCTCTTAAAAGCATCAAAAAAATATGAAGTACTTAGGGATAAACTTAACAAAAATATAGGCAAGACTTATTCACAGAAAACTAAAAAACATTACTAAGAAATTAAAGATCTAAAACAATGACAATTATGCTGTGATCATGGATTCAAAGATGTGACATTGTTAAGATGGGAATTCTTCCCAAACTGATTTACAGATTCAATGCAATTCCAATCAAAATTCCAGCAGACCTGCAGGTAGATAGAGACAAATGATTCTAAAATGTATATAAAAGAAACTAGAATAGTTAAACGATTCTTTCTTTGAGAAAAAAAGAACAAAGTTAGAAAAATCACACTGATTTTTAAGACTATAGGACAGTGTGATATAGGTATAAGAATAGACATATGGATCAGTGTAACAGAATACAGAACTCAGACAGACCCTCAGATATATGGTGAAGGTATTTCAATGGGAAAGAGCATTTTTTTTTAAATACATAGTACTTGAATAACTGAAAATCAAAAAACGAACCTAGCCCTTCACCTCATACATTACATAAAAATTACCGTGAAATGAATCAGACCTTGATATAAAAGCTAAAACTGTAAAACTTCTACTAGAAAACGTAAAATCTTTCTGATCTTGGAATGAGCACAGATTTCTCAGCACACAAAAAAATACAACCATAAAAGAAATATACTGGACTTCATCAAAATTAGAAACTTCTGCTCTTCAAAAGGTATCATTAAGAAAACAAAAAAGCAAGCCACAGATGGGGACAAAATATTCACAATACATATATCTCAGGATTTTTATCCAGAATACAGAAGTTTTTACAACTCAATAATAAGATAACCCAAACTAAAAAATGGGCAAAATGTTTAAAAAGGTACTTCCCAAAAGAAGATATACAAATGTCAAATAAGCATATAAAAGATGCTCAACATCATCAGGGAAATGCATATTAAAACCACAATGAGATACCATTACATATCCACGGAAGTCACTGAAGTGAAAACGAACAGCAGTACCAAGCACTGACAAGGATACGGCACAACTGAAACTTTTTTAATCCACTGCTGGTCAGAACGCATAATGGTACGGATACTTTGGAAGATTCAGTTTCCTCTAAAGCTCCACATATATTTATCATAAAACTCAGTAACTCCACCCCCAGGTACTTAAACATATATCCACACACAAACTTGTGACATATGTATATAGCAGCTCTATTCATAATAGATCAAAACTTAGATGCTCATCAACAACGTAGATGTCCATCAACAGATATGAATAATTGCAAATCATGATATCCATACAACAGAGTAAGAGCAATGAAAAGGAACACATTACTGATATACACAATAGCGTGGATGGATCTCAACATGGATGGATTTCAAAAGTATTATGCTAAGCGAAAAAGGTCAGAAAGAGTATATATTGTATGATCTATTTGAAATTCTAGAAAAGTCAAATCAATTTATAGTCACAGAAAGCAAATTAGTAGCTGACTAGTGCTGGTTGCTGGGGTGGAGGGGAACTGGCTATAAATGAGCATTAGAGAACTTTCTGGGTGATGGAAATACTCTACACCTTGACGGTAATGGTGTCAAAGCTCTTACAATGAATGCATTTTATTACACGTAAATTACACCCTTAAAGTTGACAGGGCAGGCAGAGATATTGTTTCATATTCTTCCCTTCAAATTAAATCTAGAGTTGATATTGTGGTCTAGCACAATGCTAAGTCAGCAGACCTTTTAAATACCCTGAACAAATGTTTACATGTTGCCTTGTAATTAACATTACAATAGAACTTCCATGATTAAAAAAAAGTTAATGTAATTAACATTTTCAATAGAACTTCCATGATTAAAAAAAAATCTAACATTAGAAAAAATTTAGTTTTTGTCTCATGCTTACACTGAAATATAATCTGCATTAATCTTTGTTAGGGTTTGAGGGAGTCATAAAATAACACCCTTTTCTCCTCCTGACTTTTTGAGCCGCTTGAGAGACAAAAAGTCATGTAGAGATTTAATATGTCAGATTTAATGCTGAAAAAGTCTAGGTCAGAGGATGTGATTTAGGTTTGTGACAACAATGGCCACCTAATATCAAACCCAGAATTAGACAGACCTGCTCACCAAGGCATAGGCAGTCCTACACAACTACAGGTCTCCCCTCGCAGGGACAGAGAGTCTTCACTGCAAAACCTACAACATTTCTGGCAAGAGACCACAACATAGGCTCTCTGCAGGCATGACACGTCCAAAAAAAAAAAAGGCAGAATGGGGCTTGTAGGTCCAGTTCTTTATCTTAAACTCCCTTTACTGGTGAGGTGGAGAGGGGAGGAAAGGGAGAGACTGGAATTCCTTGGTTAATGAATGTCCAAAGCAGCACCATCCCCACCCTCTGCCTTCCCAACAAAGTGTAGACCAGCATTTCTCACCCTTTCTTCCACCCTGCACACACAGCAAGTGAGGTTCACACACAACACATATTAAGGTACAATTCATGGTACACTGGCTATAAGGGCCATCCCTTCTCTTCCATTCAAGTGGACACATTTAATTGCATGTGGCAGAAGTGACACATTTCACTTTGGTAATGAGTAAATCATTTACAAATTTGTGTATTTTATTATTGGTTAAAAAAAGAAAAACCCTACTTTCTCAATCCTAAAATGTCATCAATTACAAAATACACCATCAGTTTCATAACAACCTCTGAGGAAAAACACTTAATATACCTATTGATTTGAAGATAATTATAGAACTATGGTTTTTGTGTCAACTCACAGCTCATTTAGATACATGTATGTCATGAAATCAAAGTCCAGAGTCAATTTAGAAGGGCTTCTGACTCATGAAACCTGAAATTAAAGAAATGATTGAAAATTTCCCACTGCTGGGGAAAAGGAAGGGAAACAAGCTTCTGACATCATTACATAAAGTATAATTTTCAAACTGGTCAGTTATAATCCTGGAAACTCTAGTTTTCTGAGACAAAGCTTTTTTTAATTTAAAGTCTTCCTTATAGTTTTGACATACAACATCAATTTAAAAGCTGATTTCGTACTTGAGTACCATAAAATTTTGTACATAGGCTCCAATTAAAGTAGATCCAACTAATTATTAGAGAAATGCAAATCAAAACTACAATGAGGTATCACCTCACACCAGTTAGAATGGGCATCATCAGAAAATGTACAAACAACAAATGCTGGAGAGGGTGTGGAGAAAAGGGAACCCTCTTGCACTGTTGGTGGGAATGTAAATTGATACAGCCACTATGGAGAACAGTATAGAGGTTCCTCAAAAAGCTAAAAATTGAATTACCATATGATCCAGCAACCCCACTACTGGGCATATACCCAGAGAAAACCATAATTCAAAAAGACACATGCACCCCAATGTTCACCGCAGCACTATTTACAATAGGCAGGTCATGGAAGCAACCTAAATGCCCCTCGACAGACGAATGGATAAAGAAGATGTGGCACATATATACAATGGAATATTATTCAGCCATAAAAAGGAACGAAACTGGGTCATTTGTAGAGACGTGGATGGATCTAGAGACTGTCATACAGAGTGAAGTAAGTCAGAAAGAGAAAAACAAAAATCGTATATTAACGCATATGTGTGGAACCTAGAAAAATGGTACAGATGAACCGGTTTGCAGGGCAGAAATTGAGACACAGATGTAGAGAACAAAAGTATGGACACCAAGGGGGGAAAATGGCCGGGGGTGGGGGTGGTGGTGTGATGAATTGGGAGATTGGGATTGACATGTATACACTGATGTGTATAAAACTGATGACTAATAAGAACCTGCTGTATAAAAAAATAAATAAAATAAAATTCAAAAAAAAAAAAGTAGATCCAGGTTCTGTGATCTATACCGTGCATGACTTTTCAACGTTTATGTAGTGTTAGCACATTTAAGATAAATACTCTATAATCTAAGAACCTGTTGTCGGGACTTCCCTGGCGGTCCAGTGGTTAAGACTCTGTGCTCCCACTGCAGGGGGTGCAGGTTCGATCCCTCGTCGGGGAACTAAGATCCCGCGTGCCACTGGTGCGGCCAAAAAACAACAACAACAACAACAAAAAGAACCTGTTGTCTAGAGAATAATATATGATTCTCAAATCATCAGGCATGGTCTGGATGTGTACTGTTCCGACTAATGAGTGTCTATGCCAATACAATTTTCAAACAAGAATACTACAAATTATGTTCAATATAATATTAGTGTTTAGTGCTGTTTCAGAAAGTATATTAAATATCTTTAATTATATCTTTATCATGAACATCAATTGTTTTTCTCTCAGATTCAAAAGCATTTGCTATTATAGTTACCAAGCTTGGTAAAGATCTATCGGTATTCACATCCTTATAAAATAATGTATGCATTCTTCTCTTCACACACAGAAGAGTGTTAGCTAAGCATCTTTTGGGGCCTGAAGAAATGAGCTGCCTTCCTTCTGCATAATTCACTATTTCTTTCTCTCCTCCATCCTGCATCTAAACCATCTTATGTCTTATCTCTGTGTAAGGAAGAGACAAACCTGGCCTACTGATGTCAATAAAGAGGAAACGCTAGGTTCATAAACAGAATTTAGTGGCTACACGCACTCCATCCTGGGTCTTGCTTCTTTTGGGTTGAGGTATAGACCTTACACCAAGAAGAGTCCTCGACTGAAAGCCATCTGTCCTACAGTATCAGAAGTAGTGACTTCTCACTTTCACAAAAGGAAAAGATTACAAAGTAGTTCTCCTCCTTTCTTAAAATCAGAAGAAAGTGAGGTTAAATAAAACCAATTCAAGTTCTTCATAGAAATAGCTAGCATTTACTGAGTACTTCATACACAAGACACCATACAAGGTGCCTTACATATTTTATTTTCATATAAGAAATGAATTAAATAAATCAATCTAATTTTTCAAAAGCTAACAACACAAAATAATAGGCAAACCTTTAAATGCAGAAAAAACCTATTTATTCACAAATTATACAATAAACATCCATTACTCGAAACAACGTACGAAATAGTAAGTGCTCACTTCTCTCGATACCCAACTATCTGCCTTTTGAGAATATGCCTTATTAAACAAAATAAAATATAATTAATATTTGTTTTTTGGATCTTTCTAAAACTAACTTCTTTAACCAGAGCTAACTTTCTGATACAACTTTGGGGAAAAAATGTAATACTTTTCAAGGCAAGTGCTGGCTTCTCCAACTCCGAAAAGAAGAGGTAAGCATTCCACTAAAAGAAATGATTTTTAAATCATCTCAGAAAAATGTACACTATTACGTGTACATGCCCTCAGAGGGTAAGGTAAGATTCTTTAAAATAACTTACTTCCTCTCTAACAAGGATAAAATTAATTTTAAACCAATAATAGCTTCCTGAGTTTCAGAAGTTAACAGTACACAGCAGTTCTACTGTCCTAACATATATGTGGCATAAAAATAACAATTAACATTAGCAATGACAGTATTGACTTGCGGATGTGACTGTGGCCTTTCAATGAAATATATTCTGCAATATATCCTTTCTACTCATGGGACTGAACCATAAGTCACATTTCAGTTTCTATGTATGTTGTGCCTAAGGTATTCACTCATTGGCACTTTAATAAATCTCTACTTTTTTTTTTTTTCCGATTTTTAGAAAGGTATAATTTAGCTATTTAAAACTGTGATTGTTTCGCATTTCACTGAGTAGTTCCAGAAAAGTTAACTAGAAAAGGAATTCCAAACCATCAGCTGGAAAGTTATATCAAGAGATAAGTTATTTTCAAGGTTTTTAATCTTGTAAAAGTAAGGAAAAGAAAATAACTGCTTTTGACTGGGACAAAAGCAGTGCAATTTGTTATGATGTATCTATAAGAGCCATTCATTTTAAAAAATGCACATCTTAAAAATGACTCCCTTGGTGCTAAGGACTACTCTATCTACTTTAATAATTTAAAAAATAAAACCATGATTCTGACATTTATCAGTATTTCACACATCTAACAAATACTGAAACTAGCAACTACCATTGTTATAAATAAAGTCAAAACAAAAGCACAAATCAGAATTAAGAGAAACTTCAGAAAGTATTCAGAATGTACACATTTGCATGCATTTTCAGTCAAACTTTCAAGGATCCCACATATGACCAAATGACAACTTTGAATCAAAATGAATGTCAAAAAGATTCAAGCTTTGTGACAGACTTACTCTAATGAAAGAAGAGAAAAAGAAGAGTGAATAGTAACAGCAGTGTATTTCTAGCAGGGAAAGAAGCCTACTTCCTTTATCATAAAAGCCAACAAGTCAATATTTTAATAACACTGGCCATCAAGTTATTCACTCTTTGAGAATTTATTTTTCAAGCTGTATCTTTAAAATGCATGCACTTATGTATTTGAATTAAGTTAAGCTTATTAATCAAAAAACCACCGTCCCCAGAATTTTAATCTTAAGAAGCTGAAATCATAGCTTATCAAAGCAGAGTCCAAACACTACACAATAATTCTTCCGTTTAGTTTTTATATGCCTCATCTGAAAAACTTATTTTACAAACAGGAGTTTTGCCCTGTTTCTCTAAACGCCCCCACGGCTAAAATTTAGGTGGCAAAGATAGATTCAAATGATTCCTGCTAAGCTTCATCGGGCTTTGATAAAAACAGAGCCATCTGGTGAAGCAGCACCATCTTCCTTCTCAGTCACAGTCTCTACAGTCCCAGAAGCCGACACAATAACCATTGTTTTATCTGCTGCAACCGTCTTCTGTTTTTCAGCAATAGCTGCACAAACAGCTACAATCTCCTCACTTTCAAAGTCATAGTCAGGAATTGACTTTGGTGAGAAATGTGTTACCTCTGCTGGTGCTTCACTTTTTTTAATCCTCTGTGCTACCTTCTGCTGCTCCTGGAGCGTTCGTGCCCAAGAGAGGTCTTCTTTCCATATTTCAGGGTTCATTGGATAGATGTGAAGGGCTACTTGAAAACTTCGAATTGCCTAGGGAGGAGAAAAGGTCAGACTTTTTTGTTTGCTTAGTTTTAATAAAGGAGTGTATTTAATATAATCCACAATATCCATCTCTCTCTCTCTTTTTTTTCCTCAGTGTATTAGAATGTAAAGATGGAAGTTAGAGCTGTTCTCTACCCACTAGATGATGGTTACGGTAAAAAAAAAAAAAAAAAAAAAAAAAGAGTCAGAGTGTAAAAGAAAGTGGCTGACAAATCGTTGATGAGGACTAAAAGTCTATTAAAACAGAGGTACTGTGATATTATGGCTCAAAACAAGGCAAATGCATTGGTCAGCTTCTGCAGATCAGCAAATATATAAATCTGGTGATTTCCTGGGCTAACCCATGATCAGAAAGGTATCAGGAATGCATATCTTTGAAGCCAAGAGTTTAGATCATAATAATGATAACATGTCTTGAGTGTCACAGGAGACAAAGAAGGACATTATATAATGATAAAAGTGTCAATTCACCAGAAAAATATAATGATTATAAATATATATGCACCCAACAGCAGAACATTTAAGTATATAAAGTAAACACTGACAGAACTGAAGGGAGAAATAGACAGCAATAAAGTATCAGTAGGAGACTTCAACACCCCACTTTCAATAATGGATAGAACATTCAGACAGAAGATCAATAAGGAAACAGAAGATTTGAACAACACTATAGACCAAAGGGACCTAACAGACGTATATAGAATGATTCATACAACAGCAGCAGAATACACATTATTCTCAAGAACACACAGAACACTTCCAGGATAGATCACATCTTAGGTCACAAAACACGTCTTAAATTTAAGAAGACATACCAAGTATCTTTTCTGACTACAATGGAATAAAACTAGAAATCAACAGCAGAAGGAAACTGGAAAAACTTACAAATACATGGAAATAAAACAGCACACTCTTGAACAACCAGTGAGTCAAAGAAGAAATCAAAAGAGAAATTAAAACATATCTTGAGACAAAAATTAAAATGTAACATCCTGATACTATAGGATACAGCAAAAGCAAAACTAAGTGGAAGTTTATAATGATAAATGCCTATGTTAAAAAAAAAAAAAAGATCTCAAGGAAAAAAACCTAACTTTATACCTCAAAGAATTAGAAAATGAAAAACAAACTAAGCCTATGAACATTTTCCAACATACACACCCAGCTCCGCATAAAAATCTAAATACTCATAGATGTATATACAACTATTGACTTTTAATTTACTGCCTGTTCTATTTACCTATGTATTTTCTTATGTTTTTGTCCATATGTATATGTAGAAAGAATTGTGAGATGTTAGAAATTTTAGCTTGTTTTCAATATATTTTTTACAGTATTCCCTTCATTATGACAATGAGTAAAGTTATGTTTTTAACCATTCTAGTATTTCAAAAGAACGGCTTAAGTTTACATAAAAATTACAAATTTAGATTTTTTTCAAGTAGAGCCCTAAAACTGTATTAAATGGGGGAAAAAACACTTTTAATTCCATGAATTTCACAATATAAATAGAAAGAAGTGTATCAAGGGGAAAAAATAACAGTTGAACAACTGGTACTCCTATTTTGAAAACTTAAAATATTGAATAATTTTACTTTTATTGGTTTATTCAAAGTATCTCTGTTGTCTCACCTGCGGTTTATTTTCTTTCTTTATAGGACAATCTTTGCTAAACATTATGTCCTAGAGATTTTTCCCATTACCATAGGTACTTATAAGCAAAACAGATAATGATTTGTAAGTTTTTAATAAAGGAGAAATGGGTAAAAAGTATCACAGAATAGACTTTTGTTTTGCTGTTCACCTGTTAGAAAACTAAATTCCTTGAATTTCTTTTTCCAACTCTGATATGATTTAAGTCTTCAGATAAAAAAGAGGAAAGATGACTATGTTAAATGGCAAGGAAAGAAAACAACCTTTGATTTAACTTATTTCCATCACTGTGAATTTTATTTCAGATTATCATTTTTAAGTTACCTTACTTTAAGCAATCCTTTTCTCATCAAAATTCCTTATGATTTTTGAGAATCTGATAAATACCTTTTTTGGTAATTAGAAATAATGATATATTTACAAGAGTACCAGAAAATCTAAGTTATCTACAACTGACTAAAGCCATTATTAGTAATGTTAAATTCAGGATTTACCAATAATTTTAGCCTTTAAAGAAACTTCTTTGGGATTTTTTGCTTGTTTTGTTTTTTAACTGTAAAAAGCTAATAAAAGCATGAAAAATCTTAATTTTTGATGACAAAGAGCAAATCTGGCACCACTATATTAGATTTACAGAAGTCTTTTAGGAAATTAGCTGTCAGGTATATCTAGTTCAGTCAAAAGAAAAACAAAAACAGGACAAAGCTCACAGCCAACTCTGACCTACCAAGCCTTTGCTACCTACAAGGTATAGTCCAGACAAGGTGAGAAATGCATCAAGTACCAGTTTAGAGTAAACTTTACACAGTGAGTATTTCATTTTCATAAGCTTCTACCCTTCCCTATTTCTCCCCTCACTAAGCCTAGCAATTTTTCAGTCTGAATATTTATCACCATTACTCTCCCGTATTTCACTTTCTTCCTTCCTCAACATAATCTTTTAGTGGTTTTTGTCTCCATGGTGATACTAATACCACTTTATAATGTGGTAAATTTAATGATGCAAGGAACTAACCTAAAAGTTGTTTTATATTTAAATAAAAGGTTTACCAAATGCCTACATTTCACTTTAATATTTTTTTAATTCCCATGAGGCCAAATACCTGAAAAATATTCTGATCCTGATATAATTGATATCTGTAACGGAAAAAGATGTTCAGTAATAACTGATCTGTGTTTATGGGTTAATACCTTTAAAAGGTTATTTGCTATTTACTATTTACTTTTTGGTTCAGCTGATGAAAAGCATGTCAAAATAAAATGTCATCACTGTAATAATCTGACGTACTTACCAAGACTATCTCTCCTAATCCAAGCTGAGCACGTCCCAAAGTTTGCCAAGATTCCCATGAATGTGGATTTCTCTGGACAGCCATTTCCGCAGCATGAACTGCTGGGAATGTTTCATGAAGAGACATTAGGACCTATAGCCAAAAAAGAAGAAACAAAACCCATCAGTAATATTCATAAATTAGCAAACTAAACACTAGCCAAAAAGAAAAAAATGGATAATTGTATGTAAACAACTCTTTTCATTTTTAAAAATATATTTTTAGTCTGGAAAATATAACATTTTAGTGGGTTTGACCGCCTTCTCTGCTATTCAGGGTGAGAAATTATATTCTTCCTACTCCTGAAATAACTATGAAAAATACAAAGCATTCCCTTTTCAACTGCTCAACCCTACTGCCCATCTGGTCAACACCAGGTGGGCATATTCTGGCCATGGTGGCTCACAGCTATTTGAACCCCAATTCCCCTTCTATTTATTCTACTTACAATGTGTTTTTTTAGGGAACTCCAGGTCCTGCTGTCAAACTAGGTAAATTTAAATTTGTTCAACTACCCATCCTGTTCCTAGTGAACATCTTTCTGCTCTAAAAATCATTTAAACACTCCACCAGCCTCCCCACAACTGGGTTCTTCAAATCATACACATCAGAAAAATCAGGGAGTTCCAGAACCCTCTACCTCAATTTATGGGAAAGGGCTGGCTTTGATCTATAATATTTTGACCATCTGCATTTCACAAGATTTGTGACACCATCATTATCAGGTTCCAAATAAAACAACTCATTTCATATAGCTTGCCACAAATCCTATCTTTAATATATACATATTTAAGATTAAAAATTAAAGACTTATCCAAATGAAGGTCCTCATGGCACTCCATTCAGTGGAAATAATTTATTTGGGTTTTTCCTGGATAAACTACAATCAAAGCTGAAAAAGGATGTGCCCTACGTTTGGGATCATCATCTGAAAGATATGCTAGGTGTGCGGATCAAGGCTGAACTGCAACCATTCCCTGCCAGAAGTATGTTTAATTCTCTCTTTGAGATTTTAAACATCTTTTGGATAATCTAATACAAGTGCTCAGAGGTTTTCTTTATGAACTTTCCCACAAAATATTAAAACTGTATTTTTAAGTAGAAATGTTATTTTTATATTGAGTCTATTCTGACCTTTTGCTATGGACTAGGCCATTTTTAGAGAAATATCATCATCTAGAATCCAATCCATCCTCATTCTAAAGAGACTGAGTTATTGCTAAGCCCACTACAATTAACTTCCAAGGAAAGCTAACACATTTCATTCATTTAAGGGATCACCAGTGACTTTTTAAAAGACATCCATCTGCTCATATCTTAAGCAGTTAGGTTGAAATGAAAGTTAGCTTCATTGTGAAGTGTTTTAAACAAACTTCTAATCTGATGCATGAGGAAGAGCCATAAATAATATGGTGACATATGTTTTTCCCAAATAAACTATATTTTAAAAAAAAGAAAATGGGGCTTCCCTGGTGGCGCAGTAGTTAAGAATCCACCTGCCAAGGCAAGGGACACGGGTTCGAGTCCTGGTCCGGGAAGATCCCACATGCCGCGGAGCAACTAAGCCCATGCGCCACAACTACTGAGCCTGCGCTCTAGAACCTGAAAGCCACAACTACTGAAGCCCACGCGCCTAGAGCCTGTGCTCCGCTACAAGAAAAGCCACCGCAATGAGAAGCCCGCGCACCGCAATGAAGAGTAGCCCCCGCTTGCCGCAACTAGAGAAAGCCCGTGCGAAGCAATGAAGACCCAGTGCAGCCAAAAATAAATAAATATATTAAAAAAAGAAAGAAAATGGCAGGAAATGCTCTTTTGGTTCATCACCGCTCACCAGGCATAGTGAGTGCAATTTCATAATGAAAGGGAAATTCTTCATAATTATTACCTGTGATTTCATCTCATACAGGGTAGCATCATTTGGGGTTAACTGCAGTGCTTCATCCCACTTCTGAATCGCCTCTTGGTATCTATGGTTGTTAAAGTTACATTAATATTATATTTTCAGTATGTCTTTGAGAGTACATGACCAAATTTAAAAATCAGAAAATAAGGAATAATTGTTTACCAAGAAATATCTCTATTCAAGAACTGATAATGGTGATGTTACAAAAGCAGGAAAATTTAAGACACGAAGGGAAAGGACAGCAAAAGAGAAAAAGGCAAAACCTAAATAAAAAAGACTTATGAAATTTTTCGAGATTTTATTTTCTGGCCTAAGAAATCACCACCAGAATTTCTTTTTTTCATCAACCTCAATGTCTGCATGTGTTGTCACTCATTTCAGATGTATTACAAAGGATTTCTCTCAAGAACTTATAATCTAATTACAACCCTTGGCTCTACTGCAGCAATCTAGCTGACAGAGATGACAATTTAAGATGTTGCCAGGTCATTCTGTAAAGATTCTTCAGTTTTAAGATTTTTTGTCTATAAGCTCCAAGAGCACAGGGACCATGTCTTATTTATCACTATCAATAAATGGTAAGTTTATAAGATATGGGTCACATGAATGAAAAACAGTATGAAGACAGTGATTTCCACTATCACCTTTTCACTGATGTTCTCCCAGTCACAACTCTCTTCTGAGCTAACATCTCTACCTAGATTCCCTATAGACACCTCAAACTGAATATCCCCCAAACTGATCTTAGCATACTCCATGCCAAATCTGCAGAAGCACAGTAGCACTTTCTTTCTTTTTTTTTTTTTTAAATAAAATTAAGGAATGATTAAGTCCTGCACATTATCCAAAGCAGTCACCTTCACAGCATCCTTCCCAAGCAGTTAACTCATGTGTACCTGATTATTTCTAGGAGGACAAAGTTCAAATTACTAGAATATTCTTCACTATAATGAGCTGAAGCTTTCTATCCTGTACCTTCCCCTCAATGCTACTCATTCTCCTTTCTAGAGCTAAACAGAAAATATATAATCCACCAGTTTTCATTCCTGGCTACATACAGATGATCTAGGGAGGTTTTGGAGGGGAAAAAAATACACGTGCATGCACCCACACACACATATGCTGGTCCCTGTCTCAGATCAATGAAAACAAATTCTTGGAGTAGGGCCCAGGCATCTGTATTTTTTTTAAGTTCCCCAAGTTATGCTAATAAAAACCAGAGTTCAGAACCACTGATAAGATCTCTCTTGGGATATTAAGCCCTATCGTGTACTGTCTTCTCTTAAATCTCTTCTTGCTACCCTTCCTTTCCTCTATGTATTCTAGTGTATAATTTCCTACCTTCTATGTGAAGATCCAAACCAAACATAACAACCAAAATGTGGGCTAACCTGCACTGATTATTACTTAAGCAGGGAGCAGAAAACTAAAGAAATAAAGGCAGAATTTGGTAGAAAATACAAAGCTGAAAAACATAAAAAAGTACATTCTCTGTCTCTGCTTCCACCTTGCTACAGCACTCCTTTACTAGTAAATAATACAAATGGCAGTACCATTTCCAGGGTCCTGTGCCACCGTGGCCACAGCAAAAGGGCGGCAGCTATCTTAGAAGAATTTTGCCACACTGCCAACTCCACGGCTAGCAGCAGGGGTGAGGGTGGGCAGGGCGCAAGTGCACTACAGAAAGCCTGACTTAACTGCCACATGGGTTGTAGCAATGGCTACTGTTATTCTGTAGCAGCAGGCTAATGTATCAATGTAACAATAAGCTGAAGATTCACCCCACAATGGCTGGCAGTCTTTGTTTCTAGACAAACCACATCTGAATATGCAGAAATGATTATCGGAACCACTGTTAATATCGTCTTCCCTAACAGCGGTCCCTGCTGAGCCCCGAGGAGATATTTGTTTGAAGACTGTTAAACTCTGGGTGAAAGACTACTCGAATTTTAGGAACTACCAATGACCTGAAGACAGAGCGACCATTATTCACCTCATTTTTATGATGTGTTACCACGATGCTGTATGTTTTCCCCTATCTCTGCCTGCAACAGACCTATTCTTAGGACACAAATCAAATCTTTAAGAGCTTCACTAAGTGAAAATTGCTTCTCTATCAAGGATTTTGCCAAACTCAAGCACCTGTCTAGAGCCAGGGTCCCCCAGGTGGGAAGTAATAGTGGAGACATGCCGTCTCACTGGCTGCTGTCCTTCAATGCTCCTCCTTCCGTCTCACTCAGAGATCCTTTGGAGTGCTCCATGCATTGCTCTGCTTTCCACGGGCCCTGGCACTTCCGTGCAGAGTCAGGCTATGCCCACTAGTCTGGCCTGCACAGGCCTGAGTGGCTGGCACACAATACTCCACACAAACTGTGCTTAGCACGTGGTATACACACGTTGGCTAAACCACTGTGTCCCACCGTTACTTTCTAGTTACCCTGAATGGGAACCTGAGGCTCACAATTATTTTAAAATAATTGTCACGTCAGTGTTAGCTTAGACCCACCAAATGCACTTCAAAGTAAGACATTTAAGTATCTTTTCAGGTACCATTAAAGTTCTTTATTTATGAATTCCAATTATTCTATTAAAATACTATCAACTCTACAGAATTAATTAACTAGCTCCTTCTGTAGCATCACCACCTATCAGGTCGCACTGCTTGGATTCATATACTAATGCCTAAAGGGGCCCATTCTTAGTCTTTCCTTTCCCAGCCCCTTCAGATAAAGCAGCTTCCTTTAAGCCAAAAGTCCCTCTAAAAAAGGATGGACTTTAAAGGATATACAAGGATTTCACCTGGTATTGCACTTAGCAAAAAAAAAGAAACACACAGAAAAGGAAAGAGAAAGTCTGAACTTTACTGGCAGACGCTTAAACAGAGATAAAAACCACAGCTTGCAGAGAGGAGGAAAAGGGAAGGAGAAGGAAGACAGGGCCTGCAGATTCCAATGGACCTCTTCCTTCCTTGATCTGCACACGTACATCTTTTAAGGCAGCTAAGACAGCAAATCTGTGCTGGCAACTATAAATTGCACTGGTGGCTTATATTGGGTATTCAGTATTTTTTTAAACAAAAAATATTCTTAAATCAGGTCTTCCTTATATTCTTTACCTGAGTAAATGATACCTGTTTTGATATAAAAAATTTTTCCCTGGGTATACAAATAGAGAAGAACCAGATAACAGAGGAAAGTGGGCGTGGGTGTGTGCACACGCGCGCACACACACACACACACAGAGAAATTAAAGACACAATTTCACCACCCAAAGATCATAACCATAGTTAATATAGTTAACATTTTATTGTATACCCTTCCAGTATATTTTAATATAATGTATATAACACACACACAAAACATCTTCTCAGGTCCTGAAATCATCAAATGCTTCCCTCTACAGCATAATACTTAAAGACTGATTACTACTGTTCCAAATGGATCCTCCCTTGTTAGATATTAAAAGTAACCCTTTGGTACAAACTTCCAGTTATAAGATAAATAAGTTCTAGAGACATAATGCACAGCATGGTGTGGTGACTAGTTCACAGTACTGTATCACATACTTGAAAGTTGCTAAGACAGTAGATCTTAAATGTTCTCACCACACACAAACAAAGTAATTTTATGAGGTGATGGATGTGTTAACTAACCTTATTGTGGGAATCATTTTGAAATATATACATGTTCAAATCATCGCACTGTACACCTTAAACTTACACAGTGTTATATATCAATTATATCTCAATAAAGCTGGAAAAAAGTTACCCTTCGGCCATTACAATTCTCTTTTGGAAGAAAGTGTGCCACGAATAATAATTATTAAAGAAGAAAAAATGTATTTTGGAGGTCAAACAGAATACACATACTATATTTGATGTAAAACTGACTGGAAATGAGATCACCTTAGAAGGAAGGTTGTATAACTCAGGATATCACTCACATTGATTTCTTTTAATTAAGAAAAAAAGCCACTGAGGGAAAAATAAGTATTATATTTACTCGTCTATACAACCCCCCTTCAGATTTTCTATTAATATGCCAGACGTACAAGGGACAGTTCCAGGTTGGTTTAGTTATCAGAATTAGCAATCTCTAAACTAATCAAAAATTCAAATGACACTAGTACTTTTTAAGTATAATAAGATTATATCTAAAATACAAATCATATTCAGGTTGTTTAATCCTCTGAAACTAGCCTAGGTGTTTAACAATTAGAATTATAATTTTAAAATTTTGGTCTTATAGAAAAAAGAGGAAATCCTTATAGTGAAAAACAAATACAGCAGCAGCCTCTCATATCTTCTCTCCTCAATCTAGTATCCAAAATACACGCAGGTGCATGCACGCACACACAAACATACACTTAAAAGCTCTGCTTCAAATGAAAAACTACTTTTAAACTACTGTAAACAATAAGAGGACATGTACAGGAACACTATTTTCAAAACCTTTGTAAGGGACAAAAAACTTTTTTCCTTCAACAACTTAAACATAAAAATAAACCTCTAAACAAATGCTGATGAAGGCAAGTTCTTAACGGGGGAAAAAAACAGCTAATAAATGCAGGAGAAATATTAGAATTTTTAAAATCATCACTTATGAAATAATGGATCTAGATGGATCTAAACGAAGACCATCAGTGGATGCTAAAACCATTAGGGAAAAGATGGACGCGGAACTGTACGACGGAAGACAAGGCTGATATTCCCCTGAATGCTGTAACTGACCTTAGCATCACTAAAGGGACACTCAGATATTATATATGTCATGATGTGATGCAACAGAAAGTAAACAACACCATGAATATTCTAGCAAAAAAACCCTGAACTTCAATTGAAGCTGCTTGACTTAACTTCCAGTTTACAGAAAATACAAGAGATGGAGGGAAAAAAATTAAATGATCCAGAGGGAAAAAAATCAGGCAAATCCAGAGTGTGAGACAGTCTACTAAGCAATTTGCCTAGTTAATTCAAAAAGTCAATGCCATGGGAAAAACTTTTAAAGGTCAGAGAATTGTTCTAATGTTCTAAATAAGGGTCCACAGACTTTTTTCTGTAAAGGGCCAAACTGTAAATACTTTAGGCTTTGGAGACAAGACAGTCTCTGTTCCAACTACCTGACTCTGCTGCTCTAATGTGAAAGCAACCACAGACAACACAAATGAGTGGTGCTGTGTATCAACAAAACTTTATTTAGAAAAACAGATGGCATACAAAGTTTGATCCACTAACTGTATGTAGTCTTAGACCCGGCTCTAAATTTAAAGAGACTAAAAACACCTAACAACCGGTAACGATGTATGAGTCTTGATTGGATCTTCAGCCAAAAAATCAGCTATAAAAAACATTTTATGGACAACTGCAAAACTAAATACGTATGAGATACTAACATATATTAGGAAATTACTGTTGTCTTACATGCTAGTTATATTATGGTTATTTTGGAAATGTCCTTATTGATAGAAAATTCATATAGAAGTTTTCAGGGATAAGCTTTCATGATGTCTGCAACTTATTATCAAATGGTTCATAAAACATATACAGAGAAAGCAAATATGGCAAGATAACAACTGCTGAATCTAGGTGGTGGGTAAACAGATGTTCACTGTAATTTTCAACTTTTTTGTATGTTTCAAAATTTTTACAATAAAAAGTTAGAAAACAGTTTTTAATGGGAAGTTATAAGCATGTCCCCTATCTTTCTACATACACACATGCACACAATCATTAAAAGCCAAGTTTGCTGCTTGATAACAATATACTCAAAAACAAAAAGGGAAAAAAAGTAAACTATGTTTTTTTAAATGCACATCCAGTTTGATCTAGCAATTCCATTTCTATAAACCTTTCTTGGACTGACCTGTATGTGTGCACACTTACATCTTTGAAAGGATACCCACTACATCATTTGTAAAAATTAAAGATGAAAATGTTCTTTTTCAAAAGAGGTAAGGTTAAATACATTTTAGAACATCATATAGTGAAATACAAGTATACCTTCATATCCAAATCTTTCCGGTTCCTGATTTCAGATAGTAAGAGTCTGGATAGTAAGAGACCTACGACACAGCCATTAAAAAAAAAAAAGGACTTTCCCTATGGCACAGTGGTTGAGAATCCGCCTGCCAATGCAGGGGACAAAGGTTCGAGCCCTGGTCCAGGAAGATCCCACATGCCGCGGAGCAACTAAGCCCGTGCGCCACAACTACTGAGCCTGCACTCTACAGCCCGTGCGCCACAACTACTGAAGCCCACACGCCCTAGAGCCCGCGTGCCCCAACAACTGAGCCCACGCACTGCAACCACTGAAGCCCATGCACTCTAGGGCCCATGTGTCACAACTACTGAACCCGCGTGCTGCAACTACTGAAGCCTGCGTGCCTAGAGCCCGTGCTCTGCAACAAGAGAAGCCACCGCAATGAGAAGCTTGCGCACGGCAACGAAGAGTAGCCCTGCTCGCCACAACTAGAGAAAGCCCGTGTGCAGCAACGAAGACCCAACACAGCCCCCCCCCCCCAAAAAAAAGATCTCTAAGATGTATTAAGTTAAAAAGACAAGGGAGAGAATGGTATATAGATTATATTTAGAATGCTACCATTAATGATGTTTTAAAAGATCTATAGACCCACAAGCTTATAAATATAAAGATGATCTTGGCAGGATATCAGGAAACTGGTGACTGTGGCTGCCTCTGGGAAAGTGAAATAAGAGGCTAGGGGACAGGAGTAAGGGCAAGCCTCTTCGCTGTGCATCCTCTGCTGTTACTGCATTTGCTTTTTAAGAATCATGAGTATGTTTCATTGCCTTTTTCTTTTCATTAAACATTTTAAGAATAAATTAAATAAACCATGGATCTGGGAAAGATCACATACAGAAGAGAGTAGATAAGAAAGAGAAAAGATACCAGGGCTGGAGTTTTCACAATCTGGAGGTCAAGCAAAGAAGGAAGGACCAGCAAAGATGACTGAGAAGCAGAGAAAGAAAGGAAGGAGAAAATTCAGGAGTGTGTGTGATTTTATAGAAACCAAGAGAGAAGTCTGTCATGGAGAGAGTGACGAGTTGTACTGAATACTTCAGAAAGCTCTAATATCATGCAGGTCATTGGGGACACTGACCAAAACAGTATTGTTGGAATGGTGGGAATGGAAGCCCGACTGAATAGTGAAGTGGAAGTAAAAAGGTAGGGACAGTGAATGACTCACTTGGGAAGTTTTCCTGTGAATATCAAAGAGAGAAATGAGAAGATTACGCATATAAGAATATAAGATCAAGAGGTGATTTATAGGGACTTCCCTGGTGAAACAGTGGTTAAGAATCCACCTGCCAATGCAGGGGACCTGGATTCGAGCCCTGGTCCGGGAAGATCCCACATGCCACGGAGCAACTAAGCCCGTGCGCCACAACTACTGAGCCTGTGCTCTAAAGCCCGCAAGCCACAACTACTGAGCCCACGTGCCACAACTACTGAAGCCTGTGCACCTAGAGCCGGTGCTCTGCAACAAGAGAAGCCACCGCAGTGAGAAGCCTGAGCCACAGTGAAGAGTAGCCCCCGCTCACCACAACTAGAGAAAGCCCGCACGCAGCGACGAAGACCCAACACAGCCAAAAATAAATAAATAAATTTATTTATTTATTTTAAAAAAAAAGAGGTGATTGACATATCTCAAACACAACGTGTTCACACTGAACTCACTATCATCTCCTACTCCAAACTTACTCTACCCGTATATCCCTGACTTAAAGAACAGCACCACCGAGTCATTAAGAAAATCCTGAAGCCATTCTTGAGTATATTTTTCCCTGCTCTAGGTCACATTAGTCTTCAATTCTCTAATTCAATTCCTTTAATCCACTGTCACTGCTACTAGTGTAGGTCCTCAGCCTTCCAGGATGGTCAAAAATTCAATAAACCAGTCTTCCTGAGACCAGTCTTGCCTGACTCCAATCCATTTTCTACTCTATCTCAGAAAAAAATTTCCAAAACATAGTTTTAATGAGTTCACCTACTGATAAAAACATTTCAATAGCTCCTGGTTACCTTCAAGACACTCAAGTTCAGGCCTCTTACATTTAACTAGACATCCAATAGACATGTCTCGGCTCCAAATCCCCATTCTCCTCTAGACACTCCTTTCACTGACGTTGTACATTATGCTCCTTCCAGTTCTACTGAACTATTGTTGATACTCCAAAGGGAGAGATTTTCTCTGGCCTCTTCTTGGCTTTGCACATGCAGATTCCTACGACTGGAACATTGTTCTGCCCCTTCTTCAGCTAATTTCCATTTATCTTTTATGACTGTTCTGATGCTATCTCCTCCCAAAAATCTTGTAAAACAGGCTTGAATTCTTCCATTCCCCCATTTAGTTAAACACCCCCCTTTTACATCATCCAAGGAACTCTCTAAAACAGTACTCTTTACTCCATATCAAAACAGCTTCCCTCTTTGTGTTGCCCCCCAAAAGATGCTTATCTAATATTTTCTTTGTGGCATCAATGCCTAACAAAAGCACTAAATAAATGAGTAAAAATAGATACAAGACATTAATATACTAAGTTAATTTGAGTGAAGGGAGAAGAATATGAAACAACAAATGACAAATGATGTTGAACATAATTTATCTTTGCTGAATCACACTGCTAGATTTTATGCAGCTTTAGAGTAAATTTTAATTACTTGTCCTGATTAAATTCTTGACAAAAGAAAAGATGCATACATGAAAACACTGCTAAACTTAAAAGCTTTATTCTAGATGTAACTGATTCCCATTCCCAGTGGTTTTGTTCTATAAAGTCACCATAAAGACTGAATTAATGAATACTGAATCATTGGTTCTACGGTTAAGTTCCAGCAAGCCTCTGGTCACATTTTTATCAACTGATTAACATATAACCCTGTTTATGTCCGTTTCTGTTTAAAGACATCTTTAATACACATTGCTGATTCACTAACACTGAACTCGTGGCCAGCAGCACTGTAGCTCAGGCCTGGATGAAGCTTACCTAACACGCGTATTTTCTCCATATGGCACATCACAGCCTTCTTGGGCTTAACAACACTAGACAGCACTTCTGTGCTACACTTGGGGGCCTTTTTAAACAGCAAAATCACCAAGAAAAGGCAAAAAAAAAAAAAGTGCAAAACATAACACTAAACAGACCACAGAGAGCACGCTTGTTTTCACTATGAGAGATAAAACACAAAGGCAGAGGGAGCATTGCCTTGTTTGACTCAGCTGGGAACTCAGATGGGAAAGCACCATGAGTATTGATTTTGGTGTTGCAAATACATTGTACTGAGTAAGTGAACTCACAAATCCAAAATCCATGAATGAGGACTAACTGTATTTAAGAAGAAATCTTAGAGCATTTTTGTCAATGTCAAATAAATTGTAACTAAACACATTGATCACCACTTTCCACTAATATCACGATAGACTTCTATCATACAATTTTATGTGCTCATGTGGAAATACCAAAACAAATTTAAAAGCTATTCCTATACAGCTACATTGCAGTAAATCAGCAGCTAATATATGATTCATCATTTTATTTCCTTACTAAAAACTATATCATCAAGAACGTTAAAGGGGACTTCCCTAGTGGTCCAGTGGTAAAGAATTCGCCTTACAATGCAGGGGACGCAGGTTCGACCCCTGGTCAGGGAACTAGGATTCCACATGCTGCGGAGCAACTAAGCCTGCGTGCCACAACTACGGAGCTCGCGCCCCTCAATTAGAGCCCGCGTGCCGCAAACTACAGAGCCCACGTGCCCTGGAACCTGCGTGCCACAATTACAGAGCCCAGGCACCCTGGAGCCCGCACACCACAACTAGAGAGAAGCCGGAGCACCACAACGAGGAGCCCCCGCACCGCAACGAAAGATGCTGCATGCCTCAACGAAGATCCTGCGTGCTGCAACTAAGACCCGACGAAGCCAAAAATAAATAAAAATAAATAAATTAATTAATAAATAATAAATAAATCGTTTTAAAAATTTTAAAAAAGAATATTAAAGTTTTCACCTTATTTTATATTGTTTTCTAATATTTATAATCATTGTTTCCCCAAAATGTTTAACGACATAAATAACTTTTCTGGCTTAGTTTAGATTTTGTTATTGGAAGTTCAGTATATAATATTTGAAATTAAAGTTTAGTTTGCTTCCTTGATTTTGTGGGAGCTTTCATAGAGAAATTATAATGATGTTGAGATTTGACTGAGAATCGTGCGATTTCCAATGTAGGCAGATCAGGTTCCAAGTTTTAGACAAAGGTCAATTCCCTGAATTAAACCACACACACACACAAAAACCCTCCATAAATTACTTTGAGTTTTTCTGTCTAGAATTTAGAATAACATTCTGAAGAAAGCAAGGAGAAAATAATGTGCAGTTCCATACAGTGAGCATTCATCGTAAGGAACTTAACTTCTAGCAACTTCAGATAGGCTCAGAAAGGAAGAAAAAAAGAAGCAAAAACAATGAAAGAAAAAAATATACTGCCTAATTGCATATTCTCTCAAGACAGGCATATTGAAGGAAAGGGGATCTAAAACAGGAAGAAGTATTGAGATGATGCTCAGACTGGAGTCCCAGTATGTTTTACGAGGCAAGAGCAAGAGACACGATATAAATATACTTTAAAAATAGGGCTTCCCTGGTGGCGCAGTGGTTGAGAATCCGCCTGCTAATGCAGGGGACACGGGTTCGAGCCCTGGTCTGGGAAGATCCCACATGCCGCGGAGCAACTGGGCCCATGAGCCACAACTACTGAGCCTGCGCGTCTGGAGCCTGTGCTCCGCAACAAGAGAGGCCGCGATAGTGAGAGGCCCGCGCACCGCAATGAAGAGTGGCCCCCGCTTGCCGCAACTAGAGAAAGCCCTCGCACAGAAACGAAGACCCAACACAGCCATAAGTAAATAAATAAATAAATAAATAATAAAAATAAAGGAATTCCTTTTAAAAATAAATAAATAAATAAATACTAAACTGCTCTGAATTTTAGTCACTATCAATTAATGAAATTATGTGGACACAGGATTAGGTTAAGTCATAAAGTCTACTCTCACTAATAATTTAAACAATTTACCTACACAAAAGAACAAACATGTCTTTAAAAGTTTCTAATTTATTATAGACAAGAACAAACAACTTACAGCAGATCAATTCACTCTGGAAACAGTAGGAAGGTCCTCTGAAATTACATGGAAGTGCACACACACGGAATAAAGGTCATTTTCCAAAGCAAACTGAAACAACAATGCCAACGTCTAACTAGTACAGGACATTTCTTAGTTGTTACTGTATTGAAAGCAATTACCCTGTTCTACTCCTTGCTACACTAGGCAATGACAATTTTCTGAAAAATTTCTAAAAAGTCATCATTTTAATATCCCAATTTTTACTTTAGATACAAAAATCATTTGAAATATTTTACCACCTATATTACTCATTCATTTAGCATACACATACATGTCACAAAATAAAATTCACCAGAAATTAATTCTAGTATAATTTGGATTAAATGAAAACATTTACAAATAAATCAGTAGTTCCCTTATTTTAATGATAAATATGATAAAATCACAATAAAGGCAAAACAATAAGTAGAACTCCCTTCGCCTGGATGAACTCAATCATTTGTCTTCTTGCTTCCTTGGAGAAGCCTTCTGTGACCCCTGATCTAAATCACTCTGGCTCATGGTACCTGGTTATTTATCTTTGTAAAACTATTTGAAACTTTATATTTACCTCTGTGCTTATTAAACTAAAAGCTCTATGTAGACAGTGCAATAGTTATTTTGCTCACCAAAGTATATGCAGCTGTATCAGCTAACACAGGACGAACTGGGACAATATGGGAGGGGCCCTGACTGGAAAATAGCAGCCACTGCCTAATCCAAAATTTTAAATTCCACAATTAGAAATGTAGTCTTAAGAGTCCTAATGCATTTCAGCATATCTGGAGAATCTAACAATAAAAATAAAGTACACTTTTGTCCTAAGAAAGATACATTATTTGAGAAATGAGAATTAATCCTAGTGATCACTGAAGAATTTTTAGTCCATAAGATAAATGTAAAAATCCTAAATAAAGGATTAGCAATTAAATCCAGCAACTTGCTAAAGTACAAAATCTACATGACCATGTAGGGTACACCTCAGAAAAACATTGGAAAAGGTTTCATACGTAATAGATAATGGAGAAAAAAAAGTATATGACACTCAACAATGCTTACTATAATTCAATACCCATTTTTTATTATTCATAGCTATCACCTATAATGTTTTAACAAAATGTATATACAACATTAAAGAAATTTAGTTCCCTGGTGCTATTACCCACTAAGTATTAATGGTATTACCTCTAAAAGCATTAACTGTGTCACCTAAAGAAACGCATTTGTACTTCTTAGGTATATTACAGGTGATTATAAACTTGTCTCTAAATAATATTTCCAAATGTTATTATAGACACAACATGAAAAACTTTGGAAGTATGTTATGTTCTACCTTCTTTCTCTGGAAAATTAAATTGTTGCTTCATAATAATCTTTATAATCATAATTTTCTAACTAATAGCATAGTAGTAAATTCCACAGGATTTAACAGTAGCAAGTCTATGTCTCCCAGTCTTAGCCTATCTGTCCAGTCTTTTTTCTCCCCACCACACCTCTGCTTCACTTAGCTGTGTCTTTGCCCTGTATCTACCTACATATCACTCCTTTGTCCGTGTGAGTTCCTCAGTGTACAAACATGTGCACATTTAGGTTCCTGTTCCTCCCCCTCCTCACCTAGTCAAAGGCTCTCTCTCCTCTAAGACCAAGTGAAAATCCCCTTTTCTCATGAAGACCATGAGTACCACTTAACTGACCACACAGTCACACTTATATTTCTAAAGTAATTTATGTTTTACAAAGCAGTTTCCATACAATTACTTAACATACAATTATTTTCATAAAAAGTTAATTCACTTAGTGCTCACAAAAAGTCCTATAAGATTGGCATTACTTGTTTTCATTTTACTGATGGAAGAAACAAAAGTAGAGAGCAAATACAGGACTACTCCAAAGGCACATGGTACTAAGCCTACACAAACCAGGATTTGAAGCTAGCTCTTATAACTACATGACCAATGCTTTCTCTAACTACCCCAATATTGTTTTCGTTTAATTTTTCTCTAATTCTTCCATGTATTTCTATCTTCTCTTTACTAATGAGTTCAGGGACCAAAGGGTGGGTTTGCTTGTATTCTCTACAACACCCAGAACATGAGCGGGCACACAGAAGGTGCTAATATCACAGATTCTACCTATCTCATTTGTCCTACCTTCTCCAAGAGAAATCTTGGAAAGCAGCAGAGAGAAGCATGGAAGACATGAAAAGAGGACAGAAGCTAGCATGCTTACAATACATAAAAAAAAAAAAAGATGGAAAGATGTAAAAACAAATTCTACCCTAAGACAAAAGTAGCAAACACCTTAATTCTTACTTTGTTTCATCTCACCATTCCATGTACAGAAATTACAAGAAATTCCCAAGACTAGGGGAATAGAAATATGGGTAGAAAGAATCAAGAGATTAGAATTATAGGTACCTTAAGACCCTGGGATGTCTGAGGTTTCAGGCATCTTTGTGGCTTTTGAGGAAGGGCCTAAAGCCAAGGTCAGCGTAGTAATGGTCCATACAATGAATATTTTAGGCTTTGTGGGCCATATTGTCTCTGACACAACTACTCAATTCTGTTGTAGCACAAAATCAGCCACAGACAGTACACAAACAAAAGTACATGTTTGTGTCCCAGTAAAACTTTATTTATAAAAATAGACTAAGGTTTGCCAACACCTACTCTACTTGGGCCAACTACTGTTAAACTGCCACATTTGTCAAATGTCCTTTTTTCTTTCAGTCCTATTTTCTGCCTACCTCAAGCAGGGGCAGTTATCACCCCATGGAGGGCATGTATGGCAATTTATAGAGGACTTTTTGGTTGTCACTAAGACTTGGAGGCACTAGTGGCAGGGGTTCAGGGATGTTAACATCCTGCAAGGCAAAAGGCAATCCTGCACAAGACACTGTCCTGCCCAAAATGCCAAGAGCGTTATTCCTAAGAATCAGGCCGGCTCATCCCACCCACTGCCACAAAGCTGCTTATGCACCTAAGTTTAAGTTGTCCCAAAGTACAAAATAAACTAAGAAGTTC
The DNA here is from genome assembly GCF_028021215.1 of Eschrichtius robustus. Taxonomy (NCBI): domain Eukaryota; kingdom Metazoa; phylum Chordata; class Mammalia; order Artiodactyla; family Eschrichtiidae; genus Eschrichtius; species Eschrichtius robustus. The sequence continues at coordinate 33,629,835 of NC_090825.1, forward strand.
AAGATGACACTGACCATCCCTAGTTCTGTTTTCTCTTTTCATTAGGCAGGCATGCAAACTTGAGGCAAAAAGAAAAATGTCCTCTTCCCGTTGCACTGCTTTGGTTTTGAAAACATAGCCACTGTTGTTAGCAGAGGCACTGCCAAATGAAACGTGCTTTGTTCACCAAGGCATACAAAGGTTTAAAGGAACAAGCGAGCTGCTTTCCACTGGCTAAAGAGAAGCAAGAACTGGTGGGCATTTACTTCACTACTGTGGGCTTGGTGAATTCCCTCCCCTCCCTCATTTCTCATTTCCTCTTTGATTTACTTCTCCTGGCCTACAAATAAAAGGTGGCACCATCTAGTTCCTCCACTTTTGGATCACAGGAAACTTGGCACCTAATAAATCAATGGTCTCTCGTAAGCTCCACAGCATATCTCTTAATTCAACTTTGGTTTGGAACAGACCGAACAGGCACAGCCCTACTGCAGCTGCTGGATAGGAAACATTAAAAGATAAAAACTTGGTTTAAAGTCACTCTGGTTAATAAGTGACCAAAGTCTGATTCAGCCAGTTTAAAGACAACCTTAACAGTATGCAACCGAACTAGCACAAAGAAGGAAGCAGAGTGAATAGTTCCAGGGACTGCCCAAGGGTGGGGTGAGATAATACCCTACACTGAGGTAAAGAACAGCTGGTCACAAAGCACCGAGCTGACTTTGTGACCACCTAGAGGGGTGGGATAGGGAGGGTTGGAGGGAGAAGCAAGAGGGAGGAGATATGGGGATATATGTATATGTATAGCTGATTCACTTTGGTATAAAGCAGAAACTAACACACCACTGTAAAGCAATTATACTCCAACAAAGATGTTTAAAAAAATTTTTTTTAATAAATTAAAAAAAAATAAAAAGAACAGCTGGTGATCAAGCCAAATAAGTCAGCACGCTTATTACCAGATAGAAATATCAAAGTGTTTAGCTACTTTGCTCCCAATTATATTTGTAATTTACTGTAGCATCAAGTTTAATGAGCTATATAGTTACCAGCTTATTTATTTAATAAACGTTTTTTGAGCACCAGAGCAGAATACTACTCTGGGTCAGGTAGTATTCTAGGTACTGAGGGTGCAGCATTCAATAAGATATAAAAGGACCCTACTACTCTTCTAGAGCTTACATCCTAGACTGTATATGTGTGTGAAGAATGCACAGAAAGACAACAAACGTAAGTTAAAACATGGTTAAGTGCCATGATGAAAAACACATGGACGGATGTGATGGGGGTGAATGCATGGTCAGAAAAGGTCTCTCTGGGAAGGCATCTGAGCTGAGAGCTGAATGACAAAAAGCGGCCAGCCAATGGAAAATCTGGAGAAGTTCATTCCAGACAAAGGAAGAGCCCAAGGCAGGATCAAACACCCCATTTTTTGAGGCAAGAAAAGAAAACGAGCATGGCTATAGAAGAAGGAGGAAGGGGATTGCGAGGCCAGAGAGGTAGTCCAAAGCCATGATCATGAAACTAGTAGTCCATAGTTGTGAGTGTGGATTTCACTGTATGAGTGATGAATCCATAAAGTTTCCATGCAACACAGAGACATGAATTGCTTTACATTTTGAAAAGATCAGTCAGGCCCAGGGGAGGAGAATGAACCGTAGGGGTACAAGAATGAGCACAGGGAGGCCTGTTAGTTAGGAGACTACCAGAGTAATCTAGGTAAGAGCTGACAGTAGATTAGACTAGGATGACAGCCATGAAAACAGAAGGGAGGATAAAAGTGATTTAGAATATATTAAAAAGTAAAATCATCTCAACTTGGATTGGATATGAGGAGTGAAGAAAAGAAAGGAATCCAGGATGATATCTTAGCTTGGGTTACCTGGGAAATAAAGCCTGAGGCCTAAGCTATATTATAGGCTAACGCTGTGTTGGGAGTAGGATCCAAGGGAAGCAAGGGTAAGGGGAAAAAAAAAAGAAAGAAAAGTGAGTCAGGAAGGAGGGAGAATAAATATAAGGCATATGTTAAGCTGACAAGAGCTTCAAAACAAACACAGATGATTGTTAATCTTGTAGAACTTCTTCAGAGACAGTATGAAACCTCTTTGTATTGGAAACAGTCCAGTGGGGAAAGGAGGAAAAAGAATTTATCTGCAGCCTCCCTCCCATATCCTGTCTCCCCTAGATCAAAGTCAGCCCCACAAGTCTTTAACCCACTCACACTTCTGGGTGTGTGACCCAGTCCCTCTAAAGCACCTATAGGTCCAACCTGGCCAGTGTCAAGGTGTGATGGTCTTTCATTATCAGTTAGCACCGTACCTAGGGGCTCTCTGGTCTGTGCTGACAGCAGCAGCTGCCAGGACTTTATGGTAATAAGAATATTTGTAAGAACCTATAATGAAAAATAATCTGAAAAAAAATATATATATATAAACTGAATAACTTTGCTGTATTCCTGAAACTAACACAACATTGCAAATCAACTGCACTTCAATTTAAAAAAAACATAAAAAAAAAAGAATACCATGAGCTGTCTCAAGGGCAGGGTTTTGGAGGTGAGTGGGGCTGATTAGCTCTGGAATGGCACATAAACCAGCAGAGATGACTCCTGGCTTTTGGGCTTCAGTAATTGGGTAAATGGTGGCACCTTTTATTACTGAGGCAAGACTGGAAGGACCAGATGTTGGGGAGAAAATTCAAGAGTTCTGCTCGGTACATGTTAAGTTTGAGATACTAATTAGACATCCAAGTGGGTATAAAGCAAGCATGGGAGACAAAGAGTCTGGAATTGAGGTGGGAGGACAGCACTGCAGGCTGTAGTGATTGGCATAGAGATGGTACTGAAAGTAAGAGACTACATAGGTTCAAGAAGGACAAGAACATATATGGAAAAGAAAAAGGTATTGTCTAAATACTGTGCCCACTAATATTTAGAAAATGAAAATGAGCAAAAGAAAACAGCAAGCAAAGAAGATTAACAAGCAGTGGACACTGAGACAAAAGGAAACTCATGAAGAGTGTGGTGTTGCAGATTAGAGGGCAGTATATTTAAGAAGGGAGTGCTCAGCTGCGTTGAATACCAAGAGGCACACTAAATGAGAACCAAGACATGATGACCGGATTTGACCATGGAGGTCATCAACAACCTTTAGAAGGGTGGTTTCAGTGGATTAGTGGGGACAGCAACTTGACTGGAATGGACTGAGAGGATGACTCATCAAGAAATGGAGTCTGTTGTGAAGGGGGAGCAAAGAAATGGTAGGGTGTGTGGAGTCAAGGGAAGGTTTTTAAATGGATGCTATCAGGGTATGTTTGTGTACCAGTGAGAGGGAGCCGGGGGGGGGGGGGGGGGGCGGGGGGGAGGGGCAATAAGGGGTAGGGGAATAGAAGGTACAAACTATTATGCATACCACACAGGGAATACAGCCATTATTTTATAATAACAAATGGAGTACAACCTTCAAAACTTGTGAATCACTATATTGTACACCTGTAACTTATATAATATTGTACATCAAATATAATTCAGTAAAAAAAAAAAATACGGTAAAAAAAGAGAGAGAGAAGACAACAGATGACATGAAAATGAAAGGGGGTTTTAGGAACAGTATTCCTGAAAAGGCAAGAGAGATGAAGTGTAGTGCACAAGTGGAGGGGTGGGCCTTTGATAAAAGAAGGGGCACTTCATTACAACACAGTGAACGCAGATGGCTTGAATGCAAACGCACTCAGATTGGGAGATGTGGTGGTGAGAAAATAAAGGCATTCTACACTGACTGCATCTATTCTCTTCCAAAGAATAAGAGGCAAGATCACAGTAATTAAATATATTCAGGTTGGCACTCAACAGACTGTGTTTCACACAGCCAGGTCACCTTCAAGTTCACTCTGGTAAGTATGCTTTTCTAGACAAGGAACAAAATTCATGGTAAATTCTAATTATATGCTAGCTTCACACACATACACACTAATACTCAAAAGAAAAAAATGAAACCATTTAGCTACACAATCAAATATCACCATCTAGTGGTTGAAACCTTAAAAGCCAACATATCAAAGCTGGGACCCACACTGTGATTCTTGAGAAGATATATCCTAGTTAGAATTAATTCAAGAAAAAGCTGTTTGAACAAAAGAACTTATAAAAAAAACTTTAATACTGCATGAAATATACCAATCACATATAAAATCTTAAAATAAATTACCTAAAGTATATTTACTGAGTGCTTACTAGGTGCTAGGTGGCATGCTAAGCTCTTTTACATGGACTTGCTCCTCAATACCCCAATAGTCTATGAGATAAGTGTCACCATTTTAATATAAGGAAACTAGAAATTGACCCTTGAAAGGTTAAGAATGTGCCCCAAGTTTATACAGATAGAAATGATAAAACTAGGATCTGAATGGAGTTAAACTAACCTCAAAATCCACACTCATAACCACTAGACTTACTATACAGTCTCTATAAGGCACCAACATTACTTAGGGCTTGTGTAGAAAAGTAAACTAGTCTTCTGTTACACAGAATCATGAATACTACAAGGTAGAACTTCAGAACTTAAAAACCATTCCACTGCAAACCGAATTTTTCTAAGAGCAGTTACAGTTTGTTACTAACGAAATAAACTGGACAACAGGAGACTCTGATGCTCAAGAACTATGCCTCCTTTGGAGGAAGACTGACATTAACACACTTGGATCATGCATATTCAATGCGTTCAGAAAACTCTCTCTGTGCTAAATAAAACTAAATAAGAGAATCTTGAGGGCAAAAACGAAGAAAATCACAAGGAGGCAAAAGGATGTATCCCAGGAAATAGAAGGTGCTCCCTCCTCCCTCTCTCCTTCTTTAGCAATTCCTTCAGAGGCATCCCTACTTCTCTACCATTCTAAGGATTATTACTCTTCCAAGTTCAAAGGTGTTCCATATTTTATTACTTAATCCTTACCATCATAGGTTATAGGGAAAGGAATAAGACTCAGAAAAGAACAGTAATTTTCAAGTGTCATATTCTCATACAGATAGGAAAATTCTATTCCCAAAGGTCCTTTGTGGTTGGGATATGAAATAAAATATGTTCTCAGAATACTGTGTTCTAATCTGGAGTTTACAATATATATTCCTATAGTACAATGCAATATATGGTAGTTAATCCACAAAAACCTATTTAGCCATAATATAGCAAAACACAGCAGCCTTATAAATATTCAATAAATATTTACTGAGGGCCTGGGAAGTGCCACAAATTGGTCCAAGAGCTGAAGGTAGAGGACAAAAGTCTGTCTAGACAAAGTCCCTACATTCCTGGAGCTTACATTTCTACAGAAGAAAGACAACTAAATATAAACAACTAAATAAGTGTATAAGGTAACTTCAAAAAGGGAGAAATACTATAAGAAAATTTAATATGCTGATGTGACTGTGGTTTTTCATTACTTTGTTAAAGTCATAAAATTACTTTTCACCATTGCCAATAGAATATAATGAAAAGGGTCTTACTGTTGCATATAAAGAGATCAGTCTAGTTTTTTTTCTTCAGCAGTATTTACTGCAAACTTATTTGTATTTCTTTGCTCCAGCAATACCAAGTTGGTAGAATTTTCCTAAACATGTAAAACAATTTCTTCTACATGTTTAGGAAAATTCTTTGCATTTCCATATTCTGTTCCCACTTTCTTGAAATGCTTCCCACCACTACTGGTTTGGCAAAATACTACTCCTTCTTTGAAACCCAGCTGAAGATTGAACTTATCTGTCAGAATTTCCTTGATATACCAGACAGAACTGGTGGCTCTATTCCCTGTGATTCTAAAATATTCTGTATGAACTAACCTGTCTTACTGCATACACTACTCTGCAACGTATTGATAATTATCTGTATTCTGTGCATCTTACCAAAGGCTGAGCTCCTTAACGTCTGATAATATATCTTACCTCTCTTTGAATGTATTTTTTAAAGAAGGATGGATGGATGAATGGATATTTGATGTTATATTTTAATGATGACATTACACATTTCTTAAAAGTTGACTAATTTTATAGAAATTGGTACATCAATAAATGTCTAATACTGTTCCTGAACCAATAACTGCCACCCTAGCAACTAAATAACTTCCTGATCTGTCACCATAGGTGAGATCAACTTAATGATATCCTTTGAAACACAGATTTAGAAACATACACGTAAGTCATGAGTAAAGAATTTTATTTTTCATTCATTTGTAAGGTTTATTTGACTAGTATTCCTTTCACCTAATCACAAAATAGAAGTTTAAAATTTGTTTTTTTTTTTCTTGGCCACACCGTATGGCATGTGCGATCTTAGTTCCCTGACCAGGGATCGAACCAGTACCCCCTGCAGTGGAAGAGCAGAGTCTTAACCATTGGACCACCAGGGAAGTCCTAGAAGTTTAAAAATCTTTAAAAAACAACAACAACAACAACAAAAACATGACTTCCCTGGTGGTCCAATGGTTAAGAATCTGCCTTCCAATACAAGGGACACATGTTCGATCTCTGGTCAGGGAACTAAGATCCCACATGCCGCGGGTCAACTAAGCCCACATGCCACAACTAGAGAGAAGCCCACGCGACACAACTAGGGAAGCCCACGAGCCGCAACTAAGACCCAATGCAGCCAAATAAATAAATAAATATTTAAGAAACAATAAAAAAGGCTGATATAATGGAGGAAGAGGGAGTATGGGGTTGCTGGGTAGTCAGGGAGGGGTTCGCTGAGAAGAAGACATGTGAGCAGAGATCTGAAGGACAAGACGACCGACATCAGAACACAGGAAATAAGAGCTTTTCAGATGGAGTCATAAGACAAAGTTGTATTAAGAACTGTGTTCAAAAACACAGGGAAGGCCAATGTGGCTAAAAATGTAGTGAAAATGATGGTGGTTTAAAATAAAGTTGAAATAAAGTTTGGAAGACAGGGACTGAGTTTTATTTTTCTTAATTTAACTTCACTATTCTTCCTTATATTATTTCCTATTCCTTATATTACTTTCAATCAAGTTGAATATTCTCTTAGATATTTTTAAACCATTATTTCTATTTATTTTTGGCTTAGAGTAGCCGAACGACTCATTTCTACCAGATTCCTTTAATTCTGTTATCTTTTAAAGCTGCGTATACATTACTCCAAAAACAAATGCTAAATAGCTAAAAAACTTAATCATCTCACAGTGTTCTCCATTCAAAATAAAGCATCCAATCCAGCTGATTTCAGTGAAATGACTCAGTGTTTTGACATGCAGGAAAAAAAAAAATGAGTTATTTTGTTTATACACAAAGTTGGTATCTCTCATCTACCACAGGAAATTCAGAGGGAATCCCATGGCAATAACTGAATAGCTTTTCCCTTCTACACACTAGTGTGGTCTAGAGAAAAAGATAAAAACAACAAAGTTAATGAACTTTTAACAGGCATTTACAGGAATTTCTAAAGATGTTTTGTGGATATTCTGAAAATGATTTCATAAATGTGGAAAATTTATAGTTGGTTTTCTTCTGACTAAGACAGAATGGCCAATCTTGCAAAGTTCTACAAGAGAAAAATCTTTGCCTAAAACACTGCAAATGAGAATACACAATCTAACATTAGGCCGTTAAGCTGTTAGTTGTCCTTGATTTATTGTCTACCCTTCACTCCCAATTTGAGGTGCTAATATATTATAGCTTAAGGATTATTTTATGTTTTACATTAAAATGCATTAATAAGATTACTCCCAGAATCAAAAATAATAACATGCCTAGAAACGAAAATGCTGGTTCCTCAACTTTGACTCAATTATGACAAAAATGATAACTAAGGAATCTTATAACCATCCTTACCAATAGAAAAAAAAAAAAAGAAAAAAGAAGATAAAGAACAAAGAAAAGAATTTTTAAAAAGTGCTTCTTGTTCAGCACTACTTTTAATTTCTCAAACTCTTCAGCACCACAAGGCAGATACCAGTCAAAGGCACAAAGGCCTGACTGTAGATCTCTGGATGATCTGAGGAGTATTCTGTCCTACCAAAGACCAAAACTGCTCTTGAGAAGAAAACTCTAAAAACATACCTTTTATTTTCAGCCAAAGTGGCTCCTTCGTCCTTCAGCTGTTTACTTTTCTCAGCACAGCCTTCAAGGAGAATTTCTTTCCTCCGTTTAATGGCATGAAGCCAGTTCCCTTCATCGTTCTCAACTGCATCCTTCTCATCAGCAGCTTCAGCTTCAAACTGCTGGGAAGTGACCTTTGAGACCTTCTCACCAATCTTCCTTTTCCATCCAAAGGAAGCCATTCTGGAAAAATTACAAGGAAAGAGCTTTAAGTTTCAAACTCGGCCTTTTACAGAAGTAGTCCAACAAATAGGTAAAGAAAGGATAATAGGATTAGACTGTCACCATTTTTTGACCCCTAATTAAAATAGTGGATCTAGGCAATAATCACTGAAGGCTGCTAACATCATAAAGAAAGACAAGTCCACGACTGTATCTCCTGACGGAAGTGACACAGCATCCAGGAAGTACTTCTGCCAAAAATTAAAGCTAAATCAGATCAAACCTCTACCAGTTTACAAGAAATATGGGATACAGATGAGCATGCCAGATAAGATGTCAGAGATGCAGACAGCAAGAAACAGAAACTAAAGAAAAAACTGGCTTCTTCAAGAAATGAACTGCCAGGTTTCTTCAAGAGGAAAAGAAAAGTGAGACTTAAGAAACACACAAATCAAATATAATGTGTGGAGCTTGCTTAGCTACAGGTTCAAACAAGCCAATGGGGAGGAAATCTTTATGAAATAATAGGGAAAATCAGAACAATGATTTCATATTTGATGATATTAAGAAGTTCCTGCTTTTTTTTTTTGGTATAACAGTACTGTGATTATGTTGACAAAAAGAGTGCTTATCTTTTAGGAATACATATTAAAATATTTTACATGAAATTACACGACATCTAGGAATTGCTTCAAAGTAATCAGCGGGAGTGGGGAGTGCAATAGAAGAGAGATATAGATAAAAAGATTGCTTTGAGTTGATAAGCGATGAAGTTAGGTGATGAGTACACAGGATTCTTTGTACTTTCCTCTCTCCCTTCATATAAGTTTGAAATTTTTCACAAAAAAAGTTTCTGAAAGATTCAAACTTGGGAAATGACTTAATTCACAGAACTATAAGGTTAATCAGAATGATAAGAAATGGTAAACTGCTTTGTAAATCTGCAATAATATACAAATGTAAGGGCTAAGCGAGACAGCATAACTGATGGAACAAAGTTAAAGGAAACCCTGGAAGAACTGAACAAATATTTATTTAGAGAAGGGATTTGCTGAGGGATCAAGAGCTCTTGCTAGTTACATGGATGGGTTTAAAGATACTGAGAAACCCTTGGAATTCTATATAAATTTTTATATGCTTGTGTGCAATCTGCACAAGAGTCTCTAAGCTTTCATTCCATTCTTAAAGGAGACTATAACCCCAAGAAGATTATGATCAACTGACTGATCAACTATCGAGATAAGGAAAAGCAATGAACCAGAGGTCTCCATAAAACTATCAAAGAATGGGCATTGTGGGAGTAAGGGAGGGAGAGAAATGAAATAGCAAGTAAGTTCTAGCAGATATCAAGATCTTTATCACTAATGCACATGCTGAAGTAAAGTATAAGCAACCACTAGAATGAAGGAGACAAAAAAAGTGAGGTTGGCTATGAGGTCACTAACATGGAAAGGCCCAAGATAATGGCAGATTTTGGAGGGGTAAGAAAATTGTGGGTCATGTGCCTAAGTTCTTAATGAATATGACAAAGTGCCAATAAATTACAGCAATCAAGAAATGTACAGGTTGATACGGGTAAACCACATGCTTTCCACAGGAGCAGAGATTTCTAGAAAAGCCTGTAGGAGTAATGGATTATAAGCTATACTAGGGAATCAGGACAACGCCAAACTCTCTCCCCAGACCCATTATAATAGAGGAGAATGAGTTTCCTCTGTTTGAGGATGACTGCAAGTAACTTAGGGAAAGAACCAAGAAATGGCTGAAAATGTAAGTGTGGTTACTAAGGAACAGAAGTCCGGAGGCCCAGAAGAACAACATGAGAGAATGGATCGTTAGGAAGGTCTCACGAGGTAACAGAATAAGTCAAGATAAGAAAGAAGTCTTGTATTTATGACTGTCCCTAAAGGTGACAAGGATGAGGATGATTAAGTTTTCTGGCTTCAAGTTTCCAAGTTGGCAATGTGAGGGACCAAGAAGTGTGGGAACTCTAATAATACAGACATTATACCCTGCCACAAGCTAGAGAATGCTTCTCTTCCCTGCGACGTAAAATGCAGCACCCAAGACGAGAAACCTGATGAACACAAACAGGTAATCAAAACAGCATCCTTCCAGGTATAGGGATGTAGTCGGAGGTGAGGAATTCAAGAACCGATTTACCCGAAAATGTTACCGCAAAAGAGAAACCAGCATTAGCGATTTCCCCTTGTTTTGCACAACAGTAAAGAAGAGCGAAGTTCATAAAGGCTGCCCAGGACTTCACCCGCGAGTTCACAGCCCCGCCCGCGGCCGCGGGCCCCTGCCACGCCGGGGGCTAAGCCAGCTCGCTTCCGCTCCTCCCGCCGCTCAGGGCGGGTCAAAGCCGACCCGCCCGCCTCGGAAGCCGCCCCAGGCGCGGGCGCCAGGGAGGGCCTGATCCCCAGACTTGCTGGTCCCTAGAGACCAACCTTAGCGTCCCGGCTCTGCCACACCCGCGGTAGGCCTCAACTCCGACTTCTGAAGCTCCTGTCTCCCGTTACCCCAAGACCCACCAGCCTCGCTTCCCTCAACTTCCTCCAGCTTCCACCACAGACCCGTAGCCCCTCTTACCTGATGACCACTCCCCGGGTGCCGTGTTTACATTCCGCTTGCCCTTTGCCCACCGGAAACGGAAATTACCGCGCCCGACCTCCTACCTGCTTGCCGTAGGCGCAGGGTCTCCCAAGGGGGTTGCCCGATCTGGGGCGTGCGAACAGCCCAGAGAAGCTGGCAGGGAAGAGGCGACTCTTAGCGCTTTTCTCTTCCGCAATCCTTTCCCCGGGACCACAAATCCCAGAAGTCACTGCGGCCGCCCCCACCCCATTATTACCCTCCGAGGCTGGTAGTCCTGGCCGCCCGGGCCGGGAGCGCCCTCTATCGGCAGACGAGAGCGTCGGCGCGCGGGCGCCCACAGGTCGGGAGCGCGGGAAACTGCGGCTGCGCGGGCTGAGTGCGCGCGGAGAGGACAGCCCTGGCGGTAGCACGAGGTCCATCCGGTCATCAGGTAAAGCAGAAGAGGCGCGGGAAAACGATTTGGGGGGAATCCAGAGCATTGACTCACGACTCTCCCCAAAGGAGTTTACAACCTAGTTGATGAGGTCGTCCAGACGCTGAAGACAGAGGCAAACCCGACTGAAAAAGGGTACGGCCATGGCTCAACTGTCGGGGAAAAAAAAAAACCCAAAACAGTTGGACTCAGTTTCTCTAAAGAAGAAAGAATTATGGCCCGAAAGTAGCTGTCTTGAAAATTTTAAAAAAGTGGGGACATGTAATACAGGGAAGTGTTTAGGAAATTGAAAAATTAAGATCGTTTTGATTTCTCAATGTCGCTGTGGATCATTTTTGTAGACCAGTTTTTCTCAACCTCAAGGCTGTAACATTTCCAACGGGATGATTCTTTGTTGGGAGAAGGGGGCCTCTCCTGTGCGGGGCAGGGTGTTTAGCGGCATCCCTGGGCTCTACCCACTGGATGCCATTAGCATCCACTCCCACCCCACCAGCTGTGACAAGCAAAAATGTCTCCAGACATGAGAAAATGTCCCTGCAAAAAAGATGGATCCCCCACCCCTACCCCATTGAGAACCACTGATGGGGAGCAAGGATTCTCCAAAGGTGATCCTTTGGATTCGTCAAGATCCTTTCAAAGTCAAAACTATCCTTATTTTCATACTAACATGAAGACATCATTTACCTTTTTCACAATGTTGACATTTGTGCTGAGAGTGCAAAAGCAATGGTGGCTAAAACCTCAGCCCGAATCAGGGCAATGCTACCAAGCTGTACTAGTAGTCATTGTATTCTCCACCACTGTACACACTCATTGTAAGGAAAAAAATATGCAGTCCCTCAATGTCCTTGAAGAAGCAGTAAAAATTATTTTATTAAAATGACCCTTGAGTACACACATTTTTTAAAATATTGTGACAAAAATGGGAGGGGGGCTTCCCTGGTGGCACAGTGGTTGAGAATCCGCCTGCCAATTCAGGGGACACGGGTTCGAGCCCTGGTCTGGGAAGATCCCACATGCCGCGGAGCAACTAGGCCCGTGAGCCACAATTACTGAGCCTGCGCGTCTGGAGCCTGTGCTCCGCAACAAGAGAGGCCGCGATAGTGAAGAGGCCCGCGCACCGCGATGAAGAGTGGCCCCCGCTTGCCGCAACTAGAGAAAGCCCTCGCACAGAAACGAAGACCCAACACAGCCATAAATAAATAAATTAATTAATTACATTAAATTAAATTTAAAAAAATGGGAGGTACAAAGTACTTTTGCTGTATATTGAAGTATGATGTCTCAAGATAAAAGCACTCATGAAATTGCGTTATAAACTGAAGTAGATGCTTTTTTTGTGGAATACAACTTTTACTTAGAAGGGCTGACACCCCTGCTGGTTATTCAGGCTTGGGTCTGACAGGCCTTTTCGTGAAAATGAACAAAGGGAGCCTGTTACATCAAGGAAAACAATCGACAGTTACCAATGATAAAATTCAAGAATTTAAGCAAAAATCATCATTCTGGAAAACATGTATTTGCCACAGTGATCTTGCCAGCTTCCCAGTACTTTCAGATTTTTCCGATGAGATCAGCGGTGGTATCAGATGGGATTTTTATTTATAATATATTGTTGGATTAAATGTTTCAACATTGGTAAGAACTGTGGAAGTGAACCAATTTTTTCAAAATGAGCAATATGCAATTGTGGTAGCCAACCTCCAAGATAGCCACCTATGATCCCTACCTGGCATTCATACTCTTGTGTAGTTCCTTCCCACATCATACCAAGATTGTTCTGTGTTGCCTGTAGGATAGGGCAGAAGTGATAGTATACCACTTCTGATATTATATCACTTCTGATATTAATAAAAAAGACACTACTAAGGTGGTGGCAATGTTACTTCATCTGGGTTAGAGGTTTACATGGCCATGTTCATTGCAAACCCAAAACACTGAAAATACATCAAGCCAAATATTTTATGATTTGTGCACTTTTCTGTATATGTTATACCTCTATAAAACTCTTTAAAATATATGTATCTCCCTAACAAGGCATTCAGAGCAGGATTTATGCCTTATGGTCACATTCGTAGTGCTTGGTTCATAGTTGCCTTATGAGGGGATATAGTTTGCAGAGTAAAATAATTAAACGGTGCTCGAAGCTGTACCCCTTTCTAAAAGGAGTCTTTCCTAAATCTCTCAAATAACTTAATCTTGATCCACTCTACCCTAGTAAAGGCGACCTCCAACACTAAGTTTTCACACTTCACCCACCACTTTCCTACTTACTTTGGTCTACGATCATATGCATCTATTTATATAATTTCCCATGCTGTCTGTATAGACATGATCTTCCAAGTTGCTAGAAATCCTCTACATTTGTCATAGTTAACGTTTATTGTCATCCACAATAAATAGAACAGCCTACTTGTTTACAATAAATAAAACAGTTCAATAACTATTTTTCAGACAAGAGAATTCCTTGTACAATTTTGTTCAGTCAGGGTACTTACAGTAATTTATAAGTTCCCTAAAAGAACAATCTACGTGCTGTTCATAACAGTCTAGTACTGTGTTCTGTTAAAATTATCAAGCTATTTTAAGGATTCGGAATGTCAGCAATCTAACACAAGCCCTGCCAACAATGCCATATAAGATTTCATACTGATTGAGTTCTAACAGTAGTGGAATTCTAACCAAATCTAATGTTAGCAGCCAAAGATAACTGCTCTGATTTTTATTGTATATAACTTAATATTTTGTTCAGGTGGTTAATTTTTAGATGAAACAAAAACTCACTAATTTAGATGAGACAAAAACCACCACGTTCAAGTGCTAAAATTTGTTCAAGCACTATACTTTAGGCACATTGTTTAAAAAGTGCACAGATGGTCGGCCATAACAAGTGCCTTTTTTTTTTTCCATGTAGTTTTCCCAGAAGTTAAAAAAGTTAAGCACATTGTAAGCCGATGAAAAATGATGTTTTTCTTTATTATCCATTTTCCAAATCAAAGTATTTGAAATTATATCCTTAAATATACTCTGGTCAAGACATACATGAACAAGTCTCAGAAATATTGTACCACAAAGATTGATTTCTACCATACTACCAATTTATAGTTATGTTTTATGTGGACTTTCATTCATCTAGTGAAGAGAACTCACGATGAAAATATTTCTCTTGTGGATGGGGGAGATGGAAGGAGTTAAGGGGAAAAGATTTAAATACTTTTTTTTCTTTCATTCCAAAGGTTCATGGAGTTCTACATCCACCCATAGTCCACCAGTCATTAATTCAGTGTGAATGGTATCACTACAAGGTCAAAAAGTGGGGGGGGGGGGGGGGGGGCAGGGTGAGAGGGCAGGACTTTTTGTACAAAATCATTTAAAACTCTGAAAAACTACAGAACCATCCAAAGAAAAAATATAATCAAAGTAAAAGCAAAGGAGTTTATTTCAGTGAAATTATTTTAAATTAGATATGATATATTAAGCTCCCATATCCCCCAACCTGGTAGAAAAGTTCCTCTCAGTGAGAAATCATTTATTTTAATGGCAAAAATTTTACATATCAGTAAAATCTGTTATATTTAAAACTATGTATACAGTACATTTCTGGCAAAAACCTTATACATCTTTCAGTTGTCAAGACAAAGTAAAAATATGGTTGCATAAAATCACAAAAAATATAAATTGCTGAAAAGATAATAAAAAAAGATTAAAAATCATTTGCATTGACTCCCTTACATCTTCAATGCGTAAGAATTTGCAAACAACAGTAAATTTCTGAAAATTCTGATGCAACCTTGACATACTCAACCAAAAGTTGTCATTTCAAACATCCCAGCTTAAAAAAAGAATTTACTGCAATAGTCTGTGCATTTATTATACTCTTTGTACAAGTGCAATATTTAAATATCTTCAAAATAAAACTCAGTAACTAAAAGGAACCACAATAACTTAAAAGAAGCAGTTTACAAAATCAACAGTTTTTAGAAGGTCCTATTTAATTGGTTCCTCTTTTTGTTCCCTGCTCCCCACAACAGGTTATAGAGACATTACAACGATGTCTTAGTTCTATATACAAATCTGTAGCTTTAAAAATACAGTCTTCTGTTCTTAACATTAGGAACATTATGCTGCATTTAGAGCCTACACGAAGTCAATATCCTCAAAACAGAGGGCCACATACAAGTTATAAATACAGCTTGAACTTATATTTAAATGGAACTCCTATAATTTTATACAGCTTTCAGATTCTAAGTTGAATAGAATAAGCCCTGGACAAAAGGAAGCAAGGTTTTTCTTTTGAATTCAGTGCATGTTTCTAGGGGTACTGGAGCCAAATCTACAACTACGGTAACTATGCAAGCTATCATGACACTTGAGTACATTATCATCTGGTTACAGAGGTGCCAAAAACAATACTACAATACAAAGAGTCTTAAAAGAGAAAAAAAGATAGTTCCATTGCAATGGAAAAATAATTAATACCAAAAAATTTTTCTTGAAGTTAAAATATAGTATAAGGCAATTATGGGTGACACAGTAATTTTTTATTACCATACACATGATACGAATTTTATCTGAGGTGACTCTAAATTTGTTTCTTACACCTATTATGTAATGCATTATACTAAGAGCAAGAAAAAGAAAATATAAATCAGAGCTCTTAGGAAGATTAAGCAACTTTCGGCAGTTTCCATAATGCTACTTTTTAAAAAGTAATTAAAATCCAAAGCAAATGTGACTATTTAGAAGAACTGATCCGTTCCATATTTTATCGAAACAATAATAAAGTAATAGCTGATGAAGGAGACACCAAATGCAATGTATAAACTTTAATTGGAGCCTGGTTTGAAATAAATTTGTAGGACAACGGGGGAAATCTAAATATGCATGATTAGATGGCATTAGAGAATTATTAATTTTTAATGGTATTATGGGGTTTTTTAGGAGAATGTCATCATTTTTTAGGAGACGCTTGCAGTGTTGAGGGGTGATGAATATGTCTGTGAAATCCAAATGGTTCCGGGGAAAAAAGCATATACACACACACACACACACACACATATATATATAACTGTATCTATATACAGATATAGATAAAGCATATATGGCAAAATGTTAACAAATGTTGAATCTAAGTGGTAGATACACATGTGATCACCTTACAGCCTTTCAATTTTTCTTTTAAAAAATGTCCATAATGAAGCCTAGGAAAAAAAAGTCATATCTTTTTTCAAATAGTTGGTAAGATATGTTCTATGCACTGAATCAATTTAAAAGATACATGATTGAATGACTAGAACTTTTTGCATACATTTAATACTGACTGACATGATGAGCAGAGGACTTTGTGATATTGGCAAAACCAGCATGATTTATTTACAGTATATGCAACGCAGCTCTTGTGACAAAAAGAGCAATTTATGTACAGAATATAGTGGGACAAATTGTAAAATTAAACTTAGTGCTTAGAGTATCTGAATATATAAGTTCTGGACTTACCAAACGAAAGAAAAAAATTTAAATGTGTCCAATATCTTTAAGGTGACTTACCATATACTACAGAATATTAAGAATATTAAGGAGGGGATATGGAAGAATCATCCAGGCTGTCCCTACTGTTGAAGATACTTGCTATTTAAGGAGCCCAGAAAACAAAATCACGTATAAAGTTCTCTGGGGATTCTAGGCAAATATTTATTGAATAAATTTATGAAGCAAATATATAACACATCAACATGTAATTAATATATGAAGGCCTTTATGGTAAATTAATATTTGACAAAGCCCTGTATACACTAAATATAAAATAGCCAAAAATCAAGTGAGCCTGAGAGAACTATAATTCATTGTGTATATTATATTATTCTATATGCCTACTGAACAATGAACAAAATTATCTTAATTCATTTCTGCACATTATGCTTTTAACGATTAATCATGTTCCAGTCCCTGTGCAAACTGCATTCCGGAAGGCCAACCCTCAGTTATAATTATGTATAACTTGATTATAAATGGAAGCATTTGGCTATGATTTATTATGCATGCTTATTGCTATCAAAGAAATAAGCAAAGTTTTAGGTTTACTGTGCAAGAATTTTAATTAGATTTGCACACATCTCAAAAAATTCTATTGTGTGACTTCCAGGTCTTGGAGTTAAGTCAACAGGAGAAGAGTCAAGTGAGGTTACAGATGAGGTAAGAGAAGCTTCTGAGGATTTTCCTTGAGCCTCAGCATCTGAATCATTCCTCTGGCAAGCTCGATAGTTGCTAACTGAGCCCGATCTCTGTGGAGTAGCAGTCCCTGATTTGGCTTCAGTAATTTCATCTGGGTAAAAAAAAAAATTCAATTTATTATAATCCATGACACCCTCCCCAAAATTTTAATAGTACTTAATTTGCTTCTTTAAGTGACATCACTGACCAGCTATCAAGAGCATGTTTATTTTGAATACCTCCTAAAATAGAGGCAATGAATCTGTATTATGCCACTTGCCTTTTTTACACACAGCAATGTATGCCCCTAATGACTTACTAAGATTGGGTACATATTTGGCTACTCATCAGTCTTGCAATCCAGGATTAAGAGAGCCCAATAAACTAATAATGAGGCTTAATAAACATCATTCCCTAGCAATAAAAGTCAATCTTTCTATATTAAAATCATAGAATAAATGCACTTGAAATTTGAATCCTGGAAATCATCTCATCTAACTCCTCGTTTTATTGATAAGAAAACACATAAACCCCTTTAGAGTTAAGTGACAAATGAACAGAGAGGTAAATCTAGAACCCAAGTCTCCTAACTCTCATCTTGGTGCTCTTCATTCTCCCACTTTGTCTTCATATGTGATTTAAGATCTTATAAAAGAAAAACAATTCCAATGAACAAAAATCAAGGAAAACCTAAGTTGGGAACACAATATAAAAACAGTAAATGTCCATTCAATTGGTAAACCCAGGTACTAATAAACCTAAGGTTCATGAATTTAAACCAAGTACAATGGAAAAAAATAAAACCCATTCTGTATCTCAGACTGCGTTAGTAAGTGTTAGAAGAAAATACCATCTAGACATAGACAAACAGGTTTAGCCAACATATCATAGCTCAAAACTGTGTCTTTCTGATACTATGTGGGTACTATCTTTGAGTTTACAAAGAAGACAAAAAATTCACAGGTAAATCTCATCTAATAATTCCATATAATCTTAAATGAAGAAAAGTGGCAACATATCTTAATTCAATTGATTTGGCCAATGAAGAAGTGCCATAAACTTCTACTTAATTAAAGTTCTGGGGGGCTTTCCTGGTGGCACGGTGGTTGAGAACCCACCTGCCAATGCAGGGGACACAGGTTTGAGCCCTGGTCCGGGAAGATCCCACATGCTGTGGAGCAACTAAGCCCGTGCGCCACAACTACTGAGCCTGCACTCTAGAGCCCACGAGCCACAACTACTGAGCCCGTGTGCCACAACTACTGAGCCTGTGCTCTAGAGCCCGCGAGCCACAGCTACTGAGCCCATGTGCCACAACTACTGAAGCCCGCACACCTAGAGCCTGTGCTCTGCAACAAGAGAAGCCACCGTAGTGAGAAGCCCGCGCACCACAATGAAGAGTAGCCCCTGCTCGCTGCAGCTAGAGAAAGCCCGTGCACAGCAACAAAGACCCAATGCAGCCAAAATTAATTAATTAATTAATTAATTTTTAGAAAAAGGTTCTGTTTGTGAGAGAACATTTTATATATATATATATACACACACACACACACACACACACACACAGCTATAGCCTTTCATAATGCTGGGGTAGAATTATTATTGATATTTATTTGAATTATGAGTCAAATGTGTTCCATCAGGCTTTTTAATAGATAAGGTAAATTAGTTTTAAGAGTGTATATGCATGGGAGCTCTGAATTAATGTACATTTCAAACCACGGTATGATTTTGCACCATTTACTAGAAGTCAACATTTATTCTAAATAAAACATTTGATCTTACCAAAATGAACTACAAAAAACAGAAATGTAGCAGAAGCTATCACTTTAGGATCAGGCTGTATCAGGCTTTAAGGATTTTAGAAGATAATCTTAAAAGGACAATAAACTATTCACAAGATACACAAATGTTCACGTCAACAAAGGCACAAAATCTTATATTCTGTGTTCTTTTGCTATTGAATTACTAGGAACAATTCAAAAAGCTTCAAAAGAATCAAAGATTTACTAAAATGCCAAATTAGGTAACAAGGTCTAATATGTCATCTATGTTGTTCTGTGTGATGTACATACCATCAATACTACGGAAATCCAATAAGTATGTTCTACTGTCCACTTGGTATAACTGTAGACTCATTTTGGAGAATGTACTTGTCACAGGATTCTTCCTTCGAACACGCAAATAATATGGGTTTACAACCTAGCATATGGTATGGAGAAAAACAAAGTCAAAAGGAATTCTTCTATAAAACATTATACAGACTACAGGTTTGTCAAATGTGCTAATAATCAGAATGCTCTTTCTTTCTTACCTTCCATTCATAATCCAGTTGTTTAATGGCTCTACAAACTTCTGCCATGATATCATTTGGTCGACTTTGACTTCTAATTCCCAAATGCCATTTTGCTTTCCTTACACCTTGGTGTTTGGATTTCTGTGGATTTAATTCATCGAGGGTATGGCGTGCCCTTGGTGTTTCAGCAACCAAGAATGGTACTCTTTCAGGATGGGGCCGGGTCAAGTGGTGATCATCGAGAAAAGAATCAGGTGGGCTTGTTGCCAAGTAAAAATCTTTGGCCTCATTCATTATTCTCCTGTTATCTATTATGAGGTGGTAGGCAACTGCCAAAGGGTCCTGGTGATTTCTGTTATAAAGGCAGCTGAGAACCTCCTCTTCTGAGCATTCAAATTTTTCACATACTTCTTTTAAGGCTTCATCATCAATCATGGTTGAACTATATGATGGATCCTCAGGAAAGAGATATTTTGGAAGGTCCTGTTTAAACCATTCATGTTCCCTGAGAGAAAACGGCAGGGGTCAGAAGGACTTCGAGGAGAGAGGAGACTGAAAGTAACAGTTTGGGGGAATTTAGGATATGAATTCATTTATATTTATACTCATACTGTATTATCATTTTTTTAAAACTGAGATTTTCCTCTTCTGGCTCACATTTCATGGTATATGTTAAGGGAAATTCTCCAGCCTTCCTCTGATATTAAGAGGGAGAAAACACTGCTGGAGCAACCAGAAACAAAGTGTCTACACTTTAAGGTTTTGGAACAAATAGCAATGACAAACAAATGGCAAAGACCATGTTATTTCCAGCTCAGAAAGAGAACAAAATTAGTCTGTGGATTCATTATAATACTCTTTGGATATAATGTTAAGTGAAAAAATATATAACAACAACAAAAATAGACAACTATTATTCATTGAGTGCTTACTATGTGGTAGATTTTAGGCTAAACACTTCTTATATATTATCTCACCTCATTTTCAAACAACTCTGTGAAGATAATACCCCTTATTTTAATGAAGGAACTGAGGATTTCCTAACTTCATATATAAAAGGATATTTTTGACTTGAACTATGTAAAAAAAATATGCTAAAACTAAAAACATTAAAAGAGGAAAACACCCAAAAGAACAATGATTATATTCTGGGTAATGGAACTAAAGATCACTTTAATTCTCTTCTCTAATTTTTTTGGTGTTTTCTAAGTCTTTTCCAATTGTCACATATTTCATTTAAATTGGAAAAAACATGTAAAACACAAGAAAAAGCATCTCTCACTAAGATATTCTGAAATATAAATTTTACAGAATGACTAGTCCTTCTCCTCTAGTGGTAAAGTCATGCCCTGCCACTCACAGTCTGTTTTTTAGCTAGTCTGCAACATATGGAGTAAATGGAAAGGAATGAAGCTTTTTTTTCTTTTTTTTTTTTAATTGGAATATAGTTGATTTATCATGTTTTGTTACTTTCTGCTGTACAGCACAGTGAATCCAGTTATACATATACATATATACACTCTTTTTTAGATTCTTTTCCCATATAAGTCATTACATAGTATTGAATAGAGTTCCCTGTGCTATACAGTAGGTCCTTATTAGTTATCTATTTTAGGAATCAAGCTTGAAGTTCTACATATGATCTTTCTTTCTTCTTCATTACCCTAATGCTTTTTTCTTTACTATTCCCAGATATACATCTGACTTCTTTCGTCCTTCTCCCTCCATCTCAGAGAAGTGTGCTGTCTAGCCATTGGAAGACCAAAAGAGAAATTTCCATAAGGGAAAAAAAGGAAAGAAAAATGATGGTAGAAGAAACAAAATTTGCAGTTTTTAAAAAAATGTTCATCAGAGGGCTTCCCTGGTGGCGCAGTGGTTGAGAATCTGCCTGCCAATGCAGGGGACACGGGTTCGAGCCCTGGTCTGGGAGGATCCCACACGCCGCAGAGCAACTGGGCCCGTGAGCCACAATTACTGAGCCTGCGCGTCTGGAGCCTGTGCTCCGCAACAAGAGAGGCCGCGATAATGAGAGGCCCGCGCACCGCGATGAAGCGTGGCCCCCCTTGCCACAACTAGAGAAAGCCCTCGCACAGAAACGAAGAGCCAACACAGCCATAAATAAATAAATAAATAAATTAAATAAATAAATAAATAAATAAATAAATAAATATTAAAAAAAAAAAATCTTCATCAGAAATGACCTGCCCAAATTTGAGAAGGAGATTTATCATCACTTTTGCCTTATTTAAACTATTCCGTGGAACCATATGCAACTGGCAAAACTGATGGACTTTTTTACCTACAATACAGTAATTTCATATGTAATTCAATGTATACTACTACAAAAACAAACATGTCATTGATTGAATTAAAATTTTCTCATTCCTTGAGATGAACAAAAGGAAAAAATACAATAATTTATAAGATCAGAACTCAAATAGCAACACACAAATTTACTACGAAAAAATATTAGTCCCCATGAGAATATGTAAAAGTCAAACATGAAGCATACTATAGAAAATCTTAAAGAATCACTAACAAATCTAATACCCAAACAGGGTCCTTTTTATTTTTTATTAGCTCTTTTTTTAAATTAAAAAGTAATACACTGACAAGTACAGCTTTCTGGTAACTGACTATACTGTTGAACTGAAGGAATAAGCATTTTCAGAACTCTAATGGAAAACTGACGAATTCATAAAAGTGCTAACAAAAGATCAAGATGAAAAAAGATATTAATTACATGGGACTGAGTGAACTGATGAGGATGATTATAATTTTTGTGACTTCCTGTTTGAATTTAAAAAAAAAAAAGTTAAAAAAAATGTTAAAAAAAAAAGTACTTACTGGTGTCCTAAGAACTAGTGAGGAGTGACAAAACTGACAGCTCAAAGCACCCTTCCTCCACTTCTGACTTTAACTCCTCCACTTTATTTTGTAAGCACCTATTTTTCTTTTTTTTTTTTTTAATTATTTTATTTATTTATTTATTTTTGGCTGTGTTGGGTCTTTGTTTCTGTGCGAGGGCTTTCTCTACTTGCTGCGAGCGGGGGCCACTCTTCATCGCGGTGCGTGGGCCTCTCACTGTCACGGCCTCTCTTGTAGCGGAGCACCAGCTCCAGATGCACAGGCTCAGTAGTTGTGGCTCACGGACCCAGTTGCTCCGTGGCATGTGGGATCTTCCCAGACCAGGGCTCGAACCTATGTCCCCAGCATTGGCAGGCAGATTCTCAACCACTGCGCCACCAGGGAAGCCCCCAGCACCTCTTTTTCTGATCAGATATTATCCTGTTTGAAATGCCTAAAAGAGATTATATTTTCCTTACTGAACCCCAAGTATATTATTACAATACTTAGCTAAGAGTGAATTCCCCTCTATTTTAGTTACAATATACACATTTACTTTAATAAGAAATATTGTATTCAGAATTTCATTAAAGCAACTTTGTAGATGTATGGAATAAAAAAAAAAAGTAATATAATGTTCACTGCTACAATTTCAAAACAAATAAAGAAACAAAAGCAAAAAAGTGAAAGCCCTTCCTCCTACCAATCTTACTTCCCTAAAGCAGCCAGGTTAGTATGTGTTCTTAAATATCAAAATAAAATAAATGAGTCTATACGCTATTTTTAACATAAAAACAGGATTACATTGTACATACTGTTCTGCAAAATTTTCTTTCACTTATATCACTGATACTATTAGATCTGATAATCAAGTTGCTTTATCACCTGATATCTTTGATTGTGGCTCTCTTCATGGGATCCACCTGCAGCATATGTTTCAAAAGGCTAATCACAGAAGGGTTTAAATACTGAGGGGTATAAAAGATCCCATCACATATCTTCTTAAAAAGAGTTGGCACATGATCATCATCAAATGGAAGTGTTCCACATAATAAAGCATAGAGAATAACCCCACTGCTCCATATATCTACCTCTGGACCAGCATACAATCTGTAACAGGAAATACCAATTGGATTAAACACTCATTAGTAACTTAAAGAGTAAGTCAATTTTTCATTTTAAATATAGATACTTCATAGAGAATCATTAGTCAGAATATGGTTTCTGTAAGTCACTGCTGTGTACTACTGGTACAGATTCTATACTAATTCTATCAGTATTATCTTTGAAAACAAAAACTAAGAATTTTTTTAAGTTACAGACTATAGCTAAAATTCTCTCCATGCTACCTCACAAGGGTCCTCATGATATCCAATCAATAGGGCCAAACTTTGAACAAACATATCATTACTGAATTTAAAATCATTGTTTTTTGGTTACAGAGGAGAGGTTAAGTGATCTTTCATCAAGTGAGAATGTTCTTTAGTGATGGACTCTAAACCCACTCTCCGCAATAACCCAAGACCTCATACCAAGGTAAAAGGGGCCTGAGGCTGTAGAATGACGCCCAGCTAACTAATTCACAGAAGATTTTAAACTCTTATTTGCAATACACTGTAACCTACTGACTTTACCAGCTACTGACTAATTAGATAACCCATTCAAAGTCTGGCTTCAGGGAAAGGATTTCTTTAAATTGGTCAAATAAATTACTGAACTGATCAATAAATACTATTTTGAAAGTAAAAGTTTCCATACATCTAGACCTCACAGAAAGACCTTATCCAAACTGGGAAAATTAGACTTCAGTAATGGCCCATTACATATATGCACAATTACGTTTCTTTTTGTTTATTTAATTAACACTGCCCCCAGTATCCAGGTCCTAAATTGTTTTCTTCCCAAAATAATTAGACAACCCACATGAAATAATAAACATTAAGTTAATATAAAAAGGTAATGATGAATCTTGATAAATCTAAAATTAGATATTTCTGCCTTACTCATAACCATGCCTTAACACAAATATAATTTCTCTGAGCAGTCTAGGCAAGCAAGCTTATGCAAATAGAAAGAAAATACTACTCTATTTCTGCATTCTAAATTAATCAGGATGTAAGACATTCAAACAAAGAAACATGGTTTGAATGAAAAGTTATTAAAAGTTAATTATAAAAACTAGTAAACAAACTTTAGCTTCTTTGTGTTCCATTTCAGTAGTATAGTGAAGAACAGTTACTCTTCAAAAAATTAAATTTTCCTGTTATCTAAACTATTCGAAAAGCTGCCCTATACTAAGATCCTCATGTTCTCAATGCTGGTGGTTAGTAAATTGAGAGATTAGAATTCTTAAAATATTTCAGTCGCCAGAAGATTTAAAGGATGAAAATTAAATAAAATCTGAGGACTTTATCAATACTTCAGTCCAATTCCCCAAGGTACTTTATCATAAAAGCTAAAGCTAATTTGAAAAATTAAAGCTACACATTACACTTTTAATTCTTCATCTAAGCAAATAGTACACTATTTCTCACTACTAGATATTTCTGTATTATTCAAGTTTTTAATGTCTCACCTTTAAAACTTGCTAGGTTTAAACCTTCAGTTTCTTCCACCAGGGGAAAAAATGAAAGTACTCTCATCTAACTAATATAATTTTGACTTGCAAACCAACATCCTCCTCGATAAATGGAGGAGTCCTTAATCCTTATTCACTTATAATGTTTTATTCTTAAAATAGAATACTTTCTGGATAAGAAAAGAATAAGCTTTAAATTCCTTTCACTAGAATTGAATATTACACTATAGACTAACAAAGTCTAGGAAAAAAAGACAATTACAAATATATTGGGCGGGGAGGAGGTGGCAAACACTACCTTCCTGAAATTACTTCTGGTGCAGCATAGTTGGGTGAGCCACAACTTGTTCTTAAAAATTCACCATCTGACATCATGTTTGAAAGACCTGAAAATGCACAAAATCCACTGCTCAGGATTTCCCAAGAACAAAAATAAAAACAAAACTCCATTATACAATAAAATTGAGTTTGCATTAAAGTGATAAATAATCATTTTGTTCTTTGCTTCAACAGAAGCCTACAGTCTTTATTGTTCCCAAATATTTTGCCTTTACGCCATAAAATCTGTACTCTGTTTCAACATATAAAGTGCATTAGTGCATTGTTGGAGTTTAATGAGTACATATTAAGCTATTGGTTATTTTGCTTAATAGAATAAACTGGGCATGTTTAAGTTTTATTAATATAGAAATTACTAGAAAAAAATGTAGAACAGAATTAAAATTCAAAGTTTCTATTAACCTCCATTCTGATTCTTTAAAAAAAATAATAATAATTTTTAATATCAAAGTTCCTTCATAGTTCTACTACAAAAAGAAAACTCGGGAATTCCCTGGTGGTCCAGTGGTTAGGACTCGGTGCTTTCACTGCTGTGGCCAGGGTTCAATCCCTGGTGGGGGAACTAAGATCCCACAAGCTGCGCAGTGCGGCCAAAAAAAAAAAAGAAAAAAAGAAAACTCTGCCTCCTCAAAAATACAATGTATAAAAAATAATGACAACTAAAGAATAAGAAAGTCAAATAATTTAGTCAGTTACAAAAAAACCCAGTAGCTCAGAGCTGTTGGGCACTATTTAGTGAATCTCTATAGATTAAAATATATAAACATATACAAAACTGAAGAAAATATAAGTATCTCCTCTGATTTGAAATGAAACTAAAAAAAGAGACTTGTAGATATTCATTTTTATCTTAGGTTTAATAATGTCAATGGCAATTTTTATAAGAAATAAAGGAAAAATAAATTCATTAAATTTTCCTCAAGCTGAAACTATGCTTTTCTATTTAAGATATTTTACTTTCTTTTTTTAAAAATAATTTTGTTCATATGGTTTGCCTTCTGGCTTTCAAAGTTTGAATAACTCCAGCCCAGTCTCTTTCCTCTTGCTCCATACTTGATCAGAAGAACACACTGGAAATAGTGTGTTCTATTGATAACACTATTTAGCAAATAGTTAAATAATGGTCTCTTTTCAAGTGATGTCGCTAATGCTGCCAATTTAAATTGTTTGCCTATGTCATAAAAGTCAATTTTAAAGACATAAAGCTAAGAGAATTCCTTATTTTTACTCCTTTTTGTAGCTCACAGACAAATGGTGAGGATATGCTACTTTGGGATACTCAGTCTATGATATAAAAGCAAAAGTTATCTGAAGAATCCTACTGACGTTTGTTAAACATAATGAATATATGAAACTATAAAAATCTCCTTACCAAAATCAGCAATCTTTGCATTCATGTGTGCATCAAGCAGGACATTTTCAGGTTTCAAATCTCTGTGGACCACCATATGCCTGTGACAATAATCCACACCAGAAAGGATTTGTTGGAACAGACGCCGACTTTCTTTTTCATCCAGCTAAGAAAAGTAGAGAGGCAACTTAAACGTGTGTCTTTCAAAAGAAATTATTCTACCTATAATTCTCCAACCTATAAAACTGTGAAAATGGAAGAAACCTTCCAAATGAACCTCACTCATGAGATACTTTTGAAACGGGGAGGAGATATAGGCAGCACAAAACAGAAATGCTAGGAGGATCTTAGAACCCAAATCAGTAACTCAGCTTCCTAATATTATCGCTCTCTTGACTACACTCTAATAACTTGCTTTCACTTAATCTCATGCACTATTTCAAATAATTTCAATTTCTACCTGAAAGTACGCATGTTTTCTCCTGTAAATTACAAATATTTAATCCTTGATTCCTTTAACAAATATTTATTGAATACCTTCAATGTGCCATGCACTGTTTTAGACACTCAAGATAGAGCAATGATTTTTAAAAAGGCCGTAATCTAGTTAAAGAAAATAGACAATAAACATATAAATATCAATATAAGGAGTAAGAGTGTTTTGAAGAAAAACAAAGCAGGATAAGGGCACAAAGAGTTATGCTGGGGTGGGGAATACTGTTGTGGACTATATGAGAAAGCAACATTTAAGCAGTGTTAATGAATTAGCAAGCAACCATGTTATCATATCTCCTGAAATAAAAGATGTTTTAATTTTAACAAAAGAAAAACCTGAATTCATTTGTTTTATAAAATATAACAGCATTTATCTTTACTCTGCTTACTGAAAAAATTACACCTCATGCTGTAATTACATTTTAAAAAATATTCTTTAAAAACTTCTCTGTCCATTTATCCATATTTTCTTATTTTATGATGTTTTTTCCATAAATGAAAACCATTACTTGGGTATGCCTGCTCCCAAGAAGTCATATTTAATAAATAACCTATTAATTCTCTACGCAAAGGACTCTAATATGCAGTTCTCTAACACAGGTCACAAATTAGCATTCTAAAACCAGGTTCCTACACCTTAAATGGTATGGATAATCTGGAATATGAACCAGTAATTTCTTTTGAAAGCAAAACTAAAACTCTCGAAGTATTCAGAGATACCCTTCCTCTAGAGAAAGTAATAATGCGTTAGCAATCTAATACCTTTATTTCTAGAATATAGGTTCATTTTTTAATATGACTTCATATCAAATACACTAAATGAAAAAAAGAATGTGTTCTAAATGTGAAAGAGAAGAAAATTTAATTGGTTAAGCAAAATACAAGAGATAAAATAACTGGATAGGCTACAAAAATGAAAATTATACTCTATTAATAATAAATAGAGTACAAAGGATCAAGGAGGGGAAGTCTACAAAGAAAGATTAGAAAAGTCAAAGCATATTTCCATTTAAGCATGGCAGATGGAACCTTTTGTCTCCACTCCTTGAAACATCACTAAGGTGACAGCATATAAAGACAAAAGAGCAAGAGAAGAGACAGCAGTAATCAAGAGGAGTCACTAAGCTAGAGAGTAGATGAACAGTGATAAAGACTTGGCCAACCACAGAAAGCTGAAATCTAATAAGCCTTTAGGGGTGGAAATCAGTGATAAACTCATCTGCACACAGACTCCTGGAAGGGCTTAGATATTGGAAGTGTTGGGAATTTCTGAAGGTAGAAGGGAGAAATGGACTGAAAACAGAACAACTGATGGAAGAAAGAAGTTTTAAGCTCACCCTTACTGGGGAATAAGACCCACGACTTACTCTTTAATAAGGCTGAACCAGCTCTGTTCTCAAGGACACCAGAGTAGGAATGAGGCACCAGAAGGAAAACATGGGGATAAAATGAAAGTCAACATACTAACCAGTGAGGCTTGTGGGCCTTTCCCCATTTAGCTCGCAGAGCACTGGCAGCTAAGCTAACACGCTCAAGGAAACTGGAAGGTTTCTTCTGGAGCAACTTTCTGATCCAAGGAAAAATATTTGTAATTGTTAACATTTTGGTGTTTCCTAGTAAAACAAACAGGTCCGTACCTATTCAACCTATGGGAAGCCCCACCAATTAATAAGTTCCATCCTCATGAGCCTGGCTTTTAGAATCTCACTCTCAAATATGAGTGGACAACCCAGAATCACCAAGTATCTGAGCAAGGGTCATGCACAAAAGACAAAGACCAATAAAATGAATAGAAAAAAAACAGGGAGCAGGGAGCACAGAAGGTACAGAAGCAATCCAGGGAAGAGAAGAAGAAAATATTTTTAAACTAATTGTCATCCTCAGACAGATACATTTATTATCTCTGTGGAACAACAACAAAAAATAGTCTATTTAAAGAAAGACAACTTCAGAAAACAAGAAAGAAATAAAAAATGACAGCTGGAATTTTAATATGCAACAGATAAAATTGAGGAAAATTCCCATAATGTAAAGCAAAATGATCAAGACGTGAAAAACAAAAGATAAGAAAGCAAGATACCAATTCAATTTGTGTCTGTTTCCATTTTTCTAGGCAGAATATTTGTGCGGGATTGCGGGGGGCGGGGAGTGGGGAGTGAAAAGACAAGTGGAATACCTGAAATCGAAATGAACCATGTTAAGAAATGGTAAAATCAAAATTAATTTGGTTAATGATTTTGATTTTGATGAAAGTAAAGAGATATGCTACATAGAACAAATGAGTGAATGATATAAAGAATGTTAGATTGGGAGGGAAAAAAATTGGCTTCTCAGTGCTTGATGTGGCTCTTCCAGAAATAGGTTTTTGCATACCACATACCCTGGGTGTAAGAAAAAGTATGGGCGGGGGGCAATGTTCAGTTTTTGTATCTGTAACTTAAGACACTGTTCAAAATGTCTTCTAAAGTTCCTTCCAACTCTAAATTCTTTAAGTCTAATTCCTCTAATTCCTACCTCCTTCATGGAGCCTGTTCTTACTATTCCAGGTACATCAGATTTCTGAAACCAAAAAATGAATGCAATTTAAATGTGACTAGGGTTGACTAGCAAGGCCTAGATCTTTTTTTTTTTTTTTCAAGGCCTAGATCTTTAAGTATTTAATAATATATTTTTTAAGGATTACATACATAATTTAAGATACATATTAAAAGGATTTGTATGCCCCAGAAGCAAAGTCTGAAGATCGTTAGTTCTGGAGTCTCAATCCAACTCTGTCATTAATAAATTACGTGACCTTGAGCATATATATAAACTGTGAGTCTCGGACTTCCCTGGTGGTCCAGTGGTTAAGACTCTGCGCTTCCAATGCAGGGGGCATGGGTTCGATCCCTGGTCAGGGAACTAAGATCCCACATGCTGCAGAGTGTGACCAAAATATAAAAAGTAAATAAATAAAAATAAATAAACTGTGAGGGACTTCCCTGGTGGAGCAGTGGTTAAGAATCTGCCTGCCAATGCAGGGGACACGGATTCGAGCCCTGGTCCAGGAAGATCCCACATGCCACGGAGCAACTAAGCCTGTGCACCACAACTACTGAGCCTGCGCTCTAGAGCCCACGAGCCACAACTACTGAGCCCGCGTGTCACAACTACAGAAGCCCATGCACCTAGAACCCATGCTCCGCAACAAAAGGAGCCACCGCAATGAGAAGCCCACGCACCACAACGAAGGGTAGACCCCGTTCACCGCAACTAGAGAAAGCCCACGCGCAGCAATGAAGACCCAATGCAGCCAAAAATAAATAAATAAATAAAATAAATTTTTAAAAAAATAAATAAATAAACTGTGAGTCTTGGTTTCCATATCTGTGTAAGTAGGCTAAGGAGATAATCTTTAAGATCTTTCTTAGCTCTAAATAGTCCATGATTCTAGGCAAATACATGACTAAGGGAGCTGGTTATTAAATAGACCTCTTAACAGAATTGCTTTCTGATATTTTGATGCTAGTAAGGGATCAGGGGAATTACAAAACATATACAGGATTAAAACAGAACTGCTTACCCTTCCATTTTTACAGATATAATCAAATAGCTCTCCTCCTGAGACATATTCCATCACCATGAAAATATCAGATGGTGTACTGATGACCTGGTACCTGGTGAGAGAAAACATTATCTACCGGTATTAAAACATGTATATTCATTCATTCAATAAATGTTTACTAAGCACCTATAATACACCAGGCACTGTGCTAGACGCTGGGAAAACTGTAGGGAACAAAACAAATTATCTGCTCTCATGGAGTTTATTTTCCAGAAGCCAGGAAACAGACACTAAATAAAAAACAGTATCTCAGGTGGTGGAACATGCTATGAAGAGAATCAAAGCAAAACTAAGGGAAATCTTTCATACAGGGTATTCAAGGAAGGCCTCTCTGATAAAGTAACATTTAAGCAGAGCATAATGGAAATCAGGGAACAAACTACGCCAATATCTAGGAAGAAGGTGAACCAGGCAGAGGGAACAGCAAGTGCAAAGGCCCCCAGGGGGAAACCTGCCTGGCGCATTTGAGCAATGGTAGGAAGGCTAGAGCAGAGTGACCTAGGAGCGAGAAACAGGATGTGGGGTCAAAGAGGTAACTGGACAGCAGAGGACACAGAACCTTAAAAGCCATGATGAGGCTTTGGCTTTTACTCTATGGGAGAAAGAAAGCTATTGAAGGTTTTAAGCAAAGCAGTCACATGATCTGGCCAAGTAAAAGGGTAACTTTAATTGATGGCAGCAATGTGAAGAACTGACTGGGCAGTAGGGTGGAAGCAGGTGGCTACTGCAGTAGTCCATGAGAAAGATGAAGGGGGCCCACACTGGGTTGATGATAATGAAGGAACTAGAATGAGATCTTAAATATATTTTTGAAGGAAGAGATGGAATGGAGGTTGGGAAGTGAGAGAAATAGGAAAGTTAAGGATAGTTCCTAAGTTTCTGCCCTGAGGAACTGATATTAACTGAGATGGTGAAAAGACCAGGAAGACCAGGCACGGGAGGGTAATAAAGGGTTCAGTTTGGGCCGTGTCGAGTTTCACATGCCTCATGGTCACCCAAATGGAGATGTAAAATAGGCAGTGTGCATATTCAGGGAACAGGTTTCAAAGCAGGAGATGTATATTAAGGGTTGTCAGCATAAGGATGGTATTTAAAACCATGGCACCTCAACAAATGAGAAGAGGTGAGAGTGAAACATATTTTGAGTCACCAGTTCAATACAAAAGCCTAAATGGTTTTAATTTATAGCCTGCATAATAAAGCTGAGTATTAAATAAGTTAACTGTAGATCCTACAATTGTCAGCTGTAAAACAACAGTAATATTACTGCCTTTTGAAATTTGGATTCCTGAAATTCTGTTATTTGGATTTGGATTTGGATTCCTGAAAATCTATTATTTGTTATTTGTTTTATCAGATATAAGCAGTGTGGGGGAGTGGAGACCCTACTGCATTGTCTCTAGTGAGGCTAGCTGATATCATCTGGAAATTTGGAGGGCAGGAGTTTTTACTAGCAAATCATTGTTGGTTCTACAGCAGTAGGGGCACTGAAACTTATCTATCAGAAGGGCATCAGTCCTGAGAATGAGAAAGATAACATCTGATCATCACAAGGGCAAAATGTGAACTTAGGCTTAAGTGACCGTGAATGGGGTTAGATAAATACATGAACAGGAAGAAATTTTAAAACCCTCAGGAACAGACCAAAGCAATGTCACTCATCTTTCTCACTTGTCAGATTAAGAAGGTTAACAAAAATGATGCAAAAATGATATGACTATATTTAATATAATCAGATCTTACAGTTTAATTATATGAGGATGCCTGAAAAGCTTGAGGTTCTGAATTTCTCTGCGGATTTTTCCTACTACATCAAGGCTTCGAATCTTCTGTCGATTGAGTATCTTCACAGCAACTTTATGCCCAGTCAACTCATGTTTGCCAACTGTAGGAGAAATAATTTTAATAAATTAGTGCCAGGTTTGATTAATAACATATTTAGAACTATTTGAAGAGTAATAATCTTAGCATTCTCCAAAAGTACTTGAGCAGTTCCAAGTTCCTTTTTTCTTTTTTAATTTTTACTGGTGTATAGCTGCTTTACAATGTTGTGCTAGTTTCTGCTGTACATTAAAGTGAATCAGCTATAGGTATACATATATCCCCTGTTTTCTGCATTTCCTTCCCATTTAGGTCACCACAAAACACTGAGTACTATTCCCTATGCTATACAGTAGGTTCTCATCAGTTATCTGTTTTATACATAGTAGTGAACATATGCCAAGTTCCTTTCAATTCTGCCTGATTTACCCCTGAACGTTTAGATGTTTAAAGCTGGAAGGCTAAGGGAGAGAGAAAGAAAGAAACTTCTTTTTGCTCTCTACCTTTTTGTACTTTTATATTCTCTTAATTTACTTTTCATTTTTTAAACTATCATACATACAAATTGAACTTTTTTCTTTTGGTGTGCAGTTCTATAGATTTTAAGACATGTAGAAGTTGGTGTAATCACCATTATAATCAGATACAGAACAGCTGAATCATACCAAAAACCACCCTCATGTTAGACACACTTTCTCTATAATCTCTTGAACCTTTACAATTTTGGTTCATGAGCATGTAGTTTCTGTTTTTAAAAATAAGAAAAACATTTTAAGTGATTACCCTTCAATTTTGAATGCTATACCCAGATAATCAATGGTTATAATACAATTTAGACATTTTTTAACAGAGACAAAGTCTCCAAAAATTTAGCTTCTATTCACGCTTTCTTAAGGACCTAGTGGAGAATTAATATTCCATCAAAATCAGGAAAGAAACCAAGATGGTAAGAGGGCAGACAGCAGAAGCAAGAAGAACTACAATTCTGCAGCCCGTGGAAGGAAAACCACATTCACAGGAAGACAGACAAAATGAAAAGGCAGAGGGCTTGGTACAAGACGAAAAAACAAGATAAAACCCCCCAGAAAAACAATAAAGTGGAGATAGACAACTTTCCAGAAAAAGAATTCAGAATAATGATAGTGAAGATGATCCAGGACCTAGGAAAAAAAACGGAGGCAAAGATCGAGAAGATGCAAGAAATGTTTAACAAAGATCTAGAAGAATTAAAGAACAAACACCTAGAAGAATTAAAGAACAAACAAAAAGAGATGAACAATACAATAACTGAAATGAAAAATACACTAGAAGGAATCAATAGCAGAATAACTGAGGCAGAAGAACAGATAAGTGACCTGGAAGACAGAATGGTGGAATTCACTGCCGAGGAACAGAATACAGAAAAAAGAATGAAAAGAAAAGAAGACAGCCTAAGAGACCTCTGGGACAACATTAAACACAACAACATTTGCATTATAGGGGTCCCAGAAGGAGAAGAAACAGAGAAAGGACCCAAGAAAATATTTGAAGAAATTATAGTCGAAAACTTCCCTAACATAGAAAAGGAAATAGCCACCCAAGTCCAGGAAGCGCAGAGAGTCCCAGGTAGGATAAACTGAAGGAGAAACACGCCGAGACAAACAGTAATCAAATTGACAAAAATTAAAGACAAAGAAAAATTACTGAAAGCAAAAAGGGAAAAACGACAAATAACATACAAGGGAACTCCCATAAGGTCAACGGCTGATTTCTCAGCAGAAACTCTAAAAGCCAGAAGCGAGTGGCATGATATATTTAAACTGATGAAAGGGAAGAACCTACAACCAACATTACTCTACCCCGCAAGGATCTCATTCAGATTTGACGGAGAAATCAAAAGCTTTACAGACAAGCAAAAGCTAAGAGAATTTAGCACCATGAAACCAGCTCTACAACAAACACTAAAGGAACTTCTCTAAGTGGGAAACACAAGAGAAGAAAAGGACCTACAAAAACAAACCCATAACAATTAAGAAAATGGTAATGGGAACATACATATCGATAATTACCTTAAACGTGAATGGAATAAATGCTCCAACCAAAAGACACAGGCTCACTGAATGGATACAAAAATAAGACCCACAGCTTCCCTGGTGGTGCAGTGGTTAAGAATCCACCTGCCAACGCAGGGGACACGGGTTCGAGCCTTGGTCCAGGAAGATCCCACATGCCACAGAGCAACTAAGCCCGTGCGCCACAACTACTGAGCCTGCGCTCTAGAGCCCGAGTGTCATGACTACTGAAGCCCGTGTGCCTAGAGCCCGTGCTCTGCAACAAGAGAAGCCACTGCAATGAGAAGACCATGCACGGCAACGAACAGTAGCCCCCGCTCACCACAACTAGAGAAAGCCCACATGTAGCAACGAAGACCCAATGCAGCCAAAAATATATAAATAAAATAAATAAATTTAAAAAACAAAAAAAACCAAGACCCATATATATGCTGTCTACAAAAGACCCACTTCAAACCTAGGGACATGTAGAGACTGAAAGTGAGGGGATGGAAAAACATATTCCATGCAAATGAAAATGAAAAGAAAGCTGGAGTAGCAATACTCATATGATATAAAATGGACTTTAAAACAAAGAATGTTACAAGAGACAAGGAATGACACTACATAATGATCAAGGGATCAATCCAAGAAGAAGATATAACAATTATCCATATATATGCACCCAACATAGGAACGCCTCAATACATAAGGCAACTGCTAACAGCTATAAAACAGGAAATTAACAGTAACACAGTAATAGTAGGGGATTTTAACACCTCACTTACACCAATGGACAGATCATCCAGACAGAAAATTAATAAGGAAACACAAGCTTTAAATGACACAATAGACCAGATAGATTTAATTGATATTTATAGGACATTCCATCCAAAAACAGCAGATTACACTTTCTTCTCAAGTGCACACAGAACATTCTCCAGGATAGATCACATCTTGGGTCAGAAATCAATCCTTGGTAAATTTAAGAAAACTGAAATCATATCAAGCATCTTTTCCGACCACAACACTATGAGATTAGAAATCAATTACAGGGAAAAAAATGTAAAAAACACAAACACATGGAGGCTAAACAATACGTTACTAAATAACCAAGAGATCACTGAAGAAATCAAAGAGGAAATCAGAAAATACCTAGAGACAAATTGCAATGAAAACACGATGATCCAAAACCTATGGGATGCAGCAAAAGCAGTTCTAAGAGGGAAGTTTATAGCAATACAAGCCTACCACAAGAAACAAGAAAAATCTCAAATAAACCATCTAACCTTACACCTAAAGGAACTAGAGAAAGAAGAACAAACAAAACCCAAAGTTAGTAGAAGGAAAGAAATCATAAAGATCAGAGCAGAAATAAGTGAAACAGAAACAAAGAAAACAATAGCAAAGATCAATAAAACTAAAAGCTGGTTCTTTGAGAAGATAAACAAAATTGATAAACCATTAGCCAGGCTCATCAAGAAAAAGAGGGAGAGGACTCAGATCAATAAAATTAGAAATGAAAAAGGAGAAGTTACAACGGACACTGCAGAAATACAAAGCATCATAAGAGACTACTACAAACAACTCTGTGCCAATAAAATAGACAACCTGGATGAAATAGACAAATTCTTAGAAAGGTATAACATTCCAAGACTGAACCAGGACGAAATAGAAACTATGAACAGACCAATCACAAGTAATGAAATTGAAACTGTGGTTAAAAATCTTCCAACAAACAAAAGTCCAGGACCAGATGGCTTCACAGGTGAATTCTATCAAACATTTAGAGAAGAGCTAACACCCATCCTTCTCAAACTCTTCCAAAAAATTGCAGAGGAAGGAAAACTCCCAAAGTCCTTCTATGAGGCCACCATCACCATGATACCAGAAGCAGACAAAGATACTACAAAAAGAGACAATTACAGACCAATATCACTGATGAACATAGATGCAAAAATCCTCAACAAAATACTAGCAAACAGAATCCAACAGTACATTAAAAGGATCATACACCATGATCAAGTGGGATTTATCCCATGGATGCAAGGATTCTTCAAGATACGCAAATCAATCAATGTGATACACCATATTAACAAACTGAAGAAGAAAAACCAAATGATCATCTCAATAGATGCAGAAAAAGATTTTGACAAAATTCAACACCATTTAGGATAAAAACTCTCCAGAAAGTGGGCATAGAGGGAACCTACCTCAACATAATAAAGGCCATATACGACAAACCCATAGCAAACATCATTCTCAATGGTGAAAAACTGAAAGCATTTCCTCTAAGATCAGGAACAAGACAAGGATGTCCACTCTCACCGCTATTATTCAACATAGTTTTGGAAGTCCTAGCCATGGCAATCAGAGAAGAAAAAGAAATAAAAGGAATACAAATTGGAAAAGAAGTAAAACTGTCACTGTTTGCAGATGACATGATACTATTATACATAGAGAATGCTAAAGACTCTACCAGAAAACTACTAGAGCTAATCAATGAATTTGGTAAAGTAGCAGGATACAAAATTAATGCACAGAAATCTCTTGCATTCCTATACACTAACAACGAAAGATCAGAAAGAGAAATTAAGAAAACACTCCCATTTACCATTGCAACAAAAAAGAATAAAATACCTAGGAATCAACCTACCTTAGGAGACAAAAGACCTGTATGCAGAAAACTATAAGACACTGATGAAAGAAATCAAAGACAACACAAACAGATGGAGAGATATACCACATTTTTGGACTGGAAGAATCAATATTGTGAAAATGACTATACTACCCAAAGCAATCTACAGATTCAATGCAATCCTATCAAATTACCAGTGGCATTTATCACAGAACTAGAACAAGAAATCTTAAAATTGGTATGGAGACACAAAAGACCCTGAATAGCCAAAGAAATCTTGAGAAAGAAAAATGGAGCTGGAACAAGCAGACTCCCTGACTTCAGACTATACTACAAAGCTACAGTAATCAAGACAATATGGTACTGGCACAAAAACAGAAATATAGATCAATGGAACAGGATAGAAAGCCCAGAGATAAACCCATGCACATATGGTCAACTAATCTATGACAAAGGAGAAAAGGATATACAATGGAGAAAAGACAGTCTCTTGAATAAGTGGTGCTGGGAAAACTGGACAGCTACATGTAAAAGAATGAAATTAGAACACTCCCTAACACCATACACAAAAATAAACTGAAAATGGATTAGAGACCTAAATGTAAGACCGGACACTATAAAACTCTTGGAGGACAACATAGGAAAAACAATCTTTGACATAAGTCACAGCAAGATCTTTTTTGATCCACCTCCTAGATTAATGGAAATAAAAACAAATATAAACAAATGGGACCTAATGAAACTTAAAAGCTTTTGCAAAGTAAAGGAAACTACAAACGATGAAGAGACAACCCTCAGAATGGGAGAAAATATTTGCAAATGGGGCTTCCCTGGTGGCGCAGTGGTTGAGAATCTGCCTGCCAATGCAGGGTACACGGGTTCGAGCCCTGGTCCGGGAAGATCCCACATGCCACGGAGCAACTAAGCCCATGCGCCACAACTACTGAGCCTGCGCTCTAGAGCCTGCGAGCCACAAATACCAAAGCCCGCGTGCCACAACTACTGAGCCCATGTGCCACAACTACTGAAGCCCGCGTGCCTAGAGCCTATGCTCCACAACAAGGAAAGCCACTGCAATAAGAAGCCCGCACATTTCAGTGAAGAGTAGCCCCCACTCAACGCAGTTCGAGAAAGCTTGCGCGCAGCAACAAAGACCCAACACAGCTATAAATAAATAAATAAATAGGCAGAAGACCTAAATAGACATTTCTCCAAAGAAGACATACAGATGGCCAAGAAGCACATGAAAAGCTGCTCAACACCACTAATTATTAGAGAAATGCAAATCAAAACTACAGTGAGGTATCACCTCACACCACTTAGAATGGGCATCATCAGAAAATCTACAAACAACAAATGCTGGAGAGGGTGTGGAGAAAAGGGAACCCTCTTGCACTGTTGGTGGGAATGTAAATTGATACAGCCACTATGGAGAACAGTAGGGATGTTCCTTAAAAAACTAAAAATAGAATTACCATATGACCCAGCAATCCCACTACTGGGCATATACCCAGAGAAAACCAAAATTCAAAAAGACAGATGCACCCCAATATTCATTGCAGCACTATTTACAACAGCCAGGTCATGGAAGCAACCTAAATGCCCATCGACAGACGAATGGATAAAGAAGATGTGGCACATATATACAATGGAATACTACTCAGCCATAAAAAGGAATGAAATTGGGTCATTTGTAGAGATGTGGATGGATCTAGAGACAGTCTTACACAGTGAAGTAAGTCAGAAAGAGAAAAACAAACATCGTATATTAACGCATATATGTGGAACTTAGAAAAATGGTACAGATGAACCAGTTTGCAGGGCAGAAATTGAGACAGATGTTGAGAACAAATGTATGAACACCAAGGGGGGAAAGTGGTGGGGAGGGGGTGGTGTGATGAATTGGGAGATTGGGATTGACATAGATACACTAATATGTATAAAATAGATAACTAATAAGAACCTGCTGTATAAAAAATAAAATAAAATTCAAAAATTCAAAAAAAAATTAAAAATAAAAAAATTTTTCTTTAAATAATAAATAAATAAAAAGAAACCAAGATGGTATTCAGTAAGAAGGGATCCAATGTAGGAGAAAAAGAAGAGAATCCCCAATAAGGTAATGAAGCAAAGTCCTAGGTAACAGCTGTGTAGAAGGCTGGAAGGCAACAAATCCAGACAGAAATGTTGCAGAGGAGCTAGGACGGTTATTTCTAGGGAGAAAAAAGGATAGACAGATAAATTATCTTACAGGTTTGAAAGTACGAAATGTTACATTGAGAAAGATCTTACAAAAGCATTTGAAGATGTGGAGAATTTAGCCTTAGGTTAGAAGAAAACTAAGCAAATGAAAAAATGAGGTAAATTAATAACTCCAGGAAAAATGAAAAGTTCTATAAGTAAATATAGTCATAGTATTGGCTTAGCAGATAGTTTTTACACAGTCACAATTATGAAAACACCAAATATGGATTTTTTTTAAAGTATGACATAATTATATTAGGAGAATGAGGGTGTAGAGGAAAAGGTACAAAAGAACTAAAATCTTTGACATGGAGGTTATTATGCTTAGTGAAGTAAGCCAGACACACAGCCTCCTCAGCAAGTGGTGTTGGGAAAGCCAGACAGCCTCATGTAAATCAATGAAGTTCAAACACTCCCTCACACCATACACAAAAGTAAACTCTAAATGGCTTAAAGACTTAAATATAAGACATAATACCATAAAACTCCCTAGCAAAGAACATAGGCAAAATATTCTTTGACATAAATCATAGCAATATTTTCTTAGATCAGCCCAAAGCAAAAGAAATAAAAGCAAAAATAAACAAATGGGACCTAATCAAACTTATACACTTTTGCACAGCAAAGGAAACCATAAACAAAACAAAAAGACAACCTATGCACTGGGAGAAAATATCTGCAAATGATGAGACCAATAAGGGCTTAATTTCCAAAATACACAAACAGCTCTCTCAATATCAAAAATATAAACAAGCCAATCAAACAATGGCAGAAGACCTAAATAGAAATTTCTCCAAAGAAGACACAGATGGCCAATAGGCACATGAAAAGATGTTCAACATCTCTAATTGTTAGAGTAATGCAAATCAAAACTGCAATGAGGTGTCACCTCACACCGGTCAGAATGGCCATCATCAAAACATCTACAAGTAATAAATTCAGGAGAGGGTGTGGAGAAAAGGGAACCCTCCTACACTGTTGGTGGGACTGTAGATCAGTGCAGCCACCATGGAAAACATAAGGGTCCTAAAACAACTAAAAATAGAACTACCATATGATCCAGCAATCCCACTCCTAGGCATGTATCCAGAGAAGATGAAAACTCTAATTCAAAAAGATACATGCAGACTTCCCTGGTGGCACAGGGGTTAAGAATCCGCCTGCCAATGCAGGGGACACAGGTTCGAGCACTGGTCCGGGAAGATCCCACATGCTGCAGAGCAGCTAAGCCCATGCACCACAACTACTGAAGCCCGCATGCCTAGAGCCCGTGAGCCACAACAAGAGAAGCCACTGCAATGAGAAGCCTGTGCACCACAATGAAGAACAGCCCCCACTCGCTGCAACTAGAGAAAGCCCACACACAGCAACAAAGACCCAATGCAGCCAAAAATAAATAAATAAATTTATTTTTTTTAAAAAAAGCATAAGAGGAGAAAGGCAAGGACAATAGCCAAGACATGGAAGCAAGCTAAGTGTCCATCAACAGATGAATGGATAAAGAAGATGTGATACACACACACACACACACACACACACACACACACAAGAATATTACTCAGCCATAAAAAAGAATGAAATAATGCCATTTGCAGCAACATGGATGGACTTAGAGATTATCATATTGAATGAAGTCTTAGAGATTATCATATTGAATGAAGTCAGACAAAGAAAGACAAATATTATACGATATCACTTGTATGTGGAATCGAAAAATAATAATAAAAATGAACTTTTTTACAAAACAGAAACAGATTCACAGACATAGAAAACAAACTTATGGTTACCCAAGGGGAAAGGGTGGGAAGGGATAAATTAGGAGTATGGGATTAACAGATACCACTATATATAAAATAGATAAACAATAAGGATTTACTGTACAGCACAGGGAACTATACTCAATAGCTTATAATAACTTACAATGGAAAAGAATCCGAAAAAGAACATAATATGTATATATATCCACAACACTTTGCTATATGCCTAAAACTAACACAGTATTGTAAATCAACTATACTTCAATAAAATTTTTTTTAAAAAATTTAATAAAATAAAACTAGTGAATATAACAAAAAAGAAACAAACTCACAGATAAAGAGAACAAACCAGTGGTTACCAGTGAGGAGAGGGAATTGGGTAAGGGCAAGATAGGGATAGGGGATAAAGAGGTACAAACTACTATGTATAAAATAAATAAGCTACAAGGATATGTTGTACAGCACAGGGAATATGACCAATATTTTATAATATCTATAAATGAAGTAAAATCTATAAAAATTTTGAATCACTATGTTGTACATTGGAAACTAATATAATACTGTAAATCAACTATACCTCAATATAAAAATAAAATAACTTAAGAAAGAACTAAAATCCTCATCAACCATAATAAGAATTTAACAAAAAGTCTGTCAACAAGAATTAAGATAACTTTTATGCATGCATTATCAATTAGAAATGTGGAAGTTTAAAAAAAAAACCAGATAGGGCTTCCCTGGTGGCACAGTGGTTAAGAATCCACCTGCCAATGCAGGGGACACAGGGTCAAGACCTCGTCTAGGAAGATCCCACATGCCGTGGAGCAACTAAGCCCGTGCACCACAACTACTGAGCCTGTGCTCTACTGCCCGCGAGCCACAACTACTGAGCCCACGTGCTACAACTACTGAAGCCTGCATGCCTAGAGCCCGTGCTCTGCAACAAGAGAAGCCACCGCACTGCAATGAAGAGTAGCCCCCGCTCGCCGCAACTAGAGAAAGGCCGTGCGCAGCAATGAAGACCCAATGCAGCCAAAAATAAAATGAATAAAATAAATTTTAAAAAAATAAAATAAAATAAATAAAAAATAAAAAAAATTTTTTTAAAGATAAATACAAGAAGAAACAGCTAAGAGTTGAAAGTGGGGGTAGGAAATTCTGTTTTATAAATAGACCTCTTAGCACTATTTGACATTTTAAAATATACATGTATTACTTTTCAAAAAAATTTTTTTTCAATTTTTAAATAAGTGATTTAGAGTTTTAGTTTTTCAGGAAGAAAATGTTCTCTTCTAAATTAGAACACAGTTTGTAAGACCAA
Source organism: Eschrichtius robustus (assembly GCF_028021215.1). Lineage (NCBI taxonomy): Eukaryota > Metazoa > Chordata > Mammalia > Artiodactyla > Eschrichtiidae > Eschrichtius > Eschrichtius robustus. The sequence continues at coordinate 33,672,642 of NC_090825.1, forward strand.
TATCAAAGAGCTTTCCCTGGCAATCTTCATAATTACCAGCTGAAAATCAAGGATAATGATAACAAGAAATCCCTTATGGGCTGAATTGTGTCTCCCCCCAAATTTGTATGTTGAAGTCCTAATCCCTAGTACCTCAGAATGTGATAGATAGTATTTGGAAATAAGGCCTTTAAAGAGATGACTAAGTTAAAATGAAACAGTTGGGGTACGTCCTGATCCAACCTGACAAGTGTGCCTTTAGGAGGAAATATGGATACACAGAGAAAGAGCAGAGGTACACACAGGAAACCATGTGAGGACAGTGAGAGAAGGCAGCCATCTGCACGCTAAGGAGAGAGGCCTCAGAAGAAACCAAACCTTGATCTCAGACTTTTAGCCTCTAGACTGTGAGAAAATAAATTTCTGTTGTCAAAGCCATTCGGTCTGCAATATTTTTGTTATGGCAGATTAATACAATATTTTTTACTATTTCCAAATTGAAAGCTCAGCATTGATATTTTAAACTCCTTGTATTTAAAACATTATTTTAAACAAAGAATTTTTCTCATTATTCCAATCTAGATAGACTTTCCTGCTTGATCTGGGACTTGGGATGGAGCCGAGCCTGACCATCCTTTAAAACCCCCAAGGATTAGGAACCACTGCAGGTTTTTAATCACGGGAGCAATGAGATTATTATTTTTTCTAAAAGAAAAAAAAAAAAGCATTGTTTGCTCCTCACTGAATATGTGCTCTTGACGATTTAACAATAAGAAGTTTAGAATTTTAGAACTAAAGAGAACCTTACAGATCAGCAGGTCCAATGGTTTTCAACAATTTAACATTTTTTCCCCCACCAAGCTAACCAAGACAATGAGTGAAGGGATCTTCTGCCCCATGAAACCCCCTGCAATTGAGAGGGGTGGAACAGGGGATGGGGTGGTTCCTCATTATTTTGAATTTTTTAAGCATTTGCTACTTTGCTTAAATATTTTAGTTAATAATACTAAATTTAAGGTTAGGTTACACAGATATTTCACAATGGAAGAAAAAGTCTTTGTTAAATAAGACTCAAAGAAAAGTGTTCAAATCAGAGTCCTAACTCAGTCCCTTTCAAGAATGTAATTTACCACCTAAGTTCACCTTCCATTTTGTCCAGATCCTTTCTTTTTTTTTTTCATAAAAAAAAATTGAGATTTTACTGGTTGTTTTGAGGATCAGCACAGACATTTAAATTGCATACAATTCTTTTTTTTTTTCTTGGCTGTGTTGGATCTTTGCTGCTGGGCGCGGGCTTTCTCTAGTTGCGGCAAGCGGGGGCTACTCTTCGTTGCAGTGCACAGGCGTCTCACTGCGGTGGCTTCTCTTGTTGCGGAGCACAGGCTCTAGGTGTGCAGGCTCCAGTAGTTGTGGCACATGGGCTCAGCAGTTGTGGCTCACGGCCTCTAGAGCGCAGGCTAAGTAGTTGTGGTGCACGGGATTAGCTGCTCCAAGGCACATGGGATCTTCCCGGACCAGGGCTTGAACCTGTGTCCCCTGCATTGGCAGGCAGATTCTTAACCACTGTGCCACTAGGGAAGTTCCTAAATTGTATACAATTCTTAACATACGTACCAAAAATCTAAAAAATCATGTAGTTGTGATTCTTTTCTGAACAGTTATTCCAGTGACTTTCCAGCTTAAAATTTGGAGGCAAATTTTCCTTGACAGGATATCAAGTACCAATATCTTCAAATACTGATATGCTGTTACATTGTAACACATAATTCACAATTTAATATCATATACACTACATACTCAAATTGTCAGTCGTTCACAGCACATTAACAAAGTTGCGAGAAGAACTGGACTACCACAACCAAAGACGTTACAGAGTACACAAAATTCTGACCAGAAGAGCCAAGATCAAGGAGTGAATGGTTTGCTTTAGGAAACAATTCAACCAAAAACAACATGGGAAAAGAAGTAATTTAAAGTGTTTAAGACATTAAATGCACAACTGACTCCAAACTGCCATTTAGTATGCTTTGTATTATAGGATATAAAAGCTACCCCTCATCTATGGAATGTTAAGCTGACACCTAAGATAATCAAAGCCTTCCATATTCAATATCCCACTATTTTCTGGTTGTACCAAAAAATAAACAACCAGCAAATGATTTCACCTCTTAAAAAAAAAACGCATTTACACTTAAAAAATGGGATAAGGTGGGATCCCCTCCTTTTAAAAAATGTTTCTAGAGCTACTAAAACACTTGCATTTACAAAATAGTTGATAAAAATATTCCTCTGGATTGTACAAGAAGGGAGACAGGGACCACTGATAGGACCGGATGTGTGATATTAATCAGAGTTGCTTCTTTCTCTCTTGCTTCATCAGAGGCTGGGCTCTTCTCATTTTTAGTTTCTCTGTTTTCTGCAGGTAAGTCTTCTTTAGTCTCTTGGTTAGCCACTTCAGCCTGTTTTCCCTTTGCTCCCCTTTTCCCTTCTGTCTGCACTTTTTTGGCTAAAGATTTATCTTTTCCTGCTGCCTTTTTTGGCTTCGTTTCCACTTTTGCGGGAGCCGGTTTAGCTGACAACCTCACCGATCTCCTCTCGGGCTCCTCCTTGGCTGCCCTGTCCTTGGCGGAGCTGACCTTCCTCTTGGGCATTGTGGCGGCGGGGCGGGCGTGTGCCGGGTGCCTGTGGGCCGCGGCGCGCCGAGAGCCTTCGCGAAGCTGGGCTGCCTGGCCACTGCCGCTCTTCGCGCCGCCCGAGCTGCTGGGACCCGCCCAGATCCTTTCTTAACCTTCACAATACCCCCACAATACAAATCTTCCCAGCAAATGAGCGAATGTTCAACTGCAACATAGTCTAACCCGAAGGATTATCAGGGAATCATAAAGTAAAAGTGCCATTTTTTAAAAACATCTTTGGAGTATAATGCTTTACAATGGTGTGTTAGTTTCTGCTGTATAACAAGTGAATCAGCTATATGTATATACATATATCCCCATATCTCCTCCCTCTTGAGATTCCCTCCCACCCTCCCTATCCCACCCCTCTAGGCGGTCACAAAGCACCAAGCTGATCTCCCTGTGCTATGCGGTTGCCTCCCACTAGCTATCTATTTTACATTTGTTAGTGTATGTATGTCCATGCCACTCTCTCACTTTGTCCCAGCTTACCCTCCCCCCTTCCCATGTCCTCAAGTCCATTCTCTATGACTGCGTCTTTATTCCTGTCCTGCCCCTAGGTTCTTCAGAACCATTTTTTTTCTTATATTCCATATATATGTGTTAGCATACAGTATTTTTCTCTTTCTGACTTAATTCACTCTGTATGACAGACTCTAGGTCCACCCACCTCACTACAAATAACTCAATTTCGTTTCTTTTTATGGCTGAGTAATATTCCATTATATATATGTGCCACTTCTTCTTTATCCATTCATCTGTCAATGGACACTTAGGTTGCTTCCATATCCTGGCTACTGTAAATAGTGCTGCAATGAACATTGTGGTACATGACTCGTTTTGCATTATGGTTTTCTCCGGGTATATGCCCAGTAGTGGGACTGCTGGGTCATATGGTAGTTCTCTTTTTCGTTTTTTAAGGAACCTCCGTACTGTTCTCCATAGTGGCTGCATCAATTAACGTTCCCACCAACAGTGCAAGAGGGTTCCCTTTTCTCCACACCCTCTCCAGCATTTACTGTTTGTAGATTTTCTGATGATGGCCATTCTGACCGGTGTGAGGTGATACCTCATTGCAGTTTTGATTTGCATTTCTCTAATGATTAGTGACGTTGAGCATCCTTTCATGTGTTTGTTGGCAAACTGTGAAACACAAAAGACCCCGAATAGCCAAAGCAATCTTGAGAAAGAAAAACGGAGCTGGAGGAATCAGGCTCCCTGACTTCAGACTATACTACAAAGCTACAGTAATCCAGACAGTATGGTACTGGCACAAAAACAGAAATATAGATCAATGGAACAGGATAGAAAGCCCAGATATAAACCCACACACATATGGTCACCTTATCTTTGATAAAGGAGGCAAGAATATACAGTGGAGAAGAGACAGCCTCTTCAATAAGTGGTGCTGGGAAAACTGGACAGCTACATGTAAAAGAATGAAATTAGAACACTCCCTAACACCATATACAAAAATAAACTCAAAATGGATTAAAGACCTAAATGTAAAAAAAAAAAATCCTAAATATAAGGCCAGACACTTTAAATCTCTTAGAGGAAAACATAAGCAGAACACTCTATGACATAAATCACAGCAAGATCCTTTTTGACCCACCTCCTAGAGAAAGGGAAATAAAAACAAAAATAAACAAATGGGACCTAATGAAAAGCTTAAAAGCTTTTGCCCAGCAAAGGAAACCATAAACAAGACGAAAAGACAACCCTCAGAATGGGAGAAAATATTTGCAAACGAAGCAACTGACAAAGGATTAATCTCCAAAAAGTGCCATTTTTAAACTACTACAATGTAAAGGGAATCTCTAACTTCTCTTGTAAGTACCATTTGTATAGTTCAACTAATCTCAAAACCATCCATGGCTGGCCAATAGGCACATGAAAAGATGCTCAACATTGCTAATCATCAGAGAAATACAAATCAAAACCACAATGAGATATCACATCACATCTGTCAGAATGGCTATCATCAAAAAGTCTACAAATAACAAATGTTGGCAAGGATGTGGAGAAAGGGGAACCCTTGTACACTGCTGGTGGGAATGCAAATTGGTGCAGCCACTATGGAAAATAGTATGGAGGTTCCTCAGAAAACTAAAAGTAGAACTACCATATGATCCAGCAATCCCACTCCTGGGGTATATATCTGAAGAAAACAAAAACACTAATTCGAAAAGATACATGCACCCCAATGTTCATATATATATATATATATATATATATATATCTCCAAATACACACAATGGAATATTACTCAGCCATAAAAAAGAATGACATTTTGCCATTTACAACAACATGGATGCACCTGGAGGGTATTCTGCTATGAAATAAGTCAGACAGAAAGACAAATACTGTATATCATCACTTATACATGGAATCTAAAAAATAAAACAAACTAGTGAATATAACAAAACAGAAACAGACTCACAGATATAGAGAACAAACTAGTGGTTACCAGTGGGGAGAGGGAAGTGGGGAGGGGCAAGACAGAGGTAGGGGATGAAGAGGTACAAACTGTGTATCAATATGAAATAAATAATCTACAAGGATATATTGTACAGCACAGGGAATATAGCTAACATTTTATATTAACTTTAAATGGAGTATAAATCTATAAAAATTTTGAATTACTGTTGTATACCTGAAATGAATATAATACTGTAAATCAACTATACCTCAATTAAAAAAAAAAAAAAAAGAACCATTCATAGCTAAGAAATTATAGAAGCTTCCTGAAAGATGGCACGGTAACAGAATACACTGGATATATTTCCATCAAAACATCATTAAAATATGTATGAAATCAGTGAGGAAGAAAAACCTATAGTCACAGCTGAAATGAACTGTAGAGATCAAGCACATTCTAATTTCTGATAAGGTTTTCTCCAGTCTCCAGTACCAATCAGATGTGATTAAGTGGAGTCAACTTGACTGTTAAACCCAAATTCAGGAAGTATCTTCTTTCTGAGACCTAATTTATTGATACCGAGTAAGTACTCATCTCATCTGTCCCAACTACCCCCCCCCAAAACTCCAAGCATGGCTTGGTAGGAACCTTTTCCCATTAACTGCACAACCGAAACAGAACTGGGAAACAGCAACAATACCAGTTAATATTGGCAGAATCCATTTGGGTCTAAACTCCAATTCATCACCCAATTCACCAACTGGTTGATGAAACTCCAATTCATTGACCACTCTCCTCTTATACCATACTCTGCTTAACTTATTTTCAACCCCAATTAACTTTAAGAAACAATCAGGGCTTATCTGAAACTCTTGATGTACACTCTGTCATTAAATAAGGACCTGGGATAGGAGATTCAAAGCTTTCTCTCAAATTCATTCATTTGGCCATATATATGGAGCCCCTTCTATACGCCAGTTAACGCTGCCAGGGAAAGTACCAATGGAAAGCAGTCTGGGTCCCTGGGACCTTCCTGGCCTCTGAAGAGGACCAAAGTAACCGTAAGGTAAGAAACACCAAAACGAGTACAAAAGAATTAAACAAGCAAACAAAAAGAATGGACATTAATAATGCTCACTTGAGAAATATGTGAATGTTTTAGGAAAATCATTAACTATTTCATGGTGATAAGAAAATAAAGAAGTTATGAAATAAGAGAGTGCAAGACAAACTACAACAGAACAACTAAAATCATTTAGAAAGCAGTAAGTTGCAGCAGATATGTGACAGAAAATTTTATGGAGCACATACCAAAAAGTTAGGAAGAAATTAGCAAGAGTAGGAGGGAAGGTGATAGACAAGGCATAGGGAATCAAGTAAAATTCAACTCATGAGTAATAAGGAGTAGAATATCATTCCACCTATAAATAACAGACGTCCCCCCAAAGAAAACTAAAGGCAGAATAAACAGAATGAAATCAATCACAAGATAATCAAGGTATAGCTCAACTTTTTTCTAAAACTTGAGCATTTCATCAAATTATAAATTAATTAGAAGTATAGAGGCATAACTTCTTCACTTTTGAAACAGTGGAAGAAATCACAAAAGTGTGATCGCATAAATATTCAAACAAAAATTAAGACAATGTCAGGGAGGGGGAAGGTGTCATGACAACAACTGTAAAGATATCATTCAAATTCTCACACGTACACAGACATTCCAAACTAAGTCAGTAGGCAGAGTACATGATCAGTTTGGGTTTTTTTGTTTTTGTTTTAATATTTATTTATTTATTTGGTTGCACTGGGTCTTAGTTGTGGCAGGCAGGCTCCTTAGTTGCAGCATGCAAACTCCCAGTTGCTGCATGCATGTGGGATCTAGTTCCCTGACCAGGGATAGAACCCAGGCCCCCTGCGTTGGGAGTGCGGAGTCTTAACCACTGCACCACCAGGGAAGTCCCAACAGTTTGGTTCTTTTAATGGAATGTTAGTATAATAATTCCTTTTTCATGGCTGTGTAAACCAACAGTACATTTTAGGGCAATAAAAGGGCAATTAATGTCCTAGAATAGCATTAAGGGTGCTATTTCATTTTTTTTTAAATTTGTTGTTCCTCTACTTGTAATTTAACTTAGAATTAAGTAAATGAAAAAATGTGCATAAATATGTTTATTACAGTGTCTTATGTAAGAACAAATACTGCAATTAACCTAAATGACCAATTTCAGAGAACGGTTTAATATATTGTCATTCCAACATAACAGACTCTCATAGAAAAACTACATGAAGAGCTCTCATAAACATGAAGAGAACAAACAAAAATTGTATATGTATTCTACATTTTCCAGCTATACAAAAATATTTACATAAAAATGATAATGTACCATAATTAAAAGTTATTCTACACTGATCTTTTTTTCAATTTTTACTTACTTTTTAATATTCTTTTCAATTAAGAAAAATTTCAAAGAGAAGGAAAAAACAATGATAGGTATTAACAGATTCATCTTTTTCAGGAGTAGGGCTAAGCACCCAATTCCACTTCCACATGAGAAGGCAACCTGCGTACAGAGCATGGGCTTTGCCATCACAAAGACCTGGGTTTTGGTCCTGCATGAAGGTATTTACTAAATGTTTGACTTGAACAAGTTAAATTACTTCAACCTTCTATTCAAAATCAGAATACCACATACTCCATAAGGGTGACATGAAGTAGGCTTTGTAAAGCACTTTCCATAGTGACCGGCACAGTTAAGTGCTCAATAAAGCAAAGGATGGCTATTGCTATTTAGGGTTATTTGTTTTCCATTGCTCCCAAACCTGTCCCCCATTCCTAGCTAATCAGTCCTAAATTTTCTGTTTTAATCCTATATAGCCAATCTTATCTCAGCTCTTTGATTTGTCCCTTTTATCCACTTAGATCCAGGTATATAATAAGTACTAAATAAATAATAGTTGTAATTTCTATGCATCTAGTTTCCATCCCTGTAAGCTTCAATTTCACTAACCTGCTCCATCCTCCTCCATCCCATCAATACCAGAGATTTCTAGCTTCCAAAGTTCAACCCATTTCCTAACTTTGGTTAATTTTCAACATAATATTGCTAGACATATATATATACATAGTGCCAAGTCCTTGACAGGGATTTCACCTACTACACAAAAACTATAGAAACACTTATTCTGTCATAGAAGAGCACAGAGGTGAAAACAGGTTCATTTGACTTAAGTTGAAATCAGATTTTTTTAAATGACTACTACTTTTTAAAATATAAATCTAGTTGATTTATAATTAAGGTATACAACTCACTAGTTAATATTCATGACATACCCACTTTGTACCCAAACATACTGACTCTAACTCTCAACAACCCTGGAAGACTAGTATTATTAGCAACACTTTACAAGTAACTGAGGCACAGGAAGATGAAATAACTTGCCCAAAGTTACACAGCTAGTGACTGACAAAGCAAAAATACAAAGCCAGATCTGTCTCAAAAACTTGTGCTTTTTCCAAAAAGGGTAAGTGAAACGTGATATTTTTAAAAAGATAATCCTCAAAAGAATATTACATAGTATAATAATACTAAATATCCTTTTAATAAAACATAAATAGTAGAAGTTGAACATATAAGCAGAACCCTTAATTTACAGTCTTATAGTTTTGAAAAGAATAATAGACTGAATTCCCCGTACTAATAAGACTTATTCTAAAAATTCATTCATATATTTAAGAAATAGTTATTGAGCACCTGCACCTACTATGTGCCAGACACTGCTACTATGACCTTTTTCTTGTATAAGAAAAATAAATCCAGTCTAATAAAAACCTGCTTCCTATTGATTTCAATGTTTTAAAACAAGATATCAAAGAAGACATTTTATTCATTCTATTAAACCAGTTTAAAAGTTACTCAGAAAGTACAATTGATCCTTGAACAACATGGGTTTGAACTGCAAGAGTCCATTTATACTAGGATTTCTTTCAGTAAATAAACATTCAGCCTCCCTATCCCCGTATGCAGAACCTGAGGGAATGGAGGGCCGACTGTACTATGTCACTTAATATAAGGGACTTGAGCATCCACAGATATTGGTATCCTCAGGGACTCCTGGAACCAATCCCTCACAGATACTGAGGGATGACTGCATCATAAGGGAGAAATTAAGAACATAAAACTAAAAGCACATAGGGATTTCCCTGGCGGTCCAGTGGTTAGTACTCAGGGCTTTCACTGCCAGGCCCTGGGTTCAGGCCCTGGGTTCATGCCCTGGTCAGGGAACTAAGATCCCGCAAGCTGTGCACCATGGCCAAATAAATAAATAAATAAAAGCACATAAACTGTAATGGCAAGTGCAGTGGGTTGAAAAGTGTCCCCCTCCCCACAAACTCACATCTACTATAACCACAGAATGGGATCTTATTTGGAAATAGGGTCTTTGGGGGTGTACTTAGTTAAGGATCTCAGGATGAAATCATCCTAGATGTAGGGTGGGCTCTATGTCTAATGACTGGTGTCCTTATAAGAAAAGGAGAGAACACAGGCACACACACACAAATGGGGCCATGTGAAGATGAGCAGAGAATGGAGTTTTGCTACCACAAGCCAAGGAACACCAGGAGCCACCAGAAGCTGGAAGAGGCAAGAAACAGATTCTCCCCTAAAGCCTTCAGAGGGAGTGTAACCCTACTAAACCCTTGATTTCGGACTTATGGCCTCCAGAACTCCAAAACAATTTTCTGTTGTTTTAAGCCACCCAGTTTGTGGTACTTTGTTACTGCAGCCCTAGGAAACTGATAGGTTTATGATATTCAACATTAAAATCAACAAGTTAACAAAAGTAATCTTTTTTGAAAACAGGTTTTCTAAACTGAACTACACATGTCCAAGAATTCTTTTTTTTTTAAATAAATTTATTTATTTTTGGCTGCGTTGGGTCTTCATTGCTGTGCGCAGGCTTTCTCTAGTTGCGGCGAGCGGGGGCTACTCTTCATTGCAGTGCGTGGGCTTCTCATTGTGGTGGCTTCTCTTGTTGCAGAGTACGGGCTCTAGGCGCGTGGGCTTCAGTAGTTGTGGCTCACAGGCTCAGTAGTTGTGGCTCACAGGCTCTAGAGCGCAGGCTCAGTAGTTGTGGCACACGGGCTTTGTTGCTCCGCGGCATGTGGGATCTTCCCGGACCAGGGATTGAACCCATGTCCCCTGCATTGGCAGGCGGATTCCTTTTTTTTTTTTTAATAAATTTATTTATTTTATTTATTTATTTTTGGCTGTGTTGGGTCTTTGTTGCTGCACATGGGCTTTCTCTAGTTGCGGCGAGCAGGGGCTACTCTTCATTGCAGTGAGCGAGCTTCTCATTGCGGTGCACGTGTTGCGGAGCACGGGCTCTAGGCGCATGGGCTTCAGTAGTTGCAGCACACAGGCTCAGTAGTTGTGGCTCGCAGGCTCTAGAGCACAGGCTCAGTAGTTGTGGAGCATGGGCTTAGTTGCTCGGCAGGCAGATTCTTAACCACTGTGCCACCAGGGAAGTCCCATCCAAGAATTCTTAAATGGAACACAGTGATGACGGGGAACCAAGCAAATGTTCACCTTGTATGAGCATCAGTTACTCCCTATGCCCTCACACAGTGACATCCATGGGAGTTACTTCTTGCTCCCAGGCTATTATGTTCCAGCTCCTAGGGTTTTCTGCTTTTTGAAGTTGTGTCTCATCCTTCACAGCCTATCAGGAGTCAACTCACAGCCTCCTGTCCAATGTTCTAATTTCAGGATTCTAAGTTTCTATGGGCTAGAAAAAAATCATAAAACTAAAATTATTAGAATAGACTTTCTAAAGTATGCTCTACAAAACACTAGGACTGGAGACTCTCCACAGAAAAAGAGTTCATAATCAAGGAGTCTGGGAAAGGATGTCTGCTCTCCCTTTTGGAAACTCATTATACATATTAACACAGTAATGGCTCTAAAGAGCCCTGCCATAAAGAAACCTATCAAACGTTTAACCTGGTATTTCCCAGTCTTAACTGGATACAGGTTTTTCCCTCCAAAGTTTTAAAATATGTCCCAACACTGATGACTCTAAGTATTTTCTCTTTCAGAGTAGGCAGTATCTCTTATTATTTTTCTCCCTTTTTCTTCCCAGCAAAATCTTACTAATTTAAGGCCATAAGATAATATGTCATGTTTTCCTTACTTGTAGGAACACAGATATCTGCCTTGAACCCAACTGCCAATATACTTCAGCATTAGAATTTCAGTAGCATAATATTTTTGAAAATATAGTTACCTTATTATAGCTTAGGAAACACATTATCACATTCGATCCTCACGATAAACCTAGGATGCAGGTAATATGAGGCTCTGGGAGATTAATTTGTTGAAGTAAAGCTATTAACTGATCAAGTTGGAACAGGTCTTCTAATTAGGAATATTCCAAGTCTTGCACCTCTCTGCTCTACCCCACCATCAAAGTGCAGTGGGAAGGGAAAAAAAGCCTTGGCACAATATCAAAACCTGAACTGTTTTCTCAAAAGTAGGCTAAAGATCCTCCAGTGACTTAACTCAGTTGCAGCCAAATTAACTGCTGCTCCGTAAGTCAATCAGTGCAGTAAATGGACTTTGTCAGGAGTATGCGTTACTAAGATATTTCTCCCCTTTTCCAAAGCTCAAAACGTGACTCTTCAGACTGTCACTGTTTTACAGTAATGTTAAGATGTTGCTTTTGAGTGAAATGGAAGACAGGTATTTCTGCCATGGAAGACTTGAGTCATTCACAGCAAAGGTTACCAGAACTCACAATGTCTCCCGCACAACAACAGCAGCAGATGAGTCAACTAAATATTAGTTAACAACCCGTTATCGCTTTCTAAAGGGAACTTTGTCTAACTGTAGAACAGTGTAACAGATGCTCTTCTAATCAGATATGTAATCCTGAAGTAAAACAAGATCATACTTTGAAAGAGAGAATTTTAAATACTGATAAAGAGATGCCACAAAGATGGAAATATTCACTAAAGATATTCTAATCACCCAACCATTTCATTCTCACTCTAAAATTGAAAAAAATAAAAATCTCACTGCTAAAAGTAGCAGGGAAATAACTTAATCCTAGAGAGGGATGAATTTTAAAAGCTATAGGTGGAAATGTGAGAAAGGTACCTTTTCTTAACCAAACATTTCAGGCATCCCAAAAGGCAAACCAAATACCCATGTTCCACCCAACAGCAGCTTAAGCAGTAAAACATTACAGGTGCAACTGAAGCCCAGTCTGACTCCTCCCAGATTCCTTTCTCCTTTCTCTCTCCCTAGAGGTTACCACTATCTTGAATGTGGTGTTTGTCTTTCCCACAGGTATGAAGCCATAAATGATACAGTAACAATGTTTTTCATACGGTTATTTTACAAATTTAATTTTATATATTCTTTTGAATACATAATACCTGCACTACACAATTCAAAACTATAAAAAGATATACAGTGACATGTCCCCCTGCTACCTAGTTCCCCTCCCCTGAACAACTAATGTAACAGTTTCGTGTGTATCTTTAAAGAGACACTCTATACATATGCAAGTAGTTACACTTACTTTAATTTGTCCCTGCTCTTTATACACAAATGGTAGGAATACTATATACTTTGTTCTACTATCCCCTTATTTTTTCTAACAGTAATGCATGAGTGTTTTTGCATGTTTTAAAATTTTATATGAATAACATGACTGTATATATTCTTCAACTTCTTGTTTTTGTGGCCTGACCTTATACACTTGAAATTCACCCATGCTGATATATATAGCTCTAATTCACATATCGATTTTTTACTTAAAGAAGCTTTTAAGTAACTTCTTTGATTCATTAGAAGAGTCACCTATTTATCTGAAATTGCAGTTTTATATAGAAATACTCACCAAATTAATAAATCCATTGTATGTATAAACAACTCATTTGCCAAAGGCTACCCACCCTACTAAAGAGGCATCTTCTTTTGGAAAACTAACAAAAACTGTCATTTAAATTTACTGCAATAGTAACATGACTCTGTTCATCCATGCTTTTATAATTGTTCTACCTGGGAGGAAAGGAGAGTAGACACCACAAGGGAGTGGAGACTAACACCCTGACAACCGGAGGGGGTGGGCGGGGAAGTATCTTGGAAATAATAAGATAATTCAAGCATAATCCCAAACTAACCCTAGTTGTCTATTTAAAGTTTCCCCTCAAAATGTTACCATTAAATTACCAAAGGATTTTTTTTAAACCTGTAACAAGAAACAAAATAATTCATATGAATTTAAAGTCCTCTCTGCCCCCCCAATAAGTTTCCTATAAGATGGAATACCATATCGGGAATTTTTCTGCATATCTGTATCACATCCTCCATTAGACTCCTTTTCTATGTTAAATTTAGCAATGTGTATGACTAATTTTAAAACCTCTATCTAATCCAAATTGTCTCCATTGAAATATGTAGCTAATCATATAATTTATAAGAATTCTTGTCAAATTCTTGGCTACTGTAAGTTACCATCGTCACCACTACAGTGGCTATTTTTGCTTGCTCACTGGGCAGCTATGTCCCCCTTCCTCTCTTCTAAAAAAAAACCATTTCTGTGTAGGTATCTACTCTGTCCCCCCATACTATTCAAGTACTTCAGAAGAAGATGTCCCCCACACACAACACACGTCCAAGAGTGGGCCATATTCCTCTAAGGGTAATACCATCTCCCCTGCTAGTGCCTACTTATAGGAACACAAACCTAAGCCAGTTAGCACATGGTATCCCTGGCCAGAGGGACTGATTGAGCCAATGAGACTCATGAGGGCTATGCTGGGGCTTCCTTGCTCTGGACAGAGAACCACAGAAAGAGATGTTCTTGGCTAGGCTGAGTTGCATTTTCTTATTCGAGGCAGAAAGCATCCCAACTGTTTAACAACTTTAAAAAATACACTGGTTGAAGATTTTGACCACCATCAATTAATGTATTTATGAACAAATGAACCATATCTGTAAAACCTATGATCCTTTGACTAATACTGGCCTTTCTATATTTGGAGAGATTGTTGACTTTGACAGTGTGTGGTATTTCAAGAGAAGCACATGTGGAGGAGTGAAGGTTAAGGAATAGCAGTCGCTGGAGGGATTCAAGGCACAGCCACATCACAGATCAAACCCAGGAAATGAGAAATATCCTCTTGCTTTCCTATCAGCCAGGCCAAAAGCCACCTAGCCAATAAGAAAGTGAGACCTGACTCTGCTCAGGTCTATATTGGGAAAACAATGAGTATCCTAATCCAAACAGAACTCTGGGAGGGGTGAAGGCATCAAAACTGTCATTACTATTTGGGTGGCGTTAATGAGTATTTCTTACAAATACTTATAAACTGAAAGTTTGTAATCGCTAACAAGTAAAGAGACAACATCGCCAAAAATAAATAACTTCAAAAGCACAGAAACATCTTACTGGCCTAATACAGACCCACCCTAATGGCTGTTATTACCCTATTCTGGCATTTGCTTCTTACTTTCTTACATTGTTGGCCTTGCTGATTTTCTTAAGAAGGTTTAGGCAGTTGCTTCCCTGTGGGCTATACAGCAATTTTCCAGTTCTATGACTCAGAAAGAGCAAGAGAAGGAAGGGCTCTCCTCTCTTCCATCCCTAGATAAAATCAGAAAATGTTTATTTAGCTCCGATAGAGCAAGGCTCAGTTAGTTAATTCACTGTACAGACTTTCACAAACTTTTTTCCCTTTCAAGTCAAATATTTACCAAGAGCTTAGTATATTCAAGTCACAGGCTATTTATCCAAAGCCAATGCATGAATTATTTCTATCAGTTCCATACTTCCTTCCTCTACATCCCTAATAACAACGTCAAATATTTTGAAGAAAAAATATTTATGCCTCACAAAATTTGCAATTAAACTTTTTGTGCCAGCATTGGTGGACTGGAGAGCAAGTTTGTTATTTCCAGAATACTGTATTGAAACAAGGGTAAGCGATTCCACTTTTCTTTAAAAAAATTTTTTTTTCAAGTAATGTACATAAAACTATTTATTAAAAATATAGATATCCTGTGAAAATAAACGGAAACTAACTGCATCAATGAATTAATAAACACTATCTGGAAGCAAAATCTGCACTGCCTACCAGGTTTGGTAATTCAGAAACACTGAAGGCACGGCGTCTGCATTCAGACCATAAACCAAGGATCGCAAATACATGGAGGAACAGTTATATTCATTAACTGCTCCGAAAAAAATTAGTGATCCTTTCCGACGAGATGGCCTTTTTTTTTTTTTTTTTTAAACTCTGTAAACTACTCCCCAAAGCAACCTTACTTCGGGGGAGCACATTTCACACTTGAGAATCAGCCAGGGCAGGTAAGTCAACAGCCTTCTGAAGAGGACGGAAATATGGACAATGCCGAGGACGGCCAGGGAACCGATGGGCTGGCCCTGAGCCGAGGGATCACAGCTAGGACGAACGGCGGGCCGCCTCGCCGGGGCTCCCGGCCAAGACCCCGGCGCCCCCACCCGGCTAAGGGAGCGGGTAGTGCAGCCCCCGACCGTCCGGCCTGGGAAAGTTCGCACCTCTGCATCCCCGCCCCTCGCACGGACGAGCCCCTCTGGCCGTCGCACCGTCGCCATGGCGACCAGTCCCCACCCTACCCCCGCCCGCCCTGGGGGCGCCGCTCCGCAGTCCCGCCGTGGCCTCCGGCTCTACTCCGGCAGGAGCCGGGACAGGGACTGCCGAGCCCGGGGGACGAGGAACGCAAGGGGCGGGGGAGGATGAAGAGATGCGAAAGGCGGAAGTCACCCGGATCCCGGGCTGGGGCCGAGCCTTGCCCCGGAGGTCCTCACCCTTCACTTTGCCGAACGTCCCGACCCCCAGCGTGTCTCCCAGGATGTAGTGGCCGATCTTCACCCGCCCGTCGTGTTTCTGCTTCTCGGCTGTCGCCATCTTTCTCCAGGAACTGAGTCTGCGCATGGCGCCGCGGGAGGGGGCGGAGGGGGCGGGCAGGGCCGCGCCGGGGGCGGGCGGGGAGAGGGTGGGGACGCGGGAGGGGAGCCGCGCCGCCGAGCCGCCGCCCTGCGCCGTCCGCCGTGTCCCCGCAGCCGGCCGTCGGGCGCAGACACTCCCCCTGGCGGGGCTGGCGGGGGTCTCTGGGAGGGGCCCCGGTACCCCGCTCCATGCCCTGCATCCTTGCGGCATGGGACGCCCCCCCACCTGCGCGCGGGAGGGGGCTTCCTGGATTGCAGAGAAGGGCCGCAGCCCTTCGGTTCCTTTCCTCTGGCGGAGTCTCTGCAGGCAGTGGTCTCCCCTAATTATTACTCCGGAGTCGTGGGGACCGCTGCCCTTCCTGTTCCAAGGTGGGGAGATGGGCACTGGGGAAGTTGCTTGGGTAAGGCAGATATGTGGCTTGTTATCAGTGCAGCGTGAATTGAAACATGGCTGGAGACACCACCCTGCCACTGTTTTCTAACCTTTTCGTTTTTCCTGTTCGGATGGAATCTATAAGCCCCTGGGAGTTGTCCCTTGCATCTTTGATGAAGTTTCCTTTTCCTCCACCCCACCCGCCACCCGCGCTGCTCTTTTTTACTTTGAGCCACTAAGTTGCTATTGGGCACCTCGACAGCTCAAGAAGCGAGAGATGTTGGTCTTTCCTCCTGCTGGATGCCCTCCTGAAATGTCCTCCCCACGACAAGCTCTGTTGGAAGGAGCAGGTTGGGATTAAGGGTGAATGTGTGTGTGTTCGGGAAGCAGGATGCTACCCAGACATTTGGATGTATAGGAATTAATATGTTTAGATTATCAGTAAAATGTAGACTTTGAACTGAAAACAAGGCTTACAGTTGCATCAACCAAATCAATCGACAAATATTTATTGTACTTTCAGTGAGTAAAAGTCTATACAGATGGGATCATGGCATATCACAGGGGGAGTAAAGAAAGTATGCTTATTTGTAATAGAATTTTAAGTGAGTGTGTTACTCAATTATATTCCTTTAACATGGGCAAAATCAAGTGTCCAAAAAAAGTTTATGTGATCTCAGTTTTGCAGTGTCATAGCATTTGGACAGGTGTCAATGGGCAAAGAGTTAGACTCTTCATGAAAATAATATAAAAGAGAAAAAGACTAAAAATGTTCTTTTTCCTTCCCAGTGAAAGTTACTCAACTCTTCTGGTTTTTATATACTTTATATTTATGAAATAAAAGTAATATGCATTAAGCACAGCTTTGTTCCAAGCAAGGTACTGCAGGAGAGGCAAAAGCCTTTGAGCTTAGAATTACATCAGATAATCAGAGGACATTTACAACTAGCCTTGGATAGATAATCAGTTCCTACTGTATTATGGACTGCACATATTTTGAAGAGCCAAAAAGTTAAGAAATATTTGATTACTGAGATATTTGGGGGGCAGGCAGTGGTTACTGTTGTAATTTTTACTCTGTTGTTTCTTCACCTTTACTGTTTGTCATGTGAGTTTCTGCAGTTTTTTTTTCTTTATTTATTTTGGGGCTGTGTTGGGTCTTCCTTGCTGCGCGCAGGCTCTCTCCAGCTGCGGCGAGCTGGGGGCCACTCCCCGCCGCGGCGCACGTGCTTCTCATT
The DNA here is from genome assembly GCF_028021215.1 of Eschrichtius robustus. Lineage (NCBI taxonomy): Eukaryota > Metazoa > Chordata > Mammalia > Artiodactyla > Eschrichtiidae > Eschrichtius > Eschrichtius robustus. Next base: position 33,690,327 of record NC_090825.1, read on the forward strand.
GCGGTGGCTTCTCCTGCTGTGGAGCACCGGCTCTGGGCGCACGGGCTTCAGCAGTCGTGGCAGGAGGGCTCAGTAGTTGTGGCTCGCGGGCTCTAGAGCGCAGGCTCAGTAGCTGTGGCGGACGGGCTTAGTTGCTTTGCAGCATGTGGGATCTTCCTGGACCAGGGCTCGAACCCGTGTGCCCTGCATTGGCAGGCAGATTCTTAACCACTGCACCACCAGGGAAGTCCCTAAGCAGCTTTTATTAATGGGTTTTTTTTTTGTTTCTTATGTTGAGTTAAAAATGGAATTCAATTAACAATTTCTAAGAAAGTAAATGATAAACCTCCTTTATTCCTTTGCTTTTTCTCTTTCCTTCAGTCCTTTTTAAAAGTTTTTGTCACATTTTCTTCCACCCAGACACTATGGGTAGACACAAAATGAAAAGTCATGGTCCCTACCCTGGAGGAGCTCATAATCTAGGAGGGCAGTTCTCTGTATCCCCCCAACCCCACAATAGATAACATTCACATGTTCAGCATTCTTCCGGGGGGGAAGTAAAGATAAGGTAAACTGTGACTTATACCCAGTTTCCGGACCCATCAGTTGTACCCCTATCTCAACAAAGTATATTGGAATAGAAGTGGGCAGGAGTGACTTTGTAGAAGTAACCTTGAATCCAGTCTAGTTTAGGAGGGGGAAAAGTAAATTGTTATCAAATTTCAGTACTTTAACTTTTACTGGCGCAAATAAGTTACAATACATCTCAGCACTGATGAAGAAAAACCAAGATGACCCAACACTGTGGTGGAGAACCTCTGGTCTCATGGGGAAACTCACTAGTTTGTTGTCAGCTGCTTCCTCTTTAGCCCTTCAGAGATTCTAAGGGAGCTGTGCACTCTCTTAGTCTTTTCTTGTTAAGGCCATCACAGTGTTAGTAAACCATACATTGTCAGGGAGATGCTATACTTCCTCAACATCTATCTGTATATGTGGTGGCCAGAACTAAAAATTTTAAGTACTGTGTTGCTATTAATGCAGCCTAATATATCCTTAGTAGTAGTTACATTGTAACTAATATTCAATATTTATTCAACAACAACTAGGTATTAGGTAGATTGCTAAACTCTGAGGACTCAAAAAACAAAGGAACATACTACTGCCTTTGACATGGCCAAGCAATGTGATAGGTGCTATAATAAAAATATATATACATATGGTCCTAAAAGGGCTTCATGAGACAAGGGCATAACCTTTATCTGCAGAAGTCCACAAAGTCTTTTAAAATTGAACATATTTAGAGGAGTATTAAGAGTACTTTGTACTCAAAGAAAAGGGTGGCATGGGGGATGAAGGAACTTGGGGAAGGCATCCCAGGTGAGAGAAACAGAATATACAAAATCACAGAGGGAAGGAAGCCTTAGACTTTTTAGGGAAGAGCAAAATGCTTACAGCAGACAAAATCTGGATGGATAGAGGGACTGACTAGAAGAAATGAGAGAGAAACAGGACAAAACCCTGAGAAGCCTCATATGTGCTTCCCAGTTTCACCATTTTCTTACAGACAGTGGTGAGCCATGGGAAGATGTGAAGTAGATGCCTTTTAGAAATGCAATCTTGGGCTTCCCTGGTGGTGCAGTTGTTGAGAATCTGCCTGCCAATGCAGGGGACACGGGTTCGAGCCCTGGTCTGGGAAGATCCCACATGCCGCGGAGCAACTTGACCCGTGAGCCACAACTACTGAGCCTGCGCGTCTGGAGCCTGTGCTCCGCAACAAGAGAGGCCGCGATGGTGAGAGGCCCGCGCACTGCGATGAAGAGTGGCCCCCACTTGCCACAACTAGAGAAAGCCATCGCACAGAAACGAAGACCCAACACAGCCAAAAATAAATAAATAAATAAATAAATAAATAAATAGAAATACAATCTTTACCAAGGGAATTGATAGCTATGGTGCCTTTGGGAAGGCAAACTGGGTGACTGAGAGGTGCAAAGTGCAGACTTTTCCCTATGTACTCTTTTGTAACATTTTGGTTTTAAACTTTATGCATATATTACAGAGTTGAAAAAATTAACTGTTAGAAAAAAAATTTTTTTAACTCTGACTTTAGTGTGGAGGATAGTTTGGAGAAGAGCAAGACCAATGTGTGTAACAGGAGACTTGCAATCGCCTAGTGAAGGAATGATGAGGCAGGCACCATGTATAAAAAGGAAAAACTCAAGACCTATTTAGATATGAAATCAGTGAGGTACAGAGATTGGTGTGGACAGAGGGGGAAAGGAAGGAATCCTAATTACCTCCCAGGTTTCTGGAGAGATTGTCAGGAGGATGAGGAATGGAGGTTCAACAGAAATAATGAATTCTATCTGTAACATTAAGGCATCTGAGAGACCTTCAGGAAAGATATCCAGGAATGTACGGGTAATACAGGTCTATTAGCCCAAAAAAAGGTCAGTGTAGAGATACAGATTGGGTGTCCTCACCAAACAAATGGCAGAGTAGGGCGGTGAATTTGGGTGAGATCTCCCCAGGTTGTAGCATTAAGGGACCCAAGGAGGGAATGCTCACTTAGAGAATATGGATAATTAAGAAGATGCAGAAGCAATGTGAGCCTATGAAAGAAACAGGAAAAAAAAGCCGATTTATGTTAGACATTCTCTAGGAAGTTACAGTGATTAAAATCAGTTTGTGGATAGTTTCCCCCTATTTATCTAGGGTAGATGATTCCCAACTCCTGGTTTGAAATATTTTTAGGTTAAAACTTTTGCAACCCCCTCACGATGATGAATTTTAAGCTTCAATTACCCTTGTAAAAATAGGCCCAGAGCTGTTTTCTAGGGAAAATCTTAGCACTGTTCACAAGGACTCCCTCGGTCCATCTCTAGGTAAATGTGGTTGGTTAGTCCTGGTTGGGTTCCTTGCTTTTAATAAGAAAATATCAACCCTGCCCACCTCTCAGTTGATTCACTGAGTATCAGGCACGTGAATCTGTCCGTGATCAGCAGCAGGAAGAATAGTCATTCACCAAAAAAAATGTAACTCCAAACTCTTTGCTGCCCTATTCTTATCAGTTAAGGGAAATAATGTCCTTGGATGGTTGCCTGAAGGGTAGGCTGATCGTCTAAATTGTGCCCTTGGATCATCTGAGACTATCAGAGAGAGAGGTCGTTGGACTGTCTGGCTCTGGTTACTGTTAGATTCGTTTTTACTCAGTTTGGTAATACAAGGGGCTGATAACATGTGGATGCCTTGAATAGGCTAATAATTGGGCTCTCTGTTCCAACTAGTAATTCGGTTCCCTTCAAAACTGTATTCTTGAAAGATTTATTCAACGTTTATTTAAGTGGAAAGGCAGAGAAAAGAGGATGTCTGGAGCGGTGTCCCAGGAAGCAAAGACCCTGCGGTTCCCAGACCCTAACTTCTTAGGCAGCAGCCCACAGGCCATCTAAGCATGCATTTTGTGGCGTGAGGAGGTCTTATCCCACCCCAAGTGACTTACCAAAGTAGTTCTTTTTAGCTGCATCCTTCCAAGAAGAACTCAGGTAAATAAAGATTAGAGTGACGTTTTGGCGCCCCAGAGATGTGCAGTATCCTTTATAGACTGGCTTCCGGGCCACAGGCCAGCTCAGCTCCCTCTGCTCTACTGCTGCTGTCTCTGTCCTCAGTGCAGGAGGGTGCTGAGGGCTACTATGAGACACAGACATGCAAAGCTTCTTTACTTCTGCGGACCCAAATGTACAGCCTACCTCTAACCAAGCATGTCGTTGCTAAAGGCATGCATGTTAGTATTCTAACCTCATCCCTGGATTAACGTATTTTCCTTCTCCTCAGTTCCTTATTTATTTATTATTTACTTCGCTGGATATTATCACTCTCTAGGCTTCCCAGATGCTTTTTTTAAAGTAGACTTTATTTTTAGAACAGCTTTAGATTTACAGAAAAAAATGTAAAGATAGTACAGAGTTCTAATATACTCATGCCCAGCTTCCCCTATTATTAACACCTTACATTATATGGTACATTTGTTACAATTAATGAAAAAATTAAACCAGTGTTGATATTATATTATTATTAACTAAAGTCTATACTTTATTCCAATTTCTTTAGTTTTTACCTAATGTGCTTTTTCTGTTCCAGCATCCCGTTCAGGATACCACATTACATTTAATTGTCATGTCTCCTTAGGCTCCTCTTGGCTGTGACAATTTCTCAGATATCTTGGTTTTTGTTTTTTATGACTTGGACAGTATTGAGGTGTATTAGTCAGATATTTGCTGGAATGCCCCTCTATTGGAATTGGGTGTTTTTCTCATGGCTAGATTGGCGTTACAGGTTTGGGGAGGAAGAACACAAACAATGGTCTATCTTAATCACATCACATCAAAGGTTTATTCGGGTTTCTCTGTAGTAATGTCGCTCATTTTTTCCTCCTTTCCATCCTGCACTCTTTGGAAGGAAATCACTAAACACAGCCCACACTCAAGGACTGGGGAGTTATGCTTCCTCTCCCTTGAGGTGGGATATTTATTTAAATTATTTGGAATTCTTCACAGGAGATTTCTCTCTTCTCTCCCATTTATTTATTTGATCATTTATTTATAGCAGTATAGACTCATGAGTATTTACTTTATACACGGAGTTATAATCCAATACTCCTTCATTGTATTGCTCAGATTGTTCCAGCTTTGGTCATTGGGTGCTCTTTCAGTTGGCTCTTGTATCCCTTTGACATGCCTCCATCAATGTTGTTTTTGTTGTTTGTTTGTCTGTCGCTTACTTACTGACACTACAAGATGCTCAACTTGTATATTTCCTGTCCTGGTCCTAGGATCAGCCATTTCTCAAAGATGTCCTTGTTACTTTTATTGGAGAGTGGTATTAGAAACCAAGATTTGGTATTTGGAGTGTAATTGCTTCTAGACCCTCTCAGCTGACAGAGCAAGGAAATATATGTGTGTATTCTAACTAATAAATATACCCATATCTCTATTTCTCTATGTGGAACCACCCCTGTCTATATTAAGCTAAGCATGACTTCATACTGATCCATACAACCAACTCTAATTCATTGCCACGTAGATTATTCTAGCCATTCCCATTGCTTATCTGTAAATTCCTGCTCCAACAGTGAGAAACCTAGCTTCCATCATCTAACATCCATTTACCTAATTGCTCAATTTGAGTGTACATTTATGGAAGTATCAGAATTATTAACCCTACTCCTGTGGATAACAGTTTTATCAACTTGAGTCCAGTGCTTGTGTGCAGTTGCTTTTGTCTTTAGTTTTACCGACTTCACTCACTTCCAAGTGGTAATCTTGAATGCCACCATTTCCTTAGGTAATCACCTATTTCCTCCACCCTCTTCAGTGAGGTCGTTTCATATATGTACAATACAGACAGATTATGTTGTCACAATCTGCATTCCATCCTCAGGTCCGCCAAGCTCTGTTTTCATTGCCTCCTAGTCACCCTGCTGGTGAGGGAAGAGTTCCCTCCCTAGGGTTTTGGGAATAGCCAAACACACAACACCCGACACAGGACAGATGACATCAACAGCAGTCTGTTGGCCACATATACTCACAGTCTCTCGGGCAGGAGGGTACCACATAGAGAAGGCACTGCCACACGGAAGTTGCACTCAGGAACGGAAGGAACAACCAGAGGCTGTGGGAGAGAGTTTTGTAGTACCAAGAGGATGAGGTGCCCTCTGGTTCCTGTGAAGAATTTGATTAGTTGTTTGAATAATTCCACAAGTTGGCAGGGAACTGAAACTAACTACTCAGGGATCAGCACTGACTGTGCCTGGTCCCTTCAGTACGGAGAGTTAGAGGTTTAGCTAGAGGAACTTATCTATGGGAAGAATGGAGAGAGGGACATACAGTTAGGCCATTGTAGGCCCTCCCAGTTTTCCCAGGTAATAAACATGACTGTTAAGGCAACACATAATATTTAGACTTTATATTAGGCCTTATACTATGACTTCCCATATGATTTTTTAAAATTTGAATACATTAAGCTTCACTCTGTGCTGTAAATTTTTGTGGGTTTCGACAATGTCATGTATCCACTATTCTTTTTTTTTGTATCCACTATTATGGTATCATACAGAATAGTGTCACTACCCTAAAAACTCTCCTGTTGCTTCACACGTTCAACCATTCTCCTCTTTTTCCTGTCTCTATAATTTTGTCTTTTTCAGAATATCATATAATTGGAATCATACAGCATGTAGTATTTTCAGACTGGCTTCTTTCCCTTAGCAATTTCCATTAAGGTTCATCTATATCTTTTCTGTCACACTTAAAGTCTTTTGAAACAAGGAAAATGTACACTATTTAAAAAATTTTAAAAAGATTGGTCTCCATTCTAAAATATTTTCTTCAAATATTTTGAAATATTTTATACTTTCTAAAAGAATCTTACTAGGATAGAGATTTATTAAAAGTTATGTAAGGGACTTACCGCTTCCACTGCAGGGGGCATGGGTTTGATCCCTGGTCAGGAAACTAAGATCCCGCATGCCATGCAGCACAGCCAAAAAAAAAAAAGAAAAAAAAGTTGTGTTAAATGTGTTGAGGATATACTCTGAAGAACTGAGCTGTAATATAGCTTTGGTGGATTTTTTTTTTTTTTAATATTTATTTATTTGGTTGCGCCAGGTCTTGGTTGCAGCTCACTGGCCTGGCTCCTTAGTTGCAGCATGTGGGCTTCTTAGTTGTGGCAGGTGGGCTCCTTAGTTGCGGCACATGGGCTCCTTAGTTGTGGCATGTGAACTCTTAGTCGCGGCATGCATGTGGGATCTAGTTCCCTGATCTGGGATCAAACCCAGGCCCCCTGCATCGGGAGCACGGAGTCTTAACCACTGCACCACCAGGGAAGCCCCTGGTGGATTCCTTAAAACTAATAAATTATATAAGAAAGAAAAGAGAGTTAAAGACCTGATTTTTTTTAGTAAAGAATATTATTCCTTACCTATGTGACCATCATGTGAAATTACTAATGTAATTCTCATATTCTCTATCTCTATTATTTCTCTTACATAAAATAAAGCACAATTAAAGTACATTGTAACATGTGTAGAGTATTTAATTTCAAAAATTAAGTTGGTTTTATATGGGAATTCAGGAGTTTTTTATATGTTAAGAATTTGTTCTAAGTCTAGTATATTTTATTTTTACTGAAATGCTTCTAGATTGCTTGACTCTGAAATTTTAACATGGAGAATGTTCTAGGTGCCTTACTGGATTATGTACATTATAATTGACCTTTATAAAAGGCTTTATGTTTTGCCTGGAATTAATACTTTGTCATGGTTTTTACTTGCTTAGATTTCTAAGTACTTATTGATTCAACCCGAACTTCCACCAATTGTCTAAAATCTCTCAAAGACATGGAACATGTGATGTGTATTATCAGTCTAAGGTTCTTGAACTCTCCTAGAGCTTTCTTACCTGCTTCAGTTGTTTACCTTCTATACCGGTCTCAGAGTTCTCATCTGAGAATCCCCTTCAATATTGTCCTGGAGAGTCCCTTCCCTTTCTCCTATGTTGGGTTTATTGTTTCCTAATGCCGTGGTTTCCGTTTTTGTTGTTTGTTTTTGTCCTTTCTCCCTCGTTTTGGTGGAACAATCTCACCAGTAGTTTTATGAGAAAGCCTCAGGGAAGTAAAATTTTCTGAGAGCTTATGTGTTTGAAAATGTCTTTATTCTACCCTTATACCTTATGGTTTGGTTGGACATAGGGTTTTAAGTTGTAAAGAATTTCCTTGAGGGTTTTGAAGTCATTGCTCCATTGTCTTCTAACTTCCCTTCTTTTTTTTTAGACAAGTTTTTTGAAGTGTAATTGACATAAAATAAATCTCACTCTTTTTAGGTGTAGGTTTCAATGTTTTGAAAAATGTATACTATTGTGTAAGCATCACCACTATCAAGATTTAGAATAATTGCATCACCTGCCAGAATTCCCTTTTGACCTTTTAATTTCTGTAACTATAATTTTGCAGTGGCTTCTCTTGTTGCAGAGCATGGGCTCTAGGCACACGGGCTTCAGTAGTTGTGACATGCGGGCTCAGTAGTTGTGGCACACGGGCTTAGTTGCTCCGTGGCATGTGGGATCTTCCCGGACCAGGGCTCGAACCCGTGTCCCCTGCATTGGCAGGCAAATTCTTAACCGCTGTGCCACCAGGGAAGTCCCAATACTACACTACCTTGACTACTGTAGCTTTATAGTAAAGCCTTTTTTTTTTTTTTTTTGGTTTGTTCTGTTTTTAAGCAGTTGTATTGCTATTCCATTGTAAAGATGTACAGTAATTTGTTTAACTCAGCCTCTACTTAGGGGATTTAGTTGTTTCTATTTTTTATATTACAGATAATGCAACAAATGCCCATGGGCATATAACTCTGTACCCTTGTGATAGTGCTTGTGTAGGGCGCGTGTTTAGAATTGGGAATGCTGGATCAGTGTTTGCCCACATTTTCCCCTAGTAATTGGGTCTAGTTTCAGGTATAGATCCATTTGGGTAAGACTTATAGTGTAATTAACTAGGCTGTGCTTGGCTGTGTTCTAAGACACTGTCTGATCTTGAGCAGTGCCTTGTGGCCTATGTATTAAAGCAAAGATTCCCTGCTTTCCTCTTTGGTCAGTTCATGTTTTCCTCTTTGGTCAGCTATAGAAAGATGCTTCCTCGAGAACACAAAAATAAGAGTGCTGTCAGAGTTAGAGAGTGTTTGTCAGAACATCAGGGGCATTCTGCCTGTTTGACAGTTATACTTTTGATCAATTGGCAAGCCTATGTTCAAACAATTATTAATTTAATCTGGGAGTGGATTAGTCAGTTTGCTGATCAACCACAGAGGCGGGTGAAGTGCATGGTGTGGTGGAGAAGTTGAGTAGATGGAGAAATTAAGGCCTTGAGGTTGAAACTGAGCTCAAGTGGTAGGCATCTCAGGACCATGCTTTCTCTGCTCCCTCTGCCTTTCAACCTAATGCACAACAAGTAGCTTCTGAACCTCAATCAAAGATAATCCCCCAGTGGTTAACCCACCCTACCTGAATAATGAGTTGACTGTAATTTTATTTTAAACATGACTTGGGCTTATGCATGACCACTCTCCCCTCTTCCTACCCTTCTTGGTTCACTGATATATTCCCAATGCCTAGATCAGTGGCTGGCACATAGACAGTGTACAGTTTACATTTGTAGAGAGAATGTTTTTAAAAATTAGTTTATTGAATATACATTTATCTTGATGATTTGGTTAACAAGAGCTTCCCCTGAGAGATAAGCCACCCTCATTGTTCTGATCAAATCAAATTTCTGAGCCTACAGTGCTGTAGAGTCTCTAGCATATAGCAGACACCACTGACCACGGTGAATTCACGAAGATGAATGTTGTCTTATAGGGTTTTGTCTTCCTGCTATTATCAGTGATACCCATTATCCAGGAGTATTACCTATATAGTAATAATTATGATCACTAACATTTATCAGACTCTTACCCTGTGCCAGGCACCATGCTGAACACTTTATATGCACCATCCCATTTTATTCTCACAGCAACACTTCACAACGAACGTTATGAAGTAGGTACAACTGTAACCGAAAGTGGGGTCCGGCTGCTCGCCACTCAAAAGCAATAAAGAGGTAAGGTTGGTGGAAAGGAAACTTTGCTTTATTTTGGACGCCGGCAACCCGGGTGGGGGGGTGGTGCGGATACCTGTCCAAAGGCCGACTCCCCCCCCCAGCTGATAATCAGGGGGCAAGAGCTTTTATAGGCTGAGGGAGGGGGCTACGTGCAGAAACAATACAGTCAGCTCTGACAGTCATCTTGAAATTGGTCATTGGTGGTCTGACCAGCATCATCTTGACTGTTTTAAGTACGATTAATCTTCAGTTCCAGGGTTGGTTTGTTCCCATTTCCTTGAGGCCAATTCTCGGAATTGTGGCAGCTTATGTCATGGCTACAGTCTGGCCATCACGTAGTTAACTTCTTCCTCCTGGTGAGGGTTTCAGTATCTATACGACAGCTCACAGGACATGGCTCAGAATATTATCTATAGCCCTTGAGGGGGAACTAAAGGTCCTTGACTTTGCTTAATGACTAAACTATTATTTAGTCTTGTTGGACTGTCTTTGTTTCTGCATTTTCTCACTTCTCTGATTAAACTTATTCTTTGGCTAAAGTTTTTCACAGACAAAAGGCAGGCTGAGGACATGGGGGGCAAGGACCATAGGGTCCTGCTCCGTTCACAACTTTTGTTGTTACCATTTTACAGGTAAAAATCTCGGCTTAATTGACCTAAAAGCCAGTAACTTTGTTTTGATTTTACCTACATACTTACATGGTGAATGCAGCATTATTTTACTTTTTAAAAAATATTTATTTTTTTATTATTTGTTGCACCGGCTCCTTAGTTGCGGCATGCAGGCTCCTTTAGTTGTGGTATGCGAACTCTTAGTTGCAGCACGCATGTGGGATCTAGTTCCCTGACCAGGGATCAAACCCAGGCCCCCTGCATTGTGAGCGTGGAGTCTTAACCACTGCGCCATGAGGGAAGTCCCAGCATTATTTTAGATGAAGACAACTTTAGCAAATGATGACTCAACCCCAAAACACTAAACTTGTTATTGTTTAGGTTTGGGCTACCCAGTAGGATAGTCACCACCACATGCAGCTATTGAACATTTGAAATGCAACTAGTCCGAACCGAGATGTGTTGAAAGTATAAAATACACACTATATTTTGAAGACTTAGTATGAAAAAATATATATAAAATATCTCAATTTTTATACTGATTACAAGATAAATAATACTATGCTGGGCATAACTTTAAATAAAACATACTATTAAAATTAGCTTTACCTCTTTTACATTTTTAAATGAGGCTGTTAGAAAATTTACAACTACATATGTGGTTTGCATTTGTGGCTCGTGTTATATTTCTACTAGACAATGCTTGTCTAGCACATTTTAGACATTTATATTGGCCAGTTCAGCACAGATTTTACTCAGATTGAATCTGACAAAGAGCTCTAAGCTGTATCAAAATGATTCTTGGTGATTCAGAAAGAGGCCTACAGTTTCTCCAGGACCAAGCTCCCAGAGTATGGGGGCTTTCCCAATGCCAGGCCCCTGCAGTGTTGGTGGCTTCTCCAGTGCCAGGTTCCTGCCCTGTGCACTGGCTAGGTGCCCCTAATGACCAGAAGCTTTCCCTGGACCCCCTTCAGGCAGCTTCAAAACAGAACATTGTTGGGCAAGGCACCTCCCCATGAATGGCTTCCCCGCCATCATCCTTCTGGTGGCTTCCCAGCAAGTCCCAGAAACAAAACACTTCAACATCCAGTGAGCTATGCTGCATCTTCTCAGACATCTGGATCTCAACTCTGGGGGTGGGGAGGCCTCTTTCCTGGGTGCTCTATCTCTGCTCTAGTAGTGGCTGCTTATTTCTGCTCTTCCTGAAGTTTTCAGTTTTTCCTAGCCAGTCCCTTATTACCCTAATCCCTTAAATCTTTTCCTGTTCAAGTTACTATGTGACTTCTGTCTCCTCATTGAACCCTCACTGGTATACCAGCTATTTTAATTGGATGTTTGTATTTTTATACTCTGCATGTTGTTTATATATGTATATAATTACCATGTTTTGAGCAGTAACTGAAGTTTTCTTATTTTGCAAATACTAAATGACTTTTCTGTGCTTGCATCTGCAGATTTTAGCATTGGTCTAAATTCAAGTAATTGAAAAATACCAGAAGGCATCATGTGATAGTCTTTTTTTTTTTATTTTTACTTTTTGGCTGTGTTGGGTCTTCGTTGCTCTGCGTGGGCTTTCTCTAGTTGTGCAGAGGGGGGCTACTCTTCGTTGTGGTGTGTGGGCTTCACATTGCGGTGGCTTCTCTTGTTGCAGAGAACAGGCTCTAGGCGCGAGGGCTCAGTAGCTGTGGTGCACGGGCTTAGTTGCTCCGCAGCATGTCGGATCTTCCCAGACCAGGGATTGAACCCGTATCCCCTGCACTGGAATTCTTATCCACTGCGCCACTAGGGAAGTCCCATGTGATAGTCTTTAAATCTGCCTATATAGTTCATCTACTTAGATTCGAAGAGTTGTCTCTGATGAATGTGAAATTTATTCAAAATTTAGCTGTTCAAAAATTTTAAACTACTGATGATTTTACTCTGTAGTATATTCTCATAGGACTTTTTTGGGGGGGAGAGGGCAGGAATCAGGAAAGGGCAGATTTGCTCTGATCAAGATGACTGGAAAATGGCTTGCTATTCCCTTTAAAGAGTTAATCCAGTGCTAAAATTACATGTTAATGAGATGTCTGTACTATATGATGTATGACTAGCACTGTGGTTCCACACCTAGGCCATAGATGAGTAAGTATTCTATTTAATAAAGACAAATTTTCTACAAAAGGAATCTTACATTGTACAATGTCTGTATTAATTAAATGCATTCCAACAACACTATTGTCAGAATCCTTATTACCAGAAAAAGAAAATATATACCTTTCACAATCTCTCTGTGCATTAGTTTGCTCCTCTCCAAAATAAAGGAGTTTTATTACACCATCTCAAGTCTCTTGCAAATTTAAAAGCACTGCGCCATGCTGTGCTACCTCAGAGGTGTATGTTCCCAGAGGTTTCTCTCTCCAGAGTCATCCTAATTGAACAGTACTTCTCTCTGAGGCTTCCTGCTTCCTGCCTCTCTCCTGCCTTGGGGAGCTGCTTCTCCTCTGAGGGCTGCTCCCCTGCAAAACAGGGACCATAAACAGTTTCTGCTCTGACTATGCCCTCTCCACTCTTGAGGTGGCTGAGCCATTTACTGACAGGCCATCCTTCCTCCCATTTGCCCAAGATGGTCATGTTTCTGAAACAGTACTATTGGCCACCTGGTATTAATCCCATATGCTTCTTCCTCAGCCACCTCTACCACTTGATGTAACTTAAGGAAGCTGGACCTTTCTCCAATACCGTTTTATCAGTTGTCTTTTTTACAAAAGACCTTTCCCCTAAAGGCCTTAATTTCCTCCACATAACTCTAGAGTTCAAATCATTTTAAACATTTTTGAGGGCAAATCACACACTTTTTACATGTGCTAGATGTTTATTTGCAGAGCTATATAAATGTAACACTATTAGATTAGGTCTCTGAATTCCCTGGTGGTCCAGTGGTTAGGACTTGGCGCTTTCACTGCAGTGGGCCCGAAGTACCAAATTAGACAGACACATGCACACACACACACTGGAAATGTATACAAGAACCATTTTTTTTTAAATTGAAGTATAGTTGTTTTACAATGTTGTGCTAATTTTTGCTGTACAGCAAAGTGATTCAGTTATACATATATATGCATTAATATTCTTCTCCATTATGGTTTATCAGAGGATATTGAATATAGTTCCCTGAGCTATACAGTAGGACCTTATTTATCCATTCTGTAAGTTTACATCTGGTCACAGCTTTTAGAATCCTCAGCCAGATCAAGGATATAGGGGGGTCCAAGGGAAAGACTGGTAAAGAAATTTCTTTGAAGAGTTAAGTATTCAACTCAACCTTCCTGGAAAAGGGGGTTACTACCTTCTAGCTCTAAACCTAGGGAAGGAAACTTCAAAGGAACCACTCAGAGAGCTTGGAAATTTGCTTCCTGCAACTGTTTTGGTGGGGGGCCAGGAGAGTGCTGCTGCCATGCGATCTCCCTGCACTTAAGAACTTGTTCAGGCCAGGGAGGTGGGAATGTTTCCTGTGGACCAGATGTGGGCCACTCAGGAGAGAGGGAAAGCATGGGATAATTTTGAATCCTGTCCATAGGGCCCTCAGAGTTATAGAAAACCTCAGGAGAAAGAGGTTGGATCCTAGGGGCTAGGAAGGAATCACAAAAGACTATTCTGAATTAAGATGGGAACTACAGGAAAGGTCATACAAATGCCCGAGAGGAAAAGTTTAATAATCTGCAGGGTCCAGACACTGTTTACCCACCCAACCAAGGAAGAACCAGCCTCCATTCCACCTCTCCTTCCTCCTCCTGTCTACTCTTTAACCCCACTGAGGAGTGAAATTGCAGCTCACAAGCCCCAGAGAATGTATACAGGGGGAAGGCTGAGATCAGAGGGACCATGCCCCCTTCTCCACTGCTGGCTCCAACCCAAAGGAGGCCCAAGCTGGAAGATGTGAGATAAGGTTAAGTCAACTTTGAAGTTTGACTATAACATAGGACTGGAAATTTTATTTGAAATAAAAAAATAACTTACTGAAATAAAACTGTTTTTACAACTAATCATGACTGGAGGGTATTTTTTGTTATCTGTGAATAATCCAAAAAAACAAGGGTCAGACCAAGTCTTCATCCTGGGGCACAGGAACATATTTCCACTGTATAAAGATGAGGACACAAAAATAAAACTGTTTTTACCTCAATCCATACCATGCCTGTGGTAATCTACATGCCACCTGCATACATGAGAACCATTTTTTTTCACTGGTATTTTCTTTGAACAAGACATACCATACCATACAAGGAAGCTTTTGCTTCAGATTCCATTCTTGGTTCCTGAGGTTGATAGCCTCTGCCCTGTGCTTCTCTTAGATTATGATCTGAACTACCTTTTGTTTTGAGGAAAAAAAACAACAAAAATATGAAATATAATCCACACGTAGTACGAATGAGAAAGAGAAAGCTCCTTATCATTTAACTTGGTAAGAGTTAGGGTTGGGATCTTAGTTCCCTGACCAAGGATTGAAGCCGGGCCCTCAGCAGTGAAAACAGAGTCCTAACCACTGGACTGCCACAGAATTCCCATAATTTAACTTTAACCACCTTTCTAAAGGTTCCTCCACTCCCAATCTATCACACTCTTTATATGTCTTCACAGCACTTATCACTACCCGAAATTGCTTACCTGTTCTAGGTCTGTCAACCCCCAACACACACACACATGCTATCGAAATCTTAGTCAGACAAGGACCCTTGTCTGCCTTGTTTTCCACTTGTATCTCCTTGGCCTAGAACTGCTTCTGACACATAGAGGTCACTAGATCTGGTTCATAAGGGGCACTGTATCAATAGAAATGAAAGGGAATCATAGAACATCTAGGTTCTTCCAAAAGTGTCTGTTTAATTTTAAACTCTTGGTTTCTCATTGCCCAATCTCCCCTGAACCTCTAGCAGGTTGGCTTTGTTCCTGATGCTCTATTGAAACAAGGTTTATGGAAGTAAACACTAACCTAAATTTTGCAAATCCCGGAAGTCTTTTTTTTTTTTTTAATTTTAAAATCTTTTTCTCCTTGGCCTCAGCCACATACAATACTTGGTTTGTGTGACTCAACCCTATCCTTGGTCCTGGGCTATTTCTGCAACCACTAGAGTCAACCATCAACTTCAACCATGTCGGTTGTTGCTCCCACTGCATCTCTAACATTGCCTAGCACATAGTAGCAACATATGTATTATGTTGAACAAATTAATGAACCACTCTCTCTCGTGTCTCCTATGGACATCTCCCCAAATCGTTCCTTGAGCCTCTCCAAATTGTCTTTTCTTTCTAGAGTATCTGTATTTTCAAATGGTTTCAACCATTACTGAGTCAAGGATGGTTTACTGAAGTTAATCTGTCAAGAAACTGAATCCTCAAAAAAAGAGAAAAAGAAAAAAGAAAGTCCTTTTTTTCTCATCATTTCTAAATGCCTACCAGGTCTCACCATCACCTCATACCTCCATTTAAGTTGTCCTCACCATTTTAACCCCTAAAATCAGTTCTCTTTCACAACTCTCTGGTCATTACTTCCAAGTGCAGACCTCCAGCCCAGGCTTCCCACTTGAATAGCCACCAGGCTTACTCACTTCTTCCAATGAACTTCCTCTTGGTATCCCACAGGCAACAAAACCTAACTTTAATATTTTCCCCCTTGTTGCCTCCACCCTATATTCCCTCAGTGAATGCACCACCTCCTTGCCCCTAGTCCAAAACATCCAAGACTCCTACCTCCAATATTTCTGAGGCCTACCGCACTAGACACAATGCTACGTTTTTTAAGTTATTATTATTATTTTATTCATTTTTGACTGCTCTGGGTCTCCGCTGCGGCTCTCGGGCTTAGTTGCAGTATGTGGGATCTTAGTTCCCTGACCAGGGATTGAACCCGGGCCCCCGGCATTGGGAGCATGGAGTCTTAACCACTGGACCACCAGGGAAGTCCCGCTATATTTTTATATGTGATCTCATGGAAGCCTCACACAGCCTATGATACAGAAGGAAGAGGGGGCTTGGAAGCTACTCCCTTTGATTCAAGTTTTACATGTTCTCAGTAGACACATCCCCCCTACAGCCAGCCCCACTGCTACCTTAGTCCACGACCTCTTGATTTTCAGACTATTTAAGAACCTGTTGCCTGGTTTTCCAGCTTCAAAACTTATCACATCCATACCATCACCTTCCATCACCATCATATTAATCTTGCTAATGATAACTAATCATGCCATTGTGTGTGCTTAAAACCTTCCAATGATTTATCATTGCTTCAAGCTAAAGTCCAAACTCCTTAGTATAATACTCAAGACCTTACACAATCTGATCATCCTCACCCCTCTAGATTCTTCTTACCAACCCCCTCACATTCTCTCGACCTGACAAACCACAGTATGTGATTGAAAGGCCAAGTAAACACACAAAACATTAAGACATGTTCCTGGGTCTCACTTCAGATACCCTTTGCCGACACCCATCTGGTCCTGAGTATCCTCTGCCCAAGAAACACAAATTCCTTAGTTGTGGCATTGGCCCCAGGCATCTTCTGTCAGATTGAGGTCCACTGTCCAAACCAACTTTGACCCTCAGGACATGATGAGATACGTCAGATGTGAACTTCCTGCAAACTAGTATTCAATGAACCTTAATCCACCTGCTTGCATTCTATACTGAATGTGTTAACCCAGCTCTCTCTCTCCCACTGCTGCTCCCTGAGTCTTAAAATTAATTTTAACTGTGATCGGAGCAGCTTTAATTGGTCTGTGAGCCACCTATGATCTATGGAGATAATTACCATTGCATCAGACAATTTCCCACTGAAACCCAACCTATTTGTCAAGGGTCATAGGCACTGGCAAACGAGATAAGCTCACCTTACACTCAAACACTTTCTTAATGCATCACTGCCCACCTCTCACAACCCCTTTGTGCCAACTGTTTTCTGGCCCAGGATTTAGAAATTCCACGTCTTCAGGTCAGTGCCCACTCACCTCAAGGCCTAATATTTATTCCATCCTGGGCATTACCTATCTTAATGGGCCTCTCCATCACTCAGGAACCAACCATTAGTAACAATGGAAGATTTCAGAAAGATCTTAATACCAAGTCAGATTATTTCAGTATTCTGAAGCCAAAGTGTATTAAAGCCACTATTTTTGTAGGTCAAAAGCAATTTCATAAACTTGAACCTACCATACCAACTTTAGGCCGCAGCCACTGTATAAGCACCTTCACTCACTTAACTCGGAAGCCCATAATGTTAAGACCTCCAGCTTACAACTGCACAGGCACAGCAGTAAAATCACACTAACATATGTCAACTGGATCCAGGAACCATGCTCTCAATTATGCATCCCTAAAGTACAGAGTACTGAGTCATTATATTGAGTCTCACATATTGGGAGGAAGCCCAATGTAGATTTAGATCAGCAGGGGCTTCTGTAGAAGTCAAGTGTAAGCTAAGACCTGAAGGATGAGTTAGGAAAAAAGCGGGAGGAAAGGAATTAGCTAGAATTTTGTGAATGCATTCTAAAGGTAAGATTGGTGAGGCAGTGATGATCATGAAGACCCCTTCAAGGTCAGGTTAAGGATGTTATACTTAATACAATGGGAAGCTAAAAGCTAGGACTGCACAGCACGGCCACACTGCTATTTTATGCCAGTTGTTCCAACACTTGCGCTGTTTAATTAATTTTCTGTTCTCTCATTCAGCAGTCCAACAAACTCAGCCTTGTCTTCACCTCAAAAAACTGTATAGCAGTAACACCAGAACTGGGAAAGCAAGGCAAAAAAATTCAGAGCACTGAAAATCAATGATCACCCAACTAAGGGTTAAAATAATTCCAGGGATCTATTTATCATTGCCTTTAGCCTACAAATATTAGTTTATACTTGGCCTTCCTTTACATTCTACTCAATCCACTGCATTTGTCCGTGGCCCTACAAACCTTCTTCCATCTTTTGTTGTTGACTCACACTAAGCAGGTTGCTTTAGTTTTTCACTTAGCTGACCACCTTAAACGGCATGCACAGCCTATAACCTAGGTGCCAAGCAACAGTTAAGATCACCTTTCCAAAAATCTGAAAAAGTATATGCATAGCTGCATCACTTTGCTATACACCAGAAACTAACACAATACTGTTAACCAACTATACGCCAATAAACATTTTAAGAAAAAAGAAAAAATCACCTTTCTGAAATAGAATTCATTGAACTCCTATCCTTCATGTTCTCACCGGTACTCCAAAGCCTATCGTACACGATTGACAACCACTCCCCAAACACCATAGATGTTACTAAAAGAAATTAAGTTATGCTCTTTCACTTATGCTAACATTTTAAATATCCGTATGTGTTGTACTAAGAATTGTACTACGTAAATTCACTATATTCTTCACATCACCTGCCAGTGTTGTCTGCTTGAAGGAATCCTGGAATTCTGCTTGTTCCTTGTCCTCTTAAGCAGTACCACAACCCAGTTCAAAAGTTACTGTTCCAGAACAGCCACTTAACAAGTAAATCTGATTTTAAGCTGTCCCATTCGCAAACCTATATAAATCATCGATACAAGCCTATTAAAAATACCTTAGCACACCAGACACTTTTTTAAAACCGGAACATTTATTGCGTGACTAATAATTGAAATCCTTAAGATGAACTGGATGCTGCAACAGCTGCCCTCTTGGGTTTAGGTGTTGTTCCTTCACGGAATCCATGCCTGCACCGTGTTAAAAACAAGAACAGTTACTTCAGCAATGCCAACACATACATTTTAATTTTTGCTAAAACAGATTTTTATGAGCTTATCTCAGTTAAATCCGAAATCAATATTGAATTCATATGTTCAGACATTTATTTTTACAACATCACTGATAAGCTGCAGTATTTACTTCCTTCTGCTTCAAGATAGCCATTTCAGGAATACAGATAACTTTAATTAGAAAAAATAAAGAAAAAAGGGCAACACATTTGGTTGCACTGATCACTGGGCCAGCATTTCCCCACCACTTAAGATTCCTAAGGCATTTGTGAAAACGGGTTCTTAAAGTATGAGCCAGAGATCCTACTCTCCTTTAGCCAAAGAAAAACAATGTGTTTAATGGTAGACATTTTCTCAACTGCTTAACTACTCTATACCTTAACTCATTTAATATTAACACCTACTTGAAGTGTACTGTTATCCCTCTTTTTGAGGGACAGACAGGTTAAAGTTGGCTTCAATTCATGCTCTTAACTCTTACATTGAACAAGCAGACCACTGAATCCTAAGCCCATACTACTGTATAATAGTCTTATACATTAGGAAGTGCAAAGCGCAAAGAAAGGTCACTTCAGCACATGAACACAAGCACATCTAAGGGTGTCGTGTTTACAAACGCCCAAACTGTCTTGAGGTCTTTTAAAATTTGAAAACCTGGAATTGAGCGGTAGAGGTCAGAAATTCTGCTAAATATCCTACACTGCACAGGACAACCGCCCTCCCCAACAAAGAAATCACCTCAGCTGAGACCTTACATGGGTTAACCCCTCAAAAGCTACCACTAAAATGCAGTTTCTCTGTTAAGTCTAGATGGCGGCTGAAATTAAAACTCTAAGGCCTGTCTTTAAGTAACAAAAGACTATAAAATTTCTTTCTACACAAACGCCAATAGCAACTGACAGTTTTCTAGAGCAGACTTGCCCAAAGCCACAAAACCGGAAAGTCTCCTTTATGCATGATTATCTTGACAAATTTTGGTAGGAAAGTGAAATGTAGGTATGCTAACAAATGTCATCACATTTTCTGGAGTCTAGCTCCAACTAAGCCCCGGCATGTATAGCTCATACTACTGTTTACTGAAAGATTCACAAGATCTAAACTAACTGATCTGCAGGTTATGGTGGCAGAAGAGAAAAGTTCCTTGCTAATACCTCATCCCACCAACCAGGGCAGTTGAGAGGATAATTATGCAAGCTCACAGAACCAACTACAACTGAAACATAAAAACTGTACCTGAATCTGCGGTATACAATTTTTAGGTGCCTCATTCGACCAGTCCCGGTGGTATTTCGTCTTTTAGCTTTAGCACTCCAGTTATCTAAAACACACATTCAGGTGAAGGTTCTATAAGGTTTTTCCCCACACACCTTGTAAGCACAGTCAGTCAATATACTTAAAAATGCCTGCCCTGGGTTTTAACCCCACTTCATCGCTATACAGATGCCCCATTCTGCTAGGGACCGCCTAATGCTCAGTCATGCCCCACTGAGGTACAAAACAAACACGGGACAATTCTCAACGTCAGGATACACTCTACCAGAGTCTAGTAAACATGCACTTACACTTCCTCTTCCGCTTGGCAGGGTAGCCACATTTACCGCAGGTCGACTTCTGAAGGTGGTAGGCCTTAGAGCCACAGCGGCGGCACAACGTGTGCGTCTTATTCCGACGCTTTCCAAACGAGGACGTTCCCTTCGTCTACAAGTTAAGGGCACAGACGATTCTTCAATCTGGCAATTTCTACACACGTTCTTACGTTTTCAGTTAAAGAAACATCATGACAACCACAGGGTCTCCAACTGTGGGAGTCTTGAGTTTTCTTTTTTTTTTAAAATGTGGTTTATTTATTTTATTTACATGTTTTCAAATCGACTGCAGTGTATTAAGAATTCAAATGCTATAAACACAGCAAAGTCTGACTTTTCTTTAACGCTAAATCAGAAACCTCTACCGGAATTTCACGTCATCTAAAGCCCCCTGCAAGAGTTGCTGTCTTCTGAAATTCGCTACATTATTAAAAAGAAGAAAAAAAGATATAATGCAAAAGACGAGATAACGTGGTTTTCCTACCCAACCCTACTCCAAAAACTAAGAGCTCCTGCCCAGGGACCACCGCCAACGATTCCTTGGCTTACAGAGCCCAACACTCTCAAACTATGCTTCTTCTGTCCTTTCCCATAGGAGAGCAGGGCTGTGCGGGCTCCCCAAAGGTCAGACAGAAGCAAGGCGCCTAGACCAGCTGCAGCTCCACGACTGCAAGCCCCGCACTCCCAGACAGATAGGGGCCATTCTTCTGCCTCTCGAGGGCCACCGCATGTCCCTTTCCTGCCCACCGGCTCCCATTATCGGAAACCTTGCCGGGCCCCCACGGACAGCAAGGAACGCGGCGCAGAGCGCTAGGATGCAAGCCGATTCCGAGAGCCCTTGCAGACCACTCACCATCTCGCTTCTGCCGCCGAGACCAAAGAGACCGAAAGAGAAGGCACTTCCGCTATATCGCGCTCAGAAGCTTCCGCCCAGGAAAGTACTTCCGGCGGGGCGCGGTGCACCGCTCTCAAGCGTCCGTCGCTGCAGCGTGGGTGGGGCCGAGAGGAGGATCCCGAGCCAGGCGGGGCCAATAGAAGGTTCAGAGGGGCGGGGCTCACAGCTTTCTGGGCCCGGGGTGGGCGTCTGTGTAGGGTTCGGGGTGGGACTGGGGTTCTTCGCCAGGTTCTTCCTCAGTCCCGCCGGAAGCTTTCGGCTGACGCTGATCATCGCTGAGAGGTCGCTAGGAGGACGGAGCTGGGCTCAGAATATGAAGAGAAAGGCAAATAATGTTTTTTATAACTGTAGTACTTTAGAGGCAAATGATTTGATCCCCAATCTTGTTATGCCAAGGAATCAGACGTGGAACTTGTTAAATATTGTTTCCTAAACTCTAACGTGAGGAAATCTGGTTCAGCAGCTTTGGATGGGGCTTGGACATCTGTACTTCAAAACACTATAGTGTTAATGTTGGTGGTTCCCAGACCTTCTTGATAAACGCTAATCCACTTGTAACCTTCTTGCCTAGGAAAGCCCCCACCCTCGCAAAAGGATAAAATATCCAAACATTTAAGAGTTAGGGAAAAACGATCCTAAATGTGCGTGCTTTCTAAAGGAAACAGAATTCGTGACCTATCACTTGTGAAATACTGGCAAAGTTAACTAACTACCAGCAGAACAAGGTGACGTCTAGGAATTAGAGGTTTAATTTTGACAGGTTAACAGTTGATTAGTGCCTAGTCAGTACTAGGCTCTTCTAGAAACTGGGAATAGAAACATTTACAGGACATAGTCCCTGTCTTCATGGAAGTGGTAGGTGGGGAGTAGGGGGTTCAGGGGGAGGTGCAGCCAGGGGAGAGAGAGAGAGAAGGCCAACATTTGGGTGTTTGGACCAAACTGCAGTTCAGGGGAGACTTAACTGGATTAGGTGTTGTATTAGTTCCCCATTGCCATTCTAGCAATTTACCACAAACGTAACGGCTTAATACGAAACATTTAATCAACAAGTATAAAGTTTCAGTTATGCAAGATGAATACATTCTAGAGATCTGCAGCACAATACTGCATCTACAGTTGACAATACTGTATTTTACACTTAAGGACGATAATCACAAACCACCAGCTAGTCTTTAAGCTACAGTCAATCCAATAATTTCCTTTCTTTGCTTCACACTTTATAAAGTCTTTCTTCCCCTGGCTCATAGAATGTTACTAACCACTTCCGGTTTGGTGCTGCCCTTTTTGGATCGATTTTTGCTAAAATAAACTTAAATTTTAACTATGCCTGTTTATCTTTTAATAGGCCCTTGTAAGTACTCTGGCCCCACCCAGATAATTCTCTCATCTCCATGTCAGCTGATTAGCAGCCTTAACTGTCCTTTGCCTTGTAACGTATTCACAGGTTGTGTCATCTTTGGGGAAGATCATTATTCTGCTTAGCACAAGTGTTATGACAAATGAGATCAGTGTAGACTGTTGTTGAACCCAAGTTAGTGTGCCTGAGGCACAGTGAGGCCAAACAAACTGAAACATTGGAGTTTGGAGCAGAGAAAGGACCAAACAAGGAGGACAGCGCAGCTCATGCTCAAAAGACCTGAACTCTCTAGTGGTTTTGGGGGAAGAATTTTTTGGGTTTTTTTTAAAAATCATTTATTTATTTTTTGGCCCTATGGCGCGGCTTGCAGGATCTTATTTTCCCGACTAGAGATTGAACCTGGCCCTCTGCAGTGAAAGCCCAAAGTCCTAACCATTGGACCACCAGGGAATTCCTTCAGGGAAGAGTTTTTAAAGGCAAAATAAGGGCTGCAGGGCATGTGACTTTCTTCTCATTGGCTGGTGGTGAGGTAAGAGTGGTGTTCCAGGTTCTGATTGGTTGGTGGTGAGGTAAGAGAGTGGTGTTCCAGGTTCTGATTGGTTGGTGGTGAGGTAAGAGAGTGGTGTTCCAGGTTCTGATTGGTT
Source organism: Eschrichtius robustus (assembly GCF_028021215.1). Taxonomy (NCBI): domain Eukaryota; kingdom Metazoa; phylum Chordata; class Mammalia; order Artiodactyla; family Eschrichtiidae; genus Eschrichtius; species Eschrichtius robustus. Next base: position 33,713,797 of record NC_090825.1, read on the forward strand.
GGTGGTGAGGTAAGAGAGTGGTGTTCCAGGAATCTTGCGCTCAGCCACCCTCCACCTCCACCTGGGGGCCTTAGTTCCCATAGCAGAACTCAAAAATTTGTATCAGATCACTATGTATATCCATTGGGGAGTAACTAGGACTCTGCTTTATCGCTGCACTGTTGTTTCTTGACTGCCTTTCTTTTGTTTCTGCATTCCCTCACTTCCCTAATTAGTAACTGTTCGAATCTACCCTTTGGAACACAGCAGCGAAGATCTAGGAGGCTGAAGCCTTTTTCCTACAGACAAGAAAAGGGGGACATGGAAAGGCTTTTGTACCCAGGAGGGCCCCACAGGGTGCTGCTCGGTTTCAGGAGGGGTAGGACAGGTAGCAACCACTGAGGACACAAATGGTGTGACAGGCACTATGTCCGAGTCTCTTTTACCCCAGACATTCCCCAAACTGTAAACATCAGAGTGAAATATTTTTCCTCCTCTCCCTTTTTGGTGTGCTTGAAATCACACCATTCTGGCCCTGGTCAGGTAGGCCCTTGGCTCTATAGAGGCCTATGAAGCCAGTTTAGAATTTCCAGATTTCTATCCAAATGCCAGGTTTAAGTCGGGAGTAGAATGACTTCTGAAACAGATGATCTTGTTACAGAGTCCAAGCTCTCTGCTTGCCGCACGGCAGACCAATAAACTGGGAGACGAGGTGTTGAGGCAAAGAATACGACTTTATTTGGAAAGCCGGCGGACTGAAAAGATGGCGGACTAGGGTCCCCAAAAAACCATCTTAGCGGGGTCTGGATGCCAGTTTCTTTCATAGAATCAGAGAGGGGAGTAAAGTAAAAAGGCAAAATAGAGAGGGAGATTCGGGGAGGAAGTAAAGTAAAAAGGGTAAACATCTTCTGGAGTGACCAGCCTGGGGAGGGGTTGGTTAATTTCTTCTTTCTTGCAGCCATTCACAGGTGGGTAGGCTTCCCTGAGGCAGTCCATTATGTATGATTATAATAACAAAAGCTACGAAAAGCAAGTGCTAAAGTCAAAGAAACAGATCCAACATGGAGTCAAAATTGGCTCTTCCCTGTTGCAATCTCTGCTGTTACTTATGGTGTTTTGCCATTTAGCAGAGAGTGATAGAGACTTCATAAATCTTGCATCTATTGTTCTGATATAGTTCAGGTCTCTTGACCTGCCTTTTTTTCCTACAATAGATGAAAATTAGTGCTGACTTTTCTCTTTAAAAGAAATCACATAATTTAAACTCCTAGCTGCAAGCAAATTTTTTACACCTGTTTCACTGTATTTGATGTGAGGGATATATTTTCAAATCTTTATCTCCTGGCCACCATTCCCCCAGCTCACTTCTGAAACCGTGTAACTCAGATTGGGGCTCGAACCCGCGGTGTTTTAACTGAGATCACACACCTGATCTCAGGATTTAGACTCACGGTCTTTTCTTGATGTCTCATCACAGAAGGAATTCAGTGAGAGACAAAGTGATAGGTAAGAAGTGGATTTATTTAGAGAGAAACACGCTCCACAGACAAGAGTGTAGGCCGTCTCAGAAGGCGAGAAAGGCACCAGGGTATGGGGTTGTCAGGTTTTTTATGGGTGGGTAATTTCATAGGCTAATGAGTAGGAGGAGTATTCCAGCTATTTGGGGGAAGGGGTGGGGATTTCCAGGAATTGGGCCTACTTTTTTTCTTTTTAATAAATGTATTTATTTATTTTTGGTTGCTTTGGTCGTTGCCGCGTGCGGGCTTTCTCTAGTTGCAGCGAGCAGGGGCTACTCTTCGTTGCGGTGCGCGTGCTTCTCACTGCGGTGGCTTCTCTTGTTGCCGAGCACAGGCTCTAGGTGCACGGGCTTCAGTAGTTGCAGCACACGGGCTCAGTAGTTGTGGCTCACGGGCTCTAGAGCACAGGCTTAGTAGTTGTGGTGCATTGGGTTAGTTGCTCCGCGGCATGTGAATCTTCCCGGACCAGGGTTCGGACCTGTGTGCTCTGTATTGGCAGGCAGATTCTTAACCACTGAGCCACCAGGGAAGCCCAGGCCTACTTTTTGACCTTTATGGTTGGCCTTGGAACTGTCATGGCGCCTATGGATGTGTCATTTAGCTTGCAGATGTGTTACAATGAGCATATACTGAGGCTCAAGGTCTAGTGGAATTAGACTGGTCTACCATCTTGGACCTATTTGGTTCTAATTAGTTTATATCATGTCCTCAGGCTATGTCATTCTTTTAAAGGTTTTGCCCTGCCCCCTTCCCTCCTGTTCACTTCCATTTGCATTCTAAGTGTGTGCAATGCAGATTTCCTGTTACCAAGGAACTGAATTTAAACTTCCTCCCCTAAATTTAAATTTTACTGTGAAATATGTAACTTCAAATAAACACTTTTCTTCCCATCAGCTTTGAGATCTCCTGGAGCAAGTTCTTGTGGGAGAGGAGGGTATTTAGGGGGAGCAGTGGGGAGGAGATGGGGTTTGAGAAGCTGGTTATTAGAATACCTTACCAACCAAGTTGAATTAAAAGAAAAGATTGGCAAACCTACTAACATTGCCAATCAAATTGTTAGTATTAGGTGGGATACATCTCTTGAAACCCATACCTTTGTGACACATTTTAAAACTCTCAACCTAAAGTTAATTTTTAATGTCATATATGGATTCTCTTATTCTTTTTCAACCTTAGGGACACCAGAATTTAATGAATCATTATCCTTGGTTATGCTCAGCATTGGTCCATGCATGGCCTGCTTTCACTTACATGTTTAACTATTTACCTTTAATAATTTAATAAACACCTATAAACTCATTCCCAGATGATATCCTATGTCTAACTCCATGATTTCCCTGTCCTCCAATCCCATCCCATCCCTAGCCTCCCCTAAGCAAGGTAGCCATCCTTCTGAAGTTCATTTCCTTACTTCTCATTTTATATAATTATATTGATTCCATGTGTATTCCTAAAATGTGTGTGTATGTCTGTATTTACATTATTTTGAGCTTTTTAAAAAGGGTTTCATGCAGCATATAATATTTGAGGACTTAAAATTTCCCCTTAATATTGTTATGATTTATTTATATATACTGTGGGTCACTGAAGTTCATTCTTTTTCAATGCTGTATATTACATTATATGAGATACCACAGTTTACTCATCCAGTATCCTGTTGATAGTTATTTAGATTGTTTTCAGGTTCTTGTGAACTATAACTGAAAATAAAAACCAACTAGATAGTTTTTTAAAAAATTAAAGTCAGCTAACAAGACAAAAAATGTAAACTATTAAAATAAATAGAAATGTTTAAAGTAGAAGGTATGAATACCACTGTAATCATATCACCAGAGATACCAGTGTTACAATTGGAGTATCTCTTTCCTGGCTGTCTTCTTTAAAATATAATGTATATGTATATACACATATTGTATACATACACTATACACATATTAACTTTTTAAATAAAAATGGGATTTAGGGCTTCCCTGGTGGCGCAGTGGTTGAGAGTCTGCCTGCCAATGCAGGGGACACGGGTTCGAGCCCTGGTCTGGGAGGATCCCGCGTGCCGCGGAGCGGCTGGGCCCGTGAGCCACAATTGCTGAGCCTGCGTGTCTGGAGCCTGTGCTCCGCAGCGGGAGAGGCCGCGATAGTGAGAGGCCTGCGCACTGCGATGAAGAGTGGCCCCCGCTTGGCACGACTGGAGAAAGCCCTCGCACAGAAACGAAGACCCAGCACAGCCATAAATAAATAAATATAAAAAAAAAAAAAATTCCTGTTCCTTGTTTCAGTTCTAGTTAAAAAAAAAAAAAAATGGGATCTATAACTTGCTGTTTTCCATAATATATTATGGATATCACTACTTGTCAATATGTGTAGATTCACTTCATCCTTTTTTTTTCTTTTTTTTTTTTGTGGTATATGGGATGAGGGCAGAACGGTTTTGTAGCTTTTGCACTTTATTTAATTTATGTATTTATTTAAAGTCTTTATTGAATTTGTTACAATACTGCTTCTCTTTTATGTTTTGGTTTTTTGGCCGTGAGGCATGTGGGGTCTTAGCTCCCCGACCAGGGATCGAACTCGCACCCCCTGCTTCGGAAGGTGAAGTCTTAACCACTGGACCACCAGGGAAGTCCCTACTTCATCACTTTTAACTTCATTTTGGTATTGCATTGAACTGAGCAGAACTCTGCACCCCGCTCCCACCCCACCCCAAGCACAAAGGCTCCTTCATGTCTCCTGCCTCTTGTTTATAGAAAAGCTGAAGTCTCCCAAGCCTCCCTGAGTCGCAAAACAGCAAGCTCAAGCCGTTAATGATTAGGACAATAGAGTCACAGACTCAGTGTCTGATGCACATTCCTGAGTTGTTTCACAGATACTATAACTGCCACCAGAGGGGAAAAGCTAACTGCATGATGACTAGACTGTAGCCATGACATAAGCTGCTCCACCTTGAGCAGTACTGAATCTATGGCTAGTACAATTCCAAGAACTGGCCTTAAGAGAATGGGATTAACACTATTGCTCATAATAATGTATATCTTGGTGGGCATCAAAATAATTGTAGCTTGTTCTGCCTGCATATGTAAGTGGGCAACTAAAATTGTCAGCAAAGAGATGCTGCAAACCCATGCTGACATCTTCCACTCTAAGAATACGGTGCCCTTTGTCAGAATGAAGAAGTTACAGAAGACAGACCTTCGCCCATGATCCCGTAGAAATGGAATGATGTTCTGACAAGTGGGGATTTGTAAGCAGCTTTTGGCAGGAGAAAGCTTTTTGCAGGAAAGAGCTCTCTGCAGGAGGCCCTTTTGCCTTGTCACTAACCTTAAACCAGGCGCCCCCCATGCTCTACTCATCTCCAGCCCTAGCGTGCCTTTCAAATCTTGATCACACAATACCTTGCGTAATCTGTTGGTTCTTTCTATAGATCAAAGAAGTTGAAATGAAGAATAAGTAATTAACAGATGGCCAGATCTCTTCCCTAGCTTCCCCTTCAGTAATCTTGCGAACAAACTGTGTGAACAAGATAGCATCTAAAGAAAAATCACAGGAAGTTGACAAGCCTGCATACAAGTCTGCACACAGTGGGGGATGGCGATGACTCCCACCCCCTATCTCAGTGATTAACTGAGATTACTTCCCTTTTTCCCTATAAAAACTTTCATGGCCAAGCATAAGTTTCAGAGGTGGTTTTTGGGGACACTGAGTCCACCATCTCCCCAGATTGCCAGCATTCTGATTAAAAGCAACTTTCCTTTCTACCAACGTTTGTCTCTCTCTCTCATTTTTTTTTTGATTTTTTATTTACATTTATTTATTTATTTATTTATTTTTGGCTGTGTTGGGTCTTTGTTGCTGTGCACGGGCTTTCTCTAGTTGCAGCGAGCAGGGGCTACTCTTCGTTGCAGTGCACGGGCTTCTCATTGCAGTGGCTTCTCTTGTTGTGGAGCATGGGCTCTAGGCGCGCAGGCTTCAGTAGTTGTGGCTCGTGAGCTCTAGAGCGCAGGCTCAGTAGTTGTGGCACATGGGCATGTGGGATCTTCCCGGACCAGGGATCGAACCCGGGTCCCCTTCATTGGCAGGCGGATTCTTAACCACTGCGCAGCCAGGGAAGTCCCTCAAGTATTGATTTTTTGAGTGGTGAACAGCCAGACCTGATTAGGTAACACCACTGTTGATGTATCAACATTTGTTCCATAAACCCCCAATTTGTGGATATTTGAGTTATTTTCAATTTTCTGCTATTATAAAAATGTTGTAATGCAGATTCTTGCACATACATCTTTGGGCATTTGTCTGATTATTTCCATAAGATAATTTCCTATTCAGTGCAGTGGGATTGCTGCACTGAATGGTATGAATTTTGATTTTTATCTGTCACATTTATTTATTTATTGCTGCATATTGACAGATTTCTCTACAAAAGGGTTAATCAATTCACATTCTTATTATCGCAGATAGAGCTCAGAGTAGAGAATACCTAGTCCAATCTGAAGTACAAGAGAGGCTTCTCAGAGGAGTTGACTCAGAGGAGTTCTCAGGGGCTAAGTCATATGAAACTGAGTCAAGTCATCAAAAAACGATAAATAATCTACAGGGAGCCAGGGTCCGTGGGGGCTGAGGGCTGGGTTCCCCCGCTGCTTTGGCTTGTTTCTGTCCACCCTCTCCAACACTAGGCGTCATTGACATAGTTATTCTTTGCCAAATAGAATTACTCTTTGCCTTAAAAAAAACAAAACCAAAACCAAAACCAAAAAAACCCCCCAAAACTTGTATTTATGCATTGGAACTATTTCATAGTTCATTTCCTACTCTGCAGAAAACAGAAACATTGGCTACTGGGAGTGTTCCCTCAGAAATCATAGAAAAAGAATGAAAAAAGTTACTTGAAATCCTCCAACAAGATCCTGATTGTATCTTAGATACATTAACCTCTCGGAGGCTAATTTCTGAGGAAGAGTATGAGATTCTGGAGAATATTACAGATCCCATGAAGAAAAGTTGGAAGCTGTTAATTTTGGTACAGAAAAAGGGAGAAGTGAGCGGTCAGCTTTTTCTCAACTGTTTACTTAGTACTTTTTCAGAGTCAGCTACCATTTGGGACTTAAATCACTTAAATCATGGTAAGTTAAATTTCTACACTTTTTTGGGCTGAGAGGGAGGAGGGAGATTTCCTGAAAAAAAAGAAAATTTTTACTTTTTATTTTCATTTGTCATTCTCCTGCAGATAATTTTCACTGAAATATGATAAAAGGGAAACGTGTCCAAGATTTAAAATGCAGGGAATGATGTATCTTATTGTTTTAGGGGATTTATAATTGTTTGTTCAAACTCAATCCAAAAGCTGCAATTGTTGTTTTTTTTTTTTTAATATTTATTTATTTTATTTGGTTGTGCTGGGTCTTAGTTGTGGCAGGTGGGCTCCTTAGTTGTGGCATGCTAACTCTTAGTTGCATCATGAATGTGGGATCTAGTTCCCTGACCAGGGATCAAACCCGGGCCCCCTGCATTGGGAGCGTGGAGTCTTACACGCTGCACCACCAGGGAAGTCCCCAAAACCTGCACTTGTTTTAGTGCTGGTATAAACTTATTATTCTGGCAGTGAAATTCTGAAATACTCATAGTTGGAAAGAGACTACTGTTAGTGACACATCAGGATTTCCTTATGAAGTAAGTGAATTCATGAGTATTAACAACCTCAAGACCAAAAGCTGCATTTTTCACTTAGTATAGCCATTTTGAAAATATAGGAAAAATAATTTTTAACACACCTATGTGGTAGATTAGCAACTTCTTTTTTTTAAATTTATTTTTGGCTGCGTTGGGTCTTCTTTGCTGTGTGTGGGTTTTCTCTAGTTGCGTCGAGCGGGGGCCACTCTTCATTGAGGTGCATGGGCTTCTCACTGCAGTGGTTTCTCTTGTTGAGGAGCACAGGCTCTATACGTGCGGGCTTCAGTAGTTGTGGCTGGTGGGCTCTAGAGCGCAGGCTCAGTAGTTGTGGCACACGGGCTTAGTTGCTCTGCGGCGTGTGGGATCTTCCCGGACCAGGGATCAAACCTGTGTCCCCTGTATTAGCAGGCAGATTCTTAACCACTGCACCACCAGGAGAGTCCACAACTTCGTTTTCTCTGTGAGAAGAATGCCAGCAGATCCTTAGTTTTCTGGAGCAAATCAAATTCTAATTTTTCAACGTTCAAAGATAATTAGTGGCAAATGAGGGTGCACTTCTTCGAGAATGAATTCTTTAGCAGTTCTATAAATTACTACCAGAGACAGGTGTAGCTCCTTTTCTAAAAAATAGTGAAGATTATTTTAAGAGATGTTAGAGAGGCAGAGGCTCAGATAAAAAGATTAATGTTAATGGTCTCTAATGTAGTACAGGACCTGTACGCTTAGAGGAACAGGTCTTGTTATTTCCAGGACTTATTCCAAATCAGAGTTATTTGCTTCTTGATTAGAAATGATTAGGATCAGATTTTGTTAGCAATGGCCTTATGTAGTCTGAGCTGGTTTGGGGTCACAGTAAATCCACAAGTAAACACAGGATTCAAGTTTTCTATTTCACTCATTTACCCTTTGAGTTTGCTGTGAAAGACTTGAACTTTTGAGCAAGGCAGGAGTGTGATCTGATATTTTTCAGTGGGAGAAAGTTCTGACAGTTGAGTCGTTGCCATTTATGTAGGAGGTGGTAGGTATTCCTGTTGTCCAGTGAAATAAAGGAGATGATGCTTTGAGGTCATGGAAAGTCAAGTTATTATAACATCTGTTAATTTCAAAAAAGAAAATAAAAATCCCCCAACCTTTCCTATTCTTTCCAGAACTTTTAAAACATGAGTATATGGAGCCACCGCAACCTTTGGGGGTAAGCAGGGAAGGTATTTTTTATTCCTGGAGAGAAAGAGCCTGAGGATCCTGAGATCACCATGTCCTTCAAAGAGAAAGAACACTTGGATTTGGAAACCTCTGAGTCTTTCACGGACAAGAAGGCTGGTTATCAGGAAACTGCTTGGTCCTCAAGGGAAAATGAGAAGGAATACAACACACCAAAATTCACATCTCTGCAATTGGTTGAGAATGTTGAATATGAATTTCCAGCAACTATTGAGTATTTACAGGATGAACAGAAATATGAGGAGCCAGATGATTTTTTACACTTAGGAAAAGAGGAATATCTAGAATCTGTTGGGTACTCTGAAGATGGAGACACCCCCGTGGAAAAGGATGCTTATGATGACCCAGAGTGCATTATCTATGACAGCAAAGAGGACTCTTTGTATTCTGAAACCATGGAGTTCTCTGATGAAGAACAGAATTATGGGGATTCAGAAACTGGCATGTCATTGGAGGAGGAAGAGGAGAAAAGTATGGAAGGTATGGGAATGATGTGTGTGTAGTTACTTAGGCAACAACTTATTTTTAGGTTGCCATGACATAATGGGGAGAGGGGCTGAGGAAAGGCACCAGATGGCAGCAGAAAAGCAGCTACACAAAAATTTCTTGGACCTCTCTAACTCGGAATTGCCTCAGAGGTGAGTGTTGACAGGGAGGAAAACCCAGGACCTAGGAACAGTGGACAGTATAAGCTAAAGTAAATATTGACTATCAACTTAAAGGTTTCTGCAGTCACCTCCATCATACATATAACCACTGATTTTAGCTGTTCCCTTCTGTTCCTCAGATTAAGCCTTTTTAATCATTTTAGCTCCTTTGTGACCAATGGAATATGGGGGTTATAAACCTAACTATTGAAGTGGAAACAGGAGAGGAATTTGTGATAAATGGATAAAATCCCAAAATAAAGCTTGTCTTGATCCAGTCCATATATTGCCATTTTGATGAGGAAATCTTGAATTTGAATATTTCTCAATGAAAATTCAAAATATGAGAAATGCTTAATTTGGAGAGATACTGTCTGCGAAAATAAACATCACCAAGTTCTGAGTACAGAAGGAGAAGGTAACTACCAACTCACATTCAGTCCAAATCCTGGGAATTCATAATCCAGTTATGGGTCAGAAAAGAGTAATTTCCTCCTCAGCACACCTTGACATAGTTACTGGGGCTGCTGTAACAAAATAGCACCACAAACTCGGTAGCTTAAACAATAACAATTGAAACGTATTGTCCTACAGTTTGGAGGCTGGAAGTCTGAAATCAAGGTGTCTCTAGGGTTGGTTCCTTTGGAAAGCTGTAAAGAAGAATCTGTTCCTAGCTTCTGGTAGTTTGCTGGAAATCTTTGGGCTTCTTTGGCTTGTAGAAACATCCCCTCCACCCTCGCCCCCCTCACCCTACCCCCGCAACCTGCCTTCATCTTCACATGGTTGTCTTCCTGGGTTCACGTCTCTATGTTCAAATTTCCCCTTTTTATAAGAATACCAGTCATATTAGGTTAGGGCTCACCATAATGACCTCATCTTAACTAATTACATCTACCATGTGACACCATTTCCAAATACCATTACCTTCTGAGGTACTGGGGCTTAGGATTTCAACATACGAATTTGAGGGGTACATAATTCAACCCATAACACAGCTCTTGTCCCACCCCCGTACCTTCCCAATATATAGTTGCTTTTAGACCTCATTCTTAATTTTTTAAATATATTACAGTTGTTGCATAGGGTTGAATTAATTAATTAGTCATTGCATACTACCCTCATTATTCTGCAAAAAGCCCCTTTTGTTTATCTATTTCATTTTTTTCTCTATTTCCCATTCACCTTCCTCCATAGGTAACATTGTAATATTATGTGTTTCTTGCATGATATTGTTTTGTTTTGCATGATTTTTCTGTATCATTTATTTATCACAATAATAATATCTCAACATAGCATCTCAAAATTAGGGTCACTTAAAACCATAAGAGTGTATAATTGTGCATGTGTCTATAGTTGGCTGAGCAGTTCTGGTCTTCGCTGGGTTTACTCCTATATCTGTGGTCAGCTGGCATAGGCTCATCTCTCATCTAGCAAGCTAGTCTGGACTTGTTCTCAGACTCCGCGAGGCATATTCTTATGGTGAGGGAGAGTAGTCAGAGAGACAGAGAGAGAGAGTAATGAAGGCATTTTTAGGCTTAGGCTCAGAACTATCACGCCATCTGTATGATAGGTTTCCTAGGGCTGCCACAATAAAGTACTACAAAATGGTGGCTTAGAACAACGGGAAATATATTGTTTCACAGATATGGAGACCGGAAGACTGAAACCAAGGTGTTGGTAGGGTCATACTCTCTCTGAAGGCACTAGGGAAGGAGCTGTTCCAGCCCTCTCTCGCAGCTTCTGGTAGCCTGAGGTGTTCTTTGGCTTGTAGACCATCTTCTTGGTGCATGTCTCCGTTTTCAAGTTTCCTCTTTTTATAAGGACACTGATCAGATTGCATTAGGGCCCACCCTAATGATCTCATTTTAGCTTGATCACCGCTGTAAAGACCTTATTCACAAGTAAGGCCACATTCTGAAGTACTGGGAGCATCAACATATCTTTTTGGGGGGGATACAATTCAACCCATAATGCATACAATTCTGCCACACCCTGTTGGCAAAAGCAAGTCACAAAACTAATTCGAATTCAAGGGTTGGGGAAAAATAGACTCCACCTTTTGCGAGGTAGTATTGCAAAAAGTATGGATGCCAGAAAGCCATTAATTGGGGCTATTTTTGCAATCAATTTAACACCTTTAAGAAAATAGGTCAAGAAAAGTCTCAATAATAATGTAGTTATGACCTGCAATATAGTTCTAATGGTTACCAATCCACTCTAGTTGACTGGAGGCCTGTGGCTATCCTCTGTCTCTTTCCTTTGTAATATTTGTCTATGCAGCTGGGAACCGGGAAAAAAAAAAATCCAAATGCATCTGATTCAAAGGAGAAGGATCTTCATGCTTTTTGTCATGTTAAATTTTATGCCCCCCACGCCCAACATTGTGTCTCAAATCAAAGTCTCAGGAAGACTTAAGGCGTTGCCTATGTGCTCTGCAATGTATAAGGTCAACTTGTATATGGACTATATCAATCAACTCCCTTCCCTTCTAGCTTATACTAGTTGGGGTCAGTCGATGGTAGGAACCCATATATTTACCATTTCCTCTGCCCTTTCTTCTTCCTGAAGATCAAAGTTTTAATTTGATTTTATTTCCTGTTATCCTGAAGAATTTTATTTATTTTTTGTTTATTGAAACGTCTTTATTTTGCCTTCAATCCAGAATATTTTTGCTGCAATGAATTTCAGATTGGAGATTTTTTGCCTTCAGTATTTTATGGATGTCATTCCTGTCATTTGGCTTGCATTCTTTCTGATGCTAAGTCTTGTCATTTTATCATTGCTCCCCCTTAAGTGTTGTGTTACTTTTCTTCTGATTGATTTCAAGATTTTTTTCTTAAAATTTTTTTCTGCGGTTAACTCTGACGTGTTTAGGTGTGCTTTTCTTTGTTTTCATCTTCTGTAGGGTTTGTGAATCTATACATTTGGAATTTTTTTTCCAAATTTGGAAAATTCTCAGCTGTTATTTATCCAAATATTTTTCTGTCGCACTTGCTCCCTCCTCTCTTTTTGAGACTCCAAGTACATGTGTGTTAGAGTTTCTGGTATCTTTCCTGAGGTCCCTGAGGCTCCATTCATTTTAAAAAAAAATTTTTTTCTCTTTATTCTTTAGATTGGGTCATTTCTACTGCTATATCTTTAAGTACACTGAATTTTTCTTCTGTCATTTCCAATCTTCTTTTAAGTCCATCTACTGATTTTTGAAAAAATTCAGGTATTGTCACTTTTAATTCTAGAATTTCAATTTTTAAATGCTTTCTGTTTTTTTTTCCTGAGAATTGCTATTTAATCATTCATTATGGGTTTATTTTATTGTACATTCTTGAAAATAGTTAAGATAGCTGCTTTAAAATTCTTATATGCTAAATCCAACATCTGGGTCATCCTGGAGTGGGTCTCCATTTATCAAGTGTGCGTTACATTTCCTATTTCTTCCTATGTCTTATAACTTTGGATTTTGTCCTATGCATTGTGTATGATCAGTTATAGAGACTCTGGATTGCGAAACTTCTCCAAAGAATCTTGGGTTTTTTTCGTTGGTTTAGTTCCTAATTAACCTGACTGGACTCAAATTCAAAACTCAGTCTCCTTTCAGTGGGTGGTAGCTAAAATCTCTGATCATTTTTTTTTTGCCTTACATGGGCTATTTTCATGAATTTTTAATTTACATAAATGGTATTGGGTTCTAGAAATTACTGCTTCTTAATTTTTCATCCATCTCTATGCTTATTAGGTATATCACTGTACTGCTCCACAGTAGCCTGTTACTACCTTGTCAACGTTAGGCATCTGGCTTGGGCTGTGTGAGTACTGATTTCTGTGCTGAAGAAGCAGAGGATGGTTGTCCAAAGGAAAAGCAGGGGATAGGCAAGAGCAGAAATTAAATGCTTTCTGCAACCCATCTTCTTAGTGCCTCCTCTGGGAATCCTTCATGCTGGCCTTAACTCCTCCCTCACCTTTTTATCCATGTATACCAGTTCAAGCAACTTTCAGACCATCCAAGGATTTCTTAGAGTTACTTTTGTTAATTCTTTTTTTTTTTCATTTTATTTATTTTTTTGGCTGTGTTGGGTCTTTGTTGCTGTGCGTGGGCTTTCTCTAGTTGCAGCCAGCGGGGGCTTCTCTCCGTTGCAGTGCGTGGGCTTCTCATTGTGGTGGCTTCTCTTGTTTGCGGAGCATGGGCTCTAGGCACGTGGGCTCAGTAGTTGTGGTGCACGGGCTTAGTTGCTCCGCGGCATGTGGTGTCTTCCTGGACCAGGGCTCGAACCCGTGTTCCCTGCATTGGCAGGTGGATTCTTAACCACTGCGCCACCAGGGAAGCCTTACTTTTGTTAATTCTTGAAATCCATACTTTCTCTCACTTCTACTGTTTCTTCTAGGCTATTTTTATAGGGGATCCAAGAATCTTATGCTAATTTGCTATCCATCAGGAGCAGAAAATGCTCTCTGATTTTCTTTCTCTACTAAGCACTGTCTCCGTATTCCCAAGAAGTGGCTAGAAGATAAATTAGAAAATGACATCAGGAGAAATTAGGTACAACATGTAAATTCTGAGAAAACGTCAATGATAACAAAATGTTCCATTTCTCCAAACTTTAGCAAGAGTTAACATTTAAGAAATAAATTGGTATCAACCTAGAGAATTCCTCATACATGGGTATAATGAAGCTTTAACAGGGTTTTTCATTGCTGCATACAAACATTAGCCAAAAAAATTGGAAAACCTAAATGATCACCAGTAGACAATTGTTAAATAAATAATGGTTCTTCCAAACCATGAAGTACAATGGATTAGCTAAAATGAATTAAGTAGGTCTCTATATATACTTACTTGGAAGAATTTGCAAGGAATACCACTGAGTAAAAAGAAGTTTTATACTGAAGAAGAATCATTCAGTATAATATCATTTATAAAATAAAATAGCATCCATTAAACCAAACTGTGTATTTCTACATATGCAAACATACTTATGTACTTGCGTAGAAAAAAGGATGGGAAGGATATGTACCATACTACATTGACATATCTCTTAGAAGGAAATAGAATTGACAGAGCAATGAAAGAGAACTTTACTTGTATTGTTTCATCTTTTTTTTTCAATGAAAATGTCAATAACTTATTTAATTTAAAAAGTCATTGAAGGAAGCTTAGATGCTGAACACGACGTTCACTGACTATCTTCTTTCCTACAGAAAGAAAAAAGTGTTTAAAGATGTCCTGTCCTGTTTAAACCCAGATACAAGCAGAAAGCTTCTGCCAGATTTCGTTAAACAATTCTTCTTAGACCGAGGATGTAGGTGGGTGACTGAGACTCCAGGTGACTTAGCCTGGAACTTCCTGATGAAACTTCAAGCACTGGATATGACAGTCAGAGATTCAATCCTCAGACACAAGGTTCTGGGTGAAGATAGCAAAGGGGAATTTTTGACTGGAGTAGAGAATTTGGAAATTAGAGAAACAGAAACCATTAATCCCCTTGATGTCCTTTGTGCCTCTGTGCTGTATTCAGATAGCTCTTTGCAACGTGAAGTCATGTCAAACATGTATCAGTGCCAGTTTGCCCTTCCCTGCTACTGCCAGATGCAGAAAAGAACAAAAGCATTTTAATGCTGGGGGCCATGAAGGACATTGTGAAGGAGCAGTCAATGCAGTCTTCAGGAAGGCCTACAGGGGATACAGAAAATTTCTGACTCTCATGAAGATGCCTGTCATCTCTTTTGTGCGTCTCGGATACTGTAGCTTCTCCAAGTCCAGAATCCTCAACACACTGCTCAGCCCTGCCCACCTGAAATCACACAAAATCTTTCTCCATCAGGATTTGCCTGTTCTGGTGCTTCCCCAGCAGATCTCTGATGGCCTGGTTGAGGTAACATGGAGTTTTCCTGATAGTGATGGTCTAAAGGAAAACCCCAGTTTTTTCCAGAAAGCTGTTGCTGTGGCCAACCTTCGTGGGGATCTAGAAAGTTTTTGGACACAGTTTGGTTTCTTGATGGAAGTTTCCTCAGCTGTGTTTTTTTTTCATTGACTGCCTAGGTGAGAAGGAATGGGACTTGGTAATGTTTTTAGGGGAAGCTGCCATTGAAAGATGCTACTTTGTCCTCAGTCCCCAGGCCAGGGAGAATGAGGAGGCTCAGATTTTCCAGAGGATCCTGAAGTTGAAGCCATCACAACTACTGTTTTGGGAGGAGGAGGAAGCTGGAGAGAGAGGGAGGAACATGGAGGGTCTTCAAGCTGCCCTGAAAGAAGTGATGTCCTCTTCACTCAGATGTGTGTCTGTGGAGGACATTGCACCCCTGGCCAGGGAGTTGGGGATACAGATAGACCACGACTTTGAGAACATGCAGGGGATTCAAGTTTCCCCTACTGAAAACTTGGCTGGAACAGCTGAAGATGAGGGACCACAAAGACACAGTCAGCCAAACAACTCATCTGAAAGCCCCACTTAGATGTCAGTAAGAGAGGCTGAGGCTAGATGTGAGATCAGCCAAAATCTTCAGAATTTCCATCTCACCCCAGTATTCATGCCTCTTCTGAAAAACTGCCGTCCTTTACCAACCAGAATTGGAGGTAATTTTTACCGTGTTTCTTTGACAGCCCCATGGGTTATGGTCTCACAGTTTTGGTTAGAGCGGAGTTCTCAGAGTTTCCATCCTTCACCCTTTCAGAATACAAGGGCCCCTAGTCCAGGTAAAGTTTTGGGATTCAGTACTTCCAACCTCAGAGATTTTATTCAGGTGAAAGATATATGAAATTTTCAAGAACTGCTCAGGGACGTCACATGGATAAAACTTTTGGGAGACCACCAAGACCCATTTCTCAGCATGTACAGGCCTGGTCTGAGAGACCACAGAAAATGGGAGCCCTTGAAAAGTCTGGGGAAGTGGACTCCCAGGGAGCTCACCTCCATTCCCTGGGTTCACAGCCAGCAAGAGCGGTTGGGAAGTCACAGCCTAGGCAAGTCTGTGCCTGGGGAACACGGGAGACAACTTTACTAGTGATTAATGCACTATAATTTTTGGCTCGGGTCCTGATTTGACAGCCCTGCATCGCTAAGCCTCGCAGACCAGATCAGTTTCTCTGGGATGCAGAGGCAGAGAGAAAGGAGAATAGATGAAGATACTGAGACGTGCATATTATCCAGAGGGCCCCTGCCCCTTATCCCCAGTTCTGGGTAAACCCCCAACCCTACCCCTAGGCCCCAGGTGAGCAATAAAACCCAAAGAGAGATTCGAATACCGCATGTGTTTAGTATCTGTCACACTTCCCATAATCGGATGGGTGAAGGGATCATGCAAGAGAGGAGGAAATATTATTAATAAAAAACTGCATCAGTTAATACTTCAAATATCATTCCATCACAGCAGTAGCCCAGGTAGTGTGGACAGAGTGACAGGCGCAGCTTGAGGAAGGGCAGAACTTAAGGGACAGGCAGAGGATCAGTGATGTACGCAGAGGAGGACTGGATGGGGAAGAAGAGCCGAGACGGGCTCCTGGAAGCTCTGGGTGGGGTGTTTCAGGAAGTCAGCAGAGACTGTCCTATCAAATTAGGGCCAATTTCCTTACCTTTAGACTAGACCTACTTTTGGTGTTTTTAAGATAAGGAATGAGATGAAAGTTTCAGAAACGAAGAGATAGAACTGTCAAAGGATTATTCTGTTGCCTCTTTATTCTGCCCAAACCATATTAAAATTATTCAAATAGTAACCAGCCGAGTTCAGTCCTGGGCAGCCTGGGAGTGTGCTGCTGGGGATCCTGCTGTGAGGAGAGTCGCCGGCCAAGAGCCCTCTGTAGGGACCCACTGCGGTGGTCCAGAAACCGCACTCTGGGCAGGCTGCTCCGAGTCAGGGACTCAGCATGGTGAGGGTCCCGGAGCTGGGCCAGTCCTTCCCACGTGTGGGGACCCTGCCAGGCAGTCTTGGCTCTGGGGCTCCTTGTTGGCCTGGCTGAGACTTTCTCTGAGCTGCAGTGTAGTCCGATGCTCTTCCTCACCAGTGCCCCCTCCCTTCTTTCTTGCCTTGTCTGACCTGCAGGCAGT
Organism: Eschrichtius robustus; assembly: GCF_028021215.1. Lineage (NCBI taxonomy): Eukaryota > Metazoa > Chordata > Mammalia > Artiodactyla > Eschrichtiidae > Eschrichtius > Eschrichtius robustus. Next base: position 33,730,855 of record NC_090825.1, read on the forward strand.
ATGAGCTCTCCCCACTTCTGCTCCCTCCTCCCTTTCTGTGGCACAGACTTTTCACAGACTTGAATTCTATCTTAGCATCTGCTTCCTGGAGGACCTGAAGTGGCACAAGTTATTTGTGAAAAATATTTCTTCTTCTTTCAGTGTCTGAGCAGTCTTGGACACACCTACTTCTCCCCCTCTCCCTTTGTGAGAAAGCAGACCCAGGGAAGCTTTGCTATAATTCTTGAGAGTCTGCTTCAAAAAGGGAGAAATGTTTTGACTCTTTTATTTCCTTTAGGATGGACATTAATTTTGGATGTGGAGAGATTTTTTTAACAAGAGCTTTGCATGCATGCATATTTCATCTGTTGCCAGGTGTCAGCACTGTTTCTTGCTTAATAACAACACGGAATCATTCGTCATTTACTATTCTCATTTGTAGCCCACAAGAAAGAAGAAAAAAATCACTAATGATATGGTGTGTGCTGGGATATTGCTTTAGGTTCCTGGGACCTCTTGCAACATTGGCCAAAGATCAGTAAGGTAAGAACTGAGATGTGACCCCTTGCGTTGTGTGGTTGTTGTCAATACAGCTTTAGGGAGAAAAGGGCACAGAAGCCAGACTGGGGAGGGTTGAGATGTGAATGGAAAGTGAGGAAGTGGACACTTTAAGAAATTTGATTGAAAAGGAAAGTTCTGTACCTACTGGATCAAGAAAATTTTTTCTTCCTCTCCCTCCCCCCTTTTTTCTTCTCTTCTTCCTTCCTTTTCCTTCTCCTCCTCATTCTTCTTCGTCTTCTTCTTCTTTTTTTTTTTTTGGCTGTGCTGCATGGCATGTGGGATCTTAGTTCCCTGACCAGGGATCCAACCCACATCCCCTACAATGGAAGCTCTGCAAGTGTGGAGTCTTAACCACTGGCCCGCCAGGCAAGTCCCATCCTCATTCTTCTTCTAATTCATCTTTTTTTTTTTTTAAGTCCAAGGTAACATAATATTTGGCAAAAAGTTCAAACACTATAGAAATATATGGTGTAGAAAGTCCCTCATAATTCTACCCTCTGGATAGCAGGAGTTCTCAATATTGTCTGCACATTAGAATCATCAGGGGAGATTTTTAAAAATCCCGATGCCGAACCCACAGCCTGTGTCAAAGATATAGAGATCTCTGGGAGTGGCGCCCAGATATCGGCCTTCTTTAAAGCTCTCTATGTGATAACGACACACAGTCAAGGTTGGGAACCACTGCTCGAAGTGTGGCCTGTGGGCCAGTGGCGTCAGCATTAGCATTCAGCAGAAGCTCAACTCTGCAGCCCTTCTACCTAGTGAATCGTAATCTGCGTGCTAACAATATCCCTTGATATTTCATATGCACAGTAAATTTGGTTTTACATTTATGGTCAGTTGGTTTTTTTTAAATTGAGATATAGTTGACTTACAATGTTGTGTTAGTTTCTGGTGTACAGCAAAGTGATATATACATATATATATATATATTCTTTTCAGATTCTTTTCCATTATAGGTTATTACAAAATATTGAGTATAGTTCCCTGTGCTATGCACTAGGTCCTTGTTATTTATCTATTTTATATATAGTTGTATATGTATATGTTAATCCCAACCTCCTAATTTATCCCTCTCCCCCTTTCCCCTTTGCGTAACCATAAGTTTGTTTTCTATGCCTGTGGGTCTATTTCTGTTTTGTAAATAAGTTCATTTGTATCTCATACGCACAATAAAAATCGAGCAGCACTTTTTAGAGAAAAATCACTAAAAGAAATAAGGAAACCTTTTTTTTTTTTTAAGATGGAATGAACTCATACTTACAGAGTTACTGAGAGGAAGAATCTGTAAAGGGGAAAGAATAGAAAGTATAAGACAGAATGTCATAATTGGTAGGGCAATGTCCTACAAGAGGTAGGAGGGATAGACTTGGCACCTGGGAAAAATGAACTTTGAAGAGAAAAGGGAATTTGTCTTCTTGGGACACTGGAAGGAAGAGGGAGTGAATGATAGACTTGCAGGTAGGTTTGAATTGTGGGGAAACTGGAAGTTGATGGTATTGCCTCGTGATGGCCTTTGTTTTCTGCTTTCCCCAGGGAAGTAGGAGGAGAGGCGCTCTGTGAAAAATGAATGGGGCAAAGAGGAATAATGGCTATTGAAGCCCTACTATGTGCCACAAGGGGTGTTACATACAAAAAGCCTATATACTCCTTCCAATAGCCCTAAGATAGTCCTATTATACAGACGGGGAGATCAATCCTCTGCTGGCTTCTCCTTTGCTCAGTCTCTGCACATCTATCCTGAGCTTCGCTCTCTATTTCTTCATTCCTTTGGTGACATCACTCAGTCCCCTGACTGTGAGTGTTATCTACATGACTTTGCCTGCAAACCCCACCCCCCCACCCAATCTACATTTCTAGTCCTGACCTGTGTTGTGAACTCCATCCAATTGTTTACTCAACATTTCCATAGCGTGCCTGATAGAAATCTCAAACTTATCATGGGCAAAAGAGAACCCTTCCCAAACTTGCAACCCTCCTCCATAGCCCACTCCCTTAATTATAATAATGCCCAAACCCAGGACTTCTGGCAGTGTCTTCCCTCACCTCCCTCCATCCCAAATCACCAAGAAGTCTTGTCAATTTTATCTCCATAGCATTCTGAGTCCATCCACTTCTCTAAGATCTCCACTCCCACCAGTCCCATCTAAGCCACCATCACCTCCTACGTGGACCACTGCAGTAGCGTTCTACCTGCCCTCTCTGTGTCCGCTGCTGCCGCCCTGCAGCCCAATCTCTGAATCTCAGCCAGACTGAGGTATAAACATGGTGTATACACATGGCAATTTAAAAACATATAAACAGAATAGTATCACGAATCCCCTTAATCTTACCATAGCAACTCCAAAAATTATCAATAACTTGTCAATCTTTTTTTAATCTCAACGTTTTTCTTTTTTTAAAAAAAAGCATTTAAAAGCAAATTTAAGATGCCATATTATTTCAACCATACATATTTCAGTAGATACCTCTAACAGAGGAGGATTTTAAAAATTAAAACCAGAATGCTCATTACATTCTTAGTGCTGCACAGGTTTATATATTTTATCTCATTTAGTCTTTGTAATAGTCTTGAGGGGAGGGTGTTGCTAGATGATTTCACCTACAGGAAAGTGTAGATTTAGAGTGTCCTGGCCCAAAGGGCTGAAATTTGAAGCGGGAGTCCTCAAGTTCCCTGTCTGCTGTGTGTTCCACCCATTATGACTTCTCTTTCCTGTAAGTGTGAGGTCTCCTCTACACATTCCTTAGTGCCTTACATCTAGTGATCTTGCATCATTTTAAGAAAAGAGAAAATAAAAATGGGAAGAATCTATATTTTCAGATTTTCCTGCTTAAATTTTTCTCTAAAATTTAGGGACAACATCATTATACTGCCATCTTCTGGATCTTTTGAATGCTAACACATCAATGACAATATAGATATTTAAAACCATGTCTGTCCAACTCTCTAATCTAGGGCTGACATATTAAACTTTGCATAATTAAAATTATTTCTTTAGTTAATTGGAAAAGTTTTCTTTAAACAACTTAATACATATTAAATATAGAAGCTAAAAAGTAGATGTATTTAGAGGTCAGTTATTTTTGTTTGTAGGGGATGGAGGCAAACGTACATAGTTAAAATTTACAAGTAGTTCAACCTCCACCTTTTGGCCATTAATTTTAACCTCTTCCAATGACAGTTTTTAAAATTAATGTTAATAGAGCTGTTGGCTAGAAAAGCATTTCCACTGCTGGTGAGAGTATAAATTATCACAGTCCTTTAGGAAGGCAATTTGATTGCTTATTTAAAAAGTAAAAATAAACTATCTGTAACTTTTGACCCAGTAAATTTACTTTAGGAACTCATCCTACATATATTCTTGTTAATGTATGCAAAGATGTATATATCTTTGAATAAGATGTATAATCTCACCTTGTTTATAAAGGGCTAGAAAAACCCAGCATGCTTCAGTAAACGATGTTACTACATCTATGCAATGTGGTTCTATGAAGGTGCTTAAAAATAATGGTGTAGTTCTAAGTACACTGGTAATAATAACTAATAATGACTGATTTTCTAAGAGGTTTGTTTAAAATATTTTGGCCTAGAACTGGAAGATGCTATGCAAATTAAATACTCTTTCATATTTTTTACTAACAGATATTTATGTAGCAAAAAACTACATTTGGATTTCTGCCTCTAAAAGAGTGATAAACTCAGCTTTTAAAAAATGGAACGTGAGGCAATAAAGTCCTCAATCTTAGCTCCATAATCAATGGTACAATAAATAAGACAAAGATAATGTGAGTGTAAGTTATATTTTGTGGTTTCTACTCAAGAAAAGTTTAAACTACCGGGGAGAAAAACTTAGTACTCCGTGAAATCCATGCCATGAAGCCAAATTTACAGTGCAATGTCTTTTTACTTACCTTTATTATTTAATAATAAAAGATTGACTAGGCACAGTAATCATGACTGGTATTTGTCAAGCCTTTTCTATGTGCTAAGTCCTATCCTAAGTGCTTAGCATGTGAGAAGTCAGTTGATCTTCTCCATGACTTTGGAAAGACAGTATATAGACAATATTTCTATTTAATGAAATTGAGAGTGAGGAAGGTTAAGTGAGGAAAGTTAAGCACATGGTCAAATCAGGAAATGAGTCCAAATATTCTGAATTCGGATGCAGTGCTTTTTTTTTTTTTTATTACACCCAAATGCGTCAAAAGGGAAAAACATACAGGTGTAAATGCCTATATTAGAATGCTTGGTAATATATATGAAGTGCCAAGTACACTGCCTGGCATATTATATTGATAAATACTCAAAAAAGGTTGAGTATAACTCTTGTTATTTTTATTATGTTGAGAGGACAATAAGGGTAGGTCTTTGACCAAGTGACACAGACGAGCATCCTTCCCACTCAACACTTCCATTGAAAATTCTCAATTGCACTGTAATGTCTTCACACTCAAATGAAGCATAAGCCCCACGAGGGCAGGAGTTTTCTCCGTTCTGTTCACTGTTATCTCCTGAGGCCTATAAGACAGCTCATATTAACTTCTCAGCAAACATTTGACACCTAGATTGAGAGACCAGAAGATTTTCTTGCTCCTTTTTTCTTCTTTTTGACTGTGCCATGTTAGCTTACTATTGTTTTGCTCTTCTGTATAATTTGTATACTTCAGAGTAGTGCTCCCCAAGTTTTAGGGGTTATGAAACTTCCTGGGATCTTGCTAAACATGTAGATACCCCCCAAAAAGTAGATCCTCAGAAAGCTCCATTATGTATTTTTATACCCTCCACCCAAAATTTTGGTTTGGACGTCAAAACTGATGACGCATACACATATCAAGAGAGTATCAGAATTACATAATGAAGCTTTCTGGGGGAAAAAGACCTGGGCAAGCTTTCCAGCTGGTCCAAAAATGGCTTGAGAGAGCAGGGAAAGAGGCTTGGGGTTTTGTTGTGTTTAGGGGGAGGGGCTGGAATAGGTCTCTTCCAGGAAGTTGCACACACCACCTTTGCTAATATCACTTTGGCCAGAAGTTAGCAATATGGCCTCACCTAACTACAAGGGAGATTATAACATGTAGTCTTTATTTCAAGTCATAGTGTGTCCAGTTCAACATCAGAGTTCCATTGCTATATAACAAGGGGAGAATGAACATAAAGGGACCAGAAACAGTCTCTGATCCAGTTATGAAACAGACATTTTTTTAAAAATCAATTTATTTATTTATTTATTTATTTTTGGCTGCGTTGGGTCTTCGTTGCTGTGCACGGGCTTTCTCTAGTTGTGGTGAGCGGGGGCTACTCTTCCTTGCGGTGCGCGGGCTTCCCATTGTCGTGGGTTCTCTTGTTGCAGAGCACAGGCTCTAGGCGCGAGGGCTTCAGTAGTTGTGGCTTGCGGGCTCTAGAGCGCAGGCTCAGTAGTTGTGGCGCACGGGCTTAGTTGCTCCGCGGCATGTGGGATCCTCCCGTGCCAGGGCTCGAACCCGTGTCCCCTGCATTGGCAGGCGGACTCTTAACCACTGTGCCACCAGGGAAGCCCCGAAGTAGACATTAGGTGGAGTAACATCAATTATTTCAAGTCATCTGTGTATGGTTTACTACTCATAATTTCTAGTTAGTGTTCCAAAGGTTGCTATTTTTGTAACTTACTCTGGGTTTTATTATGTTCCATAGCAATGCTTGGGGAGCTGAGGAGATAAAACGTAATGGAAAAGAGTATTTATTTATTTCTGGCAATGTGCCAGGCACCTGATTGGATACTTTCACATATATTTTCTCATTTGGAAGAGCCAAGAGAGAAATAAGAAAGAGTTCTCTCATCCAAGGTCAACTATAGGCAAAATGGTAAGTAAAGTAATGTTTCTTTTCTTTTTTCTTTTTCTCCTTTTGCATTTAATAATATTTTATTTATTTATTGAAGTATAGTTAATTTATAATATTGTGTTAGTTTCAGGTATACAGCAAAGTGATTCATATATATATACATATATATTCAGATTATTTTCCATTATAGGTTATTATAAGATATTGAATATAGTTTCCTGTGTTATACAGTAAATCCTTGTAGCTTATCTATTATATGCACAGTAGTTTGTATCTGTTAATACCATACTCCTAATTCATCCCTCTTTCCTTTTCCCTTTTGGTAACCATAAGTTTGTTTCCTATGTCTGTGAGTCTGTTTTTGTTTTGTATATAGATTCATTTGTACTATTTTTTAGATTCCACATATAAGTGACATCATGTAATGTTTGTCTTTCTCTGTCTGACTTACTTCACTTAGTATGATATTCTCTAAGTCCATCCATGTTGCTGCATATGGCAATACTTCATTTTTTATGGTTGAGTAATATTCCATGGTATATATATATATATACCACATCTTCTTTATCCATTCATCTGTTGGTGGACACTTAGGTTGCATGTCTTGACTATTGTAAATACTGCTGTTATGAACATTAGGGTGAATGTATCTTTTCGAATTAGAGTTTACATCTTTTCCGGATATATGCCTAGGAGTGGGATTGCTGGATCATAAGGTAGCTCTATTTTTAGTTTTTAAAGGAATTTTCCATACTGTTCTTCATAGTGGCTGCACCAATTTTTTCCACATCCTCACCAGCACCTGTTATTTCTTGTCTTTTTGAGAATAGCCATTCTGACCAGTGTGAGATGATAAGTAAGGTAGCTTTTCTTTCATAACTTGTGCTTTCCTTTTCAATAGATCTTTTCTAAAGTGTGTTCTGTGTATTTATTTTTCTACAACAGAATGTCCAATGTAGAGCATAACTGAAAATATTCAATTGTGCAAAATGGTACGTAGGACTTAAGTTCAAATGGAAAACTTAATTTGTCAAGATAAATACTTGAAAGTAATTTGAGGTCTTACAGAATAGTATTTCAATTAGATGATCTTTAAATCCAATTGGCTGAGCTGCCTTATCTCTAGACCCCAAATTACAGTTATTCTTTCCCTGCCCAAACTGAAATAGTCATTATGTGGAAGCATCAGAGCCAGTGGTTGGGTGTGATCATAATTGATTCTTGTTTCTAGAGCTTTCCCTAGCAACCTGCAAATATAACCTGCCTTGGATAAAAAGACACCAGAAATTTCTCAAAGGCCAGTGGTTCATATGGTAAGTATGATGAGTACTCTACATGATTCCCTTGGTTTCCATTTCTAGTTAGACAGCATCTAGATGGCTTTCTTCAATTTATCGTACAGGACAAACACAGGGACTCCATGCAGCCCCTAAGAATTTTGAATAAAGCGCCTAGAAAAAGGCTTATGTGCCTGCATTTTTTAAAAAAAGAATTTATTATTTATTTACTTATTTACTGGCTGCGTTGGGTCTTCGTTGCTGCACGCGGGCTGTCTCTAGTTGCAGCAAGCAGGGGCTACTCTTCGTTGCCGTGTGCGGGCTTCTCTTGTTGCAGAGCACAGGCTCTAGGCACGTGGCCTTCAGTAGTTGTGGCACACGGGCTCAGTAGTTGTGGCTCGCGGACTTTAGAGTGCAGGCGCTCAGTAGTTGTGGCACACGGGCTTAGTTGCTCTGCGGCATGTGGGATCTTCCCGGACCAGGGCTCGAACCCGTGTCCCCTGCATTGGCAGGCAGATTCTTAACTACTGCACCACCAGGGAAGTCCCCGCCTGCATTTTTGACTTATACAGTGCCTTATGTCAATTATGTCTCAATAAAACTGGAATAAAAAAAGGTTATAAAAGTTGGGACTTCCCTGGTGGTTCAGTGGTTAAGGGTCCGTGCTTCCACTGCAGGGGGCACGGGTTCGATCTCTGGACGTAGAACTACTTTGCGCGTAGAACTAAGATTCCGCGTGCCACACGGTACGGCCAGAAAAAAAAAAAAGGTTAAAACTTGAAAGGTCATCTACTTTACAAGGGGTTTATTGACTGCAGCATCACCACTGCCATCTCCCAGGCTGCAGTGGTCCAATCAAGTGGGCGAAGCTGCAGCATGGGAGCAGAGAGGTTACAGCATAATTATTTGACTTATATACATTATGAAATGATTATCACAAGTTTAGCAAACATCCGTCATCTCCTATAGATACAAAATAAAAGAATAAGAAAAAACCTGTTTTTTTTCTTGTGATGAGAACTCTTAGAATTTACTCTTTTAAAGACTTTCATATATGACATACAGCAGTGTTAATTATATTAATCACATTGTACATCACATGCCTCATACTTATTTATCTTATAACTTGAAGTTTGTACCTTTCAATTCAATTTCTCCTCCCCCATCCCCTGACTCTGGTAACCATAAATTTCAATTCAATTTCTCCTCCCCCATCCCCTGACTCTGGTAACCATAAATCTGATCTCTTTTTCTATGAGTTCTTTTGTTTGTTTGTTCTTGAAGTATAATTGACCTATAACACTATGTTAGTTCCTGGTATACAACATAGTGATTCGATATTCTATACATTTCAAAATCATCACCATGATAAGTCTAGTTACCATCTGTCACTATACAAAGACAGTAGATGACCTGTTTTCTCATGGCAGCAGAATGGGCTGGAGGAGGATGCAAGGCCAGAGTGGGAGCTTTGAGATCCAGGAATGTTGGTATCACTGGCTCAGCCCTGACACAGACTGAAAGGCTAATATGCTTAATTTCTTTCTTATATCTTTTCCTTACCTTTCTTTTCTCTTTCCCTCTACATAGTCATTATTCTCTTCAAGTAGGACTTTTAAGTTGTCCAGCCTGGGGGAGGATGGTTTGAAGCAAAGAAGAAATTGTTAAAGCTGTAATTTCAGGTGTCATGGGAGATAAATATTGGGGTTAAGGGTATCTGGAAAATATGCCTGAAAATTGACATGGGGGAATTTTTTTTTGGTTGAAAGAGAAGTGAAAAAAGAGAGGGCAGATGACAGAGGCTGGGACACATGGAAAAGTTTTTGCAATGACCTAATGTTGCCACTAATTCATGAGAAACACTGCTTTAATGTCTTGAATTTATCCTAGAAGAATTAAGCAATAGCTCCTTTCATTACCTGGGAGCTTAAATCGTCAGTGGCATTTTTTTCCCATATATTTTTGAAAGATGCTTTCATATAGAATATAAAATGTTTTAGAAATTCAATTTTATTTATGGGCAGCATCATATTTTTTATACTCTTGCTGAAGAAACTTAGGGTAAGTAGAGGTTCAATTTTATCTTTTCTTTTTTAAACCAAAGGGGCATATCACTCAGCAGAGTGCTTAGTTGTTATGAGAGTGAAAAAAAATTCCTCTGGTATAAGGTGTGGGGAACCTATTGGATTTAAAAGGATAGTAAGCTTTCTTCTTGAAATAGGCCTAATCAACATACTTTATTGTACTTTATTGGGGGCATTCATCAGTAATGAATCAAACACTAGGCAAAACTTTTCCTGAGAGAGTTAGAAACTCTCTGGCTGGAGTTGAACCCTGGGATCTGGGGTTGTGTCTGTGAATGTTATTCATTCTGCAAAATGCTCTGAGTACCTACCTTGGGCCCAAATGCAGAGAATCATTGGGTCTTGGAAATGTACTTGTTTGGGGAAACATTGAAATCTCTCTGCTGGAACAAGGGTCACATAATCACTCCACCATGCAATGCTTAATTGTAAAAGGGAGTGGGGATGTGATCTCACTGAGTGCAGGACTGTTTCTAAACAGAGTTTTTAAGGATAATGAACGCTGGCTTTGGAGGTTCTAAATGTGAGTGAACAAGATGGAATTTGGTCAACAGTTGGAGGAGTTGGCCTCAGTTAGTAACACGTGGAGTTCACCTGTGGTAACAAAGGGTAAGGCAGAGTATTCGGTCTTAGATGCTGGTAGGTGCATGGATGCACCGTGGGAGTGTGTGGAAGTCCTTTATAATGGATTCCATTTTTTCAGTGAAATAAGAAAGCCATTGATTAAGAACAAATGTGAGATAGTAGATCTTGAAAGTATAAGGGGGAAAGTAAGTAGGAAATAGTTATCAACAAGTCTTTCAGTGTAAGAATTCTTGGATGTTTTCAGTCTAAGTTATAGGCACCAGCTTTCCCCATTGCACCCCCTACCTATCCCTAGCATCCCAATTATCAATATTAAGTAAAAACCAGTAAAGAAAGGTTCATGACAAGACAAATAAGAGAGGAATGTCATAGGGCATAGACAGGCAAGACAAACACTGGTTAAGCCCAGTATTGATTCTACTAAGCCTTATGGGGCTAAGAGAGAGCTCTGTTCCTGCCACTTAAAATCTTGTTAAGCTTTTTGGCCGGAACCGCCATCTTCCAGTAATTCACCAAAATGACCAACACAAAGGGAAAGAGGAGGGGCACCCGCTACATGTTCTCTAGGCCTTTTAGAAAACATGGAGTTGTTCCTTTGGCCACATACGTGCGAATCTACAAGAAAGATGGTATTGTAGATATCAAGGGAATGGACGCTGTTCAAAAAGGAATGCCCCACAAATGTTACCATGGCAAAACTGGCAGAGTCTACAATGTTACCCAGCATGCTGTTGGCATCATTGTAAACAAACAAGTTAAGGGCAAGATTCTTGCCAAGAGAATTAATGTGCCTATCAAGCATATTAAGCACTCTAAGAGCCAAGATAGCTTCCTGAAACAGGTGAAGGAAAATAATCAGAAAAAGAAGGAAGCCAAAGAGAAAGGTACTTGGGTTCAACTGAAGCGCCAGCCTGCTCCACCCAGAGAAGCACACTTCTTGAGAACCAGTGGAAAGGAAGCTGAACTGTTGGAGCCCATTCCCTATGAATTCATGGCATGATGGGTGTAAAGAAAACAAAAGAACTGGACTGTATAAATGTTTCTCTTAATTGAGTAGAAGTGTGTGACCCCCTTCCCCAAACAAATATTTAAAGCACACACACACACACACACACACAAAAAAGAAAAATCTTGTTAGCATCAACTCACCCATCTTCACATCCATCCCAGTGCCCCAAAAGACACCAGTTTAGTTTCAGGGCTGAAGTTGGGGCAGAGGCTCCTTTCTTGTTTAGAATGCCTGCCTGAGAGTATTCTGAACCAATGTTCTCTGATAGGCATGCCAGGGATTCTAGAGATCAAAAAAAGACTCAGTATGAGTCCAAAGTTATCTTTCTTTTCTTCAGGACTCTAGTAGAGAAACGTGAGGTAGAATTTCTAGCTACTGAGTTAGGAGTGTAAAGAAGCAACGTACTAACCAGAGAGAAAATACATTGGTTCAGTGAGGGTATGTGGAAGCTCTCTCTTTTGGTTCAGTTTTCTCAGGGAGGTAGAGAAGAAGGTTATTACCAGAGAGTGAATTTGTGGAGAACGGTTTAGAGAAAGAAGTGTGAAATAGTCAGGATGAGCAACTGAATGGACTAGGCAAAGTAGTGTGATTACCATTTAAAGGCCCACTTGAGGTTCATAATCATCCCTTTAAAGTAAGACCAATCACAAGGTACAGGAAGAGAACAGGCAGACTGAATTTAATAAGCGTTGCGGTTTTGACATATATATTAGGGATAATTGACAGGGTGGAATGGGGAGAATTGGCAAGGGTAGTTTTGACTGTAAGAATCCAAGATTTCTTACACTGAAAGACTTGTGGATAACTGTTTCATCCTTCTTCTCTCTTTTCATCCATCCAATCATAAGAACATATATTTGTATTTCTTATATTTGCATGAAAGAAATACTGGAAAGACACCCCAAACAAACACAAATGGTTACTTATACAAATGTTTACTAATAGGAGGGTAAGGTGACAGAGATGGAGTCCTCCCAATCCTTCACAAACTTTTCCCAAAAATAGAAGAGGAGGGAACATGTTCCAACTCACTCTAAGAGGCCAGTATTACTCTGACATGAAAACCAGAGAAAGATATAACAAGAAAAGAAAGCTACAGAACAATATCCCTTACTAGTATAGACACAAAGTTCCTCAAGAAAATACTAGTAAACTGAATTTGACAACATATAAAAAGGAGTACATACCATGGCCAAATGAGGGTTTATTCCAGGAATGCAAGGTTGGTTCAACATATGAACATCAGTTAAGGTAATACATCATATTAAAGCAATAAAGGACAGAAAGCCCACAATCATCTCTGTAGATGCAGATGAGATGCACCATTTCATGATATAAATACTTAACAAAATAGGAGTAGAAGGGAACTTCTCCAACACGATAAAGAGAATTTATGAAAAACCCACAACAAACATCACATTTAATGGTAAAGGATTTAAAAAAGTTTTCCTCCTAAGATGGGGATTTTCAACAAGGATGTTGAGACAATTCAATAGGTAAATAAAAGTCTCTAACAAATGGTACTAGGACAACTGTATATCCATAGGCAAAATAATGAAGTTGTACTCCTACCTCAGACCATATACAAAATTAACTCAAAATGAATGAAGACCTAAAAAGAGCTATGAAACTCTTTGATAAAGTATAGGACTAAATGTTCATGACCTTGGATTTGACAGTGGATTCTTAGCTATGACACCAAAAGCAAGGGAAGAACCAAAAAATTAGATAAATTGGACTTCATATAAACTAAAAACTTTTGTCCATGAAAGGACACTATTAAGAAAGTGAAAAGACGACCTATAGGATGGGAGAAACTATTTGTAAATTATATGCCTGATAAGGGTCTAGTAACTAAAATATGTAAAGAACTCTTACAACTCAATAACAAAAAAAACGAGAAACCAAATTAAGAAAATGTGTAAAGGACATTACTCCAAAGAAGAAATACATATGGCCAAAAGGCACATGAAAAGATGATCAATATTATTAGTTATTAGAGAAATAAAAATCAAAGCCACAATGAGATACCATGTTGTACCCTCTCAGATGGCTGTAATTAAAAAGTTGGACAGTAAGAAGTGTTGCTGAGGATGTGGAGAAATAAAAACTTTCATACATTGTTGGTGGGAATGTAAAATGGTGCAGCTGTTTTTGAAAACAGTTTGGTAGTTCCCCAAAATGTTACGCAAAGAGTTGCCATATGACTCAGTAATTCTGCTCTTAGGTATAGTCTTAAAAGACATGGAGACATGTGTCCATATAAAAACTTCTATATGAATGTTCATAGCAGCATTATTTATAATAGCCCCAAAGTGAAACAACTCAAATGTCCATCAGCTGATGAATGGATGAACAAAATGCAGTACAGCCATAGAATATTATTCATCCATAAAAAGGAATAAAGTACTGATACATGCCACAACATGGGTGAACCTTGAAAACATTGTGCTAAGTGAAGAAGTCAGACACAAAAAGCCACTTGTTGTATGATTCTATTTATATAAAGTGTCTAGAAGAGGCAAATTCACGGAGACAGAAAGTGGATTAGTGGTTTCCAGGACCTAGAAGGCTGTGGAAAATAGGGAGTGACTGCTAAGGGTTACAGGATTTCTGTAGATAGTGGTGATGGCTTCACACTCATGTGAATATTTTTTAAATCACTGAATTATACATTTTAAAAGGGTGAGTTTTATGCTGTGTGAATTATATCCCAATAAGCAAATATACCAGACAGAAGATAGGGAGTAAAAGATATGGAGGGCTTGGCTCTACACTGACAGTAGAACAGAGTGAAGTGGTGTATAACTCAGAAGTATGTTCTACAGAACTTGTTGACTAATTGGGTGTGGGAGGTAGTGAGAAGGAAGAAAAAGTCAAGAATGATTCTGAGGTGCCTCATCACCTTGTATTGCACTGATTCATTTATGTATGTACCCATCCTGTTAAAATATGTCTTTCTCACCCTGCTACCTAAAAACATAGGGTCTATTCTGGGGGAGAAGTAAGTGGCAGTTTTAGACACACTTCAGAGCAAACATTAACAAGTACGTCCATTTTCATGGGTCTGTTTTATACAATTCAAGAGTGTTGCTCAATTTCCCCTGTGAACTGAGAGGTTACTTCCTGTGTTTGGACAGTGGTGAAAAGCTACTTCCCATTTTGAGGTTTCCCCACTTTAGTCTTGATGGGAGAAGCCACTAACCTCTACTGACTCTTAAGTGCTAAATGTTCTGCCAAGTTCTTCCTGATGTTTTCACAAATGAGGTGCCCTCTTCATTTCACCCTGCATTGGACCACAGGTTTTGAAAGATTTCTTGACAATAAAAGCAGTTATTAACATAACTGGTTTCACTGTTTGCCTAATCAAAGTTATAGTAATGCAACTGTCAACTGGCCTTTCCCATTGCGTGAACTGTACCATCACTATCGCAATGCTAGTTGATATAATTTCAGTCTAAAGAAAAGGGTCTTGATACTTTAATAAGCCTGTACATTCTCATTTTAGATCATATAAACTTAGACCAGTAAAATAGCCCTAGGTTCCCCAGTAACTATCTTCACAGACTCATAAGAATCTAATGTCAGATAGTGGGTAATCTCCCTGGTAATTATTAATCAGGTTCCTTCTGGACTGAATGTTTGTAAGTTGATTTGATTATTCTCAGGAAGACTGACACCCAAACTGTGTATCACTGGAGGAATATCTTTGGATAAACTGCTAAAAATATTTGCTAAAATTTTTCTTTGGCTCATATTTGCTTATGCATATATTTTAAAAACTCACTTATTGCCCATGGGTGGGGAGGGTGTGGAAGCCTATATGTGTTCAAGATGCTGCAGTGTGTATTTTATATATCTTGATTTCATCGACCCTATAAAGAAGGTTTCATTATCCTTTAAGTAAGAAAATTGAAGCTTAAGAGGATAACTCAGATACCAAACAGTAAAGCCTACGTTTGAGACAAGATTTGTCTGATGGTTTTCTGGCAAGCCACATTTTCTCCCAAGAAGCAGGTTCATACTAGTAGAAGCTGAAGAAGGAGCAAGAAGAGAGAAGAGAGTGAAACTAATTTCTTTACGAGTACAAGTAACTTATTACATCTATATGTATATTTAAATACATACCATCAGTGCACTTCACTCATATGCTCACTTTTTTTTTTTTAAGCATCTTTATTGGAGTATAATTGCTTTACAATGGTGTGTTAGTTTCTGCTTTATAAGAAAGTGATTCAGCTATACATATACATATATCCCCATCACTGTTTTTTAAATAAATTTACTTATTTATTTATTTATATTTGGCTGCATTGGGTCTTTGCTGCTGCCCGCGGGCTTTCTTTAGTTGAGGTGAGCGGGGGCTACTCTTCGTTGCCGTGCGCGGGCTTCTCATCACGGTGGCTTCTCTTGTTGTGGAGCACAGGCTCTAGGCGCGTGGGCTTCAGTAGTTGTGGCATGCAGGCTCAGTAGTTGTGGTGCACGGGCTTTGTTGCTCCAGGGCATGTGGGATCTTCCCGGACCAGGGCTCGAAACCATATCCCCTGCGTTAGCAGGCGGATTCTCAACCACTGCGCCACCAGGGAAGTCCCACATGCTCACTGTTAAAGAGCATACATTGGAAACACGGTCACGTAAATATCAAGGAACTATACCAGCAGTGCATTAAAGTGAAGATCTATGAATCACCAGATCTACTTTGCATCCAGACCATCCTTTTGTCCCTGGTGCCCATGAAGCATTTCAGTAAGATTCCTGTTTCTATCACGGCTCTGTGTATCATCACAATATTCTCCGGTTCCTTCAAACGAAAGAACCAACAAACAAGCAGACATACAAAAGACAGAGCATCTTTAGGATGCTCATCTTATTGCACTGTGAATAAAAAAGTAATAGCAGCTAACAAAATAAAATTAAATAATTTAAAATTTCTTTTGCGAATAAGAAATGCATTCATTAACATATTAAAAATATAAGCTAGTATAAGGTATAAAGTCTTAGTTCCATCCCTTTTTCCATCTAACCTGTTTCCATCTTTTCGCCTGGTGGGTGAAAAATGTTATCAGTAAACAAAGGATGTTGCAGCCACCAAGCCTGCAGCCACTGCAATCACCCCCAACTGTGCACCCTGAGGGGATTCAGGATGGAGAAAAGCAGGATACTGGCCCTAGATAGCTAAGGTGCATGACAAAGGAATGATTTCAGTGAGCCCAGACTCTTGCATCTTCCCATACACAGAACAGCGCTAAATTCAATAACTTGAGATGTCTGGTTTTCTTCGTTAACAGTAATCTTTTGATGTTCCAGCTCTCTGGCTTCTCTTGCAAAACTCCTGTGTATCCTGGCTCCCGCCTGCCTCCTTGGAGCGGTGCCTGAGAGTGCTCTGGGAGGCTGTCTTCCAGGCTTAAGCCCTTGGAAGATCCTCTGAATAAAACACAATTCTCCACTTCTAGGTTGCGTGGTTTTTTTTTTCAGTCGACAACCTAGTCCCCTTCTCCATGTATCCCCCGTCAGATGATAATTTTTATTAGTTTCTCATGTATCCTTTCAGAGTTTCTTCATGCAAATACAAAGAAGTATGAAAGTATTCTTTTTGAATCAATTGTTTAAACTTTTTTTCTTCTGTTTTATTAAGATATAATTGATACACAGCACTGTATAGGTTTGAGGTGTACAGCATAATGATTTGACTTACGTACATCATGAAATAATTATCACAAGAAGTTTAGTGAACATCCCTCATCTCATATAGATACAAAATTAAAGAAACAGAAAAAAAATTTTTTTTTCCTTGTGATGAGAACTCTTAGAATGGACTTTCTTAACAACTTTCATATATAACATATAGCAGTGCTGATTATCAAAGGGGATAACTACCCAAGGTGGATGAAAATCATCTGGGTACGTAGACCAAACTGAAGCGCAGCCCACTTCCACAGCTGGTGCCGAGCTCTGCTCCTGACTTTCCCTGGGCACCCAGTGAGCCCCACAAACCCAGAGAAGCACCATTGCACCTGGGGATGGTGCAGAGACCCCCTCCCCCAAACGTATTCTTATTCTCCCTCATCCTTTTAACTCCAAAGTAACTTATTGTTCTGTATCTTTCTTTTTCTTAACAGTGTATTTTGTAGATCTTTCCATATCAGTGCATAGAAAATTTCTTCAGTTTTTTCTAATAGCTGCAAATTATTTCTTTTAATGTGTATCCTGTACAAGTTACTTAACCAATCCACTGCTGATGAATATTTGGGTTGTCTCTAATCTTTTGTATGCTAGCTCACATTTATTGGACTAAGCTTACTATATTCCAGGTGCTGTGCTAATTGCTTTACTCGGGTTCATTAATATAACAACCCTTTGAGTTAGATAGTATTATTTCCACTTTTCAGATAAGGAATCAAGAGGATCAAAGAGGCTAAGCAACTTGCTCAAGATTTGAACAAAGACTGTCAACCTTTAGAGCACATATTTGTACTAGTGAAACACAAATTAGTACCCTTTATTGCTTTTGGGGAAAGTCCTACTTTTAAGGAAAAGTCTCTAGTTATGTGTTTATAACTGTTTTCCATTGGTTTCTAAGATTTTATCACAAACATTTGAAAAATTTGTACAATTCAGGATTTTACTCCTTTCCACCACTCATTCTTTACTCTTTCTTGACCTGTGAAGTATGTAATGATGAATCTGATATCAAAATATATCTGTTTAAAGACAGTTTAAGGAGGTAATGTTTAAAATTATGGGGCAGACTGACATTTTTCTGTAAGTGATTGATTTTTTCATTTTAGTATAATATGCTGAAGTCTTAGTCTGAGAAAAAAAAAAAAAACCCACCTTTTTTTACTTGGGCACCACAAGTTTAAAGTGAAGATCAAATAAATGACCTTGCCCTTTGATATTCACACTTCCTCTGCAGGATTTTACCCAATACAGTTATAGAGCCACGGAAATCTTTGCATTTCTTATCTGCTTTCTCAGAGCTGTTTGACTTCATTCAAATATAAACCAAATGAAATGTTTCTTAGACTTGCAGGCTCCTGCCACATACTGCAAAGAACTGAAAAACCCAGATGATAGCTAGAAACCCAAAAATATCCAGGTCCTCTCCTAAATTTAGCAAGTGCCTGCCACTATTGAAAACCATCATGACAAAATGTCTTATCGCCTCCTGATTGTCATTTGATCCTTGCCATCTGCAGCCATCAGGACCACCAGGGCAAAGGTGTGTCCAGTGTTGTAAAGGGCAAGGACAGCTTGCCTAAAAGGGAAGTGTGAAGCCCTGTTCATACGTCTTAATCTATTTAAACCTAAAACAACATTCTTAAGAAGAACTTGATGCCAGCAGAGGATACTCATCTAGTGACCTCACTCTAAATTAATGCACAAATCACAGTATTTAGGGGTAATGATAAAGCATTAACAATAATTATTTTGCTGAAATCTTCCTTTAGCTAAGTCATTGCCTAGCAGCCATTTTTCTTTCTCAAACTATTCACACAGTGACAATTTAATGGAAAAAGAGATACCATCTGGAGTACTTATTAGCTTAACAAGCCCTTGACTGGGAGCCTAAGAAGATTCCATGTTTCTCATTCCCTCTGAGTGGTTTAACTCCAGAGCGTAATGCTATTGTTTACCTCAAGGGACTGGAGCATACTTGCCACTAGGGGGTGCTGTTGCTTCTTTACTCCAACCTCTGGCGGTTTCAATTCTGACCTTGTCAGACTTAACAGAAAAAAGGAGGATTTATCCTTCCCCAGTGTGTTCCTCGTATGTCCCCAGAGTAAGTGGAATCTGTTGGAACAATTCAGAACAAAACAAAATAACTAGTAAATGAAATAGGCTTGTTAAAATGTTTTCTAGTATCTCTCCGAGATGGACCAGAACAGCTTCTTGATATCATCAGTGGTCTAACAGTTTCATTAGGGTCTGGGGACAGTAACAGTTTTTGAAGTGCTACTTCAGGAAGTGGGGACTAGTCGGGAACAGGGAGTGTGTCTCTGCAGGAGAAGGGGAGAGGGCTGGGTCCTTGCAGACTCTTCCACAGTATGGCAGAAATCTGCTTCCCCTTCTACTGATTCAGTGTTGGCTCAGACACAATTTGCCAAAGCCTGGCACATGTACCAGTTTTGGGGGTTGTTAAAAATACAAGTTCTGGGACTTCACTGGTGGCACAGTGGTTAAGAATCTTCCTCCCAATGCAGGGGATACAGGTTTGAGCCCTGGTCTGGGAAGAGCCTACATGCCACGGAGCAACTGACCCCGTGCGCCACTACTACTGAGCCTGCGCTCTAGAGCCTGCGAGCCACAACTACTGAGCCCACGTGTCACAATACTGAAACCCGTGCGCCTAGAGCCCATGCTTTGCAACAAGAGAAGCCACCGCAATGAGAAGCCCGTGCACCGCAAAGAAGAGTAGCCCCCGCTCGCCGCAACTAGAGAAAGCCTGCGCGCAGCAACAAAGACCCAACGCAGCCAAAAATAAAAAATTAATTAAAAAAAAAAAAAGAAAGAAAAAGAAAAGAAAATACAAGTTCTGTGGTCACATGAATTTGGGAAATTCTGGTTTGAAAAAGTTTTAAAAAGTTTTACTTGCTGTAGAACTTTCAGAACATTTAATTGACATTACCCTGTGCATTGCGCTTTGTGAATCTAAGTCTGGGCATTTGCTAGGGGTAGATACTCTAACAGTGGTTCTCAGTGGAGGGTGGTGATTTTGCCTCCAGGGGACATTTGACATTGTCTGGAGACATTTTTGATTGTCCTGACTGGGGAAGGGTGTTATAGCCATCGAATGGGTAGACACCAGTGATGCTGCTGACCGTCTTCCAACGCACAGAACAGCGCCCTGCACCCCCCCACTCCACCAACAAAGACTGATCAAGCCCAAAAGGTCAGCAATTCAGAGATTGAGAAACCCTGCTCTGTAACATACACAGCTTGTTAACACTCATTCAACCACGAAATTAATTATTTCTTCTTGAATTGTCTTGTAGGACTAGAGTGGAAAATCTGTGGGGAAACTTTGCCTTCAGTTTATCCACAATGTTCTAATTGCTGCGTGGTGTGGTCTTCCCTTAATACTTCTCTTTGACCTCCATGTGGCACTTGTCTTTGTTGACTGGCCTTTCCTTGAAATTCCCCTCCATTGGCTTGACGATTAATTGTTCTGGTTTTCCTTCTTCTGTAAACTCTCTCCCTCATGCCAAGATATTTTGTCCCAAAGAGATCTACGTTTCCAGTTATGTGTTGGATATTTTCTTCAAAATAAAAATGTCCCTTTTCTAAAACTACCTCTTTCTCATCAATTTCCTATTTCCCTCCTTCATTAATTTGTTCTTAAATTCTTCCAATTTTCTCAGTCAATCTGATATGTGATTATGTTTAATCACTAAGTCTGGTGAATCCTCTGGTCCTTCGTCTTTCTTTTCTCAAATGAGGCCTTGATTGCCCCTTGTCTGATTACTGAAATAAATTCCAAATCACACTTCCTGTTTCCCCTCCTTATCCTTTCCATGTAGCCTGCACACTACCAGTGTTTAAATCATCCTAAAACATCACTTTGATTCTTTCCTTAAAACTTCCAGTGAGTGAGTTCCCATTGTCCTTTGAATAAAGTCTACACAACTTTTTCCGGCAGTCAAATTTCCCACAGTGTGGCTCCCACCTATATTTGAAACCTTTGTTCCAATGGCTCCTCCATTGAAATTCCCGAAAGAAAAAACACTGTTCATATGAGAGCAAAGCTGTGGAGAGGGGCAAGTGCAAAGCACTTCGTGAAAGGAAGTTTTTGTAAACTTTTTAGATTTAATTTCTGGCATACAATCTCTGGAAGCCAAACAATGCAAGTTCTAAATTATCGCAGAAACATCTGTATGTGTGTGACTCATCCTCTAGACTAAGGAAACTCTATAAATGGGCTACTATGATCTTTATAGCATGTAAATGATGAAAATAAAGAAGGATATTGCTCAAGCCTCCCATCTGTCAAAGCCCCTAGCCTATCATATTATGCAACCTTTGTCAATATTTGTTGAATTTAGAATGAACAAATTAATGAGTGCATGCATGAATGAATGGGAAAACTACTGTGGCAGGTGCTGGTGGTGTCCTGCCTATATCTTGCAAATACTGAAAATACCAGCAACTTTCTACTGGAAGTCTTTTTTTTCTTTCTTTCCTGGCTACAGATGTGTTCTCAACCTACCTCCCGTTCAAGCTGGAAGTGTCAGAGAGTTGATGAGTCCAGAAGCCACCCTTAACCAATGATAAACAGGGTGCTGGTAAATATAGCCTTACCCCCTCGTTGGAATAACTCTGTGACGTGCTCTTCAATGTCTCCCAGATTTCCTCATTGGGACTGAGCTATAATTGCCTCAGTATCTTGCATATTAAAGTACCTTTTATTGACTTCCTTTCCTTCTCAGTCTCACTTTCTTATCCCTCAGCAGTGCTTTCTAGGATCACTTCACTTCACAAAACAACCCCCAAAACACAAGAAACCCCCAAACCAAAAAAACTAAAAAAAAAAACCCACTTGCAATTGAATTCTTGTCTCAGATCTGCTTCTGGGGGAACCCAAACTAAGACAGCCACTGAATGTGGAATTGTACATTGAGTGCTTAAGGAGAGTCCATGACATCTGGAATTCATGCAACTGGAGTCGAATTAAAAAAAAGAACTCTTTCAGGAATCAGACATCATCTTCTCTGTGGCAAATTTTTTCCCACACAAAGCACTAACAGTTTGCACAAAAGATGTGGAAGTTTTGCCTCTGGAAGACCACCATTAATTTATAAATGGAAGGTGGGGGTCTTTCTTTATTATTCAAATTTTTTGGATATAAAAAGAAAAAATATTAAAACTGGTAAATATTCACGAATGGAATGTTTAGTTATAAAATTACTCTCAGTTCAAATTTCCTTTCCTACTTCACACTTATGTCACTCCTACCCATAATTCCCTAACAGCAAGTTTCAGAATATTTGGCCAAACCATGCAAATAAAACTGTAGCTCACAAAAAACCAAAACCAAAACCAAAAAAAAAACCCAAAAAACTGTAGCTCAACTTTAATAGAAAATCTGAAATCTTGCAAAAATGCAACCTTTCGTGAAATCTATGAAAATGATGTTGGAGAAGTGCTAGAATCAATGCAAAGCCATGGAAAGTGAGGATCTGGCAGAATAAGACAAGGCAACTGAAGAAGAGAACATAGACATGGTTGATGACCGTGGCAAGAACTTTCCAACAGAGTGATCTGAATATCATAGGATTAAGGGCTGTTCTTGGGGAAATTAGTGATGCCTTTAAATATGTTTGCAAAAAAACATGCTCTTTTTGATCATTCTTTGAAAGTCAAGCATGAAGGGATGTGCATTATATTGTGTTAGGATATTATATATTTTGGGGGGATTCCACTCCAGAATGTTCCATTTACATTTTGAGTGACAGAATTGCATTTAAATTTTTTCTTCCACAAAGTGTTTAATCTCAAAGTCTGTTGTATAACAACCTTTTAGAGAATCATGAAAACATCTGCTTAGCGTGGTAGATTGAAACAGGAAGGAGGCTTATCCCTTGCCTTACACAGAGTCTCCTTTGGTTGAAAATCACTTAAACACTGAAGTGAGAACATTTGCTGCTTTTCTTGATTTACAGATGTTTTCTCAGAACTACACTTCCAAACAGTCCCAGCTGACTGTAGCTAAGGCCTGGGTAAATTGATAAGATGCATCTGGTTTCAAGACACAGACTAAGTACAGGGCAGGCTCTCCGTGTCCCCAGAGAACCTGGTTGGGGTCACAGCTAAGTCTTGGAACCACTTGCTGTATATATGAGTGCCAAGTGAATCCCCAGCAGGGAGAGACAGGCGGGGAGTAGACTGCTGGGCTCTTCCTCCTGTTGAAAATTCACTGGGCGCTGGAGGAGGAAATTTTCCTTCTGTCTTCTGCCCTGAATGTTTTCCCAAACATGAAGGTAAGATAACTTCATTATTTTTGTGAACGAAGCTAACTCAAAAGGGAGTAAGGCTTAACTTAAATAACTCAAAAAAACCCAAAACAAAAAAAATGAGAATACATGGGAAAATAGGAAAGAGAAGTCTCCGAGGGTGACTTTAAAAAAATCCTTAATTAAATATAGTTAACAATTCAGCCAAAGTGAATTTGTTTTTCTTTTCTTGCAGTTAATTTATTGGTTTAGAGGTCTGGGAATCAGAGATTGGAGACAATGTTTATGAAAGTCCCAAGAAAGCCATTAAGAAATAAAATACAATAATACAATTGTTATTCCTTAGGGAAAAATGTTCTCCCATGGATTTCGTTTGTTTGATTTGGAGTCACGCAATGAACCCCCTTGATCTGACTTATCTAAGAGCTTTATAGAAAAGTGAATTTGGAGACTTGAAACTTTAGAGTTTGGAATCTGGATGAGAAGATAAGGCTTGTGAGAGTAGAAGATACAGATAAATGGAATGAAACTAAAGGTTTACCAAAAACACATATTGGTCTAATGGAAAATGGCCAAATGTTAAGAAAAAAAAATGCAGGACTGAAGACAGAAATCACTATCATAGACTAGAATTCTGGGATGCAAAAATAAGTTGAACCTGCTATTACAATTTTATTATTGCAGACGTTTGTATTTAAACTTTAAAAATTTTACATTACAATGCTGGAACAATAATTTCTCAGCCCTGTCAGCTGCTAGATTGCTTTTGTCATCACTATGCCACCGATTTGCAATGCTGAATCTACGCTCACTTTCCAGGGGCTTTGGAGGCGGAGTGAGAGGTGGGTCTCGAGTAACTCATGGGTGAAATTACATTTAATTAAGTTATTGAAAATTACACACAAATCATAAAGTTAATTTGTTTAATGTTATGATGCTAGAACGTCAAGTAACCATACAAAGTTAGAATTATGATATAATCTAATCTCTATCACTCTGTCTTTTATTTTTACTTAAAAATTTAAAATGTTTGTTAGCTCAAAAAGAATAGGATACATTTCCTAGAGTCATCTAGCTAGTATACTTTCTCCTAATATTTGTATTAACCATCAATCAATTTCCTTACTATTTTATGATGAGACAACTTAATAATTGTTTGGTGCTTAAAGATGGATCATTGATTATTATGACATTTTTCTGCTGGGGTGACATATTTACTTTTATCTTTCAGTTGGTTGATAAAATATCAACAAATAAAGAAATGATTTCTTTGTGAGTTGCATGCAGAGTTCTCACCTATATTTGAAAGTAGAGATTCATATTTTTACAGTAAATCTGAAGGGTATGCTTTTGTGATACGTTTCGGAGAAGGTAAACTTAGGCTATGAAGACACCACTAGAAATGGTTTTCAGGTCTGGCCTTTTAAGAGGGAGTATTCTTTTTTCTACCCCGCGCCCCCCACCCCCCATTCATGTGAACTAAGTTCAGAGAGGTGGTCCCAGAATTCTTTTCATTCTCTTTGTATCCCTTGGATAGGAGATAATTGGGTCTGAAGTGTTTCAGGGCTTTAGAGCAAAAAGTGTTTCCCTCTGAGCTGGCTGTGGTCCAGACCTTCACTTTCTCTTCCGTGGACTGAGATGAACCTGGGGTTTGTAAACCTAAAGCATGATTCACATGGTACTGGGGTGTGGTCAGGCACAGTGATGTCTCAGATGAGGGCTTTTCTGCTTCCTCGCCACACCCAGAGCTGATCTGATGTTATCAGCTGTCTTCTGTCAATTATACTGTGATGGTGTTTGTGCCTTTAAAAAAATGTCTTTTTCCAGATTATAATACTACCATCTTGGCAAAAATAAGTTCAAAGAGAAGATAATATCGATTATTTCTCCACTCAGAGATAACCACTATTAACATTTTAATCTATTTCTTTTCAGACTTTTATATGAACATGTACAAAATATATTTTATGAAATTGCTATCAATCTGGATCTGAATCTTTTTACTCAGTATATCATAAGCATGTTCTCCTGTCATTGTTCAATCTATAACGTGCTTCTAATGACTACAAAGTACTCAAATCATATTATTGTGCCCTTTTGCATTTCTTTGTCATTAGAAGTGTTGCAAATTGATGTCTATTTCTGATAAAGATGTAAGTAAATTGATTTTAAAATCTACCTTCTTCTTCATCTGTTTGGTGCCCTATGTTCTAAATTTATTGATCAAGATATTAATTAGGGCATGTTAAGAAATTAGATTTGATTTTTCCATACTTTTTTCTCTTGGAATTTGGATATTTGGAACCCAGTGTATGCTACAGAAATTAATATTTTATTTTTTACCTCAAATGGGCTCATGATTCAACAGACAAATGTAAAGGACCAGATGTGGAGAAATTAGAAGCATAGAGACAATGGTTGTAGCTGGAACACTTCAGAGGAAGGAGGTAGAGCTAATGCTCATTCAGTCATAAGAAAGAAGAGAAGAGAATTCTGGGAAATGTAGTCCCAGCTTAGCTACATTACACACTGCGAAGATATGGTATCTTTTCAACGAAGCAATTCTTTTATAGAGTTAACTCAGTTGTATGTCTATGTCTGTCATTAATTTGTTTATTAATTTGTAATTGTTCTCTCTTGTCCATTTGATGAGATACTCTTTCCAAAGGCAAGGAACGACAACTGCTTCATTTTCAGGTACCCAGCTAGCAAATTTTCAAGACATTCTTTTGGTTAAGAGATTCAGCTTGTATAACTCATGAACTTGTGATAAGCAGATCTTCATGGGTTATAATATGTATACAAGGAGGATGGTGGCAAAGTTATCTTTTCTGATGAAAAAGTATATCCCTTAAAACTTCGTTGACATTTAAAAAAGTATGTAATAGAATGTTAAAATGGATTTTTTCATGATGCCTGTTTTGCCTGAGAGTCAAAGGCCAATAGTAATAG
Organism: Eschrichtius robustus; assembly: GCF_028021215.1. NCBI lineage: Eukaryota > Metazoa > Chordata > Mammalia > Artiodactyla > Eschrichtiidae > Eschrichtius > Eschrichtius robustus. The sequence goes on from NC_090825.1 coordinate 33,757,071, forward strand.
GTGCTCAGTACCCTCACATTTTAAAGTGAGATATTGTACATTCAATGCAGTATTATTGCAATACCAAAAGAGTAGCCCTAAATTTGTTTGGTGACCCTTTGGCCATCTCCATCCTCAGAAGTATGCAATATTGTGTCCCTTGGAGCATGAGGGTGTATAGGGAATGATACCCTACTCACGTTTGAGAAAATCTAAAGGCATAGGCTGGTTCACTGCCCTGTGGTTAGCAAGTAAGTCAACACAGCAGTATTGGTTACATCCTGACATCCAGAGTTTGACAGGACAAGGATGTGTGCAGGTATCCCATGGACCAGATGTGGACCTTTAGAAAGGGGCCAGACTTGGGTTGTCAGGGACTCTGCCTGGTAGACGCCTGCAGGATGAAGCAACCCCAGCAGACAGCATCAGGAAGCAAGCAGGCACTGGTGAGACTCAAGAGAGCTGAACAAAGAGACGAATCATTTGTGCCAGAGAACAGTGGTTGTAGATTCCCAAAGGAGGGATATCCAAACAATGACAAAAACACCATGAGAGATAAAGAATTGGCATTCAAACATCTAACACACCCTGATTTACCATCACTAGACTCCAGCTGCATCGGGCAAGCAAGATCCTTTTGGCTCTTACCCCTCTCACTCCTGCTGCTCTGACTCTGAAGAAGACAGGCATCTTGGGAAGGTGGGGAAGAGAAGAAGGAGAATAAAGCAGAGGAATTTCGAAGTGGACCCCACCCCTCCCGCAGGACCTGGGAGTAGGATAGACATTTAAAATTGGATGATACGTTGCAATTTGACTTGTTAGATTGTTCCAGAACGCCTGGGAGTGACTAATAAAGCTATGAGATAGGCTGGCCCAAGGGCAGGAAAAATGAGCTTACATAATACAAAAAAAGACATATTGTTGAAAAGAAAAAACCCACTGCAGTTTATATTTTAAAAAAAACAAAAAACAACGTTTAAAAGGTGTTGCTTTCCATTATGTGCTTCACGTGTTTGTTGAAAAATCAGAAAAGTATCCATAGCCTCTCCCACCATTGTTCACATTTCCAGGGTGCCCACAGCTGTTGGTACCTCTCTGCCCTTTTGATTATGTTAATCAGATTATAGGCTAAAAAATCTGTAAGGCTGTAAAAGGCAGAAGAAGGCAACTAGGATTTTACAACTGAAAAAAAGATACCTAATAAGAGGATGGGTGATCTAGGAAGGTGAGTAGAAGGGTCTGGAAAAAATGTTGGGAAGCCATTCCACAGCTACCCTGAGAGAAAAGAGGTTTGGGGAGATCAAGAGAAGAGAAAGAACATTGGCCTGGTAAAATGTGAGGTAAGATGATTTAAGGACTTTTTTTTACTGGGTTATGAATTGAATGTGTTTGATATTCTTAAAGAGTCTCCGGTACAGATTTGAATTGTATTTCCTTTCACCTTCAGTTGTCAAAGTAGGAAAATACATAGAAATGAAAATAAAATAATAGAAGTCACCTATGATTTCACAACCAGAAATGAACTATTCTCCTTTGTTATGTTTCTTTCTAGATTTGTTTTCAATACACATTTGATTTTCAAACAAAATGTAATCACATTTCACATACAATTTCATAACCTGTCAGATGCTCAATATTTAGGCTGCTGCTATCACATGAATGTGATTATAAAGGGCCTCTGTGGTGTTTTAAAGGCTGAAGGAACCACGTGCAGAACTAAGGATTGTGAAGATCATCACGGCACCTCTGGCTAGGAATGTACCTCCACTTTTGATTTTTCCATTTAGGAAGCTATTTCTCTTTTAGCTTCTCAGCCCTTGGAACTGTTCTTCTTTCCAGGCTTTCTCTTCTCTGGTGTCCTCACGGGTACCAACGTTAGAGAGGAGAGTGGAGTAAGGAATTAAAAGATGATGGGACCCTAAAGAAATGTTTGTGAACATTTAACTCTAGGGAGTCTTTTCAATTTATTTGTCAATGACATCACCTAGCCCCTAGTTGTCTTTCCAGAAATGAATAGTGGGAGGTGAACTCAAGAGAAATGTATTAGAGACTTCCCTGGTGGCGCAGTAGTTGAAAATCTGCCTGCCGATGCAGGGGACATGGGTTCGAGCCCTGGTCCGGGAAGATCCCACATGCCACGGAGCAACTAAGCCCGTGCGCCACAACTACTGAAGCCTGCGTGCCTAGAGCCTGCACTCCGCAGCAAGAGAAGTCACCGCAATGAGAAGCCTGCGCACCACAACGAAGAGTAGCCCCTGCTCTCCACAACTAGAGAAAACCCATGCGCAGCAACAAAAGACCCAATGCGGCCAAAAAAATAAAAAAAAAGAATTGCATTAAATTTTTATTTAAAATGAAAACTTAAAAGTCAAGCAGAATCATTGAGGCTTCTCCATGGTTCTTTCACTCTTTCTATTCCCAACTCACAAATCTTGACTTGTACAAATGTATTCACTTTTGACTCATTAAAGCAATGCTAACTAAAATATTGCTTTATTGTTTTTTTTTCCCCCTTCCTAGGCAATAAGTTTATTCTTCTTGGTGGGATTTATAGGAGAGTTCCAAGTTTTTCCAAGGTGAGAATTTTTTGGATTGTGTGTGGAAATCATTAACAATTATTTCTTTTATTTTAAGGAAATTCTTAAGTATGGTCTGATTTTTACATTGCAGCCTGAGCATGTTTAACCCTTCAACACTTTTTTTCTTTCCCTTTTTTTAGAAAAGGCAATTATAGAGAAAGTGTGTTTTATTCTTATTCTTATTTTACTTTATTTTATTCCCTGTAAGGAAGAAACCTGAAAACTATAAACACCTCAAGGTTTCCTGCTTCTCCCAGTATCATGGTTTTACCTGCAATTCAGGGAATGGCAGCTGACTTACACATCTTAGAGCAGAATTTGATTTTTAAATGTAATCTTTGCAAAATAGTCTTTGGGATTTTAAAAGTTGAGAGTTTTTTTTTAAGAAAATAGGTTTATCGGCTCTTGAGACCTGGAAAAAAGCCAGCGTCATTTACTCACGGCCTTGCTTTGCTTTCACTGGCTGATGGGAGAGGACCAGGTCGGTTTACCTCATCGAACTGTCAGAACATGTGTCTGGAGTTGTGCCAGTGACTGGGACACAGAGGAGCCAGACGGTACTGAGAGTAGAGGGGGTGATTGAGATCTTGAAAGAGTTGATTTCAATGCAGGTGTGATAAGGGCTCTGTGAGGGGACTGGACAGGGGGCACAGAGGAGGTGAGGCCAAGCGAGCTTCCATTCCTAAGCCTCGGTGTTTGGGGAAGGCCTCTGCCTGTCTCTGGGAGACAAAATAGACAGATAGCATTAAGTTCAGATTGTTTAAAGGTCAAAAACACTAAGGCATTTGGATCACTGATGCCATATCAAGACTACAGGTTAGCAAGATTAGCCCCATGAGGGCACCTGAGCCACAAACGGGACTCCTTATCTGCAGCACCTGGCAGTGCTATGCTTAACTAAGCAGGAATCACCTTGACCTGAGATGTCTCCCAGATTAGGAATGTACTCAAAGTCCAGAAATCAGGAGTCCTGGTTCCACTACCCCTTGTAAAGTGTGGTTTTAGGTAAGGCTTCCTTAATCTCTTTGGACTAAGCAACATGACCTCTTGGACACAGCCAGAGTTAAGCATTGTAAGAGAGTCAACTTGCCATTTTCCACATGTATTTTATTTGGGTGGAATTCTTTGAGCTCCACTTGACCCTACTGTACTTGGGTGTGTGCTTGAGAAGTGACCTAAATAAACAGGGGGAGCACGTTAAACTAAATTCTTGTCCATTTAGCCTTTGCCAGATTTTGGTTTCCTACTTCTCATACGGTTGTTTTAGAGCTTGTTGTCTCTCAGTTAAATTTCTGTATAGCTCTTCAATTCATCGTCCAAAATCCCGTCAAAGGCCATAATACCTTTCTTGTATATGTTCTCACTTAGCCTCCCAACTTTGGACACTCTCTTATGTGTATTTCCACAATGCATTATACTGTACACATCTCTGTTAGGAAATCTATCTCATTAGCTATACTCTATAAAGGATCATGATTATATTATTGTGTTATGATTATTTGTTTACACATCTGTGTCTTCATCCTCCCCTCCACCAATTGTTAGTATCCTATCTCTTTTATGTTTATAGCTCTGGTGTCTAAATAGTGCCTGGTACATTCTAGATATTTCATAAATGATATTAAATAAATCTCTGAGAAAGTGAGCCCTTCCCACATATATTTTTATATATTTTGGGATCCTCTTGGTGACTCTTAGGAAAAAAATCGTGAAGCAATTTTTGACTATTCTTGCCAATTTTTTGTCTTCTCTCCTACCTTTCTGTCGGCTTTATGATGGACAATTTGACACTATGACAGTGCCTCCTCGCCAGTCAATTGCCAGTGGGCTTCCTATGCCCCTTGGTCAGAATGCAATGGTTGTACCAAGACTCAGGTAGGACCATGTGAAAACTTTGTATTTACTATTTATATGTAGAAATAGCTTAGGTGTGGACACAATGACATTAATTTTGAATGTTGTTTTATTTTTTGAAAATGTAATTAGTAATTTTGAAGGGAAAAAGTACGACTTATTTCATACTTAATATTGTAATAAAAAATTTCTGCATTCTCATTTTTCTTGCAGGACTTTTCTAAATCTTACATTTGAGCCTAGAAATACACATAGGAGAGACGCTAAAAGCAACTCACTAACTCTTTCACTATCAGAGAAATAAGAATAGCGTGGAATGAAGTTAGCAGATAATTCAAAATTTCATATTTACTGAATTCAACTTTTCTTTTCATTTGAAACAAACACTAAAGAGTAGCAAAATAGCTGCTTCGTTTTACCTAACTAATAGTGAATGACCATGGAAAGTCAAACATTTTTAAAGTTTAATACAAAAGTAATATAAATTAAATACCAGACTTGACTGGGAGATTATAGAGTACTTCTAAAAATGTCTGTTTTTTTTCCTTATTATAAATTAATCATTGGAGAAAATGATTTATTGTTTTATAAATGAAATAAAATGGTTTATTTCTATATAATAAAGAAAACACTACTTATAATTCTACCATTTAGAAAAAACCAATATGTCAGCATTTTAGTATTTATTCTTTCAATTTCTTTTCTTTTCTTTTTTTTTCCATGTAAGCACAAATCTGCTTTATTCTTTTTGAATAGCTACATGGCATTTTATTGTATGAATGTACATTTAAAAAATGTAATAAGAGTTCTATTTACTGGCATTTGGGTGTTTCCTCAATTTATTTTCTTTCTATGTGCTTATGATTTTTAAAATAGGATTATTTGATCATGATTTTGTATTCTATTTTAACTTAACATTATACTATCAGCATGAATTTTAACAGCTGAATTATGTTCCATTATATGTATATACCAATCTTATTTATCCACTTCCTATTGTTTGAGATTTAGGTTATTTATATATTTTGTTATTATGAATAAAACATTAGTGAACATTTTTGCACATAGATATGTCTTTTTTCTGATAATCATCTTAGGATAAATTCCAAAAATATAATGTTGGTTTCAAAGGTTCTGGACATTTGAATGGCTAAATTTTTTTTTTTTGTATTGAGATACAATTGATACAGTTTCAGGTGTACAACATGATTTGATATTTGTAAAATATTTTAAAGGTGGTTCAGTTTAGATAAAAATGTGCATTTAAAATCATTTTAAAATTATTAAAATAACAGAACCGTATTATAGAAGATAACTTGTGTTTTGAAGCATCATCATTATCCTCATTTTCCAGCATTTATTTAGTATCTACATGAGGGGTATTTACAAAACAAGTTACACAAGTAACTAGGATTTGGTTTCTGGCAAATATAATATTAGATGACAACTCTGATTACAGGCAAACAGGTACATGAATAACAAAACAAAAGTCAAACACCAACTTCAGAAAAAATTTTTATAATTTAAAAACAAGTTAAGAAAGAACATTAAATAGAGGTAGATAGAAGGTATTTTTCATATGAGTAATTTTTTTGAGTGAAGGTCATCGTGCTTAGATTATAAAAACAGAATTTTCATCCAGAAGAAGACAAGTGAAAATGAAAAAGGGGTTCTAAGGTCAGAATTTGATAGGTGAGAATGAGACCCTGAGAGCAGACAGCCATCAAGGTCATCCTGGTGTCTATGGAGAAGGAAAACATTACGTATACGACAACGCAATCTATGCTTTGGAACTTCAGAAAAGCACGATGTTACTAAGCCACATATAAGAGGTGTCTTCATCAATTAAATACAGAAACTAAAAACTTACTGAGAAACTGTACTGAGTTCCATTCCTCACTCATACTCCTCTATGACTCCTCTGCTTAGGCGCAATGAAAGCCCCAGGCTGTTGCAAACCTGCTCAGAGTTCAAATTACATATCTGTGACCCTTTGTCCCAATTTAGGATGAATGAATAGATTCAACTTTGGTTTGTATATCTAGTCTTCCCTGTTGCTCAAGGTTTAAATTCTCTGGAATCTCAGATTTTGTCCATTTTTATTAACTGGTAAGAGTTGAGTATAGGAAGAGGCTTAAAAGATGCACCTTTGATTGCCTTTGGGGAGGAAAAGGATTTTGCAGATCTTTCTTTTTGTTTAAACATTAGATACATGTCTTCATATTGAGTAAATGAATTTTAGGATGAATTAGTTTTCTCATTTTCCTTAGAGATTTCCTCAAATTTTTTTCTACCCCCTCCTACCCCACCCCACCCTAAGATAGGCCTTTGACATCTTTCCCATTTCAGAGGTCAGTAATTTTGGTTGTCCAGTAAAGTATCATTGTAGATGTACCTTCACCTGTGGACCACTTAGGCTTCTGTTTTGTAAATTTGACTTCCATGTTAGCATATATGTCTCTCTGGATTGTTTTGCCTCACCTTGCCTTCTTGAAGAAGGCTTAAGGTTCAGCTCAAATTAATTACTACCACTTTTCTAAAGATTTCCCTTACTCCTGTTCATCTTAACTTCCCTTCCCAATATGCTTACCCTTTCTCCAGCAAAATTCACTTCACCTTTTCTAATTAGCTCTTGGTACATTGCTTTGGCAAAAAATTAGTCATTCTGTGTTGTGATCTGGTCTATCCAGCATACTTTCTTAAAGATTCACTAATTTTTTTTTTCATTCAACCCTAAGAGTAAATATATAACTGGGAGTGCTCTATAAATAATAACCCAAGTGTCACTGGACTCAAAGACAAGTGGGTTTCTGGGTGCATTGATTTTGTAGGCTTTACTTCTGTAGTACACCAGAACAATTTTACAAACATTATTTCTCCAATTGTATTAATTTATCCCAGATTTTATTTCTCAGATAAAGGAAACTGGAGATATTGAAAAGCTATTTGGTTTGTATTTAGACTCGCAGGCGGTCAGTTGCTGTTTATGGGCAGTATGGCGGCCATCCCTGTGTTGGAAGTGCTTTTGAACCACAATCGTGTGAACCTACACGAGGATGTCCAACAGAAGAGGGATGTGGAGAACGTTTCAGGTGTTTTTCAGGTATTTGCTTCCCATAGGTTCGGCATGCAGAGTGTAAATTCAAATGCTATTTGTTTAATTTGCTCAGTATGTATTTGTTGAATTGTACTGCATTTATATTAGCCTATAAATTAATTTTCCCCCAAATCAGTTGGATTTTTATTGGCATATTAGTTGCACACTCAACTGTCATTCTTTTAAATGCACGGGTGTCATCTGGTAATAAAGGTGGGGATACTCTTTGCTTCTTTGAAAAAGAAATATGGCTATTGACAGACCCAAGCAGTTCTTGACATTGCATTTTTGGTGAAGATGTAGAATGAGTCTGGAATGAAGACTGAAATTGGGCAAAAACAATATTACTGCCCAAATTATTTTTATGTTTACAAGAAAAGCAACTCTAATTAGTTAATCAAGGAGCAATACGGGTCATCTCTATGCATGGGGGAATGAAACAGTTTTGGATTGACTAATATTTGACCTATTGTCTATGTTGCATTTGTGCAGAAAGGTTAATTCAACAACTTTTAGCAAACATTTATTATTCTTGTTATGTTCCAGATACAGAAATGAGGGTTTTGGATGTAGAATGAAACACATAGCCTCTTCCCTCAAAATTCTTAAAGTTTTATGGGCAAAATAGTACATAAATATTTCCTGTGTTAGACGTGTTTTTCAACAATACCTGTCAAACTCCTACTGTACTTTCAAAACCCAAATCAGATGACGCCGCCTTAGGGAGACCTTCCCTAGACGCCCAACTGATAGAGCTATTCAACAGATCACCTGTCTGTGTTCTCTATGTGCATTGTATCATCTGTAATCTGAAATATTTGTTGCCCTGGATATCTTTTGGTAGACTGAACTCCTTGAAGGTGTGGATTATATTTCTTTTATTTTTGCATCTGGAGTGTGTGGTACATAGTGGACTCTCAACAAATGTTTGCTGCATTGGATCAAGTGACAGCACAGTGGGATGTGCTATCAGGACAGTTTTGTGCCATGCATACTATAAGGGCACAGATGAAGGACATACATTGTAGCTTGTGGGGCAAGGGTGGTTTCTGAGAGGAGGTAATGTGTGATTTGGTTTTTGAAGAACTGTAGGTGCAAAGTCAGTGGAGATGGCAAAAAAGGTTGGTCTTTGATTTATGTAAATGATCCAGTATGACTAGGGCATAGGAAGCTAGTAAGAGAATGGTTGGATATAATTCTGAGGAGGGAGGCCGGGGCTAGATCATCTGGGACCCTCTAGTGCTTCCTCGTGCTTCTGGTACCCTGGGCTTATATCTATCACAACAATTACATTGCTGAATTGTAATGATCTAACTTCATACTCTTTCCTATTAGATTGTAAAGTATATGAAAACCCTGGTGAATACCCTTTTTATTCATATTTGTATCCCAACACCCAAGAGTGTCCTGAACAGAGAAGGTGCTAAAGAAATGTTGAATTGTAATCTTTTAATCCAGTTCCCATGCTCTCAAAGCATATATATCTAAATCACCAAGAAAGACAGCACTTTGGCATCTTGGTCAGTGATTACAGAAGAGAAATGGAAAGTTGAAGGGCAGGAGGTCAATCTGTCTTCCCAATGATTGGCATTGTGTGATTTTGGAGAATTCAGACAAAGTGCTTGATGTTTATGGGTGAGAGCCTGGAATTTGAATTCAGGTTCTATTTTCAATCTTGTGTCCAGCCAAGGTCAGAATCAATTTGCATGTTGAAAAATGAGGACCAAAATAATCAGCAGTCCTTCCCTGGGCGCTGAGGGTTTATCTCGAACTCACATGAGAGTATCAGTGTTATGTTGGGGGTCCAGGGTGAAATCTGTTGATCCCAGGTAGCGTTTTCCTTTTCACCTCTTTTATTTTTGTGTGGTGGCTTTTCTTGTGTTCAGGTCAGTGCATCAGCAGATCTTTGGTTTGCAATGGGGATTCTGACTGTGAAGAGGACGGTGCTGATGAAGACAAGTGTGAGGACTCAGAAAGCAGGCCTTCCTGTGACCTCGATAAACCTCCTCCCAACATAGAACTTACTGGACATGGGTAAGGTGTTGGGTGTCTTCCTGTACCCATCGATGGGTTGTAGTTTTTATTTTGTTGTATTTTAGTTTGTGGTTTGGTAAGTCTAATAACAAATCACCTAATAGTCAAGACTTTGCTTAGAGCTCTTTGCCACATCCTGAAACAATTAAAAAATTCCTATCTATATACCTGTAAGTATATGTGGTAAAGCACAGAGGGACCAGTTGTCCCTGGACTGTCAGTTTTGGCACTGAAAGTCCTGCATCTAAGGAAACCCCTCAGACCTGGGAAAACCTGGCCAGTCAGTCCCGCTATGGGAGGGAAGGGGGGAGAACTAATTCAATGATGTGGGGCTACTTAAGGGAATGAAGAGACAACAGAATGAGAGCTGCGGAAGAAGAGAGAAAGTGTGTTGGAACACTCAGACTAAAAAGTAATCACCTAAACTTTCAAGTGAAGTTGAGGCAATCCTCTTAACCTTTTTAAAAAGAATTCTGAAAAACTTTTATGGTCAGACCCAAGTTAAAGTTTCAAGGTTTTAAAATAATCTCTTTGAGAGTGATAGTTAGATGTGATTTTTCTATACTACTATAAAATTCATTAACGGAAAAATGGTAAAATTACTTTAAAGAGTATACCAGTTAGCATGCTAAGAGGCCAACTAGTTGTAAATCGTTGTAGAGAGTTCTCTCTCTTCAAGAGTAATCTTAATTGTTTGGTTTTATCTATAGATTCAATTCAAAACCAGCTGTTGCCATAGATACAAAAGGGCTGTGTGTTTCCTAAATATGTTCTTAGGCTAAAAGGATGTTGGGTTTCCCCAGCTATTAGTTTTAGCCATTATAGCAAGCAGGGGGAGTTGGGTAATGCATAGTGTGCTTTAGGAGGCTTTTTATTTGAGCTCTCGCAGAGATGTTTAACTGTAATGTATTTCAAGAATATCTAGAGTTCTCTAATGATGCCTGTTTCAGCAAGTGGTATTTCTGGTTTTTAACAGCCTTTTCTTCTTTCATTTTTTTAAAAACAGTTACAATGCGCTCACGGGCCAGTTTAGGAACAAAGTCCTCAACACTAAAAGTTTTGGTGGTCAATGCAGAAAGGTGTTTAGCGGGGATGGGAGAGATTTCTACAGACTGAGCGGAAATATCCTCTCCTATACATTCCAGGTACTTAATGACATTGATTTGATTTCTTTCTAATCTGTGAATTGTTGCCAGAGATCATTATTTATATGATATTGATTTTTTTGGTATTTTGTTGAGAATTTACTTGTGGCCTCATATGTGGTCAATTCTTAGAAATGTCTTATATAGGCTTAAAAAGAATACCTTTTCTTTTTTTAAGAAATGTTTTATTCTTAAAATTTTTTTTATATAATTTTTAAAGTTTACTTTCCATTTACAGTTACTGCAAAATATTGGCTCTATTCCCCGTGTTGTACAATACATCCTTGAGCCTGTCTTACACACAGTAGTGTGTACCTCCCACTCCCTCACCCCTATATTGCCCCCCCGTTTCACCAGTTTGTTCTCTATATCTGTGAGTCTTCTTCTGTTATGTTACATTCACTATTTAAGAATATATATTCTTTAAATCTGTGTTATAAGGCAATGATACTTTTAATTTGTGTCATTCAAGCTGAAATATCCATTGTCTCCTTTTGAACTCCATACTCCATGTGGGTCCAGAACCTGATGGTCTGTCCCTGTGTGGGTGTTAAAACCTAAGGCCCTGCTCATGACTGGTTGTGATAGTCTCCTAACCACTGCCACAGAGTCACCTTACTTAAAAATGCTTTTTTTTTAAATTATGAAATATTTCATATGTACAAAAGGCTGTGAATAACATATACTTGCAGTTTGGAGAAAACTAATAATACAAACAGGACTATATATACCCACCACCCACCTCAAGAAATAGAATATTACCAGTGACTTAAAGGCTCCTATCTACCTCTCTCTGTCACATCTTCTCTACCTGTACTGCCCATGCAACCACTATCTTATATTTTGTATTAATCATTTCCTTGTTTTTCTGTATATGTTTATCCCATAAGTCTTTGTCCCTAAAGAAAAATTTGTGATTTAGTTTTGCTTGTTCTTTGCCACTTATATAGATAAATCATATAGTATATATTCTTCTATGAATCGTTCTTTCACTCAAAATTAGAGTTTTAAAGTTTATTCATGCTGATGTAGATGGCATTTTTACTGCTGTTTCTATTTTTTTCTTATGAAAATGCCTTGAACATTCTTGTGCATGAGTTCCATACAAATGAGCTAGAGCTTCTCTAGTGCAGACACCTGGAACTCGAATTGCTGCTTTGTAGGCTATGTTTAGGTTACACTTTACTAAAGTTTCCAAACCCTATATATGACCAATCTATACCCCAGCAGCAGTGTGGAAGAGTGGCCTGTGCTCCACATCCTTGCCAGCAACCATATTGCCAGACTTTAAAATTTTGTTTATGGTCTCAAGGTTTCCTCTGCAGGCTTCTGCTTCTTGCAGGCTGTTTCTGTCCTACACACCTAAACTCATCCTGTTTATTGATTTCAACACAAAATCTACTCCCACAAAACAGTAATGGCTTTAGGGGAAATTCCTGAAGATTTAGAGGGAACACAGAGGAGAGATTATCTACCTCATAGTGCCAATGCCTCCGACAAAAACAGTTGAGATCCTCTATCTTAAATTGTCTGTCCTTCCACAACCTAAGCCAAAAGAAGTTTCTGGTCTCATCCTCTTTTAGCCTCTTTCTTGCTCATCTCTTCCAAGATCTCCTCTCTCATGCCTTTCCTCCTATCTTCCCAGAGCTCAAAAATTTCCCGTTCAGCCCTCCTTACTGATTACTCCCAAATTTGTAAACCAAAACTATTAGGATATTCAGAAGGAAGGGGCTTTAGTTTACCAAAATTAGTCATCTTCAGAAAGCAGTTCTGATTATAAGGAGCAAACCCACCAACCTCCAACTTATAATGGAATTAAATTACATTCAAGAGTTATTGAATCATGAAAGTAGAAAGTGGAACTGACTTGAAAAATAATCATAGCTACCAATTTTTGAATATTTCCTGTGGCATCTGCACTATTTTAGGCAATTTGTGTAATTTTAGTCCTCACGACATCTGTGGAAGGTAAGTAATATTTTACTGTTTTATATATATAGAAATCGAGGCTCAGAGGACTTCAGCAGACTTGCTTCAAGTCACCACATTAATAAGCAGTAGAGCTTGGATCCAGTCTGTCAGACTTCACAGCCCTTCATTTTTCTAGTATATTTTACTCTCCCAAAGTATTGTATTAACCGCTTTTTTGACTCTAAATTCTACTTGGTGAAAAACATATATTGTAATTTACCCTTTGGCCAGAAGGGAGAATGTGAGATAGGCATATAAAGAGAATTTTTTCTTCTCGTATAACTAAGAGGATGTGTTGATAATTCTGTCATAATTATAAGGGGGAGAATTGCACATATGTATATATATGCATATATATGTGTATATGTGTGTGTGTGTTTATATATGTAGTCAAATTTAGAAAGTTACAGAACAGAGGAATAATAAGGGAGAGAGTTTCTGACATGGTTGGAAAGGAGACATGCTGGAAACCTGCAGCTTCTGAAGAAGAAAAATAACTTAATAACAGCATAATCCTGACATTCATTTTCTACAGCATGGCTTGGTTTTTGGATTGACATCTGAAATGCCTTGCCAGTCACTGAATTTGAAGGTGTTTGTCAGAGGCAGAGGGAAATTATAGCCTGTTTTTTAGGATCCAGCTGGAGGGAAGTGAGGTGGAAGCAATAGGCAGTGAGTCAATCACTGCCGCGGGAAACTCAACGTCCTCCTCAGTTCAAATAGAGGGGGAGCCACTGGGGATTCAGGCCTCTACAGGTGGAACATGACTTTTGGCTTGTTGGAACATAAATGTTAGTAAATAAACATAAAACAGAATCAGTCAGTCTCTCTTCTAATCTCTGTTTTGGAAATCAGCATGGTAGTTTATCTAGGACAAACCCAGTTTCTTATTGAGTAAGCCACTTACTTTGATGCTATGCACATTCTCTGTTTGCTCATATTTTTCATACCACAAGGAAGCCTTTGAAACATAAGCACATTCCAGCTCCACGGTCACTTTGGGAAGGTGCCACCCTGCTTAGCTTAGCCTGGGAGATGCTGAAAGACTGTCTTGTTTATTCTCAGCGTGTAATGAGTTGCAGATGGGAGTGAGCAAAGATTAAGATGGAGAAAAGAGCTTCCTGAACCCTCCTGTTTTGCTCTTGAATGTAATTCATTATATTAAAAAAATTTTTTTATTGAAGTATAGTTGATTTACAATGTTGTGTTAGTTTCTGATGTACAGCAAAGTGATTCAGATATATATATTCTTTTTCAGAGTCTTTTCCATTACAGTTTATTCCAAGATATTGAATATAGTTCCCTGTGCTATACAGTAGGAACTTGTTGTTTATCTATTTTATACATAGTAGTTTGTATCTGCTAATCCCAAACTCCTAATTTATCCCTCCCTCTCCTTCCCCTTTGGTAACCATAAGTTCGTTTTCTGTGTCTGTGAGTCTGTTTCTGTTTTGTAAACAAGTTCATTTGTATCCTTTTTTTAGATTCCACATATAAGTGATATATGATGTTTGTCTTTCTCTGATTTAGTTCACTTAGTATACTTCATTATATTTTTTAAAGCAAGATCCTATATGTATATCAAATGAATAACAAAAACGTATTCTAAAGGCAATTTTAACTAATGATTAGTTATCTGATCCTCTGCTTCCTCTGTTGGTATGTGTCTAGATATCTGAGATTTCTAAATCTACTTTGTTAACAGAAAATAATCTGAATGATAATAAAAGTAGCTCACATATATTAAGAACCTTTTATATACTAAGCACCGTTTCAAGTGCTTTAAATAGAACATTTTTTTAATAATAACCTAAGTATGTAGGTACTGTCATCTACTGTTTTTACAGATGAGGAAACTGAGACAAAGAATGCTGAGTAATTTACCTACAATCACAGAGGTAGCAGATGACAACTATGGGGTCTGAACCCTAGAAGTGTGGCTCAGAGCCCTTGCAGCGCACTGTACTTAGGTGGGGTTAGAATATGTATAAGCGTTGATAGGAATGAGCCAGTAGAGAAAGAAAAGTTGAAGCTGTAAGACAGGGAGTAATCAATCAATTTAATTAGTCCTTTGAAGAGGTGAGAGGGAATGCAGTACAGAAAAAAGACAGAGAAATTAGCCTTAGACAGGAGGAGGAACACCTGCACAGGAAAGGAAGCGAAGACATTCGTAAGTCTGTAAATTTGTTAGCCAGAAGTGTAAGAAGTCTCTGTCTGATAGTGGGAGTGTTTGTAAAGAAAGAGGTTAAGTTTATCTTCTGAGACTGAAGGAAATGATTGTAAGAGTGGGGGATTGAGATGGGTGCAGAACTTTTGAAATAGACACTGTAGGGAATGAGAGAAAGAATTGGCTAGAGATTTAGGGTTGCTGGAATGTATTGAGGATTCCACTGAGGTTGGAAATTATGAATGGACTTACAGTA
This sequence comes from Eschrichtius robustus, assembly GCF_028021215.1. Classification (NCBI taxonomy): domain Eukaryota; kingdom Metazoa; phylum Chordata; class Mammalia; order Artiodactyla; family Eschrichtiidae; genus Eschrichtius; species Eschrichtius robustus. The sequence continues at coordinate 33,772,153 of NC_090825.1, forward strand.
ACACCAATCGATAGTTGTGTGATTTTTCTATAGCAGTGCTAAGGTGCTTGGCTGCGAGCACTGAACAAAGGTTGAATTTTTGCCTGGCAAATATGGTGGCAGAACATACCTAGGCAAGGTTCATTGGCAGGAGTTAGGTTCATTGGCAAGAGAATAGTAAGTCATGAACCATGAAACTTAACTACAACATGAAGGAAGTGACAAAATGAAGGTGCTGATAGGGAAAGAGAAGGGAAAGTAAGTTGAAAGGCTGTCTCTATGAGGTTGAATAATAGATATGGCAATAATAGAATGAGTTTCAAAAGAGTAAGAGATGTCAGAGTGTAGGATGTTTGAATTTGTGACTTCAGAGGAAGACTCAGTCTGGGGAAATTTCAGGATCTTAGCTGGAAGGAAGAGGGTATTAAAGAAAATTTAAGATCACACTACCCTGAGAAAGGATTCTTGTGGCTATGTGTAGAGTACATGGGAGTGAGGAGACGCTGAACTAAAGTTCGTAAGAGGCTTATCTGCATAAATCATGAATCAAGTATTTGAATTGTACATCTGAAGAAGAGAAAAAAATAGGCTAATTTTTTTTTTTTTTTTTGCATTGAAAGGAAGGTAGGTAACTTTTCTTTCTCGAGAGAAAAAACTAAATTCTGTGTCTGTCCAAAACCAAATAGGACTGAGACACTATCTAGTGACTCTAGAAATCTCTAGTACATTTTTAAATAATGTCCTCTTTGTATTCAATAATAATAATAATAATAATAATGTCCTCTTTGTAGTTAAGAATAATAATATACTCTTCATTTTGACTTGAGCTGAATTTTTGCGTTTGACTTTTAAACAAACCAATTTCATAATATAATGAAAATAATGTTGGAATAAAAGGTATGGTTAAATCTATTTTTTCTTCTCTTCTGTCATGCTTCTAGCATGAATGCCTGATTTTTAACATGGGTAGTGATGAAAGTATTTTTAATATTTTCTGGCATTTTGTTGAATTTCCTTCTAGTCTTTTTTTGACTGGGCATATACTTGCATATTTGTGGTTAATAGAATTTGTAAATATCACATTTATACTTGCTTTTTCATTTAACATGAACAATTTGTCCTCACACTCATCCTTTACGATGGCTGCATAATATTCTATTTTCTTTTTAGCTTTTTTTTTTTTTAATTTTTATTGGGGTATAGTTGATTTACAATGTTGTGTTAATTTCAGGTGTACAGCAAAGTGAATCTGTTATACATATACATATATCCACTCTTTTTTAGATTTTAGCTTTATTTTTAAAATGTATCATATTCATCATTTAAATTTTCTCTGTGTTTATTTATACTTTGATCTCAAATACAGATGTGTATGGACATATAATAAAAACACAAATACTTGTGAAAGGAGAGTTACTGATTTGAATATTTATATAGAACAGACTGAGAGTCATATTTCATGTTGTTTTATTCTCATGGTGACTGACATTTTTAGCAAGATAGTTGCCTATGATTTAAAAAAAAACTAAAGACTTTTTCATGAAGATTCAGATATATCTCTTTTCTTGAAAAATCAGATATCTGTCAGTGCTAGAACCTGTAGTAATGTATAGGACTGTCGGATGGATTTGAGCGTTGGGTACCTTTTAGACCCTTTTAGACAGGGTGTGTGCTCACTTCTTCATTACCCCGCCTTCCACTGGATGCTTCCAACATTTATATTACTTGCCAGTCCTCTGTGGGCATTTCATTTTGACACTTGATCTAGGACAAAATAAAGGATAAAGAAATAGTAGTCTTCATGAATGCTGGAGCTGTCCCTTCTCAACCACATGTGACTATCCTGTTGTCTGTTTTTAAATTTGTTTGGGATGACTTTTTCTTCTACTGTCTAGCATAGGAAAAACAATTCCAATCTTAACATTTGTTCAAGTCGAACAGAATTAGAAATTTAAATCCACTACTGGATCACATAGAACATTTCAAAAACAAAGCCCCAGAGATCTAACTTTTTCATTTTCTTTATAGGTGAAAATAAATAATGATTTTAATTATGAATTTTACAATAGTACCTGGTCTTATGTAAAAGATACATCAACAGAACATTCATCATCTAGTAAAGGACGCTTCCTCTTTTTTAGTTCTTCATCTTCTTCGTACAGTTACTCTTCAAATATTGAAGAAATCCATAAGGAAAAGGTTAGTATGAAATATTAGTTAACTTTTCCATATTTTACTGGTTTAGGTATTTCTAACATTAACAGAAGTGCATTTACTAAAAGAATCAGCTTTCATTTTTTAATTAGGGCACAGTATCTTCTTCAAAGAGATAATCCAATGTATTTCTTTAAAAGATATGGTTTTTGTCTTGTTAATTCTCTTTGATAATACATTTATTTACACTTTTTATTTTCTCATTGACGTATTTGTTCTTATTTAAAAATCTAAAAAAAAAACTTATTACTTTCAAATCTTCTAGTTAAAACTAGCCTAAATTTCTAATTCATGATTACTGATGCTACTATTTTAAGTATTATATACAATTTCAAAAATCCAATGAAATGTGCTTCCCAAACACTAATACTAGTTTTTTAAAGAAGGTGCATGAAAATAAAAGATGTTAAAATACTTTACTACTTTGGAGATACCAACATTTTCATCCGAGGAGGTTAAAAGACTTAATTTTAGATACTCTGTTGTATTGAGATACTAAAACTTTCATCATGGGCAGCCTGAACAGTTGAAATGAATTGTTCTAATTGATTCACACTTACTGCTGAAGAATTTTTCAGGCTGATCATCATTCATAATATACATAATTCATCTCATTCTTAAAGTCAGTAACGATTAATAAATCACATAAGCGAGGTATAAAGGAATATAATTTTGTTTGTTTTATGACTAAGAAGTTGATTGTGGAAATATGAGCTGTAAAAACATTTATTATACCCATATTATATTGTTCACATAAGTGAGGATTTGGTGTGAGGTAGCTCTGTCTTGGACATCATGAAAAGATGCTTAGGAAGGGTTTAAAAGACCTCATTATAAAGTAGCTTACCCTGTAAATACTCCAGTATGGGAGATAAATTATATGGTCACCTTACCTATAAGTCATTGTTATGATGTGGACTCTAGGGATATTATATCCCTGTTTGTGAGATTATTTAGCAGTTAACAATGTTGAATCTTTTTTTCTAGTTGAGGAAGGCATAACAACTTGGTCGTGGGGGTTTTAAAAGTCGTGTATAAAACCAGTTACCATGTCATCACTCAGATGTTATTTCTGTTTGGGATTCCGAAAATTCCTTAGATTGCTTCAAGTGGGTGGGCCCAGAAGAGACCTCATTATGCATCAAAAATAAAAATTCATTTAGTCTGCATTGATGGAGGTGGCTATTGATGGAGACATTGGACAAGGAACTATTTCCATTGCCTTTTAGTCTTCATCCTAAAACTCCTTTTACTCTTTCTTCTTCCTATAGAGTTATCAGCTGTTGGTTCTTCAGAACAGTGTTGAAGTGGCTCAGTTTATCAATAACAATCCGGACTTTTTACAACTTGCTGAGTCATTCTGGAAGGAACTCTCCTACCTTCCCTCTCTGTATGACTACAGCGCCTATCGAAGACTGATCGACCAGTATGGGACACATTATCTTCAGTCTGGGTCCTTAGGAGGAGAATACAAAGTTATCTTTTATTTGGACTCAGAAAAAATCAAACAAAGCGGTAGAGTATTAAAAATATTGTTATATACAAGCATCGCAGGGATTTTAATGAGTAGTTAAACTTTAGAGCTTTAAAATATGACAAATGGAGATTAAATTGCAAAAGAATCCAAAATTGCAAGAATCTATTATACTCTACTCAAAATCTTCCAGGGTTTAAGAAAAAGCCTGCCTACTCTTTTGGATAGTACCCTAAAGTGAGAGTTAAGCCATTATCATTATTGCTATCTCTAGAGGGTGTTGACTGGATTTTTAGAATACTTTTTAATCTTCCCCGTTTCTCAGATTAAGTAATATTCCTCGAGGAAAACTAATGAGGAGTTTACTGATATTGCAGAAATCAAAACGTTTCAATGAAGTCTTTTCTTATTTACCTCTGTTCTTTACCACTCACATTCCTTTAAAAAAAATCTGCTCTGGATATCATGAGTTTGCTTACTACCTAAAACTTGTAACAATAGCTTAAATTTATTGGATGCCTTCTTCTAGACAGGCAGGTTGCCTATGTTAGCAATAATCCTCACTGCTACCAAGTGAAATCCAGGGGCATACTGATTGTAAGCAGGTCTAACTGGCTCCAGCGTCAACTTAGCTTTTTCCTTACGCTATGTTGCTGCTGGAATTGCCTGCTTTTTGTTAGACTCAGGGCACACCACTGAGTTCATACTTGGTTGACTTCACAGTGAGAGGATGTTCCTCACCAGCTGCTGCCATGTTGGAGAAGAGTGTGTGTCCTGGTATCCATTCCTCCTTTCCAGAGACCTTTTGGCTTATTTACGTTCCAAGTCCAACCTGCTCCTTTCCAACTTTGACCTGAAGCTCGTGGCCACACTTGCTTCTCTATCCCAAATCGTCTCCTTAGCATCTTACTCTTCAGTCAAGACTCTTACCACCTTGGAGGAGAGTAAGACTGCTTACCTGAGATTCGGAGGAGGCCCTGTAGCCTTCTCTTGTGAGTGAACTACAATAGTTTTCTGTGTTTCCATTGACTATTTTTTTTTTTTTTTCTATTGGGCTTAATTTTTACCAATTAAGATTTAATTAGAATGTGAGCTTTTCCAACCTCAGCAGGTTGGAAATGAATGCACAAGCACAGGTTTTTGTAGCAACAACAGAGGTAATATTTCTTTGGGGAATTAATCCGGAAAGGGGCTTGATCTAAACTCAGTTTCATGACCATTTTTTTTTTCTTTAACACTTAAAAAGAAACGAAGAGGATTTTTTTTTTAAAGCTTTCTGAGTTGGTAAAAAAATTTTGAGTAAAAATTTTACTCTTGAGCAGTTTATGTTCTTAAAAGTTTTAAGTGAAATTAATCAAGGATTCTGGGATATGTTATATGCCCCCAATTGTTCTTTAAGAAATTCTGAGTTTATTATAATATAGTTAGTAAAATTATATAAAAATATATTTCTACCCTTTATTATTTTCTATCCTCTTTTAAAAAAATGCATTGGCAAAACTCCCTTTGATAATGAGTAGAAATTGTAACCATCTAAGATTATGTGTCATAGGAAGAAAATGTAGAAACCAGAGATGTTAAAGATAGAGAGACTGAGGCACTAGAACTAGGATTTTAGGAATTAATTACTGTAGAACCAGAACCCAGCTTTTGGGGTCTCCAGTGGGTGGGCTGGAGGCCATTGCACGTCTACTTTTACCTATTTGCCTTATGCCTGAGAAGCTGACTGCAGTTGGGTAAAAGGTATCAATCTGTGAAGTGCTCAGTTTTTTCTCCCTTCACTGTTTCACCGACCCCCACCCTCTGGTCAAAGTTAATAGAAACCAAGAGTGGCTGAACCATTTGAAAGTAAGTTTCAGACATATGATGCTTTACCCCTAAATATAATGCATGTATCTTATTTTGTTTATAACAAACATCAAATATTGCTTTTTCTGACCCTTGACCCTTCTAGAGCACTTGAAACTGTACGTATAGTATATTTTTGATTATATGGCCCCAGTGGTAGGAAACAACCTCTTATCCCACTCTCACACCTGGCCAGCATCTCAAAGGAGATTTTCAACAAATGTGGAAACTAAGCACCTTTAAAATTTTTCCCCCCAGGTCTTAGTTCAGAGGAGAAGAAGAAATGTGCTTCCTCACATATCAATTTTTTGTTTAAATTATCAGAGCACACATGCAAGCAGATGGAAGAGACCTTAAAATTGGTTTCAGGTAAATGAGAAGGGGGTAATTTTCATTACAAACTTACCTCCATCCCTCTTTCTTGTGGTTAATTCCTGGTCTCCAAGGGCCTTTGAAATTCTAGCGGGTGTTCTGTTTTGTGTTTTTGAAATACTTGGTTATTTTTACCTCTGATCTCTCTGTCATATGTCATGGCAGTGAGCCATCATACAGAGTGGAAATTTCACTGGGTATCTCTGTGTACTGTAACTATGTCCTCAGTGAACACCATCTTTGTCTCCTGTGAGGAAGGTTGACAAACAAGCCTAGAAAAATGACAGCAAGAGGAGAAGCTTCAGTTTCACTCTGTGACATGGATACTCAGTGCAGTTAAAAGTTTTTGGTGCGTGGTGGTGGTGGTGACGGTGGTGGCAGAGTGCGGGAGGTGGAGTGTTAGTCTTTGAGTGATTGAAGAAGGAACTGGGGGCTTCCCTGGTGGCGCAGTGGTTGAGAATCTGCCTGCCAATGCAGGGGACACGGGTTCGAGCCCTGGTCTGGGAAGATCCCACATGCCGCGGAGCAACTGGGCCCGTGAGCCACAACTACTGAGCCTGCGCGTCTGGAGCCCGTGCTCCGCAACAAGAGAGGCCGCGATAGTGAGAGGCCCGCGCACCGCGATGAAGAGTGGCCCCCGCTCGCCACAACTAGAGAAAGCCCTCGCACAGAAACGAAGACCCAACCATAAATAAGTAAATAAATAATTAAAAAAAAAAAAAAAAAAAGAAGGAACTGGAAGGGTAAGCTGATTTAGACCGTGTCTAGATGCTGTGTTAGGGAGTTTGGGTTTCATCCTGATGGCAAGGGATGCCGTTAAAGGATTTAATACAGGGAGTGATTAAATGAAAGATGACACATTTAAAGTTGTAGCGAAAGAAGAGGGACTGAAAAGGAATAATCTGATAGGGTAAGAACCAGAAAAGATGAGTAACATGGAAGGTAAAAGAGAAGAAATCGACAGCGAGAAATGCTACAGCGAAGTGACGTAAGAGAAGGTCTGAAGACTTCATTGGATTTGGTGATTAAGGCTTAACTGCCTTAAAATGAAGAGATTCTTAGTGTAGTAGGGATGGAAATGAGACTGTGGTGCATTGTGTGAGGCCATGGATCAGCATTAGAGCTCAAGTTCTCTTGGGGTGATGGCAGAAATTGGGATGAAGGAGAAGACTGACCCAGGTGCTGAAGTCCTCATCAAGGAAGTGAGAATCATTTAGTAGATGACTGCAATAAGGAGGGAGACAAAGTGTTAAGCCAGGCTTAATTCCTCATTCACTTACTTTATTGATCAACTATTTACGGAACCTATAGTGCCTGCAGAAATTGTTCTAGGCACTGGTGATACAGCAGTGAACATGCCAGAAAAAGTGCCTGTCTTCTTGGACCTGACATGACGAAGGAGGAGGACAAGTTTTTGAACAACATGGAAATACACTGATCTGGAAATAGAAATGAAAGTGGGAGCTTTGAGAAGTTGTTGACATCAGTTATCAGTTGGGCTGGTGATTGGAAGCTACTTACTGATTTTATTTTATTTTATTCTAATTTTGCTTTGTTTTATCTTATTTTATTTTGTGTTTAACAAACATGTAGCACTTATGATGTGCCCAGCACAATTTTAAGTGATTTACAAAAATTAACCAATGTACTCCTACCTAAGAACTGGGTATTATTCATATTTCCATTTTACCGACAGGGACACTGAGGCACAGAAAGGTTGCCCAAGACCACAGTTGGGGTCAGGCACAAGATTCCAATGTCTGGCTTCACAATCTGGGCCCTTCACTGTTGCCCCAGGCTGATTGTCTAGGGGAAGAGGGCCAGCTGGAGCACAGAGCTCACTGAGGTGTAGAGAGAGAGGCTACAGGCTTAGAAATAAATATAAAAGCTGATTTCTTAGACTCTGTAGTTTGTAAACAAGCATGTCAGTTTAGGTGGTGATTCTCAAACTTTGGTATGCAAGAGGATTACCTGGGGCAGCCTGTTCAAATGCTGAGTACTTGACTTTTCTCTCAGCTACGTCCTTCTGTGTCTTGGCTGGAGCTCAGAAATCTGCAGTCATTCTAGGTGATTCTGATTCCAGTAGTTCAGGGACTGAACTTGGCAATACACTGCATTAAAAGTGTGACTATTTGCATTTTACAACGTAGCTAACAAGGAAGATGAGGAAGCACTCAGGCATTTCTTTAAAAATATGAGACTTTAATCACTTCTGATGATAAAAGTGTAATTTTTGAACTTGCAAAATTTTATGAAAATGTTATGAAATTGCAAAATTTAATTAAAAAAAGGAAATGAAAATCAACATAAGTCTGATCAGCAAGTTAGGAACTTCCAGTCATGACCAGTGTGGAAATCAATTATACATGGAGATGAAAATATTTCTGAAATTATAAGGCACAGAAATGAGAAAAAGGATTTGATTAGTATTCAAACTTCTTAGAACACTTTTTATGTGTTAATATATGCCTGTTAATAGCATTTTGGTTACTGTTAGTATTCCAGATGCAATGAACTTTTTCCTCCCAACATTTTCTTATGAAAAATTTCAAACATACAGAAAAGTTGAAAAAACATAGTAAAAAACGCCAACGTACCCACCTCATACATGCAATAATTATTATTTTGATGTTTTGATATATACATCTACATATAGTATTTATAATGTTGACTGTTTAGCAATGCAGAAATATATATTTAAAATATTTGTGATATTTGCTGAACCATTTGGAAGTTTCAGATGTCATGATGTTTCATCCCTAAATACTTGCATGTGTCTTCTAAGAAACAAGATAGTCACCTGTATAACAAATTTTCTTCTTACACTAAGAACATTAAGAATATGAATAATAATTTCTTAATAATCATCTACTGTTAGGTAATGGTTGTGTCTCTTTTCTTTTCTCTCCTAATAGATATTATTTTTTAGAGTAGTTTTAGATTCACAAAACAATTGAGCAAAAAGTACAGAGAATCCCTATATCCCCGCTGTCCCCGTGGGCACAGCCTCTTCCATTATCAGCATCCAGGCCTTAGTGGTCCATTTGTTACAACTGATGAAACTACATTGACACATAATAATCACTCAAAGTCCATAGTTTACATGAGGGTTCACTCTTGTACATTCTGTGGGTTCGGAGAAATGCATAATGACGTGTATCCATTATAGTATACAGAGCAATTTCACTGCCCTAAAAGTCCTCTAAAGATCCTAAAAATCCACTAAAAATACTAAAAATCCCTCCTACCCCACTTCCTGGCAACCACAGGTATTTTTACTCTCTCCATGGTTTTGCCTTTTCCAGAATGTCATACAGTTGAATGGGTTGTGTTACTTCATTGACTTTCAATTTCATATTCTCATTCTCATTTCATTTGTGCATCCAGACTTATTTCGTTTGATTTCTCCTTGAGTAGGAGCTCAGGGCAATGTGTTACGAGGGGTCCCATTTGTCAGAGGGGGACGTCCTGGCCTTGTGTCTGGCCTTAGTTACCTGGAACTGGACAATCCTGCTGGAAACAAATGGAGATATTCTCGCTGGGCAGGATCTGTGACTGAACTTCCCCAAGTCGTAAAACAAAAGGTACGTGACACTCTGTTGAAAGCACCAGAAAGCAGTCATGTTTATTTGCACTGGGAAAACGAGATTAAATTAAGGTGGTTAAACAGAGAAGGCTGTAATTAGCGTTTTCTGTATCTCAGTTACGTTTTGTATAGTAAAATGAATGCATACATAATAGGAAACAAGTTTCATTATCTTGTATGTCCATATTTCAGTTGTAAAGGTTAAATGTCTTGTAAATCCCAAGAGAAATTAATGCTAAAATTTGCATTTCGAGCTTTTGACCTAAATTCGATTATGTTTTCCTTGGTCCCTGATTCAGAGGAGTTACAGATTCTTGCAAGAGGAAGGCATTTAGGGGCTTGTCTAGTGTTACATTTGTCAGGTCACCTTTCTTCCTGTGGCCATGGCTTGTAGGCTCCTGGTCATGCAAATTAGTTCTGAAAAGATAGAATCAATTTGGCTGGCAGAGTTTTAGGACGTTTTATTGGCACAGTCAGTTCTTTCGTAACACAACGTATGTGTTCTTCAGAATCAGAGAGCTAGGCAAAATTACACAATAAAGACCACAGGGCTCGTGGGAAAAAAGGTGTTAGGAAACCAACACTCAACAACTTTTGTGACACTCATTAAAAAAAAAAAGAGAGGCACCAATAAAAACAGTAGCAGTCTTATACACGTTAAATTGTTGAGAAATGCACGGACGACAATAAAGGTGGCACGTTAACCTGGAAGAGGATCTGAAGCTTGCTGGGTGATGGGAGGGTTACAGATTGTGAATTATTGTGAAGTGGTAGAAGGAGCGCTATCAGAAATGACAGACAGTCGTAGCACCAATTTGTGGTTGGTGTGGTTTATTATACAGGCGGTGAACTAGATGGGTGTTTGAGATGTGCGCTTGCGTGTGAGTGTTTTGTGTGTTCTTATGCAGCTTGGTTCCGCTGTGTGCAGTTTTCTGTGTTCAGCCCGTGTTTCTTATGGACAAAATCGTACATAAGAAAACACAGTATTTGTGATATGCTCGTTTTATTTTTTAATATCTCAATCTCAATGGAGCAAATTCACATTTCCAAAACACATGTTGTAGCAGAAGTGATTCTATGATCTATTCCTTGCCCCAGGAGTCAGGCAGTATCCCAGGCCCAACCTGACGTTTGAGATTAAGAAACTTGGACACATTTATGAACTCAAAAATTACGAGTGCTCCTCAGGTACCCTCCTAACACCATACTGACCCCGGTTGCCTCCCAATAACAGTGACAGTGGGAGGGGGAGTTTTTCCTGGGAAGCCTTACCTTAAAGTGTCATTCACTAATATTCAAAATGACCTATTTTCATTGTCAGTATCTCAGGCAAATCTTTAAAAACCCTAAACTGTTGTTTAGGGTAAAAAACAGACATTCTTTTCTATTCTCAACTATGTGCTTTCCTGCATAGGACTGTGACTGTCGTAGCTATGCTAACTTATTAGCTGGACAGGAAAGGGACAGAGAAAGAAGAGACATTTTACAGGTAGATAACCATGCAATGCTGTTCAGTTCAGAAGAGCTTGGGCAGAGACGGAGGGCAATGTGACTCTCTGAGCTGATCTGCATACTCGCAGTGGTGCTCTAACCAGCTCACTCAGACTCTCTCAAGAGCCAATGGTGCAGATCTCTTCCCAGCTCCGTGCTCAGTGACATCATGGTGGCAGCCGGAAACTGGCCATGGTGAGAGTAGTTACGCTGCAGAAATCGGCAAAGGCTACAAATGAGAGCCTTTTTGTTTCTGGGAGAGCAGATTGTTAGAGCGTAGCCAATCCATCTCCGGTCTTGAAGTTGCTCTTCATCAGAACTATCCAGCACAGAGCGATAATGCCTACCTGTTTTAAATTTCTTCAGGGAGAGACAATCATAGTCTCCATTAGAGAGATATGTTAAGTATCTCAGAGTCAGGATATTTAATCTCAAATTTAATTGCATTTGCTTCCTTACTGTAATTTAAGTGCATTTCCTTTTCTTCTGTCCTCTGCAGAGGTGGAAATTTGTTGTCTTCAAAATAATCTTTCAGTAACTAGAAAATGAACATCCTGTTGGTTTTTTAAAATTTTATGTATGCACACAAAATACAAAAAATATTCCCTCCCTATCTGTTTCTAATTTCCCCTAGGTTTGTCTTGTAAAGGTAGTGAATTGCTTTCTCTTTTTATTTGAACAAGAAATAGTTGGAATTAAGATAAGAGTGGCTTTTGATTTTGTTTTAGTGGAGATTGAGCCAAAATGCTGAAAGGAAAATATTCTCGCCCAAAACCCTGATTACTGACCGTGATGTCTTTATCTGTGTAGCTGACACCTTTGTATGAGCTGGTAAAGGAAGTACCCTGTGCCTCTGTGAAAAGGCTGTACCTGAAACGGGCCATTGAGGAATATCTGGATGAATCTGACCCCTGTCATTGCCGGCCTTGTCAAAATGGTGGCATGGCCACTGTTAAGGGGACCCAGTGTCAGTGCCATTGCAAACCATACACGTTTGGTGTGGCGTGTGAACAAGGAGCCCTCGTAGGGGATCAAGCAGGTCAGTGTGCTGCATTCTCTCAAGTTATGCTGGACACAATGAAAAGGGAATTACCCTTTCCCTCTGGCCTCTGAGATTGTGCTTCTTCGTGTATGGAGAAGGGGAAGTCTCATAGGGCTTTGAATTTGTCTCTCCCTCCCTATTCCACCTCCGGGTTGTAGCTACTGAGGTCGGGCCCTTTGCTATCTCTCTATTTTCCCATCTGAACTAACAGAACTGCCTTCTATTCTCCACTCTCCTCCATTAGAACAGATTTATGCCTGAAACACCTTCCATCCTTCCATAGTCATCTCAGTAAGGTTTTGTCATAACTTAGGTCTACAGAGCTTGCGTCTGCACTGACTAACCTTTCTGGTGGCAAGCTCTTGGAAACACCTCTGTTTCTATTTTGTGTTATGTCCCACCAATCAATCATTCACAAATATTTGTTGAACATTGGCTGTGTGCTCAACAGTGCATTTGGTGTTTTAAGTATTTAGTATGTGACGTTCACTTTATGAGTAGGCAAAGTATGAGATGATTTGTGTATATTTATTTTTATATTTATTTGTGTGTCTCTCTCCTCTAGAAAGCTTACTTCTTAAATTTGGAACTGTTTGATTCCTTTCTTTATTCCCACAGCCTGACATAGTTCTTGATTCATAAAGTCACTTAATAAATGTTTGATCAATGAATAAGTACATGACTAAACCACGGTTGCTTATAGACAAGCATCAGGAAAGCATCCTTGCCTCCAAATGTCTCCCCAAGTGGCCTGTCCTGGTAAACTAAAATGCCACCACGGTGATTCATTCCTTTGAGGCTTAGATTTACAGCTATTTGATAAAATGGAAGCTCCCCCTGCTGGTGAGGAATGGAGTAGCAATCATAATACATCAAGCTCTTATTACCTACTATTAACATACTCAGGGGACTATATTATTAACTCAATTTCTAATTGTGGAAGAAGGGGTTAGGAAGATCATGGGAAAAATTGTATAAATTATTTTAGTTTTTTTGTGTGTGATACTGAGGACTGGCTGTGGAGGGAGTGGAGGGAAGAGGGATGTAGGTCACACAGTAGAAATAGCTAAGGGGGGCTTCCCTGGTGGCGCAGTGGTTCAGAGTCTGCCTGCCAATGCAGGGGACACGGGTTCGAGTCCTGGTCTGGGAAGATCCCACATGCCGCGGAGCGGCTAGGCCCGTGAGCCACAGCTACTGAGCCCGCGCGTCTGGAGCCCGTGCTCCGCAACAAGAGAGGCCGCGATAGTGAGAGGCCCGCGCACCGCGATGAAGAGTGGCCCCCGCTTGCCGCAACTAGAGAAAGCCCTCGCACAGAAGCGAAGACCCAACATAGTAATCAATCAATAAATAAATCTTAAAAAAAAAAAAAAAAAAAAAGAAATAGCTAAGGAGCAGTAAACACACCCATCTATTATCAGAAGTCATGCTTTGGGAGAATGGTTCCTGAGATCAGTTTCTACCTAGGAAAGCAAAGCTCTTAGAATATGCTTCAAATTCTCTCTTACCTCCTCCAAGGAATATGATGGGAAAAATACTAAAAACTGTGAGCCATGAACCAGCCCTGAGGTAGAAGGTGGCCAGAGTGAGTTGAGGAGGTTCCTGTAGATTGGAGAAGGATGCTGACAGGGGGTAGAAGCATTTTTCCTACTTACATATTTCCTCATTTTGTACAGCACCAGCCCTGGGGTTGCCAGCCTGGAGTACCCAATAGACCAGGGGTCCCCAACCCCTGGGCCACGGACCGGTACTGGTCCATGGCCTGTTAGGAACAGGGCTGCACAGCAGGAGGTGAGCGGTGGGCGAGGGAGCAAAGCTTCATCTGTATTTACAGCCGCTCCTCATCGCTCTCATTACCACCTGAGCTCCGCCTCCTGTCAGATCAGCGGCGGCATTAGATTCTCATAGGAGCACAAACCCTCACAGCGTGAACTGCGCATGCGAGGGAACTAGGTTGCGTGCTCCTTATGAGAATCTAATGCCTGATGATCTGAGGTGGAGCTGAGGCGGTGAAGCTAGCACTGGGGAGTGGCTGCAAATACAGATCATCATTAGCAGAGAGGTTCGACTGCACAGAGACCATAATAAATCAACTGCTTGCAGACTCATATCAAAACCCTATCAGTGAGTGTCAAGTGAAAACAAGCTCAGGGCTCCCACTGACTCTGCATTATGGTGAGTTGTATAATTATTTCATTATCTATTACAATGTAATAATAATAGAAATAAAGTGCACAATAAATGTAATGCGCTTGAATCATCCCCAAACCGTCCCCTCCTCCCCAGTCCGTGGAAACATTGTCTTCCATGAAACCGGTCCCTGGTGGCAAAAAGGTTGGGGACCGCTGCAATAGACTATGCTCTTCTCATGCCCAATCACTGCTTTAACATTAGGAACTTATTTGCCTTACTAAGAGACTGTGGGGTGATAAAAAGAGCCTGGACTCAGCCATAAGACCAGGTTACAGTCTGGATGTGGCTCTTGTCCACCAGTACAGCATTGCACATATCATTTAACCACTTTGTCTTGGATTCCACACCTATCAAATGAGAATGTTAACAGACCTCTTGGCCACCTCCATTCGTTCTCGTGAGAAGTAAATGAATGATAAAATGCATGTGAAAGTGCTTTGAAACAGTTGTAAAATAATAAACAAATTTAAGATAGTATTGCAAGAAGTTCATTAATGCAGCCTTAAAACGGACAATCCTAGTCAGCGTGCAGAGACAGTCTGGCCATTGTGAACAGAGTGAAGGTAATAAACCCCAGATCGTCCCCTCCCCCAATAACCACATAGTAGGAAGCTTAGCTTACTGAGCTCTGAAATCTTCCTCTCCAAGGACTCTCTGAACAACGTGTCTCTTATTTACAGGAGGGGTTGATGGAGGGTGGAGCTGCTGGTCCTCTTGGGGCCCCTGTGTTCAAGGGAAGAAAACAAGGAGCCGAGAATGCAATAACCCACCTCCCAGTGAGGGTGGGAAATCCTGCATTGGAGAAACGTCAGAAACCAGACAATGCGAAGACGAGGAGTTGGAGCACTTGCGGTAATAGAGACCAGACCTCCTGGCAGTTATGTAAAACTCAGTGCCCTCTGCAGTAAGCACAGAATACACGATTGCTGCTATTGAAAGATTTAAACCTTAAATGGTGATTTTTGTCAGGGAGTGCTTTGCTCTTAGCATTGGGGTCAGTTGAAGGAGAGAGGCATAGTGTGGCCAATTTGCACTTGTGTGCTTCAAGTTTTCCTGACGCAGGTGTTACAAAAGGCTGGGGAACTGGAAGGCAGTCTGGCTCAGTGCATGCGAGCAGCAGCTTTGGCATCAGGCAGATCTGCCACCTACTTGCTCTGTGAACTTGGGCAAGTTAGGATAAAAATAGTAGATACAATGCTAATAGGTTTATTGCCTGAGGTTAAGAAGATAAAGTGATTTGTACTGTGCCTGGCATATAGTAGGCATTCACTAATAGTTGCATTATTTTTCAGATATACCACTCTCTCTTATTTATTTACTTTGGACTAAGCATGAAGCATACATTTGAGACGGCTAACATCTTCACTTATTAGTCCAGGTGTCTGATACCAACTTCCTGTTTGCCAGGATCTTGCAAAAGCTATCTTCAAAAATGCTTCGTTGCTGGACTTCCCTGGTGGTCCAGTGGTTGAGAATCCGCCTTCCAATGCAGGGGATGCGGGTTTGATCCCTGGTCGGCAACTAAGATCCCACATGCCACAGGGCAACTGAGACCCGACACAGCCAAAAATCAATCAATCAATCAATCAATCAATATTAAAAAAAAAGATGCTTCGTTGCTGAATCATACCCCTGGGTTAGAGTTCTTTATGCCACACCCCACTCTTTAATACTGTCCTTATTAACCTTTTCTGATCAGGGATTGGCAAAAAATCTAGAAAGATAATTTGAAGGTCATTGAGTTGAGGAAAAGTGTAAGATGCTTGGGTATCTGGTATTAGCATAGGGAGGTGAGATGCCTTATTCCTTATTCCTTGGGTGCTTCGTAATCCAACAATAACCAATATCTCTTGGCTGAGGAAGCTGGCAAACATATGAGATTCTGGTAGGAGGGACCAGAGAAGCTCATCAAGATTAGGAGCCCAACCGGAGACAAGGGAGGGCAAGCCCTGCACACACCCTGATCTTGTCAGAAACCCCACCCTTGGACTGTTGTTATAAACCCCTCATCAAATCCTCTGGGGTGGGGACACATAGTTTTTCAAGGCAGGAGCCCGCTGTGTCCCCCTTTGCCTGGCAAAGTAATAAAGCTATCCTTTTCTACTTCACCCAAAACTCTGTCTCCGAGATTTGATTCGGCATTGGTGTACAGAGAGGCCGAGATTTTGGCATCATAATCATGATAACAATGACATCTATCATTAACCATTGATTTTCAGCAGTGCCTCTGAGGTCACTCTACACCAGTATTATCTCCACTCCAGAAACACGAAATCTGAGGGGAAGCCTTACAAATAGCCTGTGAATGTCGCCTCCTTCTGAGCTGAGTTCCTTATATTCTTGCCACACACTGAGGAAACTCAGAGATGTGAAGTATTAAGCATAATTTTCCTTTTCATACTAAGGAGGAAGAGGATATTTCCTCTCCTCTGAGCACCAAGAAGAGTGAGAATTCTCTCAGTGCTTCCCTTAGGATGCCCCTGTCCATCCAGCTTTATGTCTACAGGCAGAGGAAATATGCCCACGGAGGGAGAGGTCTCCTCAGAGACCCTCATCTCCCCAGAGATCTGTGCCCTCGAAGGCAACATTGTTCTCCTACCAGAATCTCACATGTTCGCCAGCTTCCTCAGCCAAGAGATATTGGTTATTGTTGGATTACGAGGCACCCAAGACCCAGGAATAAGGCATCTCACCTCCCTATGTTAATACCAGACACCCAAGCATCTTACACATTTCCTCAACTCACATGACCTTCAAATTATCTTTCTAGATTTTTTGCCAATCCCTGATCAGAAAAGGTTAATAAGGACAGTATTAAAGAGTGGGGTGTGGCATAAAGAACTCTAACCCAGGGGTATGATTCAGCAATGAAACATTTAAAAAAATTTTTTTAAAACATCTATTTTAAATTTTTACTTATTTAATTTCTCCTTGTTGCACCAGGTCTTAGTTGCAGCATGTGTGCTCCTTAGTTGCAGCATGCAGGATCTAGTTCCCTGACCAGGGATCGAACCCAAGTCCCCTGTGTTGGAGGGTGAATTCTTAACCACTGTACCACCAGGGAAGTCCCTCTGGCCTCTTTAATCTTGCCTCAGGTGGTTACTTGGATGCTCCTCCCTTGATTAGCAACTGTCCAAATCTGCCCTTTGGAACTCAGGGAAGGTCATGGAGGCTGGAGTCTTGCCTACAAGAAATGGGGAACAAAAAAAGGCCTCTGTGCCTTGGAGCCCCACAGGGCCCTGCTCGGTTTCAGTTACTGTGAGCTCCCCTAGAGACTGCCTTGTGAGAGGTAGAAATAGCATGATTTTAGGAGCTTAACTAACTAGACATGAATCCAGCCCTGGTATTTTTTACTCTATAACCTTGGACAAGTTATTCAAACTTGCTGAGCCTTTCTCCACATATCTCATGGGGTTACTGTGAGTGTGAATTGAGCTGAGGCACATTTGTCGAACATCTGCCAAGGTGCTTAGCACATAGTAAGCACTCAGTCAAAAACAGTTATTATTTTGTGTTACCTCTCTCGCAGGATCACGAACTTGAATTACCTTATTTTCAATACCGAATGAATTGTGTGTTAAAGGTATTTAAGAACCAAATAGCAGGAGAAAAAGTGGGTGTGGGACAGATGACCTCTAGGAAGCACATAAAGCATATGTGTTGTCCAATGGCTTTATTTCTTTTTCTTTTCTTTGTTTTCTATACTACTGATCTGGTAGTTATCTTTTGGAAGCTTGAGTTGATATTTGTGTTTTCTATCATGGGATGGGATCAGATATTTTATTCTGAGAATGACAAAAACATCACATCACATCACAGTGTCCACTACTCACTTGATGGAGTCCCTTCAGATGCAAATGAAAAATTCACTGTGCTGTAAAATATTTATTAAACTGTGGAAAATCCATCATGTTAATTATGTTTTGTTTCCTTTTCCTTTCAGATTGCTTGAACCACATTGTTTTCCTTTGTCTTTGGTTCCAACAGAATTCTGTCCATCACCTCCTGCCTTGAAAGACGGATATGTTCAAGTTGGTTATAAAAGATACTTTTTTCCTTTACATACACTGTTCATTCCAAGTTCTAGCTCTCTACTGATGTCATAATCTATTTCCTCCTTCCATGATGAAACAGTGCTAAAAACATTTTATGTGTGCGTTTTAGTTTAGCAGTGAGGGTTTTAGTTTGTGAGTTTTCTTCTTTGGCCCAAGGTGGTTAGAATTCTTCAGGAGGTAATATATCTCCTGCGGTAAGGGAAATCAATATCGCCACGCAATGAATTAGAAATGTAATCATGCCAGAGGGTTGCTAAACATTTCCATTCTGAACACGAAAGTAGGAATCTATAAGCAAGTTTTTCAGCATAGAGAACTTACCCTGTTCTTTTCACTGCAAGGAGTCTTTTTAAATTTTTCATAAATACAAGGGTTGGGGTAAAGCATTAGGTTTATTCCAGGGGCCAGTAAGACATTTAGCCAGTGTCTGGTGAGATATGGGTCATTGTATTATACTTTGAGCAATTTTCTTGTTCAGGAAGGAACACAAGTCATCTGCCATTTGTCATTCTGGGAAATTAATATGGCTTTGGGGCCATATTAATTCGTGTGCTCTTCTCACTCCTTCTTATGATGAGGCTTTACCTCCAAACACCAGGAAGTATCTCTTCATGGTACATAGGAGCTATTGTTCATCAGGATTTTCTCAGTGCCACCAGCCTTGGTTTCTGGGTGAAGAATTTGTCTCTCAAATGCCAGGCCCTTGAACATATACTCACTGAGTGTTTGCTGAAATTTCCTCGAATGTAGGTACTGTTAGGAGATGTGTGTGTGTGTGTATGGAGAGAGAAAGTGAACCTAGAATCTCTAACACTCATATTGTCCCACCACAATCCATGAAGTTCCTGAAGGAAACATGCTTATAGAATGAGGCCAGGCAGACTCATACACTTAAGCAAACCACGAAGCCGCTGTCTTCAACTGTAGTGCATGTGGTGTCCTGTAAGGAGCTGGGGGTTCCAAACACTGTCCCGTGGACTGGCTACATCACAGGCACCCAGGAAACTTAACAATAGATTGCTGCTTGCCCCTTGTTCTCCATTTTTTTTTCCCTCTTTTTGTAAGTTTAGTGTAGAGCCTGAGAGTTTTGTTTTTTTTTAATTGTTACTAATGGTTTTGACAGAGAGGTCAGGTTTAGACACTGTGGAGTTAGACTTTCTCACATAGAAGTCCCTTCTGCAAGGCAGAGGAAGGCCTAGGGGCTAGAACCAAGGCAGATCAAATATCTTTCCCCATTTTCTTCAAATCACAATGCCAATCTGGGTGCTCTTTTTCCTACCAACTCTCATGATGGAGCCAGACTGGGCCAGGAGGAACAAGACTGTCTGTGAGAAGAAGGCGCCACAGAATTTTGTTCTATTGCCTACAGCAGAGCTGGTCCAGCTCCACGCCCTCTCCCAGGCCAGTTTTCTTCCCCATCTTCTTGAGTAGCCGAGAACTAGATGGATAAGGAAAGGAACCAAGAGAGACACCAAACAAGAATGATGACTCCCTCTAGGCTCAGACCTCAGATTCTTCCTTGCTTCACAGTGAAATCTCACCTCCTGGCATTATGGGCTAATGGCACGTCCTTGAATCTGACCCAGCCTCAGCATCACTTCCCTTACAGGATGGGGCTGGGGAGGGTAGTGGGTGACGATCAACATCATGCTTCCCCTGAAAGTCATCCGTGGGAACCTCAAACTTCCGTGAACATGTTGATAGGACATTTGAACATTTCTGCCTGTTCCTAATGACATTTTTTGGGCAGTATTGCCAATGGACAGCCCATAACACCTCACTAGGAAGAGTTGACTGACAAGGACATTTCCAAAATCCGATACTTTCCTGAAAGTGTAATAGAAGTTATTTGAGCAGTGTCCACTAAAGTAATTTTAGTAAAATGTTTAGTACAATGTTTGGTTTTGGGGAGCTGCCAATAAATTATAGTACAGTGGCATTAATAGCTTTATTTCAATTAATGGTGGTACCAGTGTTGTTGGCTAGGACTCTACAGGAAAAAATAATTTTACAGACAATTTTCAAAATGAGTTATTTGAATGTAGGCTGCCTGACGATTAAAGAAGTCATGATTTATAGGCTGAATATATCTAAAGAAACATTTTGTTAATGCAAAAGAGATACATTCTTCCTTTCTCCATCTTTTATTTCTGTTTAGGATGAAGGTGCCATGTTTCCTGCTGGGAAAAACATAGTGTATACTTGCCATGAAGGATACTCTCTTGTTGGAGACCCTGTTGCCAGATGTGGAGAAAATTTACAGTGGCTTGTCGGGAAAATGCATTGTCAGAGTGAGTGGCCTTGATTATAGTACATAATTTAAGATGAAAGAATAGTGTGGAAAGGAAAAAATCAGGATAAATAACAGCTTACCATATGCCCATGTCTTGATCTCCTTTTCCTGAAAAGCTTATATGATCCTGTCCAAATTTCAGGAATATCTTGAAAAACCCCTCAGCTTTCTCTAGTTGCTAGTGCTCCTGTTAGGTGAGGCACATTTTATTGCAATTTTAAAGTTTCTGGTGCAAATTAGAATAGGTCAGGGAGCTCAGTTCTGGTTAAGACCATCAGGACATTCTTTAGAGTTTAATCACCAGGGATTTACCACAATCGACTTCCTTAAATGCTTTTGATCCTATTTTGTTTAGATGTAGGCATCTGAGTAAGTGCTTCTGCATGTTGTATCACCCTAACGCTATTTTCTGGTTTCTATCTCAGCTGTACTACAATGTAAGATTCTTCAGCAGATGGATAGACAGAGCTACAGGGATGTATTTGTTCTATATCAGTTGGTCTAGGCTATGTGAGGAAAGTCCTAGTGCACACAGGTACATTTTATTCTCTTGAGTACATACATATTAGTAAAAGTTCTGAGCTGTCAGGTATACATACATTTAGAGTTGGTAGCTGCTACCAGTCTTCCAAGTGGTTGTACCAATTTACATCCTGGACAGAATCTGAGACGTCAAGATTGCTCTGTATCCTCACCTACACTTGATATTGTCTATCTTAAATATTTTTTTTTTTTAGCTATACTGGTGAGTGTGTAGCAATATCTTATTTTTTAATTTGTATTTTTAAATTTGTATTTCTTCTGATGACTAATGATGTTAAGCCTGTTTTCATATATTTATTGGGTATTTGGATACTTTTTTTTGTGAAGTGGCTGTCTAATCTTTTGGGCATTTTTTCTGTTGGTTTGTTAGTCTTTTTCTTACTGATTTGTAAGGTCTCCTCTTGTTCTCTCTGTTTCTGTCTGTCTTTCTGTCTCTCTGCCCTAGAGTCCTTGGGAAGAAATAAACTATCAATATTGCTGAAATAGAATATAAATATTCCCTAGCTAAGAGTATTAAAGCCAAAATTTAGTTCTTTTAAAAGATTAATAAGATACTTCTGCTTGAAGAGCTTCTTTTTCTTTATTGTGTATCTACCGGTGAAAAGTTGTCCCAGTATTTGTTCATCTAAAACGTTTTTATTTTATCTTTACTTTTGAAGGATAGTTTTACTGGATAAGGAATTCTGAGTTAGCAGTTATTTTCTTTAAAGCCTTTAAAGATTTTATTACATTGCCTTCTGACTTCATTGTTTTTTAGTGAGAAGTCAACTTTCAAGTCTATTGTTTCTCCTTTGGAAATCATATTTTTTTGGTCTGGCTGCTTTTAAGATTTTTTTTTTTTTTTTTTTTTTTTCTTTTCCAGAAGCAACTCTACTCTGATGTGCCTAGGTGTGATTTTCTTTGTCTTTGTCCTGGTTGATCTTCAAAGCACTCTTGAACCTATGCTTTAATGTCTTTTGTCAGTTTTAGAAAATTCTTCACCTTTGTCCTCAAATATTGCTCTGTCTCATTCTTGCTCACGTCTCCTCATGAGACACAAATTATACATTTTTTAGAATGTATATACATATACATACGTGTGTGTGTGTGTGTGTGTGTGTATATATATATATATCTATATATCTATATATCTATATATCTATCTATCTTTGTTTTGTTTTGGTTTTTTTTGCCATGCCCTGTGTCTTGCAGGATCTTAGTTCCCCGACCAGGGATCGAACCCAGGCCCAAGACAGTGAAAGTGCCGAGTCCTCACCACTGGATCGCCAGGGAATTCCCTACATTTTTTTGTTTTACATCGATTTTTCTCTCTCTCTTTCATTTTAAATATTTTCTATTGATCTATGTTCCAGTTTATTAATTCTCTGTACAGTTGTGACAATCTGCTTTCAAGAACTCTACTGAGTTCTTAATTTCATTTTCCAATTCTAGATATTCCATTTGTCTACTTTTCTATACTTTCTAATTCTCTGTTGATATTCTCCATCTTCTAATTTCATTTTTCCAACATATTAATCATAGTTATTTCATGGTCCATGTCTGTTAACCCCATCATCTGGATCTGCTGTTGATGTTTCTATTGTATTTTTGAATGTTGGATTAGTTTTGGTTGAATGCCAGATTTATATGTAAAAAAAATACATATGGATGATGTTATCTTCCTCTAGAAAAGATTTAGGTTTGTTTCTGGCAAGAACAAGGCTTGTTTATGTCTGGTTTACCTTTATCTCAGGTTGTATCCATTAAGGGATCATAAGGGAAAGTATGGGATTTCTACTGAGGCTCCTCCTTTGTAACAGGACTGGACTCTAATTTTTGGTCTCCTAGCCCTGTGAGACTGCTAAAAACTCCATGCAGCTATTCAGCCTCTGAGCTGCAGCTTTCTCCTTAGTTTAGCAGCCCTTCAGCACATTAAAAAAAAAATGTTTTTTTTCAAATTTACAAATAACCTCAAGGGCAAAAGCATTACCAAACGTTGTAATCACTACTTTAGACTTCCCTTTTTCTAGAGTCTTGGGCCTTCAAATTTCCACTGCTCTGATTGTTGTCTGATGCTCTCAGAAATACTTTTTCTTTTAACTTTGTACAGCCTTTCTATATGTCTTAGTGGGAGCATTAGTGTGAAACCAGCAAATGTGTCATGGCCAGAAATAAACAAATCTGATGCTAAATTATTAGCTTTTTGAAGGCAGATTATGTGACTAGTGTTTTGTGTCCCTAGTAGCACACAACGTATTTGGCAAAATATAGACACTCAATGAATGCTGATTTTGAATGAATGAATGGGTTTTCTGATTAAAATGGTGCAAAAATAAAGCAGTACTTTGTAGAATATTGTCCAAAGTCCACTAGAGAGAATTCTGACTCGCTTTCCATGACTATGCATGGTTCTCATTTTTCTCCTTGTTGTTTTTTCAAGTAGAAGATTTGAGCTAATGAATGTAATGGAATAAGAAAAGATAGAACTGGGAAACCAAAAATGATTTAACACTTTTATGGTTGCAAGGTTAAAGGTGGTTCTTTAAAGATTTCAGATAGCAAAATATCTAATTGGGTATATGCTAATGATATGCAAATGAACACAACTCTTGGGAAAATTCTAGTGGGGCTTCACCAGACAAGAAGTAGCAGCTGTAAAAAGTCTGGTTTTAACAGCAGGCTGGACTTCAGGACTCCAAAAGGCTTATTCATTTTAAGTTGTCACATGGCTTTGAGGGCAGGGGTGAGAGAGTGGGAACTGTTTTGGCCTTCAGTCATTCATGTCATTAACATGCCAGGCATGTTGGGATATGTCTTTCAGGGCATCCTAAGAGTGAACTCACCTCTTCCTCCTTGTCCTCTAATTAGAAAAAGCAGAACAAGTGTATCAGCACCATTCGAGGCTGTCACTTCTTTTTTAAAAGATGATTTAGGAAAGCAGTGACCCTTGTATTCTTCTCTCTTTTCTCTTTAGAAATTGCCTGCGTTCTGCCTGCACTGATGGATGGCATACAGAGTCATCCCCACAAACCTTTCTACACCGTTGGTGAGAAGGTGACCTTTTCCTGTTCAGGTGGCAGGTCCTTAGAAGGTCCTTCGACATTTCTCTGTGGATCCAGCCTTAAGTGGAGCCCTGAGATGAAGAATGTCCAGTGTGTGCAAAAAGGTGAGTGGCTCTTGGGTCTGTCCAAGGACACATACACTCAGGGAATGAGAGTCCTTGCGGCAGTTCCTCAAGGCACTGAACCTCCATAACGGAGTCATTCCCTCCGTGCCTGCCCTGCTACAAGAAGGAGGTCAGTTCATAGAGTGGGTAACAGACTTTTTTGCACATGGCACAGATAGACTCACAGAATTCAAGGAAAGGCAAGAATTGCCCCGGGGATTCTGAAATTTTAACTTAAATCCTTCATATCAAAGATTAGCTTTATATTTGTTAAGGTGCCAAGAAAATAAAGAATTTCTAAAAGCTGATTTCTGGTTTCCTCCTGATTTTTAAAAATGTACTTTTATGAAGTACAGAGTTGAGATCATAACTTATATAAAATTCTGTATGTTTCGTTTTTGGGCTCTTAGAGTTTATTAGTGCTATTGAAATTGAAAATTTAAAAGCGCTTACATATAACCCTGCAAAGCAGAGTTATTGAAGGAAAAGTATTGTGGTTTGTGAAGTTGTTCTTAATAGTAGAAATCCAAATATCCAGTATTTTGAACACATGGCAAATTAAAATAGTTTTTTAAAAAATTTTTTATTGGAGTATAGTATAGTTGGTTTACAATGTTGTGTTAGTTTCGGGTGTACAGCAAAGTGAACCAGTTATACATATACATATATCCACTCTTTTTTGGATTCTTTTCCCATATAAGCCATTACAGAGTATTAAGTAGAGTTCCCGGTGCTGTACAGTAGGTCCTTATTAGTTATCTATTTTATACATAGTAGTGTGTATATGTCAATCCCAATCTCCCAATTTATCCCTCTCCCCCCTTTCCCCCTGATAACCGTAAGTTAGTTTTCTACATCTGTGACTCTATTTCTGTTTTGTAAATAAGTCCACTGGTATAAAATGGTCTTTTAAGAAGCTAAGGCAGGAAGAGATTTAGAAAGCCAAACTATTTCTTTTAGAGATACTTAAAATGGGATAGATTTATTTTCAAAATAACCTCCTCTTTCTTCTTTGTTTACATTTTTTAAAAAATTTTATTTATTTATTTATTTTTGTCTGTGTTGGGTCTTCGTTTCTGTGCGAGGGCTTTCTCTAGTTGCGGCGAGCGGGGGCCACTCTTCATCGCAGTGCGCGGGCCTTTCACTATCGCAGCCTCTCTTGTTGCGGAGCACGGGCTCCAGACGCGCAGGCTCAGTAATTGTGGCTCACGGGCCTAGTTGCTCCGCGGCGTGTGGGATCTTCCCAGACCAGGGCTTGAACCCGTGTCCCCTGCATTGGCAGGCGGATTCTCAACCACTGCGCCACCAGGGAAGCCCTACATTTTTTTTAAGAAATGGAAAATATTATGTTTGTAACAATTAAAAACAAGAAAGAAGAAAATCGCACTTGCATTCTATTTTATATGATATTCTTATTTGTTGAGTATATAATTTTTAATTCAATGCTGAAATTTATCTTCTATGGTGAAGATGAAGTAGTTGATTCCATGAGTAGTAATATTAGGTGAATTCGATCTTCACAGCTGAAAAGAGAGCAGGCTGTGACTGATGGAGCAGTCTGTGACTGATTGTGTTAAATAGATCACAGAGGACAGAATGGGAGGGCTGCGTGTCCAGTGGAATGGCTGCCCTGCCTGTTCTCACGTGCTTTGTAGCTGTCAGAGCAGAGACAGCTGCTTTGTTTTCTACATGCACTGAAGTATAACTATGAGTTTATTTGGGATAAAGTAATGGACCTGTACCAATAATGCTAAAATTAAGGAGAACAATGTACAGTTGATGAGGTTGCTCTTTTCTTCCAAATGAGATTATATACTTTATATACTTGTTTTTTTCTGAAATGTCTTTTTCAGTCACTTTATAACACATTTGGTATGAATTTTCTCCCACTCAGTAGCAAATCCTATTAAGGTTTTAATTAAGGATGTTTTTCGGAAGACTTAGATAACAATAATAACTACCCTTAAAATAAGCCTATAACAAACCAAAAGTTCCAGGTTTGTCAGCCTCCAGAGTCTTAAAATACCTGATGTACAAGTATTTAGTCTTTTTTATATTGTGGTAAAATATACACAACATACAATTTACCATTTTAACCATTTAAAAATGTGCAATTCAGTAGCATTAAGTACATTCCCATTATTGTTCAACCATCACTGTCATCCGTCTCCAGAGCTTTTCCATCTTCCCAAACTGAAACTCTGTATCCTTTAAACACTAGCCCGTTATTTATCCGCACCTGCATCAGTACTTAGTCTTGATGTGAAGATATTTGATTTTAAAACAGTAAACGTATATACTGTAGGTGGGTCCTAAGAGTGTGTTTACTTGGTTAGTCAAGCCATGAAGATAACAAAGCTATATTCTTTTTAAATGCAAACGTCTTTGGTCTAGGTAATTCTACAAGCGATTTTCTGCAAAGAAATTATAATAACTTTGAGAAAATATTTAAAATTTGAAATTCTATCCTTATGAACGGTTAGCAAATAAACTGCTAATAATAATGCAGAACTAATGTACATGACTTAATCACTGAACTTCAGTTTTGGTCCATTTAGATCAGACTTTCCCAACCCCAGCACTACTGGAATTTGGGGCCTGATAATTCTTTGTTGTGGGAGCCTGTCCTGTGCCTTATCAGATGTTTGGCAGAATCCCTGGTCTCTGCTCACTAGATGCCAGTAGCGTCTCACAGGGGTGACAACCAAAAATGTCTGTTGACATTGCCAAATGTCCCCTGGGGAGCAAACATTTGCCCCTGGTTGAGAAGCATTGATCTAGATAATACCATTAAAATATTTTATTTTGGAGTTACTTAGGATTTCAGAAAATTTGCAAGTATAGTTTCCATATACCCTTTACCCATCTTCACATAATATTAACACATTACATACCTTGACACAATTTAGTTGGTCAAAACCAAGACATTAATATTAAACAGTACCATACTATTGACTACCCTACAGACTCTATTCATACATCACCAGTTTTTCCACCGATATCCTTTTCATGGTCTAGGATCCAATTCAGGATACTACGTTGCATTTCAAATTGGGCGATTGGGATTGACATGTATACACTGATGTGTATAAAATTGATGACTAATAAGAACCTGCTGTATAAAAAAAAAAAGATAATACCATTTCAAAGAGAATGTTTAAAGAATAAGTACTTGGTAGAGACCTTGCTGGACACGGCAGGCATACTTCACCTTGCTACCATTTTTACAAGTTTATGCCTTCCTTGTTCATGAGATTTTCCTGTCATGTCTAAAGCTCTTATGTTTTCTGAAGTAAGGAAGTATTCCATAGTTTGTGTACCCATAAAAACACATCCTTCAGGCAAATGACCTTTATAGATATATCCAGCAGGTAGCTAGTTTTATGATGCAAAAGTATATGCCACTGAATTCCATTGTAATGAAGCTGGCAGGAGGTGGAAATTGCAGGGTGGTATAGACTGTTCACGTTGTAGGCAGGCATAGCCTAGGCCGTGGCAAATTATGCTCTTGTAATTTGGACCAAAGTGTTTTCCTGTCAAAACTGGAATGATGATTGGCTTTCTATCAGTTTGTAGGAAACATAAAATAAAGGAAAGGATTTTATTAACGTAAGTACCTCCAGACATTTAGTCACTGTTGAGGGGAGACCACTTGGACATTTACATGTAAGAGGTTATTCTAGTTGTCCTTGAGATACTGAGAGCTCTTCTTGTATAGGTCAAGTGATGGTATGCTTTCTGTCTCATTATAGGCACAGTGGGCAAAATGCGTCCACATAACAAACAGTTTTTAAACCCCCATGTACTTGATGAAAGGGAACCTACTCTGTGGGCCTTCAATTCAGACAAACATGGACTTCAATCCTGGCTTGGCCAATTTGTTAACTAGCATGAATTTCCTAACTTTTCTGTCTCTTAGTTTCCTCATCTCTTAAACGGGCATTTATTAAGGGGATTAAATATCACAATGTATAAAAAGGGCAGGGCCAAGAGTAAATGCTCAAGAAATGGCGGCTATTATGACCAATGAAATTGGGTGGTCCTAGGAATGCTCTAGCTCTTGTAAAATGCTTTATAGCTTTATTTTTTACTGTACAAACTTGTTGCAGTTGAGACTATTACAGAGCCTGGTTCAACAATTAAAATAATACCTTGTTTGCTATAAAGAAGCTTTTCACCTAATGATCGCCTCTCCATTATCGTTTTCTTTTAGATGCCCCTTTGGCACCGGAAGTGCCTGAATGTCAGCGCTGGGAGAAACTGCAGAATTCAAGATGTGTTTGTAAAATGCCTTATGAATGTGGGTAAGCTCTGTCTTCTTCTCTGTTTTATTTTATTTAAAATAGATGGGATGATTTCTTAATGCCATTTGAAGCAACATGGATGGACCTAGAGATTGTCATACTAACTGAAGTAAGTCAGACAGAGAAAGACAAATATCGTATGATATCACTTATATGCGGAATCTAAAAAAAAAAATTGGTACAAATGAACTAATTTACAAAATAGAAACAGACTCACGGACTTAGAGAACGAACTTATGGTTACCGGGGGGGGGGGGAAGGGTGCAGAGGAAGGATAGTTAGGGAGTTTGGGATTGACATGTACACACTGCTGTATTTAAAATAAATAACCAACAGGGACCTTCTGTATAGCACAGGGAACTCTGCTCAGTATTATTTAACAACCTAAATGGGAAAAGAATTTGAAAAAGAATAGATACATGTATATGTATAACTGAATCAGTTTGCTGTACACCTGAAACTAACACAACATTGTTAATAAACTATACTCCAATATAAAATAAAAAGTTAAAAAATAATAATTAAGTTAAAAAAAATAGATGGGATGATTTCTTAGATGCTAGTCTCTGTTAGCTCAAAGGTGTTACTTACCACGGGTTAAGGGTCTTTGCATTTCAATCCAGCCCATTTGCTGCTTGTTATTTGCCTGGGTCACCAGGGCTGACCATTGGTGACGTTAGGCAGTGTTCTAATCTGGCTGGTGAGAAAGGCTGAAGGACTGCTTGAGATTGCTTGTTCTCTACATAAAATGGGGCAAAATGACAAAACTGTCACCTGAGGATTTAGAGCTTGAGGAGATTAGGGCTGAAATTCCCATGAGACATAAACTCTTAAAGATACCAAGAGAAACAAAAGCAGCTGCTTTTCTGATTCTTGAAATATGTTTATTTCTAGATTTGCATTCTAAGAACACCACCACACTTGAAATCACTCCATTGTAGAAAGATATCTGAAGTAATTACTGTATGTTGGATACAGATGGCATGATTAAATTGGGACAAGAGGAGGTTTACTGGTGGTACTATTTACAGAAATGTGGGCAGAGTAAAGAAAACTGCAAGCCACAGGGCAGTACTCCTGGGATGGTAGCAGTTCGGGTTTATAGTATCTCCATGCCCAAGCCAGAAGGTGTGAGAGAGGAGCACTTAGGAAAACCTGTTGACAGAGGGCTAGTTGAGGAGGAGTTGAGTCCCTCATTTGGGGACGTCAGAGATCCCCAGCAGTGAGCCAGGGGAATAAAACCCCCCATTGTACCCTCTTCTCTCCCTCCAGTCTCTTGCCAGACTCCCCCATTGATCAAACACCCCTGAAGCTAGAGGACAAGGAAGTCTATTGATGTGGTCCATACGTGTCAGCCTCCCAGGCAGGGTGGAGAAGAGTGGAGGGTGAATCGGGAGAGGCAAATGGAAGCTATCCAGTCCCCAGGACTTACTAGCCATCTTTAAGGTTAAGAATCAAAACACAAATTATTAGCCAATTACTTGGCTTTCAATTAGTATGGTCATCAAAACACATCTCCTTGAACACCTACATTGGGTAATGATGACTATGGTGGTATCTTATAAGAAGTAACTTCTCATGTGAAGGAGAACATAAAACTGAATAGCATAAATGGAGATGGTCAGCCCAGAATCTTCTGACTGTGCTGTTATTCTCTATTAATCACTGTTTACTTTGACTCACTTTCATCCTCTTTCCAACTTCTCTGATTCATCGAGTTTATCTGCAACCTGTTTATAAATACGTAAGAGTTTTAACATCAGATACTGATAACAATCAGATAGATGGCCTTGTAAGTTCTCTGCCCTTTAAGCTGTTCTGAGTACTTCTATTTAAAGTTTAAATAAACAGATAAAAAAGAGATACTAGGATTTGTTTCTGTTATGTAAATGTCCAGATAAATTTAACTCTTGGTCAGAGAAGTAAGCATTAGAGCTAAATATATATAAGTAAATATAGATTCTGTTTACTATTCAAAAATGCCTTGTTGTCTAGGGTTTCACTACAGTAATTGTTTCCTTACCCATCAGCATTCAGAAATGTGATTGTTTTTATTAGTGGCATTTCAAATAGTTGGCACTATTTTAACACCAATGCATACGAAAAAAAGTAACCCATTTTATGGAGATATTTCTAAACTATTTTGTAAATGTAGATACTCTAAAAATAACATTGAAAAATAGAGTTCATTTTCCCTTGAGGATTCAGTCATCAGCTGTGGATAATGCTATAATATGGACCTGAACTCTCAGGGCTGCTGGCCTGGGAGGAGGTGCTTTCTTCTGCAGTCAGTGGTCCCATTTGACTACCATTCCTCTGAGTGTTTTGATCTTTGCTAATTTTCTGTCTCCTTCTTTGTCGTCAATCTACCAGCTGTGGCTAGCAGACGTTGCCTTCTCTTCTAATTTGCTGTATCTGGTCTGTTCTAGATGAAACTACATTGACACTAGATATCTAAGCTTGTAAAACTTGTGAGTAAATAAGGAGCAAAATATGTTCATTTTGAAGATTGGAGGGGGTTGGGCCCTAGTAATGAGAGGCATTTGCATTTCTGTTCCATCTTTTTGCTGTAGGTGACAACATCTGAGGCACTGAACCCAGAGCCTCACCTTTCACTTCTCATTCTCAGCTTTGAAGAATGAAAATCTTGTAAATAAAGTAATTTAAAAAATTTGTTTCAGATCCTCCTTGGATGTATGTGCTCGAGATGAGAGAAGCAAAAGGATACTGACTCTGACAGTTTGCAAGATGCATGTTCTCCAATGTCAGGGTAGAAATTACACTGTTGCTGGTAGGGAGAGCTGTACTCTACCTGCCTCAGCTGAGAAAGCTTGCGGTGTGTGTCCACTATGGGGAAAATGTGATGGTAAGGGGCATTTCATATTTGTAACTATAAAAATGCTAAAGTAATAGGAGTGAAGTTTTCAAACATGTAGCTTTCTAGTTTAGCAGCAGATCAAAGCAAATGCCTGAGGATGTCAAAGACCCCGACTGGTCTGAGCATGAACGATCCTCCCCCACTGCCTTCCCCGGGGAGGGGGTGGAGCAAGAACTCTCCCTGACGGTCTGAATGTCCTCCCAAACATCACGTTCCACCTTCATGATCTTTGCTCTGTCCTTGTATTATCCATACTATGTACTCATTGAGAAAGAAACAGACTCCCATAAAAATAACAATTTTTAAAAGAAGAAACTTTGTATCACATCTTTAATAGGAAATGTCCCCTGCCGTAAATATTAGGTAACCATGAAAATACATACAATGAAACAAAACAAGGTAGGAGATTCTAGCCAGATGCTGCTCAAAGCTTGGAGGATGATGCTTCCTGGTGATAAAGGGTGTTTAGCAAGTGTCAGGGGCGTGTTGAAAGCACACCCGTGCCAAGCTGACACTTCCTCCTAGAAGCAATCAGAAGGATGTGAAGAGAATAGGAAAGGAGGTACTACATTCTCAAGCTGCGATTCCATACTTGCTGGTGCCGTGTCCAGGGAGCACTTAACAGTGATCTTGACAACCAGCACCGGCCAGCCCTCCTCCGCGGGGGGAAGAGTTGGGTCGCCAGAGCCAAGTCACCGTCCTCAGTTTCCCCATCTGTCAATTTGGGAGCCGGACTGTGTGATCTTGATCTGTAAGGTCTCTGCTAGCTCCTCAGGCCCTCCTTTTCCTGGCCGGTACCCGCTGGGCACCTTTCCCCTCACTCCCGTCCCATTTGCAGCACAGACGATGACACGTATAGCCGCGTCTGGGTCACTTTCGGCTTGGCAGTCACCACAGTGGTCTGGCAGACCTGGTTACCCTCCTTCTGGGGACGCCTGGCTGGTGTGTTCCAGCCTCGCACCTTCAGTGCACACACTGCTTTCCTCCCCTACTCGTTTCTGATGGGTCTTTACGGGACATGAGGCCTTTTGCATCTCATGCCCTCTCTCTCTCAAAGCAAGTTAATTCTTCTTTTGTCTCCCTCTGTTTGAGCCTTGCCGCCCGGCTCTTTGCTGAGGTCTCTGCATTTGGTCTGGGGGTTGAGGGATCACACCGGGGCTTTGGGCCCCCCCCCCCCGCCCCCGTGCAGCACGTGGAGGAGAGAACCAATCCGCGGGGGTCCATCGATAGGAAGCCTGGCAGCAGCCTCAAAACCTGCTTATTCTGTCGGAGTGGAGCGAAATGCCTCCCTTGCCCAATCCTGCGGCTTTTCCTGGGGGTCCGGGAGAGGGGAGGGTAGTTGATTGAATCACACGAGACAGGAGCGTCTATAGCTCTCCAGTCACCAAACATCACGACTTTGGACGTGATGCGCCTTGTCTTCCCCGCGTCCACCATGGGCCACCAAGCCTCTCTCGCCTCTTTTTCCAGCCCAGAGCAGCAAATGTGTCTGCAGAGCCGCCTCGGAGTGCGAGGAAACAGGGTTCAGCGTCTGCGTGGAAGCGAATGGCAGGGAGCGGACGATGACAGAGTGTGAGGCCGGCGTCCTGAGATGCCGAGGACAGAGCATCTCCGTCACCAGCATCCGGCCCTGCGCCGCCGGAGCCCCGTAGCTCCCGGCGCCGGTGGGCCTGCTCGCGATCCTGCCGCCGCGTGGCCGAGTTAGAACCTCTGCACGCCCGGCCCTGTAGACAGCTTCTCAGCACGCGGGCCCATTCTTTCTCCTTCCGCTCCGTGTCCACTTCTCGCAATCCCCAGGCCCTGCATAATTACACAACCCTTTGTTCTCCCAAACCTGAATCCAGATCCTCTTTTTCTTCTCTTTTTAAATGTCAGTCAGGCTGAAGGCTATTGATGAACCTTTGAAGGAGCTGTTATGTTCTTGGAAAAATTGCTGACTTCTCTGGACCTTGACTTCTTTTTAATCTGAAAATTAGAGGGTTGGACTAGAGAAATCTGAATGCTCTATGATTCTTTTAAGTATGATTAAAAGAACCGACCAGAACACACTCTACAAATTGATTACAAAAACAGAAAGATTAGAGAGGCTGGCTTCGCTCAGTGAAACCGAGTACAAAGGGGACCTTGAATGGAAAAAGGCAGATACAATTATTCCATCCCAGGCACCACACCTAGAGATCCCTAATCTTGTCAGGAGGTTGAATCACTGCTATCAGAGTGGAATCCATCATGTTATGGTCACAGGGGCACCTTCTACTTTCTTGTCTGAGAACAAGTATTTACAATTGAGGCTTCTCTCTGGAGCTTTTCTTGTGTTTTCCAGACACAAGACCTGCAATCTGTCCCCCTCCTCCCCTTTCCTTTTGCAGGAAGCATCATTCGTGCCTGAGCCGTTGAGTGATTGTGTATTTGGGAGAACAGCGCTCTCTAATGTGGACACACACCTAGACTTTTCAGGGGGCTCTACAGGTAGATCCATGGGAGGCATCAGCCTTCTATTTAGTCCCTATTCATCTTTCATCAAAACAAAATAACAGCTGTAGGTGATGAAATGAGTGGGCTTCAATGGAATCTAAAATACGCTTTTATATACAAATAATATCTCTGTATTTTTCTGATACATTTCAATGAAACTTTAGTTTAAATGACAATGATTAAAAAACTCATTAAAGATACTATACTTTAGAATTTTAAAATCTGTGTTATGTTTAATTTTAAAGACTTTCCATGAAGGATGGCTAATGTGCTCTTTTTTATATTTTTAAAATTTTCAAAATACTTTATTGAGGTATGATTGACATGTAAAGATCTGTACATGAGTTCGGGGATAAGTGTACATCTGTGAAACCATCACCACCATCCAGACCATAAACATATCCAACATCTCCCAAAGTTTCCTCCCACCCTCATTATTATTATTATTATTATGGTAAGAACACTTAACATAAGATCTTCCCTGCTAGAAAATTTTAGGTGTACATTATAACATTGATAGCTACAGGCACTGTGCTATATAGTAGATCGCTAGAACTCATTTATCTTGCATAACCGAAACTTGGTATCTTTTGACCATCACTTCCCCATTTTCCCCTGCCCCTAGCCCCTGGCAACCACCATTCTACTCTCTGCTCCATGAGTTTGACTGTTTTAGATACCTCCTAAAAGTGAGATTATACAGAATTTATCTTTTTGTATTTGGCTTCTTTCATTCAGCATCATGTCCTCCAGGTCTATCCAAGGGATGAGTGAATAGTTGGTGGAGAAGGAGGGGACCAGTGAATGATGTTGCAGAGAGTTGCTGTCTTGAAATACGAAATTTCATGCCTTTTTACGTTTTCCAAACACCCTTATACTTGACTTTTCCTCTGGTTGGACAGAGACCTTCACAATTGTCTATGCGCGAATTAGGATCGTGGCAGCAGGGCTGCAAGAAGAAAGAAACTTTCAACATTAAGACTTCAAACACGTTTTGAAACTTCCAAAATAAGTTCTTGAACATCTGAAGAGAAGGCTTTGAGGAAAGCTGGGAGGACTGTTTATGCCATGAAAATTGACTGCAATGAGAGCAGAGAGAGTGTGAGAATGTCCCCATCTGCCCTTCTCTCTGCCTCAGACCAGGTGAGGGACACCTGGGCTGGGATGGGATCTAGCCTTGGAAGAGAAGGCAGAAAGTGCTGAAGTTAAAGTCATCTGGACCTAGCAGGGGACAGAGGGAGAGGAGGGAATCAGCTGGTGCATTGACCAGTTTCAGGGAGCTACATGGGAGCCCAGTCACATCCTACTGGCCATCACTCACATTTTCAGTGGACACTTTAAGTCACCTGGGCAGAGACGCTGCTTTGGAAGGTCTCCTAATTGCGTCGGAGTGTGCCTTATTGTGACACTCCACACATTTCCTAATAATTGACCAACAGGAGTGCTGCTTATCAATGCCCTGAGATTTAGTGAGCCCCGTCCTAACTGCTCTGTATGGAACCTCCCTCCCAACAGCAACGGTCCAGGGTGCTTGTAAGTCCCTTGAAACAGAGGGAATATTCCTGGTATTCAGGTGGGGGTACGGTGGGGACGCGGAGTGGCAAGAGGAATATCTGACAAATGACCCCTGGAACTCTTGAGTTGCCTAGCAACAAGCCAGGTAACTGGCTCATTGGACTGAGAGCTCCCCCTCTCAGCTAGGCAGGTCATTGCTAATCTCAGCTTCATATGGGACTTGTGAGTCCCGCCTGTTGTTAAGTAGCCACTCAGGGCTGCAGGTGCTGAGCGGCTGGTTTACTCAGCATTCCCCGAAACAGCTGCACATGAATTATTCATCACTTTTCCTTTTGGTTAAGATATGTGGATTCATCAGTATGTTTGGACCGACCCCACAGTTTATCATTTGTTCTAGATTTTTTTCTCTACCTACCAACATTCCTTACACCCTCATACTCACACACATACTGACTCACCACAGGCGTTTGGATTATTTGTAAGATGAGCAGAATAGCTAGTGAAGGTGGTCATCATAAATTTGAAGATAAAGGAAGATGTTACAAACTTAGGGTGTTCAGGTGTATCTACGACTCTTTCTTTCTCTGAGGTAGGAGAGGAGGAGGAGACACAAGAGGAGAGAAGAGAAATGAAAAGAAGGGAGGGAGGGAGGGAAGGGGGGGGAGATTGGAGCATCCTTAGTACAGGAGGGGCAGAATTGAGCCGCTGCATTAGTCCTGCTACCCACCAGTCCACTGAGACTTTTCCCCCTTGATGGACTAGTTAAAGTGTATTCAGTACTTTTGCTAGAAATGGAATGACCTGTTCTCTTTCAGAACACTGAGCCAGAAAGCAACCGCAGTAGGAGGCAATTTCCGTTAATATCTGAGAAACCCGAGGTATATGCATGCTTTTCAATTACCTTGGTCTTTCAGGCAGTTCACACATTTGGGGACAAGAAAGCTGATGGCACGATAGGAGTCCCTGCTGTGACCACCAAAGCACCTACAATTTGTCTTTTTATTTATTCCTGTCAGGCAAAGCTCCAGCTTTATCCTCAAAACATCAATCATGTTAAAAAATTTGCTTTTTTCATCCAAGGGTTAACCAGACTAGATGGGAAGACTGTCGTTTCAGAAGGGGTGGGCTGAAGGTGAAAAGGTGGGCACAAGAAAGAACAATAAAATGTTCTTTTTGATTCACAGGCTGAGGACAATTTCCTGTGAAAGGACAAACATTAAGAACTACTCTGTTATCACTTATTTCCGTGCATCCCTATGAGAGGGGGCTGGTACTGAATCCCAGGGGAGGGGCCTCAAGTACATCACAGATCAATGATGCTCAAGACAGAGAAGCATTGATTGAAAGAATGAAGCAGATGTGCTGCTGGATGAGGGCCTGTTATGCAATAATGAGCTGACCAAGTGGGCTGGGAACACAGACAGGTCAAAGGAATTTTCTGTAATAGTGAAGTGGAATTTTCTCATCAAAGGAAAGTTTTACCAGACACCCTCAGGAGAAAGTGATTAACATGAAAGTCTCAGGATTGGTGTATTATTAGATCATATGCAGCCCTAGTGTGTACCATAACAGTAGTTCATAAAGGGCCCCCACTGAACTCTAAGTCCAGAAACTCTACTCTGCACAGACACTGAGCACTGGGGTGTTGAGGGGGGAATTGCTGAAGTCAGGTGTGATGTAAACCTGGACAAGCTCTCTGATGGGATGATTGTGGCCCCATAGGATTAAATACTTTGGTAGGATGATGAGGAGATTTCCTAAGCGTCTGGAGTCTCTTAAAAATGCAATGATTGGCTGTTTCCCATGGACGTGGTGCACAGATTCATTAAATGTGGGAGAAAGCCACCTTTGAGGAGATCTGGTCCCCAAGCCTCCTCTGGACTGGTGGGGGTAGGGACTTGACGATATGGTTCTGTGCCCGCTGTGACTCAGGACACTGGCTGTATATATTCAATAAAACGGCCATTTTCCAGTTATTATCCATTGTGACACAGCTGGTTTACTCCAGAAATGGCTCTTCTGCCTCCCAGGGGGGTGCTCATCCCGTTTCACTATACCTGGCCCCTTTACTGTCCTGTGGACACGTGGCTGTTATGTTTGGGTTGTGTCTTGCCAGGCAGGGGCAGGTTCATGTGCAGTGTGGGAGTGTTCTCTTGAGACACCTACAGGGCAGGTATTCTGAAATACTAATCTTTTGTGCCATGGAAGTGTGGGCCTCTTAATTCTCTCCCTTTTTTCTTTTGAATACAGTTAGGAGATTTTGTCTCATGTCCCCTGTGGAAGATTGACGGAGGGCGAGGATGCCCGCTCTTGAGAATTGCAGTAGAGAATGAGGCAGAGGACTTAAGTTAGAAACAGAAATTCCTGAGATCCAAACGATATTGACAAGCAAGGCTAAGTTCTGGGAAAGTTGATCTTGGGATGCTGGCTTATTAAGAGATTGTTTTTCCTGCTTCTAACAGTGGGGGTGGCTGCAGCTGACGGTTCCCTGGAACGCAGACTGGGAATTCTAATCTGTGATCAACAGTCTTTCCCATGTTGGTGGGAGAGAGAACACGAATGTCTTAGTTCTGGCTGCTATAACAAAACACCACGGACTGGATGGCTTAAACAACGTTTACTTCTCACAGTCCTGGAGGCTGGGAAGTCCAAGATCAAGGTCCCAGTAAATTGGGTGTCTGGTGAGGGCCTTCCTCCTGGTTTGCAGACAGCTGCTTTCTTGCTGTATCTTCACATGATGGAAAGAGAGGGAGCTCTGGTCTCTTCCTCTTATAAGAGCACTAATCCTATCATGGGGGCTCTACCCTTATGACCTCTGACCTCATCTAAACCTAATTACCTCCCAAAGGTTCCATCTCCAAATACCATCACCTTGGGGATTAAGGCTTCAACATATGAATTTTGAGGGGACACATTTAGCCCATAGAAGGGATCATAAATTACTGTAATTTATTGGTCAAGCCTGTTGCTTCATCCAGTGGGTTGGTGAGGAATCTTATCTCACGAGCTTGCCCTTTGGCAATCTTGGCAAATAATGGAAAGAGAGCAAAGTAAATTTATGGAACGTGATATATTCTCTCTACATATTCTAGGAGACATTTTTCTCTCACATTATAATGACAGCGTTTTAAATGCCTAATACAAGTCCCAAGCAACTCAGGCTAGGATATGCCATCTCTTCTGAGAAGGAACATTGGAACTCAGTCTTGGGCTGTGGATTGCAAAGACACAAATGCAGGAAAAGAGCAACATTAATATTTAAACCTAAACCTGCTGGAAGCACTTTACCTATATTAACTCATTCAATCAGCTCAAGGACATTAGGAATAAGTACTATTATTAGCCTCGTTTTACAAATGAGGAAATGGAGGCATAGAGAAGCTAAGTAAGTGATTTACCCAATTTCACACAGACAACAAATGGAGGAAACAGGATTCAAATCCAAGCCCTTTGGTTCAGTAGATCATACTCTTAACCACTATTCTGGTATGTTGAAGATGGTAATAGCACTTCTCATTGATACAGGACGTTAACAGGTCCTAAATTTTTTGCAATACTTTGTCCTATTCAAGATAAGCCAACATTCAAGATAAGATTTGGTTACTGAAATAAAAATACAGTAGTTAATTTCCATAACTTTTCAGAAAGATTCAGCTGTATACATATGATGAATTTCTCAAACTGATATTTTAAAATGGATTGAAATAAATTTTTAAAGCTCTAATGCTCCATGAATCTAGTGTGTGTGTGTGTGTGTGTGTGTGTGTGTGTGTATGTGTGTTTGAATGGGTCTAGGGGTATACTCACCTAGGAATGGGACTGCCAAGATTTTGATCTTGAGGATATGGAGCTTTAATAAACACTGGTTTGTTCTTTATTGAATAACATTTAATTCTCTAAATATTTTGGAGATTTCAAGATATCTTCCTGTTATTGATTTCTAGTTCAATTCCACTGTGATTAGAGAACATACTTTGTACGATTTCAATCCTTTTAAATTTGTAGAGATTTGTTTTATGGCCCAGAATATGGTCTATTTTGGTGAATGTTCCATGTGCACTTGCAAAAGTGTTTGCTTTCTGTTGTTCAGTGGAGTGTTCCCACACATGTCAATAAGTTCACCTTCATAGTGTTGTTCAAGTCTTCTGTATCCTTATTGACCTTCAGACTGCCTGTTCTATCAGTTATTGAGAGTATTGAAATCTCTAACTTTTGTGTGGATTTAGGTGCATAAACTTTTAGGATTATTATGTCCTCTTGATAAATTGACCTATTTGTTGCCAGTCAAATGTCTCTTTGATATATTCTTTGTTTTGAAGTCTACTTTGTCTGGTATTAATATAGCTACTTCAGTTTTCATTTGATTTTAGAAGTAGTGTATATAAATATTGTACATATAAGTAGAGTGTATTAGTTAGGGTTCTTCAGAGAACCCTATAATTATATATATATATAATTTATTATAAGGAATCGGCTCATGTGATTATGAAAGCTAAGAAGTCCTATGATCTCCCATTGCAAGCTACAGACCCAGAAGACCCCTGGTGTAAATTCCAGTTCAACTCTGAAGGCCTGAGAACCAGGAGTGCCAATGGTTTAAGCCTTATTCCAAGGTCAGGAGGAGACCAGTCTCAGCTCAAGCAATTAGGTAGAGAGAGAGAGAGAATTCAAACTTCCTCTGCTTTTTGTTCTATTTGGGTCTTCGATGGATTGACTGATCCTCACCTACATTGGGGATGGCAATCTGCTTTACTCAGTCCACCAATTCAAATGTCAATCTCTTCTGGAAACACCCTCACAGACACACTCAGAAAAAATGTTTAACTAGATATCCGGGCATCCGACAGCCTAGTCAAGTTGACGCAGAAAATTAGTCATCTCAAGTCCACCCCTTATTAACTTGGCTTAACTTATTAACCTCCATACACATCTCTATAAACCATACTTAATCCCCAAATAAAGATAATAATAAGGTCAGAATTCCATCTCACATGATACAACTATCTTACATACAACTGAAAACATACTAACCCTTTCCCCAGAAGAGGAGGTAGAGAACTTGAGGGATGTTTACACTTCCCCTTGATATCCTGTAACTTAAATACTATGATGTAAAATGAACAATACTTAAATACTATGATGT
Organism: Eschrichtius robustus; assembly: GCF_028021215.1. Classification (NCBI taxonomy): domain Eukaryota; kingdom Metazoa; phylum Chordata; class Mammalia; order Artiodactyla; family Eschrichtiidae; genus Eschrichtius; species Eschrichtius robustus. Next base: position 33,812,700 of record NC_090825.1, read on the forward strand.
AAAGTAAATAATCTTATGTTGCATGATCCGGAAATAAGAGAGGAAAGAAAAAAATATTTGCTTAATATACACACACAAATTCATAACAAAATAAAGAGGAAATATTCAGGACAATTACAGTCCTCATTTCTACAACTGGTCATGTGGTTGTAGCTGGTATTTTAACTCTCTTCTTCAGCTACCAAATCTGTATTCCCTTTGCCTTCAGCAAGCACCTCAGCTAGTTGTGGTTCTTTACATGATGCAGTGGCCCACACCTTCATTCCTGAATGGTCCTGGCCATTAGTAGTCCTGCCTGGATTGGGATGTTGTTATTTTCCATTGACCTTAATCACAGGGCATGGTATCACTAAGAGAGGCCCTAAAGGATCTCCTGCACCCCAGACATGCTCTTCCTTACCTCCACTGTGGAGGAGTACTCCAATTTCTCCTCGGTAGTCAGGATCAGTCACTCCAGTCAGCCCAGTTACTTACTTCCTTGCCTGTTGATTCAGAGGCCTGAAGAGCCCAAAGCGGCCACGTGGCAGTCTTAACTTCCCATTCAATGGAATCATTTTTGTGTCTCCTGGTGGAAGCATTCACCCTCTGGAACTAAGACTTCTAGGCCAGCAGAGCATAAGATCACGGGAGGAGAAAGCAAAAATTTTGCTAATGGATTACTAGGGATAATAACAGTGAGTGATGCCAGTGAGTGAGTGACGCCACTCCCATTTCCATCCCTTGGTTCTTGGATCTCTGAATAGTGGATGGGAGAAACAGCACTATACATTGGATGCTGATTCAGAGCATATACAATCTTCTGCAGATTCTTGCCCCAGCCCTGCAAGGTATTGCCACCTAGCTGGCACTGTAACTAAGTCTTCAAAAGGCCAGTCCACTATCCTGTCAAGCCAGCTCTCTCAGGATGGTGAGGAACATGGTAACACCAGTGAATTCCATGAGCATGTGCCCATTGCGGCACTTGCTGTGAAGTGAGTTCCTAGATTGGAAGCAATGATGTGTGGAATACCACGACAGAGGATAAGACACTCTGTAAGTCCACAGATGGTAGTCTTAGCAGAAGCATTGGATGCAGAGAAGGCAAATCCATATGCACGCTTAGTGTCAATTTCAGTGAGAACAAAACACTACCCCTTCCATAATAGATGTTTTGTTCAATGTAATCAATGTGCCATCAGGTAACTAGCTGATCACCCTGGGGAATGGTGCTATATTGAGGACTCAGTGTTAGTCTCTGCTGCTGGCAGACTGGTCACTCAGTGGTGGCCATGGCCAGGTCAGCCTTAGTGGGTGGAACTCCATGTTGCTGAGTCTAAGCATGACCTCTATCCCTGCCACGATGGCCACTTTGTTCATGAGCCCATTGGGTTATGATGGGAATGGCTGGGGAAAGAGGCTGACTGGTTCCACAGAACAAGTCATTCTCTCTACTTGATTATCAAAGCCCTCTGCTGCTGGGGTCACATTTTGGTGAATATTTACATGGGACACAAATATCTTCATATTTTTTGAAAATTCAGAGAGGTCTATCCATGTTCCTCTTCCCTATATTTTCTTGGCACCAATTTTCCAATCATGTCTTTCCAAGTCCCCGACCATCTAGCCAAATCATGGGACACAGCCCAGGAATCTGTATATAATCGCACGTCTGACCACTGCTCCTTCCAAGCAAAGTGGACAATGAGGTGCCCTGCTCAAAGTTCTGTCCACTGGGAGGATTTCCCTTCACTGCTGTTTTCAGAGAAGGGGCTGTAGTGTCACCGCTGTATGCTCATGGGTGGTGGCTGCATGTTGTGCAGACCCGTCTGTAAGCCCGGCATGAGTTCCCTCTTCCTTTGTCAGCTGATCACGGTGCTCATCGTGTACCGTGGGGCCATAGGTGAACATGGGTGAGAGAAGGCAGTGTAGCAGGAGTAAGGATTATGGGCATTTGCATCACTTCTTCACATAACTTGCCAATCACATATACATCACTTCTATTCGATGACGGAGTGCCGCTGTGCATGCCCAAATTTCTGGCATGGTGGGTCAGATAACACCCTGTTCATGATGGGCAGCTCAGCTCACGTGGTAACTTGGTGGCCCACAATTAAGTGTTCAGTCTCTACTAAGGCCTAGTAGCAAGCCAAGCGTTGTTTCTTGAAAGAAGAGTAGTTATTTGCAGAGGATGGCAGGGTTTGGCTCCAAAATACTAAGGCCTGTTCCAGGACTTTTTAAAATTTTTTTGCTGTGAAGTGAGAGGCCCACTAGGCGTTGTGTTTTCTTGGTTGCAGGAGTGGCAGGATGCAACAACTTATCCTTCACTGTAGATGGGATGTCTCCACATGGCCCCACACCATTGGGCCCCTGGAAATTTCACTGAGATACTCTCAGTTTAGTCAGATTCATTTCCCAACCTCTAACATACAAATGTCTTACCAATAAGTCTAGAGTAGTTGCTATTTCTTGTTCACTAGGTCCAATCAGCATGTCATCAATGCAATTGGTTGACATGATATTTCATAGAAGAGAAAGTTGATCTAGATTCCTATGAACTAAGTTATGCCATAAATCTCACTCAAGCATATCGTGGTGTATGATCCTTTTAATATAATGTTGAACTTGATTTGCTAATATTTTGCTGAGGACTTTTGCATCTATATTCATCAGGGATATTGGTCTGTAACTTTCCTGTCTTGTAGCATCCTTGTCTGCTTTTGGTATCGGGGTAATGCAGGCCTCATAAAATGAGTTTGGAAGTGTTCTATTTTTTGGAAGCTTTTGAGAAAGATTGGTATTGACTCTCCTTTAAATGTTTGGTAGCATTCACCGGAGAAGACATCTGGCCCTAGACTTTTGTTTGTTGGGAGGTTTTTGATTACTGATTCAGTCTCCTTACTAGTAATTGACCACCCTGTCATTTCTTTTTATAATAGTTCCTGAGTCCAAAAGTCTATCACCTACTGTCTGACTTACCAGTTTATCTACTCTGGTAATTACATGCTAAAATACTAAGTTATTATTTTATTACCTTGTTCAAGAACTTCTTCTGGCTACCCAGTGTCCTCCAGATATAGTGTAACCTGATTTGTCATTCAATATTTGGCCCTTTGCTATTTAGCCGTCTTCATCTCTTAGTAACACCTTTCTGCTATTGTCACGGGGCTCCATTCCATCCTCTATGGAAGTTGCAGATTGGATAATGGCCCCACAGGCCTGTCTACCTCCATCCACAGGTCTGGCACATTCTCACCATCCCAGCCCTAAGCAGAGTCACTGAGGGTTGGATGTGGGGTAATTAATGACTTTCTTATAATTCCACTGGACTCAAGGTAAAGATAAATTTCAACTCCCCCATCTTTCCCAGAAAAAAATTTAAAAGTCCTGGTTAAACTGTCCTGCAGACTAATAAGCAATTCTCCAGGTTTCCCATTTTGAAGATTGAGCTTCTTTTTGACCAATGTTCAATTGAGGTGTTAGGGCATTGGTCAATTTAATCCTCAAGATTTACCTCAGAATATTTGGAGGAAGTGGTAGGTAAGGTAGAAGGAAGGATTTCTTATCTTGTGTTTTTTGGTGGCTCCCAAATTGAAAAAGAAACTATGAGTCACATATATTTAGAAAATCGTGCTCTCCAAATTTATCTTGCTTTCAGGATGACCACATAATTCAATAAATAAAATCCAGGACAGTGTGTCCAGAAGGAATACAAATAAGTAAGATTGTTTTTTTGGATAAATAAAGTTTGACAAAGTAGAGGTAAGAAGTAAATGCCGTTTCTCAGGTCATGACTTGGTGATTTTTATATGTACGCAAACACACGTACATTTTTGTAATGAACCCCACTGTCTTTCCCTCATGTTGCTCGTGACTCTACCCATGTTTTCTACTGTCCCAGTCTTAGGGATACCTGCAGTAAATTAGAAAGAAAGAGAAATTCCAAGAAATGATAATTCCCAGACTGCAGCTATAGAAGATTGCTTGTCAGAGAGTTGCCTTCTGTCAGGGGTGTAGATCAAAGCTCCTGATTAGCTCACAGGATGCTACCATGTGTGACTGACACGCATTCTCTAGCTTTATACTTAGGTAATCTGAAGGAAAGTGGCAGGGTTGGGGACTAAATCAAGTGATAATAAAACACTTTTAGAAAATACTTTGCTGCAATCTTGGAGTCTCTTGAGGGCTCCAGAAGAAGTGCCTGGTCTTGATTTTAACTTTTAGAACTATGGCGGTAAGGCGACAATTCCAATCAAGCAATCCCCCTGGCTTCTTTCTTTGGAAGCCTATTTCTTTCTTCCCATCTGTGATTTTTTGTTTTCCTCTTTTCTGGTAAAACTGCCGTCTTAGCAAGGTCAGCCAAGCTAAACGTCCCTGATTTACCAGCAGAACACTGGCTCTCATTGTTGGGTTAAAGGGCAGAGCGCTGAATTGCAAAATAATGTGATTCAGAGCGCTTCAAAGTAGCGCTGGCCCATTAAGCAGTCTGTGAACATCGTTGAATCTCTATCCTAAAGTAAACACAAGTTGAAAAACGATTACATGTGCAAATAATAGTGAGGCAAGCAGCAGGAGTAACAATGAAAAACAAATCTGTAATTTCTTCACGAGTTCTTGAACATAATTTTTCTCTAGAGCTCTCCTTCCCTAAGACCCTCAGTAAGTCTCTCTGCTCCAGGTAACATGGCTGTGTTTGAACCATAGAGATGAAGCACGGAGGCCAGTGGAGGACTGACGGAAAGAGAGGCATCAAGGGGGGCGGGGGCAACTCTTTGAGAGCGGATGGTAGTGGTTGGGAGGGATTACGAGAAATAATTGTTGGGGAGAGCAAATAGGTCTAAATTTCCCCTGTCACACAGCCTGACTGTGGCTCATTCTGTATAAGACAGCAAGTAAGAAGGCTGCGATGGGGAATCGCAGTCAGTAAGCAGCCGCCAGAGCAGCTGAGCTGGGATCCTCTGACTAGAGGGGCCGCCTTGTCTACATCCTCTCCAGAAGGGCAGCAACGTTCGCCGAGCCAGGAACGTGGCCACGCGGGGTAGGATAATCAGCTGGCTTTATATGCCAGCCGCTGAGTTTATGTTAAAATTTGTGATTCTAATAATAAATTTGTTACTATATTAATATTTACATTGTATAGTTAACATTTGCGTAAAAATGATTCTGTGCGAGGTTTCTAAGTGCTTTACATGCACATTAATACATTTAATCTTCACAATAGCACCTTGAGGTAGATAATTATGATCCCAGTTTACCGATGTGGAAATTGAAGTACAGAGAGGTAAAATGATTTTCCCAAGTCACACAGCTAGTAAGGGGTGAAGCTGGAATATGATAAAAAGAGTCTTGGAAATTCTTGTCAGGGTGAATCCTTCTAAGATTAGGGTTTAGACAAAGATTTAGCTGTGATGCACGTTTTGTGGGGCCATTCTACCTAATTTCCACCAATCAATGATAAGGAAGGCTCTGCTGGTTGCTAGGATGGGTGGAGAGTAACAGTGGGGATGGATATATAAAGAAGTATCAGACAAGGTCTTGTGTCAGTGAATTTATACTTCTTGAGAACGTCCTATAGTTCTGGGTGGCTCAGCCCAAATTCTGTTACGACTCTTTGCCCCATGTTCTGATATCGTCTTGTGCAATACTGTAGCTACTAGCTACATATGACTACTTAAACTTAAAATTAAAAGCTTAATTCCTCCGATGGACTAGCCACATTTCAAATGTTCAGTTGCCACACGTGGCTAATGGCCACCATATTGGCCAGTGCAGATATAGAACATTTCCGTCACTGCAGAAAGTTCTATTGGAAATGTCATTTGACTTAACCCGCCAAAGAGGTCAACTAAACCCGCGTCTCTTGCCTTCTTTTTCTTGCTCTGTTTCATGTATGTTATGCTTGGGAATAGCTTCTGACTCCATTAAGAATTTAATCAAAGCCATTACCCAGAAAATACACCTATGCAATTATGCACAGAAATTTGCATACGACTTTGAGTGGAATCACAGACTTTCTGTGTAATAGTTATCCACTGGTGTGTAGCAAATTACTTTAAAGCTTAGTGCCTTAAGACAACATGGATTTATTATCTCATACAGTTTTGTGGTTCAGGAATTCAGGAGTGGTTTAGCTTAGTGATTCCAGCTCAGGACTCCTGTTAGATTGCACTGGGGTTGCTTGATTTAGCAAATAAAAATATAAGATGCTCAGTTAAAATTGAATTTTAGAAAAATGATAAATAATTCTTTAGTAGAAGTGTGTCCCATGCAATAATCAGGACATACTTTAACTAAAAAAATTACTCATCGTTCACCTGAAATTCAAATTTAATTGGGCAGTCCGTCTTTTATCCCATAGTCCAGTCAGTGTGTCAATTGAGGCTTCAATCATCTGAAGGCTTTACCCGGGGCTCATGGATCCATTTCCAAGATGGCTCATTAACGAGCCTAGTAAGTTAGCTCTGGTTGTTTGCAGGAGGCATCAATTCTTGGCCACATGGACCTCTTTCTGGGCTGCTTGAGTGTCCTTATGTTGGCAGCTGGCTTCCCCCAGAGTGAGTGATTCAAGAGAGTGCAATACGATTTACGATCTTGGCTTGGAAGTCATACAGTTATTTCTGAACTATTGTATTGATTGCACAGGGCATTTCTGTTCACTGTGGGAGGGAGGTACATAACCATCAGGAGGAAGGAATCATGGAGCCATCTTGGAGGCTGGCTCCATCCTCTGGAATTTCTACACAGATGTCATAGAGTATAAGCTCCATGAGGGTAGAATTTTTCTAATTTTTTCCTCACGGTTGTAGCCCCAGTGGCTGTAACAGTGCCTTGTAAATTATAGGCAGTCAACAAATATTTGTTAAGTGAATGAATAAATGGGACTCTGATCTAAAATCTCTGACCTAAAAGATTCCTTTGGTTCTTAAAATGTTTTGTAGAAACCAAAGATGCTTTCCCAAAGAGCTTGGGGATGAAGGGGTTAGAATATAGGTGATAGGGATTTATAAAGAGGAACATCAGTTTAATAAGTTGCCGCTGTTTGAGTAAAGCATCCTAGAACTTGTTTGGAAAACTGGGGATCTTTGAAGAATGCACTAACCATTCTGTCTCTAGACTGCTGTTCTAATCTACAGATCCTGGACTTGAGCTGCAACATTTCCAGCCTCCAGCCAACCCTGCTTACTTCAGACTGGCCTCCACAATCCCAACTGGCCAGAGCCAATTCCTTAATATCCTGTTACTGTTTGTCCTGAATTCAGTGGTTTTTGTACACTGACAGACTCCTGGTTTTTCTCAAGTCTGAAGTTAAGGGGAGATTCTGTCAGCAGCCAAGGACCTCTCTGTTCGGTCCTGAACAGGTTTTTTCCTCCAATTGCATGCCTAGTCCCTATACTTGTGCTACTAAATGTATAAAGGTATAGAATTATGCCACCCCTTAGATTTTCTCTAATTATTTAACGTGCAATGTTAAATACATTGCACCCTTAAAGCTGTCTGTCTATTTATCTTTATTTCAAAAATCTGAACAAAGGGCCAGCATATACTTGAGCTCAGTGTTTGAAATTTAAATGTCAATAAGATAAAAATAATAGCAAAAAAATAATGTTGCTCATGAATGATCCTGATAACGGTGTTGTTAAATGAGTCCCAGGCTCTGTGTTAGAAACTTCTTTGTCTGTACATGATTTCCTGTATGTAACCTTTCAGGTGTGCATTGTGAAAAAAGAATGAAGAGTTATTATTCAGATGCTACGAAGGTTAACACATGCGCACCCGCATACACACAATTCAAAGGGATCAATGTTCTAGGATAAAAATGGAAAGGAAACTATGAGATTTAATAGCATGTCAGAAAGGGGCTTTTGTAGAAAAGTACCTGGCACAGTCTCGACACATAAATTACAACTTAAGAACAGACAGATTAAAGTTTGTCTTAAGACTATTTTTTAGAGAGAAAAGAGTGTGAGTAGTAAGCCAAAGCTGGCAAAGATATGAGACAAAAGGGCTCCGTGTGGAGAATAGCAGTGGTTCTCTTCTTAATGGTGACAGAATTGTTTCATGTTCTGTCAGTTTTTGATATCTGCTGGGATGTAAGCTTCCCAAGATAGAGGGCTGTCCTATGCAAAGCCATGGGGCTGTCACCACTCAAATCACAAGTTATTCCTCAAGTGAATTGGTGGGCGTGGTTTTTGCTAACAGAAGCCACCAGGGAGAGCCTGGCGGGTAAGGAAGATACCACCACTTCAACATCCCCACGCTAGGTGCCATCTCTTTCCTCAAGATGTTGCAAGTTTGTGAGTTATGAGGATGAAGACAGGAGTCAGTTATAGAAAAGGCCTAGCGGTTTATTTCCTGATGGTTTACGGATGGATGCTCATCTCTTTGCACCTTCTCAAGAGGGTCTGCAAGGCAGCTTCGGCTGCTCTCTGGACACTGATGCAGGGGTCTTGTCGAAGTGCTTGGAGCCCTGAAATGGAGAGAATAGCAATGTCCAGTGAATGAAGAAAGCCAAGGCCCAAGCTGTGCAGCACAGGAGGGCTACCACTGAGGGTCCGTGCTGGGCGGGGCTCAGGCCCCCATGCTCACGTTTTGCCCTGAGAGGTAGGATTTGGATCCACAAATTGAGCATCTATCTTAACACTGAAATAAGGGAAGAGAAGATCCTGACCTTGTGAGCAGTAGGTTTATAAACAATTGGAAAATCGAAGTCTGTTGGGAATGATGCCTGCAATCGGATGGCGCTGGGGGTCACCTTACACTCTGGAGAAATTCCAGTATCTGGGGAGCACCAGAGACGATTGATAATGGGGTGCACTACGATTTTGCACTACGATTTTACGGCTGACATGGGACTTGGAGCAGCATTAGTTTCTCTTTCTCTAAGAATATAACAGTGCTCTGGGCAGAAACTAGGGTTGGTACTCACGTGTGGTCAGCTGTTCTCTGTCTATTAACTCCATATATTGGTAGGTCAAATTGAGAACAATGGCATCTAAAATCAACAGGAGAGAAAGTTAACTGATTTCACTGTAGAGCGACAGGCCACGGAAAGCAGGTCGGGGCACAGTCTGCACCTGGTAAGAAGTAAGTGATTTAGCTAGTGAATTCACAAGCTATAGACTCCCTTTGCACCCCCAGGATGATGTGAGGGTGATGTCTATGGGGTCTTGAGTGCCACGTCTGGAAGTGGTCACTCACCCACTATGTATTTGGGAAAACTCACACCGTGCCCTCCAGGGGGCGCCAGTTTTCAGGGTTTCAAACGTGAGTAAGCTATGGTCCCTGTCTTCCAAAAAGTTACAGTGTAGTTAGGGGGATCCTCTGCATGATCCAATAAGGAATCCTTAGGTTTTAACTCAATCTTAAATGTGGCCAACCAAGTGGGCCTATTTGCTGGGGGCTGGATTAGTTGGAACGGGTTTCGTGATAAGACTTAGAATTTCCTAACAGAAGGATCCTCAGAGACTCACTTACTTTCCTCTTTTATTTTATAGATCAGGCAAAGAGGCAACACAGAGAAATTAAGTGACTTGTCCAGAATCACACAGCAGAGCCAAGGTCTGCTGGTCCCCATGCCCACACACTTTCCACTAGTATCACATCGCTGCTAAAGCCCTCAGCTCGAACTGAGCTTAGAAGGTTGACTATGGTTTATATTAAGGGATGATGCAAAGGAAAACACTTAGGCAGGGGCAGCAGGCTTGGATCAAAGACTTGGGGAAAAGAAGGAGCAATGACTTGGAACCAGAAGAAGCATGAAGGACCCAGTAGGGAGAATGGTCTGATGGAAAGAAAGTGAGTGTTGGCAATTCAGAAGCTGTTACTGTAAGTTTGCAAAGAGAACAGGTTCTTTTGAGGGAAGATGTTGTAAGACGTAAAATGAATTCTTTCTGGCTTTCTTGTTTTTCTTTTTTTTGGTCTTCCCAGTCATATTGGCATTCACGCTGGGGTAGCTTCCAGGCAAAGCAAAACTGGCTGGCAAAGAGCAGACCTGTGAGTGGAGAGCGTGGACGTGCCCTCACCTGTGAGTTTGCTGGCCGCGCTCCTGATCATCTCCCAGCTGCTGCTGAAGAAGGTGAGTGAGTGTGTGTGGAGGATCCACAGGATTTCTTGGTTTTTCTTTGCCTGGAAGAGATGTGTGTTACAGAGAGGGCAACTGAAAGGGGGAGGGGGGTAGGGGAGGGAAGGACTGGAAGTTTGGGGTAGCTGATGCAAACTATTATATATAGGATGGATATACAACAAGGTCCTACTGTATAGCACAGGGAACTATATCCAATATCCTGTGATAAACCATAATAGAAAAGAATATGAAAAGAATATATATGTGTATAATTGAGTCACTTTGCTGTACAGCAGAAATTAACAAAGTATTGTTAAATATAGTTGTATACTTCAATAAAATTAAAAAAAAAAAAAGAGGGCAACTGAGAAGCGACACTTTACGAAATTCAGCATCCCATAGGCCCTAAGAAGGGACAGCTAAAGGAGTGAGCACGCATACAGCCATTAATTGTTCTGTTGGAAGGTGTGTTACGGCTAGTTCATTCTAAATTTAATCAGGGTGGCACTGGGGCTTATAGGGCTAATCAACAGATGAGTTTCAGGAATCGAGAACAGATCCCAGTTGGGACTTGGGGACAGAGCAGGAGGTGATGCGACAAGATACCCAGAGTCACTGCTGTCCTTCCCAGATGGTTCTGGCTCTGGCTGGGATTCCTTGCTATGCTGTTTGCCTTCTGGGATTTGCCTGGACTCTTGGCCTGCATTTTTTTGGAAGCAGCACCTCCTGCACACTCACCAGCTTCGCACAGAATTGCCTGTAGAAATCCCTGGCCCTTGGGAGATCCTGACCATCAGGGAGATGATCTAATACCCCACAGAGTTCCTGGAGGCCCAGAAAAGGAATGCAGATGATCAGGACATCACGGCAAGCCTGAAAAACAGAGTTTCCTGCATCACAGTCCGTAATGCTGGCTCCCCTTCCAGAAGGGAAGACACACTGACTGGTTGTGTGTGGGGAAAGGAGCAGTAAAAATCAGTGATGTGAGGGCTTTACAGTCAGTGCTGCCACCTTCCCAGTTTCAAAGATGGAAGCGCAAGCTCGGGAAGCGATGGCAAAAAAGCACCCAGGATGGGAAAATTGGTTTTCAGGTTCGTTTGAGAGTGGTGCCTTCAGACCTGGCTTCCGGTCCGGCTAGACCAGGCCTCCCGGCACCCTCTTGGCCATGGGGAGAGGAGGAGGTGCAGGTGTCTGTGCAAGGGCCACTTACAGTTCTAATCTTGGGATTGGGATCCCAGAGGTGGAGAAGGAATGAAATCAGGCTCTTTTTAATTTCTTCAGCAAAAAAAATCTTCCACCTTCTTCCTGTTAGGGATGCCAGATTCTCAAATAAGAGGACGGCCGTCAGCCTCACATCATCCTGCTCCTGTGGTGACAGATACGTGTTGTGGGTGAGTCCTCCACGCAGGCCATTCCCAGCTGGTACCCCTACCCCACCCGCCCTTTCCCACTTCCGTGAAGGCAGGCTGGAGCCCTGGCGCACCTTTGGCATAGCCCCTGGGTGTCCCAAGGATGCCTTTCGTTTCCCAGCAGCTCTCTACCCACACGGCATGAATTTAGAGCTGGAGACTTGGTTTCTGACTCTGAGGAGCTAATGGGGAAATGTGACCACAGGAATAATAAACAGCGAGTGCTGGCAGCAGAAGGCCAGGGAGGGTTCTTGTTTATTCTGTATTTTGTACAAATTAGCCTGATTGCGTCATTAGCCTGGAGTTATGGGGCCTCTGATCTAAATTGCCCAAGGCCTAGGACTCTTCTCCAAGATCCCAAATACTTTGCAGAGGGATTACAGGAAGCTCAGAAATTTGGGCCTTGTGTCTCAGAGATAGAAGATAAACAAACAAGTGCTTAGCCCTACTCTTGTATGTGAAGTCATGGAACTGCCTTGCTTGTCGTCCAGGAGGGTGGGCAGTGCTTTTTAGTAAAAGATGAAGGATGTATGCGATCTGAAGAGAAACCAGAGTATGGCAGTGCTTTTTAGAGCCAAAGGGTAAGGTGGTGGAGAAAGATGGCCTTCTATTATCTCAGACACTTTGTTGGTATGGTTCAGAGTTCTGGTGAATTTTCTGGAAGTGTTCTTTTTTTGGGGGGGTGTATCTAGAAAACTAGTTTAAAATACCCATAGAAAGGCAGAGGGATGAGGGGAAGAGCCATTCTGAGTAGCAGAATATTATTTATTTTATTTATGTATTTAAAAAATTTAAAAAAAAATTTTTGGCTGTGCCTCGCGTCATGCAGGATCTTAGTTCTCTGACCGGGGATCGAACCCATGCCCACTGCAGTGGAAGCACAGAGCCCTAACCACTGGACCACCAAGGAATTCCCCAGAATATTATTTAGGTTAGCAACAAACTAGGGCCAATAAAAAAGCACTCCTATGAATATGAGAGGGAGAAGATACAGGAGTTTCTTTTGATGGCAAAATAAAATGTGTGAGAAGTGGGCACATACACAAAAATGCCATGAAAAAGGAAGTTAACAAAGATCTTCCATAAAAAAATCAAGATGGCTTGTTAGGAAAAGGCTAGAAAAGTTAATTGAATGACATGAGATGTGACCTCATAGAAGGGAAATGTAAGTAGAAATGTTCTTTAAATGTACTAGGAGTAAGGTCAAGGTATATTTTTAAAAGATCTCTTTTTCGAAAAAGAAAGCAAACCAGTAACAAAGTATCTAAAAGGTAGAGAGGTATTTACTTAAAAGAGTCCTCTGAATTTTCTAAAATCAAAGACCTAATGATAGGTCAAGCGAGAAGCAACCAGTTGGGATGATGAAAAAACAGAAAAGAGAAGGGGTAAAGTGTTTTGGGTGCTGGGAGAGATATTAAAGTTTTACTCAGGTGCCAGCGTGGGAAATAGCAGCGAGCAGGTCCTGGAGCATGGGACAGCAGCCATATTTTCTGTTCTACCACTTTTTCAAAGTGTAGCCATATTTTTAGATTTTCAAGAAAGTACTTAAATATTGAAGAGAAGAAAGGGAAAACTTAGAGATTACAGAATTGTATGCTTAATCTACAGAAAAATATAGGGGCAAAGTATCATAGTTGAATATATTTGCAGAAAGAGAGCGTTATAGGACTGTAAATAGCATGTCATGACTAAGACTCAGTTTTTGTCAAACTTTACGTTTATGCAAATGTGATGAAATTGATACCTATTAGGAATGCGAAAGGTCTAACCTAACAACCAGATAGACTTTAGCTTTTTTTTTTTTCTTATGCATTAAGGCTGAGAAATATTCTCTTGACCACAAAACTCGTAGATGGACTTGTGATTATTGGAGGCTCGGATCCAAGAGAGTTACTATCATTGGATCAACAACAGTCCAGGGAAACCTAACAGGTGGGGCTCTGTAGGGCTGACTTTAGCCCTTTGTTGTTAAAGATTGTCATCAGTTATCGGTGTAATGAAAAAAAGAACATCTTCATTATTTTACAGAAGATACTAAATTGAGTGAGAGCCCAGTAAGTATTTTTGGGGACAAGATGAGAATTAAAAGTAAATATTGGTACACTGGAGAAAATAGTTGGAAACCAGCAGAAAGCTGCTCTCAAAGGCCAGGTTTAGGCTAGTACACAAACAAGAGAAACTGAAAAATACAACACTGGAGGACGATTGACTGAGGGCATGTGTTGCAGACTGCAGTCTGGCGGTTGGTGTGGTTAATAAATTGCTAAAGAGTCAGGAAGAAAGGGCAAGATTAAAAAAAGTTGGAGTGAATAAGTAGGAAAAGATTGGATTTGAGAGGCAATTTTTCTTTAGATTCTATTCAATACTTCTCAGGTCTCATTTAGGGATACAACACAGTCACTGGCTTGTAAAATATTTAAGGAGCTGAAAAATTAGGTTTATGGTAAATAATGAAGGAAATAAGGACTTTTCAGTCTGGAGACTATCAGGTGAAAAGGTAATTTAATAAAGCCTTAATGTTTAAGAAGGATGCATTGGAGGAGGCAGCCAGAAATTTCCATCTCCTCTGACCACATAACAGGAGCCAGGCAGGTTTAGATCACAAAAAATCGGTTTAAGTTAGACGTGAAATAGATTTTTACATTGATGTCAGTGAATAAACCAAAATGAAATAATAAAATCTGGTTTCCCAGAAGGTATAAAGAAAAATGACCTTCCTTTGCCTAGGATTGTTGTTGACTGATCTTTTTTGAAATGAGGGCTATAAACCATGTCAGGGGTTGACAAAATTTTTCCGTAAGAGGCCAAACAGTGAATAATTTAGACTTTGCGGGCCACACGGTTTCTGTAACAACTAATCAGCTCTGCGGGATGAAGGTGAAAGCTGCCATAGATAATATGTAACCAATGAGCATGGCTGTGTGCCAATAACACTTCATTTACAAAAACATGCTCCGGATCGAATTTGGGATGAGCCATGGGGCAGTTTACTGACTCCTGGATGAAATGAACCGCGCAAGCATTTTGAGTCTTTGAAATCTTGCACGTGGAAAAGGTATTGTTGGAGGCAATAACATCTAGCCCTGTAGGGAGTACTGTCGTAAGCTGTGTGCCCCCGACAGCAGACTTTGTTTTTCTTTCTTTTTGAATTTTTGAACTTTATTTATTTTTTATATAGCAGCTTCTTATTAGGTCTCTATTTTATACATATTAGTGTATATATGTCCATCCCAAGCTCCCAGTTCATCCCCCCCACCCCCTGTTTCCCCCCTTGGTGTCCATACGTTTGTTCTCTACATCTGTGTCTCTATTTGTACCCTGCAAACCGGTTCCTCCCAACAGCAGACTTTGAGATGAGGATTTATCTGGGAGGTGGGCCCAGGAAGCATGATAGGCAAGAGAGGAAAGCTACGAAAGGGAACATTAGTGAGTGTGGTACCCTTATGGGCAAGTGAAGCACCGTCCTTCTGAGGGGTGAGGAAGCCAGGGAGTTTATCTACAAACTCTCTTTTCTTGTTGTTTGAGGGTCCTTTCCCAACCCATCCGGCCCACCTTGCTCAAACCAATCATGATTCCTGGGCCAGAGAATACCCTCAGGCAGACACACAGGAAGCCAACAGGCTGCACAGGAATAGAACAGGTGACTTCTGGGGCAGGTGATCTCCAGGGCAGGTGATCTCTAGGGCAGGTGACCTCTGGGGCAGGTGACCTCTGGGGCAGGTGATCTGTGGGACAGGTGATCCCTGGGACAGGTGACCTCTGGGGCAGGTGATCTCTAGGGCAGGCCAAGGCATGCAAATGGACACCAAACTGGTCTGCTACAAGCACTACCTGAACCTCTTTCTGTTCACTCACTTCTGGGGAGGGAGGATTCCTGAACAGGCTCACTTACGTCTTCAAAGAAGGTTCTTGTTTGCAGCACTATTTCTTTGAAGTAGAAGCTTACATCTCGGTCTGTGAGCAGCTCCAGGATCTTTTTTAGAGCCTTCAAGCTTTCACAGACGACCTCGGTGCGGGCCAGGTGATAGAGGCCTCTGACGATAGATTCTAACATTATCTGCTTGTGCTTCTTTACCTATTTTGAAATAAGGTCTCTTAATCTCGAAAATTGTTCTATGTGTATCTGGAATAGGGTAGGAGACCCCAGACAAGGGGATTGACATTCTTATAGGGTCACGTGTCCTTCAACCCAAGAGCCACCACTTCAGCAACTTATTTGGATTGTCACTTAATTTCTATGCAACCACAGGGTGTGGGTTAGTAAATAATTATTTAAAAACTCTACTTAGATGAACTATTTTGTGTCCCTCCCAAACTCCTTTTACCTTGTGAGGGGCTCCAGAAGCGGTATTGCCAAGCCCTTGGATGGCCATTTGCCTCAGAATGGCGTTGGAGTCCCAGGCACTCTGACCCATCAAGATCAGCACATCCCGTAGATTCCCGTGCTTCCAAAGGAGTGGCTCCTTCATGAGCTGAAAGTGAAACACTCCTCCCCTTTAGTTCAGGGAAGGGCCTCCCTTCAGGAGAGTTCCAAAGGCATTATAGCTGTGATTAAAGAGTAGGGCCTCAGCTGCTTGTGGGGCAGAGGAGGGAGCCCTCGGGTGAATTCAAATGTCTGGCAGGAACTAAGCTCTAGAAGTGAGCGCCCCACAGGTCAAGGTTATGTGGTGATGAGAACCAAAATACCTAGTTAAGAAGGTATTTCTAATCTAAATGGAAACATGGAGCAGGGAAAACAGGAGTTACTGACAATTTCCTTCTTTGCATTGGCTGGGTCAGCCTTTATCCCAGAGTTTGAAAGGACCATAATATATTTGTTGGTTGCATTTTGTTTTGTCCCTTCCAGGTTGATTCTCTACCCTTCTCTGTCTTGGGAGTTGATGTCTGCAGACCAGAGGGCAGGAAGAGGATGAGGCTGGGTTCTTTTTCCTCTCTCTTTCTCCCTCTCTCTGCTCAGGTACTGTGTCTCTGGCAATAGCTGGATCTCTCCATTTCCAGAGATCCCAGAGAGGGTCCCTCTTCCATGGCTCAAATTCCCACTGAACTCCTGAGAGAAATACCCCACTGGGACCCAACGAGCCTGCTGGGATGGCTGTGTCCCCTTGCCTCAGAGAAGAAAGCTGCGCCCGTTATCCGGTAGTTCTCCGAGGAGGAGGTCAGGGATGGGAAGAGTTGTTCCGTGATGTCCAGTATGACTCTGTGTTGCCACACTGTCATGCTCCTAGAAAACCAAGGCTCCCATTGTAGCAGAGACTTTTTTCTTTCTAAACAGTGGAAGACACTTTAGTCTATTTCTCTATCAGGAAAATAAATTATCCAAAAAGGAATGTTAAAAAGGAAAGAGCACCAAGGCTTAACTTTAGAATAGCCTATCCAAGTGCCCAACTGAAGTGTAGTTTGCCTAAAACCGTTCATTGTATCACTATTTTTTGCGGGGTTGGTGAGTTTGGGGCTGATCCTACTGTCTCTTCCCAACCCCTTTGCTCTTTCTTCCCTGTTTTTTTCTCCTGGACCATAAGTCCTTACTGAATCAGTTGCTGTCAGTGAAGTTGCCTGCATTGCATTTTTACTTTGTTTTCAGTTTTTTCCTTCATATCCAGTTCTGGAATATCTGCACATTACCTGGCCAGTGCACAGACTCCTATGTGGTGCCTACTGGGACTGCTGAGGAGGGTCCACATGTTGTCCCCCTCGTCAGATTCTTTGGCCAGCCCTTCTTTCATGGCCTGGGCCTGCACACACTTCAGAGTTGTAATCGAGAGCCTGAAGGAGACAGTTGGCATCACAAAAGTAAGTCAATGCCATGCAAGGAATTGTGAAACCCCAAGTCCTTAATAAAGATCATCAAGCTGTCTGTATTCTGTATTTTCACTTATTATATCTTGGGGCCCTATATTGATATGTGTGGATCTGGTTACTTGTAACCACTGTATTCTACAGAATAAATATAGCACATTGTGTTTCTTTTTAAAAAAAATGTTCCCTACAATGCTCCCTCACTCCTGGATGAATGGAGGTTGTTTCACTGGTTCTAAAACAAAACAGCACCTTGGAAATCAGGATGCCTCTCGCAGTGGATAGTGCGTTGCAATTGTTGGCCAGACGGTAGTTGCGGTGCAGTTGCTATTGCCTGTGTATACAATGCGTGTACATGCATGGATTTAGGTATGGCTCTTTGAGCTGTGGGCATTTTAGTAAAGTTACATGTATTATTGGAACTACGTGTGCTGAGCCTAACTGCTACTTAAAATGTCTTTAAAAAGGTTGATTTGACATCGGAACAAAAAGTTAATGCAAAAGAACAGGAAAGCAGAGCAGTGTGATAAAGGATAAAAATCTATACCTAATAATCCTCAAAGAGCTTTTTGGATCAATATAAAATGCAAATTTAATAGTATAAGAAAACACTGATTCATGACTTAATTGGGACTCTTTTTTTTTTTTTTTTTTCCTTTCTCAATGTTACGCGAAATAATGTTGCTTCCTTCAACTGGAGAAGTCTTAGATTTGAGGAAATGTGGTATTTATTTTTATTTTATATTCTTTCCTCGGTGGCCTTGAAAATCACAGAATTCCAACTTTCCTTGAAAGGTCTCAATGAAAGAAAACAAAGGAAGTGGATTGGGCCCTCTAGGGAAGAGGACATAACTGCTCATTCGTTATATGACCGTTCTGGGCAACTATGCCGGGTACCCAGGGAAGAAGAGCTACGAGGCTCAAGGATGCAGGGGCCTTGTCTCTTCACGGGTAGCTGAGGCCATGCCAGCCCCTCCTGGCGTCTGGGGTCAGGACTCTGGAAGCCCCTCTCCGCCTGGCTGTTCACCTGCAGGGGTCTGCGATCTGCTGCCGCTCCCCCTGCTGCATCACCCGCCGGCGGCGGTTTAGGGTCGAAGGGGGCATCTTCTGGCCCAGTGTGCAGCTGACCAGCTTCAGGAAAAGGGCGAACAGCTTTGGGTACAGGCCTGCGACAGGGGTGCCTGTCGACACCACTTCATAAATTGCACAGGCCACCTGAGGGGAGAAAGGACCCTGTGGTCAGGCAGGGCTGATCTTCCAGTTTGTTTTCTCTACAAAGGATTGCTTTCCAGGTTGACCACACTTGTGGTAAAAGCACATAGAAAAGGGAGGGTTTATTTGTCTGAAAACTTCTTAACTCCTGCTGTGTTTCTCTCTCAGGGCTGCCATGTGGGGCGACTCCAAACTCCAGGGGGCACCAGTATTAGGGTCTTTCAATAATGAGTAGATATCTTGAAGACTGATTTGGAAATACAGAGACACAGATTTTCTTTGGGCTGATGAGAAATTTGCTTCTAAACATGATCAGCTGCAGACAAAATCACTACCATATTTGTCCAAAATAAACTGGAATTGATTTAAAACCAGGGTATGAGAGGGGGAGAAGTGTGATTAATGCTACATCAGCCAGTGCCAGGTGGGATGGAGTGGGACAGCATCCCGGGCAGGTGGCAGGTTGTCCAACTCACGGAGATCGCCTCTGTCCCCGCGAGGTCATCTTCTAACTCATTCTCCAGTTTGTCTATTAAGGCTTGCAGGAGTTTGCCACTGGAGGCTGGGTTCTCAGCCAGGGCCTTCCACAGTGTCTTTGTGTCCCTAGGGAAGCACGGCAGGAAGCCGATAAGGCTCTACTCCTTGGGATGTGAGCTTTTTCATCTGATCCACTCTAAAACCACATTATGACTAATCAGAGTTGCAAGGATGGATGGACATGCCAACATGCCTGGGGATAATAAGGATGTTTTGTTTAACAATCTAGCATTCTGGCCTTGGGTTGCTGAGGTTTGTTAATGTCCATCAAGACAGAAACCTCTCATATAGATTCATTTTAGGCAACCAGAAAGGGGAGAAGTACTCACTTTCTAATACTTATTCCTATTAAATAAACACACGCACATACACACACACACACACACACACACACACACACATCTAAAACTCTCATCATCCAATGAGGACATATATTTGAAAAATACTTGGAAAGCCATTACCTGTGATTCAAACACCATTTTTGAAATTATTCAGGTGAGGTGTTTTCAACTTTTGTTTGCTATCTTTCTCTCAAAGTACAGATTCTTCCCCAATACCTTACAGAGTGGCCTTCCCTAGGAAAAGGGACCAGCTCAGTTAGAATCTACCTGTCAAAGGGCAGAGGCTTCTGTAAAAGGTTGGCAACAACTCCATCCATGTGAAAGCTGGCTATTTGGGAGATGGCTTCCAGCATAAACTGAAAACTTTCCTCCTTTTGTCTGAGGACCGGCATGTGATGGTAAATTATGCCCAAGATCTCCAACAGCTAAAAAGAAAAAGCCAAATCAAACACTGGGTTGCCATTTTTCCTCTACATGGATGGCTTAGTCACGTACGGTCAGCGTATTGTGGGTGGTGGTTGATGAATTAGAAATAATGTTAAAAAAGTAATTGATTCTACACATGGCCTATCTCTTGCTCAGGACGATTATTGATAAATTGGGCATTTATTCTTAAATCAATTTAGCAAACATTTAGCGAAAGGCTGCATTATGCCAGGTGCTGTGTTGGGCACTGTGGGGCATTTACCAGGGATGAATAAGATGTAGCCCTTTCTCAAAAGGAATGGGTGGTCTCATAAAGGACATCAGCCATATACCCAAGGGCTGTGCACAAGGCTCTGTATGGCAAATGGTGTACAAGAGGTGTACAGGACTGATAGGGGAATCCAGAAGTAACTGAGGTCACTGTGGAGGGACATCTGGTCTGGGTCTCAAAGGATATATAGCAATTCCAAAAGGCAAGGTGGAGATGGTGGGGAAGGTCATCCTCATCAGAAGGAAGAGCACAGGTAAAGATGTAAAATCAGACACCATGAGAAGAGAGCACAGAGGGTTTAGAGAGCAGTGAAACGAATCTGTATGATACTACAGTGGTGAACACGTGTCATTATACATTTGTCAACACCAAGACTAAACCCTAATGTAAACTAAGGCTTTTGGGTGATTATGTGATGTGTCAATGTGCGTTCATCGATTGTAGCAAATGTACCACTGTGATGTGGGATGTGGGTAGTGTGGAGACAGGAGGTATACGGGAACTCTGTACCTTCAGCTCCATTTTGCTGTGAACATGATGGCTGTAAAAACGTAAAATCTATATAGAAAAATGGCATGAGAGCATGGTAGAGGCAAATGTGGAAAAAGTTTATGGAATAGGAGAATGGTCCAGTTTGGAGCAAAGAAAGAACGAAGGTGATAAAAGGAAGATAACTTGATAGGAAAGATGAAGCCAGATGCTAAAGGGCATTGAGGGCCACCTTTCTGAGTTTGGGTGTTAATCTGTGTGCGGTAGGGAATGATATTACACATCTGGCTTTTGACATGGATAAGGGCATGTCTCCATGCTAAAGAACCTTTGCTTCTAGTGGAAATTTTTCCTGCTTACTTTGGATAGACACTTTTAGGTAAATATAATATTTTCTCAGAATTATAATTCCTTAATCATAAATATCCTGCAAACATGAATGCCACACAGTCCCATTTCAATGATTCTTGGAGAGGATTTAGGTCCCTACTGTAAGCCTTTACTTAGAGTGTGAACAACTTCCCCTTTTATGCTAAACACACAAATACATGGACATTCCAAATTTATTAACCTTTGATTCTCTCATGACTGGCCCAGGGCCTGCCACATAGTATGTACTCAATGAATGATTTTGAAAAAAGCTGATTGGACAGTAATTAGCACAGAGGTCATTTCTAAAAGTCATGCTTTGGAAAAATTTTAAATTTAGGGTGGTTGATTCTGGGCTATGGGGACCATAACTTCCTCCTCCTGTTCCCCTTGGAAAGCCTTTATTGAGTTAAAGATTCTTTTCCTCCTCAGTCTCTGAATTACTGGTATTCTGTTTCTGACTTTAAGACAGAGAGTAGAGTATCTCCATTTGGAGCTCTTAACCAGGCTTCCTGAATTTAAATCCTGTTCTCTCTGCTTAACTTTCCAGTTGGGAGGAGGGACTGAGACTTTTCTTTCAGTCAATTCCCCAGTGACAGCCTTTTTTACCAGAAAATACCTAAGGGGTGTGCAAGAGCAGCTCGCAGAGTGGCAGTGGGATTAGAAAACTCTCTTGGCCCTCAGTGGCCGTCTTACAGGCATTCGTTCACAAGGTCACGCTCATCTTGCAGACCTCACAACCCAGTTTTCCATGACCCACATGCCTCTGACCAGAGAGTGGCAGTCTGTAAAGTTCTTATCATCACAGACTAGAGAAGCAATTGAGTCAGGCTAGACAGGCACTCAGTGTGGGCCTGGCTGTCCACACGCAGCTTGGGTCTCTGTTGAGGCCTCTCGAGGCCGTGCACACTCCCGCCTGTGGCCCATCAGAGGACTAACTATGAAGTGGCCACCTACTTCTGGTATTGGCATTTCAGAAGTGTTAGAATTCTGCTCAGTTGTCAGATTAGCTCTTGGTTCACCTGATCTTCTAAAGCAGCTCCCTGCTCCTTCAGGGCAGCGATCATCCAGACGCCACATGCCTTTGTACACGTGGGGTTGAGGCTCTCCAGACCATCCAGGGTTTCCCCCAGGAACATGAGCATTTCTTCACTTGGGATGAGTCTACTGACGATCTGAGAATGAACCCGGAAAGACTCATGTCATCAACCACCTCACTTTGTATCTGGACACCTATTCTTTGTTTTAGGATATTAGAAACCACTGGGCTTTCCAAAAAGTTAGCATATGACCGGGGCCAAAGAAACCAGAGAGAATACTAAAATAGGACATAGACATGACCTGTCAACTTTAAGTAAACTTTCCTTGAAGTTATCTCTTGATCATTTCATTATTTATTAAATTCCAGGCCTGCCAAGGCAATTTCCTCTCCAAACCTGAAGTTACATCATACCCCATAAAGGAAAAATAATGCATACTGTTTATATGCCATTTTATATGTTGTAAAGTACTTTCACATACATTTCATGTATCATAGAAATAAGTCTTGTGTCTGCCAAAGAATAGCTAGGCTTGAAAATTCAGGAAATCTATCACCGTGTACTAAGTGCTGTGCTAAATACCCGGTGCCTCACAGTATCCATACAGAGGGTGAATTATTATTTTTTTAAACATCTTTATTGGAGTATAATTGCTTTACAATGCTGTGTTTCTGCTGTATAACAAAGTGAATCAGCTATACATATACATATATCCCCATATCTCCTTCCTCTTGTGTCTCCCTCCCACCCTCCCTATCCCACCCCTCTAGGTGGTCACAAAGCACTGAGCTGATCTCCCTGTGCTATGCAGCTGCTTCCCACTGGCTATCTATTTTACATTTGGTAGTGTATATATGTCCATGCCACTCTCTCACTTCATCCCAGCTTACCCTTCCCCTCCCCGTGTCCTTAAGTCCATTCTCTACGTCTGTGTCTTTATTCCTGTCCTGCCCCTAGGTTCTTCAGAACCATTTTTTTTTTTTTTTTTTAGATTCCATATATATGTGTTAGCATATGGTATTTGTTTTTCTCTTTCTGACTTACTTCACACAGAGGGTGAATTATTATGAACGCTGTCTTTTGCTTTTGCATGTTTCAAGATCAAGAGTAGTCAATAAAAAGTGAAGAAAATAAAAACTTTGCAATTTTGGTCTCTAAACAAGAACTATACACAATGTTTGGTTGCATATGTCTCTCCGTGTGTATGAGTGAAAAGGCAGGCAGGGGAGGTGAAAAGTTAGAAGTTTGAATAAAGTCCAGGAGCATTATCTGGGGCTTTAGCCAAGCAGGATGGTCATGATTATGAGTTTGTGGCTATGAAAACATTCCTATTCACAACCGACTTCCTCCAGTATTAAATGGCCCGATGATGTTTGGTAGAACCATCTTTGAGAGGCGATGAGTTCCTTTTCACGAGTAGTTGCATGTCCCAGCCGGTTTCTGAGTTACCATGGCTCCAAGATCAAGGCCTAGACTCGTGCCTCTGTTCTGTATAACACGAAATGCCTACCTGGGTCCAAGCTCAACAGTTATGTGTTTTGTTTTGTTTTTTTCATATTGGGATGGATATTGGTTTAGGAAGAAAGGAAGAAAGGGAATTCATGTTTTTGAGCACCTCTCATGCATCAGACACTTTCTTAGGCATTTGACATATGTTCCCTCCCTGTCCCCCACGGGCTTGTCTCCTATGTTCTCATCACCTTCTCATCCCCGCTGCTGCCTCCTTAGTCCAGGCCACCTAATCTCATATGTAGGTTCTTACGGTTTCCTTCAAACTAACCTCACTAGTTTCACTCTTGCCAGCCTATAGTCTAGTCTCAACATGGCAGCCCGATGACCCTTCAGAAAATATAAGTCCAATCATGTTCCTCCTCGCAGAACCACCACTAGCCCATAAGGAGCTTTTGTAAATTAGGAAAAGTGCCCTGTTCTCAAAGAGAGTTCTCTGTTATTGTCACAGTGACTGAGCTTGTTGGACCCTTTACTGCCCTCTGTGGATAACTGCCGTAATACACATATAAACCTATAATGTCCACATTAGGAATGATGCTGCCTCACACAAGGGTGCCCTTGTACATTTCACAACTGCCACATTGTACCTAGTGGTCTTGACTCTTCTGTTCAAAACTGCTCTGCTGGCTTTTGATTTCAATTGGAATAAAAGCCAAGATCCTTAACAAGTCCTGGAAGGCACTTCAATCAGCTCTGGGCTATCTCTTGGATCTCATGACCCACTTCTTTCTCCGCCTCAGGGCCTTTGCACATGCTGTTTCCACTCTGCCTGGAATGTTCTTTTCTAGATGTCTCCATGGTTCTCCCTTTCAGAGGGGTCTTCCTAGGGGATCACCCCTCCCGTACTCTTTATTCCCTTCCTTGATTTTATTTTTCTCAATTGTCACTACCTGACATCATATTTATCTGGCTGCTCCATCTACTAGGATGCAAGCTCAATGAGGGCAGGCATGTCTATCCTTAGAGCCTAGAAAATAGTGTGGCATGTGGTAGGTGCACAGGGCATATTAGGTGAATGAATAAATGAATGACTTGATCGACCAGGCCTCACAACAGCTCTGAGAGGGAGGTTATGCATTTTTTTTTTTTTTAAGATGAGGAGACTGATCACCCAGTGCACACACTTCAGGCAGTGCACACAGAGTGCGTCTGATCGACCCCAAAGTCCTGTTCCTTCCATTTCACCCCACTGCCTCCCTCACCCTGGAGAGGGCCACTTGGTTCCCCAGGTTTCCCAGAGTAGGAAATGATCAGTAGCAGGTGTTGCCTGTGCACATGGACCCAGAGTTAACAAATGAGTGGACAAAGGTCTTTCATTCAGCTAGAATGGCTCGGCTGTTGCCCTCCTGGGTAGCGGGGTGTACACAGCTGACTCATTTGGAAATCAACCCAGAATCATCCTTACATCCCTTGGCCAGTCCTCCATATCTATTACCTTTGCTATTTTGGAGGAAATCTTGATCTGGACTTGCACATCATCACATTGCAGCCCTTCCTGCAAATCCTGTAGCCTTTCCACTTCCAGGCAAATGCCTACAATCAACAAAGGGCAACATAGGAGTTCAAAGAGCTGATAGGGGTTGGAGAGGCTGTCTGTATTTTGATGTGACACTAATTCAGCTGCTGGATGCCTTTAACAAACCCACTAAAGCCTGTCTGATTAGATGGTGAGCATAAGAGCAAACACTGATTGAGTAGTTTCTGCATGCCAGCAGCATGCTAAATACTCTGCACGTAATGATCTCATTGCTCCTAAAAATGATCTGAGGTTATTTGCAGTTGAGAAAGCTGAGGCAGAGAGGTGTAAAGCCATTTGGCCGGATCACGCAGTTAGTAAAGATAGGAGAGCTGGAACCTGAACCCTGGTCTGACACCAATGCCCAGGCTCTCACTCCTCTGCTATACTGCTGTCTCTGTTGGAGTTCCGTTCTGCACTGAGCCACTTTGGAGGAAACGGTAAGGCAACCATTGTAATAGGAACATCAGCAACTGTGTAAGTGACTGTTGATATCAATTTGTAAATGCAGACCTAAACGCTAGTGATATTCTGTTTGTTGTTTGAATGGAGTATAGTAATTGTGGAAACTCACACCTGAACCACTCTGGAAGGCAGCCTAGCCAATGGGAAGACGACCTGGGCTCAAAGTCCAGCTCCACTGCTTTCAATTGTCCAAGCAACTGGTACATTTCTTAACCTCAGATCCCTCATCTGCTTTAACAACTGACTGAACAACATCCATGAGTATTAAATGGGTATTTAATTTAGTATCACACTAGTTACTTGTATCTAGTAAAAAAATAATCATCGTTTTCCTCTCTCTCTACCATATTTATTTGGTCAACCAAGAAAAAGAGTTAACGTGAATAATGAAGTATGGGATTTCTTGTCGACAAAGGATATTTAAGGACCTGAACTTTGCATGTTTCAGGAAAATAAAGGACACTAAAGGGAGAATAGGTAGAATAATAATAGAATTCTAATTCCTTTCTTCCTATGAGGTCCCTCTCTGGCACATTTCTTCTCATTAAAATGGTCCTTTAGTTCTCACTTCCTTAATTCATTTTTTTCTTCCCCCTGGCTTTGGTAAAAGCATATACCCTTCATGAATTATCTTCCCATATCCCAAGGGACTGTCCCTTGACTGTCCCATATCCCAAGAGACCTATTCGGGCTCTGTTGCATAGTTGGTCCTTTTTGACTGACTCTACCCTCTGCCCCTAACCAAATCCCACCTTTTGGCTCAAAAGCTTTTGCACAGCAAATCTCACATACTTTTCTTATGCGAATCTTAGAATTATAATATCTCTGTGCTTCCAGCATCAGAACAGTGTCTGACACATGAAAAGTCACTCAAGAAATGTTTACCGAGTACCTAAGAGAATGAAGAGTCGAGCATGGGCATGAGCTGCAGTCAACCTGGCTGAGTGTTCCTGGCTGCACCTGGTCTGCAGAGAACTGTGCATACGATGCAGGGCCCACCTCGGCGAAACACCTGCTGATTTCACCTGGATTTAATCAGGAAGCCCTGAGTGTTGGTTTCAGCCCGAGACTGATGTTTTAAAATTCCTTATATTTCCTGACATTGACAGTTATTCATGTGTCCTGGCAGAGCAGAGAGAGGTCCTGCTATGCAAGCTGGAAAAACCTCCACAAAGTTTTCTCTCTTAGAAAACTCTGAAAGGCACTTTAGCACCATAATAGTAGTGCAATTTCCTCTGGAAGAAAGCTGTGTGATAGAGAAAGCTTTGCTAATATGCCCAGTTGCTGTGTGATTTAAATCGGACTCTCTCGAAACATTTCACCTGCTTTAATGACTCTTTATCATGCTCTGGTGTTATTATCTTTATTTAAAAAAAACCAGAAGGCAGGGCCACTGAGGAAAAAGGATCTAAAAGAGAGACAAATTGTGTGACATAATTAAGGTAACAGAACTCAGAGATGGCTGAACTGGGGGAGGAGAAAGAGAAAGAGAGAAAGAGAGAGAGAGAGGAGGAAGGAGAGAGATATAGATGGACGAGGAGAAAAGCTGAGAACAAAAGAAAACAGGTATCTTCTCTGCATCTGTGGTTTTCACATCCTTCCCTCACCTTTTATGCAGAACAGACCAATAGCCGAGCTTGCAGCCGCCTGGCGGATGGAGGGCAGGGTGTCACAGGAGTGAGGAGCCAGGAGGCCGAGGAGTGAGCCGATTTTAAAGTTCTCTGGTGCCTGCAGGACAAAGGGGGACCCCAAGGTGATGGGGTGGCTTGACGATGTCCCAGGATAGTCCCAACACTGGATATTAAGTCCCTGTTCCTTCCGTGCAGGCCCTTAGAATAAAATGGACTCTCGGACTTTAAGGGCGGTAGTCAAGT
Source organism: Eschrichtius robustus (assembly GCF_028021215.1). NCBI lineage: Eukaryota > Metazoa > Chordata > Mammalia > Artiodactyla > Eschrichtiidae > Eschrichtius > Eschrichtius robustus. The sequence continues at coordinate 33,839,996 of NC_090825.1, forward strand.
AAGCGAGCAAGCGAGCAAGCGAGCAAAGACGCTCTGGGTTAGGACAGACCTCGCTGGTGGTTCTCCGGAAAGACTCCACCTGGGACTGGAGATCCATCCCGCACGAGTTTTGGATTCCAGCGGCCTCAGAGGTCCCCGCTGTTAGCAAGCAATGCCATCCATCCATTTTAGGGGCTTCCTTACCTCAATATCATTTGTCAGCACTTTCGCGGTGATCTGGAAGGCTCTTTCCCTTTCCCACTCTTTTTGTGAAACAAGCCACATTCGGAGAAGCTGTTGGTCAAAAAGTAGAAGTCCTTTCCTGAGTATCCTCGTATTCATTCGCTCTCGTTCTCTCGCTCTCGCTCTGCCTCCTCTGGAACAGGGTGCTGGCCTCCCCACAAACCCTTTTTACGTGGGCTGGCCCTACGTGGTGGGCTACGTGGGTCGGGCTGGAGGAGTCCCTGAGACGAGGATGAGGCAGAGTTTGGAGGGTGCCCTGGAGCACCGATTAGGGACCATGGGAGTCAGTTTGAGCAGCGGCCCTACTCACGTTGAACATTTCTTGACAGTCCTCTGCTTTCGCGTTATCCCACATCATGGCCCGCAGCAGCTTCCCCAGAGCATCCATGGATCGCTCGTAGAGAAACTGAAATCAGAGTGAGTGCGAGGGTCAGGCCGAGGGGAGCAAGTTCATTCATTCTACTCCACGCTTCACTCGCCTCGGGCCTCGCCCCCTCATACATGAATGTGCTCCTTGTCCTTGTCTGTCTCGCCCTCATTTTTGAGTTTTTCCAGAGGTGGAAGGGGCAGCAGCTTCCGAATGTTCTCCTCGAGAATATTAAGATGGTCATTCAGTGAGAGCTGAGGTTTCAGTTTACTGAAACGAGAACCACGTGGAGGAGTGGATATTAAGTTGACAAACAAAACATGACCCAGTAGAATTCCCAAGAACTGCCAGTCTGAAGGGGTCAGGTACGTTTCTGATGGGCTGGGATGTTGAGGGAGGTGGTGATGGAAGTAGAGAGAGACTGGGGACATAGAACCAGACTGTAGCGATGGGCATAGTCCACAGGCTTCAGGTCTAATTTATTAGAGTGATAAACAAACCATCACTTGCTTTGCATTACTTTACCCTTTATTGTATGATCTAACATTAATCTACTTATTTTCTTCAGCACTCGATTGTGTGTGCGTGGGTGTGTGTGTGATAGAGGGAGAGAGAGAGAGAGAGAGAGAGAGAGAGAGAGAGAGAGAGAGATTCTAAGTTTGGAGCAGTGAGTTTTATAAATTTCATATGTCCTCTCATGTTATATGTAGTGTCACACATACTACAGGTTCTTACAAATGCACAAGTGAATAAATGATAATGGAATCTTCCTTCTTTTCTTCCTTTCTTTCCTTCCTCTCTCTCTCTCTTTCTTTCTTTCTGACGTATACTATAGACATTATGAGGATATAAACAAACCTGGACGTAACTGGGAAAAATGCAAATGTTCAATAAACATGAAAAACTCCATTTGTTATTAAATAAGTGTAAATTAAGACAATACAATACCACTTGTCAGCAACCAAATTAACAAAGAAGTTAAAAATGATGACACTGTCAGAGAAAGGTGAAATTGGTTCTCTCACTGGAGAGTAAAAGTCAGTAACAGCTGGGACAGCTCTATTGAAAGTGTTAAATGTGTTGACAGATGCTGAACAATCTTCTCATCCTTACTGTCTGGCTGGCTGTTTAAAAAACTCAACTTATTGAGCTATAATTTACGCACAACCAGCTGCATCCATTAAAGTGTGCAATCAAATGAGTTTCATACTCATGGAACCACCACTATAATCAATATAGAACATTGCTATCATCCCCCAATTTTTCCTCATGCTTCTTTGCAGTTCGTCTCTTCCTCTACCCTGGCCCAAGGCAACCACTGATTTGCTTTCTGCCATTAGAGATTAGTTTGTAAGTTCTACAGGTGTCCTGTCCATGTGAGGATAGCCATTAGCAACATGTGGCTATTGAACACTTGAGTTGTGGCTGGTTTGATTTAAAATATGCTGTAATTGTAAAACACACTGGATTTTGAAGATTTAGTATGAAAATCATGTAAATTATCTTATTACTTCTTTATTTTAAATACTTGAAATAATACACTGAATATATTAGATTAAAATTAATTATTAAAATTAATTTAACTTGTTTCTTTTTACACGTTTAAAAGTGGCTACTAGAAAATTTTAAATGACATATGTAACTTGTATTATACTTTATTTCTACTTGACAATACTGTTCTGGAGGCTGGTTAATTCTTAACTTATCTTCAAGATTTATTTGCACTTTCTTTAAACTTCCCTCATCTTTGTAAACATGGCAACTTGTGCCTTCCCTTATTTTGCTTCTTATCGAGTTTTAGAGAAATTATGTGAATGTGTTTTGCATTTATTTCCCCTAGTTGACTAAAACTCCTTCAGAGCAAGGCCGTATTTTGTTCAACATTGTCCTTTTAAAACCTAGCTCAGTGTCTGATACATGGATGCAGCTCAATAATATTTATTGAAACAAATTGTCAACTTTTATAATTAGAAGTTCAGAGAACACTTTTTGCACAAGGGTGTTCACCAAAGTATTACTTATAGTTTTTAAAAACAATAAATAATTAAATGTAGCAATAGGAGGTTGATTAATAATTAAATGTAACAATATGAGGCATATCTATGCACCAAGATATTAGGCAGCCATTAAAAATGATGTTTGTTACCTCAACATAATAAATGCCACATATGAAAAGCCTACAGCTAACATCATGCACAATGGTGAAAGACTGAAAACTGTCCCTCTAAGATCAGGAACAAGACAAAGATGCCACTTCTATTTAACATAATACTGGAAGTTCCAGCCAGAGCAATTAAATAAGAAAAATAAATAAAAGGCATCCAGATTGGAAAGGTGAAGTAAATTATCTCTGTTTGCAGATGACATGATCTTATACATAGACAATCCTAAAGAATCTACAAAAAATATTAAAACTAATAAGCAAATTCATCAGAGTTGCAGAATACAGGGACTTCCCTGGTGGCTCAGTGGTTAAGAATCCGCCTGCCAATGCAGGGGACACGGGTTCAAGCCCAGGTCCGGGAAGATCCCACATGCCGTGGAGCAACTAAGCCTGTGTGCCACAACTACTGAGCCTGTGCTTTAGGGCCTGAGCGCCATAACTACTGAGCCCACGTGCTGCAACTGTTGAAGCCTATGTGCCTAGAGCCCATTCTCCTCAACAAGAGAAGCCACCGCAGTGAGAAACCCATACACTGCAACGAAGAATAGCCGCCGCTTGCCGCAACTAGAGAAAGCCCACGCACAGCAACAAAGACCCAACACAGCCACACACACACACAAAAATTGCAGAATACAAAATCAACACACAAAAATCAGTTGCATTTTTATACACTTAAACAATGAACCATCAAAAAAAGAAATTAACAATTCCATTTACAATAGCATCAGAAAGAATAAAGTACTTAGAAATAACCAAGAAGGTGAAAGACTTGTACTCTGAAAACCACAAAATGTTGCTGAAGGAAATTAAAGAAGACACAAATAAAGAGAAAGACATTCCATGTCCTTGGATTTGAGTATTTATTATTGTTAAGATGTCCATACAAAGCAGTCTACAGATTTAATGGAATTCCTATCAGAATCCCAATGACACTTTTTGAAGAAATAGAAAAATCCATCCTAAAACTCACATGGAATCTCAAGTGACCCCAAGTAACCAAAACAATCTTGAAAAGAACAAAGTTGGAGATCTCACACTTCCTGGTTTCAAAACTTATTACACAACCACAGCAATCAAACCAGTATAGTACTGGCATAATTAAACAGACATACAGACCAATGGAATACAATAGACAGCCCAGAAATAAACTCTAGTGTATATGGTCAGATGATTTCCAACAAGGGTTCCAAGACCATTCAGAGGGGAATGATATTGGATTTGGCAATGATTTCTTGGATATGACATTAAAAGCACAGATGATGAAAGTACAAATAGACAAATGGGCCTATATCAAAATTAAAAACTTCTGTGCATCAAGAACACAATTTAGAGTAAAAGACAACCTATGGAATGAGAGAAAATATTTGCAAATCATATATCTAATAAGGGGTTAATAACCTTATAGAGAATAGACAGAATATAAAATATATAAAGAACTTCTACAACTCAACAACAACAAAAAGAGAGAACCAAAAAAAAAAAAAGGGACAAAGGATTGAACAGACATTTTTCCAAAGAAGATATACAAAGAGGCAATAAGGCTATGAAAAGATGCTCAAAGTCATTAATCATTAGGGAAATGCAACTCGAAGCCACAATGAGATACCACCTCACACCCATTAGGATGGCTACTGTAAAAACAAACAAAGAGAAAATAACAAAGTGATGGCAAGGATACAGAAAAATTAGAACCCTTGTGCACTGCTGGTGGGAATGTAAAATAGTGTCACTGCCGGAGAAAACAGTATGGTGGTTCCTCTAAAGATAAAAATAGGCTTGCCATATGATCCAACAGGCCTACTTATGGGTATATACCCAAAATAATTAAAAGCAGGGTCTGGAAGAGATATCTGTGCACCCATGTTCATAGCAGCATTATTTACCATAGCCAAAATGTGAACAACACCCATCAGATGACTGTCCAACAGATGAATGGATTAACAAAATATGGTATACACATAGAATGGAATATTGTTCAGCCTTAAAAAAGGAATGAAATTCTGATTCATGCTACAACATGGATGGACCTTGAAGACATTGTTCTAAGGGAAATAAGCCAGGTATCAAAAGATAAATAGTGTATGATGCCACTTACATGAGTTACCTAAAGTATAAAATTCACAGAGACAGAAAGTAGAATGGTAGTTGCCAGGGCTGGTGGAAGGAGGGAATGAAGAGTTGTTTAATGGGTACAGAGCTTCAGTTTTGCAAGATGAAAAGAGTTCTGGAGATTGCTTTGCACAACAATGTAAAAGTACTTAACACACTGAACTGTACACTTAAAAATGGCTCAGATGATAAACATGTATATTTTACCACAATCAAAAATTAAAAAATTTAATAAAAAATGACTGATGTCTGTGAAGAGTTGGTAATAACATGGGAATATGTAAGATGAGGTGAGAAAAAAAAAACAGGATAAAAAATCATATGCAGAGTAGAATCTCAACTCTGTAACCAACATGGAAGACTAGAAATAAAGACCTGGAAATATACCAAAATGTTGATAATAAGGGGGGGGGGGAGGATTGGGATGCTTTTTATTATTTTTTAAAACTTTCTATAGTTTCCAGGTTTTAACAGTGAACTTCTATTTCTTTTACTGCAGGGGAAAAATATTATTTTAAAAACGTGCTTAAAATTATTATCTTCTTCAGGCTTATTGCTGCTAACCAAACTAGGGTGTGATTAAGGGTTTCATATATTTCTAATGGGAAGATTAAAATTTGCCTACAGGCCAAGATAAATTATTTTTGCACAGAAATTTCAGACCTCATATATCAATAAGTCTGACTCTTGTAAGCAGCTCCGCTAGTCCCTGTGAGTCAACAAATGCTCAGGCTGTTAGTCAATTCTGTCACTCTGGAAAGAGAAAAAGCCCCCATTTGAAATAACCTATTGATGAACTGTGTTCATGTTTGATCGGTGCACTAGAGTCTGCACCGATCGATAAGTCAGTTGATCAGAATAAGGAGATGGGGGAGGAAATATTTTTTCAATGAGAACAAACAAAAAATTCTCTACCTGAGGTATCTGATGGCGATTAAGGCTTTCCACCGAACAGGGCTAGCCAAGGAATCCAGGGGCTCATCTCTGATGAAGTCCTGCAACACAGACAAGGAGGTGAGCTGTCTCAGGAAGGACCAGGGGAGTTTCTAGACGCAAAGAGGTGGAAACCTCATTGGACCGTTGGGCACCCTCAGGCAGAAATATGGCCAAGGTCTGTTCTTTGGGCCTGGTGAGTTTTACCCATTACCTGCACTCTTGGTAATGAACTTCTCAGGGTCTTGCCCATGTCCTCCCTGCACACTCACCAGCATGTAACCCAGCAGCACCTCCTTGTAGGAAAACTTGAACTTCTCATCCTCAGCATCTTGGACAGCAATGGCAATTTCCGTGATACTTCTTATAAAACTCATCTGCAGATCCATGTCCTAAAGCAAAATGACTCACAGTGCAAGCCAGGGTCTTAGGCACCACACCCGGTTCTACACATAGGGTTGAAATATGTGCTCAGACAGGAGTGACACTGCTCCTTTTGCCATCTCCACCTTCGTCTCGGATCCAAGTTGCAGGGAAGTTGAGAAACTAAGGTCAATCTCCAACCCCTCCAGCTCCCACCATAAACTGAGGTTTCTCTAGAGCAGTGGCTTTCAAACATTGTTGATCAGAAATCAAAATAGGAAACCGTTTACAATTCTACCCAGTACTTACATGCGCAATATAGTGAATGTATATATATAAAATACATAACTGAAATAAAAGTTTTATGATATTTATTATTGCTATATGCAGTATACTCTTCTGTTTCTCTTTTATTTCATTACAAACAGTTTTGCTGGTTTTGATCTATATTAAATTGATTGCATGATCTACCGGTGGTTTACGACCCACAGTTCTAAGAACACTGTTCTAGTTTACAGTCTAACTTCCAAACCACCTAGAAGCAAATACAGCTCCTTGTTCTGCCTTAACTTAGACTCAGGGTTCCTGGCTTCAGAACTGGATTAATTAGTTGTATTTTGGGATCCTTTCCTGTGGAATCAAATCAAGAGAACATTTGTGCTTACTGTACTTCCAGGGAGCATGATTTGTATTCAAATGTATTTATACTCAAACACAGGTATTCAAATATATCACATATGCTGCATACCTTGTTCATCACAGCCATGCCCAGAACCTGAAAAAAATCAAAGGCAGAAGCAGACACTAGGGCAGCAGTTAGAGTTCCCTCATCCCAACAAAAAGACCCACCCATCAACCTGAAGAACAGCAGTGAAGCAGGATGCCGAGTCTTTCCAGCTGGTGGGAGCTGTTGCCTCCCTCCCCCAGTTTCAAAGGGAGACCCTGTACACTGGTAGATTCTTTGCCCTGGGTGAATCATGACTAAACTTCAGAAAGCAGCATAAAGGTGTCAAGCCTTTGGGCTTCAGGCTTCTCATTTTAAAGAGGCTCTATCAGACTTTGGTAAGAAAAAGGGTATTAAGGCTCTTGGCAGAAAGAGCGGTGAAAAGTTATAAAATGAAAGTTAATAGGGCAGCTGACTTTGGAATTGAGATATAGTTAGTTCTGCGACAACACCTTTGTTGAAAATGCAAATTTGTTCCAACGAAACTGATACATGAGGGAATACTTTTAGCATATTCTGAATTTTGAGTTTCCTTATGCACAGTTTTTTCCGTGAGAGCAAAAAGGTGCAACAGTTGAACTGAGCCGCATAGGAAGACTTGTGCACATACCTTGAATATCTGTCAGCTGCCTTTGTTTACTGTGTGTGGTGAGCTGCTGTCATTCAAATCTGGCATTACAGCTGTTTGTCAGATTTCAGATAACCCTCTTTCCCACCACCATTTCATAGTAGCTCATAAATTGCACAGCTGACTTCAGGTGTTTTTCAAGGAAACGTGCCATCATTTCTTGGCAGTATCTATATATTTCCTAAATGTTCTTTAAATTACTTTTGAAAATTTAATTCTGTTTTTTTTTTTTTTAATGTGTCATTGATGGGGTTTTTTGAATGTTGTTCCCCTCACCCCATTTCCCCCATAATCCCTGTGGTTTTTCTGGTACTGTCTTGTGCAAATGTTGCCTTATAGCAGAACTGACCTCAAAGTGTCCAGTGATCTTTATCTGAAACATCTTTGTCTCTTTCCTTTTTTATTTTTATAATAATTTTCCTCAATGATGGACTAAATATTAATGTAACATAAAACGTCTTTGAAAATTGTGTTTTCAGTTCTCATCATTGCTTATCAAATTTTGGGTATGTCAGAATCACTTTTTGAGGAAGGTGTTAAAATTACAGATTCAGTGATCCATCCTTGAAGACCGATTCATTAGCGGTCTCTATTTTTAACAGGCTTTCCAGGTAATTCTCATGCAGCTGAGGTGTGGGGGTCACTGCCCTACATCCTTCCACTAGCAGGTACCTATATCTACAATACCGTGAGCTCCCTATGAGTCCATTCTTCTCACATACACACATGAATAAATGCCAAGGGCACAGATTTATCAAACAGGTGGTTTGTGGAGGACACAGAAGATAAGGAACATAAAATACAGTCCCTAACCTCAAGGTGCTGTCAATCTAATGGGAGAAGCAGATGTGCAGGTAATCAGCAAAAACCCCTAAACCTGGCTGTGAATAAGAATCTTTCATAAACCTTTAAAAAATACAAATGGCAGACCCCACCCCAGACTTACTGAGGCAACCTCCCTGGATAATGAATCTGGGAAGCCATATTTTAAACTTGATTGCTAGGTGGGTCTTAGGTGGCTAACTTGGTACTAATCAGCAAAATGGCTGAACTGACAACATGTAGAAAGCATTTTACTAAAGATACAAAAAGTGCTATGGGGGACAGAAACGATTGGATGAATTCGGTTCTGTGGTTCTGAGGCAGAAGCATCCTTGGCATGTTTGAGGGGCATCAAGGATGGTCAGCGTGGCTGGGATGAAGGTGGAGGGGGAAATTAGTACAACTTGAGGTGGATTGAGTAGATTGACAAGTGATGCATTTTACTCACTTAAAAATACATAAATGGCTCTTACTATTTGTGAGGTACTCTTTTAGATGGCTTATAAGTATTACCCTATAAAAGGTTAAACAGCTACCATTAGCAACACATCAGAGACTATTACAGGGAAGTAATAAGCCAGCTGCCCTAAAGTAGCACAGGAGTCATTGCTTTAAGTTTAAACGAGGGTGAGATCATGGTGGGTACAACTGGTCTAGGAAGGCAACACGGGAGTGGTGGGATGTGAACTGCCCAAGGTCTTAAGAAAGAAACAAATCGCTCAACTCTTGTTTCATAATAAAATGTTCTCTTTCCATAGGTTCTCATCCTCCAAACATACTATACCATACCCTATCTTTCCTTTGGTCTGTATCCTTTGAGCATGAAGATTTCCAAGAGCTGAGTCCCTCCAAGTTTTGGGAATCCCGGCCTTGGAAATCGAGGTGGCCCTGTGTTGGTCTTTACCTGAGAGCACTGGCCATAAAGAAACAGGACTTGGGATACAATGTCTTGATCAAGCCTGGTGAGGAGCTGACTCTTGGGAGCATGGAGGGCCATGGCTCCATAGATTAGCATGATGTCAGTCTTGGTCAGGCTCTTTTTCCCAGAGAAAATACCCTGAAGAGGAGGAAAGAGAGACATAAAAAATATGACTGAAGGAGTTTCTTTTTCTCTCATATTTTTTCCTAATTCTATGGGCCACTATGGGGGTTAAGAAACGGGATTGAGATTATTACAATTAGTCTAAAGCTGATACTCTTGCTGATATAAATTTAAACACACAGGACGGTGTTGTGGATCTATCAGGCGTTAAGAGAGGTACCTGTGAGAAGGCTTGCATTACTTTTTACTCATTAAATCCTTCTCCTTTAGGGGAAGCAGAGTGTACACAATGGAAACTGTCCATGAGGCCTGAGCAGCTGGGACAAACCTAGGCACACACGGAGCTCCTTAGGGCCTCCCAGGTCAGCATTAGTGACAGAAAGTGGAGGAGACTTGGTACCTAGCTGGTCATTCTTCAGGGCTTGGGTTCAGACAGTTCTGACCTGGAATAAAGACCTGGGGATGGGAGCAAGTATAATACGGAGAAAGGATATTCACTGAAGGAGTCAGTGTCATTTGCCTTTGCAATGACCAAGGGCTTTGGAGGAAAAGATTCTTCTTTTTACCTTGCATCGATTCATGAAAAACTTTTCCCGATCTTGGAATGTTTTAAGAACTTTTAAAACAATTTCAAAGTGGTTCTCGGCACAGTATCCTAAGATAGATGTTATTCCCTAAAATCGGAAAAGATAGGACATTTTGAGTTTATTCATCTATTCAACAAATATTTATTGAGCACCTATTATGTGTCAGGAACTCTTCTAGGTGCAGGGGATACAGGATTGAACAAAACACATCAAACTCCCCATCCTTTTGAGTGTACAGCCAGGGGAAGTCATGGGGAAGTGACAGAGAAGTGACATAAAGTGAACACATAAATTTGATAAGCATGTAAATGTAAATGTATAGTATGTCAGAAGGTGATAAGTGCTATGGAGATAAGAAAAGCAAAAAAAAAAAAAAAAAAAAGAGTAGAAGCTGCACATTGGGGGGAGTTGGCAATATAAATAGGGTGCCCAGAGAAGGCCTCAATACAGGGCGACATGGAGAAGAGTCCTGAAATAAGCAAGAGACTGAGCCATTGGACTACCTGGGAAGCAGAGTTCTAAACAGATGGAGTAAGTGCAAAGGCCCTGAGGTCTATCGAGGAGGGCAGAAGGAACAATCAAGGGGAAGTGCAGGATGAGGTGAGAGAGGAAGTGGGGGTTGGTCTGAGTAGGGCCTTTCAGGCCACAGCCAGTAATTTGGATTTCTAATCTTAGACTACTGGGAAGCCAGTGGAGGTTTTTTTGAGCTAGAGTTGACTGTCGTTTCTATAGAATCCCTCTCCTGCTGAACCCTTACTTTATCTCAAGTGGCTAAAATGTTGAAAGCTGGTAGCTCCTGTTTCACGCTCTATGGTCATATTTCCCCCCTTGCCCACATTCTTCCCACCTGTCTTGCTCGAGGCTCACTTCACTACTGTACCTTCATGGCAGTTTGTTTATGAGTCCTGTTATATTTCATCTGATTGCACAACCCTGCTAGAACCACCATGACCACTGTCACCAAGGTCTCAACCAGCACTGTTCTTAGTCCTCAGATACTAGGCCACATACTCTCCATTATCAGAAGATGCCTGGAAGAGATCTTTAAAGGCTTGTGGCCTGATGTCTCTGTGTTCCTTGGTCATGGCCTAAGGTATAAACCTCTCTGTGTCTTTCAGCCTCTGGGTCCTGTCACCCCACGGTGCTCTGTGTTTCTCCTCTCCCAACCGATCTACCTAACGTCTTAACTCCTTCCCCTACTTTTCCACCTATGTCCCACTGTCTTTCTATCATGTAAGTCTGGCAAAACCCAAGCCCTGGATAAATCTGACTCCCCATCTTGACGATCACCTATCCCTACACCTCATCTGCAGGAGGCTACTGGAAAAAAAAAGTGACCCCACTGAGAAAATAGGTGGCAGTAGAAGATGATTTCAACCCCCAGCGGGGCCCTCAAATCTGCACAGATGTCCTACATCTTTCCCTGAGTCCATTTTCTCTCTCCAGTTCCTCACAGTTGCAACCTCAGCTCTTTTCTTTTCTTTTTTTTTTTTTTTTTAAAGTTGCAGCTTTCTTTCAAGGCATTTAAACTTGCTTTACTAGATTTCAGTTTTAGTTCCAGGCATTTTAAATTTATTTATTTATTTATTTATTTATTTATTTATTTATGGCTGTGTTGGGTCTTCGTTTCTGTGCGAGGGCTTTCTCTAGTTGCGGCAAGCGGGGGCCACTCTTCATCACGGTGCGCGGGCCTCTCACTATCACGGCCTCTCTTGTTGCGGAGCACAGGCTCCAGACGCGCAGGCTCAGTAGTTGTGGCTCACGGGCCCAGCTGCTCCGCGGCATGTGGGATCTTCCCAGACCAGGGCTCGAACCCATGTCCCCTGCATTGGCAGGCAGACTCTCAACCACTGCGCCACCAGGGAAGCCCCTCAGCTCTTTTCTCCTGAAACTGTTCACTAAGCACTATCCATGAATAAGAACTTTGAGAAGGGTTCTGTTTTCCCTTATTTTACTTGGAAGAACCTGAGGGATGTAGGTAGCATGTTGTAGAGGCAAGATTTGAATCCAGCTAGTCTGACATCAGAATCAGAGCTCAGGTGTCACCTGAGGGAGAGAGTCATGCTCAGGAGATGGACGGCCAGCAGGCTCAGTGAGACTAAGAAAGTTACGTGCTAACACCTGACTCATCCAGAGGTCATTCACTAAGTGACTTGAGTGTGTGGGACACACTCAAGAACCTGAAGTAAAGTTAAGTAAAAGAGGAATTTGAGAAGCTCAAATGGATGTCACAAAGTTCATCTTTTAAAGTTTGTGAACCCCTCAGACCTTGAATGACGGCCACATTGTATGCTTATATCTGAAATAAACTGACATTGTTTCCTAGCCCAGAGCAGAACTAAAAGGGCAATTAGGATGGGAAAAATGGTGCTAGGAATAATGCCAATGAGAAATATGAAGACTGAATATCTGAGAAGGAAAAAAGAACTAAAATAGCAATATAAAAACAGTTTCAAAAGTTCAGTAAGTCTAGTGGTTTCTAGCCATTTACGATGGGGAAAGGACCCTAAACATCTGAGAATTTCTGAGAAGAGTATATAACAAGACAGACTATGAAAATTTATTTTTTACTAGCTGGTCTTTATTAGCCTTGGAGAGTTTTTTTTTTTTTTTTAAACAGACATCCTCTTTTTTCTCCCACATTCACATATGCTCTCCAGCTTAGGCTAGGGTAGGGAAGAGGCAAAAACACTCTGCAAAAGCTCTCCAGGTTATACTTATAATTTCTCTAGGTGGAAAACCAATGGTATATAAGCTTACTTTCAGCTTACAAGTTTAATGATTTTGATACTTACAATCATACTCTTAAGTTATAAAGCCAAGGTCAAAATATATTTAAAATACTCTCGTTAAGTAAGAGTGATTAAAATTCATTTTTCAGTATTTTCACAAATCTGGTTAGATAATGAAGCATTGATATTCAAATAAGGAAGTTTCATTTTTCTGAAAAATTCTGTTGGACTCTCTTGAATGTATGCATGGATAATTCTGAATAAGTAAGACATTAACATAAGGACTGTCAGAGGTTTTCCAGAGGGAATTCATTATCGTTGTCATGAGAGGAAATTGAGAGAAAGGGGTCCCACCTGGCATTGATCTCCCAGGTGGTTGGGAGCAACCAGAGATTCCTTAATCTGTGAGCTTACAAAGTCTGTGTCTTGGCAGGATGCTAAGGTGGTTCCCAAGGCTTTCCAAAGAAATTTCTGGAAAACAAAGGACAAGCAACACAGTTAAAGGTTGGAAAGCAAGACTGATGAAAAATGGAAAGAGCTAAAACAGTCATTTGAAGAAAAGACATTGAGGTAACTTACGACTGCTTACTAACCATGTACTTTCCTATATTATCTCTTCTTCAAAGCGTTCCCCACCCCACCCCCCCCACCCCGCCAAGGCTCTGTCCTCTACCTGTGTTCTTCTGTCCTCCTCTATGCCATGTGCTCCACCATCATAATACATTTCACTCTCTACTGTAATTTTTAATTTTCTTATTTGTCGCTATGCTCAGAATTTCAGTTCTTGGCTGCAGAGGGTCTTATTGATTATTTCCAGTGGGCAGTTACTGGTAGCTAATAAGTGCTCATTGCATTAACACGCTCAATAAAATTGGGTTATTTTGAAGATAATGTCATCAGATATTCTCAAACTCCACAGTATATTGACTTAGTTTATAGTTTAGGAGATTTAGCGTACAGTAATTTTGAAAATAATACTTTGTATGCTCTACTATTATCTCTCTCCCAGGAGTAGAGTGAGTTGTCCAGAAGTGCTGCCAGAATGGTATTAGGAGTGAAGAAGAAAACTCACATAAGAACTTTTACATACGCATTGTGTCTTTAGTAAGGAACTCTAAACTGGGGAGGGAAAGCACCCCATGGAGGAACACTGGAGGCGGAGCATGTGGGGAATCATTCTGTGGCTTCCACTTCCCTTACAGGTGGTGAGAATGTTGGATTCATTATGCCAGCCCTACCCTGGTTACTTCTGCAGTGTCGGGATGGAGAAAAGGCAAGTAGGTAAGTCATGTCTTCCTGTTATCTTCTGTTAGAGGCCACGTATGATGTAGAGCTATGCCTCGAGGTGTGGGGCAGCCCCTCAGTGGCTTGTGTTTGAACAGTATAGCACACGCCTGGATGTAAATAGGTATATGAACATGTGTGTATATACAGCTATATAATACCAGATTGGCATCTCTTTATTTAGACTGTCCATCTTGTTACACACAGGAGAGTAAAGTGGCAAGTTGGAAGTCCACTCTAAGGACCCTGCAGAGTTCCAAGGATTGTAGCTATGGAGTGGTCATTATTGATCAGAAAGGATGTATGGCACAGGAGGAAAGGAAAAATCTAGTAGTAACAAATGAAGTTAAATTAGTACATTCAGGAGAAATTGTACGCATTAGTCTGACTTGGGATGAGAAGGGGACCTAAGGTGATAAAACAGGTGGAAGAACTACCAGAGTAAGAGTAAAATCAGAATAAGAATCTGACAAGGTAGCAGCCACTTCACTCTTGGTTGTCCAGTCAAAAGACCCCCATGATCATGGAATCATAATGAGGAAAACTGTTTACAGCACTGGAGTAAATATTAATTAGGGTCAAAGCTGCTAGAGTCTATTTAACTCCATCTTGGGAGAAGGACAGGAAAGAGTCTGGAAAAGTCTTGTGCTGAGAAAAAATTGATTTGATCAGGGGGAAATATGACTTACATGTGAAGGGCTAGCTAGCCTCAGTGGCCCCCAGTACTGCTGATCTGTTGTTTCTCTGCTGAATTTGGTCAGATTCAATGTATAGCGCATTCTTACTTGGGGACTTGGCTAGGAATCCCAGAAATCAGAAACCCAGAATTGGGGAAAAAAATGTCATTGATTGCAAAAATAGCCATAACCTTTCTATCCCACGTCTATCCACGCCTCCCTGCTATGGGAGTTTGCAGCTCTTATCAAGATGAGTCTATTTCTCCATTCCTTGCATCTGGGCTGGTCTTGTGACTTGCTTTTATCAATGGAATTGGTAGAAGCAATAGCATGCCCCTTCTGAGCTTAGACCTCAGGAGACATTGCATACTTCATCACCCCCACCATGAGAGCAAGCCTGGGCTAGCCTGCTGGAGGATGAGGGACTGCAAGGGGCAGAAAAAAGCTGTCCTAGTTAAGATCATCCCAGACCAGCCAATCCCCAGTACACTGCGGTGAAGCTAGTTGAGATCAGAAGACTGCCCAGTTGAGCCCGACTCAAACTGTCAACTTGCAAAATTGTAAGCTTACTAGGTGCCTGTTATTTTAAGCCACCAGGGGTAGTTTGTTATGCTTCTAAAGCTAGTTAGTACACTTACTTTTCTGGTGTTAAGTGTAAAGGTTGAGAGCTATCTAAGCAGCTCATTGCTTGAATTGCTCTGCCTACTCATACAACCATCATCTTGGACTAATCTTGTGGGTTTGGAAGCTGTTGGATGAATGGTACTACATGAGATGCACAAGGCTAGTTCGTGTATAAGAAGATGAGTCATTGCTCACCAAATCTTCCTGATGGGTGTGTCTGCAGGCTGGATAGACCAATTTGGAGAATCAGTATTCTGTACCAAATTAGAGAGTCAATCAGTGAGGGGAGTTTTGAAAATTACATAGAAGAGTTGGAGGTTGCTAATAAAGAATTTGTGGGAAGAGACACTTAATACTGGGAACACTTAATGACTTAGGAAATGTTTTTTCAGGAAAAAAAGAATTTAGGAATAATATAACCACAATGATAACCACCATCTACTTTTTATTGAACACACGCCACGTGCCAGGCACTTCACTTGGGACTTTATATACTTTATCTCATTGAACCCTCGTAACACTACAATCCTCAGAGGTAGATAAAATTTCCATTTTGTTGATGAGTATACTGAGGCTCCAGAGAGGTTAAAAAATTTACCTAAAGCTACATAAGCAGTAAGTAGCAGAAGCTGGATTCAAACCCCATTTGGAATGGATGGTTACAATGTGGAGGGTTTGGTAGAGGTCATGTGGAGAGAGAGGAATGAAAGAAGTGGCCTTTGAGCTTTCTTTTTTTTCAAGTTTTTAAAAAATTGTAGTAGATTATTTCTCGTAGTCAGCCTCACAAGACTGGCCCAATGGAAACCAAGGCATAAGCTGCATTAAACTAGTGCTATGGTAGGGGCTGCTATTTGCCTTCCAGTATCCATTTTTCTTCCTTCTCTAGAACAGAACCCCCGAATTTTAGTTAGGCATGTATTTACCTTGAAAACACTATACTCGGCCGTTTTCCTTGCAGATAGATGTGGCCCTGTAACTTTTGGTCAAATGTAAGGTGAAGAGAAGGGAGCATTTTTCTAACCATTTCTCCCTCCTTTTGGTCATAAAGTAGAAGCTAAGGTCTCTGAGCTGAAAAACCAACCTTTTCAACAGAGGTGTTGCCATAACTGTCCATTTGCTGGTTGAAATCCCGACTCAGTTGAATGGTCCAGGCTACGTCATTGATCTTCCATAACGACTCTTTGAGCAACTGTTGTAGGAGGTGAAAGTCAGATACTAATGTGACGGTTTAATGTGCTTTCTTGGTGCTTTTTTGTTACAATGTATTCTAAAAGTATAAAGTATATATTACATGGGATTATTCCTTTTCCCATAACAACCTGTTCCGAATTCCCATTAAGAATTAGATGCGCAGGAAGGGCAAGTAACTCCGTGTAAGTGCCTTCCTTTTTCCTTTTAAGTAAAAATTGCCGAAAAACTTAAAATAGAAACTCATCCAATCTGAAACTTAAAATTGAACTTAACATCTTTCAAGGTTTGGGTAGATTTGGAAAAAACTCCATTTGTCAGAGTTAGTTTGCTTTACACCATACTAAGAAAAAGGGACATTTTTGGAATAGTGAATTAAATGCCTTGAAGAACCAATTAGATATACAAGCACAAGTTGCCAACTTCAACTCGAGTAATGAAATATTCCTAATTTCATCAATTATTTTGAGTCAGGGCCACAATCAGTTGTCTGAACCCATGTCCCTCTTCATTGAACAATACATAAAAAGGTGTTTTTGTCTTTTTGGAGGACAAAATCCATTTGCAATTTCTAAAATCTACAATTTCTCCTGTGTTTTCTCTACCTTAAGCTTAGAAAGAACACAATGTCAAAACCAATGAAAAGATTTGTATTCATTTTCTTAATAAGAACTCGTTCAGTGGATCCTTTGAAGAGAAAAAATTGTACAACCTTGGCAGTATAAGGGAAGAAAGCAAATGCAGACAGTTTGGAAAAAGAAGCCAAGAAGTATACTCAAGATTGGAGGAAGGAAAAGAACTGTTCTCAAGGCTTCTCGAGAAAGAACCTTCCTTCCTAGTAAGAACAGTTATTTTAAAATGGTAGCAGGGGGGCTTCCCTGGTGGCTCAGTGGTTAAGAATCCGCCTGCCAATGCAGGGGACATGGGTTCAAGCCCTGGTCAGGGAAGATCCCACATGCCACGGAGCAACTAAGCCCGTGTGCCACAACTACTGAGCCTGTGCTCTAGAGCCTGTGGGCCACAACTACTGAGGCCATGTGCCACAATTACTGAAACCCGTGAGCCTAAAGCCAATGCTCCACAACAAGAGAAGCCACTGCAATGAGAAGCCCGTGCACCGCAACAAAGACTAGCCCCTGCTCGCCACAACTAGAGAAAGCCCATGCCCAGCAACAAAGACCCAATGCAGCTAAAAATAAAAAAAAAGAAAAAAGAAAAGAAAAAAAAAAAAAGGTAGCAGGGGAAAATAAGATAAAAATTTTGAGAGAGGGAGGGGAAGATAAAAGAAGCCTGAATATAGGAGGAGAGGTGGATCCCAGAGTTAAGGACCAGGAAGCATAGAGCCATTGCTTTCAAACCTCATATGGGATAAGATTCACTGTGGGTATCATTAAGACCTGTGGGCTCGCAGGTACCCCACTTAGAGATTATGATTCTGGAAGGGGGGTGTTGGGGGTGGGGTGCTGTGGAGAGGTCACTGAAATCCGATATTTTAAAGAAGCCATAGTTCACATGAAAAGATGCTCAACACTGCTAATTATTAGAGAAATACAAATCAACCCTAAATGTCCATCAACAGAGAAATGGATAAAGAAGATGTGGTACATATATACAATGGAATATTACTCAGCCATACAAAAGAATGAAATAATGCCATTGGCAGCAACATGGATGGACCTAGAGATGATCAAACTAAGTGAAGTAACTCAGACAGAGAAAGACAAATATCATACGATATCACTCATATGTGGAATCTAATTTTAAAAAAAGGTACAAATGAACTTATTTACAAAACAGAAGCAGACTTATAGATATCAAAAACAAACTTATGGTTACCAAAGGATTTGGGGGGAAGGGGGAGGGATAAATCGGGAACTTGGGATGAACACACGCACACTACTTTATTTAAGATAGATGACCAACACGGACCTACTGTATAGCACAGGGAACTCTTCCCAATATTCTGTGATAACCTATATGAGAAAAGAATCTAAAAAAAGAATGAATATATGTATACGTATAATTGAATCACTTTGCAGTACACCTGAAACTAGCACAACATTGTAAGTTAGCTATAATCCAATAAAATTAAAATATTTTAAAAATCTAGCAAATTTTATAATCAAATTCTTCAAAAACATTTGACAGGTATTTTTTAAAATATAAATTTAAAAACCATTAAAAATACCCTGAGCTTTCTCTAAAAAAAACAGTTACCTATTCTATAATAAATAGTAATAAATACAAAAAAAACCCCACAAAAAAACAAAAACAAACTACAGTGAGGTACCACCTCACACTGGTCAGAATGGCCATCACTCAAAAGTCTACAAATAACAAATGCCAGAGAGTGTGTGGAGAAAAGGGAACCTTCCTACACTGTTGGTGGGAATGTAAGTTGGTGCAGCCCCTATGGAAAACAGTATGGAGGTTCCTCAGAAAACAAAAAATAGAATTACCGTATGATCCAGCAATCCCACTCCTGGGCATATATCCAGACAAAACTATAATTCAAAAAGATACATGCACCCCTATGTTCATAGCAGCACTTTTTACAATAGCCAGGTCATGGAAGCGACCTAAACGTCCATCGACAGAGGAATGGATAAAGAAGATGTGGTACACATATACAATGGAATATTACTCAGCCATAAAAAGGAACAAAATAATGCCATTTGCAGCAACATGGATGCAACTAGAGATGATCATACTAAGTGAAGTAAGTCAGAAAGAGAAAGACAAATATCATATGATATCACTTACGTATGGAATCTAAAATAGGACACAAGTGAACCTATCTATGAAACAGAAACAGAATCACGGACATAGAGGACAGACTGGCTGTTGCCAAGTGGGTGGGGCTTGGGGGAGGGATGGAGTGGGAGGTCGGGGTGGGCAGATGGAAGCTTTTATATACAGAATGGATAAACAACAAGGCCCTACTGTACAGCACAGGGAACTATAGTCAATATCCTATGATAAACCGTAACAGAAAAGAACGTTAAAAAAAAGAGTGTATATATATGTATAGCTGAATCACTTTGCTGTGCAGCAGTAATTAACATAACACTGTAAATCAACTATACTTCAATAAAAAAAAAATAAAGAAAGAAGCCATAGTTAATTCCTATATAGGTGGCTTATGAACCAAAACTCTGCTGGATTAAAAGCTCCCTGCCCATGGGTTCCTTGATCTCCTGTGGGCTCCTTAAATCAAAATGCTCTCTGTAAAGCCAATGTCCAACTCCTGTCTGCAATTTACTGTTTTGGGGATTTGACATTGTCTGTGGAACTGTTTGGTTGTCAAGGTCCAAAAATTTATGGATGAGAGAAAGATTCTTTTCTGGAGAAGGGGTACAACATGGCCTTTTGGTGTTTAGACATCAGAAGATAGTGAGAAGCAGATAGAGGAGGAAATGGAGTTGTATTTAGGAGCAAAGAAGTGGAAATTATGTTAATCTCTGTTTCTTTTTATGAATGGTGAAAGAATACAATGCAAGGAGAGGAAAAAAACTGAAAATTAGAGAAGATTTAAGAAAGATGGAGAAAAATATTAGTAAGAAAAATATTAGTAAGTGATAGCTTCAAAACTGTCTTAAATTCTGAATCAAACTGAAGACTAAAGATTGTTGTCCAAATTGTGGTGATTTAAAGAGCATAAAATTCTTACGTGATCATGTCTAACAGTCTAGTGATTTTCTCAAGAAAAGGAAATGTTGTTTCCTGTCCTTTGGAATCTAATTCTTTTTAGTTAAGATGGGTAACTTTAGGTGATTTCATCACCCCATCGTCAACAATTAGTCTAGGAGCCATCTTTACCTGAAGCAGCATGGTCTCCCACAGCACGATACTAGTGTTCTTTCCTAGAAATAGAAATTGATGCAATAAGTGCCCAAAAAAACCCACCCCAGTATCCAGGTCAGCACCGGCTGCTACTGTTCCATTTCAAGCTTTCTCCCTATGCAGGATGGTTATTTCAGATTAAATTTACTATGCTGGC
This sequence comes from Eschrichtius robustus, assembly GCF_028021215.1. Classification (NCBI taxonomy): domain Eukaryota; kingdom Metazoa; phylum Chordata; class Mammalia; order Artiodactyla; family Eschrichtiidae; genus Eschrichtius; species Eschrichtius robustus. The sequence continues at coordinate 33,860,462 of NC_090825.1, forward strand.
AATTCTAAATTGCTAGTCAGCTGGACAGAGGGTCTTCAATCCATGATAAAAATCCAGGCTTTTTGCCAATTTCAACAGTAACTACTGAATTACCATATCTTAATATTCTAGCATGGATGAATAATAACTTTTTAGAACAATACCAAAAGAGAGCTTCTCTAAATACAAAAAGCAAAGACCAGAGCAAAAGTAAAAGTTCCTGCTAAATATGTAACACACCTGGTCCTCTTATAATATCAATATAAGTATTTGGTAGAGAAATAGAACATAAGGAGTTCAGGACAAAATAGAGCTGTCGACCTTGCAAGTCAAGTTCATTGTTTTTATTGCCTAATATGAACATTAATGGCTTAAGACATAGAAGTGGTGCCTCATTTCCTTGTGTTCTTGTCTCCTTGGATAAAGACCTGATCCCACTCCCTTGTACCTTCTAGAGGCTGCAGGAGCTCAGGTATGCGTGTTTTCCATAGCTCTACCAAATTTGGGTGAATTATCTCAGGCAATATCTTCAAAAGTCCTATTGCACCGACCCCACGTAATTTCCCTAAGCTGGCGAGCATAGATATTACCTGGAGGAAGGAAGAAAAATTGCTAATCAACTCAGGGATATTTAAAAGGCTCGCCTACCTTTTCCTTTTTATCACTGTTCTGGATTCTCTTGAATCCTTCATTAGATAATCTTTTAACAAACCATCACAGTCTATTCTTACTTATTCTAGAGCAAAGCTAATACTTAGACAATCCATCTGCCCAATTTTCTTCTGAGGATAAAGGTGTAAAAATATATGGAAACCATGAACCAAAAATAAATGAAACATACCAACACTTAGATATATCTATTAATTAAATAAGGGCATGTGGAAATAGTGCTCAAGCACATACGTGGCCAAAAAGAGAGAGAGAAATCTAAACAACAGATGTGGAATTTGTTTGAATGGTTCTTATGGATCAGATTCAGTCTATGTTTATTTAAAAAATCATAAATGAAGTTTAACAAACATTTCAGAGTGAGACGATAATCTTGCGAATAATAAATCTTCATCAGTGTATAGCAGAACATTTATTATGCCATTTTAGTGTTTCTTTTGTTTTGGAATATCTATGTAATTTTTATTATCATTTATTTGGAGCTGAATTGTCTATATTGGTTTAAATTCATACCACATTGGTTTTTCATAACTCACTCACCAGAAGTCTGGCCAGTAGCTGTTGTGGTGAAGGAAGTTTCACTAGAAAGAGAAAGCAATTTTCATTACTGCTATGGGGCCTAGAAAAAATCAGATGGGGCTTGGGTTTACAAGCAAAGCCCTGTAGCCTTTCTGGAAACTAGTCTCTCATAAGAGAAATGTTTTGCTTTGTTTTTGAATGTACAAACCAGCTCCTGTAGAGAGGACAAGTGCTGTTGACTCCTTGGCATTATTCTTCTTCCTCTCCTCTGCCATAAACAGAATTCTGATGATATTAAACAGGTATTTCAGCGTTCCCGTATATTCTGCAGGTACCACAAAAGTCAGGATTCTTGGCCATAGCACCTGTGGAAAACATAAGGCAAGATGCAAGGATTGCTTATTCTTTTTCATTATTCCTCTTTGGTCCTCTCTGTGTGTTTCCCTCTAATCTAGAAAACTTTCTCTCACGTGTTATTATTTTGCTCTTCAGGCCAAATCAAAATGAAATCGTGAAACACAGTCTCTGCACAGCACATTCACTTTCAGGTGCTACTTGCAGTGAGTGTTGGTCAGTGTTTCTCTGTGAGGTTGCTGCTGGAATTTGGGACAGGACAAGTCGTCATTGTGGGTCACTGCAGGAAGGGCGGGGCTCCACTCACCAAGTGCCGTTAAACCCCTTGTCAATATGACAACCAAAAATGCCCCAAATATTTCTGCAAACTCCAAGACTGGAGCCGAACTGTCCAAAGTGAGAATGATGGGGAAGAGATGGCGATTGGGCTGCTGTCGCTGTCTGTGCTCCAGGTGCTGATCTCCTTCTTCTTCTTCTTCTTTAATTAATTAATTAATTTATTTATTTTTGGCCACACCACGTGGCTTGCGGGATCTTAGTTCCTCGACCAGGGATTGAACACAGGGCCCCTGCAGTGAAAGCGCCAAGTCCTAACCACTGGATCACCAGGGAATTCCCCAGGTGCTGAGCTTCTTGCTCTGGAAATCTGCAACACCTGATTTCTGTAGTCTGTTTCACGTCCCCTGAAAAACTCCATTATGGTTCACGTCCTAATGGAAACTTAGGTGTCAACTTGGACTCCTCCCTTTGTCTTGGCATCTGTATTTAATCACCAAGCCTAAGCCTAATCCTTTTCTTTTTTTAAAAAAAGAATTTTATTTTTTTATTTATTTTTTGGCTGTGTTAGGTCTTCGTTGCGGTGCGCGGGCTTCTCATTGCAATGGCTTCTCTTGTTGCGGAGCATGGGCTCTAGAGCGCAGGCTCAGTAGTTGTGGCGCACGGGCTTAGTTGCTCTGAGGCATGTGGGATCTTCCCAGACCAGGGCTCGAACCCGTGTCCCCTGCATTGGCAGGCGGATTCTCAACCACTGTGCCACCAGGGAAGTCCCAAGCCTAGTCTTTTTTAAACTGTAAGATTTCTCACGCCCTTCCATATTGCCCTTCCTACTATTATGACCCAGTTCCAGCCCCTATGAATCTCATCTCATCTCATCTCATATATAGACTCTTTGTGCTTAGTCTACTCTTAAATCAGTGTCTACTCTTAAATCAGTGTCAATACACTGATTTCCTACAGTTATCATTTAAAATGTTTAGCCTTTGCTTAAAATTTTCATTGGCTCATCAAGGACAAGGAAGGAATTTGGCATTTCAGACCCTTTAGAGTCTGGCCTTAGACTACTCTTTCATCATTTACTACTAGATCAGAATTTCCCAAACTTTAATATGCATCAGAAATGTTGGCATTTATTTGCAGGCAGATTTATGGGCCCCATGCCCAGATATGCTGATTCATTTAGGTCTGGCATATGGCCTGAAAATCTGCATTTTAAATAAATAGCCCTGGTAATCCAAAACTGACACCTTAAAAAACCATCCTAGATAAAGCCTCTGATCCCCTTAAACTGGCCTTTTGATTGTCTCCTGGCTGTGCCATGTATTTCTGGCCATTAAATCCTTTTCCAGGTTGTTTTGCTTAAGCAAAATGCAGATTCTAAGGCTCCTCCCCTTGAGGTTCAGGTTATATTAGGCCTCAAGTGAGGTCTGAGAATGTGTGCTTTTAACACCTTCCCAGATAAATGGGGAAAGTTTAGCTTTCACTGCATTAGAATCACCACTTACGATGTGTGTCTAAGCATGTCAGGGGAAGAAGAAAAATAATATTTTAAGATGCTTATAAACTGCCATTTACCATCCAGATATAAAAGATTATTTCGCTAATTTTACACCTGTTTTTGAGGAACTATTATGTGCTGGCACTGAGCATCCCAACATACTTCCTCTAGTCAGAGCATCAAAAACTGAAGACCCATCGAGTACCAACTCGTATCTTTACTCCGAAATGGACAGAGCTTTAGAAAGGTGATCAAATTACCTATGAGTGGTGACAAAAGACCCCTTACCTGAGGCATTCCAACGATCAGTGGGTCCAGGGTTTTTAAGACCTCCAGGCTTGTTTCTTGGATACATTTCTCTCCCTTTTCGGTCTCCTGGGAGTTAGGTTTTATTGGTTTCTCCTTTAAGAAAGATGAAATAGGTGACTTGTTCATAATCCCTGCTGTCGGTTGCCTCTGACCTTACTTGGAGGTGTTCTTAGCCTCTGGGGTGGAGGATGCAGTCACTCAACTTAAAGGGCTTGTGGAATCCAGCAATCTTGGTCTCCAGTGTCTAATCCTGTTTTAAAGTGCTCTTTGGAGGAATGGGTTAGAAAAAAACACCCCTGGCTGAAGCAGAAAAGCAAACATTGTGAGGATCCTTGGACTGCAATTACTCCTTTTCTCCCTCAGGCCTTTCCCCTTTTTCTCTGGGGCAAAAATTTCCAAGGACACTGCTTCCTAGTGGAGGGGACTGTAATTTCAGTTGCAATGAATTTGCTAAGACTACTGAGATCTTAAGCACATGTTTTTCAGGCTCTTCATCCAAAGGAACCGGTGTAACAAGTATGGATGTTTCTTGTGTTCTAGAAACAATTCACTTTCTCTGCCTCTCTCCAAACCACCCCCAAGCTTTTGAGGCCAGGTTGCCTCCTTTTTAGGAAAAACTGACTTAACCTACCTTGGGTTTATTATAAGTTAAAAAGGATATCACTGAAAGAGAACCGAGAACACTAGAAGCTGAAAAATTTATTAATGAAAGTGATAAGGCTGAAATATAACCTCTAAGTCAGTTTCTAACTTGGACCACAGATATTTTTTTAAAATCCAGTTGAGTCAACTGAACTTGCTACAGGGCAGCAATCAAAATGGCACCCTCTTCGTACCAGATTCTTGTTGGACATTGCAAACTGGGAGAAGATGTAGTCAATCAGTGGCCAGCCTTCCTGGGCTTCAATGTAGCATTTTTCACACATGGTTTGGATGAGGAGGAGGGCGGAATTCCTCACCTAGAGTAAGGAAAATGCATTCACAACATTTTACTCTGAATGGAAATTTAGATTCTCCTATTCTGTAACCTTCATGGATCATTCAGTGGAATCTTTCCAAAAAAGAGTATAAATTGAATGATCTTACTGTAATATATGGAGCAGGAAGTAAACTACAGGTTATGATTTAAGTGTCACTGGCAAAGCTCTCTTTAACCAAAATCTTTCTTCCTAGTTCCCAAGACATATTCTCTATTACTATATATTATGAAACATTAGTAACTTTGGGCTAAAACATGGTCTCGCTTTAAAAATCCTCAGTGAAAGATACCACACTGAAATAAAGTTCCACAATTCCTTATCCACAAATTCAAACTCTAAATGACTCTGAAAACTGGGATTTTGTTTCTTAAATTTGGTGCCAACTCATTGGTAGCAAAACCCAAACTGAACTGTTTTAAAGCTATTTGTAGTCTTTACCTCTTTTATGTAGTGTGATATGCATACGTTTTCTTGAAAAAATATTAATAGGTTTGATTGTGGGCTACTGTCACAGTAATGTTTTTCTGAAATCTGGAAAGTTGTGAATTCTGAAATATGTCTGGCTCTATGGATTTGAATAACGAGTTATGAACCTGTGTCACAAGCTTTTATTAATTTGGCTTCAATTAATTTATTGGATTGCTTCCCTGGAGGTTAGAAATCTCAGATCTAATTCCTTAGTGAACGGGTCTTTTAATGGAGGGTAGGAAGAAAATAATTTTGCACAGGGAGGAAGGGCCACAAGGTGGCAATTAACAATTAGCATACAGGGACTCAGTAATCTCCCTAATTAAGGAGAAAGAGGTATATTTTCTCTTTATTTTTGCCCGATTAGCTGGCCTTCCTTAAAGTTTCTGTGCTCTTTTATTCTACCCTAAATCCTAGCAATTCTTTGATTGGCTTGGTCAGTTACTGGGTCAGGTTTTTATATATAATCACTCCATTGTTACTTATTGCATAGCTTTGGTTATTTTAAACATAGTTATTGGTGACCAAAGCTTCTTAGGGGAATTTTTTCCTCTTCATTGGCTTCTGTGTAGCGCTTTGATCCAAACAGAAAATGGTTTTCATACAAATAATACTACAATTGCTAATTTTAAAAATTGTTCCCATTTAAGTTCTATGTCTTTTCCAACGTGGAATACTTTAATCAAATACTCAGGAAATAATGACAAATCTGTTGTGTGCAAGACTTGCCCTAGGTGCTCCCTGATTGCAAAATAGGATGTCTCTGCTCAGAACAGGGTTCAGGGATTATTATTTTTTGGAGGAAGAAGTATTATCTTTATAATTAACAATTAATTTTTCAACTAATTAAATTTAAAACTTTTTGAAGAGCATGGCACAGTGATGCTCTGGGCAAAAATCTTTTTTTTTCTACTGAGAAGCCCTTGAACTGAATGTGCTTTAGAACTTTACTTCGATAGAGTTTATCTTTGGGGGAAAGATGGAGTTCTTTTAAAAGTAGAATTGATCACTGAATTCTTTATAAAGCAATCTCATAAGCAGATTCTTAAACAGTCAAAACCATTTCATTTACTCCTAAAACTATCATTATCCAAATAAAAGTCCCCATTAATTCTCTTACTTTAATACTGAGGTCACCCATGACGACTTTGACTGTTTTTTCAATTGAAGTGACGTGATCCCTCAACTTGGGCTCTGAAAGATAGAGGGAGAAATTGAGAGACCCGCTTCAGAAGGACTACAGTATGTTCTAGAATTGAGGAAAACCCATTAGACTTATGGTACATAGTTGCAAAGTCTCTGGTCCTTAACATTTTATGTTATTCAGTTCCCTTCTACCTTCTCCTTTTCCAACTCTTTACGCATGTTGATTGCTTTTTTTGTTCTCTATTACATTTTGTTTCACCTTGTTTAAAATGTTAGATTCTTAAGTGGATTCAATACATCATGCCTAATGGATCGGCTTTAAATTTCGTAGACTACTTCATGTTTCTTCTGCCAAGTCTTCAGTAAATCCCAGGGCAAACTGAATTCTAAAAAACTATTATAATGATTCACTTTGTTATAAAGCAGAAACTAACACACCATTGTAAAGCAATTATACTCTAATAAAGGTGTTAAAAAAACGATTACAATGCTGTGCAAAAATGAATTGTCATATTTTATTGAATCCAAGATATAATTTTATGAGGCATCATTATCTTATATTGTGTCGAGTGAAAAACTCTAGCGGCTGATGATAATTAAAGATGCTATCAATTATAAGATGCATTCTGATACTGTGAAAATATGTGCTTTTTGGAATTAATGAAATATGAAAATTTATTAAATTCTCCTCTTTTCTAAATGTACTAATTTTTAGAATATTGTACATTCTTCCCACCCACTCCCTGTTTATCAGGATACTTAACCAGTTTACTAGCTCTTTTAAATTCTAGATTCAATTCTCAAATATTCTACTCATTTAGTGGGTGCATCCATAAATATCATGAAAGAAGAGAGGTAACTAGAAATGCCTGTTTAAAAGTAGTAGATTGTAGACAACTAAGAAAACCAAGCTTCACCTGAATATGATGCTCTATAAACTTCCCAAAGACATGGGATAGAATCAGAGACAATGCACAAGTTTCAGTTTGCTTTTTGGTACAAAATAAACCACTCTGCTGTCATCTTTACTGCTTACCTTCAGCACTGATAGCCGATCTTAACAAAGTCAAGATTCCCATTCGAGTGGCTTCATTATTACTTCTCATTTGTTCATCAAAAAATTCTATCAGGTCTGCAGGGCTGGAATGGGCTGTGGGTTTAAGAAATACTGGAGTCATAAGAACTCATTTTCACCTTAGGTAAAATACTTGTGAATGGAAAGAGGATCATTCCATGAGGATTGTCAAAGTCGCTCTTTGGTTGGTAACCAGATTTTATTATGTCCATACTTCTTTAGCATCACAGAATTAATTAAACAGTTTGGTCACTAAGAGAGCTAGACCCACTTCTATTCATACCTGTGAATGTAACCTTATTTGGAAATTAGGTTCTTTGTAGATGAAATCAAGTTAAGATGAGGTTGTCTTAAATCAATATGACTGCTGTCTTTATAATAAATGGATAGAAGATACAGACAGAGACACAGAGGGAAGACTTGTGAACATGGAGGCAGAGATCAAAGTGATGCTTCACCAGCTGTGCTGCTGGAGACTTGCAAGGGTAAGAAGGAAGCAGGGAAGAGTGAAGAAAGACCTGGATGGAGTAGAGAGGTTTGGGTTGGAAATGTTAGAGATAAAGTGAAGAACTTAATTAGGTTGGGGCATAGAGAAGTGGAAACTACAGAAACAGAGGTGATCAGTTAGGAGAGAACTAGACCATACTAGAAAGGTATGCAATGAAGTAGAGGAAATGACATATTTTGGGAGGGTGCAGTTGTGGGAGGTCTAGGATTGCTCTTGTCTCTTGCCCTGAGGGACTATATTAGAGTTTTGTATCCTGACCCTGGGAACTTGGTGCTTCCTCAACAACCTGTGTCCAGTATTCTAACCAGGTGATGGGCGAGATTGTGACGTGAAAGCAAGAACAAAAGAGAGAGAGTGAAGGAGGGAGAGAGAGACAAGGGATAGATACTAAGAAATGACAAGGAAGAAAAAAGATGACTCGGGTTTGATAGAGTTTCAAATAATCTCAAATGCCAAGAAAAAAGCATTTCCTAGCCTTAGGGTTGCCAACTCTCACAAGTTTGCCTGGAAATAAACCCATGCATATATAGTCAATTAATTTTCAACAAAGGAGCCAAGAATAAACAATGGGGAAAGAATAGTCTCTTCAATAAATGGTGTTGGGAAAACTGGACAGCTGCATGCCAAAGAATGAAATCGAATTCTTACCTTACACCAAACATGCAAATTAAATCAAAATGGATTTAAGACTTGAACATAAGACCTGAAACTGTAAAACTCCTAGAACGAAACATAGGGAGAAGCTCTTTGACATTGGTCTTGGCAATGATTTTTTTTGAATTTGATACCCAAAGCAGAGGCAACAAAAGCAAAAATAAACAAGTGGGACTACATCAAACCAAAAGGCTTCTTCTCAGACAAGGAAACCACCAACAAAATGAAAAGACAACGTATGGAATGGGGAAAAATATTTGCCAACCTTATATCCAGTAAGGAGTTAATATCCAAAATATGTCTGAGACTTTTCTGGTTTTAGAACTGAAAGTTCTATTTTCCTGGAAGTCCTTTAGTCCCGGGCAGATCCGGATGATTGGTCACCCTACCAGCTGCACTTTTCTTGGGAGCAGGGAGGATAGGGAAAGGCACAGAATACTGTGAGTTGAAGAAACATTTTGTGTGTATGTGTGAAAGTAACAAATGTGACAGTTTGCATGCACTTCATCCTTGTCGTCATCATCACTTGGAGACATTTTAATTAAAAACCCTCTGGATGCTGGGTCCTACCTAGAATGAGGAAACAATCTGAAGCTTCAATTTCATTTTCCTTTACTGGAGGATCTAGAACTCTGCACACCTGAAAGAGAAGAAAAAAATCAGGTGGTAGATGTTAAAAAGAGAAAGCTGTTGAAAATGAAACAATCAGATCTGACAACATGGTCTTACCTGGTGGAGTAAATTGATAAAGATGGTCTTCCTCAAGGCCTTTGGAAGGCTAACGTCATAAAGGACTGCCGCAGTCAATATCTGTCTTAGACTCTGGAATAAAAGCTCTGGAAGGTTAGTTGGAGGCTGCCTACGGAGCAGCGGCACAGGATGTGGAAAGCAAATCACTACTCATTACTTTTTGTGAGGAGAACAAAGCCATAACCTTTCTGTGGTTACCAGTTGTCTTTAGTGATTCTGCTCCTCTACCTTGTTTAGTTCCCCAGCAGCTTGAACAGAAATTCCTTTCTGGAGTTTCCACCATCCAGCTATGTCACCGACCACTTCTCTAACTCATATTTCCCAAGAGATATTTAAGTTTGGGCTCTCTTAAGCCCAAACACGTGTTTGAGTTCCTTGACCCCCCCCCCTCTTGGAAATTAACATCCTCCAGGATGATTGCTGGTCAACTATCAGAATTGGCTTCTTTAGGGTGTGGCTCTCACCTGAGTGACGTGGAAATCAATCTCTTTGTCTTTATACTGCTTCAGGAGCCAAGGGACCTGGCCCAGGGCGTATTCACAGAGGTCTTCCCGATGGAGAAGCAAGCTCACTGTGGGGCCGTGAGCCTTAATGATGGCCAAAATCTGCAGAGGCAGCAAACAAGTACTGTTTCTCACACTTCATTATGTTTTCTGTACATTTCTCCGTATATCAGAAGCTTTAGATACCCCCCCAAAAAACTTTCCTCACTGCTTTCAACCGAGCAAGGTTTCTTCAAAAAATGTTTAGGTTAAGATCGTTGTATGAAGGAGAGTTATATTTGTATCTACATCTATATCTATATTGATGCTCATTTCAATATTTGCCCCGCTCTCCTATTTCTTTAACCTCTCTCTAATGGTCACTTTCTTTTACTATATTAACACATTAAAAATTTCACTTATATTAAAAAAATTCTTTGATTCCATATCACTTTAGCCCCACTGTTATCCTCATCCAATTCTGTTTCTCTTTCCTTTCTTGCAGAGCAAAGCTTTTGGAAGGAGTGGTCTACCTTTTTTACCTCCACTCCCCACCTCCCCTTTATTTCTCAATCCACTGTCATCTGGCTTCCACATGACATGAAAAATGAACCAGTACAAAATATAAATGCAATATATTGATGATAAAAATGTAGAAATCATGGGCTTCCCTGGTAGCACAGTGGTTAAGAATCCGCCTGCCAACGCAGGGGACACGTGTTCGATCCCTGGACCGGGAAGATCCCACATGCCACGGAGCAACTAAGCCTGTGCACCACAACTACTGAGCCTGCGCTCTAGAGCCCGCGAACCACAACTGCTGAGCCCACGTGCCGCAACTACTGAAGCCCACTTGCCTAGAGCTCTTGCTCCGCAACAAGAGTAGCCCCCACTCGTTGCAACTAGAGAGAGCCCGCGTGCAGCGACGAAGATGCAATGCAGCCAAAAATAAATAAATTAAATAAATAAATAAATTTATAAAAAAAATGTAGAAATCACAAAAATTAGGAGGAAGCAGAAAACACAGTACCCACAGTACTCATAGATAAGCACTGTCTGATGTATTTTAAATAAGTTATTTCTTTATTTGACCTATTCTTTCCTATCTTTTTCTCTATGTATTTTAAGTTCTTAAAAATTGACACCATTCTTTAATCTATAGTTCTTTTTTTTTAAAATTTTTATTTATTTATGGCTGTGTTGGGTCTTCGTTTCTGTGCGAGGGCTTTCTCTAGTTGTGGCAAGTGGGGGCCACTCTTCATCACGGTGCGCGGGCCTCTCACTATCACGGCCTCTCTTGTTGCGGAGCACAGGCTCCAGATGCGCAGGCTCAGTAATTGTGGCTCACGGGCCTAGTTGCTCCGCGGCATGTGGGATCTTCCCAGACCAGGGCTCGAACCCGTGTCCCCTGCATTGGCAGGCAGATTCTCAACCACTGCGCCACCAGGGAAGCCCTATAGTTCTATATTCTGCTTTTTCTACCTAATAAATGATTTTTTTTTCTATTAGCTAAATTTTGCTATACAGCAAACCACGTCAAAACTTAGTGGCTAATAACAATAACCATTTATTTCACTCAACACTGTGTGTCAGCTGGAAGGTTCTTCTACCACATTTCCATGCAGTAGACACGTTTCAAGATTTTTCTTTCTTGAGCACCATAGCAATGTCCTCTGTAGATCTGTCTCTGCTTCTTGAAAATCACTCTTTTCTTAGTTTCTAAGATCTCATTCTTCCTGCTTAAGCCCTTCTGAGCTCTTTTCTTTTGGTTTTTTAAAGATTTTTTTGATGTGGACCATTTTTAAAGTCTTTATGGAATTTGTTACATATTACTTCTGTTTTATGTTTTGGTTTTTTGGCCACGAGGCATGCGGGATCTTAGCTCCCTGACCAGGGATCGAACTCGCATCCCCTGCATTGGAAAGTGAAGTCTTAATCACTGGACCACCAGGGAAGTCCCCCAAGGTTTCTTATTTCTTAAAAAAAGTCCTGTGTAGCATTCTATATTATGTGGTCAAGACCACCTTCTGGGTTTCTTTTATTTCTGCCTCTTTATATCCCCTTTCCTCTCCCCACTTCCCCTTCTCCCACTGGATTCACTCAAGTATCACGTTATTCCATCTCTAACCTATGCTTCAGTGGGTTTTATCCCCTCTTTAGGGACTGCATGTCTCCTGTAGTGATGACTTCATGGGTTGTAATCTCAGTTCCAATGTCATGGCCTTTCCAGTGCTCACCAGGGGTTAAGTGCTTCTCTCCCTGTGCTTCCTTATTACTTTGTGCACCTTCTTGTTACTTGCCTAACTCTTCCTGTGGGAGGCTAGGAAAGTAGTCAGCAAATTTGCATTGAATTTTGTTTTTCAAGTGGCTTGAAGAAAAGACTTCTACAAAATATTTTAAAAATTTTGTGTTTGCTAATGATTTAACTATCCCAGCATGTTAAAAAATAAATGCTTTAAAAGCTCAAAATATAGAAAAGAAACTGAACTAGAGAAGGTAGCTAAGTGTTAAATCTTTTATAATATAGCAATAAAGAGATTGAAATAGAATATAAGTTAGCCTACTTTAAAAAATTATAGCAATTAAGCAAGATAAGGATGGGATTATATATGTGAATGCACTTTGTAATCTAGTCTTTATAAGTCATTACAGTATTTTGAAGCAGGCACACTCCTTCTTTAGATATCATTTTAATTCATTGTGATATTCACAGACACAGGAAATTTCTGTGGACTGGTGTTTTTCCTAATCAGTGACAGCCCAAATATGGGTTAGGATATAGCTAAAATTCCATATATTTTGCTCATTTTAGTTATTTATTGTTCTCTGCACACTTTGGCATGAGAGTGGGGATTTGGGTCTGTTTAATCTCTGCTGTAACCCCAGTATGGGAATGATGTCTGGCATGTCATGGGGACTCAATAAATATTTGTTGAAATAATGAGTAAATAGTGATTTGAAACAGGAAAAACAAAAGATTTTATAAATCTGATAAGATACAACCCACAGCTTTCCAAGAGAACTAAGATGAATTATCATGTCAAAAAGAGAAGAGGAAGTTCAACCAGCATGCCAGGAGAGCTAGCTGGAGGCATGCTAAACCCCACTCACTTGTGTGGGCGAGGTCGTGGCGGCCCACTTGTCCATGATATACCGGAACAGCATGAAGATTTTGTCAGAGAGGCGATTGGCATCCAATCTGGGGTAGGGGAAGTCTCTCCAGTGGTTGACATACTTGTAAATGGCTCTGCTGAACTTCTCAAGGGCTGCATTTTAAAAACAACCACAGACTGAGAAAAATATCAAGGTAGGTAGGACCATAATATAATTTGAGAAGAGTGTACTGATGATTAGCAAATGTGTAATAGTTTCCATAAAATCTTTTGACTGCACCAAGTAAATATATAAAAAGTGTTCAAGCCACTTTAGTGAAATGTAAATTAAAACCATAATGAAATACTACAACATACCATCTGGAATTGCTAAAATTTCAGATAGTCAATGTCAAGTGTTGGCAGGACTAAGGGGCAGCTGATATTTTTACATTCTGCTGGTGAGAGTGTGAATTGATTACAAACACTTTAGAAAACTGTTTGGCATTATCAACCAAATTTGAATATGCTTTATCTATGACCCAGAAATTCCACTCCAAGGTATACTTATGGGCACTAGATATGCATACATATGGGCACTAAAAAACCTGTACAAGAATGTTCCTATTCAATTATTTTTGTAATAGCCTCAAACAAAAAAAATGATCCTAATATTTGCCAACAGGTAGAATGGAAAAATTGTAGTATAGACATGTAATAGTATACAGAAATGAAAATGGACTACAGGTACACAAAACATGTATGAGTCTCACGAATAGGCAAAGCTAATCTACAGTGTTAGAATTCAGGATTGTGGTTACCCTTGGAGAGGATGGAGAGGTGATGACTGGGAGAAAAGATGGGGGCTTCTAGGGAGTTAGTAATGTCCAAATTTTTTCCTGAGTTGTGGTCAAATGGATGAGCTACTTTGTGACAATTCATCAACCTGTATATTTCTGATTTTTATGTTTTTCTCCATGTATGTTTTACTTTAATAAAATTAAAAAATCTTGGGCCTGCAAAAATATCATATCTATCACATATATATTTGCATCAAATACGTTAAATAATATTTTTTCCTTCAGCCCCTCATGCAATCCCTTTCATTAGATAGTAAAAAAACTGTAGTTTACTCTCTCAAGGATACCTCATCTACAAACAACTCTATGGAAAAAATCCCAAGTATCTTAGCTTTAGAGCTGGTCATTTTTGGTTTATTCCTATCCCCTCCAAACTCTCTCTGATAATCTCATGTTACATTTTGTCAAGTCCATTTTGCGTGTGTGTGTGTGTGTGTGTGTGTCTTGCACTGCCCTATAATGAGAAGGGATGGGATGGTGCTGGGTTCGTTGATGGTATCTGAAACAACAAGCACAATGTCTGTTTATTTGCTGATTGATTGAACACATAGCTAGATGGACGGCTATTAAATTTTATACCTTTTCTTTACTGGCAGTCAGGCAAAGTTGCTTTAAGACTAAAGCGCACTTTTAGATAAATTTATAACACACAGATGAGAATTCCCTTATTCATTGCCACGATGATTTCTGATTTTATTTTCTTTTACCTTCTTGGTTATTAATATTGGAGGTAGAAATGCACTTAGTGGCACCAGTGTTTTTTTGCTGGGACACAATGTTAGCTGTGATCGTAAGTAGGGAAGGTAAAAAATATTGAAAAGTGGGCTAATCTAATATAGTAGTTTGAGTCCTTGAGTCAGACTGTACGTGTCTCTGCCACGTACCAGCTGTGTGATTGCAGGCAAGCTGTTTAACTTTTCTAAGCCTCAATTTCTCATCTGTAAAATGAACAGAATATGTTAGCCACCTAATGGGGTCACTATGAGGGTTAAATGAAATAATAATCTCAAAATACCCAAGGCAGTGCCCAGACACATGGTAAATTATCAATATTTATCAGATACAAATATTACCTTTACTGAGGACAGACAAGAGGAAATGGGTAAAATAGAATAGAAAAGACTTGGTTAGTAGGTAAAGAAGATATTCCTAACAGTATAGGCTTTAAAACATTATAAAATAGTAGTGCTGGGGATGTCAGAGGTGGAAGGGGTCTTAGCAATCACTTCATTTGTTGTTGTTAGAGGTGAAATTGAGGTTGAGAGAAGGGCAGAATCACCTGATGGCTCAGTGACTGATCGGAGAAAAGAGGCCTAGTCTTCAGACTCATCCAAGAAGTCTCTCACTGTGCTGAAAATGTTTTTTTCCAGGAACTCAAGGGCATGTTTTTCTCTGTAGATTGTTGATTACTGTAGATGTATTTCAGTTTTGGGGTAGAGGGATTTGTGACCATAGCTTGTTTACCCATTTTCCTTGATTGTATAATTGCTTGTATTTTGATTAGATTGTTTACTTATCACTTTCACAGTATTGCATTACAAAGGGATGCCAAAATTTAGCCTATGGCTAAGAGCTCATAAGCTCTCATAATCACTGTTGAAAAGTGTGATCCAGTTGAAGAAGGAGGCTAGTATAAACGGACCTGGTGTAAGACAGTGGGAAGGATATGGACTGGGTAGTCATGTAGACCTGGATGCCACCTCTCCATCTCACTGACTGTCACCACCCTGAGAAAATCGCTTAACCTCCATGACCCTCAGTTTCTCATCTGTAAAATGGGCGAATAGTACTTTGCAGAACTGCTGTGAGGATTGACAGAGAAAACTCCTGAAGAAGGCCTTCCATGTGGTAGGCACTCAGTAAATGGTAGCTACTATTACTAGAAAGGACAAGACTGAAGTAAAGGGAAAAATAAGACATTTGTTCCATTCATAGTCTGGTCTTAACAAAGAGGAAACCACAGGGATACCCACCGATACAGAAAGCTCCCTTCATCCCTTCCTCCTCGGCCAGCCTGAGCATGGTTTGCATGGTGAGCAAGGTCATCATCATGAAGGGAATGCTCTGGGACACTGCAGTGAGGAATCAATAAGCATTTCAAGGCTTCGTAGGGGAGGCAGATGAGGTGCAGCGGGAAGTTGTTCTCTATCCCTCCCCCACTGTAATGTCAGGCTGTAGTTAGAGAATCAATCTGTAGTTAGAGTCCCTTAAAATAAGGTGCTGGCTATACGGCCATCTGTACCTGTTGCTTAGTAGCAATTACTTACTGGAATAATTATTTTATTTATGTTCGTCCCTCCCACCAGAACTTGCCTGTATCCCCAGGGTCTAGCACAGGTGATAGGTGCTCAATAAATATCTGTTAAATTAAGTGGTTTAGAAAAAAACATCCTAGGAAACCCTTACTTCATGTAAGAGTTGAGTGGTTTGCAGAATACGGCTTGTGGAAAATGTGCTTCTGCAAACACAAAGACAGATGAAAGGGAAAATGAGGGTGGGAGAGAGTCCAGACAAATTCAGAGCAGTGTGGACCCGTGACTGGCCAGCAGGCTCATCTATGCTCATAAACAACAGCCCAAATGCCGCTATCAATGTTCTTTAGTATAAAAGAAGGGAGACATTCTCTCCCTTCTGCTGTTTGCTCCCATTTGGGTTTACACAATTAGAATGATTGTTTCCCAGGGAAAATGTGGACACTTCCCTCCGTACCGTAGCTCGTTGCCAGTTCAGCCAGGGCAAGCACAACGAATTCATTTGGTAGCTCCAGGATCCTGAAGTTATTTTGTACTTCATACATCACAGAGTTGAAATCATGTGCAGCGAGAGACACCAACACTTCCCCAGCTAGCATTCTGATTTCTCTGAGGATCTGAGGAAGAAAAGGAAAATAACAGTAACAACTAGGAAGAGCGGAACGAGTCAGCAGAGGGGAAATATTGATAGTTTACATAATATTTATAAGTTCCTTACCTTTTCAATAGAGGGAGAACAGGCTGTTACAAACCCAGTGTGTAAGACTCTAGGGTAGGTGTCAGTAGCTGGGAAAGCAGAGGTAATTCAAAAGCACCTCAAAGCCAGGTTTTAATAGGATTCTTGTAAACTTGGGGCAATACATGTTTTCTTGTTAATTAATCAGGTACCATGAACATAAGATTTACGTTTTATGTTGAAGTGATATGAATTACTGAAGGGAATGGAGAACAAAAAATGGGCTAGGATTTGGGCTAGAAAAACCCAAAGCTAGCTAGAGATTTGGGTTTTAGTATTGTCCTGATCTAATTATCCTTGATGTTGGAGATATTTGGAGGGACTTCTGCTTTTGGTAATAGTGAACGAGGTCAATTTGATCAACTTTCCTGCTCAGGAAAATAAAAAGTGCTGGGCAAGATATTAAAAAATATACTCATAGAAACATCAAAGAGATCACAATATAAGGTGGAATGAATTACTGAATTGAGATCTGGACAAGACTGGAAATCCAGAGAGATAAGCCCTGCTTTTGAGGCTGCTTTGTAGCATTTTGGGACAATAGTCAGAATTCAGGGCCAACCAATGGTGAGATCCTGGTCAATCTCACCTCTTATCTTTTGGGCTAAGACCTCAAAGGGCTGCACTGATATGAAAGGTTAAATAGGCTCTCCACAGACTGTAGTACAACATTGAGTCACAGAAGTTGCCCAGAAAAATCTCAAGCTCTGAAATTTATCATAGATTGTTTGTGCCCTTGGTAGGTAAACAAGTAAAAATTCTTTCTGGAAGGAAATAACATTATTTTAAGACTCAAATTATTTCTACAAATAATTTTTCAGATACAGTGCCTAGTAGATATAGACAAGTAGGCACGTGAAGAGATAAGAATTCATACGGGAGCCAAGAAACTTCGGTTCTAGTTATTTGTTCTGTCAATAGATAGCTGTATTACTTTGCAAACAATCTCTCTAAGCACCAACTTCCTCATCTACAAGTGGATGGGATATTACTCCTAAAGACTTTCTTAGCTCTACCTCGGTTTTCTCATCTGTGTTGGGGTAAATAATATGTGCTGTAACTGTATCCAGGTTACCATGAAGAACTAATAAAAGTGACCTGTGGTCCTGGCAGTGATGTAGAAAAGTTTATGGATGTCTGCATGGGTGCAGTTGGGTTAGGTAAAGACCTGTTGCTGGTCCTGACACTGACTCATCATCAAGGATCAAACTTACATTGTCATCTCTCATGTCCTTAGAAGCGTAATAAATCAACCTTTGGACAATTGCATCATCCAAGATGTCAGTATTCTGAATAATGGAAGTGAGATGACCATAAACGTCTTCCTGTGAACATACAAGGTTACACACAGAAATTTGAGTTGCAAAACTAAAGGAGTCAGATAAAGTCCAAATGAATAACACCGTTAAACTAAGCAACATATCTCTACTACACAATGGATTTTATATATCCTAAGTGGGACTTCCTTAACATAATATTTGTCTTTAGGAATCAAAGGCTTATAGGTAAAGCAAAGTTCATTCTAAAACCTATTTTAATTTGACTACATTTCTATGGCAAAATCTAACTGAAGGTAGGGGTGGGTTACCCAACATACTAAAGTCTCTTGAAATTCACTGTTGTAGGGCACTCAGGGCAATGGAAATGCCTATCAACCTAATCGTTGCTCTTACTACCAGAGAGTGACTATGGCATTAAAGAATACATTGCGATTCCCAAAGAGGCTGCTAAGTTATGAAACTTGTTCCTAAAGGGGATTTATAGGCCCTTACTTCATTCATGCCTTTGTGGAGAAGAAGTTGTAAATCCTTTTCCACAGAGCTGCAGTCTCTTGGAATTATATGGCTTGGCAGATGCTGGTGTGTGAGGGCTCTTCTCAATCTCTTAGGTGACCACATGGCCTTTGGAAGATGAGAGACAGGTGTTCTGAAATATCCAAGAGCCTCAGGCATGCTACCTTGAGGTACTATGCCTGTGTTTAACGTGTGAAATAGCTTGCTTTGCATAAGGGATTCTAATATGGAGTCAGGGTTGAGAACCACTGGATTAAGGGATAAAGGTGTAGGCACTGCCCTTCACAGGGAGGCTATGTTGAATAATGATTAGGAGCATCATTTTGGGGTCAGACAGGCTTGTGTTTGGATGTAATCCTGCTGTTCTTAGGCAGGTAACTTCTCTGGGCCTCACTTTTCTTAGTTGTCAAATGGAAATAACAATACCTACATCATAAATTTGTGAGGAGTGAACATAATACAATGCACTATTGTTTAGAAAGCATCTAGCTCTCTCCAGCCTTAGGTAAATGTTCAATGAACAGTAACTGTTGTTATTTTACAAAAGGTTGTTGAAGCCAGAAAAGCCTTCAAATCTCAGAGAAATAAATCTCTAATTGTGAAACAGCATTACAGATGAGTAGGGGGGGATCTTTGGGGATTTTCATAGGAGCCCTCAAATTCCTTACAGGACATTTGGTCCTGTCCAAAACATTCATAAGACATTTGGTCCCCACCAAAAAGTCCTTGACATGTTTTGTACAGGACCAAATGTCTGCTAACCCTCAAATTCCACAGGAGGAGTCTCTAATCCACATGGTTGTAAGTCTGACATCTCCCTTTTTCCACATCTATCTGTGTAAGGTTACGTAAGGGGGCATTCTTTTGCTAGCTTCTACAGTTGGATACTCTGAATCCTCAAATGCCAAATATCATTGTTTAAACATTACAATGACTTCCATTAAAACTGCATTTTCTGAAAAACTGAATGCCACTTAAGAAGCGAGAGAGAAAAGGGGAAGTTGAAGCAAAGAACGATGTAGATGAAATGTTGCATTAACTGGATTAGAAAAAGTGAATGGGGAAGAGACTTTTCTCTATTTTCCTTACCTTGCTAATATTATCTTCCTTGTTCAGCATGCCGAGAGTGAGGTTAATCTCTCCAAAAATCCCTAAAATGGACAGGAAAAGAAGAATTAAGAACATGCTGAAATGCCCTCCTGTGAATTATTATGCGATGGTTACCTCTCTCTCCTTCTCATTCTCTCCTTCTCTCTCTCTCCTCTCTCTTCTTTCCTTCTCTCTCCTTCTTTCCTCTCTCACCTCCTCCCTTTCTCCTACTCTTCTCTTCCTCTTGACTGCCACCTCTTTGATGGCAGGAACTGTGTCTTATTCATATTTCTTATAATTGACATACTTGAAAATAGAAGATGCTTAGTATTTTTCAAAACCTGAATTAAACGTGGAGGGGAAGATAAAAGATGCTAGATCCCTGTTTATCTCTCCAGTCATGTAGGCATCACCCTATATCCTCTTTAGCAAGGCTCAGCTCTCAGATTCCATGAACTGAATCCCTTACACCTGACTTGAGTAGGGGAGGGCAAGAGTGTAATAGAGCTTGTTATTTTCCACCTCCTTCCTCATTGCCCCCACCGCCCGCCCCCCAACTTATTTATTCACATACTCTTTCTCTCTGACTTCCCTTCTGGCCCTCTCAGATCCCTCTTCTGGTATCATGCTCATGCAACCTTGTTCTTTTCTGATAATGATCTAAATACTTTTGACTTGTACCTTCCAGGAATTATTTGAATAAAGCTTGTTGGAAAACTGAAAACACATATTTGAGTCCAGGGAATTGAGCAATTTCACACCACATGGCAAGTTGGTAGAAGGGATATTTCTCGATGTAGTGATTTTCCACAAGCCTCCAAATCAAACAACATAACCCTTTAGAACAGTCTTTTTTGGCAAAGCAGAATATTTCCAAAAGACTCTGCCAGTATTGAAGATTAAATAAGAAACTGCCTTTCTTTGTGTTGTAGCCCCACTTTCTCCTCAAGTAGACTATACATTTTTAAAGAAGGTAGGACACAATTATCTCTCAGGCTCCTAGTCTATCATTGGTCCTTTACAATCCATGTGATTTTATTATTTTGGAATAAAGGGAGAGTAGAGAGAAACAATCTTACTTTAGCATAGCTTTTCATAAAACCTTTTAAGGTGTACAGATCACCCTCAATGATGTACACCATTCCTCACCTCACATATGCATATCGTGACACAGACACAAAACACCTAATTCCTCAGGATCCGACGATGCTCACCTGCAGATTCCTCTGTGTCCTTGGCCATGTCTTGGCTGTTTCAGGCTCTCTAAGAGACGGCACCTAAGTATCAGAAATAATAAGGCTAACAAATCGAAGAAGCAGGTTGGCAAGTTTCTCACATAAGGTTCACATAAGGGTCTCTAAATGGAAGTCCCTCCACCACTTGATTGGCACAATGATCTGGAAGCTTCCAGTGATGGGCTGCTGCTGAGAAAGATGATGCTGTATTCTACCACTAGGACATTTTCTTGCTCCTGAGCTCCTGCTGACCAACAAAATGGCTTCATCTCACTGAATAGTGTCCTTTTGGTGGAGACCAGAGTATCTGAGAAGGAAGAAATTAGAGACTGAAACTCAAACAATTTTGGTAGACCAAAGGAGTTCTTCTCCCTAAACCTGGGTCCACTGATCACAGATTTGGGAATGGTTTTCAGTGGTCACTTTACTGGCCTGGTGTTGGTCAAGCCTTTATGGTGATCTTGTTGATTGTTCTACTTGGTGAAAGTCAGTCCACAAACTGGGCATGCTCAGTGGACCGGAATGCCCGTCAGGGGCAGTTGAATGGAACCTCCAACTGACAGCAGCAAAGCAAGACCTTCTCAGCCTCCCTCGCTTTCTCAGCCTCCCTTGCTATGTCCCCTATCACTGACTTGATCTGGATACTGCCCTCACTCCAGGCTCAGGCTTTTTTCTCTGACTCCATTCTCTCTTCTTGTTTTCAAATCATTCTTTACCTAGACCTCTTGGCTATAATGCTTTCAACTTTACTAGTACTTCAATCTGTTCTCAACTCCCCCCCACCCCAATCCTAAATCTATATACAATTTCTAATGTATGTCCAGATTGTAAGTTAAGGTGGCAGATGTCAGAGAGAGTAGGAACTGGGTACCAGCAATCTATAGGTCTGGGTGTGAAAGGTGCCAAGGAGAGGGGCTCACAACTGTCCTCAGCTGCTGCTTCTTCTCCAGCTCTTATCTTCCCTTCATTAAGGATATTTCCGATGCAAAGGTTAACTGCTTCCAACTAAACCTTCGGACTCATCTTCCTTTGCATAGATACTTTGCTCTGGATCTATTACAGAGGTCTTCAGTAGGCTGGTGGTTAAAAACATTTTCAGCTTCCCAAGTCAGCATCACTGTTTCTCAGAGCGTGGTCCACAAGTGTCTTGTAATAGTTGTCCTTATTTAATCTGGTGTCCTTATTTAAAATATCCATTCCCAGGGATACCTCACACCTGGTAAATTACAACGGGGTTTGGAATCTGTATTTTTAATGCATACCCCTAGCGATCCTTGGGTTCACTAACGTCTGAGAGACACTGGCCAAGATCCTTGTGCAATCACCCACTAGTGGATAACTGAAAATTTAGCACTTACTTGAAGGGTGTTCATTGTGTTTGGGCGAGAACAGCAGCTGTTCATCTCCAGAACCGTGACTCACTCACCCACTGGAGAATAGACCACGAATTAGTGGGTCAGAGAGGTAACGAGGTGATGAGAGGCAACCCGAATCTCTTAATGTCTTATAGGGAAATAAAAATGTTGGAAATGATGTACCCTTAGAATCTTAAAGGACAATGTACAGTAGAATCAATACTAAGAAAGCCAGCCATTTAGGTGATCGTTGTAATCAATTTCTTACTCTTTTCGTGAATTGTGACAAATGATTTTTTCGAGTGTCTGTACATAAAGATTTTCTCGATTTCATAGAGATTTGGGAAACTAGGAGATGATTGATTTATACTGACTTTGTAATTTATTCATCAGGGCAATCAAAACATCTTTTTTGCAAAATATTCTTTGAGATAAAGCAATTTACCCATCAACCTCTCTTTTCATATGGTAATATTGCAGATAGATTTTTAAAAAGTCATTTTCCCATTACTTCCTACTCTTTATGCTAGGCTAGCACAATATGGGTTTGATTTCTCTGAAGCCCTAGAAGGGTGCTAAACCCTAATTCTCAAAGCTAATAGGATGGCAGGTGCTAACTAATGAAGTATTGTTTCTAGATATATGATTGCAGGGGAGTTGATATTCAACTTGCTAAAGAACTGAGGTGTCTCCCTGGGTATAGTGTAACCACTTCCTTTCAGTGTGACTTGTCCAACGATACTACCCAACCCTAGGAGTACTATGTTCCCAAATGCAGTGCTATCTGACAAGAATATTAATAAGGCAGTAAAGGACAAATATAAAGCTTTGGGAGAATAGATATATGAAAATAATATCAAAATATTATAGACATTTAAATTTTGTGAAAATAAAATTTAAAATTTTTGTGGTTTTAATGGTTTCATCATAGAGTACAATTCACTTAAACCTTAACATGAATCTTTTTATTCTTTAAAAGAAGTGTTCGATTTTATAAAAGATATTAAAAATGAAATTAAGCTCTGATTTTTGGGGGCTTGTTTCATGATATAAGCCTAATTCCTTGTACTCTAGTACATAAACAGGCAATAAATATGACATGGTAGTTTCATACAGAAGTAGATTAAATATGTCTCTGTTGTAAGTGGGCTCCCATTTTCCTCTTTTGATTTTCCCTTCCTCTTTCCTTGCTCCCTCCTCCCTCTCCTCTCTCTCCTGTGTTCTCTTTGTTTCTCTCCTCCTCTCTGGTCTCTCTTCCTCTCTTCCTGTTTCTCTTCCTCTTTCTTTGCTTTTTCTTCTTGTAGTAAACAATAACAACAAAAGAATGATGTCCAGTATAGTTAAGTGTGGTTCAATTCAACACACATTTACTGACTACTTGTTGGGCAAAAAGCCCCGTGATGGAGGTGCATGGAGGTACCATCATGAGAGGTCACGTCCTAACCTCAAGGAATTTGCAGTCTACGGGGAGAAGTCAGTCCACTGACACAACTAACTGACAAATGATCCAGAGTAGTGATAATTATGCTAAGGCATAAACCAAAAGCATAACGAATTGTGAATTCTGTCCACAGAGCACAAGGGTAGTGCTTGAGATGGTCTTTGAAAGTAGAGATGAGCCCTCTGAATAACATACAGAGAAACTCATCTTCTTTCTCTAAGTAGAAGACAGCAGACCCTCTAATTAGCCTGTTTCTTCATCAGTATGAATAGTGAACATAAATAATCGCATTTTCTTGATTTTTTTCTATTTATTTACCAACATTTAGACTGCTATCCAAAGCAAATGTACAGTGTTCAGCCATGATACTATGATAAAACATATATTCAAAATACTTTTTTTTCTTCAGAGCAGAATTCACGTAGGAAACAAAAATAAAATGAAGAAACAGTATGAGATTTGGAGTTCAGAAACTTGGATTGTGTCTAAATTCTGCTACAAGCTAGTTGTATTACTCTGGGAAAAATCAGTCTCTCTGGACGGAGTTTGAGTTTTCAGTTGCAAAGATGAAACAATCAGGTTAGTTAACATAAAAGTCATTCCCTGCATGAAGCAACTTTGTTTTCACTTTCTCAGTGATACCAAAACCAGGTATACTGTTATTTTTAATCCCTAAACAACAAACTTATAAATGAATTGTTTGGACTGTGCCCTTTTGTGGATAGGGAATTTCTGATACTCTTCCCCACATAAACCCAGCACGGAGACTTCCTTCGTCCTTGCACTGATAGCAGCGGCCAGTGACGTAGGGAGAGGAAGTTGGAGGAGCATCTAGGGATTGAATACAAGGCAACCATCACTGTGGACAGCAAAGGAAGACACGTGAATGTACTTTCACAAAGCCTCATAAAATGACTTGAGCCTCAGTTAATGATTCTTGATTAATAATCCTCAAGAGACATGAGCTATGAATTGCTAATCTGAAGCATGTATAAACAGCACTTACTCTCCTGTATATTATTAAGCGTGCTGCATTTTAAAATTGAGGCTATGATTTTAAAGTCATCCCTCAGGAATTCAGAAGAAGCTTAAGAATTTAGTCTTGACAAGGGAACTTGCTGATGGATTTATAAAGTAGTTTCACTCTCAAGTGATAAATAATTCAAGCCTCTGCAGATGAGTAAGTAATTTTCTAGCAAATTGTTTCCCCAAAGCCTCTCATATTAAGCATTTCTAGCTTCATTACTAACAGGTGTCAGGAGAAGAACACAGCCTGACTTTGTAATTTGGAGTAGTGAGAGAAGCGACAGGAGACCTTTGTACCTCTGAACACCATGCCTGGTGGCCTGACATCATGAGAGCTGGTTTTCTGCTTTCTGAAGCTTATTCAACCCTAGTCAGAGATTTTAGAAGGACTAGGTCTTAACTGTCTCAGTGACCTCTTGGACCCTCAGGTTGCATTAGTGAGAAATGAAACATCATCTTTTTGGCTGAGGAGTTCACCTTTAATGGTTTCTAGATAATTCAAAGTAAGATTCTTTCATTACCACAGCATTTCAGAATGAATTACTTGGGTCCTGTAACTGCATAAGTATACAAATCTTAGAAGAAACAATCATCAGTATATTTTTAAGGAATAGATTGTAGTTCTAGAAATACAATATTCTTTTCAGCTGTTTCATTCATTGTGCTCTTATATCTCCAACAAATATTTCTGTTTTGCTGTATGAATTTTTGTAATGATTTTTTTTACTTCAGAGAAAATAAATTAAAAATACTATAAAAAAGAGACAATTCCATTGCCTATGGGTGATTATCTTATATTTAGAAAGAAAAATCTTTTACTTTTGTTTTTGAAGAAATAATCACATTTCTGTTGTTTTTTGTAATAATTAATCTTATTATTTTTATAAGATTAAAAACACATTTCTAATTCATGATTTTGGTGGTTTCAGTGGCTTCTAGGTATGCTGTAAAAATGTGGATATCTTTTCTTTATATCTTTATTGGAGTATAATTGCTTTACAATGTTGTATTAGCTTCTGCTGTACAACAAAGTGAATCAGCTATACGTATACATATATCCCCATTTCCCCTCCCCCTTGAGCCTCCCTCCCACCCTCCCTATCCCACCCCTCTAGGTGGTCACAAAGCACGGAGCTGGTCTCCCTGTGCTATGTGGCTGCTTCCCACTAGCTATCTATTTTACATTTGGTAGCGTATATGTGTCAATGCTACTCTCTCAAAAATGTGGATATCGTCACATTAGACTTAGAAACTTTTAAAATTCTACAGTTGTTCAATTAATTTTGTAAAAACAACTTATTAAGTAAAGCTGTTCAAAACATTTTAATCAAGTGATAGTAAACTATTAGATAAAATTTCAAATAATAAAATTTCTGGTTACAAGTCACACTCAAATATGAGTAGGAATTTTTGCTGGAAAGAAGGCAAATCACAAGACCATACTCTGGATCCAGGATTGAGAAACAAACATAACTTTCATGGCTGGTCCTTGCATTGATGTATGTAATT
This sequence comes from Eschrichtius robustus, assembly GCF_028021215.1. NCBI lineage: Eukaryota > Metazoa > Chordata > Mammalia > Artiodactyla > Eschrichtiidae > Eschrichtius > Eschrichtius robustus. Next base: position 33,886,517 of record NC_090825.1, read on the forward strand.
CTTCCTCTGCTTCTGTAGTGCACAGAGATGAACACGCAAGTTCAAGTAGAGGAAACTGGAGCCCATGACAGCATTTTGTGCTGACTAAAATAGAAAAGTAGATATATTCATTAATAAATATTAGAGATGTTTAACAGTAAAGTTATTTGATCTACCCAAGGTTCACTTTTATCTTCTATAAAATGGTTAGGTGAGAAGATTAAATGGGTAATGCAAGGGAAAGACATGGCACCAAGTTTTCATTAAGTTATTGTTATCTGTTATTTTGTTTGTGTTGTTCTTGTTCTTGTTGAATTTATAACATAAACGGAAAACAGACTAATCAGGCCACATCATTCCAGCAGCATTATGCTTATTGAAGTTTTAAGAGTATGGTTTCTGATTTTAAGAAAACGTGTTTTTCCAGGACTTTTTATGAAATAATCATACTCATGATATAATCAATCTAATTGTTACTCAATAGTAGTTACTTCTTAAGCATTTCTCATTTATATTATATTTTGTCAAATAATATTCCTTAACTCCTCACTGCTTCCTGATAGTATATTAATTCAACAAAAGCAAATATACAGATCATTTTACAAACTAAACTATGTGATTTCTAAGTCTGTTTCTCTTTATTGATTATTTTTATTTCTCTTATTGGTCATATTTTCCTGCTTCTTTGAATGTCATTTTTTTCCCATTAGATGATGGGTATTATTAATTTTTTTCTTGTCAAGTGTTGAATATTTTTGAACTTTGTTCTGTGACACAGCTAAGTTACTCGGAAACAATTTGATCCTTTCCGAGCTTGCTTTTAAGTTTTATAAGGTGTGGGGACCAGGCAACCTTAATATAGGTCTAATTTGGCCCCATTACTGAGGTGATGCCTTTGTCAGTACTGAGTCCCATGAATTACGAAGTTTTCCACTTTGGCTGGATTCTCTGTTCAAGAGTTCAATCCACCTCTAACAATACCTACCCAAAGATAGCATCAGATTCCACAGGTAAAGGGTTCAGTCCCAAAAGACTGCCCCACACCCCACTCCCCACCTTACATGCCAGTCACAAGCCCAGGTTATCACCTGTGCTTCTGACCTACCAGCTATAGATTGGAGTTTCCCATGAACCCCTCCTCGGATTCCACTAATTTACTAGAGTAGCTCACGGAAACTTAGTGAAACATTTTATTACTGGATCACCAGTTTATTATAAAAAGCTATAACTCGGGAACAGCCATATGAAAGAGGTGCATAGGGCAAGGTATGGGGAAAGGGCACGGAACTTCCATGCCCTCCCCAAGTGCATCATTCTGCCCACATCTCCCAGTGTTCACCAACCTGGAAACTCACTGAACCCTGTCCTCTTGGGTTTTTATGGAGGCTTTATTGCTTGGGCTTAATTGATTAAATTGTTGACCAATGGTGACTGAATTCAATCTCCAACCCCTCTCCCATCTGCAGAGGTCATGGACTGAAAGTTCCAATCGTCTTAAGCTGGCTCCAATGGCAACTAGTCCCATCCTTTGATGCTTTCCAAAAGTCACCTCATTAACATAACAAAAACTTCTTTATCACTCTTAATACTTAGGAAATTCCAAGGGTTTTAGGAGCCCTGAGCCAGGAACGTGGGTGGAAACCAGATATATATGACAAATATGTTTTGGTCATCTGAATGATAAAAACATATATTTTTATATATAACAATATTGCATATGATTTTAAGGCCAACATGAATCAAAATCTGCTACTGCCTACTGTGACTTAACAACATGTGGGCTATATCAGGATAATTGTTTTTCCCAATTTACAAAACATTAGTGCAGTAGAAAAGACAATACTAAGGAAAAGAAGAGAAAATAAGCTTAAAGACAGCAACACTGTACAATTTAAACTATAAACATTTGCTTTATAAAGATAAACTATACAACATAAGAAGCCATACTTTTAAAAGCATGTGTGTGTGTCTATGTGTTTGTGTCTGTGTCTGTGTGTGTATGTATATATCTTATTTGCATTAAAAATTGGCAAAGTATCTCATTCAGAAGTTATAGTATTTAGACAGATTTGTTGCTCTGAAGTTGGAACTTAAATATTTCCCTTGCTTGTCAAGAAATGTCACTTAGAAGATTTATTAAATGAGTACCATATGCACATCTAAATTTAGACAGTTTTATTTAAGTGACTGAACTAGAAATTCTCACAAGGGCCATTTTACCTCAATTTGTGCTGACTGCATTGTTGTTAGATATAGCTTTCTCCACTGCAGGAGGATCATCAGGCTTCTCTGAGTATTTTGCTAATGTCTGGGAATACCTCTCCTTCCTTTGGCATATGGTGGAATAGCATGTATGTATGAGAGGACCTTAAAATTGGAAAGGATGTTAGGTGGTCATACAGGCTCACCTATGTCTACTGCAGGACTCCTACTCTTCTCCGCACTCTTTCAGTTCTTAGCGGGTGGCAACTTGGCCTCTGCTGGAAAACGACCAGGAACAGGAACTTTACCGCTTCCACACAGCTAGACTATACCATTTTGACACAACTCTAAATTATTAGAAAGCCCAGCTGACGAGTCAATTTCTTTGGTTTTGGAAAGCCTATGTTTGCTGCAGATCTGTCCTTTGTAGTAGGAAAATTCTGTTCTTGCTTCCATATGATAGTACTTCAAATATTTGGAAAGGTTTCCAGAACCATTCTACACCTCACAGATTTTCTGTTTTCTAGGAAATTCTCTAAATGATCTCTTAAATAGTTCTTCCAATAACATGGTTTCCACGTCTCTTACCATCCTTCTCATTTTCTTCTGAATACTTTCTAGTGTTTAAAAGCCCCTCTTTACTGTCTGTAACTGATAACAATATTTCATATTGATGTGGACATTGAATTTCTCTTACTTCAGCATAAGATTTAAGGATTTTTTGTTTGGTTTTGTTTTTTGGTAGTTGTTAGCAGCTCTATTACATTGGGTTTCTATGCTGTAATTAACTCACAGAAGCTTTTTCACTTGAACTGCCATCATACCAGATCTTCCCCAACTTACATTTGTGCAAAGGAATTTTAAAAGCCAATCCCCAAATGTATTACTTTGTTAAATATAGTCTTATTTATTTTGGTTTATCATTATAATTTACTTTGATCATTTTGTCTCCTAACTTACTGAATATACCTCCTAGTTTTTAGAAAAAAATTAAATTAAATATATCTACCTTAAATGAGGGCAAGGAATTCTACTTGCTTATTCATTTCTCTGTTTCTAGTTCCTAGAATAGTGCTAGGCATATAATAAGTGCTCAATAAATATTTGTTGAATGAATAAATTAAAAATAAACATTTAAAAATATTTTAGAGCCTATAAATTGGGTATCATCTCCCCCACAAGAATATTTAGGAATTGATAACACTGGCCAGCCAGTAGGAGAGAATATTAAGGGACCAGAGACATGTTTATTGAGATGAAGGATAAATATTTTTAAAGAACTAAGAAAATAAGCTTACACTTACTCAGGTAGGTGAGCCAACTTCTGGATCATGGGATTTCAGGTGGCATACAAATATAGAACAAATCATAACTACACATGACACGAGGAGAGACATACTTGTCAGCAGGAAGGAGAATTGAGTTTGTGAGGACCAGAGACTGTCCCAGAGAGGAGCACAGCAGGAGCCTGGAGGCCTCAACAACCCCAACCCAATGGACAAAACTCAGCTACTAGAAGGAACAGAGCAGAATAATAATTAATGGAAAACAGGATCATATAGGTTTAAAGATGGACTGCATGAGGAAGGGAGTGGGGCTAGCACTGCATTTTGAGGACAGCTACCCTGGTGCCCAAGATTTACTCCTAGTTCTTGAGATCTGGGTCTAATTGGAAGAAGACCTTGAGGGATAAGAGTGTCAGTGTTATGGACTGAATATTGTGTTCCTTCAAAATTCATATGTTGAGGGTGGACCTAGAGATTATCTTACTAAGTGAAGTAAGTCAGAAAGAGAAAGAAAAATACTGTATGATATCACTTATGTGTGGAATCTAGAATATGACACAAATGAACTTATTTACAAAGCAGAAATAGAGAACAGACTTGTGGTTGCCAAGGGGGAGGGGGATGGGAGGAAGATGGATTGGGAGTTTGGGATTAAGATGCAAACTATTATGTATAGAATGGATAAACAACAAGGTCTTACTGTATAGCACAGGGAATTATATTCAATATCCTGTGGTAAACCATAATGGAAAAGAATATGAAAAAGAATATCTGGGCTTCCCTGGTGGCGCAGTGGTTGGGAGTCTGCCTGCCAATGCAGAGGTCACGGGTTCGAGCCCTGGTCTGGGAGGATCCCGCATGCCGCGGAGCAACTAGGCCCGTGAGCCACAATTACTGAGCCTGCGCGTCTGGAGCCTGTGCTCCGCAACAAGAGAGGCCACGATAGTGAGAGGCCCGCGCACTGTGATGAAGAGCGGCCCCCACTTGCCAGAACTCTAGAAAGCCCTCGCACAGAAACGAAGACCCAACACAGCCATAAATAAATAAATAAAAGGTTAAAAAAAAAAAAAAGAATATCTATATCTATATCTATCTATTAACACAACATTGTAAATCAACTATACTTCAGTAAAATAAATTTAAAAAATTCATATGTTGAAATTCTAAGCCCCAATGTGGTAGTATTAGGTGGTGGAGCCTTTGGGAGGCAATTAGGTCATGAGGGTGGAGCCCTCATGAATGGTATAAGGGCCCTTATAAAGGAGACCCCAGAGAAGTCTCTTTCTGCCATGTGAGGTTACAACAAGAAGCTGGTGTATATTCTGCTGTCAAGATTGGCTTGGGAAAGGGGTCTGGTTCTGGACTGCCTATAGGGAGAATTTGGAGAGTCACTTTCTAGAAATGGGACAGATGGAGAAAGGAAAATCATGCAGGAATTGAAATGTGAGGCTGGACCCTAGATTATTCTGTCTTTATTGACATTGATGAACCATCTATTTGAGGATTGATTCTCAATAATTCTACGAATTTTTCTCCCTGTATGTATCCATCACATAGTTTTCTCTCTTGACTCTATGGTTGTGAGAGTTTTTGTTAATTGCTCAGTTGAAATAAAACTATGCTCTTTAAGGCACTCCTAATGCTTTTGTTTTGTTTTATAAAGATTGTACATTTATGTATGACTGTCCATATCTACCAAAGTGATTCTCTATGAGCCTAGTTCTCACTTTCACTTTTTCTTTTCCCCTTTATGCTCATTCTTCCTTCTGCACCCCTAATCAAAACATCAGACAGTAAAATTTCACAGAGAGTACAAGGGGAGGAAAGTAGGTTTATTGAGCACATACTAGATGCTAGATACAATATCTTGGTGCATTTAATTATTTTAATGTCTAATCCTCCAACAAAACTATAAAGTGGGCATTACTATTCTTATTTCACAAATGAGGAAACCAAGGCTGACAGAGGATATAATGAAAGGGGCTTGGAAAGAAAGATAATTAAATTTCAAAGGCAAACTTGGTCTTTATGATCTAGAATTGAGTCAAGTGGTTAAGTAGAGGAAGTTTCTCTATAGTACTGCCTTCACATTTTCCTTTTGGGACCGATTCTAATGTCTATCCTCCTTGTGTCCTATCCAAGCACATAAGTAGTTCAAGCTTGGATTCAGTCCAAATTTACTTATGTCATATCCCATTCTCTAAGGTATATCATCCACTTGACAAGATCAGAATGGAATAATCCAATAAATTTCTCTCTGCATCTGCCCTCGAGGTTCAGCTGTTACTGATATGGGGTAGATCTGTGTATTTTCAGGGGGACTTCTTGAGACCCCTGAAAATGACAAGTGTGCAAATTTCAGGTATCATGATAAGCTGGATTATTCTGAGATTTGAGGCAGGAGTGAAGTCATGAAGACAGCAAGATTTTCAGAGTGTTTAAAACATCCCACACCCAGTGTGTTCAGGGGATACCTTGATTCTCATGTCTTTGGCTTATATAGTGTACATTGTCATCTTTACAATGCTTACACATACTTCATCTCATCAAAGCCCCACAAGGTAAAGAAGGGCATCTATTTTTAACTACATTTTACTGTTGAGGAGACCAAGGCTTCCACTGACATGGCAACTTGCTCACATCTCCTGACTTCAGGAATAATCCCCTTCCCTAATTTCTTTAGTGAAACCAGCAGGTGCTCAACGTGAGTTGGAAAATGGATTGATTGAGTGTTTAAAAATTTTGTTGACTGGGCGCCTTCAAGATGGCGGAGGAGTAGGACGTGGAGATCACCTTCCTACACACAAATACATCAAAACTACATCTACATGTGGAACAACTCCTACAGAACACCTCTTGAATGTTGGCAGAAGACCTCAGACTTCCCAAAAGGCAAGAAACTCCCCAAGTACCTGGGTAGGGTAAAAGAAAGAAGGAAAAACAGAGACAAAACCATATGGATGGGACCTGCACCTCTGGGAGGGAGCTGTGAAGGAGGAAGAGTTTCCACCAACTAGGAAGCCCCTTCACTGGCAGAGATGGCAGGTGGGTGGGGGTGAAGCTTCAGAGCCACAGAGGAGAGCGCAGCAATAGGGGTGTGCAGGGCAAAGGGGAGAGGTTCCCTCACAGAGGATGGGTGCCAACCAGCACTCACCAGCCTGAGAGGCTTGTATGCTCATCCGCTGGTGCAGGTGGGGGCTGGGAGCTGAGACTCCAGTTTTGGAGGTCAGGTCCCAGGGAGAGGACTGATGTTGGCTGTGTGAGCACAGCTTGAAGGGGGTTAGTGCACCACAGCTAGCCGGGAGGGAGTTTGGGAAAAATGTCTGGAACTGCCTAAGAGGCAAGAGACCATTGTTTTGGGGTGCGTGAGGGGAGAGGATTCAGAGCACCGTCTAAACGAGCTCCAGAGATGGGCGCAAGCTGCGGCTATCAGTGCGCACCCCAGAGACCGCATGAGATGCTAAGGCTGCTGCTGCAGCCACCAAGAAGCCTGTGTGCAAGCACAGGTCACTATCCACACCTCCCCTCCCGAGAACCTGTGCAGCCTGCCACTGCCAGGGTCCAGGGATCCAGGGACAACTTCCCTGGGAGAACACATGGTGCGCCTCAGGCTGTTGCAACGTCACGCTGGCCTCTGCTGCCGGATCGCCCCGCGTTTCATACCCCTCCCTTCCCCCGGCCTGAGTGAGCCAGAACCCCCTAATCAGCTGCTACTTTAACCCTGTCCCGTCTAAACAAAGAACAGACACCCTCAGGCGAGCTACACGCAGAGGCAGGGCCAAATCCAAAGCTGAACCCCAGGAGCTGTGCGAACAAAGAAGAGAAAGGGAAATTTCTCCCAGCAGTCTCAGGAGCAGCAGATTAAATCTCCACAATTAACTTGATGTACCCTGCATCTCTGCAATACCTGACTAGACAACAAATCATCCCAAAACTGAGGCGGCGGACTTTGGGAGCAACTGTAGAATTGGGGTTTGCTTTCTGCATCTAATTTGTTTCTGGTTTTATGTTTATCTTAGTTTAGTATTTAGAGCTTATTATCATTGGTAGATTTGTTTATTGATTTGGATGCTCTCTTCCTTTATATATATATATATATATATAAGCTCTCCCAGAGATTTCATCCCAATGCTAAGATCCAGCTACACTCAATGACCAGCAAGCTACAGTGCTGGACACCCCATGCCAAACAACTAGCAAGACAGGAATACAATCCCACCCATTAGCATATAGGCTGCCTAAAGTCATAATAATTTCACAGACACCCCAAAACACATCATCAGACATAGTCCTGTGCACGAGAAAGACAAGATCCAGCCTCATCCACCAGAAAACAGGCACCAGTCCCCTCCACCAGGAAGCCTACACAACCCACTGAACCAACCTTACCCATAGGAGCAGACACCAAAAACAACGGGAACTATGAACCTACAGCCTGTGAAAAGGAGACCCCAAACACAGTAAGTTAAGCAAAATGAGAAGACAGAGAAATATGCAGCAGATGAAGGAGCAAGGTAAAAATCCACCAGACCAAACAAATGAAGAGGAAATGGGCAGTCTACCTGGAAAAAAATTAAGAGTAATGATAGTAAAGATGATCCAAAATCTTGGATATAGAATAGAGAAAATACAAGAAACATATAACAAAGACCTAGAAGAACTAAAGAGAAAACAAACAATGATGAGCAACACAATAAATGAAATTAAAAATTCTCTAGAAGGAATCAATAGCAGAATAACAGAGACAGAAGAATGGAAAAATGACCTGGAAGATAAAATAGTGGAAATAACTACCACAGAGCAGAATAAAGAAAAGAATGAATAGAACTGAGGAGAATCTCAGAGACCTCTGGGACAACATTAAATGCAACAACATTCGCATTATAGGGGTCCCAAAAGAAGAAGAGGAAAAAAAGCAGACTGAGAAAATATTTGAAGAGATTATAGTTGAAAACTTCCCTAATATGGATAAGGAAATAGTCAATCAAGTCCAGGAAGCACAGAGAGTCCCATACAGCAAAATCCAAGGAGAAACATGCCAAGACACATATTAATCAAAGTATCAAAAATTAAGTACAAAGAAAAAATATTAAAAGCAGCAAGGGAAAAACAACAAATAACATACAAGGGAATCTCTATAAGGTTAACAGCTGATCTTTCAGCAGAAACTCTGCAAGCCAGAAGGGAGTGGCAGGACATATTTAGAGTGATGAAAGGGAAAAACTTACAACCAACATTATTCTACCCAGCAAGGATCTCCTTCAGATTCTACAGAGAAATTAAAACAGACAAGCAAAAGCTAAGAAAATTCAGCACCACCAAACCAGCTTTACAACAAATGCTAAAGAAACTTCTCTAGGCAGGAAACACAAGAGAAGGAAAAGACGTACAATAACAAACACAAAACAATTAAGAAAATGGTCATAGGAACATACATATCGATAATTACCTTAAATGTAAATGGATTAAATGCTCCCACCAAAAGACATAGACTGGCTGAATGGATACAAAAACAAGACCCATATATATGCTGTCTACGAGAGACCCACTTCAGACCTAGAGACACATACAGACTGAAAGTGAGGGGATGGAAAAAGAGATTACATGCAAATGGAAATCAAAAGAAAGGTGGAGTAGCAATTCTCGTATCAGAAAAAATAGACGAAAATAAAGACTATTACAAGAGACAAAGAAGGACACTACATAATGATCAAGGGATCAATCCAAGAAGAAGATATAACAATTGTAAATATTAATGCACCCAACAGAGGAGCACCTCAAAACATAAGGCAAATGCTAACAGCCATAAAAGGGGAAATTGACAGTAACACAATAATAGTAGGGGACTTTAACATACCACTTTCACCAATGGAGAAATCATCCAAAATTAAAATAAAAAGGAAACAAACTTTAAATGATACATTAAACAAGATGGACTTAATTGATATTTATAGGACATTCCATCCAAAAGCAGCAGATTACATTTTCTTCTCAAGGGCTCATGTAACATTTTCCAGGATAGATCATATCTTGGGTCACAAATCAAACCTTGGTAAATTTAAGAAAATTGAAATCATATCAAGTATCTTTTCCAAGTAAAACACTATGAGGCTAGATATCAATTACAGGAAAAAATCTATAAAAAATACAAACACATGGAGGCGAAACAGTACACTACTAAATAACCAAGAGATCACTGAAGAAATCAAAGAGGAAATCACAAAATACCTAGAAACAAATGACAATGAAAACACGATGACCCAAAACCAATGGGATGCAGCAAAAACAGTTCTAAGAGGGAAGTTTATAGCAATACAATCCTACCTCAAGAAACAAGAAGCATCTCAAATAAACAACGTAACCTTACACCTAAAGCAATTAGAGAAAGAAGAAAAAAACACCTGAGATTTAGCCGAAGGAAAGAAATCATAAAGATCAGATCAGAAATAAATGAAAAAGAAATGCAGGAAACAATAGCAAAGATCAATAAAACTAAAAGTTGGTTCTTTGAGAAGATAAACAAAATTGTGAAACTATTAGCCAGACTCATCAAGGAAAAAGGGAGAGGACTAAAATCAACAGAACTAGAAATGAAAAAGGAGAAGTAACAACAAACACTGCAGAAATAAAACGGATCAAGAGAGATTACTACAAGCAACTCTATGCCAATAAAAAGGACAACCTGGAAGAAATGGACAAATTCTTAGAAAAGTACAACCTTCCGAGACTGAACCAGGAAGAAATAGAAAATATAAACAGACCAATCACAAGCACTGAAATTGAAACTGTGATTAAAAATCTTCCAAAAAACAAAAGCCCGGGACCAGATGGCTTCACAGGTGGATTCTATCAAACATTTAGAGAAGAGCTAACACCTATCCTTCTCAAACTCTTCTAAAATATAGCAGAGGGAGGAACACTCCCAAACCCATTCGACAAGGCCACCATCACCCTGATACCAAAACCAGACAAGATGTCACAAAAAAAGAAAACTACAGGCTAATATCACTGATGAACAGAGATGCAAAAATCCTCAACCAAATACTAGCAAACAGAATCCAACAGCACATTAAAAGGATCATACACCATGATCAAGTGAGGTTTATCCCAGGAATGCAAGGATTCTTCAATATACACAACTCAATCAATGTGATAAACCATATTAACATTTGAAGGAGAAAAACCATATGATCATCTCAATAGATGCAGAAAAAGCTAACAACAAAATTCAACACTCATTTATGATAAAAACCCTGCAGAAAGTAGGCATAGAGGGAATTTACCTCAACATAATAAAGGCCATATATGACAAATGCACAGGCAACATCATTCTCAATGGTGAAAAACTGAAACCATTTCCACTAAGATCAGGAATAAGACAAGGTTGCCCACTCTCACCACTATTATTCAACATAGTTTTGGAAGTTTTCGCCACAGCAATCAGAGAAGAAAAAGAAATAAAGGAATCCAAATCGGAAAGGAAGAAGTAAAACTGTCATTGTTTGCAGATGACATGATACTATACATAGAGAATCCTAAAGATGCTACCAGAAAACTACTAGAGCTAATCAATGAATTTAATAAAGTTGCAGGATACAAAATTAATACAAAGAAATCTCTTGCATTCCTATACACTAATGATGAAAATTCTGAAAGAGAAATTAAGGAAACACTTCCATTTACCATTGCAACAAAAAGAATAAAATACCTGGGAATAAACCTACCTAAGGAGACAGGAGACCTGTATGCAGAAAACTATAAGACACTGATGAAAGAAATGAAAGATGATACAAACAGATGGAGAGATATACTATGTCCTTGGATTGGAAGAATCAACATTGTGAAAATGACTATACTACTCAAAGTAATCTACAGATTCAATGCAATCCTTCTCAAACTACCACTGGCATTTTTTACAGAACTAGAACAAAAAAGTTCACAATTTGTATGGAAACATAAAAGACCCCAAAAAGCCAAAGCAATCTTGAGAAAGAAAAACGGAGCTGGAGGAATCAGGCTCCTGGACTTCAGACTATACTACAAAGCTACGGTAATCAAGACAGTATGGTACTGGCACAAAAACAGAAATATAGGTCAATGGAACAGGATAGAAAGCCCAGAGATAAACCCACGCATATATGGTCACCTTATCTTTGTTAAAGGAGGCAAGAACATACAATGGAGAAAAGACAGCCTCTTCAATAAGTGGTGCTGGGAAAACTGGACAGATACATATAAAACAATGAAGTTAGAACACTCCCTCACACCATATACAAAAATAAACTCAAAATGGATTAAAGACCTAAATGTAAGACCAGACACTATAAAACTGTTAGAGGAAAACATTGGCAGAACACTCCATGACATAAATCACAGCAAAATCCTTTTTGACCCACCTCCTAGAGAAATGGAAATAAAAACACAAATAAACAAATGGGGCCTAATGAAACTTCTAAGCTTTTGCACAGCAAAGGAATCCATAAACAAGACAAAAAGACAACCCTCAGAATGGGAGAAAATATTTGCAGATGAAGCAACAGACAAAGGATTAATCTCCAAAATATGCAAGCAGCTCATGCAGCTCAATATCAAAAAAACAAAAAACCTAATCAAAAAATGGGCAGAAGACCTAAATAGACATGTCTCCAAAGAAGATATACAGATTTTCAGCAAACACATGAAAGGATGCTCAACATCAGTAATCATTAGAGAAATGCAAATCAAAACTACAATGAGGTTTCACTTCACTCCGGTCAGAATGGCCATCATCAAAAAATCTACAAAACAATAAACGCTGGAGAGGGTGTGGAGAAAAGGGAACCCTCTTGCACTGTTGGTGGGAATGTAAATTGATACAGCCACTATGGAGAACAGTGTGGAGGTTCCTTAAAAAACTAAACGTAGAACTACCATATGGCCCAGCAATCCCAGTACTGGGCATATACCCTGAGAAAACCATAATTCAAAAAGAGTCACGTACCACAATATTCATTGCAACTCTATTTACAATAACCAGGACATGGAAGCAACCTAATTGTCCATCGACAGATGAATGGATAAAGAAGATGTGGCACATATATACAATGGAAGAAAGGAAGTTGAGTTCGTTTTGAGGTGGATGGACCTAGAGACTGTCATACAGAGTGAAGTAAGTCAGAAAGAGAAAAACAAATACCGTATGCTAACACATATATAGGGAATCTAAAAAAAAAAAAAAGGTTCTGAAGAACCTAGGGGCAGGACAGGAGTAAGGACGCAAACATAGAGAAAGGACTTGAGGACACGGGGATGGGGAAGGGTAAGCTGGGACGAAGTGAGAGTGACATGGACATATATACCCTGCCAAATGTAAACTAGATAGCTAGTGGGAAGCAGCCGTATAGCACAGGGAGATCAGCTCGGTGCTTTGTGACCACCTAGAGCGGTGGGATAGGGAGGGTGCGAGGGAGACGCAAGAGGGAGGAGATATGGGGATACATGTATATGTATAGCTGATTCACTTTGTTATACAGCAGAAACTAACACACTTTGTAAAGCAATTATACTCCAATAAAGATGTTAAAAAAATATAAAAATACAAATTTTGTTATTTTGCTGAACACTGAGGTGCAGAACAGGATGAGGGCACTTCAAGGGGCTTAAAGCCCGAGCTGAGAGTTAAGTTAATGTCCTCTTGGTAGCATCTGGGTGTCATGGAGGAGGCAGCAGTGTAGAAAGGGAGCAACTAGCCCAGGAGGCAGGGGACTGAGTGAGGTGTTGTGAGAGCAATAGCCATAAGGTATTAATAATAAAATAAGAAAAAAATTAGTGTTCAGAATGGAAACCCTAAAAATAGAAGCCGTAGTTCACCAAAATATCTTGGATCATGTATAATCCAGAAGTGTTACTTTATTTTGGACCTTACTCTCCTTCAGGAGAAACCTGCTCCTTTTAATTTACACCCAGCATCTTGGCACAGGAGTGGTAATTTCCCAGCATCCTCCTGTTCAATTTCTGCTGAGCACTGACTGTTGGGGTGCTCCTAATGAGGTCTATTATCATTTTGGCAGCTCAACAAGACTTCCATGAAAGAAGCAGAGAGTATGGCTTGGGACAAACACAGCCCTGAGCTATTTTCTATTCATATGGACTACACAGCTTTCTTGGTAGAGAGCTAGACTGGTGTAAAAATTAATAGCTATATCATATCTAAAAGCATATAGCATATAGCATATAGCATATCTAAAAGTCATAACTGTGGTGCCAGGAAGCTAATAAGCTACATTTCTGAGTGGCATATTCTTCGGAAATCCCTTCGTTTTTCCCTCAAAACAAAAGATACACAAAGAGAGCTAGGGTTGGTGCTTGAGTGTTAAAGGAGAAGCTTTTTGTGTTCTTTAAACTTATGGCCAAATGTTTTAGTGATATTTCAGGTACAATAATGTTGGGTAAAATACAACCTGGAAATCTCATGGGCATGCAACCACAAGCATCTATGTTTCCTGCTCCTGAGTCTGCAGGTCAGCTGGGGTGGTTCTGCTTTATGTTGCCAGGTCAGGGGTTTCTTCCATGTGTCTTTCATTTTAAGATCAGGGGCTACAGTGGCATGTTTACAGCTCTGATTAGACATGGAATACAATTGTCACTAATTGGAGCAAGTCACATAGCCAAGCCCTTCCTCAGTGGGGATAGGAATTACACTACACCACAAGGCAGTGGGTGTGTAATTCAGAACAATAATGAAATCTCTACCACAACATTTAAAGTTAGTGATTTTCACATAAAAGTGGACAAATTTACAGAAAAATCTGGATTCTCAAATCTTAAATTTGATAGATTTTCTTCTGAGCCTATATTCCCCTATTGGCAAAAATTAGGTGGACCCGAGTATAGCTTCCACCCATCAGAAGAGATGTGCTCTTTCAGTTAGCCAGGAACTCCACCACCCACAATTGCCATTTGTCAACTCTCTTTACTCATCATTACCCTTCTGGTGTTTGGAGGCAATTCAGTTTATGACCTGTTGTATTGCTGATGGGTCAAAATGCACAAAAATACCTCAAAATCCAACTGGAAAGTATCAAAAAACTACTAAAAAAAGTGCAAATAAATTTCCAGAGGAGAACTCTGGGATAGAGATTATTTTTGGCTAGTTGGCAAGTCATTAGGATAGAAAGAGAGAACAATCTATGGAACTCTTTTTTTTTTTTTAAACATCTTTATTGGAGTATAATTACTTTACAATGGTGTGTTAGTTTCTGCTTTATAACAAAGTGAATCAGTTATACATATACATATGTTCCCATATCTCTTCCCTCTTGCATCTCCCTCCCTCCCACCCTCCCCATCCCACCCCTCTAGGAGCTCACAAAGCACCGAGCTGATCTCCCTGTGCTATGCGGCTGCTTCCCACTAGCTATCTATTTTACATTTGGTAGTGTATATATGTCCATGACACTCTCTCACCCTGTCACATCTCCCCCCTCCCCCTCCCCATATCCTCAAGTCCATTCTATAGTAGGTCTGTGTCTTTATTCCCGTCTTGCCACTAGGTTCTTCATGGCCTTTTTTTTTTTTCCCCTTAGATTCCATATATATGTGTTAGCATACTGTATTTGCTTTTCTCTTTCTGACTTACTTCACTCTGTATGACAGACTCTAACTCCATCCACCTCATTACAAATATCTCCATTTCATTTCATTTTATGGCTGAGTAATATTCCATTGCGTATATGTGCCACATCTTTATCCATTCATCCGATGATGGACACTTAGGATGCTTCCATATCCTGGCTATTGTAAATAGAGCTGCAATGAACATTTTGGTACATGACTCTTTTTGAACTATGGTTTTCTCAGGGTATATGCCCAGTAGTGGGATTGCTGGGTCGTATGGTAGTTCTATTTGTAGTTTTTTAAGGAACCTCCATACTGTTCTCCATAGTGGCTGTATCAACTTACATTCCCACCAACAGTGCAAGAGTGTTCCCTTTCCTCCACACCCTCTCCAGCATTTATTGTTTCTAGATTTTTTGATGATGGCCATTCTGATCGGTGTGAGATGATATCTCATTGTAGTTTTGATTTGCATTTCTCTAATGATTAATGATGTTGAGCATTCTTTCATGTGTCTGGAGGCCATCTGTATATCTTCTTTGGAGAAATGTCTATTTAGGTCTTCTGCCCATTTTTGGATTGGGTTGTTTGTTTATTGTTATTGAGCTGCATGAGCTGCTTGTAAATCTTGGAGATTAATCCTTTGTCAGTTGCTTCATTTGCAAATATTTTCTCCCATTCTGAGGGTTGTCTTTTGGTCTTGTTTATGGTTTCCTTTGCTGTGCAAAAGCTTTTAAGTTTCATTAGGTCCCATTTGTTTATTTGTGTTTTTATTTCCATTTCTCTAGGAGCTGGGTCAAAAAGGATCTTGCTGTGATTTATGTCATAGAGTGTTCTGCCTATGTTTTCCTCTAAGAGTTTTATAGTGTCTGGCCTTACACTCAGGTCTTTAATCCATTTTGAGTTTATTTTTGTGCATGGTGTCAGGGAGTGTTCTAATTTCATACTTTTACATGTACCTGTCCAATTTTCCCAGCACCACTTATTGAAGAGGCTGTCTCTTCTCCACTGTATATTCTTGCCTCCTTTATCAAAGATAAGGTGACCATATGTGCGTGGGTTTATCTCTGGGCTTTCTATCCTGTCCCACTGATCTATATTTCTGTTTTTGTGCCAGTACCAAACTGTCTTGATTACCGTAGCTTTGTAATATAGTCTGAAGTCAGGGAGCCTGATTCCCCCAGCTCCATTTTTCGTTCTCAAGATTGCTTTGGCTATTCGGGGTCTTTGGTGTTTCCATACAAATTGTGAAATTTTTTGTTCTAGTTCTGTGAAAAATGCCAGTGGTAGTTTGATAGGGATTGCATTGAATCTGTAGATTGCTTTGGGTAGTAGAGTCATTTTCACAATGTTGATTCTTCCAATCCAAGAACATGGTATATCTCTCCATCTATTTGTATCATCTTTAATTTCTTTCATCAGTGTCTTATAATTTTCTGCATACAGGTCTTTTGTCTCCTTAGGTAGGTTTATTCCTAGATATTTTATTCTTTTTGGTGCAATGGTAAATGGGAGTGTTTTCTTAATTTCACTTTCAGATTTTTCGTCATTAGTGTATAGAAATGCAAGAGATTTCTGTGCATTAATTTTGTATCCTGCTACTTTACCGAATTCATTGATTAGCTCTAGTAGTTTTCTGGTAGCATCTTTAGGATTCTCTATGTATAGTATCATGTCATCTACAAACAGTGAAAGCTTTACTTCTTCTTTTCCGATTTGGATTCCTTTTATTTCTTTTTCTTCTCTGATTGCGGTGGCTAACACTTCCAACACTATGTTGAATAGTAGTGGTGAGAGTGGGCAACCTTGTTTTGTTCCTGATCTTAGTGGAAATGGTTTCAGTTTTTCACCATTGAGGACAATTTTGGCTGTGGGTTTGTCATATATGGCCTTTATTATGTTGAGGAAAGTTCCCTCTATGCCTACTTTCTGCAGGGCTTTTATCATAAATGGGTGTTGAATTTTGTCGAAAGCTTTCTCTGCATCTATTGAGATGATCATATGGTTTTTCTCCTTCAATTTGTTAATATGGTGTATCACGTTGATTGATTTGTGTATATTGAAGAATCCTTGCATTCCTGGGATAAACCCCACTTGATCATGGGGTATGATCCTTTTAATGTGCTGTTGGATTCTGTTTGCTAGTATTTTGTTGAGGATTTTTGCATCTATGTTCATCAGTGATATTGGCCTGTAGTTTTCTTTCTCTGTGACATCTTTGTCTGGTTTTGGTATCAGGGTGATGGTGGCCTCGTAGAATGAGTTTGGGAGTGTTCCTCCCTCTGCAATATTTTGGAAGAGTTTGAGAAGGATAGGTGTTAGCTCTTCTCTAAATGTTTGATAGAATTCACCTGTGAAGCCATCTGGTCCTGGGCTTTTGTTTGTTGGAAGGTTTTTAATCACAGTTTCAATTTCAGTGCTTGTGATTGGTCTGTTTATATTTTCTATTTCTTCCTGGTTCAGTCTCGGCAGGTTGTGCATTTCTAAGAATCTGTCCATTTCTTCCAGGTTGTCCATTTTATTGGCATAGAATTGCTTGTAGTAATCTCTCATGATCTTTTGTATTTCTGCAGTGTCAGTGGTTACGTCTCCTTTTTCATTTCTAATTCTATTGATTTGAGTCTTCTCCCTTTTTCTCTTGATGAGTCTGGCTAATGGTTTATCAATTTTGTTTATCTTCTCAAAGAACCAGCTTTTAGTTTCATTGATTTTTGCTATTGTTTCCTTCATTTCTTTTTCATTTATTTCTGACCTGATCTTTATGATTTCTTTCCTTCTGCTAGCTTTGGGGTTTTTTTGTTCTTCTTTCTCTAATTGTTTCAGGTGCAAGGTTAGGTTGTTTATTCGAGATGTTTCCTGTTTCTTGAGGTAGGCTTGTATTGCTATAAACTTCCCTCTTAGCACTGCTTTTGCTGCGTCCCATTGGTTTTGGGTCGTCGTATTTCCATTGTCATTTGTTTCTAGGTATTTTTTGATTTCCCCTTTGATTTCTTCAGTGATCACTTCGTTATTAAGTAGTGTTTTGTGTAGCCTCCATGTGTTTGTATTTTTTACAGAGCTTTTCCTGTAATTGATATCTAGTCTCATAGCGTTGTGGTCGGAAAAGATACTTGATACGATTTCAATTTTCTTAAATTTACCAAGGCTTGATTTGTGACCCAAGATATGATCTATCCTGGAGAATGTTCCATGAGCACTTGAGAAAAATGCGTATTCTGTTGTTTTTGGGTGGAATGTCCTATAAATATCAATTAAGTCCATCTTGTTTAATGTATCATTTAAAGCTTGTGTTTCCTTATTTATTTTCATTTTGGATGATCTGTCCATTGGTGAAAGTGGGGTGTTAAAGTCCCCTACTATGATTGTGTTGCTGTCGATTTCCCCTTTTATGGCTGTTAGTATTTGCCTTATGTATTGAGGTGCTCCTATGTTGGGTGCATAAATATTTACAGTTGTTATACCTTCTTCTTGGATCGATCCCTTGATCATTATATAGTGTCCTTCTTTGTCTCTTGTAATAGTCTTTATTTTAAAGTCTATTTTGTCTGATATGAGAATTGCTACTCCAGCTTTCTTTTGATTTCCATTTGCATGGAATATCTTTTTCCATCCCCTCACTTTCAGTCTGTATGTGTCTCTAGGTCTGAAGTGGGTCTCTTGTAGACAGCATATATATGGGTCTTGTTTTTGTATCCATTCAGCCAGCCTGTGTCTTTTGGTGGGAGCATTTAATCCATTTACATTCAGGGTAATTAGCGATATGTATGTTCCTATTCCCATTTTCTTAATTGTTTTAGGTTTGTTATTGTAGGTGTTTTCCTTCTCTTGTGTTTCTTGCCTAGAGAAGTTCCTTTAGCATTTGTTGTAAAGCTGGTTTGGTGGTGCTGAACTCTCTCAGCTCTTGCTTGTCTGTAAAGGTTTTAATTTCTCCATCGAATCTGAATGAGATCCTTGCTGGGTAGAGTAATCTTGGTTGTAGGTTTTTCTCCTTCATCACTTTAAGTATATCCTGCCACTCCCTTCTGGCTTGCAGAGTTTCTGCTGAAAGATCAGATGTTAACCTTATGGGGATTCCCTTGTGTGTTATTTGTTGTTTTTCCCTTGCTGCCTTTAATATGTTTTCCTTATATTTAATTTTTGACAGTTTGATTAATATGTGTCTTGGCGTGTTTCTCCTTGGGTTTATCCTGTATGGGACTCTCTGTGCTTCCAGGACTTGATTAACTATTTCCTTTCCCATATTAGGGAAGTTTTCAAGTATAATCTCTTCAAATATTTTCTTAGTCCCTTTCTTTTTCTCTTCTTCTTCTGGGACCCCTATAATTCGAATGTTGGTGCGTTTAATATTGTCCCAGAGGTCTCTGAGACTGTCCTCAGTTCTTTTCATTTTTTTTTTCTTTATCCTGCTCTGTAGTAGTTATTTCCACCATTTTATCTTCCAGGTCACTTATCCTTTCTTCTGCCTCAGTTATTCTGCTATTGATCCCATCTAGAGTATTTTTAATTTCATTTATTGTGTTTTTCATCATTGCTTGGTTCCTCTTTAGTTCTTCTACATCCTTGTTAAATGTTTCTTGCATTTTGTCTATTCTATTTCCAAGATTTTGGATCATCCTTACTATCATTATTCTGAATTCTTTTTCAGGTAGACTACCTATTTCCTCTTCATTTGTTAGGTCTGGTGTGTTTTGACCCTGCTCCTTCATCTGCTGTGTGTTTTTCTGTCATCTCATTTTGCTTATCTTACTGTGTTTGGGGTCTTCTTTTCACAGGCTGCAGGTTCGTAGTTCCCGTTGTTTTTGGTATCTGTCCCCAGTGGCTAAGGTTGGTTCAGTGGGTTGTGTAGGCTTCCTGGTGGAGGGAACTAGTGCCTGTGTTCTGGTGGATGAGGCTGGATCTTGTCTTTCTGGTGGGCACGTCCACGTCTTGTGGTGTATTTTGGGGTGTCTGTGGCCTTATTATGATTTTAGGCAGCCTCTCTGCTAATGGATGGGGCTGTGTTCCTGTCTTGCTAGTTGTTTGGCATAGGGTGTCCAGCACTGTAGCTTGCTGGTCATTGAGTGAAGCTGGATCTTGATGTTGAGATGGAGATCTCTGAGAGATTTTCGCCGTTTGGTATTACGTGGAGCTGGGAGGTCTCTTGTGGACCAGTGTCCTGAAGTTGGCTCTCCCACCTCAGAGGCACGGCCCTGATGCCTGGCTGGAGCACCAAGAGCCTTTCATCCACACGGCTCAGAGTAAAAGGGAGAAAAAATAGAAAGAAAGAGGATATAATATAGTGAAGCAAAATAAAGCTATTATAAAGCAAAGCTATACAGACAAAATCTCACCCAGAAGCCTATACATATACACTCACAAAAAAAGGAAAAGGGGAAAAATTAATATATCCTGCTCCCAAAGTCCACCTCCTGAATTTGGGATGATTCGTTGTCTATTCAGGTATTCAACAGATGCAGGCACATCAAGTTGTTTGTGGAGTTTTAATCCGCTGCTTCTGAGGCTGCTGGGAGAGATTTCCCTTTCTCTTCTTTGTTCACACAGCTCCCGGGGTTCAGCTTCGGATTTGGACCCGCCTCTGCGTGTAGGTCGCCTGAGGGCGTCTGTTCCCCGCCCAGACAGAACGGGATT
Organism: Eschrichtius robustus; assembly: GCF_028021215.1. NCBI lineage: Eukaryota > Metazoa > Chordata > Mammalia > Artiodactyla > Eschrichtiidae > Eschrichtius > Eschrichtius robustus. The sequence continues at coordinate 33,907,207 of NC_090825.1, forward strand.
AAAGGAGTAGCTGCTTCGGGGGCTCTGGCTCACTCAGGCCGGGGGGAGGGAGGGGTATGGAGGGGCGGGGCGAGCCTGCTGCGCAGAGGCCGGCGTGACGTTGCACCAGTGTGAGGCACGCTGTGCGTTCTCCCGGGGAAGTTGTCCGGGGATCACGGGACCCTGGCAGTGGCGGGCTGCACCGGCTCCCGGGGGGGGCGGTGTGGAGATTGACCTGTGCTCGCACACAGGCTTTTTGGTGGCGGCAGCAGCAGCCTTAGCGTCTCATGCCCGTCTCTGGGGTCCGCGCTGATTGCCGCGGCTCGCGCCCGTCTCTGGAGTTCGTTTAGGCGGCGCTCTGAATCCCCTCTCCTTGCGCACCAGGAAACAAAGAGGCAAGAAAAAGTCTCTTGCCTCTTCGGCAGCTGCAGACTTTTTCCCGGACTCCCTCCCAGCCAGCTGTGGTGCGCTAATCCCTTCAGGCTGTGTTCACGCCGCCAACCCCAGTCCTCTCCCTGCGATCCCACCGAAGCTGAGCCTCAGCTCCCAGCCCCCGCCCGCCCCAGCGGGTGGGCAGACAAGCCTCTCGGGCTGCTGAGTGCTGCTTGGCATCGAGCCTCTGTGTGGGAATCTCTCCGCTTTTCCCTCTGCGCCCCTGTTGCTGTGGGATCCGCGCTGATTGCCGCGGCTCGCGCCCGTCTCTGGAGTTCGTTTAGGTGTCGCTCTGAATCCCCTCTCCTCGCGCACCAGTAAACAAAGAGGTAAGAAATAGTCTCTTGCCTGTTCGGCAGCTCCAGACCTTTTCCCGGACTCCCTCCCGGCTAGCCGTGGCGCACTAGCCCCTTCAGGCTGTGTTCACGCCGCCAACCCCAGTCCTCTCCCTGGGATCCGACCGAAGCCTGAGCCTCAGCTCCCAGCCCCGCCCGCCCCGGCGGGGGAGCAGACAAGCCTCTCGGGCTGCTGAGTGCTGCTCGGCGCCGAGCCTCTGTGCGGGAGTCTCTCCGCTTTGCCCTCCGCACCCCTGTGGCTGCGATCTCCTCCGTGGCTCCGAAGCTTCCCCCCTCTGCCACCCGCAGTCTCTGCCCGTGAAGGGGCTCCTACTGTGTGGAAACCTTTCCTCCTTCACGGCTCCCTCCCACGGGTGCAGGTCCCGTCCCTATTCTTTTGTCTCTGTTATTTCTTTTTACTTTTGCCCTACCCAAGTACGTGGGGAGTTTCTTGCCTTTTGGGAGGTCTGATGTTTTCTGCCAGCGTTCAGTGGGTGTTCTGTAGGAGCAGTTCCACGTGCAGATGTATTTCTAATGTATCTGTGGGAAGGAAGGTGATCTCCGTGTCTTACTCTTCCGCCATCTTCTCTCTTCCCGGAACTGTTTATTAAAGAGCAAAAATCGGAGTTGAGTCTCAAATCATGGGTAAAAAGTCTGATCCTAATAAGTGGCCTTCAGACACTAAAGAATATGCAAAATAAAAGCATGCCCTGGGTGTTAGTATAAGTGGCAATAATAAGCAAAAAGAGAAAATATAACTAATCTGTTTATCTTCACATAGTCATTTTTCTCTTACATAAAGGAGAATTAAGTAAGTTCTTTGGAGGAAGAGAGACTCTATGAAACTGTAGGAATAAAAGATAAAAACTAGTTAAACTTTCCATACAGTTTTTGTATTTAAAGTGTGATTTTCATAGGTTGAAATTTTTACATACCCCCTGCTTTCAGAGTCATCGCTTGCCCGGGTCTCTTAGAAACACATCACCCTTATCCCTGGAATGTTGATTACATTCTGTGAAGTCAAACGACTGCTGATCTTGATACTTATTATTTCATAGTTGCTTAACTGTGTAGTGTGGCTAACATTTTAATATTTTAAGAACTCTTAGGGAATATTTCTAGGAATAATTGTTTGAAGGATTTTCCTTCATTGTGCATAGAAGCAACATTCACTCTTTTGTAGGTTTTGCAACCTGCAGGATTAAAAAGAAAAATACAAGCCAATTCCTGTGCCATGTTGGGACAGGTTTTGGGGGTAGATTAGTCAGCTATTGCCACAAAACTGCTGTGTAACAAATCACCCCAAAGCTCAGTGGTTTAAAACAATGGGATTTATTTTCACAGGTCTATAGGTTGGCTGAGTGTGGCTGAGTTAGGCAGAGTATGACTGGATGGTTCTGCTTGTCTTGGCTACATTTACTCATGTGTCTGCAGTTTGCTGGGTTCACCTGATCCAGGCTGGGTGGATTTGTTTCATGTTTTTCTCATCCTCCTTCTGGACCAGTGAGTCTTTCTCATGGTTCTAGCAGAGGTACAAGAAGGCAAACCCAATCTTACAAATGCTTTAAAGCGCCTGCTTGCATTATGTCTAGTAATATCCCATGGGCCAAAGAAAGTCACATGGCTGAGACCAGACTTGAGATGTGGAGTTTACTCTCCATCTATAGTGAGAGGGCCTTATAAAGTTACCTGGCAGAGGGTGTATATGCAGGAAGTAGTAAAAAACTGGGAGCTACATGGCAAAAGGTGGTTGTACAGGAAGCGGTGAAAATTTGGGAGCATTAAGGCAATCTATCACTAAGAGATAGATCACACTCTCATTCAACAGGTGCACTACAGTACTCAAGGCTGAAAAAATAAATGGTTTTGGAATTTAAACAGACTTGGATTCACACCTTGGCTCTGCCCTTTATATGCTCAGTTTTGTTAACTTTAAAATGGGGATGTAACAATATCTACTTATGCTACAGAAAGTGCTTGGAACCTGGTAGGCACTTAATAAGTGCCAGTTCCTCCCTCTTCAAACATGCTTTCTTTCAAATATCTCTTCATCTTGCTTTATGGAGCTGTGGTTTATTTATCAGAGTCATTTTATAATCTCTATCTTTAATGAAACCCTCACCTGATATTGTTTGGTGGCATGAATTAACTACCTAGAAGGACTCTTTTAATCTTACAAGAGGGATGCGTATGAACATATTCTACCATCATCATATCTCCCCAGGAATAATTCCTTCAATTATTTTTCAAAGCCTGCTCACTGAAAACTCTCCTGACACGAATATTTTTTTGTCAGAACTCAAGTCTCAACTGGGTTAAGATAGATTTGTGATTTCTAATGAAAGCCATATAACTCTAAAAATAAACATGAATTACAGACACACCACAGTGTTCTCTGATCCTGCAGCAGACTGAAATAACAGAGAGATGCTGCATGCTGGGAGTGCATGAGGTGGTATGCTTGCAACCAAACTGACATTACAGAACTGGATGGAATCAAATTTGTTGTCATGGCAGAATTGTCACGGGCCATATCAAATTCCCATCAAAGAAACAAACAAACAAAAAAATATATTAGTTTCCAGAAGGAATATTTTCAGTGCTAGGAAAATGGGCTTTGGCTATGAAAGGATGCCAGTTTGTAGAGTTGAGGCAGAATGGAAGGATGAGCCCAAATGAAAGTTCTGCTCAAAGTGAAAAAATAACTCTGGGGACATACATCCTCTCTACTAGAATCATTAGATCTGTTATCATATTTTCCTTTCCTGGAGCACTGCAATTTTTATTCCAGTGCTGAGTAGGAGTAATACAATCACTTTTATTATACTAGAGGTGAAAATTATCCATGACATTTTGTCTAAACTCATCAGCACTTGGAAATTATTTATGTGTATGGAAGAAAAGTCATCTGACTTTAAGGATGGTAAGGCCATTATCTGGTTAAAGTCAGAACTTGTTCTTAGTGGGTTTTTTTTGGGTAATATCAAACTTAAGCACAAGTATGAGAGTAAAACTTTGGCAACATTCATTTAAAAAGGGTTAGTATTGATCCACATATATATACAATATTATATCAAGTTGAAAGCTGTGGAATAAGGAGAGTGCACACGCATTCACAAGGCCTGTTTTAATCTCAACTATATAGATTATTAACTGATAGGTTTGGAACATGTTACCAATGGTAATATCTTCTACAGAATTGTTTTGAGTATGAAATGAAACAATATATAATGAGAAAGTTCTTTTTAAAAGTTAAAGTGCTGTATCTATGTCATGAAAACCCTCATTCGGGAATCTCACATTTTCAGGATCTTTTAGCCTTTGAGGTTCCTTTGTTATATAGGTTTCTTTTCAAGTCAACCCAGTGCCATATTTAAATAACATCACCAAGGTTAGAAAGCATATACCAAGGGCTTCAGCATTGTTCATCCTTGTGTGACCTAGTCACAATCTCCCAAAGAAGCAATGAAACAAAGATGCTTATCGTGGTAATATTTACAAAATAAAAATATTAAAAAATTGTTAAAAAATAAGGGAAAAATTGAATAAATTATGGCATGACCACAGCATGGACATTATAAAAAATTTTTAAATTTAAAAATTCTACATGGCATGGTAGAAGCATAGTATGGCACAAATGTTACTGGTATGGCACAAGTACTAATGTATTTGTGCTGCAGTAGAGTTCTGGAACACTCTGGCAGTGTCAGACACATTCCTCTAGTTTCTGAAATGTGAGGGAGTCTGAGTAGGTTCTGGGGTGGAGCCACACCAAATTCAAGAGGGGCATATGGAAGCCTCGGGGTAGCAACTATTTCCAACCACTATGGAAATATTTCAATATTTTAGTAACTGAAATGGTTGTACTGTGCGTTCCAGCTTAATATCAACTCATATGTGAACTCAGAAGGACAGGATGTAAAACTATGTGTAGTATTATCCCATTAAATTGTATTTATACATAGGAAAAATACTGAAGACAATGTAATTATGTTTTTTCTTTATTTTTGCCCATATTTTCTAAATTTTTTTACAATGAGTTTCTTTTTTTTTTAGCACTCTGGCTATTTCCAGCTTTTTTTAAATTACAACCTAGAAATGATATGAACTTTTTCCATGTCTTTAGGTAAAATGTGCAGGAATTTCTCCTGGTTACAACCCTAGGAGTGGAATTGCCAGATAGTAAGGTATATGGCTGCTCAGCTATCCAATATAATACCAATGTACATTCCCAAGTGTCACAATTATACCCCATCAGCAGTAGATAAACAATCCCAATGATATAGCTATTCTCTCACATTCAGTATTGTCAGATTAATTTTTCCTAACAATATGAGGTACATTTGTTTTTCATTGTGCTCTTGATTTGCATTTTCTCGTACTTTTTTAAAAAAAATTTTATTTATTTTTGGCTGTGTTGGGTCTTCGTTGCTGCATGCAGGCTTTCTCTAGTTGCGGCAAGCGGGGGCTACTCTTCGTTGTGGTGCGTGGGCTTCTCATTATGGTGGCTTCTCTTGTTGTGGAGCACGAGCTCTAGGCACACAGGCTTCAGTAGTTGTGGCACGCGGGCTCAGTAGTTGTGGCTCGCAGGCTCTAGAGAGCAGGCTCAGTAGTTGTGGCGCACGGGCTTAGCTGCCCCACGGCATGTGGGATCTTCCCGGACCAGGGCTCGAACCCGTGTCCCCTGCATTGGCAGGCGGATTCTTAACCACTGCACCACCAGGGAAGTCTCTCTCATACATTTTTGAAATGCCCCTTTCTGTAACCTTATATAGGCAGGTGTGGATAGAGGAGGATGTCAGACTTAGAACCATGGGGATTAATGCCGCCTCCTGTGTAATTTGAGGGTTCCTATGAAAACCCCCCAAAGGACTTCCCTGCTGGCGCAGTGGTTAAGAATCTGCCTGCCAATGCAGGGGACATGGATTCGAGCCCTGGTCTGGGAAGATCCCACATGCCGCGGAGCAACTAAGCCGGTGCACCACAGCTACTGAGCCTGTGCTCTAGAGCCTGTGAGCCACAAACAGTGAAGCCCACGCACCTAGAGCCCATTCTCCGCAGCAAGAGAAGCCACCACAATGAGAAGCCCTCGCACAGCAACGAGGAGTAGCCCCCGCTCGCCACAACTAAAGAAAGCCCGCGTGCAGCAATGAAGACCCAACTTAGTTAAAAATAAATAAATAAATAGATTTATTTAAAAAAAAAAAACAACCTAAAATCTCCCCTACTCATCTGTAATGCTATTTCATAGTTAGAGACTTTTTCCTCTGGAAACGTGAAGGCTTTTCTGGCTTCACGAACCTTTTGTAAAGTAACAATGCTACCCTTCATTGAACACTTATCTAGGAAGTAGAGAGTTAGATGTTTTTGAAACAATAGCACATCGTATTACATTCACTGCTCACAACTTTATGAAGTAGGTATCGCTATTTATACCTGACAACCAAGAAAGGTGAGGCCCAGAGAAGTTACATGCCTAAGAACAGCAGGATTACATCCAAACACAAGCCTGTCTGACTCCAAAATAATGCTCCTAATCATTATTCAACATAGCCTCCCTGTGAAGGGCAGTGCCTACACCTTTATCCCTTAATCCAGTGGTTCTCAACCCTGACTCCATATTAGAATCCCTTATGCAAAGCGAGCTATTTCACACGTTAAACACAGACATTGTACCTCAAGGTAGCATGCCTGAGGCTCTTGGAGATTTCAGAACACGGGTCTCTCATCTTCCAAAGGCCATGTGGTCACCTAAGAGATTGAGAAGAGCCCTCACACACTAGCATCTTCTCAAGGCATATAATTCCCAGAGGCTGCAGCTCTGTGGAAAAGGAATGTCCAATGGGCAGTGTTTAAGTTACATTTAAGTTTTGGATCTCCATCCCCTATTATATGTCAGATTTCCCTTCCTCCTTCTCTCTTCCCTCTCTGTCTCTTCCTTCTCCTCTTCTCTTCCTTGGCTTTCTCCTTCTCTCTCATGTTGCCCACTTCCATTATATTTAAACCTTCCTTCCTGCCTTCTATAAAAAAATCCAAAAATGTTTTCACATTGACACTCCATAGGAAAATAAAAAATCTGAAGCTCTCAAATTCCTTTTTGCTGTTTATCTTTTTATGATTGAAAATTTCAAACATACTCACAAAAAAAGAAAACGTGTAATAAGGACCACACATAGGCCTTCATAAGTCTATCAACCAGCTTCAGTACTTATCAACATTTCAGTATTCTAATTTCATCTATCACTTTCCACACGCGCATTTTATTTCATTTACTTTTCTATTGAGTGTTTTAAAAAAATTCACAGGTGTCAAACCATTTCAGTTGTAAGTACTTTATTTTGTATCTGATATCTTTTTAAAGGTTTTAAAGTGTTATCCCTTAGGGTTTTTGATCTAGTTGTTGGAATGTAAGACGACATAAGCAAGAATTCAATGTTTTAGGAGCACTTTCTCAAGCATGCGATTTAACACCCTGCTAAGGACCCCAGAAAATGGGGCAAGTTAACTGCTGGATTGGTTATTAGAAGCCTGGAGAAAGTAGTAGCTCACGCTGAGCGAAACTGAAATGCTTGAGTTGCTGAGGCAGATTGTAGAGGAAACAAAAAGCCTGAGGGAGTTATGCATGCTGGAGGAGACGTATTATGAGGTCAGGAGATCCACCAGAAGATTGTATTGCATAGGTGGACCCAGAGGACACTCCATTCATTAAGACCATCTGCCCAAGAGGGGCAGCCAGTGAGGGTGCTGCTTCATTCTACTATCAGAAGAAGGCAAGAACAGAGGAGTACTTCTAGCAAAGGAGGGGAAACTTGATCCATGTGGAATATGCTCACGTGATGAATGTGGCCACATGACCATAAAATAATAAATGTATGTTATTTTAAGCCACCAAGTTTATGCTAATTTGTTATAGAGGCAGCACCCGGTGAAAACAAAGGCACAATTGAGACTTTCTTAGTGTTATTGGCCAATCCTGTGGTGCTAAGGGGATAGTTTCCAGTGACTGAGGACCCAGAAGCCACACTCCTGAGTTACTCTCAGTTCAGTTGCCCATAGCTCCACGAAAACATGTCTTATGGTCATTGATTCTGGTGCCCTTGCATTAACAGACAGAAGATACTGGGCTTGGACCCGGTCCTCCTTCTTTGTTCCTGCCCAGCCACTCTCTTTGGGAAGGGAGGCAAGCAGTAAAGTCCCCCAAAGACTAAAGCCATCGTTTCGACGGAAGAGCAGAAAGTCACAACAATCTGAAAAATGAGATCTCTGGTCTTGAGTAAAATGGGCATATTGATCGGGTGAAGAAGACAGCCGCCCACAAAGAGAAATTCAACCCCAGAGCTCTGCTGTTTCCCTCTGTCTACTCAGGCCCCATAATGAGAGTCTTGTGAGCAATCAGGGCTGTGATCGCTAATGCTCAGTGTGGAATGATCAGCTGCTATCAACCCTTAAGTGCAGCCAGGCAAAGAGTACTAACTGATTCTTGTTTATAGTTAAATAGAATCCAGCTTTTTTTGTTGTTTGTTTTTTAAATCTGCTCTCACCTAGGTTTTTGGCTTTATAAGAGCATCCAACTCTCCTTTGGAGAGTGGGAGACCCTACTCAGTTTCTTAGGTGCCTATCATCTTTTAAACACTTATTCAAACAAACATTTTGGAGAGCACACCATAATTGCATGTTGCAGTTTTACAAAGCCATATTTTGGATAGAAAATGGGTACATGTTAAAATATGTCCTATGTTCCAGATCAGACCACAATGCTGTGTTCTGCTTATGTGGTTGTCTCTTACTCTGAGGTGAAAAAGAAGCTCTGTTTTACTTCTGAATATCTCCCTTCCAGACTGAGATTGATGTGCAGAAATGGAATGAAGTGGTGTGTATCATGTGACAACAAAAACTTAGATATTGCCTTGGGTTTTTACTATGATTTTATAAGGTATGATGTCTCATACATGTAATGGTGGGAAACCCATGGCTTCTCTCTTTTTAAATTTATTTTTAAACAGTTTCAAACTTACAAAAAGTCTCAGGAATAACACTAAGAACTCGATACACATTTCACCAACCAGATTCACCAATTGTTAACATTTTGCCACTTTTATAATTCTTTAATATATATATGAGAGAATATATATATTCTATATTCATTTATATATTTCACACCCCCGAACCATTTGAAAGTAAGATGTGGACATCATATCCTTTATTCTTATGTACTTCAATGTATATTTCCTGAGACAGAGACATTCTCTTACATAATTATTCTGGTTATCTACTGTTATATAACAAACCAGTTCCAACTTCATGGTGTAAAACAACAGCTATTTTGTATTGCTTATGGATTCTGTGGGTCAGGAATTTGGAGTGAGAACAGTGGAGGTGGCTTGCCTCTGCTTTATGCTGTCTGGAGCCTCAAGTGGGAAGACTCAAACCTCTGGAGATGTCTTAAACACTGGAATCTGGAACTACCTAGAACTTTCTTCATTCACATGTCTGGTGTCTGGACTGGTTATCTCAACATCTGGGTTAAGTTGTGACTGCTGACCAGGACCCCTACATGTGGCCTCTTTGTGTCTTGGTTTCCTCACTGGGTTTCCTTACTTGGGTTGCCTCAATGCTGTTGGGCGTCTGCTATGGCAGGTCAGGGCACTAAGAATGAGTGTTTCTGTGAACAATGTGAAAGCGTCAAGGCCTTTATTGGACAGCCTCAGAGTCACATAACATCACTTTTGCTCTACTTCTTTAATGAAAGTAGTCAGAAGTCTGCCAAAATTCAAGGGTAGGGAGATTAGAACCCACATCTTCTTTATTTATGTTTATTTATTAATTTTTTGGGTAAGATATGCAAAACATACAATTTACCATTTTAACTATTTTTAAGTGTATGATTTAGTGGCATTAAATACATTCACATTTTTGTGCAACCGTCACCACCATCCATCTCCAGAAATTTTCCATCTTCCCAGCTCAAACTATGTACCTGTAAAACAAATAACTCCTTATTCCTTCCTCTTCCCAGCCCTTGGCAGCCACTATTTTACTTTCTGTCTCAATGAATTTGACTATTTGAAGAAACTCATATAAGCAGAATCATACAATGTTTGTTTTATTTCACTTAGCATAATGTCTTCAAGGTTAATCCATGTTGTAGCATAGAATCAGAATTTCTTTCCTTTTAAAAGCTGAATAATATTCCATTGTATGTAGTATATGCTATAGTTTGTTCATCCACTCATCTGCTGATGGACAATTGTAGAATCCATATCTTATTGGAAGAGTATCAAAGATTTGCAGCAATCTCTATAACCACTACAATAACCACAGTTTAATTATAAAATCAATACATTTAGCACTGATACAGTACCATTGGGCCCTGAGTTCTTGAGTTAGACTGGCCAGGTTTGGAGTCTGTCTCTGCTTTTTATGAGGTATAGACTTTTGGCAAGTAGCTCTGGCCTCTGATCTTTAGTCTCCTCATCTCTAAATGAGGTCAATAATACCTATGTCTTAGGGTGGCTGTGAGGCCTAATAAAGTACTTACGTGATGATTCTGGCACCCAGTAGTAGCTTAGTAAGCTTTAGGTCTCCCTTTCACCTCAGAGAATTAAACATGTTACTGAGTGCTCAATAGGCCTACAATTAATTACTGGTTGGTTGGGAAGCTTTAGAGGCGACTTTGGTTTTCTAAGAAATAATGAAGAAATATATTATAAGCTTAAATTGTTGCCTTATGAGTTCCCATTTCTGAAGGTTCATCTTCTTTTTGTTAGATGCAGGTTAAGTGTCATCAACCGAGAGAGAGCATTCTCCATTTTTTAAAAACAAGTTATAGTCATTTAAAAGAAAAACGTATTATCAATCTACCAACATCATGAAGGTACAAACCTAATTTCTGAATCAGGATACCTTTGGCTACAAGTAGCAGAACACCCAACTCAAAAATAGCTTAAGCTGTAGAGAAATTGTATTATTTTATAACAGGAAGACCAGAAGCATGGATGCTCCAGAGTTGGGTAATTCAGTGGCTCAGTGATCTCACAAGGGTCCACAAAGGTTTCGGTCTAAGAGACCACAAAGGTCTCTATTGGAGCCTCTTCCATATCTTGGCCTAGACCACGGATGGAAACCTCCTCATGGTGGCAAGATGGCTGCAGTAGTTTCAAGCATCACATTCAGACATGGCAACATTCAGAAGAGACCATCTCTTCCTGTGAACTCTTGGAGAGTGAGAAACTCCTTCTAAGAAGCCCTCCAGAAGATGCTCCTCACCTCTCATTCGTCAGATTTGCATTACTTGCCCATGTCCAAACCACCTGTGGAAGGGAAATGGAACCCCATTAACTGACTTAAACCAGTTGTGGCTAACTTCTTGGGTCTGGTGTTGGGACTGGTACCAGCCTCTCCTGAAATACTGGCCATTGGCCGGGAGCTGAAAAAATGTGGGAGGAGGGGCAATAAATACTACCTGCTACAGCAGCGGTCCCCAACCTTTTTGACACCAGGGACTGGTTTCATGGAAGACAATTTTTCCACGGGGTTGGGGGGCGGGGAATGGTTCAGGTGGTAACGTGAGTGATGGTTCAGGCAGTAACGCGAGCAATGGGGAGCCATGGGGAGCGGCAGATGAAGCTTCGCTCCCTTGCCCATTGCTCACCTCCTGCTGTGCGGCCTGGTTCCTAGCAGGCTGCGGACCAGTTGGGGACCCCTGTGCTACAGTATACTAGTTAGATTTTGTTATATCCAAGCATTAGAAATTAGAATGAAAAATCCATTTTTGTATATCTGCATCATTAGCAAATGCCTGAAGTTCTTTAGAATGTAGTTTTGATAAGCAATTGGCATGAAACATAATAGTAGTGATTTGGTAATCAAGAAATATGAAGTAGATTTAATTAACTTTGAAATGCTTTTTAAAATAATAAGTGTTTCTAAGAGTCTAAAAAATCTCTCAAGTATAATAGGGAGTTTGTTAAAAGTGTGTTCACCATTTTTTGCATTTATGTTTCTTTATAGTCCTACCAGGTAAACTCTCTATGTAAGGATTTATTTTCTTTTAACTTAAATTTTCCACGAATCAATTTCTCTATAAAATGATGGATGCAATTAAGAATGTATTTAAGAACTAAGTATAATCACTCCCTTTTCCTAATTTTAATTTGTTCTCCATTTTTGTCCCAAGCGTACTAGTGATTATAGGTCATGTTCACAGCAGTACAATTCCTATTTACTCAGTAGTGCCCATAGGAAACCGAGTGTCCTGGGATACAATTTGTGCAAGTGAAAGAGATCAGCTTCCAAGGTCATCATGTCATCTGTTACAGTTAATATCAGACAAATAGGCTAGGTAACAATGTAACAAATATACACCCCCCCCCCAATATCAGAAACGTTTATATTTTGCTCATGCCATATACCCATAGAAGTTCAATGGAGTATAGAGAACTCTGCTCATGTTACTGACTCAGGGACTCAGGTTGATGGGGGAGCCAGCATTTCAAATGTGCCACAGGGAAAAGGGGGCTTGGGGGAAACTTCACGCCAGCAATGACACGTTTTGTCCAGAAGCTACACATGTACTTCTAGTCATTTTATTGGTCAGAACCAATTACATGACACCCTAACCCATGGGGGCCAAGAAGTATGTTCCTGCCAAGTCCCTGGGAGATGGAGAGCCAGCAACACGGGTGGGCAGTATTTTTGACAACTGCAACAATGTACCAGTGTGTATCACTGTCTTTCAAGGGAAGGGGAGACATGCCCTAAAGAGCAATTAGTCCTCAGTGGTTATAACCAAAATGGAAATGCTTCAGTTAGGGTGGTGCTCTATACCCTGGTGTGACTACAAACACAGCTTCAGCAAGGACAAAAAAATCTCATCTCATGACTTGAACTGTGGTATGGCTTTTCCCTCATGTTAAGGGTCATATTTTAGGTAAAAATGTAGCCTTTTTCAAATCTATTGTGTCACTGCATACTGGCAGGGTGGTATCAAGCAAGTAATCCTTGGAGTGTATTTCCAGCTGCCCAGTCTAATTTCCTCTTCACTTTCTAATCATGGGTCTTCTGTCCACATTGCTTGATATCATAGATTGTTAGGTTTTTGATTGTAAATGTTGGGCCATCTCCATTTATTTGGTATAAAGGGTGATTCATTCTAAAGAGAACTTAAAACCTTTATTGCTGATTTTGATCATTGTGGTCATGCCTGTGCAAGCACAATGAACAAGTCCATTTAATCAACTTTGTCTGAAAACTTTGTCTGAATATTTAGTCTGACTACTCCAGCCATTTCTCGCCCCTGAACAATCTAAGTCAGTCCATGGACTCTTTAATAAATCATGCTTCAATGGCAAGAATGGCAATAGAGGAGGTGTCTCATGTGACAGGAAATAAAGGGAGAAGTCCAGCCACTCTTCTCCATTGGTGTTAAATAATAATAGTAATAATTATAATAGTACTTGAATAGTTGAATGCACATTTCATTCTAGGCTCTTTAGTAGTTGCTGTGTGTATGTATGTGTGTGCGTATATATATATATACAAATATATAGTACACTCTAGCCAATCGTCAGCACAAATAGAGTGAGTTGGCTGGTATCGTCCGGTTTTCGTATGAGGAAACAGTCTCAGATGTTTGTCCAAGTTCAAACAGCTACTCAGTGTCTCCAACTGTAATAAAACTTTGAGAATTTAGGCATGATTTTATTTTATTAACTGTCCAGTTTTCTTTTAATTCCCTAAAGATGTTATTTGTACCTGTAATTTTTAAATAGCTTTCTATTTTGTATAATACTGATTTAATTATATCTTTAAAATCTTCCCAGTGTACTGTAAGTACGTCCAAAATCTTTGCACAATTATAGGTCTAACTCTGTGACTTAGCAGGTATTCAGACAATGCTTTGAATGAATGAATGCATCCGTGTGAGGTTCACATGTCTGGCTGAAATCTACTACCTGCTTTACGCACACAAATCCAGACCAGGTGAGCTGGCTTGAACTCCAAGGCCTATTTGCTATCAGTTTTCTAAACAAGCAGAATTAGCTATGTGTTTTTTCTACCTAAGTAGAAGAGAAGATTTAAGAATGATTTTCATGACTGATTATATTAAAAAATGCATGCTGAATAATATATTTAACAACAAACAACAACAAATAATAACAAATGTGTGAGCGTGAGAACAAATCAAAATGAAAATAACTTATTAAAGTATAAATTTTGTACTGTATTTTCTAAAGTTTTTGCAATAAGCTTGTGTTACCTTCATGACTGGAATAAAAACAGAAAATATTTTTTAAAAAATGCATGCTGATTGTAGAAAATCTAGCAAATGCAGAAAAACATAAATAAGAAAATAAAAATAACTCCAAATTCCAGAGATTTGTTCTCCCAACCATTGTTTTTAAAGGCATGTGTATACACACAATTTACACAACTCTCAGCATACATAGTATTGCAGCCTAGTTTTTCACTTTATTATGTCCTTTAAAATCTTTTTTAAAAGATGCTTGTCAGTGGTCTCATACTGTTCCATCATATAAAGGGGGCATAATTTATTATTGGACGTTTAGGCTCTGTCATTTTTTGCTATTATAAATAATGTTGTGATGAACATCTTTCTATATAAATCTTTGTGAGCATGATTTTCAATGTACCGTCCATCCTTTGGAGTCCCTTGATTGGTGACACGTACCTCTGCTAACTGATATTTGACACATGGGGCTGAAGCTGTGTCGCTAGAACTTGTTAAGAAGACAAATAGTGTAGCAGTGGCCTGTCTCATGCTCATAAAATAAAATGGATACAACTATAATTTTGCAGGCCATTTATTTGGTTAAAAACTGGATGCCTCATTGATTCCACACACAATATATCCCAAAAGAATGAAGGTGACCTTGGAGACAGCCAGCCATTCAGAATCCAATTAATCAAGCCGCAGGATATTTGGTTCCCAACACCAACCACAGCCATCATGATCTGTCAGATTCTTGTTACTCAGAATTTAGGAAGGGATGTGGGTTCGGTTTAGCTTGTGGGTGCTCTTCTGGAAACAACAGAAGATCTCAGTCTTTAACTCTAAGGAATGTTGGTTGTGGGAGTGGCAGGCTTTTGTAGAAAGAGTCTAAAATTTAGTGAGCTCTACTGAAGACCACTAAAAAGAGGAAATCATCATTTAAACTTGAATGTCACCTCACCAGAGGACTGGAAAAAAGCACAGTCTTAGAACTCTGTGCTTCTAGGACATCTGAGATATATAGCGTGTCTATTTATAAAGTTCTTTAAACTGGGGTCTCATTTATTTTGTCAATATCTTGCAGAATCAACAAAAATTAAAATCCATATTAAAAAAAAGGACCTGAATTGGTTTCCAGTTATTTAAGCTACAGGCACCAAAGCTTAGCATTCATCTCTAATAGCCTAAGAGGATGAAGGTTTTACCTTTGATCTAGAATTTGTTTAATCTTCTAGGACAGTGCAGGAGAGTCTAGGTCCAAATTCCAGGTATTTAATTTGTTTCAGTTTTGATCTCTGCTTCATGATGACAATTTTATCACTAGCTCTTAACACTTATTGTACTAAATTGCTATATTAATATTAATGTCATATAGCTGATTCACTTTGTTATACAGCAAAAACTAACACAGGGTTGTAAAGCAATTATACTCCAATAAAGATGTTAAAAAAAATATTAATGTCAAAGTGTGAAAAATTCAACTGGTAAATGGTATGCAAATTAGCCTAATGCAAACTTAAATGGATTCCTGCACTCAAAAAATCCTTTGAAACAAAGGTAACTAAAGTGGTAAAAAAGACCAACCAATGACCATTAAAAGGGAAGATTGCTACAAGTTAAAGAATAAAATACTTTAAAGCAAACAAGCAAGCTTGACTGATTTTAATCAAACAATATGAACGCAATAGCTGGTATAAACCTTTGATTATATTATGGGGTGTAAACAGGAAACATTTTTTTTCCCAATCACAGTGCTGTGGGTTGAATTGTGTCTGCAGTAAAAGATAAGTTGAAGTCCAAACCCCTGGTACCTGCGATTGTAAACCTATTTAGAAATAGGGTCTTTGCAGAGGTAATCCAGTTATGATGAGGTCATTAGAGTGGACCCTAATCCAACAAGGCTGCTCTCCTCATAAGATAATGCACATTTGGGCAGACAGACATGCACAGAAGGAAGGCAATGAAGGTGGCCATGAGGTGATGGAGGCAAAGACTGGAGTGATGCATCTACAAACCAAGGAATGGCAAGGATTTCTGGCAAACACCAAAAGCCAGAAGAGGCGGGGAAGAATCCTCTCCTAGAGTCTTCAGAAGGAACGTGGCCTGGTGGACAGATTGATTTCAGATTTCTGGCCTCCAGAACTGTGAGACAATATGTTTCTGTTATTTTAAGCCACCCAGGTTGTGGTACTTTGTTATGGTAGCCCCAACAAGCTAATAATAGTCATGGTTTTCTCTAGGTTCTGCCAAATCCCTGTCTTCTTTTGCCTCAATTAAGTCTGAGACAGATCACATGGATTTCTGGTCAGTCACTATTTTTAAAGGTCAGTCCAGTTTAAGTCTCTAATCTTATATCCAGTTTACATCTCATCTCTTTCCCCACCTCCAGTGTCAGCCAGGCTTCTGGGTCAGAGGACTTGGGGTAGGGGAGGGATGCAGATTGTTTTCGAAAATTTCCTACCCCTCATAGAAGTGATGGAGAGGCATGTCTCATTCTAGGACACCTTGTCCCCTGCATCTGCTGGGTCTGGTGTTGGAAGGAAGTGGACTCAGAGAGATGGCAGGAGTCAGTGAAGGGGTGTCCCCTTTGGTCTTGTTCTCAATAAATCTGGTTCTATGTTATTGGTGGCCCCTGTGTTTCCCTGGGGTGGTGTTTGCCTTTCTCCTACCAACACCGTCCCCCAGAACTTCCTGTGAGAGAGGCAGCTAAGTCTCCGTTTGGTGCTTTCCATAGGTTCGTGTCCAAGATGCAGGGTGGCCTCAGAGCTCCTGCTTTTCCTCTTCTCTCTGCTCCTTCCTAGGGAGCCATGGGAACCACCAAAGTTCTCCATTCTTTCCTTACACCCTGGGACTGAGATGGAGAAAGGGCTGCACCCGTCTTTTTCCCAGTCATGCCACAGCACTCCCTTGTCACTATGGAAATGGTGCAGACCACTCTGTCAGCATCCTGCCTTCAGCACGCCCTAGGCAGGAAGTGGTCTTGTGGTCCTGTAAGAGAGAACTCTCCCGGTGTGAATCCATGCCTCCCAGAAACTCCTCCAGCAACCTGCTCACCAGTGGCAGCTCTAAGATCCCACAGCCTCCAGCCATCGAGGGCAGCACTGTATATCCCGGATGTAGGTGCCCTGGCAAATGATTCTTTCAAGGCTTTGGTTGCCTGGCTTCAGTGGATACTTACAGCATCCTCCTCCTCCTCACCAAGGAGAAGAAAAGGACTTGAGGGAGATAACAGGACTCTCACTATGAACACTGCCTTCCTGTGCCTGCAGAGCCCTATGGCTCCCCTCCCACCCCTAGTCCTGCTGTACAGCCTGGAAAGGTGTGGAGCTGGTGTGAGAGTCGTCAGTCCTGAGCAAAGTGTCTTGACTCAGTTGGTGGTGGTTCTCCTTTGAATGTGGGAATATTTAATGCCTAAACTTTGCCCTCACTTTGGCGTCTTGGGAGTGCTGAGGGCGCGAAGCTTACAAGAGTGGCCTGCACCATTTTTGTAGTGAGAAGGGTGTAGGGTGGCATGACTGGGGAAAAGATGCGTCACTGACTCCTGGGCAAAGATCAATTCCCACTCAGTTGCCGTTATACCAGGAAAATGTGTTCTCTCTTTCTTGGTTTTTCCCTTCCTCATACTTAGCCTTTGATATTCCAAGATGTTTCATATTTTTGCCAAGATCTTATGATTAATGAGATGGAGGAGTGAGATTTAATATATAAGACCTAAAGAGGGTGCTGCCAGATGGCTGTGACTCATAGACCCCTTCCATTAGGTGGGCATCCCAGTGAGTTAGAGGAAGGGAATCTGCTTCCACTCACCTGCTTGGAGATTGGCTGGCTAAAGTTTTGAGATCATTATTTTAGTAGTTGTATTAGCCATTTGATGACTCCATTTCTAGGCTAAGGGTTCTCAAAATGCGACACCCCTGATCATCATGAGCAGTCCCACGTGGAAAGTTGTTAGAAATACAGATTCTCAGGCCCCACCCCAGAACTATTGAACCAGAAACTGGGGGTAGGTCGCAGGCATCTGTATTAACAAGTACTCCAAGTGATTCCAATGCGCACTCATGTTTGAGAACTGCTGTTCCAAAGATGTTTCTCTTCCCCAATTCAAAATGATACTCTAAGAAGTGGGTGTCTACATGGTATGGCCTAATACGAAAGATATGCCTTACCTTAAAAATTATTCCTTTGAAATTCTCTTATGATTTTCCATCCATCACACACTTTAGCTTAAAAGCTTTCTGATGCACTTTAGCTGAGGCAAAGAGAGTCTCCTAAGGAGAAAACTCCAGAAGTTTATTAACTACTTTAAACAAGGCAACTTCCACTTGAGTCCAATCATCCTTACTGTGATGCTTATTAACTATAGAACATCTCCTTGTGTAAGATGAGGATTAAGGATGGGACTCACCTTTCCCTGCATTATCTTCTCCATAGCAATTATCACCATCAAACGTACTATATATTTTATATGCTTATTTTATATTCTGCATGTCTTTCTCCACATGAATGTGAGCTTTATGAAGGCAAGGGCTTTTGTATGTTTTAGTCACTGCTGATTCCCCAGCACCTTAAACAGTACTGGGAACATTGTAGACATTCACAATTATTTGTTGAGTGAATGCATGAAGGTTGGGTTTCAAGAATGTGTTATACAAGTTGTTGTAGATTTCTATGCTTATCGATTCATTGAAGAAAATTACAGTTTTTGTTCAGATTTCTACTTGTCAGGATGCTTAATAACACAGGCTTCGTAAGGCCCTCAGAAGTCCCATCATTTTAGTGCAACATGAACAGAAGAATTTATTAGATTGATGTGGAAGTTATTACCTAGGGGTATGCTACAGAGCATCATGGATGGGAACTGGACAGGGGAGAAGACACGGGAGGCAGGGAGAACAATAATGTGAAACGAACACAAAAGGATTTATGTTGGTAACTCCTGGATATGACAGTCTGCTGCTGGTTCAAGAGTGTCCTTTTGTAGGGATTATTTTGGGGCAGTAAATCTGTTTATCAGTAACTGTGTTAGGTCTAACACCTCCCAGGATGCAGTATTTCCACTTTCCTGTTGGCACACCTGACAGCTCCTACTTCACAGATGTTCACTGTTCTCCCGCTCATTGATGATCCCATTTTGACGCAGAAGAGCTGGTTTCCACTCTTGAAGCACTGGGAGGGCAATAGGCAGACACACTTGGAGGTGGCAGCTGCAATGAGAGAGACAGTGTGACTCACCACAGTGCTTTAGGGTTTGATTTTACCTAACTTGTCCCCAGAGCAGTGAGCACTTTGGTGGCAATGAGTGAGAATGCTGGAACAAAGGCAATGACCCAACTGTGGCTGAATGGAGTGATCTGGGAATAAGAGAGGAGAGGGCACTGGTAAGTCAGTAAGATGCAAGAGCTGGGCTACCTCTGACACCTCCCTCTCACTCACTACCCACATCCAATCAATCCATTTCCACAATGTCTTCAGTCTGTCGTTCATGTTCTTTTCTCATCGGCACCACCTGGGAACACTTATAGAAGGTATCATTTATTGAGCCTGCACCATGAAACCACACACTATGCCAAGTGCTTTGTGTGCTTTATTTCATTTAATTCTCACAATAAACATAAGAACTATATGGCATTATACTAATTCTACAGATGAAGAAACTCGGCTCAGAGAGGTTAAGTGATTTGCCCATGATCCCACAATTAGTAAGTGGTAGAGGCATATTTTAAATCATGAATGACTCGCAAGCCTGAACTCTTTTAACATAACTCTGTGTCACATTTTTAATTTCTTTCTAGAATATTCCTGGCTTATGACTAGGAATCTGGATTTTTAATAAGCAGTTAAATTGGGTGATACTCTTATAAGGCCTGGTTTCAAAACCACCCTAACACTTCATAATTCATATAAATCTTGTGTTCATGAAAGAGTTTTAAAATGATCATTTAGGGGTAAACTTACCAAAGCCAAGCATATTAAATCAGTTTTAAGTAAATGGATATAGGCTCATTTATATACACTCATGTTTTAGTCAAAGTTCAAGGTCCTCCACAGATGGTCTCAACATCCCTTCGCAACATTATCTTTTCTGCTTTCTCCATCCCAGGTAGAGTGACTCCCTCTCTCTTTCCCAAGCAAGACCCTGAAGGTGTTCCAGGTTTTGTCCTTTGCCCACACTAGCCCCTTCTTTTGCCGGATTGATGTGCTTTTTCCAGTTCCCCACATGTCCGATGTCTACAAGCCTCACCTCTTTCATGAAGCATTTTATAGCCACGTACCCCCACTGATGTTTCCTTTAAATAAACTTTAATGGTGTAAATTTGTCAGCACTACCTCTGATGTTTTTATATTTTCTTGTTAGTTAGCTTTCCATATGTCTTTCTCCCAAGACAGTTATAAGTGCTTTGTTAGAGAGCAGTAACTATGGTTCCTCCATCTGTTTATCCCATTCAGTTGTTAACAAGATGCTCAATTAATTCTGCTTCATCAATTGATTTCAATTCTGAAATTGAGGGTGCAGGTATAAGTATTCAAAAAGAAATGTATTTGGTGGATCTGTGATAATTTATGTTGCCAAAAGATCTGAGTCAGCCTGAGAATCAGGCTGTAGTCTCTTTGAGGCAGGTATCAGTTCTTTCCCATGTGTCTCAACTGATGGGAGAAAATAGGGAAAGGGAATGGGGAGATGAGCATTAAGCGTATAAGCTTCCTGTCCTCAGTAGGAAATAGTTCATGAAAAGGCGTGAATTTCCCTTTTATGCCTTTGCCAACCAGCTAGAGAAATTCTAGTTGGGGAGAGTCTTGTTTGTTGTTGGAAACTATAGGGTTTGGTGAAGGACAGGAGACTTCTACCTCTAGAGAGGAGGTCAGTTCCCCAGGCTTGTGGAAAGGCCATGGTCACCACTCTTGTAGTATGGTTATAGCTTAAATACTCTTAGCAAGATGATTTTCAGATTATTAGCATGAAAAGGCCCTTCCTGCCACCTCCACTAATTCATGTTTCCATCCTTATGAAACCCTTCCTGGCCAGAAGGTATTTATCTCTCTTACCGCTCTTGTCACATACTGTCTTGTATTAAAGTTATTCATGTAATTATTTGGAAAAACTGTGAAAATTAACTCCCCAAACTGAACAATTTGAGGGTACAAAGCTCCTTTATCATCACACCTCTCACCTTATGGTGTACAGTGACTTTGGCATATTGGATACTAAATGGATGTTTATTGAATACATTTTCCCCTCCTGTTGGTTGATGCTGGATATTTTTGAAATTTAGATAAAACATTTCATAGCTATAAAAATAGGCTCCTTGGGAAGGCTTCTGTGTTCTAAGTTTTGCAAAGTGAACTTCATGTTACTTTGAAGTTCCATTTTAAACTTTTTCTCATTTCATTTTTGATGGAGAAGGAAAAGAGCAACATAGTACACAATGTAATCAAGAACACAATTTAATCAAGGTAACATTCAATTCAACTCAAGATTAGTAATATCCCAACTTGCCATGAGTGGGTTGGGTATAAAATACATTTTCAGGTTCCTCTCTTTATAAATGCTGTGGTTTGTACATTGACGCTGTTCTGTAGTGCTACAGGAACAGAAATCTCTGTGACACTGACTTTTGCTCACCAACTAAGAAGGCTGGCACAGGCAGACCATATCTTTAGGGGGAAAAAGGCTTTCAGTTTTCTAACTGTGTGTAGGATCAAAGGATATTTTAAATGACTTAAATCTCTTATTAAGAAACGTTCAGGGCTTCCCTGGTGGCGCAGTGGTTGAGAGTCTGC
The DNA here is from genome assembly GCF_028021215.1 of Eschrichtius robustus. NCBI lineage: Eukaryota > Metazoa > Chordata > Mammalia > Artiodactyla > Eschrichtiidae > Eschrichtius > Eschrichtius robustus. The sequence continues at coordinate 33,928,963 of NC_090825.1, forward strand.
CTGCTAATGCAGGGGACATGGGTTCGAGCCCTGGTCTGGGAGGATCCCACATGCCGCGGAGCAACTAGGCCCGTGAGCCACAACTACTGAGCCTGCGCGTCTGGAGCCTGTGCTCCGCAAAAAGAGAGGCCACGATAGTGAGAGGCCGGCGCACCGCGATGAAGAGTGGCCCCCGCTTGCTGCAACTAGAGGAAGCCCTCGTGCAGAAACGAAGACCCAACACAGCCAAATAAATAAATAAATAATAATTAAAGGTGCTAATAATTTAAAAAAAAAAAAAAAGAAACGTTCATGTTTTAGTAGAACTACCCCAAGACATTCTGCTAACTTGACCAGTATTGGTAAGTATTCAAACTTTTTATGTTCTTTTTTTTTTTCAAGGTAACAGTAGTGTTTTTTGTTTTTTTTTAAATTGCACACATGTCTATAAACCTAATAAATAGGTTTTTCTATTTTTTTTTATACAGGAGGTTCTAATTAGTCATCAATTTTATACATATCAGTGTATACATGTCAACCCCAATAGCCCAGTTCATCACACCACCCCCTCCCCCCCCACTGCTTTCCCCCCTTGGTGTCCATACGTTTGTTCTCTACATCTATGTCTCAATTTCCGCCCTGCAAACCAGTTCATCTGTACCATATTTCTAGGTTCCACATATATGCGTTATTATATGATATTTGTTTTTCTCTTTCTGACTTACTTCACTCTGTATGACAGTCTCTAGATCCATCCACGTCTCAACAAATGACCCAATTTCGTTCCTTTTTATGGCTGAGTAATATTCCACTGTATATATGTACCACTTCTTCTTTATCCATTTGTCTATCGATGGGCATTTAGGTTGCTTCCATGACCTGGCTATTGTAAATAGTGCCACAATGAATATTGGGGTGCATGTGTCTTTTTGAATTGTGGTTTTCTCTGGGTATATGCCCAGTAGTGGGATTGCTGAATCATATGGTAATTCTATTTTTAGTTTTTCAAGGAACCTCCATACTGTTCTCCATAATAGCTGTATCAATTTACATTCCCACCAACAGTGCAAGAGGGTTCCCTTTTCTCCACACCCTTTCCAGCATTTGTTGTTTGTAGATTTTCTGATGAAGCCCATTCTAACTGGTGTGAGGTGATACCTCACTGTAGTTTTGATTTGCATTTCTCTAATAATTATTGATGTTGAGCAGCTTTTCATGTGCTTCTTGGCCATCTGTATGTCTTCTTTGGAGAAATGTCTATTTAGATCTTCTGCCCATTTTTGGACTGGGTTGTCTGTTTTTTTAATATTGAGCTGCATGAGCTATTTATATATTTTGGAGATTAATCCTTTGTCCATTGATTCGTCTACAAATATTTTCTCCTATTCTGAGGGTTGTCTTTTTCTTGTTTATGGTTTCCTTCACTGTGCAAAAGCTTTGAAGCTTCATTAGGTCCCATTTGTTTATTTTTGTTTTTCTTTCCATTACTCTAGGAGGTGGATCAAAAAAGATCTTGCTGTGATTTATGTCAAAGAGTGTTCTTCCTATGTTTTCCTCTAAGAGTTTTATAGTGTCTGGTCTTACATTTAGGTCTCTAATCCATTTTGAGTTTATTTTTGTGTATGGTGTTAGGGAGTGTTCTAATTTCACTCTTTTACACGCAGCAGTCCAGTTTTCCCAGCACCACTTATTGAAGAGAATGTCTTTTCTCCATTGTATATCCTTGCCTCCTTTGTCATAGATTAGTTGACCATAGGTTCGTGGGTTTACCTCTGGGCTTTCTATCTTGTTCCATTGATCTATGTTTCTGTTTTTGTGCCAGTACCATATTGTCTTGATTACTGTAGCTTTGTAGTATAGTCTGAAGTCAGGGAGTCTGATTCCCCCAGCTCCGTTTTTTTCCCTCAAGACTGCTTTGGCTATTCGGGCTCTTTTGTGTCTCCATACAAACGTTAAGATTTTTTTTTCTAGTTCTGTAAAATATGCCATTGGTAATTTGATAGGGATTGCATTGAATCTGTAGATTGCTTTGGATAGTACAGGCATTTTCACAATATTGATTCTTCCAATCCAAGAACATGGTATATCTCTCCATCTATTTGTATCATCCTTAATTTCTTTCATCAGTGTCTTATAGTTTTCTGCATACAGGTGTTTTGTCTCCCTAGGTAGGTTTATTCCTAGGTGTTTTATTCTTTTTGTTGCAATGGTAAATGGGACTGTTTCCTTAAATTCTCTTTCAGATTTTTCATCATTAGTGTATAGGAATGCAAGAGATTTCTGTGCATTAATTTTGTATCCTTCAACATTACCAAATTCATTGATTAGCTCTAGTAGTTTTCTGGTGGCATCCTTAGCATTCTCTATGTATAGTATCATGTCATCTGCAAACAGTGACAGTTTTACTTGTTCTTTTCCAATTTGTATTCCTTTTATATCTTTTTCTTCTCTGACTGCCAAGGCTAGGACTTCCAAACCTATGTTGAATAATAGTGGTGAGAGTGGACAACCTTGTCTTGTTCCTGATCTTAGAGGAAATGTTTTCAGTTTTTCACCATTGAGAATGATGTTTGCTGAGGGTTTGTCGTATATGGCCTTTATTATGTTGAGGTAGGTTTCCTCTATGCCCACTTTCTGGAGAGTTTTTATCATAAATTGGTGTTGAATTTTGTCGTTAGCTTTTTCTACATCTATTGAGATGATCATGTGGTTTTTATTCTTCAGTTTGTTACTATGGTGTATCACATTGATTGATTTGCATATATTGAAGAATCCTTGCATCTCTCGGATAAATCCCACTTGATCATGGTGTATGATCCTTTTAATGTGTTGTTGGATTCTGTTTGCTAGTATTTTGTTGAGGATTTTTGCATCTATATTCATCAGTGATATTGGTCTGTAATTTTCTTTTTTTGTAGTATCTTTGTCTGGTTTTGGTATCAGGGTGATGGTGGCTCATAGAATGAGTTTGGGAGTGTTCCTTCTTCTGCAATTTTTTGGAAGAGTTTGAGAAAGATGGGTGTTAGCTCTTCTCTTAATGTTTGATAGAATCCACCTGTGAAGCCATCTGGTCCTGGACTTTTGTTTGTTGGAAGATTTTTAACCACAGTTTCAATTTCATTACTTGTGATTGGTCTGTTCCTATTTTCTATTTCTTCCTGGTTCAATCTTGGAAGGTTATACCTTTCTAAGAATTTGTCCATTTCTTCCAGGTTGTCCATTTTATTGGCATAGAGTTGCTTGTAGTAGTCTCTTAGGATGCTTTGTATTTCTGCTGTGTCTGTTGTAACTTCTCCTTTTTCGTTTCTAATTTTATTGATTTGAGTCCTCTCCCTCTTCTTCTTAATGAGTCTGGCTAATGGTTTATCAATTTTGTTTATCTTCTCAAAGAACCAGCTTTTAGTTTTATTGATCTTTGCTATTGTTTCTTTTGTTTCTATTTCATTTATTTCTGCTCTGATCTTTATGATTTCTTTCCTTCTGCTAACTTTGGGTTATGTTTGTTCTTCTTTCTCTAGTTCCTTTAGGTGTAAGGTTAGATTATTTATTTGAGATTTCTCTAGTTTCTTGAGGCAGGCTTGTATAGCTATAAACTTCCCTCTTAGAACTGTTTTTGCTGCATCCCATAGGTTTTGGATCATCGTGTTTTCATTGTCATTTGTCTCTAGGTATTTTTTGATTTCCTCTTTGATTTCTTCAGTGATCTCTTGGTTATTTAGTAACGTATTGTTCAGCCTCCGTGTGTTTGTGTTTTTTACGTTTTTTTCCCTGTAATTGATTTCTAATATCATAGCGTTGTGGTCAGGAAAGATGCTTGATATGATTTCAGTTTTCTTAAATTTACTGAGGCTTGATTTGTGACCTAAGATGTGATCTATCCTGGAGAATGTTCCATGCGCACTTGAGAAGAAAGTGTAATCTGCTGTTTTTGGGTGGAATGTCCTATAAATATCAATTAAATCTATCTGGTCTATTGTGTCATTTAAAGCTTGTGTTTCCTTATTTATTTTCATTTAGGATGATCTGTACATTGGTGTAAGTGAGGTGTTAAAATCCCCCACTATTATTGTGTTACTGTCGATTTCCTCTTTTACAGCTGTTAGCAGTTGCCTTATGTATTGAGGTGCTCCTGTGTTGGGTGCATATATATTTATAAATGTTATATCTTCTTCTTGAATTGACCCCTTGATCATTATGTAGTGTCCTTTCTTGTCTCTTGTAACATTCTTTATTTTAAATTCTATTTTATCTGATATGAGTATTGCTACTCCAGCTTTCTTTTGATTTCCATTTTCATGGAATATCTTTTTCCATCCCCTCACTTTCAGTCTGTATGTGTCCTTAGGTCTGAAGTGGGTCTCTTGTAGAGAGCATATATATGGGTCTTGTGTTTGTATCCATTCAGCGAGCCTGTGTCTTTTGGTTGGAGCATTTAATCCATTCACATTTAAGGTAAATATCGATGTGTATGTTCCCATGACCATTTTCTTAATTGTTTTGGGTTTGTGTTTGTAGGTCTGTTCTTCTCTTGTGTTTCCCACTTAGACAAGTTCCTTTAGCGTTTGTTGTAGAACTGGTTTGGTGGTGCTGAATTCTCTTAGCTTTTGCTTGTCCGTAAAGCTTTTGATTTCTCAATCAAATCTGAATGAGATCCTTGCCAGGTAGAGTAATGTTGGTTGTAGGTTCTTCCCTTTCATCACTTTAAGTATATCATGCCAGTCCCTTCTGGCTTGTAGAGTTTCTGCTGAGAAATCAGCTGTTAACCTTATGGGAGTTTCCTTGTATGTTATTTGTCGTTTTTCCCTTGCTGCTTTCAATAATTTTTCTTTGTCTTTAATTTTTGCCAATTTGATTAGTATGTGTCTCAGTGTGTTTCTCCTTGGGTTTATCCTGTATGGGACTCTCTGTGCTTCATGGACTTGGGTGGCTATTTCCTTTCCCATGTTATGGAAGTTTTCGATTATAATCTCTTCAAATATTTTCTCTGGTCCTTTCTCTTTCTCTTCTCCTTCTGGGACCCATATAATGCGAATGTTGTTGTGTTTAATGTTGTCCCAGAAGTCTCTTAGGCTATCTTCATTTCTTTTCATTCTTTTTTCTTTATTTTGTTCTGCAACAGTGAATTCCACCATTCTGTCTTCCAAGTCATTTATCCGTTCTTCTGCCTCAGTTATTCTGCTATTGATTCCTTCTAGTGTAGTTTTCATTTCAGTTATTGTATTGTTCATCTGTTTTTGTTTGTTCTTTAATTCTTCTAGGTCTTTGTTAAACATTTCTTGCATCTTCTCGATCTTTGCCTCCATTCTTTTTCCGAGGTCCTGGATCATCTTCACTATCATTATTCTGAATTCTTTTTCTGGAAGGTTGCCTATCTCCACTTCATTTAGTTGTTTTTCTAGGGTTTTATCTTGTTCCTTCTTCTGGTACATAGCCCTCTGCCTTTTCATCTTGTCTATCTTTCTGCGAATGTGGTTTTTGTTCCACAGGCTGCAGGATTCTTGTTCTTCTTGCTTCTGCTGTCTGCCCTCTGGTGGATGAGGCTATCTAAGAGGCTTGTGCAGGTTTCCTGATGGGAGGGACTGGTGGTGGGTAGAGCTGAGTGTTGCTCTCTTTATGTTCTTTTTTTTTTTTTTTAATAAATTTATTTATTTATTTATTTATTTTTGGCTGTGTTGGGTCTTCATTTCTGTGCGAGGGCTTTCTCCAGTTGTGGCGAGCGGGACCCACTCCTCATCGCAGTGCGCGGGCCTCTCACTATTGCGGCCTCTCTTGTTGCGGAGCACAGGCTCCAGACGCGCAGGCTCAGTAGTTGTGGCTCACGGGCCTAGTCGCTCTGCGGCATGTGGGATCTTCCCAGACCAGGGCTCGAACCGTGTCCCCTGCATTGGCAGGCAGACTCTCAACCACTGTGCCACCAGGGAAGCCCTCTTTATGTTCTTTTTTAAAGGCAAACAGATTTCTAGGAATTGTGGTATTTAGATATACGTACAGCAAAGGGCTAATAGTAAAGATAGATTTTGACTAAATCATAAGCCACATATTGTTAGACAGGTTTGGAAAGAATAATTTGTGGGAAAAGGAAAGGAAAAAAAAAAAAGAAACTCTTTGCAATAGAAGAGTTCCATGAAGTTTTTTCTCCATGATAAGTAAGGAAAACAGATGCTAACACTAAACACATCCCCAAATACCTGTGCTACCTATTGTGGTACAGACAGGAACCATTTATCCTCCCTGCTGTCCAAATCCCTTTTATTTTCTGTATATATTTTTGACAATAATGTTTGTACATTATAATTTTTAGAGAAAAAGTTATATTTTAATTACATTATTTAAATAAATACGTAGTTGCATAGTATTTTCAGCTCTTGTCTACCGCAAATTGTTTTCTCTGAGAGAGATGTCAGTTGGGTAATGGTGTTGGTCAGGCAGCAAAAAAATGAATAGTAATGTTTACCTACATGATGATTTAAAAATGATTAGAGTTGGGCACTGTACGTATCCGGCCCTAGTTTGCAGTCTCTTATGTGAAATTGCATTGTTTTGATACGGCATGAAGGTCAGAAGCCCCAGACACTGTCCTGCTGAGTTGCCACCATCAGATGGCCTGCTGACTGTGCCACCCATGGTGACCCTCTCTCATGGATTCAATCCCACCACCTGTCAAGGGAGCTGGGTCTTGATAATCAGTTTTAAGTGGATCAGGAAGAACCTGGATGTGGGTTATAAGGTCTCTCCCCTTTTCAAGGACTGAGTTGAAGAATATTGGGTTGAAAAGTTAAAGAGAAGCTAAGGGTAATAATAAGGTTTTTGTCTTTGTTTTTGAGAAGTAACGTGGTTTTGGCAAAAGTTGGATGTTAGCAATTCAATAAGTTTCCATTGCTTACTTTATGCCACGATTTCAGATGATTTTTTGAAGATGTGCCATAAGGGAAATCTAGCTGCCTATTTGAGTTCTGTTAAATACTAATCTTCAACCCGTATTTTTGTATTATATGAAGCTTAGTTGAACCATTTCGGGTTCCAATTTCATCTTAGAGCAAATGTACTGCTGTGAAGTTTCTGCTTCTAAGCAATTCACAAATGAAATGCCAATAGGCAATACACTTACAGAAAGAGGAAAGGTAATGTTACCTCTTAAGTATCAAATAGGCAGAGCTATAAAGGGATAACAGCTCCAAGTTTTGGTGAGGGTGTGGAAGGCAGTCTTTATCACTCATTGTCAATATGAATATAATATGATAAAAACGTTTCTGGAAAGCAAGTTGATACATTGTACCAAGAAAGACTTTATATTTTAAAATAATATTTATCTAGAAATTCCATTTTCTAAGGTATAGTCTAAGGAAATGGTCTTAGAGTATAGATCTATCTGTGATAGACTTGTCTATTATAGCATTGCTTATAATAGCAAAACCTTGGGAAAAATCTGAAGGACTAACAGAAGATTGATTAAATAAATCACAGAATGTCCATATAGGCTTTTGCAGACATTGAACATTATGTGGAAAGACACCAGTCACAGATTTGTTCAAGATGGTGAAGTAGAAGGACGTGCTCTCACTCCCTCTTGTGAGAGCACTGGAATCACAACTAACTGCTGAACAATCTTCGACAGGAAGACACTGGAACTCACCAAAAAAGATACCCCATATCCAAAGACGAAAGGAGAAGCCACAATGAGATGGTAGGAGGGGCACAATCACAATAAAATCAAATCCCATAACTGCTGGTGGGTGACTCACAAACTGGAGAATACTTATACCACAGAAATCCACCCACTGGACTGAAGGTTCTGAGCCCCACGTCAGTCTTTCCAACCTAGGAAAGGAGGAGGAACTCCTAGAGAATCAGACTTTGAAGGCTAGCAGGATTTGATTTCAGGACTTTGACAGGACCGGGGGAAACAGAGACTCCACTCTTGGAGGACACACACAAAGTAATGTGCACATTGGGACCCAGAAGAAGGAGCAGTGACTCCATAGGAAACTGAAGCAGACCTACCTGCTAGTGTTGGAGGGTCTCCTGCAGAGGCGGAGGGTGGCTGTGTCTCACCGTAAGGACAAGGACACTGGCAGCAGGAATTCTGGGAAGTACTCCTTGGCATGAGCCCTCCCAGAGTCCACCATTAGCACCAACAAAGAGCCCGGGTAGGCTGCAGTGTTGGGTTACCTTAGGCCAAACAACTAACAGGGAGGGAACCCAGCCCAACCCATCAGCATACAAGCGGATTAAAGTTTTACTGAGCTCTGCCAAACAGAGCAACAGCAAGCTCTACCCATCTACAGTCCCTCCCATCAGGACTCTTGCACAAGCCTCTTAGATAGCCTCATCCACCAGAGGGCAGACAGCAGAAGCAAGAAGAACTACAATCCTGAGGCTTGTGGAACAAAAACCACATTCACAGAAAGATAGACAATATGAAAAGGCAGAGGGCTATGTACCAGATGAAAGAATAAGATAAAACCCCAGAAAAACAACTAAATGAAGTGGAGATAGGCAACCTTCCAGAAAAAGAATTCAGAATAATGATAGTGAACATGATCCATGACCTCCAAAAAAGAATGGAGGCAAAGATTGGGAAGATGCAAGAAATGTTTAACAAAGACCTAGAAGAATTAAAGAACAAACAAACAGAGATGAACAATACCATAACTGAAATGAAAACTACACTAGAAGGAATCAATAGCAGAATAACTGAGGCAGAAGAATGGGTAAGTGACCTGGAAGACAGAATGGTGGGATTCACAGCTGCGGAACAGAATAAAAAAATAATGAAAAGAAATGAAGACAGCCTAAGAGACTTCTGGGGCAACATTAAACGCAACAATATTCACATTATAGGGTCCCAGATGGAGAAGAGAGAGAGAAAGGAACCGAGAAAATATTTGAAGAGATAATAGTTGAAAACTTCCCTAACTTGGGAAAGGAACTAGCCACCCAAGTCCACGAAGTGCAGAGAGTCCATACAGCATAAACCCAAGGAGTAACATGCCGAGACACATAGTAATCAAATTGACAAAAATTAAAGACAAAGAAAAATTATTGAAAGCAGCAAGGGAAAAATGACAAATAACATACAAGGAAACTCCCATAAGGTTAACAGCTGATTTCTCAGCAGAAACTCTGCAAGCCAGAAGGGACTGGAATGATATACTTAAAGTGATGAAAGGGAAGAACCTACAACCAACATTACTCTACCCGGCAAGGATCTCATTCAGATTTGATTGAGAAATCAAAAGCTTTACAGACAAGCAAAAGCTAAGAGAATTCAGCACCACCAAACCAGCTCTACAACAAATGCTAAAGGAACTTGTCTAAGTGGGAAACACAAGAGAAGAAAAGACCTACAAACACAAACCCAAAACAATTAAGAAAATGGTCATAGGAACGTACATATCGATATTTACCTTAAACGTGAATGGATTAAATGCTCCAACCAAAAGACACAGGCTCGCTGAATGGATACAAACACAAGACCCATATATATGCTGTCTACAAGAGACCCACTTCAGACCTAGGGACACATACAGAGTGAAAGTGAAGGGATGGAAAAAGATATTCCATGAAAATGGAAATCAAAAGAAAGCTGGAGTAGCAATACTCCTATCAGATAAAATAGACTTTAAAATAAAGAATGTTACAAGAGACAAGGAAGGACACTACATAATGATCAAGGGATCAATTCAAGAAGAAGATATAACAATTTTAAATATATATGCACCCAACACAGGAGCACCTCAACACATAAGGCAATTGCTAACAGCTATAAAAGAGGAAATCAACAGTAACACAATAATTGTGGGGGAATTTAACACCTCGCTTACACCAATGGACAGATCATCCAAACAGAAAATTAATAACAAAACACAAGCTTTAAATGACACAATAGACCAGATAGATTTAATTGATATTTATAGGACATTCCACCCAAAAAAAGCCGATTACACTTTCTTCTCAAGTGTGCATGGAACATTCTCCAGGATAGATCACATCTTGGGTCACAAATCAAGCCTCAGTAAATTTAAGAAAAATGAAATCATATCAAGCATCTTTTCTGACCACAACGCTATGAGATTAGAAATCAATTACAGGGAAAAAAACGTAAAAAACACAAACACACGGAGGCTGAACAATACGTTACTAAATAACCAAGAGATCACTGAAGAAATCAAAGAGGAAATCAAAAAATACCTAGAGACAAATGACAATGAGAACACAATGATCCAAAACCTATGGGATGCAGCAAAAGCACTTCTAAGAGGGAAGTTTATAGCAATACAAGCCTACCTCAAGAAACAAGAGAAATCTCAAATAAATAATCTAACCTTACACCTAAAGGAACTAGAGAAAGAAGAACAAACATAACCCAAAGTTAGCAGAAGGAAAGAAATCATAAAGATCAGAGCAGAAATAAATGAAATAGAAACAAAGGAAACAATAGCAAAGATCAAAAAACTAAAAGCTGGTTCTTTGAGAAGATAAACAAAATTGATAAGCCATTAGCCAGACTCATCAAGAAAAAGAGGGAGAGGACTCAAATCAGTAAAATTAGAAATGACAAAAGAGAAGTTACAACAGACACAGCAGAAATACAAAGCATCCGAAGAGACTATTACAAGCAACTCTATGCCAATAAAGTGGACAACCTGGAAGAAATGGACAAATTCTTAGAAAGTATAACCTTTGAAGACTTAACCAGGAAGAAATAGAAAATATGAACAGACAATCACAAGTAATGAAATTGAAACTATGATTAAAAATCTTCCAACAAACAAAAGTCCAGGATCAGATGGCTTCACAGGCGAATTCTATCAAACATTTAGAGAAGAGCTAACACCCATCCTTCTCAAACTCTTCCAAAAAATTGTGGAAGAAGGAACACTCCCAAACTCATTCTATGTGGCCACCATCACCCTGATACCAAAACCAGACACAGGTAGTAGAAAAAAAGAAAATTACAGACCAATATCACTGATGAATATAGATGCAAAAATCCTCAACAAAATACTAGCACACAGGATCCGACAACACATTAAAAGGATCAAACACCATTCAAGTGGGATTTATCCAAGGGATGCAAGGATTCTTCAATATACAGAAATCAACCACTGTGATACACCATAGTAAAAAACTGAAGAATAAAAACCATATGATCATCTCAATAGATGCAGAAAAAGCTAATGACAAAATTCAACATCAATTTATGATAAAAACTCTCCAGAAAGTGGGCATAGAGGGAACCTACCTGAACATAATAAAGGCTATATATGACAAACCCACAGGAAATGTCATTCTCAATGGTGAAAAACTGAAAGCATTTCCTCTAAGGTCAGGAACAAGACAAGGATGTCCACTGTTGACACTATTATTCAAAATAATTTTGGAAGTCTTAGGCATGGCAATCAGAGAAGAAAAAGAAATACAATGAATCCAAATTGTAAAAAAAGAAGTAACACTGTCACTGTTTGCAGATGACATGATAGTATACATAGAGAATCCTAAAGATGCCACCAGGAAACTTCTAGAGCTAATCAATGAGCCTGGTAAAGTCGCAGGATACAAAATTAATGCACAGAAGTCTCTTACATTCCTATACACTAATGATGAAAAATCTGAAAGAGAAATTAAGGAAACACTTCCATTTACCATTGCAACAAAAAGAATAAAATACCTAGGAATAAATCTACCTAGCAAGACAAAACACCTGTATACAGAAAACTATAAGACACTGATGAAAGAAATTAAAGATGATACAAACAGATGGAGAGATATACCATGTTCTTGGATTGGAAGAATCAATATTGTGAAAATGACTATACTACCCAAAGCAATCTACAGATTCAATGCAATCCCTATCAAATTACCAATGGCATTTTTTACAGAACTAGAAAAAAATATCTTAAAATTTGTATGGAGACACAAAAGACCCTCAATAACCAAAGCAATCTTGAGGGAAAATCTGGAGGAATCAGATTTCCTGACTTCAGACTATACTACAAAGCTACAGTAATCAATATGTAAGTAAGACAATATGGTGCTGTCACAAAAACAGAAATATAGATCAATGGAGCAGGATAGAAAGTCCAGAAATAAACCCACACACCTATGGTCAACTAATCTATGAAAAAGGAGGCAAGGATATACAATGGAGTAAGGACAGCCTCTTCAATAAATGGTGCTGGGAAAACTGGACAGCTACATGTAAAAGAATAAAATTAGAACACTCCCTAACACCATACACAAAAATAAACTCAAAATGGATTAAAACCTAAGTGTAAGGCCAGACACTATAAAACTCTTAGATGAAAACATAAGCAGAACACTCTTTGACATAAATCACCGCAAGATCTTTTTTGATCCACCTCCTAGAGTAATGGAATAAAAAGAAAAATAAATGGGACCTAATGAAACTTAAAAGTTTTGCAAAGCAAACTACAAACAAGATGAAACGACAACCCTCAGAATGGGAGAAAATATTTGCAAATGAATCAACGGACAAAGGATTAATCTCCAAAATATATAAACAGCTCATGCAGCTCAATATTAAAAAAACAAACAACACAATCCAAAAATGGGCAAAAGAGCTAAATAGACATTTCTGCGAAGAAGACCTGCAGATGGCCAAGAAGCACATGAAAAGCTGCTCAGCATCACTAATTATTAGAGAAATGCAAATCAAAACTACAATGAGGTATCACCTCGCACCAGTTAGAATGGGCACCATCAGAAAATCTACAAACAATAAATGCTGGAGAGGGTGTGGAGAAAAGGGAACCCTCTTGCACTGTTGGTGGGAATGTAAATTACAGCCATTATGGAGAACAGTATGGAGGTTCCTTAAAAAACTAAAAACAGAATTACCATATGACCCAGCAATCCCACTACTGGGCATATACCCAGAGAAAACCATAATTCAAAAAGACACATGCACCCCAATGTTCATTGCAGCACTGTTTACAATAGCCAGGTCATGGAAGCAACCTAAATGTCCATCGACAGACGAATGTATAAAGAGAAGTGGTACATATATACAATGGAATATTACTGAGCCATAAAAAAGAATGAAATTGGGTTATTTGTAGAGACGTGGATGAATCTAGAGACTGTCATACAGAGTGAAGTAAGTCAGAAAAAGAAAAACAAATGTCGTATGTTAACGCATATATGTGGAACCTAGAAAAATGGTACAGATGAACCGGTTTGCAGGGCAGAAATTGAGACACAGATGTAGTGACCAAACGTATGGACACCAAGTGGGGAAAGCGGTGGGGGGGGGGGTGGTGGTGATGTGATGAATTGGGAGATTGGGATTGACTTATATACACTAATATGCATGAAATGGATCACTAATAAGAACCTGCTGTATAAAAAAATAATTAAAATTAAATTAAGAGAAAGAAAATTATGTGGCAGAATAACATATGATGACATGGAAATAGTTTCATGATATATTTAGTGAAAAAGAACAGTATATAAAATAAGATGTAGTATATGATCCTATTTTTTAAAAATCTTGTAACATAATCAATGCCACCCCTGAGGTGTGTGAGGCCCCAGGGACATTTTTTTAATGGGGTGCCTCTTTATATAAATGATTAAAGTCACTCCAAATTAGTGTCAGCAACATACTAGCTGTCTGATCTCAAGCAATTTGGAGAAAGACTACCTTGCTGGCCAGTGGCTCACCAGGCTGCTCTCTGGGAATGAGGTCTAGCTGTGAGCGAGGGATGACTCTATAGGTGGAGTCCCAGAGCTCCTTGGAGCATCTGGTTGACCCCATGCCTGGTGGGGGAGAGAAGCAGTAGAGGGTAGGAGAATGTCCCACAAGGAAGAAACAGGGCCTGGGCTCATGAGGGACTATGTGTGGGCTCAAGACATCCTGCCTATATAACCCTGCCAGCCTGGGCTGATTCCAGGCACTGCAAGAGGACTTCAAAAAATTTGAGGCAAATGCTTCCGGTAATTGGTATCCACATCCAGGCTCAGGGCACTCTATCTCTGCTGGCCTCAGCTGGTTCCAACTGCCAGAGGAAACTTAGAAAATTTTGATAAAGGCCCTCCAAAGCTGGGGATGGGGAAGAAGGGTACCTAAAGCATAGATCAGGATGGGTGTTCTTCTGACTGGGGTCTAAGGGTGGGACTGATTATGTATGTGCAGAAAAAGATTGGAGAGATTTACACCAAAATTGTGGGTGGGTTGGGTTCTACTTTTCCCTTCTATTTCAATCAATTCATAAATTTTTTTTGACAATGAAAAGAATTATTTTTGATTCAGGAAAGGTTATTTTAAAGAAAGAATGTATAAATGCAAGTAAGATATATTAGCTGAGATGAAGGTTAAGTGAGAGCTTTTCTAGTATGGGTCACTGTTGGAGCTTACCTGAACATTTTTCCCAGTCGTAGCAGGTGTCATAGCCACAGGATTCTTTCTTTGTGCTACTGGATGAAAGTTTTGTCCTTTCAAGACCCCATTCTAGCTGTGGACCTTCTTGGCATGAACCAACATGTAGAAAATGGAATTGCTGATTGTTCAAACATTTCTCGGCCAAAAACTTACAAGCGGTTGAAGTAAAGTGATGACTGGAGCTTGTATCAAGCACACAGATATCTTCTGAATAAAAGCTGTCCAAGAGAGGAAAGCAAGCATTTATATATGAAGAATAGAAAAGAAGAGATGGCGTGTAGCCAACTCATATGTTAACTTACCACCCAGCTATTCTTTCCCCCAATTTCTCTCCTTTCAGACTCTCATTTTATCTGGCATGCTCTGGGATTCCTCTTTCTAAAATTTCATTTTAAACATGGTACTACTCCCAATTGCCTTCAAATTAAAGTCTGAATTATTAAATTCTGATGATCAAAATCTTCCATATTTTGATCCAATCAACTTTTCTTTCTAGAATCATTTTTCCATCCTCCTTAATCCCTCTTTATCATCTGAAAAATTGACAATTTTCTAAACTAATAAGATCATTGTTCCTTTGCTACCATGCCAAGCCCTACTCAATCAATGTTGCATTGTCCCTCCTCTCTGCCTATCTGCATCCAGATCAATTCCTGGCTATATTTTGAAGCTAATCCTGATCGACCTAGCTGATGGTAGCCTGTACATCCTCTGAACACTTTTTTAACAGTTATTAATTGTAATACAAGAGTCATATATAATTATATAGCTTTGTAAGTGTATTTGTATTGTGGTTAAGAGCATGAGCTTTTAAGTCAATTAATCCCTGGGTAACTTGCTAAATCTAAGTAAATGGATGGCTCCTGCTAACAAAAGGTTAGCCATAGTCCTTCTCTTGCTGAGAGGACAAGAACGCCTTGATTATTCCAAATATAAGTTTCTTCTCTAATGTCAACTTTAGAGTTAACAATCAGTGCACCAGTGTGTAAAATTGTTTCCAGGAACTGAAGCCCATAGCTGAGAACAAAAGGCCACTTTCTGAAAACTTAAGCCGTAGGGCCAGCTACTCTCACAAACATCTTCAATGCCATATAAAAGAGGACTGAGGAGTATAGAAAGGGGCTAGAGAGGTAGGACTGAGCTGAAATTCAGACAGTTCCAGAGGACAGTCTGTATTCTCATGGTTGGGTATTGCAAGGATAAAGATAGACGTTTCCTCTGGGTTAAATGGACAATGGGAACATTTTAAGTACTCCCTAGAAGGCCATCTGCTGGGTGAGGGGACCCCAGCTGCAAGAAGCTCATACAAAGTGGACCACTTGTGGTTAATACTGAGGAGGGTAGATAGAGCCATCTTTGGGTTGAATTCTATCAGTGGAATGTTACAGAAAAAGACCCTGTAGTGTTCTCATAAATAAATAAACAAACAAATTAATGTGTCCCTACAAGTGTTTGTTCACTTGTAGCTCAGAGGAATGTGAGAGCGAATCAGTGTTAAAAGTGAAAAAAAAAAAAGTTGGTGCAAAGAAATAGAAGAAAAATTTAAAAGTAACAATTATGGACACACGGTTTTAAAAATGAAAATTGCCTTAGAACAGTCTGCATTGTTTAAAATATATATTTCAAAGTAAAAAAAAGCACAGTCTGTTGGCTTCCTACTCCATCATTCATTCTCTCCCTCAGTCATTTAACTCTAATTTTATTCAAAAACACTTTTGCTTCTAGCCAAAGAACTGCATTTCATAGCCTCCCTTGCAGGTCCACGCGGCCATGTGAATAAGAGAAGGGTAATGAGATGGACGCCATGATAAGTTTCCCAGGAACTCTCATTAAAAAGAGAGACTGTTTCCATTTCTGGTCTTCCTTCCTTTGTACTCCAGCAGGGAAGTCTTGGATCATGAAATAAATTTAAGAATGTCAGAAGAGAAAACTTTACTTTGATAAAAATAAATAAATAAGTAAAGTATCAGTTATACTTCAATAAAAAATAAATTATGAATATTAGATTTAAAAAAATGAATGGCAGAACAGAAAGCAGGAAGGAGCACCAGTCCTATCTGAAATGAGAGAATCACCAGACCATCCCTAGACTGCCTTCTTCTGCATTTATTTTGTGAGATAGAGAAACAAAACTTTACCTTAAGCTAATGTTATTTCGGATTAAATTCCCCTGAAAGTAGCTCTTAAATTAATAAGCACCCTCGACATGCCAGGGTTAGTTCATGTAAAAAAAGGCAGTTATAACAGAAGAGAGTCGTGGCAGCCATATAAGGATATATCATTTTTCTTCAAGCTCTCTGCCACCACATGAAAGAATAATCTCACAAAGGGATGTGTGTGTGTGTGTGTGTGTGTGTGTGTGAAGTCCATGCGCACACCTCTTTCTCTACTCCAAGCTTTTGGAGGCACAAACTAGCCCTATATTTAGGGAGAAGAGAAAGCCTTTGATATACATGAGACTGATTTTAAACTGGACAGGAATGAGTCTTTATCATCAGAATGAGACTATTCTTTTTAAAAACATCCTTATTGGAGTATAATTGCGTTACAATGTTGTGTTAGTTTCCGCCGTATAACAGAGTGAATCAGCTATACGTATACGTATATCCCCATATCCCCTCCCTCTTGCGTCTCCCTCTCACCCTCCCTATCCCACCCTTCTAGATGGTCATAAAGCACCAAGCTGATCTCCCTGGGCTATGCAGCTGCTTCCCACTAGCCATCTATTTTACATTTGGTAGTGTATATATGTCCATACCACTCTCTCACTTCGTCCCAGCTTCCCCTTCCCCTTCCCCATGTCCTCAAGTACATTCTCTACGTCTGTGTCTTTATTCCTGTTCTGTCCCTAGGTTCTTCAGAACCTTTTTTTTTTCTTTTTTTTAGATTCCATATATATGTGTTAGTTTGAGGAATTTTTCTCTTTCTGACTTACTTCACTCTGTATGACAGACTCTAGGTCCATCCACCTCACTACAAATAACTCAATTTCATTTCTTTTTATGGCTGAGCAACATTCCATTGTATATATGTGCCACATCTTCTTTATCCATTCATCTGTTGATGGACACTTAGGTTGCTTCCTTGTCCTGGCTATTGTAAATAGAGCTGCAATGAACATTGTGGTACATGACTCTTTTTGAACTGTGGTTTTCTCAGGGTATATGCTCAGCAGTGGTATTGCTGGGTCATATGGTAGTTCTATTTTTAGCTTTTCTAGGACCCTCTATACTGTTCTCCATAGTGGCTGTATCAATTTACATTCCCACCAAGAGTGCAGGATGGTTCCCTTTTCTCCACACCCTCTCCAGCATTTATTGTTTGTAGATTTCTTGATGATGACCATTCTGACCCGTGTGAGGTAATGCCTCATTGCAGTTTTGATTTGCATTTCTCTGATGATCAGTGATGTTGAGCATCCTTCATGTGCTTGTTGGCAATCTGTATATCTTCTTTGGAGAAATGTCTATTTAGGTCTTCTGCCCATTTTTGGATTGGTTTGTTTGTTTTTTTGATATTGAGCTGCATGAGATGCTTGTAAATTCTGGAGATTAATCCTTTGTCAGTTGCTTCATTTGCAAATATTTTCTCCAATTCTGATGGTTGTCTTTTCATCTTGTTTATGGTTTCCTTTGCTGTGCAAAAGCTTTGAAGTTTCATTAGGTCCCGTTTGTTTATTTTTGTTTTTATTTCCATTTCTCTAGGAGGTGGGTCAAAAAGGATCTTGCCGTGATTTATGCCATAGAGTGTTCTGCCTATGTTTTCCTCTAAGAGTTTTATAGTGTCTGGCCTTACATTTAGGTCTTTAATCCATTTTGAGTTTATTTTTGTGTATGGTGTTAGAGAGTGTTCTAATTTCATTCTTTTACATGTAGCTGTCCAGTTTTCCCAGCACCACTTATTGAAGAGGCTCTCTATTCTCCATTGTATATTCTTGCCTCCTTTACCAAAGATAAGGTGACCATATGTGTGTGGGTTTATCTCTGGGCTTTCTATTCTGTTCCATTGATCTATAGTTCTGTTTTTGTGCCAGTACTATACTCTCTTGATTACTGTAACTTTGTAGTATAGTCTGAAGTCAGGGAGTCTGATTCCTCCAGCTCCGTTTTTCTTTCTCAAGGTCGCTTTGTTTATTCGAGGTCTTTTGTGTTTTCATACAAATTGTGAAATTTTTTGTTCTAGTTCTGTGAAAAATGCCATTGGTAGTTTGATAGGGATTGCATTGAATCTGTAGATTGCTTTGGGTAGTATAGTCATTTTCACAATGTTGATTCTTCCAAGCCAAGAACATGGTATATCTCTCCATATGTTTGTATCATCTTTAATTTCTTTCATCAGTGTCTTATAGTTTTCTGCATACAGGTGTTTTGTCTCCTTAGGTAGGTTTATTCCTAGGTATTTTATTCTTTTTGTTGTAATGGTAAATGGGAGTGTTTCCATAATTTCTCTTTCAGATTTTTCATCATTAGTGTATAGGAATGCAAGAGATTTCTGTGCATTAATTTTGTATCCTGCTACTTTACCAAATTCATTGATTAGCTCTAGTAGTTTTCTGGTAGCATCTTTAGGATTCTCTATGTATAGTATTTCATCTGCAAACAGTGACAGTTTTACTTCTTCTTTTCTGATTTGGATTCCTTTTATTTCTTTTTCTTCTCTGATTGCTGTGGCTAAAACGTCCAAAACTATGTTGAATAATAGCAGTGAGAGTGAGCAGCCTTGACTTGTTCCTGATCTTAGAGGAAATAGTTTCAGTTTTTCATGATTGAGAATGATATTGGCTATGGATTTGTCATATATGACCTTTTTTATGTTGAGGTAAGTTCCCTCTATGCCTACTTTCTGCAGGGTTTTTTATCATAAATGGGTGTTGAATTTTGTCAAAAGCTTTTCTGCATTTATTAAGATTATCGTGTGGTTTTTATCTTTCAGTTTGTTAATATGGTGTATCACATTGACTAATTTGCATATATTGAAGAATCCTTGCATTCCTGGGATAAACCCCACTTGATCATGGGGTATGATCCTTTTAATGTGCTGTTGGATTCTGTTTGCTAGTATTTTGTTGAGGACTTTTGCATCTATGTTCATCAGTGATATTGGCCTGTAGTTTTCTTTCTTTGTGACATCTTTGTCTGGTTTTGGTATCAGGGTGATGGTGGCCTTGTAGAATGAATTTGGGAATGTTCCTCCCTCTGCTATATTTTGGACGAGTTTGAGAAGGATAAGTGTTAGCTCTTCTGTAAATGTTTGATAGAATTTACCTGTGAAGCCATCTGGTCCTGGGCTTTTGTTTGTTGGAAGATTTTTAATCATAGTTTCAGTTTCAATGCTTGTGATTGGTCTGTTTATATTTTCTATTTCTTCCTTGTTCAGTTTTGGAATGTTGTGCTTTTCTAAGAATTTGTCCATTTCTTCCAGGTTGCCCATTTTATAGGCATAGAGCTGCTTGTTGTAATCTCTCATGATCCTTTGTATTTCTGCAGTGTCAGTTGTTACCTCTCCTTTTTCATTTCTAATTCTTTTGACTTGAGTCTCCTCCCTTTTTTTCTTGATGAGTCTGACTAATGGTTTATCACTTTTGTTTATCTTCTCAAATAACCAGCTTTTAGTTTTATTGACCTTTGCTATTGTTTCCTTCATTTCTGTTTCATTTATTTCTGATGTCATCTTTATGATTTCTTTCCTTCTGCTAACTTTGGGTTTTTTTGTTCTTCTTTCTCTAATTGCTTTAGGTGTAAGGTTATGTTGTTTAATTGAGTTGTTTCTTGTTTCTTGAGGTAGGATTGTACTGCTATAAACTTCCCTCTTAGAACTGCTTTCGCTGCATCCCATAGGTTTTGGGTCATCATGTTTTCAACGTCATTTGTTTCTAAGTATTTTTTGATTTCCTCTTTGATTTCTTCAGTGATCTCTTGGTTATTTAGTAGTGTATTGTTTAGCCTCCATGTGTTTGTATTTTTTGCAGTTTTTTTCCTGTAATTGATATCTAGTCTCATAGCATTGTGGTTCGAAAAGATACTTGATATGATTTTAATTTTCTTAAATTTACCAAGGCATGATTTGTGACCCAAGGTATGGTCTATCCTGGAGAATGTTCCATAAGCACTTGAGAAGAAAGTGTATTCTATTGTTTTTGGAAGGAATACCCTATAAATATCAATTAAGTCCATTTTGTTTAATGTGTCATTTAAAGCTTGTGTTTCCTTATTTATTTTCATTTTGGATCATCTGTCCATTGGTCAAAGTGGGGTGTTAAAGTCCCCTACTATGATTGTGTTACTGTCGATTTCCCCTTTTATGGCTGTTAGCATTTGCCTTATGTATTGAGGTGTTCCTCTGTTGGGTGCATAAATATTTACAATTGTTATATCTTCTTCTTGGAGTGATCCCTTGATCATTATATAGTGTCCTTCTTTGTCTCTTGTAATAGTCTTATTTTAAAGTCTATTTTGTGTGGTATGAGAATTGGTACTCCAGCTTTCTTTTGATTTCCATTTGCATGGAATATCTTTTTCCATCCCCTCACTTTGTCTGTATGTGTCCAGAGGTCTGAAGTGGGTCTCTTGTAGACAGCATATATATGGGTCTTGTTTTTGTATCCATTCAGCCAATCTATGTCTTTTGGTTGGAGCATTTAATCCATTTACATTTAAGGTAATCATCGATATGTATGTTCCTATTACCATTTTCTTAATTGTTTTGGGTTTGTTATTGTAGGTCTTTTCCTTCTCTTGTGTTTACTGCCCAGAGAATTTCCTTTAGCACTTGTTGTAAAGCTGGTTTGGTGGTGCTGAATTCTCTTAGCTTTTGCTTGTCTATAAAGGTTTTAATTTCTCCATCGAATCTGAATGAGATCCTTGTGCGGTAGAGTAATCTTGGTTGTAGGTTTTTCCCTTTCATCACTTTAAATATGTCCTGCCACTTCTGGCTTGCAGAGTTTCTGCTGAAAGATCAGCTCTTAATCTTATGGGGATACCCTTGTATGTTATTTGTTGTTTTTCCTTTGCTGCTTGTATTATTTTTTCTTTGTATTTAATTTTCAATAGTTTGTTAATATGTGTCTTGGCGTGTTTCTCCTTGGATTTATCCTGTATGGGACTCTCTGCACTTCCTGGACTTTATTTCCT
Organism: Eschrichtius robustus; assembly: GCF_028021215.1. Classification (NCBI taxonomy): domain Eukaryota; kingdom Metazoa; phylum Chordata; class Mammalia; order Artiodactyla; family Eschrichtiidae; genus Eschrichtius; species Eschrichtius robustus. The sequence goes on from NC_090825.1 coordinate 33,950,476, forward strand.
TTCTCATGTTAGGGAAGTTTTCAACTATAATCTCTTCAAATACTTTCTTAGGCTCTTTCTTTTTCTCTTCTTCTTCTGGGACACCTATAATTCAAATGTTGGTGCATTTATTGTTTTCCCAGAGGTCTCTGAGAGTGTCCTCAGTTCTTTTCATTATTTTTTCTTTCTCCTGCTCTGTGGTAGTTATTTCCACTATTTTATCTTCCAGGTCACTTATCCATTCATTAATCTCAGTTATTCTGCTATTGATCCCATCTAGAGTATTTTTAATTTCATTTATTGTGTTGTTCATCATTGTTTGTTTGCTCTTTAATTTTTCTAGGTCTTTGTTAAATGTTTTGTATTTTCTCCATTATATTTCCAAGATTTTGGATCATCTTTACTATTATTACTCTGAATTCTTTTTCAGGTAGACTGTCTATATCCTCTTCATTTGTTTGGTTTGGTGGGTTTTTACCTTGCTCCTTCATCTGCTGCATATTTCTCTGTCTTCTTATTTTGTTTAACTTACTGTGTTTGGGGTCTCCTTTTCCCAGGCTGCAGGTTTGTAGTTCCTGTTCTTTTTGGTGTCTGCCACCAGTGGGTGAGGTTGGTTCAGTGGGTTGTGTAGGCTTCCTGGTGGAGGGGACTGGTGCCTGTGTTCTGGTGGATGAGGCTGGATCTTGTCTTTCTGGTGGGCAGGGCTGCTTCTGGCAGTGTGTTTTACTGTGTCTGTGAACTTAGTATGATTTTAGGCAGCCTCTCTGCTTATGGGTGGGGTTGTGTTCCTGTCTTGCTAGTTGTTTGGCATGAGGTGTCCAGCACTGGAGCTTGCTGGCCGTTGGGTGGAGCTGGGTCTTAGGATTGAGATGGAGGTCTCTGGGAGAGCTCTCGCCTATTGATATTACATGGTGCCGGGAGGTGTCTGGTGGTCCAATGTCCTGAACTCGACTCTCCCACCTCTGAGGCTCAGGCCTGACCCCCAGCTGGAGCAGCAAGACCCTGTCAGCCACATGGCTCAGAAGAAAAGCAAGAAAAAAAGGAAATAAAGAAAAAAATAAAATAAAATAATATAAAAAAGCTTTTTAAATTAAAAAATATTATTAAAATAAAAAAATAATAAAAAAAAAGCAGGGAGCAACCAAACCGATAAACAAATCCACCAATGATAACAAGTACTAAAAATTATACTAAGATAAACATAAAAATCAGAAACTAGTCAGTCACATACAGCAATCCCCATGTCTACAGTTGGTCCCAAAGTCCACCTCCTCAATTTTGGGATGATTCCTTGTCTATTCAGGTATTCCATAGATGCAGGGTACATCAAGTTGATTGTGGAGATTTAATCCACTGCTCCTGAGGCTGCTGGAAGTAATTTCCCTTTCTCTTGTTTGTTTGCACAGCTCCTGGGGTTCAGCTTTGGATTTGGCCCCACCTCTTCATGTAGGTTGCCTTCTGGCATCTGTTCTTCACCCAGACAGGAGGGGGTTAAAGAGTGGCTGATTATGGGGCTCTGGCTCACTCAGGCTGGGGCAACGGAGGGGTACAGAATGAGGGGTGAGCCTGTGGTGGCAGAGGCTGGCATGATGTTGCACTAGCACAAGGTGCACCTTGTGTTCTCCTGGGAAAGTTGTCCCTCGATCATGGGACCCTGGCAGTGGTGGGCTGCACAGGCTCCCAGGGCGGGAAGTGTGGATGGTGACCTGTGCTTGCACATAGGATTCTTGGTGGCTGCAATAGCAGCCTTAGCGCTTTATGCCCGTCTCTGTAGTCCGCGCTGATAGCTGCATCTCGCGCCCGCAGAATGAGACTGTTTTAGTAACAAAAGCCATGCAAACTTAGTGGACAAGGGTGAGAGACAATTAAGAAAGCTTTCTACCAAGTGGGGAATGAGGAATTCAACAGAGCACAGGGGGTATCAGTTATATGAAGAATTAATATGCTTTGTGTTCATGGTTCAAGAAGCCCAGCTCCTCCATTAAGTTGCTTACACTAGACTGGTTTTCCGTTTCTAAACAGAGTCCATAGGGTATCTCTTACCCACAGTCTTCTTCTGGAGACATGCAAACGCATTCAGATCCCAACTGTTTTTGTCCTGGTTGACAGTGGCCTTTTAAGCGTGCCAAGGTATCTGAAACAAAAGAAAATGAAGATAAGAACAATGCACAGCATGGATTTCAAGTGATAAGTTTGAATTTAGGAGAAAAGGCAGTGGTGAAATGTTCTCATTTATCTTTTGGAGTTAGAGCATTCATTTTGGCTTTTCCAAATATGTTGTCATGAAATAGTCCATCGGAAAGGTCCTTTCTAGCTCTAGGAGCTGTCGTTTTCCAACCTAGAACTGCTACTAAGTTCAGAGAACTAAAGAAAATGGAATTGGTGAAATTTTTGCTCATTTGTTTTTCAAACATTTATTGAACGACTATGATTTCCCAGCAGTGCCATAGGTTCTGGGGATAGTGGGTTGAGAAAAATTTGACCCAGATCCCATGCTCTCAGAGCTTCTAGTCTTGTGGAGCAGACAGACATTAATCAAAAAACCACACTGTACACATAGAATTGCTGCTGTTATTAGTGCTATTAAAGAGAAAGCATATAATCAAGAAAATTGATGTAGCCAGGAAGGTTATGAACGGTAAAATGGGAAGAGAAAAGGGAGTGTGTTTGAAGCAAAGGCAATAGCAGGCATAAACGTGCTCAAAAGAGAGATAATGTGTGACTTTCTTGGAACTGTAAGAAAGCCAGGGAAACAAGGGCATGGAAAAGGTACAGCCAGAGAGATGGCTGTGTGGCAGACTGTGTAGGGTCATAAAGGGCTTTCAAAGGATTTTTGTCTTATTTTATAAGCAGTGGCAAGTCTTTGATAGGTTTTAGCAGGGGGTGGTGTGACAAAATCAGGTCTGGATTTGGAAAAGAAATTAATTTTGGCTTATCTGTGGGGAATGAATTTGGAGAGGCATGGTGGTCAAGGGCGTAGACAATTTATGAGGTTATTATAGTAGTTTGGGTGAAAGAGAATGGTAATTTGGACCAAAGTGCTAGAGGTAGAAATGGAGAGAAGTGGATGAACTTGAGACATTTTAAGCACATAAAATGGATGATATTGCATATTGTGGGTACGTTATGAGAACTGTCAAGTATAATTCTTAGGTTTATAGTTTGCATAAGAGAATAGATATTGGTGCCTTAACTGAAATAGAAAATACTAGAAGATGTTAGTTGTAGGGAAGCTACGGTGATGACTCAAGAACTCCTCTCTGCATATGTTGAATTTATAGTCTCTTTAAGACAGCCAAACAAAATAGACACATAGGAATTTGAATATTCAAGTCTAAAACTCAGTGGAGAAGTCTGTGATAAAGATTTAAATTTGTTATTAGCCTATGGGGGAATCATTGATGCTATGGGTATGGGTGAGATTCCCCAGCAGGAGAGTGTAGCATGAGGTGAGGGGACAGATCTTAGCCTTGAGGAACTCCAACATTTAAAGTCCATGCAAAGGCAGGAGCCTGCCAAAAATAGAGGGCAGCAGCCAGAGAGGTAGAAGCTAAACCAGACAGCGTTGTGTCTTGGAAGCCAGGGAAAGAACGAATGTGCAGAAGAAGGTCAACACTGTTGAATGCTGCTGAGAGGGCAAGGCAGATGAGGACCAAAATATTACCTATTCTGTTTAGCAATATGGATGTCAGTGACAACAATTGTGTGAATGGATTTGGGGGGATAATGGCTTGAAAGTCAGATTTTTCTTATAAGAATAATCAGTGAAGAAATGCAGCTCCCAAATGTAGCTATTTATCCCTGCATAATATTCTAGATATTAGGATGTTATGTGGAAAAAAAAAAAAAAAGGAATGAAAACAGCAGTAGTCCCCTAATAGTGGGAAAACAGACATTAATCAAACAATCATAGTGATGGGTTTATAATTAAAGGCAGAGATAGGTATTTTAAAGAAATACAGTTCCAGGAGATCATATCACCAAAAAAATCCAACTGAGAAATATAAGGAAGACCTATAAGGAAATGATGCTTGACCTAAGATGAGCAATTGAATAGTGTGTATGAGAGGAAGGGAGATTAAAGTAGAAGGAAGAACACTTGAATATATTATACGGAAGGGGAAATCTTGGTTATCTTTGCTTATGTTCAGGCTCATCCAGAGAAGCTTTAGACTGGTTGAATTAAACCTGGAGCTGACATCCTGAGCCTCCTGGATGAAACACAGTCTAGTTCCTGGACTGGATCTGACTAACCAGGCATCCGCAGAACCACAGTGGCCTCTGGAAGCAAGTAATTGTCAAAGGAGGGCTGTAGGCAGGTATATCAGGCAGGAGGTTTGGTAGGGAAGGAGGTTTATGTTAGAGGCAAAAATAAAGATTTAGAAAATTGGTAGGTTTTCTTCTTTGCTGCTATGCATTTCCATTCCCTATTATTACCCTCTGTTAGGACCCTCATTCCATCTGGTGAAATTTGGCTCAGAACTTTCATGAACATGGAGACCTATAGCTGCTGGTAAGGTCTCAGATACTAAGATTTCTATTGACATGGGCTTGTTTTTCTTTGGTTTCTATGTGGCTACGCCTCTTTGGCTTTTGTAAATAAATCCACGCTTAGGTCAAGGAAGGACCCTAAGCTATACATTGTTTCCAAAGAGCGTCAACTTTCAAGGGTACAGAGCATTGTTCCCTCCCTACCAATTTGACATTATCAATGATCACCTGCAAGGACTCTTTGCTCCCTCACTAAGCGTCAGGTGGAAGCCCAAACTGGCCCTCAGCTGCCCATGCTGCCTGCCCTGCACAGTTTGTGAGTAACACGGAAATGAGAACATTGCGATTTTTAAGTGCTGAGGGCAAGGGGATCTTCCGGAGGTGTTGATTTCTTAGAGGAAGGGAAAAAACTAACAGTGGAGGTGTGCAGCATCTCATTTCTTCAGGAAGCAAAATTCTTTTTCACGTTGAAAGAATTAAAAGTCTTCCTGGCCAACCAATGACCTGAAGTCTGTTTATCACACAGCTCCTTCCACATTGACAGGAAAGAGTGTTCAGTTTTATTGATGATTTTCTTTCTTTTTCTGTGACTCCCTTCATTGATCTTCCTGACAACGTTGTTGAGAGAAAGTATATGAGATGGGATATTTCTTTCCTTTATCTTGATGTAGAACATTTTGTTATCTCTCAGTTTGGATTATAATTTTAATTTCTTTTCCAAACACGGAGACATGCGTGCATTTGCGTATGTGTGTGTGTGTGTGTGTGTGTGTGTGTATGTGTGTGTACATATGCTGTTATTTTTATAAAGAGGAGGATGCTACCTAAGATGCCCAGAGGACCTTAACTCTCTAAACCCTGTGGTCCCCAAATGCATTCATACCTCTGACATATATGATCAGAAGTCGAGTGAAACCAAGCCACAATACTAACCTGAAGTTCTCACAAATTTCCATGTGGTCTCTTTATCAATAGTTTTAAGGTTATATAATAGGTTAAGTTTCCCCTTTTCTTTCACACATGGTAAAAGCCCAGAAGAGGATAAAGAAGGCAAGATGGCAGAGAGCTTGAGGAATTATCAGAGCTGCTGCACAGTTCTTGTTTGACCCAAACTGTCTGACTTTGGGTCTAATTTAGCCTCTCTGTGTCTTTGGTTTTTTTTTTTTTTAATTTTATTTATTTATTTATTTATTTATTTATTTATTTATGGCTGTGTTGGGTCTTCGTTTCTGTGCGAGGGCTTTCTCTAGTTGCGGCAAGCGGGGGCCACTCTTCATCGCGGTGCACTGGCCTCTCACTCTCGCGGCCTCTCTTGTTGCGGAGCACAGGCTCCAGACACGCAGGCTCAGTAGTTGTAGCTCACGGGCCTAGTTGCTCCACGGCATGTGGGATCTTCCCAGACCAGGGCTCGAACCTGTGTCCTCTGCATTGGCAGGCAGGTTCTCAACCAGTGCGCCACCAGGGAAGCCCTGGTTTTTCATTGACAAAATAGGCTCAATCATATCTGAGCTCAGAGAGATCATCAAGGATTCTCTGATTAAAAATGAGGCATTATTTGAAAAAGCATGTTGAGAACTTTGGAAGATATGAATTAGTAGAAGCTCCCTTAACTGTCCTCCAAGTAACCAACAGGCCAGACTAACCAGGGTGTTCAGCTGCTCCATGCCAGCTGCCTGTCTAACACTGAACTGCAAGCTTTACAGGCTCCTCTCTGCCACAGCTTCACACTTCTGCCCTCACCAGTCCAGCTATACACTTACCAAGAGTCAGTTTGGTTTGTTTCCAAGTCTATTTATGCCAGTTACTATTGTGATTGTGTAAGTTGATTAAACATATCAACTGACAAAGGAGGAAAAAGAGTTGTTTTTATAAAAACTAAGGTGAAAATGCTGAATAATTGAAAGTGGTTTGCAAAAATTTTGCTTTGAATTAATGTGGATGAGACTACTATAAAAGATTAAGGAAAAATAAAAGAATTTTGTAGTCAAATTTGCTGCAAAAGTTGCCTTTAAGCTTTCACCTCTCTTCAAAAGAGAGATGATTCTCAACTTTGTCTGTATCTGGATTAACTCGGAGAGATTTTATACAAACATGAAATATTGGGCCCTCCCAGCTCAATGGCATCAGAACCAGGGGATGGGACTTAAGCAGAGGTGTTTCTTAAAGAAGTGCCCCACTTGGAGTTAAAAAACCCACTGTCTTAGAGAAACTGATATGGGATAACATAGATGATGAATTATGTATTTGTTTTATTTGAGAAAGAAATCTTGGAACTCAAATCAGGAGACCCTTTAGGGACTAAGAGGTCAGAAAATTGGTGAATATTTGTGTATTTCTATGTTCTAAGTTAAAATAAAATGTTTAATTAAAAAGTAGTGTGGACTACTTTTCTATGGCTCTCCACTTGAACTAAATTTTCAGTTAACCATCAATTCTGATTTTTTCATATGAGAGCACTTGCACTCCCTCAAAATAGTGAAGTATTAAATTGGAAAAGAAAACTGACCTCACTGTCTAAGATTGGAAGACATCCACTTGACCAATAGCTACTTATGTGCTGCCTGACTTCATCATCGACACAGGGTGAAATACAACCCAGCCCGTCAGTGGAATCTTCTTAAGAAATAGCTCCTCTGTAGATGCTACATGACCAACCACAAAGGACACCACCTTAGCAGACCCCAGTATCCTGAGCAGCTACTCACCTTTTTCACAGGTGAGTGAGCTTGAAATGGGAGGTGTCCAGGAATCCCCACTGCATGTGTACCTTGATGGCCCAGCAACAACAAAGCCTCTGGGGCAGGTTAGCTCAATGGATTCACCAATTTTATATAATGTCTGAAATGGTGACAGTGTCAGTACTTCCTGCACCACTGGCTTGAGGCACTCTGTCCCTGCAGAGAGAGAAATATTTCAGATGTATTTGGTGGAGCAGAATACTCAATGGATACAGGCAGATTTTGTGCAATCCAAGAAGTGATTTTAATGTGATTTACCACATTTGTTCAGCTTTAATGCTGCCTTTTGATGAGAAAAACTGGGGGTTGAGGATCCCAGTTGAGAAACTGGGAAACTGTCTTTAGTTCCATTAACTGAAGAACTTGTTAAGGAACTGGCTTCAGATACTCCTAACTTTCATTACATCATTGGGACCTTTTCAAGAAATAATCTTTTCCACTCTCCTCCCCAGTGAGTTTTCCCAAAAGCAAGTCACCACATTGTGGGTGACACAGAGACAGGATGTTCTAATTGACACTGGTCTCAACTCTGTGTCATGATATTCCAGAATAACTCTTTGGAGTCCCCATCTGAGCCTTGTTTGAATCGCATTTTGACTTTCCTGAAGCACGGGTATGTGGGGAGCCTGCAAACTCCTCCTCTCTCTTTGGGCAAAGGATGTGGGTGTGCTCCAAGGAGAAAATTGCATTTCACAAAAAATCCCATCTCTGATACACAAAGAGTGTAAGTATCAGCTTCCTGGGACTCATTATTTCGCATCTCTTTGTACATCGGGCAAGGCAGATGCCTGTGGTTAGATGCAGTTAGCAGATTTCTTCTCAAGCACATGCCTCACAATCCTGCTAATACGCAGGGGCAGGAAAACTAAACTATGAAGATAGTTTGAAATCTAATTTGAGCAGATGAATCCTACTTTCTGCCTTACTAAACCTTTTCACCAGAGTTACTAAAAAATATTAAAGTGTACTAATCTAAGGGTGTGACTTTGCTCTATTTATTTGGGGCACATCCATTCCTAGCGGAGTCATGTGGAAGGCCTGCCCAGTTCTCACGTCGGCATTCCACATCTCCTCGCCTCCACGTTCTGTCTGGTAAGCAGCTGAAGTACTGGTATCCAACAGGTTTGAAACCAGTAAGGCATATGATTTCCACTTCTTCCCCAACGGAGTACAGTTTCCTTTCATTCTAGAATTAAAACAGAAATCAGCACATTACTAATGTTATGAATAATACCTTCAAACACCTTGGGGTCCTCCTGGATTCTTTCTGTTCCTTCAATCGTGTATCTACTCAGAGTCTACTCAATTTCTACTTCTAAATATCTCTCAAAATTCTCTCCTTTCCTTTGCCGTCATCATTGTCTTTGCTCACAGCATGTATTATCTCTTACCAGGACAACTATCTAATTGGTCCCTCTTCTAATCCGTCTTCCATATTGCTGCTTAAATTGATTAGAATATATATATTTATTTTAATTAATAACTTGCTCCCCTCTGTAGATGAGATGGCTTACTATTGCAAGAAAAAGAAAACTATATATGTATCCTGTAGTGGCTATAAATGGAATAAAAAATGTATCCTTCATACGCAGAAAATATATGCAGATGCTATGGTAACACATTGACTACAAATCATTTGAAAGTGTTCCTAATAACCTATTGGTCATCATATACTTTCCCAGTGAATGTGTAATTAAAGTGCAACTCCTGGCATTTGGGGGTCACTAAAAGATTTTAAAGATAAGATGGGTTTTATATTCTTAGCTTGGAATATGAGATTTAACCCACTTTCCCATCCTCACCTCTTGCCATTTCCTCCCATAGAACCTATGGTCTAGCAAAACAAAACCATCTGCTATTCTTTGCACATAATACTCTCTTTCATGCCTCCCTGTCTTTACCTGGCTGTTCCCTCTATCCTCAACATCTTGTCTCTTCTGTTCTCTCAAGACCCAACTGAAAGAGAACTTCCTCTGTGGAAAATCTCTTTCATTTCCCCAGCTTCATCAGGTGTACCATCCTTTCAGTTTTGGGGGGAAACTTGTACAAAGCTCTAATTTATGTTTATCACATTTATCATCCCCGCCCCTACACTTGAGTGGCACTTCTATTACCAGGTCTCCCCTCACAAACCTTTATATGGGGCTTAATAACTCTTTGCTGGAAAAAATGCAAAACACTCTCCTTCTTAGGAAGACACTAATGTAAAAGTAATGTAACTCTTTCCTTACTGAGTGGGAGACAAGTACAAAGAATTGACTAGGAAATTATTCTCTGAGAATCGAAGTTGGGAATTTTGAGGGAGGTGAAGGCTCAATCGTCAACATCTGTTATTACTTGGCCACGTGATTCAACTTTTTTCCTAGAAGATGATTAATTTCCTGAATACAAAAAAGAGCATTCCATCTTTGGTTATTATGGGTATGGCTGTGTTTCCAAGGGAAATGGCATGGTGACTAGTATTAATGATCTAGATGTTTTATTCAAAGGCTGCACATTTTTCCTGCACATTCATCCTGAAATAAATTATTGTCATAAACTTCTGCTTCCATTTCTTTTATGAAGCTATAACCTATAAGTGTATGTTGCAACCATCAAGCTTTGTCCGACATATCTGCTAGACCGACTAAACAAGGACCCTTACCCAAAGTCACTGTCACTTGCCAATGAGGACTTGTGTCTTGGTCACTAAAAAGATATCTTCACGTGCAATGACATGATTGCTCTAGCCTGGAATGAGGCATACCTGCCTCTGTTTGACTCCATATAGGGGCATTTTGCTACTAGGAATCTAGAAGGTACTTATTAGGAAAAGTTAAAATTGTATTACTTTTGAGCAAAAACTATCGTCAGGTAGGAATTAGGCCTTTAATAAAGAGCAAATTAAAACAAGGAGTGAACTTATTCGTGGAAATGGAAACTTACAATCTAATTTTGTAAAGAGTCATTAGAAGAATGAATCACTGTTTAAACCCTTTGTGTGTTTTTAAAATTAGAATGTCAATCATTTTAATACTTTATTTAAGCAGCTGGCACAAACGGATTAAAAATTATTTAGGTATCTGGATCTGACAAAATGTAATTCTGAGGATACTGTTGTAGGGCAGGGACTGGAAAACTTTTTCTATAAAGGGCCTTGATTGTCAACTGCAGGTCAGGCAGTGTCTGTCACCTTGTGTCACAGTTGCACAAAACAGCTATGGTCATTATGTAAACAAAGGAATGTGGTTGTGTTCCAATAAATTCCATTAAAAAAAGAAAAGAAAATAATACAGAGGGCAGGCCAGATTTGGTCTGTGGGCCATAGTTTGCTAACTCTTATTCTAAAGGATTTGTTCCCAAAGTGTGACTTCTGACCTAGCAGCATTGGTATTACCAGGGATCTTGTTAGTTATGGAAGTTTCTGGGCCCTGCTCAAGACTAGCCTCTAGTGCATCTGGAGTATGAGAATCTCTGGTTCTAGAGTAAAGACTAATCGACATTACTGCCCCTCCAAAATATTTCCTCCCCCTCACACCTTTAGGCCTGGTACCTTATACATGAACAGAAGATGAATGAACAGGGAAGATACATTAGCCCAGACTATGCTCAATGGCTATTTACTTGCTGGCCCTGGAGAATCGAGGGTTATTGATTTTTGATCATAAATATGATACAGTTGGAAACAAATTAAAGGCTTTACTGGGTTTAAGAAAGGTAAACTTTTTTAAAAAAAGGTAAAATTGATTAGGACACATGCCTCCTGTCATCAATTTTAAATATTATTTATCTCCTGAAAGTTTATATCTAAAGCCACAGAACTGTCAAACAAAAAGTATTTAGTTGTTTTTAATCATAGAAACATATAGTGGTTTAATGAAAAAAGATAAAATTAAAAGGTATTAAAACTGTACTGACTGCTTAAGAATTCTATAGGTTTTAACCTAAAAAGCCATTTACAGACTCAACACCTCCTATGTTACAGTCAAGACTAGTTTCTCTGATAACGTGCCTTAGATAGGGGGTTAGTTTGCTCAGATTCAGAAATAAACAGTCAGATCTTAGTTGCAGATTCCTACAGAAGTCATGCAAACCATTCTCCACTCACATAAATGTACCGCCACACGAGTTCGTAGTGCCAAGGCACACAAAAGTGTGTGTGTTAGTTTGGTCTAACAACCAGCTATGAGGACACCTCCAGGGAATTCACAGGGAAAAGTGATGGAGCCTTTCTAACTATTCCTTTTTTACTTTTTAAGTCAACAGGTTATTAAACTAAGAAAAAAATAACTCTAAATAAAAGAAAGCGCATGTTTCTTAAGTTCTATTTTTTTGGATTCCAAACCTAAAGTAAAGGTCAGGATGCTTACCCGGATAAATGCATTTTCTGGAGGGACTGGTTGAGGACACCCTGAATCTGATTCTAATTCAGGGAGGTCTATTTCTTTCACTTCCTCATCATCACTGATGCATGGTTGTCCACTAAAAGGGAAAAATAAACGTGTGTATAAGACAATAAATATGTGTGTGTATATATATATATATATATATATATATATATACACACACACACACATTTACATGTTTATGTATATACATATATGCACGCGTATGTACACATTATATATGTGTGTATATATATATATGTATATAATACATTTAAAAAAGAGAGAAAACAGAGAGGAAAAGGGGTAGCAGCCGATCTAACACCTCACTGATATGTTGTGTTGGAATAGGTAAAATTCTAATCATTTCTTTACTTAGCAGTAAGAAAATAAATATCTTAACTGTCTAGTTTAGTAGCGGTGTTGGGGGAGATGCCCCGCTCTCTCCCCATACCCATCCTTACTCGTTCTGCATTATGGAAAATGTGCAGTGCTCCTCTTGCCGCCTCTCCCCCTCACAGCTTTTCCCTCCTTGCTGGGGGGCAGGGTGGTTGCATTCTCGGGTTCTCGATCTCTTGTAAGTAGCATCACACGTGCTCCAGGAAGACCAGCAGCCCCAGTTCCCGTCTACAGCATCTGGAACACAGGAAGACCCACCCACCGATCATGGTGCCTCTGGGAGAATTGGGGCTTTGAAGTCAGGTCAACTGGGCTTTCTCACAGTTTAGCTGTGGGAGCCTTTGCGGAATATCATAGGGTTACTGTGAGGATTAAAAGAAATTATCTGCGCAAGGGGCCTGACGTATCACCTGATTTCCCTTTCCTGTTCCCACAGCCTGAATAAAATGGCAACAACTATGAATCGTTTTCAACTATCAGCAACATATCACACACATACATATATACATAAATACATGCATACATGTGAACTTCTTCCAAATAGAATATATATAAAATTACATTTTTAAAGGTAATAGACTATATTCTTACTCCCATGACATATCCTCTTTCTAAGGAGGGTTAGAGGTAACCATGAACATTGCTTGGTCCTGTATGAAAACTTTGGTTGTGTCTTAATTTATCCCTTATTACAAGCCACTCTCATTCTACATTATAATGCACAAGAGGTTTATAACAAGAGCATCACATATTTTACTTTATAGTGTGTTTTATTATTTTATTTATTTTATGTTATAGGCATTGTGCTGTATATGTATATATATATATGTAAAATCTTTGGGTATATAGTGGCATTATCCCCATTTTATGGATGAACAGATTGAGGCATAGAGAGGTTAGGTGACTTTCCCAAGGTCACATAGCTGGTAGGTTACAGCTGAGATTCACACCAGGACTGTTTGACCTTTGAGTCTAACTTTCTCCAGGCCTATTTTCCTTGTGAGTTTGCATAAGGTGGAAATTGCTTATGCAGTTCTCTTATGCAGAGAAGTTTTGTTTTGTTTTGTTGTTTTCATTGACCAACCTACAATACCTTTGGGAGGGGAAAGCTTCCTACCTCATAGCAAGTTACTGACACTTACTAGATTTGTAATCCGGAGAGCGCCTCTCACAGTTCTCACCGTAGGTGCCACTTTGGCACACGCACAGACATTCGGTCCCTGAGAGCATGGGGTGGCCGTTATTAGGGCATCGAGCACATTGGCAGGGGTCAAACTTGGCTGCATATTCTTGATAAGCTCTCCTGAGGTTGTTCCGTCTTGTCACCGCACAGGGGATATTTCTTACCAGGTCTGTGATGGGAGCAAGCTAAGAGCAGATGGGAGAGAGGAGGTCCAGTCAGAGTCACATCTCTTTGGCATATGTTGCCATCATGGCCCAGTTCCCGTAGAATGAGAGGCAAGGTCTGGAAAATCCCACACTTCAAAGGGATTGTTGTAGAATATGGTATATCTGTCGATAGGACTAGTGGAGAAAAGCCCTCCCCATGAGGGTGGGGGAGCTTCTTTCCCTTCTACAGTGGGTAGCGCAGCTATCTGCAAGATTAGCTGGCTTCTGTTGTCTCTAAAGCATGGCAGGTGTAAAGTATCTGAAGCTTACTTTCCCCGGAATTCTACTATGGAGGAAGCCTCACATGAGGGGTCGCTTACTTGGATTTACATCGACTTGTTTATTAAGCATCAAATGCATGCATCAAAGTACTGAGAAAAGTGACCAAGAGTTAGGCAGCTCAGGAATGCTTTGCTGAAGGCTCATCAAGTTTGACTCAAGGGGAAAAATCTGGAAAGGGTGAAGAGAGGCTTTCAGTGTTCTTTGTTTTTCCAGGGACAGTACTACTGGCTTTTGGTGGAACCAGATGAGAAAATGTGGAAAGACAAAATAGAGAAATGAACTTGCTGGTAGGATCAATAGAAGAATTACAGTAACAAATATGGAGCTAACACAAAATCAGGGCTCACTTTATTTTAAAAAAACTTTATTGGAGTATAATTGTTTACAATGGTGTGTTAGTTTCTGCTTTAAAACAAAGTGAATCAGCTATATGTATACATATATCCCCATATCCCCTCCCTCTTGCATCTCCTTTTCACCCTCCTTATCCCACCGTTCTAGGTGGTCATAAAGCACCGAGCTGATCTCCCTGTGCTATGCAGCTGCTTCCCACTAGCTATCTATTTTACATTTGGTAGTGTATATATGTCCATGCCACTCTCTCACTTCGTCCCAGCTTCCCCTTCCCCTTCCCCGTGTCCTCAAGTCCATTCTCTTCGTCTGTGTCTTTATTCCTGTCCTGCCTCTAGGTTCTTCAGAACCTTTTTTTTTTTTAAATTCCATATATATGTGTTAGCATATGGTATTTGTTTTTCTCTTTCTGACTTACTTCACTCTGTATGACAGACTCTATGTCCATCCACCTCACTACAAATAACTCAATTTCGTTTCTTTTTATGGCTGAGTAATATTCCATTGTATATGTGTGCCACATCTTTATCCATTCATCTGTCGATGGACACTTAGGTTGCTTCCACATCTTGGCTATTGTAAATAGTGTTGCAATGAACATTGTGGTACATGACTCTTTTTGAATTATGGTTTTCGCAGGGTATATGCCCAGTAGTGGGATTGCTGGGTCATATGGTAGTTCTATTTTTAGTTTTTTAAGGAACCTCCATACTGTTCTCCATAGTGGCTGTATCAATTTACATTCCCATCAACAGTGCAAGAGGGTTCCCTTTTCTCCACACCCTCTCCAGCATTTATTGTTTGTAGATTTTTTGATGATGGCCATTCTGACCGGTGTGAGGTGACACCTCATTGTAGTTTTGATTTACATTTCTCTGATGATTAGGGATGTTGAGAATCCTTTCATGTGTTTGTTGGCAATCTGTATATATTGTTTGGAGAAATGTTTATTTAGGTCTCCCAGGGCTCATTTTAATTAACATTTTAAAACCTCAGAGGAATGACTCTCTAGTGCAGTGTATGACTCACAAGTGCCCAGATGGGCAGCTGGACCTCATTTTCCTACAATAACCTGTAGAGCTCCAAGTATCTTCATGCTACATGTAAATCATTCTACCTTCATGATGATTGAACTCCTTTATTTTCATTTAAATGAAATGAGCAGAATAGCTCCTTAAGGGGCTTTTTAAAATGTGCTTATGTTTTAGGCAAAACTGGCTCAAAGTAGCATATGAGTGATTTGTGGACAAAGTATTTCGTACCTAATAAAAATCACCCTTTAATGTAATTACAACAAATATAAGACTGGTAAATTTAATCAATGGTGATAGAAACAGAAAATCAAATGGGTCTAAAATCCCATTTATCCCACAGAGCTATAAATGAAGATTTAGGGGGGCTCATCAAATAAAGAATTGTAAGAAAAATACAGAAATCAAATTTATTACATGCATGGGGAGTAGAACACTACTCCAGGTAAGTTTAGGCAGTTTCATGCACTAAACTCCCTCTTCTGGTATTTAATGTGTGCTGGGAATTCTAAATGCTGTACTACAGAATGCTTGTTTGAACAGCAAAAACAAGAGATGTGTAATTTAATGTTTTTTAAAATGGTATGTTGTGCATACACACTAAAGGAAGACATTTCTTTTATCATCTGAGAAGATAATGGAAAAGGAATTGTGTGATGTACAGTTTGGGCTGCCAGAGAACTGCTTTAGCTCTTACCCATAATGCTTTTCAATCTTACCTTAAAGTCAATCACAGTAGGATTTTCCTTCACTGACTCTAACCACTCAGAAAATGTCTTCTCTTCTGGACCAGAGCTCCCTTTCTCCCACGCCAAAGCCGCTGCATACTCACTCCTCCCGCCTTGAACCAGGGATATGGATTTCTCTGATCCCTGCATAAACGAACCTGCAAGGTATTTCAAGAAAATTACTCGTTTAATTTTATTGCAAATTCAAACTTGAAAGTAAAGCCTATTTGCACAGGAGAAAGAAGCAGTTGGTAGAGTCATGTAGCTCCATTAAGTAAACTAAGTGAAAAGCAAGGGAACACACCTCTTGTCCCTATAGGGAGTTTAATAATAGAAATGATAATAATAGTGCCAACAGCTACCATTTATTAAGCAACACGTGTATGCCAGTCACTCTGCACTCATTACTTATGTAATTCGCATAACAATCTGGAGCAGTAGGTGTTATAAACATGGACATTGAAGCCAGAAGTAATTTGGCCTGGAACACATGGATACTAAGGGGGAGGAGGGGGGCTGGGATGCAGATGTAGCCCAAGGCCTGAGGACTCTGTCTCCTGCTCTTTGATGTCAAGCCTCCCACTTTTGACTTATATGGGCATATGTCTTGGGCCCCCAGAATAACATAAACCACATGGTTTCTGGTACCCAATCAGTTGACTGCCATGCCATAACTGACTACAATTACAGAAAAATGTTGATAGAATAACTTTAAGCTTAAAGACAGGAGTAAAAGTACAACTAACCCCCCCCCCAAAAAAAAATTAAACCTCAAGTTAAAAGTTGGCACAGTGTTGCGTTAGAGGTAATGGCGTTTACTCTATACAGCACAGATCTTTCATATAAATTTTCAAAACAATTCCTCTTAACTAATGGTGTCTTTAATATGGGTAGAAACTGAGTAATAAGAAAATATAGTGAGAAATAAAATCAAATGGAAAAGAAGCTAGTGATATGGGTAATAGTTAATGGCATTAATCTGGTGTCTGTTCTGGAGTGTCAGTAAGGGTCAGCCACGCCCCTAACTGTTTAGAAATTCTATAGTAAGAGAGTCTAGGATGATTAGAACAACGGGTGAAATACTCTTTCTATGAAAAACTTATGGTCCTTTTCAAAGTGAGCTGCTTAAGAGGGGTATAAGAAGAAAATTTTAGAGTTTTTTTGCATTTAATTTTCATATAAAATAAGGGAGAAATTATTATTTGCCAATATATCATATACCTATTGACAGTGACTCTGACATGCAGATTGATATATGTCATAAATGGATTGACACTGGTAAGAGCTATATATGATAAGCATGGGACCCTGAAGCAAAAACTATTTAAGTCTACTTGCTATTCTATTAGCTGCTTCGAACAGAATGCTTACAAGTGAATAAATTGCTTAAAAGGATTCCAGAAAGAAAATGCAGACTGAAGATGATACCAACAGTGTAAACATAAGGAAAACAACTAATAGAAGGAAGAACAGACACTTCTATTTCTTCCACAAGCTTCTCATCAATCACAACATGAGTTTGACAGCAAGGCACTCTCAAAACATATCAAAAATTTTAAGGAATTTTATGAAGTATTATCATTATGATATGAGCAAGACAAGGAAAAATTCTGTTTATTTCATATAGATTATCTTTTGATATTTTCTATTTTCTACACTTGTATATATTTTTGTCCATAATGTATTTTTAGAATAATATATTTACAAACATTTGTTAGTAAGTATACATATATTAGGGATATATCCTCAAAAAAATTTAATGGTACCATTATAGATTATAAAAGTTTGGAGTCAAATGATTTAATCAAAGTAGCTCAGGGTTAGAAATAGACAAATCTAAGTTCTTTTTCTTATTTTTCTTTTTTTTATACAGCAGGTTTTTATTAGTTACCTATTTGATACATATTAGTGTATATATGTCAATCCCAATCTCCCAATTCATCCCCCCCAGCGCTTTCCCCCCTTGGTGTCCATACGTTTGTTCTCTACATCTGTGTCTCTATTTCTGCCTTACACACTGGTTCATCTGTACCATTTTTCTAGATTCCACATATATGCATTAATATACGATATTTGTATTTCTCTTTCTGACTTACTTCACTCTCTATGACAGTCTCTAGGTCCATTCACATCTCTGCAAAAGCCCCAATTTCGTTCTTTTTTATGGCTGAGTAATATTCCATTGTATATATGTACCATTTCTTCTTTACCCATTCGTCTGTCGAAGGGCATTTACATTGTTTCCATGACCTGGCTATTGTAAACAGTGCTGCAATGAACACTGGGGTGAATGTGTCTTTTTGAATTATGGTTTTCTCTGGGTGTATGCCCAGTAGTGGGATTGCTGGGTCATATGGTAATCCTATTTTCAGTTTTTTAAGGAACCTCCATACTGTTCTCCATAGTGACTGTATCAATTTACATTCCCACCAACAGTGCAAGAGGGTTCCCTTTTCTCCACACCCTCTCCAGCATTTGTTTGTACATTTTCTGATGATGCCCATTCTAACCGGTGTGAGGTGATACCTCTTTGTAGTTTTGATTTGCCTTTCTCTAATAATTTGTGATGTTAAGCATCTTTTCATGTGCCTCTGGGCCAACTGTATGTCTTCTTTGGAGAAATGTCTATTTAGGTCTTCTGCCCATTTTTTAATTGGGTTGTTTTTTAAATATTGAGCTGCATGAGCTGTTTATGTATTTTGGAGATTAATCCTTTGTCCATTGATTCGTTTGCAAATATTTTCTCCTATTCTGAGGGTTGTCTTTTCATCTTGTTTGTCGTTTCCTTTGCTTTGCCAAAGCTTTTAAGTTTCATTAGGTTCCATTTGTTTATTTTTGGTTTTATTTCCATTATTCTAGGAGGTTGGTCACAAAACATCTTGCTGTGATTTATGTCAAAGAGTGTTCTTCCTATGTCTTCCTCTAAGAGTTTTATAGTGTCCGGTCTTACATTTAGGTCTTTAATCCATTTTGAGTTTATTTTTGTGTATGGTGTTGCATTCTTTTACATGTAGCTTTCCAGTTTTCCCAGCACCTCTTATTGAAGAGACTGTCTTTTCTCCACTGTATATTCTTGCCTCCTTTGTCATAGATTGGGTGACCATAGGTGGTGGGTTCCACTGATCTATATTTCTGTTTTTGTGCTAGTACCATACTGTCTTGATTACAGTAGCTTTTTAGTATAGTCTGAAGTCAGGGAGTCTGATTCCTCCAGCTCCGTTTTTCTTTCTCAAGATTGCTTTGGCTATTCAGGGTTTTTTCTGTTTCCATACAAATAGTAAAATTTTACGTTCTAATTCTGTGAAAAATGCCATTGGTAATTTGATAGGGATTGCACTGAAACTGTAGATTGCTTTGGGTAGTATAGTCATTTTCACAGCATTGATTCTTCCAATCCAAGAACATGGTATATCTCTCCATCTGTTTGTGTCATCTTTAATTTCTTTCATCAGTGTCTTATAGTTTTCTGCATACAGGTCTTTTGCCTCCTTAGGTAGGTTTATTCCTAGGTATATTATTCTTTTTGTTGCAGTGGTAAATGGGAGTGTTTCCTTAATTTCTCTTTCTGATCTTTCATTGTTAGTGCATAGGAATGCAAGGGATTACTGTGTATTAATTTTGTATCCTGCAACTTTACTAAATTCATTGATTAGCTCTAGTAGTTTTCTGGTGGCATTTTTAGCATTCTCTATGTATACTATCATGTCTTCTGCAAACAGTGACAGTTTTACTTCTTCTTTTCCAATTTGTATTCCTTTTATTTCTTTTTCTTCTCTGATTGCTGTGGCTAACACTTCCAAAACTATGTTGAATAATAGTGGCAAGAGTGGAAACCCTTGTTTGTTCCTGACCTTAGTGGAAATGCTTTCAGTTTTTCACCATTGAGAATGATCTTTGCTGTGGGTTTGTTGTATATGGCCTTTATTATGTTGAGGTAGTTTCCCTCTATGCTCACTTTCTGGAGAGTTTTTATCATAAATGGGTGTTGAATTTTGTCAAAAGCTTTTTCTGCATCTGCTGAGATGATCATATGGTTTTTATTCTTCAATTTGTTAATATGGTGTATCACATTGATTGATTGGCGTATATTGAAGAATCCATACATCCCTGGGATAAATCCCATTTGATCATGGTGTATGATCCTTTTAATGTGTTGTTGGATTCTGTTTGCTAGTATTTTGTTGAGGATTTCTGCATCTATATTCATCAGTGATATTGGTCTGTAATTTTCTTTTTTTGTAGTATCTTTGTCTGGTTTTGGTATCAGGGTGATGGTGGCTTTATAGAGTGAGTTTGGGAGTGTTCCTTCCTCTGCAATTTTTTGGAAGAGTTTGAGAAGGATGGGTGGTAGCTCTTCTCTAAATTTTTGATAGAATTCACCTGTGAAGCCATCTGGTCCTGGACTTTTTTTGTTGGAAGGTTTTAAATCACAGTTTCAATTTCATTTTTTGTGATTAGTCTGTTCATATTTTCTATTTCTTCCTGGTTCAGTCTTGGAAGGTTATACCTTTCTAAGAATTTGTCCATTTCTTCCAGGCTCTCCTTTTTATTGGCATAGAGTTGCTTGTAGTAGTCTCTTAGGATGTTTTGTATTTCTGCCATGTCCATTGTAACTTCTCCTTTTTCATTTCTAATTTTATTGATTTGAGTCCTCTCCCTCTTTTTCTTGATGAGTTTGGCTAAAGGTTTATCAATTTAGTTTATCCTTTCAGAGAACCAGTTTTTAGTTTTATTGATCTTTGGTATTGTTTTCTTCATTTCTATTTCATTTATTTCTGCTCTGATCTTTATGATTTCTTTCCTTATGCTAACTTTGGGTTTTGTTTGTTCTTCTTTCTCTGGTTCCTTTAGGTGTAACGTTAGATTGTTTATTTGAGATTTTTCTTGTTTCTTGAGGTAGGCTTGTATAGATATAAACTTCCTTCTTAGAACTGCTTTTGCTGCATCCCATAGGTTTTGGATCATAGTGTTTTCATTTTCTTTTGTCTCTAGGTATTTTTTGATTTCCTCTTTGATTTCTTCAGTGATCTCTTGGTTATGTAGTAGCATACTGTTGAGCCTTCATATGTTTGTGCTTTTTACATTTTTTTCCCTGTAATTGATTTCTAATCTCATAGCCTTGTGGTCAGAAAAGATGCTTGATATAATTTCAATTTTCTTAAATTTACTGAGGCTTGATTTGTGACCCAAGATGTGATCTATCCTGGAGAATGGTCCATGCACACTTGAGAAGAAAATGTAATCTGCTGTTTTGGGGTGGAATGTCCTATAAATATCAATTAAATCTATCTGGTCTATTGTGTCATTTAAAGCTTGTGTTTCCTTATTAATTTTCTGTTTGGATGATCTGTCCTTTGGTGTAAGTGAGGTGTTAAAGTCCCCCACTATGATTGTGTTACTGTCGATTTCCTCTTTTATAGCTGTTAGCAGTTACCTTATGTATTGAGGTGCTCCTATGTTGGGTACATATATATTTATAATTGTTATATCGTCTTCTTGGATTGATCCCTTGATCATTACATAGTGTCCTTCCTTGCTTCTTGTAATATTCTTTATTTTAAAGTCAATTTTATCTGATATGAGTATTGCTACTCCAGCTTTCTTTTGATTTCCGTTTGCATGGAATATCTTTTTCCATCCCCTCCCTTTCAGTCTGTATGTGTCCCTTGGTCTGAAGTCAGTCTCTTGTAGACAGCATATATATGGGTCTTGCTTTTGTAACCATTCAGCAAGCTGGTGTCTTTTGGTTAGAGCATTTAATCCATTCATGTTTAAGGTTATTATTGATATGTATGTTCCTATTGCCATTTTCTTAATTTTGGGGAGTTTGTTTTTGTAGGTCCTTTTCTTCTCTTGTGTTTCCCACTTAGAGAAATTCCTTTAGCATTTGTTGTAGAGCTGGTTTGGTGGTGCTGAATTCTCTTAGCTTTTGCTTGTCTGTAAAACTTTTGATTTCTCCATCGAATCTGAATGAGATCCTTGTTGGGTAGAGTAAACTTGATTGTAGTTTCTTCCCTTTCATCACTTTAAGTATATCATGGCAGGTGGATTCTTAACCACTGTGCCACCAGGGAAGCACCTACCCTTTCATTTTGTCTATCTTTCTGTCCATGTGGTTTTTGTTCCGCAGACTGCAGGATTGTAGTTCTTCTTGCTTCTGCTGTTTGTCCTCTGTTGAATGAGGTTATCTAAGAGGCTTGTGCAAGCTTCCTAATGGGAGGCACTGGTGGTGGGTAGAGCTGGGTGTTGCTCTGGTGGGCAGAGCTCAGTAAAACTTTAATCCGCTTGTCTGCTGATGGGTGGGACTGAGTTCCCTCCCTGTTGGTTGTTTGGCCTGGGGCAACCAAGCACTGGAGCCTAGAGGCTCTTTGGTGGGGCTAATGTTGGACTCTGGGAGGGCTCACACCAAGGAGTACTTCCCAGAACTTCCGCCGCCTGTGTCCTTGTCCCCATGGTGAGCCACAGCTGCCCCCCACCTCTGCAGGAGACCCTCCAAGACTAGCAAGTGGGTCTGGTTCAGTCTCCTATGGGGTCACTGCTCCTTTCCCCTCGGTCCTGATATGCACACTACTTTGTGTGTGTCTTCCAAGAGTGGAGTCTCTATTTCTCCCAGTCCTGTTGAAGTGCTGCAATCAAATCCTGCTAGCCTTCAAAGTCTGATTCTCTGGAAATTCCTCCTCCTGTTGCCAGACCCCCAGGTTGGGAAGCCTGACATGGGGTTCAGAGCCTTCACTGTAGTGGGTGGACTTCTGTGGTATAATTGTTCTCCAGTTTGTGAGTCACCCACCCAGCGGTTATGGGATTTGATTGTATTGTGATTGCGCCCCTCTTACTGTTTCATTGTGGCTTCTCCTTTGTGTTGGATGTGGGGTGTCTTTTTTGGTGAGTTCTAGTGTCTTCCTATCATGATTTTTCAGCAGTTAGTTTTGATTCCTGTGCTCTCACAAGAGGAAGTGAGCACACGTCCTTCTACTCTGCCATCTTGAACCAGTCCATCCAAATCTATGTTCTCAAGTGTGCTTTGCGTTTAGAAAACAACATAAATGTGTCTTTGTTTTTAGGCAAATTGTCATTGTGATTAATAAGCATTAGTTGAGAATCTGCTAAAAGCCAGGCACTAAAAACTTGGGTTGGGGAATTGACACAATTCAGGAATATTAGAAATGTGTCAGCTGGGCAGGATTGATAGTTGATTAACCAGTTTGGAGACTATTGCAATAGTCTCTGATTTTGCAGTGTCCCTACAAGGTGAAAACTAGAATTCATATTTGACATTTTTTCATCTCTATGTTGGATGGATTTTATAGTCGAGTAGTTTTTTTTCAGTAAGTATTCAAGAATGAATATTTCCAGAATTCTCTCATGTTTTGAGATGTCTTTCTGTTACCTCTACATATGAACACATTTTCTGTTCTCTTTTAGAAATTTGTGAACATTCCTTTATCATCTTGTAGCTTTCCATTTTGTCAAGAAGAAGTCTGACGCCAGCCAGATTTTGTTGTTATTCTGTAGGGAACTTGTTCTTTCAGCTAGGATACTTGAATTCACTTAAAAAATCTTTGTATTTATTAATTAACTAGAATTTGTCTTGAAATTGTATATTTGAACAATATTTCTGATACAAATAAGACAAACTTCTTCCTTTATTTCAGGGACTTTATATATATATGTATGTATATTTATTTATATATATTTAAAAAACTAGTTTTTCTGTTTCATTTCTTGGGCTATCTATTTCAGGAACACTAATTCCCATCTATTGAATTACATTTGTCATTCCATTTCCATTAGATATTCTTTAATAATGGTTAATATCTGGATTTTTTCATTATGAATTACTTTAGATCTTTTCTTTATTAATTTTATCTTCAGACAATTATATTTTGAACTTGCAGTGTCTATTTATAACTATAATGGCGATACTCTTCAATATTTGTTGTCTTTGTACCTTGCTTTGAAATCTTCCTTTTCAATTAATTCTTATATTTAATGTTTTCATCTCTGAGCTTTTGATTTACTGAATTCACATTCTTATTAAATTATTCTATTGCAAGACAAACTGGTATAGAATCTGTACATTCTTTGGTTTATATTACTAGGTTGATTGCTTTGCAGACTGTTCTTTTTTTGGGGGGTATAATACAAATGTGTAGTTGTCAGATCAGCTCTCATTTTGCTTATGCTCAACATGGGCATCCACATGTAGACCATTGATAGGCTCTGATATTTAAAACTACCTATTTATTATTATAATAAATATGATATTATTAACTGTTCCTTGGCTGTCCTCCCATGACAATATAAACTTTATATTTTGGGAGTTTTTGTGATTCTGATTTCCTTTGTTCTGAGCAGAAGTAGTAATCAGTCAGGAAGAGTAAGGGAATAAGAAAATTTTACACAGAGGAAGGAGTTATTTATAATGGCAAGGCACAGGAGAGAGCATGACTTATTTAGGAGACTACATAAAGTTTAGCTAGGCAGAGAGAGAGGCAGGAACTTATCTTCAATGCTATGTGAAACCATGACAAGTTTAAGGCATGAGTGTTTCATGATAAGATTTGCCTTGGAGAATATTCCTCTAACAGAAAATGTGTAGAATAGATTGGAAGAAGGCAAGACCAGAGGCAAGGGAACCAGTTGGGAGGCCTCTGTGGTAATCCAGGTTGGAAATGATGAATGGAAGGCATGTTTATGGAAATGAAGAGCTGGGAAAACTGAGAGAAATATTAAGGAGGAGGAATGACTACTTATTGGATGTAGAGGCTAGAAAGAGGGAGGGAGAAATCAAAGACAGCACTCAGGTTTCTGGCTTTGCTGCCTGAGCCTTTTTAATGTACTTCTCTTACAGCTTATTTGTCTTTTTTTTTTTTTTTATTGAAGTATAGTTGATTTACAATGTTGTGTTAGTTTCTGGTGTACAGCAGAGTGAGTCAGTTTTTCATATATATGGATATACACACACATATATATAATTCTTTTTCATATTCTTTTCCTTTATGATTTATTACAAGATACTGAGTATAGTTCCCTGTGCTATACAGTAAGACCTTGTTTATCTATTTTATATATAGTAGTTTGTATCTTCTAATCCGAAACTCCTAATTTATCCCTACCCCCCCTTCTCATTTGATAACCATGTTTGTTTTCTACAATATGTCTATGAGTCTGTTTCTGTTTTGTAATAAGTTCACTTGCATCATATTTTAGATTCCACATAAGAGTGATATCATATGGTACTTGTCTTTGTCTGACTTACTTCACTTAGTATAATAATCTCTAGGTCCATCCACACTGATGCAAACGGCATTATTTCATTCTTCTTTATGGCTGAGTAGTATCCCATTGTATATATGTACCACATCTTCTGTATTTTTAATGGTTGTCTATATGTATCCTTACTTTGTAAGTTCCTTGATTGGAAGACCTAGTTCATGCCCATCTGTACTTTACAATGCTTAATACTGAGTTTGGCCGAGAGGAAGAATCAATAAATGTGCATTCAGTTAAACAAACTAAATAGGAGATAAAGAAAATCTTAACCATGTCCCCTTTTAAGTAGTACTAATATTTGATTTGCTCCCTTCCCCCACCACACATAGGGCTCTGAGACAAACAAATGAAACTAATGAAAAGTGAAAAATAGTATAGTCACAGTCATGTGCAATATGGTACTTAAATTACTGCCAGTCAGGACGCACTGGGTAAGTTGCTAAGAGAAAGCACTGTTACCTCCATATTTCTCTGACAGCTTGTTAGTGGTGCACCGGTATTCCACTTTTGTTTTCTTAAAAAAAAGGAAGCGTTTCTTTGTTTCAACCCGGATGCAATTTTGGGCTTCTGCCTTCGTTAAACCTAGGAAATGGAATACAAGCAAAAAACCCTGAGAGTGTACCATGGAGAATTCAGGGAAGAGGAGCATGAGGGTCTGGGCACTTGGGGAGCTACAGGTGCTCCATATCAGCACACAACTCCTCCAGTTCCCGTGAGCTCGAATGATTAATGGCTTTTACTACAGAGGCAGTCCTTCACAAGCCCTGGGACATGCTGAAGAGAAGAGGTATATATGAGTCCCTGCCGTCTCCCCCATGGGGATCATGTTGGCGTCTCCATGTTGCCTACACACAATAAGTCTCTAAGCTTTCCCGTCCTGCTGGCCACTGCCCTTGTATAGCCCCACAAGTCAAGAGATGAACGCATGCCCTGTTTGGTGCCCCACTGTCAGGTCTTCTTTTGGGGCCGCAGCTGATTCTGTGAGAACTGAATCCATTTCACTTCTTCTCCCGTTCACCATCTAAAATGTAAATCTCATTGGTCACCTCTCCTTCTTGGAACACTCATTCTCATACTTGGCTATACTTCCCCTCCCTGACTTAGCTGCTCACTCCACCTCTACCTCCAAAACCCTTTCATTTTACTCTCAGAAATTCTGACTTCCTGGCTCATGAACTCTTCTTTTATGTCCTCGATGACTGTTCGCTCTTTCTCCTCATCTTAATTCAAGCCTATACTTGATATATTTCCACCACTGTCTCCAAGGGAGGTTGATGCTGCCTCATTCCCAGCCTCTTTAGGAGTTGAAGCTGGGCTTGATATCGTCCTAGTTTCCCAGTGCTGCTTTCATAGGATGACACGCCACAGTTTTATAACTCTTGTAAAAGTCTTGATGCTCTGAAGCTCAGGACATCCAATTCTAATTCCTTTGGTCTTCATTGTTCTTATCTTTTAACAAACTTCGAAGCATCATTTGTTAAAGATTTTGGTATCTGAACCAGTCTTTCCCACCCCAATGCTAGCCATTATTCTTAATGACTTCAAAACCAATGGGGATGTCAGGGATTGAGTGCGACAGAGCACAGAGAAATAGGTCTGGCTGTTTGGAGGCTAACGTGGTACTGCCTATCTGGGGTAATTTGAGGAGAATAAATGTTTCCTTTTTTTTTTTTTTTAACAGCTTCCCAAGTCACCTGACCTGGTACCCAAAACACCTAAACTAGAATCCAGGTTTTTTGATGTTTAGTTAAAAATCGCCTTGAAAAATACAAGCTCATGAGAGATAGAGGTGTTATGTGAGCTCTTAAGCACCTTAAAGCAAAGTAGTTTATCAGATACTGATTCTTAGGGTTGCAGGTTACAAGAGGCAGGGAAGAATGTTTTCAGAGCTGGATGCGTCATGTGAGTATGATGCTGAAATTTAAACCTGAGGGTGCAGATCACCGAGGAATGAGGCTGAGTACATGGGAATGGGGCTTCCTACTTCACAGTTTTTTCAATAGTTTGACCCATTCAAAGAAATGTATTACAGGTTGGGAGTGAAGAATTCTTGGTTTGATGGCTGTTTTGGTCAGACTGAATAAACACGACTCATTTTTCTTCTGGTAGTATTGTTCTTATAAGTGGGTCAGGTAAATGTTTAGGCCACGTGAGGAATTTAATATGTCTGTGGTGCACAACTCATCCTTTCATTAGGTTTCTATGATTTATAAGTGAAAATTAAATTGTATGTGACCAATCCACTAATTATACCATAATTAATTAACTATAAAGTTAGTTAATTACATTTGCTGAGGGTTATAGGAGAATGCTTAAAGATTTGAATGATGAATCTCTCTTATGAGTCATGGTGTTGGTCATGCAGTGATCAAAATATCAAGGCTTTATCAGTGAATTTCTGTGCCGGCCTTTTCTTCTTCACAAGATGTCCTATAGCTTGTGCCTGACCCATATCCACACTGACACAGGAGTTTCTTGATGCTGAAGCACTTGCCCTCTCAAGCCTGAGTGTCCCTCTGATGTGACACAGGGATGAGTATTTCAGAAATGTCCTCAGCTACTCTGACTGGGCAAAGGTCAACAGTGTCAACCAAAAATGTCATACTGATAAATAGTGGGGTGTATAGTTTTTCTCCTCTAATTCAGAGCAGAAAATAACTTCCCAGTCAAAGGACTTTAAAATTACCATCTTGTATAACATGATATTTTAATTGTTTAATGTTCTCTCTGTATTCCTGAAATTCTTTTTACCTTGCACACTGAAGCAATGCCAACTTTTATTCAAGGTTTTAAATTGACTATGGGACACTGTGCAGTAGAGGAATAAATCAAGGGATGCAAATAAAAAGCAATTTAATTTTGTTTTATTCTTCTTGCACTAGAGAAAGTACTATGAAGTATTCATTTTAAAAAAAATTAATGACAAGGGATATAATTCTTATTGAATAAAGCAAATAATTCTTATTGAATAAAGCAAATAAAAACTAAGCCTAAACTCTAACTCTACATTATTGAGAAGTAAGGGGAGAAGGACTAAAAGAGGGAAAAGGGAGGAGGCCAGAATATGTATTCATCTGAAGGGTGGGCAAAAACAGGTAAGCACACCTTCCGGAGAATTCCATTTTATTGAGATTTGTTTCTGTCTGAGTGAGCTTCATCTTAACCACAATTAAAATTGAGCTCCAATATTATTATTGTGACTCAGAGAAGTACATATATACATGGATATGCACATATTTAATGACTATAAGAATATATATTACATATAAAAATATCGAATATAAGGATATATATCTTATTTAATATATTAAATATAAATATATATACACATACTATAAATACTATGTATATATATAGTGTGTGTATGTGTACATAGGTGTGTATGGTTATATATTTCCAGTTTTATATCATATCTCAAACTCCCTTTCTTTCTCTTATTATGTGTGGCTCTGTGACTGAAGTCTCTATTTTTATTTAAAGAGAAAAAAATGGAAGGTGAGAATATTTCAGGAAGAAAGTATAGCTCATCACTCTTCATTTTTGTTATGGGGCTTCAACTATTAAAATGCTGGATGGTTGATTAAAGATTCACATAGTTCTTTAACTGACCTGAACTCTAAGCCTTTAGAGGCTTTGCTGTGAATGCATGATGAGTATAGCTTATCAAGTGAGAAATTATTCTCGGCTACAGCAGCAGTGACCAGAATAATTTTATCCCAAGGGTGAGATGAAACCGAGTCAAGGACCAGAGACTTCCCCGAACGATTTTTGCTCAGCATAAATGTTGATGAAATTCATCAAGCAAACATTGCTCCAGTGGAAAGGATAACTGTAAGGAAACATAAGAGGCAGGCAGTGTGGAAAGCCCATCACAGCATAAGTCTTTTGGATTTCAGTAACTCTGTAAGGCAAAAAATTTTGAAGACCTTCTTACTGAAAATCTTTCTCAAAGACATTTATTACATCTCCTCTCTTAAAAAGCAGATAATGATGGACATCTGATCAATTAAGGTTTAGGAGGACTCAGGGAAGCCCCATTAAACATTACTATTTGCCATAATGAGATATAAGAGCAGAAGGATTGAAACTCTATTGACCTCAGAGTTGGCTTGGTGTCTTTTAAAATAAATTCTTAATTTCTTTTGTATAAAAGTTAAATGATCAAGAATTCTGATTTACTTAGGGGAATCTGTCAGTTGGATTCTGGTTATTATACAATTTCCTAGCCATGTTCTCAAGATAGAAGCATCACAAGGATGCTGTGTCATTTCACACAGGAGCCTGAAAAATTTATACAAAGGTACTTAAGTAATAGTAATTAATATTGGCAATCTAGGATAATAAGAAACCAAGATTTATTTTTTAAACCAAGGTTTATATTGTTATTTTATATGTAAGCCAAAAAATATCACTGATTATATCCCAAGATATAAAATTGCAACCTTTCCTCAAATGAAAGTGCTTCCCATCTGGTTTCAAGTTTTGTCACCAATAGGTGCATATCTGGCCCATATTAACTTAGTCCCTTGTCAAGTCCTTAATTGCTTTTCATCCTTTGCTCTGACTTTCAGTTAAAATCATTAAAAGAAAAAGAATTAGTCCAGTGGCTAGGACTTCACGCTTTCACTATTGAGGGACTGGGTTCAATCCCTAGTCTGGGAACTAAGATCCCACAAGCTGCACGGCCAAGAAAAAAAAAAAAAAAGAAAAGGAAGAAAGAAAGAAAAAAGACTGCCAGTGGATTTGTTGTAATTACAGTTTTATAAAATTATTATCTCCTATAAAATTGCTATAAGTAAATTATCTTTTAGAGTTTAGTTCCAAGACAAATTTTGTTTTCCTTGAGGTGATGGCATGCATCTCTCTTTAGTTTACCACTACTGAGCAGCTTATGATGTTCTTAAATGTCAGGAAATTCTGGGTCAAATGTGATGCCCAAAGAGGTGAAGCCTATTTATTTTTCCTTCTTCTTTTTGTCTGAATTTTATATTTTTATTTTATTTCCTTGAGTGTGTACTTTTTGGTTTTTCTTCATATCATTTTGGAAATAAAGCAGGGTCAAAATAAAGTCAATAAAGAAGAACTAAAAGGATAGAGAAAGAGAAAAATGTATTGCACACTATCTTATCAGTTAAAAATGAAGGTTGAAGAAAGCGAACCTGAGTTCTTTAGTTCTTCCTTGCTAAACTGATAGAGGAGATCATACACGCCTCCCAGGGAGCCAGAGGTGAAATAGTGAGTCCCGAAGTCATCAAATATCCGGCTGTATAAAGCAGAGTTGTATTCTAGAGGCAGATGGTTAAGTGCTTTCAAAAAGACATCAGAAAGCTGCAGATCTTTAGTTTTCATTGTGAAATTTAAGACTTTTATCACTTTATAGATCCTAATAAAACTGGAATCCTAAATGGAAGAGGAGAAAGGATTAAAAAAAAGAAAAAGATTATTAAAGGTAATGAAAGGTAGAGGGATCAAGCATTAAATGTTTATCATCAGCTTCATTGTAACCACAGCATTACAACAATTGTTAACTCTCCATTGCATGTTCCCACAGACAAAATGATAATTTTCATTTTATTTTTTCCAGTACCTTTTCCTCAGATGTTCAAAATGGTAAACAGATTAAGATGACCTCAGTCATGTAAACTGTGTGACTGAGGCATGTGCTCTCTACCAAAAAGAGATCAAGTATCAAAAAGTAAATCTTTCTTTCTTGATGGTCAATTGTGGGTGCACCCCTACCGTGTTATTATTTAGAAAGCCTAGATAATGCAAATAATTGAACAAAGATTGTGTAAATTTTCAACTGGAAGTTACACAATGAGATTCAAGTCATAGCTCTGTCATAGACTCGGGAAAAGCAGGTCAATTCTCTGGGCCTCAGTTGTCTGGGAAATGTAACCTGCTGCACAGCCTTCATCTGTGGCATGTCACACCACTTTCAACTCCAAAATGTTATGACTTAGAATTACGTAGGGAGTAAAATTAAACAAAATTATTTGTATTCTCTCTCCTCCATCCGTAAACAGAAATATTTGTTTGGAGGTTCTTTTTTCTTTAATTGTCTTTTGTTATGTCAAGTTAATTTAGGATTAGGTGATTGGTATTATGCCCCAAATTTCATTCCATTATATTGTCCTTCTCCATAGCCACTGTTTTATGTGTGTACCCACGTATACTGTTTTTTTTTTTAATTTATATACTGTAACTGATTTCTCAATTTTAGCAAATTGTAATGTTTAAGTAATAAAAAGAGAGAGGGGCATATTTTAGCCACAGGTCTTTATTAGTTAAATTGTTAAATTTATTAATTAAATTATTATAGCTGTAAATTATTAAACAGCTATCTTTCTGTGTGCTATAATTGTGGCACAAAATGACTGTTAACACAAAAGAAGAAAAACCCCACAAGGCTTGAGGAAGAGTCAATATTCATCCACCTCTCCCTCTCTTTTCCTCTCTCTTCCTCCCTCCTTCTCTCCCTTGCCTTACTCTTTCTTATCTCCTTACCTTCAATACATTTATCTCTCAGCTATCTCATATGCAGTGGACATAGATGTGAACAAGGAAGAAAAAATTCAGGTCTTTATGGAGCTTACATTTTAAGAGTCCATTAATTCTAAGTTTAATACTTGAATTTTGTCATGGAGGTGCGGCTTTGGAAAGGTAGAGGGACATTGTGCTTTTAGAAAGAAGCACACTTACTTCCTGAATATCTGAAATGTGCCTGTTTGGATATGCGCATTGAAATGGGTTGTTAAAAATTTCCAGGCTGCTTTAAAAAATGAAATTGTGGAAAATACAAGTGAAATTTTGGTAACTCGACATAGCACAAGCACCTCCATGGTGCCCCACTTGTCAGTGCATGATGGCTAGAACTGGCTATTCTGGACTAAAAAATTATGTGACAGTATGTTATTAACCATGTGTGGTCTATTTCAACATTCTGTGAGAGCTTGCTTTATTTTAACCATCTTTTTGTTGGTTCAATTTTGTAAAGAAATTCAAAAAAGCACTGAATCTTGCTGAGATAACTGGTATTTTGACTTGAAACAGACTATCTGCCCAACAAATGTTTAGTCAGATCTTTTAGTGACAAGATAAATAAAGCATTAAACTCCACTTAAGGGCTTGGATTGATTTTCAAGTTTGTGGGACATTATTTTCTCTATTTGAAGATTAAGAGAGGTTGCAGTAGCATTTTCTATTTAACCTGAGATATCCTTATTCTGCTCAGATCTAATCAAAGATGTTGGGTTGAACCACACAAAGTTGACAATCTTGTAAGTCAAAAATGGTTGAATATCAGCAGTTTCATATGTTTGAACCTGATACTGTGAATAGCCTGAAATGTTTCCACTTTGGGGCAGACTATTAGAGATAAAATAACAGCTGTTTACCTACAGATAAGGGTTTTACAAGTGTTCTCTAGCATGTTTGAAACATTTATAAACCAATTCTGTGACACAAACCTTAATTTTGAGACTGGTATATATATATATAAATAATAGATTTGCTTCAGAGCAAGCTGGGGGACTTATTGAAAAAAGCCAGACTCACATGCCCAATCCCAGACATGTTGAATCAATAAATTAAAAGAAGGGTCTGGGGAGGTGTCTTTTTACCTCCTGGTAATTCTGACACTAACTTGTCTTAAGAATATAATTTGGTAAGTGTGAGGGGAACAGTATGACCCAGAGTCCATTCAAAAGTAAACTAACGATCTGTGTTATAAAAGGAATTTATTTTATTCTTTTTCAACATGCTCATATCACCAGAGCTATACTCTTTCCAGAGTTTGGTGAAATGATGTATAAAGGAATGAATGAATAAGCAAGTAGCTTGAAATATAATGTGGTAGATGTGAATAGTGGGCAATTAGAAAAAATTAGACAATTGATTTTAATTCCCAACTCTGGCATTTACTCATAGTAAGATCATGGGAGTGACTTGACTTCTTGGACTTTAGTGTAGTGCCTGACACATGGTAGCTATTTGATAATTCTGTTGAATTAAAAATAAATATATGGACTTCAATTTACTCATCTGCAAAATGGTGTTAAAAACATCTACTACTGAGGGGGAGGAGTCAAGATGGCAGAATAAGAGGATGCTGAATTCGTCTCTCCTCAGAAGTACATCAAGAGGGAGGGGATATATGTATACATATATTTGATTCACTTCATTGTACAGCAGAAACTAACACAACATTGTAAAGCAACTACATCCCAATAAAAAAAAAAAAGAATACATCTACAAATGGAAGAATTCTCACAGACCACCTGCTGAACATTAGCGGAAGACTTTGGACACCTAAAAGGACAAGAAAAATCCCCTCACGACTGCGTACGACAAAAGAAAGAAAAAAAGAAAAGAGGAATCAAAAAAGGGACCAGTACCCCTGGTGGGAAGCCAAAGGTGAGGAGAGGTTCCTGCACTCAGTAAAACCCCCTCATGGTGGGGAAATCAGCTGGGACAGAAAGGGACCTTCAGAGGATCGAAGGGGAATGCAGCAGACCGTCTGTGGAAGGCAGGACAAAGTAAGAACTGTGCACATGGTCTACAACACAGCGCTGCACCTCCCAGACCGAGTCGTGTGTCTCCTGGTGCAGAGGGGGGCTGGGTGCTGGAAAGTGGGGTTTGGAGCATGGACCCAGGGAGGGGACAGCTGTTGGCTGTGAAAAGACAGTCTGAAGGGACAGGAGTAAGGAGCTCCACAACTGGGAAAATTTGCAGAAGTCTGGGACACCATGCAAGCAAGAAGTCATTGTTGAGTGGCACACAAGGGCTGGGGCCGCCATTGCAACCTCCTTCCCCACCCAACAGTTTTGGCCTCCGCGGGCACTGGGAGGAGCACCCATCTGAGCAGGCTCACCTGCCCCTCAATCCAAGGCCTCCTCTGCCTGCATAGGCTCCAGGTTCCTGAGCCCTGCCCATGCCAAAGCCTCCTCGGGAATCAGCCCTGGGTGCCCCTGCCTGAGATGGGAATCTGCCAGTGTTGGCCGGGGATGAGTGCTAAAGTGTGGGGTTAAGAGAGCATATCTGGGGAAAGGACCACTGTTGGCTGCACAGATACAACAGGGGACGGGAGTGAGGGGCTCTGAGGCCAGGAATGCCCCTAGAGGAAGTGTGGTCTGCCTAGGAACTGAGGTGCCACTGTTGAGTGGTGCTCAAGGGGCAGGGCCGCCACTGCCTCCACATGCCAGCCCCTGCCTCTGTGGCACTGGGAGGGACTCCCACCAGAGTGAGTGCATCCCAGTCTGTTGCAACTGCCTGTTGGTCTCTGCTGCCACGGACACTTCACACACACCTCAGTTGTGGCTGCCATACCCCTCCCTGGCCTGAGTGAGTAAGTGTGCTCCAATCAAGTGTGGTTTTTGCCCTCTCTTGCCTTGGCAGGGAACAGATGTCGGAGGGGGGCACACATGCAGAGGTGGGTCCAAAACCAAAGCTGAGCCTCAGTGGTGGTGTGACTAAGGAGGAGGAAATCACTCCATGCAGCTGTACAAGCCGTGGATTAAATTCCCATGATCAGCTTGGTAAATCCCGCATCTGTGGAATACCTGAATAGACAATGAGTGTTCCCACAACAGAGACCTGTCTGGCTTTAACAGCGGTGGACTTTGAGGGCAAGTACACACGGAAGCTGGGCCAGGTCAGAGTCTGAGCTGTCCCTACAGAGCCCACAGAGGGTCGAGACCTACCTAGAGGTATTGGAGGGCCTCCTGGGGAGGTGGATTTTGGCTGTGGCTCACTGTGGGAGCAAGGACACTGACAGCGGAGGCCCCAGGAAAATATTCTTATCACTATTATTCTTTTTTGTTTGTTTCATTTTGTTCAGTTTTTGTTGTTTTTATGTCTTATATTTTATTTTTTAATATTTTTAAAATTTTTCTATTTTTACTTTACTTTTTTGTTGTTTTGTGGTTTTTTTTCCTTGTTTTTGTTCTTTTTTTTGTTTTTCGTCATTTTGTGTGTTTGTTTTATGGTTTCTTTGCCTTTTATTTAGTTTGCTTTCTTTTTTTGTTTAGTTTTTTATTTTTTGCTTTTGTTAAATTAGTCTTTGATTGTTTTCATTTTTGAGCTGTTTTGTTTGTTCTCCTGGTTTTTGTTTTCTTTGTTTTTTTGGTCATTTCTTTGTTTTTATTTGGTTTTGTTTTTATCATTTGTCTTGGGTTTTGTCTGTCTGTTTTCTTTTTTCCTTTTTTTGTGTTGTTTTGCTGTTTGTTTTTGTTTTTGTCTTTTGTATTGGGTTCTGTTTATCTGTTTGTTTTCTTTTCTTTTTTTCTCTGGCCACACTGTGCAGCTTGTGGGCTCTTGGTTCCCCGCCAGGGGTCGGGCCTAGGCATCCAGGGTGGGAGTGCCAAGTCCAGGATGCTGGACCACCAGAGAACTCCCAGGCCCAGGAAATATTAATTGGTGTGTGCTCTCCTGGAGATATCCATCTTGACACCAAGACCCAGCTCCGCCCAACTGCATGCAGGCTCCAGTGCTGGACACCTCACACCAAACAACAAGCAGGACAGGAACACAACCTCATCCATCAGTGGACAGGCTGCCAAAAGTTGTACTAAGCTCACAGAAACCCCAAAACACACCAACTGATGTGGTCCAGTCCATCAGAAGGAAAAGACTAAGGTCCATTCACCAGAGCACAGGCACCAGTCCCTCCCACCAGGAAACCTACACAAGCACCTGGACCAACTTCACCCACCAGGGAGCAGACAACAGAAGCAAGAGGAACTACAACACTGTAGCCTACCGAAAGGAGACCACAAACACAGTACATTAGACAAAATGAAATGACAGAGAAATATGTTGCAGACAAAGGAGCAAGGTAAAAACTCACAAGACCAAATAAATGAAGAGGAAATAGGCAATCTACCTAAAAAAGAATTCAGAGTAATGATAGTAAATATGATCCAAGATCTCAGAAATAGAATGGAGGCATGGATTGAGAAGATACAAGAAATGTTTAACAAGGACCTAGAAGAACTAAAGAACAATCAGTGATGAAGAACACAATAACAGAAATGAAAAATACATTACAGTAATCAGTAGAAGAATAACTGAGGCAGAAGATGGGCAAGTGAGCTGGAAGACAGAATGGTGAAATTCACTGCTGCAGAGCAGAATAAAGAAAAGAGAATGAAAAGAAATGAGGAGAGTCTCAGAGATCTCTGGGACAACATTAAATGCACCAACATTCGAATTATAGGGGTTCCAGAAGAAGAGAAAGATAAGGGTCTGAGAAAATATTTGAAGAGATTATAGTTGAAAACTTCCTTAACATGGGAGAGGACATAGTCACCCAAGTCCAGGAAGTGCAGAAAGTCCCATACAGGATAAACCCAAGAAGAAAAACGCCTAGATACATATTAATCAAATTAACAAAAATTAAATACAAAGAAAAAAATATTAAGAGCAGCAATGGAAAAGCAACAAATAACATACAAGAGAATCTCCAGAAGATTATCAGCAGATTTTTCAGCAGAAACTCTGCAGGCCAGATGTGAATGGCAGGATATATTTAAAGTGATGAAAAGGAAAAACTTACAATCAAGATTATTCTACCTAGCAAAGATCTCATTCAGATTTGACAGAAATCAAAAGCTTTACAGACAAGCAAAAGCTATGAGAATTCAGCACCACCAAACCAGCTTTACAATAAATGTTAAAGGAACTTCTCTAGGTGGAAAACACAAGAGAAGAAAAAGACCCACAAAAACAAACCCAAAACAATTAAGAAAATGGTAATAGGAACATACATATCGCTAATTACCTTGAATGTGAATGGATTAAGTGCTCCAACAAAAAGACACAGACTGGCTGAATGGATACAAAAACAAGACCCATATATATGCTCTCTACAAGAGACCCACTTCAGACCTAGGGACACATACAGACTGAAAGTGAGGGGATGGAAAAAGATATTCCATGCAAATGGAAATCAAAAGAAAGCTGGAGTAACCATACTCATATTAGATAAAATGGACATTAAAATAAAGAATGTTAAAAGAGACAAGGAAGGACACTACATAATGATCAAGGGATCAATACAAGAAGAAGGTATAACAATTGTAAATATTTATGCACCTAACTTAGGAGCACCTCAATACATAAAGCAAATGCTAACAGCCATAAAAGGGGAAACTGACAGTAACACAATCATAGTAGGGGACTTTAATACCCCACTTTCAACAATGAACAGATCATCCAGACAGAAAATTAATATGGAAACACAAGCTTTAAATGACACATTAGCGCAGATGGACTTAATTTATATTTACAGGACATTCCATCCAAAAACAAAAGTATAAACTTTCTTCTCAAGTGAACATGGAACATTCTCCAGGATATATCATATCTTGGGTCACAAATCAAGCCTCAATAAATTTAAGAAAATTGAAATCATAACAAGCATTTTTCCAACCACAACACTACGAAATTAAAATAAATTACAGAAAAAACTGTAAAAAACAGAAACACATGGAAGCTAAACAATACGTTACTAAATAGCAAAGAGATCACTGAAGAAATCAAAGAGCAAATCAAAGAATACCTAGAGACAAATGACAACAAAAACACAATGATCCAAAACCTATGGGATGCAGGAAAAGCAGTTCTAAGAGGGAAGTTTATAGCAATACAATCCTACCTCAAGAAACAAGAAATATCTCAAATAAACAACCTAACCTTACACCTAAAGCAACTAAGGAAAGAAGAAGAAGAACAACAACAACAACAAAAACCCCTAAAGTTAGTATAAGGAAAGAAATCATAAAGATCAGAGCAGAAATAAATGAAATGGAAACAAAGAAAACAATAGCAAAGATCAATAAAACTAAAAGCTGCTTCTTTGAGAAGACAAACAAAATTGTCTTTAGCCAGACTCATCAAGAAAAAAAGGGAGAGGACTCAAATCAATAAAATTAGAAATGAAAAAAGAGAAGTTACAACTGACACCGCAGAAATACAAAGCATCATAAGACTACTACAAGCAACTATATGCCAATAAAATGGACAACATGGAAGAAATGGACAAATTCTTAGAAAAGTACAGCCTTCCAAGACTGAACTAGGAAGAAATAGAAAAGATGAATAGACCAATCACAGGTAATGAAATTGAAACTGTGATTAAATCTTCCAACAAATAAAGGTCCAGGACCAGATGGCTTCACAGGCAAATTCTATTAAACTTTTAGAGAAGAGCTTACACGCATCCTTCTCAAACTCTTCCAAAAAGTCACAGAGGGAGGAACACTCCCAAGCTCATTCTATAAGGCTGCCATCACCCTGATACCAAAACCAGACAAAGATGTCACAAAAAAGAAAATTACAGGCCAATATCACTGATGAACATAGATGCAAAAATCCTCGACAAAATGCTAGCAAACAGAATCCAACAACACATTAAAAGGATCATGCATCATGATCAAGTGGGGTTTATCCCAGGGATGCAAGGATTCTTCAATATACGCAAATCAAATCAATGTGATACACCATATTAACAAATTGAAGAATAAAAACCATATGATCATCTCAGTAGATGCAGAAAAAGCTTTTGACAAAATTCAACACCCATTTATGATAAAAACTCTCCAGAAAGTGAGCATAGAGGGAAACCACCTCAACATAATAAAGGCCATATACAACAAACCCACAGCAAACATCATTCTCAATGGTGAAAAACTGAACCCATTTCCACTAAGATCAGGAACAAACAAGGGTGTCCACTCTTGCCACTATTATTCAACATAGATCTGGAAGTCCTAGCCACGGCAATCAGAGAAGAAAAAGAAATAAAAGGAATACAAATTGGAAAAGAAGAAGTAAAACAGTCACTGTTTGCAGATGACATGATAGTATACATAGAGAATGCTAAAGATGCCACCAGAAAACTACTAGAGCTAATCAATGAATTTAGTAAAGTTGCAGGATACAAAATTAATACACAGTAATCCCTTGCATTCCTATGCACTAACAACAAAAGATCAGAAAGAGAAATTAAGGAAACACTCCCATTTACCACTGCAACAAAAAGAATAAAATACCTAGGAATAAACCTACCTAAGGAGGCAAAAGACCTGTATGCAGAAAACTATAAGGCACTGATGAAAGAAATTAAAGATGACACAAACAGATGGAGAGATATACCATGTTCTTGGATTGGAAGAATCAATGCTGTGAAAATGACTATACTACCCAAAGCAATCTACAGGTTCAGTGCAATCCCTATCAAATTACCAATGGCATTTTTCACAGAAGTAGAACATAAAATTTTATTATTTGTTTGGAAACACAAAAAACCCTGAATAGCCAAAGCAATCTTGAGAAAGAAAAACGGAGCTGGAGGAATCAGACTCCCTGACTTCAGACTATACTAAAAAGCTACTGTAATCAAGACAGTATGGTACTGGCACAAAATCAGAAATATAGATCAGTGGAACCCACCACCTATGGTCACCCAATCTATGACAAAGGAGGCAAGAATATACAGTGGAGAAAAGACAGTCTCTTCAATAAGAGGTGCTGGGAAAACTGGACAGCTACATATAAAAGAATGCAACACCATACACAAAAATAAACTCAAAATGGATTAAAGACCTAGATGTAAGGCCAGACACTGTAAAACTCTTAGAGGAAAAATAGGCAGAGCACTTTTTGACATAAATCACAGCAAGATCTTTTGTGACGCACCTCCTAGAGTAATGAAAATAAAAAACAAACATAAACTAATGAGACCTAATGAAAGTTAAAATCTTTTGCACAGCAAAGGAAACCATAAGCAAGATGAAAAGACACCCCTCAGAATGGGAGACAATATTTGCAAATGAAGCAATTGACAAGGGATTAATCTCCAATGTATAGAAAAAGCTCATGCAGCTCAATATCAAAAAAACAAACAATCCAATCACAAAATCGGCAGAAGACCTAAATAGACATTTCTCCAAAGAAGACATACAGATGGCCAAGAGATACATGATAAGTTGCTCAACATCACTAATCATTAGAGAAATGAAAATCAAAACTACTATGAGGTATCATCTCACGCCAGTCAGAATGGCCATCATCAAAAATACCTACAAACAGTAAATGTTGGAGAGGGTGTGGAGAAAAGGGAGCCCTCTTACACTGTTGGTGGGAATGTAAATTGATAGAGCCACTGCGGAGAACAGTATCGTTCCTTAAACAACTAAAAATAGAACTACCATATGACCCAGCAATCCCACTACTGGGCATATACCCAGAGAAAACCATAATTCAAAAAGACACATGCACCACAGTGTTCATTGCAGCACTATTTACAATAGCCAGGTCATGGAAGCAACCTAAATGTCCATCAACAGAGCAATGGATAAAGAAGATGTGGTATGTATATACAATGGAATATTACTCAGTCATAAAAGGGAATGAAATTGGGTCATTTGTAGACATGTGGATGGACCCAGAGACTGTCATATAGAGTGAAGTAAGTCAGAAAGAGAAAACAAATATGGCATATTAATGCATATTTGTGGAATCTAGAAAAATGGTATTGATGATCTTATTTGCAAAGCAGTAATAGAGACAGAGACGTGGAGAGCAAAGGTATGGATACCAAGGGGGAAACAGGGGGTGAGATGAATTGGGAGATTGGAATTGACATATATACACTACTACGCATAAAATAGATAACTAATGGGAACCTACTGTATAGCACAGGAAACTCTATTTGGTGCTCTGTGTGACCTTAATGGGAAGGAAATCCAAAAAAGAGGGGATATATGTATACGTATGGCTGATTCACTTTGCTATACAGCAGAAACTGACACAGCAGCGTAAACCAACTATACTCCAGTTAAAAAAAAAAAAATGAAAGGAAGGCAAGCATAAATCTCGGGGGAAAGCTTGTAGATGGAACAGCTTGTGCAAAGGTCCTGGGGTAAGGGTGTGACCAGCCTGTGTTTGAGGAACAGTGAGGAGGCATTATAAGCTGAATTGAATGAGGACAGGGGAGAATAATGGGGGATGAAGGCAGAAAAATAATGAGGGGTCTTGTAGGTCAATGGACAGACTTAAGCTTTTAATCTTTGAGGGTTTGAGCAGCAGAATGGTATGATTTATAGCCAGTATCCAGTTGGTATCACTCTGGCTGCTCTGTTGAAAATAGACTGAAAGACAGTTAAAGATGAAGGAAGAAGACCCCTTGGCTATCTATTGGCATTATCCAGGCCATAGTGCCTTGAGTCATGGATGGTAGCTGTGGAGGTGATGGAACATGGTCAGAATTTGGATGTATTTTTAAGGCAGAGCCAGTAGGATTTGCTGATCGATTGTATATAGGGATGTGAAGAAAAGAAAGGAATCAATCATGTCCTCAAGGTCTTTACTCACAGCCACTTGCACAGTTAGAATTGCCTTTCCCAAGATGGAGAAGACTGGGAAAGGGACAAGTTACAGCAGGGAGAAGTATCAACAGCCCAGTTTTGGACATGCTGTCTTTGAGTTGCTTATTAAAATCCAAGTTGAAATGTTGAACAAGCACTTGGAATAGAGTTCAACTGACAGTGCTGGAAACATAAATTTTGGCTTCATCAACATGTAGATAGTATTTGAAGCCATGAGTCTGGATGGCATCTCCAAGGGCCTGAGACAGCTAGAGAGAAGAGGCCAGGAACTAAGTCCTGCATTCCTCCACTTGGAGGTTGAACCTCTGCTATGGATGTGGTACATTTGGATTTCAGCAAAACAGTGATCAGTCTCCCATTCAAAGAACACTGGTATCAAGTTGACTTCACCAGTGACACAACTGGACTCAACAGTACATTAAAAAATTATTATCCAGCAACATGGATGGACCTAGAAATTATCATACTAAGTGAAGTATGTCAGACAGAAGTAAGTCAGAAAAAGCCAAATGTCATATGATGTTGCTTATATGCAGAATCTAAAAAAAAACAACAGTACAAATGAACTTATTTACAAAAGAGAAACAGATTCACAGACTTCGAAAACAAACTTATGGTTGCCAAAGGGGAAAGGTGGGGGGGGGTATAAATTAGGAGTTTGTGATTAAGAGATACACACTACTATAAATAAAATAGATAACCAACAAGGTCCTACCATACAGCACAAGGAACTATATTCAATATGTTGTAGTAACCTATAATGGAAAAGAATCCGAAAAAGAATATATGCATGTGTATATACATATATATATATATGTATAACTGAATCACTTTGCCGTACACCTGAAACTAACACAATATTGTAAATCAACTATACTTCAATTTAAAAAATAAAAATAAAGCAAAAAAAAAAATCCACTATTACCTTTTAGGGTTCTTTTGAAGATAAATGAAATGCTTGGAAAGATTATCTGTATAGTGCTATAAGTTCTTATATTTACATAAATGTATGAATGGATTAATAAATAAAAAAATATGAGGGGCACTATGGTAAATACAGGAGGAGCCATAAAATGGTTCCCTCCAGTGTTGGTGCCATTGGTTCTGGTGTTGGTACCTCTGTCTATTCTTTTCACCTCTCCCCTCAGGTTCTGTGATTCATGGCTCAGTCTCCCCATTCGTCTCTTTCAAAAGAACAAATCCTACTTAGAGTGGTGGTTGTAATGAGGAACAGATACCATTTTAAAAGACACTTGTAAGTGTCTAAAAATGTCTAATAGAAAATGTCTATCCCCTAAATCATTTAAGAGTTGGAATACATATCTAGGAGATTTTACAAGCAAATAATAAAAGAAACAGGAACAGATGAGGAAAAATTAATGGATGAAGATGCATTTTTATACACTGAAAGAGTTCCATTAGTTTCTGGCAAGATTAGTGGAAAAAGTCCAATACTTAGAGTATAAAAAAATTGTAAATTTCCAGAGAGAAAACAAAAGAAAGATCAACTTACATGTAATTTTTCCTATGTAACAATAGAAATTAGAAGATAGTGGAATAACATCCACCAACTCTGAAGAAAAGAAGACAATGTTCCAAGATTCCTTTATCCCGCCATGATGTTCTTTATCTTTATTGCTCAGTGAAAAGGTAGGCATTTGTAGATACATAAGGATTTAGGGTATATACTTTGCATGTATCCTCCCTGAAGGAAATACTAAAAATATGGTTATTGAATGAGAACAGGATCTCAAGAAAGGGAAGATGAAAGAAGAGGAAACAGTAATGAGTATATGGGATGGATATATACATATATATATATATATATATATATATATATATATATATATATACACACACATACATATACACACATATATAGAAATACATATATAAAATATAATGCAAATATAAAATACAGATTATGAACTTGGAATTTATAAGTGTTATGTGAGGAATTGTTAATTGGGAAGACAAGAACCTGAATAAATTACAAATGAACATATATAATATATAAATGAATACAAAACAATCCCTAGGAATCCTAGGAATAACTTGAAATACAAAGATTTTGAACTACCTCAATAAAACTGAGGTTTTGGAGCCCTGTGATGATAGTGTTGGGAAAGACAAGCAAATATGTTTTCAAGGAGATCTTTGGAATGGGATGTGGGGAATAGGTAAATAAAACATCCTTTGGGAGGCTACAGATATTACTTCAAGTGATAAAAGAAAAACATATGTTTAATTATGCTTGTTAACTAGAGAAAGGTAACTACCAGCAGAATTTAAAAGTTTAG
The DNA here is from genome assembly GCF_028021215.1 of Eschrichtius robustus. Taxonomy (NCBI): domain Eukaryota; kingdom Metazoa; phylum Chordata; class Mammalia; order Artiodactyla; family Eschrichtiidae; genus Eschrichtius; species Eschrichtius robustus. Next base: position 33,994,189 of record NC_090825.1, read on the forward strand.
TAGAACTTCCAAAATAACCAAAAGGGCAAAAAGGAGTAAACAGAAATATGACTGGAAAAAACAAAAGTAAAGAAATAGGAAACCAGCAACAAAGTTGAGTATGAAAAATTAAAGATGGAAGAAATACGATCAAATATTTCAGGGGAGATACTAAATATAAGTTGGCTGAATTTCTCTAGCAAAGACCCTAGACTGTCAGATCACATTTAAAAAGGAACATTTTGTGGCATGTGATTTATAAGAAATACACCTAAAATAATGAGAAAAAAGTTAAAGAGAACACAACCATAAACATAGCCAAATGCACGCAAAAAAGAAGCATTATTATACATATTATCTCTATAACTTTTGAAGTGTGATATAACCACAAAAAAGTAAGTCTGTTTAAATCTGTGTTAGAAATCCTATTCATTTGATATTAAAAACTCGCTCTCTCTCCTTGCATGATCGCTGGAATTGGTGTTAATTTTCAGGAAAGAATAAAAAGAACAGGAACCATTTCTTTACCTTTTTGTAGGAGGCTTGAATGGCTTGTTTGAAGGCAGAATTATGGGTGCTGCTTTGCCTTCTCTTTGAGGAATAAAAAATTGGTACATGAAAAGAGCTCTTCTCTTGGCCGAAAGCTAAACCTTGTTGATCTTTATTAACTTCAAGAGAAATTAAATCCTCGTAGAAACCTGTTTCCAAATCATCTTCTTCAGTTTGTACCTGGAGAAAAATCCATAAGAAGTAAGACGTAATTTAGGAAATATTGGAGTTACTCGTGAACACTTAATGCAATGATCATTCATTCATTTATGCATTCAGTAAATGGTTTGTTGAGGACCCATCTTGCTAGAGAACGAGGTATAGTGTTATTCCCTGTCTTCAGGGAGTCAAAGTTTATTGAGGAAGAAAGATAATCACAGATACTTAATTCAATGTGGGTAGTGTTGTGTTGCCAAGCGGAGTGTCACAAATAACTATAAAACTCAGAGAGGCAATACCAGGGAAACCTCTATCAAGGAAATGACTCCATAACTGAGATTTAGTGAGGTGATAAGAATAGAGAGTTATTTTTAGTCTGCCTGTGAACTTGATGCCATTTGCAAGCTAATGGAAGGTATCTTTTAGAAAAGTGAGGCCTAGAAAAGGGGAGGGCAGATCCTGTCCTACCCTGCTCTGGCTCCATCACCAACCCTTTAGTCTTATTCATAGGTTGGGCATTAGCACTCCACTGGCCAAGTCTGCAAGACAGAGGACAAATAATCAAATAATCCATTGGTTTTGCCGGGTGGGTGGTTATCAGTTTTCATCTGACTGGGTCTGGGAAGAAGAAAAAAACAGCCAGTGGGACTTGAATTATGAGTGGAGCAGGTATTTGCCAAGTCCAAGGTAAATCCTTGTTATGGTTTTGCTGGTAAGAAGAGAACAATGGACAAATTTTTTAAAGTCGCAAAGTAAATTGATTGAAGAGTACTTCTTTATGTTAAAAATGCTTGTCTGTACATCTGAAACTAACACAACATTATAAATCAACTATATTCCAATAAAAAAAAATGCTTGTCTGGTTTGCAATGGAAAAAATCTCTTGTTTTAAAATATTCAATATTAAAATGCACTGTGAGGCAAACCACCTGTCACAATTAAATAGCTCGCACAATTAGTCAAGAGAAGAAATAACCCAGCTGTAAAAGAATCTTGCTCAACAGTAAAATACAGTCAAAAGTTCAATGTTCCTTTGAGACATTGCAGTGCCTGCTAGTTAACATTTAAAATGTCCACAAATGAAGCTCATCTGTTAACAACAAAGCAGTACAACCATATTTAAATGTAGTTGTTGACATTTCTTTACCATTTGCCTAAAAAAACTCAGACTACAAATATTTTATTTTATAAATTAACTCTCACAAAAGAAAAGATGTGTCAGCCTAAAGAAAACAATATTTGCACGTAAGGTAGGGGCATTGGGTATCCTGGGCAGAAGCTCAGAGAAAATCTGACCACCTATATTGGCTTGGTGGGAAGGCAGTTTTATAGATGAGCAGTGCTGAAAAATTAGATTGAACTGGGAAACTGGGGCCTGGGCTTGTATGCCCTGCTAAAGCATCTGAGTTGACTTCTAAATGCAAGATTTTGCATCTGATAAGTTCTTTAAAAATATTATTTGAGTGATTGAAAAATTGAGAATGTTGTCATCACATTTGTTTTGCAAAGATCATGTTAACTATAGATAAATAAGTAAAGGCAAGGAGAGCAGTTTAAAAAACTGTTGCAATCAGCCAAGTGATTCAGGAGAATGGCCAGGCATAGGGGAATGGTGGTTGGGTAGAGAGAAAGTGGTGGATTTGAAATATATTTAGGAGGTAAGTCAACAGAAGTTTTTGACCAAGTAAATGTGTATGTGTGTGTGTGGGAGAGAGAGAAAGAGAGAAAGAGAGAGAGAGAGAGAGAGAGAATGAATGAATGAATGGGAATGCTGTTCCATGAATGGGAATATGGAAAGCCAAGACAACATTTGAAAGGAGGAAGATGAGTTCTTTTCGTGAGGTGTAAGGAACAGCTGGTGGGCTCTGATTAGCTCCATCTTCCTAGCTTTTCCCCGGAAGAGATGTTAAGCAAACGCTGGGGAAAAGGTTTAATCCTCATTTTACATCTTATTCCTAGCCCATCCTGACTACCTGTGGATCTTGTGGGCTGATGACCTCCTGGGGCTCGATATGTGTTGACACTTTCACTTTTGTGTTTGAAGAAAGGAGCTGGGTTTGTAGGGAGGGGCAGAAGAGAGTTAAGAGAGACTTGGGGAATGGAGGGGACAGAGGGACACCTAGTTTCTGTGGTGTGAGGGTTAGAGACAGAACCTGAAGTTGTGAATTTCACAAGGGATTTAGGGAGGCTTTGGGGGCATTGCAGATCTAAGAAGGCTTGAGGCTTTGGGATATAGCAAGAGACCTTGTCTAGGTAGGTCAGTATATTGGTAAGAATCAAAAGTCTAGTGGTAACTGCACTCTGTAGTTTGCTGGTGACAGCAAGTGCTTTAGCGTACACCTGGTAACGAGCAGCAGCTCCAAAGAAACGAGAGGAGGATTCCTGAGACACTGATACAACTCTGGGGACTGGTGCAGGGATCTTATGGTATTTAGCTCTGTATCTTATGGTATTTAGCTCTGTATTTAGTGTTTGGAAGATCCCTGAGGGGCAGAATTCTTCCTATGGTCTTCCCTTCTGACTTGCTGCCCAATTGCCTTCCTTTCAGGAGCCCCCTCTAATCTTTGTGTGCCAGCCAGCCCATGATTTCATCTGTCTCAATAAGCTCCGATACTGTAGAAGAAAGGAAGTCAGATGCCTGCTGAATTTCTCTTCCTCTACTGTTTTCAGTAAGGAATAGCTTAGATTTGCACAGCTGCCTGTTAACGGTATGAACAAAGTAATAAAGAGATCAGTGGAAAGTAAACCAATAGCTGTGACCTTGGGTCTGGTCTTTTCCAAATCTTTGTTTGAAGAAATATCACCAAGACCTTCCTCAGCAATTGAATATTATCTAAAGTTCAATGACGTATAGTTAGAGGTCAGCTCAGGCAGCTTCTTAAGGTTGGGCAAGTTTCAGAACTACATGGATAACGAAATGAGTCTACTTTCTTCTGAATGAGGATTTTTCAGGCTGTATTTCCTGATGTAACTTGCCATGCACGCTTGGGTTACTAAATTATATGGGTGGATCCAACATTCTGCTGGTAAATGTTTAACAACCAATTCTCTGAGAGGGAAAAAAAATCTGTGATTTACTACAGCGTTTGCCTTTTCTTGTGGCATAAATATTCCTACTATAGCTGATTTCAAGCTACCTATATGATGCCCCTGAATTCAAACTTGGGAAGAGATGCACAGTAGCAAATTATTAATATTTTTTGGTGGGACAATTAATGGTTTATAACGTTTAGCAAAGACTGACAGTTGGCTTTGATGGTTAAGTGTTGTGTCCTGCAAATTATTATATAGTATTTTTAAGATACAATAGATGTAAGCAAACTCAAGGGCATAGAGAATGGTCAAATGTGGCAAAGTAATTGAGAAGTGATACATTTTGAGTAATTATCACCTGTGTTTTTAATATCTTTATTTAATTGTCAGGTTATATATTTAATATTTAATAATGGCTGTGTTTAATAATCAGCTTGCAAAAATCCTGAAAATTTAACAGTTGGCTTTTTTAAGCTGGAAGAGCTGGCTCTGGCACACCATTGGTGAACTTCACAGGTGATACCTTTTAAATGATAGTTTAGGAAAGGTACTCGGACCTGGCACTCATTGCAGAGTCGTTAATATCTCTCTTGATATTACTATCAACGTCTCATCTGGCACAGGCAGCCCTGGACTTGGAGCCAGGAGCCAGCAGTTCTAATTCCACTGTGCCATTTACTTGCTGCATTACTCTGAGAAAGTTTCTAACTTCAATGATCCTAAATCTCCTGTAAGTAAGATGAACATAAAATAAATTTCTCTTTCTGGGAAGGTTGTTATGGCACTTGAGTAAAACAACATATGCGAGTACTTTGAAAACCCTAGGTATCATATAAGTGTAAAGTGTTACCTAAGCCCGTATTTGCTCTCTTGTGCTGAGCTTAACATTTGTTACTTGTAAAACTGTATAAAAGGGATGCTTGCAGAGAATATAGGCAGTATGTTTCTTTGGAAATTATTGTGTTTTGAAAGTAAGCTTATGGATTGGTTGTTTAGGAGTTAGAAAGCATCCTCCAACATAATGATATTATATGTAAATGTTTGGGTTTTAGCTCTGTCTACAAAGCCTACTCAATACATCTTAAGAATAGAATACACCTTCCATCATTGACAGACTTTTTGATGTCATTTTTTCTTTGGAAAAAGGTCTCTTCTGAGTTCCTATTCAGCATACCAGCAAGACCTTTTCTACCTCCCTTGGTAGTGGTGGACCCTCTGGGGTTAACATCTTCTGGATCTGTGGGGAGATAGTGAGTATTCTCTTTACCTGGTCAGAGTCACATGTTGCTCTTGTCGCATCTACCTCCAGGCAGGGACGGGACTTCTCAGGGTAAGTCTCCCCAAAGGTGTTTGAATTTGGCAGTTGGACCCCAAGGACATTTCCCCACACCCATTAACATATATTAGATGGTTTTTAAATTGAGTTTGTCAAATTGGAAAATGCCTGTATTTATATGAATATAAAAGTTTTTTTTTTGAAGGGATTGAATGAATTTTGCTGAACACATAGCATCTGTAAAGTGGTCTCAGAAATCATTAGATTTTCTGAAATTCTCTCTAGTATGTCAAATTTGTATGCATGGATGTAGCCATTAAAGTCATGTCTTTCCTGTTTCTTTTATCATAAATTAAAAGAAACAAATTGTTTAGTTCAGCAAGTATGGAGTACTTGTCATGTGTAAGGCACTGGGCTAGATTCTGAGAATATATAGTATGCTGCTTGTTACCTCTCAGGAAAACAAACAGAAAACCAAACCAACTAATAAAATGGGGTGGAAAGTAAGCAGAACTACCCACGTTATACTTAAATTCATCTTAATTTTTTTTTTTTTAGAAGCCAGGCACTCTGTTATGTCTAAATTTTGTGGTTATCTGAGAGAACTAACTATGGTAGAAGAAAATTCTGAATAAACCAAGTCATTTATCTGAGTGGGGACATGTTACAGCTATTTGTTCACGGGAGAAAGCATGGACTCTGGAATTTGGAAAAGTTGTGCTTAAATCTCTAATCCACTACTTGCTAGCTGTTTAACTTTGGACAAATTAGTTTCCCTATTTTCCATCTGTAAATTGATGATAATAACGCTGACCTCACTGGGTTGTGGAAGGATTAAACACCAACACATAAAAGGTGATGAAAAATGTTCATTACCTTTTTATTCTGTCCCTTCCTTCATGACCCATTTTTCATTGGAAATTTAGCTTATAATCACCATTGGCGTTTGGGGTGCCCCATGATAAGCTGTCGTACCTCGAAGTTGACATTTTCCAGATTGGCCGGGAAACGGTATGGGTTACTTGCTCTACTGCTTTTGACAGTTTTACATATTCCTCCAGTGAAAGAGTTATCGAGGACTTCTCCTCTGGACTCTCCTGCCAGAAAGTGAAACCTAAAAACAAAGTAATTTTTAAGAGTTCAATAGATGTAGAGCAATGTTTAAAATTTACTGTATATGAAAGAAATTCTTCTCTTAGACATTTTTGACTCATGACAAATGGCTTGAAGGAAAGCCCATTTTTTGTAGTTTATGGTGAGGTACCCAAAAAGGGCTGGAAGCCAAACTCAGCCCCTCTGGCTCTGTTAGGTTCTCCCTATTACACTTATTTAATTGTTCTAGGCTGACATCATGACATAAAATTTGAGTTTATAATTATTTCATGAGTTACAGAACAAGTACAAACTTTGGAAGTAGATTATGAAATAAATTATTACATAATTAATGCCAATCTGGGTTCACTTCCTTCAGTATGATACAGTAAAAGAATTCTTATAGAGAGCTAATAGTGAAATAGTAATAGCAATATTTTAATAGAATTGTAATCATATTATTGTTTTTATTAATAACTATAATGATATTTAAAATTTGTTTACCAAATGCTTACATAATATTTACTATAAGTCTAGTACTGTTTGATCTCTATTTAATATTAATATTATATTTACTTAATATTTATGATAACCATGTGATATAGATATAATTATTATACCCATTTTACAAATGAGGAAATTGAAGCATGGAGAGATTAATTAGCTTAGTACAAATCAAGTATTTAAGAAATTGTTTTGTGGTAGATGAAAACTTTTCCAGAATGCGAATTGTTTTCCAAGTTCTTATAGATATTATTATGTATTCTGTGAAAAAAAAGTTTTGTGTCAAAAATTTGATAATGCTGTTATATAAACATAAAAAGTTGTATGTTACTTCTTTCCCCCTTTCTTAAAAACTCTTTTATTTTTCATCTTCTTCATTAATTTTATCATGATGATGTATACATTGTAAAAACTTGTAAATATTGTTGGAAGGACATTCAAATACATTTTTGTCTTTTAATTTCTTCCATTGCTTTATATTTAGAAATTCTTCCCCTAATGTAAAACACAATAAATATTTTTAAACTGTAGCTGTGAAAAAAAAATTTTTGATAATGCTGGATTACATAAGATGAGATAATAGAAAATATATATACTGGTCTCTGCCCCCCATTTCCTGGACCAGAGCTCTCAAAACCCTTGTAATTTCCTGAATGATGAGAACACTGACAGCATCTTTTGTTCTATATTTGTTCTTTGACCCCAGGTTTTGACACAGAGCTCCTAAATCCCTTGGAATTTCTTGTGTGACAGCAGTGTCTTTTGTTCCAGTGAGGTGACTCTTGGTGGGCTCCTGGATGGGGGCTGGCCACCAGAAAGATCATGCCATGATTCAAGGCTTGGAATTTTTTGCCCTACCCTCCATTCTCCAGAGAGGGGAAAGAGGCTAGAAATAGGAGTAATGATCTATCACACGTATGTAACGAAGCCGCCATAAAAATCCCCAAAGTATGGGGTTCAGAGAGCTTCTGGGTTGGTGAGCATATGGAGGTGTGGGGGAGTGGTACCTAACCAGGGCATGGAAGCTCATTCCCCTTCCCACATCCTTGCCCTACCCATCTCTCCCAAAAGGATGTTCATCTGTATCCTTTATCATATCCTTTTATAGTAAACTGGTAAATATAAGTAAGTTATTTTACTGATTTCTGTGAGCAGCTCTTGCAAATTAATCAAACCCAAGGATGAGTTCTTGGAAATCTTCGATGTGTCAGAGGCACAGGTGAGAACCTGAAATTGCAATTGGCATCTGACATTGTAGGGGGGCAGGGGCAGTTTTGCAGGACTGAGCCCTTAACCTATGGGATCTGACACTATCTCTAAGTAGATTGGGTCAAAATTCAGTTAAACTGTAGGGCTCCCGGCTGGTGACACAGAGAATTGCTTGGTGGGGGGAAACCTACCCCACATCTGGCATCAGAAGTGTTGTGAGTGTGGCAGTAGTGTGAGAATAAATGAGGTACACAGCTGGAGGACCCATATGTGAATCAGATCTCAATAAAGCTGTTTTAAAAAAAAAAAGAGAGATTCCTGTGGGTTCTGTGACTTGTAACTCTTAGTCAAATTCTCACCCATATTTGAATTTGTATCAATGGGTATTTGAGAGAGGAAGTAAGAGGAGCTGGTCTGGAAAGAACTTTCCAAAGTACTTAACTTAGCATGACAAACACACGTATTTAAGACTCTTTCATTTTCTGAGTTAAGACGGATCAATGAGGAAAAAAGAATTGTTTACCTTTAACTGCCTTATACCATGTACTATGAATTTGTCACAAACAAGAAAGGGCTTGAGAAAAATGGTTCCCAGGTCATGAGGAATCTATGAAGGTAGCAGCTGCTGGCAGAGAGCCTGAAGATAGGATTTTTGTGGAGGTGACTCTGTCAGGGCACGTGTGAGGAAACTTTTAGGAGTGAAGCCAACTATGCAGCAATTTTGAGCTCTATTCTTTCTCCTCCCCTCTGTGGCATTTAAGTTGACTTTAAATATTTTGGTGTTTCAAATACATCGTGGCTTTTAATATTTTAGGTTTCTAAAATGTTTTATCTAATTTGGCTTTAATGTTATATTTTGTAACTTTTTGAATTTAATTAAAATTTTCATATATACAGATACATAAATATGTATGTGTGTTCATGTATTATACGTGTGTGTGTGTGTGTGTATGTGTACGCGTTTGTACTTTGGCTGAGCCTGAGAAAAAACAAACAGCATACTATTGTCGCCTGATTCTTGCTTCAGATTTCAGACCTTGTGACTGATGTTGACAAAGTAGCAATGTTGGTATGTCTTATTAAATTCTTTCTTGGAGAGATGCCATTTAAAAAGAGGGACAGCCACCCCGGAAACTTCTTTTTTTGGGTAGAAATGTGTTGGAGGGAGGCAGAGATTCTAAGGCCAGGAGGTTAGAGAGATTCCAGTAAGCAGCTCTCAAAACTCTCAATCCCTGGGGAGGCGAGGAGAGGACTGGCTGTCCCTGAGCCAGTAGGTTTTGCTCATTTCTGAGAATTCTTGGGACAACAGCTCTGGTTGGCAGGGGCCCACTCGGTCCTTCTGCCAAAGTACACAGAGCATGTGGTCCTCCCCAGCTGTAACTCTAGAGTCTAGACCAACTGAACAAGAGGCAAGTTTGTAATGTCACCCCTAATCAATCAGAACATTAGAAAATGTGATTATCAGTGGGAGTTTTTGGCTGCGTTTTTCTCCCAAAGAAAGGAAAAAAAGAAACCATTTCTGTACCCTGATAAGATGCTGTTGAAACATTCTTGATGAAATCAACTCTAATTAGGAGTTCTTAAGACAGAACCTGAAATCAGTTTGTAGTCATCCAACGTACAGATGAGGAAACTACAGCCCAGAGATGTCCAATTACTTGGTCACGATCTAATGAATTAATGCAGAAGTAGGTCTAGAACACGGCTCCCCTTATTTCCAGACTAATGGCTGTTCCATTGTACTGCTGTCCTTGAGTTTGGTTCAATAGCTTCTAGTTTTTATTCTAATCAAATGAGGCTGTATTTGCAATTTCTGTTCTTTGTCTTTGGTGCCTCAAGGTTTCATTTTATGCAAGTCTGGCCCTGCAAGTAAAGACAAAAAAAACCCACTACAAAGCAATAAAAGTTTATAGAAAACTATTTGCTTTCCGGGCAAAAATTGAAAGAAGAATTCTTTACCATGAGAAAAGGAGAGTAGAAGAGATTACTGGTTTTTCTTATGCTTCCAACTAAGGCTTAGCTCTTGTTTTCAATTTTTCTTGTATTTCCTCAAGTTTTCTCAGACACTGTCTCAGTCTAATGAATTTAGAATCCCTTGACAAACCTCCAATGTCCTCATGACCTAAAATAGGAACATTAGAATTTCTGAGCACTATTTAAAGATCAGGAGGAGGGTTGCATGGCCCACCAAGGTTTCTTCCATTATGTTCCCATCTCTAAGGTGGATATTGTCCCAAATCAGAATGAAATGGTAGAAATAACCCAGGTCTTGGAGTCTGGATTTGAATCCTGTTCCTCCATTTACTAGCTGTTAAACTTGGACAGGTTATTTAATCTCACTGAGGCTCATTTTCCTGGTTTGTAAGTTGGGCAAGTAGAACCAGATGGTAATGCAGGTCTGACCTTCTGCCTTTAAACTGTACTGACCTATCCATACCTCACATAGTCCATGTAAGAGGAAGTTTTGGACACCCTCGCCATGTTCACATCTCCTCTTACTCCCCTACCTTTTCACATCATTGTTTTTTTATCACCCTGTTTTTTCTGTGTTTGCCTGACTCCTTTCCTTCTGGCTCTGTCTCCACTATAGGCTCAGGGCTTGCCTCTCATGCTTGAAGAATGGTTTTGCTTCTTTAGTGTTTTCACTTTCAATACACTCACAAGCATACTTTTTGATACTCTTTTTCCCATTGTCAGTAGGAGTTTTTGGCTGAGGTTTTCTTCCAGGGAATGGAGAAGAAGGAAACGATTTCTGCACATTGATAAGAAGATGCTGTTGAAGCACTCTCATTGAAATCAACTCTAATTAGGAAATTTTAGGACCTAACCTCAAATCAGTTTGTAGTCTTCCAACATACAGATGTGGAGACTGCACATTTCTGAGTGGGTCCTCACCCTTTCAAGATGTAGTCCCGGGAATCCACCCTGGTACCTCTCAGCTTGGCTGGCCTCCCACCAGTTTGCCCTGATCCCCTCCAGAGCTGTCAGAAGACTATATAAGAATTAAAACAAACTATGTTTATGAAGTACTCACAGCACTGTCTACTACGAACTAAATATGAAAATGCTAAATTCTTTTATTCCTTAGGAATGAGGATTATGGCCACGTGCTGCTTGAGCATGGTAGCCTAGTGTCAGGGACAGGGCTGGTGAGAGGAGTAAGACGTTAATGAGGAATGTAGACAATGGTGGATCTCATTGCTTCATTGTTGCTTCCAACTCATCAGTTCTGAGATGGTCCTACTTCCCAAATGATAAAAAGATGGTACATACCCAGCGCCCATCAGCTGTACACTAGGGATGGGATTATACTGCCGTGAGCATACTGATTTTTTTCTCCCACAATTCCTTTCATCTGAATTGTCTCCACAATCATTTTCTCCATTGCATTCCAACTTGCTGGCAATGCAGCGACCTAGTCAAGAAACAACATTGACAACAAATGGTCATTTAAGAAAGTATTTGCTGATTTGAAACATGAATACTTTAAATTTCAAGGGAAGGTTGAGGGCAAGTTTTCATTATTTTTGATAAAAATTTAGGAAATATGGAAATGGAATGACAAACTGATGTTTTCCCTTATTTTTTAGGATTACAAGAGTCAGGATATAATTATTTAGTCACTATTGAGCTCATTGTCTTAAATAAGAGAAATAATTCTGGAATCCCATTACCATTACAGTGAGCTTGCGGCAGATATCATGTTCTGTAGGAGAAAATTAACAATAGGCTCAGAATTTTTTTTTTTTTTTTGATTCAGGATAACAGACTCAAAGTCAGTGTTTTTTTCAAAAAAACTATAATTTCACACACACACATCTACTGGTACACATAACAACATGGATGAATGTCTGAAATTTTATGTTGGGTGAAATAAGCCCGACACAGAAGAGTCATGCCATTTGAATCCTTTATCTAATGTTCAACTACAAGGAGAGGGATTAACTGGAAAGAGGAAAGAAGGAACTTTTTGGGTTTATGGAGATTTTCTGTACCTTGATTGGGGGTTGTTTACATGGGTGTATATATTTGTCAAAATCAAATTGCACACTTACTATCTGTGTATTTTACTATACACATAATTACTACATATTTTAATCTAGATATTCACTGTTTATGATTACTGTTAATTGTTTCACTGCATATAATTTAGTATATCTAATTATTTTTTTGGACAAATTAAATGCCTAGGTACTACAGTATTAGGTAGCAGTTTGAGTGAATTTAGAAAATAGTACCAACTCCATGTACCCAGACAATTCCCTTCCTTTTTAAACTTGATGAATTTCATAAGGATCCTAGGAATCAGTATGTGCCTATATATTACTGAAATTGAAATGTTTTATGTACAATGACAGATACCCCTTCTCCTGCCCCTCAGCCTCTTGCCTATAGTCAAGGATGCTGGCATCTGTCCCATTACGTACAGGTCTCACTGACAATGATTAAATGTTTTACTCAGGATTATCTGCTTACCTATTTTAAATTGTGATCAACCTCTCACTACAGCTATGCATGACTATTTGGACTAACTGAAATGCTTGGGGAAATTGGGTATTCTGTTGAATTAAATTTTTGTACTAATAGGGAGTTCCCCAGAAAGTACTTAGTTTTTTGGTTAATAACATTCAGTAAGAAGGTAGAATGTAATGAAAGTAATTAAGTCCTCCTTTGATTATTCAAAATCTTGTATCGAGACCATTATTATAGTTCTGAGCATCATAAACATACAAGACTGAAAATACAGAGGGAATTGAATTCCTGTCATTCCCAAGATATAACCTGAAAGACGCTCTGTTTTTAAAACAGCACATCTCTAGTTTTTCTGTTTGCTTTTCTTAGGGCAGAGCAGAATGGGTAATTAAGTATGCAATAGAGAGGCTTTTCCTAAAGAAAAAGAAAGGACAAATATTACAGTTTTTAAAAGTTTTGAACCTAGCACTCACAAATTTGAACAAAAGCAAATTTTTGATACAGTTACATTAAAAAATATCCCATTTTATCAGGTGGAGGTAGGGATACACATGTAAGGTACGGTTCTCATTAGCCTAGGTTTGTGATCAGGGTACCGGATATGTTAGGAATTCTATTCATTTGGTACTTCCGGGGATATTAGAGAGGATTTATTAGCAAGGGTGGGGATGAAATCAAGAGGAATTCTCTTCAGTGATGTTTAGGAATGGGTGACAGGAGTGATATAGGTCTGTGATGGGACACAGCTGAGAATGATTCCAGGCCTTGGAAACACAATGGAATAGGAAGCACAAGGGGAGAGAGATTGTAAGCCATAAATATATCCTATACCAAAGAAAGAATGGGAAAAATGAAGGGAAGTTTGGATAGTACAGGATTTGTAGAAGTCAGCATGCTTTAGCCAGCACATGCATATATATATTTACACCTGGAACTATGTAGTCATTTGAATTGTACATGATTTTCCTATTTACTTGAACTGATTTGTGTTACTACAATGGTATGTTATTTTTATAACTAGCTGCAAATGCTCATCTGTATGCTTAAAGTTACAACTTTGAGAGAGGAGTTGGCATAGTGCATGGGAATTATCCTCATGGGTACTTCTCAAAGATCCATGTATACATTAAAGTAATATATTTAGTCTTGGGGGACTCTGAAGATGCAATCATGAGAGAGGAAAGAAAGATAGACATTTTTTGATGTTGTTGTTAATTGAGCCAAACATCATTCTGAGTATCCTGAGTCAGACAAATAATGGTCCATTCAACATTTTATTCCCTTTCAAAGTGGCATTAGTGGATGTTTCTAGGAGAGCACAGTGGTATATCATCTTCAGTGGAATATTTAACAACCAATAAGCCATGGCACCACTCAATCAGAATGGATTCCAACCATATTTGTGCCAGGGATTAGCTAATTAGTGGTTGGATCCTGGGAAGATCTAGGGATTCTTGGTGAAGGGATCTGGACAGTAGGGCAGAGGTCACTAAGAGACCTCAGGGTAGCAGCTGTTTACCAACCATTACAGATGTATTTCAACAGTTCAGTTTATATCACTAGTTATTGACATATTGCTGATGAACTAGAGATCAGTTGTGCCTATACCAGTAACTTTCCTGAAATCCCTCATTATGAATTGTTAGCTCATGGATGTATCTAAAGCCTTCTCAAACTTGTGGATATTTTTGGCCTAAACAAAGCTCTTTTGTAATAAATCTCATAGATTTATCATCTGTTGAATAAAAGAGTTCTTCCTCGTAATCTGTTCTAAAAACTACCCTTCAAGGTTCAAATAACTGTGCTTCAGTTCTAAATTTTTATCTTAATATTCTGGTTATAATGCTAAGGTCTGCATACCCCTGAGCCATTGCCATCAAGATTTTTCTTATATTCCCTCTTTTGTCAATATGTGACATGACCTTATTTTTGTAGGCATAATGTCTATCTCTCTACCTAGGTCCCACCCTCACATCTCAGGTTTGGGGGATGAGGCACAGAGGGAAAACCCTGGCACCAGCACTCCTGCCTGACATTCAGAAAAGATTGGCAAAGCTGAAGGCAGGAAGCAAGGAGTAAGAAGAGAGAAACATTAGACCCAAGTCTGGGGTCAATTTTTTATAGGAATTTGAAATCTGCTATTTAGTTCTAAATACTATACAGTGTATCTCAGAGTACACAGAAATGATGGGATTTTAGTCATCTGAACTCTAATTTTAACTTTAAATTGACTATTTATATAAGAAATCAGTGAACTATGGCCCATGGACGAAAACTGACCTGCCACTTGCTCTTGTAAATAAAATTCTATTGGAACACAGCCATGCTCAATTGTTTAGCTACTGTCTATGGCAGCTTTGATGCTAAGATGCCAGAGTTGAATAGCTGCTGCATAGACCGTATGGCCAGCAAAGCCTAAAATATTTACCATCTGGACCTTTCCTGAAAAAGTGTGTAGAAATCTCATCTAGACTGTTCAAAGTGTTGAGCTTTGGAGAGCCATTAATTAACAAGAGAATACATAGATTAAGCGGTATATTCAAAATTTGATTATAATCTAATGATACTTAAATATCAAAATTTACAAACCTGAATGAGAATTGGACTTGAAGGGAACATTGCCACCATTTAAATCATTTTCAACTTCCTCTTCTGCCAATTACCTTTGGAGTCGTTCAATGGACCACACCAGAAAATCTGTCACATCATCTCTAGTCATCCCCTTGACATACTATCTTAGCTTTAATATTCTTATCTTAATAAACTATATTAAAATTTTAAAAATCTGTCACTCCTTTTCAATTGCTTATTCTGATTCTAGATTTGTGCTTATTAATAGCCGATTTTTAAAAGTATCTGCCTCTTCCTCCGTTTCCTCCTCCTCATTCTCTTCCTACTGCTGTATCACAGTGTCGGAACCTGGGAGTGGTACTTGATGAGCAGATGAATCAAGTAAGTGGTCAAGATGATTATAGCTTGAAAGCTGTAATTTTACACATGAATAGCATGTAATTGGGAGCATAACACCCCTGTCCCCACAGGCTTAAAATATGGTGGGACTTCTCTATCATGACTTTCACTGAGAGTCAATTGGAATAAATTTATTTAGTCATTTTTAATGACGACTGAACATTTTCCAAAAGTACATTACCACTGTCACAGCGGAACTTATTCTTGCAGTCAATCTCTTCGATTTTGCAGAGCTTAGATGGGATGCATGGTTGAAAGGTCATGAGGGGCTCAGTACAGGGTTGTCCTCCAAACTGACTGGGGCGCAAGATGGACCTAACTTTAAACTGAAAGAAAAGGAGAGAAAGGTGAGTAACTGAGGCTGGGTCAAAGCCAAAAGCTATCTAAGAAAACTGGGCTTCTCAATCACAGTAGTGATTTTTCCTATAGTGGCGTTTGCTGAATTAAATAATGACTTTTTCCAGTTCTATTACAGTGTGTCCTTAGGGAAGTCAATACTTTTTGGATCTCACTTTTCCAACCAGTAAAATGAGGAACTGGGATAAAAGATTTCTTAAGAGTTCTAACTCTGAAATCATATGATTCTAAATTGAATAGAGATCAAATGCACACATATTTACTGAGCATGTCCTGAGTGCAATAAATCTTCCAGGTAATAACAGTAGCTCTTTTATTCCTCAAAGATAGTGTGACGTGATAAATGTGAAAGGATTTGGGGGCTCTTCTGCATGAGGAAGTCACCATGGAAACCAGGGATGACACATTCTCCACACTTTAAAAGATTTTAAACAGGCAGTAGTAAAACAAAGAGTCAGAGAAGGAAAGAAATAGGACAGGATTAAAAAGTACTGACTTTGAAGTCAGAAAAATCCAAGTTCGAAATGTAGTCTTCTATTCATTAGTGGTGTATTATTGGGCAAATTACTTAACCCCTAATGAGCTGTAACTTCCTCATCTATAAAATGGGTAGAAAAACAATGTGATGTGAAGTTTGAATAAGGTGATGTACGTAAAGGGCCTAGAACAATTTCTCTCAGAGAGTGGGTGCTCCAATAATGAGTTCTTTTTACTTCCCTAATGTCTGAATGCTTAGCCCCTGACCTGACTGGGGTTCACATGGGCCAGTGTCCTTACAGGAATGAGCTTGAGATGGGTAAATATTGCAGCTGGGAACAATAAACAAATAGAGGGACTTTCCCATGGGGAGAGGGAAATTAGAGGAAAGGCAAGGAGTCATTTTAATTAATGCCCCTCATTTCTGTCTGACTTTAAACCTTGGACTGAAATCCCCATTTTTTAGCACTTGTTTTTGCTTTGTGAGCTCTCAGAGGGCACAGGCAGTGGAATTCAGAGCTGGGCAAGTGCAATACCAATTCTGGGGGGAAGAACATTTTTTTTGGTGTTCACATGACGATAAACCATGCAAAATGAATCCTCCCTCCCCCCAAAATGTTGCTAAATGGAATTTTCCTTCAGTGGAAGCTGGGACAGTTTATTTTCAAATATTGGAGAAATCCAGCATTTCTATGACTGCTGAGTCTGTCAGGGAATTTGAGAACTTTACTGTGATTCTGATTTCCTGAACATACCCACATGTCACCTACCTGTTTTTCAACACAAGGGTCACAGTCTGACCACGGTCCATAATCTCCCAGGAGGCAATTGATAGGACAAGTTTGCCAGTTACATTCTCTGGTCTCCCGCTTGGTGCAAAGCTGGTCGCAAAAGTTTTCCAGATAGTACTGATTCACAACGATTTGTCTGTAACAGTGAGGAAAAAGCTGCTTAGAATGAGTGTATTAATTGTGGCTCCAGCTCCATAAGAAAAAGATCATTGACTCAATTATAGTGAATACAAGGAAAGAAGGTTTTCATGGAAAATCAGGCAGTGTGGCATATGTGCAATTCTTACCACTTACTGGAACTCAGCACTGGGTCCATAATTTGTTGGGCCCTGTGCAAAATGGAAACGGGGGGTGGGCCTCACGTTCAAAGCTTATTAATAATTTCAAGAAAATGACTGCATTGCATTAAGCCAAGCACAGAGCCCTTCTCAGTGTGCGGTCCTGTGTGACTGCACAGGTCACACGTCCATGAAGCTGGCCCTGACTGAGTTCCTGGAAGGGACTGAAAGGGAAAGAAAAGGAAGAAGAAAGTTTCTGCAAATTGCTTAAAAGATGACAACACAGGGTGATAAATACAATGATTGAGATAGAGCCAGAGTGCCGTGGGCCCAAAGATTAAAGGAGAAAGTGATATGAGAGATACATTTTGAAAAATTCATGTGAATTTCCCAGGCAAGAAAGTGAAGGGCATTCAGAAGGAAGATCATGTGCAAAGATTAGAGGTGGAGGAGTATGACACGTCCATGAAGGAACTTGTGGGACGGACCTGAGAAGTGCATAATTGAGAGGGATGGAATATATTGTGGTACTTTATTTGGTAGGCAGTAGAGAGCTACTGAGGGACTCTTGAGTAGAGAAGTATTATAAACAAATCTGTTCTTACATCCTTCGTGGATGGTTTATTGGAACAGTCAGTTGGTGATTTAATGACACACGACATATGTAAAAATAGTTTTCTAAAACAGATCTCAAAAAAGTGCTGTAACAGTTAAAACACATTAAATATATGCCTTTTTCCTCCAAGTCATGTGTGCATCTTCACGGAATAGAAATATCTAACAGATTTAAAGAAACTGTGGGGGATGAGTAGTCTGAATTGATGAAAAGGCTGAATTATTAAATGTTATCAAGTAAACACAGTTTCTTGCCTTCTGGTCCATGACAACAATCAAGCTAATAGCTAGCAGTGCTCCTCAATTGAGGTCCTGTTAGACTCAGTTGAATGAGTAGAAAATTCTCTATAATTAACTCTCTAACTGTAGGCAAGCAGAGTTATGTGCTGATTGAAAAAAAGCCTGAGTAGTGATTCTAAGTAAGTTAGTCAACTGAAAATATTGCACAGATTCTTAATTAAATTTCTTTGAAACACCTCAATTTTTATGGAGAACAAAAGTAGACTCCATTTCAACCTTATGTGGAGAAGACCTCAAATTCCATCCAAATTCATGAACTCTTTTCAAAATTAAAAAAAAAAATTTTGCGGATTATACTCTGCAAAAATTATACTTTTAGATATATTTTTTCCCCATCGCTTAGTGTGGCACTTTTGATTTTGCTAACTCTGTCCTTGAGGTTTCACAGGGCACAGAGAAAAGCTACAAAGTCCACACCCACCTCTGTCTGGTCTGGGTTCCAGAATTGCAGGTTTTGGAGCAGCTTGACCACTGAGTCCATGGGTAATGATCACAGAAACAGGCTTGGCCCTTGTCAATCAGAGCACTCAGCAGGATGAAATATAAGACGGAGTGTCTGGCCATGCCTGGAGAGCCTCCAGACCCTGAAAAGAAATGATAGAAAACATACCAAACATCTGTGAGGTAAAACTTTACAGGTCATTCTCAGTGACAACCTCAAATATGATCTTAGAAAACATCTTGCCTTCCTTAAGGCAAAGTAACACCTGTAAATTCACATGCTTATGAGTATCAATGTTATTTCTAAAGATTTTTAGGGTGGACGTTCCCATAGTTACAAACCCCAGTACTAGTAAGTTTCTCTGAACTGTTGGTGATAGGCTACAAGACAAACTATGTAGTATATATTTGTATCTCATTTCATTCCTAAATGGAAATTTTTATATAATCTTATACTTTTCAAAATAACTGCTTATTGTGTGTGGACAGTGCCCTCAAGTACTACCTAGTACTACCTTTCCGTTTTTCATACTTTTCTGGGCCTGGGGAAGGACTTTGGAACCCTTCTTTTTGAAGCTCTATTTCCTTTTCTGGAACCTTGGAAGCTTGCTAAAGAGAGTTCACTGTCCAACTACCTCTACTTTTAGAGTCATAGAAGTTAGAGCTGGAACGGATCTTTGAAACCTTCAGATTAAACTCCCTCATTTTATGGATGATGAGACTGAGGCTTAAGCAGGAACAATAAGGTTGAGACTACATGACAAGTAACAGCCCAAGACTCCTCATTCTTGGGTGAGATGCATTCCTTCATTGAATTTCTAATAACGCTAACTAGTGTTCCTGGAGCATCTAGATGCTTGGAACTCCACTACCCACAACACAAGAGGGTTTATTCAGATGTGGCTGAATGCCAGAGAAAACTTGGACCAGTGGTTCCTCATGTGCTGTGGAGCCTTGAGGATCTGTGTGTTATTGGATGGAAATTGCAAAACTGTTATCTGCCCTCCCAATATTGCCATTTTGATTTTTGTATCTCTAACAAAACACACAACATGGTTAAATATGTACAGAAAATGCTGCTGTAATTAGTATAATAACTTCCATTTAAAGAAATATTAATAGAATGCCATTCACCTAATTTCTCTGTGTCTCAGTTTTATTATCCATAAAATAGGAATAACACTTTTACCTTCTTCATAAGACTTTTGTTAGGATTCAGTAAGAAGAAAATTCATGTAAAGTGCTTAGAACAATCCTTGGTATAGGATCATCACTCAATCAATATTAGTTTTTCAAAAGAGTAGTAACACTTGAGTGTTTCAAATTTAATTGTAGCTATCGGTCATGAATTTTTCAAAATTATGGGCTCCTCAAATTACAGCAAGAATCATGTGAAAATTGAAAATATGTTTTGATGTTAAATAAGATTATTCATGTTTAACATGATTTAGAAATATGGCTTGTTACTTTTCATCTTACAAATAAAATCAGATCCCTGACCATCTTTTTTGAAATTACAATTTCCCACCAGTGTTTCCTATCTTCCTTCACTGCTTTATTTTTCTCTGTTATTCATACCTTCCTAATATATAAATTACTATGTAATTTAAATAAATATCTCCTCTTTCCTTTCTCCTTCTTCACTAGAATATGAACACCATGACAGTTGATCTTTTTTGTCTGTTTTGTTCATTTCAGCATTTAGAAGAATGAGAGCAAACATACCACATAATGAATAAATGTTGTAGAATTGAGTCTAGGAAACAGTTTAGAAATGGGTTTTGATGAAATCTGAATAATGTAATTTAAGTCCATAATTACAGCCACTTCTATAATATTATTCTCAAAATTTCTGCCAGATTAAGGATATTTCATAGACTAGAAATAAACTTGTCTGTTCATTTGTCACCCATTGTTTCAGCAAGAGTGACAGTTTGTAGCATAACTGGTTTATTTCTAGTTGGTTGTAATAGTTGATTGAAATAAAAAACTAGATCTCCTGAGATTCAAATTTATTTTTAGAACACCATAATATATTAAGTTAGTCTGCCTCTTATTTATTTGATAATATTTATTGTGTTCTAAAATATATAGAAATTCATGAAGAAGAAAATTAAGATGATTTATTATATAACCAACCAGAAAAATTCTGTTGACATTTAAAAAATACATATAATATATGCCTGCATTTGAAAATTTTAAAAAGAACAGAAAGAAAAATGTAACACCTGAGGTCTCTTCTACCCATAGCCAGAACCTCTTCCTACACATAATCAGTTTTCTCTTTTTATAGGTAACAAATGGAAGGAAAATTCTTCCACACATCCCCTTACACATACATGTATGCATGTTCTTTAAATATATACACAAAAAAGAAGTATGATGTATATTACTCTGTACTTTGTTTTTCACTTCACAATATACTTTAAAGATATTTCCATATTAATAGATGTATATCTCCTTCATTTTTTTCCCCCTAGCATTCTTTTTTTAAAAATTTTATTTATTTATTTGACTGCGTTGGGTCTTTGTTGCTGCACTTGGGCTTCCTCTAGTTGCAGCAAACAGGGGCTACTCTTTGTTGCAGTGCATGGTCTTCTCATTGTGGTGGCTTCTCTTGTTGCGGAGCACGGGCTCTAGGCACGCGGGCTTCAGTAGTTGCAGCACGCAGCCGCAGTAGTTGCAGCATGTGGGCCCTAGAGTGCACAGGCTTCAGTAGTTGCGGTGTGTGGGCTCAGTAGTTGTGGCACATGGGCTCAGTAGTGGTGGCTCACAGACTCTAGAGCACAGGCTCAGTAGTTGTGGCACAGGTGCTTAGTTGCTCCATGGCATGTGGGAATCTTCCTGGACCAGGGATTGAACCTGTGTACCCTGCATTGGCAGGCATATTCTTAACCACTGTGCCACCAGGGAAGTCCTATCTACTTCATTATTTTTAATGACTGCATAGTTTTATACTGTATAGATGTATTATACTGAATTTAACCATTATTCTAACTGTAGACATTTAGTATACATACATAATGCAATAAACATCTTTATATTATATCTTAGCATACTTTTGTAGTATATCCATGGGACCAACAAATATTCCTAGCAGTAGAATGGTTCAGTCAAATGATATGAATTTTAAAATGTTGATAGATTTTGCCAAATTGCCCTACTGAAATATGGCTCCCTCAAAAGTCTCAGAGGATGAGTTAAAATTATATTTTAATGTGGTTACTTTATGTTTTTTATTTGGATGAAAGGATACTTCAGTTAAAAAAGTGTCTCTTCATTTTATAAATCTTCATTCAAGCCAAGAGTTTGAGATAAGATATAAGAATTGTTTCTCCAAAAAAAAATTTTTTTCTCCAATATGCTCAGAAGTTAGAGCATTTCTTCGTAATAAATCAGTAAGCATTTAAAATTTTTTTTAAATTTTTAATTGAAGTATAGTTGAACTACAATGCTGTGTTAGTTTCTGGCATACAGCAAAGTGATTCAGTTATACATACATAACTGAATATATATACATATTTACTCTTTTTCAGATTCTTTTCCATTATGGTTTATTACAGGATATTGAGTATAGTTCCCTGGGCTATACAGTATGACCTTGTTGTTTATCTACTTTATATATAGTAGTTTATATCTGCTAATCCCAAATTCCTAATTTATCCCTCACCTACCCTTTTTCCCCTTGGGTAACCATAAGTTTGTTTTCTATGTCTGTAAGTCTGCTTCTGTTTTGTAAATAAGTTCATTTGTATCATATTTTAGATTCCACATATAAGTGATATCATAGGGTATTTGTCTTTCTCTTTCTGACTTACTTCACTTAGTATGCAAGTCAGTAAGCATTTTTAAACTGTCCTACAAGCTCAGAGAAAAATGCTGAATAAAAGCACCTAAATCCACTGACATATGGCTGAATATACCCTTCAATTTAAAATGGAATTGACACACATTTGAGTATCCATTGAGTGAGATAAAAAGAAATAGAATTCATTATCATTGTCTGGGGAGGGTAGAGAGAAACTGAAGGTGCTCCCCATGATTTTTATCCAAGCTTTTTTATCCAACTCATAGATAAGCTGCTACGGCCCTAAGCTATTTCCATCATAAAAAAGAGAGGCTCCTTTAAAGACCGCTGCACTTGCCTGTCAATTTTATTTCACTGGTATGTAACTCACCTTTTCTGGTTTTCTTCAGCAGTACAGAACCATAGACTTTGGGACAAGAGTGTCCAGAAATTAGGCTGTGATCACACCAAATACATAGTATGAGTCCTATACCCTGTATATACATCAGCCCCAAGTTGAGACAGTTTTCAACTGTCTTCAGGGCCCTTGGGAGCTGAGGCTCCTAAACAATGTGAAGTTTCCCCGTTAATCACTAGACAGACCACCACCCCATCCCCCGCACCCTCAGATTGGGATCTTCTCATATAAGAACTGCTTCAGCAAGGAAACTTAAAAGAGGGGCTTTTGTTGTTGTTTGTTTTTCTTATTAAATTTTGAACAGATAGATATTTTCCAGAATAATTCAATTGCAGAGAAAACAAATTCTTAAAAGTATTTTTTGGAATCAGCATGTAAACAATAGGTAGAAATTGAATTACAGGAGATTACCAGTTCTCAGTTCTCAGCAGACGCTATCTGTTTTAACTTCCAAAAGCTTGAAAAATATAGGTGGATTTTATACCAATTATAATCAAAAACTGCAAGAACAGAACTCATGTGAAATATTCTGATCTCTTCTTTGGCTATAGTATTCTGAGACAATTTGGAAAATGCTAAAATGAAGATGGTAATGCCAAAGCTTCTTATTTGAGGAGATGCTAATAAAAGAGCTAATTGGTAGCTTCTCTTTTTTTTAGAAATTTCATGTAATGTCTGAAACATTTATATTAACATATTTCCATACAAATAACCCAATGAAAGTTTAGTATTAGTTGTTTTGTTTGTTTTTTTATACTGCAGGTTCTTATTAATCATCAATTTTATACACATCAGTGTATACACGTCAATCCCAATCGCCCAATTCAGCACACCTCCATCCCCACCCCACCACAGATTTCCCCCCTTGGTGTCCACATGTCTGTTCTCTACATCTGTGTCTCAACTTCTGCCCTGCAAACCGGCTCATCTGTACCATTTTTCTAGGTTCCACATACATGCGTTATTATACGATATTTGTTTTTCTCTTTCTGACTTACTTCACTCTGTATGGCAGTCTCTAGATCCATCCACGTCTCAACAAATGACTCAATTTCGTTCCTTTTTATAGTAGCTTCTCTTTTTATAACATTTTATTGTTATAAGGAAAAATTGTTTTATGTTAAAATGATAATTTTCATTCAAATAAAGAGAATTATTTCTCTTATTTTTTTATTAGCATAGCCCAGCATCTAATATCAAATGCTTCCTTATTTATTAATTTTCAACATCTCTAGGCATTTTGGAGATATCTAAAATTTCATGCAGGCCTTATACCCATTACCATACAATTTTCTTATAAACATGGAACAAAAAGAATGTTCAGTGAATACAGGAAGATAGTTACGAAAAATCTTCCACTGCAGTAACATAGTAGAAGAGCAGCAGTTCTGCAGTTTTCTCATAATTGTCATCCCCTCTTGACCTCTAAAAATTAGTGATCCCATTGAACCATTGAAGATGGCTTTTGTGAGCATTTGGAGAATTCTAGCACAGGATGAAATCCATTTTATTCTGACCTGTCACCTTCCCACGTCCTTGACTTACATGAATGATTTGTCCCTAAGGCAGTTCAGCACATCTTACCCGACAGGTTCAGAGGATGCTCTAGTTTGCCCCCAACTGCAGGTTCTTCCTTTCCATCTTCTTGTAATTGTCTTGAATCTCTTATTTCTTATTTTTTCCTTCCACACATGCCCTGGAAGCTCAAGAAATTATATTTACCACTGCTAGGGCAGGCTGGGGAGCTCTGGCACATGACTAGTCTTTGGCTAAAGGGTATGTTTGTTTTACTTTTAACTGTAGCTTAGCTCATAGAAAAACTTGATTTCACCAAGACAGCTCTCTGGAAGGACACTTCTTTAAGAAATATAAATATTTTGGTTCTTTTGAGGATTAAGCAAAATAGTTATATCTTATATTAAAAGAAAGACAAATGGCTGTAAGCTCTTATGTTTTTTCATGCATGAAAGGGTAAGTCTGTTAGAAACATGATCTATGATTTTGAAATGTTAAGAATACAAAGGAGATCATTATGTCACTCACCTTAAACAGAGTTTGTGGTATCCAGGGAACTAATCTGCAATGGCTAAGGAAACAATAGGTACTCACAGTGAAAAGGGTTTATAAGACAATCCAAACAAGTCTTTTTTCCCCATTGCTAACTAACACAAGGTCATGTCCCAGAGATCTAACAACACCTAGAGTGCTGTTAAAATAAACATTCCCTAGAAACGCTGGACTTTGCAAATGATCACTTCAATCAGCAGTAACCCTGCAACTCTTCAGAGTGAGATATTGCACAGGGTCCTGATTTTTCAATGATTTTCCCATTCAAGGAATATTGTAATGGGTGTTGCTACTGAAAAGTTTCTGACTTCATTTCGAAAACCTTTTAGAATAAATTGTTTAAAATTGCCTTCCCCTTTAGGAATTTGTCCATTTAATTTAAAAAATATAGATTTTTTCTGATCATATAATATTTATTGAGAAAGATTTAGAAAATGTGGAAAAGTATGAAGAGGAAAAGTAAAATCATTTTTTATAAACAGACAAAACCACTATTAATATTTGGAGTAAATACTTCCAGTCATATAATATGTATGTGTATGTGTCTCTCTGTGTAAGTATACACATTCAAAGGAATGTGTGTATATATATATATATATATATATATATATAACATAAAACATGATATATAATTTTGTGACAGCATATATTTTTAAAAAGATTTAAATGCACAGAATTTATCACGTTCCACAGTTTATAGAACCATATCGTCATTGGTCTGTGCAAGACCTTTTACTTTATTTCACTATTTTCCCCCATGATCTTGTTTCATTTCTTTTCCCAGATTAGTTATGTGTTAGTGTATTTCATGTTTGTCCTTACATATGATTATTTAGATATATGTGCTTATATCCTAAAAATACAAAGTATCATTTTCCATGTGTATTTTTGTAATTTACACAAATGGTATTTTGCTAAAAGTTTTATTTGATTTCTTACATTCTTCATTCAACATTATGCTTCTGAGTCTTATTCAGTGTAAATCTACTGGAACACGGACATTCATTGTATCAACTACATTTTATTTATCCACTCTTTTAGCAGGTATTTTTGTTGGCTTCAGCTCTCTGCAGTTATAAACACAATTTGCTCTTTCCTTGTGAACCTGTGAGAAAATTCCTAAAGACTTCCAGGTTGCTCTTCAGAAAAACTATACACGTTTACACACTTACCAGCAGCCTATGTGGACTTCTTACTAGCATGTTTTGTTAGCCAACCTACTGATATTACCTCTGATGCATGTAAAGTGGTATCT
This sequence comes from Eschrichtius robustus, assembly GCF_028021215.1. Lineage (NCBI taxonomy): Eukaryota > Metazoa > Chordata > Mammalia > Artiodactyla > Eschrichtiidae > Eschrichtius > Eschrichtius robustus. The sequence goes on from NC_090825.1 coordinate 34,020,219, forward strand.
CAGGATTGTTTAAGTAGCATTTCTCTGATCAGTAGTGAACTTCAGTATCCCATTCTCGCCAGACATTCTGGCTTTCTATCTGTGAATTAACAATTCATATTCTCTGATTATTTTCCTATTGAGCTCCTTTATACTTTTGTTGCCTGATTTTCAGGTGTGCCCCGTACATTCTAGATATTAGTGTCTTGTAAGATTTGGATTTTACAGATCTCTCTTCTCTCAGTCTGTCACCTATGTGTTAGTTTTATCTATGGTATCTTTGATTAATGAGAGAATCTTAATTTTAATGTAATTTAATTTGTCTATTTTCCCCTAATCATTTTTGCTTTGGATAGTTTTTCTTTTGCTTAAGAAATCATTTTGTTTAAGAAATCTAAAGTCACAGATATAGTCCCAAATTTTCTTCAGTTAATCCTATAGTTTTATATTTCAGAAATCCTCTTTAGTTCTCTATAGTTACACTGTATTTTTATAAATGGTATGAGGTAGAATAAAGTAAATGAAACAAAACCCAAAACACTTGTAGTTAATATCATAGTTAGTGGAAAAATATTGAACCTTTTCTTCCTAAGGCCAGAACAGAGATGCCCGTTATCACCACTTTTATTCAATACTGTACTGGAGATCTTATCCAGTGCAACAAGGAAGGAAAAAAAAGGTATTATACTGAAAAGAAAGTAAAGAAAATGGTATTACTTACAGACAGAATGATTGTGTACATAGAAAATCCAAAAAGAGTTACGGATACATATTAGAATTAACAAATGAATTTAGTAAGATTACTAGATACAACTTTATTACAGAAAAAATTATTTCTGTATCCCAGCAAAACCAAATAAAATATTTAATCTGGAAAGACTTAAAATAGCGATGGTCAAATGGGCTCCTTACGTCTAATGACAATTATGATGCTATGAAAGGTTCACAGCATAGCTTGAGATTTGCTAATATGGGTAATTATGCTAAGGTGAAGTGAAACAAAATAATGCAATAGAAAAAAAGGAAAAAAGAAAACTAGGGATTGAGAATGTGGAGACATATTTTACTCTTGATTCTGCAATAACCAGCTAGGTGACTTTCAACAAGTCACTTTACTTCATTGAAACTGTTTCCTTATTTGTAAAATAAATGTTTTTCAAACTTTTTTTCAAAACAGTAGAAAACTCCTTTAAAAATACTAATTATATCCTTAATATGGAAAATGGCTAAAACAAATATTCTTCAGAAAAATTAAACTTTCACCAAGTGGCGGGGAGTGATTATTTCAGTGTGTATAAAGATTCGTAGAAGCAGAGCAGGGAGCCAGTACTCCAAGACAACATGCTTTAACATGCATGGTAGTAACTTACCCAAGACCAAAGCAAGTCAGACCGAGAATACAGGTCTGTTTTCTTTCTCCTATGCTGTACTGAGACTTTAAAGATTGAAAATTTCAGCTAGGAAGGAAGAGTGGTGCGCTGCAGACCTGTGTTGAAGACACTTGGGGCTGGTGTAGCAATTTCACCCATGAGTATCTGAGACAATAAAGATGAGAGAAAATATTTTAGGACTGAGCAAAAAAATATATCCTTTAAGTGTGTGTACTTCTTCTAGTTGGTTCTCTGAGTCCCTAAAATTTAAATACATTTTCCCTCAGGTTATGGTGTTTGGAGTTAAGGGAAAATGCTAAAAGTCAGACCCTGGAGAGGCAAGAGTCAGGAGACAATAGGATGAGGCTAAATAGTGTTGTTAATTAACGTGGGCTATGAGAAAGACAGAGAAGTGAAAAGGTGTGTGTCATGGCACAGGAAAAACACAGGTGGAAACAGCTGAAGGCAGTATGGAGGAATTCTTGAGAGGGAGTGCAAACGTCTGTGGCCCAGAACTGACCTGGCATCAAAGGAGAATCTAGCATCTTTTGATACTAGATTAGAATCTAACATCCAAATACATCCAAATGATGTATTTGGATTCTCCATCTTGGGTCCTCATGAATGGTTAAATGACACATCCCACTCAGGATCCTTTTCTAGAGTAGGGATTGGCAAACTGCAGTCAGTGAGGCTAATCTAGCCTGATGCCTGTTTTGTAAATAAAGTTTTATTGAAATAAAGTCACAGAATTAGTCACTGTCTATGGCTGCTTTTGCACTTCAACAGAAGGGTTGAGTAGTTCCAACAGAGACTATATAGCATGCAAAGCCAAAAATATTTACTATCTGGCCCTTTACAGAAAAAGTGAACCCTACAGCCCAAAAGGGAGAGATTTCTGGTCTGATCAATATAACCACAATATCCAGTTGGCTTTGGGAAGCAGAAGTAGTCTTACTTGGGTCTGATAAATGGATGATTGTTCCAGAGCTAGGAACTGAATGCTTGTGTACAACTGTGTTCAGGTCTGCCTCTGGGTGAGAATATGAGTGCTCTGTAAACAATATTTGGATGCATGCTGCTGAGAAACAAAACATACTATGAAGGTTGCCAGAGCTGTTTAAGCAATGGCAGACTTTCTAAAATGTTGGCTGGTGACATGGAATACCTTTTCGTACAAGATGCTCCATATTTTCATAATGTAGAAATTTGCTAGTGAGCTTAAAGGTAGACTGATCGGTAGAAAAGGCTTTGATTGTAAAGGAAGAGAAGGGTGTGGGAAGGACCCACGGGAGAAGGAACCAGGACATGGAAAGTTAACATGGAGCAATTATCATTTTTCCAGAAGGAGAATATGTATTTTGTTAAAAATCGTTATGCCTGTCCTAATGATGACAGATTCACATCCAAATGGTATTTTCAGCCACGAAAATAACCCCAAACGTAAGATAACGATCAGTGGAAGCTGCTGATTCTCTGAAGGCTTTTTCATACGCTAAATAGTCACATGCCAACTTATCATTATAGCAAAAATACTATAATTTCTCATTAGAGCCAAGACTAATGACCCCGTCTATTTCACAAGTCCTTTAGAGTGTACTTTGTCAGTCAATGTGTGCATCGATAAAGTGAAATTGCAAATTAAATTATTTCACTCGGAGAATCATAGATCAAAAGTCTCAAATGGAGAAAATAGAAGTTTGCTTTGGACCTCAGCCTGCCACGATCTTTTTCTCTTTTCCTTTGCTACTAAAATTATTAGAATAGTCTAAATTAACTGCATCTAATTTCTTACCATCTACTTCTTATTAACTTCACTACTTGCAATCTGGGTTATAAATACAACCAGCCTAAAGAACTATTCTTTCAATGACCATCAGTAACCCTCTAATTGCCAAACTGAATGACCACTTCTGAATCCTCTATTGGCTCCTGGACATGGTACAATACATCTTTTTCTCAGGAAATTTCTCCCTTTCCTCTCTTTATGATTCTCTTTCTACTCCCACCTGGAATTACATCCTCGGCCTCTTTTCTTTCATAAGGCGTTTTATCTGCTTCCATGTCATTAACTATCACCTTTGTGTTGATTGCATCTTGTCCACCAGTCTCTGTATTCTAATATTCGTTCACTAATAGTATCCAAATAGAACATCCTATCACAATGGTGACATTGACATTCTCTCTCCCCCGCTTCCTCTATTCTACTAGATGCTAAATTCTGTAACTGTTACCTCTGAAGTGTCTCTTGTCTATGCATTTCCCATCTTTTCTACCTCTTCACCATGTCTACAGCTACAGCTCCACCTCGAGCAACAATGAACTCATACCTTGAAGTTCGCATCAGTGGCTTAATTGGTCTCTGAGCCTTAGGACTCTTCCTCTAATTCCTTCTGAACTACTCTCTTCCAGGTTAGTCATTCTATAGCCCACCTCCCAGTGGCGCAACATGACTCAAAATCTCTATGTTGCTCTTTTCAAAAGACTGTTCTAATACCTAATTTTTAAAGCCCTGAGCAATTTGATCCTACATTACCTCTGTAGACTTATTTTCTCTCCTTTCATTCGTATTCTCCATCATCCAGCTATATTGGATAACTTGCTGTTCCTTCAAAATGGGGTACAGTTTCTCCCACCATTGTATTTCTTTCTTGAAACTTTTTTCCTCAATTCCAAATTCTGAAATATTAGTGTATTGTGCATCTGTTCTTCTAAGGCCATTCCAAATATGTTTCCTTCTTAAACGTTTCTACATTTTATAGACATTTTTGCCCTTAAGATCAGGTGCTATATGATTCCTTCATCCTTTTTTGTAACCTCTTATATGAAACTCATTAGATATTGCCAGGTATTATGATTATTTGTATGTTATCTCCTAGTCTCTCTTACTCCATACAATATATTCAAAGCTCCTTAATGATGGGAACTGAATAATATTCATCTTTGTAATTGATTATCATAGAAGTTAATTCTTAATTGAGTTAAGTTGTCTGTACACAATGAGTTTGCAGAAGATTGTTGAATTTTACATTATGCCTTTAGATACATGCCCTTAACTAAAATTCACCATGTATGTTCTCACTCTTTTGGCATAAGAAGCAACAATCTTTCCTGCAGCAAAGTGCTCCAAGAATTGTTTTTATTTACATGCTGAATTATTGAGTGATGCATAATGATGATATTAAATTGAATAAAATCTTTGGTGATTCTTTGGAATGTAAAAAAAAAAAAAAAAAAAGAAATACTAGTTAGGCTCCTAATCTAAAACTGGTTTAACAGACTTGTTGTTGCCAAGGGGTGGGGGAGGGTTGGATTGGGAGTTTGGGATTAGCAGATACAAACTTTTATATATAGAATAGATAAAAAACAAGGTCCTCTTGCATAGCCCAGGGAGCTATATTCTATATCCTGTAATAAACCATAATGGAAAAGAATATGAAAAAGAATAAAAAAAAAATGGTTTAACATATAGATATCTATGTAATAGATATGTATTTTAAGATAAAACAACTCAAACCTCTGCAAGCTTTTGCCCCTTCTAGGATTATAGAGAAACCTGGATTAGATTTCAATGCAGGGCCTTCTGGAAAAGGGCAACAAAAAAAGCTGATTGAGATCAAGCAGGTCTTGCCTAAGCTTTTGGGTCAGCTTCCTAGGTTTCTTCTTGACCTCTAGTTACCCCATGCGTCTTTACCACTGTTACCAAGATAATTTTCTGTCTTATTCAGTTTGGGCTGCTGAAGCAAAAAAACCATGGGCTGGGTGACTTATCAACAACTGAAATTTATTCCTCACAATCCTAGAGGGAAGTTCAAAATCAAGGTGCCGGCAGACTGAGTGTCTGATGAGAGCCCACTTCCTGGTTCATAGGTCGCCGTCTTCTCTCTATAACCTCACATAGTAGAAAGGGCAAGAGAGCTCTCTGAGATCTCTCATAAAGGCACTAATCCCATTCGTGAGGGCTCTATTCTTATGACCTAATCCCCTCCCAGAGGCTCCACCTACAAATACCATCACATTGGGGATTAGGTTTCAACATATGAATTTTGTGGGGACACAAACATTCAATCTACAGCATTTTCCTAAAACTCCACTATGACGAAAATAACAGTCTAATATTTGAGTACCATTTTATGGCTTGCAAGATACTTTTCAAAGTGCCATAAGAGTAATATTATCTATTCACTTATTCCAGTCAATCCATAAATATTCACTGGGCATCTGTTATACACCAGACATTATGTTGAGACTTAAAAAGATGAATAAGTTTGGTTAATTCTTTCAAGAACTTTAGTTGAAAGAAAATGATAGTTGGTTAGTAAAAAAAGGAATATGAGGAGTACGGAAGATTATAAAAAACCTGTCACAGAAATCATAATCTCCCTTGCACATGTATTCCCTTTTTCTCGTCTTTAAGTCATATACACTATAATTACCACCATTATTATTATCTAAAGCCTTTATTCACTCATTCAGCAAAAATTTACTGCAAAGCATTATTCTAGGCACTTGAACAGTGAACAAATCAGAAAAAAATATCCTGCCTTCATGAAATTTGCAATCTATTATGCAGAGGATAGAGAAAAAAACCAAAATATATATGCAAATTATATAGCTTTTTAGAAGCATTTATTTAACATTTATTAAAATATTGTAACTTCAAAAAATGCAGGTCATTCTCTCTGCCACTATTTTCTCCTGCTCCTATGCTTACTTGGAGAAAATCTGTCCATTCTTATCTCAGAATATCAAATTCTCTGGGGCCTACTGAGTTGGCTGCAGGTCTCATAATTCTGCCTCTTAGACACGGCTGATGGGCTAGGATTGGGCATGAGTCAATTGGATTTCACGTACCAAACCTGGGGATTGAGACTCAGAAACTCTAGTTAGATATAATGGGAAGCTTACTTAAGTCATATGCAAATAGAAGCAAGAATGTCTTTCTGCAGAGATGCAGAGAGTAAGAAGAATGAAGTGGGAACTTGAAAAAGTGAGTCCAGGGAGTGTAAATGTTGTCTGTCATGAGGCTCAGCACTTCCTTCCCTTGCATTCCATAAAGTACTCCTCTTCCTTTCAATAAATTATATATTTTTTTGCTTATGATACTTTGAACATATTTTTGTTACTTACAAACAAGTGATCCTTAACTAAGATAAATTTTGTGATTTTCAAACAATTGCAATTTCCAGCAATTTCAAAAAAGATATTTGAACAACCCTCTGATGTACACTGCACAATCAGAATGAACCCTGTCCCGTTCATCCAAGCCATGTATCCCAGTTGATGTCAGCCCTGCGCCCTGCCCACAATTAAGTCAATGGTGCATATTGCCTGCTTTCTACAACCACCAGCATTGTAGAAATTAATAAATCCGTTAAATATTTACTAAAAATGATTTACTCTATTTCCTAGGGCAGCGTGGAAAGAGGAAGCTAGAAATTGGATAGCTTCCTTCAGGTAGAGCCATCTAGGCTCAACCTACAAGGTGGAAGGGAAGAGGCTAAGAAAGAAAGGCCATCCAAAATTCCGGTATGGCTGTTGAGAGAGCTGAGTGGGCTGTATTGAACACTGTTTATCTTCAGGGTTGTGAGTAGCTAATGATTAAGGCAATAATAACGAAGAAAGACGTGAGGTCCTTAAGATAGTTCTGACAAAGCGCTTTGAGGGAATATTTTTATTCTGAACACTGATGCTGTGGAAAATTACTGAAAAGCTAATGGTAGCATCGATGTGATCCTCTGGGCATAGGGCAATAGCTGAAGCATGGAACAAAGAAAGAAATAAGTCCAGGTAAGAGATCATTGGGATCACTTGTCTAAGTTTGAGGCTGCGAGGCAAAGGAAGAAATACTGTGCTGGGGCCTGTATAAACATTTCCAATTTTTAACAACAGCCTAAGATAAAAGGCAATGAGAGACAGAGCACATCCTCTCTTTGCGATTTGGATCACACAAATAAATATCAATTTTCTTCAAGATCTTTAAGGGAGAAGTTGTTTTAATCAAGTGCTTGGAAGTCTAAAAAGGCCATGAACAGGACATACACAGTGTTTTACCCCAGCAGTGGAAGACAGCAGTTCCTGATTACCCTTCTACATGTCACTAGGTCTGTGGCCAAAGCAGAGAGGAAAATGAAAGAAGTGGAATGAATTGAAGTGTTTAGGGAGATGTTGTGTGTCTGAGTCCAATTACCAATGTTGTGGCTGGACCAGCCTTGTGGATCTTATTATGAATGAAAGATGCCCTTCAGCAATAACCATCAGGAAACTTTGAAAAAATAAAGGTTTATTACTTACAGAAACTGGAAATCTCACAGCACCACACCTGGAGCCACACAGTGAGGTCTTGGGTAGAGAGAGAGTGCAAGAGTGAGTGACCAAGCACCTGGGGTTCTTCTTTTATTGGGGTCAAGGGTAGGGGCCTAAGGTTTCCCCGGCTCACTCTTTATTGGTGAATTTAAAACATAAGAGCGGGAATTTAAAGTTTGGGGAGGGAAAAACAGTGGCCCAAAACAAAGGCAGCTCAGTGGGGAAGGTGACCTGCCTCTTTATCTAGTCATGTGACTGGCAATGTGTTTATTCAAGATAGCTGTCTTTGAAGTGGATGACTTTTGCAGTGGATGCTTTGGCAATCAAAGCTTCAGTCAGGCACCTGCATTACAAAAAAGAAAGAAAAAATGGACAAAAACCCCCCCACAACTGTCAGGGTTTGCACTACAGGAGGTCACTTTTTAAAATAACTAAACTCTGATGAATACTTGTATTTTTTTTAATAGATAATGACAAAAGACAGTCTTACAGTGATAAAAAAACGCAACTTCTTTTGACATGGGATACTATGTGATACAAAGACAAGGAAGTTTCTTAAACACTTGAGAAAGTGAAACTGATCATTTAGCTGTGTTTATTCTGACTCAATAAAAAGCCACTCTTTCTTACCAGTCTATCAAGATTTGATTTTAAGAGGGTTGATAATGAAGTCAAATTATTTCCAAACCCATCCGTAATTTGGAAGTATTTTAAAAAGCCTGTTTCCAGGTTCATTTTGAAAATATTCCTGGAGTGCCACCTATATGTTAGGGAATGGGTTCAACCCTGAATATGATTGTAACTAAAACAGATATTGCTCTCATGTGCTTACTTATAGTATACTAGGCAAAACTGACATTAAAAAAAAAATAAACACACACACACAAAGTATATAACAACTTAAAGTATATAATTTTTTAAAGTAATAACTTTAAAAGTATACAATGAAATATGAAAAGTGCCATAAAAATGATAGTGTGCTATGAGAAAGTATAAAGGGTCCGGAATTTAGATTTGGAGGCCAGGAAAGGATGGAGGATGAACATTTGAGCTAAGATGTATTAGATGAATAAGGGTTTAGTAAGTAGAATGGAGGGAGACAGATAAAAGTGGGTGTTTCTTCAAGCTAGAAAAGGTGTTGAAAGCTTCACTGTGACAGCCCTCTTTTTTTTTTTTCTCCAGCTTTATTGAGATATAATTGACAAAACTGTAAGATATTTTAAGTGTATATTGTGGGGATTTGATGATATAAGCACACATTGCAAAAGGATTCCCACCATACATGAACCCCAATGTTCATAGCAGCCCCATTTACAATAGCCAAGGCATGGAAGTAACCCAAGTGTCCATCAACAGATGATTGGTTTAAGAAAATGTGAGATATATATATATATAATATATATATATATTCCATCATATATATTATATATATATATATATATGATGGAATATTACTCAGCCATAAAAAAGAATAAAATATTGACATTTGCAGCAACATGGATAGACCTAGAGAATATCATACTAAGTGAAGTAAGTCAGAGAAAGACAAATATTATATGATATCACTTATATGTGGAATCTAAAAAATAATACACATGAATCTATATACAAAACAGAAACAGACTCACAGACATAGAAAATAAACTCATAGTTATCAAAGGGGAAAGGGGGGGAAGGATAAATTAGAAATATGGGGTTAACAGATACAAACTAATACACATAAAATAGATAAGCAACAAGAATTTACTATTTACGTGACACAGGGAACTATATTCACTATCTTATAATAACATATAATGGAAAAGAATCTGAAAATATATATGTAGCTGAATCACTTTGCTGTACACCTGAAAGTAACACAATGTTGTAAATCAACTATACTTCAATTAAAAAAAAAAAAAGAGTCCAAAGACAATTGCATTGGCTTCACTATTTCTGTGAATGGTCAGCACTGACCTTAAAAAAAAAGAGATTCTCACCATCTAGCTAATTAACACATCCACCACCTCATATATTTCTTTTTTCTTTTTTGGTAAGAATATTTAAGTTCTACTCTCTTAGCAAATTTCAATTATAATCATATAATACAGTGTTATCAACTATAGTCACCATGTTTTAGACCACATCCTCAGGCCTTATTCATCTTACAGCTGAAAGTTTGTACCCTTTTACTGACCTCTCCCTAATTTCCCCACACCCCCAGCTCTTAGCAACCACTTTTCTACTCTCTGTTTCTAAGAGTTTGACTTTTTTTTTTTTTAAAACATCTTTATTGAAGTATAATTGCCTTACAATGGTGTGTTAGCTTCTGCTTTATAACAAAGTGAATCAGTTATACACATACAATATGTTCCCATATCTCTTCCCTCTTGCATCTCCCTCCCTCCCACCCTCCCCATCCCACCCCTCTAGGTGGTCACAAAGCACCGAGCTGATCTCCCTGTGCTATGTGGCTGCTTCCCACTAGTTATCTATTTTACATTTGGTAGTGTATATATGTCCATGACACTCTCTTACCCTGTCACATCTCACCCCACCCCCTCCCCATATCCTCAAGTCCATTCTCTAGTAGGTCTGTGTCTTTATTCCCGTCTTGCCACTAGGTTCTTCATGGCCTTTTTTTTTTTTTTCCTTAGATGCCGTATATATGTGTTAGCATACTGTATTTGTTTTTCTCTTTCTGACTTACTTCACTCTGTATGACAGACTCTAACTCCATCCACCTCATTACAAATACCTCCATTTCATTTCTTTTTATGGCTGAGTAATATTCCATTGTATATATGTGCCACATCTTCTTTATCCATTCATCTGTCGATGGACATTTACTTTGCTTCCATGTCCTGGCTATTGTAAATAGAGCTGCAATGAACATTTTGGTACATGACTCTTTTTGAACTATGGTTTTCTCAGGGCATATGCCCAGTAGTGGGATTGCTGGGTCATATGGTAGTTCTATTTGTAGTTTTTTAAGGAACCTCCATACTGTTCTCCATAGTGGCTGTATCAATTTACATTCCCACCAACAGTGCAAGAGTGTTCCCTTTCCTCCACACCCTCTCCAGCATTTATTGTTTCTAGATTTTTTGATGATGGCCATTCTGACCGGTGTGAGATGATATCTCATTGTAGTTTTGATTTGCATTTCTCTAATGATTAATGATGTTGAACATTCTTTCATGTGTCTGTTGGCAATCTGTATATCTTCTTTGGAGAAATGTCTATTTAGGTCTTCTGCCCATTTTTGGATTGGGTTGTTCGTTTTTTTGTTATTGAGCTGCATGAGCTGCTTGTAAATCTTGGAGATTAATCCTTTGTCAGTTGCTTCATTTGCAAATATTTTCTCCCATTCTGAGGGTTGTCTTTTGGTCTTGTTTATGGTTTCCTTTGCTGTGCAAAAGCTTTTAAGTTTCATTAGGTCCCATTTGTTTATTTGTGTTCTTATTTCCATTTCTCGGGGAGCTGGGTCAAAAAGAATCTTGCTGTGATGTATGTCATAGAGTGTTCTGCCTATGTTTTCCTCTGAGTTTGATAGTGTCTGGCCTTACACTTAGGTCTTTAATCCATTTTGAGTTTATTTTTGTGCATGGTGTCAGGGAGTGTTCTAATTTCATACTTTTACATGTAGCTGTCCAATTTTCCCAGCACCACTTATTGAAGAGGCTGTCCTTTCTCCACTGTATATGCTTGCCTCCTTTATCAAAGATAAGGTGACCATATGTGTGTGGGTTTATCTCTGGGCTTTCTATCCTGTTCCATTGATCTATATTTCTGTTTTTGTGCCAGTACCAAACTGTCTTGATTACTGAAGCTTTGTAATATAGTCTGAAGTCAGGGAGCCTGATTCCCCCAGCTCCATTTTTCGTTCTCAAGATTGCTTTGGCTATTCGGGGTCTTTGGTGTTTCCATACAAATTGTGAAATTTTTTGTTCTAGTTCCGTGAAAAACGCCAGTGGTAGTTTCATAGGGATTGCATTGAATCTGTAGATTGCTTTGGGTAGTAGAGTCATTTTCACAATGTTGATTCTTCCAATCCAGGAACATGGTATATCTCTCCATCTATTTGTATCATCTTTAATTTCTTTCATCAGTGTCTTATAATTTTCTGCATACAGGTCTTTTGTCTCCTTAGGTAGGTTTATTCCTAGATATTTTATTCTTTTTGTTGCAGTGGTAAACGGGAGTGTTTTCTTAATTTCACTTTCAGATTTTTCGTCATTAGTGTATAGAAATGCAAGAGATTTCTGTGCATTAATTTTGTATCCTGCTACTTTACCAAATTCATTGATTAGCTCTAGGAGTTTTCTGGTAGCATCTTTAGGATTCTCTATGTATAGTATCATGTCATCTGCAAATAGTGACAGCTTTACTTCTTCTTTTCCGATTTGGATTCCTTTTATTTCTTTGTCTTCTCTGATTGCTGTGGCTAACACTTCCAAAACTATGTTGAATAATAGTGGTGAGAGTGGGCAACCTTGTCTTGTTCCTGATCTTAGTGGAAATGGTTTCAGTTTTTCACCATTGAGGACAATGTTGGCTGTGGGTTTGTCATATATGGCCTTTATTATGTTGAGGAAAGTTCCCTCTATGCCTACTTTCTGCAGGGCTTGTATCATAAATGGGTGTTGAATTTTGTCGAAAGCTTTCTCTGCATCTATTGAGATGATCATGTGGTTTTTCTCCTTCAATTTGTTAATATGGTGTATCACATTGATTGATTTGCGTATATTGAAGAATCCTTGCATTCCTGGGATAAACCCCACTTGATCATGGTGTATGATCCTTTTAATGTGCTGTTGGATTCTGTTTGCTAGTATTTTGTTGAGGATTTTTGCATCTATGTTCATCAGTGATATTGGCCTGTAGTTTTCTTTCTCTGTGACATCTCTGTCTGGTTTTGGTATCAGGGTGATGGTGGCCTCGTAGAATGAGTTTGGGAGTGTTCCTCCCTCTGCAATATTTTGGAAGAGTTTGAGAAGGATAGGTGTTAGCTCTTCTCTAAATGTTTGATAGAATTCGCCTGTGAAGCCATCTGGTCCTGGGCTTTTGTTTGTTGGAAGGTTTTTAATCACAGTTTCAATGTCAGTGCTTGTGATTGGTCTGTTCATATTTTCTATTTCTTCCTGGTTCAGTCTCGGCAGTTTGTGCATTTCTAAGAATCTGTCCATTTCTTCCAGGTTGTCCATTTTATTGGCATAGAGTTGCTTGTAGTAATCTCTCATGATCTTTTGTATTTCTGCAGTGTCAGTGGTTACTTCTCCTTTTTCATTTCTAATTCTATTGATTTGAGTCTTCTCCCTTTTTCTCTTGATGAGTCTGGCTAATGGTTTATCAATTTTGTTTATCTTCTCAAAGAACCAGCTTTTAGTTTCACTGATTTTTGCTATTGTTTCCTTCATTTCTTTTTCATTTATTTCTGACCTGATCTTTATAATTTCTTTCCTTCTGCTGGCTTTGGGAGATTTTTGTTCTTCTTTCTCTAATTGCTTTAGGTGCAAGGTTAGGTTGTTTATTCGAGATGTTTCCTGTTTCTTGAGGTAGGCTTGTATTGCTATAAACTTCCCTCTTAGCACTGCTTTTGCTGCGTCCCAGAGGTTTTGGGTCGTCGTATCTCCATTGTCATTTGTTTCTAGGTATTTTCTGATTTCCCCTTTGATTTCTTCAGTGATCACTTCGTTATTAAGTAGTGTATTGTGTAGCCTCCATGTGTTTGTATTTTTTACAGAGCTTTTCCTGTAATTGATATCTAGTCTCATAGCGTTGTGGTCGGAAAAGATACTTGATACGATTTCAATTTTCTTAAATTTACCAAGGCTTGATTTGTGACCCAAGATATGATCTATCCTGGAGAATGTTCCATGAGCACTTGAGAAAAATGCGTATTCTGTTGTTTTTGGGTGGAATGTCCTATAAATATCAATTAAGTCCATCTTGTTTAATGTATCATTTAAAGCTTGTGTTTCCTTATTTATTTTCATTTTGGATGATCTGTCCATTGGTGAAAGTGGGGTGTTAAAGTCCCCTACTATGATTGTGTTGCTGTCGATTTCCCCTTTTATGGCTGTTAGTATTTGCCTTATGTACTGAGGTGCTCCTATGTTGGGTGCATAAATATTTACAATTGTAATACCTTCCTCTTGGATCGATCCCTTGATCATTATATAGTGTCCTTCTTTGTCTCTTGTAATAGTCTTTATTTTAAAGTCTATTTTGTCTGATATGAGAATTGCTACTCCAGCTTTCTTTTGATTTCCATTTGCATGGAATATCTTTTTCCATCCCCTCACTTTCAGTCTGTATGTGTCTCTAGGTCTGAAGTGGGTCTCTTGTAGACAGCATATATATGGGTCTTGTTTTTGTATCCATTCAGCCAGCCTGTGTCTTTTGGTGGGAGCATTTAATCCATTTACATTCAGGGTAATTATCGATATGTATGTTCCTATTCCCATTTTCTTAAATGTTTTGGGTTTGTTATTGTAGGTGTTTTCCTTCTCTTGTGTTTCTTGCCTAGAGAAGTTCCTTTAGCATTTGTTGTAAAGCTGGTTTGGTGGTGCTGAACTCTCTCAGCTTTTGCTTGTCTGTAAAGGTTTTAATTTCTCCATCAAATCTGAATGAGATCCTTGCTGGGTAGAGTAATCTTGGTTATAGGTTTTTCTCCTTCATCACTTTAAGTATATCCTGCCACTCCCTTCTGGCTTGCAGAGTTTCTGCTGAAAGATCAGATGTTAACCTTATGGGGATTCCCTTGTGTGTTATTTGTTGTTTTTCCCTTGCTGCCTTTAATATGTTTTCCTTATATTTAATTTTTGACAGTTTGATTAATATGTGTCTTGGCGTGTTTCTCCTTGGGTTTATCCTGTACGGGACTCTCTGTGCTTCCAGGACTTGGTTAACTATTTCCTTTCCCATATTAGGGAAGTTTTAAACTATAATATCTTCAAATATTTTCTCAGTCCCTTTCTTTTTCTCTTCTTTTTCTGGGACCCCTATAATTCGAATGTTGGTGCATTTAATGTTGTCCCAGAGGTCTCTGAGACTGTCCTCAGTTCTTTTCATTCTTTTTTCTTTATCCTGCTCTGCAGTAGTTATTTCCACCATTTTATCTTCCAGGTCACTTATCCTTTCTTCTGCCTCAGTTATTCTGCTATTGATCTCATCTAGAGTATTTTTAATTTCATTTATTGTGTTTTTCCTCGTTGCTTGGTTCCTCTTTAGTTCTTCTATGTCCTTGTTAAATGTTTCTTGCATTTTGTCTATTCTATTTCCCAGATTTTGGATCATCCTTACTATCATTATTCTGAATTCTTTTTCAGGTAGACTACCTATTTCCTTTTCATTTGTTAAGTCTGGTGTGTTTTGACCCTGTTCCTTCATCTGCTGTGTGTTTTTCTGTTGTCTCATTTTGCTTATCTTACTGTGTTTGGGGTCTCCTTTTCACAGGCTGCAGGTTCGTAGTTCCCGTTGTTTTTGGTATCTGTCCCCAGTGGCTAAGGTTGGTTCAGTGGGTTGTGAAGGCTTCCTGGTGGAGGGAACTAGTGCCTGAGTTCTGGTGGATGAGGCTGGATCTTGTCTTTCTGGTGGGCACGTCCACGTCTTGTGGTGTATTTTGGGGTGTCTGTGGCCTTATTATGATTTTAGGCAGCCTCTCTGCTAATGGATGGGGCTGTGTTCCTGTCTTGCTAGTTGTTTGGCATAGGGTGTTCAGCACTGTAGCTTGCTGGTCATTGAGTGATGCTGGGTCTTGATGTTGAGATGGAGATCTCTGAGAGATTTTTGCTATTTGGTATTACGTGGAGCTGGGAGGTCTCTTGTGGACCAGTGTCCTGAAGTTGGCTCTCCCACCTCAGAGGCACGGCCCTGATGCCTGGCTGGAGCACCAAGAGCCTTTCGTCCACACGGCTCAGAGTAAAAGGGAGAAAAAATAGAAAGAAAGAAAGAAAGAGGCTATAATATAGTGAAGTAAAATAAAGCTATTGTAAAGCAAAGCTATACAGACAAAATCTCACCCAGAAGCATATACATATACACTCACAAAAAAAAGGAAAAGGGGAAAAATTAATATATCCTGCTCCCAAAGTCCACCTCCTGAATTTGGGATGATTCGTTGTCTATTCACGTATTCAACAGATGCAGGCACATCAAGTTGTTTGTGGAGTTTTAATCCGCTGCTTCTGAGGCTGCTGGGAGAGATTTCCCCTTCTCTTCCCTGTTCACACAGCTCCTGGGGTTCAGCTTTGGATTTGGACCCGCCTCTGTGTGTAGGTCGCCTGAGGGCGTCTATTCCCCGCTCAGACAGGACGGGGTTAAAGGAGCAGCTGCTTCGGGGGCTCTGGCTCACTCAGGCCGGGGGGAGGGAGCGGTACAGAGGAGGCGGAGCGAGCCTGCGGCGGCCGAGGCCGATGTGACGTTGCACCAGCCTGAGGCGCGCCGTGCGTTCTCCCGGGGAAGTTGTCCCTGGATCACGGGACCCTGGCAGTGGTGGGCTGCACAGGCTCCCGGGAGGGGCGGTGTGGAGATTGACCTGTGCTCACACACAGGCTTTTTGGAGGCGGCAGCAGCAGCCCCAGCGTCTCACGCCCGTCTCTGGGGTCCACGCTAATCGCCGCGGCTTGCGCCCTTCTCTGGAGTTCGTTTAGGCGGCGCTCTGAATCCCCTCTCCTTGCGCGCAGCGAAACAAAGAGGCAAGAAAAAGTCTCTTGCCTCTTCGGCAGCTGCAGACCTTTTCCCGGTCTCCCTCCCAGCCAGCTGTGGTGCGCTAACCCCTTCAGGCTGTGTTCACGCCGCCAGCCCCAGTCCTCTCCCTGCGATCAGACCTCCGAAGCCCGAGCCTCAGTTCCCAGCCCCGCCCGCCCTGGCGGGGGAGCAGACAAGCCTCTCGGGCTGGTGAGCGCTGCTCGGCGCCGAGCCTCTGTGCGGGAGTCTCTCCGTTTTTTCCTCTGCGCCCCTGTTGCTGTGGGGTCTGCGCTGATAGCCGCGGCTCGCGCCCTTCTCTGGAGTTCGTTTAGGCGGCGCTCTGAATCCCCTCTCCTTGCGCGCCACGAAACAAAGAGGCAAGAAAAAGTCTCTTGCCTCTTCGGAAGCTGCAGACCTTTTCCCGGTCTCCCTCCCAGCCAGCTGTGGTGCGCTAACCCCTTCAGGCTGTGTTCACGCCGCCAGCTCCAGTCCTCTCCCTGCGATCCGACTGAAGCCGAGCCTCAGCTCCCAGCCCCGCCCGCCCCGGCGGGTGAGCAGACAAGCCTCTCGGGCTGGTGAGTGCTGGTCGGCACCGCTCCTCCGTGCGGGAGCCTCTCCGCTTTGCCCTCCGCACCCCTGTGGCTGCGCTCTCCTCCGTGGCTCCGAAGCTTCCCCCCTCTGCCACCCGCAGTCTCTGCCCGCGAAGGGGCTTCCTAGTGCGTGGAAATCTTTCCTCCTTCACAGCTCCCTCCCACTGGTGCAGGTGCCGTCCCTATTCTTTTGTCTCTGTTATTTCTTTTTTCTTTTGCCCTACCCAAGTACGGGGGGAGTTTCTTGCCTTTTTGGAGGTCGGACGTTTTCTGCCAGTGTTCAGTGGGTGTTCTGTAGGAGCAGTTCCACGTGTAGATGTATTTCTACTGTATCTGTGGGAAGGAAGGTGATCTCTGCGTCTTACTCTTCCGCCATCTTCTCTCACCCCCTCTAGAAAAGTTTTAAGACAGCAAACCAAAGCCAGTACTTCACCATTTCCCATGTTTTCAGTCTTCTCTCCAGTACCAGTCACTTTCAAACTAGAACTTGTAGGGCAGCAAAATTTGCCACTTCAAAATGTGCCTCTTTGGCACAAGAATTAATTTAGGCTGATTATTCTTAAGCAACCGAAGATTCAGGAAGTTTTTTTTTTAACCTTCCCTTTAGCAGCCTAAAAGAATTTAGAGAGAGAAACTAGAAAGGTAAAGGAAAATTTCCTCCTCTCTGACAGTTCGCATAACTGGCGGCATTCAACTTCAGTGGCTGGACGCTACTCACCGTGAGGCCGCTGCAGCTAATCGATCCTGGAACAACTGACAAAAGTCAGCAGAAGGTAAGAATTCTTACCCTGTCAGTCAACCTCCTGGATCTCTGCCTTCAGGGTCTTTTGGAAATGAGCCTTTTCTCTTTCTAAAATTAGATTAGCAGGAGAAAATATTTGTAGAGTTAGTTCCTTGGACTTAGCGACCTTTGGTGATCCTTTTCTTCCCAGAGATGATCACTGTTTTGCTTTGTCTCTCTTTTCTCTGTGTCATTTGTCATAAGGAGGAAAACCTTTGTTCTGATTAGGTTTTCCTTTTATCTTTTGCTTTGTCTTGAGTGCTTGGCCTTATGACCAGTGAGAATATTCTTTTTGGTCTCCACCATCTGGAAGGTGCATGTACCAGTGTGCATTTGCTGGTCAGTCAAATAGACTGGGATTCCAAGCAACTATGGCTAATTGGTCAGAAGCACAGGTAACAACCTGGGCTTGCAACTGGCATTCTTTGTCTGGCTCTGCCAACTCTCAGGGGAGTTTGTCATAGGGGGTCCCAGTTCATAAGGGACATTTGTAGTCTCAACCTTCATTGCTTTCTTAGTGCTGGCACTTCTTACTGCTTATACAACAAAGGACTTTGCTATCCTAGACTGTCTTTGAGAGTGAGCTTTCTTGATTTTGTGAGGTCTGCATATTTTGAACTCTCTTGTGGGGATGCCTCCTGCATCCATGGTTAAGTCATAAAAGACTTACTGATTTGAGTCAATATTGAGATCCTACCCATCAATGGCCAGTTGATGGGTCTTTTAAACTGGAAAAACTTCTAAATTTGTAAATTTTTAGAGAGCTCTTATTTTAAATAGCTGTTTTATTGGTACCTATGGAAAGACCAAGTTAAAATGTGGATACAAGGAAATATAATGGCTAACCTTAAGAACCTCCTTAAAAAATGGTTTGGGAAGCCTTATCAAATTTGGTGTTTCAGCTTCCCCTCACGGGTCTTATAGACACTAGTAAAACTATTAGGTTTATTAACAATGGAATGGGAAGAAGCCAAGAGGAAAGTCAAGGAACTCTTCTCAGCAAGGTAGAAAACTTTAAAGGGTTATTAAGAAATGAGGTAAATAAAGCAGATATTGAAAGAGGAACAAAGAGGAATCGGAAAGGGAAGAGTCACAGGACTTGTCCCAGCAGGGTGGAAATCTTTAGATGCTTATTAAGAAGTGGGACAAATAAAACAGACATTGATGGAGTTAAAACAAAGTTTTTAATTCAGCACTACCTACAGTTGAGTGGGCCAAAGGACCCCCTGCAGTTCCCCCATTATGAAATGGCCCCCAACAATTACACTCTATTTACTTCAGTTTGCAGAAATTTAAAAAGCCAGAAGACAAAAAATTACAATGAGAAATCTGATCGGTGATCACTTGGGGCAACAGTTAAGCCAATTAATCACATTAAAAACTGACAAAAAGACCAGGGTCCCTTGGCTCGATGCCTCACTGGGTACCCAAAGCGTATTACATAGAAATGGAAAAAACGACTGGGAGATGGAGAGAAGTTTCTGAGACTCCTTGAAGTGAGAGCCCCACAAGCTGTGGTACCAAAACCCACTGGTAGGACCCTGACTTGGGCTACAATTAGATTGAGAAAATGTAAAAGTGCAAAGCTTGACAGGATTGTAAATGTTGGAAAGTTTGAGCAATGTTATTTGAAGAGGTTATGTCAAAATTGCCTGAGTGTTTTCTGGAAATGTATGATATATCTGGCCAGGAGTGCTTCCCCTACCCAGAACTGTAAGACCAAGACTTATTGATGAGGTCCTAGTGGAGGCTATGGTTAGAGGTATAAGAGTTGATGAAATAGAGGTAAAAGTTTGTAGGAAAATTGGTGTATTTGAATGGGCTTTATGTAAAGTGGTTACATTTGTTTCACCAGATTGTATTGTGGAATAGACATTGTGTCTCACTGGGGAAACTTTCCCCTGCCTAGTGTTGCAAAACAGGGCATGTAAACCTGTTCTTTGGGCAATGTTAACTGAACATGCTAACGGGGGCCAAAAGCCTGAGCCCACACAATGTGAAATGGAAGCTGATGGCCAGTACTAAAGGGCTAACAGAAGCAACAGTCTTTGTCTTGCAAACCTCTACAAAATCAGAAATGTAAACATAACCCACAATCACCTGAGACTGAGCCCAGTTAATTCAATTGGTAGAACCTGAAAGCAAAGGAAAAAAATTAAAAAAAAAAGAAAAGAGGCTTTAAAAAAATATCTTATTGGTTTTTGGCTGCGTTGGGTCTTCGTTGCTGTGCACGGGCTTTCCCTAGTTTTGGCAAGCAGGGGCTACTCTGCGTTGTGATGCGCAGGTTTCTCATTGCAGTGGCTTCTCTTGTTGCAGAGCACGGGCTCCAGTAGTTGCAGCTCGCGGGCTCTAGAGCGCAGGCTCAGTAGTTGTGGCTCACGGGCTTAGTTGCTCTGCAGCATGTGGGATCTTCCTAGACCAGGGCTTGAACCCGTGTACCCTGCACTGGCAGGCGGATTCTTAACCACTGCGCCACCAGGGACGTCCCAGAAAAGAGGCTTTTTTCAAAGTACAAACTGCTGGGAAGTCTCCCTCACCCAAAATCTAATTTACGGACTCTTTAATTAAGATTGTTTGTCAAGGGCAAATACAGATCTTAGACGTCTTCTCCACAAAGACATTATAGATTTTTTTTTTTTTTCACTTTTGGATAGTATCGTCACAATTAATTGATAAAAAGAGCTCTATTTAATTGGTTAAAGCAAACAAGTGCTTATCTAAAAATTCTCAAAAATATAATAGAAAATAATCCAAATATTTTTCAAGTTCACATGATCTAGGATTAATCTTTAGTAAATAAACACAAGTTTAAGGTTATCGGTTTAATTAAAACAGGCATGTCTTTAGAGTTATCAGCACTAAATATAAAACTTTTATTTTATCTCGGTTTACAAAAAGTCAAATAAATTCATGTTATCTGTTACAAAATTTGTCAGCAAGAAAAATAGTTTGGCATGATGGCTGACTTTGTCTAATGTTTCATGAAGTTTTCATGAGTACTTTAAACAAAATTGTTGAGAATAAGGGATTTAGATAGAGGTGAGTGAGATAAGACTTAAAAATATCTTCCAATACTTTTTGGTAACTTAAAACTTTAGAGATTTGCTAAGTTAACTTAAATGATAGGAATTCATTGAATGTCTAGATTATTTCCAAATAAGATAATTATAGCTGAATAATAATTCTGAAACATTTATTGTTAAACCAGTCTATGTTTACCTACTTTTGTTTTCTTATTACAGAAAAACTAAAGATATTTGGGTCTTTTAGTAAATATGTTGTACCACATTGAAAAAAAATTATGCTGTGAGGACATGTTTTCTAGAAATTATGAAGTGTAGTCATAAGTTTGTCAGTCAAAAAATACTTGTATAACAGTCACAATTGCTTACTTCTTAGTTTTCAGTAGAAATTAAGGTGTCTAAAGGTTAAGAATTATAATTAACATATGTAATTAAAACTACTAAACTTAGTAAGGAAAAAACATCTTTGTATGCAAGGAAATTTTTTAAAAAGTAGAAAGAATGGAGCTGCATTTTGTTCAGGAAAAAGGAAGTAATTTTTTCCTAAACAGATGTAAGAGAGAGAGAAAGGGAAAGAGAGAGAGAGAGAGAGAGAACATAGGAGGAAATCTGAATGTAAAAAAGAAGTTTTATAGAAAAGGAACCCAGAGAAAAGAGTTTTGTGTGTGGTCAGTACTGCCTAAGATTAGATTGAATTTAACTGAGTAGATAAATTTTATTCATTTATTTATTAAGTGAATGAATTTTAATATTAAAAGTAAACTGGCATAAAACTAGAATTTGGTTTTCTTTCTCTGGTTAGAGGATGGTTTTCTTGAACATCCGATCTGCTTTTGAGAACAGTTTGTAGAAGTTTCTTTACCCTTTAAGTAATAATTTGTTGTAACTTTCTGTATTTGCTTTTGAAATCATTTATTGTCACTTTAAGTGGGTAACTAAGTATTGTTTCACAGAGACCTATGATCTTATTTAACTGTTTTAAAACCTTTTGATATCTTTGACAAACTTCTCCCAACAAATTCTAAATGAAGTCCTTTTGACCTCTAGCTAACTTTGGGATTCTTCAGAGGGCCCCTGAAAAATCTGAGAGAGACGTTAACTACACTTATTTGGCATGTAGAATTACATGGGAAACATTGTCAAATAAGTGACGATAAGCCATCTTAGGTTATATTTTATTGGTAAATGCTATTAATATAAGTGTTCTAAAAATTATAGGAAATTCCTAAAAATCTGATGTGTCCTGGTAAAATTTTATGTCGTAATTTCAGTTATCTTAAATATTATGTGTCACAGAAATAACCAAATTTCTTTATCAATTGCATTATAATTTATCAGATATTTAATCATGCCATTTTATGTCTTTTGTCATTTATAGACAGTTATTTTACTCTGATGCTTTTGCAAAAATTCTTCATTTTCAAGAAGATTCATAGAAAGGTTTCTGATAACTTTCAGATCATACCATTAACCTGAGTAATAAATTATAAAACTCTAATGGAAAACCTGATGGCTTCATAAAACTGCTAACAAAAGGTCAAAATTAACAAGAATTAATTACATAGGACTGAATGAACTGATGAATATGATTATGATTTTTATGACTTTTTGTCTGAAGTATTACTGGTATTTTAATATTTGTTCCACTTACAAATAAACTTTTCCTCTCAAGCTAACTAAGATTTCAGCAATTTGGTAAATTATACTTTTGTAAGCAGAATTGAAGCATTTATCTTTTTCTCCTTATCTGATCCCTCCAGAATTTGGAGACTCTTAGTAAGCATTCTGATTTTCATGGCAATATAGTTATTTACATATGTTCACTAAAAAATCTGTTCTCCTTGTAATAGGACACAATTGGAAACATTCGTTATATTACCAAAACTTTGACTGGAATGTCATATTTGAGAATGTGCTTAGAATCAGATATAACCAAACACCTTTAAGGAACTAAGATTAACTTTATGAAGCCATAAAACCCCTTGGAAAAACAGCCTGGTATCTTACTTACAGGGCTCCCAGAAGCCTCACCAGGTGAGTATGAAGGTCACTTCCTGTCAGGCATAAGAACCTCAAGATATTTTGGGGATCTTAAGAAGGGAAGAATTCACCCAAATTTATAGGTATCAGAGGCTAAGTCTGATGGGAAATATTTACCTTGGCTTCTTAGCCTTGAAAGGCTATTAAAAATTCAGTCTGGAGATTCCTTATGAAAAGTTTCAGAAAAACAGACTTAAGAGAGCCTATATGGTCAATTGCTATAATTGCTGGACTTAATGTAAATAAGGCCAAGTTTAACGAAACTAAACTTGTTTTTCAAACAAATCAGTCTTATTTTGGCTATCTTTGATAGAAATGAGGTGATTTTAGAGAGAAAAAATATGTTTCAATATAAACTATAACACACCCTTGTGGACCTTAGATTCTAGTCCTGTTACTTATTTTTAAGTTTTTTTTTCCACCTGTAAACTGGACTGGATCCTGAATTCTTCTGGTTTCCTCAAATATTTGGCTACAACTCTCTAAACTTACATTTTCAGTTTTTTCCCTGATTTTGGCTTTGAATCATTGAGAACTAAAGCCGCCCTTTTCCTGAAGCCCTGCAGACTGAAGCTGAACAACTTGATATAAACTTAAGAGGGACAACCGCAATAGCCCATGTTTAGACAATCTTCATGCCTGTTGTGTAAGCCACTTAGAAAATTTATCTCAACATTCAATGACATCATCAGAGACATTTCGAACTGCAGAAGATACTTTGACACTGACATCTAGAAATCTTCTTGACTTCCTGCCCCCTAGGCTAAGAAACTGGTTTATAATTTCCTCCGAATATTAACATTTGTGGGGTTTTTTTTTTTTGTTTTTTTGGTCTCCATAGAAATGTCTGTTATTAAATACCTGATTCCTGTACCTTGTAGGCATAACTTTGAGAGCCCACCTGCATCACCTCCTCCTGAAATGAATTTAACTGGACTAACCTATTGTCAGGACTATGAAACTGGTTCAGTGAGATGGAGCAATCTATTAACTCAGCTCCTGGACTGTGAAACTTCGCTAAGAAATCGGCACTGTAGAGGAGCATAATTTGCCACCCCAAAATGTGTCTCTTTGGCAAGAGGATTAATTTAGGTTGATTATTTTTAAGAAACAGAAGATTCGGGAAGTTTTTCTTGTTACCTTCCCTTTCATTGCCTAAAGAATTTTAGATAAAGGGCCTGTTCCCAGAATAGAGCTATCACTAGATATATCTGGAAAGAATATGGGCTAGGTGTGGTGGGCAGACTCTGCAGGGCCTAGAGAGCAGAGTCTACTCAATGTGCCATTATCTCTTCATGGCCAAGCAAACATTTTTTTTTAGCCAAACATTTGCTTTTCCTTCCTCATGTGAATTGCTTTCCTCCCCTTTGAAGTTCCAAACCACTACCCTCAATATCCATTTTTTAAAAAATAAATTTATTTATTTATTTTTGGCTGCATTGGGTCTTCGTTGCTGTGCATGGGCTTTCTCTAGTTGTGGCGAGCAGGCGCTACTCTTTGTTGTGGTGTGTGGGCTTCTCATTGCAGTGGCTTCTCTTGTTGCGGAGCAGGGCTCTAGGGCACACGGGCTTCAGTAGTTGTGGCTTGTGGCCCTAGAGCGCAGGCTCAGTAGTTGTAGCACATGGGCTTAGTTGCTCCCTGGCATGTGGGATCTTCCCGGACCAGGGTCCAAACCTGTGTCCCCTGCATTGGCAGGCAGACTCTTAACCACTGCGCCACCAGGAAAGCCCTCAATATCCATTTTTGTCTTTAGCTGAAGATGTTATTTAAGGTGAAGGTTTTATGTGTGTGTATTCGAATAAAACTTTATTTACAAAAACAGAATTTGGCCATAAAAACATCCAGATCCTATGGGAACCACTTTCCTATAATGAACACTCTATTCCCTAAAGGTTGGACATTAATGGACTTGATAAATTCAGCCAGACATGTTTTGTTGGGTCAAAAATTGGGCAAGGCATATATATTCATTCCTCACAGCTCCGTCACTACTTACTGAACACCCTTCCCTCCCCCCTAACTAATTTCCATCATGTTACAAGCCTGACCCATGCAAGACTTTGAATTGACATCCTGAACTTATAGTACAACTACCTCCCAGGGATGTGGCCCATATCCATATCTGTGAATCTGTAACCACAACACAGGCTCCTCAAGAGCAAGCCCATGACTTTCAATTCTTAAGGTGAAGCTTTTGGTCATTTTGGTGAGTTACTCAGTTTTCCTGTATCTCTCTCATGTATGCATGTTATTAAGCTTTTGTTTGATTTTCTCCTGTTAATCTTTTTAAAGTCAATTGAATTCAGAACAGTCAGAATAACCTAGAAGGGTAAAGAAAAGTTTTTTCTCTCCAACTAGCTGTTTTGTCTTTTCGTTTTGTTTTCTAATCTCCGTATTTCTTAGTACTAGTACCCATATGACTGCATTTATCCCAATCCCAGGCATTTACACTATAGTCTTCATGTAAACTCCATAATACACTGTTAGAATTTTTGCTTTAAACTATGCATTCACTACAAGAATGACATTGTTCTCAAGAGGATGAAAATTGGTTGTTGGTGAAGGTAGTGAAAAATTCTTGGCTATTACAATAGTCTATGGCATTGTAAAAATTTACCCAACAGAACCTTATTCCTTAGAATTGAACTTCTCTTGTTGGGTTTGTTGGGTTTCATGAACAGTGTTGACATTGAGTTCAAAGAAGATACACAAAATGTTTACAAGATCAGTGCTAAGAAACTGTGGTGAGTAGATTGCTTCTTTTCTTCAATTGTTTGCTTTATCTCAAGGCATATTGCAAGAAGTGGTCTTCTTGTGTCTATTGGCTGCCATTGAATCATTGTTTGATCCTCAGTGTTTTTGTGCTTGACTTGGGCTCTGAGAATTAAATAAAAATTGTTTGCATTTTTTTTTTTGAGGCAAGTAATATGACTTTATTCGGAAAGCCTGCAGACCGAGAAGATGGCGGGCTAGTGTCCCCAAAAAACCCTCTTATACGGGTCTGGTTGCCAGTTTCTTTTATAGAATCAGAGAGGGAGAGGTGGTGAGGAAGTAAAGTAAAAAGGGCTATCAGTCTTGCAAAACATCTCCTGGAAAGGCCAGCGTCGGGGAGGGGATGTGTTAATTTCTTCTTTCTTGCAGCCATTCACAGGTGGGCAGGGTTTTTTGCATTTTATTTTATTCAGTTCTATAAAAATTATTTAACCTATCATGTCAAGGGCTAAAAAGAAAAAAAAATCAACAATATTCAAGTAAATATCTAGCAGCTCTTTATTTTCTCATATCAAGTAAAAATTAAAAGTTGAGTTCACTAAAAATAATTTTTAAGAAATTTAAGGTTTAAGCTATATTACCTTTTTCAAAAATTCATAGTTTCAAAAGCTCTTATTCCTGTGTATTATATATGTTGCTAATTTGCTATTATTTTATACAACTTACAGAACTAAATAAATAACATTAAAATTTACTTAGCAATAATCATGCAGTTATAAAGTTAGGTTACATGCTAGTAACTTTTTAATTTTTAGTGTAACTTGTAACTTAAAAATTTAGTCATTCTGCAAAGTGAGAGAGTGGCATGGACATATATACACTATCAAATGTAAAATCAATAGCTAGTGGGAAGAAGCCGCATAGCACAGGGAGATCAGCTTGGTGCTTTGTGACCACCTAGAGGGGTGGGATAGGGAGGGTGGGAGGGAGGGAGACACAAGAGGGAAAAGATATGGGGATATATGTATATGTATAACTGATTCACTTTGTTATAAAGCAGAAACTAACACACCATTGTAAAGCAATTATACTCCAATAAAGATGTTTAAAAAAAAAATTTAGTCATTCTGAACACTGTATTAAACAAAAAAAACTTTAGATTTTTCTTTTTATACATAAAGCTCAGATATACATACAACATATAAACAGGTATAGAATATATCTTAGCTATTAAAATTTTATTGCAGGAGTCAGGGGGAATAATTAAGGGAAAAAATGTCTAAATAGGCTCCTAATGGGCAATAAGGTAAAAAGGTTGGAAAACTGATTTAAACTATTGTATGTATTTTAAAGAAACTAAAAGGAAAAAACATTATTTTCATGTATTTCTGATGTTCTTCATTCCATTCTTCTGTTTTCCAAGCCTAAAGTGTCCTGCTGGGAAGATAAGTAAGATGGTTACTTATCTTGAGTGAGGTAAACTGGTGCCTCCAAGTCCTTTGCCTCCACAGGGTTCTGCAGAAAACTGACTCTCTTCTCTGTAGTATTCTTCTCTGTGTGTCTTTTAGCATATAGCTTCCTCTGCTCTATGTCAGGTACTATTCTTCCATCTGCTTTCTGTTTTCCAAAAGGTGTTGAAATATTATGTCTACCGAGCTCTCCTCTATTCTTCCTGTCCTTTTGGATTTACAAAATTTTATTTCTTTCCTCTTATAAAGGGAAATTGATGAAGTAAGTCCATATGATCAATTGCTATATTCAGTAGAAATTCATGTAGCCTTTTAAATGGGAATACATTTAATCTCTTAACCATATTCGTTTAACCAGATACTTTCCATATCCTTCTCCCCCATCTTAAGAAACTTTAACCTGTGTAAATCCATTTGAATTTCTATTGCAAATTAAGCTTTTTGATCTGTTTTGAACACAGATATAAAGAATACAATTTGTGAGAATGTAAGGGAAACATTTGCATTCAGCCTGAAGCTGAACTTGCCTCGGGTACTATTGTAATAAATAAATGTTTTGGGTTTTATGGTTTCTCCTATAGCTGACATTTAGGAATTAACAGGTACTGTCACCCCACTGAGTACAGGGAAGATATATGTTACATGAGGCAGGAAAACAAAGAAAGTAGCAGAGAATTAGTTACAAAACTATGACGATTTTATTATTTTACAGTGACTAGATGGTTGAATGATATTGTACTTGAATAAAAGTTCTTTTCCTGCTCTTCTCCCCAGTGTTACTAAAGGAAATCAGAGGGGGACAAAATTACACAATAGGCTGGGTGGATGAGCAATCCCAGGTGCTAGGTCACTAAGCAAAGCTTTCAAGATGGCATGGACATGATACTTTCGTAGCCCTACCCTTCAGGAAAAGAGATCTCAAAACACCTTTTCTTGACACCATGGAATATGCCTAATTGAACTTTTGTGTGATTGCATTTGGCTCAATCTTTTCTAATAGGTAAATTGAAGTAGTCTATTTGAATAAAAACAGTGTTGCCCTAGGCTTAGATGTTTAGAAGACAACAAAGATAAGTTCCAGTGTAGGAACTTCACAGTTTATTTAACCAGTCTACTTGGTTTTATTTTTTTTAAAACACTTTATTGAGGTGTGATTGACACACAAAAAGTTTTATGTATTTAATGTATACGACTTGATGAGTTTGGAGATAAATATACACAATTACCACAATCTATGCCATACATAAACATATCCATCATTTCCAAAACTTTCTTTCCACCCTCTTTATTAATTGTTATTAATAAAGACAGGAACACAACATAAGATCTACCCTCTTAACAAAATTTTAAGTATACTATACAGTATTGTTAACTACAAGCACTATGCTGTAGAGTAGATCTTTAGGATTTATTCATCTTGCACAACTGACACTTTGTACCCTTTGACTAATAGCTCCCCATTAACCCTTCCACTTAGACCCTGGCAACCACCATTCTACTCTCTGCTTCTATGAGTTTGTATCCAGTCTACTATTGATCCAAGTACATTTATCAAATTTAGAAAAGCTAGTCACTGATACAGTACTTCTATCTAATATTGTTGATATTGTTTATGGCATGAACAGTTTACATTATGCATATTTCAATATTGTTAATTCTTTCAATATTATCCTTTATTGCTTTTTTCCCACTCCAGTACAGAATTCAGCCCCAAATCACGTTTCATGTAGTTATCATTTTCTCTTTTCATACAAGAACAGATCCTAAATTTTTATTGTCATTTGTGGCATTAACAAAGTTGAGGAATAAAGCCCAGCTAATTTTGGAATATTCCTCACTTTGGGTTTGTCTAAGAGTATCACATCTGGAGATAACATCAGTTGATTTCTGAATCTCAGACCAACATTGCATTTTGAGACTAAGCACATTTTGGAAATATCTGAATTTGATTTGCTAATATGTATTTAGGATTTTTGTTTCTATGTTCATGAGAAAGACTGGCCTATAATTTTCCTTTCTTACAATGTATTTGTCAAATGTTATTATTAAGATTATGTTGGGGGCTTCCCTGGTGGCACAGTGGTTGAGAGTCTGCCTGCCGATGCAGGGGACACGGGTTCGAGCCCTGGTCTGGGGAGATCCCACATGCCGCGGAGCAACTAGGCCCGTGAGCCACAACTACTGAGCCTGCGCGTCTGGAGCCTGAGCTCCACAAGAGAGGCCGCAATAGTGAGAGGCCCGCACACCGCGATGAAGAGTGGCCCCCACTTGCCGCAACTGGAGAAAGCCCTTGCACAGAAAAACGAAGACCTAACACAGCCAAAAATAAATAAATAAATAAATAATAATTAAAAAAAAAAAAAGATTATGTTGGCCATATTAAACAAGTTATTTGTTAAAATATATTGTGAAAGAGTTTAAGGTTGATGTTATTTAAAAATATTTGCCAGTAAATCCAATATGGACCTAAGTTTTTGAGAGGTAAAGAATTTAACAAAATACAAAATCTGTTTAATCAAAATAGGACTACAGTGTACAGATTACCTATTTCTTCTGTTTTGATGTTTTTGTTTTTCTAGGAATTTGTTCATTTCTCTTTTTTTCTTCTATTTTTTGGCATAAAGTTGTTCAAAATATGCTTGTATGATAATTATAGATTCTGTAGGCTCTCTAATCACGTCTTTTATTATTCCTAATATTAACATTTTTGTTATTAATATTTATTCTCTCTTAATATCAGTATTGATTAAGTTTTCTCAATTGTATTGGTCTTTTCAAAGCTCCAATTTTTGGTCTTATTAATTTTCTCCTTAGCATGTTTGTTTTCTGTTTTACCAACTTCTGCTCTTTATCATTTCATTTCATTTGGGTTTAATTTTTCTAAAGTTTTAATAAACTTATATCATTTGTTTTCAGTCTTTTCCCCCTTAAAACATATATTTAAGGTTTTAAATTTACCTTTAAACGTTGATTTAGCTTTATTCTACAAGATTTGATATGTTGCATTTGTTTTTCAAGTTAAAATATTTTTTAATTTCCATTTTTATTACATCTCCAATCCATAGATAATTTAGAAGTGTATCACTTAGTTTCCAAACACTTTAGAATACACATATATAGCTAAGTCCCACTGTTGTTTGAGAATATATTTATATATTTCCATCCCTTTGAACTGTTGAGACTTGTGTTTTGACCCAATAAATGATCATTTACCAACATATGGTAGATGTTTCACATATACTTGAAAAATGTGTATGAAAAGTTTTGTAGTCTTTTATCTATTTCAATTAGGTCAAATTTATTAATAGCATCTTTCAAATCTTCTACATCTTTACTGAATTTTGGTTCCTTGTTCTATAAGTTACTACTGAGCAGTGCATTAAAATATTCCAACATCATTGCCTATCCCTTGAGTTCTGGCTATCTTAGAAGTCCTACTAACTTTGGGCTCCCTAAGACTATGAGACAGCAGAAAGCTCTGATCTCCTTTTTGTTAGGACGCTGGCCCATATCATATATCAGACGATTCTTTAAAAGGAAAAGTGACAGAGAATTTGTCTTACCACAATGGATTTTTCTTTTCTCAGGCTTCTTGATTGCTAAAGTATTTCTTGCCTTGGTTATTCACCCTCTTTTTAATTTTAGCTTTTAGAGTTGTTTTTTAAAGAGGTTTGGGCTGATGGGAAGTACTCTGCCAGAGAGAGAATCAAAAGTCACACATGCATAGTTCCTAACTGGTAAAGTAACCCTCATGTTTTGTAGAAATTTGGAAAGTCAGAAAAGTAAAAAAAAAAAAAAATTAAATCATTCAACATTTTCACCTGGTTAATTCTTAGTCATCTTTCTGCTTGCAACCTCAATGAATTTCTTCAGAGTCTAATCAGCCCTTATTTATATTCAATTAGATACTCTTCATAGCACTTGGTTTTTTTGTTAACACTTTTCACAGTGTGTTATTATAGATTTATTTTTTATTTCTTTAATTAGCATTTGTCTCTTTCATTGAATTATTAGTTCCACTGTGGTAAGGACCATTTCTG
Source organism: Eschrichtius robustus (assembly GCF_028021215.1). Taxonomy (NCBI): domain Eukaryota; kingdom Metazoa; phylum Chordata; class Mammalia; order Artiodactyla; family Eschrichtiidae; genus Eschrichtius; species Eschrichtius robustus. The sequence continues at coordinate 34,051,202 of NC_090825.1, forward strand.
CTCCTCTCTATAAACATAGTATCTATCACAGCCTAGAACATAACAGATATTTTATATTTATAAAATGTGCTTCTCTACCAGCATTATTTCTTTGTATGTATATATTTTAAATTAATATTCTATTATGCATATCATTTTTATCTGCATTTTTCTATTTTCTTTACTTTTAAAATTTATTTAACAATGTCGTAAACATTCATCTATACAAAGATTTTCTTCTAATGCCAGCTCAGTCACCAATTATTTGACCTTGGGAATGTAAATTAACCTTTTTAGAGCTAAGTTTTCTCATTTTAAATAAGGAAATGATAACTGCTCTAACTACTCATTCTGATAGTTGTCAAAAGTAAATGAAACCACTGATCTGCAAGGAAATTGTGGCATAAAAGATATTGGATATGAAGTAGTTAAACAATGATGCCTTAAACGGTTGCTACCATTGTTACTTGGTGGATGGTCTACAGAAAGTGTAACTGAGCTATCGGATGTGAGAGATCCATGATCACCTCAGATCTCTAAAGAAGGTGTAACTCTTTCTACTGACATCATAGATGGAGAAGCTCTGCACACATAGAATATTCACATCATGGGAGAGGGATGGGTGTCATACAGCAGTAATGTAAGAAAAGAGCATAGAGCTAAAATAAGATGCAGCTATTCCTGTTACAGAAAAGTAGGCAATTAACTTTTTGTAGTGCACTGTAGAGGGAGGCAAACACATCAGCAGAAATGTGATACTCAGTTGCTTCTAAGTAAGTGCATGAGCAAAAATAAATCATTGCATTTATTAATAAGGGATGAGAAGGAAAAAGAGCTCTCCCATCTTAGAAGATTTGAAAGAAGGACACTGTGAAAGAAACAACAAAATCCAGGTGAGATCAGATCATTTTCTTCTAGCTATGCTGGATTATCATCAGGTGATATGAGAACCTTACCTGTGTATACATTTACAGTTTAGTTAATTTTTTCACTAAATTAATTTGTTGTTTTCTTTTGGTTATAGTATGCATATGGTAGTATTATCACTATCGAATATTGCTTCAGTGATTGCCACAAATATTTCTGTTTTCTTGATAAATCCCTGAGACTAAATTAAACCCTCAAGTATCGCTATGTATGATACCTGGATGGGTAGATTTTGCTCAACCATTAGAGTTAAGTTTTGGTAGCCAGAGTTTACAAAACTAGGTGAACAATATGGAAAGCTCTTGCACAAGGATTATTCTTCCCAGGTGAACTTTGCAATATTTCTTTTTCTTTCTTTCTTTTTTTTTTTTGGAGCACCTGGTTGGTACCAAATAAATTAGACCAGACACATATTTAAAAATATCCCTATAGAAATACCTATTTAAATATAAAGAATACAGTAAATAGAATCACTTTGCTGTACAGCAGAAATTAACACAACATTGTAAATCAAATATACTTCGATTCTTTTTTAAAAGAAAAAAATACAGTAAATAATTATTGACTCAGAATTTTAGTCCAGAATGTTCTGAGTATGAGTAAAATTGTTTATGCAAAGGAGACATGCCAACTGGTTTTTACTGAACATCAATATTTACTGTCATTGAGGTCTTATTGACTCTGACTTCTCTTTTTAAATTTTTTTTTAACATCTTTATTAGAGTATAATTGCTTTACAATGGTGTGTCAGTTTCTGCTTTATAACAAAGTGAATCAGTTATACATATACATATGTCCCCATATCTCTTCCCTCATGCATCTCTCTCCCTCCCACACTCCCTATCCAACCCCTCTAGGTGGTCATAAAGCACCAAGCTGATCTCCCTGTGCTATGCAGCTGTTTCCCACTAGCTATCTATTTTATGTTTGGTAGTGTATATATGTCCATGCCACTCTCTCACTTTGTCCCAGCTTACCCTTCACCCTCCCCGTATCCTCAAGTCCATTCTCTACTAGGTCTGCATATTTATTCCCATCTTGCCCCTAGGTTCTTCTGACCATTTTCTTTTCTTTTTTTTAAGATTCCATATATATGTGTTAGCATAAAGTATTTGTTTTTCTCTTTATGACTTACTTCACTCTGTATGACAGTCTCTAGGTCCATCCACCTCACTACAAATAACTCAGTTTCATTCCTTTTTATGGTTGAGTAATATTCCATTGTATATATGTGTCACATCTTCTTTATCCATTCATCTGTCGATGGACACTTCGGTTTCTTCCATGTCCTGGCTATTGTAAATAGAGATGCAATGAACATTGTGGTACATGACTCTTTTTGAATTATGGTTTTCCAGGGTATATGCCCAGTAGTGGGATTGCTGGGTCCTATGGTAGTTCTATTTTTAGTTTTTTAAGGAACCTCCATACTGTTCTCCATAGTGGCTGTATCAATTTACATTCCCACCAACAGTGCATGAGGGTTCCCTTTTCTCCACACCCTCTCCAGCATTTATTGTTTGTAGATTTTTTGATGATGGCCATTCTGACTGGTGTGAGATGATATCTCATTGTAGTTTTGACTTGCATTTCTCTAATGATTAATGATGTTGAGCATTCTTTAATGTGTTTGTTGGAAATCTGTATATCTTCTTTGGAGAAAAGTCTATTTAGGCCTTCTGCCCATTTTTCGATTGGGTTGTTTGTTTTTTTGATATTGAGCTGCATGAGTTGCTTGTATATTTTGGAGATTAATCCTTTGTCAGTTGCTTCATTTGCAAACATTTTCTCCCGCTCTGAGGGTTGTCTTTTGGTCTTGTTTATGTTTTCCTTTGCTGTGCAAAAGCTTTTAAGTTTCATTAGGTCCCATTTGTTTATTTTTGTTTTTATTTCCATTTCTCTAGGAGGTGGGTCAAAAAGGATCTTGCTGTGATTTATGTCATACAATGTTCTGCCTATGTTTTCCTCTAAGAGTTTGACAGTGTCTGGCCTTACATTTAGGTCTTTAATCCATTTTGAGTTTATTTTTGTGTATGATGTTAGGGAGTGTTCTAATTTGAATCTTTTACATGTAGCTGTCCAGTTTTCCCAGCACCGCTTATTGAAGAGGCTGTCTTTTCTCCACTGTATATTCTTGCCTCTTTTATCAAAGATAAGGTGACCATGTGTGCCTGGGCATATCTCTGGGCTCTCTATCCTGTTCCATTGATCTATATTTCTGCTTTTGTGCCATTACCATACTGTCTTGATTACTGTAGCTTTGTAGTATAGTCTGAAGTCAGGGATCCTGATTCCTCCAGCTGCGTTTTTCTTTCTCAAGATTGCTTTGGCTATTCGGGGTCTTTTGTGTTTCCATACAAATTGTGAAATTTTTTGTTGTAGTTCTGTGAAAAATTCCAGTAGTAGTTTGATAGGGATTGCATTGAATCTGTAGATTGCTTTGGGTAGTAGAGTCATTTTCACAATGTTGATTCTTCCAAGCCAAGAACATGGTATATCTCTCCATCTATTTGTATCATCTTTAATTTCTTTCATCAGTGTCTTATAATTTTCTGCATACAGGTCTTTTGTCTCCTTAGGTAGGTTTATTCCTAGACATTTTATTCTTTTTGTTGCAATGGTAAATGGGAGTGTTTTCTTAACTTCACTTTCAGATTTTTCATCATTAGTGTATAGGAATGCAAGAGATTTCTGTGCATTAATTTTGCATCCTGCTACTTTACCAAATTCAATGATTAGCTCTAGTAGTTTTCAGGTAGCATCTTTAGGATTCTCTATGTATAGTATCATGTCACCTGCAAACAGTGACAGCTTTACTTCTTCTTTTCCAATTTGGATTCCTTTTATTTCTTTTTCTTCTCTGAATGCTGGGGCTAAAACTTCCAAAACTATGTTGAGTAATAGTAGTGAGAGTGGGCAACCTTGTCTTGTTTCTGATATTAGTGGAAATGGTTTCAGTTTTTCACCATTGAGAACGATGTTGGCTGTGGTTTTGTCATATATGACCTTTATTATGTTGAGGAAAGTTCCCTCTATGCCTACTTTCTGGAGGGTTTTTATCATAAATGGGTGTTGGATTTTGTCAAAAACTTTTTCTGCATCTATTGAGATGATCATATGGTTTTTCTCCTTCAATTTGTTAATATGGTGTATCATGTTGATTGATTTGCATATATTGAAGAATCCTTGCATTCCTAGGATAAATCCCACTTGATCATAGTGTATGATCCTTTTAATGTGCTGTTGGATTTTGTTTGCTAGTATTTCGTTGAGGATTTTTGCATTTATGTTCATCAGTGATATTGGCCTGTAGTTTTCTTTCTTTGTGACATCTGTTTCTGGTTTTGGTATCAGAGTGATGGTGGCCTCGTAGAATGAGTTTGGGAGTGTTCCTCCCTCTGCTATATTTTGGAAGAGTTTGAGAAGGATAGGTGTTAGTTTTTCTCTAAATGTTTGATAGAATTCACCTGTGAAGCCATCTGTTCCTGGGCTCTTGTTTGTTGGAAGATTTTTAATCACAGTTTCAATTTCAGTGCTTGTGATTGTTCTGTTCATATTTTCTATTTCTTCCTGGTTCAGTCTCGGAAGGTTGTGTATTTCTAAGAATTTGTCCACTTCTTCTAGGTTTTCCATTTTATTGGCATAAAGTTGCTTGTACTAATCTCTCATGATCCTTTGTATTTCTGCAGTGTCAGTGGTTACTTCTCCTTTTTCATTTCTAATTCTACTGATTTGAGTCTTCTCCCTTTTTTTCTTGATAAGTCTGGCTAATGGTTCATCAATTTTGTTTATCTTTTCAAAGAACCAGCTTTTAATTTTGTTGATCTTTGCTATTGTTTCCTTCATTTCTTTTTCATTTATTTCTGATCTGATCTTTATGATTTCTTTCCTTTTGCTAACTTTGGGTTTTTTTGGTTCTTCTTTCTCTAATTGCTTTAGGTGTAAGGTTAGGTTTTTTATTTGAGATGTTTCTTGTTTCTTAATGTAGGCTTGTATAGCTATAAACTTCCCTCTTAGAACTGTTTTTGCTGCATCCCATAGGTTTTGGGTAGTAGTGTTTTCATTGTCATTTGTTTCTAGGTATTTTTTGATTTCACCTTTGATTTCTTCAGTGATCTCTTGGTTATTAAGTAGTGCGTTGTTTAGGCTCCATGTGTTTGTATTTCTTACAGATTTTTTCCTGTGTTTGATATATAGTCTCAAAGCGTTGTGGTTGGAAAAGATTCTTGACACGATTTCAATTTTCTTAAATTTACCAAGGCCTGATTTGTGACCCAAGATATGATCTATCCTGGAGAATGTTCCATGAGCACTTGAAAAGAATGTGTATTCTGTTGTTTTTGGGTGGAATGTCCTACAAATATCAATTAAGTCCATCTTGTTTAATGTATCATTTAAAGCTTGTGTTTCCTTATTTATTTTCATTTTGGATGATCTGTTCATTGGTGAAAGTGGGGTGTTAAAGTTCCCTACTATGATTGTGTTACTGTCGATTTCCCCTTTTATGGCTGTTAGTATTTTCCTTATGTATTGAGGTGCTTCTATGTTGGGTGCATAAATATTTATAATTGTTATATCTTCTTCTTGGATTGATCCCTTGATCATTATGTAGTGTCCTTCTTTGTCTCTTATAATAGTCTTTCTTCTAAAGTCTATTTTGTCTGATATGAGAATTGCTACTCCAGCTTTCTTTTGATTTCCATTTGCATGGAATATCTTTTTCCATTCCCTCACTTTCAGTCTGTATGTGTCCCTAGGTCTGAAGTGAGTCTCCTGTAGACAGCATATATACAGGTCTTGTTTTTGTATCCATTCAGCCAGTCTATGTCTTTTGGTTGGAGCATTTAATCCATTTACATTTAAGGTAATTATCGATATGTATGTTCCTATTACCATTTTCTTAATTGTTTTGGGTTTGTTATTGTAGGTCTTTTCCTTCTCTTGTGTTTCCTGCCTAGAGAAGTTCCTTTAGCATTTGTTGTAAAGCTGGTTTGGTGGTGCTGAATTCTCTTAGTTTTTGCTTGTCTGTAAAGCTTTTAATTTCTCCATCAAATCTGAATGAGATCCTTGCTGGGTAGAGTAATCCTGGTTGTAGGTTTTTCTCTTTCATCACTTTAAATATGGCCTGCCACTCCCTTCTGGCTTGCAGAGTTTCTGCTTAAGGATCAGCTGTTAACCTTATGGGGATTCCCTTTTGTGTTAATTGTTGTTTTTCCCTTGCTGGTTTTAATATTTGTTCTTTGTTTTTAATTTTTGATAGTTTGATTAATATGTGTCTTGGCGTGTTTCTCCTTGGATTTATCCTGTATGGGACTGTCTGTTCTTCCTGGACTTGATTAAATATTTCCTTTCCCATATTAGGGAAGTTTTCAACTATAATCTCTTCAAATATTTTCTCAGTCCCTTTCTTTTTCTCTTCTTCTTCTGGGATCCCTATAATTCGAATGTTGGTGCATTTAGTGTTGTCACTGAGGTCTCTGAGACTGTCCTCAATTATTTTCATTTTTTTTTTTCTTTATTCTGCTCTGCAGTAGTTATTTCCACTATTTTATCTTCCAGGTCACTTATCCATTCTTCTGCCTCAGTTATTCTGCTATTGATCCCTTCTAGAGAATTTTTAATTTCATTTATTGTGTTGTTCATCACTGTTTGTTTGCTCTTTAGTTCTTCTAGGTCCTTGTTAAACGTTTCTTGTATTTCCTCCAATCTATTTCCAAGATTTTGGATCATCTTTACTGTCATTATTCTGAATTATTTTTCAGGTAGACTCCTATTTCCTCTTCATTTGTTAGGTCTGGTGGGTTTTTGCCTTGCTCCTTCATCTGCTGTGTGTTTCTCTGTCTTCTCATTTTGCTTAACTTACTGTGTTTGGGGTCTCCTTTTCACAGGCTGCAGGTTCGTAGCTCCTGTTGTTTTTGGTGTCTGTCCCCAGTGGCTAAGGTTGGTTCAGTGGATTGTGTAGGCTTCCTGGTGGAGGGGGCTAGTGCCTGAGTTCTGGTGGATGAGGCTGGATCTTGTCTTTCTGGTGGGCAGGTCCACATCTTGTGGTGTGTTTTGGGGTGTCTGTGGCCTTATTATGATTTTAGGCAGCCTCTGTGCTAATGGTAGGGGTTGTGTTCCTGTCTTGCTAGTTGTTTGGCATAGGGTATCCTGCACTGTGGCTTACTGGATTTTGAGTGGAGCTGGGTCTTGGTGTTGAGATGGAGATCTCTGGGAGATTTTCATTGTTTGATATTATGTGGAGCTGGGAGGTCTCTTGTGGACCAATGTCCTGAACTTGGCTCTCCCACCTCAGAGGCACAGCCCTGATGCCTGGCTGGAGCATCAAGAGCCTGTCCTCCACACGGCTCAGAATAAAAGGGAGAAAAAGAAAGAAAGAAAGAAAGAAAGAAGGTAAAATAAAGTAAAATAAAATAAAGTTATTAAAATAAAAAATAATTATTAAGAAAAAAATATTTTTTAAGTAAAAAAAAAGGACAGACAGAACCCTAGGACAAATGGTAAAAGCAAAGCTATACAGACAAAATCACACACAGAAGCATACACATACATACTCATAAAAAGAGGAAAAGTGAAAAAAATATATATATCATTGCTCCCAAAGTCCACCGCCTCAATTTGGGATGAATCGTTGTCTGTTCAGGTATTCCGCAGATGCAGGGTACATCAAGTTGATTGTGGAGATTTAATCCGCTGCTCCTGAGGCTCCTGGGAGAGATTTCCCTTTCTCTTCTTTGTTCACACAGCTCCCAGTGTTCAGCTTTGGATTTGGACCCACCTCTGCGTGTAGGTCGCCTGAGGGCGCCTGTTCTTCGCTCAGACAGGACGGGGTTAAAGGAGCAGCTGATTCGGGGCTCTGGCTCACTCAGACCGGGGGGAGGGAGGGGTACGGATGCGGGGCGAGCCTGCGGCGGCAGAGGCCGGCGTGACGTTGCAATAGCCTGAGGCGCGCCATGCATTCCCCTGGGGAAGTTGTCCCTGCATCATGGGACCCTGGCAGTGGCGGGCTGCACGGGCTCCCGGGAGGAGCGGTGTGGATAGTGACCTGTGCTCGCACACAGGCTTCTTGGCGGCGGCAGCAGCAGCCTTAGCATCTCATGCCCGTCTCTGGGGTCCACGCTGATAGCCGCGGCTGGCGCCCGTCTCTGGAGCTGCTTTAAACGGCACTCTTAGTCCCCTCTCCTCGCGCACCAGGAAACAAAGAGACAAGAAAAAGTCTCTTGCCTCTTCGGCAGCTCCAGACCTTTTCCCGGACTCCCTCCCGGCTAGCTGTGGTGCACTAGCCCCCTTCAGGCTGTGTTCACGCAGTCAACCCCAGTCCTCTCCCTGTGATCAGACCAAAGCCCGAGCCTCAGCTCCCAGCCCCTCCCGCCCCGGTGGGTGAGCAGACAAGCCTCTCGGGCTGGTGAGTGCGGGTCGGCACCGCTCCTCCGTGCGGGAACCTCTCCGCTTTGCCCTCCACACCCCCGTTGCTGCGCTCTCCTCCGCGGCCCCGAAGCTCCCCCCTCCGCCACCCGCAGTCTCTGCCCACGAAGGGGCTTCCTAGTGTGTGGAAACTTTTCCTCCTTCACAGCTCCCTCCCATTGGTGCGGGTCCCATCCCTATTCTTTTGTCTCTGTTTTTTCTTTTTTCTTTTGCCCTACCCAGGTACGTGGGGAGTTTCTTGCCTTTTGGGAGGTCTGAGGCCTTCTGCCAGCGTTCAGTAGGTGTTCTGTAGGAGTTGTTCCACATGTAGATGTATTTCTGATGTATTTGTGGGGAGGAAGGTGATCTCCACGTCTTACTCTTCCGCCATCTTGAAGCTCCCTTTTTCTCTTTTTAAATGTAAAAAAAATTTGGGGGGGTTAGATTTTTAAAGGATAAAGTAGAAATCACTATATAATTGCAAGGTATTGATATTGATATCCTCCAAAGTAACTAGATTCTTTGTACTGTCTCAATAATAGAAATTCCACTTTGCCATTGTGTTCAGGGGAAAATTCTAGCATTTTCCCATGAATGAAACTTTGTTATTCTGTTTCTTTGGCTTTGAAAATGTCGCATAACTCAGGGAACTGGGATCATGTCATCAGAGAATTTGGCATAAATATATTTACCAAATGCTTGTTCTTTTAAATTCTCTCTGGCAAAGTGGCCATTTAATCAATGGAGTGAGAAAATAGAGATTTAGTCTAGAACTTAATTGGACTAAGATTGAGGGTAGGAGCTGGAAGAATCTGTAACATTCGTTAGTCTGTGGTTTCTCCAATTTTATAAATAATTATTGTTGACTAATGAAGCTATCTCGTACCTTCTCTGTTCCATGTTTGGAAACAGAAACACAGAAAATCCACTGCTTTGAGATTGCTGTTCTAAGGTGATTCTATTTGGTAAAGATGCCAAGGGAACACAATTAGTCATGTTCATGAATTACTAGTTAAATCAAATCGGCTAGCCTACCATAAGAAACTAAGAAAGTTATGAGGAACCAAAAATGCCAAGGTGGTAAAATATGGAGGCACATTTGCAATTGTGAATTATTCAGAATGTAAATATACAATTTATTCCTGCTTGTTGCTGTAATAAATCTTTACCAATGGAACTCTATTAGTTTGAAGTTTGGAATGATTTGGAGTCTTGGCTGAGATTTGTCCTTTTTTTCATTATGAAGATAGGGCTTGCAAAGCAAGTTAGTAGTCACACAATGAGGATAATGTTTCTGAAAGTCCAGGTCCTCTGCTGCCTTTCTTTTTAGATAAATAATAACGGTCATCATCACATTTTTTAACCCAGAAAAAGAAGAGAATACAAAGGCAGGCCTTTCACACATGAAGCAAAAGGAATAAAACCCTAAGACCACTGGAAAGAAAAGAAGAGATGAAGAATTCAAGGACATAATGGGCAAGAGGTGAGTCATGAGCAATGAGCAAACATGTTGGTAAATGTTTACCATAGTATTTGCCAATTTCTGTTGTGTAAATAGATTATGGACAATTTCAAGCCACCAATCTGAAGTCACTGAGTGGAGAGTTGGAAAGATACATTACACATAAATAACTTCAAGGAAATAGATATTAGTAAAGTCTATTTTATTGGAAAAATACTAATAAAACTAGAAAAAATGTATTAAAATTATTAGGACATGATGAGTTGGAGTATTTATTACCTTTGTTCTTAATGTAATTAATTTAAATGTAAGTTCAATAATTTAATTAAAAATGCTGTCTGTGTTTAACAGCTGGCTGGCAACATCCCTGAAAATATAATGGTCAGCTTTCATGAGCTGGTATAAGCTGGCTCCAGTATACCACTGGATCTTGGTTACATTCTCTCTCCCAAAACTGAGACCCTGGGGGACAGCAAAACATATCCAAATAAATTTTGGGGAATCCAAAAATATCGGGTCTTGAACTCCGATTTCCTGGATTCTGAAGAGATTATACGAATCTTTCAGGGAAGCCCTGAATTCAGAATGGTGTCATGGACGATATGGTTGGCAGCATAAAAGCCGCAATGTTCTTAGAGGAATTGAATAGACCAGGGCTAATTTTCTCAATTGCGTGAAGCCTATTTGTGGTATCCATAAGCTCCTGTGTGACCAGATAGTGTGACAAGGAAATGTTGAGAAAACTGATAGAACAGAAGGGGCCTTGACTAGATGCTATGACAGGAACACGTATTTCATAATGGTTGTTAACATAAAGCCTCAAAAGACCAGAAGGAAAGACTGGTTGAAGATGAATACCTGTTGAGGATGCTTAGTAACTCACTAGGACAAAGCATATCACATGCAGCCAGCATGATGTGAAATGGCAGTTTCTGGATCAGTGGCACCACCCTACCACCTCTACGAGTATTTGGATGGATCTCGAAATGGAGAAGGTAGAATAGAAGCCCTATGGGGCTATGGGGAGCCATAGCTTGTCTGGGGAGCAAAAATAGTCTTGATAGGGAGTTTACATTTTGAGCTACTGAATATTTAGCTCAAATAATAATATTAATAGGAAAGTTCAAGATATTTTTCTTTAGTCACTGAATTAGGGGCAGGAAAGCAAGAAGAACTCATAGAAAATAAAGTTACATTTTTGAGGTATATCTGAGTTCTAGCAGGTAAATTTCAATTCCTCTATAGTCAGCACCTGTTTGTAAGGAGAATGTTTCCATTAAGTCATTCCTCAAAAATCTCTGTACAAATTATGTATTTGAAATAATAATTTGTAAATTTTGTTTCATTTCCAAGTAAATTTCTGGCCAAGATTTCCCATTACATTTCTGTCTCGTGTTTGTAAAAGCCTTGAAAAACCCCAGGTTTATGCTTTCAGTCACCTCCAGAGCAGTGGGTCTAAATCTGAACTTCTTATTCTCCTTTCTTCCCCACCATCTGATTTCACAACTAATTCTTCCCTATCTAACAGGGTGCCAGAATTGTTCCAGTTCTCTTGGCTTACAACTTTGATGTAACCATTTATTTCTTCCTTTCCCTAGATCCACATGTCCAGTCAGTCAACAGGCTCTTTCAATTCTGCCCTCATGGTGACTCATATCTCTTTATTCCTTCGGATTCCTCCTCTCTTAACTGTAATCCAGGTCCCTTTCACCTCATGTTTAAATAACTATGGTAGCCTCCTAGCTGTTCTCTCTGTCTTCAGCCTCTGCTGTTCCTTCATCCTGCTAAAAATAATGCTTGTGTGATCTTCCTAGTGACCTCCATTTATCACCCTGCTCTTAGTCCGCAACAGCTCTCTATCAGCTCTTGCATTAGTCCAAATGCTCAGCGTGGCAGTCACCGTCTTCCACCAGCCAGTTTGTTGTTTTTAACAGAGCATTGTAATTCTTTCCTGTCACAAGCCGTTTTTTATGTCAAGCAACTTGCCTTTCTGTTGTATTCATTCCCTACTTGTCACTCATTTCTCTAGCCTTCCCTGTCCTTCTCCCAAAATTCCCTTATCTCTACTCATGAAAAGCCTATATTCTCTCAGCTAAAGTCACCTCTTCCTCTAAACTTTCCTGACTTCCCCAGGCCTCGGGAAGATGTCCCACTCGGAATATCTAAAACATTATAATATGCATCATACGAAATGTCACTTGATTAGAGATTTTCTTTTCTGTCCATTATTTGTCACAAATGTCAAAATAAATTGTAAAGTACTTAAGAACAAAGTTTAGATCTTCTCTTTCTTTTATAATCTCCATAACACTTAGCATAATCTTGGGCATATGTATTGATATTTTCAAAATTATTGGAAAAGCAAATTAATAAACCAATAAATAAATATCCATTAAGCAAATCTTATTGACTTGGTTTATTGCAATATACATTTAAGTAAAAAACCTTTATTTCTTTAAGGGCATTCATTAATTGAACCTGGCCTTCTTCTAACCAGTCTAAATTGAGATATTTACACGCAAAGGAAACTTTTACAAAGAAAAATCTAGAAACATTATGTGCTATAAATTAGTACTAACTAGTTTATTTTTGTGGTTCCATTTTGGTCAATATGCTTGATTTTTATCATAGGAAAATAAAACTACTGACCCATCACCAACCTATTAACCATCCCTTAAGTTGTTTTACTATACAGGATTAGATATTGACTGGTTTATTCATTCATTTATTCAGCAAATATAAATCAGACACCTGTTTGTGTCAAGCATGGGTCTAGAACCTACCTATGTGGCAATGTAGATATGATACCTTCTTTCACAAAGCTTAGACTCTTTCAAGAATATAAGTCATAAACAATAATGAAAAAAACCAAAATACTGTAGAGGCAGTGGAGGAGTAAAGTGGAAGAGCAAGTTCTGGAGTTATGCTACTTGGGTTTGATACTGGACTAGTTCAAGGCTTTCTAATTGTGTGATACTGGCAAATTTTTTAAACTTATCAAGCCTCACTTTCGTCATTTGAAAACTTGGAATAAATTTAGTCATCATGAAAATCAAATTTTAAAAATGTAAATTTCTAGAACTTAGAGAGTCATCTTAAGTACTGACAGTTAATTTGTATAGATACAGTTGGAATTTTAATAACAATCACTAACAGTGTAATGAAGGAGAAGTACAGGGCGACAGTGCAAGGGCAGAGAGAATCAGGGAGGTTTCCCTTAGGAAGTGAGAAAAGGAGTAACTTAAAAATGAAATAATGGGATTGGAGGTTGAGTTAATCCACAGAAGAAGATAGAATTTTACAAGAAGAGCAAGAGTTATGATGTGGAAGAAGAAGGGAGCGGGTCAGGAATTCAGGAGAGGGAGAAGAACACTAACTTCTATTTTCTGACCTTCTGGGAAACTTGGTGAGCAGCAGCTACAGCCAGGGAAAGTTCAGGAGAGAGCCTGGTTTTATTAAGGACAGCAGGTAATGAAAGTGTTAAGGCCATAAGAGGGCTTGTTTAAAGTGGGACATATTTTACCTACAACATACGAAGGACTCATCTTTGAGTACGATGTGTCAGCGAGTGATGTAATAGGAAGCTACTCACACTTCAGGCAAACAACTAGAATAAATGTCATTTAAAAAAAATATATGGATGGAATGGCTTTTATGTTGACACATCTTATGATTTATGGGTGCATTGTTTTTCTCCTATTTTGTAGCATTACAGGCATTACAAATAACTGTTCACTTGGTGATCCGTTATGTTAAAAAAATTCTTGTCCTTGGCCCTTTTAAGCTTGTATAGTGCTTCATAACAATGCATTAGGCTTTTAAAATAAAATTTCTTGAATTTAGTTTCTTTATATATTTTTTAAAACTTCTTTTTGATTTATAAAGCTCTTTTGGGAAAAACAGGACAAGTTTCCATTAGACCATTATTATTTAGAATTAGAACATTTATTACTTAGTATATTTCCTATCTGGAGTGTAGGTGTAGCAATAGCTATGGGGGACTTGCCATATCCCTTTAGCTCATCTCTGCACACCAAACCCTGCTTAATGAATTCTCTGCTACTTTCTGCCTGAGGGCTCTTTACTGACCCTGGGAAAAACTTAGCTTATGCAAAAAGCAAGTCAGAAATGCCAGAAAGTTAATGCTGCTAGAGTAGCCCTCTGCCTTGGACAGTTGGGGAGTTGATGGAAAGATATTTCTCACTTTCTCTACTGTCAGTTGGAATAATTCCGAGATGTGTTCCACATTGTCTCCTAGAGATCCAAGGTGGAATTAAGTCACATTTGTCTACCCTGCTAACCAGGGTGATAATCCACATGATATAGGCTTAATTCCTTTCCCCGTCTCATTCCCAACTGCCCTACCAATGTTTCTTGGGATCACCTCCCAAGTAAATTACATGCACTCAACTCGTCTCTGGAGCTGCTTCTGAGAGAACACAATCTAAAATGGTGGGGGAGTAAAAACTGTAGAAAAGATACTTTTGAACTCAACATATAAAAAACAGAGTTTTATCATAAAGATGCACAATGTTGTAAATATGAAAGTTCTAAATCAAAGAACTTGGTTTCAGATCATCTCCATATTTTCCCTCTATTTTCTTTCTCTCAAAATAACAGCAGTAACAGCAAAAACTAAAATTTGTAGAAATTTTTAAATTATAAAATTATGAAGTTAGTACAATATATGCCAGGCCATTTTCTAAATATTTTACACATAAAATTCCCTTAATTCTCATAACATCCTTGTAGTGTACCATCAAGTAGATGTATGATAATGGTTGATATACCAGCATCCCAATTTTAAAGAAGTAAAGTGAGAAGTTGAATTTCTTACCCAGAATCATAATGCTAAAGGGTAGGTATAACTCAAGCAGTGAGATCTCAAAGCACATGCTCATAAACACCATGCTATGAAGCCTCTGTGCAACTGTATCTGTAACTATCACTTCGATAGCCTCCTGCCAGCCATGACTCCTGCATTATCATTCTATTCATACCTGTCTATAACCTCCAGAACTATCAACCAACTGTCCCCTTGGAATCTCTTCTTAGATGTCCCCCAAATCAGAGCACTTCAAACTAGATGTATTCAAAATCAAACAAATGATTTTTCGCTCCAAATCTGATCCTCTTCTATATACTAAATTTTGGTTAGTATTGCCAACATTCAATCAGTGCAAACACAGAAAGGTTGAGGATATTACCTTCTATTCTTATTTTTCTGAGAGTTTTTATTATGAATTAATGTTGACTTGTCTTTAGATGCTTTTTCTGCATCTAAGGCAATGATCATATGGTTCTCTTCTTTATTCTGTTAAAATGGTGAATCACATCGACTGATTCTTTTTTTCAAATGCAATATAGTTGATGTACAATGATATGTTAGTTTCAGGTGTACTACATAGTGATTTGACATTTGCATACATTATGAAGTTGTCCCCGCAATAAGTCTAGTAACCATCTGTCCCCATGCAAAGTTATTACAATATTACTGACCATATTTCTTATGCTGTATATTACATCCCCATGGCTTATTTATTTATAACTGGAGGTTGGTACCTCTTAATCTCCTTAATCTATTCAACTCACCTCCCACCCCTCTCTCCTCTGGCAACAACCTGTTTGTTCTTTTCATCTGTGAGTCTCTTTTCATCTTGCTTCATTTGTTTGTGTTTTTTTTAGCTTCAACGTATAAGTGATATCATACACTATTTGTCTTTCCCTGTCTGACTTATTTCACTTAGCATAATACCCTCTAGGTCTATTCATGGTGTTGCAAATTGCAAAATTTCTTTTTTTTTTTATGGGTGACTAATATTTCATTGTATATAACACATCTTCTTTATCCATTCATCTATTGATGGACACTTAGGTTGCTTCCATGTCTTGGCTACTGTAAATAATACTCCTATGAACTCAGGGTGTGTATTTTTTCAGATAGTGTTTTTATTTTCTTGATTTGCACTTATTCAGCTACATGTACTGAAAAGAGAGCTGGTCTCTTTTTCATCTTGTGGTCAGCAGCTTTTAATCAGGGACTAATTATTCTTAGTTAATGGTAACAGGGACATTTAATATATGGATCTGGGTTTTTTAGCATTCTTCCCTATTTAACAATACATTCCAGAATGGAAGATTTCCACTCCTGCTCACACCCCAGGCTTGGGGTAGAGGAGTGACCTGAAGTTATGCTCCCTGATAGAAAAACCACCAACATAGGCATAAGACTAGCTGAAAACTTGAATATATGACATAAATTTATGGCTCTCAGCTTCCCATTCTTTAAATTAGCTGGAAGGATTGGGTGACTTCTAAGAACTATTTTAGAGCTGTTGTCTATCCATTAATGGCCCTGGAATTCATGACTCCACTCAGCAAATACTCTTGAATCATTTAATTTGTGTCAAGTCATATCCTAGACTCTGAGATAAAAAAATTAAAGATATTGTCTCTACTTGTTGGTAACTGTGGTAGATTGTATTATTATTCAGCAAATATCCACTTTCCCCTTCAACCGCTTTGTCTAAGGAGGATACTTCCCCGTCCCATTCATGTTGGGCATGGACAGTTGTTGGAGGAGGTCATTGAAAGGATGTGATCACTAGTTAACCTATGAGCAGGATCCAGGCAACCAGAGGCTCCTCAGCCCCCTCTTTTGTCCCTGGAATGTGCATTCTGCCCACCAGTCCCACAGTGGGAGCCATTTTCAAGATGCAGCCTCGAGAGAGCAATGTGTTGTTGAGACCACCTGGATGGTATATGTGACTGAATGCAGTGAAAGACTTTATATAAACTCTTAAGATTTTTGTGGACAGATGTGGAGATTGACTCATCTTGCAGCCACCTATAACAAGCTTCCTGTGTAAGTTCCCTTGCTTATTAAACCTGCTGCCTATTAATCTGGGTAGCCTCCCTCATTTTTTGGTTTATCCTGTTCTCCAGGTACAGGGGCCAGTTTGTGTACCCATATCAGTGAAATGTGAACAGACCTGAAGTACACAGGCTTTAAATATCATCCATTATTCAAAGAGAACCACTGCCCTCTAGCTGGACACCAGAACTAGAGCACATGGAGCATTACTGACCCTGAACCAGATGACCCTGGTGAACCCAGCCAAGGCACAGTCAACGCTCAGACCTAAGAGAGAGAAATAAATATTTGTTATTGTAAGCCATGAGATTTTCTGTTTGTTTCTAGCTGCAGCGTAAGCTGGCTAATACAACAGTTTATAATCTAGTAGGGAGACATATCATCTTCCCATAAATAATTTTAATGTAATGTGAAAAGATTTTTCATATGTAAAGCCTTTAAAGATCTTAATCTAGACTGGTTTACTACTTCATTATTTTATTTAATTCCTGCAATCATGCTATTATGCTTTACTTCTTCTTTATATCTGAAGAACTTGAGACTCAAAGAAGATGCATTATTTCCCTCAAATTTACCCAGTTAGAGTGGGTAGAGCTTTGATTCAAATCTAGGACCTCTGAATTTTTAATTCAAACTCTGAGTTCATGTTATATATCATTCTCTTGCCTCTGGCATAAGTGTTTTGGTTGTTATGTAGTCAGTCAGGTTTTTACATGCGGGCTCTTAGAGAAATTAACAATGGCTGATTTAGGTCAAAAGATATTTATTTTTAAAAAGCTGGAGGATCTCAAATAACCAATGAACAAGCTAAACAACCAAGCCCAGAGCAGCCTGGATCAGTACTCTAAATCATCCCCAGAACTACATTTTTTCTACCAAGCACTAGGTGCAGTAAGTTGGGCCAGGACACTACAGCATCAGACACTGAATGCTATTGCTGTTACTAGCTCCGCAGGCATACTGCCCTTGAAATTTTGATCTTGTTGCAAACAATCCTGCAGCCACGACCAAAGAGAATTCTCCATGACATTCTCTTCTTCGTGTTCTTTGCTCCAGAAGCAAAGTCTGGGACAGTGATGATTTTTAACTTAAGGACCTAGGTCCCAGGATTTTCAGCTTTATTCATACAAGAGGAAATTTCTCCCAAATATGTAAATATTTCTGATTATAGGGATCTAAAATATTGACAAACAAATGCTTAGATGAATAAAAAATAGAACTATTTTTACAAATGTTCTTCTTGAAGCTGCAAGGTAGGACAGGCTACCCTGTGTGTGCCTTCCTTTCCTTCTGGGATATTAGGTGGCTTAGGGCTCTTACCTGAGCTGGAGTCGCTGGAGCGAGGCTGGATATGGGAGATGTAAGTTTCACCTGTGCTTAGAAACATGGAGTAAAGCGTAAATCTGTTCTAAGGGAGGAGAGCTTGGGAAACAAACGGACTGTCTAAAAGCATCAAATTGAAGCAGAGAGGCTGGATGTTTAATCCATACCTCAAGGCAAAATATTTTGTAGTGTGCCAGCCTTTTCTAGATGTCTGGGCCACCTGTGTGTTTGCAAAGACATTTGTTAAGGTAATATATATATATATACAGATACCTAAGATCATTTAAAGGTGGTTTTAAAATATTCTGTGTTGACTTTCAAACTTGGTCTTCTTTTATATGTTATAAATGGACATCCTAAATTATTGGAAAGCACAAGCATAAGATATTTAAAGGAGTGTGTTCTACTATATATAAAATAGATAACGATAAGGACCTACTGTATAGCACAGGGCACCCTACTCGATACTCTGTAATGGCCCATATAGGAAAAGAATCTAAAAAAAGAGTGGATATATATATATATATGTATATATCTATAACTGATTTATTTTGCTCTACACCTGAAGCTAACACAACATTGTTAATCAATTATACTCAAATAAAAATTTTAAGAAAACAAACAAGAAAAACCAAGTGCTTTTGTAAAATCCATGCGGATAGAGACAATGTCTGTGGTTTATTGTTATTCCCAGTATCTAAAAGAACACTCAATAAATATTCGTCAAATAAATGAATGAAATAAATAAATTAGTAAATAGATCTAAAAAAAAGAGTGTGTTAACTTGCTTTGGCTGGGATTCTAGAATGGGAAAAAGGCATGACCATGGATGGAAACATAATTATATGCAGAGGCTAATATGTAATTGTTTTAAGTAGGTGATAATAAACAGCCTTGGTAACCCACGCACCTATGGTCAACTAATCTATGACAAAGGAGACAAGGATATACGATGGAGAAAAGACAGTCTCTTCAATAAGTGGTGCTGGGAAAACTGGACAACTACATGTAAAAGAATGAAATTAGAACACTCCCTAACACCATACACAAAAATAAACTCAAAATGGATTAGAGACCTAAATGTATGACCGGACAGTATAAAACTCTTAGAGGAAAACATAACAAGAACACTCTTTGACATAAATCACAGCAAGATCTTTTTCGACCCACCTCCCAGAGTAATGGAAATAAAAACAAAAATAAATAAATGGGAGCTAATGAAACTTAAAAGCTTTTGCACAGCAAAAGAAACTATAAACAAGATGAGATGACAACCCTCAGAATGGGAGAAAATATTTGCAAACGAATCAACAGACCAGGATTAATCTCCAAAATATATAAACAGCTCATGCAGCTCAATATTAAAGAAACAAACAACCCAACCCAAAAATGGGCAGAAGACCTATGTAGACATTTCTCCAAAGAAGACATACAGATGGCCAAGAGATACATGATAAGTTGCTCAACATCACTAATTATTAGAGAAATGCAAATCAAAACTACAATAAGGTGTCACCTCAGACCGGTTAGAATGGGCATCATCAGAAAATCTACAAACAACAAATGTTAGAGAGGGTGTGGAGAAAAGGGAACCCTCTTGCACTGTTGGTGGGAATGTAAATTGATACAGCCACTATGGAGAACAGTATGGAGGTTCCATAAAGAACTAAAAATAAAATTACCATAGGACCCAGCAATTCCACTACTGGGAATATACCCAGAGAAAACCATAATTCAAAAAGACACATGCACCCCAATGTTCATTGCAGCACTATTTACAATAGCCATGTCATGGAAGCAACCTATATGCCCAATGACAGACAAATGGATAAAGAAGAAGTGGGGGGGCTTCCCTGGTGGCGCAGTAGTTGAGAGTCTGCCTGCCAATGCAGGGGACACGGGTTCGAGCCCTGGTCTGGGAGGATCCCACATGCCGCGGAGCAGCTAGGCCCGTGAGCCACAATTGCTGAGCCTGCGCGTCTGGAGCCCATGCTCCGCAACAAGAGAGGCCGCGATAGTGAGAGGCCCGCGCACCATGATGAAGAGTGGCTCCCACTTGCTGCAACTGGAGAAAGCCCTCACACAGAAACGAAGACCCAACACAGCCAAAAATAAATTAATAAATAAAAAATTAAAAAAAAAAAAAAAGTGGTACATATATATGATGGAATATTACTCAGCCATAAAAAGGAACAAAATTGGGACATTTGTAGAGACGTGGATGGACCTAGAGACTGTCATACAGAGCGAAGTAAGTCAGAAAGAGAAAAACAAATATCATATATTAACACATATATGTGGAATCTAGAAAAATGGTACAGATGAATTGGTTTGCAAGGCAGAAATAGGGACACAGATGTAGAGAACAAACGTATGGACACCAAGTGGGGAAAGTGGTGGGGGGGTGGGTGAGTGGGATGAATTGGGAGATTGGGATTGACATATATACACTAATATGTATAAAATAGATAAGTAATAAGAATCTGCTGTATAATAAATAAATAAAATTCAAAAAACAAAAAACAAAACAAAACAAACAAAAAAAGAGCCTTGGTGTAGTGTTGTTTTTTTTTTCATTATCTTGTGCTTGGGTTTTTCCTCTGTGGTTTGTAGGAATACACACACATCCAGCCTGTGTGAGGTCTGTGGGTTGTCCCCTCCAATCCTCTTAGTGGTTCTTTGTTTGGCCTCGGATGGTTCCCTCACATACGTGAGCTGATCAATACTCAGCCACAGACTAGAGGAGGGCCCTCTGCTGGTTACCCTCTCAGACTCCTGTCCCCCTGTGCAGGTCTCTCCTCATCAGTACAAGGCCCGGTGAACTCCAGCTGGCTTGATATCTCTGGATTCCCAACTCTGTTTCCTCAGCCCTGGGAGACTGCCAGTCTTCACTTGAGTTTTCCTCTCTTTCCCAGGCCAGAAATTTTTATCCCGGCTATAAACTGGGCCCACCTCATTTATTTTCCCTCTCTCAGTAATCACTGTCCTACCCTGCCTGAGATCCAATGTCTGAAGGGCTATTGTTTTATTTAGTTTGTCTTGTTTTTTTTGTTGTCTCACAGAGTCCCTGTTACTCCTTCTTGGCCCCAAACAGAATGTAATTGTAATTGTACAGATAATCTGTGTTATTATCTTTAACAACAACAACAAAAAGTGTGTTTTTTAAAAATACATTGTTGTTGTTTCTTCAAAGCTGTAATTAAATTGATGTGCTTCTTGATGGCATTTTAGACTTGTGAAAATACATTGTATGCAGCAGTGAAAAAATATAATTGATGATTATGCCCAAAGGCAATGTGTGATTAAGGATTTTATAACATTTTTAGTTATCTAAGTATAGACACCCCCCACCATCACCCTTAAAAGTTGCCATATGGGCAAATTTCACACAGTTGGCTTTATTTGGCAAATGTTTCTAGGGATGCTTGGTGTATGAGAGTAAGTCTCTGTCTATATTACATAAAATAGAAAGAATAGCCTTATGATTTTTGTCTTTCTCTCAGCCAGTAAAATAGTTTCTGAAAAAGTACTTAACTTTATAGCTTCAATTTCTTTTTTAAAAATTTTTATTGAAATATAGTTGATTTACATTGTTGTGTTAGTTTCAAGCGAACTCCAGCAAAGTGATTCAGATATATATATGTGTGTGTGTAAATGTATATATATATATATATATATATATATATATATATATATATATATATATATGTATATATATATATATATATATATATTCTTTTTCAGATTCTTTTCCATTATAGGTTATTACAAGATATCTACTCTGTGCCGTACAGTAGGTCCTTGTTGGTTATCTATTTTATATATAGTAGTGTGTATATGTTAATCCCAAACTCCTAATTTATCCCTCCCCTCCCTTCCCCTTTGGTAACCATAAGTTTGTTTTCTATGACTGTGAATCTAATTCAGTTTTTAAAATAAGTTCATTTGTATCTTTTTTTATATTCTACATACAAACGATATCATGTGATTTCACATGTCTGGCTTACTTCACTTAGTATGAGAATCTCTAGGCCCATCCATGTTGCTGTAAATGGCATTATTTCATTTTTTCTTTTTAGCCTCAACTTCTTAAGTTTAATTAAGATATTACTTATAGATTATATCTCCAGCCTCATTGTATATCTACCAAGGGCAGGCAACCTTGATTACTCCATTCACTACACCTTTAGAATTATTTTGATCATTGTCTGATGGATCAGAGATTATCACTGCATATTTTAGCTCAGTATGAAGGTTAAGAACTTCCCTTTAGTGAGACAATCATAACATAGTATTGAAATAAACTTTATTCAATTTAATAACATTAAATTTTTAAGAATTTTTGACTGAATAACAGCTGCAATCTAGAAAGAAAGTTATGTAGGGAGCAAACAGTGAGGAGTCCTGTCATGGGCTTATGTAATTTCTGCTACTCTGGGTCTCCGTGACAGCATCTTAGTCTCCTAGAATAATTTTACAACAGAGTAGACAGGTATAGAAAGATTGGGTCACTTCAGTTTTTACAGGAAATTGGGGAACACCTGGAGTTTCAGTACACAGATATTTTTCTCCTGGTTATCTATATCATTTTCCCAGAGAAGGGATGCTTTGAGGGGCCAGTTACCCTTAACAAAGAATCAATGTCTTGAGATGGTACCAAAGGATACACTTTCATTATTTCACACTCTTGGAAGAGGGGAAGTTTGACTCTTTGGGCTACAAGTAACAGAAACAATGGCTACTTAAAGGACATTGCATATAATGGGATGAGACAATCAATAGCAGCCATAAACCCAGTGCACATTTCCACTTCTTTTTGCCTGCCATATGC
This sequence comes from Eschrichtius robustus, assembly GCF_028021215.1. Taxonomy (NCBI): domain Eukaryota; kingdom Metazoa; phylum Chordata; class Mammalia; order Artiodactyla; family Eschrichtiidae; genus Eschrichtius; species Eschrichtius robustus. Next base: position 34,074,002 of record NC_090825.1, read on the forward strand.
ATTCTCATACCTCCACTGACTGGCTTCCCCTGTGTGTAGTCTATGAAGGAGAAGACAGCACTCCACAACTGACTTCATATGCTACAAGTCACTCAAAGGTAAGGACAGATTGGCAGTCCCAATTCTTAATTCCCAGAGGAGAGAATATGAGTAGCCAGCTTGGTCAGGAGTTCACTTATGGTCAAGTGGGGGATTGCATTACTGTAAAGAGCCCATTCTTATCGATTATTATCTGCAGAGGGAGCAGGTCCCAGAGAAGGAAAAATCATTGTGAAAAAAAGGTCTAAGCATCTATGAACTGAGATGTGTTCATGGAAAGGGAGGAGAAGGGGATATATTATCAATTTGAAAAGTTAATATCATGAGGATGCTGTGCAGTAAAAAGAAAAAAAGAAAAAAATCTGTTAAATGTGATTTGGGGTTAAGAATCTGAGAATCCTTTCAAGTCCTCAGACTGGACTGTATTATCCAGACTGCTAAGCCCCTCTCAACTCTCGCCCCTTCACTGACTGAAATCAGAGAGCCTCTCTGCTGATGAAATGTTGTGGTTTGGCAGCAGCTAATCTGTATATCATACACTGGGGGTTCTCAATCTTGAATTCAAATTGTCTGGCGTTAAGCTTGTCTGGTTTTATGCTAAGATCTCATGCCTCTAGTGACATTGATAATCTTACCAACTGTAGCATGCTCCGTACCAATCTTCTTTTTTTCCTTGAACTTCTGCACCTTTGAGTTGTTATTAGAGAAACTGAAGGCCAATCTATTCCTTGATAAAATGGAACAGGTTTGACAAGTGGGTAAAGGAACAGTTGTCTTGCGATGTAGTATCAGTGGGAGGTTCCTATACTCCTTCCCTCCCAGTCTATCTTCACTTTTTTGTTTCTTGGTTGTCTGAATGAGCTAGGCTTTCTGCAGTTTAAATGAAAGCTTTCACCTTTGCTACCCAACAAATACTACAGCAGGTAATACTTCAAACTTTTAGTGATATTTATACTTTCATATAAGGAAAGTGTCTGAGAACAGGCTTAAGTGTAAGGCAGAGATACCACTAAGAAAGGAGAAGTCACTAACACTGAAGGTCCACAAAGAGCTACCACCTCCTCTACCCATCTATGTGCATCTGTGTACACATACTCAGCCCTCCCTGCTATGGATGGTTTTAACAGTCTATTCTCCCAATCTATTCTCCTAACATATGTACCAGATCTCATCTGCTCTTGCTTAATCAGGAAGGTTCCTCTGATTTATCTCCCTTCTTTTTTGTTGATCATCAATTTCTCTCTCCCTGTTGGGTGGTTCCTATGAACACATACGCAGGCTCTCATTTTTCCCATCTTAAAACCAAAACAAAATAAAACAATCACTCTCATTTTAACCTCCAGCTACTCTCCAATTTCTCTGCTTATGTTTTCATCAAAACTTGAAGTCACCTATTTTTATGCCAGTTTTTCTCTTTTCATCATTTAATCTCTTCTGTTTCTTTGACAGATACAATGATTAAAAATAAAAAAAGAAGTTAATACTGTCAGCATAAAAACTTTTTAATCAGATTCAAAACTTCATATAGAAAAACATTTTTACATAAACACTAGCATTTTTTCTATAAAACACCATGTTTCCACCAAATTATAAAACCTGATATGATTTTGAAAAAAAATGAAGAAAAACACCACAGAGATGGTCCTCAGAAGCAAAAATTTAAATTGCTTTAATTCCCCTGATCACTCGATGACATATTTGTGGTATCATCCAAATCTTGATTAAAGTTCTTACTAATGCATTATGATAAAAACAAAGATAAAACAAATTTGAAAACCATGATTTTTGTATTGCCTTACAAAGCCTAAATATCCAAAGGAGATCTGTAAAGTCAATTTTTATAAATTTCTCTATTCCATGTGCAATGGAGAAGGATTTTGTTCTTTATTCAAATTTTTTTAGGTTCAGGTCTCTGCATTGTAGCAGTTTCATGATTTTATTAAATGTTTTTATTAGCTAAAATATGAAGCACTCACATTTAAATGAAAGTGGGAAGGTTACATACTATTATAGGAAAAGCTTCAGACTGGAAGGCATATCTGTCCCTTTCCAAATGTTAGACCTTGGGACCCAGTCGTTCAAGTTCTCCGGTGCTGTAGTTTGGAAATACAGATGATTGTTGTGAGGATTAAGTTAATGGCAAAGAGTTTTCTAACACAAAACTAAAGTATATTTCAACTAACTATAATGTAATAGCTGAAACGCAGTTCAAAGCCAAATAATTATTTTATCTATTTTACTTTCCAGCATAACTCAAAAAATTGAGAACAGAGAAATACACAGTGAAACTCAACTTCACCATAAAGGATTTACAAAAATATTTTTGAAAGCTCACATGGATCTATTTATGTGAAACAGTTTTAAAGCTAGAGACTTGTTGGATGGAAGTAGCAATATCTAAACATGAAGAGTGAGATTAACCAAGATGTTCATGAGTTTTTTAGTTCAATCGTAAAGAACTGAATTCTGGGTCACTATCATGGATGAGAAATTACATCTTAAAAGCTTAAAAAAAAAGAATGTAATAAATTGATGTTGCCTTTAGGGGATAGTGCTCTAATGGACTTGGAGGTTAGTTACTTAGTCGACTGGAAAAATCATTAAATCAAACATTTGATGAAATTTAAAAGATATAAGTCCAACCTTAGTTCTTCTTCATGGAGGAAACAAACGATAAAAACGTTTACTTGGTCAAGACCAAACTAAATAGATGGTTTATTTTACCCTCTGTTCCTTGATATATGTGTGGATTTTCAGTCTGATACTTATTCCATCATCAATGTAAACAATGATGTCTGGGCTCTTAACGGGGCTATCGTTAATTTTCAATCCATTTTCCAGGTTCAACACTATTAACCCTTCACAGTTGTCCCAATGCTGAGCACTTGGAATCGTAGAAACTCTTTTGTTTTCTGGGATATGTTCACAAGTTGCCTGTAATGAGGTGAGCAGTTTCTAGCTCACTGCCACCTTACAAAAAACCAGCAGGCCCCTGGGCACAACCTTGGAGAATTTAAATTACAGTTGCTTACATTGGGTGTTAGCTATGATTTTAGGAAGAGAAAGTTTCTGAAGTTTCTGTTTCCTAATTAGTTCATTTTATCTGCCTGTGGCTGCACTGAAAAAACAAAAATTTATGCATTCTAGTTTCCTAATATCTCCCATATGTCATACCTATAAAGAAGAGGGACACCACTGGTTCTCAACAGAGGTACTGTTGACGTTGTGATGTGACAGTTCTTCATCAAGCTAGAATGTCTGGTATGCATTGAGAGTTATTTGGCATCGCTGGCTGTGCTCACTAAATGCCTGTGGCTGTCCCCAGTCATTATGACAATCAAAAACCACCTCCACATATTTCCAAGTGTCCTCTAGGGAGCAAACCACCCCCAGCTGAATAGCTAAACCTCAGAGGAAGGAAAACTAATTTTTTTTTAATGTATCGTTTATTATCCTATCCACTTATGAATAATGATTTCTAGGTTATTCACAAGTTAAAGCCGAAGTTTCCTACAGTTTAACATTTTTTTTGATAGTAACTCAGGCTAACAGTTTGTTTTTATTCTACTATGAGCTTAATATAAACTCTAAACTCAAGTTGAATATCTTTTAAATTCTCAGTCTGGGCAAATGAAGTGGCTACCAAGTAGTAAACTGATCTGGCACACACACAAAAACCCAGCTCTGTGATTCAGTTACATAATACTTTTCAAATTCTATGTTTCTGACAGGCTTTTGGAATACATAAAAATTGAATTAAAAACATCCCATTGAATGAAATATGCTAAATGCTGTAAGAAGCAAGACACCTTCTTCTGGGATGAGAAAAACTGCTACCAAAAAAGAGTTCTGTCAGTATATGATAAGTGAGCAAGCAAATTCTTTCTTTCTCTTTTTTCTTTTTCTTTCTTCCCCTCCCTTTCTTCTTTCCTCGTTTCATTCCTCCCTTCTCTCCCTCCCTTCTTTCTTCTATTGTCCATCCTTCCTTTCAAAATCCACTTTTCCTAAAGTATGTTTCACACAACTGGAGTTGAAGAACTACGGTGGGCAGGGAGGAGGAGGAAAGTACAATCAGAAAATAAAAAGGGATAAAATGTAGCAAACAAGACAATTTCTAAAGTTTGCAGTCATACTCAAGGTAGAAGCTGCTTGAAATAATTTAAACTGGAACAGGAGCTCAGGTTCGTACTGTGGGTTTTGAAGACCAGGGAGGAATTCATCCCCTGAAAGCAGGTTGCCTTCTCATTCCACTTCCTGCTTCCTGCTGCACCCTCCACAGGAGGGGCCTCCGTTCTCCTGCTTCACTCTCTTGGAGCGCTTCCAGGCCCTCACAGAGAGCAGGAAGTTTGAGTTTTCTGGGATCATTTAAAAGACCATTTTTAAGATGGTGTGTGTCTGTGGATAGTGCCTATATAACTCATTTTCCAATTTTGGGATGAAATTTAATCATTTTTTATGTTTCCTTTCTTAGTAATCTCCAAAAACTTGGAAGGCATTCTTTGATTTAGGAAGATTGAGATTCTCAGAAATTTTACTCTTCTATGTACTGCCACCCATTTCATGACTGAACTTCATGTTACTGCGTTTGGAGTCACTCTGAAACCAGGCATTAAGACATTATGAAAAGACTTAATTGAGTAGAAATATCAATATGTTTGAATATCCAATAGAAGGTATAAACACAAAACAAATTAGTTTCACCCACTCTCTGTATAGCATCCCTTCAAACAGGGGGATTTTTCTAATATACTTGATTCTTTATCCATGGATCAGGAGGTAAAATAACCAGTTTTATTTGTCAAATGATTTTGGCTAAGGTATTGTCATCTTGGCCACAACCTAAGGAAGAAAGTTATTGCAATAAGAAATGCTGGAGTATAAAGGTCAGTGTTGCTTTTGTTTTTGTTTTTGTAATTGGGATTGGATTGAAGCATAAGTCTTTAACAGCAGTGTGAAGTGACCAAGATGGAAAAGTAGCAGTGGCAAAGGGCTCTTTCATGGAGCTGTCTCCCTAACACTGACCATGGGAAGCAATGATAGTTCTTGCAGTGACCAATAGAACAAGTGACCATGTACTGGTAACTTATAGGGCAATAGTCCCACTCACTCTTCCATTTGAAAAGGATGAATCCAAACTTCAGGTCAGTTGGCTGCAAGATATTTGTTGTTTTTAGTTTTATCGACTTTGTAAAAAGTCTACATACAAATTTCAAGTAATATATCTGAACAAGATTTACTCTTCTTAAGGTCATTTGAATTCCTCAAAGTTTACATTCAAATCAAAGGTGAGTTTCACTCAAGCTTTGCCTGTGGCACTATTTTACCTTATCTGTCATCACTGTCATCTCTCCCAACTTTCTCTATGGTTTCCCTCCTCCTGGACTTCTAGTCGTTTCTCTCTAAACATCGCCTAGGCACTCAGATCTTGAGTGATAGCCCCTGAGTGTATAGTGTCCTTATTTTACAATTTACAGAGACCCGAACTTCTAAGAAATCTTTCTTAATTTCCTTCTCTATCAAAATATCTTGTGTCTCTTTATGGTTTTTGATGCAAGCTACCTAACTGTAACCAAATCTGCTAAATTACTCTTTGGGGATCAAAGGGTCAGCATGTCTCCCTTCCAGGTAACATTTGTATGTTTTAATAGAGGTCACCTGGAGCCATAACACATAAACTTAAATAGAGATGGGACTTCCCTCCTTCAATATCATGGCACATATGCATACCATTGTGGTATTGTGTTGGTCAACAAAGACCAACAGAGGTAATGTACATGGTCCTATTATCCATCTCCATCACTGGAAAACAGTATGGAACACCTGCATTTTTTGATGTATGGTTGTGAAGTTATGGGGAGGGGCTCAGCAAATATATTCATACCCAAGAAAAGCAGACCATTTATTTTCCTTTCATAACATCAACCAGAATCAAGTCTTTGCAAGCCAATTTTGAATTTGAGGCAGATAATGTTTCCTGTATCCTGCCATTATTTTTCTCCCCAGCATGTGCTCAGTGAAGATAAGTCCTGTGAATAATTATCTGACTGCATAAAACCATTAGGCCAGGTTCCAGTGAGGTACCACAGCTGTGCTAAGGACCAGATAATAGAGAAAAAACAGCACTCAGAGCTTTTCATATCATCTGTCTCCACTATGAATAGTGTAGTGGAGAGAAGACAGGATCCAAAGTGGAGTGTTCCCAACTTCCCTGAAGGTAGACTATGAGACACCAGGGGTATGGGAGCCAGCAAGTGAAGACAGCCAAGAGACTGTTCTAGGCTATGTATCTCCTCAAACCTAGAGCCTGGGATAGTTCTGTCTTTCAGTCTCTCCTCATGCAGAAGGGATGCAATCAAGATGTTACAGTTAACTTTAGCCTCTAAGGTAAATCCCAAATGCAGGATAAGTTCAATGATTCAGAAGCATATACGCTGAAATTCTTTCTCTGGAAGTGATTGTGGAGGGTGAAATCAAACCAAGTCCTTGGAATATGTGCAATTCCTTCCTAGAAAAAGCTGGGAGTTGGCTAACTGCCTGTATTGCCTCTTCTGATCAAACTGTGATGTTTTGTTTATTCAATTAATGCCTTTCCTTCTCATTAGGCTTGCTGCCACAACCAGATGGAGATGTCTCAGTCTGCCAAAAAGATGAGTCTGGCCTCTGTTTGCCTATGTCCTTGAGGCTAGCTTTTTGCTTTCTCTGTTTAATTTTTTAAAAGCTGTCTTAAAGACATGACTTCTGGCTACATTAGAACCAGAGGAAAATATCAGCAAATCCCACTGAGAAGAGTAAGTGAATAGCCTCCAGCATTTGTACCCCAAAGGTCAGATTTGAATCCAAGAGCATTTCTTTTATTTATTTATTTATTTATTTGTTTGTTTGTTTGTTTATTTATTTTTGGCTGCGTTGGGTCTTCGTTGCTGCATGTGAGCTTTCTCTAGTTGTGACGAATGGAGGCTACTCTTCACTGCGGTGCGCGGGCTTCTCACTGCCGTGGCTTCTCTTGTTGTGGAGCATGGGCTCTAGGCGTGTGGGCTTCAGTAGTTGTGGCTCACGGGCTCAGTAGTTGTGGCTCTCGGGTTCTAGAGCGCAGGCTCAGTAGTTGTGGTGCACGGGTTTAGTTGCTGTGCGGCATGTGGGATCTTACCGGACCAGGGCTCAAACCCGTGTCCCTGCATTGGCAGGCTGATTACTAACCACTGAGCCACTAGGGAAGCCCCCAATAGCATTTCTGTCTGGGAGTCAGAATCAGGATATTTTTGAAAGATGGAAGTGTTTTCTTCATAATTAAGTCAAGAGAGATGAACCTACTCACTGGAGCCTATTCTGAAAATAAACCAAATGCTTCCTATCCAACTCAAAATACTCAAGTAGAGTCAAGAGAGGTCTATACAACATCAATACATAGAGAATAAAAGAGAACTATTGATTTTTTTCTCTCAGATGATTGGTTTATGTGATCTAAACTCTTGTGGTGCCTGAACATTGTCCTGTCTTAGATTTATGCTGATACCTGCAAAAAGGAGAACATGAGAAAGATCACAGTAAGATAAGGAGTATAAGTTTAGAGGGAAGAATGAACAAGAGTTAAAAAGATTTACACAGGAAGATTTGGTGGTCTTTGGGGGCTAAATGAAGAGAAATAGCAAAGAGACCAATATGCCACCACTGGGCACAAGTGCTCACCACTGCTGCAAGGCCTGGCTGTCTCCCAAAAGTTTCTGCTCTGGTTTCTACTGTGTACACACTCGTCTTGGCTGAAGTTGAAGGAAGACCTAATTTGCATAAATATTTACCTTTAAAATATAATGTCAACAATTTCTTAATTTGAAAAAATTTGAGGAAACCATCTGTAGGCAGAAAATAATGGCTCAAGGAATTTCCATAGCAAACCATTTTGTTATCAACAAAACATTATTGAGGCAAATGTGAAAGTCTCATCCCTTTTGTCATACTTGCCTTAAGGCAAATTGCTGTTTACCTATCATCCAGGGCCTATCTGTATAGACCGATTGAACTACCTAAGAAGAAAATGTCTTTGTGAATGAGAGAGCAGGAGAGATTTCTAAAGCTTTTCTCTGATGTATAGCAACTATTAGCATTTCTTTTTGGAGGAGAATAGCTTTACTTTCATTTTTTGCATTCCTCCAAAATTACAATAGAATTTTCTGAGACACAGGCACTGCTTGGGAATGAGAAAGCTGGACTCTAAGTTCTGGTCTATGGGACCTAGAAAAGCCTGCTAAGCCCTGGTCTCAGTCTTCATATCTGGAAAATGTGGAGACTGACTTCAAGGTATTCTAAGATCAATTCCAGTGCCGGTAGTCTGGAAATCTATGCTTCTCCCTGACAGCTCAGAGAAAGAAAAGAGGTTCAGAAAAGCCATGTCTCTAGTACGTCTTGTTGATTATGAGTAATAAAAAAGTAGTCTAATACTATGGTTTGAGTAATGAAAATTTTTACTTTTGTGAACAACTATATTTTCTAGGCTCACCCCACTTAGGAATTATAGTGCAAGTGAAAGTAGAATTGGTAACCATATGTCTTAGTGTGTACATAGTTAGGGACCTTCCCCCATGGCCAAAGAAGTGTCAACGTATCACCATATGAATTCCAAAATTTGTGAAGTAGAGAGATTCTCTTCATCAAAACAGTACAGGAATTCTGGAGAAGGTGAACAAGATGCAATAAAACTGGCAGAGCTCTAGAATTTAGCATCTCAGTGGGCAAAGAGATAATCGACTAAAATGTGTTTAAAAGCAAGTAGGTCTGTGAAATGCAGAACGCATTGGTGTGGCCTCCTTTTCCAGTAACAAGCTGTGTGATGTAAGCCAAGTTCCTTAACCTCTCTGTGTCTCAGTTTTTTTGTCTATAGAAGAAGGGATTGGAGTGAATGCATTCCTAACCACTTTCAGTTCTAGAGTCTTATGACTCTGTAAGAAGAGATTAAAATGCAGTCAATTACAAATTAATAATGTAAACAAATTGTACAGATGCATATTTTAAATCCTTAAGAGAATAATTTCTTCAAAGACACTCATTTACATATAAATTATGTATAAGTTAATCAAAACTCATAGAGTCACACAACTTTAGACATGAAAGAGACCTTAGCAATCAGTACTAACTGTTGTAAAACTGTGCATTATACTTACCTATGAATGTGCCCCTTTCCTTGTGAGTTCTTTGAGGCATAAATAGTCCTGTGTTTCTTTGTATCATTAGTACTTAGACCAGAACAGATATAGAGTAGATACTAAGACTAGTTAAATAAATATTGCAGATAAAGAAACTCTGAAAAGTTCTGCTAAATTGCCCCAAATCACACAGGTAGCTAGAATGAGACTTTGCCTCTTCTGAGACTCAACCCATGGAGGGCTGGGTTTTTTTAAGGCCAAATTGAGATGGTTTTTCCAAGAAGCATCAGCAGCAGTAGCATCTATCATGAAAAGAGGCCTTCTAAGGGCTTTAAGGCAGGCCAAATAAAACTGAGCAGAGAGTAAGGCCCACAGTACATATTCCATAATTATTCATTGACAGATTTAAACCTGAATCAAGTGACCCACCTTCTTAAAAGAAATAAAATTTTATTTCCATGGTAGCTGTCCTTAGGATGGCCACCTTTATTTCTTCTGTGCTTGTATCACAAGCTACTCCCCCATCAAGAGATGAAGTCTATTCCTCCACACCCTTGAACCTAGCCCAGCCTGTCACTGCTTTGACCAATAGAGTTCAGTAAGAGCAACACCGCATCAGTTCTGGTCCTGATCTTTAGGAAGATAGCAACTTTTGCTGTGGTCTCTTGGAGGCCGAAGCTGTCATTTACAAAGTTCAGCGTCACTGCTGAAGAGGTCCTGAGACTACATGGAGACCAGGAGGAGCCCAGCCGAGTCCAATCTCCCAGCCACCGCCCCCATGTCCCCGTACCCAGGCTACCAGGCATGTGAGAAAGCCATCTTGAACCCTCCACCACAGCTCAGCTTCTAGCTAAATATCGCAAAGTGACAGCAGTCGATGACATGTGGAGCAAAGGACACAGTTGAATCCTAGTTGAATTCGCAGCAGAGAAAATCTTGAGATAAAATAAAAGATGGTAGTTTCAGGTCACTTGGTTTTGGGATAGCTTATCTGCAGTCATAAATAACTGAAACAATTCCTTGTTTTAAAAGTATATAATTCTACATTTTCCATAAATGAAAATTTTTCGTATCTCCTATTCTTATCCCAGATTAACACAATTTAGAAAGATTTAATAGTGCTGACCAATTCCAAGTTTTGCTATTTTAAAAATTTGCCCAGGATGTCAACATTAAGAAAAGCTACTATTTATTTTATAGAAAGGGAGTTTTAAAATGGTATCCATTGTGTATATAACCTATAATATCAATTTCTTTCCCAATAAATGTAGGCTTACCTCTTATAAAGAAGTCAGTTGATGCAGTGCAAACTTGCCTTGCACAGGTGTATTTGTTTGGCAAAAAGTATTTAAAGAGGACGACTGTCATTTATAGCCTGAGTACTATCGTTTTTCTTTCTTCCTCTTTTACTAACCCCTGATTTACTGTTTCTATTTTCTCTCCAAATACTTCATTCTGTTATATACGGATTCTTTCAGAAAACATTTATTGCCTCCCTCCTGCATTGCTGACACAGTCCCAAGCACTGGTGAAAAAGCCATGATGACTAAGAGCTAGACGTGTCCCTCCAGGGGCTCGCATTCGATTAGGGAAGACAAGTTAATAAACAGGGCCCATGGGGTATAGTAACTATGAAAATGTACCAAAATGGAATACATAAAAAGGAGAATGGGAACCTAGAGATGACAACAGTGCCTACAAGGGTAAGGAAATTATTCCAGAGAAGGTGAATTTGGATCTTAAGAAATAAATTTTGCAGACAAAGAAATGGTAGAGGACAGTTCAGGCAGACATTTGCAAAAGCTGGAAAAAGTATGGAAAAAATGGCAAAACTTCCATTGTGGATGTAGCAAAAGTGGGGAAGGCAGGGGAATAACAAGAGATAAATAATGGATTATGGTAGAGACGAGCTGGGGGCACAGAGTGAAGAATTCCTATGCCATAAACTTACAGTCAGTTGGCCTTTGCCCAGTGCTCCCTCTGGGGCTTTCTGACTAGGTAGCATACTTATCACCATCTACAGCTAATTAGACCAGAGCGTATACCTGCTCAAAGTCAGTCCATCCTTTGGCTTGGTTGTGACCAAGCAGATTCTCTATCTCAGACATTTGTCTTAAGATATATGGTCGGTGACTCTGCCTGACCATACAGTGTTATACACTGGATCAAATGATCATGGAGACATGCGGTTAGCTCTGATTTCATGGCAAGCTAAAGCCACAAGTAAGTTAATGATGCAGGGCAGCAGAAATGCTGCAGGCCTTGCAAAGTCTGCGGATAAGAAAATGGAGCTGTGATGCTGAGAGAGGCAGAAATGAAGGAGCAGGCAGGCAGAGTGAAAGTGAGAGTGAGAGAGGCATTGACCCACAAAGAGAACCATGGGGAGAAGATCATTTCTGAGAGGAGGGTATGGGACTGGACAGTTAGGTCAAATATAGTACAAACAGCAGCCAAATGAGGACTCGGTTTTATCCACTGGATTTGAGAATTGCTACTGACCTCAGAAAGAATGTAGTTTCAGGGGACATGTGACCAGAATTCTAGACTTTACCATTAGAAGTTCTGAGTTTACATGGAGGGTCTATGAAATAAGGCAGATGCAGTATGATGGATGCCAATGACATTCTATCAACTGGTGAGGCCGTGGGAAATGGCTGCAAGGATGAGGGGATTCAAAACATGTTCAAAAAGGCCACCCCTCTCTAAGGGATACGATGATCTTCCCTTTCCTCCACTCTATATCTCCTAATTGAGGAGGAATTGAGCTCTGCATTCTGCTTTGCATTCTCCTTAGATCTGTTGCCTTCTCTTTTGTTCATGGTCATAGCTAATGTGGGTAAGCCTGATGGATCAACTTCATCTATGTAAAACTAAGCAAGTCCCTACTGTAGTCTGACTACCATTCATATATTGAAAGATTAGGTGCAGGACCTCAGAAAACTTTACCTTTCAAAGAAACTTGTGTAGCCTGGGGCTGTGGAGAGATGGAGTGCCATGAGCTGTGTTCTGCATTGTGATTTTTCTACCACTGGGATCCTTAGAGTGTGGCTATGTTCCCTCTAGGCTGTGGCCACATATCTAGTAGAACAAATGCTGACAACATAACGAGACATTTTCTTGTTGCTGGTACAGCAGTTGATGCCTTATTCATAGCAGTTCTTGGTTCCTGTTTCCTCTGGTGGTATTGTTGCCCAACAAGAGCAGGAAGAGTGAGTGTGACAAGTAATCTATACGAGCACCAGTTATCTTGAAGAGGGTCCACAAGCCATTTGAGAACTGCTGCTTGTTGTAATGTCACATTCCATTAGTTACCCTCAAAGGATCTAGGAACTAAAATCTTTCAGGGAAACAGCTCTTGCTTTTAGAACAATCAGTAGAAATCTACTTATTTTCTATCTCAGTTTTGAAGGAGAAATGAGAAAAGAAAAAAAAAAAGAAAACAAGCAAGGAGTGATGATCAAAGGAATGAAAAAAAAAAAACAAAACAAAACCCAACAACAAAAGAATGTCCTCTGAGAAAGCTTGGAGTTGAGTTTTATTTGTTTGTTTATTACTGGCTGAGATATAAAGGAAGTTAAAAGAATAGAGCTGCCTTCTTTCGTTAATATATTAGCCAAATATAGCAAGTCTGACTGTCCTTTGCTAACCACCAGGGTGCACCAATGCACACACTATTCCAAACTTCTAACAAGATCAGTGGTTGTCCCCAACCAAAAAATGGGCAGAAGACCTAAATAGGCATTTCTACAAAGAAGACATGCAGATGGCCAAGAGGCACATGAAAAGATGCTCAACATCACTAATTACTAGAGAAATGCAAATCAAAACTACAATGAGGTATCACCTCACACCTGTTAGAATGAACATCATCAGAAAATCTACAGACAACAAATGCTGGAGAAGGTGGGTGTGGAGAAAAGGGAACCCTCTTGCACTGTTGGTGGGAATGTAAACTGATACAGCCACTATGGAGAACAGTATGGAGGTTCCTTAAAAAACTAAAAATAAAATTACCATAGGACCCAGCAATCCCACTAATGGGCATATACCCAGAGAAAACCATAATTCAAAAAGACACATGGGGCTTCCCTGGTAGTGCAGTGGTTGAGAATCTGCCTGCCAATGCAGGCGACACAGGTTCGAGCCCTGGTCTGGGAGGATCCCACATGCTGCGGAGCAACTGGGCCCGTGAGCCACAATTACTGAGCCTGCGCGTCTGGAGCCTGTGCTCCGCAATAAGAGAGGCCGTGATAGTGAGAGGCCTGCACACCATGATGAAGAGTGGCCCCTGCTTGCCACAACTAGAGAAAGCCCTCGCACAGAAACGAAGACCCAACACAGCCATAAAAAAAAAAAAAAAAAAAAAAAGACACGTGCACTCCAAGGTTCATTGCAGCACTATTTACAATAGCCAGGTCATGGAAGCAACCTAAATGCCCATTGACAGACGAATGGATAGAGAAGATGTGGTACATATATACAATGGAATGTTACTCAGCCATAAAAAGGAACAAAATTGGGGCATTTGTAGAGACGTGGATGGACCTAGAGATTTCATACAAAGCGAGGTAAATCAGAAAGAGAAAAACAAATATCATATATTAACGCATATATGTGGAATCTAGGAAAATGGTACAGATGAACTGGTTTGCAAGGCAGAAATAGAGACACAGATGTAGAGAACAAATGTATGGACACCAAGGGGGGAAAGCGGGGTGGGGGGGGTGAATTGGGAGATTGAGATTGACATATATACACTAATATGTATAAAATAGATAACTAATAAGAGCCTGCTGTATACAAAATAAATAAATAAATAAAAAATTTTTAAAAAGATCACAGGTTGTCACTTCTGGAAAGAATACAGTGTGGGGAGGGGGTTGGACTTTTGGGGCACTGTTTATCATAGCACAATGCTCAAATCCTTTGAATTTTTTTTTTTTTATTACATCTACAGTCTGTTCTGCTACAGCACATATTTTAAAATGCAAATCAACTCACATTCAATTGGTAATTATGGGAATGATGTCAGCATAACACAGAAAAACGAACTGGACCAACCAAACATGATTTTTCGTAGTGTGATCATTCTTGGAGGTGATCAAGGTTCAGCTTTTTCACAGCTCAATAAAATACACGCTTCAATGATATTTGAAGAGATTCAAAAAAGAAAAAAGCTGAGAAGCCTCCAAATGTTTGCCTTTAGTGCAAAGGGTGGCTGGTTCAATAGTGTGGAGACCTGCTCTATTGTCCATTATGCTAAACTACCTGAGAAAACTGTAAATGCAGATTAAGAACCTGGGCACTTTCCGGTGTTAAAACAAGAAAATAACAACAAAAGAACCCCCAAACTTCTGAATCATATTTTTTATTTTGGATGTAATTGTCCTTTTGTAAAGTGGCTCTTGTTAAAGATCTGTATCTCCAAAGGGAAGCCTGAGTTCCAGGGTCTGAGACATCAAAGGGTAGACTGGCTCAGACTGTGGGGCAAAGGCCAGTGGAGACTTAACTCTTCTAGTATCTTCCAGAATCTTATTGTTTTTGTTAGTGTCCTAGTTAAAAAGTGTCCTAGGTTTTGCAGTGTCTGCTCCTGACCCTATTTTTCCCATGAGTGCTCTTATGTTTAGTGTGTGATTTTGCAAAAAAGTGAAGAATGGATACATATGTTGGTATGGCAGAAACACCTGTACCTAGTATTTTTTCTTGAAGAACATTTGTATAAGACTTACAAAATGCCAGACATTTTCCTAAACATTTTACATTCCTTATCTCATTTAATTCTCACAACTGAATGAGGTTGGTTCTATTACTATGCCATCTTTACAAATGAGGAAACTGAGATCCAGAGAGAATAAAGAGAAAGCAGAAGAAAGAGTGTTTTAAATGGATATGCATCTGGATGGGGTGGGAGGGCGAGGTCCTATTCTTTAAATTATAAAGAATAGGAGTGGGAGGGCTGTCTTAAAAGGTGAATTTGCTGGGGATTAAGGTTCTGTCAGAATGCTGCTATCATGTAAAAGTGGCATATAACCTTACTTGATGAAAACTGGCTTTCAAGTTTTGCCAAAAGTTTATGTGCATAACCAATTCCCCTTTTAATTCAGCTTTTCAAGCTTTCCTTCAACTTGTCAACAGATAGTTCATATGAAGAAATGCTGTGTATGATGACTGTAGTCATTGTACAGGCTCATATCACTAAAATTGGTTATTCTGGTCCACTGGAGTTAATAAACTGCAATCTCTCATTTCTACCTTCCTCCCTCCCTCCCTCCCTTCCTCCCTTCCTTCCTTCCTTCTTTCCTTCTTTTTTCCAAATTAGTTGGGTTACCTACCGAAGTTAGCTCAGCACAAACTCAGGCCGGGCATGGATTATGGAGTCCCCATAAACCTCTTGTATACAAGCTTCTGAAAGGCTCAGTTGCTTACTTCTCTACATATGAAATTGCTGCCAATAGAGAAATTCTTTCAGAAATCAATTTAATGGGAGTAAATGAAAATTTAATGGTAAACAGGCATTGTGCGAGATGCCTAAGGCACAGGCTTCAGGCATAGCAGAATGTAGTAGGTGATATTATCTCCAGCTGCCTTTCTATGCATCTGAAGATTGGTAAAAACCATTCTTGTTTTCGTAATGTGTTCATAATGCAGCAAAATACTATAGGAGCTTGTTGCATCACTTGCTAATTGTATTCTGTGGCTCTGAAAGGAGAAAATGTCATCATTGAATTAACATTTTATTTGAATTTCACAATGAGGAGAGAATGTATTAAAATGGAGTAAATAATGCCTGTAAATTTACAAGGAAAGAAAAATGTGACATTGCTTTTTGTAACTCTCCCTGCCATTGCTTTATAACAAAAATGCTTTTCTGATTTTTTTTTTCAAATTTTGTTTCTGATGCCAACTCCTCCGGCTTAGGTGTAGTTCCTCTTTTGAGAACAAATTTGAATTTTAAAACATTCCAGTAGATGCAGATCAGTGTTTAGCAAAGTGTGGGCTGAGGACCACTCCTATCAGAATCACCCGAAGTGCTTGTCAAAAAAAAATGTGAATTCTTGGACCCAAGACCCAATATTTGCTGAATTAGAATATTCGGATGTGGGGTTCTGGGCCTCTACATTTTTAACTAAGTCTTCATGACTATTATACACACTAAGGTTTAGTGGGTATAAAATTTAGGTTTAAATCACTGATTTAGAAAATTCAAAGAGTTCACGGTAGGTGTAATTGTTTCAACCAGGCAAAACAGCCATTGGTTCGTTGATTGACTGATTGATTAGTATAAATCTTGCATTTTTCTCTGACACTTTGAACGGGCTTTGTTTTTTCATTCAAACTGGGTCAAAGTTAAATAATCTGCTCAGTCAGTCAAAACTGAGGACCAAGTCAATAAATCAAAATCCAATCATGTAACCAATCTCAGAAATCTTATTTGACTGAAAAATGACATTGAAAACGCCCCATACACAAAGTTTGTCAAAATAGTCGAATTGGTTTGAGTATAGAAACAACCTCAAAACAAGATCCTAGATATATTTAGGTTTATTCTAAAATCTTCAGTTGCAAATATTGATACATGCAGGTCACTCAGGACCTATTTGTTGCTAAATCTGAGAGTGTCTTTCCAGTATTTAACTTGCATGATTTCTCAGCTGTCAGTTGGCATTGTTGAATGCCCCCTCCTTTTTGAAATGGTCTCTTTCCTTGGCTTCTATGATTCCACACTGTAGGAGTGAAGGCAATGCTTCTGCTGCAGTAGATATATCCCTAAATCTTGGTGGCTTAACACAAAAGAAGTTTATTTCTCACTCTGTAAAATCCAATAGTGTTTTCCCTCAGGGGACGAGGAGCATTTCTGGCTTCCTCTGGGTGTTGACATTGAGCCACTGGATGGTGAAGACAGATCATTCTGGGAGATTTTTATGCATCAGCTTTGTAAGTGGCCTTCAACACTTTTGCTCCCATTCCATTAATCAGAGCTTAATCATATGGTAAGACCGAACTTCTTGGTAGGCTGAGAAACATAGTCTAGAAAGAAGAGGAAGCAGATTGATGCTCAGATAAAAATCTCTGCCAAACAAATTCTTGTTTTCTTCCTAAGACTTTGCATGCTCTTTTCTCAGATGCATTTGTGACTTTGTTCTCTGCCCAGTCCTCGAACATTGATTTTCCTCCTGGCTCTGTTCTAAGTCTGCTACTCTTTTTGGTCTCCAAACTACCCCTGGTCAGTATCGTTCTGTCTCATGGCTTTAATGTACATGTCTAGCCCAGGGAGCCCCCAAAGCAAAGTCAAATTGCTACTGAAACTCTACCCCTCAGTATCTCAAAGGGACCTCAACCTCAAATGTGCCAAAGTGAATTTGTCAGCTCCATCCCGAATCTTCTCGCCTTCCAGCCTTCCCTGACATGGTAAATGGCACTATCCTCCACCAAACTGCCCAAATCAGAGACTTGGGAGCGCTCCCTGATTCCCCAACTCTTCCCCTTGTCACTCGGTCAGTCATTAAGTGCTCACAATTTTAGTTGCCAAATATCTCCTACATCTAATCATGTCTCTCCAGCTCCAGCTCCAGTATCTGAGTGAAGTTCATCATCATCATTTTCCTCCTACTTGGTTTCGGCCCACAGTCTCGCTCTCTCCAATCTACTCTCCCCACTGCCATCAAAGCCAGTTTTCTAAAATTATCTTATGTTCATACCTTTTCTCTGCTTTAAATCTATCAATCGCTTCCCTATGCCATCACGATAAAGTCCAAGCCCTTTAACACGGTATATAGTGTCCTTCATAATTTAGTCCCTCTCTCCCCCTTGACCTTTAACTCCTCCTCTCTCACTATTTCCTTCAAACATACAATATTCTTTTGCTTATTTTTTAGAGTATACCATTCTCTCTTTTTCCTCTGAACCGATTCATATACTGTTCCCTTTACTCAGAACACTTTCTTTAACTTCTTTGAGAGTCCAAATCTAACTCATTTTTCAGGTCTCAGCTTAAATGTCACTCCCTTTTGGAGATGTAAAGGAATTCCTTAGTTTAGATTAGAAGCTCTGTTTATGCTCCTGTAACACCTGGAACTTCATTCTATTTTCAAAGTTAAAATGTTTATTTACCCCACTATTCTGTAGTCTCCATGAGAAAAGTAGCTGTATCTTTTTTTTTTTTTTAACATCTTTATTGGAGTATAATTCCTTTACAATGGTGTGTTAGTTTCTGCTTTATAACAAAGTGAATCAGCTATATATATACATATATCCCCATATCTGTTCCCTCTTGCGTCTCCCTCAGTCCCACCCTCCCTATCCCACCCCTCTAGGTGGTCACAAAGCACCGAGCTGATCTCCCTGTGCTATGCGGCTGCTTCCCACTAGCTATCTATTTTACATTTGGTAATGTGTATATATGTCCATGCCACTCTCTCACTTTGTCCCAGCTTGCCCTTCCACCTCCCCGTATCCTCAAGTCCATTCTCTAGTAGGTGTGCAGCTTTATTCCCATCTGCCCCTAGGTTATTCATGATCTTTTTTTTTTTTTTTTTGATATTCCATATATATGTGTTAGCATATGGTATTTGTTTTTCTCTTTCTGACGTACTTCACTCTGTATGACAGACTCTAGGTCCATCCACCTCACTACAAATTACTCAATTTCATTTCTTTTTATGGCTGGATAATATTCCATTGTATATATGTGCCACATCTTTATCCATTCATCTTTTGATGGACAGTTAGGTTGCTTCCATGTCCTGGCTACTGTAAATAGAGCTGCAGTGAACACTGTGGTACATGACTCTTTTTGAATTATGGTTTTCTCAGGGTATATGCCCAGTAGTGGGATTGCTGGGTCGTATGGTAGTTCTATTTTTAGTTCTTTAAGGAACCTCCATACTGTTCTCCATAGTGGCTGTATCAACTTACATTCCCACCAACAGTGCAAGAGGGTTCCCTTTTCTCCACACCCTCTCCAGCATTTATTATTTGTAAACATTTTGATGATGGCCATTCTGACTGGTGTGAGGTGATACCTCATTGTAGTTTTGATTTGCGTTTCTCTAATGATTAATGATGTTGAGCATTTTTTCATGTGTTTGTTGGCAATCTGTATACCTTCTTTGGAGAAATGTCTATTTAGGTCTTCTGCCCATTTTTGGATAGGGTTGTGTGTTTTTTTTGATATTGAGCTGCATCAGCTGCTTGTAAATTTTGGAGATTAATCCTTTGTCAGCTGCTTCTTTTGCAAATATTTTCTCCCATTCTGAGGGTTGTCTTTTTGTCTTATTTATGGTTTCCTTTGCTGTGCAAAAGCTTTTAAGTTTCATTATGTTCCATCTGTATATTTTTGTTTTTATTTCCATTTCTCTAGGAGTTGGGTCAAAAAGGATCTTGCTGTGATTTATGTCATAGAGTGTTCTGCTTATGTTTTCCTCTAAGAGTTTGATAGTGTCTGGCCTTACATTTAGGTCTTTAACACATTTTGAGTTTATTTTTGTGTATGGTTTTAGGAAATGTTTTAATTTCATTCTTTTACATGTAGCTGTCCAGTTTTCCCAGCACCACTTATTGAAGAGACTGTTTTTTCTCCATTGTATACTATTGTCTCCTTTATCAAAGATAAGGTGACCATATGTGCATGGGTTTATCTCTGGGCTTTCTATCCTGTTCCATTGATCTATATTTCTGTTTTTGTGCCAATACCATACTGTCTGGATTACTGTAGCTTTGGAGTATAGTCTGAAGTCAGGGAGCCTGATTCCTCCATCTCCGTTTTTCTTTCTCATGATTGCTTTGGCTATTCGGGGTCTTTTGTGTTTCCATACAAATTGTGAAATCTTTTGTTGTAGTTCTGTGAAAAATGCCAGTGGTAGTTTGATAGGGATTGCATTGAATCTGTAGATTGCTTTGGGTAGTAGAGTCATTTTCACAATGTTGATTCTTCCAATCCAAGAATATGGTATATCTCTACATCTATTTGTATCATCTTTAATTTCTTTAATCAGTGTCTTATACATTTCTGACTACAGGCCTTTTGTCTCCTTAGGTAGGTTTATTCCTAGGTATTTTATTCTTTTTGTTGCAATGGTAAATGGAAGTGTTTTCCTAATTTCACTTTCAGATTTTTCATCATTAGTGTATAGGAATGCAAGAGATTTCTGTGCATTAATTTTGTGTCCTGGTACTTTACCAAATTCATTGATTAGCTCTAGTAGTTTTCCAGTAGCATCTTTAGGATTCTCTATGTAGAGTATCATGTCATCTGCAAACAGTGACAGCTTTACTTCTTCTTTTCTGATTTGGATTCCTTTTATTTCTTTTTCTTCTCTGATTGCTGTGGCTAACACTTCCAAAACTATGTTGAATAATAGTGGTGAGAGTGGGCAACCTTGTCTTGTTCCTGATCTTAGTGGAAATTGTTTCAGTTTTTCACCATTGAGAACGATGTTGGCTGTGGGTTTGTCATATACAGCCTTTATTATGTTGAGGTAATTTCCCTCTATGCCTACTTTCTGCAGTGTTTTTATCATATATGAGTGTTGAATTTTGTCAAAAGCTTTCTCTGCATCTATTGAGATGATCTTATGGTTTTTATCCTTCAGTTTGTTAATATGGTGTATCCCATTGATTGATTTGCATATATTGAAGAATCCTTTCATTCCTGGGATAAACCCCACTTGATCATGTGTATGATCCTTTTAATGTGCTGTTGGATTCTGTTTGCTAGTATTTTGTTGAGGACTTTTACATCTATGTTCATCAGTGATATTGGCCTGTAGTTTTCTTTCTTTCTGACATCTTTGTCTGGTTTTGGTATCAGGGTGATGGTGGTCTTGTAGAATGAATTTGGGAGTGTTCCTCCCTCTGCTATATTTTGGAAGCGTTTGAGAAGCATAGGTGTTAGCTCTTCTCTAAATGTTTGATAGAATTCGCCTGTGAAGCCATCTGTTCCTGGGCTCTTGTTTGTTGGAAGATTTTTAATCACAGTTTCAATTTCAGTGCTTGTGATTGGTCTGTTCATATTCTCTATTTCTACCTGGTTCAGTCTCGGAAGGTTGTGCGTTTCTAAGAATTTGTCCATTTCTTCCAGGTTGTCCATTTTATTGGCATAGAGTTCCTTGTAGTAATCTCTCATGATCCTTTGTATTTCTGCTGTGTCAGTTGTTACTTCTCCTTTTTCATTTCTAATTCTATTGATTTGAGTCTTCTCCCTTTTTCTCTTGATGAGTCTGGCTAATGGTTTATCAATTTTGTTTATTTTCTCAAAGAACCAGCTTTTAGTTTATTGATCTTTGCTATTGTTTCCTTCATTTCTTTTTCATTTATTTCTAATCTGATCTTTATGATGTCTTTCCTTCTGCTAACTTTGGGTTTTTTTTTTTGTTCTTCTTTCTCTAATTGCTTTAGGTTTAAGGTTAGGTTGTTTATTTGAGATGTTTCTTGTTTCTTAAGTTAGGATTGTATCGTTATAAACTTCCCTCTTAGAACTGCTTTTGCTGCATCCCATAGGTTTTGGGTCATCGTGTTGTCATTGTCATTTGTTTTTAGGTATTTTTTGATTTCCTCTTTGATTTCTTCAGTGATCTCTTGGTTATTAAGTGGTGTGTTGTTTAGGCTCCATGTGTTTGTATTTCTTACAGACTTTTTCCTGTAATTGATATCTAGTCTCATAGCATTGTGGTCAGAAAAGATACTTGATACAATTTCAATTTTCTTAAATTTACCAAGGCTTGATTTGTGACCCAAGATGGGATCTATCCTGGAGAATGTTCCCCAAACACTTGAGAAGAAAGTGTATTCTGTTGTTTTTGGTTGGAATGTCCTCTAAATATCAATTAAGTACATCCTGTTTAGTGTATCACTTAAAGCTTGTGTTTCCTTATTTATTTACATTTTGGATGATCTGTCATTTGGTGAAAGTGGGGTGTTAAAGTCCCCTACTATGATTGTGTTACTGTCGATTTCCCCTTTTATGGATGTTAGTATTTGCCTTATGTATTGAGGTGCTTCTATGTTGGGTGCATAAATATTTATAATTGTTATATCTTCTTCTTGGATTGATCCCTTGATCATTATGTAGTGTCCTTCTTTGTCTCTTGTAATAGTCTTTCTTCTAAAGTCTATTTTGTCTGATATGAGAATTGCTACTCCAGCTTTCTTTTGATTTCCATTTGCATGGAATATCTTTTTCTATCCCCTCACTTTCATTCTATATGTGTCCCTAGGTCTGAAGTGGGTCTCCTGTAGACAGGATATATACAGGTCTTGTTTTTGTATCCATTCAGCCAGTCTATGTCTTTTGGTTTGAACATTTAATCCATTTACATTTAAGGTAATTATCGATATGAATGTTCCTATTACCATTTTCTTAATTGTTTTGGGTTTGTTTTTGTAGGTCTTTTCCTTCTCTTGTTTTTCCTGCCTAGAGAAGTTCCTTTAGCATTTGTTGTAAAGCTGGTTTGGTGGTGCTGAATTCTCTTAGCTTTTGCTTATCTGTAAAGGTTTTCATTTCTCCGTCAAATATGAGTGAGATCCTTGCTGGGTAGAGTAATCTTGGTTGTAGCTTTTTCTCCTTCATCACTTTAAATATGTCCTGCCACTCCCTTCTGGCTTGCATAGTTTCTGCTGAAAGATCAGCTGTTAACCATATGGGGATTCCCTTGTATGTTATTTTTTGTTTTTCCCTTGCTGCTTTTAATATTTTTTCTTTGTACTTAATTTTTATACTTTGATTAATATGTGTCTTGGCATGTTTCTCCTTGGATTTATCCTGTATGGGACTCTCTGTGCTTCCTGGACTTGATTAAATATTTCCTTTCCCATATTAGGGAAGTTTTCAACTATAATCTCTTCAAATATTTTCTCTGTCCTTTTCTTTTTCTCCTCTTCTTCTGGGACCCCTATGATTCGAATGTTGGTGCATTTAATGTTGTCCCAGAGGTCTCTCAGACTGTCCTCAATTCTTTTCATTCTTTTTTCTTTATTCTGCTCTGCAGTAGTTATTTCCACTATTTTATCTTCCAGGTCACTTATCCGTTCTTCTGCCACAGTTATTCGGCTATGGATCCCTTCTAAAGAATTTTTAATTTCATTTACTTTGTTGTTCATCACTATTTGTTTGCTCTTTAGTTGTCCTAGGTCCTTGTTAAACGTATCTTGTATTTCCTCCATTCTATTTCCAAGATTTTGGATCACCTTTACTATCATTATTCTGGATTCTTTTCCAGGTAGACTGCCTATTTCGTCTTCATTTGTTAGGTCTAGTGGGTTTTTACCTTGCTCCTTCATCTGCTGTGTGTTTCTCTGTCTTCTCATTTTGCTAACTTACTGTGTTTGGGGTCTCTTTTTTGCAGGCTGCTGGTTTGTAGTTCCCGTTGTTTTTGGTGCCTGCCCCCAGCATCTAAGGTTGGTTCAATGGGTTGTGTAGGCTTCCTGGTGGAGGGGACTAGTGCCTGTGTTCTGGTGGATGAGGCTGGATCTTGTCTTTCTGGTGGGCAGGTCCATGTCTGGTGGTGTGCTTTGGGGTGTCTATTTACTTATTATGATTTTAGGCCGCCTCTCTACTAATGGCTGGGGTTGTGTTCCTGTCTTGCTAGTTGTTTGGCATAGGGTGTCCAGCACTGTAGCTTGCTGGTCGTTGAGTGGAGCTGGGTCTTGATGTTGAGATGGAGATCTCTGGGAGATTTTCACCATTTGATATTATGTGGAGCTGAGAGGTCTTTTGTGGACCAATGTCCTGAACTTGGCTCTCCCACCCCAGAGGCACAGCCCTGACGCCTGGCTGGAGCACCAAGAGCCTGTCATCCACGTGGCTTGGAATAAAAGGGAGAAAAAAAAGACGGAAAGAAAGAAGAAGATAAAATTTATTAAAATAAAAAATAGTTATTAAAAGAAATTTTTTTAAGTAATAAAAAGAAAAAGAAAGAAAGAAGAGAGCAACCAAACCAAAAAACAAATCCACCAATGATAACAAGTGCTAAAAACTATGCTAAAAAACAAACAAACAAACAAAACCAGACAGACAGAACCCTAGGACAAATGGTAAAAGCAAAGCTATACAGACAAAATCACACGCAGGAGCATACACATACACACTCACAAACAGAGAAAAAGAAAAAAATATATATATATTGTTGCTCCCAAAGTCCACCTTCTCAAATTGGGATGATTTGTTGTGTATTCAGGTATTGCACTGATGCAGGGCACATCTAGTTGATCGTGGAGATATAACTTGCTGCTCCTGAGGCTGCTGGGAGAGATTTCCCATTCTCTTCTTTGTTCGCACAGCTCCCGGGGTTCAGCTTTGGGTTTGGCTCTGCCTCTGCATGTAGGTTGCCTGAATGTGTCTGTTATTCGCCCAGACAGGACGGGGTTAAAGGAGCAGCTGATTCGGGGGCTCTGGCTCACTCAGGCTGCGGGGAGGGAGGGGTACAGATGCAGGGCGAGCCTGTGGCGGCAGAGGCTGGCGGGACGTTGCACCAGCCTGAGGCGTGCTGTGCGTTCTCCCGGGGAAGTTGTCCCTGGATCACGGGACACGGACAGTGGCAGGCTGCACAGGCTCCTGGGAGGGGAGGTGTGGACAGTGACTTGTGCTCACACACAGGCTTCTTGGTGGCGGCAGCAGCGGCCTTAGTGTCTCATGCCCATCTCTGGGGTCTGCGCTGATAGCCGCGGCTCACGCCCGTCTCTGGAGTTCCTTTAAATGGCGCTCTTAATCCCCTCTCCTCGTGCAGCAGGAAACAAAGAGGCAAGAAAAAGTCTTGCCTCTTTTGCAGCTGCAGACTTTTCCCCGGACTCCCTCCTGGCTAGCTGTGGTGCACTAGCCCCTTCAGGCTGTGTTCACGCCGCCAACCCCAGTCCTCTCCCTGGGATCCGGCCGAAGCCCAAGCCTCAGCTCCCAGCCCCCGCCCGCCCCGGCGGGTGAGCAGACAAGCCTCTCGGGCTGGTGAGTGCTGCTCGGCACCGCTCCTCTGTGCGGGAATCTCTCCGCTTTGCCCTCCGCACCCCTGTGGCTGCGATCTCCTCCGTGGCTCCGAAGCTCCCCCCTCTGCCACCCGCGGTCTCTGCCCGCGAAGGGGCTTCCTAATGTGTGGAAACCTTTCCTCCTTCACAGCTCCCTCCCACTGGTGCAGGTCCCGTCCCTATTCTTTTGTCTCTGATTTTTCTTTTTTCTTTTGCCCTACCCAGGTACGTGGGGAGTTTCTTGCCTTTTGGGAGGTCTGAGGTCTTCTGCCAGCGTTCAGTAGGTGTTCTGTAGGAGTTGTTCCACGTGTAGATGTATTTCTGATGTATTTGTGGGGATGAAGGAGATCTCCACGTCTTGCTCTTCCGCCATCTTGAAGCTCCTCCAGCTGTATCTTTTGTACTCACTACTGTATCTCTAAGGTTCTTAGTGGGCCCTCAGAAATTTGTTGGTGAATGAATAAAGTAATTGAGAAGCTCAACCAGCTAATATCACATTTCTGCATAGTCTAGAATGCAAATGGCTGCTTATGTACCATAATTAAATCCTCTATGAAACAATTCTCCCAAAGTCCACCTTCTGCTGGCATCTTGACTTTAGCACCTCCAATCACTTTCTCTGATGAAAAGAGCAGAAGTGCTCTTTGTTCCCCTGCTCTTGTTCATTTCCATTATGATCAACCTCCTCAACAAACTCTGGCAAAGCCGAGGAATGATTTCCATAACACCTCCCGGAAGAACAAAATAAGGGAAATCAGAGAGACATCTGTGCATTGTTTTTACCTCCATTAGCCTTTCTTGAGTTGTAAATTACTTAGCAACAGCTGGGCAAGAGAGAAGGGCAAGCTATTCTATTTGAAAATGGAGGTATGAACATAACAACCAATTCAGCACTTTCAAGTTTTATCATCCACAAAGTTATGGTATCTTTATTACTTAGAATAGGTAATTATAATACTAATCAGGAGACATCAACATATTGCATACATGCATAAAGCAAGTAAAGTAAATTCTAAAAATATCAAGCGACTTTAGAAAACTTAAATGGAGAAAATGTGTACCCTTTGTGGATGCCGGTTTGTGCCACTCTGATCCCCCTCCAGGATGAAAGATTTATTATCCATCTGGGGAGAGCTGTCTGCCTGTCTGGGGATTGCCTTGACTGAAGAGAGTCAACCTTGCCCAAGGTCACAACTCTTTCGCAGGGCAGCTTGCTCCACTGACTGGTTGACTTGGGGAAGTAACAGCCTGGGCCTATTGACCCAACTTGAAACAACTCTTAAGGACTCCCGGCTAAATTTGGAGCTTCCAGTGGGGTTGGTTGAGGCCTTGATTTGAATGCATCAAAGCCCCAGTTCTCCCTCTATCCAATACTGGTCCCTTTTCTCTCCCCACTGTTGATCCCAGGAATACTCCCTAATAAACTTCCTTCCTGCAACTTCATTGCAGATTCTGTGGCACAAGCTGTCTATTATTAGGCTGGAAATTTAGCTTAGATATGAATTTGCTTCATTGTTATCCAGTGAATTCTGGAAGGTATACTTGGGAGATTAAATATGATTTGTTTTATGAGAATGGCAAGGGGGTAAGATTGGTTTGCGGATGGGGGTGGGAACTGGAGCACAAGGCAGCGGACAGACTGACTCTGATAAACCTTTAGCTTCCTAAGTGGCCTGTGAGTTGTGCTATTAGAAGAAACCCTCTCCTGCCTTGGACCTATAAGAAGCTGTGTGGCAATTCCTATAACTTCGCTTTTATGTTTTATCTATACTTTGTTTACTGACATGTCTGAGCACAATAATCTCCATTTAATATAAAACTGATTCCAGTTATGAGAACTTATTATGTTCCAGGGACTGGGCAAAATGATCTACGAGCAAACTTGACATACTTTCTGGATCTTGAAAATAATATTTGCACAACGTGTTTTTTTCTATTTATTATATTTTGTTGTATTTAAATTCTTTGGAAATTAGCAGTTCATTTAAGGACTAATTAGACTAATCTTTCTTAATTAGAATAATTGACTAATAACAAAACTCATGCCTTACACTCGCCATGTAGCAGGATGTCAAGTGCATCGATGAGTCAGTGTTTAGGCTCTAGAGCTCAGTGATGAGACCAGGTCTCATGGGAGAGAGCCATCTATGCCAGCCTGCTGAATCTTCTTTGACATTCTAGTTAGCATGCCCTAGTGTCATTGCTGTTGCAACTACTTCTGGTTTATCAGTGAAGGAGAGAGTTAGTTCCCTACTCATAAAGGGAGGGGAGCAGTCAAAAGACCAAGAACCACATCAAACTAGGAAAGAATAACATAATTAAACAAACATGAATGGCTTGGAGAGCAGAATGTAGAGGTGATTCCAAATCTTCAAATAAAAGAACAGATTCAGTGTGGGTATGAGCAGATCTCTCTGTGAAGAACAGGGAACCAGCAAGAGGGACTTAAATTAGCAGCTCACTTTATTTGGGCATTTGTGGAGTCACCACTGTCTGGATTCCTGGCACTGTGCTGCAGTCCCTGCCCTAGAAGAGTCAACAGTGGGGACCGATGGATACAGACATGGCATTACTATCCTAAGGCAAGTACTGACCGAGGAGTGAATAGAGGGGGTCAATACAATTCTGGAAACTAGAACCTATGTCCAGGAGCAGTTGAGCCAGTTCTCTCTCTGGGCTTTTAAGAGGTTATTTCAGGATATTTCTTAGGGAAAAATATACCCTTACACTGATCTATTGAGTTATGTTTTCCAAATAATTTGCTTAAGAAAATCTTTGTGTTTAAGTAGGAGATTGCTGGGAGGAAATATAACTTTCTTCTCCTATTGACAGCAGGTTTACCAAAATCATCTACTGTGAGAACAACTTTATCCACCCACAAAAGAGACTGCAGTCAGAACTATGTTTCAATAAAAATGAGGCTTCTATTTTTTGCACATATTTGTATAATGTGGTTGAAAATCACCCCGCACTTCTCTCTTATGCATTTATACCTGTAGCAAGCCCCTGAGATCTGAGAAGTTTCCACCACATCTTGGAGGAAGCAGGAGAACAGGTAGAGGAGGGGCAGGAGAACATAAAGTCACTGATTTCAAGATGCCCGCACCTCAGACAGGAGGCAAAGGTTCAACTGTGGGATTTGTGTCGCCTTATTTTCTGTTATCTGTTCTTCTAATTAAACAAACAAAAAATCTTTGGAGAGGGGAGGAGATGGCTCTTAGCAGATTAGCTTTTTTTTTTTTTTTTTGAGACTGTGCCTTATAAATAATAATATTTCCACACGTAGGAATCAGTATGAACAGAGAGCAGAGGCTTGAGATGTACACAGTCTTGGGTTTAGATCCTGGCTCTGCCACTTACCAACTGTTGCTGTAAAAGTTCATATCCAACACCAATTAATTTAGTACCTGTAAGTAGCCATGTATCAGGTTCCTGAGTTCTATGTGTGCAAAGGAAGCAATGGCATAAGAACTATATTTATTTATAACCTGTATTATTTTTGTAAATATATACATATTATAAATACATATTGTAAGTATATATATATTTACTACATATATGTTTATATATATATATATAGAGAGAGAGAGAGAGAGAGAATTTTTAGTTTTTGTTTGGCTTTGACTTGTTTCAAATAAGAACGACTAAGTAGTTTTAGGATTTAAATATCAATGATTTAAGTCACAGTTGCCCTTTCCTATATTATTCCTTTTTAAAATGCATTGTCACCTAATCAGCAGACTATACTAAATCCTCTGATTATGTTTTTTTAAAAACACTTTTCAAGAAGTTTATAAAGATATGCAACTGGACTATTCAAATGGAGGTAAACTACCAGAGATGTGGGAATGGGTCAGGTTGGGGGTGGAGGGAAGGGATGGCACAGCCTAGGACAAGTGCCATTACTGCAAACAACCACTAAATCCATCTCTGCTTATCATGGTAGACCAGGCCAAAAAGAGCAAAGACAGTGAGATATGAAGTAAACCTATTAGGGAAGAGGTAGTCTTTCTTGGTAACAATGCTACAAGAAACTTATGATACATATCCTAATATAAGAGACAGGCAGTTAGATTTGCCATATAAAACAGGAGAAACTCAAATAAAAATGGTTTAAACAAATTAGCAGCTATTTCTCTCTTGTATAAAGCAAGGTCAGACATAGTGAATCCCAGGCTTACTTGGAGAATCCTTATGGTGTCCCCAGGGACTCAGGTTCCTATTTTCTGATCCATCATCCTCAAGATGTATGGTTTTCATCTTTTGGTCCAAGATAGCTGCTGGAGCACCAACCATCACATCTGAGTTTCAGGCTGTCAGCAAGAAGGAGTAAGGCACAAAACTCATTTGTCTCTTCCCATTTACGAAAGCTTTCCAGAAGTCTCACCAAACACTTCCTCATCTATTTTATTGGCTAGAATTTAGTCACATGCCACATCACATAGGAAGGTAGGGCTGGCTGTGAAATGCAGGCTTTTTCTGGGTAGTAATGAATACCACTAAAAATACTTGATAAGCAACTGGTCGTCTCTGTCACAGACAGGGAATAACAAAATGCACAATGTCTTCAACGACCATTTTACAGAAAATTCAAATAGGGTTTCTATAGAAATATGTCATCAGAGACAAGGGAACATAATCCTTTGACCACAAAATATTGGTGCATGTACACCCCCTTAGCCCAGGTCTCTGGGAGTTTAGGAGAAATGAATGCTGAAGCTCC
This sequence comes from Eschrichtius robustus, assembly GCF_028021215.1. NCBI lineage: Eukaryota > Metazoa > Chordata > Mammalia > Artiodactyla > Eschrichtiidae > Eschrichtius > Eschrichtius robustus. Next base: position 34,103,852 of record NC_090825.1, read on the forward strand.
AGAGAAATAATTACATATATAATGTGTTACTCTAGTTCAAGTGATCAGTTCTCTAGGGACCAACCTACTTAAAAAAAAATGAAGTTCTTATAGGGAAAACAGAAATCTAGTTTTTATTCAGGAGATGTAATCAATACATAGCCTTCTAACAGGCAATAGACACACAGAACTTTTGCCTGCAGTCTATGTAATAACTTAATTGTAGGGAAAGTGCTTTGTTCAAAGTAAATATTTATGTAGTCTGTGTATCTGGAGTTCTTCCTATCCTTGTAGATCTAAAAAGGATTGATTTGGGTCCCTGGACTGTGGATGACCAGAGCCCTTTCCAAGATTGTCATGAGCCCCAGAGGGACTTGTGTTCTCATGGTCACTTCTGGCTTTGGACATGTGCTTCCACTGTTGGCCCTGATTTTATGAATCGGCTTGCTGTCTTGCTCATGTTGTTCCTCTCCCACTGTGTCGACTCTGACGTAGGACATGGATATTTTCCTTATTTTCCACATACACAAAAAAATGCAACCCCCCACTTCACAAAATGAACCAACAAAAATAAGCAGACTCCCATACAAGGTAATTTTGTGTAGAAGACTTTCCTGAATTATATCAGAGTATACATCACATACAATAAACAAGTTCAAATTAAACTGTAGACATCTTTGGGATAAAAGTCCTTAAGCCACCATGCCACTGGGGACAGTTTCTTGGCAGCCTCATTTTCATTTCTACTTCATCTAATCCCTTCTCAGCCCCATACAATATTGCTGGCTTCTCGGCTCTCGAATACAGAGAGGTAAAGCTCTCTTTGGTCCTTATTCCCAAAGTTACCCTTGCATATTCAAGGTGAACTTGCATATTCAAGTTCCACTGAACAGCACAGCTGGATGGCAGTTGTGATTGCATGTAGCAGGTTTTGTAAGCATCATACCTGCATTGGGCTACCTTTGGCCCATGGTCTGTTTTTAGGATCGTAGCAGTGAAAATGAGATGATGAATGTAAAAGGCAAATCACAGCATCTATAAGTGAATACATGGTAGTCATTTAGTAAGTGTTAGGTATTATTATTATTAGAGTAACAATCTTCAATTGATACTGCTTCTCTCATTGAGAAAAATGTTGAGTTTTTCTATTCTTGAAAAACTATTCTATTAAGACTATTCAGAATAGTCTTAATTCGAACATAGAAGCCTCCAGAATCTGGATTTGGGGAAGGAGCCTGTCAGGGATCATGGACAGCTAGTTCTCAGGATAGGTTGATTCTTGGGGTGATTTCATAGGAATGCCAGCTGTGTTTCTCTGTTACCATATTTCAGTGGTGGAATGCCACAGCTAACCATGCAATAGTCAAGCACATGAGCACTGAATATCAGTCAAAGAACTAATTCATCACTAAGGAAATGTAATAACTATCATTTAAAGTATCAAAGAGCTGCCTAAGCTGATTAATAATAATTTACCCTGAGCTTCACAACCCAAAATAAACAATAAAAGCGTACAACCAACCAACGTCTTGGATATCACACCTCTTTGAATATTCACTTCTGTCCTTCGCACTCTTGCCTCTTACTCCCTTCATTAATTTTCTCTCTTAACCTGTCCTGCTTTTTCCCCCCTTATTTTTCCTTTCTAAAAATTCTTCTGCCTCCTTCGATCCATTGCTTTAATTGATTATGAGTTGAGAACTACAGTAGTTTACTTTTCCTTTGAACTAATTATGCATATTTAATAAATAATCAGTTTCCCTTGTTAAAGTAGCTAGACTATTTTCCTTTGTAAATAAAGCAAAACTTCTTAAGTTATTTTTTACAGTCAAGTGATTTTCCTTTGAGGATACTAATCCTTAAGAAAATGGTTTATTCATACTGGCCCAAATGTTTCTCCTCCAGGCTGTATCTTTCTCCCTCCTTGTGGTTTCTTGACTCTAGTTTTTCAAGTTATTTATTAGTCAACCATTTCTTGAAGACACTGAGGTGGATGCTGTGGATTAAATAAGATTTGGCTCCCTTTCTGAAGGAGCGTGTAGCATATTTTGAGAGACAAGATATAAAAACACACAATACATATTTTAAGGAAGAGTTCAAGACATTCTATAAAAATGTCCTATGGTATGTCCTGTTAAGAGGTTTAACACTTAAATACAACAGTCCCAGTTTAGTGATAAATTATATTGTCCTTAATTCCCTAGCAACAGACTAAATTCTAACAAAAGACACCAACCAACGCTCTTTCAAAGGAAAGCAACAAGTATGTTTGTTATCTTTTAGAACGAGATCTGAAAAGGTGACACAGTCATGGATTATTATAACAGATTTACTCTGTATTCTAGATTTGCTATCTCTGGCACTCACTCAAAATAGAGTATCACTTAAAAGAAAAGTAATTCTTTCTTGAAATATATGACTAATATTTCATATAAAATGTCATTTTAGATGTAACAGTTAAGTACCTGAACTCAGTCAGACAAAGATAGCAGTATTCTCTATAAAAGGAACTTAATGAAGAGAAACGTAGGTACTTTTTTTAATGTAGGAAGGAAAAAAATACTTTCTTAGGTTACTCTCTGGTTGTTGGAGATGGGAAATAAATTACATGGCCTCAGAAAGTCCTTAACCAGGAAGGAGACAGCATCTTTCCTTTCTGACATCTTGGGGACAGGTGAGTGAGGCCGACCTCACTTCTCAAGACAATGTGTGTTTTTATGTCACCTTTGCACCTGGGAGGCTCACAGATCTGTGACCTCCTCTGAGATCACAGGTCATTGTGGGGATAGTCAGACAAGAATTGACAATCTTACATATATTTTTCATATAACCACTTGAATTTTAACTTATTTTATAAGAAAAGTATATTTCTATATGGAAAGCAGGGGCAGGAATACAGGGTAGGAGAAATCATTGTTCATATATCACCTGCAGTCCTCAAAAATATTGTTCCCCTGACTTAGTTAACAAAGGCAGTTTCTCAGAGACTTTGAACTACCTTGGGCATGAGGAGAGGGGGTAGGGGTAGAGGGTAGTGGCAAATAGAAAGTTAGAAATTGTAGGCATTTAAGATGCTGAACAAGATGGTGCAGAAAAGGAAAATGGAATGAAGAAGAGAATGCTGGCTTGACCGGGGAGAGGAAATCATAGAATTTCAGGACCTCTGGTTTAGAGAGGCACATCAATGATGGGTCCTGAAACTAAGTGAGAATATTCTGTTTAGTGGGCCTGAGAAGTTTCTAATCTCTAGCATTCCTGTGTGTGTGTTGTGTATGTGTGTTTAAATATGTAATACATGCACATTTCAAAAGTTTGAAAGGCTTACAAAGATATACAGTGAAAATGTTCCTACAGTCACTGCCTCTAAGCCATCCAGGTCCCGATCCTGGAGGCAACTGATGTTACCAGTTTCTTGTGTATATTTCTAGAGATATTTGATGCATATATAATATGACTATATTTATTTTCTTCTGTTGCCAATATGGAGGAAGGGTTTTTGAGTCTACTGTGTTGATGATTTTGCTTATCAGTTAAGCCATCTGAAAGTTATGTGCATCCTCTGTAATAAAAGGCAAGCTCAGGACCGTTATAAGAATTGACTAGAATGCCAACTCATTTTCCTGAGAGATAAAACAGAAAATGGAGAAGTAATTTGCTGAAAATGGAGCAATACGTGCAATTATTTTTTCATGAGGATCACTGTTAGGAATCTGTATTCGTCTATATTATGGAAATTATAAGGGCACTGTGCCTTGCCTCATGTTATAGGGGAGACATCACTGAATACAAGGGTAAAAGCGGAAAGGTAATGCGACCTAAGCAAAGAGGGACCTTCAGAGCTATGTTAGATTATAGTTTAGGTACATTTTTCAAGAATTATTGTGTAATATTCATTTTCAGAAATTCAGGAACTTAATTTCAAAGTCATGTCTGGAAAGAAGAAATGAGTAGCCTTGGACCTACTGAGCTCTTGCTCAATATGGCTATGGCTATGGTATAGCCTGTTCCTGCCTTAAATTCCACTCCTCAAAGCCAGAAACTGTGCTTTATTTATCCTTGTATTTCTTACCTAGCCTAATGCTTAGAACTTGGTAGCTACTCTATAAATATGTGTTGAATGAATGAATAGATGAATACATTTATAAGTGAATCAACCACCCATCAAACAATCTATGTTTAATTTCTGCACTTTTCAGCAATGAGTATTTCTGTTTGAGCTTTGATGAAAATAGAAAAAAAGGTATAACTGTCCAGTTTTTCATACTTCTTTATAGGAACATTCCATGAAGTATAAGGTGCAATTCTTATGTCAGTTTTGCTAAATTAAGATGTTAATGAAGAAAAATTCATGAGCCTTGAAATTCCTTTTTTAGCTGCCCTACCTTCACTTTCCAAAAGGACAAATGAACATCTGTGTGCCTGGAACAAAAGACAAATTAAAAATAAGAGCTTAATTAAGGATTGGATAGACATTTTTTAACACAAATTTTAGTACTATAGAAGTGGGGGAAATCAATCATTTCAAATGTGCTAAATTGAAGGGGGTTGGATTTTATTGATTAATTTACTTAAAAGCTGACTCAGTCTGAACAATTAGAATATCAGGCAGAGAACACAGGCTTTTGCATATATGAAACAAGCTTTGGAAGTATTGTCCATTAAGTACTATGATTGTTGCAAAAAAAAAAAAATAAATAACATGCTTTGCACAGCTTTGTTATCAGGAGCCTTTAACCTGACATTTTGGAAGCAAAGAAAATGAATGGCCTGAAAAGTTGAAAAGCCAATTCATCACGATGTCTGAAATTTGAGAGCTGATATTATTGTCTGCAATTTAAAATTCAGAATTTATAAAGTGCCGTCGTATAATACAGCCCAGCAAACAAAGGGTCTTGCTGAAATGTCTGTACTTATCTGGGAAAGCAACATAATCACAAAAAGTTGATGGTTTTGAATTTGAATATTTATTCCTCCCCACCTCACTCCCCAATTTTAGAAAATAACGAACTTCTACCTTCTGCAAACAACAGACTTCTATGTACAAGAGACTAATTTTATATAGGGAAATTTAAACATCTACTACATGGTCTCTGTTATTATGGCTAAGAAACTTTTCTTGAATATGCATCATGTGGCGTTTGTTGATCATCGTTTGCTTTATTTCTGCTCAAACTATGAAGCATATGATAATATGTTCAAAGCTACTCTGGGAATTCTGCTTAGAATACCAATGGTAGTTGTGCTGCTGCTGTGTGATTATCAGTAAGATTTCCTAGTCCAGAGATTACTATCCGGTAACATCAGAAGGTATTTTCAGTAATGTCTGCATCAGAATACATCCAGTTAGATATATTCAGATCAGCTTTGGAAACCATAGTCTCAAAGTCACAAAAGGTGCCCCTCAGAGTTCTGGGGCCCAGATAATCTTCTTGGCCTTGAACCTGATCATCTAGTTTCCTTTTCATCAAGGGAAACAGCATTAGGATCGAGAGAAGGACATGAACCATTTTATGCTCAACCCTTTCCTTGTCTGGCATTGACAGTCTTGCTGCTCTCTCTCCTTAAGATTGGTTTGCTCTGTGTACTGTGCTCGGCTTTCCTGCAGTTACGCTTACATCAACAGAGCAAAATATTCCCCTTCTTCTTTCCTTACAAATACTTCAAGAAAAAGCACCTGGTGATTTGTACAATTGACAACTGCAACCACTGCTTCAGGGCAGATTGAGAAAAAGTCATATTCTCTCTAACATAACCCAGAAGTGCCTGTTCATCTACCTTATGGCGGAGGCATGTGTTTCCTTGCTGCTCTGTGATCTAATTCAGAGGAGAGATAGCTGCTGCATTTTCAGTTGATATATAAAAATAGCTGGTTGCACTAGACACAATTTGACGTCAGTGGAATCATTAAAAAGCAGTGACCAGTCTGAAGAACGTCTCCACGGAAGCCACTGCAGCTCGATGTGCAGATACTTAAGCCATATCATTTTTTCTTTTGACAGACAGTCATCCTCTGTTGTAAGGTAATTTTCATCAATCACTTAGCTAAATATGTGGTCAAAGCTCAAGTTCTTTCCACTACACCATGGTGCATAATCCTATGTTAAAGTTCAGCTACATTTGAGACGGGTTCATATCCTGTGGAGATGGAGAGAATGGATAGTGAGAACCTCAGGAAATATCTTTTTAGACTCCTAAATAAACTTGAGCCCACAGCTAAGCTCTTTTTGTATTGGTTTCCAACTGTAGGCTGTTGTACTAAAACTTAAAGGTGACTGGTGCAGGAGGCCACTGGTCAATAACCAGTATGGTGCTGAGGCCCACTTACACATTCTTTCCGAGAGATGGAGCTTATACCAGGAACCAGATATGAATATCAAAATGCCGGATGGGGTCAGGTTTGAGTCTGCCAAATCTGCTCTTCTGGAAAAAGTTCTGCTGCCCTTCCCTCCTGTATGGAGTCCCTTCTCCATTCTTCACGTCAAGCTAAAGTCTACCCACCCTGCAAATGACCTTGAAGTTTGAGCAACCACCCTGGCATCACATTATCTTTCTCCTTCCTGATCAAACTACTCTTGCTCATGGACATTGCCCAAGCTCAGACCTTCATCACACTCTCTTTCACTGTCACAAAAGAATGCTTTGCTGACCCCCATTTACTATATCTTCACTCTGTCTTTCACCATGCCCCAGTGCCATCCTTCTAAAATACCTTCTGATTATGCTAGGCCCTTGCTCAACAGCCATCAGTGTCTCCCTGTGTGAGAGCTCCCCCATCAGGATTCCCTTTAACCAAGGCAACTCATCCATGTCCTAGCCAGAAACCAATTAAACAAATTGTTGGTTCTCCAGGCCTTGGGACCCTTGATTTTACCGTACCCCTGCTTTTTGTTATTCACCTGTTCCTGCAACCACTTGACGTATGATACTCTTGACTTCATTTAGAGTACTTACCCCTCACACTTGACAGATTTGCCTTTGTTAATGTTGAGCAGTTGTGTTCTCTTTTGAACATAATTTGTTATACTCCTATGACTACTCAGGTAACATTCTGTTCAACCAGTATCCAGACCTAGGTCTCCTGATGGAATATGGCTCACCTCCCTCTTGGGAATAGGTCATATCCTCCCTCATTACCTGCAAGATAAACCCCATGGCACAGTACACAAAACTCCAATCCATCATTCCAGACTCTTCTACCAGTTTCCACCATACACCTGTATATCAGTCACTGAACCCACCACAGTCTTTCCTTCTATTCTTCCAATCTTTTGCCATGCTATGTCTTACATTTGTCAAACCCCTCCACCATTTTCCATTTGGCATATTTACCTTTTAATATTAACCTCAATCGATATCCCTTCCCCTACTAATTTGATTCTATCTACATGTTCCCATGGAAATGTGTATTTATTATGCTTGTAATTATTTGCTATTCATCTGTTTTCCCCCCCAAACTTGACTTCCCATAATGAAACTAATATTTTATTCATCTTTGTATCCTCAGATATAGATACAATACAGAGTCTGTCAAATGGTTCCTCAGCAAGTGTTAATTGAACAAATAAAATACACCGTATGTTTGAGCATAGCCTGATTTTTAAATCTATACCATTTAATACTTAAATATCCTTCATCTATGTATAATTACCTTTTATTAATAATAAACATGATGTATAGCAAGCATTTAAAAAATACCCTATATACTTCTAGGTCAGTGTTGAGAATTTATACTTGAGGAACTATGTTCTCTTTCTTGATATTAGCCTCTGGTTTCTGTTTAATCTATATTGTGAAATTTTCATCTATGAATATATTCTTTTATACTTGAAATTTTAGCCTTTACCATTTCTTAGGGGAATAAAGTTCTTGACAATGTTCCTTTCACTTCTTCACTCCCATTTGTTGATGGCTCAAATCCTATCCCAATAGAACTGAAACACAAGGAAGCCACTTACATGAGGGTGGATTAAAGTTGGCTAGGAAAGTTAACTTGAGGTCCCACATAGGAGGAGAATACTTGTCGCAAAGGATATCCATTAATGGTATCTCATTTGCTCATGTCTGTGTCCTGCTGTCATCATCCTATATAGCCTTAATAATTGAGAGGGGGCCTTGTTTCAATCCAGGTTCTCTTCCTAAATACATCTAGAGAAGGTCACTTTGTTCTTCAATTTTTGTCTTCAGCCAGTTCACCCAGCTGCCTACTCAAGAGCTACCCACCCCATCACAGAGCATCTAAAATCCATTATGTAAATAGTGCTGCAATGAACATTGTGGTACATGTCTCTTTTTGAATTATGGTTTTCTCAGGGTACAGTAGCCAGGACATGGAAGAAACCGAAGTGTCCATCGACAGATGAATGGATAAAGAAGATGTGACACATATATACAATGGAATATTACTCAGCCATAAAAAGAAACGAAATTGAGTTATTTGTAGTGAGGTGGATGGACCTAGAGTGTGCCATACAGAGTGAAGTAAGTCAGAAAGAGAAAAACAAATACCGTGTGCTAACACATATATATAGAATCTTAAAAAAAAAAAAAGGTTCTGATTAACCTAGGGGCACGACAGGAATAAAGATGTCAACGTAGAGTATGGACTTGAGGACATGGGGGAGAGGAAGGGGAAGCTGGGACGAAGTGAGAGAGTAGCATTGACATATATACACTACCAAATGTAAAATAGATATCTAGTGGGAAGCAGCTGCATAGCACAGGGAGATCAGCTCCGTGTTTTGTGACCACCTAGAGGGGTGAGATAGGGAGGGTGGGAGGGAGGCGCAAGAGGGAGGAAAAATGGGGATATATGTATATGTATAGCTGATTCACTTTGTTATAAAGCAGAAAATAACACAACACTGTAAAGCAATTATACTCCAATAAAGATGTAAAAAAAATAAAATTCATTATGCCCAAAGTTTGAACCAATGATCCGTCTTTCCAAACGTGTGCATCTTGGAATCTCTTCCATTTTCATAGTTAGCACAACGATTTCTTGATTTTCTCAGGTTACAAACAAACATGTGAGTAATCTTAGACCCCTTTCTTCCTGACCCTCCTATTGAGTCAAAGACTAAATTCTGTGTTTTAAACCCACCTACTTATCTCCACCTCCACTGCCTTTATTCTAGTCCAAACCATCATCATCTCTTTCCTGAGTTCTTGCAAAATATTTTTATTTGGATCTTCCAATATATTCTCCATATGGCATCCAGAGAAATCTTTTAACAAAAAATTATGATTACTTGCCTCTGGTGCTTAAAATCCTTTAATGGCATGAGATTGCCTTTAAAATACAGTCTGGAATGCTTCTCACAGTCCACAAGACCTTGTATAACCTCTTCAGCTCCATCTCAACCGCCTCCCTCCTCAGTCTTCATGAGCCTCACTGGAATTCTTTCTGATACCCAGGCATTCCATGATTCCACTTAATGCCGCTCCCCAAGCTCTCCCTGAACCTTCCTCCCTCTTTACCTAGCCACCACCTACTTATCCTTTAGAACTCAATTAAAGCATCACTTCTTCTAGGAGCCTGCTATGATGCCCAGATTAAGTCAGGTAATTCTTTTGTATGTACACTCACTTAAAATCATGACCTTCACTTCGTATATCATATCACATTTGTGAGTATGTAACTATTTGTGTAATAATTAGTTTTAGTTTTCCTTGCTATAATGTAAGTTTTTTTCTGGGAGGACAAGCATGTTTATATCTGGTTCACCTCTATATCTATAGGATATAGGGGAGTACCTGGAAAAGAGGGGTGTTCAATTAAAAGATTAATTCCATGAATGTATGACTGTTTCTTCTCTTCGAGAGTTCAGCTATTTCTTGAGATTCTGAATTTTTAATTTAGGCTTGGGTGTATGATTGACATCTCTATGGCTAAACTGATGAAAACAGGTGAAACATTGAACTACACATTTTTCTTTGCATTGGACTACACATTATTCTTTTTGGCAAAACTGCCTTCCTTTTAACTACCTTGGTAAGAAGTTCTCCACACGTAAAAACAGCACATACAGGAAGACAGCAGTCTCTACTGGGCTTTTCTCAAGACAAGAAGACATCTTGTGATTCTGAACTTGTGTTCGTTAGTTGTCTAGGTTGGCACATCACTGGCAAGTCAGACCTTGTCCTTTTGTTTGAGTGCTTCAATAAATATGTGTTTATAACTTGTTGGGCAGACACTGGTTGTAGCTAATCACAGAGACACCACTAGGCAGCTGCCAATGGAAACTGCAGGACAATCAAATCAATTCAATAAGGATGGCTAAGAGTAATTGCATGAAGAGGTGCCATAGTTAGACTTCATATTGTCTGGCCTGTTTCAGGGCACGTGAAATGTGTTTTTAACTTAAATATATTTATTGTAACCATGTTGTTATTAGTAAGTATTTCAGAATTCTTCGGAATAGAATACACTTTCTACTTTCTCTCTTACGCCTTCTATTTTACTGTAAAGAACACGAACTTTGGTGTCAGGCAGCCCTGGGTTGAAATCCAATTTACGAATTTTGCAACGCTTTCAACATTATTATCCTTTGAGAGGTCCTGATTCTTCAACTTCACAGCTGCCAAGGTTAAAAATAACATGTATAAAAAGGCTGGCAGATAATAGAAGTTGGATAAATGTTAATTTTCTCTTCCCACACTCCATCCCTTATTTCTCTTTCTTTTTCTTTACTTCAATTCCTTTGTCTTGGTCTTCCTGGTCTGTGAGGCCCTGGGCGACTGTCTTTAATTCCTAGGATGTTGGCTGGCTAGTATATTGACTTGCAGATTCTCCAGAATTCTATACCTTAGGAAAATTTAAGCCTTCCTTAAGCACATTAGTAATTAGTGAAAAATTCTTCTTCTCTGCTTTTAACCGATGAAGGGTCTGTTTCCATTGACTGAAGAGTTTAAGATCTTTCTTCTGTGTGCTATATGGCTGCAGTTAATCAGTTTAAAATTTCCTGGGGCATAGCCATTCTAACTCATACTTCTCTGGTAGATGCCCTGGAGGGAAGGAAGAAAACTTAGGATTAATCCTGCATCATCAAAATATCCAGTATCCCCTGAATGCCTACCAGAGAAAAAATTGCTTCATCTTTTTCTCAGGCAGGCATTCCAAGCAAGGAATAAAGGTCTGCCCAACCCCTAACCCACAGAATTGATCTGATATCTATTGGTCCACTGGAATTGGACATGAAGATGGGTGAGTTGTTGCTAAAAACATTTTAAGTGATAGAAACAGAACCCACTTTTAACCCCATCCCAGTGGGCCATAGAAAATAGAGGAATTGATTGGGCAGAGTTGTTTACCTCACCAGGCTCTGCTGTCTATGATACCCCTCCCTGAATACTTCTCTGGTTTATTCTGGTTACCATTCAGCATTGGTGATTGGGGTAGGTGAGATGGGAAACGATGCCTTAGAATAAAAGAAATCTAGAATTTTAAACAGAAAGGATGATTGATGACTATTTCATGCCCTCTCCTTTCTCTCTTTACCTTCAACACCTCCCCACCTATCCTTACTCTCAGCTGATGAATTTGCTTTCAGACTCAGTGAGTATACCATGGCAATCATAGAAGGTCCACAAGTTCCAACACTACATCTACCCACTGACTAGCACCTGCACCCTTATTATATTCTGTCTTCCCTCTTGCTATTATAGATGTAGCGTCTGTGCTCCTAGTAAGAACAACATCTTCAATTATCCATCAGATTCCATTCTCCTCACATTCTCAGGGATACTGCCCCAGGAATACTCCTCTCCTACATCATCAATTTCCCTTCCCACCAGATTATTCCCATTATCTACTTATGCGCTATTATTTTGCAATCTTAAATAAACTTTCTTTACCTCACTTTTCTCTCTAGTAATCAGTCCATTTTTTTGCTCTCCTCTACAGCAAAACCCCCCAAAAGTGTGGTCTCTACTCACTACCTCTAGTTTCTCTTCTCCCATTCTCTCTTAAACCCACTCAAGCCATGCTTTTGTCTCTATTATTCCAATAAAAGTATTGTTTTCAGCAGTAAGCTCCAGTTCCTAAATCCAAAGGTCAATTCTCAGTACTCATTCTATTTGTCCTTTCAGCATTATATGGCACAATAAATCATGTTTATTTCTTTCATTTTATCCTCTTTTCTTCTTCTTTTTTTAAAAATTCATTTATTTTATTTGTTTGTTTTTGGCTGCATTGGGTCTTCGTTGCTGCATGCGGGCTTTCTCTAGTTGTGGCGAGCGGGGGCTACTCTTCGTTGCGGTGCGCAGGCTTCTCATTGCGGTGGCTTCTCTTGTTGCAGGGCACGGGCTCTAGGCCCGTGGGCTCAGTAGTTGTGGCTCCCGGGCTCTAGAGCGCAGGCTCAGTAGTTGTGGTGCACGGGCTTAGCTGCTCCGTGGCATGTGGGATCCTCCCGGACCAGGTCTCGAACCCGTGTCGCCTGCATTGGCAGGCGGACTCTTAACCACTGTGCCACCAGGGAAGCCCCTCTTTTCTTCTTGATGTGCTGTCTTCACTGGATTTCTGGGACACCACTCTCTCCTGGTTGTCATCATCCTCACCTACTACACCTCAGGCTTTGTTGCTGATTCCTCTCTATCTCCCTCACTTTGATGGCAAAGTGTCCTGAGACTCAGTACTGTACCTCTTCTTTTCTCCAGTTGCACTTACTTCTTTGGTAATTTCATTCAGTCTCGTGGTTTTAAATCCTAACAACACTTTGATAAGTGCCATCCTGGAACCTTCCCTAGAAATCCAGGCACAGATATGCCACTGCTTCCTTGATATCTCCACTGGGAGTTTATGGTTTATTGACTAAGTCCAAAACTGAATCCTTGAGCTTCCCCCCATACCTAATCTTTCCTCATTTTCCTCCTTTTGACTCATGTCAAATCAAATATACCTTGGAGTCATCCTTGCTTCTTCTTTCCTTCTTACTCCATAAAGTCCTGATCTATATATATCATCAAAATAGAACCAGAAACCCACACATCTTCTTCAACTCTGCTGCTACTCGCAAAAACCACCATCATCTCTTAACAGAATTGTGTCAGAAAACTCCTAACTGGGTTTTCACTTTCACCTTCACTCCTCTTCAGTCTCTCGTTAACAGTGTGCCCACAGGAATCCTGTTAAATCATAAGTCAGCATGTCAATAACTTTCTACCTCAATCGGAACCAAAGCCTAAGTTCATCAACATCTATAAAGCCTTACATGGTGGAACCTTCATTACCTCTCTGACTTAATTTCCTTTTATTCTTCCCATTGCCCCATCTAGTCTTACCTCAATGGCCTTCTTGCTGTTCTTTAGCTTTCCAATTGGATTTCTATCTCAGGATTTTGTCCTTCTTTTCCCATTTGTGTCTTAGCTTCAGCCACCCAGAAACAGAGGCGTAGAGCTTATGTGATAATCAGGGAATCCAGTTCCAGAGACAAGAAGAGACATGTGGGAAAGGGAGGAGAACCAAGGCAAGGACACACTGAACTGGTTTCCATTTAGTGCTATTAGTTGTTCAGTTCTCTGGTCTGCACTTTGAGCAGCTGTATTCCTGGGGAACCTAAAGAGCGAAGAATTTATCCACAGAATTCTCTTTTGCACTAGTTTAAGTTTATCCCCTTGGGTAACAATTCCCCAGCACTTCCAACTGGCACACGTGTGGGTTTAGGGCCCCAGGTTCTGCAGTAGTAAAAACAGGAAGCCCTGGGGCAGCAGGAAAGAAATTAAATGAGTTAGAGTCCCCACAGTAGTGGAACAAGACACAAATGAGGCCAAGAGCATCTCAGGGATGCATAAGAGATGTCTGATAAACTCTGCCTGGAGTGTTCTCTTCTCCAGATGTTGGTATGACTTGCTTTACCTTTAAGCAAAAGTGGGTTTTGTTCAAACACTACCTTCTCAGTGACACTTTTCTCAATTTCCCCTTTAAAATTATAGTCACCTACATGTTCCAAATCCTCCTTCCCAGATTTATTTTTGTATTTTTTAATTTTCACTAATATAATATTCTATAAAATTACTTATTAATTTTGTTTATTGTCAGTCTCCTTACAAGACTTTAAGCTCTAGGACAGCTGTGTTGTTTGTCTGTTTTTTTCACTATTGTATCTCCCGCCTAAAACATAGTATATATTCAATAAATATTTGGTGAATGAATTATTTATAGAAATTCTTGAAACTGGAATTGTGAGCTTTCACAATACACTTGAATAAAATATATACAACATTCTAATCAAAGCATAGGTCATGTGTTTATTTTGTCAAATAATCAAATATTCTGAACATTAAAAGATAGGATGGGGTGTTTCCTGGGAGGGTCCTAAAGAAAATTACTGAATTACTGAGAAGACTCATTAATGTCCACTGATCAACAGGATATTTATTTGCACAGCTTCTTTATTCTTCCAGTTGCCTTTTAATACTTTCCCTTATTGATCTGTTCCATTAAATCTCTATGGAAATAGCTCCTTGGGTTCAAGATGGCAGAGTAGAAGGACATGCGCTCACTCCCTCTTGTGAAGCATCAGAATCACAACTAACTGCTGAACAATTATCAACAGGAAGACAATGGAACTCAACAAAAAAGATACCCCACATCCAAAGACAAAGGAAAAGCCACAATGAGATGGTAAGAGGGACGCAATCACAATAAAATCAAATCCCATAACTGCTGGGTGGGTGACTCACAAACTGGAGAACACTTATACCACAGAAGTCCACCCACTGGAGTGAAGGTTCTGAGCCCAACGTCAGACTTCCCAATCTGGGGGTCCGGCAATGGGAGGAGGAGTTCCTAGAGAATCAGACTTTGAAGACTAGTGGGATTTGACTGGAGGATTTTGACAGGACTGGGGGAAACAGAGACTCCACTCTTGGAGGGCACACACAAAGTAGTGAGCACATCGGGACCCAGGAGAAGGAGCAGTGACCCCATAGGAAACTGAACCAGACCTACCTGCTAGTGTTGGAGGGTCTCCTGTGGTGGGGGTGGGGGTGGTGGCTGTGGTTGACCGTGAGGACAAGGACACTGGCAGCAAAAGTTCTGGGAAGTACTCTTCAGCGTGAGCCCTGCCAGAGTCCACCATTATCCCCACCAAAGAGCAGGGTAGGCTCCAGTGTTGGGTGGCCTCAGGCCAAACAACCAACAGGGAGGGAACCCAACCACACCCATCAGCAGACAAGCAGATAAAAGTTTTACTGAGCTCTGCCTACCAGAGCAACATCCAGCTCTACCCACCACCAGTCCCGCCCATCAGGAAACTTGCAAAGCCTCTTAGATAGCCTCATCTGCCAGGGGGCAGACAGAAGAAGCAAGAACTACAATCCTGCAGCCTGTGGAACAAAAAACATTCACAGGAAGATAGACAAGATGAAAAGGCAGAGGGCTATGTACCAGATGAAGGAACAAGATAAAACCCGAGAAAAACAACTAAATGAAGTGGAGATAGGAAACCTTCCAGAAAAAGAATTCAGAATAATGTTAGTGAATATGATCCAGGACCTCGGAAAAAGAATGCAGGCAAAGATGGAGAAGATGCAAGAAATGTTTAACAAACACCTAGAAGAATTAAAGAGCAAACACCTAGAAGAATTAAAGAACAAACAAACAGAGATGAACAATACAATAACTGAATTGAAAAATACACTAGAAGGAATCAATAGCAGAATAACTGAGGCAGAAGAACGGATAAGTGACCTGGAAGACAGAATGGTGGAATTCACTGCCATGGAACAGAATAAAGAAAAAAGAATGAAAAGAAATGAAGACTGCCTAAGAGACCTCTGGGACAACATTAAATGCACCAACATTTGCATTATAGGGGTCCCAGAAGGAGAAGAGAGAGAGAAAGGACCTGAGAAAATGTTTGAACTGATTATGGTAAAAAACTTCCCTAACACAGGTAAGGAAATAGACACCCAAGTCCAGGAAGTGCAGAGAGTCCGAGACAGGGTAAACACAAGGAGAAACACACCGAGACACATAGTAATCAAACTGACAAAAATTAAAGACAAAGAAAAATTATTGAAAGCAACAAGGGATAAATGACAAATAACATACAAGGGAACTCCCATAAGGTTAACAGCTGATTTCTCAGCAGAAACTCTACAGTCCAGAAGGGAGTGACATGATATATTTGAAGTGATGAAAAGGAAGAAACTACAACCAAGATTACCCTACCCAGCAAGGATCTCATTCGGATTCAACAGAGAAATCAAAAGCTTTACAGACAAGCAAAAGCTAAGAGAATTCAGCACCACCAAACTAGCTATACAACAAATGGTAAAGGAACTTCTCTAAGTGAGAAACGCAAGAGTAGAAAAGGACCTACAAAAACAAACCCATAACAATTAAGAAAATGGTAATAGGAACATACATATTGATAATTACCTTAAATGTGAATAGATTAAATACTCGAACCAAAAGACACAAGCTTGCTGAATGGATACAAAAACAAGACCCATATATATGCTGTCTACAAGAGACCCACTTCAGACCCAGAGACATACAGACTGAAAGTGAGGGGATGGAAAAAGATATTCCATGTAAATGTAAATCAAAAGAAAGCTGAGTAGCAATACTCATATCAGATAAAATAGACTTTAAAATAAAGAATGTTACAAGAGACAAGGAAGGACACTACATAATGATCAAGGGATCAATCAAAGAAAAAGATATAACAATTATAAATATATATACACCCAACAAAGGAGCACTTCAGCTTTAAAGGGAACAGCTAACAACTATAAAAGAGGAAATTGACAGTAACACAATAATAGTGGGGGACTTTAACATCTCACTTGCACCAATGGATGGATCATCCAGACAGAAAATTCATAAGGAAACACAAGCTTTAAATGACACAATAGACCAGATGAATTTAATTGATATTTATAGGACATTCCACCAAAAACAGCAGACTATACTTTCTTCTCAACTGCACACAGAACATTCTCCGGGATAGATCACATCTTGGGTCACAAATCAAGCTTCAGTAAATTTAAGAATATTGAAATCATATCAAGCACCTTTTCTGACCACAACACTATGAGATTAGATCAATTACAGGGAAAATAACGTAAAAAACACAAACACATGGAGGCTAAACAATACATTACTAAATAACCAAGGGATCACTGAAGAAATCAAAGAGGAAATCAAAAAATACCTAGAGACAAATTACAACGAAAACACGGCCATCCAAAACCTATGGGATGCAGCAAAAGCAGTTCTAAGAGGGAAGTTTATAGCAATACAAGCCTACCTCAAGAAACAAGAAAAATCTCAAAAAAACAATCTAACCTTACACCTAAAGGAACTAGAGAAAGAAGAACAAACAAAACCCAAAGTTAGTAGAGGGAAAGAAATCATAAAGATCAGAGCAGAAATAAATGAAATAGAAACAAAAGAAACAATAGCAAAGATCAATAAAACTAAAAGTTGGTTCTTTGAGAAGATAAACAAAATTGAGACACAATTAGCCAGGCTCATCAAGAAAAAGAGGGAGGGGACTCAAATCAATAAAATCAGAAATGAAAAAGGAGAAGTTACCACAGACACCGCAGAAATAGAAAGCATCCTAATTGACTACTACAAGCAACTCTATGCCAATAAAATGGACCACCTGGAAGAAATGGACAAATTCTTAGAAAGGTATAACATTCCAAGACTGAACTGGAAGAAATAGAAAATATGAACAGACCAATCACAAGTAATGAAATTCAAACTGTGATTAAAAGTCTTCCAACAAACAAAAGTCCAGGACCACATGGCTTCACAGTTGAATTCTACCAAACATTTAGAGAAGAGCTAACATCCATCCTTCTCAAACTCTTCCAAAAAATTGCAGAGGAAGGAACACTCCCAAACTCATTCTCTGAGGCCACAACGACCCTGATACCAAAACCAGACAAAGATACTACAAAAAAGAAAATTACAGATCAATATCACTGGTGAATACAGATGCAAAAATCCTCAACAAAATACTAGCAAACAGAATCCAACAACACGTTAAAAGGATCATACACCATGATCAAGTGGGATTTATCCCAGGGATGCAAGAATTCTTCAATATAGGCAAATCAATCAATATGATACACCATATTAACAAATTAAAGAATAAAAACCATATGATCGTCTCAATAGATGCAGAAAAAGCTTTTGACAAAATTCAACACCTGTTTATGATAAAAACTCTCCAGAAAGTGGGCATAGAGGGAAACTTCCTCAACATACTAAAGGCCATATATGACAAACCTACAGCAAACATCATTCTCAATGGTGAAAAACTGAAAGCATTTCCTCTAAGATCAGGAGCAAGCAAGGATGTCCACTCTTGCCCCTATTATTCAACATAGTTTTGGAAGTCCTAGCCACAGCAATCAGAGAAGAAAAAGAAATAAAAGAATACAAACTGGAAAAGAAGAAGTAAAACTGTCACTGTTTGCAGATAACATGATATTATACTAGAGAATCGCAAAGATGCCACCAGAAAACTACTAGAACTAATCAATGAATTTGGTAGAGTAGCAGGATACAAATTTAATGCACAGAAATTTCTTGCATTCCTATACACTAGTGTTGAAAAATCTGAAAGAGAAATTAAGGAAACACTCCCATTTCCCATTGCAACAAAAAGAATAAAATACCTAGGAATAAACCTACCTAGGGAGACAAAAGACCTGTATGCAGAAAACTATAAGACACTGATGAAAGAAATTAAAGATGCTACAAACAGATGGAGAGGTATACCATGTTCTTGGATTGGAAGAATCAATATAGTGAACATGAATATACTTCCCAAAGCAATCTACAGATTCAATGCAATCCTCATCAAATTACCAATGGCAATTTTTACAAAACTAGAACAAAAAATCTTAAAATTTTTATGGTGACACAGAAGATCCCAAATAGCCAAAGCAGTCTTGAGGGAAAAAAACGGAGCTGGAGGAATCCAACTCCCAGACTTCAGACTATACTACAAAGCTACAGTAATCAAGGCAATATGGTACTGACACAAAAACAGAAATATAGATCAGTGGAACAGTGCAGAAAGCCCAGAGATAAACCCACAAACCTATGGTCAACTAATGTATGACAAAGGAAACAAGGATATACAGTGGAGAAAAGACAGTCTCTTCAATAAGTGGTGCTGGGAAAACTGGACAGCTACATGTAAAAGAATGAAATTAGAACACTCCCTAACACAATACACAAAAATAAACTTAAAATGGATTAGAGGCCTAAATGTAAAACCGAACACTATAAAACTCTTGGAGGAAAACATAGGAAGAACACTCTTTGACATAAATCACCGCAAGATCTTTTTTGATCCACCTCCTGGAGTAATAGAAATAAAAACAAAAATAATCAAATGGAACTTAATGAAACTTAAAAGCTTTGACAAAGCAAAGGAAACTACAAACAAGATGAAAAGACACCCCTCAGAATGGGAGAAAATATTTGCAAACGAATCAATGGACAAAGGATTAATCTCCAAAATACATAAACAGCTCATGCAGCTCAATATTAAAAAAACAAACAACCCAATCCAAAAATGGGCAGAAGACCTAAATAGACATTTCTCCAAAGAAGACATACTGATGGCCAAGAAGCACATGAAAAGCTGCTCAACATCACTAATTATTAGAGAAATGAAAATCAAAACTACAATGTGGTATCACCTCACACCAGTTAGAATGGGCATCATCGTTAAATCTACAAACAGCAAATGCTGGAGAGGGTGTGGAGAAAAGAGAACTCTCTTGCACTGTTGGTGGGAATGTAAATTGGTACAGCCACTATCAAGAACAGTATGGATGTTCCTTAAAAAACTAAAAATAAAATTACCATATGACCCAGCAATCCCACTACTGGGCATATACCCAGAGAAAACCATAATTCCTAAAGACACATGCACCCCAATGTTCATTGCAGCACTATTTACAAGAGCCAAGTTATGGAAGCAACCTAAATGCCCATCGACAGACGAATGGATAAGGAAGATGTGGTACATACATACAATGGACTATTACTCAGACATAAAAAGGAACGAAGTTGGGTCATTTGTAGAGACGTGGATTTATCTAGAGGCTGTCATACAGAGTGAAGTAAGTCAGAAAGAGAAAAACAAATGTCGTATATTAATGCATATATGTGGAGCCTAGAAAAATGGTACAGATGAACCGGTTTGCAGGGCAGAAATAGAGACACAGATGTAGAGAACAAACATATGGACACCAAGGGGGGAAAGTGGCCGGGGCGGGTGGTGGTGTGATAAATTGGGAGATTGGGATTGACATATATACACTAATATTTATAAAATGGATAACCTGTAAGAACCTGCTGTATAAAAAAAAAAATCTCTATGAAAATAATTTCAAGGATTAGTGGCAAGCTTATTAATTGTTCTGCCCTCTCCCGCAGGTTAACAGGGATCCCTGTGAGTCAAAGAGTGATAACAGAAGAAGACTTAGGAACATCAGATTCTGAACAAAATCGAGTGTGGAAACACGAAGGTGAAGGGGAAAAAATAATTCCAGTTAGTTCCTATAAGCATACATTATTAACATCATAAGTTATTATGTATGCTATTAAACTATAACCGTTATTGATGTTCTTTCTCTAGTCTAACTCTCCAAGAAGCATTAATGTTCTCTGCCATTATTGTTGCAGGGAAGGGGAGGTAAATAATCAGTAGCAATGACACAATGATTTTATATGTTTTTTATCATTAGTATTATTTTCTCAGGGGGCTTTACCAGGGCCTGATGAGTCATTGATCCAGAAATGCCTGCATTACATTCTGGTTCAGCCATCTTTTAGTTTGTGCAAACCTGGGCAAGTTATTAAAGTCTTGGTTTCTTTAAATAAAGAAAATAGAGATGATCGCATTTAAATTCCAAGTTAGATACCTGACAATTAAACAAGATGATATAAAGAAAATAATAGTACATAAAAGAATTTTAATACAGGCTAGATCCTCCTAGTGTTAATATTTATGAAGAAACAACAAGGTAGTCATAAAGATCAAAAGAAGCATGAGGTGAGAAAAAAATAAAGTAGATATAATACCAATTAGACTTCTAAATTAAAATAATAATTTTACATAATGATTTCAATTTTATTCATATTCAAGTTAAAAAGTATTATAATAGCCTAAGCATTTCAGGTCACTATGTTGAAGTGTTACACAAATAGCACACATCAGACATGAACGTTTTTGGCCTCCAGTGTTATAGTGTTCCCTTAGCACTTGTATAGTTTAGGGAACCTCTCTCTTTTCTCTAAAAGTTAGTTAGCAGCTAGAATATATCATTAAAGAATGAGAATCTGCTAAACGTTGTCAGTCTAGAACATTTCGTTAAGCAATAGAGAGATGCAGTTTGCAAGCTAGGAAATTGATGTCCAGATATGCCAGTTATCAATGTACTGTTCCAAATGCATACGTCATTGCCCGTCTTGTGAAAATATATCTGGGCTCTTTAAATATATTTTCTTTGTCAGCTGGCAACATGTCAAGCTTTAGGAGTAAAGAACATGGCGGGGATGGGACTGGAGCAAGAAAGTGTTCTTTGTTCCCTAGGTCCTATTTGTTCTTCTTGCCAGGCTTCTGCAGCATGGTTCCTCTAGTGCTGGGTCCCTGCCGTACACCTCTTCTCCAGTGAGTGGTATCCCAAAGCACCCATGGAGTAGCAGCTTCCCCCAGGAACCCCCGGGATTGCTATACAGCAAACAGTTTCTGGAGGGCCACATCCCTGCCCATGGTTTCCCCCACATCCACTTGTGCAACATGCAATGAGTTCTGAGACTTGACACCTCCCTCTGGCTGGCTTTCTTCAGAGGGCAGACTGCCATCAAGTTCCAGTGACACTGTACCTCAGCAGCTCCCCAGGGAGCTATGAATCTCACCCTGGGAAGACCTCTTTCTTTGATGCTCTCTTCCAGCCTTAGGGCTAGAGACTGCTCTTTATTTCTGCTCTTTCTCTATTCTTTAGAGTTCTAGTTCTCCTTACTTCATTCTAGCCAATACTCCATTACTTCAATCCCCTGTGTTAGTTAATTATTTCCCTGTTCAAATTATTGTGTGGTTTCTGTCCCCTTGTTTGATCCTGATGGATGCACCAGGGTTTATTATTATCTATATGGGACCACAATACAATAAACCTGTTCTATTTGCATATCATTCTATAAGCCTGTTAATGCAGGGCTCAGTCTATTATATCTCTTGAAGTGAAACATTTCAAAAAATGGTAGATAAAAAAGGAAAACAGGATTATTGATCAGGTAATCATTCTACTTGAGAAGAAGCCTACAGAGACCTGTAATAGGAGAGTTATAGGAAAAAGACACACTGGTTGAGCAGAGCATGCTGAAACATTTTTCTAGTTACATAACAATGTAAAATGGTTGTTTTTTGGTGTCCAGGTCATGTAGTTCTTTGTTATATTGTCAGTATATGAGAAAAAAGGTGTTCCAAATGGGTTTTTACACACTAGTAGTTTGAATTTTATTTTATACTGTTTTGATATAAATTATATTTACTGAACAACTAGCCTACTGAATTATAGAGGAATCTTTCAAAAGAAAGATGGATGATATGCTAATATTATTTCTTAACACACAGTGGCTAATCCAGCATTTCTTTAAGATATGTACTGATTGGTAGCGGGTTGAATAGTGTCTGCTAGAATCTCAGAATGTGATCTAGTTTGGAAATAGGGTCTTTGCAATTGTAATTATTTAAGATGAAGTCATACTGGATTAAGGTGGGACCTATATCTAATGATTGGTGTCCTTACAAGAAGAGGATGACACAGACATAAATATAGAGAAGGCAATGTGAGCTAGGAAGCAGAGATTGGAATGATTCACCCATTAGCCAAGGAATGCCAGAGAATTTCCTACAACTACCATGATCTAAGAGAGAAGCATGAAACGTTTTTTCCTTGGAGCCTCCAGGAATTAACCAACCCTGCCGACACCTTCATTTCAGACTTACAGCCTCTGGAAGAACTGTGAGAGGATAAACTTCTGTTGTTTTAAGCCATTGTGTTTGTAACGGCAGGTGTTGGTAATTCACTGGTAATAAGACAAAAATCACTTTTGTCCCCACGGGCTGCTAATTATTTTTGATATTTTCAGTGTTAGCTTAAAAACTTATTTTTACTTGGTATTTTCAACTTGGAAGGGCTTTTTCTTCTTACAGCGTCATAAGAAATTGCACCTGCTAAAATGGCAGCTAAAGTTTGGAAATATGGCCTTGTGGAGGATCTTATTATATGTGGATATCTAATAAGTTTTCAACTCAATTATTAATAAAAGTTTTTAAGATGCTATTCTGCAGAAAATCCAATGGAGCACCTAAATATTAACACACACGCACACCACTTTATCCAATTCCTTAATTCAGAAATGCTTTATCTCAGGAATCAGGTAGATTAGGTTTAGCTAACGGGTTTAACTGTTACCGCAGGAATGAGCCGATGACTTCCAGATTTCCTGTGATTAGCATTGATTAGGGAGAAATGATTTGGTGCTACCAAGGCTATAAATTTCTCTCAATATTGAATTAATTTGACTATGTTGCCCCCTTGTTCTGAAAATAGTCTCTTTCAGAAGAATTGCCTGTCACTTCCCCCACAGTAAAAACTCCACATCTTATCCAGACAAAACAGCATACTTAACATCCTGCAATATATTATACATTTTAGGGATGTACAATTTATACATTTTCACATTTTCCTTCCTCTTCTTTTTATATGAGCCATTGGCTTTATTTTTATATTCCGTGTGGTGCTTTGGAATATCGTGCATTTTGAATGAAGACCTACTTTATTATATGAATGTTTTCAAGGATACAGCTTTTTTAAAAAAATCTTTATTGGAGTATAATTGCTTTACAATGTTGTGTTAGTTTCTGCTGTATAAAAAAGTGAATCAGCTATACGTATACATATATCCCATATCTCCTCCCTCTTACATCTCCCTCCCACCCTCCCTATCCCACCCCTCTAGGTGGTCACAAAGCGTTGAGCTGATCTCCCTGTGCTATGCAGCTGCTTCCCACTAGCTAGCTATTTTACATTTGGTAGTGTATATATGTCCATGACACTCTCTCACTTCATCCCAGCTTCCCCTTCCCCTTCCCTGTGTCCTCAAGTCCATTCTCTACGTCTGCGTCTTTATTCCTGCCCTGCCCCTAGGTTCTTCAGAACCATTTTCTTTTTTTTTTTTTTTTTTTAGATTCCATATATATGTGTTAGCATACGGTATTTGGTTTTCTCTTTCTGACTTACTTCACTCTGTATGACAGACTCTAGGTCTTCACTACAAATAACTCAATTCCATTTCTTTCTATGGCTGAGTAATATTCCATTGTATATACATGCCATGTCTTTTTTATCCATTCTTCTGTCGATGGACGCTTAGGTTGCTTCCACGTCCTGGCTATTCTAAATAGTGCTGCAATGAACATTGTGGTACATGACTCTTTTTGAATTATGGTTTTCTCTGGGTATATGCCCAGTAATGGGATTGCTGGGTCGTATGGTAGTTCTATTTTTAGTTTTTTAAGGAACCTCCAATACTGTTCTCCATAGTGGTTGTATCAATTTATATTCCCACCAACAGTGCAAGAGGGTTCCCTTTTCTCCACACCTTCTCCAGCATTTGTTGTTTGTAGATTTTTTGATGATGGCTATTCTGAGCAGTGAGAAATGATACCTCTTTGTAGTTTTGATTTGCATTTCTCTAATGATTAACAACGTTGAGCATCCTTTCATGTGTTTGTTGGCAATCTGTATATCTTCTTTGAAGAAATGTCTGTTTAGGTCTTCTGCCCATTTTTGGATTGGGTTGTTTGTTTTTTTGATATTGAGCTACATGAGCTGCTTCTCTATTTTGGAGATGAATCCTTTCTCAGTTTGCTTCCTTTGCAAATATTTTCTACCATTCTTTTTTTCTTTTTTTTGAATTTTATTTTATTTATTTATTTTTATACAGCAGGTACTTATTAGTCATCCATTTTATACATACTAGTGTATATATGTCAATCCCAATCTCCCAATTCATCACACCACCCCCTTCCCACCACTTTCCCCCCTTGGTGTCCATATGTTTGTTCTTTACATCTGTGTCTCTATTTCTGCCCTGCAAACCAGTTCATCTGTACCATTTTTCTAGGTTCCACATATGTTTGTCAATATACGATATTTTTTTTCTCTTTCTGACTTACTTCACTCTGTATGACAGTCTCTAGATTCATCCATGTCTCTAAAAATGACCCAGTTTCATTCCTTTTTATGGCTGAGTAATATTCCATTGTATATATGTACCACATCTTTATCCATTCATCTGTCGATGGACATTTAGGTTGCTTCCATGACCTGGCTCTTGTAAATAGTGCTGCAATGAACATTGGAGTGCATGTGTCTTTTTGCATTATGGTTTTCTCTGGGTATATGCCCAGTAGTGGGATTGCTGGGTCATATGGTAATTCTTTTTTCAGTTTTTTAAGGAACATCCATATTGTTCTCCATAGTGGTTGTATCAATTTACATTCCCACTAACAGTGCAAGATGGTTCCCTTTTCTCCAAACCCTCTCCAGCATTTGCCGTTTGTAGATTTAACGATGATGCCCATTCTAACTGGTGTGAGGTGATACCTCATTGTAGTTTTGATTTGCATTTCTCTAATAATTAGAGACGTTGAGCAGCTTTTCATGTGCTTCTTGGCCATCAGTATGTCTTCTTTGGAGAAATGTCTGTTTAGGTCTTCTGCCCATTTTTCGATTGGCTTGTTTGTTTCTTTGAGGTTGGGCTGCATGAGCTGCTTGTTTATTTTGGAGATTAATCCCTTGTCAGTTGCTTCACTTGTAAATCGTTTCTCCCATTCTGAGGGTTGTCTTTTCGTCTTGTTTATGGTTTCCTTTGCTGTGCAAAAGCTTTTAAGTTTCATTAGGTCTCATTTGTTTATTTTTGTTTTTATTACCATTTCTCTAGGAGGTGGGTCAAAAAGAATCTTGCTGTGATTTATGTCATAGAGTGTTCTGCCTATGTTTTCCTCTAAGAGTTTCATGATGTCTGGCCTTACATTTAGGTCTCTAATCCATTTTGAGTTTATTTTTGTGTATGGTGTTAGGGAGTGTTCTAATTTCATTCTTTTACATGTAGCTGTCCAGTTTTCCCAGCACCACTTATTGAAGAGACTGTCTTTTCTCCATTGTATATTCTTGCCTCCTTTGTCATAGATTAGTTGACCATAGATGTGTGGGTTTATCTCTGCACTTTCTAACCTGTTCCATTGATTGACATTTCTGTTTTTGTGCCAGTACCATATTGTCTTGATTACTGTAGCTTTATTGTATAGTCTGAAGTCAGGAAGTCTGATTCCTCCAGTTCCATTTTTTCCCTCAAGACTGCTTTGGCTATTTGGGGTCTTCTGTGTCTCCAAAAAAATTTTAAGATTTTTTGTTCTAGTTTTGTAAAAATTGCCATTGGTAATTTGATAAGGATTGCATTGAATCTGTAGATTGCTTTGGGTAGTATATTCATGTTCACTATATTGATTCTTCCATTCCAAGAACATGGTATACCTCTCCATCTGTTTGTATCATCTTTAATTTCTTTCATCAGTGTCTTATAGTTTTCTGCATACAGGTCTTTTGTCTCCCTAGGTAGGTTTATTCCTAGGTATTTTATTCTTTTTGTTGCAATGGGAAATGGGAGTGTTTCCTTAATTTCTCTTTCAGATTTTTCAACACTAGTGTATAGGAATGCAAGAAATTTCTGTGCATTAATTTTGTATCCTGCAACTTTACCAATTTCATTGATTAGCTCTAGTAGTTTTCTGTTGGCATCTTTAGGATTCTCTATGTATAGTATCATGTCATCTGCAAACAGTGACAGCTTTACTTCTTCTTCTCCAATTTGTATTCCTTTTATTTCTTTTTCTTCTCTGATTGCCGTGGCTAGGACTTCCAAAACTATGTTGAATAATAGGGGCAAGAGTGGACATCCTTGTCTTGTTCCTGATCTTAGAGGAAATGCTTTCAGTTTTTCACCATTGAGAATTATGTGTGCTGTGGGTTTGTCATATATGGCCTTTATTATGTTGAGAAAGTTTCCCTCTATGCCAGTTTTTATCATTAATGGGTGTTGAACATTGTGAAAAGCTTTTTCTGCATCTATTGAGATGATCATATAGTTTTTATCCTTCAATTTGTTAATATAGTTTATCACAGTGATTGATATGCGTATATTGAAGAATCCTTGCATTCCTGGGATAAATCCCACTGGATCACGGTGTATGATCCTTTTAATGTGCTGTTGGATTCTGTTTGCTAGTATTTTGTTG
Organism: Eschrichtius robustus; assembly: GCF_028021215.1. Classification (NCBI taxonomy): domain Eukaryota; kingdom Metazoa; phylum Chordata; class Mammalia; order Artiodactyla; family Eschrichtiidae; genus Eschrichtius; species Eschrichtius robustus. The sequence continues at coordinate 34,131,178 of NC_090825.1, forward strand.
AGGATTGTTGCATCTATGTCCATCAGTGATATTGGTCTGTATTTTTTTTGTGTGTGACATGTTTGTCTGGTTTTGGTATCAGGGTGATGGTGGCCTTGTAGAATGAGTTTGAGAGTTTTCCTCCCTCTGCTATATTTTGGAAGAGTTTGAGAAGCATAGGTGTTAGCTCTTCTCTAAATATTTGATAGAATTAGCCTGTGGAGCCATCTCATCCTGGGCTTTTGTTTGTTGGAAGATTTTTAATCACAGTTTCAATTTCAGTGCTTGTGATTGGTCTGTTTAAAACTTCTATTTCTTCCTGGTTCAGTCTCGGAAGGTTGTACCTTTCAAAGAATTTGTCCATTTCTTCCATGTTGTCCATTTTATGGGCATAGAGTTTCTTGTTGTAATCTCTCATGATCCTTTGTATTTCTGCAGTATCAGTTGTTACTTCTCCTTTTTCATGTCTAATTCCGTTGATTTGAGTCTTTTCCCTTTTTTTCTTGATGGGTCTGTCTATTGGTTTATCACTTTTGTTTATCTTCTCGAAGAAACTGCTTTTGGTTTTATTGATCTTTGCTATTGTTTCCTTCATTTCTTTTTCATTTATTTCTGATCTGATTTTTATGATTTCTTTCTTTCTGCTAATTTTCGGGGTTTTTTTGTTCTTCTTTCTGTGGTTGCTTTAGGTGTAAGGTTAGGTTGTTTATTTGAGATTTTTCTTGTTTCTTGAGGTAGGATTGTATTGCTATAAACTTCCCTCTTAGAACTGCTTTTTCTGCATCCCATAGGGTTTGGGTCATTGTGTTTTCATTGTCATTTGTTTCTAGGTATTTTTTGATCTCCTCTTTGATTTCTTCAGTGATCTCTTGGTTATTTAGTAGTGTATTGTTTGGCCTCCATGTGTTTGTATTTTTTACAGTTTTTTTCCTGTAATTGATATCTAGTCTCATAGCGTTGTGGTCAGAAAACATGCTTGATATGAGTTGAATTTTCTTAAACTTACCAAGCTTTGATTTGTGACCCAAGATATGATCTATCCTGGAAAATGTTCCATGAGCACTTGAGAAGAAATTGTATTCTGGTTTTTTTTTTTGAATGGAATGTCTTATAAATATCAATTAAGTCCATCTTGTTTAATGTGTCATTTAAAGCTTTGTATCCATTCAGCCAGTCTATGTATTTGGTTGGAACATTTAATCCATTTACATTTTAGGTAATCATCAATATGTATGTTCCTATTACCATTTTCTTAATTGTTTTGGGTTTGTTACTTCTTTTGTGTTTCCTGCTTCAGAAGTTCCTTTAGCATTTGTTGTAAAGCTGGTTTGGTGGTGCTGAATTCCCTTAGCTTTTGCTTGTCTGTAAAGGTTTTAATTTCTCCATCCTATCTGAATGAGATCCTTGCTGGGTAGAGTAATCTTGGTTGTAGTGTTTTCCCTTTTATCACTTTAAACATGTCCTGCCACTCCCTTCTGGCTTGCAGAGTTTCTGCTGAAAGGTCAGCTGTTAACCTTATGGGGATTCCCTTGTATGTTGCTTTTCCCTTGATGCTTTAATATTTTTTCTTTGTACTTAATTTTTGATAGATTGATTAATATGTATCTTGGCTGGTTTCTCCTTGGATTTATCATCTATGGGACTCTCTTTACTTCGTGGACTTCATTGACTATTTCCTTTCCCATATTAGGGAAGTTTTCAACTATAATCTCTTCAAATATTTTCTCTGTCCTTTTCTTTTTCTCCTCTTCTTCTGGGACCCCTATGATTCGAATGTGGGTGCATTTAATGTTGTCCCAGAGGTCTCTCAGACTGTCCTCAATTCTTTTCATTCTTTTTTCTTTATTTTGCTCTGTGGTAGTTATTTCCACTATTTTATCTTCCAGGTCACTTATCTGTTCTTCTGCCACAGTTATTCTGCTATTGATTCCTTCTAGAGAATTTTTAATTTCATTTATTGTGTTTTTCATCATTTTTTGTTTTCTCTTTAGTTCTTCTGGGTCCTTGTTAAGCGTTTCTTGTATCTTCTCCATTCTATTTCCAAGATTTTGGATCATCTCTACTATCATTACTCTGAATTCTTTTTCAGGTAGACTGCCTATTTTTTTCTTCTTCTGTTTGGTGTGGTGGATTTTTACTTTGCTCCTTCATCTGCTGCGTATTTCTCTGTGTTCTCATTTTGCTTAACTTACTGTGTTTGGGGTCTCCTTTTAGCAGGCTCCAGTTCTGTAGTTCCTGTTGTTTTTGGTGTCTGCCCCCAGTGGCTAAGGTTGGTTCAGTGGCTTGTGTAGGCATCATGGTGGAGGGGACTGGTGCCTGTGTTTTAGTGGATGAGGCTGGGTCTTTTCAGTGGGGTGTCCAGCACTGGAGCTTGCTGGTTCTTGCATGGAGCTGGGTCTTAGCGTTGAGCTGGAGATCTCTGGGAGAGCTCTTTCCCTTTGATATTACATGGGGCCAGGAGGTTCTGGTGGTGCAGTGTCCTGAACTCAGCTGTCCAACCTCAGAGGCTCAGGCCTGACAGTCGGCTGGAGCACCAAGTCCTTGTCAGCCACATGGCTCAGAAGAAATGGGAGAATAAAAAGAAATAAAAAATAAAATAAGATAAATTAAAAAGCTATTAAAGTAAAAAATTAAGAAAATATCATTAAAACAAAAAAATAAAGTGATAAAAATAAAAGAAGTGAGCAACCAAACCAATAAATAAATCCACAAATAATAACAAGTGCTGAAAACTATACTAAGATACACATAAAAATCAGAAACTAGTCAGTCACATACAGCAAACCCCAAGTCTACAGTTGCTCCCAAAGTCCACTGCCTCAATTTTGAGTTGATTTGTTGTCTATTCAGGTATTCCACAGATGCAGGTACATCAAGTTGACTGTGGAGATTTAATCCACTGCTCCTGAGGCTCTGGGAGAGATTTCCCTTTCTCTTCTTTGTTCGCACAGCTCCCAGGGTTCAGCTTTAGTTTTGGCCCCACCTCTTCATGTAGGTCACCCTCTTGCATCTGTTCTTCCACCCAACAGGACGGGGTTAAAGGAGTCACTGATTAGGGGGCTCTGGTTCACCCAGTCTGGGGGGCAGGAGGGTATGGATTGTGGGGTGAGCCTGTGGAGGCAGAGGCTGGCGTGACGTTGCAACAGCCTGAGGTGCGCCATGTGTTTTCCCAGGGAAGTTGTCCCTCAATCATGGGACGCTGGCAGTGGCGGGCTGCATAGGTTCCAGGAGGGGAGGTGTGGATAGTGACCTGTGCTTGCACACAGGCTTCTTGGCGGCTGCAACAGCAGCCTTAGCATTTCATGCCCATCTCTGGTGTTCGCACTGGTAGCCGCAGCTTGCGCCCATATCTGAAGCTCATTTAGGCTGTGTTCTGAATCCCCTCTCCTTGTGTACCCCAAAACAATGGTCTCTTGCCTCTCACACAGGTCCAGACTTTTTCCTGGACTCCCTCCTGGCTAGCTGTGGTGCACTAGCCCCCTTCAGACTGTGTTCACGCAGCCAACCCCAGTCCTCTCCCTGGGATCTGACCTCCGAAGCCCGAGCCTCAGCTCCCAGCCCCCGCCCGCCCCGGCGGGTGAGCAGACAAGCCTCTTGGGCTGATGAGTGCTGGTTGGCACCGACTCTCTGTGTGGGAATCTCTCCACTTTGCCCTCCGCACCCCTGTTGTTGTGCTCTCCTCCGTGGCTCCAAAGCTTCCTCTCCACCTACTCCCCCTTTCCACCAGTGAAGGGGCTTCCTAGTGTGTGGAAACTTTTCCTCCTTCACAGCTCCCTCTCAGAGGTGCAGGTCCCATCCCTATTCTTTTGCCTCTGTTTTTTCTTTTTTCTTTTGCCCTACCCAGGTACGTGGGGAGTTTCTTGCCTTTTAGGAGGTCTGAGGTATTCTGCCAGTGTTCAGTAGGTGTTCTGTAGGAGTTGTTGCACATGTAGGTGTATTTTTGATATATTTGTGGGGAGAAAGGTGATCTCCACGTCTTACTTCTCCGCCATCTTGAAGATCCTCCCAAGGATATAGATTTTTAAAGTTTTCAGTTATGACATCTTCATTGCTTCTGGAATGTGAATAATACTTTAAAACACACTATTTTTAGAACATTGAAAAAATATTAATCGACAAATGACTCCAAGGAAAGTATATGTGGAAGTTTTCTCCATTATTTTGGCAATTTTTCTGTAAGTTTGAAATTATTTACGATAAAAAAGATTTTTAAAAAGACCCCAAAACATAAAAGTTAAAAATCTACTTAGCGGGCTTCCCTGGTGGCGCAGTGGTTGAGAATCTGCCTGCCAATGCAGGGGACACGGGTTCGAGCCCTGGTCTGGGAAGATCCCACATGCCGTGGAGCAACTAGGCCCGTGAGCCACAGTTACTGAGCCTGTGCGTCTGGAGCATGTGCCCTGCAACAAAGAGGCCGTGACAATGAAAGGCTGGCGCACCGCGATGAAGAGTGGCCCCCGCTTGCCACAACTAGAGAAAGCCCTCGCACAGAAACGAAGACCCAACACAGCCATAAATAAATAAATAAAACAAATACTTAAAAAAAAAAAAAATCTACTTAGCATTAATTTTTACTCTCTCATCTCTGGAATTCAGACTGAATTCAAAGCAATAAAGGCCAACATTTTGAATAAAGGAAAGCAGTGCCCCCTACAGGACATGATTTCAGGGTATTGGGAAAGTCTGTAAAGGACATCTGTATTTGTACTTGGCTAGAGCAACTTCTCACATCTTCTAGTCCAGAACGTCAATTTTCCTTGTAAGCCACCGTTTCCCCATTCTCCATCCATTCTCATGATTGGGAACTTGACGTGAAGCCCAGCTCAGACCAATGAGACTCAAAATTTTCTTTCAGTTCAAATTATTGAGAAAAAGAAATTCTTTTTGATCATCTTGCTTTAGTGTGAAAAAACCCTACTTAAATATAGTCAATGCAGAGGCAAGTAAAACTGAGAGATGGAGAAAAATCAAGCCCTAATGATATTGTGTGAGAGCACAGATACAGTTATCCCCAAAGCTACTTGTTTTTCAGGTTCAATTAGCCTGAAAAGTACCCTCTTTTTTTTTCCTTTGGCTTAAATTAATTTGGGTTGTATTTCTATCACTTACGAACTGAGAAAATAAAAAAAATTGCTTGGACTAAGAAAGTAAAATCTGCCTGGCCATTCATTAGGCTGGAATAACAGGCATAGATAAAGTCAGCTCTGCAAAGTTAACAGGAAATACTTCTCTCAAGGACACACTGCATCTCTAAAGTGTCATAATAACCCCCTTCTTGAGTAATGAAGGCTATTGGAAATTCTATCAGTAAGAATGAAACATCCCACTCATGCATGGCAGGATCTAAGTCACTTTGATACAGGAAATCAGCTTCAATTCACAACCTGGGAGCAGAAATTCAGATCCAGGGTTTCTGCACACAGCCTTCCTCAGCTATCTTAACTTTGAAGGGCCAAGACATTAGGCTCGTTTTGCAGCCCAGACCCTTTACACAGCCTTACTTTGCTTTGAGCCTATCATAATAGACTTAAATGTCATCTAAAGTCCACCCCTGCACAGAACTCTGTAACAACTCTGTTTTTCTTAGTTTGGTGAGATAATCCATGTTTCATCTTCCACGTGGTCTCTCTTACTGCGATGGGTAAATAAACCTGACTTCATCAGACCACAAGTAGTTACTGGTGGCTTTAGGTTGACAAGGCTTTGTTTTCTTCTTTCCTATAATAATTCCTCCACTCAAACTGTTTGTTTTATAGTTAAAGATTTGGTCATTTACCCTTCCCCCCAAGTAAATCTCATGGAAAAGTCAAGACTTAGCAGTTGTTCTAAAGTTGGGCTCCATAGCCTGGCTACTCAAAGTGGGGTGCCTGCCATAGCAAGATCAACATCATTTGGGAGCTTGTTTGAAAGTCAGAATCTGGGGCTCCATCCTCGTTTTCCTGAATCAGAATCTGCATTTTATTAAGATTCTGGTAATTGAAGGCATAATAAAGTTTGAGAAGTGCAGCTCAGGGGAGTCCTAGGAATTTCTGTAGGAATACCCAGGAGAACTCATAGAAGGGGGACGCAGAACCATTGGCCTTTCCCTTATGAAAGCCGTGTGTCATATGCTGTTTTGTGAGTTTAACCTTTCTGTAAATGTGTCTTTAAAGTAAAAAATGTTTGAAAACCACCATTTTAAGCCCCGTTAATATCAATACTTCATTGTGAATAAGTTCATCAGATTGTTTGTGAGGGAATAAGTTTTCTTTGCAGTGGACAGGGAAAGGAGGAATCCCAGTAAGGAGAAGCTAGGTGCCTGTACACGAAGTCCCTTACACAATTTGCTCATTTGCCCATCTTGTGGAGATGGCTACGGGCAGGAGCTGCTGGTCCTTTTAGGCCACATGCATCTGGGGTCCTAGAATGAAACTAAATAACAGAATTGGGAGGGTGGGTCTATCAGAGGCCTACTGTGTAAGAACTAAGGAAATCCCTAGGATAATTTCTTGAGAGAAGGAAAAACCAGGAAGATAAATTTGACCAGCAAAATAGCCTTGGTCCTCAGAGGGGAGCAGTGATTTTCAGAATGGCATGGTGGCAGTGCTTGGAATTGATTTCTGTCCCAAGTCCATAGCGAGGAGAGAGAGAGAGAGGGAGGGAGTTGAATAAGCTCTTTGCCTCTGATCTTGGTTAATTATTTATTTTGGGACACAAGAATATAACATAAAGAGAGAAGTATTTCCTCACCTCTATTCACTTGGCAGTAGACCACTCATCCCTTTGGCACCCGAGGACTTTACCTGAGAGTGATGCTCAGCTGGGGGTAAGCAGTGCCAACTGGGCAGGTTGCTGGTTCTGGTGGAGGAAGGGCAATGACTGGAGACTGCAGGGGGCATTGAGATGAGAGTGCAGCAGCAGCCAGTAGCCAGAGGCCATGGAGTTTTACTCGGCACAGAAAACATCTTCTGGGGATGCAGGAAAGTGTGGTGAAGGGGACAGTCTTCCCAAAGGGTGTGTGAGCAGAGCTCTTGTGTGGAAACAGGAGCCTGTGGAATTTTAGTTAATGTATTCACGCAACCCCACTTGTATCTGCAAGAGAATGAGGGATGGGAAAATTTAACAAGAGATTTGTTGAAGCTCAAAATGGAATCCCCTCTCGTACCCTTTCTCAGCTCCTTTTAAATCGATGCATCTTAACTCAAGTTTCCCTGGGTGCATATTCTTCACAAAGATTTAGAGTTGACTTTACAGCTAAGAGAAGAGGCCTTAGTGTTTGAAGAGAACACCACGCAGTGTATTTTCCCCTAAATTCTCCCAATATTGTCAATATTTCTCCAAGGAATGCGAGAGGTGGAGGAAACTGCTGGTACTTTTCTGCACACTCATCACCATCCGACTGTGCTCCGCACGTGCACAGCCTTGATCAGGCACTTGTCTACCACTCGACTGGGTCATAACCCGTCACAACTTCATTTCATTGTTTCCAAACTGTTTTAATAACTGCTATGCCCTGGGAATACAAAAACAGCGAAGATGTGCCTCTAACTTTAAAGCTTAAATCAAAGATTCATAACCTTTTAGTCCAATGAGAAAAGAATTATTGGTTCGAAATTAATATTTTCTGCCTTTTCCCCATGCCAAAGTAGAAACCAGTCTGCAGGCACAGATTTCTTTTTCCATAACGAAAGAGTACGATTTAATAATAGCTGAGCAGTCGTGTTGAGGCAAGAGATTTTTTTCTTCATTATTTCTCAGTAAAACCCCAAGGGGTCAAGCTTACATGTTCCTCTGAGGGAAAAAGTGTGAGTAGAGGATAAGCGTTCTGTCAAGGGAAGCTTGGAGCTGCCAGCACTGGAGTTCTCCGCCGCCCTCCTCTGCTTCTCACTCAGGGCACTAAATCCCACTTTCTAGAATTTAATGTGGTTCACCATTGCCTAAAGCTCCAGATGCTCCCAGGAATATTTCTATCCACAGGACTGAAAGACGAATAAGGTAGAAGATGCCCAGTTACATTTAGGTTCGTGTCTTGCCACTTAATTCAGGGCGGTCATTATGACGGACAAATATTAAACCACCTGTTGACATCCAATGTTGAAATGCTCCATCGTACCACAATATTACTTTCCACTAAGAAAGAAATATTTCCTCCAAAGCCAGCTGATATGTGGACTTCTTTGATCTAGGAGGTATCACCATCTTTACCCCGTGGGAGGGAGACACTTCTTTACGGGGTCTGCTTTACTTCAGGAGGTCAGCCTCTGCTGGCGAGAAAAAGCAGCTTCATCTGAAGCTCTGGAAATGAGGGGAGCAAAGAGAAGGGATGGAGCCTCTGTTTTTGCTGTTTTGGAGCTATGGATAGAATATGGCACCCAAGCTCATATACAGCATCCTATGCATGGTGACAGGGATCGTGGCAGTGGAGAGGGGGGATCCACTCTTCATGATATGACCAACCTATTTCCCATTATACTTACTGTAGAAATTGTCCCTTTCTTCTCAGGCTTTCAGGAACAAATGTGTTCAAACAGTTTTACTATCTGGGGATATTACTTCGAAAAGGTCATTGAGAATGAATTTATATTTGTTTGTTTAGATGACAAAATGATGCCACCTGCTATTTCTAATGATAAACTACCTAAGATGTACTTATCCATTGTCCTAAAGAACATCTTAGAAATGCTTTGTAGTGCTTAGCAGGGGACCTGCTGTATAGTAGGCATTTGGCAAATAATTGCTGAATTACTGAATAAATAAATAATGGCTGTGATTAAACTATAGCAGTGTTATGTTAAGGTCAAAGATATACTTACATGGAATATTATTTGCAGATATATATTACTTCATAAATGTAGAAATCATTACAGCTTTATAAATAGAAATCCTCTAATGTCATGAACCTACTAGTGTATATAACAAGCAGAGCCTTTTGGGGGATTTATGTCCAAATTCAACCTCAAAAATAATCTTGGACCACATTTTTTTGCTGGATTTTTATAATACTATTACAATGCTTAAGTTTTAAGACTGATTTGAACCCAAAAAGTAGGGTTTATTTCATGAAATACAGTTTCACTTCTGACATAATGTTTCACGCATTGGACATAGTGGAGGTTCAGCAAAAGTAGATTTCACATTAAGCTTTTAACCTCAAGACGGTGTTTTATAATATTAATATACTATATTAACATAGTATTGCTATACTGATATTGGCCTTTGTGGCAATATCAGAAGCTAAAAGCATCAGACTTCGGAGATACCTAACTTTGATGTAATGGAAGCACTCATGGCATTGTCTTTATTGGTGGAGAATACTATATTCTTTCACAGAGGAAATCCTAATATGGTGATTTATATTTTTAAAAAAGAATGACATTTCCTGTTGCTCTGAGTCGTGTCCTATTTAAGAGATCCACTTTGGGGTTATCATGAAGCGCTGATGAATATGAAATAAAAAAATTAAGACAACTGGTATCAGGACTTTATTAAGCTTTTCACTGGATACAAAGAAACTTTTTTAAACATTAAGAACACGATCTTATCAAAAAAATTTCACATTTGCTAAACAGAACTGTAGGCATGTATTTTCTTTACACCACATTTATTAAAGTATCAATGACCAGATCCTAAAAAGAGAAGGCACAGATCTGTCTCCTTCTGGTGAATTTCTAGTGTCTAACGAAGGAAATGTCACCAGCTCTGCAAATTCCCATCCTATAGACATGAAGCAAATCAACACAAATGTGTGACAGCAGGGGCTATGAGATGGAAATGTTACATTAAGGGATATGGATTTTCTTATCACTTACACAAATTTCAAGAGAGGAGATAGCTATCCAAATGTTCTGAAACTCCATCCACATTCGGACTCTGCCAAGGATTCACCATTGGATACAACAGTATTTGAGAACTCTATTTTAGGAATGCCAACATGGTTCTACTCTCTGAAAAGTGTTCTAGAAACTGGCCTTAGCTCCCACTGTTCTTACTCTGGGACGTGTTGGGTTTCCTCAGAAAAAGTGCTGGTCGTTATAATCTGTTTTGGCGAGCGTCTCTGTCAGGTGCTGGCTTCCTTGTCAGGCACTACATTCTATCTCCCACCTGCTGCCTGAGTAGGCACCGACAGAGCTGTGTTCATACCTCAGACTCTTCTCTCTTCCTCAGGCAGTCAAGAGAGTTCGTTTCTATGTCAAATTTTCTACAGTTCCATAGAAGACCAGTTCTAATCTGATAAAAATAATTTGTGGTAAGATGTTAATGAGAAAAGTAATGGATTAGTTTGTTACTTCTCTAAAAGAAAAAGATAATAAATTTTAAAAGAGGTCCTGGTATGGGTCGGATGGTGCTACTATACTCCAGGGTCATTTTAAATGTCCGGGTGTGTTACTGGTTGTCCCAATTATTGGGGAATGTTACTTAAGGGATTAACGGGGGCAGGCGGAGCAAGACTTGGATCTCACAACAGGCCAGTGAATGTGGCATTAATCTTATAACAGTTCTTATCTGATTATTCCTCCTATATTTGAGTTAGTCCTTCATAATGCATTTGTAGGACTTGGCATGGGCCAATATTTTCCTTCATGAAGGGTATTAGGACTATTGATTTTCATGAAGTATCTTAACACAGGAGTGTAGAAAGAGGTAGGATTTTACCCCCTATAGGTAGCCCTGATGAAAAAAGTAGAAAGTCAGGATGGATAGGGATGACAGATTAGAAAAAAATACAGACACAACCAGTTAAATGTGAATTTCAGATAAACAATGAATAATTTTTTTGTATAAGTACATCTCATGAAATATTGGGAAAATACTTATACTAAAAATATTCATATGTATCTGAAATTTGAATTTCACTGGGTGTCCTGTATTCTATCTAGCAACCTTAAATATGGTACAAAAATAATTGAAGATGGAGAAAGAGGAAAGAAGATTGATTAATGTTCCATACCAAGATCCCAGGCCCAAAGATTGCAGTTTTGCTTTGAACATGACCACCTGTGTAGATCCTCAAATTAGTACTTAGTTTTTTATTGCTAGACTGCACATAGGCAGATAGCAAAAATTTAAGAGTGTTGCATCCTGTTTTTTTGCAAAGGGTACCACCTAATGTTGATGGGTCTTTAGTGACTCTCACAGGGCCAAGGCAGTTAATCTCACTTGAGAAGATCCAATTTTTTAAAAAGTAATGGTTTGGAGAAACAATTTTTTATGGAAAACTTATCCTTATAAGCAAAATGGGTTTCATATTTGGAAGAACAGCTTTAGGAATGCACTGGTTCTGTTGTTGATGGAAATGAATCTGAATTTAGTTTCTTTGTATGTTAATGAAGTTAATAAATTAACTGATGTTTGAAACTTAAAGAGCATTGGGTGTTCCACAAGCTGGACTATTTGCTTGTGGGAACTCAAATAAGTGCTAAAGCACATTTCTCATGTGATTAAAAAAAAAAGGTCATTTTTAACAAAAATATAATTTCTTTTTAAATTTTAATCCCAAATTGCAACAATAACAAAAATGTCAATGAATTAAGGCTGGTCATAATGTGCCCTTTTTCTTTAGGATAAGTTTGATTTTGTATAAGATACAGTATACTTACACACACATACCACATACAAGCACACACTTCTGACTCATACAAATACACATTTAAGACTAATACCTACAAAAGAGTATCACAAATGAAATAAAAATTGCACAATTTTCAACTGACTTAATCAACACGTTTTACAAATTCTACAGAACATTTTATCTCTGTCATTGGGAAAACGAATAATTTAGAGCATTATTTAAAACTGTATGTAACACAGGAGCCACCAATAAGTTATGGCAAATACAGCATTTACACCATTGTGTCACTGAAATCTAGTTGAAGAGACTAAAGTGCTATAAAATAAAATACTTTTAAAAACCTTGTTTAGCATATCCTTAGGGACACTATGCATTATTTTCTATTAGCAATTCAAAAAGCGAGCACTCTATCTGTGGAGCTCTCATTTGGACTAGCAACCAAAGGTCAGAAGATTGTGTCATTGGATCATTAAAATTGTAGAACTGAAAAACTCACGAAAACATACATTTCCTGAGACTTCCAAACTTCCATTTGGAATCCTAACAGGGGAGATCCTGAATGGGTAACCTTGGCTAAAACATGTTAGAACTCAAAGAACTTAAAGCAACATTAAGCGAAGATGCATGTCTGTCTGTTTGTGATTTATATTTAAGTCCATCTTTGATTCTCCAGCTTGAAGTGTAATTGACAGTGCAGTTAGACTATTACTGCTAGGCATTTCTTATTTATGACGGTCTCATTTTTCATTGGTTTTCTAGTGATTTTTCTCCTCTTAAATATTTAAATATTTGAATTATGTTTGTTCCTACTTATGTAGGAGATATTAATTTTAAGAGTTAAAATGACAATAGAATCAGGTTGAGTGATTAGAGTGCAGTTTCAGCTTGCATAACATGTGAGATGTGCATGCTGTGTGTGTGTGTGTGTGTGTGTGTGTGTGTGTGTGTGAGTATGTGTGTACACACACAGGTGCATACATACCAAACATTTTATGCTCTAATACATTCATTGTTAGGTGGCACTCCATGAAAAGTGAGTTTTCCCAGTGTGGCTGAAATTGAATATTGAGGTCATCATATAGAATATTCTAAGGCTTTTAAAAGATGCCTCCTCATTCTCTGCATTCATATGATTGTGTAGTAATAAGGGAGACATAAAGAATAATGGCAGGAGTATCTACAATATTGGTCCTTCGAAATTACAGACAGGAAAGCAAACCAAAAAATGATACTCTTTGTATATTTTCCCTCATCTCAGCCACTCACTCCTTTGATTTCCTGCTGTAGATTGGGTAAAAGTTGGATTTTGATTCTGTTTTCTTTGCCTTGCAGGAATTGTGATGGAAAAGTCTTAAGAAATAAGCAAAACAAAAAATGCACCAAGATGTATCTCCTACCATTTGGGGGTCTATTTGTAGCCCTTGTGCTCTAACTCTCTGGAAACTCAATGCCCAGCTAAGACAAAGGAGCTTAGGCTGATGGTAAACTCTGATTGTATACCACTAGTCCTCACCCCCTACCTCTTTATTTAAGGCCCACAGCCTGCTCCCTAAGTGTGTCCCAGAGCAGGGCCAATGGGCAGAAGACAGCCAAAGGCATTTTCTCTCCATTCCCCTTGCAAAGGAATCCCTCCTAGTGAACTCTTCCTCTAGTGGAGGATGCATGGTTCACTTCTACCTGTTCCCTCCTTTAGAAATTAAGGCAAGTCCATTTACTCCCAGTGCCTGTTACATAGATACTGTATATCCACATGGACGCCAAACGTTGGCTTGGAAGTATCTTTTGTCAAACAAGGTCTCTATGTGCATATCATTAATAGCAATTAAAAGCTTTCTCCAACTGAGAAACTGCACAATTAATCTAATGCTTCAGCATGTTTGTTTTTTTCCAGCACCCAAATGACAGATATGACAAAGCTAATTCTAAGCAAACATAAGAAAGCATCTAAGTTCAAGAAAATACAACCTAGTTACCTCTATATTTTATTCATTTTTCATTAGTATTGAATATGTTGAAAGATCTATTTTCTCATACATTTATAAGTTAAATCCTTGTGTCATTGCAAGTGTGCTTGGCTAAAGATCCTCCTGAGGGATGAATAATGAATAGTCAGAGAAAACCTCCCCCAAAAACAACTTCACAGAACATAAATTTCAATAAGCTATAGTCCTTTAGAAAGGATTCATATTCAATTGCATATAAAGAGCAGGTGAGAGAGATAGAAAGACAATAAAACTGCAAGGGGAGGGAAAGCAGAAAGAAAATTATATTTGAAGATAATTAATATCTATTTTTACAAAAAATATTTGAATATGATCAGCTACTCTACTTTCAAAAATCTCATCAACTCTTTTTCATACATTGTTAAGGGTTTTGGTCCTAAAATTAAATTATTTAATATTACCTAAATTTTCACTTGAAAAGAAGAATTGTCACTGTGTCTGTCCATGACTGTGTGTGTTTGTGTGTATTTGTATCTGTCTGCCTGCACAAGAGTGGGTATATATTGATATATTTTGTCTGTTGAGACATACACACAATTGGAATGGAGATCATATCTGTTGTGTGTATATACATGCTACTTGGTCAACCACACACACATGCACACTTTTCATAAACGTTCTCTTCAGTATAAACAGTTTCTCTTCCTTCCCCACAGTTGCTAATAAACACTATTTTCTGATAGTGAGTATTTATAATCTTTTAATCAACTCTTGATTATTTATAATTTTGATGTACGTAACCTTGGAATCAAATCCCTTACCTAGGACTCAGAGATTAAACCACATGTCATACATCTAAATTAATTGAAAGCTGAGAGCATGCTTTTATTTCTCTCTGGCCCCACTTTACATGGACTGTGTTTTCCCAGGAAACTATTGAGGTAAGATTATTTCTAAACATGCAGATAAAATAATTCAGAATTGTACGAATTCAGCAAATTTTATAGATTCTTATAAATGCCTCACAATATTCCTGTGAGGCATATTGGTAAGGGTTATCATGCTCTTTTAAGATTGTTTAGAGCTGTCAAATATCACAAAGACACCAAGGAGGAAGCAATGCTCAAAGTTGCATTACCATTTTTCTTCCTCATACACCTGGACTATCAAATGGTGGATGGCAGAAACTTTCTGTGAAACTTTGGCCTCTGCCTCAAACTTGACCCTGGGGTGGGACACAGAAGTGATTTTTCAATAAGTCTGCCCAAATCACATGTATTTAAGAATCTCCTAAAAATGTTTCACGGATCCTTGAGAGTTCACGGTCATAGTTTCAAAAACATTGCTCTAATTCACTCTGCCACCCTTCCATTTTCCTCAACTTCAAGTAAAAAAACTCAGATTGAAGCTTCTCAGAATATATTCCTCAATATCTGGGATTTAGAATGACATATTTGGAAATCTCAATTTGTTAGGAAAGCTTGCTCAATCTTTCATTTCTTTCTTTTCTTCTTTTTATTTTTTCAGTCAAGATAATTGTTAGAAGAACTTTTGTAAGAGTTCTTTTCAGAGTTTTCTGATTTTAACAACACTTGTCATAATTTTTCATTTACTAAGCATTTGTAGGACAATATTATTTAAGAGATTTCTGAATTAAAATGACACCCATCTCTTCCCCCACCCCCATTTTTCACTATGGAGTTGGCACAAATAGTTCTTCCACAAAAGTTTTTACTCTATATTTATAGCTGCCTTAAATAGAAATACTGTGAAACACTATTGTTTTTATATAACACAAAAATTACTGATTATGGCCACCAATATTACTTTTGCAGGGAAACTGATTTGATGCATACTGTTTATGACCCAAAGTTAGTGAGATTGCAGACTGCAGAATATTATACCAGGTCCCACAAAACAAGTCCGTTTCAGTACAACAATGTATTGATAATCACGTTATTTTGGGCATTTAATTATTTTTAAGTCCCATATAGCATCTGATTAAAAAGAGCGAGCGAGAGAGGGAGCAGAAAGGTTCACTTAGAGGATACACAGTGTAGGAGCCCTAGGTTGAAATCAGAAACACAATCAAGTAAACACTCATAAGTTACAAAAACTAATTCTGAGAAACGAAATTTACTAGTCTTTTTTTATTCCTAACACTAGAAGTAGGTTTTGCTCATCAAATGGGAAACGAAATATTTATAGTAATGAAGAGTATGATAATAATCACTGAAGAAATGGTTTCCCCCTTTTCCCACCCACTTTCAGCCCTTATTCCCTCAGAGACTCAGTGGAATAGGAAGATCAGAGTGTTTATACATAATGTGCCTAATACAGTGAGTTTTCTCTATCTTATTCACTGGCACTCTAAATGGTACCATCAAGTGTTGGCTTCCCCTTCATCAAAGACATAGTTGAGCTTTATGACAGTGCTGATGAAATCACCAAGTTCTACGAAATCGGCAGTGACAATATTGATGCCACTCTCTCCTGGCTTCTGCGTGCGGACCCACTGCATCATGGCAGGAAGGGCTCTGAGAAAGGAAAAAAAAAAGAGAAGTCACAGAAGGAAAGATATTATTTTTCGAGCTCACAATTCCCAGGACTTCTTTTAGTTTTCTAACTTAATAAAATAAATGCCCCAATTACAGATACAGACTGGAGAAAAAAGCCAAATGGTCAATGGTAAATTCTTAACCTCTGAAGTGACTCTGCAGGAGAAATACAGCCATCCCTGGAATCCACGAGGGATTGGTTCCAGGAATCCCCACAGATACCAAAGTCTGCGGATGCTCAAGTGTCTTATATAAAATTAAGTAGTAAAGTCATCGCTTCTCATCCGTGGTTTCTGCATCCGTGAATTCAACCAACCCGGGATCAATTTTATGGATACGGAACCCTAGGATATGGAAGGATGACTGTAGTCACTACCTTGGTCCACATTGGACTCCATCTTTGGAGATCTCAGATGCCTTGAAAATTTATGGAGAAGCTTCTCCACTAAGAAAACAACATTCTTGCACTCATATTCTAGTTTGGTATGGTGTGATTGCAAACCCTGCAAAGCTATGGGGTAGTGAGGTCAGAGATGCATACATGCACTTAGCAAACGTTTATTATGAGCCCACTATTTTCAGCAAATATGCTGGATATTGTAAATAGATGTAAGGGCAAAACTCCCTGCATTTGACAAGTGCATGGTTTGGTGGTGGGCAGGTGGACAAGGAAGAAAATTTTAATATTGTATAGCACAATCAATGCTCATCCTCTAAACATATTTACTGATCACCTCTTCTATTCCAGACACCCTTGAAGGCACTTGGAAAACTTGAGTGAACAAAGCAGATAAAAATATCCACCTGTGTGGAGTTTACAGTCTAATAAGGAAAGACAAACGATGACTAATAATCATAAATTAATTATATCATTTGATAGGAAGGAATAAGTGCTATTAAAACGCAGCAAAAAAAGGAGGATTTGGAGTGCATAGATAGAGAGGTGTGGAGCAGATTGCAACTTAAAATAGGTGCTTACGCAGGTCCATTGACAAGCGGACATTTGTGCGAGGGTTTGAAGGAGACAAGAGGGTTGTCATGTAGAAAGCTAGGGAAAGCGTTTCAGTTCCTGCCATGGCCCTGAAGGGGTAGCATGCCTAAATGTGGCAAAAGAAAGAAGAAAGTATTAAAAGATGAAGTTAGAGAAATAATAAGGAAAGGGAGGCAGATGCTGTAGAGCACTGTAGGCTATTATAAGGGTTTTGAGGTTTACTCTGAGTGAAATGGGGAGTCTTTGGAAGATCTTTAGCAGAAGAGTGCTACGATCTGACTTAATTATAAAAGATGATTCATTACCATGACAGCATAGTGGAGAGTCACCTAGCCTAGCTTACAAAGTCAGGAAAAACTTTTCAGAAGAGTGCTCCCTGAATGTTGAGGGATTAGGAAGATTTAGCTGGGTAAAGGTGGGAACAGGGTGATGCAGTGCATTTTCAGACAGAAGAAATAGCATTCCTTCATTCCTTGACAGGAATAGGGCATGCTTAGCAGTAGGGCATGCAGACAGATCCAGGAGATGTTAGTAAAGATGCAATATCCTATGACAGCACATTGAAGAGAAACCACTACAACCTAAGGGAGCAGGAAGGGAGGTTGACATGAAAAAGGGATAAATGAACTGAGGTCTGAGAGATGATAGTGCAATAACAATGAAAGAGTGAGGAAATACATGTGGACATTAATTTCCTGGATGAGATGGAGGGAGAGAGAGAAGTGAGTGGGTAGAGAGACAATGATGAAATTAAGAAGCTCAGAGAAGTTACAAAATTTAAGGAAGTCTTAAAAATCTTGGAGAAATAAGAAGGAACCAGATGATAGAG
Organism: Eschrichtius robustus; assembly: GCF_028021215.1. Classification (NCBI taxonomy): domain Eukaryota; kingdom Metazoa; phylum Chordata; class Mammalia; order Artiodactyla; family Eschrichtiidae; genus Eschrichtius; species Eschrichtius robustus. The sequence continues at coordinate 34,149,026 of NC_090825.1, forward strand.
GGTTTTCAGAAATGTAGACCAGCTGAAAGCTGTTAACCAGGGAAATAATATGCTTAGACTTGTGATTCAGAGAGAGTGGTCTGCCTTCATTGTGAACAAATGAATGGAAGAAAGCAAGACTGGGATCAGGGCTAACAATTAGGGAGCTGTGGAAGGAAGCCAGACCAGAGGTAATGGTAGCTTACATCTCAGTGGCCACAATAGATATATTTGAAAGGAACTGAGGAGATAAAATGACAACATTTGACTGGTGTGGGATTGGATGTAGATGGAGAGGGAGAAAGAAGCCATGAATGATGCCTAGATTTCTAGCGGTATTCTGGCAGGTGAGCATCATTCGCTAATCTTGGAAAGATAGCACTGAAGGCTTTCCAGTGGATGTGCTAAGTTCAGTCTGAGACATGTTGACTTTGAGGTGACTTTGGGACACATGAGTTGAGATCTTAATTCACAGTTAAGTACAGTTCTGATATTCAGGACATAGAGCTGGTCAAGAGTCATCACACAGAAAGAATAGTTAGAGCTATGAGAGTGGATAAAATTACCTGGGAAGATAGTATAAAGAAGGACGAGAAGAGAAAATTTGAAAATCAACAACATGGGCAGAAAAGTTGATTCCATTAAAAAAAAAGAGAGAAGTAGGCATAGAAGTAAGATGAAAATTAGGAGCATGTAGTGTCATGAAAATAAAGGAGAAAAGAAAGCCATGCTTCTTTTGTCTTGTGAGGTTGAAGCATAGAATGTAATATGTGTGTCTTTCTCCAGACCTCAGAAAGTGTATCTAGTCAAACTTGACCCATCCAGGCAAAACTGAATCAACTGCCTTGGACTACATTCATCCTCTGGGTAATACCTTAAAAATTCTGATCCACATTTTTCAGCATACAGATAGAGGAGGACCCAAGTGCTTCTAAAAGAGCATAACATCGATTTAAAAGGTCCATTGCCTTCAGAAAATAGACTGGCAGTGGAGAAATTTGGTCTTCACAACAACAGCTTCAGAAGAGAATTCTATCTTGAAATGAAAAATCTGGATCCCTAGAGCACAGACACAAGTGTATTCAAGTTCATTAGAAAGACAGATGCCGTGGCAATGTGTGTGCAGCCACTTGGGTTTGAATTCCATTACTTTCTCTTCTGGACTTGCTAGGGCAGATGGTTATATCTCTGTTGTGAATATAGTATCACCTCGGCATTTTAGAAAAAGCAGACACTCTTTGGAAAAAGTATCAGAACGAGTGCATTTCCTGGGAAGAATAGTTCTCTAGCAGATATACTCACCTTGAGAGGTGAGAGGTGGGGTAGAGAAGAGTGATGCTGAGGCCAGTGCTGACTCTGTATTAAGTTTAACCAAGTAGCTGGCCTACCAGATCCCTAGGGGACTAGGTTTTGGGAGGCTCCTGAGCAAACAGAACCCCCATTTTAGAGCCATGACCATCACAGAAAGAGATACTCCGATGCCCACTACTGCTCTAAGACTGAAATTCCTGGGCCTGAATTTAGAACAACTAATTGTTATCCCCATGGAGAGATGTTAGGAGAATATAAGAGTGCTCTTCTCTGTTTCTCTATAAAGCAGATTGCTTTGAGGATTGATGAAATATCATTTTGGAATAGCTTTTAGGCCTCAGGTGGAATAGGAGTTTTACATTTAAATGCCGTTTCTCTGAGTCATGGGAATATTTCTCTTTTTCTGTTCAGATATAGTTTTGTAAAGTCAGTATGACACCAAAGACAAAACAAGCAATAACACCCAGTTGAATATGAAATACTCAGACAGACTTAAGTAGAATTATGTTAAACAAAAAGACTCAGTATACTGGATTAAAACTAGCAAATGCTACTGAAGTTACGATGATTATTTAGAGTGGCATTTCTTAAACTTTTAAAATTATTTCCCCCTTATGGAGCCTTTTAAAATATTTTTTCCCTCCTCACCCTCCTTCTCAATAAAATTTTAATGCCACAGATAGACTCTAAATATGTTTATAAGTTGTTTGTATATACCTGTGCTTTTTACGTAAAAAGAGTAAATTTTTTATTTGCCCTCCTGAGAATCAAGTTTTATGTTAAATAATTAGAGTAAATTGAAAAGCCTACTCTGGTGGTAATAAAGTATTGTCTCAGTGTAATAATTTTCATGGTATAAGACAAACTGGTTAACAAAGACCTACTGTATAGCACAGGGAGCTCTACTCAATATTCTGTAATGACCGATATGGGGAAAGAATGTAAAAATGAGTGGATATATGTACACATATAACTGAATCACTTTTCTGTACACCTGAAACTAGCACAACATTGTTAATCAACCATACTCCAGTATAAAATTTTTTTTTAGTTTTTAAAAAATTAAAAAGAAAAACTGGTTTAACTTTAATTTTTAAAAATCACCCATTCACTCATTCAACAAAGATATACTGTATCTGTGGAAGACAGCATTCTAGGTGTAGCTCCCTAAAGCCATTTTGGGGTTCAGACCTTCCTCACCTCTCTCCAAGAAACATTGCCACAGCCCTGCCACCAAACCGTTTTTTTGTGCCTTTTCTACGCTACAGTCACAACACTCTTTCTCTCAACCGAATGCATTATTCTTCTACATGAACACTGCAAAGTCTTCTCTCACCTACAAGATACATAGGCTCTTGATCAGTATATATGAGTCTCTCCATCCTCCCTCACGCATCTACCACACACACCTCTCTTCAGGTGCATTTGTTCCTATTTCCTACATGCTAATTTTTTCTCTAGTAATACTGAAATGCTTACGTTTTCTCCCAAACATACCCTGTGGTTTCATGCCTCATTTTTTTTTTTCAGGACTTCTCTCTGTATGAAATACCATTCATTCTTTCAGTACCCTTCTTGGTCTAGTTTCTGCTTGCCCTTCAAGACTTGGCTCAGGCAGCATCTCCATCCCTCAAGTCCAACTCTGGGTGAAGAACTCTTTTTTTGATGCTTTATCTCCTTAAGCACTGTTCTGTAACTACACACTGCACATGGCATTCAGATTTTCCACTTCCATGCCTATTTCTATCAGCACCTGCACACTTTTCAAAAAACAAAAATCATATCATAGGCATCAAAATATTCCCTGTACTTACCACAATCCCTGGGACCCAAAAGGAAAATAGCACATTTATTGAACTCAAATGTTACCTAGAAATACTGGTCTCAGCTGTCTCAAAGTCTAACAAGTAAAATGGATGTGAACCAACCATGACAATACAATATGGCACAACATGCATGGGCATAGGATTCTATGGGAGCGTGTAGGTAAAATAATTTATTTCACTTGGGAGAAATTATGGAGAAATTTAAGGAGCATGTCACAAAATAGGTGACATATGAGCTTGGTCAAGACTTTTTAGATAAAAAAGAAGAAAGCATTTCAAGAAAAGGGAACAGCACATCCAATAGAATATGGGCTGTATAGTAGATCTCCAGAACTTATTTATCTCTCATAACAGAAACTTTGTACACGTTAATCATCACCTCCCCATTTCTCCCTCTCTCCAGCCCCTGTGAACACCATTCTATTCTCTGCTTCTACAAGTTTGACTGTTTTTGATTCCACATATAACTGAGATCACATAGTATTTGTCTTTCTCTGTCTGGCTTATTTCACTTAGCATAATGCCCTCCTAACAAAACTGTACTGTATACTAAGATTTGCTAAGAGGGTAGATCCTATGTTAAGTGCTCTTACCACACACACACATAAAAAAATAATAAAGGGGGCAGGAGGAAACTTTGGGAGGTGATGAATATATTTATAGCCTTGATGGTGATGGTTTCATGGGTATATACCTATCTCCAAACTCATCGAGTTGTATACATTAAAAATGTACAGCATTTTATATGTCAGACCTCAATAAAGTGTTTTTTTAAAAGAAGCATATGGTCATGAAAGAGAGGACATGATTAGGAAAGACAAGGTGACCAGAGAGTAGGCGCCATGGAGGTGTGGGGACACTAGGGGGACTGACTGGAGTAGGGGAGGAACAGCAATGTGTTTGGGCCAGATTGTTAACGCCTCCTTTGACAACCTGTGAAGTCAGAGCTTCCCTTTATATGCACTTAGGTTTGCTGTTGATTTCGTCCAAAGAAGAGTTCTTTGATTTTCCCATGCAATGAAGAATCTAATATTAATTCCATACAAAGTCTATCATATCATGACACTGAAACTTGTATTCTCTTCACTTAAAAATAAAGAGCTTAGGAAGTTCCCTTTGGAAGTTCTCAGATTGCTACGAGATCCTAAAAAGCCCTCATTCATTCATTCATTCATTCATTTTTTCATATTAGTTCCACCTTTATAACCAAAGTTGCTAGCAGAAATTTGAAGAGCATTCACTAATATTATGAAGGAAAATATTTCTTAGTGAAATTATGTAGTCTGAAGAGATTACTAAATTCTCTTTGAATTTGTATATTAATATTTTAGTATCTATTTATGGAATTGTCTCCCTTGGTCTCCTATAGTCACATAGAAAGATGTGACTAAATAGATACTGCAATGTTGTCTTTTAAATGCCCCTCTTTTTTCTTAATCTCTCATTTTCATTAGATGCTGGATTTACAGTGTGGATTTAGACTGTTTATTCGCAAGACCTCACTGACTACCAGGAGAATCATTTCAAGATAAAGAAAAACTTAAATAAAATCCTAGCACTAGTGTCAAATCTGGAGCCAGACTGTTTCTGCTCAAGTCTCAGCACCAGCATTAATTATGAGCAAGTTAGTTAACACTCTAAGCCTCAGTTTTACCATCTATCACATTAGCATATTCATGAGGATTAATGTGCTTAGATGAGTGCCTGGCTCTCTGTGAGTGGTAATGTACTGAATATCCACTGACTGACAGCCCAGGCAATGCCCTGCTCCAGTCTCAAAGAAGGAAGGCAGCAGGGAATTCTGAGGGCAACACCCAGCCAAAATACAGTTGTGATGTAAAAATGAGCCTCCGGGATTTCTTTCCAACCTTCACAATTTCCAATCAATGATAGAAAGAGGGTGGGGGAGGTGCCCTTGTGTATAAGGGCAAGACTGGCAATGAAGCTTTAGGGAAGGATCCTTGGAAGGGTTTTCTTTGGGGGCACATAATTGGGGCAAATGTCCAAATATGCTTTTCCCATCATAGATTCTAACTTAAGTTAGCAAAAGAGCAGGTCCAGAACCAAAATTTTGTACATGAAACCTCAAAGCCCTTCTCCGGAATATGGAGCTCTCCAGAGGAAAGGCATCTTCAAACAGTTTGCAGGCTTCTTAGAGGAGAAACAGGCAAATCTACAGGAATCAGAAAACCTTCCTCCAAGGAAGCAACAGGAGGGCAGCAATGTGGGAGCCAGAGGTCTTCTGATGTTCTAGTTTTGAGAAACAATTTTGAAAAGATTTAGAAAAGGTTTAGGAATTGGAAGTGCTGAGTTCAGTAACCCTCACTGTGCTGACCCTGACTTATTAATTCATGTCAGTCTCCTACTTAGGATGCTTCAATCACCCCTCACTGCTTTTAGCACAAAGATAAAAATTCTTAACTGGTCCATAGGCCCTGAACAGCAGCCACTAGCTGCTCCTCCAGTTTCATCTCTGGTCACTCTCTCCCTCACTGAATTCTAGCCACATCCACAGTCTTGCTCATCTGGACCAGCCTAATTTTCCTCAGGGAACATTGTAAGGGCTGTTGTTTGTTTGCTGTTTTTTGGGGTTTTTTTTTTTCACCAAGAATACCTCATCTTCCCTGCCCCTTCACCTGACCAACTCACTCACTTTTCTTTCAGATGATAGTTTAAATGTGACTTCTTCAAAACACTATTCAGAACTGTAATTATGTTTACATGTTTGATCAACACCTGCCCCCTATCTAGACAGCAGTGGCTTTGAGGACAAAGACGGTCTGTTTTCTCATTGTTGGAGCCCAAAGGCTCAGCATAGCACTTGGCATAGACTGAGTACTCAATAAATTTGTACTGAATAACTAGATTTTATTTTTAGAAACAAAAGGTTGATTTTTAGCATAAAAGTGCATGCAGTAACATAATTCATGGAAAGACTGCTCAGTTTTCCTCACTGTGGCTATTGCCACAGATTTTAGTTTGTGAATTCACTGTTATTTTGCTGAACAAAAGTCTTTTAAAAATTAACTTGAAGGATTTTAACTTTTCTGTACTTGGCAGGTCTTACTGGCAAATTTCCAAATTGAACAGTCAATTTACAAAATGACTTTTCCTTCATTATACGTAAAGTGTCCTGAGAGTCTGTGTTAATAACGACAATAGTAGTCATCATCTTTCTAAGAATAAAGTTTATTAGCATTGAACTTAATTAAACATATTTCTTTATTTACTATCAATTTATTATTAATTATAATTACCTATCATTTAATTAGAATTAAATTTATTAGGAACCCATGTCAAATTCGTATTCAAGTGTGTGTGTGTATACATAATACTTTTACAACAAATGCATTTTATATATGCTACTTCTCTAAATTCTCTAAACTGTTGTATTTTGTGATTATGAATGAACAATGTGGATAATAAAACACTTGAATCTTTCAGTGAATTTTATTTGAATATATTTAATTTTCAATGAAATGTTTCTTTTGTTGAACGAAATAGAATCTTTAAATTAAATTAATTTTTACAGAACTCTCTGATGCCCTTGGAAATAAAGATTACAATGAAAATGTCAGAGCCTTGTTACTGCCTTTCTCAAACCCAGCCTCTCCTGAGAAATGGAGTCTTCACTGGTCTGCAAAATTTAAAATAATGATCACAGGTCTTTCTTCCCTTGGGCAACTGAGTCACTCAGGACCAACTAATTCAACTCAAGTCTGACATATTTAAAATGTGATTTCCTGTCAATGTGGCCATTTCTGAAGGCTTAGAAATTTCACTTGAAAATGTAAAGGAGAGAAAGATGAAACAAAAAGCAACTTTCCCAAAAGGTTGGCATTTCATGCACTGAATCATACAGTGATAAAAGGCAGGCCTTTGCATCTGTAGGTTTTAACCCCAGAAAGGGCTTCAAAATAACTTCAGGCAGACAGATGGATGTATCTCAGAGATTGTAACTTGCATGAAGACAAGGCTTACCATTTTTTGCTAAACCTGTTTCTGTTTAGAAAGGAGCATATCTGATTTATGCCTGATAAAAATAACTGATTTTTGGAAAAAAAAACCTTTTTCCCCTAAAATTGCACTCAGAGAAAGAATGAAGTCATGTGAATGATCTGCAAAACAAATGGCCTAAAATCAACTCTAGAGATTTTAGAGGACTTGGGTTTTCTTGAATAAGAGACTAAAGTCCTCCCAAGTCTTCCTATGACAAGCACTATGTACTTTCAGAACTAAATCACCGCAACTATTTAGGTGTAAAACAGATAATAATGAAAGTTACAACTAAACATATAGCTGATTTGAATTTTTCCCTCTGTGGCCATGAAAGGAAGAAATCCCTCTCTTCTTAACCTTCCCAGATTCTCTGCTCAAATCAAGTTCAAACTCCATCTGCAGCTTGATAAAGACATCTGTTCAATGCATATTTATAAAGCACCTCTATGCGCTACATATTATTCTGTGTGCTGAGGACACCAGGGTGCTCAGAAAGAGACCCAGCGCTTGCCCTCTTGGTCCATACCCTCTAGTTGGGGAGAGAGAGATTTATTAAAAACAAACAACAAGCACCACTTATTGAAGAGGCTGTCTTTTCTCCATTGTATATTCTTGCCTCCTTTATCAAAGATAAGGTGATCATACGTGCATGGGTTTATTTCTGGGCTTTCCATCCTGTTCCATTGATCTATATTTCTGTTTTTGTACCAGTACCATACTGTCTTGATTACTGTAGCTTTGTAGTATAGTCTGAAGTCAGGGAGTCTGATTCCTCCAGCTCCGTTTTTCTTTCTCAAGATTGCTTTGGCTACTCGGGGTCTTTTGTGTTTCCATACAAATACCCTGAGAAAACCATAATTCAAAAAGAGTCCTGTACCACAATGTTCATTGCAGTACTATTTACAATAGCCAGAACATGGAAGCACCCTAAGTGTCCATTGACAGATGAATGGATAAAGAAGATGTGGCACAATATACAATGGAATATTACTCAGCCATAAAAGGAAACAAAATTGAGTTATTTGTAGTGAAGTGGATGGACTTAGAGTCTGTCATACAGAGTGAAGTAAGTCAGAAAGAGAAAAACAAATATCGTATGCTAACACATATATATGGGATCTAAAAAAGAAAAAATGGTTCTGAAGGACCTAGGGCCAGGACAGGAATAAAGACGCAGACATAGAGAATGGACTTGAGGACATGGGGAGGGGGAAGGGCAAGCTGGGACAAAGTGAGAGGGTGGCATTGACATATATACACTACCAAATATAAAATAGCTAGTGGGAAGCAGCCACATAGCCCAGGGAGATCAGCTCAGTGCTTTGTGACCACCTAGCAGGGTGGGATAGGGAGGGTTGGGGGGAGATGCAAGAGGGAGAGGATATGGGCATATATGTATACATATAGCTGATTCACTTTGTTATACAGCAGAAACTAGCACAACATTGTAAAGCAATTATACTCAAATAAAGATGTTAAAAAAAAAAAAAAAAGACTATGTAAAGTAAAAACAAAAAGAAACAACAGACAAACAAAAACTACCAAGTCAACTGGATTGGTGTTGAGAGAAATTTCAGTTCTGGTCCTGACTATAGTAATGTCTTTTATTGTGTTTTATAATCTTGCATAAATTTTATTAACCCTGTGAGTCCCAATTTTTCCTAGTTGGAAAATTAGGTGTGACAACACTTGGGGTAGACACCCCCGCACAAGGTGATGATCTCTATGTGGCTACTATTCAGATGTGTAAGGTCGGGGTTGTTCATAACAACTCGGCCACAGCCATGAGGGCTGACATACTCCGGGGGCCCCAAGATAAGGACACAAGAGCCACTGTCACACCAGGAATATCGGGGGACTGACTGACCCTCGCCTTCACCCTAACTATCCTAGCCACCTTCAGTTTTCAAAGGGACAGATTCCAAGTTCTCAAGAAGACATGGGAACAATCCCACCTCCCTCTCCTGCCTGGAAGTTTGTTAGTTTAGTTAGCTTTGTGTTTGTTTAACAAAAAGTAATGCAGTCAAATCAAAGCAAAAGACGCCATCTGTTTCCTTTGATGATGGCAAAAGTAGCCCTTTTCATTGTGGCACGGGAGAAAACCGTCAAAAATCCATTTTCAATTAAAATAAGATCATATAAACTGCAAGAAGAATGGTGTTTAGAGTTAATAAAATGTGCTGTGTCCTCAGGCCCATCATTCCCTTCAGCCCCTGTTTCAGAACAAGCCATAAACCCTGCCAGAAGACAGAATATGAGCACAGTCAGACCTCGATGGGGCCTCCGGCTGCGCGGGGACTATTCTGTCTGCTGACTTTCTAAGGGCGAGAAGGAAGAAAGGAAGCTTCGTACATTCTAAACAAAGAGACCCTTCAGTGTATTAATAAGATTTAGACTGCCAATGAGGCAGACAGTGGGTTTTCTTTCAAGGGTAGAGTCTCAATATAATGAACACTTCTGTGTGGGATCAAGTGTTCTCACCTCACATTCTCTTCCTCAGTACCAAATAGCCCCTCACTCAGAACAAATGCTCCGGGAATCTGGGGACTCAAAGCTCAGAAGCAATTTACTTTACTCAAAGCGTACAGTTTCTATCTGCTGGCACCTGCCTGTCCTTTCTCCTCTTTGGAAAGATTTCCATTTGCAGAGAAAGAGCTGCTGCTCACCTGTGCAGAAAGGAAGTTTTAACATTTCTGGTTTTGCCTGGAACAAACATGTCAAGGACTATCTAGGTTTATCTCTTCACTCTCAATTGTTCCTGACTTGGGGATCCTGGATCTCGGGATAGCAGAGGTAATAATGTTGAAAGTCACAAAAGAAATCAGTCACCCATGAACTGTGGTCACACAGTTTAACTGAAATGCTGCTCTTCTTTACCATGGGCAGAATCATTTTATCACTTCAGGTTTAGTATTGACCATGTGTTGCTTATTGGAAGTTCTAGTGGAAATCTGCATGCTTTTAATTTTAACAATGGAGAGATAAATTATTACCTATAAAATATACATGTATTAAGAGAAGATGGTCTCTATGAGGAAAAATGGTGTAAGAGATTCTTTGTTTAAACTGAATTATAGTTTCTGTACAATATTATATAAGTTACAGGTGTACAATAAAGTGATTCACAGTTTTTAAAGGTTATACTATACTTACAGTTATTATAAAATATTGGCCACATTCCCTGTGTTGTACTATATATCCTTGTACTTATTTTATACACAGTAGTTTGTACCTCTTACTTCCCTACCCCTATATTTCCCCTCTCCCCTTACCTCTCCCCACTGGTAACCACTAGTTTGTTCTCTACATCTGTGAATCTGCTTCTTTTTTGTTTTATTCACTAGTTTGTCGAATTTTTTAGGTTCCACATGTAAGTGAAATCATACAGCATTTGTCTTTCTCTGTCTAACTTATCTCACTTAGCACAATACCCTCCAAGTCCATCCATGTTGTTGCAAATGGCAAAAATTTCATTCTTTTTTATGGTTTAGTAGTATTCCATTGTATATATAGCACATCTTCTTTATCCATCCATCTGTAGAGACTCTTGATGGTGAAATCCTGGGAACTATTTGTCCCCATCATGTTCATATATTCTCTCTCACTTTCAATAGATTTTACTGAGTACTAATCATGTAGCAATTGTTGGGGTGGGTACAGGGATGAGTCAGACATGGCCCTTGCCTTAATTATAGGACTAATTCTGGAAATACCTGAATTGGTACAAATAGAAATTGTTTAATTGCTCTGAATAGAGTTGCATAAAAACATTGGACAATGATGTCCATGAAGTCTCTTGTGGCCTCATGAACTAGCTGCTGGCCTCCTTCTTGGCACACATTCCAATTCCAAATGGAAATATTCCATGGAATCTTATATATTTATGAGGCTAAATAAAGACTACTCTCTAAGTACTCATAAGTTAAGTGAGTATTTATTGAGTTTTAATGGACTGCCTATAATTGATACAGGGGCAGTAGAAAGAATAAGAGCTTTAGAATTAGACAGAGCCCTATATGAGTCACTAATAATGTATGACTTTGGGGAAGGTTGTTTTTCACTGTAAAATGGGGATAATAATGGTATGTAAATCTTAGGGTTTTTGCAAGACTAAAACAAAACAATACAAGATGGATAGGTGGTGTAACATAGAGGTTAAGAAAGAGGACTTTGCAGTAGACTGAGTTCAAATCCTGGCACTCTCACTAATACTTGTGTAACTTTAGGCAAGTCACTTAAACTTTTCTAGCTTCAGTTTCCTCACTTGTGAAAGAGAATAAAAAGAGTGAATTAATGTGGAGGTTAAATGAAATAGCATGCATAAAATTTTAACATAACACTTGTGTGGTGATAACTCAATAAATGATAGCTGCTACTCCATTCTTAGTGTTCATGCTTGAAGTGCCTAGTACATAGTAGACAGTAAATAAATGTTAGCTACCTTCATTTTTCCTACTTTTAGATTACTTGAAGGCAAGTAACTCTATGAAAAAGTTTCTCTCTATATTGATGTGTAGTGCCTGCTGTGAAGAGCTGCCCAGATTTTCCCTTCCAGATTGAGAGCACTCATCTCAATGAGTGCTAGAAATGTTGTTGGCTGTCAGCTCTCAGCTGAGTTTCTATCTGAGAATTGCCCTCAGCTAAAGAGTTAGTCACGCCACTCAAGGTCACACACCCTCTCTGGGGACAACCTGCATCCAATGACTGATCTTTGGGAAGGAGTGTATGCAGGCACTTGCCTCAAGGTGGGACAACTTGGAAGGTTCATCCCAGCTCCAGAGCTTCCTGTAGGCTTGGCTAAGACCTTTGTTGTGACTGCATCACAGCCGACTCCTCCCTCTACTCAATCCTGTTCCTGTCACTCGCCCATAGAATGGATCCCAGGGGAACTCTGGAATAAAACTGCACACAAATCTCAGAGCCTTAGAGTCTATTTCTTGGGAAACCCAACCTACAAGTCTTCAATTTAGATGGCAAGAAATTCCGTGATCAGTGGACTTTCACCCAAGTAGGAATCAAGGGTAGCCTTTGGTAACCTTAATGAGCTAGAGAAATTAAAACTACATTTCCATTTCTTAAATGCAAACAGGGTAGGTCCTATGGTGGTTTGAGGGTTTTTTTTTTTTAAGAGGGAGAGTGGGAGAAGATCACCTGAGAAAAACTTCCTTTATGCTTAGTGCCGTGCACTATGCAGAATCATGTGGGTACCTCCACTTACTCTGGCAAAGTAGAAAGGCCACCAAGTCTAGACTACTTAGAAATAGTGACCACATAGTCTTACATTGGTCATCTGATAGGATTCCCCTCTGGATACCATTATGCTATGAATAATGTATCAGAAGCTCAGAACATCTAAACCTACTTCTAAAGGAAACAATTGTCATGGTCACTCTAATGGGAGACATTTCCAGTCCAAATTGCCCAGCAGAAGCTGGGGGTGGCGTGGTGGCAGCGAGGTGGTATTTATTCCATCATCACAGCTTTTTCTGTATAGTACTTTGTGCAACTCCATGTCCCTGACATGCTCTTTCAAAGCTAAATGTTGTTATAGCATCCATTTCAGATGTTCAATTTTTTTTAAAAAGTCAAATTCAGAGATTCCCCATTCCTTAGAGAAAATGTTAACATGCAGAATGAATACAAACAGAATTTAATTTGATCATAATTTCCCAGGTGCTAATGTGTCTGTGCGCCTCTGGGCCCCTGCAATCATGCATAATTATCAGGGGGTGATTTCTTTGGACTTTTCCCCTTTAATCAGTGACAACTGCAGGTGCAAAGGGCAGAGGAACATGTCATTTGTTCTGCAAGAGAATAAGATTCATTATGCTCTTAATTCTATAATTTCCTCCTGACAGCGGTCTCACAAAGTCAGAGTCTTTTAATAGTACCAAAAGAGTGCAAAATTTTAAGTCAGTTAGTATGAGAAGAGTGCTTTCCATTGTGTTGTCTGTTGGTTATATTTTTGGGAAATCGTGTTACCTGACACTTTAAAAATATTCCACTTTAGCATTCTTTGACAACATGGAAAATTCCTAGGAACTTGATAACATACAGTAAATATTGCCAAACCATATTGGTGCCATATATGTGTCTTATTTGCTAATGCATCCTCCCTCTTCCTTGTATATTTCCTCCTTGCCACATTTAGAAAAGCACCAGAGGATATCAGGTTTGAAAATGTCTCTAAGATATTTATAATCTGTGACCACATTCTCTAAAAAATGTTACCTAAACAGAGTTCCATGTTACAATGTTTCATGAGCTATTGAAAGATATTCCTAAAACAAATAAATATTCCTTTGGTTGAATAAATTTAGGTAATAGTGAAGCCTCTTTGATGTCCACAATACACATAATAGCATATTAAGCACATTGTCATATTAAGGACATTGAGATAAATCAAGAACTTATTCCCCTGTCCTCAAACTGGTGTTTTCCAAACTTATTTGACTCAAGAATAGTCCCAAAACTATTAACACATGGGCGTGCACACACAATTACACCTTTTAAATTTCTTCCTACAAACAACCAACAGACATCTAGTGGACCTAATGTTCTACAGAACACTGTTCTGGAATTATTGTTGGAAAGCATCCTTTTCAAAGACTCTCACTCTGCCATATGTTTCAAGGACTGAAAATTCTCACAGCCTCCTGAGTCAGACCCTCCCATCTTAAGACTGCTTCCACTATTAGAAGGTTCTTAGGTTCCCCCAGAACAAGTTTGCTCCTCTTCAACAAGATATCCCTTTAAATATTTGAAAATGATTGGGATTCTCCTACCCCACCATCTGTGCCTGCCCTTCTCCATCTTAAACATCCCATTTTCTTTCCTTAGATGATTCCATTTGGAACATTTTTATTGTCCTTGTCACTCCCTTCTGAACACTCCACTTTGTGTATATTCCCTACAAAAGAGGTACCTTTGGAAAATCATGCAATTTTCTAACTTGGGTATACAGTATAACAGAGTATCTCCACCCTCATTCTGGGTACTATGCTTCTCTTATTATGGCCAAAGATTCTTTTGACTATTTCTCTATTCATGTTTCCCAGCCATTCCATTGTCATCTTTTCCCTGGAATTCTTTAACAGCTTCTTCTGAAGGAAGGAGGAAGGTATTAGGTGGTACCAATGGAGGGGAAGCAGCTCTCCTTCTAGAAGAGTCAACACTAGCTTGTTACCTTACACATTCTTCTTCCTCTTGAGTTCAGGGACTCTCCTCTCTGTCACCAAAAAAGGTACCAAGCATGCAGGAGGCGAGGTCCCACCAGAAATTTAAGAAGAGCCTTCAAGGGTGATCTGAGGCTGGATAGTTGCTGGAGACTAAGGAGCAGCGCAGATGAGAAATGTGGACGTTTGGATCCTCTAGGAAGTAGCCCCAGCTGGCAGCAGCAACGGTATTGTCAGGGGATGTTAAACATCCAGGTGAGTCTCCACTGGGTTGTTTTAGAGTAAAGATAGCAATGAATACAGAGAAATCTAATTTTTTTCAAAACTTGGAATCACATATGCATGTGAATAGTTGGCCATGTAAATTATCTGCCTGCCTGATTGAGTCTGCACTTAGTGACTACAGAAGCAGGGTTTGGCAAAGTGACATGATGACAGTAATGCTGCCCTTCCTCAGGGCTGGTGCTCACTGTAGTTTTAATTAAGTCATTAATTAACTAGCTATTGATTCTAAGAGTCATTGAGCATAGAATGTGCCCTATGAAGGAGCAGCATTATTTGCAACTGTGTCTGGTTTTGTTTTAGGGCAGTGTTTGAAAATGTGGTCCTAAAAAGACACCTGCTACCCTTTTTTTTCTTGATTAAAATCTCCCTCACATTCATCTAGAATGCAATAAAAATGACTCCTAGAAAGGTGAAATAAAATACTCCCTCATGGCAGACCCTATCCAGTCCTGGAGTATCTCAGGGGAGGTTTGCAGAGATAGGTCTTTAAAAGTTGTTATAGGATTGATTCTGGCTGGAATAGAAGAACAATCACTGGCCATAAAGAAGGTCAGAGGAGTCTTCAGGTGGGCACATGAAGACCTGTTGAAAATTCAGAAAAGAGGCTCTGGGGTGTGTGTGTGTGTGTTTTCTGGGATCTCAATTAACTTCCAAAATTCTACAGAGTCACACCTACAGTTGCATTAACTGCATGTTTTTATATAGATGCTGCTCTCTTGACATCTGTTAGCAGTACCTCTGTGAGATACTAAGAAGCAGTCTCATTCAGGGAACGCAATGGCCAGCAGGCACGACAGTCAGCCTTATATCAGGGTATCTGCCTACAACTGAATTTTGAAATTGGCTGCACACAGTGTCCTGAAAACAGATAACATGATCTTATAAAACAATTTAATTAAATAACTAATATACTAAAATACCAAAATTACCCTAGAGGCAACAAAACATATGATATATAATTGACATTTAATATCGATTACCTGAAAGTCACAAAATAATGTGAATGCCAAGAGTTCTCAGTTTCTCTGTTCTAGACTGGAAGTACAATGATAAAAGAAATGCCATGTATTCTTTTTCACTCTAGACTGGAAACTTTTCTTTCAAACAACTCGAGTCCAAATTTGAAAAGGAACCCACAAAGGGAAGTCGGTGGAGAACTAGATGGCAGCCCCTGTGATGGGCACTGTCTCTGACGGCTGTATGGGCCAGCTTCTCAACAGATTTACGAGGGAGAGGCAAGGACACAGTAGAATCTTCTCCCAAGGTGTAAAATTCTCTCTGGTAGGGGACTGTTTCAGAGGGTCAGCGCTATTTTCAAGAGAAAAACATTAATGAATACTTTTCAACTAAAAGCTGAAATCAGCAGGAAAGAACCTAACGAACGTTGCTTCTAATTTTATTAGGAACTCATGTCCCACTGGAAGTCATTAAGTAGAAATCAGTTGAAAATATCTTCAAATGGGTGGCTTTTGTAGCGACTAATAATAGAATCTATTTTATAACAGGTTTTATTCCTGGTATTCAGTTCTATTTTAGGGGATGAAAAGGGTCTGATATTTAAAAAACAAATGGAAACCTTTGATAATATCCTACCGAAGTACGGCATTTCCCATAAATGTAAAAGATGCTGCTCCTAAAATACTGTCTGTTTTTGAATGACACTCATTACTATTTCCATAATGGTCCGTAATGACGATTTACTTTTCTCAGCTACATTATGTTATTATATCTAGTAGAACTGAGTGGAAAAGAAAATCAGTAAGATTGACTTGAGAATTGTGAATCTTTGATTCTAAACCTGGGTCTGCTACTACGGGCTACCCATGGAAGACAACAGCATCGATTTCACATCTCTAGACTGCTACGTCAGCGTCCATATGGACATCATTCTTCCTGACTACGAAAGAGTCATTCTTGAAACCAAGACTGCAACCCTACTTAGACCATGTGTGCAAGTCACTGACCCTCTCCGCGCAATACACAGAATGGAAATATATCACTCCGACTCAGGGTTATTGGGAAGCTCAGATATAATTATGACTGTGAACACCCTTGAAAATTGCAACGTGCCTTACAAATTTAATTTGTTCCAATTAGACGAATTATGTGGAATTATGTAAACTGGAAATCCTCCTGCCCTCAGCTGAATTTTTCACTTGTAAAAGGGTTGGATTGCCATTGGGTTTTCCATGTTTATTCATCCAACCTGCCTTGGCTATACATCATTCTTTTTACGTTATTAGAGGTCATAAAGAGTGGTGGAAAATAGTCAAGGTCATGGCAGAAAGTGAGTTTCTATCACTCTGTATTTTTACATTTCTTGGAGTCTTCCCCATGTTGCTATTCTCAAATGACTTGAATCTAAAACAAAGTTGGAGTCATCTAGTACTAGTACCTATAGGTTATAAACTGATATTCCAGCTTGCTGCTTTGGGACCAAACAACTCAACTGGGTGGCAAAGGAGTACATTTTTAGTCATGTTTTCTTGCTCAAGATAGTCCACAGCTCCTCTCAATTGGAGTTTCTACCATCCACAAGAAGGCTTTCTTCCAATTGTAATAAATGAGACGATTATGGGGCTGAGGCCTCCTGTCTTCTCATCTATCTACTCAAGAATAAATCTAGGTAGTCTGGAAGGGATCTGTCCATTTTGTAAATGAGCACAGCAGCAAGCAGATGTGATTTTGAGGGCACCATCCCTTACAGGGTAATCCATATATCCTCCAGTTGATCAAGCCATGGTAACATCAGCTTGAGCAGAGTATTTCACTTTGGGATCATTCTGGCTAATGATGCCATAGTTTTCTATTTGCTCCTGTGAAACCAAATACTACTGCCCTTCAGGCACTGTGCTAGGCAATGGAGGCACTGCTTCAGGTGTTGAAGAGTGAGCTCAGAAGAGTATGTGAAGATGAGACCTTAAAGTTTCTAGTTTAAACCAAACACTAGAACATAAACTCAGGAAATGGCCCTAGTTTCACCATCTGTGCAGTAGTTAGGTGTTATTAACTCTGTCCACCAAACTCCTTAATGGTGGCACAAAAAGTTTGGTAAAAGATTTGGTAAAACTCAAAGAGTTTGAGCCAAAAGGCAGCTTGATGATTTAAGACAAAGGTTCACAAACTATATTTTATTGAACATACAAAATAAGATGTCCAGAATGCTTTGTAAATTTAATGTCAATATTCTATTATCAACTTCAGCATCTCATTCTTGTCTCTGTTTAATATATCAATAGTCACCAGCAGCTGTGATAGGAAAAATTTCAAAACAGAAGCAAAACACCCTAGTGCAGGAAAAATGTAAAACAACAGGAAAGAAGGAGCTGATTCAGTCCAAAATTCACATATATAAGATTTTGTAATCTACTTAGTTATTTCAATAAGCTGATATCCTTGCTTCAAATACAGAAAAATATGAGCAATGGTGTTCCCCGCTTCTGGCGTTTTTTGCATTTCACCTAAGAAGGATAACATCTGGACAAAGCTAAGGATAGTGGTGGATGACTGGGTGGGTCCTAGAAGCCGTCATGTCCTTAGAACTGAACATATGACAGCTTCAAAGACCTATACTTACCTGAATGTGAGTATAGAGTGAAAATGGATATTCTTTTCATTAGAAGCACGTAAAAGTTTAATGGTAACTCATTACCATCAACACGCTTGTGCTATCAAAGCTGCTTCAACTTCACACAAGCTGTAGGATCCTTAGAGTTAAACCAGGTAGCTCTATCTTTTTCTGCCCTGGGTCCTTCACATACTGAGCTTCTAAGGGTATGGTACGTGGAGACTACTCAATACACCACAATGATACAGGGAAATTGGACTAAAGATATTAAAAACATGTTTTTTCCTTCGAACAGAGGGACTATCTTTTATTATGCAATCTGAAGACTTTATTTGAAATCTATTGCTTTGCTTCAAAAATCTTTTATATAAACAGAAAAAACATCCAAAGCCAAAACAAAATATCTCCAAGTATCCAAATGAATATTTTGAAAATGAATTACCATTAGGCAAAGGAAAATTAACTTTGTTTATATACAAAGTGCCTTCCTTTTGGCTAAAAGAAATGGTCAATTCAGTTCCAAAGTCAAAATATCTAACCCCAGTAGGTGGTTCTATGTTGGACTACCACAAACATCACTAAACTCAGTGTGTAGCTACAGCCTGATCATTGGATTGACATAATTTAAAACCATAACACATGTCTAGACTGAATATATTTTTATTCACAATGAAAATCCAATATGCTTAAACCTGGAGAAAATAATGACTTCAGCTAATAGTGTATTCTGACATTTTTCTTAATGAAAATCTTAATGAAAATGATCTTAATGAAAATGTTCTTAATGAAAATGATCTTAATGAAAACGTTTTTCAAGGTCAAGTCACAGTCATATTAAAGCATTTTTCCCTAAAGCCCAAGCTTATATATGTTATACACAAGGCAAACATTTTAATTGTGTTATTTACTTGCTCGAGCTGAACTGGATGATTCTTCTGTTTGAAAAATTCTTTTTTACACCTCAGGCATCTATTTCAATTTCAGATGAGTAACAAAAAACTGTATTGCTTTTTGACTATCTTGTATTTGTTCTAAGTTTTAAATGGCGTCTATGGTTCTCCATTTGCCGTAGAACATTATCTTGGAGTGAGGAAATAATCTTTCTAAATTGATATTTTGAATTAATGGGCATGTTGAAAAGGAATGATTTCAGACGGACTTCTAAAACATGAATAATAAATTGGTCATAAAGGGCAAGAATTAAGCTGGCATTTAGAATCATCTCCATGAACACAGGATAGAAGAAGGCAAAAGGTAGTCTGTCCAATAGCTTACTGACATATTTGACTGAAAGAATAAGTCAACCATCCAGAAGTGCAACTTATTTTTACAAAGGGTAGAATTAAATCTGAA
This sequence comes from Eschrichtius robustus, assembly GCF_028021215.1. Taxonomy (NCBI): domain Eukaryota; kingdom Metazoa; phylum Chordata; class Mammalia; order Artiodactyla; family Eschrichtiidae; genus Eschrichtius; species Eschrichtius robustus. The sequence goes on from NC_090825.1 coordinate 34,168,522, forward strand.
ATTAAGATTTCAGATTTCTTCAGCTCTTATTCAAGAAAAAGTAGGACTTTTTATATTTGTCAGTCTCTTTTTCTACAGCAAAATGAAAATATAAACTCCAAATGACCAAATCATCAATTGAAGAAATATTTGAATCTAAAATGAAAAATCTATTTCCATTTTGTCACTTAAAATATTTTTGTTTTAAGTTTTATACTCAGCATACCTCTCATTAATTTTCTTATGACTTAATTTTAACTCATCAGTTTGCCTAGAAATTATTTTAGATGAAAAATATATAAATGTAACTGATGCCCATGACTCACATCAATTAACAGTAAATCATTAATGTAAAAGAAATTACTATCGATTCCTAAAAATTAAAATTCTTAAGTTCCTGTTGGAAAATTTTCAGCTTAAGATTGCAACCTATGTTAGATACCATTTAGGAAAAGCTTCCTAATTCATTCAGAGTAAGGCATGTGTTAAAAATCGTAATTTTATTTTACTCCACATAATTGAAAATTATATTTGTATTGCATTAAACTAATATATTTATCCATTCATTCATTTACTTACATATGTATTGCCTACCTACTCTGGGCTCCAGGGACCGGGGAATTAATGGTGAAAAAAAAAATTCATTCTCTACTCTCACATAACTCACAGTTTAGTGGTGGGTGTGTGTGTGTGCAGGCATTAACAAGGTAATCATAAAAATAAGGATGTAATTACAAACTGTGGTAAGAGATATGTAAGGAGGTTAAATGGCTCTATAAGTGCATATAACAGGGTGACTTTGACCCAGTCAGGGTAGTCAGGATACTGACTTGGATATTTTTTTTTTTCAAAGTCCAAATAGTAATTGATGAAGTAAGTCAACATTTGATTTGCCTCAAAATGAAATTATCTCTGCAGACATGGCTTTTCTTTGAGATTCTCCAAATTACGTCTTGGCTAAATTTAACCAGACAAGACAAAAGAACCTGAGAGCAAAATATGTAGTTCGGAGAGCATGTAGTCCAACCCTCTTATTGGATACATGTGGAAATTATGCATGAGGAAGAGTGAGTAGCTTGCTTTGCATTGTTTCCACTCAGTGGTAGAGATGAAATTAGAACCCCATTATGCTAAAATCCTGTCCAGAGTGAATCCCTCTCATCCGTACCACTCTATGTCTGGTTTATCTAATGTTATCTAATGCACTAAGGCAATAACTGGAATAGCAATGTGGTAAGAAAGCCAAGAAAATGAGAATATTCATGAAGGAACAATTGCTTTCTGAACACAACCTATCACTCAGCTCAAGTTTACTTTAGAATTCATTCTTTGTGCTGTCAGTTCTATAAGTTTTGACAAATGAAAAATGTCCTGAATCCACCATTACTGTGTCATACAGTTTCACTGCCCTAAAAATCCTCTGTGCTCCACCTATTCAACCTATCCTCCCTTCCCCTAAACCCTTGGCAACCACTGATCTTTTACTGTCCATATAGTTTTGTGTATGTGTGCATAACATAAAATTTACAATTTTAACCATTTTTAAGTGTACAGTTCAGTGAGCACTAAATACATTCACATTGTGCAACCATCACCACTATCCAACTGTCTCTATAGTTTTGCCTTTCCCAAAATGTCATGTTGTTGGAATTGGACAACATGTAGCCTTTTCAGACTGGCTTCTTTCACTTATCAAAATCATTTAAGTTTCCTCCATGCCTTTTTGTGGCTCATTTCTTTTCATATTGATATTATTCTGTTGTATGGATGTATCACAGTTTGTTTATCCATTCACCTATTGTAGGACATCTTGGTTGCTACCAAGTTGTGGCAATTATGAATAAAGCTGCCGTAAACATCCATGTGCAGGTTTTTGTGTAGACATATTTTCAACTCATTTTGATAGATACCTAGGTATGAGATTTCTGGATCATATGGTAAAACTAGGTTTAGCTTTTTAAGAAACTGCCAAACTGTCTTTCAAATAGCTGCTCCATTTTGTATTCCCACCAGGAAAGAATGAGAGTTCCTGTTGCTCCACATTTGGTGGAGCATTTGGTATTGTCAGCATTTTGGATCTTAGCCATTCTAATAGATGTATAGTGATATCTCATTGTTTTAATAAATGGACATTTTAGAACTTTCCAAATTACAATGTTGAAGAGAGTCCTCAGCACAGTAAAAGAAAATGCTTCACCTATTTAAGTGACCTCTGGTCCATTATTGGCAAAGCTTGCCACTCTGTAGAGTTGGTCCGCTCTGGATATTTACTAGATCAGTTTCTAGGTCTTTAGCAACCTTTCACTCCAAGATGAAATGATCGATCTTTCTTCTGAGCTCTCATAGCACTTTGTTCATACTTATATTACTTGCTTATCACACTGCACCGTAACCGTCTACTGCAATGCCAGACTTTCTCACTGAACTCTGAGTTTCTAAAGGTAGCAAGCTTCATGTATGTGAGACTGTGGCCCTGTGCTGAGCACAATGTCTATATGTGATGGTCATCATCGTAAAGTTGTTCCTGATTATGACAGATATTAGTAGAGGACATGTGAGCCCAGCTCAAATTCATCCTGGCCTCAGTCTCACCATCTTCTCTCTAACACTTTTGCCCTAAGTTGCAGTTTTGGTCTTTCCCTCTTCTAAAACTAGATCAAGTAGAGGCACTGTTACTCAGAAAATCAACAAGTAGGGACAAGAAAGAAAAGACTGAGAGAGAAAAAACAAAATAGTCCCCAAGGGGTAACTAGTCCATTAACAATGAAAGTTGATGGCTTTATCAGTCTTTCCCTTTGCTTCCCCACCTCTCCAGGTACAATGTCAATATCTACTACTCTAGCTTAACTAGTTAATTAACAAGACAAAGTGTCTTTTGCAAATATAATAACAAAACGTCTTCCAAATCTGAAACAGATTTTTTTTCCAGAAATGTCATAACCATCATATAAAACGATGACTTGCAAATGGAGCAAATTACCAGGGGGTTTTGCTTTGATTTGGTTAGATCCCAACGCCATTGGGCCAGAGATGATGTTGAATACAGTAGGTGATTGGCAGTCTCTACAACGCAGGCTCACTAACTAGAAAGGCATTGGGATCGAGACCTGCAGTTTCTCCATGAGTAATAGGTAAGGAAAAAGAGAGACTTTTTTTTTAGTGTTCTTGTGGAAATCTTTACTCAAAATTACACTTGTAAAATGACAAATTACAAGATTCTTTTGTAATTTTGTATAATTCTTTTGTGATTATAAATTATGTAACAAATTATTAATTTGCTGTTTGACCACGTGATTCCCAAGCACTTTTGGACTCTTTTTTCCAAGAATCTGATTGGTTCTTTTTTTTTTTTTAACTTTTATTGGAGCATAATTGATTTACAATGTTGTGTTAGTTGCAGGTGTACAGCAAAGTGAATCAGGTATACATATACATATATTCACTCTTTTTTAAGATTCTTTTCCCATATAGGTCATTACAGAGTATTGAGTAGAGTTCCCTGTGCTATACAGTAGGTCCTTACTAGTTATTTATTTTATATATAGTAGTGTGTCTATGTCAATCCCAATCTCCCACTTTATCCCTCCCTCTCTTTCCCCCCGGTAACCATAAGATTGTTTCTTACATCTGTAACTCTACTTCTGTTTTGTAAATAAGTTCATTTGTACCATTTTTTAGGGTTACAAAAATGGTACAGAAGAGAGGCTTTAAACTGCCTGAGAATGAGAACAAGCCTTCACTTTTAGAGAAAACATAGAAACACTGAGCTTTGAAAAGTCTGCCAAGGGTAGTGAAAAGTGGTAGGGTTTAACAAGGTCAAATAGTAATCACACGTCCAAGTACTTGCTCCAATTATCCGGTAACCGGATCTAAAACATATAATTCAAAATCCTTAGATGACTGTAATGTGATTTCCTAATCTTTCCCATGATTTATTGACAATATGCATCAACAGATAGTGACTATCAATGCAAAAGTATTAGAAAGAGTCTAGATACTTATATTTGACCAGTTCTGCATCTGCAAGAAGACTCTTAATTTTATCCAGTAGTTGTTTAATTGGCCAGTGTTTCCAAAGCAAGATTTATTTTTTAAAAGGATAGCGGGGCTCCTTCGAGGCTGCTAGAACACTTAACATGACTTTAGGAAAAAAAGAGCAATCAGAAGTTCGAAGTGTTATGTCTGGATGAAAGAATGTCATTTTGAGAATCAAACAGCTCCTAAGGAGGACTGTCATTCCCAGGGAAATAACTTTTTGCACATTCAGAAATGTCAAGTCCCCTTGTTAGGAAAAGTGTATGGAATTCTTTAACATTGTGTTGTACTAAATTCTGCCACACAGTGTGATAAAAGGACATTGTCCTGGAGAAATCGATATTCCCTTAAGCGGCAGCAAGCAGGGCATATCCCACTCCATGGTGGGTGTGGAGTTGGAGGTGAGGGGTTGTCAAAAACATCTCATACTTTTCCCACATGAAACGGTCCAAGGGTTTAAAGCAGTGGTTCTTGTCCTTTGGAGATTTAAATGACACTTTAAAATGCTAGAATTTTTTTGCTGCACACTTGAGAAGATTAAAAGACAAAAAAGCAATAAGCAGGTGAGTAATTATTACAACACAATCACATGTAACACAGTGCCTATAAATCACCTAGGGTTATGCAGCACTAGTCCCTTGGTGGTCCTTTAGTACTGTGCTTATTCTTTTTACAGCCCTGACTGTACCCGTGAACTCCCAAAGCAAAGTTGGAACGTCCTCGTAAACACACAGGTTTTATTTTTTTCTTACTGCTCTGCACCATCTTGTTGCAGAGAACTGTATCCAGCTCTACCCTGTGCTGCCTAAGCTGTGCAGTTGAGCTAATATCTGTTTTCAGATGACTCCACGATGGCTTGAGGTTGATGAAGACCCCACTCACTTCCCATGCCAGAAGTTTCCACTGTCCCTTGTGTCACAAGATACCATAATCCTCACACAGCTCCCGTTTGCTCAAGTTTTTAAGTAGTTCTGCATAGAACATTTTTAACTTCAAGGTACCGAGGAGCTTGGAAAGCCAAATCATTCTCCTCTGTGCTGAGTATCTGCTAAGTCTCTTCTTCATGTACTAAACATCAGGAGCAGTTTGCAGTCTGCTTTATTTTCACAACAAAGTCTAAATAAATTCTACACGTTGATCAAAATTTGACAGCTCAGCATGCAGTTTTGCAACATGCTGCTTGAGTACCCTTGCTTTAAAATACTCAAGGTCATTTCCACAGTGAGAATCCTAGAAATGACTGAGCTTGAAACACCTTACTCCTGGCTTCGTCTCTTCTCCACTTCCCTCTGTTTAGGAGCCTAATTCTCTTATTCTTTTAGTTTCTCCTCTCTGTTTAGTCATTGAAGATGCATGAGGCATATTTGATTTTAGGCAATTCTACAGCAGACCCCATAAGGGAGGTCCTGGGAGAGCTCTTTTTGCTACAGTTCTCACCACCTGACCCCATGTCTGCTGCACACCCCAGCTCTTTTTAAAACTCTCTCCACTTGCTCTTTTTCTCCATTTTTTCCTTTCTCTCCACCTGAAGCTCAAGTGTGGGAATTAATCTTAGGATATTAGGTCCTATCTCCATTATGCAGAGGATACTATGAATTTTCATGGGATTCTATCTTTCTTCTTAGGGTTTAGATACATTCCATTAGAAAAACTATTAAGGCAATGGAGAACTGGGTAACTAAATAGAAATTTCATCTTTCCTGAACCACACTTAAAGGAATACAGTAAGAGTTACCTGAGCACATAACATTGTATCAGAAAAATCAGGTGCAATCCTGTCCAAAGAGGAGGTCAATAAAATGTTTCTGGGTAGCCATTCTAGAAGACTCAATATGGAAAAGTCCCAGAAATCCATGAAGTAGGGCAATTATAAACAATAGAATTTTTCCCAGAAAACTACCTCTTAAAGTATGATGAAAAACAAAAAAAATTTGCATAAACTAATAAAAATCTCATGAGTTGAATTTCTTTTTAGATCTTGTCTTTTTTTAAATTGTGGAATATGGGACTAGTATCTAGTTTTGGCAACTTTATTTATGCCTTTACCACCATCTTGAAATGAAAAGCTCTGCAAAGAACTGATTCCTACTCTTACAGTGGGCAAAATTCACCAAACCATACTTTATAATATTGTTTGTGGCAAGGATTGGAAAAACTTTAAATTAGGTGATGATATGTTTCATAAACTATCAAAGAAATCCCAAGAAATCAGAGCAGATACTTTTTTTGAAGCAAACTTGCTCTAATCTTCAGATGGCTTGGACTTCTAAGAAAGCAACAACAACAACAAAATCAGGGTAAATAATCTGACTCACTAGGTCCCTCTGACAAGTGTTTTCATTGGGCCATACATCTTTCCATGTAGCACCCCTTGCAGCTTGCCATTTCACTTCAATGAGACTTCATTAGTACCATGCTAATATCTATTCCTGTTGAAGGCTAGTAGGGATGCTGTTTCCTTTTTCCATCATTGTATCCCCAGAACCTGGCAGGAGGTCTGAGCACACAGTAGGCTTCAATGAATACAAGGGAAATGAGGATCTCCCCCCAACTTCCTATTTGGGCTTCTTGCAGAACAGAGGCAGTTCAAACATTATCTCAGTGATGAGAGGAGACATATGGTGGAAAGAAGCCCCTGGAACAGGAGTCCAAAGGCCTGAATTTTAGGACCAACTCTGCTAAATTTCTCTTTGATTTGTGATCATCAGTTTTCATATATTTAAAATGAAGTTGCAATAAGGTGAACAGTTAAGATGCCTTCTGGTTTTCAAATTCCAGGGTTCTTTCTGCTGCCAGTGTAGTAAATTGTTTCTTCATTCATTCAGTGAATAAGCAATGTTAATGATATTACTACTGCCCATTACACTTTAAGGACCAAGCAGATCTTGGTTTCAAAATGTTGAGTCTATATTATTTTTCAATTAAATCGTATCACTCAACTTCCATGCATCACTTTGCTGCTTTGAAACATGTCAGAAATATGTCATTTATTTTTTTTTTTGAGGAGACATTTGGGAAAAAAAAGCAAAATAATTGCAGTGTTCTGGCATGGTAAATATTAAATTTCATGGTGACTATTAGATTTCAGAACTAAGGCATTTTTACCTAATTTATCTACTGCAACATTAAGTTATGTGGGCTTAATGAGGCCAGAAATGGCCTCTTCCCAAAATGTCCAGATCCTGAGAATTTTAATCAATGAACTTGACTGATGATAAAACTGGTCACAGTATGGACTGTAGGCACAGATACATTCTCCCTATGCATATATGTATTTAAAATTATAAAATACAGAACCGCGTCTTCTTGTCAATTAAAAGGCTCGGCACACAAGGGAAACACCCCATTGTCTGACCTCTTTTAAACTTCTTGTTACTTCATCTGGTCCCTCCCCCATGAACTTGGGTTCAAGACCCATTAAACACCTGTGTGTCTTGAATATGAACATTCTTGCCTATTTCACACCTCCTACAATTTATATATAGTAGTTATTCTGCCTCAAAAATTCTTTTTCCTCAGATTCATCTGGGAAACTCTCAGATCAAAAATCACTTTCTCTGTGAAGTTTTCCTGAAAACCTCTGGGTTCATGAAGGCAGAGACAGTGTCTTATTTAACTTTAAATGGACAACATCTAGCAAATTCTGGAAAAGCAGGTGCTTGAGATATGAATGAATGATAATTAGCCCAGTATTAAATATCTGCCTATTTTTCTTAATTTTCTTAATGTACTTGATTAGAATAAAGGTGTAATCCATTATACAAGCCACCTTTTCTATTCAGAATTCTGTACTAGTAAGTCTGAAATGTTCAAGACCCAGCTAGCTGTCTTTGATTTATTCAAGCAGATAACAAACATACCTCTGAACAATTCTTGACAGCTGAAAAATGCTTTGTTTAGAGAGCTTAAAATGAGACAAATGTTTTTTAACAAGTCATTCTTTTGGAGTTGTGGAGTTTTTTTTTAAGTTTCAGGTAATTTTCTAGGAGAGTTCTACACGAGTGGAATTAACTTGAAAAAAAACCCATAGTGTCATCACTGGCTACGGAATACTTCCCAGAGTTGAACCTATCTGAATGTTAGTGAACATTCAGATGTTAATGTTAGAATGTTAGTGAACATTTTAAAGAGCAAGATAATATGAAGATTTTCTCATATGATTTAAAGACGGTGCCCATCATGCTAAGAAGTTTTACTAGAGGCACTGAATAATCCTCATGACACAGTGAACTCTTGCTTAACTAAAGTCAGCACACCAGAAACTTCAGTCAAAACCAATATTTTGAGCATTCAGATTTCAAGAGAAGAAGCCAAACACAAGAAAATGAATTCATATTAGTAGTTTTATACAAGCAGGCTTTCCTAGATATGGTTTGAGGTTAGTACGCAACCGGTCCAGATGTATGATTGACATTTTATTCATACAACAAATGTTTTTTGAGCATCTGCTATATGCCAGTCACCATGCTAGGCACTGGGGACCCAAATGTGATCAAAAGAGACAAAAATCTATGTCTTTGTGGAGTTTCAATTTTATCAAGGGGAGACAGATAGTAAACAAACTATCAGGTAAAATACAGAGTTATGCTGTGCTATGAAACCACTCCTTAAGTAAGCAATTGCTCAGGATTCTTCTACTTCTGAGTTTTAGTTGGAAACTTAGGCGTAGAGGGACTGGTAGAAGCACTTTCCTCTGGGCTCCAGCAATACTTCATTTCTCTACTGTGAGTGTTGGTGGCTCTGTATTATCCACTTGTCTCCCATCTCATCAGACTTTGAACTTCTCCATAGATGAACAATGTTTCTTTTATCTTTATATCTTCAGTGTATAAAATATGGGCCCCTTCTTGAAGTCTTCTCCTTTGGCTTCTAGGAAGCCATACTCCTTGAGGTACTTTCTTCCAACCTTTGGCCCCTTCTCAGTTTTTCTGCAACCACGTTTCTTCTGCCCCAAACTAAAATGTTGGTGATTGTCAGAGTTCAGTCTACTTCTTTGGGATTTTCATTCCCTCTCTCAACGATCTCATGATTCCCATAGTTTAATTCCCATCTGTGTGATGTAACCCCTCCAAATACTTTTGCAGCCCAGACCTCTCTCCAGAACTCTAGACCTTTCTATCCAGGTTGCCTTATGCTCCTCAGGATATGGATGTCCTACATACCACTCAAAATCCACATAGCTGAAACAAAGTATCATCTTCCCTCCCTCAACCTGCTCTACATCCAATGTTTCCAACCTCAGCGAATGGCATCATGAGTGATCCAAGCCAGAAAACTCTGTTTTTATTTTGATTCCACCAAATCCTCCCCTCTCCCTGTAACAAGTCAGTTGTTCAACTCCTATAGATTCTACCTCATAACATCTTTAGAATCTCTGTCCGCCTCTCCTCTTTCAATCCCTACTGCCATCGCATTAGCTTAGGCCATCATCATATGATATCTAAATTACTATCACAGCCTCACTCAACAACAAACATTTATTGGCTATCTGTTAGGTACCTAGATCCTGAGGAGCAAAAATAGACAAAGTCCCTGCTTCATTGGGGATTTTGGTCTGGTAATTCCTCTCTGGTCTCCAGGGCTGTAGTATTATCCCACTCAAATTCATTCCCTCCACTAAATCCAAATCTGATACTATTACTTCCCTGAATAAAACACTTCAATTAGTTCTCAAGAAAATCCTCAAATTTCTTAGCATGAAATAAAAGGAAAGCCCTTCATAATGTGCACTGTTTTTTCCTCTAGACTTATCTCTTGCTTTAATCTCAAGTGCTATATTACAGTACACAGAACCCCTCGCTATTTCCCTAATGCACTGTGTGCTTTCTCTTACCTCCAGATACATTGCAGGTCTATATATCTAAAGAAAAAAACTCCCAGCAGAGTACAGACAGATACACACCAAGCTTCTGATACCCCAATTGTGTCCATGCTTACTCCAAGACAGACCTGACTGTACCCCCATCTCTTCCTTCCCCTAACACTGGCCTGATTCCAGGTATCAGTCTACTAAGAGTCCAGAAGTAGGCAGTCTCTTAGACCTATGACAGACAGAAAATACCCTTAGAGTTCTAGATATCACAACTCCTAACCCAACATTTGATTGTGTGATGTAAATGATTCTTCTGTCTTTGGAGACTGTATTTTAAAATACACAGAGCTACAAAGAGCCACACAGCACCTGGGGAAACACCTTTCCAGCCAGAACAGGGATGATGTACTCTAGAACACTTTTCAGCTTGCAAAAGTATCTTTCTAGGCAATAATGCACTTATCTGAAATAATAACATCACAATCCACATCTACTGCAACCTCCATGCTCCTGCTTCAGCCTGAAGCTCCAGCTTTTCTTGAACTCTTAACAGAGTCATGCCATGGACTGTCAATGTTCATTGACACTCTGTCCAAACTCTCCCTGCGATGCCTGGAGAGGATGTCAGTGTCAGCTAGGGGAGCTGGAAGACTGCCTAGGGATTTTTCTTGAATCCCTTTGACACATTGAAAGGCAATGAGTATCTTTGCATTGTTTTTATTCACCAAATGATGTCTTCCTCCCCATCCACACTGCCCTACTCACAAGAGTGGGCTGCATATAAGACATGGAGAGTCAGCATGGGGGAGTGTTGGTCAGGCTTGAGCTTGGATTGGGACAGGTGATGATGTCAGGAGAAGAAAATAACTTCTGCTCACCCTACCTCAGGGCTTTTTTATTTTCCAACTACTGTATCTTTTTTCTTTGGACATAAAATGGTTTCCTTTGCCTTCAATTTTTAACTTATACGAAATGATTGTTTGCAAAACTGGTCGTTTATCTTTATTACCCAATCACTTCTCCAAAAAACTGAGCATCTTGATGTCCTTGACAGATTTACTACAATAATGGGCATTACTACCAAAAGATGGTCTTGTGGTAGTGGGGAGAAAACTAGGCATGATTATAGAAGATGTTGATCTAGGCAAAAATTAGTAAATGTCTTTGGGTAAGTCTTTTCATTTGTGTGGATCTAAAAGCATAGGCATCAGCAATTATTGAGATACTATTGCTATTGACTGACTTTGGGGTCACTCTTTTTAACTGTCCCTTCATTAACATAAGTGTTAAGTTTCTTATTATTGGGCATGTCAATAATTGCCAAATTATGTGGATCCCTGTTTTTAAGAATGAAAATGGCATCTCACTTTAACCCAGTTTACATATAACCTAGTTTACAGAGTATCATATCTGGACAAAGCTTTCTGCTATTAATGTATTTTGAAACACATGCTATGAAACTTTATCAAAACCTCTTGGGGACACGCCTCCAGTGACAGGAGGAATCATCCTCCCTTCTCATCTTTCTGCTGATGGGGTCAAAATGGGAAAGGCTCAGTAGGCCATGCCATCTGGAGGGTCATATGGTGTTACTGTAAGCTACATGGCAAACAGGGAGAGCTGCATGGGAGTGTGGAAAATTCATACATCCCAGGGCTCCACATGAGCTCCCAGAATTAGCTGCACAATTACCCCAGTCACACCAAGTTGTCACCAAGGGTGACAGAGATCCTAGAATCAACTTAATGAACCATTTTCAGTTTTACTATCACAACACTGTGTATGCAGACATGCTTGACCTCACCCCGAGATGGACATAGGCTTACTTGCAACAGAATCTGCTGGGTTGGTTTATGTATTTAAATAATGGCAATGTGATTAATGACAACAACATGTCTTTCTCAGAACAGTGCTTTGTCAACATTATCCAGCCAGCCCAACCTGTCAACAGATCCCTGAAGAACAGGTATTTAAACTATTCATTCATTGTGGCTAGTCTTTGCTCCTTGGTATAAATTGATATATCAATAGATGTCAGAAAAATACTAGAGACTGAATTTTAGAAGACAATGTTGCCAATTAAAAAATTGTTATTGTCATAATTTAAGGTAGCATTGGCCAATTATGAATTTGTCAGATATTAATTCATTTCTTAAAACATGAAAACTTTGTTTTTGTTTGGAATACGTAACTCAAGTTCTCTTTTATTATCTTCTATGGTATCTGACTTCCAAAACTACTCACAAAATACATTATATATATATATATTTTTTTTAATTTTTATTAATTAATTAATTTATTTTTGGCTGTGTTGGGTCTTCGTTTCTGTGTGAGGACTTTCTCTAGTTGTGGTAAGTGGGGGCCACTCTTCATCGTGGTGTGCGGGCCTCTCACTATCGCGGCCTCTCTTGTTGTGGAGCACAGGCTCCAGACGCGCGGGCTCAGTAGCTGTGGCGCACGGGCCTAGTTGCTCCGCGGCATGTGGGATCTTCCCAGACCAGGGCTCGAACCTGTGTCCCCTGCATTGGCAGGCAGATTCTCAACCACTGCACCACCAGGGGAGCCCCATAATATATATTTTAAGCCATTTTAGGGGTACAAAACTGAAGAGGTGGTGGTCCATTTCTTCAAGGACACGTGTAGATTGTAAAGTCCCATTGGTAATTCTGATGCACAAAATCACTGTAACACACTTCAGCTTATTTCTCAAAATGATTATAGCAAAATAAAAATAATGATAAATATAATAGAAATCTAAAATATTAGTATTAGAAACAAAACCCCAAGATATCTGTCTCAAGACAGCCACAAAACATCTGACAATTAGTGTATGGAATTGTTATGTGTGCCCACATGTATTGAAAAATCCGAATCATCATGATAAACTGTGCTACAATACAGTTCTATTTAAAGTAAACTTAATTAGTCTCAATAACGAAATCTCTTCCTAGGAAATCAGGTTCTCAAAGAGGAGTATTTACTCTTTTAATTTAGCAGAGCACCATTGAGTGTCCTTACAAAACACTAATTGTTAATAATAATAATGAAAGTCAACATTTTTTGATCACTCACGGTGTGCCAGGCACTGAGGTAAACACCTTGGGTGATTGTCTCCTGTATGCTTCACAATAGCCCAATGAGACGGGTGTATTTTTTTTCCATTTTCTGGAGAAGGAACTGGGCTCAGAGAGTTTAAGGAATTTGCCAAAGGTCATACAATGGCCAAGTGGCAGAGTCAGGACAAGCCCAGCACTGTGTCCAGAGTGAACGCTCTGAGCTACTTCATCTCTACTGGAAACATGAATGAGATGCCCTAATGGAATGAACACGAGACTCTGCCTCACTCATTCCCAGGAGGGAGAACAAATAAAGGAATGAAGAAATGAATGGACAGATGTTTGCTCTTTACTGGCAACCACATCTCAAGGCTGTCAGTTAATTTCTTGCCTTATAATTCTCTACAATTTTACATACTACCATATGACCCAAATGTAATATGGTTAAAATGGATATTTCACTTAATTGACTATTTTAATCTTGAATTATCACAATTTTAATATATATAGGTCTCTCACAGACAGAAGCTAAAAGCTAGAGCTAGACGTGGCTGCTCTTTGGGCAAGCCACCAAACAGAACAGCACACTTGTTTTCATGTTAGCATGTCTGGTGGTACACCGACCGAAGGGGTAACCTGCAGATTGGATTGCCTTTTCCCCTCTCCCTGAAGCATTGGGATTTTAAAATATTCTGGATAAGAACTAATGACACTCCTTGGAAGTCATTTTCACATGTTGGGGAAAGCTACTCTCCTCACAGGACTTTTAAGTTGTTGGTCATTTAAAATCCCTGAATTTGGAAGTAGATATAAACATTTTCTTCTCTTTTATTTTGCAGTTGTTAGTAAATATGGGATACTTTCACACTATCACTTTGGGTTACTTGTGAAAAGAATTATATAATTTCAGAAGTTAATCAGAGACAACTCCAAAGGTGGAGGGATGTATGGGGGTAAAAATAAGAAACACAGACCCTGAAATCAGACAGACATAGGTTTGACTCCCAGCTCTGCCACAGACACTGTATAAGGCTAGGTGAGTTGGTTTACTTTGCTGAGCCTCATTTTTTCCCCTGCATATAAAATAGAAGCGAAAATATCTGCATCATTCATTTGTTAGGAGGTCTAAAATGAGAACATATATTATGTGTCTAGAGTAGTCACTTAGAATATATTATTTCTCATTCCAAGCTGTTCATTTTACAGTTGAGAATGGAGAATTCTGTTGAGGTCAGAAACCGATGGCCTGAAAGTCATACAAACTTGAACCTAGGTTGATGGATGTAACTTACATTTTTTTTCCAATAATACATTAATTTAACAAAGAATTTGTGAATTATTTTAAATACAGACATTTTATTGTTTATATACTTCACTTCCCACTGCTTGCCATTTTCCTCAGATACAGCAATTTCTGGTCCACCAAGGCTACATATAGCTCATTATAACCCTGCCTAGTCCAGGAAGAAGAAAGTCAGGATAATTCATTTGGTTTATGATCATTCTTTAATAATGAACTATCAGTAACAGGTCACGTCTCTCAACAGTTGCTCAAGAACATCTAATGGGGCATTTCGTCCTGTTTTGGTAATGATTCAAATGGAACTAATGGTTAATATTTAGATACTATATGATTAGATTTCCCTTACAAAACACTGTAATACCTATGCACTTGGGAATTGTCACTGTTGCCATAGGCTCAGAATATTGATGCTAGAAGAGAGGACAAAGGTTAGCAATGCCTTCTCTGTACAAGATCAGGAAACTGAAGGCAAGTAAAATTAACTGACTTCATCCAGTTTACTCAGTTAGTTAGTAAGAGGCAGTGTTGGGTTGAGAAACCAGGTAAACACCTGCTTCTGATTTATCTTAGCACTTACTACACTGTTGGAATAAACTGTTCATGAATATGTCTCCCTACTAGAAAGTAACCTCCTTGAGAACCAGGGTCTGCGTCATAGTCAATCTGAAGTGCAGGAACTTAGCACAGACTCAGTAAAAGTTCTGTAAATATCTATCATTTTATCTAAGTAATACAAATAATAATAAATATATTTAAGGAAAGACTTTTTTTTTTCAAAAACCAAGAACATTTTCTCTTAATCTTATTCTATGAAGTATGACTCCAACGTAGTGAGATTTTCTTTTTATAACAAACACCCCCAAACTCACAAGCTGAAAGTGAGCTATCATTCAGAATTGTTACCTGTGGAGATGATTGTTCACTCAACCCATCAATGGTAGGAGACTCAAAATCTTTTTATGACTCCTCTATTGAACTTGCCTTCAGAATATGTTCACAAGGCACATAAGAAAAATCAACCTCAATATTGTTCCACTTGGATTTGTCTCCAAACAGCATTCATCAGCTTTGCTCACCCACCTTATTTACTTGGCTCTGAATGAGTTTAGGCTGTTTCAAAAACCAATTCACCTTGAAAGGATCAAGATTTACCCCTCGCTAAAATTGTTCTTAAATTTCTTCAGTATCACTTGGATGGATGAATAAATTCCCAGAGTGACTAATCTGAAGGCAGCAGACGCTGAAAACGGATACATTTTGGCATATTCATTTACACAAAAAACAAGCTATATAACTAAATATTTTATGTTTCCTTAACCCCTGGGCAGTTGGTACCATCTATCTAACAAGTAAAGAAACTGAGCTTCAGGAGAATTGATTATCACAAGACCTTTTGTGTGGGTGGGTGGATGCCCTAGGCCAGTGGTTTTCAACTGGGGGGAGGGGGGGATTTTTTTTTTCTCACATACACCCCTGAAGGGTGAATATTTGGCAATGTCTGGAGACGTTTTTGACTGTCATGACTGGGGGGAGGAGAGGAAGTGCTACTGGCATCCAGCAGATGAGGCCAGTGATGGTGCCGAGCATGCTACAGTGTACAGAACAGCCCCCCACCACAAAGACTTACCCTCTCCAAAATGTCAGTTCTGCTGAGGCTGAGAAAAACCCTGCTCTAGGCTGAGAATTCTGACTCCCAGCCTCTTTGGTAGCCTTCACTAGTATCAGTGTTAATATCCCCACGTCCCCGTGTTTCCATAAGTGAAAGGATGCACATGAATTCTTCTTTGGTGATGAAAGAGTAAATTTGTTCCATGCTATTTTGCTACTTGAACATTTCCCTCTGCCTTAGGCTCCTTTACCAAAGAGTACTAAATTGTCACAGAGGTTGCCTGGAGATGTATTTGGCATCCTAAAACTCTAATTGGCAGGAAAATTAAAGCAACTTAAAATGTGTGTGCTCTTTAGAGAGATGTGCTATTCCCACCCTATATTATTAGCTCTCAGAGACAGCTGGAGCAAGAACAGCTGGGACTTCCTGCTCTGCTGTTTCGTCAAGTTGCTATAAAATTGTCCCCTCTCACTGCAAAACTGAGAAGAGAGGAAAAAAACAGGGCAAAAGCCAACGACACGTGTCAAAAGTTTGCTTCTCAACTGTCTTTCAGGTGTCCCAAAGGTGGCTCCCCTGTTGTTAATTCAATAAGTGAAGGAATGTACTTGGTTTGGTATGTAACTTTGAAAATAAAGCATATATCTTGGCATATACATTGTATAGGACAGAATGTCAAGCCTAAAAGCATTATTTCCACCTCAGGTTTGTAAACTAAAACATGTAACATGTAGTTACCAAACTTTCTCAGAGGATTTGCTGAATTTTGTGGTCAAAAGAGAACACTTTCACATCATGCTTTTGCTTTCCCCCTCTCTCTCATAAACAGTTGTCACTAACACCAGTGAGGACACAAAGTGTTGAATGTCTGTGGCTGGGTCTTTCAAACTCCATGAAACTCTCACTCGGCCTAATCTGAACCTTATTGTCTGGAAATAGTCCCCAAACCAAGCATAATTTTCCACCTTAGAAAGGATGCTTTTTACTATTTTCAATGGTCAATGATTGGACAACCACAAAAGTAGATCACATTTAAGGAGAGAAAATAGACGTGCTCTTGATATTTGAGCAAAACATTACAATCGTTCGAGGAAAGGTAAAGGGCAGGAAATGTCAGGGTATTATTGTCCTGAGATACTAGAGAAGTCACTTTTGTCATCTTTCCTTTCCTTGAGCCCCTCCGGCATATGAAATCTACAGGTTAAAATGTTAGTACGCAGCTGCACTCTGTCTTATACCATTCTGGAATTGTGTCTCATGTAAATCTCACATGTCAAGGAGATTGCCCTGCAAACCAAGGGCAAAGATCATGAGGCAAAATTTTATGACTCTACACCATGCCTCTCTTGTCCCCATGCCCAGCGCACTGCAGGGTCTTATTATGTTGTTGTTGAGGAACTGGCTGACTCAATAAATGGATGGATTCTTATGCTAGGACCCTGGGGAAAAAATGCTTTTGTTCATTTTGAAAAAGAGAAATTAAAATTCTTTAAAGACATAGAATAAATAACATTCTAGTCACCAACTGGTGATATTACTTTCTTTCCCCTCTCCACCTCACCATATCTAAGTTCTGTCTGAATTTTTAGCAAGGATTAGAGAAGGAAAACCCCCCAAATATCACAGAGATAAGTCATGCACTGTTGGGGAAGAAAAAAAAGTTTTCCCAAGTACAACCACCAAAGAAACCCCTCAAGAAAAACACTAAAGAAGAAATGAGGTCTAGAGCAAGCTTAAAGAATGTAAATGCTTGTTCCAGGATAATCATGAAACTAGGTGAGAAAGTTCCATGTTGGGTATTCGAGCATTCTTTCCTCTACCCTCAATTGGAAGATAAGGAAACACTGGATGAAAAACTCTTCCTTCCTGAGATGTCATACATATATACAATGGAATACTACTCAGCCATAAGAAAGAACGAAATAATGCCATTCGCAGCAACATGGATAGAACTAGAGATTATCATACTAAGTGAAGTTAAGTCACAAAGAAAAAGACAAATACCATATCACTTATATGTGGAATCTAAAATATGACACAAATGAACATATTTATAAAACAGAAACAGACTCACAGACATAGAGAACAGACTTGTGGTTGCCAAGGGGGAGAGGGCTGGAGGAGGTGTGGATAGGGAGTTTGGGATTAGCAGGTGCAAACTATTATATATAGAATGGATAAACAACAAGGTCCTACTGAATAGCACAGGGAACTTTATTCAATATCCTCTGATAAACCATAATGGAAAAGAATATTTAAAAAAAGAATGTATATATATGTATAACTGAATCACTTTTCTGTACAGCAGAAATTAACACAACATTGTAAATCAACTATACTTCAATAAAAAAAAAAAACTCTTCCTTCCTGCATGAGCAGGAGTAAAGCAATGTACTCTCACAGGTGTTGAGAGAAGACTAGATTTCTACTTATTTTAATTACTTCTCTCACCCTTTTCAACACACACACACACACACACACACACACACACACACACATTTTAAGCCTAAAGCTGCCTACCTCATGCTAGTTGGAGCAGAAAATGGTGGCTCACTGAAACAGCCTTTGTATGCGCAGCCCATGGCATGGAAATATCAAAATGTCCCTGCCCATGGTTCACGGCTTTAAGGAGCCTTTCTTTATGATACAAGAGTCATTGGACATATCCGGTTTGGAGGCTGCCTGGACACATGGGAGAAGTGCAAACACACAGTGGCAATGAGTTGTGTGTGCCTGAAAGGTGTGAAATTCTCCTATGTCTCGTAGAAGCATGTAGGTATGCACATGGCAGCCTGCTCTGCTTGTGAATGGCAGTAAGAGTCAAGTTCATTAGATAACCCCCTTAACTGCTAACCAATACATTGAAAACTGAGGTGGGAATACAACTAATTTTCCTGGCTATTTTCTAGCAACAGATCCATCATGACTTCCCTGAATCCACATATGGTCTCTGTTAACAGATTTAACTTAGACTGAACCTTGCACTCAACCAAGTTTCCCTACAATCTATTCATGACAAGCTACTTATTACAAGTATTTTTTTGGAGAAACAGGCAATATAAATTAACCCTTTCAAAATGAATCTAAAAAAATCTGAAAGATGTATTTTCATGAATAACTTTTTATAACATTATGGTGTTATTTATTTTCATGACTGGTTCATTTTTGAACCTGAGCTAAATCATATAGGCAACAGCTTTTCTGTTTAGTATTCTAGATAAGCAGCAGCTACATGGTGAATTCGCTCAGTTTTACATCGGCCAAATCTCACATACATTTCCAAAGGGCAGCCTGTGCTTTTAGCATTCACTAATGAAATCACACGTTACAATCTCACTGCCACATACCGCTCCTTCAAGACAGGATGTCACAGCTCCAGAAACAACTTGTAAGCTTCTTCTCTTTTAATAGCTGAGGCCACAGGGAAATAAGTGATCAGGGGGTAGGAGGAAGGAATATTTTAAAGCCAAAATTCAAACTGTACTTGTGATTTCTGAAAAAAAAGTCAATTATGACAAGCAAGTATCTAACTATTCTTGTCAAATTACTTTTAGTACCTTGAAATAAGTTAATTCGCAATAGGCTACAATCCCAGACATACAGAGCAAGAGCCAGAAGATTTGTGCTTCATATAATAAAGCCAAATATTAGGGTCTTCAGTTGATACATGCAGTATTTTCTTCTGAAGTCCTCCAAGGCCAGATATTCTGAGAAAATTTCATATACCCAGCTTTTTTTAAATTGTTGTTATTGCATTGAAAAGATTGTGAAAGAAAACATTTTCTCAACTGAACGTGATATGTTAGAAGTTGAAATGTCATTGCGTAGAGTGGTGTTAGAAAGTTATTTGAGATTTAAGCAACAATTTTGTTAGGTGGGGCACACTTTTGACAGAGAAACGTTGGCTTATATCACCTCACTTAAATAAGCACTTATACTTATTGGAATCACCCTTGGTAATTAATAGATCAGTCACCCAAAGCTGTGTCTTGCAAGTACACCCAGCACAAACAAGTTTTCAGGGGCACTCATTCAAACAAGACCAAGAAAAATACGTCTCCTGCTGCCAAAAAGGGCAAGAAAAAAAATTGGTTGAAAATATGATAGCTGGCCATCTCACCTTTTGCTCCTTTCTGCCTGGAATGAATTGTAAAACCTTGGGAAGGAAGTTGGAATGTTCACCAATATTAAAGAATCAGCAATTCCCTTTACAAAATGCTTTGTTTTCACATTTTTTTCCCTGTCTCAACTCCTTTGGTCTCCACCACCCAGGATTCCTGATATTTGTCAATCAATTCCAACCTTGCCCAATGAGATGGGCAGGAACTTAAGACCACAGAGAAAGCTGATTGTCTATATGACTCAATCTGAAGAGTTTGCATTTTAGTAGATAAGCCCTGGGCTAGGTTTTCACCAACTCTTTGATTTGCCTCATTGTCAACATGATCTGGGCTTCTGCATAGATACAGCCTCAATTGTTTTAATGAGAAAAAGAAAAACAAAGAAAAAGAACATGTAAAGCCTAATTCACATCAGAAATTTTCAAACCAAATGGAAATAAGTGCACTAAAAAGGGGTGAATGAAAAGAAATTTAAAAGGAAGTCCTGATATCTGGAAGCTGGCCGGACTCACACAACTAAACCAAGTTCTTCTCCTGTTGGACATAATCTCCCAGAATACCAACCTCAGACAAGATTACTTGAGATCATGAGAAAGTGAGATAAAAAAGGATATTTTGTAATTTTGTCTGAGCACAGAAACCATATCACCTACAAAATACAAAACACTGACCTCTCTAGACTAAAATGAACAACTTTGATTTCTTTGCCAATTAGTTTATCATCGCTCTAGTCCTACAGATAAGACATATTGAGATACCCAATTATAGACTTGCCCTGACAGCATCCAATCTAAAGAGGACCTCTGCTTCCTTTAAACCTTCCCCCAAGTCACCAGCCTAAACCTTGATTCTATAAGAAGTCCTTTCTACCCTCTCTCACTGGGATATCTCGTGGTTCCCATTGTGTGTGTCCTCCCGAAGGCCTCCTCTCACAGCCTCAGGATGTGGTCTGGGCTGTCCAGATCTAGTCCATTTTACTTCTTGAATCAGAAAACTCTTACTTGTTCATCTACTTGACAGTTCATGTCACAGTTCTTTTCAAGCCAAACAAACCCCTCATTCCCTAAGTTGCTGGCTGAAGTCCCCACACTATTGTGTCATGACCTGGTTGACTAAATATCCCTGCTGCCTAGACACTTCATCTTTATTCCCTCTACCCCCATCGCCAGCTACATACTAGGTTAGTTCCTCTTCAGATAGTAAACTCCAGCAATTCCATATAAGAAAACTGAGATCCAGAGAGATTTACTAA
Source organism: Eschrichtius robustus (assembly GCF_028021215.1). Taxonomy (NCBI): domain Eukaryota; kingdom Metazoa; phylum Chordata; class Mammalia; order Artiodactyla; family Eschrichtiidae; genus Eschrichtius; species Eschrichtius robustus. Next base: position 34,189,686 of record NC_090825.1, read on the forward strand.
AGTGAGTAAACCTCTATCCTAAACCATGCTTCCATGCTTTTTAGAAAAGTATATGTATTCTCTCTCTCTCTCTCTCTCTCACACTCACACACACACACACACACACACACACACACACTCACCAGGCACTGAATGGGAATCTGACCTCTCAATAGCTTGGCAATTCTCTCTAGTCTTTGACTCTCTTGCTACAGATAATTAAAGGTACCTATCTGCATCTGCCTGTACTTTAATCTTACAACATCAGCAGAATGAAGGAGAGCAAGAGCTTTTATGTGCATGTCTGCTTCAAAAATTCTTAGGTCTACAGTTGTTAAGAGAGAGTTACAAGACAACCCTCCCTCCTTCCATACCCCAGCATGACCCAGGTTAAAATCACTCTTCTGTCACACAGCCTCAGGGTTGGAAGCTGTTACAGAATCTTTTTTTTTTTACTGCTTAAAATCAGGGCTGGGGAGGCCATTGGGTTGCAAAGAGCTGTGATGTTAATTGGTGCTGAAATGTTTATTGGTTTTGGTGGAAGACACTGAGTCTGGAAGTTACTAAGCCTTCTTCCATGGGGTGTGCTTTAGAGCCCAGGGGAACAAAGAATCCCTCCCAGGCACCTTTCCCTGTGCTTCCGAAGCACAGTAATCCAAGGATCGAGCTATGTGACATGGGAGAGAAAATACATGGGAGAGAATAGCAGAGGACCATTATTTGGAAATCGATGATGGGCAGCTCTACCTTAGTGATAGGACAAGCAAATTTGAACTTAAATCTGGCAGGGCCTGTGGGTAGAGGAGTCATGGTTTAGATTTAAGGAAGAACTATCTGAACCTGGGGTGGGGAGTGGACTGATAAATGTTGGGGTTGACTCTCTTTCCAGATTTTTTAAAACCAACTTCATCTGTTGGTGGGGGCGATTCAGGTACAGCTTGTTGGCAGACAAGAGCAGGGCTACTCAAAGTGAGGCTCACCTGGGGTGCATTAGAAATGAAACTCTTTGAGCATCGATTCATGAATCATAACCTCTGAGGGTGGCATAAGCACTTCCCAGTTCGCCAAGCCCTGGGCTATGGAAAAGAATGCTTTCTGGAGCTTCCTTCTGATTTACAAGCGAGACTCCTTGTTCTAGTGGTTCAAAAGACCTAGATTCTTTTTTCTTAATTGAAGTTTAGTTGATTTACAGTATTGTGTTAGCTTCAGGTGTACAGGAAAGGGATTCAGTTATATATATACATTGTTTTCAGGTTATTTTCCATTATAGGTTATTATAAGATATTGAATATAGTTCCCTGTGCTATACAGTAAATCCTTGTTGCTTATGTGTTTTATATATAGTAGTTTGTGTCTATTAATCTCATACTCCCAATTTATCTCTCCTTCCCTCCATTTCTCCATTGGTAACCATAAGTTTGTTTTCCATGTCCGTGAGTCTGTTTTGTATATAGATTCATTTGTATTACTTTTTAGATTCCACATATAAGTAATGTCATACAATATTTGTCTTTCTCTGTCGGACTTTCTTCAGTTAGTATGATAATCTCTAGGTCCATCCATGTTGCTGCAAATGGCAATATCAATATTTCATTCTTTTTTATGGTTGAGTAATATTCCAGTGTGTGTGTGTGTGTGTGTGTGTGCGTGCGTGCGTGTGTGTGTATCATAGTGTATCATATCTTCTTAAACCAATCGTCTGTTGATGAGCACTTGGGTGTTTCCATGTCTTGGCTATTGTAAATAGTGCTACTGTGAACATGTATGTATCTTTTCCAATTAGAGTTTTCGCAAAAGATCTAGATTCTGATTTGATACCAGCACTGGCTCACACCACCACCTGAACAAATTATTTAGCCTTTTTGACCTTTGATTTTCTAAATTGCAAATTGGGAATAACATCTGTTGAACAAATGAAGCCTCTAATAAATATATGTTGAAAAAAATGAATCTTACAATGAAAGCTCTTGTAAACAATGATTATTCTAATGCTGGTTTTCCATAATGTCCTTGATATTCTTTCTCCTTAGCTGCCCAAAGAAGCAGCTTTCCCTTTTACTGAATAGAATGATAGCAGACCAGCTCTACTAATGCGCTGACCTATTTGGGGGCGTAGTCTAGGGGGCGGAGCCAGAAAGCTGTCCGTCATGAAGATTGATGTCACCTGTAGCTGTCTTTGAACCATTCTGAGTCTCACTCTCTCAGTGTGGTGTTTCTTGGCTCCCCAAAGCTGCTAGGATGACTGGTGCTGCAGGGGAACAACTTCCCAGAGCCCAGCCCCACACCAGCTGGGTCAGTGCACTGACAGGGTAAATCGGCAGCACAAGTGTTGTTTGGGGAGTTGCTGTGAGCTGGGATGTGTCCCCACTGAAAGGAAGAAATAGTCTATTGTGCTTGTGAAGCAGAAAGAGATAGGACCCAGGGAAGTCTGCCCTGAACAAAATCTGTGGTCCATCCCCAGGCCCAACTTCTGACAACTCTAGTCAAGGTTCCAGGGCACCACGTTATGCGGTGCACAGCGCAGTCTGACAGCTGGTTCGCCCTCCCACGTGGTTCCCTGCAGCCTGATGCTCCCTGACCCCCCTGATCTTCCTGCCCATTTTCTGTCCTTATCCCTCCCTGAAGTACGGAGGGCAGAATTCTGCCTGCAAGCCGGGAGACCTGATTATGATTCCACCTTTGCTGCCAGTTAGCTCTGTGACCTTGGGCGACATTTTAGCAGTCCTCTGGCCTCAGTTTCCTTACTAAATGGAAAACAGTGACATGGGCAATAGGCACAAGGCAAGGAGGATTGAGTCAGGTCACCTCTAAGTTCCCTTCCTTTTTATTATTCAACAGCAGTGCTTCCCTAGGGGAACCCTGCCAGCGTGCTATCTTGAGGCAAAGCCATACACTTCAGATTTGCTCTTTCATAGCCTTCCCCACCCCACCTCCAGTATACTTTACCTTCCCAATGCCTAGACCTGACTTTGCCCTCCAAGATGACAAATAATGCATTATATGCACCCACTGCTAAGAAAGGTGAATTTCACTTAATTTGCAGGAGTGAGCATGGGACTTGGAGTCAGACCCAAATAACGATCCTGCCTTTGCTAAACTGATCTGGGACTTTTGAGCAAGGTACTAGACACTTCTCAGGCTCCATTTTCCATCTCTAATGGATGTAATGCCTACTTTGCAAGGCTGCAGGGAGGATTAAATGGATACAATTCATGTAAAGCACTTAGCACAGTGCCTGGCACAGAAAGTGGGCTCAACAAATGTAGTTGCTTCCCTTTCCCCAGTTGGACAAAAGTGGTGCTTATTAAAAACCAACCACATCCTTCTTCCTTACCCTCAAGGCAATGACTGTGATCATGAGAATAAATGGGCAGGGCAGTTAGCATAGTATTAAACAGAGAGCACTTAATAAATCATCATTACTATTACCATTATCATCATCATCATGATATAAATTGTTGACTTGTATAAACATTTTCTAAATTAATTCGGCATCAATTTACTTACAAAGCTGCACTGCTCCTTAAATATTCTGACAGGTGGTCTAGCTGAGTTTTTTTAAACTAAAAAAACCTATAATTTAATAAACTTCCACAAATTAGGGAAGGACTTGACTCAAGTTACACACCTTCTTTTTAAGAACGTGTGAATTCCGTGGAGGTGAGGTGCAAAAGCTGGTGTTTGAAAAATAAATTAAAAATAGGTCTTTAAGAAATTAAAATCTGTGTCTTTTGGCATTGCTAAAATGTAGAGAACGCATCTGCAGTATTTGGAGTCAGTGGCCAGATTGAAAGTTATGATACCTAAATCCAGGCTGGATTTAGTTCCCTGAAAGCCACCCACATCTTCAAACACTGTTTTCTAAATTCATGTGCTCAGAGTTTTGTTAACCCAAATATAGACATAATGAAAAATTATAGAGAAACTAGTCAAATCCAGGATTGTAGGATTTTAGAACTGGAAAGGATCTTGGAGATAGTTGAATTCAAACTCCAAATTTTGCAAATGAAAATATACTAAAGGCCCAGAGAAGTCTTAACATTGCCTAGTGACTTCTCCTTTGGTGGCAAAGGACTTTCTCAGTGAGCAGCTTTGGTACAACAGCAAAAGGAAAGTGACAGTAAAAGTCTTTTTTGTGGGCTTTATCACTTGGTGAGAAGAGAAAAGAAATATATTTTGGGGGAGTCAAGTGTTTTTTCACTACCTGTATCAGGAGTAATAAGTTACCTTTGCAAAGCCTTATCCAAGGATTGACAATGACCTTTCCCTATAGGCCTCACCCAGAAAGCTGAAATATGTCCAAACCAAACCAAACCAAACCTCTGGATTTCACACTAACACCATACACAGAATACACGTTTTGTAATTGGTTTAAAAAGAGGCTTTCTAGTACTGAGACAAACTCCATTGAGAATGCTTATAGCACAAGTATCATGGCCAGGTTCAGATATATTTGCAAGTCATTTGCATAATCCTAGAGAGAAAATAGTTGACTCTACCTATAGGGTCTTCATTTCTACTTTTTAAGTTCTTTTCCCACTCTCCCTTTTCACTGGTAAAACTCTACTATTCCAGATATATAAGCCAGAGGCAAGTGAAAGGTTCTGAATTAGAGTAGACGGCTGAGGACATTTTGTCAAAATCAATTCCATGGGCTGTTAATAAGTGTTATCTGAAAAAAAAAAAATCAAGTGCTTGGAAAACATTGTATTAGTTAAAATTAAATAGGATTCTTCACTTAAATACTTGTTAGTGCCTTTTATATGCTAATGTGCATTGTGAATCTTTTGGGAGAGTTGTGTAGATATATATTATCATTTTCAACACTCTCCTAACTTATCTGATCTTTATTCTACAAATCCTACTTTGGTAATGCTGTACTAAAGCATAAGTAAACAAAAAGCGGTTCAACGTATAACTTGCAAAGTCCTATTGCATGAAATTCCATAAGAGAGAATAATGAAAGTCATTTATTCCTTGAGTAGATTTTCCTTCTTGACTTCCCAAAGGCTATTCCCTACACAGGTATGGAGTCAGGATATGGTTCTTGGTCAAATGCAAAGTAGGCAATTTGTATAGAAAAGTGTTTTCCTAAGCATAGAACTATACAACAGAAAGTAAAGCTGAAAGGGAAGACTCCTTTCATGCCCGATATGTAAATGTTAGAAGTAAAGCTTTTTAAATGAAAGGTGTAGCAAGAATGAACAGAATTAGAGTCAACCATTCCCCAGACCCCTCCTGTCCCCTCCCCACCTCTACTGGGGTTTCCTCAAAATCTGGAGGCTCTATGGGGTAGGTCAGAAAACAACACATTCTCATGTGTATATAACTCCCTCATTTTTTAAGTATGTAAGGTAAGTTGTTATTTATGAGAACAATTAATTTTTATAGAAAGTGGTTCTATTAAAGAAAAAGTCTTCTTGTTCTGATGAATACGTTGATGGGACTAACTGAATGTAGGCTTAGGGCCAGGGAGAGAGGTGAATAGTTTGGTGCAATAATCTAGAGGAGAGTGTAGCGTCTCCACCGCAATATGGGGTTGGGGGAAGAAAACAGATGAGAAAAGGACAGGAAGGGGGTAGAGGAGAGGATTCAGTCAGAGGACTAGAGTCTAGGGTGAAAAGTGGTACAGATGTCATCAGAAGATATTCCAGGTCAGGAGATTTGTAATTCCAGATGAGTCTAAAATTCAACTTTAAGTCATCTACATTATTATGATTATAAAACCTCCCTTTTATGCTCAGATCTTCAGTAAAGTCTAAATAAACCACTATATAGAAATTGAGCAAGAAGCAATTTTCATGTCTCAGGTTATAGAGGGTGGGACATGGATAGGCCACATGGAACAATCAATCCATAAAATTATGTAATCCGGAAGCAACAAGGGCTCGTTCCATAAGAATGTAAGAAATCTAGACATCAGCAGAAATCTTAGGGAAGGCTTTACACTTGCATAGAGTGTACAGTGAGGATCCCCAGTAAGGGTTGGGTATCTTACTTGAATGGAAAGAACAGGGAGATCCCAGCAAATACCTGAATAACAGAAGGAAGTTATAATTTTGCATGGAGGAATACTTCCTCTTCAAGGACCTGTGGCTTTCATTGCCAAAAAATGCAGTATCCCCCAAACGAGTTAACCTATATTCCTAATGATCAACTGGATCTACTTGGATGCCTTTCTAGCACTTTAAATTTAGCATAATCCTGATTGTACCTTCCCCCTGTCCTCCCCAAGTCCCTGTATCTTTGTTTCTTGCTTCTGTGAATGCATCCACCACTCATTCTACTTCTCAAGAAGAAACTTTATTCTCCCCTCTTTTCTTTCATTCACACCACATAGCTAAATAGTCATCCAACTTTTGCTGTCGCATACTGTCCCCTTCTACATTTTCTCACTTCCTCAGTTTAGCTTGCATATCCTTGCTAAAACAGTTCCAAGCACCTCTTAACTGCTTACTTTCTCCACTCCATCTACCCTCCATGCTTCACCAATTATCTACCCAAAATGCAGATCTGGTCAAGTCACTCCACCACTAAATATCATCTTCTAGCTCCCCATTGCTCATAGGATGGTGTTCCCTGCAGCCTGGCTTTTAGCTACCCTCAGTGCCAGTTCCTAAGCTCTGGCCAGTGCCGGCTACAACCCCAGACCCCTCCTCCACCTCACCTGTGATGGCGACATTTTTTTCTCTTTTATATGTTATGATTTATTATATTTAATATGGTAAAATTTAGATTCATTATAATTTAATCTCTCATCACTTTAAGTTGTACAATTCATTAACTATATCCTCTAGACTGTGCAAGAAGGCTTTTAGCCTTCTTGCAAATGTGTTCCTGCCCCACTACAAATTTCATCTGCCATTCTCCACCATATAGCATTTCCACCTCTAAAGGCCACCCACAGCATTTTCACCTCTGAATCTTTTCTCCTCATTTTCTTGTCTTTCCCTACAAGACCTTGTTCAAAACATTCATTCTCTGCCTCTTTACCATAATTCAAAATTATCAATTAAAGTTAAAAATAAAAGGTGTGATAGGAATTGTGTTTGTTCTTCAGTGTTTGCCTTGTTTAATACTTTAACTCAAAAGAATAAATAACATGTACAATGCTACATGTTGTATCAGGGGAATGAGTTACAAAGATCTTTGGTGATTGCTAATTACACCTCACAGGTGACCACTACCCTACATGGATGTCTGGGCTTGACCAATGGAATGCCTACTCTCTGGAGATTGATTCTTGCTAACAATGTAGTGTAAAGGCATAGAATACAGCTTGAGAAAAATGGTGCTTGAGTCTTTGTTTCATCATTCATTGTCCAAGTGGCTTTAGGCAAAACATTTCACTTCTCTGAACTTTAATTTTTATCTGTTATACAGTATCTACTTCCCAGGATTGTTATGCAGATCAAATGGAACCCAGTATGTGAAAATACTCTGAAAACAGTAGACAAAGGGCTTTGTAATCTATAAAATGCTATGCAAATGTGAAAAGGAGTGCTATGAAAAGATAACTGGACATGGGGTCAAAATGCATGGTGCAGGAATTCCCTGGCAGTCCAGTGGTTAGGACTCCATCTGTGCTTCCACTGCAGGGGGCCCAGGTTCGACCCCTGGTTGGGGAACTAAGATCCCGCAAGCTGCATGGTGTGGTAAAAACAAAACAAAAACAAAAACAAACAAATAAACAAACAAAAACCATGGTGCTGTGGGTTGACCTGTGTCCTACAAAATGACATATTGAAGTCCTAATCCCTAGTACCTGTAAGTGTGACCTTATTTGGAAATAGGGCATTTGCAGATGTAATTAAATTAAGATGAGATCACTAGGGTGGGCCCTAATCCAATATGACTAGTGTCCTTATAAGAAGAGAAGACAGAGAAACAGGGAAGAATGCCATGTAAAGGTGGGTGCAGAGACTGGAGTGATGCATCTGTAAGCTAAGAACCACAATGGATGCCAACCATCACCAGAAGTTAACGCAGAGGCATGGAAAAGATTCTCCCTCAAAGCCCTCAGAAGGAGCCAGTCCTGCTGACATCTTGATTTCAGACTTCTAGCCTCTGGAACTGAGGGATGGTCCATTTCTTTTGTTTTAAGCTACCCAGCGTGTGATACTTTGTTGTGGCAGCCCTAGGAAACTAACTCACATGGGTGTGAATTAGCTCCATCACTTATTAACTCTTTGAATTTGGGTTTAATTACTTAAAAATTTCCCCTGATAACTTAAGGACACTTACCTTTCGGTGATCGTTTCTCTGAGACCACTGGCCACCCCTTTGACCACGGTGCTAGCTTTGGGGGTCAGCACCACCTGAGATATAAAAAATGATCCCTTCTTCCTTCTCTCAGTGATGGATGCCTGAAGAAACTGGATCAGTTTTTCCGGGTCTGTGGTGTTGGCCCAGGGTGCTGGCATCATCTGCCCAGGCCAGAGAAAGGGTACTTCCAGAGCCACTGGACTGTGGTAGAAGACCAGCACTTGGTAGTCCTTCTCCCACAGGTACTTTAGACTCACTTCCTGGGCAAAAATCGCTGGGCACATTTTATTTCCATAGATGTCTTTCAGCATTTGGACGAGTTTTTCATGGTGATACTTCTGCATCCCATAAAAGTGGTTGAAGTCCAAGAATACTACCTCCTTATGGTGATCTATGAGGAATGCATTGATCTCCTCAAGGCCTTCATTGACTTTGGCACTGAACAAACCATGAGCAAAGTAGAGTTCATTGTCGGGGTCTCTGGGCTTGGTGGAAATTCGAAGATCAAAATAACGGATCCCAGCTCCTAGCTGACCAGTAAAGTTCATGGTTTGAGTGGCTAGCCATTTCCGCATCAGCTTTTTGGCCACAGTTCCAAACACAGAGACAAAATTCTGGACAGTTTCTGGCTGTTCAGGCCCCACTGGAGAGGCTTCGTCAATGTAGAAGCTGAAGGAATCATGAGATCCTAGAAGAATAACAAGGCACAATGTGGTTACATTTCAGTCCTTTGTCCTTCCCACCTTCTTTCCCTGTTGTCATGTCCATATCTCTCCCTCAAATGAGCCAAAGGAAATACGAAGGAATATTTACCTAGTACATTCGAATGTCTTAGAAGGGTCTTTTTTTATAACCTAGTATAGTACACGGAGGACTTCAACTGACCAAATGGTTTGTAAAATGATAAGAAAAAAATCCCAACTAATCAATTTTTTAAAATTCAAAAGATCATCTTCTACTTCTGTAAACCAAGAACTTAATATATTCATTAGGATTGGTTTTCCATATAGGTGGCATAAGTGACCATTCATAAAGTAGAATTTATAGGAACTCACAAGTTCCCAAATACTTTGTCTACAATCTTGCCCTTTCCCTCTATTTTGGGTTGATTGTAAGCCTAGAGGGCTTGTTTCAATTAATAAAGAAGACCTTTTCACAGGTAGATGATCAGTGTTACTTCCTGCACTTTGAAAAGCACAAGAGGTCATGGGAATAAAGGAGGGGAGAAATAAGGCAAGAGGAGGGTACAATTGCTGATATTTTATCATCATTCTTGACCCTGCATTTGGGCAATTGTGAATGTAGATGAAGTCAGGTACTTTTTACATATTGAATAAACAATTATTTTTTTCTTGCAAGTTAACACAACTGACAGTATTTAAAAATTAACTAGTAGACTATTTTCTTCACAGATATTTCCTCTCTACAGTGAATGCTCTCTTTGGAGTTGCTTCCAAATTTAGAAGAATTTCTTCCTAGGGAAAACCTATTTAAATATTTATTTTTGGCAGTTACAAATATCAAACCTCCAGAAATGTAGCAATGAACATGTGTATGATTTGCCTGTAAGTACAGAGTGCCATTTAAAATATGATTGGACCCAATAAAGGAAAATTATTTCATTTTAATTTTAGAGACACAGATGTAGAGAACAAACGTATGGACACCAAGGGGGGAAAGTGGCGGGGGGTGGTGGTTGTGTGATGAATTGGGAGATTGGGATTGACATATATACACTAATATGTATAAAATGGATAACTAATAAGAACCTGCTGTATAAAAAAATAAATAAAATAAAATTCAAAAATTAAAAGAAATATTCAGAAACATTACAGAGAATCTTCACCTAAAAGTTCTTTTAAATAATTTTTAAAGGTAAATGTAAGATTACCAGATCAAAATAAAGTTCTTCTGACTTTGAAAAAAAAAAAAAAAGCCTCCTTTATGTCTTGGTAAAATTAAATTAATATATTCTGGATTTTTCACACATTAGAAAAGGCAGATGTCATTATTCCCCATCAGTTACTCAGGCTTCCTTACACCTTGTTGCTCACTCCTGATTTACATCCATTGAGGTACAGCTTTTTCTAGATTTTTCACTCTTCCAACCCAAGATGTGTACTTGTGCACACGCGCTCACACACACACACACACACACACACACCTGTAAGTTTATTATCATCACCTCAGGGCCTTTAACTGTTAAGCTATTTGAAGCAAATTTTTTTAGTGATGCAATATTTATCTTTGTCTATATTCCATATCTATGTCAATCTATATCTCTGTGCCTGTATGTATATCTATTTATCTATGTCTAGCAGTAAACAGCCTACAGTAATCACAAGAGTATGGATTTTAGACACCATAGTGGGTTGTTAGAAAAAATAGTTTGAAAAATACTTTGATACCTTGCAAATCATAACCTTTTAAGACTTGGAACAGATAATTCCTCAGAATTATTGGAATTTTTCAAACAATGAAAGGTAACCCCAAAATATAGAAATGCCACATATAATTTCATCCAGAACTTTCTGATCTATTTATCTTTAGTAGATGGTATGGGAAGAAAATGTCAGCACTTTCTGGATAAGGAAAACTGTCAGTTTGGATTTGGCATTGGCAAATTTTAATAGGGATTTAAATTGCTGCATGTTGATTTATTAGTTGCTGTTCAGTGAATGGCTAATATAAATGAAGAAACTAAACTGTACTATGGTTTAATATACAGTAAGATTATTTTAAGAAAGAAATAAAAAAGTGAGCTTAAGAAGAGTTATAATGAAATGATCTAGGATTAGATTAAAATAAGTATAAATAAATAAATAAACCCTCAAAATAAGGGTTAATTTGTAAAATTTTAAGTTAATTTACAGGCACGTGAAGAAAAGGTGGATGAAAGTAATTAGTTACTTCTGTAATCTAATAGAAGACATAATTGGAAGCACGCAGAAAGGGAATTAAATATGACTAGATTTCTTCTTTCAGAAATGAGTTGCTCCTTGTTTTTGACACGTTACTAGAAATATTAATTTGTTATTAAGGCCAAAATAAGGTAATATTAAAAATAAAAATTAAAAACAGATAACAGGCAGAAGGAGAAACCACTGATACCCCCACCAGTATTTGTTCTAAGCTAGATGACTCTGATGTGCAGAATTATTCACCAGATGCAAATATTATTTGAAGAGGAGAATTAAATTATCAATCAACATAAAACACTATCTATGCACTTTGGGAGAAAATACATAATCTAACATCGGCCAAGAAAGAATATTTTCAAGACTTTTAATTTCATTTGGAATAGTAGTTCCTCCCCAATTTCAAAATTTCCTCTAAACCATGAAGCTTTCTATTTGTTTGAACTTAAAACAAAAATACAGCAATACTACTTTATGACTTTCAATAACAGAGAAAGCCTCTGGCCCAGCCCTGTGTCTTTAAAATCAGGGAGGCTGCCCATGAGCAAAACAGTGCTAAACACTATTTCTTTGTTCTAAATCCACAAGCTGTGTGCCTTATGTGGTCTAATATTTTGCTTCTACGCTGGTTCAGTATTCCTGTCCTCTTATCTGCTTGTCCTCTTATTCTTTTTTTATCTACCGCCCAAACTCGTACCTTGGACATGATACTTAAAGTTGCTCCTTTGATTCTGAACTTAGCCTTTCAATTTTGGGTTTGATTTGTCCTCTTTACTCAGACAAGAGCTGGCCACTCCCATTATGAACCCAGGCCAGTCAAGTTCCTTTGCTCTGGCTCTGAATAAGTGAATGGAATGGAAGAGGTTATTTTCTTTCATTTCTTAGAAACAGGCACTTTTATTAGTTTCTCCTCAGTCGGCTACATCAGTCCCTCATTCAGACAGTAGGCATACTTCTAAGACAGACCCTAACATTCCCTGCCATCCTGACATTTACATCTCTCTATTGATTGTGGGCCCAATCTGGTGACTTTTTTCTAATAAATTAAATAACACAAACATGATGGGATACCACTTCTGAGATTACGCTGCAAAAGACTGTGACCTCCATCATGCTACTCTCTCTCTTGCTGGTTTTGATGAAGCAAACTGCTGTGTTGCAGAGGTCCATGTGACAAAGACCTGGGAATGGCCTCCAGCCAGCAGCAAGTTAGGAACAGAGCCCCTCAGTCCAACAGCCCTCAAAGATCTGAATCCTTCAATAGCCACTGAGTAACCTTGGAAGTACATCCTGCCCAAGTGGGATCTCGACTGTAGCCTTGTGAGAGATCTTGAAGCAGAGGATTCAGTTAATATTTGCCTAGACTCCTGACCCACAGAAACTGTGTGTTGTTTTAAGTGACTAAGTTTGGGGATAATTTGTTACATAGCAATAGTTAACTAATGAAAGCTATAACAACCCTTTGGGGTTAATGAGGGCATTTGAGGTCTACAAACCCAACTGTCTAATATAAGAACTTGAAATGTTAATGAAGAGAAATTAAATTTAAAATGTTCATATGCATCTCTCTATGCTTGTACACTATGTATCAGCTAAGAGAAAGAGTGAAAGAAATCAAGTTGGTTTAAAAAGTTTTCCTGAATGGAGGAGTTACTCCATTCTGCATTCTGGTATGGATGATCTTAGATGTCATCTAGTCTAATCGGCTAGAATGCAGCATCCATTTTATTAACTCAACAGTGTAAGGGATCTGTGTGATCATCTCATTTTTATGGTCTCTTGTAGTACTGAACTTAACATCTCATCTTATCATTTGCTGTGGTAGGATCGCCCCCCAAACTTCCATCCCCTGTTATAGATGTCCTGTATAATCCCCTCCACTTGAACATGGTAAATATGAGGGATATCATTCTCATGATTATGTTCCAGTATATGGAAGAGGTTTTTTTTTTTTTTTCAGATGTAATTAAGGTCCCTAATCAGTTGGCTTTGAGTTAACCAAAGAGAGATTATCCTGAGTGGGCCTAACCTAAGCAGGTAAGCCCATCAAGCAGAGAAAACAAGCAGCAGCAGATGTTCTATTGTCCTTAAGAAACAAAATACAATGTGGTAGAGAGGACCGTGTGGCAGTTGAAGCGATTAATAGCTCACCAAAGTGATATGAAAATTACTTTGAGCTGAATATATCTGAACAATCAGCTGCCACAGAAAGAAACATTATCTAAATTTAAATAGAGCCTCTGAAAATATAGTTACCATTGACTTCCCTCCCAGGGAGTTACTTGATAGGGGGAAAAAAAAACAAAAATACAAAAAAACAAAAAACGACACTTAGCACCAGAAGTGTGAATTCAGCTGCTTGTTAGAATTAAAAAAAAAAAAAAAAAAGAACCTTCCATACTCTCCCATTGAAGCCCTATCTACCTCTCTTTTGTTAAGTTTAGTATATAAGCCTTTTCTTTCTGGTTATTCCAGTGAGTTACTAGTCTCTGAGTGCTTCTGCATGTACACTGTGCATGCATAAATAAACATTGTCTTTTCTCCTGTTAATCTATCTATTGTTGATTAATTTGCAGACCACCAATCACTGGACCCAAGTTGGAAGAGGAAAAGATTTTCTTCTTATAAAGTGAAGAGTTGGCAGCTTCTAGGAGCTGAGGGCCACAGTCCTACAACTCAAAGAACTAGATTCTGCCAACAATCAGCAAGCTTGCAAGAGGATCCTTAGCCTCAAATGAAATTACAGCCTTGGCCAATACTTTGATTTCAGACTGATGCAGCCTGGTCTTCATATTAAATTAGGCAATGCAGTACTTTGAAAACAGCATTGAATGTGTTGGAAGACTAGGCTCGAATTCAAGCTCAGTTACTAACTCAAAGTTTAACACTGGAGGGTCATCAGATTGTTAACTCTTCTGGTTTTGGATTTTCCAATTTGTTCCATTAAGATACTCTCCACACCTACTTCATATGATTCTTACAAGGAAGAAACGAACCCATGTTCATGAAGGTTCCATAAAAGAACTATAAAACTTAAATTACAATTATTTTCATATGGTGATATACCTAGTCACAAAACATCTATTCACTTGTGGCTAAGAAAAACACTACCTAGACAAACACACATTGGGACATCTGTGTAAGCAGGAACGGAAATGATTTAAGTTGCAGGATTTAGATTTATGTAAATGTTTTTTGAAAATAAGATTCTTATCCATCACTTGTCTAAGATTTAGCAAATGTAGGACAATCAACATTACCACATTTCTTGTTGCTTTGAACAGCAGCTAAATATTTACATTCTGCCATGTTAAGAAAATTGATCTGTTATGTATATTAAGTACTACCTCTCTTCCATTCAATATCTTTCCAGTATTATTTATTAAAGCTCTTTGAGATGGAGTTCTGGTTGGTCTCTCAGTTTGGCCACAGTTCCATTTCAAATTCCGCAAAATTATGGGTTTAATAAACATCAAAGAAAATGCATCAAGTTCATTTCATCTGTGAACCTTCAGAACAAGAAGGCCCAGGAGGCTAAGGTTTGGCATGCTCATGAGTGTGCAATTCTGGTATCTATATCCTGATCTTAGAATTCAGGCTCTGACTCCATCAGTATAAGAACTGCTCCTCTCCTGGTCTCTGCAGGGCACTAAGCTTGCTTGCAAAAGTTTATGCATGGCACTCTGTATTTCCCTTTCCTTGCCTGTTTTATTCCTGTTTCATTTAGCACAGCGCCAAGGTTTTTAAGATTCCTGCTTTCTGGGAACAGGTTTCCTGTGTATTTGATATCTTGGTACCTTTTGTGATTATAAGGCCAACACCACAGGAGTAGGGAAGCATACGTACCTGCAATCTGTGAACCGAAAGAAGACTGCTGGATGAAGGGGTGAAAGAGTGTATTTAGCTTTTGACGCCCTTTTCTAAGGTAGAAGATAAGCAGGTGGTAGTATCTCCACTTTCCATGGGAAGAGACAGAGTTCTGGAGTGAAGTTTACCCATTGGTCTTCCCTTCATGAAAGTCTCAGTCCTAGTCTTCTTTTGCAACTTACACGTATTCCCTTCTCTGTGGCAAAGCCTTTGTTCACTCATGGTGGTCTTCCTTTCCCCTGAATTCACAGTTCGTCTAGTCTGCAGCTCCTTCTCATCAACCAGTAACAGTTATTAGATGTTGTAACTAATGCTCATTATGCTCATTGAATTTTTATTCAGTCTTTATATCTTGCTCTCCACCTGCAATCCCCCAACGTACATATTGATTTTAATCTAGATTGTAAGCTTCCCCAAAAGAGAAAACTATGCCTTATAATCTCCTGTGCCCACTACTGTATCCAGCTTTATAAATATAAAAACATTTGGTTCAAGTCAATGGGTCAAAAATTGTTCACATGGGATATGCTATAAAAGTAAAATCACTACTTCTACTAATAACCATTTTTACAGATCAGGCCATTATTGACCCCCTTTTTCTTTACTATTTACTTTTAGATTTCTCAGAAAATTAGTCTACACAGCCTGGCTCTCTCTCCCTAACTTTGGTTCCATCTGTAACTGCTGTAATCAGACTATCATGATTGTAACTCATATAAAACCTCTGTGAAATATCCTCAGTGACTACTAAAGAAACTCACCAGCCTTCTGTGATCTCATTCCTAAATCCTAGCTCAGAGCTTAGCAGGCATTTAAGTTAACATTGTTGAATAAAGGAATGAGTGAATCCTGCTCGCCTTGCTGGAACATTTGATACTGCTGTACTTCCTTCTTGAAATATTTTCCTCCTTTGGCTTTTTAGCCATGACTCTTTCCTAGTTTTTCTACTTTCTTGTAACTGTCCTTTCTCAGTCTCCTTTGCTGCCTCTTGCTGCTCTTCCAACTCCTAAATGAGAGTGTTATCCAAAGTTCTATTCAAGACTTCAACTTGCTCCATGCTTCTTCCTAGGGTGATCTCATTCAATTCTTTGGCCTCATGCCTTGTAATAGATGCATAATAAATTGATACCATCCAATCTGACCTACATTACAGATTCCCTGTCTGCCTATCAGGTAACTAAATTTCATTGCTCCATGGGAAACTTAAACTTAAAATGTTTTAGATGAAACATAGTATCTTCCCCTTCAAACCTGCTCCTTTATATGTGTCTCTATCATACTTATCTCATATTCCTTCCATCTCATCCTTGGATTCATCTTGAATTCTTACCTGCCCCTCAAACCTCACATTCAGTCAGCCTTAAAGTCCCATTGTACTGACCTCCAAATCCTCTCTCAGATATGGCCTCTTCTTTTCCATTCCATTGCCAATGGCCTGGTTTCCGGTTGGGACCACTGACATAGCTTTTAGGTAATGTTCCCTTTATCTTAGCTACTATCATTTAACCTTCCTCTTCAGGCATTATCCTGCCTCAGCCTCTAGAATGGATTTAATCTTAGAAAAAAAGCTATAGAATTGATTCCAGACAATAAAGTGGCATGTCTCATTAAATTCCTCTTGCTTTCTGTCTCACTTTCATTAACAGGAATCTTGTCTTGGTAACTTATCCAGTATTCAAGTCTTCTAAGAAAATTATTTTCTCTTATGACCCCCTCCCACCCTTAGGATACTGAAATTTCACCACTAAATGTTAGGCTGGTAAGTAGAACTTAGTTATGTGTTGAGTCTCTCTGCCTGTTGGTGTTCCTTCAATATCATTGACTCCAGAGTACTAATTAGTCAGCTCCATTCCCTGTTACCTTGTACTAAAATCCCTAAACACAACTCTGTGTGGACTCTGGCCTTGAGAGGGTACAAACCTGATTGATGGCATATAAGACTCTGACCTCAGTACATGATCATCTCTGCAGGTAGATCTGTACTGCCCCATTCCCGGTAGTACTTAATAAACAAAACCTACTATTGGTTTCTGACTGTAATAGAGTAGGGAAAATACACAGATTATGAAAAAGTATTAATTCTCAAATCACTTTTACTTGATTTGGAAGTCAGTCAATTCTCTCCAATTGTAACTACACAATGCTCAATCTGACAGAAAAAAATGTCAAAATTAATTATTTGGTTATTATTTGACAACCTACAATTAATCTCATTAATTTTTTTCCCCATTGATTAAAGTGATCGGTTATTTGGATTTTTCAGAGACAAAGTCCAAACCTTGAGGAATAAGGATCACTCCTTATTCCTGTCATGTAATCTTGCTTCAGTCCTCCAGCACACGATCAGGGCTTTGTGGACAATACAAGCGATTTTGTGTCATCAGAGATAATGCACAATATGTAACACAAACCAAAACACTTCTAAAACTGAACAGATAATTAAAAACTACATGCTTGTAATTTAATATTTGTACTTCACTTGACATAAATGTATAGGAAATACAATTTTTAATATTAAATTAAACCCGACACATCTTGTAGAACACTGAGATTAATCCTTTTGTAAGGAAAAATCAAAATGATCATGCTGTGTTTTCTCCTTGGATAAATCTGTATCTTTCATATTGTGTAAAGCCTCACTCAGCACGACTCAGAGACAGTAAGCTGAAGTAAAGGAGGTTGGTTTCTTTACTTTTAAGTCTTTTGATCCAGGATCCCAGATGCTAAATTTGAGAAGCCTTATTACATTAATGCCTCCCAGTAGAGAAGCTCAATATTCATCACAATTTCTTTAAACTTGCTGGGTTGTTTCTTTAAACCAATAGATGAGCTGACAGTGAATAGTTTAGAGCAGCAGAGTTTCAGTCAAGGGGCAGAAAAGAAAGCCTGCTCCAACTGCCACCCTTGGTGAAACTTATTAAACCTCTTTTTCATATAGATTTCCTTTTAAGGACTATCAATAGGGCTGTCTGAAAAATAATTAAAAGACACCCCAAGGAATAAAGAATCCCTAAATTACTGCTAACTTCCCATAAACCAGCTCAGATATACATTCTCCCCCTCCACTACAGCATCTGCCTGCACCATTCTCAGCCGAGAGTCAAATGGAATCATTCCCTGAGGTTCTGCTGTGTACAGGAGCTGCTAAGCCAGGGATAACAGTATCCCAAACTTCTAAATCTGCCAACACAGCATTGGTGAGGGCAGCTTCCTAAATGGGAAGGTCCTGAGACCAGGAAGAATCTATACATGAAATACAAAGATTTAAGAGGAAAATCAATAGAGCAGCAATACTGTTAGGTAATCAGAAAGACCAATAGACCCATCTGTTTCCCTAGATAAGTGGTACTTAACCAGGGTTGATTTTGATCCAGGAAATATTTGACAACACCTGGAGATGTTTTGTGTTGTTATAAGTGAAGGGGGCAGTGCTACTGGCATTGAGTGGGTAGAGGGCCAGAGATGCAGCTGACCGTCCTGCAATGAACTGGACAGCTTCCACAACAAAGAATCAACCAGCTCAAAATGTCTGTACAGTAGTCCCCCTCATCTGCAGGGGATATGTTCCAAGACACCCAGTGGATGCCTAAAACCATGAATAGTACCAAATCCTATATATACTATGTTTTTTCCTATACGGACATACATATGATAAAGTTTAACTTATAAATTAGGCACAGTAAGAGACTATCTGAATTGCCAGCATCACTACTCTTGTACTTTCGGGCCATTATTAAGTAAAATAAGTGTTACTTGAACACAAGCACTGAGATACCATGGCAGTCTATCTGATAACCAAGATGGCTAAGTGACCCATGGGCGGGATATGCCGCTCAAAGGGATGATTCACTGCCAAGGTGGGACAGAGCAGTCAGCATGAGATTTCATCACACTACTTAAACACTGAGCAACTTAAAACTTATGAATTGTTCATTTCTGGAATTTTCCATGTAATATTTTTGGGCCAGAGATGACCTGGATAGCTGAAACCTCAAAAAGCAGAACATCGAATAAGGGGGGACTACTGTACTAACAAGGTTGAGAAAGCTTGCTCTAGTTGAAACTGTACAGGTAGATAAAGTAATTTCCAGAAGTAGAAACCAAACATGGAATTGTCTCCCTCCACCCACACACACATTTTCCCACAGTAAAACTCATCTCTCACATGCTTCTCATTGTGCCATTTTACTTTGAAGATATTCTGAATACTTACAGCAACTAAAGCTATCACACATGAAGCACTGCTTTTTTTTTTTAAACATCGTTATTGGAGTATAATTACAATCTTGTGTTAGTTTCTGCTGTATGATAAAGTGAATCAGCTATATGCATACATATATCCCTATATCCCCTCCCTCTTGTGTCTCCCTATCCACCCCTCTAGGTGGTCACAAAGCACGGAGCTGATCTCCCTGTGCTATGCAGCTGCTTCCCACTAGCTAGCTATTTTACATTTGGTAGTGTATATACGTACATGCCACTCTCTCACTTCTTCCCAGCTTGCCCTTCGCCCTCCCCGTGCCCCCAAGTTCATTCTCTACATTTGTGTCTTTATTCCTATCCTGTCACAAGGTTCTTCAGAACCAGTTTTTTTTTTTTTTTAGATTCCATATACATGTGTTAGCATATGGTATCTGTTTTTCTCTTTCTGACTTACTTTACTCTGTATGACAGACTCTAGGTCCAGCCACCTCACTACAAATAACTCAATTTCGTTTCTTTTTATGGCTGAGTAATATTCAATTGTATATATGTGCCACCTCTTCTTTATCCATTCATCTGTCGCTGGACACTTAGGTTGCTTCCATGTCCTGGCTATTATAAATAGAGCTGCAATGAACATTGTGGTATATGACACTTTTTGAATTATGGTTTTCTCAGGGTATATGCCCAGTAGTGGGATTGCTGGGTCGTATGGTAGTTCTATTTTTAGTTTTTTAAGGAACTTTCATACTGTTCTCCATAGTGGCTGTATCAATTTACATTCCCACCAACAGTGCAAGAGGGTTCCACCCTCTCCAGCATTTATTGTTTGTGGATTCTTTGATGATGGCCATTCTGACTGGTGTGAGGTGATACCTCACTGTAGTTTTGATTTGCATTTCTCTAATGATTAGTGATGTTGAGCATCCTTTCATGTGTTTGTTGGCAATCTGTATATCTTCTTTGGAGAAATGTCTCCTTAAGTCTTCTACCCATTTTGGGATTGCGTTGTTTGTTTTTTTGATATTGAGCTGCATGAGTTGCTTGTATGTTTTGGAGATTAATCCTTTGTCAGTTGCTTCATTTGCAAATATTTTCTCCCATTCTGATGGTTGTCTTTTCATCTTGTTTATGGTTTCCTTTGCTGTGCAAAAGCTTTTAAGTTTCATTAAGTTCCATTTGTTTATTTTTGTTTTTATTTCCATTTCTCTAGGAGGTGGGTCGAAAAGGATCTTGCTGTGATTTATGTCATACAGTGTTCTGCCTAGGTTTTCCTCTAAGAATTTGATGGTGTCTGGCCTTACATTTAGGTCTTTAATCCATTTTGAGTTTATTTTTGTGTATGGTGTTAGGGAGGGTTCTAATTTCATTCTTTTACATGTAGCTATCCAGTTTTCCCAGCACCACTTATTGAAGAGGCTGTCTTTTATCCATTGTATATTCTTGCCTCCTTTATCAAAGATAAGGTGACCATATGTGCGTGGGTCTATCTCTGGGCTTTCTATCCTGTTCCACTGACCTATATTTCTGTTTTTGTGCCAGTACCATACTGTCTTGATTAATGTAGCTTTGTAGTATAGTCTGAAGTCAGGGAGCCTGATTCCTCCACCTCCGTTTTTCTTCTCAAGATTGCTTTGGCTATTCGGGGTCTTTTGGGTTTCCATACAAATTGTGAAGTTTTTTGTTCTAGTTCTGTGAAAAATGCCATTGGTAGTTTGATAGGGATTGCATTGAACCTGTAGATTGCTTTGGGTAGTAGAGTCATTTTCACAATGTTGATTCTTCCAATCCAAGAACACATATCTCTCCATCTGTTTGTATAATCTTTAATTTCTTTCATCAGTGTCTTCTAGTTTTCTGCATACAGGTCTTTTATATCCTTAGGTAGGTTTATTCCTAGGTATTTTATTCTTTTTGTTGCAATGGTAATTGGGAGTGTTTCCTTAATTTCTCTCTCAGATTTTTCATCATTAGTCTATAGGAATGCAAGAGATTTCTGTGCATTAATTTTGTATCCTGCTACTTTACCAAATTCATTGATTAGCTCTAGTAGATTTCTGGTAGCATCTTTAGGATTCTCTATGTATAGTATCATGTCATCTGCAAACAGTGACAGTTTTACTTCTTCCTTTCCAATTTGGATTCTTTTTACTTCTTTTTCTTCTCTGTTTGCTGTGGCTAAAACTTCCAAAACTATGTTGAATAATAGTGGTGAGAGTGGGCAACCTTGTCTTGTTCCTGATATTAGTGGAAATGGTTTCAGTTTTTCACCATTGAGAATGATGTTGGCTGTGAGTTTGTCATATATGGCCTTTATTTTGTTGATGTAGGTTCCCTCAATGCCTACTTTCTGGAGGGTTTTTATCATAAGTGGGTGTTGAATTTTGTCAAAAGCTTTTTCTGCATCAATTGAGATGATCATATGGTTTTTCTCCTTCAATTTGTTAATATGGTGTATCACATTGATTGATTTGCATATACTGAAGAATCCTTGCATTCCTGGGATAAACCCCACTTGATCATGGTGTATGATCCTTTTAATGTGCTGTTGGATTCTGTTTGCTAGTATTTTGTTGAGGATTTTTGCATCTATGTTCATCACTGATATTGGCCTGTAGTTTTCTTTCCTTGTGACATCTTTGTCTGGTTTTGGTATCAGGGTGATGGTGGCCTCGTAGAATGAATTTGGGAGTGTTCCTCCCTCTGCTATATTTTGGAAGAGTTTGAGAAGGATAGGTGTTAGCTCTTCTCCCAATGTTTGATAGAATTCACCTGTGAAGCCATCTTGTCCTGGGCTTTTGTTTCTTGGAAGATTTTTAATCACAGTCTCAATTTCAGTGCTTGTGATTGGTCTGTTCATATTTTCTATATCTTCCTGGTTCAGTCTTGGAAGGTTGTGCTTTACTAAGAATTTGTCCATTTCTTCCAGGTTGTCCAGTTTATTGGCATATAGTTGCTTGTAGTAATCTCTCATGATCCTTTGTATTTCTGCAGTATCAGTTGTTACTTCTCCTTTTTCATTTCTAATTCTGTTGATTTGAGTCTTTTCCCTTTTTTTCTTGATGAGTCTGGCTAATGGTTTATCAATTTTTTTAATCTTCTTGAAGAACTTGCTTTTGGTTTTATTGACCTTTGCTATTGTTTCCTTCATTTCTTTTTCATTTATTTCCAATCTGATTTTTATTATTTCCTTTCTGCTGGTAACTTTGGGCTTTTTATGTTCTTCTTTCTGTAGTTGCTTTAGCTGTAAGGTTAGGTTGTTTATTTGAGACGTTTATTGTTTCTTGAGGTAGGATTGTATTGCTATAAACTTCCCTCTTAGAACTGCTTTTGCTGCATCCCATAGGGTTTGGGTCATTGTGTTTTCATTGTCATTTGTTTCTAGGTATTTTTTTATTTCCTTTTTGATTTCTTCATTGATCTCTTGGTTATTTAGTGGTGTATTGTTAACCTCCATGTTTTTGTATATTTTACATTTTTTCCCTGTAATTGATATATAGTAATTGATATCTAGTCTCATAGTGTTTTGGTCGGAAAAGATACTTGATATGATTTCAATTTTCTTAAATTTACCAAGGCTTGATTTGTGACCCACGATAAGATCTATCCTGGAGAATGTTCCATGAGTACTTGAGAAGAAAGTGTGTTCTGTTGTTGTTTGATGGAATGTCCTATAAGTATCAATTAAGTCCATCTTGTTTAATGTGTCATTTAAAGCTTGTGTTTCTTTATTTATTTTCATTTTGGATGATCTGTCCATTGGTGAAATTGGGGTGTTAAAGTCCCCTATTCTTATGGTGTTACTCTCGGTTTCTCCCTTTATGGCTGTTAGCATTTGCCTTATGTACTGAGGTGCATAAATATTACAATTGTTATATCTTTTTCTTGGATTGATCCCTTGATCATTATGTAGTGTCCTTCTTTGTCTCTTGTAATAATCTTTATTTTAAAGTCTATTTTTTCTGATATGAGAATTGCTACTCCAGCTTTCTTTTGATTTCCATTTGCATGGAATATCTTTTTCCATCTCCTCACTTTCAGTCTGTATGTGTCCTTAGGTCTGAAGTGGGTCTCTTGTAGACAGCATATATATGTGTCTTGTTTTGTATCCATTCAGCCAGTCTATGTCTTTTGGTTGGAACATTTAAGCCATTTACATTTAAGGTAATTATCGATATGTATGTTCCTATTCCCATTTTCTTAATTGTTTTGGGTTTGTAATTGTAGGTCTTTTCCTTCTCTTGTGTTTCCTGCCTAGAGAAATTCCTTTAGCATTTGTTGTAAAGCTGCTTTGGTGGTGCGGCATTCTCTTCAATTTTGCTTGCCTGTAAAGTTTTTAATTACCCCATCGAATCTGACTGCGATCCTTGCTGGGTAGAGTAATGTTGGTTGTAGGTTTTCCCCTTTCATCACTTTAAATACATCCTGCCACTTCCTTCTGGCTTGCAGTGTTTCTGCTGAAAGGTCAACTGTTAACCTTATGGGGATTCCCTTGTATGTTGCTTTTCCCTTGCTGCTTTAATATTTTTTCGTTGTATTTAATTTTTGATAGTTTGATTAATATGTGTCTTGGCCAGTTTCTGCTTGGATTTATCCTCTATGGGACTCTCTGTGCTTCCTGGACTTGATTGACTGTTGATTGACTTGTGATTGGCTTGATTGACTGTGTTTGTGTTCTCCTTTTTGCAGGCTCCAGGTTCGTAGTTCCTGTTGTTTTTGGTGTCTGCCCTCAGTGGGTAAAGTTGGTTCAGTGGCTTGTGTAGGCTTCCTGGTGGAGAGGACTGGTGCCTGCGTTCTAGTGTATGAGGCTGGATCTTGTCCTTCTGGTGGGCAGGACCACGTCTGGTGGTGTGTTTTGGGGTGTCTATGAACTTATTAAGATTTTAGGCAGCCTCTCTGCTAATGGGTGGTGTTGTGTTCCTGTCTTGCTAGTTGTTTGGCGTGGGTGTCCAGCACTGGACCTTGCTCGTCATTGAGTGGAGTTGGGTCTTAACGTTGAGATGGAGATCTCTGGGAGAGCTCTTGCTGAGTGATATTACATGGGGCCAGGAGGTCTGTGGTGGTCCAATGTCCTGAACTTGGCTCTCCCACCTCAGAGGCTCAGGCCTGACACCTGGCCAGAGTACCAAGACCCTGTCAGCCACACAGCTCAGAAGAGAAGGGAGAAAAGAAAGAAAAAAATAATAAAATAAAATAAAATGTTATTAAAATTAAAAATGTTTAAAAATTATTAAAATAAAAAAAAATTTTAAGTAATAAAAAATAAGGAAGAAGCAGCCAAACCAGTAAATAAATCCACCAATGATAACAAGTGCTAAAAGCTCTACTAATATACACATAAAAATCAGTAACTAGTCTGTCACATACAGCAAACTGCAAGTCTACAGTTGCTCCCAAAGTCCACTGCCTCAATTTTGGGGTGATTTGTTGTCTATTCAGGTATTCCACAAATGCAGGGTACATCAAGTTGATTGTGGAGATTTAATCCGCTGCTCCTGAAGCTGCATAGAGAAATTTCCCTTTGTCTTCTTTGTTTGCACAGCTTCTGGGGTTCAGCTTTGGATTTGGCCCTGTCTCTGCATGTAGGTCACCCTCTGGCATCTGTTCTTCACCCAGACAGGAGGCGATTAAAGGAACGGCTGATTAAGGGGCTCTGGCTCACTCAGGCCGGGGGGAGGGAGGCGTACGGATCTGGGGCGAGCCTGTGGCGGCAGAGGCTGGCATGACATTGCAACAGCCTGTGGTGCACCGTGTGTTCTCCCGGGGAAGTTGTCCCTGGATCCCGGGACCCTGGCAGTGGCGGGCTGCACAGGCTCCCGGGAGGGGCGGTGTGGAGAGTGACCTGTGCTCGCACACAGGCTTCTTGGTGGCAGCAGCAGCAGCATTAGTGTTTCATGCCCGTCTCTGGGTTCCGCGCTGATAGCCGGGGCTCGCGCCCGTCTCTGGAGCTTGTTTAGGCGGTGCTCTGCCTTCTGTGGGCAGACGGGGAAGGAAGCCCCTCTCCTTGTGCACCCCGAAACAATGGTGTCTTGCCTCTTAGGCAGGTCCAGACTATTTCCCGGACTCCCTCCCGGCTAGGTGTGGTGCGCTAACCCCTTCAGGCTGTGTTCACGCCGCCAACCCCAGTCCTCTCCCTGCGATCCGACCTCCGAAGCCCGAGCCTCAGCTCCCAGCCCCCGCCCGCCCCAGCGGGTGAGCAGACAAGCCTCTTGGGCTGGTGAGTGCTGCTCGGCACCGAGCCTCTGTGCGGGAGTCTCTCCGCTTTGCCCTCCGCACCCCTGTGGCTGCGCTCTCCTCCGTGGCTCCGAAGCTTCCCCCCTCTGCCACCCGCAGTCTCCGCCCGCGAAGGGGCTCCTAGTGTGTGGAAACCTTTCCTCCTTCACGGCTCCCTCCCACTGGTGCAGGTCCTGTCCCTATTCTTTTGTCTCTGTTTTTTCATTTTTCTTTTGCCCTACCCAGGTACGTGGGGAGTTTCTTGCCTTTTGGGAAGTCTGAAGTCTTCTGCCAGCGTTCAGTAGGTGTTCTGTAGGAGTTGTTCCACTTGTAGATGTATTTTGGTTTATCTGTGGGGAGGAAGGTGATCTCGGTGTCTTACTCCTCCGCCATCTTGAAGGTCCAGCCAAAGCATTGTTTTTGAGTTTGTTTGAAACCCAGCAGAATATGTGGCTTAGGCACTTATTTCTACCAATCTCTTGATTTTTACCTCAAAATTTCTTTCAATTGTTCTGACAATTCTCAAGATAATCAGTAAATTTTTCAGGCTAAAATTAAACCATGCAGATAAGTACCTTTTTTTCATTGATCTCCATCTCCACTCCAGGAACTTCTGTGTGGCAGGAGTTTTGCAGAGACTAGATTTGTCTAGTTCTTATTTAACTTATTTAATAAATTAAGTGCCTGTTTTGTGCAAGACACTGTGATAGGAGTTCTGTGTGTGGCTGAGAAGAGGTGGGCAGTTGGGAGATGAAAATAACAGCACTTATAAAGTAAAGAAAGGGAAGGTGGTTCCTTCTATTAAGTATTCCTTATGCCTCATGTCCTGCTCTGGACTATCGAGCATTTGGTAGACATTTATTGAGTATCTATTACATGCCATGCATTGGGTCAGGGATATGGAAATCAAAGAGTACACAGTTGATCCTTGAACAATGCACACGGGCTAGGGGTGCCCACCCTCTGTGCAGCCAAAAATCTGCGTATAATTTATAGCTGGCTCCCTGTACACTTGGTTCCTCTATATTCGTGGTTCTGCATCTGCCTACTCAATCAACCATGAATCACGCTATGCTGTAGTATTTACTATTGAAAAAATTTACATATAAGTGGACCCAAGTAGTTCAAACCCATGTGGTTCATCCTTGTGGAATTCATATCATAGTGGGGTGAATTAGGCAAGAAAAAATCACCATTATTACAAAGTATGATAAATGCTGTAATAAACTATATGTGATACTTTTTGATAAAATAGTTGTTCAGTCCTGAGCCGGACATGATCTCCTAGAGATCCTTGATAACCAAAGATAAAGGGTGAGAATAATACCCAAGCATACGCAATCATTAAAGCTATACTTTTTCAATGTTAATGTGCATATGGATCACTTGAGGATCTTGTTAAAATTTGGGATGGGGCATGAGATTCTGCATTTCCAATAAGCTCCCAGGTATTATCAATGCTGTTGTTTGAAGGACCACACTTTGAATAGCGAGGAATTAAGGTAATATTGGCATCTCTTGCTCATCAACTACATACCCATTACACCATCTTCTCTCCTCAGTTTCCTATGCTTCTCCACTCCCAGTTCCCATCTTTTCACACACACACACACACACACACACACACATGCACGCATAGACACACACATGAATACATACATACACATTGATGCACACACTTCTGCTTGTGTGATTTCCAAGTTTGGAGAGATGTCATAAACACTGTGTTGTGGGTTATGAAAGAAATGTGGCAAAGATCAGGGAGAAAATGGCATACTTTGTTGATAATGTTGGCCTTGGCTATTTTAGCAGAGCCTAGAGAAGAACTCCAAAGGGATCTTTGTTGGTAAATAATGTGGGAAAGAACCAGAAGAAAACCACACTTTCTCTGGTATTCTGCTCTGCTTCAACTCCCAAAGGTCCTGGACAGCCCAAGAAAGACAAGACAGTCTGTACCTAAGAGAGAGATGTACTTTACCTAAGAGGAAACAAGAAAATCTGTTTTGCACAGCACTGTCGGGTTCTTCCTCCATTCACTGCCCCCAAAGATGCTCCATGAAGTCGAAAGAAATCAGACTCCCAGGAGCCTTTAGTAACATGTAGCTCAGGGTCCTAAGGCCCCTCAAGATGGGACTCCCTTTGCTTGCTGCACCCCAGCTACACCAGCCTTCTTTCTGCTAACCAAATACCTAAGCTCATTCCAATTTAGCCCCTGTGCGCACTCTTCCTTCAGCTCTGCCCCTAGTTGTTCGCATGGCTGACACCTTTTCATTCAAGTCTTACTTAAATGTCATCTTCTTCAGTAGACCTTCCTGTATCTAAAGTATCTAACTCAACCCACCCTCCCTGTTAGTCTTCAGCACATGATCAAGTTTTATTTTCTTCATAGTATTATGTTTATCACCAACTTCAAGTCTCATATTATTTAATTGCTTATTTGTTTATTGTCTACCTCCCCCCCACTAGAATCTAAATTCCATGAGAGTAAGTATCTAATCTGTCTTGCTCACTATTGTATCTCTAGCAAAAGGCACAGCAATTGGCACATAAAAGATACTCAAATATTTGTTGTATAAAATAATATCTTTCCATCTCTGTAAACCTCAATATCTTAATCTATAAATGGACAGATGATGGCATCTACATACAAAAGTATAAAGTAAAATAAATGATAAGCACTAGACATGGATCACATAAAATACTTCACAAACATTAGCTTTTATCGTCACTATTAATTATTATTTCTGCATTATTAACTCTGAACACTAAGTGCCTGGCACATAGTAGGTTCTCACCAAATACTGGCTGAGCAAACAAATGAATGAGAACTGCACCAAAAAGTTAGAAATACTGTGGCTGCCAAAAATTCTTAGTACTACTCAATGGAAATATTGTCACAGCATCCAGGAGTGCCTAAGATAGATAAATGTGTTTTAAAGTCCTCTCCCTTATTGAGTCCCTGGACCATGAGTTCCCTTTCCTGTACCAGATGCAGCAATGCCAAGAGCCACCATCTCTGGAAGGCTCTGTTCCTAACCGACATGCCATTCCAGATTCTTACCACAAGTATAGGTTCTCCTGAAATCCAGAGCCAGAACCCACGTGTAGGGGGCTCAACTGTAGGGTAACTTACTCCATGACCATCTCTTCTCCCCGTAGTTTTATCCTTGGGACAGGTACCTAAATCTAACTGTGCACGGCAGGCATTGAAAGAGACGCAAAGAAGATTCAGTCATATTCAGGGAATATGCATCATAAGGGAAAGGAGAAAAGTTGGGAAGGCAGATGTGGTTGCCACACAGTCAACCCTGTCTTCCCACTGCTCTTTAGGAGCTGATTGTTTAAGACACTGATGTCTTTTTAATGCCACTTCCTTCCCTGTATTCTACCGCCTTCCTGGGATTCTCCACTAAAACCTCCCTGTAGTGTCAGACTCCAGAATTTGGGGCAGCTTTGAATATCTGTAAGCACAGGAGCAGCTCTGGTTACCTGGACAGACAGAAGAAATGTACTGGGGAAAGGGAGGGGCCAGAGTAGATAAAACCAAATCCCCATCACTAAAAGCAACTATTCTGAATGAAGAATCTCTACTGTGTTTTTCCCTCTAAGAAAGCAAATATGAAACATGGCAAATAAACAGTCCAATTATTATATTCTCTTAGATTTGAGAGCCAGAAGGCCTCTGAAGCCTATTTAGCTTTGTTCTTGCACGTCTGACACTATTGGTTTTCCTTTTATGAATAACGAAAATCGGAAATAACACAACATTACCCTTAATCATGTTTGTGCCACAGAAATAACTCTCCTTGAAATACAAGCCTTTGATTCTACGATGCCCTCACAAAACACCACTTGCCAACAGCTGGATCTTTTTTTCTTTTATCAAAGAAGTGTTTGAGGCATGGGGATTATTTATTCCTCCTGTCTTCCTTCCAATCTCCCTTCCTCTCCCTCCAGACTTGAGATCTGAGATCTGTATATGTAGAGAAAAGCATACCTCATCTTACTTTCCAAACTCATGGCAAAACTAAAATAATAAGCAATGTCTGTAGATCTGGTGCACACATACACACTGGTTTATAAAAACTAGAACAGAGGTACCATTATTAGACCTAAGAAGATTCTGAATAGCATCACCTTAATGTTACATGATATTTTGTTCCATAAATCCAAGAACACACATATATATTACATGCTATATAAACATTCCCAAACCACTTACCCCAAAGTACATATTTGTTATAAAGCATTATTTCTTGCAATAGTATTGGTTATATAGAGTATTGATCAGGGATATACAGTATTGTCTTACTTTCAAATGAAAAACCCATGACTCTACATTGTATCTAAAATGGGTAATGGATGTTGCTATTTGTGAAATGAAAATATTGCAGTGACACTCAAAATGTATTAACTGAAAACTAACTTAGTATTTCACAAGCACCTAGTATGTGTCCTGTACCAGGCTAGCAGTCAATAGAAAAATAGACAGCCGTTCTCTGCCATCAAGATCTTTCTTAATCTCTCATGGTAAAAAATAAGACAACAATGGAAACTTGGGAACAATGACACCAACAGTCTCATCTAGGGCCTGGTGATCCTGCTGTCCACCAGCTTCACCCTCCTGCCTCTTCCACATCCCAACACACATATGTTGATTTTATTAGCTGCAAAGCAAATGTGGTAACATTAAGGGATAGATTAAAAAATAAAGAAGATATGCAATTTTCCTACCTTAAGAGAGCTACCCTAGAGAAAACTATCCATTTACCCATATATCCTTTTAGTCTGTGTTCATATGCATTCATATTTTACATAGTTTGATTGGTGTGTACCAAGCACATTGGATTATATCATCAATGTTTTTCGATAGTATCACATAGTCTTCAAATATTGTTTAAATGATTGCATTATATTGCACATGCTAATACATACTAACAATTCCTCTATTAGTATGCATTTTTGAGTTTCCTCTCATAAATTATATAAAGAAAAGTTCTTCCTTTTTTTTTTTTTTTTTTTTTTTTACAATAAATTGTCAGAAATTCAGTAGACACATTTTTGGGATGATTTAACAATCTTTCTTCCTCTACTTTATCACTTCTTCCTGCATCCTCTCAGAGTTGTGTAACTACCTTAAGAGAAGTAAAGGACACTAAAAGCTGGCTGTGGAAGTCATGGCAGTTATGAGTGGGGAAAATTACAGTGGCAATGAACTCCTTTTCCACTCGCTTCTGATAATGACCCTCTTCTAATCCCATAGCTTTCTCAGTCAGCTCCCCACTAGGACACAGGCATTTCTTGTTTCAGTTTGGACGCCTCACACCTCTATTTCCTCATGAATATTCTTTTTTGCCAGTCCTTAAAGTGTCTACCACTCAAGACCGTACCTCAAAGGCTTCCCCATGCCCAAAAGCCGTGATATTATCTGCACCTGTAGGCACACTATTTAGAGCACACACAGAAACAAACACATCCCAAACAGCTCTTTTACTTCTTAAGGAAATTCTTTTATTTGAAAAATCTTTTTTATTGTGCCAGACTATTTGTATTGTCTTCTGATAGGAACTGTTCGGATTGGATTTAAATTGTGGTCAAGTATGTACTCCATGTTCTTATTCACTTTTGGTGAATGAAAGTTGGAATGATCTCCCATGGTAACCAGTCATTTTCTAGTGATCCCAGGTTGATATAAAAACAAAACAAAACAAAAAGTAACAATAATAAACCCTGTTATTTACTGTATTACACTTGTTAGAGTTTAAATTTACTTAGGGAGTTAACACTCGCTCACACAAGATTGCGAATAATTAAAAAAACAACTCCCTAATTAGAAGTTATTTATTTTATACAAGCCAAGCAAATACTTTGTAAGTGAATAAGCCCAAGATTAGATCATGAAAGTCACAAACTCTGTGCAAACATAAGGAAGGGATTGCTGTGAGCTGGCTCTATTTCTGTGTCGGAACAGGCAGAACAAGAGCAACTATTACGGCCACTTTGTTTTTGCATTGGACTTGGAAGAGTCAATCAAATCAGCAAATATATTTTGAACACCTGCAATGTAAAAGGAAACATGCTAAACACCATGAGGGATATGAAAATAAATAAGACAAGTTCTAACTCCAATAAACTCAAATGAATGTCTTTAAAAGAATGGTCTTTACCTTTAAGGAATTTTAAATTAAAAATTCTATAGACTACTGCCAAGAAGGCTATTATTTTACTTTCCACTATTCATTTCTCACTGCCAATGTACTTGAATTGCAGCATATTTGAATTCGCTGAATTAGCTTCTTGGTCATAAAAATTTTTCTCAATACATTTGAGGTTACTAGTCCTATGAAGTGACTTGTCCCAAATCACACAGTGTATCTGTCAGAGTATCAACAGAAAACATATGGAAAAATCCAATTAGGATAATTCAAGGAGAGTTTATTTATAAAGGGATCATGTGGACGGGGTAATGTATAGTCTCAAGGCTAGTAACTGCTGAAGAACTGTTGCCACTTCTAGGCTGCAAAGAATAAGGATAAGGAGTGTTACCAGAAACTGGTAGAAGAGGGCTGTAATGAAAGCTGCCTTGAGAGGGACAAGGAACTTCAGTGAAGGGACTCACCAGTCTCAAAGCAAGCTCAGAGAGGGATGCAGAGCAATAAATGCCCCAACATCACTTTCCTATAGCCACTTGAGGTACCTCCACTGGTTAAACCGAATTGTAAACCTGAGAACACAGAAACCCATTAATTAATTCCATAGTAGTAAGCCTTCTGAAACCAAAGGCAAGGTGAAGAACAGTGGAGAGATCTGGAGGGAAAAAGAAACACGATCTGGGCATATAGCTTTGGTTGTAGTAGAGTTCTCCTAACTCTAAGTCCACTGGCAACTAGAACATAATTCGTCTCATATTACTCAAGATGCTTAATGAATTGAGTTGAGTTACTGAATTGAACGATAACTTCCCAACAAGAAGGAAGCACTGGGCATGTAATGTTGAGTCAGGGCCCAATGAGGGTGGGTCTCAGACCATCTCCTACTTTTAGAATTGGAATCAGATCAAAGAGCTGTACTCAGAAGCAGATGGGAAGCCAGTGTAGTGCCCAGGGCCAAGTGAGTAGAATGTTCCAAATGACCAGATCCATTCAGCATCCTCTTTTGCTAAACAGTGACACAACCCAGCATATGACAGGCCAGACACTTTGTGAAGTGTGGGACCATAGCCAAAGACAGATCTGGTTTGGCTTAAAAGAGACATGGTAGTTTTCAGAATTTGAGAGTTAACTCTGTGAAGTGTCTTTCCACGTGAGAAGAGATCTGGCAGGGTGAAAAAGTTTAAGAACCGTTGGTCCTTTGCACACACCTAAGACCCCCGCTCTAGTCAGAGGTGGAACTGAACTCCAGAAGACAGGAGTAGATGCACATCTCTTTGTGGGTTTAAAGGCAGCTCTCTTAGAAAAAAGAACCCTCCTACACTGTTGGTGGGAATGTAAATTGGTGCAGCCACTGTGGAAAACAGTATGGAGGTTCTTCAGAAAAACTAAAAATAGAATTATCATATGACCCAGCAATTCCACTCCTAGGAATATATCCAGAAAAAAACTATAATTCAAAAAGATGCATGCACTTCTATGTTCATAGCAGCACTATTCACAATAGCCAAGACACAGAAACAACTTAATGTCCATTGACAGGTAAATGGATAAAGAAGATGTGGTACATATATACAATGGAATACTACTCAACCATAAAAAAAGAATGAAATAATGCCATTTGCAGCAACATGGATGCAATTAGAGATTATAATACTAAGTTAAGTAAGTCAGAAAGAGAAAAACAAATACCATATGATATCACTTATATGTGGAATCTAAACTATGACACAAATGAACCTATCTATGAAACAGAAACAGAGTCAGGGACATAGAGAATAGACTGCTGGTTGCCAAGGGGGAAGGATGTGGAAGAGGGTTGGATTGGGAGTTTGGAATTAGCGGATGCAAACTGGTATATATAGAATAGATAAAGAACAAAGTCTTACTGTACAGCACAGGGAACTATATTCAACATCCTGTGATAAACCATAATGAAAGAGAATATACCAAAGTGACTGAGTCACTTTGCTGTACAGCAGTAATTAACACAACATTGTAATTCCACTATACTCCAATAAAAAATAAATAAAATAATAAAGGCAGCTCTCCTAAACCTCCACTACAGCAGAATTCCAGAAATAACAATTAATCTTATATGAATAAAAGACACTTCTCAGGACCAGTCATCAGACTGGGAACACTGACATGTGTGGGCATGACAAGAACAATGGTGGGGCCATTTTAGGATGATATACTAGATATCTTACTAGACCTCTCTCTTTCCTTCTTGAATCTGTATTTAATAATAATGGTGCCCGTTATTCCTTTGTACACATATCTCATTGGGGTATTATGATAATCAAGGGAAAGACTGAAATAGCACTTTGTAAATTATAGCGCTTTATACATATAACCATTGTTATTATTACCCATTGTGGGCTGTCTAAGCATCCCAGGAAGGAATACCTATTTCTACAACTTACGATGGCTATTATCCTGAAAGATGGTTCCATTGCTGATACCTGCATTACAAAGAGAGTTTTCCCATTGTAGTTGGGTGGATAAGGTGATGAAATCTGCCTTCTCAGGGGCCCCAGCTGAATTCCTGGGTCAGCTTCCTCCTTCCCACCACAGGAACTAGTAGCTAGAAGCAGATGATAAGTCTTAGCTCAATACCAAGAGGGGGCTCAGGGTGCTGTTTGATGAGACCATGAGAAAGTATTCCCTTGCTTCTTGTTCTAACTAGCAAGGCAAAAAGACAGCTGGTGACTGAAGACTCAACAGAGCAGGGGCAATCAGGCCTCTGAGAAATCCTTGGAGAAATCCCAAGGGAAGAAAAAAAAATCCTGGAACAGAATAATACAGTCATATTAACTACTCCCTGATTAGTAGTTAATTGTTGCAAATGAGTTTACCAACCTTTTCCCTGACTATTAGGAAAGTGTGACCACCACAAAGCTGTCAAGCTATGGCACAGATCTGTATTGTACAAACCGGTGATGACTGGACTTCTGTGAGGAGGCAACAGATATTTGGGCAAGGTGACTCTGGTTACTAGGGGAGGGTGGCCAGGGAAATTTGCCTACAGTGGAGGCTGATCTGGTGCACATCAGACCGGCTGAACAGACTGGGCAGGTGTTTGGAGATTAGGATATATGGGATAGAGAAAAGAAAATAGCCTTATATGTTGTTTCATCTCACTACTTACTAACAGTTTGGAATTATCTATGCATTGTTTTTCAGAATTCAAATGGCACATTAAGGTGTCCAAACTTAAGCTCTATCAAACAATCAAACAACAAATGTAATTTGCCTCTTCATTATTAGGGGGAAAATTTTGTCCAGGATGGCTTGGGATAGTCTTTTCAAACTGTAATATAGGCACATAGCAGCATAGTGTTCTAGAAGCCAATGCATAAGCATGGTATCTATTTCTAAACCATCATTTTTACCTGATATTTGAAGAAGGAATAGATTATTTTCATCAAACACATACACACATACATACGCATGAAGGAGAAGAGGACTTTCTTCTTTGTGGCAAGCTACTCTGAATAACACACAGCCCCATACACCCCTGTCTGGGGGCTGCTGTTCATATACAGCCATTAGAAGTATTTGGATGGAAAATTCCAAGGAATTCTACTGACGTAAAGCCCTACATGGTAGCAGAGGGACAGGCAGTAGAAAAAGCCCTTAAAGTCTTTTATAAACCTAGAAGTTGAAGACAAAAAATGAGTTATATTAAATTTTTGGTAAACAATATTTAACATGTGCCTGGTGATATCCTAGGCAATATACTGAAGTCCTCCAGGTTATGACTTAAACTAGATCAAGGGCTCCTAAAGTGGACGTAATATCTTCTTGTTCCCTCTCTTCTTCCTGCCACACCCCCTCCCCACATCTTCCACCCCAGTTCCCAGCTGAAAACACATTCACTCATAAACTATCTGAACCATTTGTTATTCCAACAGTGACACTGAATCATTCACCATTTTTTGGAAGACTATGACCCTCAAATATTTTGTTATTTCCTATGATTCACAATGAAATGATAAACGATTACACCCCAAAAGGTTACATTGTTCATTATAAAAATCACCTTGTGAGTGGAAAGCAGTAGAGTCAGAGAGGGGCCAAGACTGAGCTGCAGGAAACAGAGTTCTGGGTTCTGCCATCTTGGAGGACTGACTGAGGCCACAGCCCTTGACTGATGGTAGTGGGTCTGGCTTTACGTCAATATTAGTTCCCTCTTCTCCTTCTGTGTAATTGGAAACATGAAAGTTGGAAGTTTGGAAGGATAGGCGTTGGGGAGTAAGCATTTTGAAAGAAAATTCCCTCTAATGGGGTTTCCAGTGAGAAGGAAATTGGAAAATGCAACCAGTAGCAAGAGTCCCTCCCTTCCCAGTTCAATCCTGTGGCTCAAGATTTTACAGCCACAAGTCTCCCCCAAATCAGATAATACTCTCTACCCTCAGGTTTCATGATAATAAAGATGACCTCACAAAAAAAAGAGGGCCTATGTCCTACACAATGCATTCATTATCTAGAATAATTTCCCAGAATATTAGAATCAGAGCTAGGGGAAGATTTAAGAGATTTCCTAGGATATGATATTTTCTTTCCAATAGACAACAACATATACGGCAAGTCAGACAAATCTCCATGATGCTAAGACATAGTTGGAGTTTTGGGAAAATAGTAGGTAGCATTTTGCTCTACGTTCACTGTGAAGTAATTTTAAAAAATCAGATGGAACCCCCAAAGGTCTAGGACAAAATCTTATTATTTCTTTGAATAGTATAATCTTATTGTCCAGTAAATCATTCTACATCAATGGACATACTGGAGAGAATGACATGGATTCTATAATTAGATTGCCCAGTTCCACTTCTTCTTAGCTACCTGGCTACAGGTTAGATGAGGTTATCTCATTGTGCTTCAGTTTCCTTAGCTGTGAAATGGGGAAAATACCACAGACTAACCTCACTCAGTGGGCTGTTATGAGAATTAAGTGAGGTAATGCATGTAAAGCACTTAGCATAGTGCTTAAATGGCAAAGAATTAACTGTTATAATTATGATTACTGTCAGAAAATTATTTCTCTGAGCTTCCTTCACAAGCTCCTTTAGTAGCTAGATAATTCCATGTTAGAGGTACATGGTACTTCCTTTATCTAAATTGCTAACTCCCTTTATTTTTATTTAATTCCTCTGTGTCAGATGTGTTATTGCTATAATACACTCGAATATTTTCAAAAAGTATGTGGGGTATAAATTATAAATAAAAAATGAAGACCATGCCAGGCAAAGATACCACAAAAAAAGAAAATTACAGACCAATATCACTGATGAACATAGATGCAAAAATCCTCAACAAATTACTAGTAAACCAAATCCAACAACACTTTAAAAGGATCATACACCATGGTCAAGTGGGATTTATGCTAGGGATGTAAGGATTTTTCAATATCTACAAATCAATGTGATACACCACATTAAAAAACTGAAGAATAAAAATCATATGATCATCTCAATAGATGCAGAAAAAGCTTTTGATAAAATTCAACATCCATTTATGGTAAAAAAAAAAAAAAAAAAAAAACTCTCCAGAAAGTGGGCATAGAGGGAACCCACCTCAACATAATAAAGGCCGTATATGACAAACCCACAGCTAACATCATACTCAATG
This sequence comes from Eschrichtius robustus, assembly GCF_028021215.1. NCBI lineage: Eukaryota > Metazoa > Chordata > Mammalia > Artiodactyla > Eschrichtiidae > Eschrichtius > Eschrichtius robustus. The sequence continues at coordinate 34,226,914 of NC_090825.1, forward strand.
GTGAAAAGCTGAAAGCATTTCTTCAGGAACAAGACACGGATATCCACTCTCGCCACTTTTATTCAACATAGTTTTGGAAGTCCTAGCCACGGCAATGAGAGAAGAAAAAAAATAAAAGGAATCCAAACTGGAAAAGAAGAAGTAAAACTGTCACTGTTTGCAGATGACATGATACTATATGTAGAAAATCCTAAAGATGCTACCAGAAAACTACTAGAGCTCTGCAATGGATTCAGTAAAGTTGCAGGATACAAACTTAATACACAGAAATCTGTGGAATTTCTTTGCACTAACAATGAAATATCAGAAAGAGAAATTAAGGAAATAATCCCATTTACCATCACATCAAAAAGAATAAAATACTTAGGAGTAATTCTGTCTAAGGAGGCAAAAGACTTATACTCTGGAAACTCTAAGACGCTGATGAAAGAAATTGAAGATGACACAAACAAATGGAAAGATATACCATGTTCTTGGATTGGAAGAATCAATATTGTCAGAATGACTATACTACCCAAGGCAATTTACAGATTCAATGCAATCCCTATCAAATTACCAATGGCATTTTTCACAGAACAAGAACAAAAAAATTTTAAATGTGTATGGAAACACAAAAGACCCTGAATAGCCAAAGCAATCTTGAGAAACAAAAACGGATCTGGAGGAATCAGGCTCCCTGACTTCAGACTATACTACACAGCTACAGTAACCAAAACAGTATGGTATTGGCACAAAGACAGAAATATAGATCAATAGAACAGGATAGAAAGCCCAGAAATAAACCCACACACCTATAGTCAATTAATCTATGGCAAAGGAGGCAAGAATATACAATGGAGAAAAGACAGTCTCTTCAATAAGTGGTGCTGGAAAACTGGACAGCTACATCTAAAAGATTGAAATTAGAACATTCTCTAACACCATACACAAAAATAAACTCAAAATGGATTAAAACCTTTTCAGATTGAATTATTTCAGTAATATGCATCTAAACTTCTTTCATGTCTCTTTATGGCTTGATAGCTCATTTCTTTATGGTACTGAATAATATTCCACTGTCTGGATATATTACAGTATATTTATCTATTCACCTGAAAGTAAAATTTTGGTTGCCTCCAAGTTTGGGAAATTATAAATGAAGCTGCTATAAATATCCATGTGCAGGTTTTTTGTATGGACATAAGTTTTAAATTCCTTTGGGTAAATACTAAGGAGCACAATTACTGGATCACATGGTAAGAGTATATTTAGTTTTATAAGAAACTGCCAAACTGTTTTCCAAAGTGGATGTGCCATTTTGCATTCCCACCACCAATGAATGAGAGCTCCTGTTGCTCCACATCTTCACCAACATTCAGGATTTTGGCCATCCTAATAGATATCTCATTGTGTTTTTAATTGCATTTCCCTATTGACATATGATGTGGAGCATCTTTTCATATGCTTACTTGTTATGCGTATATCTTCTTTGGTAAGGTGTCTGTTAAGGTCTTTGATGTACTTTCTAATAGAGTTGTTTCTTAATTATCTTTTGTTTCTATCTGTTGTTTCAATGGATCTGGGTTTGTTCTTGCCATCATATTTGTGCCTTCTATATGCTAAACTTTTTCTTTCTGTCTTATTTTATTGTTTTCTGTCTTCTTTTGTATTAATCAAATTTGCTTTATTTCCCTCTTTTTCCTCTACTGGTTTGGAAGTTATGCATTCGATTTCTATTTTATTCTTTATCCTTAAAATTTTAACAAACATACTTACTCTACAGTCTAGCATTGATGTTTCTATCCTTCTCTTGAAAAACATAATAATATTAGAAAACTGAGTATTCCTTCCCACGTTATATGTTATTATTGTCAAAAATCTTATTTCTACCTTGATTTTAATCCTCTGCCCAAATTAATAATCATTGTTATTATTGTTTTGCATTTAATGTTCATTTAGATTTACTTCTGGCATCCTTGTCCTTAAAGTTTCTTTCTCTTTAAGGTAGTTCACCAATGAGGGTCTTTGAGTAATCAGGTGTGGGTGGGAGGGAGCGAGTGAGCCGCAGGGGTACAATGAGCTGGGCAGCTCGGTGCTGCAGCCACTTTTAGGTGGGCACCTCTGCGACTCCACCTGCAAGGAGAAGGCAGGATGCCAGAGCCAGGTGTCCGGTGCTCTAGGGCCCTTCACAGTCAGAAGTCCCCGAACTGGTTCTCGTCTTGACAGCAGGCTACCTGTAGCTTTTGGCGGGACGTGTTTTGTGAGAGAACTGAGAGAACTCTCAGTTTTTGCTTTTCTGAGAATGTCTTTAATTTTGTTCTCACTTAAATAATTTATCTGAAAAGAGAATTCTAGAATGACTATTTTGGTACCAGTATTTTGAAGGTATTACTTCACTCTTTTCTGATCACTAATGATATTATTGAGAATTCTCCTAATAGATTTTATTCTTTGTAACATATTAATCTTTCCTGTCTTGTTGCTATTAAGAACTTTGTTGTTTTGCAATTATACTACATATGTTTGCATGTAGATTTCTGTTTTTGTTTGTTTTCCTATTCAGGATGTATGGGTTTTTTTAAATATGAGGATTCATGTTGCTAATCAAATCTGGAAAATTCTTAGCCCTGATTTCTTTAAATATTGCCCATTCTCTGCTCTCTTTACTTCTTTCAGAAATTCTATTAGTTTTTGTTTTTTCTTTCTTTAAACAGCTTTAGTGAGATACACTTAATGCCATACAATTCACCCAGTTTAAAGTGTATGATTCAATGGTGTTTAGTATATCCACAAAATTGTGCAGCCATCACAATATTAAAGCAATTGCATCCCTCATAAAAGAAACACCATAGCTGTTAGCTGTCATCCGCCATTTTCTCCCACAATCCTTCTTCCCCTATCTTCAGCTCTAAGCAGCTACTGATCTCTTTTCTGTCTCTACGGATTTGCCTCTTCTGGATATTTCATATAAATGCAGTCTTGCAATATGTGGTCTTTTGTAACTGGCTTATTTCAGTTAGCATAATGTTTTCAAGGTTCATCCTTGTTGTAGCTTGTATCAGTACTTCATTACTGTCAGATAATATTTTATTACATGGATAGATATACCAATTTTGTTTACTCACTCACCAGTTGATGAACATTTGGGCTATTTCCACCTTTTGGCTATTATGAATAATGCTGCTATGAACAATCACATACAAATTCTTGTGTGGACATATGTTTCATTTCTATTGAATATACCTAGGAGTGAAATTTTTGGTTTATATGGAACTTTATGTTTAGCTTTTTGAAGAACTACCAAACTATTTTCCAAGGCAGCTGAACCTTTGTCCTTACCAACCCTTGTTGTTTTCCATCTTTGGATTTTCTTGTTCTATCCTCCGTGACTCTTACCCTATCATTCATATTTCCATTTCTTTCCCGTGGTGTTGCAATCTTGTTAATTTTCTCAGCTCTGTTTTCTAGTTCATCAAATTTCTTCAGCTGTTCATAATCTGCTATTATCCAATATCTTGTGCTCTAAATTAAGTGAAGAATCATATATACACAGAAGTTTTGTTATATTTTTCATATTTCTCTTATTCTTATAAATGACACCTTCCACTTTCCTTTTGGCTTCCAAATCTTATTTTAATAATCCAAATAATTATTCCAAATCTTATCTTTAATAATTTTAGCTATACTTACATGAATTTCTCTTTCAGATGATTTGTCTATTATCTCAAGTTTTGTTGGATGTCAATCCTCCAGCCAGCCTTACAAATTAATTATTTGCTGTCTCCTGTTTATGGTAGATAATTTACAGGTGTGTTTAGGAACTTTTTTGGGAGGTCATTTTAAGCAAGTATTGTTTTTCCTAAGGGGATCTTGACTCCCTTTCCTCAGGGAGTCTGGCTTGTTGAAGTGTTGCTCCCAAACAGTTTGGCGTTTTCTTCCTCCATTCACCCCACGAGTACAATTCACATGGGAACAACTTTTATGCCAATTTCCTCAGCCTACGGTTTGAAGTAGCACTTAGGTAGGATAAATTTGGGCTCCAATCCCATTAAGGGAATATGGGAAACATTTTTTGATCCACTCAAAACCAGAAAAGAAACAAACATCTTGCACTTTTCCCAAACCAAGTAGTGAATCCACTTAGTCCCGTTTCCTTGGGGTAGTAGTCCTTCGATGTTTTCATCTCTCATCAGAAGCCTCAGTATCTATTTTCCCCTTCTATGGAATCTCTTTGGATCATATATTTAGTCTTCTATCTCTGGGAAGACGTTCAAACCTAAGATTTATCTCTCCTCCCAACACCTTGCACCCCAATCTGTCATGGCTTAAATGGAAGATAGTTCCTCTAGCCTTTATCTCCCTCTCCATCTCCGGCTCACAGGAATTTCTATATCTTTCTTCTAAGCTTAGACATATATTTAAAAAATTATATTTCAACCAGCATTCCTAGATGTTTGTTATGGACTGAATTTTGTCCCCCACAAAATGCATGTGTTGAAGCTCAAACCCCCTAAACTCTAACCTTAGAATGTGACTGTTTGGAGACAGAGCCTTTAAAGAGGTGATTAAGTTAAAATGAGGCTAACAGGGCCATTAATTCAATCTGATTGGTGTCCTTATAAGAAGAGGAAATTTGGATTAACAAAAAGAGACACCAGGGGTGTGAACACACAGAGAAAAGGTCAAGTGAGGACACAGTGAGAAGGTGGCCATCTGTAAGCCAAGGAGAGAGACCTCTGAAGGAGCCAAATCTGATGAAACCTCGATCTTACACTCCCAGCCTTCGGAACTGTGAGAAAATTAATTTCTGTTCTTTAAGCCCTCAGTCTGAGGTAGTTTGTTATGACAGCTAACAAACTAATATAGTGTCTTAGCACAACAGTCTTCATCCTTGTCTACTCTGATATTTTTTTCAGAAGTTGTTTAATTTTAAAAATCATTACCACCACCTTCTCTACTTCCACCTCATAAAAGTTAGTGCACTTTTCTACACAAGGAAAATGCTTTATAGAGGTTTCTTATATTATTTAAAAACAAACAGTTGATGAGGAAAGGTAGTTTTTAAAAATTGGTGTCACAGTTAGATAAATAGGATGGGGTAAAACAAATGCTGGTTTTATTGATACAATATTTCAAAGACTCCCTGAGTTCAGGCTATTTCCAGAAACTGGAATAGACAGACTATGGACAGACTTGGGAGAGCTGGAAGACAGTGTTTCTCCCTTGGGGAAGTACAGAATTATTCCAGCTTCCTAGAAAGTCTCTCTATATCCATATTACTCAGGCTACCCAAGCAGCCCAAACTTTGGGATTTCATTCAAAAGGAAAATGACTCATTCTAGCTATCGTGCTAGGCATACTGTCAAACACCGAAACACATATGCAGTATTACCTAATGAAAACTTTCACCACTCAAAGAAGCCATTGGACTCATGATCCGTTTTCTACTATGGCTTGCTTAGGAAAGACCAAGTGATCCTTGAGTGAAGTTAGAAATGGATAAGACTGAAAACTAAATGAAATAGGACAAAGAAGACACCACTACTGTGGGTGGGGGGATGGACACATTGAATATCTGGAGATAATCCACTGCAGGGGTTTGCGGGGAAGCATGGAGGGATGGAGGGAGGAAAGGAGGAAGGGGGAAAGAGAGAGAACACTAATGATGTTATCTCTTGTTACCTTATCATTTACCTGGTCAAACTGAATTGCAAAGATTGATTAAACAGGAGTATATACCAAATGATTTAAGGAAAATTTTGTGGATTTGTGTCTTACAGGACTGGGATTTCTAATATCGCTGAATTTGGGCTCCCAATCATCTTGAACATGAATATGTTTATATGATTTCAAATAATAAAAAAGTCACAGTCAGGTTTATTGGGAATGGATGCTGTGAATATGTGGGTGCTTTGGGAAATAAATGCCCATGAAAAAGAGAAACAAGGAAATATGATAAGGAAGGAAGATGAGGAAAAAAAGAGAAAAAGGAATGAGGAAGGAAGTCAGATCTGAGACTTTTCTGTAAGAGTTAACATCTGTTCACATCCAAATTGATCCAAAATTCATTTGAGGAGTCAGATAAGTTAAAGTTTTAACTTATGTTTAATGTTCTTATTTAGCACCAATTAATTACAAGTATCATAAAGGTAGAAAAATATGCAGTGTCTCATCAACCTTGATGCCAATATCAGAGGAAAGCAAATGTCAAAGATGGGGCCCAATGCCAAGTTGGTAAGGCATCTCCCAGTGATCTAAATCAAGAGAGAAGACTCTACAGCAAGACTATCAGAGTTTGAATCCTAGTTTGCCACTGTGCAGCTTTGAGCAAGTTACTTAACCTCTCTGTGCCTTAGTTGCCTCACTTATATCATATGACTAATAATAGTACTTACCTCATAAGGTTGTTATAAATTAAATCAGTTAACGTTTGTAAAGCACCTTTAACAGTTCCTGGAATATAGTGAATGCTATAGAAATGTTTGTCAATAAAGTAAATACACACATTTAATTAATTTGCTTTCCATGAGAGAGCAATGAACCCAAAAAAGGTTTGCTGAATTGAAATGAATAGTTGCTTAGAACTCTGATAGTTTTAGATTACAGAACCAAAATAGTGAACTCATAAAGAATTGGCCTGTCTATAGTTTTCCAAAGTTAAATATAGAAACAGCATGAATTCAGTTTGTTGAAAATGCTGTATCTTGAAGCAGCAAAAATTTCTACATCTTCCTTCAGTAATGGGGTTTCATGAGGCAAGAAAATATAGGAAAGACATAAAATGCTTCACAAGCATGGTTGGGTTTTCACTTGCCTTCTCTGCTCAGCCTTTCCCTGTCCAAAATTAACTCAGCAAGCCTGCAAGAGAATTCTCTGACCTGGCTGGTGTGTGCCGTATGCTGAGGGACAGTACTCACTTATCTGTTCAGTGACCTTCGCTGGTTTCTCTCCAGGACACCTTCAAGGGGGCCAGAGTAGTCCCTGGGGCTAACATAATTTGAAGATATAAATTACCCAAAGTCTTTGTGAGGGAGAATGAAATACTTACATTATAAAATCATCCTTAAAAACGTACTATCAAGTGTAAAGAAAATAGAAATGTGTCCATGAAAGAGAGGGGAAAATTTTGGCACATCAGATATCTGTCCCCACAGCCTATCACAAAGCACATCTTCTGCTTATCCAAGCTGGCTCTAAGAACAACTATTTTCCCCCAGCTTTGGCTGACCAGTTGGTTGTCCTCTGATGGATATTTGACCAAATTGCCTTCACTTGGAAATATGCCAGAAAGGAATTCTCTACTGAGGAGCTCATTGTACCATGGGCAAGAGTCACGGAACAGATGCACGAAACATCAGAATTAGAGGAGATTCATGCCAATACCCTGGACTGGAAACCATCTATTTCCATGTAGGGATTTAATCTCTCATTGATAATGTCCTGAATTTCAAGCACAAGATTTGGGGTTATTACCTAAAATTTTATTTAATTAAAGAATGGTCATAGATAGAACTCCTGGCCTATTCTCTGGTTTGAATAGGAATGAGAAAAATATTAAGTATATTCTTCTCAGTATACAAGAGACTGTGCTAAGAGTTTGTAAAGGTAAAAAGAACACCAAGTATATAAAATATACTTCTTTTATATGATCTTTCTTTTTTAAACCACTCTACTGAGGTATGATTGACATAAAAAAAGCTATACATATTTAATGTCTACATGTTGCTGAGTTTAGAGATTAGCATACATCTGTGAAACCATCACCACAATCTATGTCATAAATGTATCCATGAAATTCTTGATATTTAGACTTATAAATGTTTGCACATTACTTGGTGGTGACATTTGTATTAGGTTATAATTTATTCATGTAATATAATCACTTTAGTAATAAATGTATCCAAATTTTCTCGCCAAGGTAGATAATTTCATAGAGATGTTCTAGAAATTATACAACATGAATTGGGAGGGAAATACTCACTAGATTTTACATTAAAGGTCTGGTTGCCTGTCTGTGTATTTCACTTTTCTGTTCTGCACTTAAAAGGAAAACTAGCAGAACAAAATCTAATCATCCTTTTTGTTTGATTGTTTTCTGACTAAATGGGAGTATTCTACATTAAAGCCCACAGAGGGAGGTCTCATTGACCTGGCTGTCTTGCTGACCCATTATTAACAGATCTCTAATAGAAACAAGATTTTTGAAGGTAAGAAGCAGATAATTTCAGGTTTCAGATGACACTTTGCTTTTAGAAATTTAGGAGGGGAATAGTGATGTGATTACCTCCAATTTCAAGTCACTCTCTTACAAATGGTCCATGATGGGTGCCAGGCCCATGAGGCTTGTTTTATGCCAAGAGCCCAGGGCAGCCGCATGGGACCTCAAACAAGATGAGCAAGAGAGAAGCCAGAAAGATGGAGCACGTAAGATGAAGCAGAGGTGAGAGATCCCTCTGTCTGCAACATGAGAGGCACTTCCAACTACCCAGTGTCCACCCAAAAAAGACACAGCTTTCCCTGGTTTCCTGCCCTCGGATGCTGTGAAATTGTTTAAATTGACTTTAGAATCCAGAGAGGATATGAATACCTGCTGAATATAATCCAGACTGAATATTACAAGGCCCCCTTCCCTTACTTTGTAATTTAAAGTAAAAACAATTTTAACAATTGAATGCAGTAAGTGCAATTCTCATACTGGTAATAAAAGTAGAGGAGTTTCTTTCTAAACGTCCCAATTGTGAAATTTGGGTAAGTTTATCAAAGCTGAAAAACTCTCATTTCTTTGGCTACCACTGCTTTTCTTGTGGCCAGTATCAGTTAATTCAAAAGGTAAAGGAAAGTAAGAAGGGAAGAGAAGGAAAGGGGAAGGAATGAAGGAAAGAAGAGGGAGAAGTTGTACTGAAATGAGGTCATTAATTCCTTATTTATCTTATAAGGTCTTAAAATTTTCAGGGGTAAACTGCATGTCATGTTTTCAATGTCTACTCCTCCAGTAATTACTTTAAAACTGTCCTTTCCAAAGCACAACTTGCCAGAGAAAAGCAAGTGAGAGAACCAAGTTCCAAGAGGAAAGAGATGCTGTCAGTGGTGCCTGAGCACCCAGCACAATCTGCCACAGTCAGTGCATGAAGGGTATTTGTTGAGCAAATAAATGGGAGCAAGAAGATGCTGCTTATTTTTATATAATAACTCAACTCACCGATGAAAAGAAAAAAATGTAATCAACCAGTTGTCGTGTCTTAAATAAATAGCCGTGTTCCAGTGGCTCTCTTGACATTTTTGTTGAAGTGACCTGCTTATAGGTTGAATTGACTGCTGTATCTTTTCCCATAAAAGGACAAAAAGGGCTGTCTACTCTGTCCACATCTCACTCTGTAGTTTTCTTTTGGGCCAGAACCATTTTCTGATGTCACATGGAACTTGACCTTATTTTCAAGGTCCTGGAGCAGCAAGCTAGTGTTGACGCTGAGGTCAGAATATTGCACTTCTGAAGCTCTGTGCAATCACCCTTGCAGAACGCAGCCTGCTCTATTCAATCAGCCGGCGAGCAGCGCTCTCACCATTTTATGAAAGAGGAACTCGGAGGTAACCTGCACAACACCAGCCTGCTCTCTGCCTCTGTGGCCGCTCTCCTCTGCTGGAGTCAGACTGGGGTGAGAATTTGGACTCTGCTACGTACCAACCAGGTAACCTTGGATAAATCTTTGCTTCTCTGAGCCTCAGAATCCACACCCTAAGTGAAAATAATCAAACCAATCTCATTGCCCTGTTTGAAGATTATATGATAGTAAATCCCTAATGCTCATAACCTGGAATATGCCCAGTGTTTGTTAAGTGATACTTATCTCTTTCCTTTTGGCCCCCTTTCCCACCTATTATGTACCTAAGTGATGCTAAAGAGAAAGTCAGAAAAATGGCCTGAGGTTGGCTCCCCCAAACCTCCCTATTGTAAAAAATCCCACTCAATCATTGCCAAAACACCTTTCCTCAGTCTCAAGATGGAGGTGGCTAGATTAATTGCTCAGTGACCTCTGAGAGCAGTTTTATAGATTTTTCCATGTTTGCTCAGGCACAGGAGAAACAAGACCTGAGCTCTTGGTGCCAAAGTGTTTTTTCTATTACTGACATGAAAAGATGACAGTAAAAATTAGCAAATAAAATGCTCATCCTAGGAATGATTAAAGTGGTGTGAACACAGCCCTGCGTTCTAATCAGCACTGTCACAGTAGGGAGAGAAAATTGTTGCAATATTAAGTTAAAACTTCGTGAATCAATTCTTAATGCACAGCAACAAAAACATAAAATGACTCCTCTCCATTGAGGTGATATGATTTTTCCCCCTCCTCTAATCTCCTTCCATCAAAAGCCTGGAGGTGGAAAGGGAAAATGAATGCATCACTTGAGGAACTGCGATGTGATATGATCTGATTGGAGCCAATGGGATGCAGCGTTTCAGCACGGGTGATGTACGCACGCATGGCAGACACATTCAGCAGCAGCGCCTGAGCCATTCACTCCTCTCCTTCTGCACAGGAAAACAGCAGGAGATGCTCTCACAGCCACTGCAGAAAAATCCCAGGGCTGCTTGCCCAAAACGGTGAACCCTATGGTTCTTCCACGTGACTTTGCTTACCTCCATTTGCCCTGGTAGCTGCTACCCACATTGCTATAGTACAAAGCACACCCAGTTTGATTTCTGTGTGTGATTTTGGCCAAGTCACTTGACCTTTCGTTCATTTATTAATTCATCCGATGAATATTTATTGAGTACCTTCTGTGTGCCAGACACTGTGTAGGGGCTGGGGATACAATGGTAAGCAAAAGCAGATCCGGACCCTCTCCTCATTGGGTTATGAAGAGATGGGTATGGATAATGGATGATTATCCAGTGGTACATTATCCATATGCAACTGGGAGAATGACTAATAACAGAAGGACGTGACCTAGTTAAGGAGGTCAGGGAGCCCAGCTTGGCGACCAGATTGCAGCCTGGATTTTGTTCTGCTTTCAGTCCCACAGTCTCATGCCTTTATGCAGGGTACAGTGAGCACAGAGGTCCTGTGTCCAGTCCCATGATAGTAAGTCTTGTAAAAGCAGAATAAGAACACAACCGATAGGATGATTTCAAAGGCATCAAGAGTCTGAGTTATCCAGGATGAATCTTGGAATGGGCCTTGAAAGATGGATAGAATTTTGGTGGATGGAGGTAATATGGTGAAAAGAGAAGAGGTGGCATCGTGTTGAAAAGTAGGAAAGTGATTACCAAGGACCTGGGTGAAGGTGAGGCTGGTAAGAGTGTGGGCAGGAGTAGCTGTCCCTAGAGATCCCTTAGGGTTGTGCCTATAGCTGGTGTTACAGGTATTTTGGAGGACTCGGAGAAAGTAGGTAGGATTAGAATTGGTAAACAGGGGAAAAAGGGGTCTAATGTTTTGTTTTTCTAAATGAAAACAGCTTCATAGCTTTTTCCTCTTTATTTTAATTGTAGTACACACACCTTGCAAAACATTTCCAACAGTATAAAAAAGTACTGTATGTGAAAAAAATAGAATTTATATATAACGCCTCTATTCAAAGAATTGTCTATTAGTATTTTGGCATATAGGATTTTAGATATTTTTCTTTACATACAGACATGCATCCACATGCACAAGGGCACATATGGTTTTAAATGATGCCGTACTGAGAATATTACTTTGTAAGCTGCCTTTATCACTTTTTGATATTCCCTGGACATTTCTCCAATTCAACAAGTATATGACTTTGTCATCATTTTTATAAAAATGGTAGATGCCACTATATGGTTGCACCATGACTTATATAATTAGCCCCATGGTGATGGATATTATTTTCCAAGTTTGGGCTATTGTAAGTCACCTTCTGATAAACATCCTTCGAGAAGCCAGAGTATGCAAAAAAAATGTCAGCCTGCCTTTGAAACCCAAGATTACCGTCTAGCTTTATCATCTGACAGAGAGGAATGTTGTGGAAAGTGCACTGGGCTAGATGGTAAAGATGTTGAAAACTTAACATCTCAGCTCTTGCCTGAGAAATCTTAGAAGAGTCACCTGGCCTCTCTGAATCTGAATTTCCTCATATGTAAATGAGACAGGGGGGGTGGTTGGGGTGGGGGTGAGGGGTTGGGGGAGATGAGGGCACGTTAGATCACAAAGCACTTCCCAAAACTCTAATTCCGAGCAAAATTAATAGCAGTTCTTTGGTAAACATAATGGTTCTGCTGCAGAATATGTTTCAAAACACTGGGTAATGTGTTGTTTCAGAGAATGGGACCTGTTATATTACTAAATTGGGTTCAAATCCTGGCTTTGTCTCTTACCAGCTGTATACCATTTGTAAGTTACTTAATGTCTCTAAGCCTTGGTTGACTCAGCTCCAACCAGAGGCTTGGTTAAATAGTTAAATTACACCCACAAGTACAGAGTTTTCTACTTAACATGTTCAATAAATGTTAGCTATTACTCTTGCTGAAATATTTGAAAAGTTATTAGGCATCTCCTTGTAATAGCATCAGCAAGCATTCTACTAAGAAATCCCAAAAGTAGAAGGTTGTGACCGTCCAATACTACCTAGCATAACACGCAGCCATGAAATCTTTCAATTCAATACTACAGCCCCTTACTAAGCACTTTCTTAGCAGGTGCACAATAAGAGGGTACAGAGGGCCAAATCAGAGCTTGCAGAAAACAGACAGCTACTTCATATTTCTGTGGGCTGTGTTGGACAAAAGATAGAAACCTACCTGAGAATAGATTTTTTAAAACCAAACTTAGTGTATTAAAATCCAAAATAATTTATTTATAGAATTCAACTAAAGTTCTGTTATTTGATTTCATGGATTCTGTACTTTGGGGTATTTAGTATAGTCAAGGAAAAAGTATGAGCTTAAAGGGTCACCTTAATTCTTCCTGGAGGCTCTTTTACTTAAGCAGCATATGGAAAAGTCTTGTCATAGAATCTCATGAGGTTAGAAAGGGGAGTGGTGTAAAAATCTGACCTTCTGATTTTGTCCTGAGAAACCTTCTGTATTTTTTCCCTTTTATCTTTCATTTAATAGACTCACCCTAGTGGGAATGTAAAGATACAATTAAATTAGAAGACATCACCCCTGTCTTTGTGGAGCTTGTAATCTAAACACGGTGACAACGTACATAAAATTCATGGAAATATGAAATATTGAGACATTGGGCCCACTGGAAAGAATTATGAGCCAGTCTGATAGAGGCTCTGGCCACAATAAACCTTCATTCTATTAAGTGGTGATAAACACTTAGCAAATAAACCACCGCTGTAAATAAGTAAATGCATAAAGAAAGGATATTCCAGAAACTATTTATTAAAGGAGACCATAATGACAGCCTTGTGATAGTAACTGGTGGCAATGGGAAGTGGTTGGGGAAAGCCTGCTTGCAGAGGTGATGTTTGAGGAGAAAGTGGCCAGATGAAAAGGAAGCAGAAATGTGAACATTTCAGGGTGCTCCTTCCAGACCCAGGACACAGCACATTCACACACTTGAGAGTAGGAACGAGCTCGGTGAGGTCAATAAATAGAAAGGAGCCACTGTGGCTGAACCCAACTGATGCAAAAATGGAGGGGGTGGTGTCAACAAGAGTCATTGGCCAGATAATGTCATGTCTGGTAGATACTGGCAAAACTTGGGACTTATTCAAGTGTTAGGGGCAGCCATTGGGGAGATTGGATCAGAAGAGTAGTATGATATAATTTACTTTTTAAAAAGACTTCTTTGGCATTAGTGAAGACTAGATTATGAGGTACCGAGCGTGATAGAAGGGAGACTAACTATTGTCCATTAATGTGTGATAAATGCTGCTAGCTAGTCATCCAAATCCAATTTTTCCTTCTTCCTGGACACAAGGCTATAGGATATTTCCCAGTTTCTCTTGTAGCCATGTGTAAGGCTTATCACTGGAATGTGAGGAAAGTAATGTGTGAAATTTCATTCTCATTTGTTTGGAAAGAAACCCCTAATCCTGGGCCTCTTATTTCAGCAACTTAATCATTTTACCTTAATTAATGCACAAGGCAATAAGAGCAGCATGCTAACACATGTGAAAGTCTCTCCATTAGAAACGTCCAAGGTTTCAATCTGGGCAGTGTCCTTCGGAACTTATTTAGTATTGAGACTATGGTTAGAAAAGCAACTTTACAAACTATTTATATCAACTAAAATCAGAGCATAAAAAAAATCTAAGTGATCAGTCAAGTGTTTTTCTCCTTGGAAAAGAGCCAAGGAAAGCAAAGCTTTATATGTGTTTATTTCTGTACCCATAAAAGTACATTTATCCAGGTAAATTTCAAGGCTTTTTGTTTGTTTTGATGCAGGAGAGCCCCCATTTTTAACAATCTAAGCAAAGGATAACAGCATCATTTATGATTTACAATGGTGCTCAAGGATGTGTGCTGATATACTATTTTCATAAAAAGGAGACCAGGCTGTTCTCCAGGTGTCCTGCACCTCCCAGGAGCCACCCAGAGCACATTTTAATTTCTTGCATGGATAATGAATGGAAAATTTGTCCATGAAAAATTAAAGGTAGTGAGAAGAAACTAATAGATTATTTCCATTCTTTATGTGGCAAAACTTACTAGCTGCTTATCTAACATGTCATCTTCCCTTCCAACTTACTACTAAAACCTTGATTTTTAGGTGGGTACATTGATGTGCTAAATAAAGGACTACATTCCCCAGCCACCCTTGCAGCTAGGAGTAGCCGTATGAAAAGTTCCATCCAATGAAATGTAAGCTAAGGTATTATTTGAGAACTCCAGGAATTCTCCTTAAAAGAAGGTTTCCCATTGAGGAGTGCACTTCCTCTTCTCTGCTGACTGTAATGCAGATATAGTATCTGACTGAGATGACCTTAAGGGTGGATGCTGAGAACTAAGGATGTCAGAGTACAAAGATAAGTGCCTTCATCTTTATGATGAATATATCATAAAACTACCATTTCAGCCCTGGACTAACGTCTTCCAAAATTCCTTCAGGTGAGAGGAAAAAAAAAATCACCTTATTTAAGCTACTATTATTTGTATTCTGTTATATACAATGAAGCTCACTTTTTTTTTTAACATTTTTTTAAAACATCTTTCTTGGAGTATAATTGCTTTACAATGGTGTGTTAGTTTCTGCTTTAGAACAAAGTGAATCAGTTATACATACACATATGTTACCATATGTCTTCCCTCTTGCATCTCCCTCCTTCCCACCCTCCCTATCCCACCCCTCTAGGTGGTCACAAAGCAGAAGCTGATCTCCCTGTGCTATGCAGCTGCTTCCCACTAGCTATCTATTTTACATTTGGTACTGTATATATGTCCATGCCACTCTCTCACTTTGTCCCAGCTTACCCTTCCCCCTCCCCGTATCCTCAAGTCCATTCTCTAGTAGGTCTGCATCTTTATTCCCATCTTGCCCCTAGGTTCTTTTGACCATTTTTTTTTCTTTCTTTTTTTAGCTTCCACATATATGTGATAGCATACGGTATTTGTTTTTCTCTTTCTGGCTTACTTCACTCTGTATGACAGACTGTAGCTCCATCCACCTCATTACAAATACCTCCATTTCATTTCTTTTTATGGCTGAGTAATATTCCATTGTATATATGTGCCACATCTTCTTTATCCATTCATCTGTCGATGGACACTTAGGTTGCTTCCATGTCCTGGCTATCGTAAATAGTACTGCAATGAACATTTTGGTACACGACTCTTTTTGAATTATGGTTTTCTCAGGGTATATGCCCAGTAGTGGGATTGCTGGGTCGTATGGTAGTTCTATTTTTAGTTTTTTAAGGAACCTCCATGCTGTTCTCCATAGTGGCTGTATCAATTTACATTCCCACCAACAGTGCAAGAGGGTTTCCTTTTCTCCACATCCTCTCCAGCATTTACTGTTTGTAGATTTTTTGATGGTGGCCATTCTGACTGGTGTGAGGTGATACCACATTGTAGAAACTCACTTCTAAATTGACAGTATCTCATATACTTAAACCTAATATCTAAAACCTTCAATATCTCAAGTTTCCATTGACTTGTATATTGGTCCCTTATCAAGTACTAGATTCTCCAGAGACACAGAAGAACCATAAAACACTGTCTCTCTTTAAACATTTTCTTAGGCTAGTTGGGCAGGCAGAATAAAAAGTGAAAACAATAGCAACTGTGTTAAATTGGATAGAAGTGACTGTGAATTTTAAAAAGTGGAAAGAAGTCTACAGCAGGTGTAGAAGGGGAAGGATTCATAGACAGGTGGTATGTGGGCTTGGTTTATATGATGGCCATTTATAGAGTAGTAGAGGATAGTGATTAAGTCTATGGATTCAGGAACCAGACCATCTGGGTTCAGATCCTCTTTCCACTGCTGTTAACTCTGTGTCCTTGAGCATATTATATAATCTCTCATGCCTCAGTTTTATAATCCATAAAGTATAGGAAATAATATCTACTTTATAGAGTTATTGCAATGAGTCTATTAGTTGATATATATGTAAGTACACAGCGGAGTGTGTGGCATATAATAAGTGCTCTCTAGAATTTAGCTGTTATGTTTATGATTCTGATTCAGACTCTTTCTGGTAACACACTCTCTTCACTTTGGGAACTCTTGCTCATACTTCATGATAATCATGGCACTCCTCTCCCCCACCACCTCACAGGTGAATAAAAGGGCCCAAATTACGCCAAAGAGTAACTCACCCACGGGCCACTTTGATTATTCCAGGAAGTTGACATGTGCCCTAATATAAGGCAGGCAGAATGTTCCCTAGAATCTTTAGAACCAAAGCTGAGGAAGAGGGATTCTCCCCTTTAGGGAGACTGGAAAGAGATGGACATACAAACTATGGGTCCAAACTCACAGAAGAAACTGGTTTAAGAAGAAATCACTAGTCCTGAGCGAGCAGGGCCCTACACTTTGAAGGGCCTTCCTTGAATATGTTAAAGCCCCCTCTGGTGTCTGGGACAAGCTGGGTTTGGCAGTGACATCTGTGTGGGCTCTGAGCCTAGATGAGGACCTCTGTGTCCCTAGTCCCTGTTTCTTCCCTTTGGCGTGCTCTCAGGCCCACTATTCCTGCACATAGGGTTGACCAGATGCTCTGAGGAACTCTGGGATTTTTGCCTATATGGTCATCGCAAGGCCCCATGCCCAAACCCTGATTTTATATTCCTTCTGCCCAGTGTGGTATATCTTTCACAGGATATTGGCTGAGGAGGTCGGGAGACTGGGCTGTCAGAACAGGATGCCTAGGGGTGACCCTGAAAGCCAGTGTATAGGGAGATGCAGAAAAAAAAACGGAGACAGTTCTGATGGTATTCCAGGTCCAGAGAATCAGAGCTGTCTGATTACTGCAGCCCTTACTTTAATTTTGTGAACTACCCAAATATCATGCCACTAAATTCTGTCCATTTGTCTACTCATTCATTCATTCATTTATTTAATTTTTGCTTAAAATAGTTCAAGCTGGGATTTGGGTACCTGAAAAGATGACAGACCCCAAAAATACAGTCTTAAAGAGAAGTACAGTGAAAGAGGAGTGGATACCTGGCAAAAAGGAACAGCACTAGCCAAGACACAGAAGAGAACTGGATTAGAAAACTCACTTATGCCATGTCAGTGTCATTACTCACTAAATGTGCTGCAACTCTAGCAGAGACAAGGCAGCCCTTCTGCCACCATTTGCAAGATCATTATTTCTCACAGGGAAGAATACAAATGCATCCGAACCCATAAGTATTGCTCTGATTTTCACCCTTCTCATTCTCATGAGAAGTCAGTTTCTCTTTTTATGGCCAATAGAAGTTCCTCACCTGCGATAGCTCCTTTAAACATCCTCATGGAGAAACCTCTATCCAGGGAGGAGTGTAAGGTGGACCCAAGAGATTTCTCCAGAGCATCCCATTTGTCCACATGCACCACCAATTCTTTAGGTAGATTTACATATTCTGGACCTCATCATGCACTTTTAAGGTAGTTTCTTGATTCTTTTGTCTCCCTGGGTGTCTTTCATATCACCTGCAGGAGAAGCCCAGGCCAAGTCTTAGGAATAATCTCAATTTGTCAAATGAACATGAAGGGATCATCTCACCTCCTTATATTTCAAGTTCCCTGCCTATAGATGAAAATAATAACATGGTCCATGCTATAAATGCAAATATCTAGCGTGTCTACACACATAGGTCACAGATGCTTGCTTTGATCGCCTCTGAACACTGAGAAAAAATGTTTAAATCTATATGAGGGCTAATTTTTGTGGAAGCCTCCGTGTCTGGATTTAAATCATTCTTTTTAAAAGTACTACTATGTTTGGAAAGCAAAATTTAGATTTTGAGTAACAGACCATTTTAGATTCTCCCCTAAGTCGACTCAAGTGTTGCTGTCCATTAAAGAACAGTATGTAGATCAGCAAAGGATTCCAGAGTCTTATTATACGAACATATTGAAATTTTAATCATCCCATGGAAAGAAATCATTCCATCCTATGGAAAGAAAATAATTACTATTAAAAAGAGCAAACTTTTCATATTCCAGGATAATAATGAATTTCTTTTCTAAATCCATATGTAATAATGAATAAAAAACTCAAGACAGGTGTTAACTGACAGGTAAGTGAGTGTACAAAGTAGGCATGCTGTATGACTTAGCTGACAATATTCTACACTCTTCCAAGTTCACTGGAAAGTTTCCAGTGCCAAAGAGCTTCTTTAATATGTTCTGGTATGTTGGTGCATCCCAACCCTTTACATGTCATGGCACACCTTAAAATAATGGTAAATATATATGAGGACTAGGCCACTGCCATCTTGCCCAAATCACCTTGTTTCTAAACCACAGTTGTCTTATTTATGAGTGGAAGAAAAACAAAAGTCACCACGGTGAGGATTAAATGAGACCACGAATGTGTTAAACCACACATAATATATCATGGAGATATTTTATGGTTTGCCTGAGCAGAGTCACACTGAGCAGTGACACTTTTCCAACATCCAAAAATAATTAAACTAAGCAAGCTCAAATAAATTGTGTTGCAGTGGCAGAACAATGCCAAAGGAGAGTTGCACTCACTATACAGGAGAAATTTCACAGTCTGCTTTCCCCACCTCATGAGCGGCTCCTAATCCACCTTCCCTTACACAAACACCTCAGATCAAACCTGATTGGATGACTCTTGTCTTCCTTGTCCTTCCTCTCACCTTCTCTATCTGTATTTTCTAATGTGACTCAGTCAACTTGTCATGGTTTGTTTTAGTCCTTCCCTTCACCCTTCACTCCAACCCACACAAGTCACAAAAATGAAGACAGCAAATTCAAAATTCTCCTTATTGTGAGGAGGAAGAGAAGGAGTAGATCCAGGGATCCCCACACATTAATATTTGTCCAGTAGAGAGATGATACATAGATAAGTAGATAGATAAAATTAGTCATTACAGGACCTAAGGTTTAGTAAACATTCAATATATCGTCATTACGGTGATGATGATGATGATGAGAGGCACAGCCTAGAGCATGGAAGAAACGGGCCGATCGTTGGTAAGAATGCCGAGAAGGGTAACAGTCTAAGGGAAGAAATCTGAACTGAGTCTCCCCTTTAGGAAACTTGGGATGCGTTGTTAAAACAAAATGATTACCATTTTTGACAAGCATTTCGGGGCAGGCTGGGTGAAGTACAGACAGACCAGACTTAGGTATAAGTATAAGGACAACCTATGAGTTGCTAAAAAATAAGAAATTCATCTGAGAATGCATGTATACTATTCCTCAGCTATTGGGTTTGTTTTTTTTTTTAACCTTCTTCTGTCTTGATACAGAGCTATTTTTTTGGTAAGAAGTTGTAGTCTGCTTTTTTTCTAGTTAAATTATTGTGGTCATTTTTTTTTTCATACAGCAGGTTCTTATTAGTCATAAATTTTATACACATCAGTGTATACATGTCAATCCCAAGCTCCCAATTCATCTCACCACCACCACCCCCCGCCACTTACCCCCCTTGGTGTCTATACGTTTGTTCTCTATCTGTGTCTCTATTTCTGCCCTGCAAACCAGTTCATCTGTACCATTTTTCTAGGTTCCACATATATGCGTTAATATACGATATTTGTTTTTCTCTTTCTGACTTATTTCACTCTGTATGACAGTCTCTAGATCCATCCATGTCTCTACAAAAGACCCAACTTCAGTCATTTTTTTTTGGCTGAGTAATATTCCATTGTATATATGTATCACATCTTCCCTATCCATTCGTCTGTCGATGGACACTTAGGTTGCTTCCATGACCTGGCTATTGTAAATAGTGCTGCAATGAACATTGGGGTGCATGTGTCTTTTTGAATTATGGTTTTCTCTGGGTATATGGCCAGTAGTGGGATTGCTGGGTCATATGGTAATTCTGTTTTTAGTTTTTTAAGGAACCTCCATGCAGTTCTCCATAGTGGCTTTAACAATTTGTATTCCCACCAACAGTGCAAGAGGGTTCCCTTTGCTCCACACCCTCTCCAGCATTTGTTGTTTGTAGATTTTCTAATGATGCGCATTCTAACTGGTGTGAGGTGATACCTCATTGTAGTTTTAATTTGCATTTCTCTAATAATTAGTGATGTTGAGCAGCTTTTCATGTGCTTCTTGGCCATATGTATGTCTTCTTTGGAGAAATGTCTATGTAGGTCTTCTTCCCATTTTTTGATTGGGTTGTTGTTTTTTTTTAATATTGAGCTTCATGAGCTGTTTATATATTTTGGAGATTAATCCTTTGCCTGTTGATTCGTTTGCAAATATTTTCTCCCATTCTGAGGGTTGTCTTTTTGTCTTGTTTATGGTTTCCTTTGCTGTGGAAAAGCTTTTAAGTTTCATTAGGTTCCATTTGATTATTTTTGTTTTTATTTCTATTACTCTAGGAGGTGGATCAAAAAAGATCTTGCTGTGATTTATGTCAAAGAGTGTTCTTCCTATGTTTTCCTCTAAGAGTTTTACAGTGTCCGGTTTTACATTTAGGCCTCTAATCCATTTTTAAGTTTATTTTTGTGTATGGTGTTAGGGAGTGTTCTAATTTCATTCTTTTATATGTAGCTGTACAGTTTTCCCAGCACCACTTATTGAAGAGACTGTCTTTTCTCCACTGTATATCCTTGCTTCCTTTGTCATACATTAGTTGACCATAGGTTTGTGGGTTTATCTCTGGGCTTTCTACGCTGTTTCACTGATCTATATTTCTGTTTTTGTGTCAGTACCATATTGCCTTGATTACTGTAGCTTTGTAGTATAGTCTGAAGTCTGGGAGTTGGATTCCTCCAGCTCCGTTTTTTTCCCTGAAGACTGCTTTGGCTATTTGGGGTCTTCTGTGTCTCCATACAAATTTTAAGATTTTTTGTTCTAGTTTTGTAAAAATTGCCATTGGTAATTTGATAAGGATTGCATTGAATCTGTAGATTGCTTTGGGTAGTATATTCATGTTCACTGTATTGATTCTTCCAATCCAAGAACATGGTATACCTCTCCATCTGTTTGTAGCATCTTTAATTTCTTTCATCAGTGTCTTATAGTTTTCTGCATACAGGTTTTTTGTCTCACTAAGTAGGTTTATTCCTAGGTATTTTATTCTTTTTGTTGCAATGGTAAAAGGGAGTGTTTCCTTAATTTCTCTTTCCGATTTTTCATTAGTGCATAGGAATGCAAGAGATTTCTGTGCATTAATTTTGTATCCTGCAACTTTACCAAATTCATTGATTAGCTCTGGTAATTATCTGGTGGCATCTTTAGGATTCTCTATGTATAGTATCATGTCATCTGCAAACAGTGACAGTTGTACTTCTTCTTTTCCAATTTGTATTCCTTTTATTTCTTTTTCTTTTCTGATTGCCGTGGCTAGGACTTCCAAAACTATGTTGAATAATAGTGGTGAGAGTGGACATCCTTGTCTTGTTCCTGATCTTAGAGGAAATGCTTTCAGTTTTTCACCATTGAGAATGATGTTTGCTGAGGGTTTGTCGTAAATGGCCTTTATTATGTTGAGGTAGGTTCCCTCTATGCCCACTTTCTGGAGAGTTTTTATCATAAATTGGTGTTGAATTTTGTCGAAAGCTTTTTCTGCATCTATTGAGATGATCATATGGTTTTTATTCTTCAATTTGTTAATATGGTGTATCACATTGATTGATTTGCATATATTGAAAAATCCTTGCATCCCTGGGATAAATCCCACTTGATCATGGTGTATGATCCTTTTAACGTGTTGTTGGATTCTGTTTGCTAGTATTTTGTTGAGGGTTTTTGCATCTATATTCATCAGTGATATTGGTCTGTAATTTTCTTTTCTTGTAGTACGTTTGTCTGGTTTTGGTATCAGGGTGATGGTGGCCTCATAGAATGAGTTTGGGAGTGTTCCTTCCTCTGCAATTTTTTGGAAGAGTTTGAGAAGGATGGGTGTTATCTCTTTTCTAAATGTTTGGTAGAATTCACCTGTGAAGCCATCTGGTCCTGGCCTTTTGTTTGTTGGAAGATTTTTAATCACAGTCTCACTTTCAGTGTTTGTGATTGGTCTGTTCATATTTTCTATTTCTTCCTGCTTCAGTTTTGGAAGGTTATACCTTTCAAAGAATTTGTCCATTTCTTCCAGGTTGTCCACTTTATTAGCATAGAGTTGCTTGTATTAGTCTCTTAGGATGCTTTGTATTTCTGGGGTGTCTGTTGTAACTTCTCCTTTTTCATTTCTAACTTTATTGACCTGAGTCCTCTCCCTCTTTTTCTTGATGAGCCTGGCTAATTATTTCTCAATTTTGTTTATCTTCTCAAAGAACCAGCTTTTAGTTTTATTGATCTTTGCTATTGTTTTCTTTGTTTCTATTTCATTTATTTCTGCTCTGGTCTTTATGATTTCTTTCCTTCTACTAACTTTGGTGTTTTGTTTGTTCTTCTTTCTCTAGTTCCTTTAGGTGTAAATTTAGATTGTTTATTTGAGATTTTCTTGTTTCTTGAGATAGGCTTGCATTGTTATAAACTTCCCTCTTGGAACTGCTTTTGCTGCATCCCATAGGTTTTGGATTGTCGTGTTTTCGTTGTCATTTGTCTCTAGGTATTTTTCGATTTCCTCTTTGATTTCTTCAGTGATCTCTTGGTTATTTAGTAATGTATTGTTTAGCCTCCATGTGTTTGTGTTTTTTACTTTTTTTCCCCTGTAATTCGTTTCTAATCTCATAGCATTGTGGTCAGAAAAGATGCTTGATATGATTTCAATTTTCTTAAATTTACTGAGGCTTGATTTGTGACCCAAGATGTGATCTATCCTGGAGAATGTTCTGTGTGCACTTGAGAAGAAAGTGTAATCTGCTGTTTTTGGATGGAATGTCCTATAAATATCAGTTACATCTAGCTGGTCTGTTGTGTCATTTAAAGCTTGTGTTTCCTTATTAATTTTCTGTTTGGATGATCTATCCATTGGTGTCAGTGAGCTGTTAAAATCCCCCACTACTACTGTGTTACTGTCGATTTCCTCTTTTATAGCTGTTAGCAGTTTCCCTATGTATCGAGGTGCTCCTATGTTGGGTGCATATATATTCATAATTGTTATATCTTCTTCTTGGATTGGTCCCTTGATCATTATGTAGTGTCCTTCCTTGTCTCTTGTAACATTCTTTATTTTAAAGCCTATTTTATCTGATATGAGTATTGCTACTCCAGGTTTCTTTTGATTTCCATTTGCATGGAATATCTTTTTCCATCCTCTCACTTTCAGTCTGTATGTGTCCCTAGGTCTGAAGTGGGTCTCTTGTAGACAGCATATATATGGGTCTTGTTTTTGTATCCATTTAGCCAGCCTGTGTCTTTTGGTTGGAGCATTTAATCCATTCACGTTTAAGGTAATTATCGATATGTATGTTCCTATTACCATTTTCTTAATTGTTATGGGTTTCTTTTTGTAGGTCCTTCTCTTCTCTTGTGTTTCCCAGTTAGAGAAGTTCCTTTAGCATTTGTTCTATAGCTGGTTTTGTGGTGCTGAATTCTGTTAGCTTTTGCTTGTCTGTAAAGCTTTTGATTTCTCTGTCGAATCTGAATGAGATCCTTGCTGGCTAGAGTAATCTTGATTGTAGGTTCTTCTCTTTCATCACTTTAAATATCTCATGTCACTCCCTTCTGGCTTGTAAAGTTTCTGCTGAGAAATCAGCTGTTAACCTTATGGGATTTCCCTTGTATGTTATTTGTCATTTTTCCCTTGTTGCTTTCAATAATTTTTCTTTGTCTTTAATTTTTGCCACTTTGATTACTATGTGTCTCGGCATGTTTCTCCTTGGGTTTATCCTGCCTGGGACTCTCTGCGCTTCCTGGACTTGGGTGGCTATTTCCTTTCCTATGTTAGGGAACTTTTTGACTCTAATCTCTTCAAATATTTTCTCGGGTCCTATCTCTCTCTCTTCTCCTTCTGGGACCTCTATAATGCGAATGTTGGTGCATTTAATGTTGTCCCAGAGGCCCCCTAGGCTGTCTTCATTTCTTTTCATTCTTTTTTCTTTACTCTGTTCTGCGGCAGTGAATTCCACCATTCTGTCTTCCAGCTCACTTCTCCGTTCTTCTGACTCAGTTATTCTGTTATTGATTCCTTCTAGTGTGTTTTTCATTTCAGTTATTGTATTGTTCATCTCTGTTTGTTTGTTCTTTAATTCTTCTAGGTCTTTGTAAAACATTTCTTGCATCTTCTCGATCTTTGCCTCCATTCTTTTTCCGAATTCCTGGATCACCTTCACTATCATTATTCTGAATTCTTTTTCTGGAAGGTTTCCTATCTCCACTTCATTTAGTTGTTTTTCTGGGGTTTTATCTTGTTCCTTCATCTGGTACATAGCCTTCTGCCTTTTCATCTTGTCTATCTTTCTGTGAATGTGGTTTTTGTTCCACAGGCTGCAGGATTGTAGTTCTTCTTGCTTCTGCTGTCTGCCCTCTGGTGGATGAGGCTATCTAAGAAGCTTGTGCCTGCGGTCATTCTTTTAAATGAGAAGATTAGTGAAGTACAAATTAGTCTGTAGATATATTTTCTTCTCAGGTTTTATTACTCATCTCTAGGCTTGTATCTTTAAATAAGTTTTGCCCTATAATCAGTGGCCTTAATTTGAAGTGAACAGTGATGATGACCGAATTTCTCACATAAGAGTTATTTGGTGATTTGGTATTTTAATGTTATATCCTCAAGTCTACCCATGGGTATCACCCTCAGGTTAGGGTTTCTTCCTACAAACCCCCATGATTCCTCAAGGTTTTTTAGCGATATCAATATTGTACCCATTCTCTCTGAGGATGGCAAAGTTAGAGTCAAAGGGAAGAAATCCTAAGGATAGCACTTCAGGTGCCAGGAGAAACAGATAGAGTCACAATTTTGGTTCGGTTAGAGGAGCTCATTCAATGCTTCTCAGAGAGCATCAGCCAATATCTCCCACCTGAGCAGTAGTGTCAACTTTGCCAAGAATAGCCTGTTTGTCTATAATTGAACTAAATTCCTGCTGCTGAAATGTAAGCCCAATTCTTGTTCTGTCCTAATTACTTAAACAAATAACTCAGGTCCTATAATATCAGTTAAGCTGCAATACATGTTGGTAGGTGAGCAATACATGAATTAATAAAAGAGGACACATTTTAAGCAGCAATTTCATAGCTGCAGATAATGATATTAATAAAAATGAATAATCAAATGTCCAGTTCCATTTTAAATAGGTATCATAGGCTGAAGCCCACTAACTATGCATCAAAGCAAACAGACACAAGCAAATTACTCATAGCAAAGGTGTGCCAAAGTTATTTTATTAGCACCTGGTAGGCTTTTTGATTATGGTAGCATATATAAGGGTTTGCTATTAATATGGATATTAATTTTGGCATTAATTAATGAATAAAATTAGTAGAGTACTTTGGGATATTATATTTTTTTAAAAAAGGGAGAGAGGGAAGTAAAAATTGGTTCATATTCTTGAAGTGAACAGAAGAGAAAGAGCTTATTCAATGAGCTTCTGTCACATAGACAGCTTGTAACAACGTGTAAATATGTAATATGCTCTCCCTGGATGTAGCTCCAGAAATAATTCTCCACTGATGAGCCTCCCATGGCCCTGAAGAGAAACCTGTTTCTTTAATGTGCTGAGCATAGTCGACAAGGCGGAAGGTCAATTTTGATTTGTGACTTTGAGGCTCCTGCCAACTGAATTCATAACAAGGCTGGTTTATTACATCGTGGGGAGTAATTCCTGGTGACAGACTATTTTCAAGTACCAATTCATTTATATCCAGCGTTCAGGGTCTCTCATTAAGGAAGGGCATATCATGGTTCCCAACCTAGGAATTATGCTTATTGGGACATCCTTATTATGCCACCTTTTACCCAGTGAGTCAAAGAAAAACTAATATCACACCTCAAATGCATGACAGAGTTTCAGCAAGCAAGTCATTCAGATGGGAAGAATTATTAAAGTCTTCAAGTCTCCTTCTATAGGAATATGGCAATGATGCCACAAATTCTCACTAGGAAATGAGGCTTCAATTCAATGAGGTAAGACTTCCTTGAATCCCTCTCTGAAACTGATTAGCAGAGTCTTCTCTGGGGAAAAGATCAATGAAATAATTTCTCCAAAAAGTTAAATGCAAGACAAAGTATATTTTGGGGGAGAGGGAGGAAGGTGAAACTATTTTTCAGAACAGTCAGAGAGTAGTGTATGGCGGGGAGGACAGTACTATTGTTTGGTTCCTTCCTACCAGTGAATTAGCACCTACAAGCTATTTTAAGGTCTCCTTGGCTTTAGAGGCTGGATTAGCCAATCACATTCATACCAAAGCAATTAACCAGTAATGGAAAGTATGGCTTCTATCCAGCTGGCTGTTCATTCTAAAATTGATTGGCCTGTGATCTGACTCAACTAGTCAATTCTGAAAAAGAACTTCACATGGGTGTTCCATACTGGCAAATGGAGTCTGCGTAAAAATCCCCATGGAATGAATAAATGCTAGTTTCAACTGAACAAGCTTTTTAATTTGAAAGCCAGTCTTCCAAATAAATGCTAAATTAACTATAAAATTACTTTATTCTGAACCTAGCTGAAGCTACATGTAGGGGTGCTCTAATAATTGCTCAATAGTTGAAAAAGCTATTAATATTCATAAATAACTTCCACCTACATGCCACCCATGCCAAAAGGTCTTATACAATGGTTGTATGTGTGGGGTGGAGGTCAGAAAACCTCATGAAGTTTGGTTTGGAAAATGGGCTGGAGAATGATTTTATTAACCTTTAGTGCTTGTAAAACTCTTACCCAGTTCCTCGTTCATGACTGATTATGAATCAATTTGGTTGTGTTAATAGACCTGTTGCCCTTTTCTTCTCATTGCTAAGCATTAATCAGTTACCAGAAAGGCAGACTGGGAAAGAGGTGGTTGTTAGCCAGGGTTAAAGATTCAGTGGTAATTGAAGTGAATGGAGAAAAAGAATTTGAGAGAAAAAGGACAAGGCCAAAGTATTTGAAAAGCTAAAGCATCGTGTCAATTTCTCTTTCTTTGCGAGGTTTAGGTTTTCATGTCATATTATTTCCAGGATCCTAAATCCTGCTGGATTAAAAGAGAGAGGAAAGAAGGAAACAAAGAGGACAAGGAGGAAAGAGAGAGACAGAGCCAGTACACTTGCAGACCCTGTTTGGTAACAGTATATCAGAATGAAGATGCAACTCCATGGATTATGTGACTTGAGTAGCCTCTTCATCTAACACATGGGTGAGCACCAGGGAATGTTGTATTTAATTGCCAAGAATAGAGAAGGAGAAAAGTCGAAATGGCCCAAAGAACATAGCAGCAGGAGGAGGCCATAACATCTGTCTTTCTCTGCAAATGGACCTGACAATACATCAGCATAAAGCTACAATTTTTTCTTCTACCCACTTAGGTAAGACTGACAAATAAAACTAGCATAAACCTTCAAAACTGGGCGGCAAACAGTTATCTAATTAAGGCAAAGCCCGTTAACTTGCTATCATCATCTGGCTGAACACTGTGCTGTGAATAAATTAAACATGGATTCAGAAACATTCTGGCTGTTGCTGGTTGACATGCAATATAACAGTACGAACACAACCGATCATTCACATGCAGAAATGATGGGGCAGAAAGGAGGAGGAAAGAGAAAAACTACCCTCAGACACTCAGACACTGGTGCAGCTGTAACTGAAAGCCTCATAAACAGTTCTTAAAATGCCATAAAGAGTTGGAACATCAACTCTATAGATCATATTTCTCTGGATCTCCAAGACCAAAACAGACATCAAAGGCTTCATGAAATCAATGCATCTGACAAGGTGCTCTTGGCTGGCACCTGGAGACCATTTCTCCCATCACTCCTGGAGCCTGCAGAGCTGGTCCAAGCCAGGAACCCTTTTGACTTCTATGAGCCAAGAAGGATGAAAAGACCACCTGCCCTTGAATAGAGGAGGTCTGGGGCCAAGCCTGGGGCACATTTACCAACTGGGCTGGAGTCTTCTTACTTCCCACATCCCAAACTGGCCACTGGTCAGTACAGTAATCCTTTGAAAAATGCCTTGAGAATTGGTACCAATTAGATTTTCCAAAAGTAACTGAGAAAATGGTTAGAATCAGAGAGCAAGATAAAATCTGTAACATGTCTCACATTGTAAAACCATTCAGGGCTGGTATATGGGTTCTGTGTGTGGCCTGCCTTAAATCTTTCTGGAAAAGTTAGTGAATAACAAAATAAATACATAATTTGTCTAAAACCAAACTCATTCTCCCTTAATTTTCCTAATTTTTCAATCATCCAAGGTCTGAGTCATCCTCTTCTCCTTTTGTCTTCTTTTCACCAGGTAACAAAATCCAGTGTATACCTTTAAATAGAGCAGAATCTCAGTATGTGTTTAATGAAACAGATGAATGAAAGAATGAATGAATGCTAGTACTTTGTTCAAAAACAGAAAAAGAAAAATTATATTTACCTTCCAAACTCCTTAGCCTGACATTCAGATTCTTCTTAACCTCATATTTTTAACTTTAATGCTTCCCTAAAAGAATCTTCCATTTCAGCCAGATCCAGAATGCCACACATACACACTTTATCCTCTCTGTTCCTGTAAAACTCCTCTAGCACATCAGGGATCCTATTTCATGAGATTTTCCAGGACATTTTCCATACACGTCTTCCTCTCTGAACTCCTCCAATATGTATTGTCTCCACTTTCATGTTATATTTTGACATTGACTCCATGGCATCCTGCATATTATTTTATCTATTATCTTTTAACTCTTTATGTTTTCCCCTATTCTCCTCAAATGTGCTAATATTCTTATAAATAGAAAAAGATATTACATTTACTGATATCCTCATAGCAATTTGCATTAATGCCTTACATATCAGAGCTCAGAAAAAATTTTTTAAATGAGTGACTAAACAAGATTGTACTGAGATTATAAAGCAGAAATCTTAGAGCATAGGCCCTGGTCTAATTTCAAGATAACTTTCTAATTTTCTAAACTATATGCAGATTTTTCTATTATTATCAGTGACACCATAGAGTTTCATGTTCAAAGAATAAAACATATTATTTCTGTTTGTGGCTTAGTTTGGCTTGCCCAAAAGCAGATGCTGAGCCTAAGATTTTAATGCAAGTAGTTTATTTGAGAGGTGATCCCAGAAGCACCAGTAGGATATTGGGCAAGTGACACAGGGAAGGGAAAGAAGCCTATGCAAGGCTTAATGAGCAGGATATCATTGTGAGACTTGGGGCTCTATCCCACTGAGACCATCTGGGATATAATATTGAATATGTCTCAGAGCTGTTTCACCAGGGGTTTAGGAGGCTGGGATATTTATTTACCAACTTCTTTTTGTTACTGGTTAAGCCTCTGCCTGCACTTCACCCTTCAATCAACCTTTTATTAAAAAGCCTTGCATTTAGAAGCCATTGGTAGGCACAGGAATGGGGAGTGCCAAGGACACCAACGGTGTCTGCTATACCATATATCTCAAAGCATAATTATAAGCCTTACCAGAGGAATGGTATTGACACCAAATACTTTTATAAATTTAATCCTAAAAGAGATGTCATTGGCATTCTTTGGAGAACTACACAAGAGAGCAACAATGTAGTAAGTATGTCTACATACAGAAATGGTACCCTGAAAACAAACTGAAAGAAAAGAAAATGATTCTGCCCTATGGCACCCCATCCTTTCTTCCAACTTCAAATCTGCCCTTGGTCTTAGCTTGATTGCCCCAGGATCAAGATGTTGAGGAGCCTGGTGAAAGCAGGGACAAAGGACAGCCTGGGAAGACTCCGTATAAAAAAACTGATGCAAGGAGAGCAGAAAACCTGCTGATTTTCTTTGCAAGTTGCAATTGATAGGAAATTAACATTTATAGCATCTTAGGCACAAAAGCTTCAAGCCAGGTGGTAGTCATGTTATCTCTAGACAAGCTTCTACACTCCATTTTTCAAAGGTCTCTAAGATAAAAGAACGTGGAATTGTAATTAGCAAGTTTCAATTGACAGAGAATTAAAATTTAACCTTCTATTCATCAATAATTTAAAGATGAAGTTCCTTTGGGCAGTGCTTAGGAAAGGTGGCCGTCAGGAGAGGGGCTGCTAGTTTACACATACCTCACCGACAACACTGTCAAAGCAGGATGCAAGTTTCTTGCAAAGAAAGAAACTTCGGGTCTCTCCAGCAGTAAAGAGAGAGGCTAATTTACCGTTTTCCCATTTAACTCTCGTCTTCCTGAGAATGCTTTACTTGCTAAGATTTTCTATAGAAGTTCCTTATCAGTGACACATTTTCTATATGCAGGTCTCTTGAATCTTTGGGCTGCCTCTAATGCCTACACACAGATCCTCCTCCATGAGAAAAGTAGAGAGGGGTAGCCACAATTGATTCCCTCCTCTTTGTTCATGGGATTCACCAGATGGAGAAGAAGAGAGAGAAGAGGGACAGTAGGAAGAGGGGAAAGGAGATGGGTTGCAGCACAGACTGTGGGGAGGATGCAAGCAGAAAAATGGAGGAAGAGGAATAGGAGGTCAACTAGCAAAGCTGGAGCTGGAGTCTCCTGCTGCCTCTATGCCAAATTAATGAGACCCTGGAGTCAACTCTGTGTCCTCATCTCTGGTCTAGAGGAGGCCTCCACATCAGGAGAAGATCCTCTGTGTGCACACTTCTGATGAAATAAATGGAATCTGGAAAAACACCATTCTTTTGGTACATTTTGAACAAAGAGTCCTCCTCTAGGGGGGACTTCATAAGATACTGAAGGCTCAAGGATTCCAAACACCTTAAGGTATCCTGAGACATCTCAGTTAAAAGCAGAAATGTAAATCTAAATTTGTTTTAATATTTTTTGGCTCCTGAGATACCCATGTGGAATATTTTGAAAGCTAGTGAATTGCTTGACAGAAGAAAGGTATGTATAGAATATTTGCCCTATGATGATCTTTGGAGAATGTTATAAAGATCTCTGCTTGAGGGGGAAAATGGCGGGATTGTATTTACAACTCAATTTGATAGACCTCCACGTACCTATTGTTGCAAAAGTAAGCACAAACATCACTGATGCCAGCAAGATCAGAGTCTAGCAGAAAAGATGAGTATAGACCACTGAGATAATAAAGGTGGCATGCCCCAAATGCTTATGCAGGGAGGAAAAAGCACTGCTTTGCCAAAGACATTTGAGAGAAGTACCTCAGAAGAATAGAGTGATTATTTTGTCAGGTAGTCCTGGCCTCTGCTTATTTTCCACTGGGTGTCAACCCCAAATCCTTGTTATCAACAAAGGACCAGATGAACTCACCTAACGAAAGACATTGGAGGGAGTCTGCGCCCTAGGAACTGGCTCTCCATGGGGGTTCTTCCTTTTTTCACATTTGTCACTTTACTCTAGAGCCTTCAGATAGCAATTTTCCTTAAACAGTATAATCAATTGATTCACTGAACAGTGAGATAAAATATCATCTTGTAGGTTTGGAGGCTTCCCAACACCTGCCTGACACTTGGACACTTGGAGTATAATATTTACCCAGTTTTCCAATGAAGACAATTTTGTGGCTATGTTGAGCAACAGTGATATCTTGATTGCCACACTGTCAGCCAAATCCTGCTTACCTCTCACAGGGATTATGTTCCTTATTGAAATATAACCAATACCCCAGGTACTGTTGCCTGAAGGAGGAGTTTGATGGGAAGATCAAACTGAGCTGCCCTGATTTTATCTCCCAAGTTTGTCCTTCCCTTGGTGTTCTCTTCTTTCTAATTTCGCAGCTGTTGTCTCCTGTTGAATCGTTTGTACGAGTTTGGACATGACCACCTTCCTTTGGTTCTCTTTAGCACTGTACCATCAAGATTTCAAAAGTGCAGAATTTTACTAAATACTAAGGAAGAGCAAATGGGAAATGATTTAAGAAAAAATCTGTATACATAAAATGTAACTGATTAGATTTTCACCAAATTTAGAAGGCATGCTTGCAATGGTCTAAACTTTATAAATAGAGGCTATAAGGTTTTCATCAAGGGCAGCACCTAAAATAAGTAGGCAATGATGTCTCAGATGAGGTGAAACCAAGTCCAAGAGTCCTGTGTAACTGCTGATAAGGAGACATGCCATAGATTACAGAGCAAACAGAACAAACAACAACAAAAATAGTGTCAAATATGACCTCCAAATGAAAACTCTCAAGAGCACACATACAAGCCAGTGATACACACTCAAGCTGCTTCCCACACACAGCATCTCTGTGCAGTCTACTTCAAGGTCAGTGTGGGCAGAGGCATATTTATTTAAACAATGGTTAATGATTTTCTTGAACAATGCTGGCCAGCCCAGCTAGTAACAGAAATTTAAAAGCATTTGCACTTAAAGGAACATACATCTCAGGCTCCCATAGCTAACTCCAGTCTCAAAAACCCTGGGCCATTCCATTCTTTTTTGCCAGAGAGTCTATCAATATTCTTACGCCAAAGAACCGATACAAGTGTCACAGACTCTTGGCTGGATATTTTGCTACTATGCTCACTATTTTCTATTTTCTTTTCTCTGCCACATGGGAACTAGTCTACTAGATATCCTTATTCTTTCATAAGCATGTCCCCTCATCCAGCCACTCACCTGGGGTATGTCCATTTGGTTTTGCTTCTGTTGTATGACATAAGCATAGACAATTCAAATTCTGGCTCAATGACTCATTAGAACTATGTATCTTGGGCAGATTTTTTAACTTTCTTAATATCTTTGCCTCGTCTTTAAAATGGGGCTAATAAGTATCTTACACTGCAGTTTTGAGAAATAAATGAGTTACTTATGTTTAACAGAGACTCCATCATAGCACCCAGCATGTGGTAGGTGCTAAATATATTTCTTCAATGGAACACAGATGCTTTTCTGCACAGAATTGTATAACCCCAGGTTCTAAGGACAGGAAAATAAGTTCACGTGTAGGAAATTTTTGTCTCAGTCACTTTTCCTCAGAGAGGCACATCCACTGAATTGCCCAGAGTCATTCAGCTGGTCTCTGGTTTCTAGAGACCAGCATCACATTTCCTGACTCACTCTATGTGCTGATGTTGGCAATGGGAAAATTCAGTCATAACACGCAGGGCTTGGTTTGATTATGTGTCCTTTTAGATTTTATCCAAAACAATGATCATGACTTCTAGGCTTCTATGTTCCATATTCCAAATAACTAAATCTGCACAAGTTATTTCCATTGACAAGAGAAAAATATCTTTATTGGAATGGGTTTAGACTTTCCAGGCATCTGCTCAATCACATACAAGAACACCTCATAATACCAGCACTCCTTTGAAAGCTAGAAACAGATCACAAGGTATACTGGGTTAGATAATGTACTCTCCCAAATTCATGTTTACTCTGAACCTCAGAATGTGACCTTATTTGAAAATAGGGTGTTTGCAGATGTAAATCATTAAGTTAAGGTGACATCACACTGGATTAGAGTGAACTTAAATCCATGACTGGTGTCCTTATAAGAAGACCATGTGAAGACACAGAGACACACGCAAAGGGAAGAAGTTTATGAGGTGATGGACTCAGAGATTTGAGTGATGTGTCTACAAGTCAAGGAACACCAAGGTTCTTCAACAACCACCAGAATATAGGAGAAAGATATGGAAAAGATTCTCCCTCAGAACCTCCAGAAGGAACCAAACCTACCCACAACTTGGTTTTAGGTTTCTAGCCTACAGAACTGGGAAAGAATAAATTTCTGTTGTTTTAAGCCACTCAGTTTGTGGTAATTTTTTACAGCAGCCCTAGGAATCTAATATATGAAGGATTTCATCTTTCTTCATTTTTCCATTGACTTGACTCCCTCTTTCCCAATATCCACAGCCTAAACCATCATTTTCTCAGTTTGAATATGACTGAAAACTGCAAGGGACATCAAATAAGGATGCCCAGTCAGGCTCTTCCAGAAGGACAATGAGATCAGATGTCAGGCAGGAGTAAAGGGACAAGCCTTAACCACAAAGGCAATGGCTGAACAGCACTGGAGAAGCTGAAAACAGAAGAGAAAAGAAATAGAACTCTGATGGAAAGAGGAAATGAGAAGGAGAAAAGTTAGATGTAGAGCCATGTGGATTGAAGTACAGGAACACAGACTCCAGAAAATAAAACAAAGTATAAAAGGACATAATCCTGCCATATGAGAGTTCATGCATTCTAAAAAGATACAATGCCTATCTTAAAATATCTGCTCATATTTTTAGAATATTTGTTTTTAGCAGATTCTCAAAAACCTTTTGAATCATTATCAATCCTGTAATAAGCTCACAAGGGGAATTTCAGGAACTATATTGCCTCTACCACATTTTCAAGTATGGCAATGCAGGTCCTGAGAGAAAGAGAAACATAAGGTTACTGTTCCATATCATCATTTTTTTAAATAGTACATGTGAAAATTTGTTGCAAACTATAAAAACATTTAAAATATAAGATATTACTACTGCTACTGCCTAGTCCTTTATTCCTAGGTAACTAGGCAGCATGGTACATGGTACATGGAGTCTAGAGTCAGGGAAATAGAGATTCAAATCCTACTGTACACTTATTAAGCTATGTAGAGTGGCATAAATAGAATTGGTAAGTGCTGAGGGAGAGTGGTTCGATTTTATATGGGATGGTCGGGGAAAGCCTCACAAGGAAAGCAATATTTGAGTAGAGATCTGAAGGAACTATAGGATTTATCCCTGTAGCTAGATAATAGGCAGTTGTTTATTATTCTCAATAATTCTAGAATTCTCCTGGCATCATAGGTTCTGTCTAGTTTTGTGGAAGCTGTCTGAATTCTGTGTATGATCTTTGTACATAGTTACATAGCAAACAAAAACATAGCTATCCATTAAAACCTATTGTTCCAAAAACATTCTATGTTTTCTAAGTATGAAATACAGTATGCAATTGCTGATTTTTTTCTAAAAGAGATAAGTTCAGGATGGAAAGACCCTCATAAGGATAAATGAAAAATAAAATGCCCATTCATGTTGAAAAAAGAAGTCCTCAAACTCTGCAGTTATCCATTTTATTAAGGAAGATCACTTTTCTGTTGTCTTCTTACACTTTTTAGAGTGGATGGTGTATTATGAGAGCACATTAGCACTAATGAGAAAATGCACATACCCAGCACATACAAATCAATAGGACACAAGAACTTTCTGCAAAAATACATTTGGGGAATGCTTTTGCCATTTCAGAAGCATGAAAGTAAGTCAAGCCAATATAAATACTTGAAATATATAATTCAATTTCATTGGATTACCAACTTAAGGGCCTACTGACAATTGTACAGCCTGGTAACCACCCTTGTCTGCCCATCAGACAGCCATTAGAAAGTGAATGGCATGAAACTCTGTCTGAGAACACTAGGCTTTTTTTAATGATAAGAAAATTAAATGCAACTATGACAGTAGCCTACTAATAATAGAGGGAGATATTTATACATTTAAGTGACTGTGGTGGATGTAGTCAGCTATCTACGTGAAGCTCATGCACCTGGGAGTTGGCAAGTCACTCAGAGAAACAGACACGAGGGTCTTGGTCAAGGGAGTGCCCAGTCTCCTCTCAGATGACTGGAAACCAGGAGGGTGCCTTCTCTGGTACAGACTATTCCTGGGGAACTTGTATTTGTTCCTGAGTATAGTACAGGCAGGACATTGATACCCAAGCTGACTGTGTTCAAGTAACCTTTGATCCCAGAAAAGTATGACTATATTCAAAGTGGTGTCCTTTAAAGTAAGTCACATAAATTCCTTTTGCTTATTTTTGTTTCAGAACACTCTCATGGAACTAGGTCTCTTAGGAGGCACATGAAAGCTCATAATATAACAGGTTACACCTTGGGACAGGGCAATGGAGGGAAAGGAAATGCAAGAAGACTGGGTCTCCCCCATCCTCTGTGGACCATTGTGTTTCAGCTCCCTCTCCCTGCCTGCCATGATGTTCTGTAGTTCTAAGAAAGAAAACAGTTCATAAACCACAGAAATGTAAGGCTCTTTGTATATGGATGCGAAGAAAAACTGTGTAGCTATATGAGTGGAAAGAACCAACAGAAGCAGCAAATTTAACTTAGGAAAGAATCAACCATCATTATATACAATGTGTTTGAGACACAACAATGATTTTAAAAGGGAGAGAACAAATGTGAATTGTCACTGGAATGATGTTTAACCAGCATGCATAAATTGTTTTTCCTCCTGCCTCTCCCCATTCTACATAACATCCATGGTGGTAAAGATGAGCTTTGTCAGAGGTGACAGGGTAGAGGGTGGTCAGTGTCATATTTTAGAAAACAGATTCAGATACGACCCAAGTAGATGAAGCTTTAGGGATTTAATCTTTAAAGAACTGAATATAGAAGGATAAAAAACACAGTGAACAGCCTGAGAATCTCCAGCGGAAATTATAGGTTAGAAACTGAAACTATAAAGTTGAAAATAAAACCGGAAGTAATAAAAATGTAATTCTGGGTAGTAAGAGAGAGGAAGCAATGTGATCAGGATGAATAAGAAATATAAACAGTCATTTACCTCGAAGAGTAAAAGTTTTTCAGTGACAAGGAAAGTTGGAGCAAATATTATGAGGTCTAATAATTTTCACTTAGTAAATATTAATTGAATGCCAATCCTGTGCCAGGCACTGAGCTAATTTCTGGGAATAAGTGGTGGACAAAACAGTGGATTTAAAGCAAATAGTCAGGGCCGAGGGTCGGGTCATTTCAGAGCAATGCTGAACTCCCCCGAAAATCAGAATGCTTTTCTTTGTACTGTGAGGCCAGAAAAAGCTAAAGCTGGAAGAATGGGCTCAAGTGAAAACCCAGGGTTCCGAAGAAGAACATCCAAAGGCATCTACATAAATTGCATTTATTTCAGGAGCTATACACACATTTCACAGGGAAAGTACCCCATAAGACCCTGTAAGATAATTTACACAGAAACATTGGGTGGTATTATGCAGACATATGCAACATACACCACATTTTAGCTGTTCACAAAAAAAAGGTATATTTATATTTTTTCAGTGTCTGTCCTACAACTTATTTCCTTATGAAAAGCATCGTTTGTTTAGACGTTTCCATAGAGTATTGCTTGATTTTTTTCTTTCTTTTATATTATTTTTTCCTAAGAAAAATATTTCCCTTAAATGCCAAGTACTTTTTCAAATGGTTAAATAGAAGAACAGTAAAGTTATTGATTAAATGTTCTCTTCTCTTTCTGAGTCTCTTCACTTAGGTTCAAGGCTATAAAGAAAATATGGCTTAAGAAGACAAATGACAAAAATACATTTGCAGCCACTTTCATGTTTGAACAGGTTAGGAGGATTTTGTGTCTTGATTCTTCCAAATGTAAATGGCATTCAGACTAGACAAAAGCAAAAAAAAATAGTCTCCAGGATTTCAGAAATGCTGTAAAAAGATCACCCACATCAATGTGGCAGAGTAGCTTGCTTAAAAGCCCTTCCATTAGATTCCACTGCTATAAATGGAGGTGAGAAATCAATCACCACAACCTGGGACCAGAAATAATGTCACAATGAATAAATACTATAAGTCTAGCTTGATCTCGATAATTTTGAAAGAATGGTAAATTCATTTAAATGAATGGAGCATGTCCAATTAGCATCACAACTCAAGCCCTTTTAACACACCAATGTCAAGTTAATATTCCTAAAATACCACCTTTGTAAGGTCAATAACAAAATCTCATAGCCCTGTCTTCAAGACTGCCAACTGGTTAGATGGCCTTGTCTCTTACTGCTTCCTAATACATTCCACTGCATTCAATCAGATACTCCCCACTACAGTTTCTCAGTCTACCATTATTTTTTTCTCTGCCAACATCTTCAGTCAGCACTCTCAATCCACCTGTCAGATCCTGACCTCTTCCTAGCGACTTCTTTTGTTCCCAACTTAAGGCTTACCTCCAAGTATACAATCAAGCAAGTGGCAAGTATTGACTGAGCATCTTTTCTGTGCCTATCATCGGGCTAAAGTGTCATGGAGGAGAAAGGAAGGAGGAATGATTAGATACATAAACATGAATCTCTGTAAGGTGCTAATGCTGAAGGTCAAGGCATAGTTTGAAGAAACAATCCCAGGTCAAGGTCATATGTAAGAAAGAGCTTAATTGTGCAATGCAAAGAGAAAAGGAACTACAATTTTGAAGACTTAATTAGCTTATATTTTCCAACAAGATATGTCTACATAAAATATATCATAATGGTCCTCAGTCTCCTCTAAATGGTGCTTTTATGGGTGCTTTATCTTCCCATTTGTGCTGTAAAATTTTCAGAGATAAAATTTTCATTTTTAGCATTCCAATGCC
This sequence comes from Eschrichtius robustus, assembly GCF_028021215.1. Taxonomy (NCBI): domain Eukaryota; kingdom Metazoa; phylum Chordata; class Mammalia; order Artiodactyla; family Eschrichtiidae; genus Eschrichtius; species Eschrichtius robustus. Next base: position 34,265,769 of record NC_090825.1, read on the forward strand.
TACCACAGTGATGACCACGTTGTTAGTTCTCAATACTGTTGGCTGAATTTTAATATACTTCATATTTGCTCCTGCTGAACTGTACTTAAAACATTGAAAATGTGGGCAAATGTGTCAGGTGCACAGGTAGTACACATGTGTCTTTCATCTTCTGTTAGTTTATATGCTATAGACTGAATGTTTGTGTCCCCACAAAATTTGTATGTTGAAAATTAATCCCCAATGTGATTGGAGGTGGAGTTTTAGGGGGTGATTAGATCATGAGGACAGAGCCCTCATGAGTGGAATTAGTGCCCTTATAAAGAGGCCCCAGAGAGTTCCACTGTGAGGACACAGTGAAAAAACATCCATCATGTAAGAACCAGGAAGCAGCTTCTCACCAGACATCAGATCAACACCTTAATCTTGGACTTCTCAGCCTCCAGAATTGTAAGAAATAAATTTCTATTGTTCTAATCCACCCAGCCTACAATATTTTGTTACAGTGTCCCTAATGGACTAAGACACATAGATCATTAGATTTACTTTTTTTTTAACTTAAAGAAACTTTGGAGTGAGGGCTATGAAATCCCAGCATGGAAATTCCAGGGTTTATTCCAACTCATCAACATTTAGAACAAAGTGCCTCCTGGCACATATGAAAAAAACCAAGCAGTTTATGTATGCTTCTACTTTAATGCCATTGTACTCTGGGTAACCAAGAAATTAAATGTGTTTCCACACAAATAATTCTACCTAGTGAGTCCTCATTACTCTGCAACAATTGAAAGATTCATTGCTATATTTATGACAGATATATAAGATAAAATTTTTATAATGTATTTATAAAATTTTATGTATTTATAAAATATGTATTTTATGTATTTATAAAGTAAAGTTTCATTTGAAATCTTTGATAATTAGATTTTATGTATTATCGTTAACAAGTGGCTTACAGCGCTGGCATCCAAAATAAAGCAAATTTTCCTTTCCACCAACTTGCCTCTTTATTGGCTTTTGAGCGGCGAGCAGCCGGACCCCACTTTCAGCTACAGCAGGAGCATGCTTGTCATATTCAAGGAGTGGCAAGTAGGCCAGGGTGGTGTAGTGGAGTGAGCAAGGGGCAGAATGATACAGAATCGAAGAATAGGAAATGAGGTTAAAGCGGTGTGGGATGGGAGGAGACAAGCATGAAAGGCCTTGTAAGCATTCGAAGGACTTGGACTTTTACTCTAAGTGAGATGGGGAGCCATTGTAGGATGTCGAGAAGAGCAGTGACCTGCTCAAACTTAAATCCTTAAATCCTATAAAGCGTTCTGCATTCTGTAAGTAATTTAGATTTCTTGCTTATGAATGTGTAAAATTATTTTTTTTTAATAAATTTATTTATTTTTGGCTGTGTTGGGTCTTTGTTGCTGTGCACGGGCTTTTCTCTAGTTGCGGCCAGTGGGCTTCTCATTGCGTGGCTTCTCTTGTTGCGGAGCACGGGCTCTAGGCGCGCAGGCTTCAGTAGTTGTGGCTCACGGGCTCCAGAGCGCAGGCTCAGTAGTTGTGGCGCACAGGCTTAGTTGCTCCTCAGCACGTGGGATCTTCCCGGACCAGGGCTCAAACCCGTGTCCCCTGCATTGGCAGGCAGATTCTCAACCACTGCGCCACCAGGGAGGCCCTGTGTAAAATTATTGAAACTATTCTTTGATTGTTTAGGAATTGTCAAGTTTTTTCCTTGTTGCTGTTGTCATTTTGCCTAAATATTTTGTCTTTGATCAAAGGGATTATAACCAGTTCTGGGTTCCATTTTCAGTATATGATTAATTTTTTTATATTTTATCAGCAAATGCACTCAAAATATTCTCAGTAGTATCAAATCTTTGTCCCCTAACAGTTGGTTTGTTATTTTCCGAAAGAACCAAAAGTTGTCTGGACTACACCTACATTGTCCATTTGAAATGGAAAGTCAAATTATATAATACAGTTTGGTATTATATTGGTTTATTGGTAAATAAACTAAGCAAAATATTCCTTCCAGATATTGGAACAGACTTTGCTATATAATCCATAAATTGACTCAACAGACAAAACCAGAAAGGATACATTAGTGTGTTATGCATTGAGAATGAAGAGATTAGGATTCTGTTAGAGAAGCCTGGAGGAACTGTGTAACACACGACTGAAATAATTTCCTTTTTTTCTGTATCCTACAAAAGATCAGGAAATTATCACTCCTACCTCAAAAACCTGTAAAAGAGGAGGAGGAATAATGTGATTTTTTAAAAAGTAATAACTCTCCATTAAATCATTGCAATCTGTTTCACATACATTTGTGGATCAATTTTCTCTCCTCCATAAAATGTGCAGCAAAACCATGGTAGTTTCTTTCTAAGACACTGGGTTACAGGAGCATTTTTCATCACTGCCTCACTTGTTAACCTACGCTGATATTTCTACTTTTATGCTGATTTTTACAGTATTTCAGGGGTGTCTGATCATCTTTCAGATGATTAAGTGATAAGATAATCGAGAGAGAGAGAAAGGGAAGGTGACATCAGCCACAGCGGTTGCTTGAATGTGGGAGAACGAAGCAGCTTCTGCTCCCAAATCATAGCAGCTGACCAATTCAGTGTCATGGTCAGAACCCAACTGGCTTCACACCAACACCCAATTAGGTTCACACCAACACGTCAGCGTCCCACTCCCATCACAGGCACAACTCTTTAGAAGTTGAGTCGTGATAATTTAGTCTCCCATATTTCTGTTTTCCATTAACAGAATCAATTTTAATTTAGGTATCAAATCCACTGAAGAAGTAGGTACCTCGTATTCGATAACTTTGTTCTATCCACAGCCCTGAGAAACTCCCAGGAGCCTAAGAGAGCCTCAGGGTCACATATGGTGACTCCAGCCAGTAGGTGTCACACCCCTGCAGGAGACACATCCAGTTACAAGAATCACCATATTCAGGAAAGCCCAAAGATTTGATGTCCACATCAGGTATGTAGAGTTTCCCCTAGCAAGATGCAGTTTAGAAATCCAGGGTCATTTTATCATAAGCAATTCTGCTTAAAAACATGGTTGACATTTTACCCTGATCAGGTTTGCGGGGGAACAAAGCGGGCAAGTTAACCAAAGGGCAGATCCTGACATGGCAAAGGAAATGGAGTATGAGCAGAAGGGCGGTTTTGAACATATTTGCAATACCTGTGAGACAATCTAATGGCATATTGGAAGTTGGATAGTCCTGGAACTCAGATGAAAGATCTTGACTGGAAATATAAATTTGGGAGTTATTTGCATATAGGTAGTATCTTGTCTAGAGTGAGCATATAGAGTGAAAGGAGAAGAGGGTACAAGACAAAGCCTAAATCTAATATTTAGAAATCAGAGTAGAGGAGGGCTGAGGAAGAATGGCTCAAGAGGTAGGAGGAAAATCCACGATAGTATCATGTAGCAGAAGCCTGCAGAATAAACTGTCTTCTTAAAGAAAGATGATGTGCTCAACTTTGTGAAATAATGCTGAGATGCTGATTTTAAAAGTTATGGTGAATTAGAATGAGCATTTTTAGCAGAATGGTGAGGGCAGCAGCCAACTGATTTGAGTAAGAAAAAGAATGGAAAGTGAGAAATTGGAAACATGCACAGAGCTCTGAGCAAACTTGGCTTTGAGGAAGGTTTATATATTGTGTATCTTATAACCAATTGTATAAAACAGTTGTGGTCTCATCTAAACACCAGTCCCACCTAAAAAAGAGCTTGTCATATTGTACTTGCTTCTGCTGCTACGAGATTCACATTTCTGGTATTTGTCTTAGTGTTACCTTTCTATCTCTAATACGTGTTTGCAACTTCTTAGGGATCTTTCCAGGGCTTGCTTTCTGGATGCCAAGGCTCCATGTTTTCCCCAGAATTTAAATAACCATAACACAAGGCTTATATTCCTGACCATGGCAGGTGTCCCTGTACTGCTGTGGCACTATTAGCTCTAAGCTTCTCCGAATTGTGCATTGGCATTAACCACTATTAAGCTTGGTTTTCCTTGGGCTCCCTTCTTTTCCACCCATCATAGCAGTCACCTTCAGAGCTACCTTCCTCTGTGGATACTTGTCCTGTCAAAGAGAATTAAGCTTTCTAAATCCTTGGGAATGCAAGAAAATCAGCGACAACACTTTTTAATGTAAATTTTTTATTAGCAATTTTGCTACAGGCTTTGCTCTAGACACATGCTAAAAATAGCAGTGAGATGATGAAATAAAATGTTTGGGTAAAAATTATATTTACTTCCAGTATCCACTTTCAAAAATTTATCCTTTAGCTACCACTGATCATCATTTTTCTAGCTCAGTACCCAGAAGGTGTTCCCAGTCTTAGATTTATGTCTTATGTTTGGGGGAATTCTCAACCATAATCTTTTTAAACTCTGTTCCTCTTCCATTCTCTGTATTTCCTCCTTTCTGAACTTGTAGCACATGTATGTTGGACTTTCTGAATCTTCTATGTCTCCTAATTCTTTTTTAACATTTTTCTTTTCTATATCTTTGGGCTATGTTCTTCTAGTTCATTAGTCTCTCCTCAACTATTTCCAGTCTTCTATTCAATGCATGTAATTGTGTTTCTCTTTATTTCAATAACTACTAAGTCCTAAGAATACTAATGGTAATTTTCAATATATCTGCTTTTTTGTTTCATTATCTCTTATTCTTGTTTTATTATCCGCTGTACTTTTCTGGTGTTCCCATTCAATTCTTTATGTTTTAAAAGATATTAAAAGTATTTATTTTATTTGTTTTTCAGATTCTTCAATCTTTCCTATATTGGGGGATGTAAATAGATTCCTAAGCCTGCTAAACTTATTGCATGTTTTTCATCATATTGACATTCTCAGGAACCCAGGGAGGTCATCTTTTGTGTAAATCCAAAGTAGTTTCATGGAGGCCGCAGCATTGGTGGTGTAGTGCTCAGCATTCAGGCCCTGTTAGGGAAACTCAGACGATGTAATGTTCCTAAACTTCAGTTCCTACTTATTCCCATGGGTTTCTCTCTTTTTTCAAAAAAGGATTTCTAATTGTGGTGTCCAGAGACTTCCCTTTCCCAGAGTTTGAAATATTTATGTGTTTTCTAAATTTTTACAAGTATTTATCCAGTATTTTTTAATGAGTTTGGACCAGATAGGAGAGGATTTGACATGTGCTTAATTCTCAAGTCACCCTTTGAATCAGAAACCTTGTCCTTGGTCTTTGCCTCAGCTTTGCTTTCAACCCAATAATCAACAAGGGGAATAAAAAAAAATTGAGGTTGAGTAGGGAAGTGACTCACAGTCTCTTTAGAGATATTCAACCACTGCATATTCTAAAATGATGCTCTAAGCAGGCGTGGGGACAAGGGAGCATTTGTCTGTGGTCTGAAAACTGGACTGGCCATTACGAACCTCTATTCTTAGCTCTGTTCTTGACTTTTGGAATAGCTTGGGGTAAAAGCTGCTGTCTCAGCTCCCTTATTGATGCTTCTTACTAACCTCAAGAGAACGTTCCCCTCAATTCAATTTGAAAATATATCTCTGCTATGAAATTGGCTAAGAGTTTTTAAGCCCCAAATTTTCCTATCTCACAAAAACAAGATCTTGAATTTAAAAAAAAAAACTACCCAATTAAGTTTTTCCTTCCTTTTCTCCCCTTATCCTTCTATAGACACAAAAGGAAACCCATTTCTTTCATGTTTCTCCTTCGATCTCATTAACTGACACTTAAAACAAGTATTGCTCTCTTTCATGCCCTCTTTTTCTAATCTTCTAAAGTGTTGTAGTCTCCAAATAGAATGAAAATTCTAAAAAGAATATGATCTTAAAATACTATGTATAGAATTTAAGGGTCAGAAAATTGTTTTTAAAAATTTCACAGAAAAGTATTTTCAAATGTGTGAGAAATTTGAGCACTGGACAGAAAAAGCACATCTAAAAAATGTTTATAAAGTTCATAATTAACTCTAGCAATGTGGGGAAAAAATTACAAGTACTAGAAAAAAATTATTATAGTTTCATTTTTATAAAACTGCAATAATAATTTTTTAAAAAAACTTACTATCGATTAAATAACAAGTGAGAAGAAATTAGGGTATATTTTTATCTGTGCCATACTAATATATCACTTTGGTAGGAAAATGTTCTTTCTGTATCAGAACATATGTTGTTTTCATTACTTTTCTTGCTGATGTGAGTCATAAATTCACCTACCATATTCTTTTACTCAATTGAAAGGTCTTAGATGCCAACAGAGTTTATCCACAGTTTCTATTTTTTAAACACCTTGCTTCTCTTGGGTGGGATGAAGAATGAGAATGGTAGGACAAAAAGTGATAATGGGCTGATAAGAGCTAGTTTGGAAAGATCTCAACAATGGCCTCTTTGGTGTGATCAAGACCAGCAGCTCTGTCCAATGATATCGCTAGCCAAGGCATTTAAAAATACATGATGAGGAATGAATTTAGATTAAATATGTGTGTTTATCTCTATTCCCATCCCAAACTAAAAAAAAAAAAAAAGAGAGAGCGAGAGAGAGATGTAAAAATTATAAGAATAATGAGAATATGAAAGGAAACAGAGATATCAACAAATATCTGGAAGATTAAAAGTAGATGAATTAATTAATTATAAATAATTTAGAAGATCAGAGGGAGCCGAAACTCAAGGGCCTGAAGAGAGGATACTGATAAAAAGAAAGACAATCATTCCACAGAACCCTGAAAAATCATAGGATTTAGAAGCACAAGTATCATGGAAGATGCAATGAGGAGACGAGCTGGAAATGAAGGTAACATTAGTCAAAAGTCTATGAATCAGAGTAGTTAGGTCTCTTCCTTCCTCCCATACAGCTGGGCAAGGATTCCACCCCCCAGTGGAGGAAGAACAAAGACCGCTCTGGAGGAACGGATCTAGGAGGGACATGTGTATGGTGGAAACTGAAGGTGGGAAAATGTCACTCAACAGTGGGAATCCCAGCTCCCTTACTGGTCTAGTTCCCCTAATGTTAGAAGTCTAAACAGACAAAACACTAGAATATTCTCTTCTGGATAACCTGCAGAGCTTCTGAGAAAAAAACCAATAAATTCTTCCACAAAACGAGCAGGGAAGATGTCTACCTCGGTGAACAGACATGCTACCATCTGATCACCTTGGAGTGAATCCTAAGAGTTGATAAATGAACTTCATCCCTAAGCCTCCTCCAACACATATCATCATCATTATCATCATCGAACTTACAATAAATCTCTCTGCTCTTTCACTCTTAAATACGAGTGGACATCCAAGATCACCAGATATTTGAATGAAGCCTCCAGCATGAAAGAGGGGGACTCAAAACAAATGAGAAAAGGAATCTCTAAGGACACAGACTAATAAGACTTTATACTGTAAAGAAACAGATAAACAAACCAAAAAACAGGAAGGAAACTAGTAAGCAAACAGGAAGATTTTGGAGACCTAAAAACATAAAGTTTATAGATTGAAAGGGCCACCAATTACCCAGCAAAATGAATGAATAAAAGGAAATCATCATCAGAGATCAAAACTCTAGAGATAAACAGGAGTTCCTAAGAGGTTACAGAGGTTATTTACAAACAGGTCATACACAGGAAGTCAAATGGCATTTTATTTCTTAAAAGTAACATTGATGCTAAAAGATAATGTTTCCAAAATTCTGAGTTAAAAAAAAATTCCATACCTAGCTAATATATCAATCAATCATGAGCATAATATAATGACATTTTCTGACATGCAAGGATTCAAAGCTTTACCCTCTAAATAACTCTTTAATATGTAATGAAGACATATCTTGAGAACAAGAGGCAGTATATTAAAATGATTAAGGCACAGATCCTGGAATCAGAATCCTGGGTTTGAATATTGACTCTTCCACTTTCTAGCTGTGTGCCATTAAGAAAACTAACTACTACGTACCTCAATTTCCTCATCTGTAAAATGGAGATAATAATAATACCTAACTCGTGAGCATTCAGTGAGTCTATGTATGTAAACAGTGCCTGGCACAAAATAAACGCTACATAGTAACATTATCATCTTTATAATATCATGGAAGATATGGACTTAGTACCTAGGATATAGGAAGTTATCTATCTATCTATCTATCTATCTATATATATATTCTACACAGGGTCAGAAATGGTAAGTCCAGATAACAACTGCACATCAAATCTACAGAGTAATCCATACTAGGGCAGGAGATTGGAGGGCTCAGGGGTGAGGTGTCCAGGGAAAACTGGACCTGATGCACTGTTTGGAACTGTGAGCATCTAGAAAAAAATATTATAAGCAAGTGACAAATCTTTGTATTTGGAACACAATAGCCATAAGCATAAAGAAAACAAAAACTTTAAAAAATGCAACCTTTACCTTTAGTAAAATAAAAAAACTGTATGAAATATAATCATATCATTACTTGGCTTAGTAGTAAAAAATAGTTACCTAGTCATAGGAATGTAAATAGCAGCTAATCGATTTAACCAAAAATGGTAATATAATTCTAATGAGAGAATAAGGGGTGGAGATGGGAGTCAGTAGGAGTCAGTAGTAAGTAAGTAGAGTAAGAGTAAGTAGTCCTCAAGTATACTATACGAAAAAAGTCAAAAGATGGTGACTAAAACTGACAAATCAGTAAGTATCAATATAAGGTTATTATTTAGAGATAAGGAGGTAAATATCATAAGGTGTAGCTTAAAAGAAGAGTGTTTTTTCTCTACAAAAAGGGACAGGATGGGGACAGGAGACTTCCACTTTTCAGTATAGGCTTTTATACTATATAATTTTTAGCTATTACTTTGTTTACAAAATTATCATAAAACAATAAAGTAAAAATTGAAAACAGTAACTGAAGAGAATCATGGCATATAAAAATGCATACATTCATTCAAACGTTATTGAACCCCTACCACGTGCCAGACATTTTAGATCCCGAGTGTGTTAAAATGCATAAAATGATCCTAGGCTTAAGAAGCTCACACACTTGCAAGGGGATTCAACAGAAAATCCTTAACAGGAGACAGTTTGATAAATGTGATGATAGGAAATGAATGAAGTATTCCAGAGAATAGGTGACAAGTCCATTTGCTCTTCCCAGGCAGGTGAATTTTTTAAAACAATGTTTTGAATAGATAATACACACACATTACAAAAGTTGAAAGATCTAAAATGACATAAATGGTAAAATTTAAATCTCCCTCTCATCCTTGGTCTCCAACAAATTTTCACCTCCCAAGGGCTAATGATTGTTACCAATTACTGTGTATTTTTCCAAAGATAACTATTCATTCTGAGCATAAATATAAATATGTATTCATACATAAGCATTAAAAATATTCTTGAACACAAATGGCTGCACATAATACAGATTTCTTCATGATCGTTTTCATTTAAAATACTGTGAAGATCATTCCACATTGGACATATAGAGCTGTCTTAGTATTTTTTTAATGCTTGCAGAGTATTTCATTGTAACATAAACTATTTAAACAGACCCCTCCTGATAGATATTTAAGTCATTTCCAATGTTTTACTACTGCAAACAATGCTGTAACATCTTAGTATCAATACATATATCACTTTGCAAACGTACAAGCATATCAGTAGGATCCATTCCTAGAAGTGGACTTCCTAGGTAAAAGCAAGTCTCAAAGTGAGTTCATACTGAGAGTGACAGTTAACCTAATGTCAGATTTTAATTGGATAACTTAAGTGAACACCTGCAACAAAACTACATGGACTTCAATAAAATGAGTTTGATCTTGAATCTAGTTGAATCAATAAGGTAGGAACATTTCGTAAAGCACATCTTTGAAGATAAATGAAACCCGTCTCTATTTCACTAACCAAGGTTTTGATATTGAGATTGACCTTCAACTTGCCCACGGGATTTAATCTCTCAGTTATAACCCAGGTTAAATACCAATATGATTCTTTGTCAGATCTGAACATGGTCTTTCCTATTACTACATATAGAAATATTTGTCAGCAAAACCAAAATGTAGTAGGGCACTTCCCTTTCACATTGCTTTACTTCTTGTTGCCCTCTCTATATAGCTGTGTTTGAATGATTATCCCATCTCCTTCACTATTCACTTGACAACCAAGACTCCAAGCCCCCGGGCTAATCTCAGAACAATGTCACAAAATTAAAACCTGGATCTACCTCCCACTTAAAATGTAAGTTGCTAAATATAATGAGTTCACAACTGAAAGTTTCAAATCAAATGATATACTTAAGCAGGCCTCTGCATAAAGGATGCCTTATCTGGTTACAAAATATTTATTGTTGAAGCAGTTTGTTTCTTAATTTTTCAAACTCAATGCTTCTGCCATTCTGTACATTTTAGAAACAAGCAGTTAATTCTGTAAGCACCACTGGCTGCATCCAAGCTGCCCTGACTGGTTTCTGAACCATTTGGCAAGTAGAGTGTGGTCTAAGAATTGAATAAAGCATTTATTTTCTTCATTGTCTAACTAAATACCATTTTTCTTATGACCTAAGATTTCCTTACCTACAAAACTGAGTAAGAGATTTAAGATGATGAAGAAGCATATAAACTATGTTAAATTGTACATGATAGAATTGGAAATGGCTATATTATTGAGTTTTCACCCAAGTGGATTTCTTTAAAGTCCTCAAATAATTAAAGCAGATTCTTAAAAAGAAAATAATTAAACAATCTAGACCATAATTGCTATAGAGTAAAATAACATGAATCTCATTCCAAGATAGGCAGGCCGTGTCACTCTCTTTCTGAGAGACGACATTGCAATGGCCTAAAGCTCTGCCTTCTAAGAAGCAGTGAAGGTTTGGAGGTTATAGTTTTGTTAGAAAAGCACCGCATTATTAGAGAGTTGATGATCTTTAGCTTGGTACCAATTTCTCAATACTCAGGAGATTCGTTAGCTGACCAAAGAAGGAAAAACTGTTCATTGCAGATACTAATGTACTCATAAGTTACATCTCTATTATTAAGAGATAATTGGTTTATTAAGTGTAAAGAACAGAATAATTTTTTTGTTTTCCTTTAAGAACACATGTGTTTAGAAAAAACTCATGATTGACCCAAATATCAGCATCAAGATTGTGGATAATCCAAACAAATAAATGAAACTATAAGCCTCTTCCACCTCCTTAACGATTTGTATGGTATTTTATGTCAAAAATTTATTTTTAAATGTTTTACTTTCTAAAGCATTTTCTATTGTCTAAAAAAATCTGCACATGAAAGAAAATATTCCGGATAGCCGGAGAAAATCTGCCTGGTATTAAGAATTAGCATGTAAAGTAGCCATAAAGTGAAAAATGCATTGGCGGTAATTGAGGATTAACAATATGGCAACAGAATAAAAGAGGAACTTTGACATCTTGGGTCTTTAATGAATCAATTTAGAATCACTGGGATTTCTACAGCACAAAACAAAGTAATGACTTACTCCCTCATACAAAGCACAATAAATGTGTGATAGCGAATTTATCATCCTTTCTTGGTGACAGTTGTGAGCAATACAATGACGGAACTGGTAGTAGAACCATTCCATATTCAGCTTTCCTTAGTAGGGAGAAAGGCACATAATGAAAGAGTCCACAGAAGTAAACTTGTCAATTACTACTGTACAATAATTTGGATGTCACCTTCAGTGGAAACTTGGAGCAAAAGGTCCCTTCTTTGTTAATTTCAAACAAATCTGCAAAGTTTTAGAAGTACTTGAGTATAAGTATCCTCCACTATCATGGGAATTCTGTACATCAGGATGACATTGTCTCTTGTGTGTGGACCTCTCTAAGTATCTCTTCGGCCAATAAGGCATAACACTCAAGAGATTCCTGGGAAGATCATATTCTTAATTGCTACAGCTTGACAGATGGAATTAATGACATTTTCCCATGTGGTTATATGGGTGTGTAATGATTCATAACACACAAATATATCCACAAAAGATCATGCCATATCTGCAACCCTCTGAAACTTTCTCTTTATCCCTCCTTGCCTCCTGGTTAATCTGCTGAGAGTAAAATATACTGTTTTGTGGGCTCATTCTCTGCCAAGCATTATGTAAGCCTAATACGTTATCTCATTTAATCCTCCCCACTTTGGGAGAGTATGCAGAAAAGAGTTAACTAGGCATCTTGAGTTTTATTCTTTGAAAGGCCTACCTACAAGTTTCACACTTGACTGGTATCTAGGAACTTGGATTTCAGGAGGGTTCCCACCATTTCCTGAATTGATAAGAGTAGCTCCCTGTGCCTAAATTGTTTGTATAAACAATACGGTTTATGTTGAACACCTGCTTTCCTTCTGGGTGTCTAGAGCTTGATACATGCCAGGCAGAGGACACTTACATGATCAGTCTCTAATTAAAACCCTAGGTACTGAGTCTCTTATATACTTCCCCCATTGGCAACATCTCACACGTGTTGTCGTGACTCGCTGAGAGAATTAAGCGTGTCCTGTGTGACTCCAGTAGGAGAGGACTATGGGAAGCTTGTGCCTGGTTTTCCTAGACTTTGCTCTATGTGCCTTTTCCCTTTATGATTTTTAGTTTGTATCCTTTCACTGTAGTAAATCATAGCTGTGAGTATCACCATATCCTGAGTCCTGTGATTCTTCCTAGTGAGGCGTTGAACCTGGGGTTAGTCTCAGGGAAACTGACACAGAGAATAAGTATTCTTATTATCCACATTATACAGAGGAGAAAACTAAAGTACAGAAAGGTTAAGGAAATCTCGAAGTTCTCATCAAGGCTTTTAGTAAAGATCTGCACGACATAACAATGCATAATACCTCAATCTTCCACTGATTCTGACATGGATACAAAATGTAGTTTCTATAGATTTTCCTGTTTAACCAGTATTCAGTGACAATGCTTTTCTCATTTCCTGCTACAAAAATTTAATTAATTCATTAAACATATGCATATGTATACAAATGTACTGCTAGACACTAGACCAGGAATCAGCAAACTATAAACTACAAGACAAATTTATCCTGTCACCTGTTTTCGTGCATCCTGCATCCTAAGAATGGCTTTGTATTCTTAAATAGTTTTAGAAGACAAAATAATAATATTTTGTGATATTAAAATTTTGAGAAATTCAAATTTGGGTGTCCATGTATGATATTTTAATATAACACATCCATGTCCATTTGATTACATATTTTTGTGGCTGCTTTTGTGCTACATGGCAGAGTTGAGTAGTTGCATCGGAGATCATATGGCCCTCAAAGCCCTTTACAGAAAAAGTTTGAGATCCCTCCTCTAGACCTGTCATGTTCAAGGCCTCCCTCTCCTAGCCAAACTTATGCCACTTGTACTGTTCTCATCTCCCACATATCACTTTTCTATCCCTGTCATCCTGAGAAAACTCCCTTTTCTAAAAGCCAGAGCCCTTGTTTTATATTTCTGGTCCTGTGAACTTGGAGAAAAATCACTTTTTTTCTCTGGGATTCAATTTCCTCATCTGAAAAATGGGAATAATATTATTATCCTTACAGTAAAATTATGAAAAATAAATGAAATAGTATAGGTTAAAAAATCATTTAGCTCAAAGTAAGAACTCAAGAAATGGTACTTGTTACTAGTATTAGTTGGAGTTTCTATAATAGCCAATAATGCTTTTAACTCTTAGTACAGTACAGTGCTTGTTATAGCTGATTAATAAAAAAACAACAACATACTTCATTAGCACGGCATTATAGAAAGTAACAAGGATGCACTGGGTAGTAGAGACAATTTGGGCCAGTTATCTACTCCGAGTTTCGGCATCCTTGTTGCTAAATACACTTGTGACATTACCCGATTCTTTCTGAAGCACACTTCAAAGAATCAGGTACATCTTTTCTCAGATCCTTAGCCTGAAATAGTACTCAGGATCAAGATGTCTCTTCCATGATCCCTAAGATCCAGCCTCCTTGTACCACAGCAACTTCCAAATTCTGGATTTCTCAGCATTGCCGCTTGCTCAAAAAAAAACTCACGTAAGATGGGACTGAGTGAACTGATGAGGATGATTATAATTTTTGTGACTTTCTGTTTGAATTTAAAAAAAAAAACTCATGTAGGTATTAGAAGTCATTTTGAAGAGGCTGTCCTATATCTCAGTGCAGTTTCCTAATTATCCACTACAGACTATCCCTTGCTTTTATCAGATTGTAACTGACCTAATTTATAAAGACTCCAGTGAAAAGAGTCTCATTAAAAGCCTTCCTCTCTTTAGCAGCCTCTCTTTTCTCCCCCAAATGATCTAGGACAAAATGGCCCAATACAACCAGCTGGGAAAATTACCAAGTCACCTGAGAACCTTCTGAAGGGAGCTTGCAAGGAGTGGGGTCTCTAAGGATTGGTGACAGACATGCACTGGCTAGGAGTGGGGTTGGGTGTAGTTGCAGGATTAACAGCACTTTAAGAAATGTCTGGCAAAATATAGCACTGGGTCACTACTACTCCACTTTCCCTTACAGAAAAGTTTTAAGAATCCCTGGCCACTGCACTTTGGATTGATTATACCTGTGATTCAGAAGACATTTTATTTTGAGCCTTGTGCTTCATGCAAAACAGGTACAATAAAACAATTCTCAATAACAGCATCATTCAATCAATATTTATCAAGGCTGCTATGTGCAAAACATTGCAACCATGGAGGCTGAATCAGTTAGGTATTCCCATAATAATGCTGCATAACAAATGACTTCAAAATCTCAGTGACACATAACAATGAGCATTTACTTCTTCTTCACAAATTTCAAGTGGCTGAGAAGGCTTGACTTCAGACAGCAATGGCTTGTGTGGTTCTACTCCATGTATCTCTTGGCTTCCCCTTGGGGCTGGCAGGCTACCCAGAGAAAGCTACTATCACAACAATGGCAGAAGTAAAACAGGGAGACCTCTTTAAGACTCAGAACTGGCATACTGTAACTTCTGTCCCTATTCTCAGCAAGTCACATGGCCAATTCTGAAATCAAGAGGTAGGGAAATATCCTCAGCTCATAATGAGGCTATGCCAAGTGGATACAGGAGGGGTGAAGGTATTTCCACATTTCAAGCTGCTACAGAGTCATAAGATAAAACAGTCTCCAGGATCCTGGGGACCATCTAGTCTAACCCTGAAATTTCAAAGACAAGAACTCTGAATATCAGAAAAGTTAAATTACAGCTAGCCCAAGGAAACCATTTTTTTTGTACCATGGTGAATCATACATACCACGATCTGCCCTCTAAAGGAATAAGAGCTTAGAAAGATCGATTGAAATCACCCATCATAAACAATACTTGGCTGTTAGGCTTTGTTGGCAGGTTAGGTAGCTGAGACAAACCCAGAAGGCAATTGGGGGAAGTTTAAATAGAAAACAAGAAAAGAAAGCTGAGACAGGGGCAGTATCCTGGTGTCCAATTGGATAGCAGGATGAATCATAGGAACTATGATTCAAGGCATAACTTAAGTCCTTTGGAGGATTATGGGGAAAGATAAAAGCTCAAGTCCTATAGACACTTGAGCAGAGAGTATTTGAGGGGAGAGAACTTCCTCCTTCACTTCTGATGTTTCTGGCCTATCTCCACATACTTCTGCAGTCCTCCCCATGAAGGGTGCAGGAAGGACTATCACATTTAGCTTGCCCATCTCTCAGTAGACACCCTGCCCTACCAGAGAATGTGTTGTGTTTTCCTCTCTGCCAGGTGGTGGCAGTTAGGGTCCCTGAGGTTAAGCCAGTTTAATTCTGGGATTTTGTATTAAGAAGCTCATTTGTACCTCATATAAAAAGTTGGAGTGAGACCACCAATTGGATTGAGAAGCTAATCCAAAGCCACTCTTACATTAAAAATTTAGTACACAAGAAAATGAAGCTAAATTAATACTAAGTAACTAAGCCATTGCTCAGAGTCAGCCTTTTATGAAGTGCCTGGAGCTGCGTTCCCTATAAAGGGAAACCTGAGAGGTCCCAGTTCCAAAGATCAAGGAATGCAGTGATATGGGATTCCCCAGACTTAATGCTACTCCAATATGAAGTCTTACTTGGCAGTTCTTCTCACCATGTGATATTTTACATATTACCTTATCATTGTTCACTAGGCATAGGTGAAAAGATGGCTTCAGCTGAAGCTCTCATTCTCCTAGAGCTCTTATTCACTGCTCTATCTCATCTCCAAATATGTTGCTTTGTGTCAAACAACTAATGATTCCTTGACTGTGCCATATTACTTGACAATGTGATGCTTTTTGCATGTATTGACCCTTCTGCCTGGAATTGCCCTGAACTTCCTTTCCTGATAAGAAAACTAATTCTTTGAGACTCAATTTCAGCATTACCTCTTATGGTAAATCTTCCCTGTCTACTCCCCTCACTACTTATACATTCCAGAGAAGCTAAGCATATCTCTGCTTTGCTTTTGTTCATACTGTATTATTATTATTTTAAATATTTGTGCTTTCTCCAGGAAACTATGAACTACTTAAGGATAGAGACTATCTTATTTTTTGTAGGCACAGAACCTAGCAGTGTCTAGTAAATTCTATAAGGTAAATGGTCATTGAATGAGTATAAGGAGGGAGGACACACTGATTTCTTATGACTAATCTTCAAAAACAGTAGCTTCTCCATTTCAGGAGAAGGAAGTCTTTTCCATTTTGGTTTTGCTTTCTGTGAAGTTTCTAATGAAGATAATTCTTCCTATTTTAGTTTGCAGAGGTCTATTTTTCTCTCTGTCATCAAGTATGAGAGGCAAGTGGAAATGGGAGATAAAGCGAAACGGGTCAAAATCCAAGTAGACTTTGGATAGAAACATGGACCCAGAGCACAAGTGGGAGTGAAGGAAAATAACCAGGAGCCAAGATAAATGTCCTTACCTGAGCTGGAACATGAGGGACCTAGTGTTGGCTGGGTGGTTTGGCTAGCCTAGAAAAGGCAAGGATTCAGGGAAGATAATTTGCTGAAATGCTGCAGTGGTTAGAAATGGTAATCCCTCAAAAGTCTGAGGATAATATTATAAGTCATAATTCTAGTTATTACTTTAAAATGTATATCTCAGAAATAACTAAATTTCCTTGTCAATTGCATTATTATGAACTTTCATCAAATCTTTAACCATGGTCATTTTTAAGTCTTTTGTCATTTACAGACAGTTCTGGGTATACTCTGATGCTTTTGCAAAAATGGTCCTGTAAGAGGGCTTCATCTTCAAGGAATTCATGGAAAAGACTCTGACAAGTACAGGTTTCTGGTAACTGACTATACTGCTGAACTGAATGAATAAGCATTTTCAGAACTCTAATGGAAAACTGATGAATTCATAAAAGTGCTAACAAAAGATCAAGATGATAAAAAATTAATTACATGGGACTGAGTGAACTGATGAGGATGATTATAATTTTTGTGACTTTCTGTTTGAATAAAAAAAAAATGTTATAAAAAATGCATTCCAATATGCATCAGGTGCAGACAAATACTGGTTGATTCCACTTATACGAGGTACCTAGAATAGTCAAATTTATAGAGTCAAAAAGTACAGTGGTAGATGCCAAGGGGTGGGGAGGGGGTGGGGTGGGGAAGAGGAATGGGGAGTTAGTGTTTAAAAGGGACATAGTTTCAGTTTGGGAAGGTGAAAAATTCAGGTGATGGATGATGGTGAGAGTTGCACAACAATGTGAATGTACCTAATGCCACTGAACTGTACAGTTAAATATGGGTAAATGGTACGTTTTATATTATGTGACTTTTACCACAATAAAAAAAATTAAAAAAAAAAAAAGAAGTGGCCAAAGCAGGCAGCTTTTATACTTTTTAGACAAAGAAACAATGAGGATAAAGGGAAGATGGCGGAAGAGTAAGACGCAGAGATCACCTTCCTTCCCACAGATACAGTAGAAATACATCTACACGTGGAACTGCTCCTACAGAACACCCACTGAACGCTGGCAGAAAACGTCCGACCTCCAAAAAGGCAAGAAACTCCCCCCGTACTTGGGTAGGGCAAAAGAAAAAAGAAATAACAGAGACAAAAGAATAGGGACGGCAACTGCACCAGTGGGAGGGAGCTGTGAAGGAGGAATGATTTCCACGCACTAGGAAGCCCCTTCGCGGGCAGAGACTGCGGGGGGCAGAGGGGGGAAGCTTCGGAGCCACGGAGGAGAGCGCAGCCACAGGGGTGCGGAGGGCAAAGCGGAGAGGCTCCTGCACGGAGGAGCGGTGCCGACCAGCACTCACCAGCCCGAG
Organism: Eschrichtius robustus; assembly: GCF_028021215.1. Classification (NCBI taxonomy): domain Eukaryota; kingdom Metazoa; phylum Chordata; class Mammalia; order Artiodactyla; family Eschrichtiidae; genus Eschrichtius; species Eschrichtius robustus. Next base: position 34,283,982 of record NC_090825.1, read on the forward strand.
AGGCTTGTCTGCTCCCCCGCCGGGGCGGGCGGGGGCTGGGAGCTGAGGCTCGGGCTTCGGTCGGATCGCAGGGAGAGGACTGGGGCTGGCGGCGTGAACACAGCCTGAAGGGGTTAGCGCACCACAGCTGGCTGGGAGGGAGACCGGGAAAAAGTCTGCAGCTGCCGAAGAGGCAAGAGACTTTTTCTTGCCTCTTTGTTTCGCTGCGCGCAAGGAGAGGGGATTCAGAGCGCCGCCTAAACGAACTCCAGAGAAGGGCGCGAGCCGCGGCGATCAGCGCGGACCCCAGAGACGGGCGTGAGACGCTGGGGCTGCTGCTGCCGCCTCCAAAAAGCCTGTGTGTGAGCACAGGTCACTCTCCACACCGCCCCTCCCGGGAGCCGGTGCAGCCTGCCACTGCCAGGGTCCCGTGATCCCCGGACAAATTCCCCGGGAGAAGGCACTGCGCGCCTCAGGCTGGTGCAACGTCATGCCGGCCTCTGCTGCCGCAGGCTCGCCCCGCCTCCTCCGTACCCCTCCCTCCCCGCGGCCTGATTGAGCCAGCGCCCCCGAAGCAGCTGCTCCTTTAACCCCGTTCTGTCTGGGTGGGGAATAGACGCCCTCAGGCGACCTACACGCAGAGGCGGGTCCAAATCCAAAGCTGAACCCCAGGAGCTGTGCGAACAGGGAAGAGAAGGGGAAATCTCTCCCAGCAGCCTCAGAAGCAGCAGATTAAAACTCCACAAACAACTTGATGTGCCTGCATCTGTTGAATACGTGAATAGACAACGAATCATCCCAAATTCAGGAGGTGGACTTTGGGAGCAGGATATATTAATTTTTCCCCTGTTCCTTTTTTTCTGTGAGTGTATATGTATATGCTTCTGGGTGAGATTTTGTCTGTATAGCTTTGCTTTACAATAGCTTTATTTTACTTCACTATATTATAGCCTCTTTCTTTCTTTCTTTCTTTCTATTTTTTCTCCCTTTTACTCTGAGCCGTGTGGACGAAAGGCTCTTGGTGCTCCAGCCAGGCATCAGGGCCGTGCCTCTGAGGTGGGAGAGCCAACTTCAGGACACTGGTCCACAAGAGACCTCCCAGCTCCACGTAATACCAAACGGCAAAAATCTCTCAGAGATCTCCATCTCAACATCAAGACCCAGCATCACTCAATGACCAGCAAGCTACAGTGCTGAACACCCTATGCCAAACAACTAGCAAGACAGGAACACAGCCCCATCCATTAGCAGAGAGGCTGCCTAAAATCATAATAAGGCCACAGACACCCCAAAATACACCACCAGACGTGGATGTGCCCACCAGAAAGACAAGATCCAGCCTCATCCACCAGAGCTCAGGCACTAGTTCCCTACACCAAAGCCTACACAACCCACTGAACCAACCTTAGCCACTGGGGACAGATACCAAAAACAACGGGAACTACAAACCTGCAGTCTGTGAAAAGGAGACCCCAAACACAGTAAGATAAGCAAAATGAGACGACAGAAAAACACACAGCAGATGAAGGAGCAGGGTCAAAACACACCAGACTTAACAAATGAAGAGGAAATAGGTAGTCTACCTGAAAAAGAATTCAGAATAATGATAGAAAGGATGATCCAAAATCTTGGAAATAGAATAGACAAAATGCAAGAAACATTTAACAAGGACGTAGAAGAACTAAAGAGGAACCAAGCAATGATGAAAAACACAATAAATGAAATTAAAAATACTCTAGATGGGATCAATAGCAGAATAACTGAGGCAGAAGAAAGGATAAGTGACCTGGAAGATAAAATGGTGGAAATAACTACTACAGAGCAGGATAAAGAAAAAAGAATGAAAAGAACTGAGGACAGTCTCAGAGACCTCTGGGACAACATTAAACGCACCAACATTCGAATTATAGGGGTCCCAGAAGAAGAAGAGAAAAAGAAAGGGACTGAGAAAATATTTGAAGAGATTATAGTTGAAAACTTCCCTAATATGGGAAAGGAAATAGTTAATCAAGTCCTGGAAGCACAGAGAGTCCCATACAGGATAAACCCAAGGAGAAACACGCCAAGACACATATTAATCAAACTGTCAAAAATTAAATATAAGGAAAACATATTAAAGGCAGCAAGGGAAAAACAACAAATAACACACAAGGGAATCCCCATAAGGTTAACAGCCGATCTTTCAGCAGAAACTCTGCAAGCCAGAAGGGAGTGGCAGGATATACTTAAAGTGATGAAGGAGAATAACCTACAACCAAGATTACTCTACCCAGCAAGGATCTCATTCAGATTCGATGGAGAAATTAAAACCTTTACAGACAAGCAAAAGCTGAGAGAGTTCAGCACCACCAAACCAGCTTTACAACAAAGGCTAAAGGAACTTCTCTAGGCAAGAAACACAAGAGAAGGAAAACACCTACAATAACAAACCCAAAACATTTAAGAAAATGGGAATAGGAACATACATATCGATAATTACCTTGAATGTAAATGGATTAAATGCTCCCACCAAAAGACACAGGCTGGCTGAATGGATACAAAAACAAGACCCATATATATGCTGTCTACAAGAGACCCACTTCAGACCTAGAGACACATACAGACTGAAAGTGAGGGGATGGGAAAAGATATTCCATGCAAATGGAAATCAAAAGAAAGCTGGAGTAGCAATTCTCATATCAGACAAAATAGACTTTAAAATAAAGACTATTCCAAGAGACGAAGAAGGACACTATATAATGATCAAGGGATCGATCCAAGAGGAAGGTATAACAATTGTAAATATTTATACACCCAACATAGGAGCACCTCAATACATAAGGCAAATACTAACAGCCATAAAAGGGGAAATCGACAGCAACACAATCATAGTAGGGGACTTTAACACCCCACTTTCACCAATGGACAGATCATCCAAAATGAAAATAAATAAGGAAACACAAGCTTTAAATGATACATTAAACAAGATGGACTTAATTGATATTTATAGGACATTCTACCCAAAAACAACAGAATACACATTTTTCTCAAGTGCTCATGGAACATTCTCCAGGATAGATCATATCTTGGGTCATAAATCAAGCCTTGGTAAATTTAAGAAAATTGAAATCGTATCAAGTATCTTTTCCGACCACAACGCTATGAGACTAGATATCAATTACAGGAAAACGTCTGTAAAAAATACAAACACATGGAGGCTACACAATACACTACTTAATAACGAAGTGATTACTGAAGAAATCAAAGGGGAAATCAAAAAATACCTAGAAACAAATGACAATGGAGATACGACGACCCAAAACCTATGGGACGCAGCAAAAGCAGTGCTAAGAGGGAAGTTTATAGCAATACAAGCCTACCTCAAGAAACAGGAAACATCTCGAATAAACAACCTAACCTTGCACCTGAAGTAATTAGAGAAAGAAGAACAAAAAAACCCCAAAGCCAGCAGAAGGAAAGAAATTATAAAGATCAGGTCAGAAATAAATGAAAAAGAAATGAAGGAAACAATAGCAAAAATCAATGAAACTAAAAGTTGGTTCTTTGAGAAGATAAACAAAATTGATAAACCATTAGCCAGACTCATCAAGAGAAAAAGGGAGAAGACTCAGATCAATAGAATTAGAAATGAAAAAGGAGAAGTAACCACTGACACTGCAGAAATACAAAAGATCGTGAGAAATTACTACAAGCAACTCTATGCCAATAAAATGGACAACCTGGAAGAAATGGACAGATTCTTAGAAATGCACAAACTGCCGAGACTGAACCAGGAAGAAATAGAAAATATGAACAGAACAATCACAAGCACTGAAATTGAAACTGTGATTAAAAACCTTCCAACAAACAAAAGCCCAGGACCAGATGGCTTCACAGGTGAATTCTATCAAACATTTAGAGACGAGCTAACACGTATCCTTCTCAAACTCTTCCAAAATATTGCAGAGGGAGGAACACTCCCAAACTCCTTCTACGAGGCCACCATCACCCTGATACCAAAACCAGACAAAGATGTCACAAAGAAAGAAAACTACAGGCCAATATCACTGATGAACATAGATGCAAAAATCCTCAACAAAATACTAGCAAACAGAATCCAACAGCACATTAAAAGGATCATACACCATGATCAAGTGGGGTTTATCCCAGGAATGCAAGGATTCTTCAATGTACGCAAATCAATCAATGTGATACACCATATTAACAAATTGAAGGAGAAAAACCATATGATCATCTCAATAGATGCAGAGAAAGCTTTCGACAAAATTCAACACCATTTATGATAAAAGCCCTGCAGAAAGTAGGCATAGAGGGAACTTTCCTCAACATAATAAAGGCCATATATGACAAACCCACAGCCAACATTGTCCTCAATGGTGAAAAACTGAAACCATTTCCACTAAGATCAGGAACAAGACAAGGTTGCCCACTCTCACCACTATTATTCAACATAGTTTTGGAAGTGTTAGCCACAGCAATCAGAGAAGACAAAGAAATAAAAGGAATCCAAATCGGAAAAGAAGAAGTAAAGCTGTCACTATTTGCAGATGACATGATACTATACATAGAGAATCCTAAAGATGCTACCAGAAAACTACTAGAGCTAATCAATGAATTCTGTAAAGTAGCAGGATACAAAATTAATGCACAGAAATCTCTTGCATTTCTATACACTAATGACGAAAAATCTGAAAGTGAAATTAAGAAAACACTCCCATTTACCATTGCACCAAAAAGAATAAAATATCTAGGAATAAACCTACCTAAGGAGACAAAAGACCTGTATGCAGAAAATTATAAGACACTGATGAAAGAAATTAAAGATGATACAAATAGATGGAGAGATATACCATGTTCCTGGATTGGAAGAATGAACATTGTGAAAATGACTCTACTACCCAAAGCAATCTACAGATTCAATGCAATCCCTATCAAACTACCACTGGCATTTTTCACAGAACTAGAACAAAAAATTTCACAATTTGTATGGAAACACAAAAGACCCCGAATAGCCAAAGCAATCTTGAGAACGAAAAATGGAGCTGGGGGAATCAGGCTCCCTGACTTCAGACTATATTACAAAGCTTCAGTAATCAAGACAGTTTGGTACTGGCACAAAAACAGAAATATAGATCAATGGAACAGGATAGAAAGCCCAGAGATAAACCCACACACATATGGTCACCTTATCTTTGATAAAGGAGGCAAGCATATACAGTGGAGAAAAGACAGCCTCTTCAATAAGTGGTGCTGGGAAAATTGGACAGGTACATGTAAAAGTATGAAATTAGAACACTCCCTGACACCATGCACAAAAATAAACTCAAAATGGATTAAAGACCTAAGTGTAAGGGCAGACACTATCAAACTCTTAGAGGAAAACATAGGCAGAACACTCTATGACATACATCACAGCAAGATTCTTTTTGACCCAGCTCCCAGAGAAATGGAAATAAGAACACAAATAAACAAATGGGACCTAATGAAACTTAAAAGCTTTTGCACAGCAAAGGAAACCATAAACAAGACCAAAAGACAACCATCAGAATGGGAGAAAATATTTGCAAATGAAGCAACTGACAAAGGATTAATCTCCAAGATTTACAAGCAGCTCATGCAGCTCAATAACAAAAAAACCAACAACCCAATCCAAAAATGGGCAGAAGACCTAAATAGACATTTCTCCAAAGAAGATATACAGATGGCCTCCAGACACATGAAAGAATGCTCAACATCATTAATCATTAGAGAAATGCAAATCAAAACTACAATGAGATATCATCTCACACCGGTCAGAATGGCCATCATCAAAAAATCTAGAAACAATAAATGCTGGAGAGGGTGTGGAGGAAAGGGAACACTCTTGCACTGTTGGTGGGAATGTAAATTGATACAGCCACTATGGAGAACGGTATGGAGGTTCCTTAAAAAACTACAAATAGAACTACCATACGACCCAGCAATCCCACTACTGGGCATATACCCTGAGAAAACCATAGGTCAAAAAGAGTCATGTACCAAAATGTTCATTGCAGCTCTATTTACAATAGCCAGGACATGGAAGCAACCTAAATGTCCATCAACAGATGAATGGATAAAGAAGATGTGGCACATATATACAATGGAATATTACTCAGCCATAAAAAGAAATGAAATGGAGGTATTTGTAATGAGGTGGATGGAGTTAGAGTCTGTCATACAGAGTGAAGTAAGTCAGAAAGAGAAAAAGAAATACAGTATGCTAACACATATATACGGCATCTAAGGAAAAAAAAAAAAAAAAAAAAAGGCCATGAAGAACCTAGTGGCAAGACGGGAATAAAGACACAGACCTACTAGAGAATGGACTTGAGGATATGGGGAGGGGGTGGGGTGAGATGTGACAGGGTAAGAGAGTGTCATGGACATATATACACTACCAAATGTAAAATAGATAACTAGTGGGAAGCAGCCGCATAGCACAGGGAGATCAGCTCGGTGCTTTGTGACCACCTAGAGGGGTGGGATGGGGAGGGTGGGAGGGAGGGAGATGCAAGAGGGAAGAGAAATGGGAACATATTGTATATGTATAACTGATTCACTTTGTTATAAAGCAGAAGCTAACACACCATTGTAAGGCAATTATACTTCAATAAAGATGTTCAAAAAAAAAAAAAAAAAAGACTGATAAAGGTTAAGATAGAAATTCACATATTCACAAAGCTACCTGGCCAGTAGAGAACTGGGATTCAGTTTCCCTGGAAGAAAAGATGCTGAACTATGACATCCACTGTATCTTCTGACAGCCAGGTGAATAAACATATCTGCGTATCGGTATAGCAATCATTTGCTTGCTATACCAACTGAAAAAGGGGCCAAGGCTCTAGATTGGTAGTGGTGATTGAAAAGAACTGGTGGAAATACTTAGTATTCTTGTTGGTAAAATAATATAGGTAGCCAAAAACCAAAAACTTAAAAACACATTGGTTCCTCAGGTAAAACTTTCTAAAAGGAAAAACTGATTCAAACTGGTAGCTGTAATCTTTTGGGACAAAACTTATGAACATGCATGATGTAACTTCCACAAATCAAATATGGACCTCAGAGTTCTAGAGCAACAAACAACTATATCTGAAGTAACTTTGAATTCTTGGTTGAGAAAAGGTATTCCAGATATAAAATCTACATTAAAACCAGTTATTCTAAAATAAAATTTAATTTTGACCTAAAAAAAAAAAAAAAAAAGAAACAATGAATTTGAGAGGAACTGACAGGACAAAGAAATTGAGGTTTGGGTGCTTAATTAGGTGCTTAATTAGTAAAGAATTTAAGCAAAGTTTGGGCTTGGGTAATAAATTAGTGAAGAATCAACAAGGTTTGTTTGTAATAAGGATGTCTTTCTACCTCCTAGTACAGGGAGGGCAGTTTTCACATGGGAGAAATATATGCCATTGAGGCATATTTTGGGGGCACCTGCCCTGGGCCCTAACAGTAAAATCTATCAACTACTTAGCACAGCGTCTAGTACATAATAGGGGCTCAATAAATGTTAGTTGTTATTACTAAAAAAAAAAAAAGACCACACCATTGAGAAATTATCTTAGGATGACTTGCATATATCATGGCTAAAGACAATATTTAATAATCGTGACAAACTGATTATTATATCCCCTTTCCATGTGGTCATGTCATTTATTGGTATTTATTTATTTTGAGTGAGATCACTGGCTATTATTAAGGCCATTTGTACCACCAGTCAATGATGTTTTGTTCTGGTTTTTGGCAGGTGCACAAAGGCTTATATTTGCATTTTATACTCAACATCTAGACTAAGTATTTCCTCACACTAATCCAGACTTGTGCTTAGGGACTGACACAGATAGATAATAAGCATTCATAACTAATAATAATTCATGAATTTCCAAAAAATAGTTCTGCTATGAATATCATCCAATGTTTGGTCCATTACCAGAACATAATCACACATAGTTAATATCTAGATTAAGAAATCTGAATTGAAATAACTATAATATTTTACTTATCTAGAAGTCACTACTCCTATGAACTTAATTATCTAAAACACCATCAATAACACTTTCAATTATATACCCTGAAAGTACATAAAATAAAAGAACATTTCAGTGATAAAATAAATATAAAATTTATATACTAAAGCTGATGAACTTTATTTAATTAAATGTCCATCAGAGTCTATTTACTTCTATTCTAAACACAACTGTAATCAAATTAGCTAAATCCCTCTTCAGCTAAGAGAAAATAAACAGCAAAGTAGAAAGAGGTATAACTAGGTAGGGTAAGTTTCTTGAAAATAGGCAGCAAGGGAGATCAAAACTACAAGAATAAGATTCCTCAAAAAATTAAACATAGAACTAACCATATAAACTAGCAATTCCACTTCTGTGAATAGACTCAAAAGAAGTAAAAGCAGGGACATGAACAGATACTTGTGCAACAATATTCATAGCAACATTATTTACAATAGCCAAAGGTGGAGGCAACACAGGTATCCATCAACAAATGAATGAATAAACAAAATGTGATATATACATCCAATGCAATATGATTCAGCCTTAAAAAGGAAAGAAATTCTGACATGTACTACAACACGGACGAACCTTTAAAACATCATGCTAAGTGAAATAAGCCATTCAAAAGAGGAAAAATATTATATGAGTCCACCTATATGAAATACCTAGAGTGGTCAAATTCATAGAGACAGTAAGATGAATGGTGGTTGCCAGGGGATGGGAGGAGGGAGGAAGGGAGAGTTAGTGTTTACTGGGTTTCACTAGAGGAAGATAGAAAAGTTCTGGAGATGAATGGTGGTGATAGTTTGCAGAACAATGTGAATATACTTAATGCAACAGACTATATACTTAAAAATGGTTAAAATGGTAAAATTTATGTTGTATGTATTTTACCGCATTAAAAAAAACTAACAACAAAACACAAGAACTTAGAAACATAGATATCTGGTCCAGCAAGTATATGTACAAACAGCTGTGAACATACCAATGCTTTTCCAAATATCCCTGTATGATATATAGTTTAATAATTCATGCTACTAATAATTATAATCCTGTATCATAAAATAGTTAAATTATATTGGTCCTTAGTACTCTGAAAAAGGAGAGAGAGAGAGGGAGGGGGGGAGAGAGAAAATATGGTCCTTAAAAAATTATGCAAAATACTTGAAATTAATCATGGTATTATCATTTGTTTTTAACATCTTTATTGGAGTATAATTGCGTTACAATTGTGTGTTAGTTTCCACTTTATAACAAAGTGAATCAGCTATACATATACATATATCTCCTCCCTCTTGCATCTCCCTCCCACCCTCTGTATCCCACCCCTCTAGGTGGTCACAAAGCACAGACATGATCTCCCTGTGCTATAGGTCCATACACCTCACTACAAATAACTCAATTTCATTTCTTTTTATGGCTGAGTAATATTCCATTGTATATATGTGTCACATCTTCTTTATCCATTCATCTGTCGATGGACACTTAGGTTGCTTCCATGTCCTGGTTATTAAAGCTGCAATGAACATTGTGGTACATGACTCTTTCTGAATTATGGTTTTCTCAGGGTATATGCCCAGTAGTGGGATTGCTGGGTCGTATGGTAGTTCTATTTTTAGTTTTTTAAGGAACCTCCACACTGTTCTCCATAGTGGATGTATCAATTTACATTCCCACCAACAGTACAAGAGGGTTCCCATTCTCCACACCCTCTCCAGCATTTGTTGTTTGTAGATATTTTTTTAACATCTTTATTGGAGTATAATTGCTTTACAATGGTGTGTTAGTTTCTGCTTTATAACAAAGTGAATCCACTATACATATACATATATCCCCACATCTCTTCCCTCTCACATCTTCCTTCCCACCCTCCCTATCCCACCCCTCTAGGTGGTCACAAAGCACGGAGCTGGTCTCCCTGTGCTATGCAGCTGCTTCCCACTAGCTCTCTATTTTACATTTGGTGGTATATACAAGTCCATGCCACTCTCTCACTTCGTCCCAGCTTACCCTTCCCCCTTCCCGTGTCCTCAAGTCCATACTCTACGTCTGTGTCTTTATTCCTGTTCTGCCCCTAGCTTCTTCATAACCATTTTTTGTTTTTTATAGATTCCACATGTATGTGTTAGCATACGGTATTTGTTTTTCTCTTTCTGGCTTACTTTACTCTGTATGACAGAATCTGAATGAGATCCTTGCTGGGCAGAGTAATCTTGCTTGTAGGGTTTTCCCTTTCATCACTTTAAATATGTCCTGCCACTCCCTTCTGGCTTGCAGAGTTTCTGCTAAAACATCAGCTGTTAACCTTATGGGGATTCCCTTGTATGTTATTTGTTGTTCTTCCCTTGCTTTTTCTAATATTTTTTCTTTGTATTAAATTTTTGATAGTTTGATTAATATGTGTCTCGGCGTGTTTCTCCTTGGATTTATCCTGTATGGGACTCTCTGCACTTCCTGTACTTGATTAATGATTTCCTTTCCCATATTAGGGAAGTTTTCAACTATAATCTCTTCAAATATTTTCTCAGTCCCTTTCTTTTTCTCTTCTTCTTCTGGGACCCCTGTAATTAGAATATTGGTGCATTTAATGTTGTCCCAGAGGCCTCTGAGACTGTCCTCAGTTCTTTTCATTCTTTCTTCTTTATTCTGCTCTGTGGTAGTTATTTCCACTATTTTATCTTCCAGGTCACTTATCCATTCTTCTGCCTCAGTTATTCTGCTATTGATTCCTTCTAGAAAATTTTAAATTTCATTTATTGTGTTATTCATCATTGTTTGTTTGCTCTTTAGTTTTTTTAGGTCTTTGTTACACGTTTCTTGTATTTTCTCCATTCTATTTCCAAGATTTTGGATCATCTTTACTATCATTACTCTGAATTCTTTTTCAGGTAGACTGCCTATTTCCTCTTCATTTGTTTGGGCTTGTGGGTTTTTACCTTGCTCCTTCATCTGTTGTGTCTTTCTCTGTCTTCTCATTTTGCTTAACTGACTGTGTTTGGGGTCTCCTTTTCACAGGCTGCAGGTTCGTAGTTCCCACTGTTTTTGGTGTGTGCCCACAGTGGCAAAGGATGGTTCAGTGGCTTGTGTAGGCTTCCTGGCAGAGCGGACTGGTGCCTGTGTTCTGGGGGATGAGGCTGGATCTTGTCTTTCTGGTGGGAAAGACCACAACCGGTGGTGTGTTTTGGGATGTCTGTGACCTTATTATGATTTTGGGCAGCCTCTCTGCTAATGCGTGGGGTTGCGTTCCTGTCTTGCTAGTTTTTTAGCATAGGGTGTCCAGCACTGCAGCTTGCTGGTCGTTGAGTGGAGCTGGGTCTTAGCATTGAGATGGAGATATCTCGGAGAGCTTTCGCTGTTTAATATTACGTGGAGCCGGGAGGTGCCTGGTGGACCAATGTCCTGAACTTGGCTCTCCCACCTCAGAGGAATAGGCCTGACACCTGGCCGGAGCACCAAGACCCCGTCAGTCACACGGCTTTTCCTCCTGGCATCTCCTGGGTCATCAGGAACCCCAGCTCCTGTCAGCATGGACACAGCCCCGTGTTGTCCTGAAGCCCAAACCCCAGCGAGTCCAAAGAAGGCTCCGCTCCTCTCAGCAGAATCGCTGACCCTAGCATCCCAGCCCAAGTTCTGGCGGCACCTGAGACAGAACTTCTCTCAGTGGCGCACAGAACCAAGCATGGTATTATCTTTAAAGGTGCAAATTCCATAACTTAAAAAAGTGACCCTATGAGTGCATTACATATAAATGTTAGCCAATATTTGCCAAAATATCTAACACACTCCCTAGAATTATAGAAAGCAATTGTTAAAGTTGTTTCCACATGCTACTTTTTTTAATGAAGAAAAAAATCTAGTAAAATGTATTTCTTTCATTTAATTTCCTATTAAAATATTGCCAAAGTTTAGGAAAGTGCATATGTTATGACTGTCAGCAAATGTCACAATGAAATCAAATCATTTTAGAGAGACTGGAGCCAAAGCTTTGTCATATTCTATTCTGAATTTTGGTGGAAAAGAGGTTTTCATCAGGAATAAAAATGATTTTTTGCCCAGACATTAGCCAGGAAAAATCCCTTGAAAACAATATTCTGGGAATGGCTCTAAATTCTCGATAGAAAAGCAATCAAAATCAAAATGCCATCTCCCAGGATCAAAGACCAATGTGTCAGCCATTGGGAGGCTCTCAGTAGTGTCCTTCTGAATATAACACTGGGATTCAAAGTTCCATTTAGGCCCTTGTGAGGCTAATGTAGCTGCACTGAACATTTTTTTCATTTATAGCATTTGCTTTTTTCTCGTCGTAGAAGACGGTATGATGACATTTTGCAGGGGTAGGGTGTGAAGGGAAAACACAACTTGGGGTTTAAGGCATAAAGCAAACTTTTAATCTCACTCTTGCTGAATTTAATTCCATTAGTTTTGGTGTTTTACTTGTTTAAGTATTTAAGAAGATATCTGAGTACATTTTTAAAGTTATAGCATAATGGAAAAGTAGGTTAAAACATTAAAATACATAAATACTGATTGGTTTTGAAAGGGCTCAAATAAATATGCAGTTAAAACAACACAGAAAAAGATCATTTATAATTGTCAATGAAGAGAATCCTGGAAAAATGGTGAAGACTGCTACTCAAGACCTAGGAGCTTTATTCTGGATATAAGACCTAATTTTTTTTTTAAAAAAACGTAGACTTTGAAACTTGACAGCTCTCTGTCTTCATCACCTGATACCTCTTTGAGTACGAGTATTGTCTCTCTGTTTGCACATCTGTAAAATGGGAATAGTATTGACTGCACAGGGTTATTACAAGGGTTAGAGTTAATATGTGTAAGTGATTGTCAGAAGGCAGGCCCTTGATAAATGGCAGTTATTACTGTGATCTTTTCCTATGATATTGCTGCAATAGTACTTTTAGCTGGATCTCCTGAAACTGTACTTCTGCCTGTGGGAGAGATTTCCAGCCTACTGAAAATGATTCAGATTATACTTTTGGAATCACATATACGAAGCAAAACCAACAACTGTCTTTAATCTCTGAAACAACTTCCTTCAGACTCTTGGGATGCAGGGTGACCCTAAAACTCAGCAAATGCTCTCCAACTAGAATAACAGCTTCCAAAAGGGCCAGGCAAAAGGAGAGATAGTACCTTATTACTACCCTGGTCAGCGCCTGAAATTGAGGATGCAGGCAAATAGTGTAATATGATGATCTCAAGCAAATGTGGCTGGAAGGAGGATGGAAAAGAAACTGAGATTGTGCATGTGGGACAAGGTTAAAGAAACAGAGAAAGGCTTCTAAGATGAGCACCTCAGTCACAGCCTGCCCTTCTCCTGAGTTCTGGCATGAAGAGAAAGAAATGAGCCCATAAAAACATCCCTGTGAAAGATGGACAGGTCAAGCCTTCATCTAGATATTGGAACTATCTAAAATAAAGCCTGAAATTTTCACTATTTAATTGGCTATGCAGGGCCAAGCCATGTGAACAATAATCTAAGAGTACTCATGGGAGCATATGATGGGTCCCAACCATTGTGCTCATTTTCTTCATTTTAAAGTGAAAACAAAAAGTGAAGTCCTCCAAAAGAAATTGTTAGGACCTGGAGCTCAGATATTTTAACAAAAATCAACGTGAGTCCTCTGGTTTAGGTGAATTCTTCCAAAGAGTCTTTTTCTCTGTAGTTGTTTACGGTCTCCTTCCTACTACTAGAATGGAATTACCTAATCTAGCTTGTCTACCTCCATTTCCAGCCCCTAGAACAGCCTGGAACATATTCAGTGTTTAGTATGTAATTTCTGAATGAATGAATACTGATCTTGTCCAAGTTATAATATGGTGCCACCAACTTCATCCAAGAAAAGAAATTGTCCTTGGGAGGTAACTCTGGGTGAGGTGAATCCTAAATGTTCACAAACCCAGGAATATGTTTCCAATACAAGGAATTTGAAAGCATCCATATATTATTTCATTAACCCTTACCAGCAGGGTAATTAAGAGGACAAAGGACATTAGTCTGATATCACACTAAAGAAACAGAGACCTAAGAAGGTAATGTAATTTGGCCATCTTCAATCAGTGAAATCATAAATGAAATAAGAAGAGGGAAAAACAAGATTATTAGCCTCATAGCCAGAAGCAACACTGAAGAAGATGCCTTTTCTTGGTGTTAGAGCCTCAAAGAATTACAAACGCTGCAGAAAACTGTATAGCAAGCCTCCAGGAGCTTATGTCAAAACAGACAAAACTTGATCTGACTGAGCAAATTTTTTCTTCCCATTTGTGGTTAAAAAAAAAAAAAACTATAACATAAAACTTACCATCTTAACCACTTTTAAGTGTACATTTCAATAGTGTTAAGCATATTCACATTGTTGTACAAGAGATCTCCAGTAAAACTGAGGAGATCTTCAGCAAAACTGAAATTCTAATCACACTAAACAACTCTCCAGTTCCCCCTTCTCTCCACCACCTCCTGGCAAACATCATTCTACTCTTGGATATTTATTGTTGCCAAATTCTATAGTGTACCCCATTAAATTGTTGAAATGGTCCTTAGATGAACTGCGCATTAACATAATGAGATATCTGGAGAGTAAGCTGGCTTTAAGGAGAAAAACATTCTTCAAAATATTTTGAACTCAAAATTGTTGTTTTCTCCTTCAAGAACTTTGCTGAAGTCAGGTCCTTAGGGTCATTCTGGCATCTTGACTTCAGGAAAGGCCCAGGGGATCCCAATTTGTGTACGGGTAATGGAACGATTGCAGCTGGGAAGCTGCATATCTTCTATCACAGGAGGTCAGTTTCAATAACTACATTGACACAGAGAGAAATAAGTTCTACCTACTGATACACCAAAATATTATTCTTAATCTAATAGCCTTGGAAATAATATTCAGGTCTTAAATTAAAATGGGCTTTGTTCCTGGGGTACTCAATTTTCTGTTCATATCCTGCCTGCTAGAAGAGATTGCTAAATTCTTCCAGGCAATGAAACAATAAGTAAAACTTTATAAAAATGAATGGAAAAGAACAAAAACATGCTACAGATGGAGGACAGGTTAAGGCAAAAGGAGTGATCAGTGAGTTGATTTATACAACAATCATATGAAGATGGGTACTATTTCTACCCCCATTTTCATATAAGAAACTGATGTTATAAGACAATAAGTAACCTATCCAAAATCACAGTGTCTTAGAAGCAGAAAAGGCCTTAGAGGTCATCTGGATCAAATTCTGTGTAAATGCAGATGTTTCGAAGATGACCAGCTCTCTTTACACACTTCTACTAGAGAGGGTAAAAATCACATTGATAAAAGGTTCTTCCTTGCTTTCAGCTTGCCAAAATCTTCATCCCTTTAAATTCTTTTTTTTATTGCTTTAATTTAGAACTTCATAGACCTCTCCTTCATGTGTCTGAAGAGAGGTGGCTATATTCCCATGCAAGTTGGCTTCCAGAAACTTCAGAGTCAATGACTCGGTACAGCCATCTCCACAATCCACAATCCCTTGTTCCCCCTACACCCTGCAGCTTTCCAAAGTCTCCGTGAAAGTTTGAAGCCCAGAACAGAGCACCATGCTGCAGATGGCTCTGCCCAGCACAGGGTCAGCCAGGCTATTATACCCGTTGCTCTGCTAACTATATCTGGCGCTGCAGCCCACGCGTACATACACATTATTGCTGCCATGTCACCCTACTGACTTACAACCAGCTCCCAGTTGGCTATGTGCCCTAGATCCTTTTCTCACAAACCACAATTAAATCAAGTTTCTGTCGACCTGCTTTTACATATTTTATATTTTGATTTTTTTTGTTTGACTCGTTAAAGCTTGTCAAAATAGCTCCAATTAATCTTCAAGTTTATAAATCATTTTAAAATTTAGCCTCTGTTACCTAATGTATCAACTTGTAACAATCAGGAGTTTTCTCATAAATCACAGTGAAAGAGACTTCAGGCAGGCACAAGGTATTCTGGAACTGAGTGGGACTGGGAAGAATCATACAGAACTTTTCTCATCCTAGGATATGGGTACAGCCTGGGGCTGAAGAACTTAAAGAGAAAAGTCTAATCATCTAAGGTGGTGTCCAAAGCTCAGAGTTGGACAAGTAAACTTCATGTGAGCAAGTTCAACCTGGCTGAAGTTTCCCTGTGTTTCTGGGAAATCTGCTTGTAGGTTTCTTATTATCTCTGTCTATATATTGGACCCTGTTCTCTGTGCTGGACCAGAACTATTGCTGGACCCTGTCCTCTCTGGATATGGATATTCTTCTAATCACTTGCCACTGGGTCTCCCTGGCCAATATCTTTTTCACCAATGGGAAGTTCCATTCCCCTCTCTGGGCTACTCATGTGTGCCCCTCCTACAACAGTTCATTGTTCTCTACGCAGCTGCATTAGAAGCTGAGTACTAGATGCAGTAAGGAAACTGGTGAAATGGCCCTCTTTACATTCCCTTGTTTATGGTGGGACGGGTTCTGGAGCCTACGGCAGGGCTGAGCCTGCAAAGGGAAAAGAGAAAAGTCAACAGGCTTTGACTGAGGGGAGACAAGGGAAAAGGAGCTACGAAAGCAAAGAGCCAGGTACGTCCCACCAGGGACCCTGTCAGCAAAGTAAATGAGCTTAATTAGCATGATGGAATGAGAAAAAGAGTTACATTTATTGACCATTTATTCTGTGACAGGTATGCTAGATATTTTATTTTATTGAATCCTCACCATGAAGGATGTGAGTTTGGTACTGTCATTATCTCCATTTGGGAGCTGAGGAAATTGTAACTCAGAGGGTTTTTAGTGGCTCCCCTGAGTCAGCTGGTAAATAGCAGAGTCATGGTTTGAACCAAGTTTGTCCACAACATTAACTGCTAAGCAGTTTTACAGATGTAACACCACAGACCTAGTAGACTTAAGTGACTTGCCCAACACTTGGTTGCAGATCCAGGACTGCCATCAGGGTCCCAAGTCAACCAACTGATTCACTTTTCACAGTACAAGGTGATCCCTTATCATCACCTCCTTTTTTAATCACTTACAAATCATTCAGGTATTACCATATGAAGTCGCTGGGATTTATTTTTCCTCTTTTGGACATTGTGACATTTGCATACCTTTACACCTCAGTTTTCACAATCTCTAAAAATGATTCCTTGATTCTATAGTATTTTATCATTTTTCCCCCTTAGTACCCAGAGATATACATTGCCTTGGCACAAAAGCTTGAACACATTTGAAAACATTTTTTCTTACAATCCTCTCACTTTTCTTCTGAAGATTATTCATCCTGATTGAAAATCACAAGTGAAACATGAGTAGGTAATATCATGTACACCAGACCTTCTTAGCCACTTTACACGCATCCTCATTTAATCCTTACAACAACCTAAGAAGTATTATACCTATGAAGTACTCATAACAGTCTATGAAGTACTATTATTATCCTCACTTTTTAGTTGAGAAAACTGAAGCACAGAGCTAATAAATGGCAAAGCCACGCTACAAACCCCAGGTGTTTGAAACCAGAGCCTGCATTTTTAAACTGTATCTCCTCTGCCTGAATTACATAGTCCTTATTTCTTTTTATCATTTGTTCATTTCACACCATCTGCCCTAAACAATGTTCTAACCTTTCCTTATACTACTTCTAGTTCCAAGTATAGCGAAGAGAGATCTTAGTATTGTCTTCATTGTTTTAATCTCAACCCTTTCTTGACTTTACCCATGTTAACACATTTCTGCAATTAAGTGCCAGCTCTTACATCTTTTGTACATGACATTTTAAATCCCTTACATTGGTTTTGTAGATGGATCCTCTTTTTTGCCTTGTGGCTATGATGTATACTTTTGTTGTATTTTAATAGAATTCCTCATATTCCTTTACAGAGGCTAATAAAAGCATTATTCAAAATAATTGTGGAGTTGAGTATTATTACTATATTTTGGTTCAATAAGTCACTATACAGATCATACTTGAATTACCAACTTATATATAACTGGAATACAAAACTTTAAAATCAAAGCAGTATTAAAGATAGAAAAGTTTTTTTTTCCTTGAAGGCACAGGCCAATCTAATATTTCTTCAAAGTCTTTATTATAACAATTATTAAGTATGTAAACATATAAATTATAAGAAATTGGTTGAACATGCAGTGCCATAATGGCTAAAAACTGCTGTATAAAACAAATTTCTATTTCATTTTGTTCAATTATCATGTGTCTCATTCAAAAAACATTGAGCCCAGCATAGTCTTTATTAAAGTTCACTGAGATCATCCCTTTACTGAAATTAACCCATTTTTGATCCGGACTTGTTAAAAATTTTGAATAATGGCACTGACTTGAAAAATTTCTTTGGGTTCGCTTGTTCTCAGATCAACAGAACAGAATCTTTTGTGCAAGATCAGAGTCCCTCTATACTGGCTTTGTCATTTGTCAACATATATATACCACACAACTATAGGCCAGACATATTTTGGGCACTAGAAAAGATTCAAATAAGGTCCTGCCCTCAAGGTGCT